>NC_068969.1:99910781-102410781 GCF_026419915.1 Harpia harpyja
AAACAGGTCCTAAAACAGGCAGGGCAACTGGATACAATAATGTGAGCAAAGGTGCATCCTGATTTTAGAAGCAGCAACAAAATTTTACAGCTGGTTACCTTGCCTAAAACTGAGAACATTCAAGGCAGTAGTAACTGGTCTGTATTTCACTCTTTCTGTCTTGGATACCTGTCATTGGGGGCTGAGTTTGTAAATCCTTCTATACGCCATGCAAGTATCTCATGGAAGCCAATATGACTGCATGGCTCAACACACAGAAAGAAGTATTGGCAGGAGCTCAAAATTCAGGAGTTATGTCCCTCAGAGATCATGATATTTTCCTTGAGAAAAAATGGTTGTGTTTAGATTTTGAGCCTCTGAGACTGGTATTTTTAAAAGTTTTCCTAATCTTTATAGAAACAGAGACACTAAAAATGAGACACTTCCAGGGCATGCTGCTAGGATATGAGGTTTAAAAGGGCAGGAACCGTTAGACGCACAATGACTTTGTGAATTCTTGCAATGCAAAGGTTCCTTGGAAGAAGGTCTGCAGAATCAGGCCCTTAACAAGCTCGATGAACTTCACTAGTCTTGTTTTGAAAAGGCTCACCGTCTACTGAAGAGCAGTAAACTGCTGAAGTAACATGTTAGCATTAAGAATATAATAAAATTTAAACTTTGAATTAAAAAAATCTCTATCCCCTTGTTAAAACAAAGCCTATTTTGCTGAAAATCTAGGGTTCATGAAGTCCAGGATACTCTTATACAATGTTACATCTGTTAAATCCAAGTTGATAGTATTCCTTTAAGTCTCTTGTGGACAGCATTTGTATTGTCTGCAAGGTAAAGTAGCAGATCTGAGATAGAAGAGAGGAATTGTGCCACAGCTGGATATAATGGAGATGTCAGGTTTAATAATTTGACTTTGCAGGCTGAGAACGTGATAGATTTTGCGGGACTTATTTATAGAATCCAGTCTCACTGACGCAGAGTTGGGAGGGTTTCGGACATATTTTCCTTGGCAAGCAGGTTTTCTTTTGCATAGGAAGACTGCTAAGACTGTGAGCCTCAGGAGACACTAATTAAATTGAGGAAGAAATGTCAAAGAAAGGGGAATTAAACTCAAAATGAATGTCTTCTTATTTGATTTGGTAATCGCTTTTTCTTCTTTGCAGTCTCCCTTCTAGCTCCCTTCCCTTAAAGCATAAAACCTGCTTTATGGTTTTATGTGCCATCTCTTGAATAGTGTCAAATTTGGGAAAAAGCGTGGGGAGAAGGCAAATTTAGCAAGTCTCCACATTAAATATTGGCTGCTTTCTGATTTGTTTTCCATTTGAAATCTAAAAGACAAGCAGCTGTTAGCAAGCTTTTCAGAGTAAGCCTGAAGAGACGTTAGTTACAGCTTAAATCTGTAGTGGCCAACTTTCCTAATCATCTTTGAGTTACTGAATGGTACCAAAAGAAAATATAATTGTCAGTAATGTGCATTATGGCAGAGAATTATGCCATAAGAGCAAAAGAAGTGTGCTTTAGCAATCAGACTTAATGTTTCCTCATTTTGAGAGTACAAATAAATATTGATATTCATTTACCGAAGAAGAGTTCGGAGGCCTAGTTAAGCTTTTAAGGAAGGAGGTTTCAGTTTCTTGTTCTAATGGAAAATAAACAGTGATTTTTGAAGCCTTGTGGGAAAGACATATTTCATTACTACCTGTTCTGGGTGGTTGGGGGTACAAAGCATTATACTTGAACACCCTGACTAAACAAGTTCAACACTGAAGTCTAGATCTTTATTCTTACAAAGTCAATTGTAATTCCAGTTTATGTACCAAGGATTATCACCTGTTTGATTTAGTAGGTAGAGGTGAGTTATTTTTCAAAACTGTGGTTGTGATGGCAGTTAATAAACTCAGAGGAGCAGCAGCTTGTCTTTGTGTTCTGAGCCAAATTTTCACTTGGATTGATCCGATCCACCTCACATGGGTTGATGTTGGCTGAACTGAAATTCCACATCCTCTTAGGGTCCAAACCACTAAAATTTTTAGTTGGATTTTTGTTCCTGAAGAGTTGCTTTATACTATTCTCATCAAAATACCAAATTGGAATCTATCAGAAAATAAATGTCTTCTATCTCAGACTTAGCGATGAAAAAAGAAGGCTCCATGCACAGCTAGGTGCTGCAGATATTCATAACACAGTAACCTAATAATCTCAAACTCATCAGGTTACTCCAGAGTAAATAGCATATATTAATCTGTAGTTAGTCACTGATGTTGAATCTATAATCAATAGATCAGGTTGCCCAGAGAGGCAATGGTGTCTTCATCCTTGAAGATGCTGAAAACCTGATTGGACACAGCCCTGAGCAACCTGCTGTAGGTGACCCTGCTTTGAGCAAGGGGTTGACCTAGATGATCTCCAGAGGTGCCATCCCACCTTAGTGATTTTCTGATTAATACATAATCCAAGAAAACCCTCTCAGAAGTCAGAATAACTGTCTCAGACCAGAAAGTCCTGTGTGAAAAAACAGGTGAAACCCAATGTTGGACATTGTTCTGAACAGTGAATCATGGAAGCTGAAAAACAGCCACTGTGCAGATTGCAGTGATTATCATTTAGCTGTATTTTCCATACACAAATGAGATGATCAGATTTAGGCCTGTATGAGACTAGTCTTCCAAAACATGCTGTCACTATACTGAGCAGGACTATGCGTTTAAGTTAGGCTAAGTCTTACCAAAAACCAAAAAACTGTTCAAGGACATCCTCGGGAATGCCCAGAAAGCCATGGAGCCACATTTATTCAGGCCTGAACTGGTCAGAAACCATCCAGCTCAAAAGGAGATATGAAGTCAGTGATACATGTATATTTCTAATAAGTATGTAAATGAAAGGAAAATGGGAAGACATTGAATAAAAATGTCAAGTCAGGTAGCTGGGAACTGATAAGAAGGGCTAAAGAAACCAAGCTAATAGGGCTAAATATATTGAATACACACTGAAAATTAAGAAAAAGAAAACCAATATAACAGAAAATTAGCAGGTTATTAGAAGAATCTGCTCATTGTCCAGTGCTCCTTCATATATTTATCAGCAACTTCAATGAAAATATAAAACTTTTGCTTATAAAACTTAATCTTGAAAGAAAACTGATTAGTCATTTTAATCCAGCAGTAGGGAACACAACAGACCTGGAGACAAAGAGCACAGGCTATACCTCTGCATTATGGAAGGACTCCTTCTCAAAAGCTGTAGGTGACGGTGTAGTTCAGAGAATATGCTATGTTAGAAAAACTAGTCTGAAGTGCCTGTCTTGACCTCTTTTACCTGAATTCACCCTTTTTGTTGCACCAGTGTGGGTGTTTGTCAGGTCACTGTGTAAAGCAGATCAGGGAGAAGATGTAAGCTCAAAACCAAAATAGACTTTTTATCATTTTTTTTAACCCAATCATTTCCCCAATTCATTCTATGGCAATGCCTATCAGTTGTCTTGAAAAAAACTGCAGGAACATGTAAGTACTGTAAACAGCCCTCCACTTACTGTGTACAGCCCAGGACAGGAAAGGATGGGGAGACTCCATGAGCTATTGGGAAGTGTTTGGCTAATAGTGTACCTTTGCAATTATGTATGTCTTTCCTCCAATTTTTACTTAAACCCCATTATGTTCAGGGTAAAAGCATCTATAATACCTCTTTCTGACATATTTTTTTCTGACTCTGGTCGGAAAACATCCAGGTCAAATGGAGATATGAAATCAGTGATACATGTATATTAATCATAAGTATGTAAATGATAGGAAAAAAAGGGAAGGCATTGAATAAAGATGTCAAGTCAGATAGCTGTGAACTGATAAGAAGGTCTAAAGAAATCAGGTTTGATATGATAGATGGGTATTTTCTTGATATCAGCCTCATTTGTAGATAGTTGCATCATCTGTAATTTTTGTCTTATCCCATTATCTATGAACCACATTTCTTTCAGGACTCCAGGATCAGTCTCTCATTTTATTATTATATTTTGCCTTCTCAGACTTGGGAGTTTAGAATAATGTGATCGTGAGTTTCTTTGTGTATATATACATAACACAGAAATTATTTATAAGTAGAACAATCACAAAGGCAGCAATTTGTGCGAGTCAAAAGTGCAAGAGAGTCTCAAAATAGAAACATGATGCCACAGCCCTTTTCTAGGAGTATGTGAAATTGTGGTCAATTAGGCCTAACAAGGGAATATTTGTAACTAACAGTAGGGGAAAATGATGAACGGAATTACACAAGCTATACATTGTGCACAAAAAGGAAAAAAACCACAACTACTCCCCCAACAACTGTTAATCTGAATGGATTCACTGTTTTGTCTGGAGCTACTAAAATGCACTTTTTTTCTGGCACAATGCAAGAATATATATGTTTTGTACTCTTCTGGAAAGATTTCTGTATGTTCACGGACACTTAGTTCTGCTTCAGTGCAAGTCAGCAAGCTGTCTCAGCAGTTTGTATTTCAGTCTAGCCTCAAAGTAGAACCAGGCTACCAACACTCTTGCTGTTTAAATTTTGTACACTTTAGCTCTTTGTGCTTATGTACAGCATGTTCTGCATCTCAGTGAAACTTCTTTCCCTATAGCAGAGGGAAAGTATCGCTGGCACACTTTAACTTAGAATAAGAAATTACAGCATTATGAGGAGCAGTAGGGTCTCAGGTTGCAGAAGCTCCCTTGCCCTTTTTGGAATTGCTTATCACAGCATGAATTCAGTGAACAGGAGCAGATTGATTGGCCAACACAGATGCCTGGTTTTCTCCCCTGTTCATTCACAATGCAGTTACATCCAGCTTTTAACCACTCCTTTAATGTGTCTTTGAGGTATAATACTTTTCTGAGTTCTTAATGTAAACCTCCAAATCAGAGCTACAGGGCCACAAGACAACTTTTTTTGCTGCTGTTTCTGTGTCACTGTCACCTAAGTGACATTCATCCCAAAACACCTCCATAAAAAAGCAGCAGTGTCCATGCTAGCTGCCAGCTTGAAACAGAACAGCCTCACTCCTGAACCCTCTCCTTTTTCTCATTTTACAAGGCTGGTTTATTGCAAAAGCGTTAAGATTCACTGAGGTTGGGATTAAGGAAAACAAATGTTACAAAAAACTTGCTTCAACATATAAATATATAACTGTCCAAAAGAGAAGGCACCACAATATTCATGTCTTATGGTCAGGGAGAAAGAAACAGTTCGGGTACAAGCATCTCCCTGAAGTGGGGAGAGAGGAGTGTTGAAGGATACTCATCAAAGTCCCTGAAGAGCAAAGGCATATACAGACTGCTGTCGTGCCCCCATTGCTGTGGTTTAGGAGCAGTCCTTTAGGAGGTAAAGGGAGTGGTTGGTAATTTCTGTGCTGAGAGAGTTTGTATTTACAAACTTACATGTGAAACTTCTTACTGTGAGCTCACCACTAGCGGCTGTTTTCATACCCGTCTCACCTATCCTGATTGCAAGGCTATCAAATTGCACAGAGCCATGTTGGAATTAGTTTTGCTGAGGACAGTGATACAGAGGTGTCTGAGCTGGCTTTTCGCCTGCATCCATCAATGTGTCCCATGCCCCCTAGGCAACCACCCCCCTCAGTCAAAAGCTGTGGTAGTGTTGACTTGGCTCCATGTGTTTCATGCCTGGACATGGGGGCCGAGGCTCTTCTGGGGCAGCCCTGGCAGCAGCCTGGCAAGCCTGGCAAGGTATTATTTGGGCTTCTCCACCTCCATATCTCCCTCTCCCCCTACCCCGCCTTTGTCTCTCTGTGCTCCTTTGAGGTTGTACACTGTGCAGCTTTTATCACAGAACCTGACAGATAAGCCTTATAGGGATGTATGACGTTGGGTGCAGCATCACACAAACCTGTGTTGCTTCCAGATGTAAGCTTCTGTATTTGCATAACACAGCTCAGCATTGTGTGAATTCACTGGCTTGAGTCAATGCTACTGTGGAGATCTTTGCCACTGTGCCTTTATTAAGGTCTGTAGAAGAGTACCTTTAAAGAAACAGAAACTTTAAGGAGAGCAGTTTGCATCGCAGTATGTAATTTTTATGGTTTCTAAAGAAAATCTGACATTTTCTGTGAAATGAGAACGTTGCTCTTACTGCTTCTCTGTCCCTGAAATTGCACATAAAATTAATTTGTGTGTGGTCTCTTAATTCCCAACAATTATGATGTTTAAAAATTAATTTCATGCCTCTTGTTTGTTCAATTTATACTTTTTTTTTTTTTTTTGTGGAAACTGTCTAGTTCTGTTGAATAAAGGAGCAAATTCCTTACAGCTCAGCAAAGTGCATTTGCAACCTGCTGTCATTAAACAGCTAAAGCTGAAACATCATGGGGACTTAGCTGTCCCAGTCTCTGTCACTATTCTCTTATTCTGCAGCTACAAAGAGCATATTGTTACATAACTAACATAATTTTTAGTGTCACAGCAGGCAGCTAGCAAAATGGAAACTGAGAACTGGGTTATTTTAGTTAGGAAAGAAAAGGAATATATGAGATTATTCAGATCCACTTTATTTACAAATAGAAAATTTCCGTATTTCGAAGAGCTCTGAAGAGAAGTTGTTCTCAGCAGCAAAATTCTCATCAGCTCCCTTTGGGCAATAGGAAGTGTCACAGCTCAGGTGTCTCTGTTTAAACTCTTGTGCAGCTGTGAGTTCATTTGCAGATTACAATCTTTGTCTAAAAACTCTGTGGTAGAACTTTTGGTTATAGCTTTTAAACACGGATGCTCAAAGTGGTTCTGGTATAGTCACATGCCCACACCTAAGTAGAAATGGCCTGATTTGCAGAGGTGTGATCAATTCTAGGTCCTATTGAAATCAATGGGAACTGATGAGTGCTCAGTTCTTTTGAAAACCAGGCCATTTATATATAGGTGCCTAAATATGGCACCCAATTTTGAAAAGCCTGGCTTTAAGATCATATACCATCTTCCTCCTTTTGATATCTGGGTCCCTGCTGCAAGAAAGGGTAGGAAGGGTAATGAAGAAACAATTGTAATGCAAAGAAGACTTGCCAGAGCACCCAGGAATATTTCTGTGTAGTTAGTACCCTGTGACTATAAAAATACTTTTTAAAATCACTAAAAGCAAGTTTCCACTGGGTAAAATTTCAACTCCTGTATTTCCTCTGCTTTGTATTGAGAAGACAAAGCAAAGCAAATGACTACTCCTGTACATCACTGTCTGGTAATTATATTTGTTACAAAATAAAATTCAGATAGAAGATACAAACACAAAAAAACCCTTGATGCCAGAACAATCCCTTTGTACAGATCTATTTTTTCCTTCTCATTTCCAACAGAAAAATAGATGCTGAAATGCATTGGTGTACAAACATCCACTCACTGACTCTCCTACTTTCCACAGTATCATGAAATCAACTTTCCTTAAAAAATAGTTCAATTTTCCACCATTTTTTACAGAAGGTATAGCATTTTTACATTTTTCACTCAATATGCTGCAAAACAGAAAAGAATTATGATCTGTTATCACAATAAAAGCTCTGCCAGATAATATGGTTAGAGGCTTTTGTAAAGCTCACAGCATCCTGAGGAACTGATTTCAGCCATGCCATTAGCATCCTCCAGAGGAAAGTATTCAGAGCCTTCAGGACAGATTTTACTCACGGTTACACAACTGTATGAAACCACATATAACTGATTCAAGAAATGGAATACAAGCTGAAGCATTAGAAACAATTATTTTTCATGTTGTGATCATAAGATTACAAAAAGAAACTGTTTGGGGTTTATGTCAGGTTTATGAGTTCTCATGTTCTGCATTTCTGAGCTTCTCAGGGCAATCATGAGAGTGAGTGACTTGCATTTTTCAGGTTGTAGATTGGGAAATGGTGGTATTTATTAGCCTGTCTTCCTCTGGCTTTGTTCCATGTGGATCCTCCTACATTTAATAAGGTGTAATCTCTGAAACTCTTTTTGGGTGAGGACTTCTCCTTTATGGATTTGCTAGTATCTAATAATGTTTGAACTGACTTTGCGGCCTTCCTTTTGGATGGGGAGGAGACATGGTAGAGAAAAGGAGAACTCTCTTCTCTTTCCAGCTAGCTATTTTCCTGAAAGTTGTAGGAAAGGGATATACTAAAACATGCCCTTTTGTTCCCTTCTGTTGGATCTCATTTAAAAGTGTATTGACAAAGGGGCATTAGGAGATTCACAGAAAAAAAATACTCCCTTTTTTCCCTTAAGAAACCAAGCTAAAGTAAAATTTGATTATTATATTATCACACATTTCTTGAGTTGATGTTCTGAGAAAAAATGTTAAAACTAGATGAAGTTTTGGGCAAGGATGGAGAATGTTCCTTTCAAAGGCAGAAGTAATTTTTTTTTTCCTTATATGGCAGGAGTCAAATTTTGAGACTGAATCCCAAATCTTTTGTGAGCAGAATCAGTACTATCTATTTAAAGCTGAGCCTACGTGTAGGTCAGGTTAGTATGGGCTTACTTGCGACAGCGAAGTTGGATCATCTAATTAATGTCTCTGAAGTGCACTCAGATCTGAAACGAAACCTTTTCTCAGTTTAAGCAGCCCTTTGAAGTAAGGTCTAAAAGACAGCAATGAGGTTCACCTTAGTTTAAGGTGACAAATATTTTACTTTTGTCAGTGGTTGTGTCATGTTCAGTAATGTAAATGCATTTTAACCATGGCATCCCTTCTTTGACTGGTATAAATTTAGGAACTTCAATGAAGTAAATGGAAATTCTCTAGAAGTAAAGGCATGATTTGTTGTCCTTCAATATACTTTGGAACCTGGGAATATTCAGACACTATTTTAGGTATTTTTAATGGGTTACATGTTTTAATGGGTAAAATACAGAATACTTTCTAGAGAAGGTAAAGCCAACAGGGATAATTAATGTAAATTATGAATAATGAAACAATTAGGTAATAAATTTCACATAACCTACCTGGATTGTATTCAAAGACCTCAACATCTCCAAAGACTCTGGTGTTCCCAATAGCTGAGGGCTGTTCATGGAAGATGATGGGCTGTTACTCAATAAACTGAGTAGGTACATAAACTCTTTGCCTGTTTGAGACATATTTCCCCCTCCTCCTGCCCAAATCTTCTTGTTCTGAGCAAACGCTCCTTACTTATACAGAGCAGTAAGTGACCTTGTCATTTCAGTGACGAGAGGTGCTGATCTCGGTACAGACCCGCTAAGCAGATCTCGGCAGGTGGCGGGATGCTGCCACCCAAGCCCCGCTTTGGAGGGAGAAGTCTGGGGGATGCTGCCCCTGGGAAGGTAACAGCGGGCAGCCTGGGAAGTGAAGTAAGTGCCCTTGGGGGGGCCAGGTGGAGCTTAGAAATGCAATTGATTCAAGAACTGTCAACCGCACCGCTTCCATAATAAGGTCCTTTAGTTGGCAATTTTACTTACCTGTATGGAATTATCTTTTATTCACTAAGGTCAAGCAGCAGATCCACCGGCATAACAGTAAGTGGAATCGGGATAGAGACATTGGCACTTCTGCTCATTTAATGTAATCTCACTTACTGCTGCGATACACTGGTATCCCAAATCCTTTTTTGTGGGGTTAACTGAGAGAAAGGGAAGTATCTGCACAGTTGGGAGACCTTGGCAGTGGAGATTAATCTTAGGACATGTAACCATTTTTAGATTTAGAGATTGGTAATGGGGATTTATTGTCATTCCATAAAATCCTTCCAGACCACACAGATACTCAGTTCCTTTGGCTTTCTTGCAGAAAATCTGTCCTCTGTGCTTAGCATTCCTAAACATCTCTGTTGCTGCCATTGTCTTCAGCTGTAATACTGGCCACTGAACGCAATTAGTTTCCATGTCACATTGACAGCTTTACACGTTTAAGTATGTATTACCTGGAGAAGCAGGCTCTCTGTGCAGATAATAATTCTTTTAAGAATTACAAAAATACGTAATGACAGAACCACGTCCAAAAGGTTGTGCACCTTCTCAGCTGTATCAGATAGTCTGCAAGCCTACTAGTTCTTGTATCATTGTATGTTGTAGCACAGCTACAGCAACAGACATATTAAGCTCTCTTAATTCAATTGCAGTAGTGTGTAATACTGTTTTGAGAATCTGTATATGTGTCAGTGATGTTTATTAGAAATTGCCAAATCTGGTAGCCCAAAAAAGCCAAGGCTGTTGCAACTCCATGTACCCAGGTCCAGCCAGTAGCGACACTGAACATATTCCCAGTAGTTACGCATGCACACAATACATATACATATGCATATAGCCAGCCACACAGATCAACCCAGGCAGAAAACATAGTACTCAGACAAACACAAACGGCCCATTCCCATTTCTTGCAAAGCATACACATATATAAATATACCCATATACAACGTGGATCCCACCAGCAGCTGGGCTCAGACACTCAGTAGGCCTAGTAGCTGTCCCTAGGTCCTTGGTCTCCCCACTTGCTGACACCTGCACCTACAAACCCTGGGACCTACCGCCCTACACACACGCACACATGCAGACACACACAGACATACACACGCATGTGCAATGGTTCCCTGCACGAACTGGGCTTAGAAACTCTGTCTGCCCAGTAGCTGCCCCTGGATCTCCACCTCCTGGTTACCTTGTGCACAGACACGGAGATACATGCACATGTTTGCCCAGTAGCTGGTCCAGGCATATGACCTTACCACTAGCCAAAACCCAGACTCCATAGTGTCTCCAGTAGCTGGCTTGGAATGCTGGCACCTCCAGGAGCCAGCTGACAGACCCTCTGCTCTCTCCAGTGTCCAGCCCAGACTTATGGCTCTATTGATACTGGGCTCCCCAGCCTCTTATCCTGCTCACCGGCTGTTCCAGCTTGGTGTTTGCTAGCGATGACACACCAACATATGCACACACGCTGGCTCTCCTATTGCTGGTGCCATGGACACACCTGTGTTCCCACTCCAGTCGCTGGCACTTAGACCACCACACACACACATACACACATGCCTCTGAAGCCACTTACAAAAATTAGACATGTAGTTTAAAGAAACGAGTAGCTGGTTAGCAGTAGTGAAAGATTTATTCTTTCATAAAACTGCCACTGGTTTCCAAAAAATTATTTGGAATTTCCAACAGTAGTGGGAGAATCTTTACCTGCTTTCTCTCTTGGCCTCTTGGGACAAGACAGTGGGAAATTGCAAGAGTGAAACAGATTTCTCTACCCTCTTCACTTACCCTTGTGGTCACTCAATTATGAGAATGCTGCTTCCTTTTTCTCGCTTTACCCTCACAGTTACGTTTTCCACAAATACACAAATCCGAATGAAATGTGCCTGCGTGTGGCCTCATCGTCATGGTGTCCTCTGGAGCTTTCACAAGGATGGTAATGAATGGGGTGTCAAGAGGAATCTTCTTATCCTCTGGTCTGATGACTGAAAAGAGGAAGCAGGAGGTTGTGTAACTGAACTGAAAAATGCCAAGTAGCCACAGGGACACCCCCCCCCCCCCCCCCCCCCGCCTTGAAATACTCAACATTATTCATATGGTTGTTCCTGAGAAATTGGACTCCATTAGTTAATACCTTAATGTCAAGCATGAATAAATTACAGTCAAATTTTAGTGAAAAATTATCTCTCATGCACAAAAAGATGATAGCAATGTAACCATTTTGGTACCTTAACATGAGCTGATTGTGAATTCAGAATAATGAGACATCATAAAAAGTGTCTTTTTCAACTTTTGGAGGGAATTTAGAGGAAGGCAGAACATAAAATATCAGGCAGTGATTGTTCAAGTGAGAGTAATGGTGTATGTGATCTTGAATGCCATATAAACATTAACAAAATTTAGTATGTTTTACTATTTTTTTAAAATCTGAATTCCATTTTCCTGACAGTCTTAATTTCTGTAGGTTGGAATGCATATTCTCCTATCCTAGAAATGAACTTTACCCTGTAACTACAGCTTCTGATCCAGAAAATATGAGAGTCTAAAAAGTACCAGCAGATGTATAGGAATGTCTTAACCCAATCCCATCTCAAATGAGTTTGCTCTGCTGTGTCAGATGCATATGAATTTGCTTAAAAGCCATTAGCCATTAGGCTATTTTATAGCATCACAGTTATGAAAGGTGAGAAATAGGTCCAAAGGTCATTTTGTGCATAGCCCTGCCTGAAAAGCATTTTCTAGTGTCTCGCAGTCGTAGTACATCGTGTGAGAAGACACAGGCATGCACGCATACCCTCCATTGTAAGCTCTGTTGTGTTTCAGGGTGTGTGTTGGTATAGCTGCACCTTATAGCTGGAGCATACATGGTGAGTACAAGTTACCTAACATTTCATGTAGGTTTCTCTGCTGCCTCCCCCAATTTGCTCTTCTTCTCTCCTCCTTTTGGTTTGTTTGCTCACAGGAGAGCAGTAGACAGCACTGCTGCCTGCATGACTTGGCTGGGGATAGATTTGAGGGATTCTCTTGCTGGCAACTATTTCTCTGCATGATAAGAAAAGTCCTATTTTTGTCTCTGTTCTCCGCTCTAAAGATATTGTTTGTCCTGTCAAAGGATAAACCTTCTGGATCAAGAGTTTATTCTGATTAATGTATCGCAGTGGGGTTCTGTGATAATACAGATTGTAACAGCATCCTGTTTCAGTGAAACAGTGCTGATATCTTGTTTTCCATATTAGCAAAGGGAAAGTGAGGAGTGAATGAAGTATGCGATGAGCAACTTAGTAAGGTAATTTAGAATCTTATTGTGTTCTGTGAAAAATTTTATGTTTCCAAGTGCAAACTAAAAGTCTGTTTGAAAGATTTATGCTGGGGTTACAGTTGAGAAATATCCTTTTCTTTTTAGCTCTGTGTCTTGCAGCTGGAGTTTGAATTGCTTGGAGTCTACTAATCGGCTTTACTGGTAGACCTGCTGAGAAAGCACTGCAGTCGTCCAGGCAAGGCATAAGACAGAAACGCATGGATTAGATTTCTGAATAAGTTTTGGACACAGACAGTATGAATCTGTGAGGAATGTTTCATAAGCATTGACAGACAAATATAACTGTAGCAGTAATGAGCTAAGAACCAAAAGAAGTCAATTATTTTTCTTTTCCTATTTATTCTGAGATTTGTACTTTGTTAATTATCTTAGACCTGGATAGGAGGAACATCCACTATCATCTTCCACCATCTAATATCAGGGGTTGATATGTGAACTTAGCTGTACTGTATTTTCATGTGAAAACCTGCCAGAGCCTCCGTTGGATAGGTTCACCTTGGTGTGTTCACGTAAGCGTGTATGAGACCGTTCCATTAAAACCCTCAGGTGACCTACAAGTCCAAATTGAAGTGTCAAGGCTGTGTTAGATACTTTATTTGAAGTATAACTGATGGCAAAGCATTTGCCCTGGGTTTGAAAATGGAGCTGAGAATTGCAGTTCGCCGTGTATTTCAGATGTACCAGGAGCTTCTGCACAGGAGCATGGAGGTGAAGTGCTGGTCTGCAGTCCTGTTTCCTCTCCGTCTGGGGCTGGGTGAACTGGTGGTGGGAGGAGAGGAGCTGGCTTCTGGTGCCTTTCACTGTGTGAAAGAAGGGGACTCCTTGTAGCTTGCCAAGAGTGTGCGAAGTCCTTATTCTGTGTTGTGGCTGGCCAGGGACTGCCTGGATCTCTAAATGAGATATAGAAAAGCAGTATTTGGCTGAAACTTGGTGCTAGAGCTGTTATTTTGGACAGAGAATCCTAAAATTGTTACAGCTGGCTTCATGAAATAGCAAAATAGGCCTTTAGCTGCATATCAAATATGAAGTATTTTCACTTGCTCTGCTGTTACATCTCAGCAGATGACTAGGTACCTCTGGAGCAGTGAATCTAGATCTGGGATGTTGGCTGGCTCTCGGGTGGGACAATGTCCTGTTTTCAGCGCAGCTGGTAACAAAGCACCATGCAGCTGCTTGGTCACTCACCCCCCCCAGCCACGGTGGGATGAGGAGAAATACAAAGGCAGGCTCATGGGTCGAGACAAGGACTAGGAGGGATCACTCCCCACTTATGGTCATGGGCAAAAGACAGGCTCAACTTGGGGAAGAAAGAAAACCAGTTGAATTTAGTACCAATCAAATCAAAACAAGGAACATGGGAAGTAAAACCAATCCTCAGAACACCTTCCCCCCACCCCTCCCTCCTTCCCGCCTCAACTCCACTCCCGGTCCTCTCTCCCTCCTCCCCCGGCAGTGCAGGGGGACGGGGAATGGGGGTTGGGGTCAGTTCATCACACGTTGTCTCTGCCGCTCCTTCCTCCTCAGGGGAGGACTCCTCACTCAGCCTCTGCTCCAGCGTGGGGTCCCTCCCACAGAAGACAGTCCTTCACGAACTTCTCCAACATGGGTCCTTCCCACGGGCCGCAGTTCTTCACAAACTGCTTCAGCGTGGGTCCTTTCCGCGGTCCGCAATCCTTCAGGCACAGACTGCTCCAGCGTGGGCTCTCCCATGGAGTCATGGCCATCTTTGGGGGCATCCCCCTGCTCCGGCGCAGAGTCCTCCCCAGGCTGCAGGTGGGCATCTGCTCCCCCGCTCCCCTCTATGGGCTGGGGGGGGACAGCCTGCCGTCTCACCACGGGCTGCAGGGGCATCCGCCTCCTCTGGCACACCTCCTCCCCTCCTTCTTCACTGACCTCGGTATCTGCAGAGGGGTTCCTCTCACATCCCAATCTCCTGTTCCTCTCACATCCCAATCTCCTCCCCCGCTGCAGGTTTCCCCTCTTAACTCTGTTCTCCCAGAGGCGCTACCACCGTCACTGATGGGCTCGGCCTGGGCCAGCGGCAGGTCCGACTTGGAGCCAGGGGAGCTTCTAGCAGCTTCTTAAGGAGCCACCCCTGCAGCCCCTCCTCCCGCTACCAAAACCCAGCCACACAAATCCATAACAGACAACTTGCTCACTAACTCTTCATGTGCTCTGCAGGAAGAATTAAGAAAACCTTTGTTTATTTCTGTCCTCTCCTACTCCCTTTCCCAATCAGAATGTGTACTGATACTACTAAATGCCCCTGCCTACTATCACCAGTCCTTCAAAATCTTATTTGGAGGGGCTTATCTTGACTCCTCACATGTTTTACCCCATTCTGTCTTACTGTACTGGTGTTTTTACTAGGTTCTCCACAGTTGTTATTTATAGGCATTTGTTGGTTAGTCCATGCTGATTTGCAAGATTCAGACTCTAACTTTTGCCTTGCCTTCTGCTGGTTCTCAATTTGGTCGGAGTGTGGATCCCCTCGAGAGAGATAAGAGTTCATATACAAGAAAGCCCACAAAGCTTCTAAGAAAGTGGGTTTTTTCCTGGTTCTATGCAGAAGGAGAAATTCCAGTTTGAATTTCTGGTGTGATCAGCGCCATGTGGTCTCAGACGACAGGCGCTGAAGAACGAAACACATAAATGCATAAAGTGTCTCACATAATAGTCAAAAGGAAAAGCAAGGTGGCTAAAAGCACCGCTTCAGAAACCATTACTTGGTGTACTATGTTGCCTGTACAGAGCAGAAGGGCCAAACAGTGTACAAAGCAGATCTACCACAGAACACGGGATTTAACTGGGACCGTTTTATAACTTTCTGGGCAGACTGAAAAACATAACAGTTTGGGAATGTGGTGGAGATAGACTGGTGTAGTGTTGTGGTTTAACCCAGCCAGCAACTAAGCACCACACAGCTGCTCGCTCACTCCCCCCACACCAGTGGGATGGGTGGGAGAATAAAAAAAAAAAAAAAGTAAAACTTGTGGGTTGAGATAAAACCAGTTTAATAGGACAGAAAATGAAGGGAAAAAAATAAAAATTGTAATAATAGAATATGCAAAACAAGTGATGCACAATACAGTTGCTCACCACCTACTGAACAATGCCCAGCCAATCCCTGAGCCGTGGTGCCCCCCGGCCAACTCCCCCCCAGTTTATATACTGGGCATGACATCATATGGCATGGAATACTGCTTTGGGTTGTTTGGGACAGCTGTTCCAGCTGTGTCCCCTCCCAGCGTCTTGTGCACCCCCAGCCTCCACTGGCAGGGCAGTATGAAAAGCTGAAAAGTCCTTGACTTAGTGTAAGCACTACTTAGCAACAGCTAAAACATCAGTATGTTACCAACATTATTCTCATCCTAAGTCCAAAACACAGCCCTATACCAGCTACTAGGAAGAAAATAAACTTTATTCTAGACGAAACCAGGACACCTAGATTGTCCCTGACTCATAAAAAATTTCACTTTGGGTAAATGAAGGCAGTAATTCATAAGGGAAAAAAACCAACAACCTCTAAACACTTTTTTTGTAAAAACAAGAAAGTCAATAAGCAGTGTATCAAGGAGAGGTAATTGTTTGTTTTGTATTTTTAGGCCTTTCTGTAACTCAGAGAGGTCAGCTCAACAAACTCTTAGTTATTGAACATAATTTCAAATGTAATTTTCCCTTTATCACTTAGAGTAATTTTAATTGTCCATAACTGTTCTCTTTCCATGCGGGAAACAACAGAATACAGCAGACAAGGGTTATTTCCAAATAGATGATTAAACCATTCCACTAGAAAATCAAATTAGATTGGAATGAAATGCAATATGGAAATGGTATTACTTTGGTGATTGTATGCAAGGACCCCTATACAAGGGTGTAATAGCATTTGCAGGATCTAGGTGCAGCAGTACCAACTTCAGAGGAGAGGAATAATGTAATTGAGGAAGCTCTCAAGTCTGGTAGATGATGTAAAACAAATAGTCCTCCACTAGAATGTAACAGAGTGAGCTAAAACCAGAATGGATCTATGTTTTGACCGGTGACAAGGTAACTTTCCAGTGATGCCAGCTTAACTCTAAAGTTAAAAAGATGGACAGACCCCTGTTTGGTTGGGTTTAGGTTTTTTCCCATTGAGTCAAGACAACTGCTAATATGCTTAAAATAAGGTACTTGCTAAGTGCTTTCCTGGATTGGGACCAGGGAACCCACCCAGCATTTTGCAGGATTGATCTCCCATATTGCCAGGGACCATCAGTTTGCTACACTTTTTTTTTCTTTTCAGCATTATTGTGATTAATAGAATTTTGTTGCATTAATGTTGTTGTATCATCTGAATGCTTAATAATAGAATATGAAGATTCAACAGTCCACATATGCATTGACATTAGTGCTTTAAAGTAAGACTTAAATCCTCTCTCTTGTGCTTATATTTCTAGTTCCTGCAGATTTTAAGGGAAATGTTGAACAACTTCTTTGGAAAAATCCATTATAATACAGTGTTTCTGAACAGTGCTTTCTAAATAATCCATACAATTTCACAGATTCTTCAAACCTCACAGACGTTCTGGTAACATCTTTGAATTACTTGAGTGTGGAGATGAGTGGGTGTACTTGATAGAGGAGGAAGCTGTGAAAAAAAACCCTGCTAGGTGGAACATAGATGCTTTGTTAAATAACTTGTCTGGTTTTCTTACAGTTTGCAATGAATAGACTCTGCCACTTCTGCACTTAGGTGGTGGATTTTTTAGGGTATATGCAGTAAAACTGAATGATTACAATGACACTGTGATCCAATATGACTGAAAAATCAGGTACACTGAAAGTCAATGATAAATTAATTCAGAATATTAAAACCAGCCTTTCTTGCTCCTGTGGTATTTGTGAAAGTGATATCAGCGTATTTCGTAGGGGCTGTGGCAGGTTGGACCAAGAGCGGCACTGCACTGTTTGGTGTCTGACAAAAGAGGCAGGGTTGAGAGAGACCAATAACTGCACACTTTCCAGTAAAGCCAACCTTCCTGTACAAAGTTAAAATGATGGACAGACCTCTGTTTTGTTGGTTAATTTTTTCCCACTGAATCAAGACAACTGCTCATGTGCTTAAAATAGGGTACTTGCTAAGTGCTTTGCTGGGTTAGGCAGAAAAAGCTCATGCCGCATCACCTGCAAATGCATATTTTGATATTAAACAAGTTAATATATGAAGTTCTGGCCTGGTGAAGTGCTGGGGTACTGTTGTGGGGTGGGTCCATACCATGTTCACAGTAGGTGGTTAGGCATTTCCATTGCTAAGGCAGCCTGATTCAAATGTTTTCCCAAGTGTGGTCAGTTTGGTCATTCTGAGTTTGCCATGAAAAACAATAGCAAGGATTCGTCCTCTGCCTATATTCTATTTGCCGTAGTATTTTCTGTACGAAATCTGCCTGAAAAATGAAGCAATCTTTATCTGTAATCAGTACGGTACGTTCAAGGCTCCTTTTGGTGGCAGTGCACTTTTGATCAATTAACTATGTGTGTCTGAAAATATTCTCTAATAGATTAATCCACTTTTCTACCCACAGTCTTTCCCGAGTAACACCAATATATCCCTCATTGACAAAAACTAACCAGCAGGGGGGAAGACAAAACAAAAGAAAACAAAACAACCCAAGAAATAAAAACTGGAGTGAGTAAGCAGATGCTGTGGCTGACTTCCCTGTCGGCTTCACACCACTGCCGAGGAATCCTCCCACCTGGCTCATGTTTTGTTGGACTGGAGGAAATAAATGCAAACTCAAGCATGTGAAATGGAGTTTCACACATCTGATACAGCCAATTAATGTGCTGCTTAATTTTCCACTGTTTTGGTAAGGTGGGAGTTTGGAGGCAGGAGAAGAAGGGGCTTTTTTCCTGATCATTCATTTCCTTCTAATATACAGATTATTTATTTTGTAATTTTCTGTGAGAGCCAGGTAGTTTAGAGTTACTGGCTGAAACAGAGAAAAAGCTTAATTTCGTGCTGTTTCTGGAGTTAGCATATGCCCTACTGTCAGGCTGGCAAAACTAAATTGCATAAAACTCCTTTAATACATATTTTTATTCCTAGGAATGCAGTTATGAATAATAAACCTAATTCAGAATATCTGAGCTGTCAAAAATTCAAATTCATAAGCTTATGAATACCCCTAGGTGGCACTATATGCTTTTTTTGTTCAAAAGTAATCAAATACTTTATATGTAAATAAAAGCAAACTCATAACAACTTAATACATATGATGATCTCTAAAATGTCAATTGTATAATAGATTCCATATTTTCTCTAATAAAGGTGGCTCACAAGTCTTTTTATAACTCACAGAATAAAATAATTCTTGTGTGAGGATTGCCTGATATTATACTAGAGTTTATTCAGAATTTTGTTGTGAAAAATATGTACAAGGACTTGAATACAGATTTTCCTTTAAAAAAGTATAAACACTTCACTAAAATTTGTTTGTGTTTTTTATTTAGATTTTAACATGTTTAAAATTTTCCCAGTAAAGCCATGCCAACAACGAGAGACAGGACAAACAAGAGTGGACTGGGTCTGAGTGGTTGACCTGTTTGATAGGAATACAGGCTCTACAATAAAACTCAGATACAACGAATTGAAAAAGTTATACAGAAATATTGGTTTTTTTCTACATCAGGTGACAGCCATGTGTCTCAAGACACTAATGATTTAACACATTCAGCAGGATTTGAAGAAATTTAGACTTTTTAAAGGTAGCCAACAGGAGTTATGTAAGACAAGGTTAGTCATACTGCATTAAAATCAATAGGAAATCGGCAAACCCTTAAACTGTTAATCTAGAATAAATTATCCCAGTTTTGTTTTTATTTGCTTATGTATTACTTTACATCCATATTTAGGCTTTTTTGATGGAAATTAGCACATCGTATGTGGATTAATCCTTTCTGGTGACCAGTTAGGGTTGCAGTATGGTAATTATTATATTCTTCTTTTTCATCTGTTGACAACTTTTAGTGAGTAACTATCCTAAAATACAAAATCTGGGCAAGACTGCCCCGTGGGTTTCTGTAGAGATAGATGAGTGCCACGAGCCTGCATCAGCTTTTCATGCAGTGCAAACACAGGGCAGTGCAGCACTGGGGCATCACTGCGTGAGTACCCGGGCTGGCTCATCACTCCCATCCTCGTTGCATAGAGTCTAGGTGTCAGAAGAGTCTGTCAAGGGAGCACAGGAGCTACATATGTTATTTCCTACCCTCTTCATCCCCCACAACCAGGAAGAAATGCCCTTGCAGGTTGATCCAGCCATCTTCCAAGTTTCTTACTCCAGGGAACAAAGATCTTGCTGGCCCTTGGAGAGCAGAGAGCAATAAGCCCAACTACTGCAGTAAAATAACCTAGAAAAACCTCTGTAAGGCTATTTAGGTGCTAAGATTAGAATGGAGTCTTCTCAGGTGTCTTTTAAATTCAGTGGAACAGAGAGACTCTTCCAGAGGGCAGTTTCCATCATGCCAGTTTCCTTCTCTGGCAACACTGGAAGATTTTTCCATTGAGGGTGCCCAGCTGGCTCATTCAGTGAGAAAGACAGGAGGCTTAGGGTTGGTCTGCATGTGTGGTACGAGAGGAGAAACAGATGAGAGAGGTCTTCTCTGCTTCTTTCTCTTGGCTTTTTATACAGAAGTGTCCTCCATGTGAATCACCATTATCGCTGTGCTCCAACTGGTAAATGATATATACAGGTATAGGTCTGTATATATTTACATGTAGACTTTTCAGTGTGATCACAAATATCAACTATATTAATAAGCCTCAAAAGGTAAAGCGTGACAGCTGAGCTGCTAGTGATACCAAAGAGGAGTCTCTGTGATAGCATTTCTTAGCAGTCATTAGTAGTGGTGACACCTGGGCCATTGCTGAAGTAGCACTGGGGAAGGTGGCTTCAGTCCTGTTGTCTTGGGGACAATCCTTTCTGTGACATCTTGTGTAGAAGAACTGAAGTAACCAAAGCTGAAAAACACAGAAAACCTTTAACTGTGTCCTGAAATGGTTAATATTAGTCACAAGGCACTTTTACAACTAATGCAGTGTTTCAAAATGGTGTATGTGGGACCTTTGTCACACCAAATGCAGTAATGGAAAAATAAGTCCGAAAGCTGAAGTGATTGGGGAAAAAAAAATAAAAAAAGGCATCCAGCAGCCTAGTGGCTTAAAATGAAATAGGCTATGTGTTGGAGAAGAACAAAATGTTCAGACATCCTGGGTATTCATTTTATACATTAAGCTGCATGGCATTTTTTCTGAATCATTAATTAGCCAGGTCTAGGTGATGTTGCAAGTCACTTAGCAGGGCAGGTTTTTTACCTTTTTTAAAGCTGGTGTAAAATGAGTAATAATAATAATAGGAATAGCAAGGAAACTTTGTAATAGGGTTGTGCATGTTCTCCGTGCTGGTTTTCGGTGTTTCATGATTTGGGCTGTAGTTTGTATTTCTGTACACAAATTTAACAGACAGTGATGTCCCTTTCCTTTCAGTTTCCTGCTAAATAGTGTTTAAGTCCACAGCACATATAAAACAGTATCAGTCTATTTTCTCTTAAGTCATCAGGTGAAGATACAAGAGTGGTAAATACCCATAAGACAGTAGTCTTCAGTTGGTTAGATAAGATTCAGTCTCCATATGAATCCTCTGTAAACTGCAAAAGATGCAAAATCTAGTAATTTGTCTCTAGCTTGCTTTTGAGAAAAGAGCGTGTTCATCATCATGGCCAATTTTACTGCTACAGATAAATGCAAGAACATGTAATACAGACTGGTATAATGTTGCTGTTTGTTGATAAAGACACGTGCATGTTCTCAGTGCCAGGAGTACAGAGACACAAACAAAACTTGAACTTATATTTATTTTGATGTAGAAGATATATGAGGAAATATTAATGGAGACTTTTGCTATTTCAGGCATAAACATAAAACGTGCAACGTGATAAAACAGGGAATAATACTTGAAACGAACTGAAATCCATATGAGCCGCACCTCTTATGTTTCTGCTGTCTTTACCACACAGTTGTCTCTCCCCCTTGGCTGCTGGATTCATGCCTCCCAAATCCTTTCTCATTTTATGGTTGGGACATACTAACTCTGTTTAATTTAATTCAGCCACAAGAAGACAGGGAAAATTCAGTGAAATGCTGGATCCACTGAAGGCAATACCAAACTCCTACTGACTTGCGGGAGAAAAGGATTTTCCCTAGGATACTTGAAGGTATATATATCCTCCAAAGGACCTCTGTACATTCTTAAGTAAAGAGCTTTTTGAAAGTGAAGAAGAAATGGGGCAGGTGGAAAAGAACTGTGAGTTGAGCATGGCATCTGTTGGTGGAGAGTGTGGCTAAGGTAGAATATGGGGTTTTGATTGCTTAAGAGCTTTAGGCATGTATCAAAAGCCCAGTGTTGCTTCTGCATATATCACTGTCATGTGTCATGTATGTATATTTATGTATGCATATATATATAGACACATATACAGTTGATATCACATATATGTTAGTACATTATATCCAGCATCAGAAAACAAATTGTACACTTTTTCCCATTATAACAGTTGTACTTGAATGAATAGAAAAGATCTAACAGTACACTAACAGAATAACATTCTGCTTGTAGCTGACAGAGAAATACTGAGAGAGCAGATAATTGTTTTATAATTGTGCTCCTTCAGAAGGGAAGAATCAATAATCACTGAAGTGCAAAGGGAAGACATATCACTTGAGAGGAAAACTAAAAAGTTTGAAAGGAAGATGTTGGAGAGACCTGACTGATTTAAAAAGGACTTAGTCTGTGATTATAAAACCTTTTCCATCTTTTGAAAATAATGATGTACTTTGTTAGTTGTTTTGTTTTGACTTTCAGAGCTAACATTCACTTTGTTGTTACCATGATGCAATGAACTCGTTGGTTCATGAAAAAAAAAAGAGTGTAATTAATTATTTAAGCTGTTTTAAATATAAATAATATTTATCACCGTTTCTGCTCATGGAGATACACTGAGTGCTCTCACTCCATAATCTCAGGGGAGTAAAGGGGATGAGCATTGTATGTGTGAAATTATATGTGGGAAATAGATGACCTCTTTGTGCTGGGTGCACAAGAAAGGGTGTAGCATCCCCAGAGAGGTCATCTGTCTGCTGTGCAGCCGCTCTTCATCCAGATGGGTGGTAGGGAGCCAGGGACAAGCCGTGGTATCCGTGTCTCCTGCTTCTGAACAATAAGCCATTCTGCAGTTAGTATTGTAAAGATGCGCAAGTAAGCAGAGTAAATGGAGGTCTTGTGCGGAGCACAGTTTGAATATCGACCCTGAGGTGTGTTAAAAAAGTAAGACAACCTCTTTATTTAGCATTTTTATTCCAGAAATAAAAGTCAGATGGTAGCAGGTCAAACTGTAAAGGATTTCCCAGAATGATTGTGGGTTGGTTTCTTTTTTCCTTCTTCTATTTAGCAGTGAAAATTATGACATTTTATTGTCTAGAAAACATGTGGGTGACCCAGGAATGACTATTACTTGTTCTGGCTATCAGACAGGGAAGAAAAAACTGTATTTGGCAGGTTGATTTATAAAAAATGGCAGTTGTTTATTGTTGCTTCTGGGGCTGGGAATATTAGAGGAAGTTCCAGGCAGATGGACTAGCCAAGTGACAGGGTCATTTGGGCAGGTGATAAATTGTCCAGAGTAATTTCAGAATTGTACTTCAGGGAATACTGCCTGGTAGAGAATTGAGTAAGTGCTACTCCACATTCAGCAGTCTTTCAGAAAGCTCCCTGAAGCCTGTTTTCGTTGCTTATAGCCTGTCTCTGCAGGGCAAGGACAGGGTAGGCAAATAGTTTTCACAGTTCTGTAAAACAACAGCTTCTCCTTCCTCCTCTCCTGCCCTTTTCCCTTCCTTGAGTTGATGCCACACGCACGCACTCCCCACAGGCACACAACAGTCATGCAGCTGGAAAAGTATTCAGAGATAAAACAGTATCTGGCTTGTGGGATGGGTTGCTTTAGAGCTCCTCATATTTTATTTTCACCGCCTCATTAGAAATAAGAGGGGCTGATAATTAAGAGGGTCTGCCACCATCCCCACACAAATGCTTCAGGACACCCTGACTCCCTCTGTAAAGGGCTCAGCTTACATGCCCGATCGTGGCATGTGGGCAAACCTAGGCAACTGGAAAAAAATGACAAAAACTGAATGTCCTGGCATTATTACCATATTAGACGTTGTCAGAAGAAGTGGATGGGGAAGGGGCAGGCTGCAGCCCCAACGGCAGCAGGCCGGTGCTCCTCCCAGCACTCACCACCTTTGTTGCTCAGGGCTGCGCTTCAGTGCTGCTGGTTTTTCCATCCTTGTTGACCATGTGTGAGAGGCTGTCACTCAGTGCTTCTGATGGCACTACCTGAACAGTGTGCAATCTTACTGACCCCATTTCCATGCATGCTGAGTTGATTTTTGCGCGTACTGGTTACAGTTACCCTCCTCCCTCTCGCCACCTCTGTGTTTTTTATTGTTCTCTTCCTGGGCTATTAGGTCTACCATGTGCAAACTAGGCCTTTTGAAACACTCGAAGCACCTAGTGCTTGGCTGGTGCTGCCAAACTCAATGATAAAAATAACTGTCCATTTCACCATCGCTCTGCAATTGCGTAAATACTGTTCTTGCTATTCAGTCTCCGTCACAGCACTGTCCCAGAGATGCAAACTGCAGCACTGAGAGCACACAGGATAAACATTTCCAGGATTTAGCCTTCTGGAAACAAAGGATTTCTGTAATTTAGGCCTAAGTTAGTAACAGTAGGATGATTGAAATATCATTGCAAACTTGCAAACTCTTCCAGTTTTATCGTAGGCCTTAGAGTATTGCTTTTCTCTCTATGTCCCAGTTCCTGGAGTTGTGTGATTTTGTAAATGTCTCAGATTTATTACTGTTTTCTTTTTTTATAGCTATTTTTAGCCTCCCACCAATTTCTGAGGGAAAGGCAGATAGGCCTTGATAGGCACGCAAATAGGAACAACCCAAAGCATATTTTAAAATTAATCTCAAGTTTTGTGGCGTCACCTAAACCACCATTACATTGGCTTGGAGTTGGCAATATTGCCACGATGTGGTAGTTGAAATACTAACCTTTTAATGGCAGCCATTGGATACAATCACTCTGAAAAAGGATGGACAGAGTTACTTGTTCTAAATCAGAGAACCTTTTCTGGATGTTTTTTGGATGCTATGTTCATGTTCTCTGTGGGAGTGTATGAAAAAAATGAAAAACAAAAGAGGCTATGACACAGGAACAGGATATAGAAAAGTTAGAACATTTGGGATGGATGGACTGAAAATCTGCTGCAGGGATGCTCTGGGGCACAAGAGTAAGAGAAAGCACAGAAACCGGAGAGAAATTCTGGTCTACTTACTGAAAGTAAATACTTTTCTTCTAGGTGTTTAGTAATAGAAGAGCCTACCTTTAAAAATACAAGTGAGTCAAAATCTCAACACCGATTTGGAATTGCTTATAATCCACAAAGAGAAAGTAAGGATGCTCTTTTCTTTAAAAAAATGTACATGATACTATAGCAATCTTTTGCTTTAAACGTGAACTACATATAGAAAGCAGAAAAGGAAAATATCAGGAGGTTAGAGCTGTACAAAATAAGGGCTGGAGAGGAACAGACTGATGGAGAAGGAAAGCAGTAGGTTGCAGCCTGTATTGTAGAGGAATGCACTCAAACAGCAACAAGAAAAATCTCCATCTTTTAACAGCGATGTAAAGGGAATGGAAGATAAAACTATTAAATATCCCAAAGGAAATGTCCCAAAGTTTTCCTTCTGTTCAAAGAAGAATTAAAAAAGGCAGGTGTACCTGGGTTAATTCAAAGAAGAGCATGTTTGCTTCAAGTTCGTAGCCTCAAGTTTTGCTTCACTATGTGTCCTGTTCATTGGCTGTCAGATATGAGTTATGTTGTTGCTCAATAGCCAGTTTGATTCCAGCTGGACAGTGGTGTCAGCTTCAGTGTCAGCACACAGAGAAAGCAGAAACAGGAGACTGGAAAAAGACTGTGTGGGGGCTAGTGTATACTAAACCCACTCAGAAGCCAACAAGTGAATGCTGTCTGTTCATAATAAAATGTGAAACGAGATGTTTTTGCTTTGCACTGTTGACAAACGTATTGCTGTGTTATGCATTATTGCAACACAGCATTGAACCATAGTCTGTGATGTCAAAAAGGTAATGCTAGCACCCGCCTGCACTGACTAATGTACTGTAAGAGTGCTTTAATTGCTGGTGTGCTTGTTAACTCGTAGGGTCTAGAGATGGGAGTCAGGCAGTAAAAGGCTGCATGAAGTGCTCTTGAGAACAGACAAAATTCTGTCACTTCTGCTTTTGTAAATAATAAGCTGTAAGGAAACAACCTAAATTACTGAGCCTTTAGCAATGTGGTCTGAGAGTAGGATATTGCCTAGAAAAGCTCACTGCTGGTTGCTAAACCTGTAATTAAGGCCCTTTGCAGAACACAGGATGGATTAGCTCTGTGGAGCAACATGCAGTTGATTTTTTTTACATACATTTGCATCCATAGGAAAAGGCTGCAGACAATCCCACAGGCAAAACCCTGGCAGTAAATCAGTGCAAGACTGCAAGGAATGAACACACAGAAGATTGTTCCTGTTACCAGGTACAGGATGGACTGAGATACTGCTCTGAAGGAGATCTGGCAATAGCATCTAACTAGCAGAAATGTTGATGCACTAAACTAAAATACATGAGGAAAGAGGCTTTCCTGGGACAAATAAGGAGATATATTGTCTACCACAACATGAATGGCCAATTGAGAGCACACACAGAAATAGAAGTAATTGTGCAAAAGGTGTTTACTTGTATAGTGTTCAACAACAGATCACTCAAGAATCAATAGTCTCATAAAATCTGAATGTGATCATAAAATTTCAAGCTCAAACCTCTGAAGGCAGACCACAGATGATCACCTGGGGTGACTCCAATGTGAGCAAGAGCTGCAGTAGGGAACCAGAGCTAGCCTTTGCAAAGTGCAACCTGGTGGATATTCAGTACTTAGAAAATGGGGCAAAATATTATGCAGCAAAGTTTAAGTGATTTATAGCTGAAGGGCTATTTGAAAACAAGACATGTTCATCAGATCAGCTAGGAAAACAGTAGAATGCCACTGCTAAGACATCCAGGAAAGTAAAGGCAGGGAAAGTAAAGGCTGGGCCATCACCCCTCAGCAGGAATAAACCTGATGCGATGATTGCTAAGATGGGGGCAACCTCCCCAGGAGAGATGGTGTGCTGCGGCCCAACAGAGACACTGGGCAAGGCTGGTTCAGTGAGCAGCTCACTGTGCAAATGGGCCAGGACGAGGAGCGTGCAGGAGCTCCTCTGTGCGCAGCGGTCAAGCGGCGTGGAACACATTGACCAAATTAATGTGTGGGAGAGCATGAGGCGAGAGGAGGGGTGTCACGCTGGGGTGGCCAGGGGCTTGGTGCACATCCTGCACTTCTCTTACCAGTGTGCTAGAAAAAGTGCAAGAATGATACAAAAGAAAGCCAAAAACCCTGGGGGTAGGAATGTAAGAATGTTTAATTTAGAGTAAAAAGTAATTACATGGTATTGTTATTTTTCAGTGCAGCTTTCTGTGTTCAGATGGTGAACTACAGCTAGACATTGTGTTTAACGAGGTACTAGTTAAAAAAAAACCCAATTACTAAATGTAAACTCTTCTTGGAGAGAACATATAATAGTAAGTACTGTGAGTGATACCATGATTTTACACATTAGGCTTGCTGTGCACTGACAGTTTTCTTTTTCAAAATACCTTAGCGTAGTAAAATAACCATGTTAAAATATAATTAATTAATTAATTAGTTAATATTAATTTATTTGCTAAAAAAAGGGGGAGGGGGAACAGTCCAGGCACAATGTCCCCTTATCAGCTCTTCGTCATTATAACTGATAGCATTAAAGCACAAAGTCTAAATAGATCATGTATTGAATCCTGACAAATTTTACCCATCAGAAGCAAGAGTTATTTAAATAATATTTTGGAAGTAAGCAAAAACCAAAGAATCCAAATAGGACCATAAAAGAACACTTCCTTCTTCTTACTGTAGTTCCTCTTTTCTGATATTACTTGTATGCCTTTTTTTATCTTTTTTTTCAATATCTCACTTTTTCATAGACTATCCTTAGAGATCTGTAGAGATTTTTGAGTATCCAGAACTGTATGCAAATAGTGTTTGTGGGTATGCAAGCATACACTCACCTTTTATAATAATGATAGTGATTTATTTACCAAATGTTGAACACGGTTACTAAAATAGAATAATTTACTGTCTGAAATTTCTGCTTAAGGTAGTTTTATGTAATAAACCAAGTAAACATAATACTTTACAAGAGAGGGTATTGTATGCAAATCTCCAGAGTAATTTCTTTAAACTGGTAATATTTTTCTTCCTGCATTAAGTTTTTATCAAGCAACTGAATTCTTAATTTCTGCTGGCAATTTTTGAGGCAAATTATTAAGACTACAATTCTGGCATGTTCTTTCTACATGCCCAGGCATCAGTTCTTTTTTGGTATTTAACTTTTAAAACCCCAAAAGGGTTTATATGATTTTGAATGACAGTAAAATTTTAACTGTAGACTTCATTTGCACTTTCCAGAAAAAAGTCTTCTATAATGCAATTCAATTAGCCATATAATTTTAAAAATCATTTGTCAATATTGTGAAACATTGACTTAGACCTCAAATCATTTTTTTATATATATATATATATATATATGTATGTATGTATGTATATTAGGACAATAATTTATTCACATCTATACTTTTAGATGCTATTTCTTTGATTTTTATGTGCATGTGTGATTCTGAAATATGAGTGACTTTATCATATTTGCTATTACCAAGATTTTCAAAGGAATAAATGGATTTTCTGTGTTTTGGGCTTTAAGCATCCAGCTGATGATGAGTTCTGGCTTTCACACAGTGTTGTGCACTAATCATGTGCCTTGACTTCTACTGATGGTCTTGGTTTTTTTATAAGGATTGGCCTACGAACTCTTCTTTTAGATTACTATAAAAAGCAAAATTTACATTCTAATACAGTATGGAATTTTACATATTTTATTCACAGCTTATATTTAATCTTAACAACCCAAATATATAAACATTAAAATGTAACAATTGTGCCTCATAAAACAACATTTGGGGGCTTTTTGAAATGAAGGTATCACATGCTATTAAAAGAAAGCATTGTGAATCAGTTTGGTCTCAGAACTTTTATTCCACAGGAAATTTAACATAATGACTTTCATTGTCAATTTCTTGCCCATTATTTCCATCTTTGGAAGATTAACCTCAACAGCTTCGGTAAGACACCAACTTAAATTCCCCAGGAGAAATATTCCTCATTATTTCAGTTGTTTGCTGTTAGATCATTGTGTTGTTGTATTATACTTAGGACAATTAGTTTGAACCTCAGATATGCAGCAGTGTGGTAGTAGGGGTAGGCATCATGTAAAAAGAACTGGTGATTTAATAACGTTAATGAACCATCCCCTTAAATCTCAAACTGTTTCTTTTGGGGGTGTAGGATGATGAAAGAGAAAACTTTTCCTTATTCACACACTTTCATTTGCTTTCTGAGCCTTGGTCTGGCTAAGACAAGAGAAGCTCCTTGAAGTATTTTCAGCCTGTCATGACATAATAATCTAGTGAAAAGAAAAAAACCACCAAGATAATTGTTTTACAGAAACAATAGTTTCAGATACAATTTTTTAAACATGCAAACTTTCAAGTTTCTGTGTACATGCAATTTTGTAGCGCTTCTCCTACTATCAGAAAAGATCTGATTTTATTTCTTACTCACAGAGGTTGGAAGTTAAAGCATGACTGCCTTAAAAAAAAAAAAAAAGGATGAAGTTTAGGAAAATGCTGAGGTTGAAAGATTGGTTACATGTGTCCTGTTTCTAAAATGTTGATTGTAAAGATATATTGTTCTGGGATATGCCGTTACTTTCTATGTATTTATAAATACTTCCTGCAGTGTATCCACTTTGTGTTTATTCGTTTTTATTGACTTTCACTGTTGGATCCGGGAGTCTGTCGTGTCCTGCTGTTTTCAATGGCAAGTGAAGCCAGGGCACTGCCCTGTTCCTCTCTTTTAAATACATGGCTCAGAGAAAAAGATCTAGCATGCCGGGGGTAGAGTGTGATTATCTCCAAACTTATGCTTTAAAAATGGAAATCAAAAGGGTTCAGGGTTTGTGAGACTTGAGTGATCAATAAAGTTGTAAAATAATTTTATCAGGCATGGCACTTTCTGTGACGACTTTGGTACTTCTTAAGGTTCTCCCTAAATTGTCTCAGCATTTTTGACATATTTTATGGCAGATTTCTTTACAAATATATGTCTGGTACTTACTGGTTTGGTTCACATTCATTACGGATGAAAACTGCCTGTGTATGTATATGAAAACTGGGGAACATAGGCTTCAAAAGCTGATATTAATTGCTAAAAATGCAGACAGGTATCTGACTTTATGCCTTTATGTTTGAAATGTTGTAGGCAGTGATACTTTTTAGGATTCGTGTTGCTTGCTCTGCTGCCCTTTTCAGTGCTGTGGGAGTCCCTGCCTTGGCCTTTCTGTGGGCAGATGAGTGATGGTGAATAACTTATTTCTTTTCTCTTGTTGCCATCAGAGTACATCTGCACATTAATATGAGAAACAGTTTGTCTCACTCAGCTAGTAAGAAAAATCATAAATTTCAGGCTGTTTAGAGACTGGCTGTATCTTCAAGCTGCCTTCTTTGTAAGATATAAATAATTGTAAAAGATAATAAATGAAATGTTCCTTCTAGCTCAGGCCTACTCACAAAGGTCTCCAGCTTGATTTCAGTGATGCTGTCACTTGAGATACTTGGCCCATCAAGAAGCTTGAGCTGAAGGTCAGGCAATGCTGATGCTTGAAGTAATGCTGAAATGGGAACAGAGCTATACTTCAAGCTGACAAAACCCTCAATCTCTGTGCTCATGTGCATACAGTTCAAGTATTTTTTGCCATATGGTCACTCTCAGTTTGGTACTATGACTTAAGGAGAAGAGCTTCAACTAAATTTTGTCACAGAGGCAGGCTGTTAGCATTGCATGTTTGTGTCTTTCTGACAGCTGTGAAATGTTTTTTGTTTGTTTGTTTTTACTTTGCTTCAGTTAATGAAGATAAAAGCTTAGTCTAATAAGGTACTTTCTGTCATCTATATAAGTGATGAATGAGACCTCCACCTCTGTAACAGTGAACATTAGCACTGTATTTTTTATTTCAGGATCGTGAGGTTTGTCATTCTTGGCTTGGTTTTTTTCACTGTAGAACTAAAGTGACTCTCTATTTAGATGTCCAGACAGGTCATACACATTAATCACAACAGGATAACAAAAAAACCACATTTTGGCAGTGAAGTCATGCCCTCTGTGTGAGAGGTAATATTATGGCATTGGCCAATTTACAGTAGAAAATACATATTGTGGAATTTATATATAGTAAATAAATTTTGCTTCCTGGTTATATGTGACCTTTCCAAGGCTTGCTTCAGTCTTCCTTCAGCAAAGTAGTTTTATTAATGCTTTCAGATTTAACCTGGACGTAGTGCACCGTCACATTTATATGTTGTTGTGCTGTTCTTTTTGCTCCACAGAAGCTGGTTTCCATTTGTACATGCCTTGAATTGGAATAAATGGGACTTCTATTGTAAAACCTAATGTCAGGTTGACTCCATCTAGAAAATAACAATTTTTAAAGGTCACATAAAATAAGCCATTCTCAACTCTTTTTTCTGGTTTTGTTTGATTAAAAATAGTTTGTTCTGTTCATTAAATCACTGATGTTTTCCCTTCAGGGCCAACTAAAGAAGAAGCAGATCTTTGCGTTTCTCATCAGCTTAAGGTCACAAATACAACTAGATTAAATAGTGCTATATACCTTTCCCCACTACTGAATTATCAATGACGAATTATTTATCATAAAACTAAGCACACACATCAGGAGTCAGTTGAGTGCAAAATGTTACCCTGAGGGCATAACCAGGCATTTCAGTCAACGTGTGTTTACATCTATTTGTGCAGATGTATTTTCAGTGTAGACAGTAGTAACTTGCAGTTGGCTTTGGTAGGAGTTGGATCAGACCCATGGTATCCCAAGTGATATTTACGAAGAATGTTTTCTGAAATCGATTTGTAGAATATGAAATGGCTAAACAAAAAACCATGATTGCATTTCATTGTTTAAAGTAGATTGAGAGATGGATGCTCAAAAAGAGGCATTGTGCTCTCATCCCCTTTTTATGTTTATTTCCTGGGGAGCTTTGTTACAACCACTATCTTAAAAGTGAACATTTGGGTCTAGCAGGAAAATTTGGATCCTGTGGTTTATAATCTCTGTCTAGTTGGTGCTCTGAGGGATAAACGTAATAATTCTGGACTGACCCAGAGATTGAACCAAACCCACCTTGTCATTTTTATAACTGTTATTTTGCCCTGCAGTCTAGCGTGAAGCTCCAGTATTGCCCTTGGTACAGCTTTCAACATGCTTTCCAGAACCTCCATGCAAGTGTGCAGCTCTTTCTGTCTCCCCACTTGTGGCTATTTAATATTCCAGACTCCACACAGCTCACTTAGTATGAGTGTCATTTCATATTGCCCGAGGTGTGATGCAAATCCTCATATGAAGATTAAACCCAAGCTAGTTTTGTGATACTGAGCACCTTTAATACTTCTGAGGGGTGGAAGAGAAGAGGCGTCTGGATGAACTCAGTGATGTGAGATTTGAATAAATTTTCTAGGAAGTCCTAATACTTACTTTTTTATTTTATTTTTAATTCAGAATTAAATTCTGATAATTTATATAAATCAATTTTTATATAAACTGAACCTCAAACTGAACTACAAATCACAACTGAACAAATATTACATGCCCATTATCAGAAGGCAGAATAGGTAACGTATGCATTCCACGACAACAGTTAGCAGATTTTGTGTTCGTTTAGTTAAACTGTATGTGCACTGTTAACTTACTATGACAGCCCTCAAATACTATTAAGCAAGTGGGTTGGCAACACTGCAACAGTTTTTCTGTCTCAGGCTTAGAAATCAGAGTTAGCAGGACCAATTTAAAGTATACAGTCCATTATAAATGTGAGGAAGGAATAGTCTGCTTCCTGCTTCACACATGGGAATAAAAAGAGTCATTATTAAAGTGTGAGTAAAAACTGGGATAAAACATGAACTCTGACTTCTTCAGCAATTTCTTATTCTCTGTGATCAATATTTTGCCAAAATATTAGAAACGGTTAATCTGTGGTTACATTTCAGCCATTGTCAGAGGCATTGGCAGCTCTTCAGGAAAAATTCAAGGTTTCCAGGGTATTGAGAAAAGTTTATGAAAATACTATAGGAAGAAATTATGAGTTCTCAGAAGTAAGTTCATAAACTAAATTTATTATTAAACATGATTTGGAAGTATATAGAAACTATGAAAAATGACAGTATTGTAGCCACCCCACCCCCCCAAACAAACATGATAATAATAAAAAGTATCATTGAAATTGAAATGAAACTGAGTAGTAAGCAAAAAGGAGAGATATCTATTAAATCTTTCCTATTATGTGAAATAAAAATGTGGAAAGAGTTAGTTCTCAAAGGAATTTTTATTTTTTCTCAGTTGCAGTAATTTCATGTCACTCTAGTAATTTTTTTTTTAATGCGTTGTCCAAAATTTGCACCTCTTGCTGGTTAAGCTGAATAATTAGGTATGAAATTAGGAGTCTAAATAAAGTCACCAGATTTTCAAATGTGTTTGCAGCTGCAATTCCTGCTTATTTGAATGACATTTGCGCATAGTAATTGTTTAATGATAAACAGGCGATTTATATTTAACTACCTGAGTAACGGGTTTAGGAGCCGAACTTTAGCTGTGTGCAAGCGTGCAAGTGTTTGTATTATTTTTGTTATGAGTATTATCTTGATAAGACATGCATTCAAACAGAGAGATTTGACCACACATCTGTGCTGCAAAATCAAGGTAAATTGATTTGTGGTCTTCCTATATTTCTTCCTTTCCCACCAGAGGACCGGCCAATGGGCAAGCCACCATCTGCTGAAATTTGCCTTCTGTGCTCCAGTTCATCTCTTAACAAACTACATTTCACACATCTCCTAGGAGTTTTAATAAGGTTTAGTTCATTAATACAGGAACTGTACTTTGTGCAAAAAGGCAATGCTATAAAAATATGACTTCTCTTACTGCTCTTGTTTCAATGTATCACAATCAGTTCCTGAATGGAAGAACACAAAATATTAAACATGCAATATATGACTTGCGTCCACAGGGTAGTTAAGCTATTAGTTTAAAAAAAAAAACCTTCCAAATGCAAATATGTCAATATCTGTGCTATGAACAAATATTGTTCACTTACAATGTATGCTTTGGGTATTTAAATGTTTTTTTCCAACCAAGCACACCTTTCCATGACAAGTTCCTTTTAGGAGAAAAAACCTCAGCTTTTATTTCTGGAGAGAGATTATGCAGAGATGTTTAGAAGGTTTTTTCAACATTTGCTTCAGATTTTTCGTATGACGTTATTGTCTTTAATACAGGGTTATCACAGTTATTAGAATAGGCTGCACAAATATTAGACTATATAAGCAAAAGATGAGCGATAAAAGTATGGTTTGGTTGAAATGCTGATACAATGTTACCATGTTAAGCAATCCAGATAATATCCAGAATATATTTGTGCATTTTTAATAATACTGACCCTGAATGCTAAGCTCCACAGGGGCTATTTCTGGAGTGAAATGTTTCAGAAGTGATGGAAGGTTGCAGTGTCATATACAGACTGTTGCAGTCATTTCCTTTGCTGGATTTGGTTTCACATATAATTTTCAACGTTATTGTTCTTGCAGTATGTGACCGTTTCTGCAAAGGCATGCTACTAATGAAGAGGCTTTGAAGAACAGTAGTTACACAGTCATACCACTGTGACAAGACAGAATAGTCCTTGCAGAGCTCAAACCCAACAGCAGACATCTTTGGTTCAGCAAGGCCCTTTAGTTCCAGCTCACTGCTCCAGCTGTTTGGCTTGAATTTTAGTCTCCCTTTGTAATATCTCCTTCTGTGTCTCGGTTCTACTGGCTCATTTGGGAAGCCTTACTGAGCCATCACATAGTCTCATGGGGTAGGCAGGAGCAATGCACCCGTAAAAGCTAGGCAAGATCTCAGAAATGCTGAAATAAATACCTTGGCAAATCTATCCACTGCCTTTTTTTTTTTTTCTTTTTTTTCAGTACACATTACCCAATTATATAATTTTAAAATTTGAAATGAGAATGTACCAGCACAAAATGCTCTAAAATCTTGGAAATTCTGTGTCAAAGTAGGAGGGTTGCAGACCATCTCTGTAATGTGAATTGATGCCCCAAAATGGGCTCCATCCTAGTGAAAGAGCTGTATAATTTTTATGCAGCTATGATCACAGGATACATGCACAATCTGTCACGGTGCCTGAGCCCATAGTTGCAGAGGCAGGATAAAGATTCAGGAGGCTTGGGTATATGCAAGTGCTGTTTTTTGGACTCTGGAAAGTTTGGGAGAACCCCATCTTCCCCTGTGTATCACATACACCTAGGTACATGTTTTCAGAAAAGTTCTCTTTCTAACTACAGAAATGAAGATGTTTGTGCTCAGTTTGGCTCTGTCATATTTATGACCCATTTTTTAAAAAATACTCAGTATCCAATACAGTGAATTATTCTGAAAATCTAGTCTCTTACAGTAAAGCCTAATGGGAAGCTTGCGGAGGTATGAAAACAGCATGGGTGGAACTTTGATTTTCGTCCAGCCATAGTGTAAAGTTGTGATAAATTTCTTTTCTGGAGCAATAGAAAATTCCAGGGAAAGATGTGATCTCTGTGTAAAATATGTATTGTTTCTGTCTGATGTGCTGCACTTTTTCAGACAAATATTCTAGGGGAAATCCTGCTTTCTCTGACAAAACTTCTGCAACTTTTCATGTGATCAGGGATTCATCTGCACTTTGCAGTTGTAGTATAATAACCACATGGATAAAGTGTAACCTGAATGAGTGTTAGTGTTCCAAAGCAGTAGTAATCCTGCTATTTTTTCCAGTTCTTTAAAATAAAATTATTTCACTTAGTTCATATCATGTGATTGAAACTGTAGCTATTGAAATTGCTGTAATGTAAATACATTTCTTAACAAGACGAATGTGTAATGGTGACACTTTTCTGTTTATTTGCATTTACAGTATCTCCTAAATATCAGTGTCATTGCCTCAATTTTGACAGGAGCTCGATTGTGTTTGGATAAGACATGACATTTTGAATAATGTTACAAGCATCTGTTTCCAATGTGTGTCAAACTGGGATTTGGAATATATTCTCTTAAAATGCCCTAGATTGAAAAAATGTTTTGCCCATAAAGTTAATGTCTGAGGTATGTTTCTACTATGCAGGTTTTGCATTTTGGGACTCAAAACGTACACCATCATTTTCAAACAAAACCAAACTCCCACTAACAGAAAATGATGTTGATAAACACCGTAACACGCTCTCCATATTTGCACTTGTAGTCTTTTACAGTGTGGGTACTTAATTTCTTCTTTTAGTTTAGATATGTGAAAGTTAGGATACAAACGTTCTCTCTTCTTTCATATGTGAATTCCTTTATTTACAAAAGCTAAATGTCATGTGCCAATATGCCTGTATACCTCTGGCAATCTAGTGTTTTCAGCACTAGCCTCTGATTTCTATGTTTATCTGTAAAATTAAATAATATTTTCTACTTAAAATTCCATGAAACACCAGGTGGCCATTTTTCATCTTCTAAATGGAACTCCTGCATAGTGATAATTATGCATATGAAAATGTCACATATTTATCTTGAGTTGACTGAATTGTGTAATAAGTATTTGTAGTTAGGAAGTGCTTTAAAACCAGTATAGCAGAAAAGTGCTAAATGAGTGATTTTCTCCACACTATTTGGCAGCTGACTGCTGCTGTTCATGCTAATTCTGTCCAACAAATTTGCCCTGAAACCTGAAAAAGTCTGTGTTGTTTTTAAGAGGATACGTGTGATTTGCTGTAAGACACTTTTCAGATGCAAACTTTTTTTGTCTAAGAATGGAGGAATATATTGAAATCTAAGTGGTTATATAAGTTTGATATAAACTTAGCTACTACAGATGTAGTAGCCACTGGATTGTCAGGATTTTAGGAAAACTGCTAATGATTAAAAGCGATGAACTACCTTTTTGTCATTTTGCTTGGTGAACTGGAATGTGCAAATTGGATTAATAGTATAGAAACAGAAGTCCAAAAATATGTAAAATTACTTATATTGTTTCCTCACTCAGATTTTGGTTCTTTTAAGAAGGTAAGAAATGTGAAGGTGAATCTTTTCTGAACAGGTCATTGAATTTGTATTTCCCACAACTTTGTGAGTGTTTAGACACCAGGTTCACAGCCATGTAATGGTCTCACTACCTTTACCAGGCTTTTTTAATTTGTGACACTTGCTTCAATGGAAAGGAGTTGTAGGCTTCAACACTTTAGTTGGTGACTTCTTATCCAAAATATGCCTTTTGCAGCAGCTTATATAACACTGGTGTGCAGCCAAGAGTCAGGTGTGTGAGCACAGCTCTCTGCCCAAATTAATGTGCCCAAATTAATGGTCCTTGCTGAGAAATCTCAGCTTTTTTAGAACTTCAGGATGATACTTCCTTTCCTTTAACTTGCCCTATGAGAATTAAATGGTTTGCATTTCTGATTTGCATCATGTACATCACCTGTAATTTTTGCCCCTAGATTTTCCACATGACGTACGATCTGGCCAGTGCTGTGGTGAGAATCTTTAATCTAATCGGAATGATGCTGCTGCTGTGCCACTGGGATGGTTGTCTGCAGTTTTTAGTACCATTACTCCAGGATTTCCCACCAGATTGCTGGGTGTCCCTAAACGGTATGGTTGTAAGTATTGTTCATTTTTCATTGTGCTTTCTAAACATTATTTTTTTAAACAGTTAGTTTCAGACCTAGTTGTAAAAACATGTACCTAGTAATACAGTGCCCTGCAATTTACTCAAGGTTACTTTTGGGTTTTGTTGGCTGGCTTGTTAATGAACTAAAGTTTGTTTTGTAGCCCTCATCACCAATAAAATGATATTGACTCATTGTCACTAAATGAGCCAGAAAATGCTTTCAGTTTTAAGGTCATTCTAATTTATTAATGCTCATTCCCTCAAAAAAGCCACCAAAAGAAATTTGGAAACACTCAGTTCACCAATGCTTTCAATTTAGGCTCTAGTTTCAGTATGCTCCTGAAGATACATTATTGATGTTTGTTTCATCTAATGTTGTCCTCAGTTTGTTTTGTAAATAACTTCTGGGTCATCTCATGATCCCTTTACCAAGTTGTTCCCAACTTAACAGTCGACGTGAGTTTTTCTAAGTAAAAAAAGAGAAATAGATTTACTTCTATGATACTTTTGTGTCTTTGTGTTCAAGGATGGAATGTGGCTGTTCCTTCTTTATAAGGAAGGGTAATGATGTTCTGCTTGCTTGGCATGTGCCTTGAAGATCAATGGCTGTGAAAAATTAAGTAGTTTTTATCAAGTCAGATAATGAGGTAATAGACAGAACATTTTCTTAGGAAATACACTGAAAAAGTTGTTGAAATGTGCCTATACCAAAAAACCCCAAGAAACTCTCTCATTGGCCATTTACAATTTTAGAATCAATGAAACGGCACCTTTACTGTAGATGGGCATCTTGCTCAGTCCCACGTATTTCTGTTGTAGAAACATAACAGTGTTTGTTCCTTTAGGAATGTGATATTGCGCATTACAGTGGGAGCTGGTTGACTAAGATTGTCAGTCATACAGACAAGTATTTGCAGTCATCAAGCAACATCTTTAATGATAAACAACATGTTTTCTGACACCTCATTGTGCAGCTTTGCTAAAAAAATAGTGACTATCTTTAAAAATGGGATTGCTACAATAAAAGTAGGTCACCAGGATGCTGACTGGCATGTCTTTGCATTCCGCTGCATTCTGGGTTTTGCTTTGTAACATCTTCCATTCACATTTACAAAGGGTACATTTTCTACCAGCTTGTTAAAGGTCTGGATGAAAACCATGCTAGTGAGTGAAAGGAAGCCTTGGATTACACTTAATTGAAGTATTTAACTTTTAAAGAACACTGAGCTATTAAATTCTCTCTCTTCCATAAGAAGAGCTACATTTAATCTAAGAAGGCTGTGCACATTGTGCACATGCTCAGGGAGACCCTTCTTTCTCCCTGCCCACACTCAGGTTTTTTTTTATGGAAACAATACTCTCTCCTTACTGGCCACATACTCTTGGAAAGATCCTTTTTGAAAGTTGCACATTTTTTTTTCTTTTCTTTTTTTTTTTTTCTTGTCTGGCAACTGAATCTGTTGCTGTTGAATAGACATTGTGGGGAGATCTGAAAATTGAGCAAGATTATGTTCAAGCGTAGGTAGTCTTTTAGTCCTATGGCAAGAGAAAGAGTTGTGGACTGCCAGCCTGGAATCAAGCGCATATCTAAGGCCATTGGTGGGGGAAACAACCAGACCTTTCTTCTGACCTTGTCATGATGTTACGAGACATTTCCTGATTGCTTTCCAGGCTCTGGAAGTGATTTCTTTAGCACTGAATACAGACAGAGAAGCCATCATGAAGTATCAGTCCTCTGAATTTATAGAGGGAATAGATGGATGATGATGATGGTGGTGATGATGGTTACATGCTTTGCTGGTGTATTCAGAACCTCATCAACTGCTGACTTTGGAATTTGGAAAGGCTTCATGTTCCTCATACTGTAAGAGCTTTGGGAAGAGGGGTACCTTACTTGCCCGGTATACTGTAGCATATAAAAATTTCATCTGCTCTGAATTTTAAAACATTTGTTACTGCAATGACTGCACCTGATACTGGGGTTTGGACTCAAATGCTGTTGAGACAGATATCTGACTAGATAAGAATCTTAAGGCCTTTGTCTGTGAACTGGTAGTGAAGGCCATGGCAAAAGGCCAATGTTGTCAGGAAAAGGAGGTCTTTCCCAGTGCCAGCTAATGCACCTTTCTGTCAAAGTATTCCCTTCTGCTCAGATTTTAGTCAGAGATTTTAGTAGGTTAGTAGGTAAAGATAACTCCTTGCATGTGCACACTTTTGGAGTTTTGTTCACATTTCTGAGTCAAATAATTCTGAAATACAACCGCTCTAAGACAGACAAAATTGCCCCTCTTTGAATTTCAATCTTTTTTAGAGTAGGGGAGTGTTTGTGTGAGCATTTCCTGGGTTTCAGACTGTGGCTCCAATGTACATTCTTCAAAATGACATTGTTACTAGGGCTAACCTCAGGCTAATACACCAATTTTGCTTTGAAGTAAAATTTTAACACTTACACGTTGTGATCATTGGCTTGAAGACTTATTCAAGCCAATGTGTGCTCAGCCAGAAAAAGTTAGTTTTCCAATATGCAAGTCCGTTGCAAGCCAGAGCAATTGCTGATAACCTGATGCTAAAGAAAGTAAGGGTGCCATAAGGATGACATGCTGTCTCCTCAATAGACACGGCCTAGCATACTCTTCCAGCACATAGTTCCCTTCTGTCTTGTACATTAGTTGCTTTAGGCTGCAGAGTGCAAGAACAACTTCTAAAAGCCTTCTCCTGAAAGCTATTTCTTCTGTACTAGCTGGTACATGAAAGTATTCAAATTCCACAGGCATGCTCACAGTTTTACTTCATAAATACTGTTAAGAAGCATAACATAGGTTAAATTTAATGTCAAAAACAAATGAAACCAAGCTGCATTTTGCTTATTGCCTCTCTGAACAATGCAGCTGAATGCAATTAAAGCAAAACAAATAGGTTGGATTTTTTTCTTTGAAAGTATGATAAAAATGTCATAGTGCATCATGAAGTAGACTATGAAATGAAATGGAAAGCCTTCTCTGTAAAAGGGAATAAGATCACTACTGGTTTTAACTGCACCAACCTCCAGCCTAAGTGGTTCAACAAAAATGTTCAGATCATATTGGGATATTATCTTCAATAATAATAATAATGAACCCATATTGTATCTGTACTCTCAAATTGGCATTCTTGGCTAGTTCCTAACATTGGCCTTCATGTTGCTATGAAATGAAAGCCAGAGCTGGCATCTTCCTTTAATTTTTCTAAATGTGATCCCACTTGCCCACTTCTTTATCTTTACTGCCATTTGATTCCACTGACTTTATTAATGCTAAGTTACTATTGACAGGCAGGATATTGTGCTTTTCCAGAATATCAATGCACTTCTCTTTAAAAATAAGAAACCCAGTAAATACAATATAAAAGTAAGCAGCAGCTCTTTATTTCTGCTCACTTTAAGTCCTGTTCCAACCAATCCATTACAGACAAAATAACAGTCAATTACTTCTGCGAGGGTATATGGCTCTCTGATGCCATTCCTATTTTTTTTTAACACTGAGATTTTAAGTTTCATTCCTAAAAAAGGTCTTTTCTGAAGAAGTTTTACAGACTTTCCTACTGATGCTGCTGCTTAATTTCTCCTTGGCTCAGAAAGCCTATTATCTGCAGTTCTTTGTGTGATTTATCCTCAGCTTTCTGGTCTGCGTTGCTTCAGACTAGTGTAGTTCCATGATGACTCATAGACCAAACATCTTCGTCAAACCTAGAGTTTGAGCCAATAGTTCTTTAGAAAATTAGGAGTAAAACTTGCAGCTGAAACCAGGGGAGGCACAAGAACAGAAAAGCACAGTGGTCCTCTTCTATAGTCAGTCTGTGCAAACTGAGATTCCGCATTTTGCATTCAGTTTCAGCTGCAGTGAATTACAAAAACATAGTGTGTAAATAAGTCCCAACTGATGAACAGTTATAGCCAGGTCTTCTATGGGACAGAGTTTCTAGGCAAGTAGAGATGAGAGATGGCATTTTTGCCACTGATGCCATCTGGCCATCTAAGCATGACTGCCTGCAATAAGGCATCCCTTCCAGTAGATGATTAGTTTTTGTTGTACTGGAAGTTTGCTCTGGCTTTTCGTATCACCTGTGGCAAAGACTCAAAGGCACTTTAGCCCTTGAAGTAACAGTATCTGAAGATGCCCAACCTATATTTTCCTGTCTATATTTGCAATAATTGGTTGTATGGTTAGGAAAACATATAGTCCTTTAAGCAAGGTATTTACCTGGAATTTCCATATTTTTCACATATAATATTCCCTGAGTGAGATAAAAATCTAGCAGAGAAGTATGGAATTTAACTTGAAGGGTCAGTTTTTCAAAAGCCAAAAAGGATTGTAAAGCTTTTGGAAAGGGCTTGCTTTGCTGGCATTTCTCATGGCACTCAGCTGAAGTTTGCTCAGGAAGAACCTTCAGGTACTCTGGGTTATTTGTTTTGGCTTTTTCTTGCTGTCCTTGCAGTTGGATTTTTTGCAGCTCTTGGGGGTTTTAGGTTTTGGATTTGGTGAAGTGGATTTTGCATTATATTAACTCCTTTTTGTGTCACATCACTCCCTCAGGGGCAAAGGAAATCAGATGTTAGATTTCAGATCTTCATCTCTGACAGTATCAGCATTGCTAGGAAAAGAATATGGGAATTTCTGCTGTAGAGTCTGAAAGTCTCTCTCACTATAAAATGAATGACTTAAATAAATACTTGATAGGGAAATTCAGAAATGCAGGAGATGGTGAGTATTTATTATGCTCTAAGAACTGTGCTAACATATATATATAATATGCACAAAAACTTTAGTAATAACACACAGAACTTTAATTCTAAACATTGCTTAGTAATGAACACCATTTTCAGTTACACAATCATATGTTTTTTTCAATAAGATCTCTGCTTTACTGAATGGAGCTAAAGGAGTGCATTATAGTCGTTTGATGTTATTCAGCATTGGGTTTTCTCCTTTTTGATAATGCATCAGCTTAACACCTTTTTCCCTATAGCTGGCCATTAGAGCAGCTAATTTTCTCATGAGATTTTTCTGCATTTGGTCATTATGTGATTATCATCATTTAGAGCTTCACAAATCTTTTTGAGTACCTTTTTATTATATGACAAGATATTGTAGAGCAGCATTTAAAGCATTAGATGCCTCTGACTTCATTTGCAGTGTTGAGCAATAAATGGTTCTGTAAATCAAATCCCACAATCTTAAATTGGGTGCTTAGAAAATATGGAACATATGGGAATCATCTGATTACTAGAGGCACTGAGTATGTCATGAGGTATACTACTACTCTAACATATTTTATACTCATGTATTTATATTTATGTATGTCTATTTAGTTATAGCAATGCTTCTAGGAACAGATAAAAGATTGAAATTACCTATCAGAGATGGACTGTGATGAAGGTAAGGGGAATTGCCCAACTCAGATAAGTGCTGTATATACAACACAATTTGGAAATATGGTAATACCAATAACAACAATATGTAACTGACATTCTTAGGACTAAGGCACCCATATTTTGGGAACCTACAGGGAATAATAATATCCCTTCTAGTACGTGCCGCTGTTCAGAATTCAGTTACTGCTCTCTTTTGCACACAGCACTGACCTAGTCACTGAGGTCAGTCCATTTCCCCCTGCATCAAGATGATGAAGTAGTGACCTCTTTCAGTGGGTTGGGATCAAGTGTTAGGCCTAAAAATATATTATCTCAGAAGAATATATTAGTGCATGTGATTTGACACTATAAGAAACTGCAGAGGAACATTTTGTAGATGTGCAGTGCTAAATGACAAAGTATGTTTAAGGCAGAGTGAGGTCATGTGTTAACTGCAATACCAAAGTTTTATGCCAAGCTAGTGAGGACCAGAGAAATGGGGTAGCTGAGGACACTGTTGATTTAGCTCACTGTATCGTGATCAATGAAGAGGAAAACAAACCAAGTTCTCATTTTTACGACAATCGCAGAGGCTTTAGGAAGACCGCATAGGTTTTGGCTTATGCTTTTTTCTGTTCTCTGACAGGTTAGCAGGTCATCTGCTTTTGCAGGGCTAGAAGGGGAAGTAGTAATAACTTTTCCTTCCTACCTTCTTGCCTTTGGTGTAACATTCTGTATAATTTTGCTGATGTCTCCTGTACTTTTGGACTGTGTATTTTTGACAGTAGATTTCTGATGGGCTTACATAAAAACAGTTATTAGATTTCCTGTATCTCTTATTTATTGAAGACATTTCATTATTTACATTTTTTTCTGTGTATTGATTTCTGCCAACAGGAAACTGATTCCAAATAAGGAAATTCCTTTAATCAAACCCAGCATCTATACAATATGCTTTAAAAGTTATTTCTATCGTGGCTGCCTTTTCTTGTCCTAAAAATTGTATTCATTTGTTCCATACTATTTTCTTACTGTTTCTTTTATGTTTTCTGGTTGAGATTGTATTATTTGTCTCTTTCAAGCCATGAAACACTGGTGCAGATCAGTGTTTTTCTTCTTTCTAAAAATCTGAAATATAGCAGAAACTGTTTTCGATTCTGTGAAAGTCAGGCCTCACTGGTTCCCTAACCTAAACCAATGACAAAGGCATTCATCTTCATGACTTACTACCATTGATGTGTTCTTAGGTTGTCATTTTGAGCTCATTGTGTTAATACCGTGAGCTAATTGAGACGTAGAACCTTCAAAGTTGAAAAATAAAGGTGCAAAATAATTTACACAGAGCTTTAAAACTTCCTAAAAGTTTAACAGTAGAGAAAGTATTCATGTTACCCGTGAATATTTGGATTACAACTGAGACAAAAGTGAAAACAGTCCTTCAAAGAAGGTATTCCCAGTTGTAATCCCACAACTCTGCCAACTTTGGAAATTTTTTAGGATTATGAACTATTGTCATGAGCCCTGCTGCCATACTTTACTCTCACTAAAATACTTTAAACTCAATGTTGTAGTATTGATATAATTATTTAGTGCTGATGGTGATAGTTATTTCAGTAGATACTGGTGCTCAGTGCTACAGAGAAAGGATCTAAATTAGGACACCCGTGTTTGTAAGTGTTGATTGTAGCACTGTGTTGCTGATGTGATAATAGGTGCTGAAGAGGATGACTTCTGTAATGAATTAGTTGGCTGCCTTGCATGCTTCTGTTTCTTTCAGGTAGAAAGCTGGTCTTCCTTATATCAGATAAGAATAATGAAACAGTTAGAGGAAGCATGCAAAAGCAAATTGATGTACCTAATAGATACTAACTTATTTCCACACTTTTTCTTCATTATCGTAAGAGCTAGTGGGAAATTATCAAGATGTGGATGCAAGGAGGGACTTGCCCATTTATCATCAAAATTTAATTTCCATGTATCCCCCTCGAGAATCAACCCAACTCATAAATGCTTATACTGCAGTATATTGTGAAGGGATTTCTGGTAACTGTAAATTACAAAATTATTTATGTAAGCCTTAAACTTGAAAGATTACAAGAAACTTCCCATAATATGTTTAAGTCTAATGTTGTGTTTGATAGACACTCTAGGGAAAAATAACAGACATCATAAAGCATGCCTTAAGCCATTTCTTTAATAAAAAATGTGAACTAAAGCAGAAACATAAGTTAGACCTGTCATATTTTAGAACCTTGTATCCCTCATTTGCCTTAAAATGAATATTCAGGAGGAGTTATAAGCACCTCATGGCCAAATGCGGCTTCTGTGTTGTAGAAGAGTGTTCCCTTTGTTCTGGGGGAGCTGGATCAGTCTCTTTTGCTGTCTCTATAAATTTAATGGTAAGTGTTTATCTGCTTGTGGTGGTATTCCAGGTTGAACTGGGATATCAATGTAGAACAATTATTCTGAAGTAGCTTTCCATGAGTGGCCTTTTCTCCTGTGATTGGAATATCCCAAAACTGAACCCTTGGAATATTTGTGCCAGAGCAGGTTTCCCAGAATAAATTGAGCTTAAGATACATCCAGATGAATACCATTCCTATACAGTTGTTCTTCAGCAAATCTTTCTCTTTTTCATTGCAAACATATATTAATATGCACAGGCTAATTCTTGATCTGTATTCTGTAAGACTGTATAAAGATAATTGGCTTTGCACAAGCTGCATATTATTGCCAAGGGATCATTATAAACCATATCATAATCAGGTTTTCTCAAAAGCACTGATTTTACTGCTTTTAACTGCGGGGTTTTGCTATACGAAATTTGAACTTCCTACACATGGCTATTCAGCACCTGACTCATCCTAATATTTAAAGTACATCTGGAGAGAAGTATCTATTGAGATGCAGTTAGACATAAAAATTGGCCACCTGAAATTGTGTATTTAGAATGCTTATATTTCACATTAGAAAAAATCAAAGCAAGATACTTTGTTCTGGGTAATGTAATTCTGAACTGAGGCACTTCCATCCATCAGACACTTGAGACATTTTTGTTTCCATTGACCTGTGTCCACCAGACCTACATCAGTAGTCTATAGGGTCTGTAATCTGGATTCCCAAAATCCCAGAGAGAGGCAAGAGGTTATTATAACAATGTTTTTAAATGTGGTTATTTCTGAACTTCTCCTTCCATGGAAATTTTAATATGTCATGTTTTCACTTTAATTCACAATGAAGCTAAAAGCTAAACAAGGAAAATTCCATGTAGAACTGGAAGTCTCAATTTGCATCCGGTTCTGGTTACCAAAACATGAGGAAAGCAGGAAATATATGGCATTACTGTTTTCTTTCATTTGTTTTAATCTACTGATTTTCCTTAATAACTGAACTGGTTTTGCTCATACTTTTTAGACATATAAGCCAGGGATGTACACAACTCATTTGGATTTAGGCTGCACATATTTTGCCTGTTTTAAAAGAGTAGGATAATTTTAATGTTGCTCCCTTCCTGTCCCTTTCCTGCTCTTCCTGCTTTCTGCATGTACACTTATTTGAGCAGACTCAACCTGAAGTAATTCACATAGAGGTATAAAACTTTCAGAAAATGATGTAATTTAATAGAAATTATGGAAAGGATTTTCTATAGGAGAGATACAGTAATAGTCCACAAATTTTACATTATCCGAAATGTGCAGCATCTTATTTAACATTATTATTCATAACTAAATTTTGAAGAATATCTTCTATGTAATCTGTGTACAAATGTCTACGTATTACTTGTATGAGCAAGCAGTATGCACTTTCTTATATCAATTACTTAAACATTAAATGCCTCTTAAATATATTTTGAATTTGTTTTGCTATCTGGATTTTTATGTCTGTTTCATTTATGTCTGTTTAGAAGATGCTATTGATAATATAAGGAAAAGAACAAAGCCCTGTGGTGAGACTTTCTCTGGTCTGTATATCACTTTTAATAATTTGCAGTGGGGTTTTTTTCTCATGTGGGAGGAATAGCAATCTTAGCATTAAAAAATTGCTGAGTATCTATTTAAAGAAACTGGTATAAATCATTTACTAATCTATTTAACCTAGCTGTAAAAATAAGGACAGTTTTCCCTAAATTTAAAAAAAAAAAAACATTATTGACATTATGTCTAGACATCATTTTGTGGGTGGTGTTTAGGCTGCTAAATAATTTTTGCTTTATATTATTTCATTACCTTGAAAGTCTTGCAGACTCTGGTAAGCACCTGCAGTCTTAGGGCATCTGAATTCAAGAACAGGTCCTCAGCAAAACTCAGATGAGTTCTGAGAAAAAGAAAAGCCTCTGACCTAGATCCAGCCTACTTGCTTTGACACCGAGGTTTGTTCTTTTCGTAGAGCCAAAACAGTATTTCAGGTGCAAAACTCCTTTGCTTCCTACTATCACTGCCTAATAAAATAATGCACAGCTTTTTGTAGGACATAGTATTTGATGAAGGACTGTGATTTACCAAAAAAGCAGACCAGCCTCTTGAGGGCTCAGGTATTTAGTAAGTTAATTTCCTGAAGAACTGTAAACTAACCAGATGTAGCCTTAAGTCTCAAAGGCATCAGGTTAAGAAATAAATTGAAAAACTGACAAGAAAAGTGTTGCCTTCAGTACCAGCTAAGTGAAGAAGAATGCTTAAAACCAGCACTGAACCTCTGCCTTAAAAATTACGTTACTTAAAGAGAAGACAAAACATAATAAAAATTACATCTTTAGATTAAGGAGAAAATTATTTGAATTTGCCTATGTGGTACCAAGGATCACCTTACCAGGGAAAGAACCTCTTTTTTAAAGCACTGGAACTCCTGAATCCCAGTCCCAGCCCTTACGCTGATTCTCTGTGTGAAACTAGCATTGGTTCACCTTGATTCATTTTTAAGCAGATTAAAACATATTCAGACCCTATGTAGATACATTTGCCTTTATGAGTAGATTATATTAGACTGTTTTAATCTACTGTAATCCACTCCCCCCCCCCCCCCAAGGACACATTCCTACAAATACTTACAAAGAAAATATATTTTGCTAGACTATGTATGTATATAGAACGAGGGTGAAAGTATTTCTTGGAAAATCAGGCTTTGAATGTTTTCAGATGTTCTTAGTGAGAAAGCATCGTTTTACTATGATTTTGTGCATGTCTGTCTGTGTATCTTTCAATTTATGTATCAAATTTTCCTAGCCTTTTCCTAATAATAGCTTTTTCTACGACTTGCTAAGTTAGTTGTTTCCTTCCTTGTTTTTATGTAGCTTCAAAATCACTTTGACTCAGAGAGAATGGTGATAGCACTCAGAAAGCTAAATGTCCACTGCCAAAAACTTATCACTTTTATTTGGCATTTTATTTGGGATCAGGTGCTTCACATAATTTGCTGTCTAGTCTGAGTTGTTTACAGAATACAGAGATGAAGTTCCTTCTGCTGAGTTCCCTTTTCTAAATTGGTTGCAAATATTGTCTGTGATGGTGGAGATTCTTCCTAACAGTTTTCAGTAAAGCAGTACACTGTAGAGTCACGAGTCGGGTTTATGTCACTTCACTCCTTCAGCTGTCTCCCAGAACTGTACTATATTAAGCCCACATTATCATCTGCCTGTTCTTGACTATCAGATAGCTACTGTTGAAAATTCAAAGCTTTTCTTCGTGGTTGCATTATAAAAGCATTTCATAAATGGTTTGATTCAATGCTTGAGGCTTGTTAAATAAGCTGTTTTGCATCACATCCAGCTTCTTTCACCAACTGAAAAGAGCAGGAAAAAAGATACAGTGTCTTTAATGCACTCTGATTTTTTACTTCTCCTGAACAGTGCTATTTCATGAACTTCAGTTTCGCATCGAAAATGCTTCCTTGCAATGTTTATGTATTCTCTTATTAGACATGCCATTGTTTTGACTTTTTTTTTTCTTTCCTTGTAGGAAAGTGTTTCTCTCTGGGATGCTTTGTTTGCCCACTGAAATTATGTTCACTAAAAACCTGTAGATGTACTTACTTGTTAAAATCACTTATTGTGACCACACAATACTTACTGTGTACTTACTGTGATTGCAACATATTTTCCCTTTGGCAGACAATGGGTGTCTGTTCCAGTTGGTCCCTTGTAAACAATGTCACTTAAGTTTATTTCAGGATCAAAAACCAGTGTGATTTGAACTTCATCAAACTTCGAGTGTGCTATGAGAGAGGAGAACAAAGGCCAAATGTCTTCATCAGATTTTTAGATTATTTGATAAATTTCAGTAAAAGGACCTCAAAAGAACAAAGTTCAGCATAGAATGGCCTGGTAACATCTGCAGTTTCAGTGATATGCATTTGTAAAAACTTTATTTTTTTGTATATATTTTGTGATAATGAAATCGATTTAAAAGGAGGGGAGAAGGAATGCTCTCCAGTGGTAGTAAATGTTACTAAAGATGATGCCACCTAATAAGTTTGAAAACAGATGTATAAGAAAATAGTACAACTGGTAGGCAAAGTCTAGAGCCCCCCAATGTCCCCCTTGCAGAAGCAGTTCACATCCTGTGAGAATTCTTCAAGGAACTGAAACACAAACCCTTTAAAAACACCTGACTGCTTCACTGTATTCTGATCTTGCTTTTCCAGCAGATAAGCATGCAATGAAGCAACAGGTACATTTTGGAAATTCCTTCACCAGTATTCATCCCTTAGTTTGTCACTGACTGATTGACATGGAGGCTGTATTAATATTGGTAGATTAAACATGCCCAGATCTGGCATGTTTTCTCTCCTGGAAGTCAATTGCTTCCACAGCCTGCTTCCATACAGCTGGACTTCTTAGTTACCAAGGCAAGGTGGCCTCAAGTGAACCTGTCCTAACTCTCAGACTGTGTTCAGGAGTTGTTTTGGAGAGTCTTAATTGGCCCAAGCCAAAGCCACTGCTTTCTGAAAAATTACAGGTACAGACAATCAAATTCCACAGTGGGAGAATGTTTCCTAGCACTGTTAAATTTTTACATGGGAAAAATAGACATAGTCTGTACTTTTAACATTTTACTCTAAACTTTATAAAAGCTTTGTAACAGCTTTGTAAACTGTAATTTCTTAAAAATTCTTACAAAAATAATCCTTTGGAATGGAATGTTATTTTAAATGGGATTCATGCATTGCAAACTTTCTTTAGTCTTCTGCATTCAGTTAAGAGAGCACAGTGACCAAGGATGAGTCAGACCAGGCTGATTCATAGGCAAAAGTATAGGAAAAGTATTTTTCCCATAACCTTTAATTTATTATTTTGTAGCTTTGTATATACAGCTGCAGGAATTCATGATTGTATCTCTGATTGGGTACAGACACACAGAACAAAGAGCAGTACTGAGTAGTGTACAGGGAAGCCTCCCCTATGAGATTCTGAACATATCTTCTTATGTGAACCAACCTTTTGAATGCAATGGCCCTATTCATGTGAACATAATAACTCAAATATATGTGAAAGACCAGGCTGTGTGCATAAGCCCAATATCTGCACTTCTGTTGCTGTTTTTGAATTGCCACGCTGATTCTAAAATGAAAATGATTCATCCTTTCCATGAAAAGGTGATCACAGGTAGATATTCCTGCTGCTTGCTTTTAATGGGGAAATGTAATAGCAGATAATATTCAATATTTTCTGCATCAGGAAAAATAATCAAGAGAAAAAGAAAGATCTGTTATGCTACATTGTTTTTATTTGATGGCTAGTGCCAAAGTCATAGCACCAAAACATGAATAAGTTGTAATGACAGCAAAGTCGTGTAATGACTCTGAACAAAGTAAATATATTTAGTCATTGCTCCTCCAGTCAAGCCTCTTTTCCTGTGGAATGCAATGCCAAACACTTTCTAAAATTTTTCTGCCAGTATTGGTCTTGAAAGTATATGCTGAGTCATTTGCACCATCTGTTGTCTGTGCATGTATCAGCAGAGAGAAATGTTGAGAAGTTTCTGAAGACATCTGCTTATTCCACTGAGCTTACCAATTCAGGTTTTTTCCTTAAATCATATGTACTTACACACTTCCTAAAATATACTTTTCCTTGAGCTTCTGAAGATTTTTAGAATAACAGCAGAATTTTTAGTCTTCCAAGTCTGATGCCACCTTGCCTTTGTTTACTAGCTTTAGAAAACAGGAGATTCTTAGTAATAATAGCTGTGATAAGAAGTAGGGTTTTTGCATGATAGTACATTCACCACTGCATAAGTTTTGAAACAGTAAATATTGCACAACTTTCCCATTGGCCAACTTGGTTATTCATTGTGGTATTCAAACAACTTCTTCGAAAGTTGAAATGCTGAGATGGTATTTTGCTGTAATTTCCTGTCTGAAATTTTAACTAAACTAATATGCCATTCTAAGGTACTGTATGAAGCCAGAGGCAGTAAATTACACAACTGACTGATGGACAAGCATGTAAGCTATGTATCTATATCAAAATGTATATATAGGTTACTATTGAAATGATAGATTTCGTATAGAGGCCAAATTCTAGTCTCGTATCAGTGTTACGTGCATATAACTAGTTAACACAGAGAAATTACTGCCAGTGGATATAACTTGTCTTCTGAAATATGAAAGCAGAGCCAGGATTTGAAGACATGTAGACGCCAAATCCAAGCATGAGAAACTTTTGAGGACAATAAAACTTTTATGGAAATTTAAAAGTGTAACAGTTGGGAGGATCTGGCCATTGAACCTAGATGATGCAGGATTTGGTAAGAAAGAGAACTTTTTTTTGAGTTCTGTCTGACATACCTGTTAGAAATGTCATTAGCATGCAGGTATAGCCTTTTCTCAGAAGGTCTTTTTGATAAATTATATTTTATATAATTCTTAAATTTAAGAAGTCTTTAAGAAACTGTTGGAAATAATGGCTTGCAAATAAATATATACAAATAACTCATATTATGGTTATACACGACACAAATAACAGTTTAATTGAATTCCCGTTGGAAAAGACTGTAATTTTTACAGTAACTTTGACCAGCAGTGGCTCATGTCCTCCAGAATTTAGGCAGTGTTTGGGGTCACTACTGCGTTACAGTATGTGCTACCATGAAAGCAAGGATGCTTTGTGCTTTCTTCGACCTTTGAGCCCCACCCTGAACTTTACATTTGTTTTGTGCAATACCTTTCTGTGACAACACTAAAACCAGAGGGCTTACTTATGGACTGTCTAGCTGCCTTCATGCTCATAAATTAAAAGTGCCACTTTTAATGGGCACTGGGGTAGGACTGAGATAGGCGCTGCCTACTGTGTCCATAGTATTAATCTTGTTTGGGTTTCAGCACAGGACAAGCTCATGCCAGCTGCCTAGAAGGAATGGTTCCTCACCCACACCAGCTCCAAAATAGACCTGCTATTGCTTGGGAGAGTGCTACATAGCCAGTGCCACACCAGGGGTGTTTTTAACAGTATACCCATGTGAACCAAGTTCTAGAGCTTGGAAATGCTTTCTGGTAGTAGGATAGTCACAAACAATCTATATCGTGTCAAGATTTGTATCCATCTTTGCTCCTTCAGATAACACTTATTGTCGCAACAACCTAAAGGCAATGGTAGGCATGAATAGCTGTGTGTGATTGATTGATTACAAGGCAAGCTCTTTGGGGTAGGGACAGGCTACTTCCCCACTCCTACTGCAGTTTTGAAAAGGAGAATCAGAGGGTGAGTTCAAGATGCTTGTAGAAACCATTTCACTTAATTCCTAAGTCAGTCTTTGCTCCATGATTGTAAAGCGTGCCCTTGCAAACTGAGAGGACCATTTCTGTGACACACACAGTGACCGTGATGTGAAATGAAAAAGGAACTGAGTCAAAAATTTGGAAACCACTACTGTCTGTGCAATAGTCTGCTTGTTACAAGATTTCTAAATCAATTTGTATCTCAGTGCAAGGGTATGGCTGAGGGAAGATAAGCTGTGCCTGAGGGAGTGACTACAATACGGGAGTGGAATTGATTTGCCGATGACAACAAAATCTCCTGGTGAAAACCTCCATAGATTTCAGTAAATGTGACCTCTCTGTGATTTATTTCTTATGAGCTGAAAAGTTAATATTACAAAAATATATTTGTAGCAAGTACATGTGAAATTATGAGACAAAGCATAGCATCCTAAGGTGAAGGAAGAAGCCTGGAAACAGACTTAAAAATCAGAAGTGTCCTGTGATTAATGTATTCTTCAGGATAACTGCTAAGTTAATGTATATACTTACAGAACTAATTGCAAATGATCAGTGATCATTCCTTTCACAAATGTGAGGATTTCCTAATGTCATCAAGCTAGATTATGTAATCAATCCTTGGATAAACAGCTTTGGTATTTCTCACAATTTGAGTCTTTAATAGTTTTTCCAAATTAATGTCATTTCATTTAAAATATTTTAAACTGATTACTGCTAATCTGGAAACAGTGATCAACCCATTGTCAACTAAGAAATGAAATGCCCTTTTTTACTGATTGGTAGGAGATTTTTTCAGCTCATAGAGGCTTGTGGTTTTGAGGGTTTCTTTAAATCTATAAATTAAAAACAGAATGTGACCATTTAAGGAAACATTTAACATGTATTGATATAAATATTAGTATGTAAAAATTATATTAAAGAAAAGCTGACTGTGTAAACACAGGATTCTTTATTTCATAGAATAGGCTTTTGTTAATTCAGGGATATTATCTGTGAATGTGTTATGTAAAAATCTCCTTATGATGTAAGTGCAAAAATGCTTCTTATTAAAAAAACCCACCTCTATAGGCTAGTAGCAGAGGAATGGCCCTCACTTTTGTACAGCAAAAAGCAGCACATTGGAATGGGGTTGTGGAAAATTCCAACCTCTCACACTGAAACAAAGTTAGAGTTGCTCCTGCCACAAACCCTTATGTTATACAATTCAAGTAGGAAAATAATTAAATAATAATTATTATTATTTCTTATACTAACGTTGGTACTAGCATACATGATTCATAGGATTTTACATTAGAACCAGTGTTCTTTTTAAGTGGTTTATATGTGGATAAATCATTGAAGAGCACAAGTAACTGTAGTGAAATTTGTACCCTCCACTATGGTATTTGTTCAGCATCATCTTTGAAAAAATCCCCATAGAAACTAAAAAGACCAGTGTTTGCAGCTGATTGTACAAGAACTGATTGATTATTAAGGAAAAGAAACAAATAAAAAAGCATTGGCAAGTATTTTCAGCAACAAAGTCCTCAGGCAAATCCAAGTTGAATTCAAATGTTTTGTCAGGCTTTTCTACCAGATCTTTTTCTCCTTCTTCTAAACCCTTTCTACCCATTTGAGGACCAGCTGCTCAGGACCATCCATTCACAAGTATCTCAAATGTGCCTAGCCTGTAACAAGGTCTATCACAAGCTACATAGTAGTATCTAATGCCACTTTTATAACAAAATGGCCATTTGAGATGGCCTTGACCTCCAGCCTGGATTCAGATGCAATCATGACTGAGGTGTTGGATCCTACCTTGATTTATATATAAAGGTAGATACATGATTAAACATATACGTGTTTATTTTGTTGTACATTTTTAGTTACTTCTTTTCTGTCATTATAGCTCACTTATTCTCTCATGGTACTGCTTCTCAAGTAGTAGTTAATTTATTTTTCACTCCCCTGTTACACACTTAGTAGAAAGTCCTCCTTGTATTTTGTTTCTTCTTGCTTCTCCTCACTTCCATTTTCTTATTCTTTCTTACAGACAATGATATCTTACTTAAAACTGTAATTCACAGACTTGGAAAGGATCTCAGTCAAGAAATAAAATCAACCAGTGTTTGGATTAATTCAAGGTCTTTGATGTAAAAATATCATTTTACTGGAAGAATTTTAATTGAGGTTTATCACACCAAGGATATGACAGAAAAGGTTCATAGACAAGGTCAAGATCAGCTTTTATTGTTATTTAATATTTATAGTAGTTATGCTAAAAAATACTGTTTAGGAGCAAGATCCACTGTATGGAGCCCTGCAAGAACTGAGGTTTTGATCTTACAACCTCTTGAATACTGTGGCTTTAATAGTGCTACTTATAGCCTTAAAAAACAGATACATTTTTTCCAGCAAGCGGTTTATTGTTTTCCCCAGTATAGTCTATATAAAGCTGCAACTGCTAAAGAATTTGATATGGGTCTCTAATAATTCTCTTATTATTTATTTCCAACCAAAGGAGATTGATACCAGCTGGAAGGAAAGTCCTTCAAAACAGGCCGTGCCTTGATTGCTGTAAATTGCTTTCCTGAGAGACAGGGAACTTGCATTAAAATACCTGCACTGACTTAGATAGCAAGGAGTTTCTGTGCTCAAGCTGAGTATTTGAATCCTGAACTGGAGATTTTTCAGGGAAGCTTCTTCAGTTCTTCCATTTTTTGAGTATTTTTTAAAGCCCCAAAACAAAAGGAAACTTACTTCTTTGTAACTCAATGAAACCCACCTGATTCCCAGCAGTCTAAGATAATCCTCTTTGTTTTTTTTTTAAGTACAGACATTGAAAACCTTTTCCTTAGCGGTATTTACAATACAAAATTTTCACTTGTGAAGACAGAACCAGCTCACAAATCTGAAAAGCTTTAACTTAGAAAGTGAAACAAGTGTATATTCAGAGGAACCATTAATTTGTAAATTATTATATTAGTGAATAAATAGTAACTTTCTCATCTGCAATTCAAGAATTATTAGCTTATTTCCTGTTATGAGTTATTTTAGCTAATAGAGGGTCTAGAAAAAGCATTTTATTCGATGAAAAGCACAAGAGTAGTTAGTAACCTTGGCATTTAAATGGCAAAAGAGCAAGCCTGAAGCTCTTTGAGCAACAAGAGCATTTGAGCAAAGCTTGTATGGGTGGAAGAGAGACACAAATATTGACATTTCATATGTAAATTTTATATAGAAGTGCTACTGCTGATTTGGAGACTGGTTTATGTTAACAGGATTATTATTTTTGGTCCTGTATATTAGACACTGTATTGGATAACTGCCTAATCTTACTAATGTCATCCCAGTTCTTCCTTCTTCACTTCTTCGTTTCTGAAATTATTCTCAGTGCTTTGTGGTAAATACTGTGTTTTCTCATGTACGCTGCGTGCCTCCAAGCACAATTTGTTTTCCTGTTCTCATTTAATTCCTTTGGCAAGGAAAATAGAAAAATCTGACAAGGAGTCTCAGGGCTTTTTGGAATGTGTAAAAGTGTCTGCTTTTCTCTGGGAACAGCCCCTTTGACTGTCTCTATGTAAAGCTAAAGGGAAGATGCTGACAACACCTTTGCAATTTTAAAAGCTTGTGAGTGAGCTGTCGGGTCCTTCTAATCTTCTAGAGAGAATGGAAAGGTGTAGCTACAGATCAGAAATGCAGGACCCAGGTATTCACCTTTTCTTTTGAGCTGTGTTTCACAGACTGTGGCTATGAACATGGGTTTGCTATGATTGCAGAATAAACAGGCTTCTTTTGAATTGAGATGCTTCTGGTATAAACACAATATTACAAGAAAAAACAAGATAAGCAGACATTACAACAAATAACACTTTTTTTTTCTGTCTTTGGAAGGTGAAACAGCTGACAAGATGAAATGTGGTTTTGTGTTAAAATAGACAACTCTGAAAAGAAAGAAATGGGGCCACAGGAGTATGTTCATGCATATTAAAACAAAGTACTACCTTCTTGCACTTGATAAGTCTGTGTGCTCAGCTCTTCCTAATCTGTCTGCCATGGACTGTAAAATAAAATTGACCTTTAGTCTCCTTGTAATTAGGTTAACAACCACGTTTAAGAATACAATCATGTATCAAAAAATAGTCAATTTTATTTCATCTCACTGTGCTACGTATTATCTGGCAGAATCAGTGACGCTTTATCTAACAATTAATTTAGAAGGAATATCTCTTCTCATGCACAGAGGATACATATACCAGACTGCTCTTTCAGAGCCAGTAATCTATGATCTCAGTATACAGGTACAAACGTATTTTTCCCTTCAGCTGCTTTGTGGCTCAGTCACTTTCCTCTTTTCTTGCAGAACGACTCCTGGGGAAAGCAGTACTCATACGCACTCTTCAAAGCCATGAGCCATATGCTCTGCATTGGCTATGGAGCCCGCGCCCCCGTCAGCATGTCTGACCTCTGGATTACCATGTTGAGTATGATCGTGGGGGCAACTTGTTATGCCATGTTTGTTGGTCATGCCACTGCCCTCATTCAGTCTCTGGATTCCTCACGGCGACAATATCAAGAAAAGGTAACTCATTTTCATGTAACTCCTGAAGTTTTGAAATAGATTAATGGGATGTTTTAACTGTGGAAAAGGCCATATGAGTTTACGTGACATAAGCTAGCAGCATCTGAATCCTGCGGCAGATTTCATTGAACACAAAGGAATTCAGAACGCTCCATGAGCTCAACATATTCCTGCATGAACTCACTTTCCTTAGGGAGCAGAAGGTTCTGCGTGTCACATGCACTGAATGAAATCTTGGATGTGAAACTTGCTTTAAACTCTTCTGTGAAAACTCCATCCCCTGGTTCAGACTGTTCTTTGTACCCCTGTGCTACACTCTGTAGGTACTTGATCTAGGTAGCTTGAACAAGGGCCTTGAGCTCAGTAGTTTGGGCACATCTATACAATTTCCTGTTATTCCTTTGAATTGCAGGTTAGGGATAAACTTGAAGATGTCAAAAGAATGGCCTTTAAATGAGGACCAGACCAAATCAATTAGTTTTGTTTGGAACTACCTCAGAGAAGTGCTCAGAAGAGATCTTTGTTTGCTTTACAATAGTATTGTTTGCAGGCTAATCCATGACCTGTTAGGTCCTCTCCAAGGACAAAAGAAATGGTGGCCAAAGGGTAGAAAAGTAGAGAGGGTTTAGTGGGAAGAAAGGGAGTTCTTTATGAAACAGGAAGAAAAAGGTTGTTTGAGTCCTTGTAGGTATGATTGGAATTAAAAAGACATAAATGGGTACCGAGTGGGAACTTTCTGGAATGAGTATTAATTGTCAATTGTGTAATAAAAGTCAGAGGCAAGTGCGGGTGAAGCTATGACACTAGGAGATGAGGCTAGGTATGGTGGCATAAGGAAGAAGGGATCAGAATGAACCTTGGCAAGGGACAATAAGGTTGTGCAGAGTTACTAAGGTGCTTAAAAGAAGTCAAAATCAGTTATTATAGTAAGCAGGGAACTGGAGAGGCCATGCCAGGAGAGAGGTCAGCTGAGCAAAGTAGTGAAATCAGAGAGTTCACATCAGCAAATAAGAAACACAGCCTGAGCAGTAGTATTTGGCATATGTCCATAAGAAAGTCCAGAAAGGCAAATTGGACAGCAATCCCAGTGTGATGTAACACAAGCCTGGGAAGAAACCTGGCAGAGAGTAAATAGAGAGGGTGACCCTGGCATCTGCTGAAGATGAGGAGGAACAGCCTGAGTTTGCTCAGGGCAAGAAAAAGGGAGAAGTCCAAAAAAGATTTGAGTAGGAAGGACTGGGGTGTTTTCTTTACAAGTAGGCAAAGAGGGAGGAAATGAGTGTATGTGGGAGGAAAAGAGTTTACATTTAGTTTTGTTAAGCTTGAGTCACAGAAAGACCATGGGAGAAATAAGGAATGAGCTATAAGTCCAGTAACACAAAATTTAGCCAATGGCTGACACTTCAATCTCACAGCTGTTTAAAACAGAAGTTTGCAAGCAAGAGAGCCCACACGGTGTTATCTTGAAACTAAGTGAGAATGAGAGGTTTAGAAGGAGAGGATGAGTGAGCATTAAAACCTCTAAAAATCTGAGCTCTGTCAGTGACCATGTGAAACTGCCTAATCCATTTCAGTATAAAGTCACGGAGCTAATCCTGGTAGGTCATGTAACCCAAACTAACTGGCTTGCTGGGTCTGTTCTGCCAGCTGAAAGGGAAGTAATTTTATCAATTTATACTTCTAGGGAGCTGTGGGACAGAAACATCTTAACCATGGACATGAAGGAAGACAAGAGAAGGAAACCCTAAACCTAGTATAACTGCAGTTTCATTAGAGGTTAGGGTCAACATATATATACACACATGCACAGATGTATGAAATCAGCAGAAATGTCACCATCCACCTGAAACCCCATCTTAATCATTATCCTCAGATCTTGCTGGCTGCAGCATAATATCACAGTGTTTTGAGCATCAGAAATATAGTGCATGTGTAAAGATACTCATATATTTTAAACTGTTGAGTAAAGCCAGTTTCATTTGTGGTTTTGGTGTAAGTTAAAACCCAGCAGCAGTCAAATGGTATTGATTTCTCATGTTTTCACATAACAGCAAACAAAGCTTTTTTTCCCCCCTCTGTTTTTTATGCACACACTTTATTAAACATTAGCATAGAAATGTCTGGCATTTTCCAGTTCCTGCAGTTCTCAATATTTTCATTCTTCTTTTTGTTTTTACTTCTTATTTGTTTCCTGACATCAGAGGCAAAAGCATAGCATGGGAGTGACAAACAAGAATGAAAGAAATGAGCCAGAAATTGCATGTTTCTATGCTTTAGAAAAATGTTTCTCTTTTTCTGGCAGCTATTAGTATGCCAGTTATTATGGGCTAAAGAATGTCTTAATTAAAGAATTTTTTTCTATTGATTTCTGAGACCCTGAAGTCATATGTATATTATCAGCTATACCAACTATACTGACATGTTTGTATGTTCGTGCACATTGCTTTATCATAGTTTAATCATATATTTTGTAATAAATCTTTGATTATGGCCTAAGAATTATAAACTATTACTATATACTGCTAATGAATATTGTATATTTTTCTTTACTCTGTAAACTAGATAAATGGGTGTTTCAAAGACCAGTTTGTGCTACCCATTTTGTCAGCATATTTTCTAAAGTACTGGCAGATAAAAATAGCTTATATTTCACTTAACTGAGACTTGAGAAGAAGGTAAATCAAATCTCCAGCCACAGGTTTCAGAGTTTTAATATATATACTGCAGTGTCTATTTTTGCCTAGTGCATTGCTTTTTTTTCTCTGGGAATTAAAAAATTGGAAAAATCAGGAGACTGTGACTTGTTTTGATTTTTTGGGCTTAAATGCTAGGATCAACTTCTTTTTTTAGTTTTAGGTATATAGGATTGTGTATTTCTTGGCTCCATTGTTTTCTTTGTAAGAGTTACAGAAAATAATGTAATTAACATGAATTGCTAGGCAACATAGAATGATAGTGGAGGTGAAGAAAGAGGTTGTTCTTTAGTTCTTCTCTGGGTAACGTCATGCCAAAATCTTGTCCCCCTTTTTTTTCAACTGTTTTTTACTGCTGTAGCTAAAATAATATTCCATAAATATATCTGTGGAATGCAACTAATGGAAGGAGAGTTCTGGTTCTTCTCACACTGAAAGCAGCTAGAACGGACATATTTGCTGAAATAACCATATCTTCCTCATTCACATCCTTCCGAAGCTCAGGGTGTGCAAAACTAGAACAGTCGTAATTCAAAATGGGGAAGAAATAAACATAGGAAGACAAGAGATAGCTATCATTAAGCCAGATACATCAAACACCATCTAAGAGCACCAGCTAAGAATGTGACCTGTGCCAAGCATTGCATGCTGAGAGAAATCAAAATATGGTAAGAAAGCAAATATTGCTCCACGTGTTTACTCTTATGGGCCAAAACCATAATTTATCAGAGGAAATTAACAGTGCTTTTAAGCTGTCAAATGTAGAAGGTGGACAATAAAATCACATACCAAGAAATTCTACAAAAAAGGGTGCATTGGTACATTCTGGTCACTTTGAGGAAGTTCAGATGTTTTTCTGCTGAAGTGAGCGGGACAGTTCTCAGAGAAAAAAATACCTCTCAGATTGAATATGTACGTTAGATCTTGGTATCAATGAGTGAAGGCTGATAACCCGAAAAAGGAGAAAGACATGTCCAAGAAAGGTATACTCAATCCATATTCCCCTTTCAGTAAGAAAGTCTGACAGACCATTCTACCTTATAAAAGGACTGAATAAATCAATAAATCAATGGCATATTAGCACTCTCCTTCCTGTCTTTGGTATCAGTCAAAGATAATGCAGTAGTAAATAAAAGTAATATTTTAAGTGATAACACCTTTGACATTTTCTAGTATCTAGGAAGTCACCACATCTCAAAGACGTTTGCCTTTGCAAAGGCAACATTTCATATGCAGAACTTGTTAACAAACTAGTGTGAAACAAAGCAGCCAAATGATCAGTCACTTGACAAGGAGGTGAAGATCATTAGTTAAATACTTCTTCCTTTAGATGTTGGCAGTTTTTAATAGGAAGATGTTCACCTAATGCTGTGGATGTCGTTGAATAATCTTGATTGAAGACAGGTTAATATTTCCTCTGTTCCAGTCTGTTGCATAAAATGTCCACGAACAAAGTCACAACAACCCAATAGAGGCAAGTTTGGTAGTAGCATACAGATTGTCTCATAGTGTAAAGATTTTTAAATTGCTTTGATAAAATGACAGCTATTAGATCCATTTTCATTATGCTATCATTTTGTATATTTAGATTTTTCTCTATTGGTAAGCAACTCAAACAACCGCACAAGGTTTCAAAAATAGAAAAAACAATCTAAGCAATTTTACCAATTGCAAGTAGTAAAGAGGCATAAAATATATTTGATTCAACCATATAGATATCAGAGGAAATGGAAAAAAAGACAGCTATTTCCATATAGTAGATGCTGTCCCAGTCATGGGAAGATATGTTAAATCATTATGAAAGCTGTGAAAGAATTCTGGGCTTGACATCAACTTCATATGTCCCGAAGGACATCTCCTAACCCTATACTCTGCTTTTATCTGATCTCTTAATTTATGTTCTTTTAGAACATCTTCAGTTAAATCAGTTTAGTTCAAAGGGAGAAAAGGACCTAAATGTACTTTTCTGCAGAGAAAAAGTAATAATTGCATATAAAGAAAATTTAAAAGCAACTTACTAATTGGCATTGTGTATTTTTACATAGACAGCATTGGGATTTGAAGATCAGATTGCTCATTTTTCATTTCTTAAGCATCCAAAGAAATGTTTACAAATGAATAACAGAGTTAGGACAGGAGGACAGCTTTAGATTTTGTAACACGAGGCCTTGCACAAGCTTTTTGAGTCTGTCCCTCACAGCTCCAGTTTGTATATCTAAATTGTCCATGTAGTCCATGGGGAGACACTGGACATGCACTTGCAAGAGGCAGCAAGCTCTCAGGGGCAGATTTGGGGCAGCAGTGGCCGAAGCGTGTTTCCATTTCCCTTCCCCTCCACAAGGCTGTGGTACGTACTGGACCATCTTGTGCAGTGAGACATCTGAGGACCTCCCTTTGAAAACTGGGAAGGGGGACCACCTCTTTGTGCTTCTTTCTCTGAGCGGTTATTTTAGGGTGTGGTGGAGGGGCTCTGCCATAGAGTGAATCAAGACTTGGTAGCCACTCGTTCAGCCAGTGATGCCTCTGCGTTTTCTTAAGAGGATCAGAAGGCAGCTCTTCCATGTTTTCCTAAGTTTCAAGCACGTCGTGGTTAAACTGAAGGTGGAACAAGGCAGATAGATAGCAAGTTCTCGGCATGCTGGTTAGTACTGCTTTGGTGCCTAGGAGACTTTTCTGGAAAACGTTAGATATTTGTAAGCCTCTCATCTGTAAGTATCAGGGACTTATGTATTTCCACAGGAGTCTAGGAAATAGCAATTCTGGTCATGATGCTCATGCATAGGAAAGGAAGAGCTATGGCAAACTCAGGACCACTTGGCATGTACCAGCTTTTGCTATATTATTGAACTAAATATAAATATCCATATAGATGTAAATGTAAATATAATTTTTTGTCAGCTTGCCCTTGGCCAGAGTCCAGGGTCAGATGAGGTAGAGTGATGCAGTTGAAGAAGAGTTTCTGTTGCCTACATATTATATATACTGTTCATAAAAATCTTTGAAAATCTAACTGTTCTGGCTTTTTTTGCTTAAACTGGACAGATGTTCAAAATACAAACTGCAGAACTTGAATTTTGGACACCCAGCTGAACTTACAATACTGGAGTTTTGGCATCTAATTCCTGGATCTGCTCTGATCTGAGCAGCAAAGTTTCTCATGATTTCTAAGTTCAGTAGCTTTTCATGGCGTTCACATTTGCTTTTCTGATGCTGCTAGTGGTTTTTAGAAAACCTGAAAACAGTGTGACACAAAAATGTTCTGTGAGTGGTCTCAACTCCTTCACTTAACAAATGTCCGTTTTCACTTATACAGCATAATTTTAGCAGTAGGTCATGTCACGTTCAGATTGCTGGTGAAGGTGAGCCACTTGGCAGATAAATCTTATCTTTTCTGTGCAGTTGTGCTACAGTATACATGGCACCCCAAAGGAATTACTTATTTTGGAGAATAAGGAATGGTTTAGCTTATCCTGTAGTTATATCTACTTGCAAGAAAAAAAAAGGGAAATAAAGCAAAACCTTGTCACTGACTGCCAGCCTGTAGTTTTGCAAGTTTTTATAAAAATCTCATCAGCTTGCACAGATATATATCCTATTTAGCTTTGCCACAGTGCAGTATTTTAAATAGTAAACAATTTTTGAAGTGTGTTATGAATGATCAGGTACAAGAGTTGCTAAAAGTTTTGTACAGTCTCAGACCTTCGAGACCGAATATTGACTGTGCCAAAAGCATTACAGTCATTGTAGCATTGTGAAGTAGAAAATTCATTAGTCCCTAAATATTTAGGTGTAACTAAGAGTCATTGCCTGAGACAGTATCTGTGGATTCTTTCAGGTAGTCATAATTCTTGGTTTTGTGATTTTATTTGGAAGTCCGGAGTGTATTATACTTAGAAAAGGGTCTGTAAGTCTTGAGTTTTGGATTATTTCTGAATCATCTTATCATCTTAAGCTGTTTTGGCAAACATCAGGTGACAGGCTGCTAAATGGATAGATGTAGTATTCCTGTCTTCTGTGAGCCTTATTGATCCTCGTAGAAGGCACTGAGATTTCTTAGAATAAAGCAAGTTATTAAAAGATATTTGGTATAGCTGAATTACAAAACATTCTGAAAGGGAAAAAACACATGGCTGCAGCTCAGAAAAAACTTTTCAGATATTCAGTTTCACAGGGTGCATACTGTTATTTAAAAGAACATGCACATGAAGGAACTTGTAGATATGTTAATTATTTTATTTGTGTGCATGCTTTTAAATATTTTGATGCATAATTAAGAGTATTGTGAACTCAACCATCTGACATATAAATGCATAGGTAAATACAGCCACGACAGCCAGTGGAGGCTGCACAGACAGAGACTTATTCACTGAACATGAAAATATTTGTTGTGTCAGGATAGGGCTTCTACTGGCATCACTTGCTTTCTCTTTCTGTAAGCTAATCTTTATCAGTTTGTGTTTATTATAGTTACCTGAATTTTTGCTGCACATAGTTGTGGTATTTAATTTGACCTTGATCTTATCAAGTTTTGAAATGGGAAAGAACAACAGATACTATTGCAACAACTAAGGACGAAAACTATTCCCCCTCTCCTGCTAATCAAAAATCAGAAGTTACTCACCTTTAACTATACAGTGATAACAAAATAAATGAGTTAGTTTGTTACTTTTCAAGTGGAACTGAATTGTATGCTCAGTTCAAGGGTAAGGCTTTAGGAGAGGAATGTAAATCAGTCAGAATGTTCTCACTATACTGCTCTCCTCTTTTGTCCTGATACTTCCTTATTGTGTTTCAGCTTCTTGTTATGGTCAGTCTTGCTGGGGTAATCAGGCTGGTTATTTTTGCCTTGCATCTCTAAAAAGGTGATTGGTTCCTCCCAGTAGCAGGTAGTGTGCAAGCCAAGTGCTATCCACCCGGCTGCATCATACCTGTGCCAAAATGTAATAGACTCCCACTGCTTCTAAAATGACAGATGGGACTTTGATTTATTGCTGTGTTGTGGGTAATTTACCTATAAAGTGTTCCGCTGTCTTGCATTATGGATTAGGTTTCTAACAGTTTTCCATATGAAATTGCAAAGCAAGCTCATTATAATTTCAGCCATGTTCGTAATGACTATATAAAATTAGCTGTGAAGGCATGAAGTTCCACCAGAACCAGATTTTACACACAATCGGCTTTCTTTTCACAGTAATTATCATAGGGTTACACTTTAAATAGTTTTTTTTTAAAGGGATACAAACAAGGAACTAACTTTTGTTTTTCAAAGTCTCTGTTCACATATAGTGCAAGTTACCTTTTAGCAAGAGAAAAACTCTGTGATTCACACCAGATAGATATAACTGGCAGCAATTATCCCAGTTACACTAGAATGATTTGGCTTGTGTCCTATATGTGTAGAAGGAAATAGCACTCAATATTATCTAATATAATATTATGAGTGAGAAAATAATCCTTGCTGTGCAGATTCTTTTTTTTCCTTTGCCTTGTTAGGGAGGAAGGGAAGAAAGAAGGATTGATTATTTTTATCTTGACTTTTAAATCATAATTCTCTCCTGACCTCACCCTGTTTCTTGAGGTTTGAGTAATTAAAGCATGTCTGCCTTGAAAACATAATAATTTGTACAACTAAGATATGCAATGTAGATTTATAAAGGCTTTGGAATGCAGAGGATAGCAGTAGGACTGAAACCTTTTTTCTGCAAAAGAAAGTTTTTAACAGTCCTTTGTATTCTATTGTATGCTAAATTAACAGTTTTGTCCAAGTGGTTACTAACCTTGAAAAAATACTATAACACTAATTCAAGAAACCTGTATTAGAAGAGAGACTCAGTAATGAACAGAGAAGTAAAATGTTTTTATCATCTCCATGTGTTTTCATAAAGTGCACTAGACTTACCTTTTCCAGGAGAATTCTGCAAAGAAAAAAAAAAATCAACAAAACCTTTAGAACATTTTTCTAAACACTAAATATATGCTAAAAGCATAATGAAAGTAGATCTTTTCATAAAAATGCACAATGCTATGGGCCTGCATTGTACAGTTTGGGATTAGGAATATGTCATTTTCACACAAGCATCTATATGATCTTCTAGACAAAATATTTGTTCATCAGATGCCTTTTATTAGGGGCAGTGCTGGATGCCTCTATATATGCAGGCAGGGCTGGCTGAAGTTGTTTCTTCACTGAAGAATTTGATGTGAATGTAAATATAATTTTATATGGTTTTGAAGAGAACACTGAGCAATTTTTAAATGAAAAGTGAAGGCAGGTCTTTGAGTGTTTGTTATTAGACATTTGATAGGAGCTGGTAACCAGAGTTTAATGGAGTTAATTCCCTTAATTAAGAAACCTCCCTATCCTTTCTCCTTTTTCAACTTTTTTTTTTTTTTTTTTGGCATAGGCCTTTCTTTTCCCCTGACTTTTTAGAGAATGTAAGCAAGTGAGAGGAGCGGGCGATCGCCTGGCGGAAGAGTCTAGCTCTCTTGTTGCTTCACTCCTGCACAGCATCAGGAGTTTTTCAGCTCCTGTTTGGGCAACATTAGAAGATGAACATGGACTCACCTCAGCCAGGAATATCACCAACACCAGAGGCAGCCCAAAAGGCTAATGCAAAGGAAAATTGAGGCAGAGAGCCCCGAAAGGTGACTGATCAGTGTAACAGAGCTAGTAGAAAGGCATCTGTGACTTCTTCCTATGGTATGCCTGCGAGGAAGAAAGCAGCTGGAAGTAGCAGGAGCCAAAGGATATGTGAAGTGAGAGGCAGGGAAGGATGAAGAGAGGAAAGAACTGGGACTGCACCAGGGGGAGAGGCTGTCAGCTTGTTTTAGGGAGGAACTGTGATAGACATAGGAGCTTATAGTGAGGGATTTGTTGATGGCCCTTGAATTTATCTGCTGAGAAGAGCCTCCCATTGGGCAGTACATGACCATATCTGGATGAAATTCGGAAATGATTTGGCATGCCCTCTGATTCTTGGGCAACGGGATAGAGATGAGCCTTTTATTTCCACCTGCATTTCCCCCACTTACTTTGAGCATCAGCAGCTTCTATAAGTGGACAGTGCAAACAAAATAACAGAAGACACCCAAAGTGAGAACCATCAATGGTAATAATTACCTGGACACCATCTCACATCACCCAGTCAGCCAGCCACGAGGTTTTGGGTTGCATGGGCAGAGATAGGATAGCAGCTGATAATCCCTGCTCCATCAGGTGCACCTGTAAGGCAGACAACATTATTTACTGTTCAAACAGTTTTGCTAGGAAAAAATTCTGAAAAGGTGTAAGTGAACTGCTATAAAAAGGGAAAAAGAGATTAAAACTCTAATGGACTATATTGGGCCATTGATTTTAAGGCAAAACTATAAAAATCAGTGAGTAACTCTGACTGAAAAGCAATGGCACAATAAAACCACTAGTGTATGTAACTCAGTTTATGAAAATATAATTCTTTATTGCTGAAAGATTGTGTCTTAAATTTCTGTTTGCAAAATATTTAAGAAACTGGCTCTTGCTCTGTAAGAGTTCATGATTTGGGGAAGGTAGCAAAGAACAGTGTAACCTTGCCAAACAGTGCCAAACCCAGAAATTATTTGGGACAGGCATAAACCTTAACTCTTCCTTGTTTTTACCTCAGCTTTATTTTCTTTCATATTTTCTCAGTCTACCAGTCTGCCCCCCAATCCTTATGCCCGTGTCCAAGGCATCTGGCAGAGAACATGGCCTCTTTTTCTTCAAAACTCTCCTCATCTAAACCTTCCACCAGTCTTGCCATGGCAGGAGAACGCTTTCATTTTATGAAGGATGCTGTGCCACTTATGCCAACAAAGTGAGAGCTTCCCAAGACAGGGTGCAGTGGTGTAATTACACAGAATAATGTGACAAAGCAAGAAAAAGGAGAAAAAAGACTAATGAAAGCATTGTTCTGTGGTATATCCATCAATATTAGGTGTATGCCCCATTGCATGTGACATTTAAATTTGCAGTACAGTTACGAACAGGGTAGGGAACAATCCTGTGGCAGGCTGAGAAAATAAGCTGTCTCTATCTGCAGTGGCTTAAGGCGATTCCTCAGTGGGGTGGCCTGGGTTTCTATGTCACACCAGGGCTAAAGGCACAAAATTGCTCGAAACAGAGTTTAACTTTATAATTTACATTATATGCAATTTCTGACATACTTTGCCTGTGTGTCAGAGAGGGCTTCTGTGCTGGCCATCACTTTGAGAAAATGTCAGTATTGCATGTGAAAAACCGAAGAAAATGCCAGCTTATAGTTGATATAGCTGGTGCTTTAGCCCTTAAAATCATTTGGTGTTTAGAGTACTAGTTCAGAATAAAAGTGGACTTAGATTATCAATGGCACATGTGAAACAACAGCCAGCGGAGGCTATCATACTCACAGCCAGCGGTACTAGAGTGCAAATTGCTTCTCTTGCCATGGAAACAAAGGCTCCTTTATTCAACTCTAAAACTAAGGCCAATTTTGCTAAAATTTCAGAGTGCTCCTAAAAATACTTAAGACAGGAAGAAATAAGTCAAAGAAAATGTAAGTAATCCTTAGGTCTTTTTAATTTAGAATTGTCTGTAGACTTTTTTAAGAACCCTTTGCTAGCCTTTCACTACTTTCATGTCTTTTCATAGGATCTTATAGATGTTTTGCCCACTTCTCCAAAGCTCTCTGTATTTCTCCTTCTTGTTATGGAAGAAGGAAAAAAAGAAAATAAAGATATTATTTGACAGAAGTTCCATTATTTCTCTTTAGCAGTTACAGCTTTGTGACTTTACCTTTGGGTGAACCGAGCTATATTGAATAAAACACTTTCCCTGAGTGTTTCTGCAGAAATCATCAGCACAGAAATACAGTATCATCATTTGAGAGTTAAATCTCCATAGAGATGTGGGTAGTAATCCACTATTACTAAGAACTTTTTGTGTGTCTTTTTGGAGAATAAAAAATAAGACTTACTCTTTATGTAAGATTTGATACATTTGGGTGATTGAAAGCTTGATGCATTGAACTATTTCTTTATTTACAACTAGAAATATCACAAGGATTGTTAGTCTATTTGTTTGAAGAAAGCTATAAATTGCCTTAAAAAACGTTCTTTCCAGAATGTGCTCCATTGGCTTTTCTATCCCTGATAGGGTCTCTAGCTCTCTTATTTCTCATTTTATTCTAATTAAAGAACTATCTTTAAGTCTTAAGTTCATTCGCTACCTAGTAAGTAAGTTCCATAATTCTGAAATAAAAGAGGATACATCTTGTCGCTCACAGGCGTTCCTCTAGAACCATCAGGTCTATAAAGATGCTTTTCAAGGGAGTACAAAAGGTTGCTTGGAGTATTACTTTACTGCCATGGCTGTCATTTATCAGCAAAGCCTTCAGGTGCCATAAATTAATTTCCCTAAGAATGTCTCTGAAGTATTTATACTTCAAGACTAGATAAAGAAAAGGTAAGGAGAAACAGAAGATGAGATTACAGATGTTTTGTCAGAGTGAATGAAACACAATGGCTGGGAATGTGAAGAGGAGCAGTTTGTAGGACTGTTGCAGTTGTTGCTGCGGAAGGCTTGGGATCTTGAATATTGTGTGATATCATGTGTTAACCTCAGTGATTCAGGTGAAGCTGGAGACTTGAACAGTCTGACAAACAATTTTAGGTTATCTAAAAAAAAAAATTATAATCTCCAAGTCTCCTTTGTAAGTGGAAAGGCTCTTTGCATCATGCAGTAACAAACTGTATGCTCAAATAAAATATGCAGGAAGGTTTCAGACTGTATATGTTAAACAATACATCATAAAGTAATAATAGTAATAATGAGGTTACCTGCTCAGAGCAGGTTTTCTGGTGTCCTCTAAGCTCCTGTGGTTTGTAAAAAAAAATCTTAGTATTGCAGCTGTCTGACACTGACACAGGTGTTTACACGTGAAATGCCTGCAAGGAGGTGGATTAATTGCAGCCAATGGCCCTGTGCAGACCCTTCTTTCCCATGAGTTGCATCTGCAAGGGATGAGTCTCTGTCAGTTTTTCCCACCACCTTGATTCTGTGTAAGTGATTATACTCTATTGGAAAAGCAAGGTGAAATGTGATCATCTACATCGCTATTTCTATCCCTATGAAGAACAAGAGAACTTTCTGTCTCTCTCTGCCTTGATATGTGCTTATTAGGCAAAGCAGAAAAGACACTGAGAGATGCCCAGCCTAGAAGAACCATTTCCTCATCATTAGGACACTGTCAGGTCTTTGATCAGAGGTCAAGAAAAGCAATACATCCTATAACTGAGGAACTGGACCATCTTTGTTTACTGAAGAATCTTCTCTCCCTTTAGCTTTGGACAGACCTTCCCATGCATGATAAACTTACTGCCAGGCAAGTGTCTTTGAAATGGATCCATTTAAAAAGCAAGTTATTTTTCATGAATCAGCATTTTCCACTAATTAATACAAATAGAACTGGCAAGCCATAATTAGGTCTTACCATAGCCAGAATTTCCAAGATCAGCAGCTGTATCATGCCAGTGTTTCTGTCTTGCTTGTTCTGGTGCTGCTAGTAGCATAGCTGTTGGCACAGCACCAAGAGATGTAACAATTACAGTGCTAATAAAACTTTTTTTTTCTTCTTTTCATTACAACTATTAAACAATAGAGATAAAGTTACCTAATATCAACCTAATTATACCTTTTTCTATATTTCTTTTCTAAATTACTACTTCAGATTGCTTCTTGAAATAACTGCATTTCCTGTGTGTGAGATGCTAACAACTAAGCACGCCCATTTAGCTAAAGGCGTTGTAGCACGTGCTGAATTTAGCATTATGCAATGTTTCTGTATTGCAGGGTCAATGGAGTGAGGTGAGGCCTATGCCATGGGAAACCACTGCTCCTGATAGGCAGACCCAACATGCATCTTTCAAAAAATTCCATTCAAATGAAAATAGGTGATTGACACTTGTCACCCCGTGTCCAGGGTCAGCATCAAAGGTAGCTGCAGCATGCATTCAGTGCCTAGGGACAGATGTCCTCATTACAGGTCCTTCAGCTGCACAAACTGCTGCTCATGCCGAGAGCTGAACTGAAGGAGTGACTGAGCAGAGACGAGCTCATCTCCCTCACCCCCTTCTTCCCCCAGAGTGTATGTGGGCAATAACTCCTTGTGCCTCCTCTCCCTCCACTCCAGGCACTTCTTTTAATGTATATTCTTTTTACTGGCACAGGCAAATTGAAAAGAAAAAAAATTGAATCCAAAACATTCAAAAGAGAAGGAAAATTGTACAAAATGACTGGATAGGTATTAAATTTCACTTTGAAACTGGCAATTTTAAGGAGACCATTACAGCATATCTGACATTTTTTAATAAACTGTCATCTGTACAGTATTTTCCGCATTAAAAAAGAAAATAATCCTGCCTTAGACTTGATACAGTTTTACCTATAGTAGCATGGGGAAGAGATGCTTTTCTTTTCATGTCTTGGGGCTTTGATAGTTTTTTCATTAAATCAGAGTTCTGTCATTGCCTCTGTGAAGAGAGGAACTAGCCTGGTTTTCATGCTCCTTCCCTTCCCTCCCCTTTTTAAAACAGTAAAAAGCAAATTTGTGCAAGATAAAGAACAGACTAAGAAAACAAATCCTATTCAGAAAATTCCCCATAACTTACTTAATTTCTCAATTACACTAATTGAAAAGAACCATAAGAGATTTTGTGTTTTGTGGCAATTGAAAGGAAATGTTTAATTATTGCATGTAAGTAAAATGACAGGTTAAAGCATTCTTGGAAGCAACAGTGCTCTTTGGGAGGTACTTAGTGAAAAATAGATAGTAAACAGATGATAGTTTTTAGGCTAAACAAATCACTTCAGTTCCAGCTCATGATAAAGAACTATAAAAGTGAACCTGTCATACCAGTCAGCAGGAAACTTACTTTTTATTTTGATCTATGGTTGATTATAAACTAGTTTTTTTCCTTCTGTGAAAATCCCTGTATACTAAGCAGAGTAGCAGTGAAGAAAGCAGATTGTAGAAATATCCCTGGATTCATAGTGTGTTCAGCCATTCAACAACTGTGGGATGGACAGGTGAGCTTACTACTTTGCCCCTGCTGAAATAAGATAACCAAATGATTGATTGGCAGGTTCACTGTTTGGTGTCTTTTCTGAACACAACCAGATCTCTGGTCATTTGAGAACCATCTGTGCTTACTCATTTTTGGTATATACGGTTGTCATCACAGGTAATCATCCTATAAGTAAATGTTAAGGCTAGCGCTAACTTCAAGTTTGACCAAATATTTGGTTAGAGATTGTCCTTTGGTGCCTCGACAGTCAGATCAAAAGTTCAGCTGGCTCATTAAATAACCTGCCATTGTAGACCAGAGGACTATGCATAAATGAGCGGTGTTTGTGAAATGGAAGTCGTTCCTTTTTCCAGTGTGGTTGGGGGAACACATACGAGAGAGGGACAGGGATTTGAGTCTTGTCCCCATTTGAAACATGGAGATATTTCGGCATGCAAAACCTTTCTTTCTTTTCCTAATAATCCCAGTAAAAGCTAGGATGAAAAGGATTTTAAAAGGATGAACTGCACAAGCACCAGACATACAGTAACCCTTGCAAGGGGTGCAGCAATGTTTCTTGACTCGTGGTTGAATTTCCAGTGGAGGACAAGAGTCCCCTTTGGCCAAGCACATGGAAACCAGCTGCAGCCCTCCAGTGAGTATGGAGCAGGAGCCTAAAGAGATTATTTTTAATATTGGGACAGAAGCAATGAGTCCACTCCTATACAGGTAAAAAAACCTGTTGTCATATGGAAGAGAATGAGTGCTGCAAATACCAAATACATCGTAGCAGCTACTGAAGATAATGCTTTTAAATATTGGGTGAGACTGAACAGAAGTTGAGCTTAAATACTTTAGGAATATTTATCCAGAATTCTTTATAGCTTGGGAAGGTGTTTTTGACATTTCTCTCCTTTCTGTCCTCTGGTAATCTAAAAACCATTCAGGTTGTCAACTAAGGGCAGTAGGTAAAAGCTTAGACCTATGCTGTGTTTGCATAACATGAGGGCTTTGCAATAATGAGGGATACTCATTAGTGAGGTAGGATTCCCTTACTGTAGAAGAGAGCTGATTGGTGATCATGTTCTCCACTCTGTTGTAGCTGCCGGTAGCTGAAGCTCCAGGCAAGGGGCATCAGCGCAGCTAATACAGAGCAGCAGACCCACTATATTATTGTTTGGTTCTGTAACTGTGAATTGAGGCACACAAACAGTTGGTGAATGGATTGTATGACTGACAACTGCAGAGAAGAGATAATAACTTCAGAGACCTTTTATCACCCAGCTGACAGGTTCATTAAATAGCACTGTTTGCAGTCTGAGATGGAAAAGATGCATGTAACAGTATCCTGCAGTATCTACATGCCCTGCCCAGACTCCCACAGTCAAACAATGGCTGGGCCAAAAATAGGGGTTCCCCATCTTTTGGGAGCAGGAATACTGGTTTTACTTCATTTACACCACTGTGTGTCAGGAGTAATGCTTGCAGCAGGTGACACGCTAAGGAGTTAAAGAAGAGAAAAATACAAGGTTCTTGGAATAAATGTGACAAGAGAAATTTGAGTTGAAAATCTGTTAAATAGCCATTAATAAATATAAGCTATACAATTCTTCTCATTCCTTTCCCACTAATCTGTAACTTAATGTCTTTTATTATTATTTTAACATAGAAGCCACTTACAAAGTTAGACTGGAAGTTCTTGCAAAAGGAAGAAAAATGTAGCCTGCTGTCTATGATTGTCTGATGTTATTCAAATTCTTCCTGGGAGAATTGAGCCTCAGGGACTTTTTTCAGACATTATTTTTATTTATACAAATTAGATTATTCATTCAGCAAACAGAAGCAATATCATGTGATATCTAGACATACAACCACGCAGCTCAGCTAGTGAGTTGGAACTATTAAATTTTGGGTTAAGAGATCATTTTAAAAGCTTGTAAACAATCTATTATCTAATTTCTCAAATGAGTGAAAAAAGCAAATTAATTTATTGCTTCCTATGAGAGGGAGATAGGTATCATAAAAATGGGGAAATGTGCCATATGAAATTGCACATTCTGTTTTTTGGCGGGGGGGAACGACATGTAATTTGTACATACTATTTTAATAGTGTTGCGTAATAGAATATATTGAATTTAATTGAAACAGCTTATAAAGTGTTTTAGCAAAGTGGCTGTCTAAAATACTCAATGTTTTCATTCAAAATAGTGCCTTTAAATGGAAGTTATGTATTTTCATTTTGTGGTCTTTGCACAGAATTTTGCAAATCTTATCCCTTTAATCTTAAAAAGTATATTTTGCTGAAAGATTGTTTTTAAAAAGTGATGTTACTCCTTTTTCAGAAGGCGAAAAACTGTTCCCCTTCATATTCTTTCAGTACTCATTCACTGCACTTGCAGTTATCCTTCTGCTGCAGAATGAAATCTCAACAAATGAAATAAAGATATATTGCTTAAAAATTAATCACCTGTGAATTTTTGGTCAGATGAAACTTCAGTTGGCATTTTTTACATTCCCTCTTCAATGTAATTTGAGTGATAAGTCAACATTCAGTTGAATACTAAATTTAAGCATAGTAGACATTACAGATACTTCTGTGAATTGTAAACCAGAATGTTATTTTGATAGGTTTCATTTTTAACCAGGAATTGAAGTTCCCTGCATAGTTAATAGTTTGTGTAATTCCATGATTATTTGCTTTCCAAGTCCACTTAGGCATTTGAATAATTTTGAGAAAGAGGCAATAAAACCTCTTGTGTAGTTAATGTGGCAAAGCCTCTACCCAGCTGCAGTTCGTTGCAAATGTGTGATCATCGTTCAGTTCTGTCCATGTCCATACAGCTTTTGTTACCTCCAGAGCTATGTATTAGCACTGCTTGAGGGGGAAGTGGATATTTCTAATACCAAACACACTTTCCACAAAGCAAAATTTTCCACCAAAACTATTAACCTTTCCACACTCCAAGAAAATTATATCCATTTTCCTTTTTAAAAAATAAACAGCACCAAAATCAATGAAACAAACAAACAAAAAACCCCAAATACATAATTTTGTTTTAGCTTAAAACATTTTACATTTTGTTTTGGATAGCTTCCATGTTAAACTGTATTTGCTTAAACAACCATTGCAAATGGCATCCCTCGCATTCTGTATCTCAGGATCCCTGTTGAACCTCCCCTCTTTTCCTGCAATGTCGTCTGTCTGGTACCTCCTGCATAGAAGTGAGGGGCCTAGAACTCCATGAATAAGCAAATTAATGTCAATGTTTACATGCTTTGAAACAATTCCCTCTCTCCCCCGCCCCCTGCCCTGAACTACATCAGAAAGTTTTTCACCCTTTTCTTCACTGAAAAAAAAAAAAAAATTCTGTAGGTAGAAAATAAAATCTTGTGCCCAACAAAGTGAAGGACAAGAGAAGAGACAAAGCTCCTTGTTTCCTTCAGCTCATTTCAAGGCCTTAACAGCACAATAGCACAGAGAAAAAGGATTTTGACATCAATGATACCTGCTTATATTTCGTGGGAAGTGCAGGAATTACATTTCAACCCCTGAGGTGTAAACCCAATGAACTTTCACAGGGATTGAAAAATACTGGAAAATTGTTTCATAACATTGTAAGCTGAGTGTTTATAGAAATTCTCTACCAAGAAAAAGCTATTTGGATCATATGAAAATATTTGGGCTTTGCCTTTTTATTCAACACTTACTTGAAAACCTATTCAGATGAGCTGGTTTTTGAAATGGCATATGCTCTGCCAGATAAGATAACTGACAGTCACCTGAATCATGTGTCTAGTCACTACTAAAAAGTTAGTCAGGGGAGAAATTTTATAATTATATTGCTTTATTAGAATTAAATCCTTTATACATCAGACCGTTTTGTAGTTCAGTGCATTTTGTCAGTTGTTATTCAGTGATGTGTTGGCATACTAACGGCCTTTCCCTTTTAACCAGATAGTACCTCATTTATTGCACTTCCAATGTAGAGGACCCATGTGCTTTTTTCCATAAGTCTGAAACACAAATATAAAATCCTCACCTGGCATTTGATAACTAAAGATTCATCAGTGTCTCCCTGTAGCATTCACTTTCTTCTTTTGAAAACTAAATTTATTAAATTTCTTCCTTTAAGTCTAAAATTTTAGAAGCACAGTTATAAGGGCAAATGAACTTGAAAGTAATCCTTTAGTATTTTCCTATTGGATCGGATGCTGTATATATATGTGTATCACAATAGAAAGGTTCATATTTTAGAATCTTTAAATAAATCATTATTTTAAAATACATGCTTACAGTTGATATTTAGCTAATTTGTCAGTGCTAGTCACTTAGACCTCCCCTAGGGTCAATGGAGAGAGAGAGAGAAGGATGACAAAGGTGACTTTATGCCATGTATGCGAGACATGAATTTTAGAATGAGATTAATTGCCCCTTGTTATATCTATCTCTGGTTATGAGAGAGAGAGTCAGGGTAACTGGTTTAAATTATACACTTGACTTTTAGAAAGCTGAACTAAGGTATCGCACTAAAAACTTTCCATTCTTTTTTGTCAGTTCACATTTTTCAAGACTATTTAGCACAGAAAGAGAGCAGTCTTAATTTTGTAATTCTAAAAGTTTCTGTTCAAAGTCCAATTTTGGTGATAGTCAAATTTGCTGCCTTTTGATTTGCTTGATTTTTTGAAAGTAGCCATAGATGAAAATTTACAAATATGAAAATCATTTAAGTATTGGGATGTATAAGGAGTTTCTGGGATCTGTTCTATGTGACACTTTCTATGTAGACCATAATGTGTCATGTACACAAAACTGATTTGCTTTAGGGTATGTAGACCTCCTCCTGCTCTCACAAGCAAAGCTAGTGTAAGACAGCAATTTTCTTTGCTTTCACATGTACTGCTGCTGGTCCTTCCCCCAGTTTGGTTGTGGGCCCGTTGCAAGTTTTCCAGATATCAAGCTGGAACAAGCCTAGTAGAAAAATACCTAAAGGCACGATACTGTCACTAGGCTTGCATAATACCTTCAGGAGTGTGCTGATGAGTTCAATGATGATATGAACCTTAGGACAGTATAAGGCTTCAGATGCTAATATTATAGAAAGATCAAGATACTTTATAGAAAGATTGAGTTGAGTTTTGAGAGGCGAAATAATAAGATGAAATTCAGAATTTAAAAATCAAAGGACTCAGGTACTAGTACAAGCTGCTGCTCTAAACTGGAAGATTAGGAGCACAGGAATTGCAAGTGGCGAGGAGAAAATGAGGAATCTGAGTGATGAAGCTGCTCGTAGAATGACTGAAAACAACCATTTCAATGCATCTTGGTTTTCCACTAGATGGGAAAGAAATAGTAGTATGAATTATGAATTGGTGAGACTTCCTCTAAAATATTATGTACAGTTCTAGTAATTGCAGTTGGAGAAAGATGAACTGAAGTCAGAATGGATGAAAAAGATGAAGGCCAGTATGCTGTCTTCTGAACAAAAAGTAGAATATACTACTTGGACGAGGCTGAGAAGAGACATGATTCCCATCTATAAACACTCCAGAGAGAAATACCAAGGAACACAAGCTTTTGGAGCTGCTAGATAATTTTGTACTAAGCATTAATTAATTTAAACTGCATCTGCGTACATTTAGACTGAAATTTAAAATAAGGTTCAGAACTATATAGAAGACCAGTGAGCTTCTTGAAACAATATTCTTAAAGGATTGATGGAGAGAGAAAGTCTAACTGTTTTTGAGATGGCTTGATTTGTTTATAAGGCGTTATGTGATCTGAGGTTTTGCAATATCAGGGGAATAAATTCAATAACTCAGGGGAGCTATTTTTCCTAATGTAGTTTAGAAACCATGCAGAATTTTGATGGTTCTTTGCTTGATGTTCATTATTTAGAAAGGCTTCAATCTTGATCAAATTGCCTCCTCTCACCTTTCTGCTCCTTCTCAGTGAGTTAAATCTGTGTATTGCAATGCTGCTTAAATTCTTATTTTATACATGGCAGGCAAGCAATTTCAAACCATTTTAAGAATACTGATGAGTTTATTGCATCTAAATTGTGGGACTGAACTTCCTTAATTCAGCAGAAGGATTTTACAAATTATTTCTGCTTTCTTTTTACATTTGTAATCAGTATATAGGATTTTTTTTTTTACATCACATTGAAAAGTTTGTATTCGTAAGACTGTGGCTTTGACTGGATATAAACCTCCAGTAAAGTGCTACTTCCTCTTTTTTTCCTAGCCTGTCTGTATGTGATTAATTTTATATTAACATCTTGTACAGTATGTTAAAAACACAATTAAAATGTTTTATTAATGTACTATAAGGGTCAGGATTACACTTGTGGTAAAAGGAAAGAGAACCTGAACATAAACATTTTTACAGATGCTTACAGTTTTTTGGGGGGGAGTTTTCATAGAAGTGAGTCTCTGTTGCCAAGGACAAAATCATTGTACGAAGTGCAAAAGGCATATCATTCAAGCTGGATTTTCAAGTGGTGGTACAGGGACATAGGTCATTTAAAAAAAGCTAGTCAGTTATCAATGTAGTTGAGTGCTGACATTTTGGAAGAATCTGACATTGGCACTTGTTGTATTCAGATAGTTTGGGTGTGACCAGGTCCAGGTACAATAAGAGAATGTCATTAGTTTCATGGTTTTTAACTGATACTTTTCATGTATTTCATATGTTTATGTGGTTTATTGTATCAAGGACTGAATGTTAAGCTGTAAAGATTATTAGGACTCTCAGAATTTTTTCAGCTAAAAAAGGCAACTTGATAGTTATGAAATATTATGAGGAAAGGACCTAGTAGGCTCAACTTATGTACTAAAATATCTTGTGAGAGATCAACATTCAGGTTTCCATTTTACTGGTTTCATTGGGATATTGCCTGTATTGGTCTACTGTCTTATTTTAAAATATTTTCCCTGCTTCAGTTGGAAATTGTTATGAAAAAGACCTCACTCCTCTCCTTTGTCTTTTTCCATTCCTATTTTTTTAAGGATAACTGTAGTTTCCTAACCAACTCTACTGAGGACCTCATGTGATCAATGTCATACTACTCACCTTTTGTGGAGGAACATAGTAGCAGAACTTTGCTACATACAAGAAGCCCATGAATAAGATTATGGCTGAAACAACAAGAAGCAGTTATTACTGGATGATGCTTTGCAGTAAAAATCTGTGAAATATCTAACTTTGAAATCCACTTAGCTCTCACCTATTTCAGCAATTTTATTTGTTTATTTGTGTAGCATTTATGGGTATTTTCATTTCAGTGATGAATATAAAACACTGGGATAGAAATTACTGAAATTATGGCAGTGCAATATATAAACCACATACATTAATATACATACTCATTTTAGGACAAACAATTCAATATTCACCTGGAAAAAGAGATAGGCATGGAACAGTCAGCAACACAGTATTTCTTCCATTCAGTGAGTTATTGAATAGACCAGGAATACATAGTTGTACTGGGTATGAAAAACAGCATCAGCATTCAAAAATACTGTTTACTTCTATGAAAATATAAGACAACATGTAATGAATTTGAGAGAGAGGAAGATTAAAGTGCAAAGAGAATATATACTTTGTACAGGCCAAAAACAGAGTAGATAGTATAGAGGCACAGCAGGATACAAAAATAGGTATTTGTATGAATAATAAAAGCATTTTAAATGGCATCAAGTAGGATCAGAAGGCTTGTGATCTCCATATTTCAGAGTATAAGCCAGCTGATCCAGGGAAAGAAAGAAAGTTGACAATCTTTTTATTTAATTGCAGTCAGCTACATCAGTATGCATTAAGAAGTTTTTTAAAGCAGTCTGAAAGCATTTGATTACCAGAAAACATATTGAGGTTAACTGGACCATGTTTAGGGTTTTATGGAAATAAAGTCACTTGTGTGTAGTAACATTAGACAAAACAACAATGTTCTCATTTTAAAACGTTTATCTTAGCTTTCCTTTGTCTTGCCATGTCTTCATCCAGCGCAGGCTCTGCTGAATAGCCTGGATGCCTCTTTCTCCCCTCAGAACCCTGGAATCAGAGTTAGTTTTCTGTTGCCTTTAGAGGCCTCTGACATCCCTTTAGATGTGCACGCATGGAGTCCCTTACTAAACAGTCCTCCCTGGAAAATGAAGTGCTCCTTGTGTCAGGCAGGAGCAAGGATGGAAAGGCAATTTAAAATTAAAAAGAGAGTTTTAACACAGTCATTTAGATTTTGAATGTAGTTTGGTGCTTCCCATGTGGCATAAGAAAAGGGAAAAAAAAAAGTAAAAGAAATTAAAGTCAGTTTTGAGGGAACTTGCTGTGGCTCTGAAAATTATTTCATACAGATGTAAGCACCAAAGGTGCTTTAGTGAATGTGGACTTAAGCCATCTCTTTTCTGAATAAAGCAAAACAAACAAGAAAACAAACAAACAAACAAACCCCTAAAACTAAACCAAAACAAAACAAAAAAACCCATGCAAACCAAAATTTTCAACCTGGAAGGGAAGAGATACAGGATACAGTGTAATGAGAAGAGTTAGAGAGAAATTATTCCACTCATATAAAGATGCAGGTTCAAGTGTCAGGTCTGATGGATGACTCAGGATCAGTTACAGCTCTTTTAAATATGATTAAAATACAAAGTTTTGACGAAATTTAACTTCACTGACAATTTTATCAACTTCATATGTAAAATCGCACTTAGAAAAATCAGGGGAAGAAGCTACTGAATTTTCATTTTTATTCAAGGGATTCACGGTGCTAATGAGAATTTTTAAACCTTTTTGACATGTTTTTTTTTCCCAGAAAATAGTTCAGTTCTCTTTAAGTTATTTGCATTTTTTTCATGAGTAAAAAACCCCAACAAAATTCATTATAATTATTTAAAAGTGAAAAACATCTCCATCTCTAACCATTATTGATATCTGTGATACCCATAGAGAAAATATTCTTCAGAACTAACTTGGAAAAATTAGTGTTTTATTACATGAAATGAGCAAGACCATATTAATTTTGCTCCTTTGCATCTTCATTTTAGCACAGTTTTTTGCAACTGGCATGTGACACACCACAGTGACATAACATATAGCACGCTGAAAAAATAAACTTGCTTTTCTGAGAAATAAAACAGCAATCATTACTTGGACTGAGTTAGTGGAAGATATCAGCTGCTGAAGAAAAGAGTGTTAGAAGTTTTGAGGGAACACTTCACGTGAATGCTATGACAGAATGTCAAGAAGGGAGCAGTAGTAACGTGAATGATACAGAATATGAGTGAAAATAACACCGAGAAAGTTTAAGAAAAGATTTATTACAGGGTGATAGTGATAGTATACTGTACACTCACAGGGTCAGATAATTTGACATAGGAAGAGACCTTGATAGTATTTTAGATGGTTAAATATTTCTTGGAATTGTGGGAGACTTTAACTTCCTTCTTGTAGATTTTTTAAAGAAAATGTTGCTAATATGCAGCTGTCCCTATTATTCTGTGTGTTACTAATTTGGAAACATTTTAAGATACACCAGTGATAAGCACTACCTTCCTACTAGTTTTATTTTTTCTGTTTCCCTAAAATTCTCATGTGTAAGCATAAACCCTGGTATAGAAAAGAACTCGGGTGTGTGGGAGAAAGCACCTATTCAAATAACAGCACTAATGAAAGGGAGCACTGTAAATTGCTGGCAAAGCAAATTGCTTTTAGCATTAATGTTCTCTTATTCAAGGTCATTCTGGTATAAAAGTCCTTTGCAGCTCTCTTACAATATACATCTCAATGAATGTCTATTTTTTATTAACAAGGATTACTCCTCATTAGTGTTGCTCAAGCATATTTGTATGCAAATAAGATTGGGTAGAGGGGTGCAGCCCCCGTGCTAGGGAGCACAGTGAAGTCCCTTCCCTGCCCATGTGTACTACAACACAACACACGTTACACATCCTTACATGGGGCCACAGCAATGGAAGGCTGGACACAGACACGAAGGGGACATTGCGCAGTGCATCTTCTCCTTGGCTTTGCTGCAGAAAAGCTGGAGCGCTGCACAGCAGCTAGGGCTATGTGACCACCTTGGTGAGGTATGTAGAGCACTGGGCAATCTCTTGTCCTTTCCCTCTAAGTAAATCTGTGCCTAGATTAGCTGCGACTGATTAGTAGGGTAATTTTAGAAGCAATAATTTGTTTATGCTAGAACATGTCTGTCTTCTGGTGACCCAAAACTCTGACTCAAACCCACAATGTGTGGATAAATTTCTCCATATCAGAACAGAAACTGATGATGAGCATGCAAATTTAAATCTCGCTTCTAAAGGATGGGGGTGAAGAATTCTTGCTTCAGAGGTGCAAAATAGCTGTGCAGAGGTTAAATCAGACTTACATATTCATCATACATTGTTTAATAGTCCCATGCAAAATTACTTTCCTCTTATTTGTGGAATGCATGTTGTGCACATGGCCTCATCTGATCTTATGCCACTTTGCAAAGCAAAAACTAATTTCAGTTCCAGAAGATGGAGCAGCCTTCAGTTATACAAGTTAAAGGATATGTGCTGCAGTTCGTAAGGAGTGCATGTACATTATAAATTCATGTAATTGCTCTACAGAGATGCTGATCCTAATTAAGACTTCATTGGCTTTTTCACTGAAAACAGTTAAAATGGCCTAATTAAACATGAAAAAATGAATAAAAAAATTAAAGGAAGACTCTTTACAGAAGTAAACCAAGTTTCTGCCAAGTTTTAACTCACCTATAAGCCTGGGAGGGGTTTCATCCTCTTCAACTCAGACAAGGAAGGGAGTTCTGAGGGGCAAAAGTCTTGGTCAGGTGGTACTTGTCCATTTGTGGTATAGGCAACTTCTCCATTTTGTGGGTCTGAGATGTATCACATAGTTTAGTACAGTACAACTCTGAGTATGTTAGTTTGGGACTTTCTTTTCTGAAAACGATGCTATCCAAAAAGGCTTCTGAAGAAGGGATGCAAACAAAGCAGAAGACAGGACAGAGGACTAGTAGAAACAAGGAAACCAAATGCGCAAGGTAAATGAAGTGAGATCCTATCAGTCTCCTGGGTCTTGGCATCTCTCTCTTCCCCCACTTTCTATTTCCTCATGTCATGTTTATTTTTCCAGTTCACTTCTCTCTTCTCTTCATTCCTCCTGAGGAATGCTTTCTACTTCATTATTTCCACAGATTTTAACTTTGTTCTTCAGTCACTTTATAAGCATACACAACATTAATATGTTGCATATTAATACAGCATAGCCAGTTTCTGAAATTTCATACCTTAAACTCTCTCCGAATGCAGCACTAGAGACGTAGATGGACACTGTGTACAGTTTCCCTGTCTGCTGCATGGAATGAGCTAAAAATGGTGTTGATGTACTTTCACAACTTCTGTATAGCTGGGAATTTAGGGAACAAAGTGTGACAAGTGTGAGGGTTTGGCTACTAAAACTTACATATTGATGTGGATATTAGCATCACCACTAAAGACAGTTTCTGTAATTTCTAGTTGTGCTGTCACGTGAGTAATACTAAATTAACTAATATCTGTGTGAGGGTTCTCTGACATATGAATAAAATGTTGTCTTTATGAAATATGTAAAGCTTAAGTGGATACATGAATAAATTTTCATTTCGTAGGTGCCTTTAGATAGTAAAAAAGTAGGGGTTTTTTTTCTGATTCTTCCTTTTATTGTCCTGACAGTACAAACAAGTGGAACAGTACATGTCATTCCACAAGTTACCTGCTGAAATGCGCCAGAAGATCCATGATTACTATGAGCACCGCTACCAAGGCAAGATCTTCGATGAAGAAAACATTTTGAATGAGCTCAATGATCCCCTCAGGGAGGTAAGATTAAAGTATTTGAGTAGTTCTTCATGGTACAGAAAACTTTCCTGTCTTTGCTGTTTCTGTGTTGAAATGCTCTTTCTGATTCTATTATGTAACATTTAATCTCATTTGACCTAGTCAATGAATGACCAGGAGAATGAATTTTGTATTAGATTGACACAAATAAGCAGGTTTACACTCTATTCTGAACCGGTCTGTCAGAGTTACTGCCACACAAGGATGTCAAAGAGTAAAATCCCATCATTAATTGTTAAGAGAAACTCATGGTTTTCTGCCATTCTTTAGAACAGAGAGGCACTGGACTAGAATAGTCCTGGATGAAAGTTTTTTCTGCTCTCCCTACTTGCTAACCACTCATCTGTGCAGATGAAACCACTGAAAGCCACCAGTGAAGGGAGAACTGCTTTGTTTGATTCTGTGAAGTAGCATCATTGGTTAAGATGGTCTTTACTTGAGATGGGGAAGCTGGAATATGATATACAAGCCATTAAAAATCTCTTTTCTTAAAACTGTAGTCTGTATTCCAGTTTGGGGGTTTATGTCATGTCATGTCATGTCTGGAAGCAAGGTGCTTGTGTGGGAGGAAGGTAGCATTCGTCTTGTTGTAATAGAGGTAGCTGCTTAATGGGAATATAAATCTGACTGTCTTCTGTTGGGTGGTGCTCATGCCTGACCTGCTCAAGGATGTTTGTGTTATCAGTTGGCCGATACCCTCTACTGAAAGGAGGGAAAAAAAAACAGAGAAGAATGAAGTTGAATAATTTAGAGAAGAAAGCATAAACAGGAAAAAGAGAAAAGAAACAAGAAAAGGGGACAATAAAGGAGGAGCAATCTGATAGGTGATGAAACCTGTGTAATTTTCAGTGATACCAAGTAATGCTTTTTAGTATCCTCTGCTATGGGACGACTGGTGCTGAATATATGCCTGTGTGTACATATATATTTTTATATATATATATATATATATATATAAAACCCACCCAACAGAGCACAGGATGACATCTGTACTTTTGGAAAGATATGTCAAGGTTGGGGGTTTTTTTTAGCAAGTTTCATGGCATGAGAAGAGCATAGGTCTGTGATGTGTTCTCTGTATCATTGAATCCTGCTTTTTGTTGTGAAGGGAAAACATGTCATACAATCCATTGCCAAAATCAGTCAAGCTCCATATTTAAAACAGTTATAAGAAACAATGCCTTGCGCATTCACGGGCTCTGAGGGCAGCTGGCACAGTTTTGCCATGTCTGTGTTATCAAAGTCCAATAGTGGCCTTCCTTCTTAGAAACTGCCAGCTGGGAACGGTGAACAGTGCCCCAAATTGCTGGGTCATTGCTAGATGGTTCAAGTCAAAATCAGGTCAAACCATGATTGTTCTAACAATTTAACAGTACAGCTGACTGAATTCCAGTGCTGGGCCAATTAATTCCCTAACAAAAATGTAGCCAGAGTCCTTTCATTACATTGTGAATTTGTAAGTGTTTTGGAGGGCAGGTGGAGGGCTCTGGCTTCCGCCCTGCCTCTGCCAGTTTACCCTGTGGCTCCCCTCGGTAGCTTTTGACATGTCACAAGGAGAATGTACTATAAAAAACTATCATGTAGGACAGGAAAAGTGTGGGAGTTATCCCTAGAGAACAGTGACAGTCAGAACATGAAACTCGACCAGTATGGAGCTTTTGTTTTGTTAAAGGAACAGAAGCATGTACAGACACATCAGTCACTGACATCAGAAACAGTTTCATCTATTTCCGCTTTTAAGGAAAGCATTTCTCCATAAATGAAGTCTACTACCCTTCCATTGCAAAATCTTCTTTTACTAACAACAATTTGCAGTTATGGCATGCTAATTACCCATCTTTTCCTCCTTCCCTCCTTGTTTCCTCCCTCCCTCTCAGCCTCCCTCCCTCCACTAGTTCTATCCCCTTTCCTTCCTTTTTTCTTATTGCTTAAGAGCAGCAAGGCAAATCTGGTCAAGCATAAAAAACAAAAAGCACTTCTGGGGAGAGATCAAGCATGGAAAATTTCAAAAATTAATGAGCCACTAAAAACAAGAACAGAATTTCATGGAAGGAGTGGCTTCTGATTTTGCTATGATCATGCTGTACTTAGTATGTCTTCTTTGTTCTCTGTATTATATAAGAAGAATGTATTTACTCAGCTACAATCAGTTGCACACTGCCCTGATGACAACATAGTTGTTCCAGAAAAAGATCCAAAAAAAAAGAAAGTAAGAACTGGACAGTGGCAATGCCAGAACAGGTTTCCCAACAAATCTGTCCAAATTCTGGCAGCAGTTCATGCAGTGTGCCCTGAAAACACTACTTGGGTTTTTGCTTAGATTAGCAGTTTCAAATTCTGTTTTAGCTGCCACTTCAGTATGTGCAGTTTGGTAGTGCAGGTAGTGGCTTTTTGATGTTACTAATGGATGATAAATTAGAGCCTTTTAAAGGCAGAACACAATTGTTCCTATGTTGGATGAGATACTCCATCTTACGTGCCAATAACCGGACAAGGCTATAACATCCAAGTGATAGCAGAGATACCCTAGCCGCATCATTCAAGAATAAATATTTACTGCATTTCTTAAGTTTTTAATGAATCCTGCATTTTATTATACTTTGAGTTTAGCATAAGGTAAGAATTAAACATTGAGAATCTCCACGGGGCACACTTAGCTTGATGAAAGTAGCTTCTGATGAAGACATTCAACTGAAACCATTATTTCCTCACTTACAGTAAGCAGAACAAAACAAAACACACAAAGTACTGCATAATTATAGCATGAATATAATCAAATATTGTAAAAAAAGGTGCAGTGTTTTCAGTTCTCCTTGTTCTCAGCCATTCGTTTACTGTATGAGCTGAAATTTTCTACAGCTAGACTCTCTTTGGGAGTGATGACCTTTTCTTGGTCCATGTTTTAAAATTTTGGCTCACTCTTTTTTAGCAGAAAAGTAATTATGCATTATATAAATATGATCATTCAACCATTAAAAATAGCTAAAGGACATAGAATTAGCAGTAAAAATCAGGGTAAAATTAATTCTTACATGATAAATACTACTAATAAAGCTGTATATGCTCATAGTAGAGGTAAGACTTTTTTGATAAAAAAAGGATGGATGTTAATTTTACTGAGCTTCTGAAAATTATGTATGGAACTTTCCTAGTAGATTGGATGATTAAAATAATGAAAAGCTAAGAAAAGTTTTGATGCATATGTGTGAGTAGCTAACTTTGTTGGGTGACAGAAATAGAATCATGTTTATTGTGGGGAATTAACAAAGGCTTCATAAAAAAAGGAAAAAGAGAATCCTGACCATTTTTAAATTTTACAAGGCTCTCTCTAGGTGCTTCATAGCTAAGTAAAGCAACTGGTAGCTGACCTGTATCATTCAAGGTTAAGCTTAAATTAATAGATTCCCGTCAATGACTGGGAACTAAGGTAGACACTTATTAGAAAATGGGACTTAAAAACTTTATATTGTCCCCGGTTAAGTCAGTTGCACAATTTGGGTATATTAGTCCTGCGGTAATGTAGTTAATTGGATATCCTCAGCTCTATGCACTCAAACTGAATTAACCATGCATTGCCATATGCAGTGTGCTACTACCTACTCATAAGGAAAGGTGCTCTCTGATAAAAGCAAAGAATTAAAGGTTTCTTTTCATTAAATTCAGAAATTTCACCCTTACTGAAAGGCATATCCCCTTTTTCACAGTTAGACTTATCTGATAATAACTGTCCAGCCTTCTTGAGAATCAGATAGTCAGGACAGTTACAATTTCGGTAGAGATGGAAGATTTTAAATTGCTTCTTCCAGGCCATGCAGGGTTGGATTTATCAAACCTATCTGTAGTTCCATACAAGTTCTGCAGCAAGTCTGAGCTAATCATCAGGCTCTCTCTGCACATACCACGCCCTCGCCCCCGCAAAGAAAACTTAGCTGACTAACTCAGAAAAAAGGCTACATCTTCAAACAGCAGTTGATGTGTGAAATAAATTCTGCCTTTAACAGCATTTGCAATTAACTATCTCCCTCCCTCATTTCTTGAGGTAGTAATTAGCAATCAGTAGCAATTAGCATGTTTCCCTTGTATAGATATCATCTCTGGTTCTTCAGCAGACGGGGATACTTGTGAAGTTCTCTAAAGTTTACATTTTTTAACTCAGAGTTCTTGACACCTATATGCTTAAACATCATTTGGCATCAGAAAGCCGTAGTCCCAAAAGTGGTCTTTATAATTGTCATGACACGAAATGGAGATAATACAGACAACAAGGAAAAAAAAAACCAAACACCCCCCCCCCCAAAGTCCCCACAACTAAGAGAAATCTATTCCAAAAGGACACCTGAATTACAAAAGTTTAAAGGCATATACATAAGCAGTTTCATCTAAGAACAGAGTGTAAGAAAGGTCAAAGTGGCTCAGCTCTGGCATTTGTCTAAGCCACCAGCCTCACCAGCAGTGGCTGTAGGTGGACGACCATAGAAGAATAAGAACAGGGCAAGTATGGTATTTCCCTTAATGACTCTCCTAGACTCCCAATATTTTCAGTTCAAGGGTTTCTCTGAGATTGATGTGATTTGTCTACTGGGTAATCCTTAATACATATCTCTTCCAATTACTTATTTACACTCCCATTGAATCAACGTACACTCTCTCTGCAACCACAACATCCTTTGGCCAGGAGCACAGACCTGTACCCTGCTGCACAGGGAACCACTTCCGCATTTTGGGACTGAACCTGGCTCCTACTGTTTTTTCGTTTTGATGGCCATTAATTCCTGTAGCAAAAGTGATAGTACAGTCAATTCCTACCCACCCTCCACATGCCAGTTATGATTTTATAGACTTCTATGATAACATCCTTAAACTGTATATTTTTTAAGGTAAAGAGACCTATTCTACTTCATTCTTTCTTGCATGGAAGCCAGCTCACCCTCATGATCATCCTTCTTGCGATTCTCAAAACTTTTTCCTGGCTCTACTACAGCCTTTTAGAGATGAGAGCACCAGATCTGCAGGTAGCATACTGATTTTATAATAATACAAATAATTCCTTTCCTAATAATTCCTAACATTAATTTGCTTTTTTAATCACTGCCAACTATTGAGTTTACTTTTTAAAAATTGTAACTGTGAGCTAACTCCTAGGAGGTAATGGATACGTTATTTTATGTATTTGTCCAGGTGTATCACTTAACATTGCTCTCCATCAGTAATTTCCAACCAGCCCATAAGAAGCTGCTTTTAGTTTCTTTTTAACAAGATTCTTCATCTTTACACAGTGCTGTTTCTGGAATTGAGCAGAACTGTGTGAAGTTCTTGGCCTTTGTTGTTCCCATAGGGGTACTGAATATAAGTACATTATGATACCTATTACAGCCTAATGAGTCAGGTGTAAGATTCTGAAGAAAATCCTGCAGAGTGCTTAGTGTTGCATCAGGGATGGCATTTTGTGACAGTTCTTGTAAGGGAGGTACTGTCACAACAAAATAATGGAAAGCCTCCATTACTAGATTTATAATTGATAATAGCAATTACATCTAAGTGAAAACAGGACTAAAACCAGATCAGTTTGTTACATGTAGACAAATTGAGTATATTTTCAGAGAAACTATTTGGTCCTTTCAAAATCAATTTTAAAATTATTGATTTGGTAACCTCACTATTTTTTTCCCAGTTGTTAACCTTCTCCTTTTCCCAGTTAAAACTTACTTCCTTATGTAATCTTTTCTTCTATTTAATATTTATCTTTAGAAATCACAAACCATTATATTCTCATTTAGACTATACTATAATCCTATGCACAAAGGATGAAACATCTCCAGAGTTAATAGTATGAGGCCAAAACAAGGTGTGATTGGACCATAGTAAGCTTCAATCCTTTTTAATAGTGTAGTCATTATGATTTTTGGATACAGGCCATCAAACATTAAAATAATGGTAGAAAATCAAATGAGTTTATTAAAAAACAATAAAGTATCAGAGTCAATATTAAATTACTAGACATTCCAAGTATTTTGCTTCCATAACAACTTACATCCATAAATTTAGCTCATGGAAGACAGAGAGGTAATTCTTTCATTATAATCCACTGTACTTTTATGCATTTTTATATGCAGTGAACCTTGGTACGAAGGTTAAAGGGGGTAACTAGGGAAAATGCATTAGAATTATAGATGTATTAATACTGGAACTCATTTAAGTATCTTTTTATATAGCTATATGGAGAGAGGGAACACCTCTTTATCTAGTGCATTAAAGGTTTTTTTCACATAGGCATAGATGAAATATAACTTTAGTTCATACTCTGGAGTACTGAAGTCATGAATGAATTATGCAGCATGTCAGTCATGCAGAATAAATGCTGATATACCCAGCATTATTTATTTGACAAATGCTGGGGAAAAAAAGTATTGGTATTTTTGGAAGATCTGTGTAGGTATGCCTAAATAGTAGTCTAAGTATACAAGGCTTAAGCAAAGCCTTGAAAACCTCTTACAAAGGACTATAATTAAGTATTTTAAATTAAAAATAGTAACAGATGGGCCATTTTAATGTTGGAAATGAGCAGACAATCACCAGGTGATTGGATTATTGTGTTTTAAGATGCTTTGCCTGAGTGGGTGTGACATGGTAACAAACTGTGCACACTCAAATCTGTTTCCCTGAGACCTAAGACAATGTAGTTTGATTTCCTGAACTGGGGGCGGGGGGGGGGGGGGGGGGGGGTTGCACCTTGATGTATGCACATACACAAGTGTACATGCTGCAGTTGAGACACAGCCTTTGAATTGTCAACCACTTTCATTGCTGTTGCACATATTCAAGAAACTTTGATCACAGTCCCTTCTGTGTTTGAGAGGCTTTGTTAGGAATTCCATCCTGAGCTGAGACATGCTTTGGTAAATCCAAGATCTAACTGCTTCCAATAATACAGATAATAACGCACCAGCAGTTCTCAGTAGTTATGATTTTGAACAGTCTTGTTACTGCACCTACGGGATTCCTGTGTCATAATTGTTTAATAAATATTTCAGACATGGCAGTTCTTTCATGAGCTCTTCAAGTATAACCCAAATCAAATCCCCAAATCTTAGTGCAGTAGTTGTCTTTCATGGAAAGGTAAGTTGTTTGAGAAAAGTACCAGACTATTTAGATGCAAACTAAACACTGTGAGAACAGCAGCTAATGCAACAGGAGTGCTGTCCCGCAGAGGAGCATTTCACACTATTGCCTTATTCAGTCCGAGATCATGCTTCCAAGTGTCTGTCATGTCTCAGTTTTTAATGGACTGAAGCATTGTTCAGCTGGCTGATACCCAGGTAGTGCTAGGGGCAGTGGATCAAAAGAGTCAAGCACTTTTTTTTTCCCTTCATGCATTTTCTACTTAAAGCCAGGAAAGGTTACTAGATATTGGACAATGCTTACCACAGCATGTTCATTCCTATTAGGTCTGAATATGCTATTGCAATTACAGATGGCATTGCTGATTTTTAGGAGGTTAAAAATAATAACAAAGTACTTCAGATGACTTCTGAGTTAGTTCTCCTTATGTAAACACATTCTTCTAACATTGTGCTTGCTTTGGCTTAGCTAGTGTCCTCTCTAGAAGGATTTGGAAAGTTTTGGTTTATTTAGCTAAAACAGAATGATCTTTTGCCCAAATCCCTGAATTGTGACTGTGAGTCTATTACGTTAAAACAGCAGAAGTTAACGTGGGTACCTTTGTACCCTATAATTGAAGATAAATGAAAAATAAATAAATGAAAATTCTTGATGCAGGGTTGGAAACTACATGGTTTGTTTTAATTCGAGATTAGGAGATGCAGGATCGTGCTACAGAAAAGCAATCTGATGCCTGCCAGGGCTCTCCATTTTCCCATCATGGGCTTCTGCAGTAAAAAGTCATGGCACTTGCATAAGGGGAGTGTGGGAAGGGGAAGGGGGAAAGCAGAGGGCAGGAGGCTGCCCTGATCCCAGTAGAAAATGTTGTGCAGGCAAGACAGGGATGCACAGTATGGACGTGCCCACATCCCTTTCCTGTAAATCTCATCCTTGGATATGGTGAGAGGGATCATCTTCTCCTTCAGTTTTCACTGTGGAATTTAAATTTTAGATCCAGAAGCAGGCTAAAGTATTTTGAAGCATATTTGTTTGGAATTGGTAATAGTGCTGGGGGGGGGGACGGACATGTAATACAAAAGTTTCTGTGTTGAGTGGGCACCCTTTAAATGTGCCAGTTTCCATGAAAGTCACCACAAATAAAGATTAGAGTTGTGACTCACCACCAGCAAGAGGAAATAAATACATCATGAACTGCCTAATGCAGAAGCAAAAACATGTGCCTGTTTTTATGCACTCAGTTGCACATTAGGATTATGGTAGTAACAGCGTACAGAACGGTACACAGCATTTCCGATGCATAAATTTGGAGTTGCCTTTTAAAAGCATGTGATCTCACAGGCAAAGACAAGGAGAACAAAAAACAACAGAGCACAAAATCTGTTCTGAATGCACATTTATGAACTTAATTTCCAGTTGGTACACTGGTGATTTAAGAAGGTAAATCTCGTTAACGCTGTGGGAGATATCCAAGTTAAACTCTGCACATCATGGCAATGATAGATCATTATTTTGCTTTTTTCCTAGTGCCACTTGAACAAAAAAATTGTTCATTATTTTGAAACCTGCACAAAAGTCTGTCTAAGGTGTAGTTTTGGACTTCTGCTGTTACCTAGCAAACACAATAAGCAAATACTTACAATCTTTTCTCCAAAAATTGTCTTGCAGGTAAGCCAAAAGTGAAATACTGATTTTTTTTTGTAAAGACTTAGTGTTATCAGTTAATATGTATAATATGATTGAAATAACCAGGGAACTGCTAAAGTCCTCTATACTGCTCCCATCAGTTAATATTTAAAGTAGGGAAACAATAACTAGACATGATTTAGGGTTTAGGAACTAACTATTAGACAATGGGGTTTTATGTTTATGTCAGAAAAGATAATGGATTGTGGTCTGATCAACAAACCTTGAAGAACAGCTTGGAACTGCCAAGACAGAGTAAGAAGAATGTAAAAGGTAATTCCTACAGGGGGAGATCGCGACCACCGACTCATTGACCACCTACTCAGATGACACCACCTACTCAAAAGAAGACAATGAAAGAAGAAGACAGAGTCTGCGCACTAATTTACATGAGAGGGGAAGAAGAAAGAATCCATCATTAAGGGAAATAATAATGAATATGTATTACTTAAGTACATAAATGTGGGAATTTTTGAGACAAAGGTGTGCTGTCTTGAGACAGGCAGCCATTCATGTGCATCAATGAAATTAATTTGAAAATACCTTGACTCTGTGTGTTATTGGCTTGCACACCATGTAAACGAACCCCATTTGAGGGACAACATTAGTACCTGAAAAATCAGGGGTCTCCTCCTCAGTTGCAAAATAATCTTTTGAAAATGTAGTGTCTTTTGATGAAGAGTCTTTATATAAGAGGTTAAATGGAATTGGGAATTGTAAAAAAAAAATTTTGGAGTTACTTATAAATGGACAGATAAAAAAATTTAGTATAGATATGGATGCACAAGGTATTCAGTTACACTTGTTTAATTTAAAGATAAATGTCTAACACTGAAGGAACTTAGCGTCTGATATTTTTAGTGATTAACAAGAGTCTTCCTCCCCTTGGGACTAAACTACTCTGATACAAGATTGTTGGAGGTGAGTGGAGTTAAAAGCTGGTGCAAAATGTGGAGTCTGACACTGTGAGTACAGGTACAGACTTCCCAGTAGCTCCTGGGCTGAGTTCAAGGCAATGTTTTTTATCCGTTGTCTCTGTCTCTTTCATGATACCTTCACACAGTCCTGCTCAGTGGTAGCGCTGGGTCCTAAGCCAGCCTCGGTAGGAGTAGAGCACTGACTGGCAAGGAGTTCCCCTAAGAGGATTTTAATCTCCCAGCTTGTTCTGTGGAGTCTATGTTTGTTAATTTTCTTCTGAATAAATCCATTTTTCTTTCCCTCATTTGTTAAAAGCAAAAACTCTGTGGTTGGTTGAGAGAATACCAACAAGGTGCCCTGAAGCACATAGAGTTGCAAGTTTTATGAGCTGATCATTGCATGTTTGAGCACTCTGATCACTACAGTACCTTTAAAGCGATGGATGGTGCCTTGCTAGAAGGCTAAACTTTTTTGTAGATAAAATAAATATCTGTGTGGTAATATATATTTTAAAAAAAAGCCACATTCTTTGTAATTAACAGTTCTCATTTTAGCCTGGATTGCAGTCATTAGTTAACTGTGCAACTGAAAACTATTATTTATTTCTGTGTTCTCATGAATGTCACTTACATGTATTAAAAATAAGTTTATTTCATAGTGAGGAGTTTTTCCTTGTACTAAACTGAAAATCAGGAAGAAAAGATGGGTCTGTGTCTATTAAAAAAAGTAAGAAAAGAGTAGAACTACTGAGAATCATTTGAAAAATATACCTGATGAGAGCATTTTGCTGTGGGAGTTGTAACAGATTATTTGGGAAATACAGTGGCTAGTACAGACACCCACAGTCCCTGAAACAAAAATCTAGCTACTCATTATACCACTCATTGCCACACATAGTATAAACACTTGTGTGTTTATGAAAATACGAGTTTTCATAATCATCCACATTTCACCAAGACTAGAAAGTCTCCCATCAGTAGCAGTTGGAAATTAAATAGCTCATGCTTTTTAGCATCTGGCACAAACCAGATTCACTCCTGAGAGGAAGAGAATGCTGTCAATATTATGTGTGGATGGCTTAATATATAACAGACCTTGAAAGGAATTAAAAGGCAATGACATCTGTAGAGAAGCAGTAATGGAGGTGTATGTAGCTTGCTTTGTCATTCTCTAACACCAGATATGTTCTTCATAATATTGATACTTAAAGCAATGGGACAAACTTAGAATGTGAGAAAGAGGTTAATACCCTTCCTGAGCCATTATTTAAAGTTCATGGGTGGCCTATTTTTAGGCCACCATGTGAGAAGATGTTCGCTGAAAATAGATACAGATCATGTGTCCTTGCAGAATATAGAACATCGGGACATTTCATTTCCAAAGACCATAATTGGGACTGGAAGCAGAATCTTCTTTCCTCTCACCTTTTTGCTTGTAGATTATAACTTCAGTTATACAAGCACACACTCTTACATGAGTTATATTAACCTCTAAATATTTAACTAAATCTAATTTGAAATATAGTTCTAATGGGATGCATTAATTAGTTAAACTTTGATTTTTTTACATTAAATATACAAATATGTACATTTGTATACATATAAATATGTCCATGTACACATATAAGTATATGTGTGGGAGAGCATATATATGCATATATATACACACATACATGGACTTTCAGGCACATACATGCAAACAGGTGTGTCCAAGACGTATGTGTGAGAAGAATACTATATAATACTTGTTGATATCTTTGCATAGTACTAAGTACGTACATAGCATTATTACTCCAGTATGGTGTCCTGGTTTCAGCTGGAATAGAGTTAATTGTCTTCCTAGTAGCTGGTACAGTGCTATGTTTTGAGTTCAGTATGCCAAGAATGTTGATAACACACTGATGTTTTCACTTTTTGCTAAGTAATGTTTAGTCTGAAGTCAAGGATTTTTCAGCTTCTCATGCCCAGCCAGCAAGAAAGCTGGAGGGGCACAAGAAGTTGGCACAGGACAGAGCCAGGGCAGCTGACCCAAAGTGGCCAGCGGGGTATTCCATGCCATGTGACGTCACATCTAATATATAAACTGGGGGGGAGTGGAGGCGGGGGATCGCCGCTTGGGGACTAGCTGGGTGTCGGTCGGCGGGTGGTGAGCAATTGCACTGCGCATCATTTGTACATTCCAATCCTTTCATTATTGCTGTTGTCATTTTATTAGTGTTATCATTATCATTATTAGTTTCTTCTTTTCTGTTCTATTAAACCATTCTTATCTCAACCCACGAGTTTTACTTCTTTTACCGATTTTCTCCCCCATCCCACTGGGTGTGGCAGGGAGTGAGTGAGCGTGGTGCTTAGTTGCTGGCTGGGGTTAAACCACAACATATGGTCTTTATGTTTCTCACTGTTACAGTATATCTCAACACATATTTCCTATGCCACCAGTCTATGTTTATAATATATTATATTAAAATGATCTGTAATGACAAGGGTTTTAAGGGCTGTCCTATGATTTAAAATCAATATAGATAAATTTGTTCATAAAAGTAGAGATTAAGATGTAGTCTTAAGATCATTTGAAAATCTTTCTGGATAAATTATAGGAACATAGTTCTTATGGCAATAATCCTCAGTCTGTATTTAATTCATGAAGTGAGTAATGTAATTACACTTAAATGCTATTAATGGTTAAATAAATTTAAAACTTTGGGCAAGCAGATGAACTGAAATTGTTTTGAAAAAGAATATTTAACTGATGTAAAGAACATGGCACTGACTATGCACCTGCATTCTGTGGCTGCTGAGTCTCATGCACAGATGCTAATGGCAGTTCCTGAGTGCCCTGCTGTCATCAGGCCCCCTTGCTTTTAGTGCATGTCTAGTCCTAGAGAGAAAGCACAAGCACAAATCCTTAAGGCCTTAGTGATTGCTTGCAGAGAGCAAGCACAGCATAATTACTAAATGTAGATGGCAGAAGGCTACAGGTATCTCCCTTGGTTTCTTGTTTATTATTTACATAGCCACTTGCTCTCCATGCTCCCTAGAACAAAAATTTTCAGGATGTGCAAATGCTGAGGATGTCCTATGCATCCTTGCTCTGTCAAGTCTTGACCATGATTTGGCTCCTACTTGTAATGTGACTCTTTCTTTGTTACTCTGATACCATGTCATTATTAAGTGTGTCTGCCTACTCGATGTTTAAAGAGCCTAATGCATTACTTTTACTCTAGCTGTTATTACTAATTCACATCGACTGCTCTACTCCTGCCAGTTTGCCTTCTCTTTCCTCCACATGAACTGCTATTGAGGCTGTTCTTGCTGTCACCATGCCTACTTACACTCCTCAGAATTTCTTCCACTCTTTACACCACCCATGCCATTTATGCACCTCTTTCCCCTGCAGCTACCAATATTAGCCAAAGTGGCACTCTCAAGCAAATTCTAACTTTAGGGCTGTCTAGCTGTCACTCTACTAAGCTATTCCCAGAGACTTCATCTTAATTTTTACCATCCCATGATATCTCTTCTGGAGCCAGCTCTCCATGTCTCACCCTTACAACTGAGCATCATCCTCATGTTTCACTGTAAAACTGGGCCTCTAGAATCAGTGCTTTCAGTATTTTTCTACTTCTGCATGCTTGAGCTGAAGTGCAGCAGCCTGAATGTGGGTCATGAGTTCCTTACGCTCGTGTTGCAGGTTGCTGCTCGCAACATAACAACACTGAGCCCTTGCGCCTGATCCCACTCCAGCACCCTTTTCAGTAGTTTCCTTTAGAAGGCAAATTCAAATGGTCCCATAATTAGCTGGTCCTAGTTCATGTAGCAAAGCAATGACGAAGGCTGATTCAGAATTAGAAAGGGACTGTGCATCCTTCTTATCTTTCTTTTTCTATCCTTCTGTTATATATAGATGTGTACATCTATAGCTGACATGGTAAATATTCTAGCACGTACACACACAGGCATTCAGGGTTCTGTCACACATTTGTCTAAGAAAGCTAAATAAATCTTCTCGTTGTTTAGAAATGCTCTTTTTCACCACTTCAAGATGCAGTCTATACATAATGTAGCAATGTTTAGATTTTGTGGGTTAGATAAAGTTAAGAGTTTGCTGTTTCTCCCATATCATAATATAGAGTAGGCCTTCATTGAATAGTTACAAATCAAATTAGATGCAAATAGAAATGTACTTAAAAACTCTAAACATAATTTCAGTGTGGATATTTCAAGCTCAGCGAACTGGGATTTATCCAGTATAATCAGTAAGATTTAATTTAAGCCACTTACTAATTTTATAGTGAGAGGCTTTGAACCAATAGGCTTTTAATTCATAATAAGAAGTAAGTGTTAACCTAGCAATTAACAAGATAACAGTATTTCTGATCCAGAGCTCTTGGAGAGCTTTAAAATAACTCAGTGAACAAATCACCACTGATTTTTAAATAACTGTTTTCCTGGTTGTTGTTACTGTGTCAGCTAAACCATACACACAGTGTGTGGATAAAGCACATTTTCTTGAGAACTACCTCCTTGGTGACTCAGTTGTTTTGGCCATTTGGGTTGCAGTACACAGGGGGGGTGGGATGGCAGAAGGAATTTCTTGCCTGTTGCAGAGCTCACAATAAACTCTCCATGGAAGCATTCCTAGCTTCAATTTCTGATCTTGATCAAACAAGTACAAATCAGAATTAAGTCAACACGAAAATTTATATCCAAGCCACAGCTTTCTATTTCTCCTAAGGCATGTTGATTTTTTCCTGCCACCTAGTTCTTTGCTTTGGTACTTTTTTTTAGCCCCCAGTCTGCCCCCGCTAGCTTCAAACACAGATTTTTTCCTCCCTGCTCTCATCCACAAGTTATTCTCTTCATGGCCTTCCCTTTCTTCAGCAAGAGAAACTGTATTGTTCAGGCATCACATGCTGTTCTGCATTCTGACTGACATATTTAACACAACAAAGCATCCAAATCAATATATTTTACCTAGTAAGTCACACAAGTGTAACTCAGGCTGCCTTTGTGGAACTCCACTGTCTCTTCCTCTTTTTCTTTCTCTCACGCACAACTACTCTTCCTTGCAATCAGGTGAATCAATGTCCTGAGAAAAGTAGCACTCTTTCCAGCACTATTCTAAAACAAAACCATTTTTTTTCTGGCAATCAGGTCAAATCTCACTGACTTTGGTGAATATAATAAGTACTCTTCATTCAGAAAAGCTTTAAGTAGCATTTGAGGGGGTTTTTGGAAGGTTATAGAAAAGAAAAAAAAAATAGTAGCTGCCACACAGTTCCCATACAAGGTCAAACACAAATTGATTGGTGTTAGCGAGTAGTACTACTGGAGTTTCAGTACAACTGCACAAAAATGAATATAGGTTCCAGAGTCATCAGATTACCAGGTAGAGGAGGTGACTGGAAGCTCCAAAGGCAGTAGAAAAGCAATGCTACAATAGATATTAACCTGTGAGCAAGCAGACTAGACAAAGTTTTGTAATTATTAGCAAAACCAACTTTCTCCTGTTTCTTAATCACTGTTTTAGAAAAAATGAGGTGTGCTTCATTCATTTGTACAACAAACATGATTACTAATCCACGCCACTGTTCCACGTACTAACACAAGTTTCTGATATAGATACCAGTAGACTATGGATACTGGTAGGATTTTGTGAACTTCACATCTCTTTAGGATGCACCTTTCTGCCACAAATTGACAATACATGTGTTTAAATCTGTAGTCTCATTGGCATAATGGGACAACTTCAATATTTCAAATGCCTTACTAAACCAAGATTTCAGTCTTAAGTGCCCCCTGCCCAAGATGCTATTTAGTAAATACTATAGTATTAATAAGTATAACACACAAACATAGACACACACAAATGGAAATGAAGATATTTGGTTACTCAGGGGTAGAAAATTGAAATAGTGATTGTTAAATACATTTGCAAATCACACTTTATTTATTCGGTTAATAAAAAGGAACAGTCTCTGCAGCAACTGCTGTATCATATGGCACTAATTCCATATTACCTTCTGTAATGATCTATGGGTGTTCTTTTACTAAGAGCATTCAGGAAATTTGTTCAGCAGTAGGGTTCAGAAGGGAAGACTTGCAAGAAGTAGAGATTGGTCAACTGGCCCAAACTGTAAGTACTTGTCTGGTTTATCATGACTTCTCAGGCTTTTGAAGTTAGACTGGCTATCTCACAATTACAGACTGCCCTAAAACATTGCCTGTGTTGCTGTTCTCATTTTGATGCTTCTCATCCTTTTCCCAGCTGGAAACCAAACTTAAGAGGCATAGAACATTTCAGAATATTGAAGAAGATGAAAGGTAAAATCCCTTTAAAAATAGCCCAGTTAAGGAATGGCTGGACAGTTAGTGCATGAAAGGGTGGATAGATAGTGTCTTTTTTGTTTCTTTCCTTCTTTCTTTTGCTCTTTTTTAATCTTGTAAATATAATGGAACATCCAGAGAAGAGAAGCATGAGATGCACAGCATGCTCTCCCTTAATCTCCATTAAATTAATTAACAACCTGGGAGAAAGATGGATATCCTTCATCAGACTAACTTTATTGGTGGTTTGGTTGAACCATATATCCTCAAAAGGATTATCCTGTCTGCATTTGAATTTAATGCAATAATAATTCTGAAGCATAAAAATGCATATAAGGCATTGAATAGAAAATTCTGATCAAGTAGGGAATGATAGAAAAGTATGCAGAAGGCCAACATTTAATCAACAAAGCCAAGAAAATATAATTGGTCAAATCTATATCCCTTCTGCTTTCAAATGCATAGAAAAGATCACTTTCTCTTAGGAGACAGCAATACTAGCTACCATATGCTCTCTTTAAGGCTGACTTGTCTTAAACTAAGTTGAACAGGGCTAGGCAGAAAAAAACCCCCTGCTTCGACTCAGTCCTGGTAGAATCCAAGCAGGGGATTTCATTCATTGTTTGGCTGGAAAGCCTATATATTCCTCCCTTCCTTTTCCCTGCCTAAGCTTATTTCACCACTAACTGGGAAATTTTCTGCATCTGGGCACCCTGTACGCAGGTGTGCTGGAGGTCTTGGGGACCTCAGTGCTTCGAAAATGTAAATACACAGGCTGGCCACTGGTTTTCAAGGCAACTGAAAAGACACGGACTGTCTTTGCCTTAGATATCCGAGTTTTTTCAGGTTTTGTGCTTTGTCTGTAGGTCAAACATGTAGGTTACCTCAGATCAGAGCATTCTTGGGCTTTAAAATATATAGCCAAAGGGGCTAGACAGTGAGGTTTTCTAAAACACATACACCAGCAATATCCAGCTATGTTAACAGAATGGCAAAATATCAAAGTCCTGAAGAAAAAAGAATTGTGTTTCTCGATGCACGTCTAGACATAAATTATGGTATCCAAGAGTTACCCTATTTTTACGTAAAACTTAAGCAGAGTCTCTGTGTTAAAACTGATCAGTGTAATGTAGAGAAATTCCATGCAGGGACAGACGACGGCACACCAATATGATGATCAAAGTCGCCAGTTTATTGAGCGTAGCAGATAATTCTTATACAATTCTCTAAGTTCCTCAAAAGCTCTGATTGGTTGCTGCGTGCAAGCATACAGTGTCCACGCGCATAAACATAAAACATAATTGGTTATACTACTCTGTACACGCGCATAAACATAAAACATAATTGGTTATACTACTCTGTACACGCGCATAAACATAAGGCATAATTGGTTATATCAATCAAAACATGCGAAACTTGTCTCAATCTAATTGGTCAAGATAAACTGCCGAATTGAGGTTGTTTGTGCCAAGTTCCCTTTATCGTGGAATGTGCACCTGTGTTCTTCTAATTGGTAACTTTCTTTTTTTGTCTTCTTGTTTACCCTGTTCAAGGCCTTCTAAAGGCATCTGGAATGCTCTCGTGTACTCTACTTTCAGACCCAGTCACTAAGTTCCATATAATTGACTCCTACAGTGTAATTGAAAAATGGAAAATGATGGAAATCCCATTCAAAGAGAAAAATGTACATAGTCGTTATTACTTATATGAAAGCCTCTGAGCAAAAATTATTTTTAAGTCATACGCTCTGTATAGATAACTAAACAGAATGTGTCAAAGAAATTTGAACAATTTCGGTTGCACCAGAAATGAAGAATATTGCATCCGTTTGCCACATGTAGATTTTCTGGCATTAAACAAGTTGTGAGCTAATGATGTAGTCATTCCCTCAGTGGGGTACTAATCCTAGTCCTCCTGATTGCCTGCTGTCATAAAACCTATGGGAACTTAATATCAGTGAGATGCCTCCTTTCTGCCAAAGTTGACTATAATTGACCAATGGGTTAAAAAATTATAGGAAATCAGGAAATCATGAATCACATACAGTATGTGACTCCTTAAAACCCAGTTTAAATATATTTAACCTGCTCATACAGCCCCAAATCCCTAAATATCATGCTTTTTCCTATAGTTCTCTCTTAATCACTTGCTCAGTAATTTTTCTTCTGTGAGTTATTTCTAAGACAAAAAATAGCTTTCTCAATAAATTGATTTCTTCTTTCAATGGCCAGGAAATTAAAACTGATTTAGTTTCTCATCCATTGAAAGCAGAGTGTAAAGGAGGAAGAGCCAGAAAAAAAATTTGCACTGTTAAAGTTATGCACTAGATTTTTACAATAGCATATAGAAGTGACCTAATGAAACTAAGCTATTTTTTTATGTAGTCATAAACAGACTTTGGTGGCCTAAACATAAGAAGGACATAGTTTGCAGATGGAAGTAGTACCTTTTTTTAGCTCAATTGGATTAGTGGGAAAAAACAAAGAACCTTTCAGGCATACAGGTCTTTCAAGAACTTTGCTTTTTTCTAGCAACAGCTTTTTCCAGTCAGTCTAACTAAAAGCACTACTTCTATCTAAAAATCTTCTCCTGGAGAAAAGGTCCTAAAAACTCTTAACAGATGCCATCAGAGAAGTTGGCCACTGCCATGCCCCAGTCACAGCTAGGACAGCCTGGCAGCTGCCTCTGTAAATGTGACATCTTGAGATGCATCGGAGCAGTCATCCAGTAGTACTGAACCCATGCAAAATGATAGTATCTGATGCTTCAATATTAGTTTGAAAAAATACCCAGAAGGGCCAAGATGAGTAATAAAACCAGTACACCATAAAGTAGCAGGAACCAGTGTAATTACCTAACCAATCTATTGTATAAAGCAGACCACTGCACCTCCAACTTAGTTCTTGTGTAACAGAGACCAATACTTGAACCAGATCAACACTTACTCCATGTAGGTCTGAATCACTCTTGCCCTGTAGCCATTTCAGCTATATAATACACTCCTAATCCTTTCCTCAGGCATCACTTGCTATTTTCTTCATGTAGAGGTGAGACAAAATCACTATTATATATATAATTATAATATATGTGATATATGTAGTGTATATATATACACTATATATATATTATATTTTCATTATTTTATTAAGATATCACATTGGGCAGCATAATCTGGTTCCAGTCTGGCTCCAAAGAATTAACTCAAATAAAATACAGGTGAAAGATTTTTCTCTGCACAAGATGTCAGCTTTTAATGTGGCAGTTTGTTCTTTTGTTACCTTTCTTTTAAAACACAGAACTATTTCTCCTAGTACTTTCTGAGTTACATAAAACACATTCATAATCTTTACTGTTTCTTTCTCCCCGAGATGATCTTTAAAGTAATACACAAGAACCTGAAATTGCAGCACTGCCTGTGATTAAGGCTCAGGGAAATGTTTTTTACTTGCTTTGAATGATCTCATATTTAAATAAAAGAACACTTTAAAGAAAAACAAAGCACTTTAAAATGACACATTTCTTTCTCCCTCAGTAATTTTCCACCTTCTAATGTCTTAAATAAGGAAAGTTTGTACTTAGCATAAACTTTTATAGAAAACTAATCAACAAAATGAATGCATTACTAGGATATAATGGCTGAAATTACCACAGCAGTGGTTTTGTAGCTATGTTGGTGGCTTCATTAGGCAACTCAGACTGAGCAGGTAGCATGTGTGTATACACGGGTATATTCAGATATAGATTACATATCGAGAGAGAAAGGTGGGCAGAAGATAGAGCCACAAGAGGACATGAGGTGCCAAGGGTGAAAATCCTATGACAAGGGTGTGTGTTGTTGGGATTCCCAAGATGAGATGAATTCCTTTCTGGTTGGGCTGGACTGGCTCTGCACAGAGGAGTCATGCAGGTCTGAAATCTCCCCTCTGTCTGTATCATGCTCTCCTATGGTGCTATTAAGATACATCACTAATCGCTTGTCTTTATTTTTCCAATTTCCCTTTTGTTTACTTCATCTTCCCTACTTCTCAGCTTTCACTCCAGACACCTTTCCTCCAGGTTTTGTGCTCCTGTGCTCTCACTTTTTCAGGAATTTCAGTTTCTCAATCTCTTTTTAAAGTCAACCTTCCTGCCTTCTTTTTTCCCTTTCTTCTAGGTTTTTCTGTTCCTTCTTTTTGTTTTCCTCCCATTCTCTCTTTCTTAATACTACTCCACCTAGGTCTGTTTTACTCTTTCTTCCTGATCATGACTGGAGTTGAACTTTCCACTCTCCCAGCCTTTTCTGTGCTTCCCCACCGGCTTCTATATAATTTCCAGTCAATTTTTGCTTTCTTTAGTAATTTCCTTTCTCTGCCTCCTGGGCATTCAGGACAAGCTATTCACTTTCAAAAACCAAAACCAAGCAGCAAGTCTACTGAAAAGTCCCCGAGCAAGGCAAGACAATTAATAGTTATTGCCAGCTTTCCAGCATCAGCGGAGGCTGCAGTACGGCAGTCTCATAAGGAGCTGAGGATGTAGTCTGGAACTCCTCGTGTGATGCCACCATACTGCGAGCATGGGAGCAGAGAATAACTTTCCCTTGGGAGGTAGGTGGTGGCTGAAATTTTACTGAGAAATGGAGTATTTAGAGAAGGAAAACAGGCTTTCCCTCATCCTTTAGAAAGACAGTCAGCTGGAATCTCTTTATAGTATTTATTCCCTTATACAGAATGTACTTGAAGGAGTAGCCTGTGATTACTCCTGTTGACTTAATGACTCAGCAGGATTCACTGATCTTGAATGCCAGTGACACCTATCCGGTAGTTCACACCTTGCAGTGCTGTTGCTTGAGATAATTTTTGGCTTCAGGCAAAGAGCACACATCTTGCATCAAATTTTCCATGTGATTTTACAAGCAAGACTAGTTTGTGGAATTTTTTTAAGCTCTGATTCTGGTGTCATGTGTGTAGATAATATTGTCCCATAGTGTTGCACCAGTAGTATCCACGTCTTTGCCTGTGCTGGGTGGGAGTCATAGCCAGACTGCACTTCCTTTCTGTAAGTAGGAGACTCCCAGTCGTTACAAATCTCGGTGCTCTTTTCCTCACATTTTTCTGTTTCTGTTCCTGCCATGTATTCCTGTACATTTCAAGTTTCATGCAACCGTGAAGAAGTCTGCTCTTGTTGTTGGATCTGTCTCCTCGTGTCTTAATCCAGCCCATTTATGCTTAGCCATGGAGTCCACACATGATGCAGTGTTTCAGGCCTACCAAAACACTCATAAGAAATGAAAGTTATGGCAATCAGAGATGGTGAGGGAGAGTGAGGCAGTACAGTGAAAAGTGATGGAAGAGGACTGTTGTTCTATTTCCATCACTTAAATAATTCTTATAAATAACACTTATAAATAACAGATAAAATGTTCTTGGTGGAATCATATCCCCACTGAATTCAGTTGGAGTTTAGTGACTGACTTCAAAGATGTAGCCATCTTACTCTTCATTCACTCTATCTTTAACCCAATAATTCTGGAATTAAATCTGCATTAAATTATAATTATATAAAATTATATATATTTTTGTATCTCCTTGGCTCATTCCAGAGGAAAAAACAGAGGAGGGGGAAAAGGCTTATATAGTGTTTATCTAAGTATATAGATGTGATGCTATTGAGACTAGGGTTAAAGAGAATCACTGTACTGCCCTTTGTTAAGAATCAATGTTCATTTCTGCTTAGAGACACTTCTATTTCCACCTTGCCATTATATAATGACATTTTCTTGCAGGATTGTCAGAAGATATCATAAGTCTATCCTAGGAGTAGCACTAGGAAATAATTTTGCCCTGTATTTTCTTTCTCTAATGGAAAATGAGACAATGCTGGAGATAACAGCTTTCTGCTTCCCAGGTGCCTGGTGAGACATTTTGTTTCACATTATTTTTCCAAGTTCCACTGGATTTATTTTGAAAGGATGTAATTTCTCAGGGAAAGGTGATGGTTTCTTCACTCTTAGATCATGCCCATGCTTCTTAATTGCCTCAGTAGCCAATGCCCTTCAAAGGGAGATTCCCACCTCCTTCCCAGATGCAACGGGACTGAGTTGAAGAACCCATTATGGTTTTATTGCTCATACTGTGGACTTAGCTGAACTCCCCCATCATGTCTGCAAGCAGGATACCACATGGTGGGGTGTGGGAGGAGAAGAAAGGAATTTGTCTGAACTGTGGACAAATGTATCTGAGCTTGCTGCTCAGATTGCCGGCTGCATGGGATATATGAGATGTGCAAGTATGAGACAGCAGATGCATGGGAGGTTGAAAAAGCAAATTCCAGCAGAAGTGCAATGAAATTATATTCAGTTTTACAAAGCAGTTAGGTGACTGCTGGTTGTATTTTTCTTTTATTTGCTCTGTGTGCTTTTATATACAGATGATCATATATGCTTTTCCTGTCATGTTTGAGTTGCTAACTCAGTAGATGTTGCCTGCCTGAGCCCCTCTCCATGTGTAATACTGATTAGTCTCAGCTCTTCAATACACTGCTAAATCTGTATGACAACTGACTGTGTTAATTTTCCCAAGACAAAGTAAGGTCTGCAAGAATGAGCTTGAAACTCCTTCAGAAATTGTTCATTTTTTTTTCTTTAAAGCAAGTAGGACATTTATAGCTTTTTGGTATAATACTTTCATGTAGATGTGGTCATAGCTGGCTCTGTAAATATAAATATTCTTGGTGGGAGATACCCTTAAGGCCTGTAGCAGTCTTAGGAAGATAGCAGTGCTTTCTGCATATAAGGGTCTACTATATGTGCATTTCTTTGAAGGGCAGGAATATATGCCTCTCTGTTTATAAAATGAATTAAATTCTGGGAAGGAAATTTTCCTGTTGATTTCAGCTAGCCCTGCAGCTAACTGTAATGTACATTTATATTACCACTGATATGTTTCTGATCAGAAAGATGTTACTGGTGTAATATTTGAAAACAGAGGGCTTGCATAACTTTAGCACTTAATACAGTTATTGCAACAGCTAATCTTGTTGTCAGGCAGTGTAACTCCTATTTAATTTTCATCTTTCTGTCAGATTTTTCCCCTTAAAATCCAAGGAGAATAATAAATAATGTGAAAAATCCCCTGAAGAAGACAACCTTTCACCTCAAAAATACAAATCATACTGCACTGCTGTTTCAATCACTTCACTAGAAACAGATAAAAATACAATGAAAAGATTAAAAAATTAGGCACAGAAAGAAACACAGAAAAGTCCAATATGAGCATAAAGAAATTCTTTGTGAAGAAAGCCGAGAGTCTTTTTCAATGCCCATCATATTGTATATACTTGCTGACCTTTATTATCATTATGATTCCTTCCTGTTTAGGAGATTGTCAACTTCAACTGTCGGAAGCTGGTTGCTACAATGCCTCTTTTTGCTAATGCAGACCCAAATTTTGTGACTGCCATGCTAAGCAAACTGCGATTTGAGGTGTTCCAACCTGGAGATTATATTATCCGAGAAGGGGCTGTAGGTAAAAAGATGTATTTCATTCAGCACGGTGTTGCTGGTGTCATCACCAAATCCAACAAGGAGCTGAAGCTGACAGATGGCTCTTACTTTGGAGGTGAGTAGGAAAAAATGAATGATAACATTGGAATGAATGCACTAGAACAAAACATGTTGAGATATCAGACACAAGAGACATCACAGTAAGTCTACTGAGTGTCTTTTGCCTAGACAATTCCAACTGCAGTGAAGAGTATGCAAAATATTTCTGAATGTTGTCTGCATATCCTCACAACAGTTATTAAAGAAAAAAATTTGCATAGTAATTTTATAGCTATTTAAAGGTAAAATAAACAGGATTCATCTTCTTTGAAAACGGATACAATTTTTGAGTCATAAATGTAAAGTACTTCTAAAAGGTAAAAATCACTGTAAGAATTACAAAATTAGGCAGTGGATAAAAGACCATTATTTATATGGGGTATTTTGGCATACATGAATATTTCAAGCTATTATTAGTGCTTTTTCACTGAATTTTAGCACACAGCAATGTTTATGCTTCCAGTATATACTACAAGAAACTGGATTCCCTACCTGACTAGATCGCTCTCTAACAGATGTATGTTAATAAAAGCCAGACATGGGTTTTAATCCAAATTAAATTAATCTGGTAATCCTAATGAAAAATAGGCTTTCGTTTAGATGAAGGCATCTGAATATTTATATTTGGATGAAAGCAATCTCTTTTTTTAGATATAATAATTGACCGGTATGAAAACATTGTTCCTTGTGACTGTAAATTGTCTTTGTGCAAAAGAATAGGTGTCTGCTTCTGCAAGTAGCAGCAAGGCTGGTTGCCAGAAGCTGATTGAACATTTGTGTGTACCACTGCTGCCTGTGACAGTTACAGTTAGTTGGTTATTGTATTAATTTTCTGTTGAATCTCATGAATCATCCCAGAACTGAGTCAAAAGCCTTTCAGAAAATGTTCAATTGAAAGCCTAATCAGTGGCATTTAGCTGGTATACAGAACTGGGAAGCTTAGAAAAGTGAATTGGGCTCAGTGTTTGAATGGGGCTATAGAGTTACTTAACTAATCCCATTTTAGAATAATATGCTACTGCTCTGGCCAGCAGGCCTTGTCACTCTGCAGTAGCCTCTGCAAGGTGATTTGTACCAGTATTTGTAGAAGCACTTTGGTAAAGAGGTCTTGTGCTTATCCCATGGGCTTAAACTGTAGATGCTGAAGACAGGAGATTAAGAAGAAAGAAAAGGTAAATGCTGAGGATGAAGAAACAGAGCAACCTTGGTCTTGGTCTTCTTTATGCTTAGCAGTGCCCCAGTTTATGAAAATGAGTTTGCAAGAGCCTGCGTGCTGGATCTGACCATAATACTCCTCTGAACCAGCAGAGGATCAGAGGAGATTGCACATGAAAGTATTTTACATAACTGTCAGCCTGTTGTTGCAGTGAGAACAACTGCTTAGCTCATCCTGTTCATCCGCTACCCGTAGCAAGAATGCAGACAAAAAATAAGCTATTTGCAATATCCAGACACCACAAGAACTTATTACACTGCATACCAAGCAGTTTTGCTCATCCAAACTGCAGCTAGGATGAGACAAAGGGTGCAAAAATGGGGGCAAATGCATCCAAAGCTGGCAGCTGTTGGGGCAAATGGGAGATAATAGCTGCTGCTTGGTGTGGCCTGGAGAGTAGAGGTGGGGAGAGGAGAGGAGAGGCGAGGAGATGCAAGGCAAGGAGAAGAGGGAGAGGAGAGGAAGGGCAAGCACACAGGGAAAGAGAACCTGAGAAAGGAAGTGCCCTAAGATCCAAAGTGGTGTGATTCAGATCTGTTTTAACAAATACTATATAGCATTTTGAATTCCCAGAGGGGGATTTCAAACCCTGGAGAAGAAAGACCTGTTTGCTGCTGAAAAGAGAGGAAACAAGCTGCACATCAGATAACTGTGATTTGAAAAGATTTGGTTTGTCAAAGCAGAAAAAAAACCCCATTTCTAATATTCTCGTCTCTCTGGAGAAGACACTGTTTCCCTGAAATGTGTATCAGAATCTGAGAGGAGAAGAACCAAAGCAGTGTCATGAGTATTTGGGAAAGGCTTGAATGGAGACTGTTGGGAGAGTGAGAGCCTGGAAAACCAAAAATTGCAGTAATAAAGAGAGGACATATCTGAAGGTTTGAAGACTGAGATGCTGTTGAACATTTAAATTCCCTTGGCTGATCTTTGTTCTTAGTTTAAAAAAAGGCTTCCCTATGGATCTGGGTGTTCTAAGTCTCACATGAAACTAGATAAACCTTACAATTGCTTGGAAATTCTTCTCAAAAAGAATGTGCTTCACCTCTGCTTTACGTTCTCTGTTGATTTTTGAGGGAGGTGCAGAGTGGTGACTCTAGAGAGCCATACATAGATCTGAGCTTGATTACCGTCAGCCTCTTTCCTCATCTGTGTTTGGTGGTTTCTCCTTTCTGGAGGGAAGGAGTAAGTCCAAGACAGTAATCATGGAGACTTTGTGGTTTGTTGTTGGTATTCCTGTGGGAAGAGCATCCTATCCCTTAACCTTCATGTGTGTTCATAAATCTAACCTCCTTGAACTTTGTGTGCAGGAGCATTACTTAGCCCAGCAGCTTGTAGGATGCTAATTTTCATCCCAGTAAGTTTTGATCAGACTGTTGATTGAAGGGTATGATCATCCTTCCTATCTACTCCAAGTGCTAGTAGGAATTTGAAAGTAATTTCTGGTACTGTCTTTTTCAATAGGCCATGTAACCCCTTCCCTCGCCCCCACTCCCCCTTTGACGGAATACACAAAATGGGTAGGTGAGTGCATGAGAAATACTGACCAGACTACACTCCCTCAGATCTGCAGTCAACATACCAAAAAACAATATCCCCCAATTATGAGATGGTAAATACAGTCAGAAGAAAGTGTGAGTTGAGATTGACTATGTTCTTTCAAACCTTTCAGTAATGACCACAGAAGAAATGTTTTAAAGAGAGTGCCATAAATTATGTCTTGAACAGACATGGATCAGTGGAAGGATTGTTTCATAAAGATTCAGGACAATCCATTTTCCTTTGCCTTTTACTGGCATTTAAAGAAAACAGTAACTTTTTATTGTCTGACCTTAGAATCTTTGTCCTCACAGGGTGTGCTTGGGTGAGTTTTTATAAAAGGGACAGGAAATAGGCAATGAAGAATACAAGCTAATTTTCACTATATTGCGCAGTTACATAGTAATTTCTACACCAGTGAAATGACGTAAGCCACAGTTACCAGTGGAGAATTCCAGGATTTTAATACTCTATAGCTGCTTTAATTGAATTCTTCAGGGCCATATCTTGTTATTTTTGAGGAAATATAGCAATACTAATTTTTCCTAAACATCTGCAGATTTTTTTTATATCTTCCTTCACTTTTTCCCTCTGTTTTGTAAAATGTCTCCCAGTTCCTTGTTATTAGGAATGGGATTGCTGCTACTTTCAGCAAAGCAGTAAATGCATCTTTTCTCTTTACAAATAAAAGAGAAACTTCTCCCACTGAGACTGACAAAGTTTTCCTATGAGGGGAAACAAGGTTGCCCTCAATGGAAATTATTACCTTCTCCTTTTAACTGTTTCTGTAAGGAGAGTAAAATGTGAATGAAGAAGGTCAGGAGAGAGTGGGGATGGTCATGGCTATGTTAACACATAGGACAAAACCATAAGGGAGGTCAGAGGACTGTGGGGAGCCAGACAGAGATCAACAGAGAGAGGACTGTGTGGGTAGGAGTCAGGTTGTGAGTAGTGCAAAGAAATATGAGATAGAGGAACTGTGAGTGCAGGGGAATGTTGTGGGCATGAGATTGATGGGAAAGGGAAGAAAATGCAAATGGAAAAGGCATGTCTGAACAAGACAAAAGCAACCTTCAGAAACTGGAAAGGAGTGGGAAGGTGCTTAGACCTATCCCTTTTGAACAGCAAGTAGGAGAATCTGACTGCATGTGTGTTTGCAGCTAAGTTGAATTGCAAGCTTGACATGAACACACTTGAATTCAGCCTTCCTGGGATGGAGAATAAGAATCAGAAGGCGGGTGAAAAATGTAAGCAATTGTATTTTGAGGTTGTTGTGATGGCTAAATTATTTAATTTTTTGTCATCTTGTGTTGCGGGTGGAGTGACGCACTTTACTCGTAAGAGAGAAGTAGCAATATGTTTATTGATATAAAACAGCAATTTAACAAAGTTTTATAGTAAATGCATCAGTGGTTTAACAAGATTTGATGGCAAGGTTCACTTGATATTTACTGCACAGAGGTCAGGGTCAGACAAAACTGTCAGGGACCCTCCTGTTGAGTCACGGGGTTCAGAATGGACCCCCTTGCTTTCTAAACTCCTTCTCAGAGGGGAGTCTAGGTGCGGCTGGATGCACTCCTAGTCCCAGACTTGGTCAACGGTTTATGTCTAAAGGATTATATATATGCAATCAATCTTTAGCTAAGATTTCAAAGTTTAGCATGCTATTAATCACTTACCAAGAATCTGTTGTGTCAAGGAATCTCTCAACCTTGAGGAGTAACCTTCAGAGGCATCCCTAGTCAAGGGGAGATCCTGGTGTGCAGCCCACTGCCAGGCAGGAGAGCTCAATGGGCCTTGGGCTGTCCACTATTTATGGAGTAAGATAATTGGCTTATATTTACATACCAACTACAGGTGTTAGCTTTTTCCAAATTCGGCTTGAGTCGGACATTGACGAGCACTGTGGTTGGGTGGGAACAATGTTCAAATTAGCCCTTGACTATTGTGTTGTTATCAGTCTCCCCTGAATCCACTTTGAGCTGGATGCAGACATCACAACCAGACGTGTCCATTACGACCACCACTGGTGGCTGTCACTTGAGCACTGTTATGGGAAATACAGCTCAGGTGGAGTGGGGGGAGCACACCATCACATCTTGTCTGTGGTTTTGAGTATCTGCAGTTTACAATACTGAAAATGTAAAGTCTGTGTTAAGTACACAGCAGTGGAAAATGAGAGCTCCCCAATTTTTTTTCTGTCTCAGTGCATATTTGTGTTTCTCTTCTCTAATACCTTGATAGTTCAAACTCATTTGTGCTATAATTCCAGCATTAAATGGTAGCGAGGAAATTGCCAAGTTTCAATCCCATTGAACCTTTTCCTCTGAGTACCAGGTGATTGTATTAGAAATTTCTTAAAGGCTTCTTGTGATAGGAGGAATTACTGAACAGATTGCTTATTAATTCTTCACTAGACACATAAAATTGATAAAATGCAAAGATTTTGAAGTCTTTACAGATGAAGCACAACAATGTGAGTCCTTTGCTTATAGAGAAGCATTGTTCATCATTTACTGAGGCTTTACAGAGCAGAAATAATAATGTATCTAAGGAGCCTAATACTAATCTAATTTACATTATACCAATATATGTTGGTATAAATTGGTGTAATACCACTGCTATAAGGCAATTCTGATTATATATGTTGGTGACTCAAAATGTCTCATGTTTAATTACAACAAAAAACATGCAGGAGTGCAATAAACTAAAGAGAAGTTTGCGTTAGTAAAAGAACTCCTTTCCAACAATTTCCTTCCTCTTAGTTGGCTCCACATGTGGCTCTAAGGGCGGCTTTAGTCATCACAGTAAGATCTGGCTCTGAAATTTCTCCTTCCCTTCTGGAAAGGCCTTTTGTTCCCTGACGCCTTGTGACCCTCCACTTCTCTGCATACCGCTAACCCCAGCCCCAGTCTGCTGGTGTTCACGTGCACTCAGCTATGGACTGGAAGCCCCTGCTTGGGCAACAAAGAAAAAAAGCAGCTTTTTGGCATTTTTATTACTTGCCTCAGATCGTTACACCTGCAAACACAAAAGTTAAAGGTGTCCCAGAGCCACCGCAGAGCATGTTGATGAGCAGGAGTGGTTTCATGATGTCCTGTTCCCCTCCAGCTGCCAGCCCTGTGGAGTCGGAGTACTCCAGATGTGCAGTCCTGATTCAGCTAAGCATGTGCTGAACTGCCTTTGTGCTTAACTGGTGTGTTAGAGTGGGGCTGACATGCCTACAAAGAGAAAAAGAAAATAAATCCAGCACTACCCAACCAGTAAGGCTCAGTGCAACTTACTAAAGGGAGGATTTCTGGGAACATGTTGAGGACACTGCTGTTACTTCATTTGCTTTCCTGCTGGTGGACAGAGGACTGATTGTTCACTGTGGTCTCGTCCTGCTCTTGCTGTAGTCACTGGCAAAATTCCTGTCAACCTCAAAGGACACAAGATAAGACTTTTCTCCCTGCGATCTTTTCTTTTCTCCATCTGTTTTCCCACCTGTGTTTACACAGGCTTTCCTTCATTCAGCAACCCAGTCATATGTTCCAGGAAATTATAACCCATTTTCCTGTTCTTACTAGAGACTGTGTTAGAGCTGAAGGAATGCCGACATTGCTGGGGAAATCCAAACTGAGTGAGTAGGAAGTGTAGGTATATTTTTATGAATTAAGTCTGGGGGCCTCATGGAGGTTTCATTGTGTTTGCAGTTGGAGGGAGTTTCCTAGTACCAGTAGGTAAGTGTGCAATAATTCATGGTACCCAATTTGTGATGTGTCCATTGCAGTTCCCCCTCCCCATTGTTTTTTCTGCTTTTTTCCCCCATTGAGAATCCCAATGGTATCATGCCACTTGGAGGCATTCAGTAAAACAATTTGTAGACTAACTAAAACTCATATTACTTAAAAATAATTTTTTCTATGAGCTTCCAGGTATGTTGAACATGAAGAAGTGCACGTGATATTTTAAAACTCTTTTTATGATACGAGAGTTACTGTGTATGAATATGAATATGAAAGTGTAATGGTCTACCTTTTGCGTTGTAATAAGAGACAAATACATGTTTTATTTTACTTGTTCAAAGGCAGATATCACTAACTGTGCTGAATATCATCATTCATCTGGCAAAATTATATATAAAACAGATTCCTTTACCCATCTTCCCAGAATATGTCCGAGAGACATATTATGTATGGCATCTTTTCTTTTTTGGTTTATTTTTTACAACATGTAGTTCATGGCATACTTTAGATTTTAAATGTTTTATTTCACTTAAATTATTTAATACTGTTTTAACAGTTATCCTTCTACACTTGAAATTCTAATAAATTGTATCTTGCATTTGCTTCAGCTTGTAGAAGGCCAATTAGACAGAACTTCTTTGACCTACCTATTATTTATGGAGCTTTTCCCCATTTCGGAACAGCAGCTGTCAGTATATTTTAGACCAGTGCAGTGGAAAATAATACCATGGGAAATGTTGAGTCACTTTAGATTATATTTTGCCACTTACTTTTTTCTGGGTACACTCTAAGTACTTCCTTTTGATAGACTACTTTTAATGATTTGCAGTATAATACTGATTATAAATAGGTAGAAAATGCTGTTAAAGTGCTTAACTGCTCACTGCTTTACACCTGGACAACATGATATGACATATAGTTTTACATTTTGCAAAAATACTGCATATGGCTACTCTGTGGTGAATTAAGTCTCTCAGTATTCATACTCCAATCCAAATAATTAATTATAAGTAGACTCCCTGGGGTGTGATTATTCACATTCTTAATGGCAAGTACACAATTAAATGCTTTAAAGGAGCAGGATCTCCAGATTTCCATACCAACTCATTTGTAAAATACTTTTCAGGTGAACAGTATAGAATATTTTTCTAAAAGTACTGTCTGCAAGAGGTTCTAAAAATGAAATGTCTTTGGCACAGACTAGTCTGCCATTTTGAGGATACATTTCCTCATGATATAGCATAATCTCTTGTTCTGCATTGTGGCATTCTTTTGACGCAATATTTTATACAGAAAATACTATGCAGTCAGAAGGACTTCTTGCTTTTCAGACAGATTATTATTTTTAAAAGTCTAGGAGACTTTCTAAGAAGATAGAATGAAAATAACTTACTCTGTGATGCTAAAAGGTAGAACTGGGTTTGGTTTTAGGAGTTTTATTAATTAGCAAATGTAAATATAAATTTAACAATATTAATAATAATAATAATGCTAGTAATAATTCTCCCTATCTAAATAACATAGTCTTCAAACCAAATTATAATCCTAATTCTGCAAATTCATGAACAGTATAAGTTTCTAATTTAGAGTTTATACATAAAAGAACAAGACACAAGCAAAATACAACACCAGCATAGCTTGGAAGTCTGAGGTGGCCAACACAGATAAACCAGAAGATGATTTTGCAAGTACCTTCAATTTTACACAGTAGAATTTAAACTAAATATTTGAGTTTAGATTAAATATTTAATCTAAATATTTAATTCAGAACTGACAGTCTCTGATCATTTGTTTAATAATTTAATGGAAAAAAATGAAGTGAAATATTTTTACAATCCACTTAAATTCAAGTTGAATAGTTTAATTTGCAACTGTTATTGTTTGCCAAACTCAGGACAACAAGAGCTTAACATTGAATACATAGGGACTTAGTGGCTTTTTACAACAGGGAATAGGCATCCATCTGACCAAAAGTAGGCATAAATTAATTACACAAAATCACTTTTGGCCTTTGACCCAGCCAGTATGAAAGCTAAATCTGTACTTAAGCACATTATCTTGGAGTCTAAGCTTGTTTATTTTTTTTTAAAGAAAATAAAATTAATATCGGTCAAATTATGAGCATTTACAAGATAATAAATAGACTATCTCAGTCTCACTTGGTAGAAAGAACATTTCATTAAAGTAGAATAAAAATGTATGGATGCTGTGTTGTAAGTAACATTGAAGATAAAATAAGGACTTGCATTTCTATTTTATATAATGATCCTAAGCTTCTGTTCTATCAAACAGAGCTTTCTCAGAAGAATTTGAGTTAACAACAGAAAATAGGCACAATGTAAGAAATGTTACTGGCCTCTGTTTGCTCTAGTCATGAAAACTTGGCCCCAGCTATTTTCAGTACCTTCAGATAGAAAAAAGAGAGGTCAGGAAGGAACATAAAATGTCTCTGGTCAGATAACTTGCCACTTTTTATAAAGGTAATTGTATTCTAACCATGGATATTTGGCTGTCTTTCTTGATGTAAAAGTAATTATGACTAACAACCTTTCTGAAAAGAATTAAATTATACTGTCAACATATATTAAGCATATTACAATGAAATATGCTTAATAGTTTATCAGCATTAACTTTACAGGAAATATGAGAACTTAAAAACATCCAGTTATATATCAGTCTTGTCAAAAAATTACAAAAGTCATTAGAGAATGGCTAAAATGGACTGGCTTATTGCATCCAAATGTGCCTTGAAAATTAATATATGCCCAAAATGTCTTTTTCTGTATCAACATTTACTTATATCCCAGTAGATAATATTTAAAGGCTCTGCCAAGTTTAATGGAATTCACACAGAAATAATAAGAGGCCAGCTCTGAGTAAGTCTCAAAACATCCAAATTAGTAGCAGGTTATCACACTGCTTTTCTCAGAGCTGCTCTAAAGTAGTGTATTAAGCCTTATTCAATGAAATGGACTGGTAAGAATAAAAGTTGTTTCAAGAAACAGGCTTCTCATAGGTGGGTGGCATAAAACACAAACTTGGGGCAAAGTAAAGAAAGGAGCATACTTTCAGGCTTGTTGACAAAACCTAAATAAATACGAAATGTTTTTTAAAATATTATTCCTCTATAAATCCTATCAAACTTTGGGTCAATGAAAGTTAGGCAATTCTTTTTGGAAGAGTAATTGTTCCCCCAGGAAATTTGTGCTATCTCCAATGAAATTAATGTACCTGTCTGCCAATGTCATGGTTTAATCCTGGCCAGCAACTAGGGACTACACAGCCGCTTGCTCATTCTTCCCTGCTCCCAGTGGGGTGGGAAGGAGAATTGAAAAAAAGAAGTAAAACTCGTGGGTTGAGATAAGAATGGTTTAATAACTAAAGTAAATAAAATATAACAAAAACTACTACTACTACTGCTGCTGCTGCTGCTGCTACTACTACTACTACTACTACTACTATTATTATTATTATTATTATAACAAAAAAAAGATAAATAAAACCCAAGAAAAGACAAGTGATGCACAATGTAATTGCTCACCACCCTCTCACCAATGCCGAGCAGCAATCTGCACCTCCCAGCCAACTCCCCCCAGTTTATATACTGAGCGTGATGCTCTATGGGATGGAATATCCCTTTGGCTAGTTCAGGTCAGCTGTCCTGGCCATGCTCCCTCCCAGCTTCTTGTGTACCTGCTTGCTGGCAGAGCAGCGGAAACTGAAAAGTCCGTGACTTGGGATAAGTGCTACTTAGCAACAAATAAAACATCAGTGTGATATCAACATTATTCTCATACTAAATCCAAAACACACTGTACCAGATACTAAGAAGAAAATTAACTCTATCCCAGCCAAAACCAGGACAGCCATTTAGAAATACTGTTAGGGGGGGAAAAAAAAAAAAAAAAAATAATAGAACCTCTTTAATTAGACCACTTACTGTACTAAACATTTTTCATACATATACAAATGCTAAGCGAAGGAAGGCTTGGGAGGGAGACCTTTAGGGAATAGAGTAATGGACAAAAATATAGCAAAAGAACTAATCATCTTTCACCTGTATTTTAGATCAGGAAAATGGTTATAAAATGCCCATCATGGATATCTGTCTCCAGCTGCTTCTAACTCATCCGTTTTGAAGGTTCCTTCTTGCCTTGGAGTGGCTTTGGAGACAAAACCTCCTTTTTCCAAATGTTGGGAATGTGTCCCAAGGGTAACATTCTGGATGAAAAGGACTGGTAAAATACTGTTTGGGGGGGGTGCTGATAACCCTTATCATCTACTTGTTTTTCTTGCTGACCATTTCCTGCCTTAAGAAAACTGAAACCCCTATTACTACTATTGGCTATTACACCACAGGATCATGTCATCCTCAAACATAAAAGAAAATATTCTTTTCAGTCCCCATTGCATTCTCTTCCTCTCCTCAGATATATGACATTATACATATGGGACATCTTCAGGATGGAGAAATTATCTCAGCTGGTAGGGGTGCTGGCAAGAAGGGACAGGTATTTGCAAACAAGAATCATGTTCCTAACTTGCAATGAGGGGAGAATTCCACAAGTCAGTAAGCCTGAGTCTCTAGCTTACTGAACAAAATACATTTTTGCATTTTTAATTGCTATATTAAGAGAGGTGTAATTAATCTTTTTCTGTTTAAAAAATTGACAATTTCAACCTTGCTGGTTAGGGCACATTTTCTATTTCTTTTATTTGTTCTGTTAAATTAAATAAAATCAGAAAAAATTAAGCAATGAACATGCTGAGAACTCACTTGTCAGAGTCTTCAGAGCCAGAAATTTCAAATTACGACAAACAGGCAATAAAAATGTGAAATAAACTAACCTGTTAGGCTTTTTTAATAGTTTTTTTAATAGGATGACTATATAAGGGCAACAGCTAACACAAATAGATACATTCAAATTAGGTTTAGGTAAATAGTTCAAAAAGTGACAGAAGAGTGCAACTGAGGCATTAAGGAAGTTGTTTTGGACCCTTAATTGTAATTGGCCATTTTCAGTCCTCTTCAAAATAGTAACTGCTCAGCACTGTATCCAGGCCTCCTTCATGAACTCTCTGTCTGGTTGATGAACCCAGATATCTGAAATCAACTTTACAGACAATCGTTGTTGGCATTTTTTAAATGAAGAGGTCATGCAAGCAGTGTCTGATATTTCTCACTTTGACAAACTCAAACTGTCTTGTCTTCAATTCCATATTTAGTGTAAATGAGGTGGGAAATGGTGTAGGTTTTGCTTAGCTTTCTTTTGGACAGTTAAGATTACAAACCTGGCTGTAAAAGGCAGTAAATGTCTCCATTTTCCTTCCTCCTTAAGTTCTCTCCTTTGCTGCAGGAATGTTCCTGTTGAGCAGTGATTATATTTTAAGGTTTCTTAAATATAGGACTGAATTCAGAGCTAAATGTTACCTGAGCCTTTTCATTTCCATCCACTCCATAGATCTGGATTTGGGGCGTTATCACTTCCTTTTTTTTTTCCTCCACAGTCATGACTAATGTGAATGTAAATACTGTTTTGCAAAACAACTGCAAAATAAAATCTCCATCGCTATGTGGCGTAGCATTTAATCTTTTTTTTTTAGAAAATAGATTACTGAAACTCATTTAATTGCTGTCAGCTACATTCTGACTAATCATAAGACCTGATGCTAGTCATTTTAGTGTCTATAGCAAAAAGCAGCATATCCCTGGATTTTCCATTTTGTGCACTAGTGATAATACATTGAAAGATAAAAAGAATACATTAAAAAGTTAGAAAAAAAATGATAAGCAGGTGCATTTGATGTTTTCCAAAGTTTAATAAAGAAAAAGGAGACAGAAGTGCAGAAGTATGTGTTAAAGCAATCACATTTTTATCATATGAAACAGCTTCGCCCTGTTTTCTGTATTAGAGATGGTTAAGTCAACATGGAACTGGGAAATCACTCCATTCTGAAAGAATGGGGTGTCTAGAAGCTTACTGGTTTGTTTTTTTAATTGCTTGAAGTTTATATAGTCCTTTCCTAAAGAGAAAAACATCACTCACATTACCTGTTGTAAAGCTGGGAGCACAGTGCCCTGAGCTGAGGGTACCTTCCTGTGACTGGCACACCAAGAAAGTGCTCATTAGCTAGTTTCTGGTCAGTGGACAACTTCAGTAGCTTGAAGGAAATCAAGAGCTATTGATTTTTGCAACATGCCAGAAAGTTGCTGTTACGTAGGGTTACGTTAGAAAAGAATAACCTAAACCTGGTAGTTCTGGGAAACTTGCTCTGAAGACTTACAAGATGGGTGGATGGAAAGAGCTTTTATACATCTAAGTTTTGTCTATAATAGTTTAGTAACTCATTGCTCCTTATAAAATAAACAAGATTCTAATCCACTGTCCTGTTCTCATAAAACATTCCCAAATATGTTAGACTGACTGACCCAAGCCTTTGAATTGCTTTGATTTTCCATCTTTCTTCTGCTGCTGAAGGTAACCAGATGGTCTGAATAACTGCTTGCCCATTTGCACAGCAATGTATATGCCTGCTACAAGATGAAACAAGTTTCCTGCTGAGGAACTGAAGCAATAGTCATCTGTCCTCAGCTGGAAGGACACTTCATTAGATCCTGTAATGTTAAATCTGACAGATGATGGGAAACCTGTTACAGCTTTGGAAGGGGACAGAGCACTTAATAAGCTGCTGTAGTTCAGAAATGCATGGAAACTGCTAATTATTTTTACTTATTTTTAATATGGAGAGTACTATATGACTAAAACACTAGTTAACTCATTTATTCATTACTACAAAAAATTAATTCCTGCACCTAGTAAAGTGAACTTTTGCTTTAATTCTGGTCTTTGTGTCCTTGCAAAACAAAGCTGTGCATATGATAATAATTAATTAAATTAATTTTCCACATATTACTATATACCATCTTAAGCTAAGAAATATGTTCCATGGAGACAGGACTGGTTTAGTGTCCTTTAAGGAACCAGCTAACTCCTGGACTCATAACTGTTTCCTTTATCAACACAAGTTTATCAGTTGGTGGACGAATTTCATCTGCAAGGCAACTTTATATTGTGATTTTGATTTTTGAAGTTTTTCAATCTCTACTCAAATGTTAATGTGGCATAGAAATTAGAGTAATTACATCCGGAGTATAATTTATATGGAAAATGAACTGACGGTTAATGGATAGGTGCCAGACTGTCAGATAAACTGTACAGCTTCCGGGAGTAAAAAAGAGTTTTTCCTAGGTCTATGCAAAGTGGAAACAGGAATTTATTGCTAGCATAGCTAATCTATGTACCCATCCAGCAAAAACTAAGAAGGAAATGCAACATCACAAATGGTGCTAGAGGTGAACTGCTCCCACATCCCCAGCAGTTATTTTCTTGAAGAAAAAAATGTTTTGGAATCACATAGCAACAAGGGAGGAGAAAATTATTACCTACAGTGGCATATCAATACAATCCACAAGAACAATGAACTTGATCTCAGTTGGAACCAAAACTGTAGCCCTTACAAAAGGCCTACTAATCCTAATTCTTTAAAGGTCATCCTATGGGTTGTGTCATTCACTTTAACTCATTCAGGTTTTCCCAAAATCAATCTTCCTTAGTGCTGTCTTTCAGGTATGTAAAACTTCCTATCCAGAGTGTTCTGCCACACTAATGCAATAATAAAATATGATCTACACATTCAGTGTTTTACAAGATACAGATATGGGCAAGCTTCTTTAGAAATTCATGGTGTTCCAAAAACTGAACCTGGTGCTCTTGCTGAAATACTGCCATAGAGTCGTAGAATCATAGAATCGTTTAGGTTGGAAAAGAGCTTTAAGATCATCGAGTCCAACCGCTAACATAACACTGCCAAGTCCACCACTAAACCATGTCCCATTTATATGTGCAACTGATATATTGGTGATCAGTTTTGATTATTACAGTTACAAACTTCAGCCTTAAACTTTTATCATTGCGCTTTTTAGTCAATGTCTTGACAGCAGAAAGTACATTGTATTTGAACCCTTGTCCATGTTCTTTTGAGAGCTGCATTGTTCTGTGGGAAAGATCTGATGCTAGGAGAACACAAATTGTGATTTTCACAGCCAAATTAATTACATTTGTATTAAATATGGACTGTAAGAACAAATGAATGTTTTTAACTCAGACTCAGTCATTTTTCATTAGTGCAGTGATTGACATTTGTTTCAGAATGTTCTAGGGAACAGTTGTCTAAAGACATTAAATAGTTAAAGTAAAATTTGCGTTAAGAGTTGAATTACAGGTTCATTGTAGCCTAATACATAATTATTAATTGGAATTGAAGACATTCTTTTGTTTGGAAAGGAAAGATAGAAGTATTTGACACTTTGAAAGTGTCAGCATGAAGGCAATGCACCATGTCAACCACAGATGGGAATATTAGTGAATAATATGCCGACACTGCTTTCTTTTTATGCTAATAGAGAACCTTGTTTGTTCAAGCTGTTTGAAAATAGTCTGTGCCCTTTGTGTTTTACTGCACGCTCCTGTGCTATTGTTTGTATTTCATAGTCTGTTTAAATGAATTGAAGGAGAGCATAATTGTTGAGGGCACCTGGGGTACTTGATGCCACTAAGACTCATTTTAAATATGTTCTTTTCATGAAGTCTATTGTTTATTTATTTGTTAAAAAACAAAACAAAACAAAACAACTTTGATTTATTTAGAAGAACACAAATGTTTGATGGGAACACATTTTGACATTCTGTGTTCTTCCTGTCCGGTCCAAGTAAATGAGATTTCGTATATTATGTCTTACTATGTTTGAGAGTTTGTTCCAAACAAATAGGCAATAGATGTCATGAACTTAAATGCAGAACACATACAATTAAAAAGCACATTAGTCTTGTCACCACAGTAAAAATGATGCTGTTGATATGTATAACAAAGCAATATAGATGATGTATCAGTGACTGTAATACAACTCCAATCAGTCAAGAAACATTGCTGGAAATGCATTACATGGGTATTCATCACATGCTACTTTTTCTGTCAGAAGGCTGTAGTTCATCTTTTGAATGAGACCATTCAACTGGAGCTGAGAACATGAAGCTTTCCCTGCTTCCTGAGCAGGCAGGCTCCACGGTGGCACTCCCTGATCAGTTTCTAAGTGCTGGGAGATTTGGCATACCTTTTCTGATCCATCCTTTATTATCTTATCTAACTAAAAGACTCTATTATGGTTATTAAGAGCCTTCCAAAAAGGTGTTCAACCAGAAGTTGTGGACTGACAAGGTTTGCAGAATAAAATGTATAGTTTTCAGTGATTCTTTCCATTCCCCTTACTTGACAAGAATAATAGAAGATGAAAGAAGGGGAAAAAATAATTATATTTATTGCAGTAATATCCATGAATTCCATGGTCCCATTGTCCTGTGATGAAGTCTAACATTGTCTCTTTTGGTTTCTTCCCATCGTTCTTTTTGAAGTAACCTAAAAACAGTGTTATAGATTAATAATGATGAACACAGTACTTCCTCCATTTTTTCTTAACACTTTTCAGAATGGTTGGGATCCATAGTCAACATTTGTTTTGTTTTGGGCATGTGATGTTTTCTAAACTCAAGTACTCAATGAGATTTCCTGAGTGTAGCAGAAGACACCTCCTTATGTCTCTAGTATTATTTGCAGCAATTTTAAGTGAAGAAAGCTGCAAATCAAGAGGTGCTCATTAGTCACCCAGATTTTCCAGCTAGTTAAGTTATCTCTAAATTCAGCTATGTATTGTAAAACTTTATTCTGTGTGAGATCTAAAGAATATTTTAGGAAGTGGAGCAGGCATTCACTGCATTTAACTGCTCTCTCTGGGCAAAATGTCTTTCTCACTCTTGTAACTAAAATGCAGTGGGTTCAATAAAAGGAGAAGGGGTCAGGGTGAGCTAGGGGATAGAAGAGGAAAGGACTGACTTCTCTTTGACCTGGCTGGCTCTTTACAGTAAACTGTCATTACTTCATGGGCATCAAGTTTTGTAAGGGACATTAGGTCAAGACTCTTTCCATATCCATTAGTTGCTATAAATTCTCCCCAAAGCTGTTGGAGTTTAAGTACATTTTGTGCTAGTACTGGCCCCACATTAATTTACTTTGATTTATCCACTATTATTTAAGCATCTTAGCCCCTAAGCCTTCAGGGTTAGGTGGCATGTGGAAATTCTTCACCAAGAAGTATGAGACGAAAAACCATCAAGGCTCTTTACATTCTAGATCAATAAAAAAATTATTTTGTTAAAGACATACAAAAAAAGAAGGAACTATGCTAGCACTTTATAGATCTGATACAAAGCCTGCTGAATTCTTTATTTTTGTTAATGAAGAATATTTGTTTTTCCACACTTGAGAATGATAATTTGATTGAGATTGAGAATGATTGTGATAGACACACAAGCAGAGTAGGAGACAGTTTCCTAGCTAGTACTTAAATATGAACAAATATGAACTTACTGCTCTTGACTGCTAGAACTGGGTAGGGAAACTATCTCTCACCCTGGCTGAGCCCAAGAATTGTTGATATCTCTAAGATATTTCTTATTCCCCAGCTTGATTTCCCCAGAAAATGGAGCCAACTCAAGCACTTCTTTTTGCAATGGACTTTTTAATTTTTTGTATTTTGAAATAAATAAATAAATATTCTTCCCCATGTGTTTTGCTGTTACTAGCCTTGGACATTGGCTTTGGCATTTATCCAGTAACCCTCTTCCTGTGGATTCAAGAATCAGCAGTTGGAAGTTTGGGACTGTTTCTTGAGACTCTGCATATGGCTTTGGTCTCCTCTGTTCCAGAATGATGAATTCCTGCTGGAGGCACTTGCAGAGAAAGGCTACTAGACTAATCAAATAGAGTAAGCAGAGGTTAAAAGGGTTCTGGGTTTTAGCCCAATGAGAAAAAAAGTCTAAAATCATGTTTACTCTCCCAAAATCCCTAGGACATAAACCCCAAAGAAACAGAAGGCATTTTCATGCTTGAAGCATTTTTTCCTAGAACAGCTCTTATATTCAAATATCATTATATCATGTATTAAGTTAGTTGAGTAAATCTGGTGAATGATTAAAGGAATTGGTCCTTTATGTCAGCTGGATATTTTTAAAAAATCAATAGAATCACTTGGGTTAATTGAGTCAGCAAGCTGTGTTTGACAGCTGATGAATCCTTTCTTACAACTTGAAGAATTTTTTTTAAAAAGGCTTGACAAAATCAGAGTCCAGACTGAGAAAACCTATAAGCAGGGGTCTTAAAGGACATTAGTTACTTTTTCGGAGTAGCAAAAATGGAATCAAACACCTTCAGAATTGTCCCTGCAACAGAAAAATTACTGCTGAGTACTGAATTAATACTTATTAGCACTGAGTCACTTCTTAGCTTTTAACTTTCACATGGTTCACTAACTTCTTTGTTTTCTGTGTGTGTTGAATCTTTCTCTCCCCAGAGATTTGCCTTTTGACCAAGGGCCGTCGAACTGCCAGTGTACGAGCAGACACGTACTGTCGCCTGTATTCCCTCTCAGTGGACAATTTCAACGAGGTTCTGGAAGAGTACCCCATGATGAGAAGGGCCTTTGAAACGGTGGCAATTGATAGACTTGACAGGATAGGTATAATTTTTTTTCCCATATTAGGAATTTTTAAAGTCTTTCTACCTTTTCTTTTCCTTGAGTTGCAGGACAAAATGCCTCGAATAAACCCTTCTTAAAAGTTTTGTGTCTGTTACACTGCAGTAAATGTTCTGTTGATCTATGAATAAGACGTGTCCAGACAAGAAATTCTGCAATCTGACTTTTAAATAATAAAAACCTTTGAGTTTTAGAAAGCTCTCATACTCCTCTGAGGATTATTTTATATACTTTAATTATCATTAGTATTATTTATTAATCCTGTATATTTCTTCTGCTGCCCTCAGCATTTGATAGGGCTTTTGCTGTTTCATGAGCAGTCGATGACGTTTTCCTACATAAGTTGTTTACAGATGACATCTATAATGCTGGGAAGAGCTGAAGCCTCTCAGCACTCATAAAACCCGTGTTTGTTGAAGTGAATTAATCCTTTGCAACAGGGCTCTCATTTTCCTCGCAACATGGGCACTGCTAGCATTGATGGCTGCATACTGGCATTACTCAGATCTGCTTGCAATCAGAAAAGCAGGCCAACAATATCCAAGTGAAAGGCAGAAGGATATGGCAGATTATCAAAACAGGGTGTGCGAAGTCTGCTGTTCTGCATCCAGACATTTGGACCTCTCAAATAGGACATACTAGATAAAATACATGGTCTTTGGTTGGGAGAATTGCACTCTGATCATCATTATTGACACTGGTTTTAAAATGCAGCTGTGCATAAAAAAATCATTTATCCTGTTTGGTGGTGTTTCCTCAACTTCACAAGAAAACTCCAATGTAAAGGATTTCTCCACATCACTCTTTCTCAATACAGTTATGTCTGCAGTTTCTTCAAAGCGAATACAGGAAGAATTGCAGGGCAGTGTTGTTGTGCTGTCTATTCTAAGCTGAAGATGTGATTTGGAAGAAAGCATGTTTTCTTTCATATAGCAAAAGTAAAGAAATGAAATACAGGTATAGACCTGTTTTAGTATTCTGCAGATTGTGAGCACCCAGTGCGTTAATCTATATTATCAAGTCTTTTAAAACTCTTACAGTTTGTCTCTCAAGACTCTCAGGAAATGTAGTCCACCTCTAAGTAATGTGTGCTTAAATCATATTAGTAGTAAAGTGCAGTCTGCTCTTGGAGCAGCAATCCCGTCTGAAGTGCTGTGTTTTCTCAAAACCAGAAACAATTGAGTGCAATTGTGTTCCTGTGTGTCTGATAACACAGAATAGTGTCTCTGCCTTGCAGATGCTGAGAGTTCAAGCAGGCATCAGGACACAGTGTAAGCAGGTGTCACATTATCTGTGAGTTCATATTAGTTCACAAACATTTAAAAAGATGATTTCTTGCAAGCTAGTGGTCACTGGTTACTAGTGTCTAATAATTAGTTCCAGGTAGTGTGCTAAATGGCAGGTGTATTTATAACTTATGAAACAGTTTGGTGGAAATTAGGACAGTTTTGCAATGAGAGAGAAAGACGTTATACGTGCAGAGGCCAATGGCTTTTTCCACCCCGTTCTTGCGTAAATGACCGTGGTTACGTTTCCAGAGCAACTGTAGTAACAGCAGTACACTACAAGTGAAGGGGCACAGAAAGACGAGGTGCCTTAGAGCGCAGTGGTGTTGCGAAAGCCCGCCGTGCTGGTGCAGAGAGGGGGGCGACTGGCTGTGTGCGGAGGCCAGCCGTCGGGAGCGGCCTGCCAGCCTGAGCCGCTGTGGCGGTGCCCGGTGTGGGCCTCACCGCCGAGCTGCGGCCCCTGCTCAGCCCAGTGTTTGCTGAGGCTTTCACGATGCATGGCCCTCGGTGACGGGTGCTGAAACACAAAGTCAGAGCGGGGGTCTGCCCCTGCGTGTCAGGCTCGCTAACCCTTCTGCCTCTCTGTGAAGGGAAGAAGAACTCGATCCTCCTGCAGAAGTTCCAGAAGGACCTCAACACCGGGGTTTTCAACAACCAGGAGAATGAGATCCTGAAGCAGATCGTGAAGCACGACAGGGAGATGGTGCAGACCATCGCCCCGGTGAGCTTGCAGCAGGTGCCCGCTCTGAACTCCAGCACCTCGGCCTCGTCGTCGCGCGTCAGGACGCAGTCCCCTCCCGTCTACACCACCAGCAGCCTGTCCCACGGAAACCTGCACTCCCCCTCGCCCAGCACGCAGACAGCCCAGCAGGCCGCCATCCTCTCGCCCTGCTCCTACACCACTGCTGTCTGCAGCCCACCCGTACAGAGCCCTCTGGCCGGCCGAACTTTCCAGTATGCCTCGCCGACCGCCTCGCAGCTCTCCCTCATGCAGCAGCAGCCACAGGTGCCCCAGCAGCCCCCGGGGGCCGCGCAGAAGAGCGAGGTCCACAAGAGCACCCAGGCCCTCCACAACACCAACCTGACGCGGGAGGTGCGGCCCCTCTCCGCCTCGCAGCCGTCCCTGCCCCACGAGATCTCCACCCTGATCGCCAGGCCTCACCCCACCGTGGGGGAGTCCCTCGCCTCCCTCCCGCAGCCCGCCCCTGGCCCCAGCGTGCCCCCGGCCGGCCGGGCCACCGTCCCCCAGCGGGTCTCGCTTTTCCGACAGATGTCCTCGGGAGCCATCCCCCCGAACCGGGGGGCCGCGCCGCCCCCGGCCCCCCTGCCAAGGGATTCTTCTACAGTCTTAAGCACAGAGCCCGAGGGAGACAAACCGCGGTTTGCGTCAAACTTATGATCCCTGGTAACTGTGAGCAACAGACTTGTAACGAACTGAGCACCGTCCCCGGAACTGTTTTAGCCTGTTTCCTAATGTACCCCAGCAGTCTACTATGAGAAAAATTCGTTAGACAGCTTTGCCCTATGTAACGAATGTAAAAATTATATATATATATATATATATAAAAAAACATATATATATATAAAAAAAAAAAAGGAATTTAAAAAACTTGTTTGAATTCATATCTTCCTTTCCTGAAACCATTAAAGAAGTCTAAATTCAGCTGTAATATTAATTACTTTTAACATGTCGACTTTAAAATCAGTCTGACAGATTTCTCTCTTTATGAGGTTTGCTATTTTCATGGGAAAATTATCAACACAATAACAAACTTCAAACAAGTGTATTAAAAAAAAAAAAAAAAGAGAAGTTTCAATCTAACACATAGCACTGACCGAGTGATGTTCTGAAACCTTTGTTATTTCATTTATTGCATACACGTTGTTAATTTCTCGTGAAGAGTTCAGTTGTTATTTCCCATTGCATTTCATATGTTAGCACTTTCTGTTGGGAATTAGATTGGAAAATAAGTTGCAAACACCTGCAGTCAAAAGGCTGGCACTAGCACTCCTCTGGATAGGTTGTAACCTCACAACATGTCAACCCTTCTGTTGTTTCAGAAAACTGGGTGGACTTCAATCTTCACATTGCTAAAGACTTTTACAAAGACTATAAATATTGCCATTGTAAATAACTTTTTAGACCCAAACAAAAATAGCTGCTGTGTGGTGTACCATTGCAAGGTCTTTGTTTAGGAATTTAGGTTCTGCTCTTCACTTCAAAAGTTACAGTTTTAAAATTTGTTAAAGCTAAGTGCAACACAACTGTTAAATTGTAATGCAATGGCTTAAAACCTACAATGTTACTTTTACATGCAATGTTTTATGCAAAATTGTACGCTTGATCCTGCAAACCGCTTGTACTTCACCAATACCATCACTTTTCTTCTCCTTGCCCTCAATAGCATCTGAGAATATTCCATGCATGCTTTGGGAAAAAAAAAAAAAAAAAAAAAAAAAAGACGACTAAAAATAGGTTCAGTCAGCCATTGTAGGAAAAGACTTTATGGTATCTTAGAAAATAATAACCATTCGTTAATTGTGTCTACCTTAAAATTCCTATAATGCTGACTTTGAATCTCTGGTTTAAGTCTAGAAGTGAGGTTTTTCATTTAAAAGATTATTTGTAAACCACAGCTTGATTTAGGCTTTCAGGTGCTTTCTGTGTCTTCACTGTAGTTTTGTAGTTGACTGTGGTGTTAATTTACAAAAATAAATATAATATAGCATCAAGTCTGTCTGGAAATGCACGATTTGCTCTGTGTATATTGTAATTAAATGGTTAGTATATCCTAAGGCATGTAGTGTCAAACATAGCCCATAGGTATGAGGTTTATTATTTTTTATGTCTTCAAAACAGAAAGGAAATGGTGACAGAAAGCAGGGTTAAAGCATACTGTTTTGTGAATGTTTTGTTTTGTTTGCTCAAACCTTCACGTTATCTTATCCACAAAAAAAAAAAGTTCTTTCGTAATCATTAGTGCCTGATTTGTCACATTAAATAGAGACTGAAACTAAATGTGTCATAATTTAACTCATTGAAAAATCAGCATTATGGATATGATACAAGCATATATTCTGTTCCTTAAAACCCAGCTGACTCATGTTAAGGAAGTGAATGCAAAGGAGTTCTTCTTTTCCCATTAATGCTGAGTTTAATGATGCATGGAAAAATTAAATAACATCACAAACTACATAATGCAGTGAATCCAGATGTACTTGAGAGCCAAGTAAATATTCTAAAGTTAACAGAGCTTGAACCCATGCTGCCTGTTATGCCTTTTACTAAAGTGGTACATCAAATAAAAATTTTAAAAAACCTTCCAGTTTTTGCTGACTCCCACTCACCGGTAAAAATCAATGTAATTAACCCATTAACACGCTGTTGCCATTAATTTTAGTGGCCCAGAGTAGTATATGGGGAAGTGATTGTTTAAAAGTGTTTAGAACGTTATGGATACGCTGCAAGACCATTTATTTATCAGTACAATACCCCTTATATTATTTTAATACTAACAAATTCTGTCAGTTAATTAAGATCATATACTGATCTTTCAAACTGTTTAAGGTTTACATTTGATAGGAGAAATGGGGTTAGTAGCGAAATATTTTTATATATATTTTTATTTTATTTTAAGCACTATAAAGAAATATTAATTCACATGGTCTTTCAGTGAAACCATAAATAATTTTTAATGACTTTGTAATAGAGTGGACAATATCTAGGATTTGTATGTTAATTTAAAAAAATGGTACAGGGTATAAAATTATATACGTATATATATATATATGTATGTATGAATGTACATATACTTAGATTAAGAAACAAATGACTCACATTCCTGTAATATAAAGGTCCATTGCTAGTTTCAGAACTGACCTATTTTCTCTGTACATAAGTAAGCCCATAAGTATGAAATCTCATGTCTGTACAGGATGAAATGTATTAATGAAAAAGGTTGGATCTTACTGATGCTGGGAAGACTGTAGAGCTGATTCTTACAATAACTGTATGATCAGGGATGAGTTAGATTTTTTCTTTTGTCTTTGCTCAAAGCCATAAATAAATATATATAAAAGATTATTAATAAATTGAAAAAAATATATAAAAAAATAAAACCATGAATATCTTTTGGTTCCAATATCTTTATAACTGAGCAAGTTTTGCTTTACCATGAAAGAAGAACTGTTTGCTTTTCTCTTTAATTTGTTCTGAGCCCAGAATTGATATGCACTAAGTATGGGGAGGTGGGGAAAAAGCTGCCTGAGTAATAATGTGCACTGTAGGAAAAAGAGGGCTTAGAAATTCGAGGATACTACCTGATTTACTCAACCAATTCCTAAGCTATATTTCCTCTGTAGATTAGAGGAATTCATTATGCTAAAAACATTTTCCCCACATAACTCTCATTTAAGCCATTACCACTAACCTGTAATATTTCTTGAGTACAAATATTTAAACCTGAAGTTTACTTACATATAAAATTTTAAATATCCTGGGAGAGAATCCCAAGTAGTTGTTAGTGTAACTTAAGGAAACTGTATCCTATCATATCTTCAGTTTATCTTACTATGTGTGCCAATCCCAGATGACGTACCCCTGAACTTGTGTATAATAGTTGAGATTTCAAGGAGGCATTGATTTGCAAGTAGTGTTCATTTTCAGTGACTTTTCAGGTCATTGTAAATGAAAAAGCATAGTCCATTCAAACCATAAGCAGATAATTTTTTGCATTAACTTCAGTAGTATCAATATAATCCTAGATTGACAAACTCTGATTGTAAGCAAGCATGAGTAGTTGTATTTTCAAATTGCATCGTAAAGTGTACTGTGAATTATTCTCAGTGGTATTTAGTTATTCTTTTTTATTTTGCATTACTATGATATAGCTCCATTCCAGCTGTAGTCAATGAAATGATTTCCAGAAGGACCAGCATTGTACTAGAAAATTCTTGTTTAGCAGCAAAATTCAGTTGTCCTGTCTACATTTGACCACTGCACAGGGTCAAATACTTTGATACTTGGTACAGTCTTGTTATTTCATACATGTTTGTGTACAGAACCAGAAGAAACAAAGGGTTGTTTTTAAGTGATATTTCATATCACTACATGTGATATCAATATGTGCCTACACACCAATGTATATATTTTTAAATCTGTCCGTTTCTACTATCTATATTTACCTTAGCTTACTTCCTATCTTACCTTAATTTTAATTTAAAAAGCAGCAGCAGAACTGGAACCAAAGTAAATTTTATTTTAAACAGCAAACTTTCATGTCTTGGTGCATGTCATTAAGAGTTAAGCTTAATATTTCTATTTTCAAAATTTACTCACAAGCTCTCACACTGACTTCAGTATTCCTATCCATGAGTTCTTTTCTACTTTATAGGTGACATTGTTCAGGGAAGAAAAATGTTTTGTTTTAAAAATAAGATGTTTTATTTTTAAACAAAGCTGCAATTCAACTGCTCTGGGAATATACAGTGACATTAGTAATTTCTGCTGTTCCAAAGTCCTCTGTTCACACAAAAAATGTTACAAAATAGGAACAGAAAGTGTTTGTTTAGAAATCATGGGTCTGTGCTACAAGCATTATCTGGTACAGTCTAGAACATGCTATAAGAATTGGGTGTGCAAATGTATTTGTTTAGTGAATTTGGCCTTTCCCTCCCTTCTTTTTTTTAAGCAGGGAAGAGTAAAAGCATTAAAATTGGCCTAGGCCATATCCTCTGAGAAACACAAGTTGTGAATCTTGAATCTATACAATTTTACCAACAATCAGTACTCAGTGCTCCTTTGCATACTTAGCAATTTGAATCACCTTCTTGATTGGTGTAGTGGGTCATAGAGGCAGATGGCTTAATTTCTGGTCCATGGTTATATTTCCCTCACCTCTGTGAAGACATGCAGTATCTTAAGAACTTATGGTAGCACTGAATTTTTCAGGTCAAGATATGGGAACATTAGAAAGACAAACACAGTGATAGAGACAGGAAGAGTATCCAACTAAATGAATTTATTTTAAATCTACCTGTGTATCTTCCATATATATTTTAAAATACTGCTACATGTATGTGCACCCAGTTTAAAAAGATACATGTTGTGAGAATGAAAACCGCATTTACTAACTCCATTAGATGATTTAAGATGTACATCATGGCTCAGGTAATCCTTGGCCTATGAATTGATAGGCTCAAGCACACATTTGAACTGAAACTAAACTTTGCCCCATCCTTCATATTTTTTACCATCCTCCAATTTTACATGTCAGATTTGCAGTGTGGTTCCCCCTACGGTCTGCTTTGAAGACAGTGTGCAGTGCTGAGTTAGTTCTTGCTGAAAGATCATGGACAAATTTGGGTCGAGTAGAACCATGGACCAAAAGAGAAGAGAAGGTGCCAAATGCTAAGTCTACAATCAGTCCAAACTATCCTGGTCACAACAGGGAAGCAGGTACTTGAACCATTTCTCTGGAAAGTCAGCAGACACCTGCAGGGACGCTGATACTGAACGATGGGTCTTAACAAACCCAGGGTCCAATCTCAAAATGCATGTCCAATGTCAGCTACTTCTGGACTCCACAGTTGCTGAAAAGTTTACATAGACACAGGCAATAGTTTCTGTAGCATTAGCAAAGCATCTTACGTGTGTTCTATTTAATGAATACTCTACTCTTTATAGGTTCCATGTTGCAGTTGACATCACAAAATCTGACATGTTCTCTGGGTGATACACTGAGTGTGACCATTGCTCATGGATTTACTTACACCTTTTCTTCAGGAAGGAATATGTGTGCAGTCTTGGATCCTGTTCTGTCACTGCAGCGTAGAGTTTTTAAATGGAGAGATCTGGTTTTGAAGTAAGAAAAGTTCTTGTGTATCAGAGGACAATAACTGCTGACCTCAGTCTTCATTGTAGACAGTTAGGCATTTTGGCTTTCTAGACCAGGCTCTTTTTGAATTGGATTTTTTATTACTCTGCAAAGTCAACATAAAAAACGGGTTTCCTCTGCTTGTTACACCAGAAGTGTAGTCTGTAGATGTGTTGAGGAGATGACTGCAGCATTTTATATTAATTAGTTTTTTCTAAGTGCTGGAGGATTTACATCCAGTTATATCAGTTCCTCTACTCCAGCCAAGAGGCAGTGTGAGCAGTAACTGATGCCAGGTCATTGACCACCGCAACAGGCAATCTTCTAGGTAAGGAGAGAAGATGGCCAACAATATCAGAGGTGCTCTTACAAAGAACCATAAGTGCTCCTAAATATGACCTGGACTGATCAATTCACACCTGAATCCTCTATGATAAAGTAGATTATATTGTCATTGCAAACTTTGCTTTTTTTTTAATCTGCCAATCAATACTCTTTCTGCTTATGATTTTTTTTCATCCTGTGCTAAATCATCTTGGCAACAGAAATGTGTACCGATATTTGGAGGCAGTGCTGTATCTCACCTGTATTTCAATCGAGCTGATACCTGTATGTTGATATTCAAAAAAGATTAAGAAATATCTTTTTTTAAAAAAAGATAAAGGAAGTTGCATTGTGTGCATTTTACCAACTGGTATTGTGCTAACGTCTTCCTCCAGTAAGGGCCCAAGTAATTTTAATGTTTCACTTGGACCTTTTGTATTTTATCACAAATAATGGTGCCCTGGGCAGAAATGGTGAATGCCATGGAAAAATCCAAGAGAATGGTTTGGACATCTCCTTTCTTTTTCTCCAGTAGCAAGAAGTTGTTCATCAGATCCACCAGACAAATCAGATTCTAGATAGGACAGCTCAAGGCTTTTGCTTTTGTTTGTGTCTGCATTGCAATACAAAAGTTGTGGACACAGTTCAGAACTCCTAGTCAAAATCTTGACTGAACTCATGCACATAGAGAAATAAAATTCCTTTATAGAGCATATGATAATCTTATGTCAACTGGCACATAACATCAGAAAGCAAGCTTTTAGTCTGTGGAAGAAAATTCATTTGTTCACCACTGTATACGTGACTGAAGATGGTACATGCCCCTAAACACTGTGTAGTCTACTGTGGAGGTTAGATCAAAGATAACCTCTGAGCCAGAAAGTGAGAAACTGTGTCTTTGGGCTTTTACTCTCCTGTTTTATTTGTATACATTTAAATCTCCCAGAGTAACAAATCCAAATACCAAAAAAAAGATCTCTGACTTTACGAATCCCTTAGGTTTTGATCCTCTATAAGTAAGCATTACAGTTGTGTTCCTGGTTTCTGAGAAAGCTGAATTAATCTGAATGAAAAGGTCTCACGTAAGACATCTCTCAGATTTGGAGTTTGAGAAGATGAATACTTTATAGCCTTTATTTTCTTGCTTGGGTCTTGGATGGTCAAGTGTTCTGTGAAAGAGTAGACATGTTTTTCACTGGTCTTTTGCCATTTATTTTACAGCTTGCTGAGAACAAGGATTGGCATTGTTAATAGCTGGCAAAAACTGACATATCTGGGGTGAACTTCCATAGTGTAGACAGTGTTATTACAGAAGATAGCAATGAGCACAGAGCACCATATGTCATGGTCCCGGTTATGCTGGCTAAATCCATGATTGTCAGTGAGGTCACATATCGTTTATTGCTGCACTCTTCTGGGTCACTTTTTGCTCTCTTATCCTGTCCCTAATAGCCCTGTGCAAGACAGAGATACTGAACATCTGGAACATACAGAAATTCTTCAGTCTTCTAGAACAGCTTTTTCATAATTTCAGCTGTGATAGGTGATAAAATACATTGTGTCAAGTGGAATGATTGTTCTTTGGCTTTTGTTCTTTTTTTTCTCAGATGTTTGGGGGAGCTTTTCAATAGTAATGGGACATACTGATGTCATTGCCAGAGAGCAGTGAAAAGAGCAAAAGTGACAACAACAATGAGTAGAAGAAAGGCAAAGGGAAGTGCCAGAGGCAGAAAAATTTTATTTCCTTGAAATAAGGCATTTGTGTTGAGATTCCCTGAAGGACATGAAAGGGATAGGGGAGGAAAGATGACAACATGTCATGTCCTATTTAAGGCTGCCAAGCAGCTCTGTCATGAGGGTAGCGATAAAGCAGAGAGAGCAGGAGAAATCAATCTCTCTTGTTTCCATCACAAATACAGGACTTCTTTTAGGTAATTTATTTCATTTATTTTGAGAACTGAAAGCAAATAGACCCACTTTGCTTCTGTTGATATCAGAGCTGGGCCTGCTAGAAGAGTGTAAGAGAGAGCATCTGGAAAATCACAAAACTGGTGGGTATTCTGGGCACTTTTTGTCACTGATCCCATGCACCCTTTTAGCACTTTTTATATATTGAAAAATGGTATAGTAATTCTTTTGTCTTGTTATAATAGCATTGCACTCTGTGTCTAACAATTACTTTTATGAACATTGGAAAACATGCACAAGATTTGTCAACATTGCTAATTAAACTTCATAATAGGCTGAAGCAAGCTTACTATGAGTTGGTCCAAATAACTTAGATGGAAACCACAAGAAATACTACTATATCAGGACTTGGTGGAAGCTGCGACACAGCATAACCAGCATACAAGATTTCCAAAGGTGTTTCTTCCAGAGTTCTAACTTAGACCAAATCTTACCCTCCCACACATTCTCCTATCTTCCTTATTTGCTGTGGCCGATTTGCTGTGGCTTATCTCCCATTTCTTTTTTTGCACATCCTGTAAGGCATTTGTTGGTTTCTGGGAGTGAAGCCAGAGCGTCACTGTACTGGTGGTGAAAGGCAACAAATCATGACAGTACCCTGCAAAAGTATGATAAACCTGTCTTTGGCAGCCACAGACTATAATCAGAAAAGGTTACTTGTTTGCTTCATAGTATGTCCTGCAAACATTAGGGGCGTAAACAGAGCCATGCATTATTTTGAAATCCATCTAGAAGAAAATATCCAGAATATGATTGAATTCTATCTATTTGTACATTAAGTTTTGTTTAAACACTACAGCTGGGAGAAGGTGAGCTCGTTATAGATAGTAACAGCAAGTCTAGGATAAGTAAATATACTACCTAGTGACTATGCTTACCACCCTACAATAAATGAGTATTGGAAGGAAAAGAGGTGTAACTCATTTAACCATTAACATCTAAGAACACTCATACAAATTGCATTTTGTGATGGAACATCTTATCTCAATACACATGATGTAAATTTGTTAAAAGTTTATTGGTATTAGCATTTTGAAGATATGCCTTTACAGCAAAATGATGGAAAGCTATTCAGTAATGCATAAAGAAAAAAATTAAACAAAATTATAAAAAATATAACAAATCTGAAACATATTCAGTTATCTACATATTTCTAAATCTCCTGCATGGGCTTTTATGCAGATGGCAGTGCAGCCCAGCCTTTTACACCTTGAATCCAAAGCATACATGCTGGATGTTAAGTTGGCTACTACCATCTGTGATCTCCAGCTGTTGCTAAGTGGATGCAATACCATTCTCAGTAGCTGATGGGACAGTTTTTCAGCCAGCAGAAGAATGTTGGGAATCAAATCTATTGCTTTCAAACTTTAGGTGGGGAGAAATGTTTTAGCCAAAATTATTTCCTAATCTTAAACTGTTAACCAGTTATGAAAATATTAAATGTATTACTTCAGACATTTTATTTTAGATTTTTTTAGCAAGTAGTACCTAGAACCCTCATTTGTGTCATATATTAAGATTATACCATATACTAAGATCAAAGTTCCATTGGTAGGCATGTTTTGATTATTACCTTTATTTCTTATATTTCCTGTTGGTGCTTGAGAATAGTGTTTGAATGCAACAACAAAAAAACCCCTAACCCAATAGAAATGAACAGAAGGATTTCTTTAAGGGCCAGAGTAAAGAAGCGTCACACTCTACCAAGCACTATGAAAAAAAAAATTCTTCAGCTCTGCACCCACAGTTTCACTGCAGTACCAGCCCTTCAGCTTCAGTGCATCTGTTCTGCACAGGATTATTCATTTAGTAGTTGATCCACTAGCCTTTTTTTAGTCTTCCCAAGTCCAGCTTGAATTTTCACTCTCTTCTCCAGGACAAACACAACCCATTTACAGTGATTACCTGCCTTTTAAGGCTGTTTAAATGGTGCGTACACCCATTGCATGGGTTGTGGGACTGGTGCACAGTCCAGCTGGCAGTCTGTAACTAGCAGCATCCCTCTGGGATCACTATTCAGGCCAATACTGCTTAATGTCTTCATTAACACTGATGGTGGGACAAAGTGCACGCTCAGCAAGTTTGCCAACACCCCCAACTGATGGGGGGAGGGAGGGGGAGCAATTAATATGCTGGAGGACAAAGGTGTTCAATGGGCCCTCAACAGGCTGGAGAAATGGGCTGACATTGATCTCATGAAGGTCAACAAAACCAAGTGCAAAGTCTTGCATCTGGCATGAAACAACCTTATTCAACATTCCAGGCTGGGGGATGGCTGTGTAGAAAACAGCTTTGCAGAAGAGCTGGGGGACCAGGGGATCCTGTGAACTACAAAGTGAACATGAGCCAAGGTTGCACTCTGGCAGCAAAGGCAGCAATCCGCATGCCATTCTGTATTAGCAAGGCAGCAGTGGGCTGAGGGAAGTGATCCTTCCCCTCAATTCAGCACTTGTGGGACTGAATCAGGAGTATTGTGTCCAGCTTTGGGCTCCCCAAGGCAAGAAAAACATTGACCAACTGGAGCAAATCCAGCGAAGGATCAGCAAGATATCTGGGGGCTGCAGCAAGTGAGGTATAAGCAAAGGCTGAGCAAGCTGGGCTTGTTTAGCCTTAGAGATGAAGTGGAGGGGCTTGGGAAGGACTTACTGCTGTCTGTGAATTCCTGGTCAGAGGATACAGATGAGGTGGAGCCAGATTCTTCTTGCTGGTGCACAGCAATAGGTTGAGAGGTGCTGAGCATAAGTTGGAACATAGGAAGTTCCTATTAGATATACAGGAAAAAATGTTTTTTACTAATAAGATAGACAAACACTGGAACAGGAGCCAAATGAGGCTGTAGGATCACCATCCTTGGAGGTGTTCAAGACTCAGCTGGGCATGGCCCTGAGCACCCTGATCTAGTTAGACCTGTTTTGTACCGGATAGACCCCAGAGATCACTTCCAACCTAAATTATTCTATGATTGTATGACCCCAGTGCCACCATCCCCCCAGTGCCACCATCCGTGCCCACCACTCCTGCTCCCTCAGCACCAGCCACTTGGTTTGAACAAGCTTGGATCCAATGGCTTGTGTAACAAGTCACAGCCACCGCTTCTTTGTTGTTAATACTGAGCCTTTTCGTGGCATGGATGTTGTAGAGCAGCCCTTGTACCAGGAGATTTAGAAGTTGAGTTTCATGAAATCCCTCCTCTAGTTAAAAGAAAGGGATAAAGAGAAGAATGCTTAAATAAAACTGCCAATTCTTTCCTCAGACAGTGTTATTTCTGCATACACTCAATCCTCTTCTGTTCACTCAACTGACAAGTATCTTTACTATCTCTTGTACTTAACACTATGGTGCCAGCAGGCTGGGCTGCACTCCCTTCTGTCTCCTGCTATAAGCCAGAACAAAAACTGTCAGCAAACTTGTGGTTATACAGCCAAAACTCAGTCTTCATTAGTGGCAGCAGTGCAACAGGCAAAATTAAAGCTGATATAAGCATCTTTCTTATGCTTCTGTGTGGATTATAGCCCAGCATCCTCATCTGTAATACAGAAACCAGGGTATACTTATTTTGTATGCATTGTCACTGTTTGCACACAAGCTGAACATGGCCCTGTGTGTTCACTCTGTATTGAAGGGAATTAACTATTTTGTTCAGCTACAAATCAAATTGATTTTATGTGTGTGCAATGATTGTTTATGGCCCAATAATACTGAAAGATTAAAAGTAGGAAGCTGAGCTAATACCTGTAAATGCTGTTCTATGAGGAGACAAGTCTTCAGCTGATAGTGTGCTTCTTCCAGACATGCCTGGATTGTGTTACAGCCATTGCTCTTCATTCAGGCAGTGACTTCAATTAGGCTTCAAAAAGCTGGTTATCAACTTTGTTTCATTTTTGAGGATAAAAGGTTCTTTCTGGTTAAAACCTGAGCAGTAGACAGGCCTCTCTGGCTTTGCTGGGTGAGTGGCATCCTAGAGGTTTCTACAGGCCAAAGCAGTCTTAGTGATTGAGATTGCTTTCTCATTTCAGAGGACAGACTCATGGCATTTTGAAACATTTCCTTCCAGTCCTCAGACCTTGCAGCCAGAAGCATGGGGCAGGTAACATCTGAGCGGGCTAAGAACCCCAGAGAGTAACCGCTGCCCAATGCAGTCATGGATTGCTCTTGGTAGTATCTTATTTAATTAGGAGATTAAATATTAACATGAAGCAGTGGTATACTGCATGCTGCTGCAAGTTTATTATGTATCTCAAGTTTGGTGGTAGTCTCTCTACATCAAAGGAGGCTTTAGTCATTTTTAGGTACATGCCAAAAAATTCAAGGCTATATGCTCAGTTAGTTCCTGAGCAGATAACCATGGTGATTATATGACCTTTGTAACACTAGCTTTCAGCAAATCTAGTTAGCTAGGTGAGGTGCTCCACTACCATTCAGAGTCAGTTCTGAGTCATTGCGCCATATCTAAAGATTTCTGCAAGTAGTCATTATTACAAGAAATTTCTGCTTCTTCCTTTTTGGCTCACTTATCATACTCAGAAATATGAATTCAAATGAATCATCTTTCTGAGCATGATGAATAAGCCAAAAGGAACGCAGCAGAAGTTTCTTATCCCAAGGGAAGCCTTCTGGCCATGTTTTTGGAAGAGAAAAAAACAACTTGTGCTTTGAACAAATGTGATTTACAGCCATTGAGACACAGAAGATGCAGAGGCTTACACAGCTGAGTTTTTACAGTCACTTTTTTAGAGTGAAACTACTTTTCCAAGAATAATGGTTTTGTCCAGTTAGTTACATCTTGGACTGCATGGAACCTGTATTTATCATAGGACATAAAAAATTGCAAAACACTGCATTACATTCTCTAGCCCCAGGTAGGAATTCTTCATTTCATAGATTCCACAGTGGTCATCTTCCTTTATTCTGAGCAATAAAAAATATAATAAAATCTGAAAATTAAAATACTAACATATGTGTCTGCCACTGCCAGCCTCTTATTTAAGATGTCTTTTTCCATGCTCCCTTGGCCTGTCATCCTTGCATTAATTTCTTTCTGCATTGTGTAAGTTAGTAAAAATGTCCCCTTTTATTGCTTTTAATTGCTTTATTTTGTTGTAAACCTGTGCTTTTGGTTACTAAGTTCTCTTTTTTTTAACAGTTAATGAATGATTTGATTTACTTAAGGCTAGCCTTACATCTGTAAAGATAATTTGCAAGCCATTGTAATTAATTAAAGTGTAAAGTCAATCTGTCAATTTTGTTCATTGCCATCAGGTTTACTAATTCTACTTAAATACATTGCCAGAGCACTGATGCTGGAACAGAGACATCTTAATAGCTCTGTTGGCCCATGTGCAGACAATCAGAGTCTATACCCAACTTCAAGAAGAAAAGCCAATTGCATTAACTGATGATGTGCAGGAAACAATTTGTCCTGTGATGTGAGAGATGCCTTGCAACTTTTGCTTCTCTAGTTTCTATCATATGCAATGTGATTAAAGAAAGTCCTATGGATTATACTGATGTAGGGACTGAGACTGTTGTTTTTTCCTATAGTAAGACCATGAGACCACCATCAGTTCCTAAAACTGAAAGAGGCAATAGGAAATGTATGACTAATGCCACTTTTTTCTAACACAAATGTGAGTGGATGCTGTCTATGTCTGCACTGAAATGTAAATGGGGTTGCCCAGGTAAGTGCTCTAAGTAGGAAAGATAGAGTTTCAGTCTATACAGTCTGCAGAGTGTTCATCCTACAAATGAAATGAGCAACACTGCTATTAGTAGAGTTTTGCTGATCAATTTTTTGACCAGGAGGGATCCTGCAGCTTAGGGACTCTTACGTATCCTTGTTGCAGCTGCATCAGCAGAATCCTGTAATGCAAGCTCAAGAAACAAATGTTATATGCAACTTTAGTGACTGCATTTAAATTTGCAGAGTCAACCATTTGAACAAACTTCCCAGCAGAAAATATTTCCTGAGCTAATCTGTGATCTGAAGATGTGCATAGTCTGTTTCCAAAAAAAGTGTCAAGCTTTATTTTTCTCTGGCCGGGAAATCTTTGTTGTAAGAATCGTATACAGTCTTGTAAAGAAAGGGAAATAATGATATAAAACAAACTTACAGTGTTGGTGATAGTGGTTGTGTTCATTCTAGGTGAAATAGAAGTCAAGCAGTGACTTAATTACATATCAGGCACAGTTCATATCGGTGACAGAATAGTTCAGTGTTGAAAAGGCGGCGTCAGCTAAGACCTGTTAGTGTAATGGAAACTGAGAAGTTGGGTGTGATTAGCCAGAAAAGATTGCTGTCCTTTCTCTTAATTGCCCTCTCTGTGAATTGCATATGGATCATATCTTCAAAGATTTGTGTAGCATCATTAAAGTCTTGTTACAGGAGCAAGTATGGGCACTGGCTTTAGTGATATGACAGACAGCATTTAGATTTGGGGTTTCTAAAACTGAGAAGAGCTGAGTTGAAATGAGATACTTGAATTTATTTTCAGTTCTTAGTAAATTTTTTTTTCCTCTGTAAAATAGTAACAGAAGAACAAAGTTGATTAGGAACTCTTTATGACTAAAACGCTTATCTTCTGATACAATCTCCAGCTTGCCTCACCTAAGAAAACTCCAGGAAGTTGTACAAATTTTCTTTTATTCACATTAGGGTCACTCCTTTTTCACAACACATGTAACTGCTGCTTTAAGGAGCTTACAACAGTGCCAAAAGCATGCACTGTGCACTGTGGTTTCTATAAGACATTTCTTTACATTGAGAAAATATTTTATTATCTAATTAGCTTAAAATTAATCAGGGTTCTTTTCAGGGATATACAGCCAGCTGTCTTGAAATACAGTTTTTTAAAAATGCACAGAAAAGTATAATGTATTCATTACACAGTCCTAGAAATTTGAGGGGAAGAGTGCTGATGAAATACTTGCATTTTTTTACATGCTAAGAAGAAGTTGAAGGAGATGTTCCTTACCCATCGGATCAGTTTTCTACTGAATCTCTTTACTAGTTAGGGAATTTTATCCTTAACTTGTCCTAGTGAAAGAACATTGTACAGCATCACATATCTGATGCTTAAACTAACCCCATCTAACGTTTATCCCACAGTTCTTTCTAGACAGTTTGTATTTTGTAAATGTTCTCTTTGTCTTACAGGTAACTTTTAATATTTTCCTAGCTAGTCAACATAACAAAGAGATTAACAATTTCTAACCAGTTCTCAGAATAATCTGGGAGACAAGGAAATGTCATAATCGTCAATTTACAGATGGGGAACAGAGTAACAGGACTAGAAATTATTGCCAGAGTCAGGAGTCAAACCATATCTTTGCTTTTAAGAGGCTCCCAAGTTCACTTTGCCTCAGACAGTGCATGCGGCTTTTACTCTAAGTCTTTCTAACCGTTATCACACACCTCCACTGAATTCAGGCTGTTATCCAAAACAAAGGAAGTCCAAGTGGTGTAACTCCTGAATATTGTTCTGCCTATAGCCCCAGACGTGCAAAATAAGAATAAAGTTGGAGTCTCTCACAAAGAATTAATTCATTTGAGGAGCGAAGAAACAGCTTTGTAAGCCACTTGAATTTGAAGTCACCAGGCTCCAATATAACTCACTGCAAGGAAGAATAACTCACTGCATGTGCATACACTATGAACAGCAATAAAGAACTAAATTTCCAGTGCCTGTTAGAGCACATGTGCTTAAATGCAGCCAGAATTATCTTCAAGGGTGTGGCTGTACACCCCTAATCAAACTGAAGTTCATGTAACTAGGCAGTTTATATTGAAAATTCAGACTGATGTCAGCTGGGTGCAATTTGTGCCCTCTATTTCGTGGAGAAATGCTAAGTGGAAGGAATATCTTTTAATGTTTCTCCCAGAATACACGGGCCTGCTTGAAACAGTAAAACAAACTCCTCAGGCCCAGGTGCCCCTCAGGATTTAGATACTGGACTCCAGTCAAAATCAGGTCAAGAAGCAAAAGGTGTAGAAGAGAAGAGAACTAGGAGGTAGTATTTTATTTACTATGAAATTAACTGACTGCTGACCAAGGTCTCTTTTACAGGGATTCCTTGTTAACCAGAGAATATATCAACCATGTCTGAGATCTAGCAACATGAAAGAAAAGCACATGAACAAAGCATAGGGAAAATATCTCCTTGCCTTTCGGCTGCTTGTGTCACTTCACACCAGTGCTCTGCTGTGTCACTTGTTGGTTGTGTGCCTCTGCCGTGGTGCTAGGCTACCTGCCGAGCATGCAGACAAAAGAATTGCTCACAGGCTTAAAATGGTATGTCAAAACTATTAGCAGCAACCAGGCATATGTTACTTCCCTTCTGCGTCTTGGTTTTACAGTTAGGTCACACTGTGGAAGGCTTTTTGGCAAAGAGTAAGGTAAAAAGTATTGTTTCAACATGGGAATAAGTAGCTGCTCAGAAAATTGTTAAGTAATTACTTAAGAAAAAAACCCAACAAACAACAAACTTTTATACTCAATCAAAACCTTTTTTGTGTCTTGAATCTTCCCAGAAAATTAAAGTCAACTGAATATGCCTTGGTTTTGTACCTAAATGGATCCCTTTTTAATTCAAACAATCTAAAAGGATGCGAAGCACATAGCTAATGGCAGTTCTTATAAAATTTTTATACAAACAACAATGCCCAGTAGTGTTTGTTATAGTTGTCTTGTTATGATACAATGTTACCAGTCCTCATGACGTGCGGAAACAGACTCTACAATCAGTGAGATTGTAAAGTAGGTATGTTTATTCAGCGCTGGGCAGCACGGGGGGTAGTCCCACCAAAGTTGTGCGCACCTGACGCGGCAACTTACTTCAAATTTAAACAGTCAAGTGTTACATATACATAAGATTTCCCAATACGCCTATACATATGCATGACCTTTCCCTGCTTCATATTAAAATTAGTCCCAAGAAGTCATTTCCCTAAGTCCCTCCTAACTGAGCCTGCGCAATGCCTCCTTGTGGTGGTCGTAAAGATGAAGGCTGTATGTCTTCCTCGCGATGAACTCTTTACCTCTTGCTTCTGCACAGGCGCAGTCCTCCTTTGGCTTCTGTTCAAACTGTGTGGCCAATCTTGGCTAGTTCTTGGGGTCGACTCTTGCTTCTCATCAGGAACTATCTCTTGCTTCAGTTGGTTACAACAACATATACATTAATCATTGTCCCTCATCCCTTTGAACTATGTCTATTGCCATTGAAACTTTATTATAAGTTAGATAATCATTAAACAGCTCCTACCCAAATCCATTCTTTACCATAATCATTAAAACCCTTACCTATATCTAAAATAAGTAACCATGCTGATATGTTTCTCCTAAAATTTCTAGCCCCCCCATCTCACTCACCAGTTTACTGTGAGTCTTCTGGTATTTCATACTTTTTTTAACAGCCCCAAAACTAGATTAATGAACATATCAGTATGTCAGTTTCAGTAAAAGAAAAACAAACTAAATCTTACTGCTCTATAGCCCAGCTGAAAATATGTTCAGGATGTGGGGTAAACAAAAAAAGGAGCCCTGAGTGTGTTACAGGGAGAGTTTCACTATTATTTAGCTCTAATGCATGATTTTTAAAAGCCTGAGTTTGCCCCTGTCACTCTTCTTTCAATGCAACAAAGGCAAAGCCTGACAGAGACCCCAGCACCCAGTCATTCCCTGGCTGCAATGTGACTCGTGCAAGCATGGAGGGCCAAAAGCCATTTTGGCTTTCACCTTGCTACCTGACTGCTTCATTTGGGGCAGCAGCCTGTCCCCAACATGGTGCATCCTAAGAATCATTGCCAGTCCACTATTTTGCAGTACTCAGGAGTGCTAGTACTATCTGATTCATTACACACCAGCTGTGGTCAGATAAAAGGTTGGTTACATTTTTATACTATCTTGGGCTCAGTATTCAACCAGTTGCTACTTTTGCACTAACTTGATTAAATGTGAATTACTACAGTGAGAGAAAATTCAACGTTATTGATGGATGACAGAGAAACTCTTTAATTGCTTACTGTAGCAAATCTGCAGCTGATAAGGATGTAAATATCTATCACATTTTAAATTCAAATCATTTTAATAGTCTATGGAAGCAGCATTTATGAAAAGTAAAAATAGCTTTTAAAGATATTCAATACATTAATTTGATTTGTATTTACTTTTCAGTGAGGTAAATCTGATCTGTATTACCACTGGATAAATAACATGGGATCTGAACAGAAACCTAGTTTACAGAGTTTTTACATACACATTGTACACATTATGAAATAATGAAAGTTTTTATACCATGACTTACTATTTTGACATTATTTCCTTAAACTTTTTTAAGAAAAAATCAACAACTTACAAGGCAATATTAAATATTTATTGATAGCTGTGTTCTAAGTTATTCATGCAAGGTAGGCCAGGGCTCTAATTGCTGTGCTCTGTTCTAATACACAGGGCTCATCAAGTGTTGACTGAACTGACAAGGCTAACTCTCCATTAATTCAGTGAATGCTAAACTGAGTCTACAAAAAGCAAGATGCGTTTCTTTACAATACAGAAAGAAAAAGGATTTACACGGCCTGTATTTCATGAGCTTTGGGAAAAGACCAAAATTATGTGTTTGCACATATACACACATATATAGACATGTATCCACTCCTTACCTATTTCTCCAGACCTTTATTCCTCTGGTCCGCTTCAGAAATTAATTCCTTATCCCTAGAGATAAATGAAGTAAAGATGTTAAGGACAAAGAGATTTGTTCCCTCACAGGTTTCAGGCTAGTTTTTTACTGCATGTTCTGGAAGGGTACAACCATTTCTGTCTCGGCTGTCTGTGGTTTAGACTGTGCCTATGTTAGTATTTTGGTTCAGAGCAGTTGTAGTTTTCAAGCAAATCCCCCAATCATCCACCATGTTGGTTCTGGTTGCAGAAGGGTTCAGTTGCCTTTTGCAGACTCAGTTCTGGGCCTCAGCACCAGCTGTTTCAACCTACTAATCTGCTCCTATCATAGCAAATTACTTGTTGGTGTAGATACAACCTTTGAGGTGAAAAGGGTTGGGTGGCTTTTTCAGTCGTTTCTCCTTGGGCATATTACATTTGGTCATACTGACATGAATACTCCTGCTCTTTGGTCTTGGAAGTTAAGGAGTTCTAGACTGTTTAATGCATGTTTAGGATACTACCTAAAAGTACAAAGTTTTGTAGGAGTAAATCAAAGTCTCTGAACACCAGACCACAGAAATTGAAACTTGTGTTGGAAGACTCCGTTTGTCCCCACCAACCAGCTGCATTGATGGAGGTATATAAAGATTTACATAGTAGAGGACCTGATCAAATGCTGGATTTTTACCACTTTATTCATCTAATACTTTGCCCTTCCTTGAACACGAGATACAGCCTCCCTCCAATACTGAGACCAATCCTGTTTAACATTCTTCATAAATGACCTGGATAGTAAGGCAGTGTGACCCTCAGCAAGTTTACAGATGATACAAAGTTGGAAGGAGTGGCTGACATACATACACCAGCTGGTTGTGCCACTATTCAAAGGGATCTTAGAAGGCTGGAGATATGGGCCAACAGGAAACTCATATTGTTCAACAAGAGGAAATGCAAAATACTGCACCTGGGGAGGAGTAACCCCTAGCATCAGTAAATGCTGAGCTCTAACTGGCTAGAAAGCAGATTTGCAGAGAAGGATCTGGGGGTCCTGGTAGACAATGAGATGTCCATGAGCCAGCAATAGGCCTTTGTGGTAAAGAAGGCCAATAACATCTGGGGCAACATTAGGACTGTTGCCAGGAGGTTGAGCAAAGTGATCCATCCATACCCAGCACTGGTGAGACACATCTAGAGTGCTGGGCCCGGTGCTGGGTTCCCAGTACAAGAAAGATGTGGACATACTAGATAGAGTCCACCAAAGAGCCACTAAGATGACTGAGGGCTTGGAGGACCAGATGTACCAGGAAAGACTGAGAGAGCTGATATTGTTTGTTCTGGAGAAGGGAAAGCTCAGGGGAAATCTTATCAATGTGTAAATGCCTGATGATGGGAGGTAGTAAAGAAGATGAAGCCACACCCTTCTCAGTGGTCCCCAGTGATAGGACAAGAAGAGGTAAGCAAAAATTGAAATTCCACTTGAACATATGAAGGAATTTTTTTTGCTGTTCTGGTGATCAAACACTGGATCAGGTTGCCCAGAGAGGGGTGTGGACTTTCCATCCTTGGAGATACTCAAAACTTGACTGGACACAACTCTGAGCAACCTGCCATAGGTGACCCTCCTTTGAGGAAGGGGGTTGGACTAGGTTTTCTCCAGATGTACCGTCTAACCTCAGCTATTCTGCAAGTCTGTGATCTTGATGTGGAAAAGGTACTTCAGGCTTCCTCTACCGGCTCTGGAGTTGAGATGCCATCTTTTTATGGTCAAGGGGGCCGATATGTTAATGACTATTTCATCATGAGCAGACATATCAAATCTATTTTCACTGTCAGATGCCACTCTAGTATTGCAACCATGGAATAAAATACACCTCTGCCTGTACCTCACTCACAATAAATGGAAATTGTTCATCAACTTTTAATTCCAAAATGTCCTAGTAACAACCTTTTTCTGACTCAGAGCATCACTTTTTCATCACAAGCTGTGAAATCTTTTTAGCTCTGGATTACATGTCTTGTGTGTTTACATTCTCCCTGTGATCTGTTGAGACTTACAAATGCTTTCCTGCTCATGCATCTCTGAGGAGCTGAAGGGGAGTGCCAGGAGAGCTGCCCTCAGTCTGGGTAGCTGCCAAGGTGGAGGGGAGACCCGAGAGATGCTGTTCCTGCAGAGACAGAACAGGCTGCAGCCATTTGAAAAGCAGCCAGTCATAGTGGAGTAACTGCCTTAATACTGGAGCACAGGCTGCTGCAGAGTTCACAGCCTTATGAGGCCTTTCTGAGAACTGTAGTAGATTTTTCTTGATGGATTTTAAAGGCACAATGTAGGAAATAATTTATAGGACTATACTGACAAGCCGAGGGCCTGCAAGGTGCCCCACTGTTCCTTGGAAGACAGACCAGCAAGCACCTCAGGGAGCCAAACCCAAACATTGCTTCCAGAGGCTGTTGTACACTTCCCCCCTAACATTTGGAGACACTGAGGGACTGTGGCTTGGCAAAGGGCTCCTAAAGTTAATTTACATTAATTTCAGAAATTTCTATGTTAAAGGTGGTAAACGCATGACTTTTCCTCAGAAATACCCACATTTTAGGAAATGCCCTGTCCCAACACCAGACTGTTTCTCTTAAGTCTACTACCTGTGCCTCAGGCAGTGCCTTACTTTTCATTTTGCTAGCAACATTCATCTCTCAGATGGAAGCCATTCCTGAGGACATGTTTGAAAAGCCCAATACCATTCCCAGAAGTGCAGCTGATGTAAATCTGCAGTAAAAGTATCAGTAAGCTGTGTGTTGCCTTCGCAGATGCAAATTAGTCACTGTTTTATGGACCAAGTCTGTACTCAGGCTCTGTCACGCATACAGCAATGCAAGCCCATGATGGAGGACCACCTCAATAATGCTGATGCAACATGGGCATGGCCACAGCTACAAGTCACTGCAGTGGGGTCAGGGTGTGAGTATGCAGTGTCAGCAGCTCTGTGCTAACTTAATCTCACCCTTTGGTGAAGTCAAAGGCATGTCCTCCGCCATGAAAAATGGGAGACTATCCCTCACCATAGAGTAGGAGCGTGCCCAAAGACATCGCTGAGACAGTGCCGATTCACATCTAGCATACACTCATGACAGCATGTTTGCATGCTTTTTTCCCACATTGCTGCTTGCACTGCAGAGACATACATCCTGGAGTGTCTTGCTTGTTTCCATCATCTGGCCCATTTGTAAGTGTACATGTAGGCATGCTGTACCAGTTTAACCAAAGAATCACTTTCTAATATTTTAGTTACATACAGCTTCACATGAAAATACTCTGTGCTGGCTTAAACCAGGTCTTTGCCACCAGCATGCCTCAGTAACATATGGGGTGCCAGGAAAGTGCATAAAAAGGAAGGGGGCAGGCATATCAGTGTCTCTGTTTCTGTAATTCATATCTAAATGCATATATGGTGTTGCTATAAAATAATTAATATCAACTCAAATTTAATCATTGTTTATGAGTGTCATATTAACAAGTAGTTATGAAACTGTTACCTGTTGCACACTTAACAACATTTTCTAAAAAGCTCAGCATGCTGAGCTCTGTATTACAGAAAAAAATGTCAAGTACATAAAAACCAGAGGTGGCTGCTTAAAAAAAAAAAAAAAAGAGGAAATAAAAAAGGTCTGTCTTTGGCATTCAAGTAAATTTATTTGAAAATCTAGCCAGGAACACTCTGAAAATCTGAATCTTACAATAAAGAAGGCTGCATGATCTTATTCTAGTATGGTGAATTTATGTATTTAAGTTAGAACAATAAAGGGTATATGTCCACACTGGGATCCTAAGTGAAACTCTGCTGACTTTGACACATATTAGTTTGTATAAAATATTATTCAGGTGTCAATTTTTTACAGTAGAGGTTCATTTTTCACTGCAGTAACAATGGCTGTTTGCTATTACTGGTTTTCAACATCTATGTGCTTTATGAGAAAAGAAATATATGCTGTTGGAAGCTGTATTGATTTAATGGAGGAAAGTTGATTAAAGGACAAAAAATGATTCAAAGGGTTGGCAGCAGGTAGACCTGTTGGATCCAGCGGGGAGTTTTCTGGGCAAAAATGAATTGCTAATTAATATTTTAAAATAAAATGTGGCTGCTTTAAAGTTGGTGAAATCATAAATAAACCGACAAGAATGGCCTTCTTTAATATGAAGATTGGAAAACTGTAGCAAGTAACAGCGAGGAGATGGCTTTCAGGACAGTACTGGAGGGAGGCACTGGGAAGGTAGTGAGTTACCAGCTTTCCTGGTGGCCAAGACGCTGCTTACCTTGGGCTTGGTCCACAGTCAAAGGGAAATTTCCACTGACTTCAATAGACTGCACATCCGGTCCCCTTTTAACAAGCTATTGGTTTTTTTAATTCACCATATGGCTCTTAATAACCAGATCACTACTAATAAAGCTCAGAAATTATATTAGGAATTCAACCGCGAAATGAGATGCAACCAGCTAAGTCAGAAATAGAACAACAATAACAAAATATTGGTAAATGTAAATCTTGGAGAATCTTGTAATAACTTTATACACTGCCAAGAGCACAGGATCTTCATTTCTTTTTATTAAATGTCTCTTGTGGTAAACAATTAAACAGCACCAACAATTCCTTTACTCCAGCTGTCATTCTGATGACATGAATACTTGGGCAACTGACATCTAATTTCACTGTCATCCAACTGTAAACAAATTGTGAAGCCTTTGTGCCTATGCGGTAATATATAGTCATCTCTATGCAGGCACATAAGCAGATTGTGTGAGTCTCACCCTTTAAAACTAATATGGTTTCAGCCAGAAAAAGAAGAGTGTGGGAAAAAATAGCTTTCAAGAAATTTGAAATTATTTTTCAGTGTTTCTTTTTGGGGCAGTAATAACAGCTTAGAGTTCTGGGTGTCAGAGTGAGAATAATAAAGCTGATTCCCAGCATTCAGGCTTCTTGTTTGCTGCCTTTTTTTCCCCATTTCACTCAGCTTGAACAAGGAAAACAGATTGGGCAGCTTTGTCATATACAAATGCAAAACTACAGGTACAAGTAAAAATTAGCTTTATTAATTTCTAATGTCCATTCAAGGTTGTGTATTAATTTTGCATGAGGAATTCTTGAAACTTCTGTTGCCTTTGTTCCTTACTCAGCCATTAATATTCTGTATGTCAGTTAGAATTACAGGTTTTGAAACAAATGTTTTATTTCTATCACATGTGATTGTTACACAGCTACAACTTTTTAGTGTCTTCTGATGTCTGAATAGTTGCCTACTTAAGAGATTCTGGTGTTTTTGAAACTACTTTCCCCCAGCAGTCTAAAAGTCATATTTAAATACCCAAATAAATAAACGTCTAACTAATGAAAGGCTATTTACAGGGGGTGAATTGGTCAAATTTAGATTCTACGTCCCTAATAGAAATATTTCACACACATTTTTTAATATCCATTGTCTTTATTTACACTTGGAAACCATGCCTTAGGTAGGCTGAGAAAATGTGATATTCATTGGCATTCATTTCATTAGCAATGTAAATCACTTTGGATGACATATTTTGGCAATGTCTCTTGAAAAATGCTGCTGATAACTGAGAAAGAAGCAAGCACTGTAAACTACCGAATTTTTAGACTGTCCTTCACACTATTCACCCTGACAGGGCTCCCTGGTACAATACATGTGACAAGTTAGGTGCCTAGAAATAGGCTTATGACTGAGCAGGGGGAGGCCTGACCCAGAAACAAAATTTCAAGGAAAAAAGAAAGCCAAGAGAGCCAAAGGTCTCCTTGGAGGAAGTGATGCTGGCCTACATACTTCTTTCTAGGCCAAAGAGAAGCATTTTTCTCCATCCAGGATTCAAATCTGAGAACCCTCATCTGGTGCCTAAACAAAGCCAGGCCTTCATTTCTGGCTGAAAGCTAGGGATTTTTGCCAGATAAATGAATAAAAAATCATCTGGGATATAAAAGAACTGCAGCTCAAACACCCACTCTCTAACTGGGTAGTGATGTTACAGAGGTGTCCTAAGCACCTCAGTCACCAGGGTATTGCATAGGGAAGTTTTCTTAACACTTCCAGTTGAAAGTGGTCCAGTGTGTTTAACTCACAGCCTGCCTAATAAGGCATTTTCCAAGGAGGTGCACAGTCTGGATTAAAATTTCTGTTCAAAGCAAGCACAGAGCCTATCCACATCCCAGGTGTGCCACCACAGTGCAGACCTCTCAGGGATTTAGTATGAATTAGATGCACAGCCCAGCTGTTAGGTCGCAGTTCATATTAGGTATAGGCTTTCCCATCACCAGGAATTCATTCATTCATGGGGGGACTGTGAAGGGGAATAGGTGAAGGAGAAGAGTCTAGAAACCATAGGCACCTGTTTAATAGCTGATGGGCTCACAGTTTAATAGCAGGACTGCTGGGAATACTGTCAACTTCTATGTATAGGACCTGGGCACCTATAAGTCTCCCGGGGGATCCAACTGCATCTTCTTCAGTCATAGCTCAGAAGTCAGAATTAATTTTAATACATTTTCTTCTGCATATATCATTATCAGTTCATTACGTTTTAGCCCTGTACTTCTTTGTGTGGTCTCTGATCAGCCATTGTCCATCTACAAGTGCAGCAATGTCTCTTAGTGGATGACAGGCTCTTCAATACTGATTCTTTTTTAGTTTTCCATTTTGCATGTCCCATTTTCTGTGGCAAAAATGCATTTTAACATGCTGATGCTGCAAATACTTGATCCAAAGTGACAGTTGTCAAAAAGCAGGCAATTTTTCTAATTCGAAGGCTTCAATTAAGTGCATTAAAGGTAAATTATTACTTCATCAGGCATTCAAAGGTGTCGCCCTCCTTGGCTATGTAACTTAATATGCTTGAACAGGACTTGCACTCTATTTTTTATTATCACATAGCTGAGCCAACCATTGCTGGTTGCTTTTGATGCAGGGTAACTTACAGATTTCAATGATGGAAAAGCTATATCCCCTCTGTTTGGGGTTGTTTTTTGTTTTTTTTTTCTGTTTTCTACTAGTCCCTGATAATTTCCTGCTCATTTGTGATTTGCTGGATTTTTACATCACCCCCCCCTTTATTTTTGTCAGGTTTTGTGTGTTCTGCATGAACAGGCTTTGCATGGAAAGTTTTCCAGGTTTTAATAGCTCTAAATATCCAGTGTTAAAAGTTGACTGCTGTGTGTTATCACATTATTTATATTTGATACCCCTGAAACTATAAAAGCCAACATCTTCTTTAACAGAAAAATAGCTTGTCTCCCTTTAGTTGTTTTGCTGAATGCTGCTGGGTGGAAGTGTTTCTTTCAGTTACACTTATTTAACTAGTCCTCAAAATAAGACAAACTGCAGGAGAGAAGAAAGAACATAACTTTCATTTCTTTCCTTGACTGGTTTGGTGGTGTCTCTTCACCATAGTCCAACCTATTTAAAGCCTGTGTTTCAATCTTCTGGCAGCTAATAAGCCATTGAAAGCCATAAACTGAATCGGTGAAATGATTCTTTGTAGTAGGGAACGTTGCTGTTTGTTACAATAAAAGCATACTTATAGAGCAGTGCTTCCCCCAAGGCATTTCATGCAGCAAGATTTCTAGCTGAAACATAAGAAATGCCTGTTACTGAATCAGATTTGGAGACTTGCTCCAGATGAGCATCTAAGAGTTTGCTGCGTAATCCCTTCATCAGTCTGAAGACCCAGTTCCCAAGCAGTGAGACACACTTCACTGATAATGTGTCCCAACATGAAGTACAGTTCAGTTAGGTTTATTAGCTAGGGCTTTATAACGGTGCTGAAGCACCTGAGGGGGGAGCAAGGGTGGCCTTGCTTGCTTGTGGCAGCTTTGAGGGTGTGAGGACACAAAGTCCACCTGCAGTGCTACATAAGACTGTTGAGCACCCAGAAGCTCTGAATGAATGACCTTCATGTGGGCTGGCATAGACAGCAGTGCACAGGGAGGCAGAAGCTTGCACACTGCCTTGGCACCCCGGGCTGGCCAGGACCCAGAGTGCAGTGGACAAATGTCAGCTGTACTGACAGGGTGCATGGGCTTGGGCTGGGAAATATGTGTGTTAGCCAGGGGTGGTCATTTGCACAGTGCAACTAGCATGTGTATGGCCATCTCATGAGCTTGCAGTGCTCAGTTTATCAGCCTCCCCTTCCCAGAGCTTCTGGGGACTGTAGCCCATGGACTATGCTATGTGTCAGTAACAAAACCCCAGATTCTTTAGGGACAAGCTCTGTTGAAGATAAAATACTAATCTGACACAGTCTATTTTTCTTGCTCACTCATGCATGGGAGCAGTATCTATTTATCTTTCAGGGATGTTTTCTAAGTTTTGAGGAAAACTTAGCACTTATACAATGCTTAACGGTGTTGATTCTTAAAAACGTGTTCTAATTCTTATCTACTTTTTCTGCAGCCCTGATTTTTGTCTTACCTTTCTTGCATAAACGTATCAACTTTTCACTCTCAGATATTTGAAGTTATTTTTCTTCAGATTTTTTCCACCATCTTGATAGAGAAATTTGTTCAGTAAGAGAAAGAAAGTATTGTCATATATATATGCAAATAATTTGAATAAAATGACATGTTCTTACTGATAGTGTTTATGACTCATTTTATCCAGTTATTCCTGATGTTTTATAAAAAGCTATTCTATTCATGACATGTCCACAGAAAATGGGCATGTACTCTTTCCAATGTGTATGTATAAAGCTTTGCAAGATGTTCTTGAAATTTCTATTTTCTCTTCTTATAAAATCTTCCATCATTATATCAGAGAAAAACCATAACAAATTCAGATGGCAAGTATTTACTAGAAAACAAAGGGACCCAACAAAGTAACCTTTTTTTTATTATTTGATGATGAAGTTTCCTTTGAATTTCCTTGATCTTTCCTTGATTCTTTTTCCAGAAGTTTTCCTGATTTACTACCAGCAGAACTGATGTGACTAAGGGTAGCTGGCATAGCTTTAACTTTCTCACTGTTGGTGTCTGTTCTAAGTCCACATTAACTTAACAGACCACTGAAGGTCCTAAACGCAGTTTTTATGTTGCCTAAGTGATGACCACACAAAACGTCAAGAAGCTACATTTATGTATTGCCTTTCCTCAGATGTAATCTTAGGAATGTAACACCTTTGTTTTTACACAATTTTAAATTAAGTGAGAACTATGTCTACCTGAAGCAGGACAGCATCCAAATACTTCTAATTGAAGGACTTGACTTGGGAATATTAAAAAAAGTAATCATCTTTATTTTCTTATACAGTAACACTCTAGTCATGTCATTAAACTGTTCACAATTAATGACAACAACAAGATTAAATGGAATAGTGAAAGGTGGAAAAACAAATGTCAATCCTACTTTCAAAAAGGGCAAAAAGGAGGATCCAGGGAACTACAGGCCCCTCAGCCTCACCTTGATACGTGGAGAGGTGATGGAGCAGCTAATCCTGGAAACACTTGGCAGGCACATGAAGGACAATAAAGTTATCAAGAGTAATTAACATGGATTTATGGAAGGGGAGTCATGCTTGACCAACCTGATAACCTACTATGAAATGACTCTTTGTAGATATAGGGAGAGCAGTGGATATTGTCTACCTGGATTCCCAAAGTACCATCAAAGGGTGAACACATACATTTTCACGATGCTCTATAACATCAAACTCTAAGAGTAGCTTCAACTACCTTTATAAAACCAAGTTACAGTTCATCAGAGATGAAAAGTAAGAATGGAATTTGGATTTTTTTTCAAAAGGAAAAAGAGTCTTAGCTTTTAAATTCCATTGCTGAACACATGATGGTTCATAATACAGTCCTAAAAAAACAAAGGGATTCATAGATTTCAGAAAAGTTACAAGTCAGGAAAATACCACAATTTATTTTTTTTTAATTTTATTTCAATATATTCACTAGGATTTTAATTATCCAGTGTTGGTTATCTCAGTAAAAATTGCACCTCTGTCTTAGCCAACAAGAGGCCCAAGAGAAAATTGCACATTAAGTAGGGTCTAAGTGAAGTTTAAAACTTAATTTTAGTATAAAAAGTGAAATTTCTGAAAATTATCTGAAAAATTCTTCTTTCCTTACCTGGATTAATGAAGAATTATGGTAGAGATAATGTGCAGTATTAGATGTAGTTAACTCATTCTTCTAAAAGAAATAAAGACCAGGAAATGGAAAAACTATGCCTCCACTCAAGCTTTTGTGAGTCTTTGCCATTGATAGGTTTTTTCTTCTCATGAGTGTTCTTTACTAAACATGAACTACATGTTTCACAGGTTCTGTATTTTTTGTGTATTCTTTATGTATAACATCTTTAGGCTACTGCAATCTATCACTCTCTGACAGAAATGGCATGAGGTAGGTTTTCTTCAATGTGCAAAATAGTTTTTCTTTTGTTCATGAACAAATTCCTTGTCTGACAACCAAGCTACAATAAAATCATGTACAAAGTCATCAACAGAATAGAAAGGATTTATTTCTTCTGCAGGAATGTTCTGCCTGTGGAAATGTGTAGTCCTCTTTAGGAATATACATAATAAACAGAAATCTTTTGTCTTAGTACAGTCTAAAAATAGAATTTGGTTTTAATGATTAAATGGTTTTAGTGATATAAATAATATTTATCTATGTCTGTTTAACTAGTGTTGAATCCAGTTAACAGATTCCAAAACTTATAAGCATTGAAAAAAACATATATTTATACTTTAATTATACAATATTTCATTTCCTGTATGTGTCCCAATATTTCTAAATATTTCCAAGTTCTGTATTTTCAAAGATACATCTTTTGATCTTGATGGTTTTGGCTTCCAGTTGCATCTCCTCTTCACTTCTTTGAGCATAATTTACCTCTGTACGTGTTCAGACAAGGTAAGTTTTAGCATTTGTGCACATCCCTTTATTTAACAGCACAGAAGTGGACAAACTGCTTGTTGCAGTAGAATCTGTATTTTCTATGTTGTTTAGTGTGCTGTTGCTGCAGAGCACAGGCACCTTGTAGCTCAGGGCAATGCAGACTGAAAACAGTGTCTACAGCACTGCACAGTCAGTGTGGTGTGCCAGTGCCCAGGACCTGCTGTCTCCAGGCATGGACAAGTCTCAAAGAAAAGACAACAATACCGGGCAACTACTGAGTGCATCGGTACAGGAGGAAATTTAGATGAAGGCATGACCAATGTATGCACACAAATCTTTCTCACTAGGTAAATCAACATAAGGGCAGACTAACCGGATTGTGAGTTTTTCCTTCTTTGTCTACTGTGTTTACTAGATTTCTGTGTGTTTGCCCCTGTTTGCTCTATTAGTCTGCTTCTTATTGTGAAGCTAATCTCTACCTCCAGACATGCTGTGGGGAGAGGTGAGCAGCCTGAGGAACACCTCCCTGGGAACATATTTTCAACTGTTCAGCAGTGGTGAAAGCCATTTGGTGACACTGTTATTATAAGTCCTATTGACCTCCTTTCCCCTCTGTTGGTTTTTTTACATCTCTCCCTTCCAACAGCTTCCACAAGCTTTAGGAATTTATCATACAAGAGAATTAAGATGAACCTGAGCCAAGCATGGGGAGGAAGGAGGGAGAGGAGTGGCAGGGAAGGGAAAGTTACTCCAAACTGCTACTATAACTAGTAAAGATTCCTTCAATTTCTTCTCATTCTTACAAAGACAAGATTTTTTAGTGACCAGGAAGTTTGTAGAATGATGCCTAAAAGCCTACATCAAAAATCTGTTCTTTGTCTTTTTGTCTTGGTGTTGCTAAATACATTTTAATTAGTCTTAAAAACTGTCTATGGTGAAAGATATGAACAGCTCAGCTGATCTTCAGCTTCACTGAAGACATTCCTGTAATATCTGATTTAGCTACCCTCAGGTTTTTCAGCTTAAAATAGAACACAAATGTAATAAGTTAATAACTAGATGTCCTTATCCAGGAAGCACTCAGAAACATGAACAATTTCAGTGCAAGAGCTTAAAAAGATTGGGGCTAAAGCCACATATTTTACATATCACATGATCTGGCTCAAGAAAGAAGATGACCTAAAATAGTAACAGTATTGAGGACTAGGTCTGGTTTAGTAATTACTTCTATCTTTCTATAAGAATTTACAGGCATGTATCCTTCCCCACCTCCTACAGTGATGGGTATTAATAAAAAAGCTCTGCAGACAATGTGGCAGCTTTCACATTACAATCCAACCCTCAAATGAGCCACCCAAATAGTCTTTTCCTGAGCATCTGGTTCATCCCTAAGATTAACAAAATAGTTAAATTTGTTTGAACAAGTGATTCCATAGAATTTTATTCAAACAACTCCAATTTTAAGCCTTTGCATTTTTCTTCCCTGCAGCCTGGGAAGTATTGAAAATGTTTGTGTACTTACAAAAAAAATTATTAATGATAAAAAAAGTTACAGGGTAGTTAACAATTTTTTTGTCCAGCTTCTGCATGCACCTGCCTTTGATATTGTACTAAGAGTCAGCAGAAAAAACTGCAATGCTGCAAATATATTTTAGCACGTAGAACGACACATTTGGGACAGCACACACCAGTGTGAAGTATCAAATGCTGTGAGACTCCCAAACAGCAGTACTTGCAAAACTAGAAATAGAAATAGGCTAAGATCGTTAAACAGCAAAATTCTCCTAAAATAGTTACAGAGGTAGGGAAACATTACTTTTTTTGCTCACTGGGCAGTTATTCATTAGTTTATTATGCTTTTTTAAGTACATTCATTAACCTTTCGCTAGCATTTCTGGGAATGAGTTGGGTTTTTGGTCTCTAAACTGAAGATTGTACTTATTCGGAAAAAAAAATCAAAATACAGTGGGTTTTTTTCAATTTCTAAGTCTAAATCATTCCTCTTAAATCTTACTGTGTGCTTTGGCCATCTATGCATGACCCTGTGCTGGTCACACATACACCCTAGAGGGAATGCTCAGCTATTAGGTGGTGCAACATGGCATTGAAAAACATCAAGCCTCCTTACTAGAGGTTGTACTACGTATTTAATCCATGCATAATCCAACTAGCATTAGCACTATTTCTAATTAATTGAAATTAAATGCACAGATGTAAGAAAAGATTCATGCTGCTTAAACACATGGTAACACAAATACGTTCATAGACTGAGAAAAGCATACACATTAATGATTACCTTCAATTTTAGAAGGTCATGGTACACTGTGCCTTCCTCCTCTGTGACCATCCAAACTAAGAAGGAGCAGAATGGGTGTGTTTTCACTTCCCTGAAGTGCTGTGCAGGGAATATGAGTCCCCTGGCTGGTGCAGCATTCTGCTTTGAAGTAAATTCCCATTAAACACAAAGACAAGAGATGACCAGCTGTACAATCCCTTTTCTTGGAGAGTGCTCAGTGTAACCGTTGGGACTATATCAGCAGTAACAGCAGCAAGTTTGTTGACCCTGCATTCATTTCAGAGGACTAAAAGAATAATTGTATGTTTGTGCCTCCCCTAATCTCTGGTAGGTACAGTGGGACAATTCTGCCCTCTGAGTGGAGAATCTGCATGCCTGACCCTCATACAATTTCCAGAAATATTTTCAGTAGTCTGCTAATAACATATCACCACACACAAGCAAAGACACCCAGCACTCATATCTCATAAGTCAAAAATGCCTGGCATAAAATAAGAGACGGTATAATTATGAGGTTTACAAAAGTAAATAACACCTCTACCCAGAATCCATGAGCAGTTCTGCAAATTCTCATGAAAGATTAGTGAGATGTGCTTCAATGTGCTTGGTATTTCAACAGTGACCTGCTCCACCTGGTCTGAGACTTACTAACCCACCTGCTTGTGGAATATATTTCCTTGAGCTGTGCTAGATGGATTAATCTGTTCACTTGGTTAACCTCCCCACTGAAAATTTTACAAAAGCAAACAAGAAATCTTGTCATAGAAGTTCAGCTAATACCTTGTCCTTGTGAAGGGGCACAAGCTCTGAAGTGGACAGTTTGAATTGATTAATTATGTTACTCTCACTGACTTGGACTACCAACATATAGTGTATATAATGGCTCATCCCCAGGTTATGTCTAGACCAGGAAACAGATTATCTGTTGAAGTATGTTAGCTCATGGATTTCACAAAATACATTTTCAGAAGGATTTTACACTAAGTGTGTTTAACACAACCTATGTGGTCTTTATAATAAGCCTCATTCAGAGAGGTACCTCTCTCACTTGTTGAATAGTCTCTGCCTTGCCTGTAGTGCCTTGTTCCTGATTTCATTCTCTTACTCAGCTAGGACTTAATTGGTTGAGGCAAACCTACAAGCAAGTTTATAAAGCTATAAATGGATCTGCAACAAAGATCAGTAATGGCAAAGCCCATTAGCTCTAGATGGTTAAAGCAGTGAAGAAAACTGTCTGCTTCCATTTCATTTGCCTTTACTGACAAATTATAAATTGTGTCAATTACACTAGAGCAAACAAATGTTTTAGACTTTTAAAAATGTTCTCTGTGTAGCAATATTTGGTTTAAAGTTATGCTACTGGCATCCTTCCAAATACATTTGTAGTTACTGTAGGCAGAAAAGCCAAATTTATTACATTTTGTTTGAGCAGAGGTCATTGCAACATTGGTGTTATGTATTCTGAAAGTCTTTTAAGCTCTTCAAATACTAAATGGAGTTTCAGCGAGCTGGAACCACATACTGAATCTTATTACAATTCAATCAGTATTGCTTCTAGCTTTTACATATCTAACAGGGTCAAAAGTACATACTGTATGTCAACACAATTGTTTCTTTAAATTATTTTCCAAATTAAAATTTCATTTCTATTTTTCACACCTAAAGCAGAAATATTCTTGCAGATGGTCCAAACTGATTATACTGAGCATGGATATTACGTACTGTAGCAAGAATGCTGCACTTCATGCAAAGTTCTCATCAGCATGTGAGCTGCAAGTCCCAGGACTGTACAGAGAACACAGACTGCAGCTTTCTGACTGGCCAAAGAGGGTGACAGGTTGTTGAAGAGAGTGTGGAATAAGTTGCTTCTTCCCCTAGAATCAGTAAGTTTTCAAGGTGCTGTTCATTATTTGGTCTGCTGAGGGCATTGAATTACAAAAACACTGACTGCGGTGATACTATCTGCTTCTGAAGAGATCTGCTCATACTTCCATCCTAGTGCCTTGTGTAGTTTCATAAGAACTGACAGTAGGATAATGTCTCTGATTTCAATTCTGGAAAGAGTAGCAAAAGGTCTTTTTTGAGCAATTATACTGGAATTTGTAATGCTGTGGATGCAAGATCTGTGTTAAATTTTGCCTCTGTCATTTTAATGATTTCATTTTTTCATTTATTTGGAGATATTTAGCCACAATGGGTCTTTGAGATTGAGAAGCTGAGCTTCAAATGCAGCTTATTTCACCACACCTTATTAATTCATTTATTTGATTTACCACTTCTTTCTCCCTTTTGCTAACATCTCCAAAACATACCTGAGCAAAGGGTGTATCTGTTTTCTACTGAATGCTCATTCTTTCCAGGGGAGCTAGAGATGAAAAATATACATGAGAGAAACATTTTAACTGGGTTTATTTAAAGAAAAAGATCGCTCCTCCTGTCCAGTTTCTAGCATTTTCTCCAGTTTCTTAGTGCACAGTAATAGTCAGAAAAGTGTGGGCAAAATGCTGCCATCGTGTGGCTTTGTATTTATGGTCTCATATTTTTTCATTTGTCTCAGTAAGTTTTACGCATCTTTTCTCTCCTCTCTCCCACCTCCATCTCATTTTTTTGAGCAGGAGCTCCCAACGTGAGTGAGCGTTGTTACAAGCTAGGTCAGCAATCTCATCTTCTTCTTGAAAGATGTGACAGTCATTACATGCTAAATAATGAAGCAAATTGCCCTGTATCTAGCCACTGAAGAAACTATGAATATGCAGACATCAAAAACTAGACTATGCAAACATGGGCAGTGCCCAAGCCTTCCTTCTAAGCCTAAGAGCTCTGACTACAAAAAAAATAATAATAATGCAAAGAGTAAGGGATTGATATGCTCACAGCTGTATGTCTGGTTGCCCAGAGGGAAAAGTGGCAAGTCACCACAGAAAAAGAATTACAAAAAGGCAGCCAAGAAAATGCAAAGTGAAGAATTAGAAACATGTCTCTGGGAGAAGACAGAGAGGTAGAGCTTTTGTCTGAGTGCTAGCTGGAAGGCCTTTTGGATCATTTAGCAAAGCAGTGCCTTCCCACAGCTCAATCCCTGCCATTTTCTAAGAGCCGTAGGGCTGGGAAAACGGTGCAGGTTGGAGCTGCAAGTGTCTTGGTCTGGTCCCGTACTCCAAGTCAAGATCACCTATTCCTAAAGCAGTCCTCACAGAGGTTTATTTTAACAGGGTCTTAAAAAACATGTGGAGATAGCTGTCTGCCAAGCAGTCATTTTCCAACTCTATGGTACCTAACTCTCCCTGACTTTTTGTAATTTCCACCCTAAACTTCCCTTGGTGTAATTTAAAAATATTGTCCTGTTCCCAAGAAATGTAGAATATTTATTCCCTTAGTTTCATTCTCACTTTTGTTTGATCACCTCTTCTCTTCCCAAACTACTCCAGCGTCTTCAGCCTTGTCTTGTAGGTCATGTTGTGTAAACTTTTTTACTCTCCTATTGTAGAATTATGGTCCCTTTACAGGCAGTGTGTTGTGTATAGTCAGGTTAAATAGACAGTTGTGTTAATATGTGATATCCACATCAATATTTTCGCCTAACATATCTGAAGGACCAAATATTGCTATTCTATTTGCCCTCAGGCCAACATTTTCCCTTAGCCAACATTTTCTAGAGGGTATAGTTGATGGCAAATTTAGTATCGTTCACAGCAGACACAGGAATGTATGATATAAAAGGCTGAGTACACATTCATGATTCAAAAGACCTTCTAATCTCCAGTGCAAGTCAATGTGCAGAAGAGATCATTTTCTGCTCATACTGGGAAAGCTGGAGGAACTGAAAAATATCAGTAACGTATTGCATTTCCAGTCCAGTTATACAATAGCCAACCTATTATCTAGTTCAGAGAAATTTTGATATCGCTTAATCCTTTGGCTGTTTTTTAATTTTCATAAAAGCTCAGTGTTTGTTTTTTTCATCTGACTCTCAGTGTAAGACTGCTGTGATTGTCAGTGGATTGACCCTGGGGAAACCCTGATTAGAAACAGGAAAAGAAAGAAAAAAATCCTGAGGTCCTCTTCTATATTTTCCTCAAAATCTTAAGTGTAATCAAGAATATAATCTGTTGCACTATCTTATCCATTCTGCAGGTATAGATGCATGAAAGTATTACTGTAAAGTAAGCTGTGGTGTGAGTTTTTAATCAGCTATTCCACATTACTGGGCTATGTTCAGTCTCTTCCCTCTTTGTCAAATGTAAGGTCTTCTCCCACTCAATAGGTGAGAACTAGGGTACCTTGTACTTAGTGAAGCTGCGTGTGCATGTGTGCTTACCAGGTGCTGCATGGATTTAATGCTGTACTTTTGCCAGTAATTTATAACTCTGTATTGCATTTGCATTCAGCACTTGATTCGTCATCCTTTTGAGTAAAGGGGTGTACCTTATTGGGTCCTGGCCTTGACCTTGAGTGCACTGCTATTACACATCTTTCTTCTGGTGATTCTCTCAAGCGAGCCTGGATGATAGCCAGGCAGTTTCAAAACTATATACAGGTTTTGCTTTAGAGCCTTAAATGTAATCTCTGATTAAACTTTTCAGTTTTCTATTTAGATTCTATCATTATAAATTGATATGTATGAGACTGTTTTGGGAGGCTGTAGAATTTCTGTCACTGAAGGATTTTAAGGACAAGTTAGAGAAACATCTGTCAGGACTGGTTAGGTATAGTTGATGTAACCTGGAAGTAAAATAGGTGACTTTCTTAGTCCATTTTTCCTCTTTTTCTTTGATTTTATAATTGGCCACTGAGAATACAGTTGGAAAGGCAGTCACTTTATTCTTCAGTATGAAATCTTCCTAAACTAAACTCAAATGCCATTGTTCATTTGTTTGGTTTTTTTCTATATGGGTAATTTGGAGTGTCAGGATATTTTGTTCCAGCAGTTTTCAACTAAAAACTTCACCTGGGATTTTTTTGGCACAGTCAACCTTTTCCAAGGTGTCGTCCAGCCCTTATGTAATATGGGCAGAACCAGTTTCTACACATTATTCTTTTGCAAAACACTGCATAAAAGGAGGGCATTTCCTCTGCTGCTACCTTACCTGGTCCCTGCTGGATCTCTTCTACATTACAGAAGTGGAAATAAAATTAGAAGAAAAAAGCAATTAAAGCAAACTGAACTCTTGCTCGGCACAGGCTAAATACCAAAGCAGAAAGGACATGCAAATAACCTAAAGTAAAAATTACTGCTGCCTTCAATGCACCAAAGAGAGTTTATTTTTATGTATGGAAACTTGATCTGCTCTGTGCACACCAGCTTTAGGGTTATCTGAGATCAAAGTAACATGTAATTTAAGGAGACTTCAGTGTCTTTGCCTCAAACCTAGGTTTTTATAAATTATCTTACGGAACAAGGAAGAAGACTACCCCTTGGTAAGGATTTCAGGACTGGAAAATGTGCATAAAGTATCTGACTGGGATATTATGAAGGACCTTTTGAATTAAGAACAGACTGTGCTTATTTTATTCATACCATGACAACATTCAGGAACATTCAGTGGGTTTCTTCCCAGATGAGACACAAATGCTCTGATTGGTCCAGCTGATATGTTGAAAATATCTTGAACTACCATTTATAAAGTAGTTCTTACATAAGGACCAGGCATCTTATTACTACAAACAAATTAAGTTATTATGACTATAGCTGAGGATTTCAGGGAAAGTTTTGCTCTTTGTGATGAGTCCCTAATTTATTTGCCTACAATTTTCCATTTAACTGAGCACATTGAAACCACCAATTGCTTTCAGTGTCTTAAAGTCAGGCTTTCCTGCTATATTTATACTAGAAAAAAGGTCACTTTTTAAATGGAGAAAACTGAGTCTTCCTGCTGAAAAGCTTTATATCAAAAGTTTCAAAACAAATCTCCTCTGCCTGCTGCCTGTTCCTTTTCCCTTGATGCTAGCTCAGTACCTTTCCCTGGCTTCCCTGATTGCCTGAAACTGCACAGTTCTCTCTGGGTCACTAGGGAAAGGTGGGATTTGGAGTGCTTTGTGTTTTGTTTTGTGGGGTTTTTTCCCCCTCCTCTCATGAGCTTGCAGGCATACCTGTTCCTGCAGCTCAGGCAGACTCAAAGTGGCCTCAGCTCTTCCCAGCACCAAACCCCTTCCCACCAGCTTCTGCACTCCTGCCCAGCATGCAGCCCTTGGGAGCAGCTGGATAGGCAGCCTTGTGACCCCTAATACTAATAACCAATAAAACAGATGTGATATATTAGGTTGTTTTTATTTTTTCTTTTTTTTTTTCCAGGCAGTTTCACTTACATTCCCATTTATGTGGCTTCTCATATTGCAGAACAGAAGTGAGAAAGATGCTTCTCCTTGAAGGACATCCCAGGTTCTCCTTGAAAGTGAATCAATAATTATCTGCAGCATCTGCTTTGCCATTCAACACACTTCTAGTTTAAAGAGAAACATAAATTCAGATTGCAAAAGTATTTTTAAAGGGTCATTTGCGTGTCATAGGAATTATCATTTCCTATGACATGATAACGATAAATTGTAGGAAATGTTTCATATAAAGGAGCACATCAAGTATCAAGTATGAAATTAGAAATCAGAAGACAATCTCAACACTGGAAGATTTTGTGTGTCCTATTCTTACCAGGTCATGTAATCATTCATTCCAGTGTTATCCAAAGAAATACATTTAAGAATCTGCCAGAATTTCATACAAATTTATCTTTATGTAATCTAATTCATGCCAATTAACAATGTAACTCCTGATGGCCTTGATAAACTTTTTTATTTAACAGAACTAAGAAGAGTCTCTTAACCAAGAAAAATAAGCATCTCCAGAGTCTCGCTAAAGTAAGTGCCTAAAATAGATAGAATGAGTCACTGCTTGGACATGTTTTTCTCTATTGATGAGGGAGGGAGCTTAAACCAATTGCACAGGTTTAGGCATCTTTAGACATTTCATGTTAGTTGAGAAGAATCTTATTCTAGGTGTTTCCATCAAACAAAGATACAATTTCAGGTTTGATTTTTCTGGGTGGAATGTTACTGTCATTCTTCACATAAGGATGTCTGAGCTGGAGGGCTGAAAGACCACACTAGAGGTGACATTTACAGTGTAAATACAAAGCAAAAAACCAAACACACACACACAAAGCAAAATTATTGCTTTTTTAGTTGCAGAACCATGTTTTTCAGATAGAAAAAAAACAGTGTGAAAGTGTACGGTGTGAAACAAAGGAGAGAAAGAACAGGCAGACATTCTAAATTTATGCATTTCCAGCTTGCCTTGATTCATATTATGTATGAGGCTTCTGTGAGTTGAAGAAGACATCAGAAAAAGCCAGACAAACAAATAAAACCACCTTTGAACAAAATACGAGAAAATGCCAGAGATGACAATATGGTGCCCCAGGACACAGCAGGAGAGACATGAAGCTTGTGGCTTTGAGTTTGGGGCAGGAAAAATTAGCAATTGCTAAAAAAATCCTGGGATTCTGGGGTCAGATCTTAACAACTTCTCTATTTTGGTTGCTAGGATTTTTTTATCAATCATAGGTCAAGCACTCAGAGTTCAGCGCAGTGTGCTTGCTATTGATCTTAGAAAAATCTAGCCAGTTAGCCAGAATCTTTGTGGAAGCATATTTTAATACATTTTCAACATTAGCATCCATGCCCCTGGCCAGGGAGGAAGATATGACAACCACCAGAGGCAAGAGTAGAACAAGGTCAGCATTTATAACTTCTGTAATGAATTCTGGACCTCGTACCCAGAAATCTTTAACCTAGGGGCAATCATAAATTAAGGGAGTTAAAACTTGACCATAACTTCTGTCTTGCAAAAAGGCTCTTTATAGCTTGATTCATCTTTAGGGAACACAGAGACTGTTACATAACAGCAGACTAAGATGTTAAAAGAAAGTTTTCCCAAACTAATTTTCCTATAGTCCAGCAATCTGATAGCTTTCATTCCGATCATCAGTCTAAAACTCCCCTTAAGAACTGGTATAATTTATAGGGTGTTGAGCAGTTATGTGAATACAGAACTTTGACAAAACTGTATGAATCAAGTGTTGCATTTCCTTTTACTCTGGGGGAAAAACAAACCGAAACCAAAACAAAACCCAACAACTAAACATTTTAGATGTATGCTTATTGAGACAGTACCAGAAGAATGTAAAAACTGAAGAGAGTTTCCGACCAAGGGAACACATTATTCCAGGATTTGAGGCAGAACATTCAGAAAGATCCAGAATTTGCCTTTCACAAAGTAATTAAATCTGGCAAGTGAGGGAATTTGCTTCATCTGGTCTGATGTTTATAGGGATAGATAGTGGTTCTGCAGTTTGGACATGTGAGAGAATATAAAATGAGAAAGAAAAGAGACCTGGGGGATAAAGTTGTGTACTGTTCAAACTCAGAATCGACAAAACCAGTACAAGTTGTTGTTCATGCTGTAGCATAAAGTGCATGATAAAATGGTGCCCAGAAGCAATACAGTAAAATGGCTTATCTACCACAGTACTTGCTAAAACAGTCACAATATATTCAAATGGAGAACTAGGCTTTGGTCCTTGGGCACTGGCATAAATAATTTTCATGTCTTTGCATATAGGAGGTCAATATTTGCTAAATAAGAAACACCCCCATAGCTAAGAGAAGCTTAGCCAAGAAAGAAAACCCTCCAAGGAATTTAATGCTTGTTTGTTTTCAGAAGCAATTATATGATTTGCAGATTGGGTACAAACTTGGGAGAGATTTGTTTGTTCCTGATGCACTTTCTGGAGCCACTTACAAATACAAAGCAAGATAAAGCCAACGGTTTGCATATGTGGTGGGGAAGAGATCACATTTGCTCTCAGTGATTCCTCTGGCTGCTGGGTAGGGCAGGCAGAGAGCAAGAGGTCCCCAGAATCGCAGTGCAGCCATTCGGTCAAAGGCTGGAAGAGTTCCCAGCAAGACACAGAGCAGTTGCATAGCCAAGTGCCAGATGAGATGGTAAGGAGAAATCTCAAGGGGTCCATAGGGAACTGTACTGATTTTTCTAACTACCAGTTACTCTGAAGGAAGGGAGCTGTCCCTGCAATAAATCCTTTAATTTTCATCTATTTAACCCTGGTTTTTCCTGTTTAAGGACTTAGTTATTCTGGAGTGAGTTCTGAAAAATCTCTAGATTTTTTGATTCCAAAAGTCTTGGGAGGCTTATGCTGTATTCTCTTAGGGAAAATGATGCAGGCAGCTCTGCCTGCACAGAGTCCCATCACAGCATGCCAATCCGTTTAAAAAAGAAAAAACAAAACCTGCCTTTCCAATACTGAAGGGAAAGCAGATTGTCATTGCCCCCAAACCACTATTAATAATAAGACACAGCAAAAAAATTATTAAGAGTATTTGGAGAGTGTAATCATAGCCTTTACTGTCTTTCTGAGAGACAGCTGCCAGGCCTAACTGGGATTTTGCTTAAACACATCTGTGTGGTGCTTTCTAAAATATAACAAAGAGATGTTTAATGAAATTACACAAAGATTATTTAGGGGCAGAAAATTATGAAAGATGGGGAAGATGGCTTATGCAGGTCTCAAATATGCTGGGATATTGAGAAATCTTCACAAAACCTAACCCGACTATAAAATCAGTGATGAGTTCACACACAAGACTGGATTAACTGGAATCAAATAAAGTATTTGTTCAAGACATTCATACAATTTCCCTGATTTTTATTGATGAGGTAGTACTCAACACCTTACTGTTGCTATTATACTTAGTTTCATAAGGTAAGCCTTTAATTTTTATGTTTGATAACAAATCACATGCATGACTTTAAGAAGCTCATAGTAAGACTGGACATAAATATATATGGCAAGTCCCAGCTATGTCAAGTGATCCAAGAACCTTGTGGAAAACAATAATGCAGCCTCTGCCACTGCGTCAACATGTGGCCCTGTCTCCCAACTTTCCGTTCTCTTTTCTGTCAAAAATTGACAATAAGACTTGCTAGCACCACTGTTACCTAACAGGAGGTCCACTGAGGACTTGCAGATGTAAAAGAAAACTGAAAAATCTTCCAATTTATTGCCTGGAGCTGGCAAAACTTCCTAAGAGAAGACACTGTTCATATTTCTGTAATGGGAAAGAATGTCACAGCCCCCTGTGATAAGGAAAGCAAAAGTCTTTCTTTCCACATAGAGACAAATGGAGAAAAGGGCAACATCTTCTCTCAATGCAATAAAAGCAGAAGAACAGAGAGACGCCTGAGTTGTCTGTTTTGCCTGCCGAGGTTGAAGCCAGAAGCAGCTCCAGCAGCTTGAAATAGCTGAGCCTCAGGGAATGCCACGACCAGAGATGGTAGCCCAACTGCTCCTGGGCAGCTGATGTGCTGACCACCTTGGAAAGCCTCTCTGCACTGTGGAACAGCACGGGCACTTAATAAGTACTCCCAGTTCTTGTACTCAAGAAGTTATCAATAGGTACCCAGTTTTAAATTCTGTACTTTGCTAGTTGTGTTTTAGTTCTGCTAAGCTGGGAAAACCTGATAAAGAAAATAGCATATTTGAGAAGTTCTGGTATGAGCTATTTGGCATTGAGGTCACGAACAGCACAGACTACAAAGTCCCCAGTTTTTTAAGAACATCTTAAAGATATTATTATATTTTTGTATCAGATATATCTTATATCTTTCTCATAACCTCTTTAAGTAACACTGTGGAAATGTAGACTCCATCCAGAGCTGATGATGTAAATTCCTGATGAGTGCACTGAAATCCAACTTGTGTCAGCACAGCTGCATTTGTGAGATAATTAGGCAGGATGTGGTAGTCTGCAAACTGAACAGAGCCAGGGCAAGGGTTCAAGCTCTGGCCTTCAGTTATCCATTTTGCTTAATAGTCTTGGTGAGGTGAACAGGTCAGAGACTGTTCTCATTAGTCAGTACGGACGAGGCCGCTCTGTACAGGGATTCACAAGGTGTGCCAAGATGCTCAACCTTAGGCTGGCCACCTTCCCTGGTGAGGTTATCTGCCTTGTGTCTACTATGCCCATGACTGCACAGCCATGAGATCCGTGTTAAAAAGCTGATATAGCATTCTGAAAAGGTCTGTAGCTCTCCAAAAGGATGTTGATGTTGGCTGCTGCCTGGTTCCAAAACTTCCCACCCAGGATCTTCCTTCTTCCCACACATCCCCAGCAACTAATGAATTTAGTCTCATCCCGCGTTGTTTTATCCACATGTATTGACACCATAAATCTCACTGTCTCATCAGATTTATGCTATCATATTTGTTACTGTAATGAGTCAATGATGACCACTCTTAGATTGCATATATTAACTGCCAGATAAAACATTTGAGCAATTTTTTTCAACGAGACTCTTGTTTTGAGGCCAGGGTAACAATGGATCGGAAGCGCAAGCTTTGCCAAAACACTCTAAAGCTACATTATTACACAATGGTGATAAAGCATTTATGGAATGATTTTAAATTATGATGATCATCATCTACTTTGTTCAACACATTTATTAGAATTGCTATTCAACCATTAAGTAGCTGGGTCTCCTGGACAGAAAGAAAAAGACTCATTTAAACATTAAAATGTTGGAATGATGCCATAATGATCGAGGAGGAAGCAAAATCCTATACCTGCTCAAACCATGGTGATGAGAAATATCTGAACCCACAGGGTTATTAAGACATCAAATAGGTGATTGCTTTTCAGCTGTGCTTTCATTTATTGTGTATTAATGGGCTTGCTTAATATTTATCTTTATTCATGAAGTTCAAGGACAATCATCTGGAAATAGTAATTTTTCCTTGGATTGTTTACCAACTTTTAAGTAGTTTAGAATCTAATGTAGGGTTATCTGTTTCCTCCAAGTTCCTGCTGCTCATTACCATTTACTAGGTAGCAGAGGATATAATTATTACTAGAGAGTGCTTGAATGACTTCTGGCAATTGGAATTTCAATAAACCTTGCCAGGTCATCTAGTAATATTAAGGAGACATCTGAGTCATCAGTCTCTTGACAATCAGCTGACTTTTTTTCAGATGGTGAAGTCAGTAGATGAGTTTACATGTTTTTTCGTGCAGTGGTAGGGATATCTTATTTGAAATGCTTGAGGTGCTTACTATTTCATGCTCCTATGACTGTTAATGCATACAGCAGCCCCACAAACCCTGTAAGAGACTTGAAAATATTTGGTTATTGCTACCTTACCTATCTTTTCTGGTGTCTATGCAAATGTAAGTTATAGTGTAAAGGAAGTCTTTTTACAAACACAGTTATCAAGACAAATACCTTTTTTTTTTCAAGTTTGCTATTAAAACAAACACAACTCCATCCTTATGTGGCCTAAGGGACTCTCACTTGGGGCATTATGTGGTTCCCTGTTAGCATGGCCTCATCTCAGTTCTGTTACACACTTTCATAGCTCATGCTATATTGCCATGGGTGGTGGTAGCTCAGGCTCCCTGGCTTAATTCCATGGTCCTGACATCATGTAACCCCTCCAGCCGCTCTTCCACTTGACTATTCAGTGAGATACCCAGGCCCATGGGGAAACTAGTGTGGCAGTGCTTTCCAGTCATTCCTACAGAGAACCTGTCTGTATTAAAGGTATGTCTACACATCAAAATAGAGGTGCAATTGTGGCAAGAATGAGGTGGATCTAGCTTTATAGCACAGAGATGGTGTGGCTTCAGTGTGACACAGTCTCTGGGGACCATGGGTACATGTTCCTATGTCCACTCTAGGTTTAGAAGCATGCTGCAATTTTTTTATACTGGGATCATTATCTCATCTACCAAGATTAAAATTAGCACCATTATTTTAACTCAGTTTAAATACCATAGTCTCACCTTCATTTTGTGGCCTATGAAAGAGGAAGGAAAAAGTCTTTGTGCCGTTCATTCATAGCTAAGTTCATTCAGATAACTATTTCCAGTAATCCTGATTCCCTTTAAGCTTTATCAAAAGTGTAATGGCTCTTTAAAAAAGGAAAGATATTTGAAAAGGGAAAGCTTTCAACATTTATCTTAATCTCTACATTGTGCTGCTATGGTCTGAGAGTGCATTTCTCTACATTTTGCTCCCAGTCACTTAGGTCAACCTTCCTGTGGATGGGAGCTAAGAAAACCCACACTGGTAAATGTTTCAGCAATACAGGAGCCACAGGAATCCTAAAGAAACCTCAAGTTTAATGTATTATCCATTTTCTGATCATATTGTTTGTATGCTGTGTTCTTGCATGTATCCTATATATGCAGTGTGTATGTCAAAATATATCAAAGTAAATAATTTGTAAGTGCTGACACAAATATATAGCACCTTTCTATACCATAGAAACATGGTGTGTGTATATAAAGGATATTTGTAACAAACACAGTAAGGGTGGATAATTTAATTTTTAATATTCCCTGCCAGTGAAAGCATCAGGCTAAACTTCTTATGATCTGCGAGTGACTACAGATGGTGTAGCTCTTTATTTTTTAAATTAAGCCAATTATGTTTAAAGGTAATTGATTAATTGTGCCTAAATTCTATTTTATTGTTATTCCATGGCTTATTTCAGCTGGCTAGGATAACAAAAGTGTCTTAGCCAGTGTAATATGTAGGCCTATTACAGCTTACAAACAAAACCAGTTCCCCTTTGGAAGCGTTTTTTTCTTATTCATGTTGCATAGATGTGGAGTGGTCACTTACAACTGCATTTGGCAGCATGAGGGAGAAGATCTTAGGATCTGATCTCTCTCTTCTAAGATATTTGTTTTCTTCTTCCCCTCTGATCAGTAGTTTGCTCTCCTAGGACAGCTGGAACAGCAACACTGAAACTATGGCATTGGTAGTAGAAAGCAAACTATAATAAATAGAATTTAGAGTGAAAAGGGAGGGGTTTGTTTGATTTTTGCTCAGAAAATTATCCTATGTACTTCAGCACCTGCCTGAAGTGTCTGGCCTGTATTGGGTGCAGCTAAGTAAGTGACAGCAAGGCAGCTCCCCATTCCCTGACCCTAAACCTCTACATTTGCCTCAGTGGAAATTACAGCAACGTAGGGCTGCTCTGAATTAATGATTAACTTGGCTCTGGTCCCATAGGAGCCATCTGGGTGGACCTAAAGCAGAGCAGCTCCTGGCTGGCAGGAGCCTGTGAAGGAAAAGACATGGGAGACAGCTGTGTAAGTAGACAGTAACCTGGGATTTGGGGGATCTCGTTGACCAGGGCTTCATGGATACTATGGTAGTACGTAAGGAACTCTAATCTTAGGTTACTTGCTTGATTTAAAAATCTGACTACTCTCTGTTGGGCTTTTCCTAATTTTTCAGTCCTCTAGTCATGTGATTTCTCTTTCGGAGGTAGCAGGTGAGCTGTGTCCCAGCATTATTTGGCTTTCTCTTTGTGAGGAGAGTGGGCAAAGGGATTTTTATTCTTCATTGCAAATGTCGTTACTTTGAAGAACAAGGGGAGCAGTGAGACCTGGCTAAGATACAAATATACCATGGAGGAAAAACCTCATTTATTGTGGAAATAGATAGTTGCATAGGAAATTTCCATAAAAATGAAAAATTATTATTTTGAAGCCTTTGGGCTGTTTTAAACTAAGATGTTGGATGAAGAAAGCAACTGAAAAGTAAAGGGACATTTTCACAATAAGTTTGAAAAAATATTTGAGAAATAAGCATTATATTTAAATGAAAGAAAAATACACTACAGAAGTGCCAGTAGCAGATTAGAAAAAAAGAGATGCACCTTTAAGGAAAAAAATCTTCTTTGTGCTTTAGGTATTCATCATAACCTGATCCTAGATAATTAGTCGAGTTGTCCTGAAAAGATGTTGTCCTTTTTGTAAGTAGTTTTTATTATTTGGTTTTACTCTGTTGCTAATGTCTACTTTTCTAATTCCCTCAGGTAACACTTACAGCACTTCAGGAAGCTGAATGATGATCTTAGTATCTAAGTTTGCTGTTAATTATGTGTAGTAATGTTTGAAGCTTTCGTGACATTGACATCACAATAATGCTAAACTTTTCTGACAAGAAATCGCTGATGTTTTATGTGGCTAGAAGCAGCTGTCCCCTGGCCCCCTCTTCCTAGCTTCCAACCAACATGAGCTTGCTGTGGGTACAGCATCTTACCCAAGGTATCTTCAGTAGCTTTTCTCACTTCTATAGTTTTGCTCCAAATAATGACATGAGACAAGTTCAGGGCCTCCTGTTTAAAGAGGTATAGTGAGATATGAGAGCTTTCCATCCTCCAGAAACCTTGCTTTGGGATGGGTACTGGCAGATCCTTCCCAGGTGTTATATTTACATACAGGAGACATGCTGTGAGAAGGCAGCTGTTCCTGATGCAGTGGGAATGTGACTGACTGATGCTCCAAACATGCCCCAGAGGCTTGCAGCATGGTTGAGGAGACCCACCTTTGTGTTGTGCTCTTTGTGAACCACGTAACAAAGCAGAACAAATGCAGTCTCACAGGGTGACTTACTTGGGAGCTAGAAACTGTCTGCTTAGGTCCACCAACTTGCCCAATCCTTGTTACAAAGACTTTAATGAAAGGCAGATTGTGCTCTTGTTCACTACAAGCATTTAGGTCATTATGTCCCTGGAACCAGAAGTCCTTATGTCCTTGGATCAAGTCTTCAACCAGCTGATTAAAGCCAGATGCTGCAAATGCATGAGAATTTAAGCGTTGGGCCCCAGTAAATATGATGAGATATTCTCAGAAGGAAAAACACTGCTTATTGTTTCCAGAACTATTTTTCAAGCCACATCCTTTCATTAAGGCACTGAAGTCCAAACCATTAATACTGAGCTGTTATCAAGGCTTAGCCCTTAGATTTTTTACCCCATGCAATATACTCAACTGGAAATGAACCAGGTCTCTGGAAGGCCCTGGGTAAGTGGTGAGACTCCCCATTCATTCAGAAGCTTAAGTTATCAAAAATCAAATCCAGAGGAAAAAAATAAAGTGAATATCTGCCTCTCTGAGCCAGGACATTACTCCTGCTCTATGAACTTTGTCAGTGCGAACTTTCACTGGGCTTTCAGGCACAGTTGAACAGGATGAAGTGGTGGATATTTGGGCAAAGGATGCTCATATGTTTTTCTCTTGCTGGAATTTATATCCATAATATAACATGTTTTGATCACATCCTCCTAATTTGTGACTTAGGTGAGAGAACTATTTTGAGTGTGTTTCAGCATTTAATAACAGCACCTCTTAAGCTAAATGATGAATGTTTGTGATTGATTACTTTGCATTTGGATTAGCTCCTCAGTCCAGTTCACCCTATAACTTCATGAATGCTCATGCAAGCATCACACAGAGATAGAAAAGAGGTCAGAGAAGCAGAGGGAAGGTGCGCCAATTAGAACCTGTACAGCTACCAGGGAGTTGTTCGAGAAATTGGCTTTGGGGTTTGGACAAGAGGTATTTCTTATCTGTGTTTGCACTTCATTTTCCAGTGCTCATTGGTAGAAATATAGGATGTTAACTATACTTTATACAGGAATCCAACATGACAGGTTAGGTGGCAGAGGCATTTAGTTTCCAAAGTCACATTCATAGCTCAGGTTGTCTGAATTCAAACAGAAGATTAAGGTAAAATTAATGTAAATGCCTAGCCATATCCCCAGATACTTGATATATGTCACTGCATTGCTCTTCTCATAGCAGCAAAACGTTAATTCTCATCATCTTTTTAATCACTGTGAGTAGTCACCTCATTGCTAGTTTTCATTTGACTATTTATATTTATATTAAATCCTGATGTATTGAAGTTATGTTGTGAGGGCTAATATCTGCTGCTGAATCAGTGGTAGAGTCGCAACAACACACAAGCTTTCTAGTCTTTAAACCTTCTGTATGTTAGAAACAGAATTAGCAAGGTGCAACCTAAGATGAGAATGAGAACAATTTTGCTTAGAATTTAATTTAATTATATTCATTTACTCTTTTAGAATTTAAGCAGAGCTTTGCTTGTTAGCCTGCAGATGAGTCCTGGCAAACTAGAGAGTAAGAGCGTGGCCTTGTTGCCACGGACAATGAATAACTATGCCTGTCAGGGATACAAGGAGGGGTTGCACAGCAAGAACTGTCTGTGCACCCTTAAAAAACACAGTATTTGACTATACAGCTATACATTTTCCTACATGTGCAAAGGCATTGTGTGGACATGTGATGTAGGACCCCAGAAGGATTGGCAAACTTCAGGGGCCTGGGTTACAGCCATTTGAATTTACTTTTAGCATTTTAACCCTAATTAAACAAGAGGCAGATGAAGACATGGAGCAAGAGCATTTAAAACATTTCATAAAAATACTTCATTAATATCTCATAAAGTATTTCATATTATAAATGTCTTTACTGGAACTTTCAAGAAAACTATCTGAATTTGAATGCGGCTGATAACTTCTGTGTGAGTAATGAAGCAAGAATTCTTAATGTTTTTATCAGGTACCTGCAAAAATGGCTTTCAATGAGCTTCACTGATCATGACAGAAAAACTGTATCAGCTAAATATTCATCTTAACAGACATGTGCACAATGAAGCATTTAGATCTTTAACTTATCTTTTTATTAGATGATGTGCCTACAAAGTATGGTGCTTTCAAGCCCAGAAGCCATCGTTTTAGTATACTGCAGTAGATGTACTACTACTCAGCAGCCATCACACAGTTGAACAAGCGTAGTTTTTTCAGACTAGGTAGCAGACAAAGTCTATTTTAGGTTGCTTCTGTTGCCCATGCTGGCTCAGGCACAATCCCTCCCTGCCTGTAAGTACAGACAGGGCACGTGAGCATCAACACTCAAGAGTACATTGTGTCCCAAAGAAATAGGAAACTAAATCTTGAAAGTTACCACTTTTCTAGCACCGAATATGCCATGTTCAGTCAGCCTTCCTAGAAGAGAAATGGGATACATTACATGATTGTTCTGTGAAATGTAAAATGGGATCTTTTATGCATAATTCTGACCTTTCCAACACATTAGCAAACTGAAAGTGCTCTGGTGGGTGCTTATTAAGTGTGGGGTAAATATATGGAATTTGGGGGGGAAAAATAAGCTGCAGCTGATAAATATGCTTTTTTTGTTTCTTCTCCCCTCCAACTTTTAAGAGAATAAATGTCAAGCTTTCAGAAAGTGCTGACAGCTTTTGAAAGGAGAGATCCTTCGGGATGTGGCATGATGAATTGCACAAAAGCATATGACAGGAATAAAGGAGCCTTGGTTTCAACGTGAGTGGACAGGTTCTGGAACTTAAAAGTCAGATCCTTACCTAGTGCATGTCAGCCGAAGTCCAATGTCTTCAGCACAGCTATAGTAATTAATACCAGCCTCTTATCAGCAATTAATGTTAATATTACTATTTGACAAATACAAACCACAAAAGATTGAAAAAGAAAGACAAAAATCTCCCGCACACGCCTCAGATTCTACTATGGGTCTAAGGTCATGTTTTTCAATGGCCTAGCAGTAACTTTTTGCATTTAAAAACTGCACAGTTTTGACTCAGACCAGTTTTCACTATCCTACAGAAATCTAGCACTCTTTTCCACAAGAGTTTTGTATTTCATAAGACTGAAGGAACCAGTGGCAGAGATGCAGATTTGTTACTTTCAGTGCAATTGATTAAATCAGTATTAATATCTAAGGAATTTCTTTTGTAATAGGCTGTATCAAATACCTAGAAATAGAGTGATTGGATAGCAATTAATCTCATGGTTGGCTTGAGCAACAAAATGAGGGAAAACATTATCTTAACAGTCTATTCTGTTGGTATATGAGATTTTGTGCAGAAATAAAAGGAAAACTTCAACTCTGTGGAAGCCACGGGTCCAAGTAAGAGCGAATGAAGTCTGAGAGCAATGGGTGTTAGACGTTTATGTTTGGGGCAGTGAGGGAGCACACACACACATCACCAGCTCTCAGTTCAGTCTCCATCTCAGATAGCAGGTGATCAAACTGTATGAAGCACAAGCAAGACCTGAATTTGGCTTGTTATTCCTAAGGATACTTTCATAAGATAGTGGTGAAGAATGACTACACACTTCACAAATGATCCTTGTGACCCAGCACACATCTCTCAAAGCTTTGTATCAAGCTCTCAGGATGATGCCTTTATTGTGCTTCCTCTTTTCAAGTGGTCTGTAAGTCCTGAATACAGATGGATAGATGGGCTTTCTCCAACTAATTAAAATGAGTGTCTTGGCTAGTCTCCTCTTTTCTTCTTTTTCTTTTTCTAATTCAGGTAAAACCACTTCTGTTTAGCCACAACATTGACATCTTCCCAGTCCAAATTTCATGTAAGTGCCTTTAAATCTCTGGATAACCCAGGCAGATTTTAGACAAGGGCATTAAGTGAGCTGAAGCTTTGTCTGTCCATCTTACTTAGTTTGAAATCAGCCTAGTGCCAGGAGCCAAAACATTATTTCCAGAAAGCTGAATACATGCCAACATTTACTGAGGTTCCTTGCCCAGGAACAGGCTTTATTTAACACAAGAATCTCCACTTCTGCACTGAAAATGAGCTTTGCACCTAGCACAATATGTGATTCTTACTGTTACGAACGAGTTGTCTCCCTCGAGATCTCAGAGGAAGAAGGAGTCCTGGAAATCCTCCACAGGTCAAAACAGATATGGGCCTTGGGTCTTACTCTTTTGTTTACAAGAAACTCTCTGCTGTGTTGCCTGGCAAGTAAAGTCAAAACACATTCGGATCTGAAAAAATGCCCGTAGCTGGTTGGCTGTATTCCTAGGTACAGCATATTAATCAAAATTTGTCTTTTACTAAAAAATAATAGATATAAAAAATTTTAACTGTTAGTGGATTTGCTCCTGCTGGTGGTGCCTTTATTCTGGCAAACTTGTCAAGTTTAATAAGAGTTTAAATACTTAAGTAAAAACCCTACTTGAAGTTGCTTGACATTTGGCTCTAAAAAATCTGTGGTCCTGGAGAAGTAATTGCCCATCAACTAACCAAAAGAAAAATAGAGTAATGAAACCAGATAGAGAAGGATTGGAGTTTATGTACTGCTTTTCTCCTTTAAGGCACAAGTGAAAATGGGTTTTACCTTGAACAGTTTTCATTCCAACTTAAGGAATGTACAAATCCTACAATGTAGGATGAGAAAAAGTAAGTTTCCCTTAAGCAATTGTATTGGGTCTGGCTGAGATGGAGTTAATACTCCCCATAGCAGCCCTCATAGCACTGTGCTCTGCATCAGTAGCTAGAAAGGTGTTGATAACACACCAGTGTTTTGGCTACTGCTGAGCAGTGCTGGCACAGCATCAAGGCTGTCTCTCCAACATTTTTGCCCCCCCCTCAACGGCAGGCTGGGGCAGGGCGAGATCTCGGGAGGGGACATAACCAGGACAGCTGACCTAAACTAACCAAACAGATATTCCATACCATATGACGTCAGCTCAGATATAAAAGCTAAGTAAAGGGAGACGGAAGGGGGGCATTTTTTGTCTTCAGGAGCAACCACTACGCGTACTGAAGCCCTGCTTCCCAGGAAGTGGCTAGACATCGCCTGCTGATGGGAAGTAGAGAATAATATCATTTGTTTTTCTTTGCTTTCGCGCGCGACCTTGGCTTTCAGTTTATTAAACTGTCCTTATCTTGACCCACGAGCCTTTGGTTATATTTTCTTCCCCCTGTCCAGTTAAGAAGGGGGAGTGATAGAGCGGCTTTGGTGGGCACCTGGCATCCAGCCAGGGTCAACCCACTACAGCAATACAACTATGACTTGACCAAACCCAGAGTGACACAGAATGAAATCTTTAACATAACAAGGAGAGTAGAAGGACCACAGCTCCAAAATATTGTCTTTCAGTCCATCTGTTCTATTTAGCAAGAAGGCAGAGATATGCTGAGGTAGAAATTCTGGGTTTTTTACCCACAAGCTCCTTAAGAGTGCAGCTACTGATATTCAGTACTAATATTTTTTTATTTTCTTCTGCTTTTATTTTTTTAGTAGATAATACATACAGGTATTAGTTTCATTATGCCAGAAGACTGTGCTCATATGTAAACTTACACAATGACATATACTGAAAATGGGAGAACAGTTTGAACACTCATGTCAAGAGACTTTATGCACAGCATGTGAATATTTTTTTTATAAATTTAAAAAAAAAATTCAAAAGCTAGGAATATGAACTTGTTTGGAGCACAGGTAAACATATAAGCAGCAAGATGGAGCATTTTCCTCCCTCAGCTGCTTCAAAAATCCAGGACTCCTTGAGAGTTTTACTTTGCAACCTCACCTCTCTTGGACATTAAGATGACTCCAGCCTTAATCCTAGCATTGTCCATAAACTATGCACATACAGCAGTCACAAAATTCAGGATTGGACTTTGAAACTAAAGATAGCAGCTTTGTACCAGCAAGTCATAGTGGATGAAGCCAAATTAGGGTACCTCCTTTTTCTCTACCAGAGACTGTATGTATCTGAAACTGATATATGTCTCATTCAAAACATTTGAATTTGTGCTCCTAATTGTTTGGTTTGGGTTGTTTTATTTCTCTTGAGATGTCCAAATGTTCTTTTCTTTGAGATAAGACATGACCTTGTGATCTACGTGATACAGTCAGGAGACTCAGCCCTGTGTATTTTGTGGCTCATTTACTTTTCAGGCTATTTTTGATAATATGGTCTTTGGGGGATGAGTCCCTCCATACTTCATCTTCCTGACTCTGCAGTGGGTAAAGAGAATTGTCCATCATGGCCAAGTGGTTGGAGAAGGCTTTCAAGATGTGTTATGCCCTCTCCATAGTATAATATGGTTACTACACAGAGCTTCCTTATGCTGAAGGTCTGTGCTATAATGAACCGGGTTCAGAGGTTGTAGGTGTGCTAAACTGGAGTTGTCTGGGGATTGTCTTGATGTCAAGATTGAATTTGCCTGTCAGGCCATCCAGTGAATCTAGATCTTGGTCAGTAAATTGTGGGACATGCAACGTGTGTGCGCTGTTTCCCACTGTTTTTGTTCTCTCAAGTCAAGCGATCTGTGGTGAAAGCCTGTGTTCCTCTACACAGCCTTGCTTGTCACTGTCTCACAACTTCATGCAGCTACAAATCATGTGCGCATGAATGGTTCTGCAAACATCAAGAAGTGTAAGATGCGGAGGATGTGTATGTAAATGTATTACCTATGTTCAGGAACAGTGTTGAAAGCATTTCCAAAAACCTCGATACAGTCATCAAGCAGACATGAAGGTCTTGTTGCTCCAAAACTGTGCAGTCAGGTAGTAAATAGGGATGACTTTGAAGCACCAGGGTGCCTAATGATGCTGTAGACTTTAAAAGACAAAGCTTGCATGAGTGGCCACTGAGAAACTCAATACAAGACAGTAGACTAATGTTTGAGACCTAAACTTATCTCTGTCTTAGAACATGTTCAGGAAAAAACTTAACTCTTCAGATCCTGGTCTCAGAGACCACATGCCTGTTCCACCATCACCTTTAACCACAGATTAAACACCTCCAGGCTCCTGCAATTTTGTGATTAGACATTGCAATCAGCTGATACACACATTCAGGCTACCACCAAAGGGCAATGGAGCTCAATTCTGCAACTGAGTGATCACAACCCTCATCTTAAACCCCGCTCAAGCATTGATCGTACCTTAGACAACCAGTAACACTCAAAAGTCAGCATAAGGCATTTAAACCTCTTTATTAAGGAATGTCAACAATCTTGCTTAACAGCCGTATAGTGTTAGAAATATTGGTGTGTGTGCATGCACATGTGCATATCCATGTTCTTCCAAACTGGCCATGGATCAACCAGTAACTACAAAAGGCCAGGTATAATTAGTGGCATTAAAATTTGCAGTATTTATAAAAATTATTTTTAAAAAAACTCAGATACTGTCTGAAAGTGTGGGGTTTGTATGAGTTTGCATGCTGATGGAAGGCTATGGGAAACATAGTGAAGGCTGTATAAGAGCTTAAATTCTAGGTATTAAGATTTTTCTAGATGGAGAATACTTATAAAATTATCTTTCTCACTGTGTATGTGTAGACATAACAATATATGTGTGTGAAAAATAGAGCTCAGTTTTTTACAATTTTTTTTTCATGAGCTGGCTGATGTGAACTAGACCTGTAAATAGATCCCAAATTAGGTAAACCCTTGGCTTTGCACAACAGAACAAAATTCCTAGAAGCTCCTGTAGTCATGAGCTCAGATTGATCAGAGTATTGCCCCAGATTCTTCTATGATTCTCTGAGAGTAAAAATCTTCTTGGTTTATTTTCATGTGGCTTCAGTTTCATAATAACATGACTTTCTATCTTCACCCAAATCTCCAAAGGCGATTTCAGCACATGTGTAAGATTAAAAAAAAAAAACAAAACTAACATCTGTTCCTGCGTGAACTCATAATAGAGGAATAATCAATAGCTACACAGAGTTATAAATGTCACAGCTCCACACTCACAGAATTCAGACTCGTAACGGGGGAGCTTGCAAAGATCAAGTCTTTTCATGCTCCAACTGGGATTATACTGCTGGTGTTGCCAAAAATATTGAACAGGCAATTCCAGTGTTGTTGTAAAAGGCTTTCATTGATTTGTCAAGTCATTATTTGTGCTTGGTGGTTAAAAAATGAGTAGATTATTCTAGATACTTTTCCTTGAAAATACTAATCAAATTGAAGCTGTTCCCTGAAGTACCTTCCAGCATTTCTGTGATTAGGGAGTATGCTAAACTACATTAATAGGGATTAAGCTTTTAAAATTACTAGGTCCGGATAATTTGAGGTTAGACATTCTAATAGTATTGAAGACAGCACTAAGTTGTTAATTTTTTTTTTTAATTTTTTTTTTTAAGTAGTGGAAATGCCAGAAGGTTGGAACAATGCTTGTTTTACCATAAAGCAACAGGATGATCCTGTAGGCCAGTTAAGGGAAATTTGTCATAGGCAACGTAAATGACAAAGCTGGTAGCGGATTCATTTAATAAAGAATTAAAGGTGAAGAATGTAATTAATGTCAATTAACGTTATTTTTTTGACATAGAAATCTAATTCTCCAAAGAGACAGGAAATCAGGTTAATAAATGTAACTATGTAGATACAATATACTTAAGAATTTATATGTGAGAAGGTAATATCATAACTAAAAATTCTGCACATTTAATGAAAAACCAGCTAACTGACAAATCTTAGAAAATAATTGTCAATAAAAACCAATAATTAAAGTGGAATATTTCAAATCGAATTTGTCAGAGATCAGAAGTCTATGCTAGAAAACAGTTTTGTCATGGTTTAGGAAAAAATGTAACACTAAAAATAGTTGAAATTCTGTCTTAGAAATTCTGCATTAGAAAATGCAGTTACCTTCAAGAGAATGAAATAGCCTCTTCAGTCGCACCTAACTGCAGGTCTCAGGTAAGCTAAACTTGGTCCAAGGAATTTCGAAGCAAAAATAAGACACATAATTTTAAGAGAGCAGATGAACAATCATTAGAGCAACCAGTGATAAAAAGGATAATTTTTCAACCAAAACCCCCTTTTACTTTACATGAATTTACAACTTACTGGATTCAATATAAGAGTGTGTTCAATATTAATTAACTGTGATTTACAGAAATCCAGGCTAATAGTTGTTATGGTCCTTTTGGCTTCAGAATCCATAACTCTAGTCATCTGTTTTCTGTCTATATCCAGAGGCAGCCTTTTTTTTTTTTTTAAAGATGTTTGAATTATTTTATTTTACATCTTTTTTCCCTCACTCTGGAAATTAAGATCTCAGAAGGCTTCTTGGAAGGCATGGAAGACTTCTTTTTATTCATTTGCAAAATAGACAAAGAGGGGACATCTCATTTTGCAGACACAAGGTCACACCATGCAGAAAAAAGGACAATATAATGGAATCAGTTTCATTCAGTGGCAAGAGGACCTACATAATGGTCATTCTTCTCACAAAACTGAAATATTTACAGTGTTTTCTGTAACCTAACCTCAGTTCAACTTTGCTGTTGATTGCACTTCATATAATTTGTGAGTATCTGTTTCCAGAAAAATTCAAAAGCTATAACAACAAAAAGGAAAAAAAATACCCACATTAATTGGAATAGCTGCTTTTTAGCTCTAGAAAAAGAAAACATGAATAAAGGTACTACAAAGTGTATTTTACTCTTAGATCCTCTGATCTTTTATAATCAGTTGCTATGATCATGAACACCTACTGTACCTTTCCTGCTCGTAGAAATTACAAGGAAGTGTCAAGAAAGTTGAGAAATGTGGAAAAACATATGCATGCCCATGTGACTTTTCTTGTAAAGAGCTACATTGTGACAGTTGGTGTCCGTAATAATATTTATGTCGGTGTGGAGCAATCCAGGATCAAAGTCTGTGAAGAGATTATGCATATAACCATTGCAAAATCATTACAATCCTTAGTAAAAATATTTCCTCAAAGCTTGCCAAGAAAAGCTACATGCATATATTAGAACTTCTTCCAACACTCTTTCCCTTCCTAATTCCCTTCCCTCTTTCCTACTTCCATCTTTTCATTATCAATACATAAATTATATAACAGTAGAAGAACTTATGTCCTCTATTAAGAGAAGTATTTATATGCACATATTCAGTATATTTTAATTCAGTATTATTTGCTGAATATTTAAGTTAATCAGGAAATATCCCAACATTAAAGTTAACAGTGATGAGATGAATAACATATAAACAGGTCTGAAGAAGTCATCAGACAATATTGTCTTCAACTCAACATCATGAAGCATGCTAGACTCATTTAATCTACACTTAAATATAGTGTTAAGATGAACACTAGTCCTTCTGCAGCTCCCTGAAGCCATCACACAAGAAGCCGAAACCTAGTAGTTAGTTATAGACTTAGTGCAACCTTTGCCGTAACCACTGGAATGGGAACCTCTCTTTACCTAGGAGTCACAGAACAAACCATTCACTAAGAGATCAGCTTGCTTTAATTTTTCAAAAGAATGAAATAACAATAGCTTATTTTCATTTGTTCATGGCTTTTGGATAGTTAGGCAAAACATTTGGTGACAGGTTTTTTTATATTTTAGGAATTTCAGTTTCCTTTGTTATTGTATGCATGCCTTTCATTTACTATGGGTGTTTATTGGTTTTCTTTAAATATAGATACTAGTAGCATGAAATAGAAAGCAGTCAGACTAGGGGTTCTTTGGAGTGCAATTCATTTCTTCTTCTCTGCATGTGGTGTTTGCAGACTAGATTGGGACTGAAGGGCTCCAGAGCATCATTTTTTCAGTTGGCTGGACACCGAACGCTGGAAAAATAATATAATTTCTTTGAGTTGCAACCCACTTAGATTGGCCACAAATACAAAATGTTTTTTTTTATGGTTACCCCTCCTGCAAGCAGCACATTTTAACTAGCCCGGCACAAGTTAGTAGTAAGTAGTGAACAACCTAGGAAACAGACCCTTGTTCTTATCAGTTTCCATATGGTAAGGCTGATCCCTGTCTTCCTAGTGCCTACACCTCTCACCCTGAAATTTCTCGCTTTTAGCTATTGAAAATATATATGCCTAAGGAAGAAAAGAAAGCATGCTAGCCTGGGCCACAGTCTCCCACTGTTGACTCAGGAGCCCCTGGATTGCCTCTCTTATGCCCACTCACCAGTTGTATTTTATGGGCTATCATCCACCAGAAGGAGGTAGAGCATTCATGGAAAAAATCAAAGTAGACAGAGCAGAATATTATGTCCAGCAGCAAGTGCAGGACTAATTTTGATCAGACCTCAGCATTCAGCTGAGATGAACACAATCTGTACAATTCACTTCTGTGAAAAGCCTTTCTTATCTGTCCCTCTTTAGACAGAAGTGCAGCTGGTTTACTGTCTAAAATATAATTTCTGTTCTTGGCAATCTGTGATGGATTGCAATGTCTTTTTCTCTAGACATACACTGATGAACAGTGAATAATGTTTTTCCTTTACAAAAGAGGTCTTCAAAAAAACACCTCTTAAACTATCAGTATATTAGTTACTATGTGAGCCTGCAGCATCTGATAAATCCATTTCTAGGTATTTTCTCCCAAGGACTCCTGCTACATATATTCTATAAAGGGTACAGGATTGTAATTGGTTGATCGTATGGGAAATTTAGGACTAAAGTCCTCTCTATGACTGAAGTTTAGGAGAAAAGCAACAATGATGTTTCAGAAAAAAAATTTAAGACAATTAAAATGAAATTTATTATGAATATCTGCTAAAATCTAAATGAATTTAGATTTTTCAGGGTCAGCCTGTGAGTTGGAACTGGAAAGAGAAATGCTACTTAAAACTGCTTAGGAATGGTGAAAATTTTGTGGATAACATATCGTAAAACAACACAGAACTGGCCTAAGAGTATGAGCTGAGTAATCCAGTTATTAATTAAGTTTGCAACTAATTGTACTCATCATAATAAACATAAATAAAATGTTTACCACCTCCATCACCATTAGTGCTCCACCACTATGCTCATCACACAGACGTTTTGACATATGCAGTGTTACTCCAAGCACTTCTACAGGTAACAGATTACTGCTGTAACTTAGAGATTTTGAAAATAAAACCTCCTTTTTAGTTTCTTCATTACTTCACCCTTGGGATGTTTTCTCATCTCAGGGCTCAGGAAAGATAGGCACTTCAGAAAGGAGCTATTGAGCAGGAAAGGATCGTGTGCTGACAAACAAGAAATATGGAGGAAAGGGTGTGTTTTGAAATCCCGTGTCTCAGTGGAGCTGGGATGCTTGATCCAGAACTATGGGGATGCGCCTCTCTATCTGTCTGGGACTCCCAGCCTACAGCTGTGTGCTAAAGGTGTAACCTCCAAACATTCTTTTGAAGAACAGAGCAAATCTGCTTTCTTTTAACAATGCTAATAAAGGAGGCTGCCTGCCTTTCAACACTACAACCAAATGGATAGAGGAATTACCTGGAGAGGAAAAAACCTCTGTTAGCCAGAGGCTAAACCCACAGCTCTAATGTGGTAGAAGAGTGCCATACAACTAAGTGACTGGCTGCTCTGGGCAGGACACATATTCTCATAAAATTGTGCTATGCTGAAAAAAGGATAATTCAAAATTCATGGGAACAGAGAGAGGGAGAGCAAAAGAAACCATGCTGCCTCTGCAGCCTGATGGTTAGTGCATTCAGCTGGAAGACGTGTTGAGTTTCTACAGGATATTAAAATATATAGCAGAAAGGTCATAAAGTATATTTCTAAAAAGAAAAGAAAATATGTTTCAAAAGTAGCAGTTTTATTTTTACAATGCTAAAAATTCTGTATGTCATTTTTGGTCTTAAAACTATGCATTTTGGGGTGAGGAGGGCTTATGTTACATTATCATTGAGAAAGAAAATAATGCGATATAATAGTTGAAGTGATACAATGAAAATGCAAAAAAACAGCCTAGACAGTTACGGGTTTAGGTTCAGTTCTTACCATTTCACTACTTTAGGGCAAGAATCAGGTTCAGCTGAACCTATTATTTATGTATCAGCTATCAGTAGAGATTTAATCACATATCTGCAGAAAGGAAGCTATAAATCTTATCAGCCCAATTGAAAGTCACTGCTTGTACATCTGGTGGGCTTAGTAGGTTACATTTTCTGTGCAGCAGACAAACCATGCAAAATCCACTGTTTGTTGGTTTACATTGGTAAGCTGCTGAGCAGTCGGTGTGTTTTCTTGCTACAAGCAGGTGTGATTCAATAGCAGGAAGGAAATTCAAAGTGAAAACATGGTGGGGTGGGGGAAAGACATCTGTTGCTTCTGAAATCTAAAACCTACCAGTGTTTTATTTTTGGCGCCGAGCTTTGGAGCCAGGCAAGCTGGCTTGTAGTAGAAGTTCATGAGTTTGGGTGTTTTTTTGTTGTGTCTTATAGAAGAGGCAAAGTCCTAGTCCTACCTCTACTGATGCTCATGTCATGACTTGGCTGGTGCAGAAGGTGCAAGACTTGATCACAAAAGCAGAGAAGTGATGAATATCTTCAACTAGTATTGAGATTTAATTGCTGAAAAATCTTAAAATACAGCTCAGGGAACCTTCATTTTGTTTTAAAGGGGTGCATGGTGTGGGCTTCAGAATAGTAATTCTCCATGTGTCATGTATCATATATTAGTTGCATGTGTTTTCTTCACATTAAAAAACATAATTCTAAAGGCTAGTTACTTTTGCATCTAGCCCGTCATCAGCCTGAGAGGTGTACTCCTCCAGAGGGAGGAGACTTTCTACTGTAAACACGTAGCACCAGCCACTGTTCCTATGAGAGGATGAGAATGTTTGTTAGTAAAACTCTGTGCAGGATTTTGAAAGTGTAAGTATATGGTTAGGTGTCCAGTGCTTCTGTTGGTTAAAACGATTATAGTTTGCTTTTTAACCGAACTGTTGCCTCTGTTTTTCATAACTGATCGGTATTGTTTTGCTGCAAATGCATCAAGATGGATAAGATGCAATAAATATGTAGGAAAACATGATGTTGATTTATGTCTAGATTGAATAGGTCACCATTTGGGTCTATTTATATTTTTAATTGGGTGCGTGACTTTGTCAGGTAAGGATACCCCTTGTCCTTGCTATGATTTAACTGAGCCTTAAGCATTTTGTCTGAATGAAAAATGTTTATTTACAAATGGTTTTCAGAGGACTCATGGGATTTGCATGTACAAAAAGAAAGCCTTTTTTCTCCTGCTAACAAGCATGACTAGGCATTGTAGAATGAGATTAATTAACATGTGTCCTGGAATTACCCGGTAATGTTTAGCAGAAGAAAATCTAACCTATTTTTAAAACTCTGAAAACCCAAGCTTCATAAAAATGACACAAAAGCCCTCTACAAACTACATTTTTAAAAACTACAAACCACATTTTAAAAAACTACTGCTTTACACTTAATACTGGTACTTCTTCAGATGTCTATTAATATTAAGACATAACTTTGCTACCATTTAAAATGAAACTTTTTTAAAATGCCTATTTCTGATTGTATTGGCTTTGTGTGGCAAGGTTTTGGTAGTGGGGGGGGTTACAGGGGTGGCTTCTGTAAGAAGCTGCTGGAAGCTTCCCCTGTGTCCGAGAGAGCCTATACCAGCCGGCTCTAAGACGGACCCGCCACCGGCCAAGGCTGAGCCAATCAGCAATAGTGGTAACGCCACTGTGATAACATTTTTAAGAAGGAAAAAAAGTTGGGACAGATGTAAATGGCAGCCGGAGAGAGGAGTGAGAACATGTAAGAGAAACAACCCTGCGGACACCAAGGTCAGTGAAGAAGGAGGGGGAGGAGATGCTCCAGGCGCCGGAGCAGAGATTCCCCTGCGGCCCGTGGTGAAGACCACGGTGAGGCAGGCTGTCCCCCTGCAGTCCATGGAGGTCCACGGTGGAGCAGATATCCACCTGCAGCCCGTGGAGGACCCCACGCTGGAGCAGGTGCGTTCCCGAAGGAGGCTGTGACCCCGTGGGAACCCCGCGCTGGAGCAGGCTCCTGGCAGGACCTGCGGATCTGTGGAGAGAGGAGCCCACGGAGCAGGTTTTCTGGCAGGACTTGTGACCCCATGGGGGACCCACGCTGGAGCAGTCTGTGCCTGAAGGACTGCACACCGTGGAAAGGACCCACGCTGGAGCAGTTCGTGAAGAACTGCAGCCTGTGGGAAGGACCCATGTTGGAGAAGTTCATGGAGGACTGTCTCCCGTGGGTGGGACCCCACGCTGGAGCAGGGGAAGAGTGTGAGGAGTCCTCCCCCTGAGGAGGATGAAGCGGCAGAAGACAATGTGTGATGACCTGACCATAAACCCCATCCCCGTCCCCCTGTGCCGCTGGGGGGTTGGTAGAGAAACCAGGAGTGAAGTTGTGCCCGGGAAGAAGGGAGGGGTGGAGGGAAGGTGTTCTGAGATTTGGTTTTACTTCTCTTTACCCTACTCTGGTTGATTTGTAATAAATTGAGTTAATTTTCCCCAAGCTGAGTCTGTTTTGCCCATGACAGTAATTGGTGAGTGATCTCTCCTGTCCTTATCTCGACCCACAAGCTCTTTGTTATATTTTCTCTCCCCTGTCCAGCTGAGAAGGAGGGGGAGTGATAGAATGGCTCTGGTGGGCACCTGGCGTCCAGCCAGGGTCAACCCATCACACTGATACCAGTAGAAATAGATTACATATTGAAATTAAGAGACAGATAAGTCACTTAAATATGTATTCATAAGATTCAATTATGCAGTAATACTGGTATTCTCTGTTTAGCTTGCTATTGTCTTCACCCATCATATATATATTTTTCTTTAATGTTATGCAGAATGGAAAAATACATATACTTTCAGCATTGCAAAACAAAAGCAGAAAATAGTATGAGAATGATAATTTCTGTATCTTAATGGAAACTCTTTTCTGTTTTCCTAAAAATTATGCTTTTTCCACAGTTTTTTGTACAGGTCAGTTTTAAAAAGGATATTTTTGAAAGATTAGTAATAATTAATTAGTAAAGAATATACAACTTAGTCCTTTGCTGATATTCTCTTCATCTTCATATCTTTTGAAGGTTGCATTTCTTCATCCATCCATGCTGTAGACACATCCTTAGTTTTCTGTAACCCATGTTTAACATCTCTAGGCAATATTTCTATAGATTGTACACCATATTGTGAAATTTATGCTGAGTGATGCTCTGACTCTCACTTGCATATCCACCCTTTTAGTTTTTGGTACCAAGAGGGATGGTTCACAGAGTTTAAAACATTAAAAACTGCTCTTTAAACTTGGATCAATAACTTTATGGGAAGGAAATTGCTCCTTCATCTCAATTAACTTCCAATACAAGAGGTGTTCCTGAGAATTTTGCTCGAATATTTCGTGACAGCTCTGACAGGAAGATTCCCAGCTATCATCTCCATCATAGGGACAATAGAAACACATTTCTATGCTCTCACTTCTGTTCTATTGTTCTTCTGTCACATAAATCTATTTAATCTATTTTATTTGCAGCTGACAGCTCAACAGAAAAGGAAAAAAAAAAAAGCTTGAGCTACTTGAAGTTTCTAAGAGACAGAGAAAAGGATGGTGAAATAAAACTACAGCATTAGTGGTCCAGTGGCTACAGCTCTCATTCAGAACATATGTGAGGCAAAATCAAATCTCTCCTTATTTCAAAGGAGCAAGGGGTAAGGTCAGATGTTTAATGAATGAGGTAATTGGAAGCAGTACAGGTGGTGAGCGACACTAGGAGAACTTTTAAACACTAAGGTGACGCAGTCATGAAATGGGTTAATATGATTCTACAATATTTTAGAAAAGATGCTCTGCTCCGCTCTGTGATTTTCACTTTTTGAATCCAGGAAACAAAAGCCTAAGAAGGGATGTAACTGTAAATACATCAGCACTGTTATTACTGGGGAGGATAAAGAGCTATTAAAGTTAAAAGGCAATACTGGCATAATTACAAACGGTTATAAATTTGAGGTGAATATACCTAGTCTGAGAATTAGAATAGGTTTTCTAAGCATCAGTGTAGTGGAACCACTTTTTAGTGCAAGCACTGGAAACACAAGCCCTAGCTAGTTTTTACAAGGAACTCTATTAAATGTATTCCTGGGATTATACATTACAACTGTCTACTGTGAAAGAGGATTGGACTTGATGAGGTAAGGAGCACCCTTTACTTCCTTGAGTCTTAATTCCAAAAGAAATAATGCAGATGATTGCTGTCACCAGGTGAAAAATCCAGAACTCTATATAGGCAAATTCTATCTCCTATTTTACTCTATTCTTTTCCAGCTAAATTCTGGAAGATGGTAAAGCCATGCCACTGTTACTAATTTTTCAGGTAAATTCTTAAAATTTAAGTCCTATGGAATCCCGTAATCTGACTGCTAGGATATCATCTCCAGTGCCTGTTCTGCCATGAGTCAGCAGCGTGCCATTCTGGTGACAGAGGCTATCCGCATATGGGGCTGCATTTACAAAAATGATGTCATCAGGTAACGCACAAGGAGATGCAAGGGGAGCTGGAGGGGAAGCCTTATTGCAGCCTTCCACGAGCTGCTCGGAAATTATAGAGAAGACAGAGGCAGACTCGTCTTGGGTGCAGAGCAAGAGGGCAGTCAGCAGGCAGAGGTCACAAGCTGCAGCAAAGAGAACTCAGCTGCAAGGGCAGAAAGACTTTCACAGTGGGTTTGGTTAAGCGCTGCAACAGGTTTCCCAAGCAGATACTAGAATCTCCCTCCTTCAAGATTTTCAAAACTAAGCTGAACAAGGCCATGAGCAACATGCTCTAATTTTGGAATTATCTCCACTTTGAGTAGGAGTTAGAGGTTGCTTTCAGACTACAGTTTTCTGATTGTCACTGAGAATTGTTCCCAAATTAATTTCTACTATGATTTTTAAGAGTACAGGTGTGCATCAGTTTTCAGCTGCCCAACCTAAAATACATAAAGGTATTTCCAGATACACATTTAAAATGCCACTTTTGCAAAGCTTGCCTTCTGCCCATTAGCTCTAGTAATTTTCTATCTGCTGAGTAAACATCTTCTTACAGATAATTCAGCTGAGAGGCATGCATTAGAAGAACTTTGTGGCTGAGTTTGCTAACATTACACAAAATAAGCTTCTTGGTGATTTTAAGATTTGTTTATCTTCTTAGATTGTGTTCACAGTGCTTTTAAAAGTTACAAAAATGCTCAGTTTCCACCTTACTATTTGGATGTAAAGCAGCTGACAAAATACTTTAAAAACTAATAATCTGTTACAGGTCTCTGTTAATGCATTTCAGTGTTAGGTATTATGATATGTGAAAAAAACCCAAGAACCTTAGTTTTTAACAAAAAGGAACCCAGCTGGTTCCTTTTCCATGAAGGGAGGTTATGTCACTAACAGCTACTTTTCTAGGAGTGCCTTGCTAAAAATTTCTGTAACTCTTAAGAAAGAATCAGCATTGTTCCTTTGCCTCAATTCCTCTCATATCATGGGAAACCCATTTTTATGAATTACTCTCATGTCTCATAATGATACTTCTGAAAAACACATTGACATTTTGACATTTGAGATTACAAAAAATGTTAGATATTAATAATAAAGTGTGAAAAAAGAATATGTCCAGATTCTCCAAAATGTTGTCACTACTTGTCATTACTGAGTTGTATGCACCGTAAGTACTATCAGTATGTTACAATAACTTATATTTTCTCTCTAGAAAAATCTACAGCCTATTGACATCAGTCACCCCCTAGCTTTTATGGAAGTCAAAATCAAATTTTGACTGTGGTGAGTACCATATTCTAGTGATTTCACATTATTTAATTTGCATAACCTTAAACATACAAAAGTTAGTTGGAATTGCCTCAAAATGGTTTATCAGTTGCTACTCTCTTAAATTGCTCCCAACAGTGCACACTCAGCAAATGGGTAATCATGAGATTTCTTTTTCTGCTACTTAACTCACAAAATGAAATGTCCTGCATCAGAGTAAAATCACTCTACTTTATTCACCATCAAAGCATGTAGTGCACTAGGTCCACCACCTTTTCAAACCTGGCTTCATCTCAGTTCCAACAAAGTTACTAAAATAAAAGATTTAATATGTAACCAGCATCTCTCCAAGGCTACCAAAAATCCAAGAAACATATATGTACTTATCCCTCCTTCAGAAGGGAAAACTACTCACTCCCTACATAAAGTGAGTCTCAGTCAGCAGAAATGGTTGCAAGCAAAAGTTTCCTTGCCACTGACTCAGACTTAGAGTCCATGCCATTTAGCCTGACATTGTCCAAAGTTTAACACTGCTGTTACTTTGTAAGTATGAAATTTTGGACATGTTTAAAGAAATGAAATGAAGGAAGACATTATTAAATTATACTGAATGTTACTGAGAGTATCTCAATGTGATCAAAGCAAATTGAAAGTAGGTTTGGTCTCCACTCTCTGCATGATGGGACTGGTAATGGAAGCTAAAGGAGTAAATGGATTAAGATACTAGAAATGGGATGATATAATTTTCTGAACTCAGTAGCTTGGCCCTGCTTGCACTATCCAGGTGAATCTCTGCTGAGCCTTCATTCAGTTCACTTTGGAGTGTTCAGGATACAGATCTCACCTCACTTACCTACAGCTGGCTTGGATGTTTAAATGTACTTTAGTGCAAAAAGGCAATTGAGACAATTTGCAAAATGGCAAAAATAAAGCCCCTGACAATCATAACAATGGAACAAATTCTGCTACATTAATTTGAAGCCAAATGATGCAAACATACATAAAAATGTGTCTTATGTTGTGTTTTAATTTTGGTTTTCCAGGTGCAAAAACAGATAAAAAACTAAAAGCATGGTGTTCATATATTATCACCTATAAAATGCTTTGAGTAGTGCCATAGAATCATAGAATCACAAAATCATTTAGGTTGGAAAAGACCTTTAAGATCATTGAGTCCAGCCATAAACCTAGCACTGCCAACTCTACCACCAAACCATGTCCCTAAGCACATCTACACGCCTTTTAAATACCTCCAGGGATGGTGACTCAACCACTTCCCTGAGCAGCCTCGTCCAATGCTTGACAACCCTTTTTGATAAGAGATTTTTCCCAATTTCCAATCTAAACCTCCCCTGGTGCAACTTGGGGCCATTTCCTCTCATCCTATCACTTGTTACTTGGGAGAAGAGATGACACCCACCTCCTACAACCTCCTTTCATGTAGTTGTAGAGAGCGATAAGGTCTCCCCTCAGCCTCCTTTTCTCCAGGCTAAAAAACCCCAGTTCCCTCAACTGCTCCTCATAAGACTTGTTCTCTAGACCTTTCACCAGCTTCATTGCTCTTCTTTGGACACGTTCCAGCACCTCAATGTCTTTCCTGTAGTGAGGGGCCCAAAACTGAACACGATATTCGACGTGTGGCCTCACCAGTGCCGAGTACAGGGGGATGATCAGTTCCCTGCTCCTGCTGGCCACACTATTTCTGATGCAGGCCAGGATGCCGTTGGCCTTCTTGGTCACCTGAGCACACTGCTGGCTCACATTCAGCCGGCTGCCAACCAACACCCCCAGGTCCTTTTCCACCAGGCAGCTTTCCAGCCACTCTTCCCCAAGCCTGTAGCGCTGCATGGGGTTGTTGTGACCCAAGTGCAGAACCTGGCATTTGGCCTTGTTGAACCTCATACAATTGGCCTCGGCCCATTGATCCAGCCTGTCCAGATCCCTCTGTAGAGCCTTCCTGCCCTTGAGCAGATCAACCCTCCCTCCCAACTTGGTGTCATCCACGAACTTACTGAGGGCTCACTCAATCCCCTCATGCAGATCACTGATAAAGACATTAAACAAACTGGCCCCAATACTGAGCCCTGGGGAACATCACTTGTGACTGGCTGCCAACTGGATTTAAGTCCATTCACCACCACTCTTTGGGCCCAGCCATCCAGCCAGTTTTTTATCCAGTGAAGAGTGCACCTGTCCAAACCATGAGCAGCCAGGTTCTCCAGGAGAATGCTGTGGGAAATGGTGTCAAAAGCTTTAGTGATGTCCATGTAGACAACATCCACAGTGGGTCACCTTATCACAGAAGGAGTTGAGGTTAGTCAGGCAGGACCTGCCTTTCATAAACCCATGCTGACTGGGCCTGATCACCTTGTTCTGTACGTGCTGTGTGATGGCACTCAGGATGATCCACTCCATAACCTTCCCCAGCACCAAGGTCAGGCTGATAGGCCTGTAGTTCCCCCAATCCTCCTTCCAGCCCTTCTTGTGGACGGGCATCACATTTTCTAACCTCCAGTCAGCTGGGACCTCCCCAGTTAGCCAGCACTGCAGGTAAATGATTGAAAGTGTCTTGGTGAGCACTTCCACCAGCTCCCTCAGTGCCCTTGGGTGGATCCCACCCAGCCCCATAGGCATCTGTGTGTCTAAGTGGTGTAGCAGGTTGCTGACCATTTCCCCTTGGATTATGGGGGCTTCATTCTGTTCTCCATCCGTGTCTTTCAGCTCAGGGGGCTGGGTACCCCAAGAACAGTTGGTCTCACTATTAAAGACTGAGGCAAAGAAGGCATTAAGTACCTTAGCCTTTTCCTCACCCTTTGTCACAATGTCTTCCCCACATCCAATAAAGGATCCAATAAAAGATCTCCTTAGCCCTCCTTTTGTTGATAATGTATTTATAGAAATATTTTTTATTGTCTTTTATGGCAGTAGCCAGACTAAGTTCTAGCTGGGCTTTGGCCCTTCTAGTTTTCTCCCTGCATAACCTCACAACATCTTTGTAGTCTTCCTGAGTTCCCTGCCCCTTCTTCCAAAGGTCATAAACTCTCCTTTTCTCTGAGTTCCAGCCAAAGCTCTCTGTTCAGCCAGACCGGTTGTCTTCCCTGCTGGCTTATCTTTTGGCACATGGGGATGGCCTGCCTGGACCTTTATGGTTTCCTTCTTGAAGAACGTCCAGCCTTCCTGGACTCCTTTGCCCTTCAGGAATGCCTCCCAAGGGACTCTGTCAACCAGTCTCCTAAACAGGTCAAAGTCTGCCATCCAGAAGTCCAAGGCAGCAGTTCTGCTGACCCCCCTCCTTACTTCTCCAAGAATTGAAAACTATCATTTAATGATTGCTGTGCCCAAGGTGACCTCCAACCACCACATCACCCACAAGTCCTTTGTCCTGGTTTCAGCTGGGATAGAGTTAACTGTCTTCCTAGTAGCTGGTACAGTGCTATGTTTTGAGTTCAGTATGCGAAGAATGTTGATAACACTGATGTTTTCAGTTGTTGCTCAGTAGTGTTTAGACTAAAGTCAAGGATTTTTCAGCTTCTCATGCCCAGCCAGCGAGAAAGCTGGAGGGCACAAGAAGTTGGCACAGGACACAGCCAGGGCACCTGACCCAAACTGGCCAACGGTGTATTCCATACCATGTGACGTCCCATCTAGTATAGGAACGGGGAAGTGGGGGCAGGGAATCGCTGCTCAGGGACTGGCTGGGTGTCGGTCGGCGGGTGGTGAGCAATTGCACTGCGCATCATTTGTACGTTCCAATCCTTTCATTATTGCTGTTGTCATTTTATTAGTGTTATCATTATCATTATTAGTTTCTTCTTTTCTGTTCTATTAAACCGTTCTTATCTCAACCCACGGGTTTTGCTTCTTTTCCCAATTTTCTCCCCCACCCCACTGGGTGGGGGGGGAGTGAGTGAGCGGCTGTGTGGTGTTTAGTTGCTGGCTGGGGTTAAACCACGACAGTCCTTTTTTTTGGCGCCCAACGTGGGGCCCGAAGGGTTGAGATAATGACAAACCTGACCAGAGCTTGTTAAAACAAATTTGTTATAAGCATTCATTATATGGGTCTAATAGTCGCTGGTCATTATGTTGATTATGTGTTCTTAGAGTTGTTGCTCTGGTTTTTAAAGTTCTGTTATGTATCACCTCGCTTGCTGTATGTAGTCCCTCTTCTGCTGCTTATCATCCGTGGGAGGTGGATTAAGGTTTTCGCTTTGATGTATTGTATAACACTGGTTTATGGTATGGTAAAGTCGTCGGCTGTGGGATTAATCTGGTACTTGCACTCAGCATTGTCACCTTTATACTGTGGGAGTCATCTGTGGGAAACTATTAAAAATTATACCATTTACCTTTCCTCTTTGGAAAACCAGTCTATGGGTGGGATACCTTTCTTCCCTTCTCCTTTCTCCTTCAGTCCAGTTACAATGGTGTTTGAGAATTTTGAAAAATTTGAATACTCTTGGGATGTTGGGACCAGCACGATCCTAGCCCTACTGCTAGGAATTAGCATGCTTCTGAATGTGGTTCAGCTCTCGTTTAAGGTTAAACAACTATTTAAGAAAATCACCCAGAGAGCTGCCCCAAGGCTGGATAATTATGAGTGGCAGGGTGTGGGGGGTACTATGGGCAAGTACCTAGAAAAGTGGGCACCTCCAGTGTTTTGGAAATTCACCCCTGAACAAGTGCAGAATCAGAAGAACTAGTAAAATATTTGGAAAAGGTATGCTGTCACCCCGGCAGCTCCAGAGAGATACGAATTACTGCAACGTGCTGGGGCCTGGCCCATGCCTATCGAGCCCTGTTCAACACCACTCAGTACCCTCAAGGGGAAGAGAAGGTCTCTGGACCTAACAACAAAATGATGAGCACTGCGGTCACTCAAACCTCGGCAACGGGCACTGCGGCCCCTCCAGCCCCGGCGACGAGCACTGTGGCTACCCAAACCTCAGCGACAGGCACTGCAGCCCCTCCAGCCTTGGCAATGAGTATGGCAGCTACCCAAACCTCGGCAACGGGCACTGAGGTCCCTCCAGCCCCAGCAACGAGCACAGCAGCTACCCAAACCGTGGCAACAGACACTGCGGTTATCCGAGACCCGGCGAGTGGTACTGCAACTGAACCAGTGGACCAACCTGCACCAGTATCAGTTGCCCCTGTACATAAAAAGAAATATACAAAAAAATCAGTTTGCTTAGCGAAGGATGAAGGTGAACCAGGGTCATCATGGGAACAGGAGGAAGAGGCAGAACCAGAGGTAATAACCCGGTCCCTATCCTTGAGTGAGCTGCGGGATATGCAAAAAGATTTTGGCCACTGTATAGGTGAGCATATTATCACCTGGCTCCTCCGATGCTGGGACAATGGGGCTAATAGCTTGGAATTAGAAGGTAGGGAAGCCAAACAGCTGGGATCACTTGCCAGGGAAGGTGGCATTGACAAGGCAATTGGAAGAGGGACACAAGCCATCAGCCTCTGGAGGTGACTCCTGTCAAGTGTGAAGGAAAGGTACCCCTTTAAGGAAGATGTTATATGTCAATCAAGCAAGTGGACAACCATGGAAAAGGTATCCAATATCTGAGGGAATTAGCTGTGCTAGAGACAATTCATCATGATCCGGACAACCCACAATTACCCAAAGATCCAGACGAAGTCCAATGCACACGACCCATGTGGCGGAAGTTTGTACGGAGCGCACCATCGTCCTATGCCAACTCACTGGCAATAATGACCTGGAAAGACGAAGAGGCACCGACAGTGGATGAAGTGGCTCGCCAACTCCGTCAATACGAAGAAAATCTCTCCTCCTCCCTACAAGCCTGCATTTCGGCTGTGGAGAAGCTGTCCGAGGATTTCCAGCAATTCAAAGAGGAGATGTCCTATTGCCCACCTGTAAGGACCAATGTCTCAGCTATTAGGAGTGAGCGCTCCTCTGCCCAAGAGAGAGAATATAGAAGGTACACACCACGAGGTGCCCTGTGGTTTTACTTATGTGATCATGGAGAGGACATGAGGAAACGGGATGGAAAACCTACCTCAGTCCTAAATGCACGGGTACGTGAGCTGCAAGGAAAAACCACCACAAAAGGGGATTCTACCAGGAAAAATGCCGCTCCGATTTCCAAACAGAGTAGAAGGGCTGATCTTATTTCTGATCCTCTTGAAGGGACTTCTGAGCCAATTTTACGAGAAGTGAATACCGGATACTCTGACCAGAATTAGAGGGCCCCTGCCTCCAGCCAGGTGGAGGAAGGGGATAACCAGGTCTATTGGACTGTGTGGATTCGATGGCCTGGCACGTTAGACCCACAGGAGTATAAGGCTCTAGTAGACACCAGCGCACAGTGCACTCTAATGCCATCAAGTTATAAAGGGGCAGAACCCATTTGTATTTCTGGTGTGACAGGGGGATCCCAAGAGTTAACTCTATTGGAAGCTGAAGTAAGCCTAACTGGGAATGAATGGCAGAAACACCCCATTGTGACTGGTCCAGAGGCTCCGTGCATCCTTGGCATAGACTATCTCAGGAGAGGGTATTTTAAGGACCCAAAGTGGTATCGATGGGCTTTTGGTATAGCTGCCTTGGAGACGGAGGGCACGGAACAGCTGTCTACCCTGCCTGGTCTCTCTCAAGACCCTTCGATTTTGGGGTTGCTGAGGGTTGAAGAACAACAAGTACCAATTGCTACCACGACGGTGCACCGGTGCCAATATCGCACCAACCGAGACTCTCTGATTCCCATCCACAAGTTGATTCGCCAGCTGGAGAGCCAAGGAGTGATCAGCAAAACTCGCTCACCCTTTAATAGTCCCATATGGCCCGTGCGAAAGTCTAACGGGGAGTGGAGACTAACAGTTGACTATTGCGGCCTGAATGAAGTTACACCACCGCTGAGTGCTGCCATTCCAGATATGCTAGAACTTCAATACGAACTAGAGTCAAAGGCGGCCAAGTGGTATGCTACAATTGACATTGCTAATGCGTTTTTCTCAATCCCTCTGGCAGCAGGGTGTCGTCCACAATTTGCCTTTACTTGGAGGGGTGTCCAGTACACTTGGAATCAATTGCCCCAGGGGTGGAAACACAGCCCCACCATTCGCCATGGACTAATCCAGACTGCACTGGAAAAAGGTGAAGCTCTGGAACACCTGCAATACATTGATGACATCATTGTATGGGGCAACACGGCAGAAGAAGTCTTTAAGAAAGGGAAGAAAATAATCCAAATCCTTCTGAAAGCCGGTTTTGCCATAAAAGAAAGTAAGGTCAAGGGACCTGCACGGGAGATCCAGTTTTTAGGAATAAAATGGCAAGATGGACGTCGTCAGATCCCAATGGACGTGATTAACAAAATAGCAGCTATGTCTCCACCAACTAATAAAAAGGAAACACAGGCCTTCTTAGGTGTCGTGGGGTTTTGGAGAATGCATATTCCAAATTACAGTCTGATTGTAAGCCCTCTCTATCAAGTGACCTGACAGAAGAATGATTTTCAATGGGGCCCTGAGCAACAACAAGCCTTTGAACAAATTAAACAGGAGATTGTTCACGCAGTAGCCCTTGGACCAGTCCAGACAGGACAAGATGTTAAGAATGTGCTCTATACTGCAGCTGGGGAGAATGGCCCTACCTGGAGCCTCTGGCAGAAAGCACCAGGGGAGACCCAAGGCCAACCCCTGGGGTTTTGGAGTCGAGGATATCAGGGATCTGAAGCTCGCTATACTCCAACTGAAAAAGAGATATTGGCAGCATATGAAGGAGTTCAAGCTGCCTCAGAAGTGGTTGGTACTGAAACACAGCTCCTCTTAGCACCCCGACTGCCAGTGCTGGGCTGGATGTTCAAAGGAAGGGTCTCCTCTACACATCACGCGACTGATGCCACGTGGAGTAAGTGGATTGCACTGATCACACAACGGGCTCACATAGGAAACCCCAGTCGCCCAGGAATTTTGGAATTGATCACGGACTGGCCAGAAGGCAAAGATTTTGGAATGTCACCAGAGGAGGAGGTGGCACATGCTGAAGAGGCCCCGCTGTATAATAAACTGCCAGAAAATGAGAGGCAATATGCCCTGTTCACTGACGGATCCTGTCGCATCGTGGGAAAATATCGGGGGTGGAAAGCTGCCGTGTGGAGTCCTACACGACAAGTTGCAGAAACTGCTGAAGGAGAAGGTGAATCGAGTCAGTTCGCAGAGATGAAAGCCATCCAGCTAGCATTAGATATTGCTGAAAGAGAAAAGTGGCCAGTGCTCTATCTCTATACTGACTCATGGACGCTGGCAAATGCCCTGTGGGGGTGGCTACGGCAATGGAAGCAGAGCAACTGGCAGCGCAGAGGTAAACCCATTTGGGCTGCCGCGCTGTGGCAAGATATTGCATCCCGGCTAGAGAATCTGGTTGTAAAAGTACGTCATGTAGATGCTCACATACCCAAGAGTCGGGCCACTGAAGAACATCAAAACAACCAACAGGTGGATCAGGCTGCCAAGATTGAAGTGGCTCAGGTGGACCTGGACTGGCAACATAAGTGTGAACTATTTATGGCTCGGTGGGCCCATGATGCTTCAGGCCATCAGGGAAGAGATGCAACATATAGATGGGCTCGTGATCGAGGCGTGGACTTGACCATGGATACTATTGCACAGGTTATCCATGAATGTGAAACATGTGCTGCAATTAAGCAAGCCAAGCGGTTAAAGCCCCTGTGGTATGGAGGGCGATGGCTGAAATATAAATATGGGGAAGCCTGGCAGATTGACTATATCACACTCCCACAAACTCGCCAAGGCAAGCACTATGTGCTCACGATGGTGGAAGCAACCACTGGATGGCTGGAAACATATTCTGTACCCCATGCCACCACCTGGAACACTATCCTGGGCCTAGAAAAGCAAGTCTTGTGGCGACATGGCACCCCAGAACGAATTGAGACAGACAATGGGACTCACTTCCGAAACAACCTCATAGACACCTGGGCCACAGAGCATGGCATTGAGTGGGTGTATCATATCCCCTATCATGCACCAGCCTCTGGGAAAATTGAGCGATACAATGGACTGTTAAAGACTACATTGAGAGCAATGGGGGGTGGAACTTTCAAACATTGGGATACACATTTAGCAAAAGCCACCTGGTTAGTCTACACCAGAGGATCTGCCAATCGGGGTGGCCCTGCCCAGTCAGAACTTTTACCTACTGTAGAAGGGGATAAAGTCCCTGTAGTGCACATAAAAAATATGTTAGGGAAGACAGTCTGGGTTACTCCTGCCTCAGGCAAAGGTAAACCCATTCGTGGGATTGCTTTTGCTCAAGGGCCTGGGTGCACTTGGTGGGTGATGCGAAAAGATGGGGAAGTCCGATGTGTGCCTCAAGGGGATTTAATTTTAGGTGAGAATAGCCAGAATTAAACTGTATATTAGTTGCTATATAACCCTGCTACTGTACGTTATCCTTACTATAATTGTTATATGCTATATCCGTAGTACTATAGTAAGAATCACTTAGATCAAGCAAGAAAAGAACTGTGATAAAACTGAGCAAAGCGCAGTAGTGATGGAACCAGAACTGACTCCAGCATGCAACAATCCAACGGTGCACACCATCCTCCTGCTGCGCCCAATGTCACCTGCTTGTCACACCGCACTGAAGCCCAATTCTGATCTACCGACTGAGAGGACTTTGCACCATCCCTCCTGCCCAGAAAGACTGGTATGACAGATGGAGCCCAGAGTCGGAAACTAAATGAACTCAATGAACATTTTATGAACATGACCCATGAACTAAAGGAATGATCTCTCTGTGTGTGTATACATATATATATATATATATCTCATTGTTCATATGTCTTAAAGGGATGGAAAGTTGATGATGATTGATCAGGATGTAACTAAAGGTATGGGAACTGTGCATGACGTCAATGGTATAGAATAAGGGGTGGATACTGTCCTGGTTTCAGCTGGGATAGAGTTAACTGTCTTCCTAGTAGCTGGTACAGTGCTATGTTTTGAGTTCAGTATGCGAAGAATGTTGATAACACTGATGTTTTCAGTTGTTGCTCAGTAGTGTTTAGACTAAAGTCAAGGATTTTTCAGCTTCTCATGCCCAGCCAGCGAGAAAGCTGGAGGGCACAAGAAGTTGGCACAGGACACAGCCAGGGCACCTGACCCAAACTGGCCAACGGTGTATTCCATACCATGTGACGTCCCATCTAGTATAGGAACGGGGAAGTGGGGGCAGGGAATCGCTGCTCAGGGACTGGCTGGGTGTCGGTCGGCGGGTGGTGAGCAATTGCACTGCGCATCATTTGTACATTCCAATCCTTTCATTATTGCTGTTGTCATTTTATTAGTGTTATCATTATCATTATTAGTTTCTTCTTTTCTGTTCTATTAAACTGTTCTTATCTCAACCCACGGGTTTTGCTTCTTTTCCCAATTTTCTCCCCCATCCCACTGGGTGGGGGGGAGTGAGTGAGCGGCTGCGTGGTGTTTAGTTGCTGGCTGGGGTTAAACCATGACATCCTTCTCTGTTCACAAACAACAGGTCCAGGGAGGCACCTTCCCTTGCTGGCTCCCTCACCAGCTGTGTCACGAAGCTGTCTTCCACACACTCCAGGATTCTCCTAGACTGTTCCCTCTCTGCTGTATTTTATTTCCAGCAGATATCTGGTAAGTTGAAGTCCCCCCTGAGAACCAGGGCTAGTGATCGTGAGACTTCTCCCAGCTACTTATAGAATATTTCATCTGCCTCTTCATCCTGGTTGGGTGGTCTATAACAAATTCCCACCAGGATAGCTGCCTTGTTGGCCTTTCCCCTGATTCTTACCCATAAACACTTGACCCTTCCATCACTGTCATCAAGCTCTAGACAGCCAAAACTCTCCCTAACATACAGGGCTACCCCACCGCCTCTCCTTCCTTGCCTATCACTTGTGAAGAGTTTATAGCCATCCGTTGCAGCACTCTGGTTATGTGAGTCATCCCACTATGTTTCCATGATTGCAACTATATCAGTTTTCCAGCTGCACAATGGCTTCCAACTCCTCCTGTTTGCTGCCCATGCTGCATGCATTGGTGTAGATGCACTTCAGTTGGGCTATTGATCCCGCCACCTTTTTTGGGGGAGAAGCCCCAATTCCTATGTGACCATTCTCAGGTGCTTCTGTGGTTTCTAACACATCAATAACCCTTGCATCTTTGCTGTCACATGGATCTCCATCCCCTAACCTTCCCTGAGACAGCAGACGGAAGGACCTCACTAGCACACCATCCCTCAAACACTGGCATGCTGCCCCCAGGCTTATATCTAGCAAGCGTGGTTTTATGCCTTTCCCCCTTCAAATCTAGTTTAAAGCTCTTTCAATAAGCCCTGCTAACTCTTGCACAAAGATCCTTTTCCCCCTTTGAGACATGTTTACCTCATTTGCCCCAGCAGGTCTTGATACCATGTAAACTGACCCATGATCAAAAAATGTCAATACAATAGTCCTCAGCTAAGCCTTATTGTATAAATTCCGATACAGATACTGTAGGTATTTGTCTGTCCAATTTCTTTTGATCACACTGATAGAAATTCATCTTGTTGTTTGCTAAAATGAATAACGGAAAAGTGTCAGCATGCATACCTTAGTGTATGCTGATCTTTTGTAATGTTGGTTCCAACCACCTTAGCTACAAGATACCCTGGTAGGGCCTCTCACAGTCTGATCCATACAAGCTGACTAATGGTTACCTAGACATTATGGTTACCTACACATAAAGGTTACCTAGATTAACTAGAATTTCACTCAGCAGAGAGGTAACAGTGTCTCTGCTGACCCTCAGAGAAGTGGGTTACATTGAGAATATATCCTTAGTCCCTCTCCTTGGTCAAATTGATATTTAATTACTTGTGAGTAGTTATTTAATCACACAAGGTGTTTCACTGATGAAAGAGCTGAGAGATTTAAGCTCTTAAGAGTTGTTTAATAGCTGAAAAATAGGGAATATCAGTGGTGCAGACTTTGATTCCTAATGTAGCAGTGATTTGTGAAAGTCCTCTTTGTCAGTCCAATCTTGGTACCAATGCACCTTTGAAAAAATCTCATTACCTAATTTCTTCTTAGGTACTTGAATTCCTTAATATATCTGCCCCCCGGCTCTCAACACAACCAAAAATCCATCGGCCTTGTTTTTTTTATAAGGAACCTTCTTAAATGTCTTTACAATTGAGAATAAATTTTACTTTCATGAATATTCTCTGACATTTGGATAAATCTGCTTGTCTTAGTCATATGACTCCTGGTTGTTCATAGTCACACACTTCAGATGCTGATCTTAGCTTGATGGACACGAATTTGAAGTTCCAGAAAGATTCTTATTTAAAACATGAATAAAAAGAGTAGATTCACTGAAGACTCACTTTGTCTCTCTAGTAGAGTTACTAATAGATTACTGCGTGAGAAGGAGAGTGAGTTCAGTCTTGACTATTTCAACAGTTTTACTAACACCGAATAAGGCACACATTACTATATGCAAAAAAGAGTGAAATGGAAACTACTCTAAAATAAAAGGAACTGAATCATGCAGTTAAAGGAAGTAAATGGATAAGCAGTTGAAGAATCATAGTAATATTACATTTTTAATCAATAAATGAAAGTGAAAAATAAATACTACATTCTTACTGAATGAGCACTTCATTCAGAAATTCACTTTTCTCAGTAAATTCCCAAAGTATTGGAAAATTTATGTACAAGCTTACATTGAGCAATTACCCACAGAGGAAATACTGTGACTGAACATCTATTATAAAGCAAATTATAAAAAAAAAAAACCCAAACCCAAAACAAACACAAGGACAAACCCAAGAAAACTGCATTGGTACAAAAAAATGCATGCAATTCCCTGAATAATCTTTGTAAAAATTAATCCACCAATTCAAGGTGGTTCCCAAGCACGTTAAAACACCTTGTGTCTGTACTGGACTGGTCTGATCAATTCCAAGTCAGTGCCTCTGTCTACTTCTGATCTTTCCTGAGCAAGGACCCTGCTCTGAGCCATGAGCTCCCATCCAGGCTATTATCATGCCCACAGCATGTGGGTACAAGACTCTTATTCTGATTTAAATTCCTAATAAGACTTTATAGCTTAACAAATGTGGTGGTGCATCCAGGTTGTCCAGACCCTCCATCTGTGCATCCGACTTATGTCCCCAGGATCAAGGAATCCTGTCTCCTCCACAAACCAACATATTAAATTTATGATGGCATCACTTGGAAGGCACTCAATTTCCATTGCAGGTATTTGCTGATGTTTGTGTTACAGTCTTCTCCTTTTCCAGAATCAACTTTGCTGACTTTAGATACTAAATTCCCAAATTAGGAAGCCTATTATCCCTTTGTGCTGGTTTTGGCTGGAATAGAGTTAATTTTCTTCATAGTAGCTAGTATGGGACTGTGTTTTGGATTTGTGCTGAAAAAAGTATTGATAATACAGACATGTTTTCATTATTGCTGAGCACTGCTTACACAGCGTCAAGGCCTTTTCTGCTTCTCACCCCACCCCACCAGCAAGCAGGTTGGGGGTGCACAAGAAGTTGGGAGGGGACACAGCTGGGACATCTGACCCCAACTGACCAGAGGGATATTCCAGACCACAGAACATCATGCTCAGCATATGAAGCTGGGGGAAGAAGAAGGAAGGGGGTACATTTGGAGTGATGGTGTTTGTCTTCCCAAGTAACTGTTACAGGTGATGGAGCCCTGCTTTCCTGGAGATGGCTGAACACCTGCCTGCCCATGGGAAGTGGTGAATGAATTCCTTGTTTTGCTTTGCTTGCATATGCAGCTTTTGCTTTACCAATTAAACCATCTTTATCTCAGCCCATGAGTTTTCCCACTTTTACCCTTCTGATCCTCTCCCTCATCCTGACATGGGGGCAGTGAGCGAGCAGCTGTGTGGTGCTTAGTTGCTGGCCAGGTTTAAACCACAACAGTCCTTTTTGGTGCCCAACGTGGGGCTCAAAGGGTTCGAGATAACAACAGATTTGATTGGAACATGCCAGGTGGAATTTATAGCTGTTACTGCTGTTTAGCTATTAATTGGCAGGCCTCTGTGCTTGCCATGGGGCTTGCTTGCCTTACTGTATATTAGAGTCTAGTGCTCATTAGTGCCTGCTTTATGCCTTCGCTGCTTGCTGTACTGCTGTACTGCTGTGCTGCTGTGCTGTTTATCATCTTTACTGTGCCTGGGAACATTTTGGTAACAGCAATGGCGATGTACTTAGGCTGGCAGATGGCCAGGGCATTGCCGCTGTTCCTGTGTTGCTGTACTGGACAGGTTGGAACTCCAGTGTGAACTCAAGTTGAAGGGACTGTGACCTGTGGATGAGCCCACGTGGGAGCAGGACACACCAAAGCGTCTGTGGCCATGGATAATTCCACGCCAGAGCAGGTACATCTCGAAGTGCCTATGGCCATGGTTATATCTGTGCCGCAGCAGGTATACCTCTGAAACGATTGTGGCCCAAGCATAAGTTCATGCTGGAGAAGATAAACCTTGAGGCATCTGTGGCTGTACATGAGGTCATGCTGGAGTACCTCAAAGTGTGTGGCCATGTATAAGCCCACGACAGAGCGGGTACGCCCCTGGAGGGAACTGCAGCCATGGGTAAGGCCATGTTGGAGCAGGTTTACTTCTGAAGAGACTGTGGCTGTGGGTATATCTCTGGAGGCATTGTCGACCATGGATAAGGCCACGCTGGAACAGGTGCACCTCAAAGCCACTGTGGCTGTGTAGTGCTTAGTTGCTGGCTACTGTTAAACCACGACACCCATACAGTAAATATCTTGACTAAACCAGCAGACTGATTTTACAAAGCTGTCATGACTTTCATGTCACTCAAACAACAGCTTAGTATTTTACAGCACTCAAGATTCATTCACCATGCAAATCAAATCTGCTAACACACACTCAAGTTTTAACCCAAGACCAAACCAAGAATGAACTCCGTCTTTGCGAAGATCAGATCTGTGCCCCTGGTGGCCAATCACAATTTGATATGCTTAGGATGTACCCTAATTTTCCATTTGGCTACTCAAGAACATCCAAGGTAATATGCTTAGATTTTGACAGCTCAATATGCAATGTCACATCAAATCACATATCAATTCTTCTAGCCTATTTTATAAGTTGTATTGTGCGATTGTTAAGGGCAAAGAGAAAACAAACTTAATAGGTAAAGCTAGGAACTTATTGCTAGTGTAAATGAAATCTTAACAATGTAATCAACAAGATACTATTAGTGAAGATCTATTTTTTTTTAATGGAAAAATAAATTAAAATAAAGAAAACACTATTAAGTGTTTAAAAATATATTAAGTGTATTAAGTGTTTGAAAATAATACAATTAAAATTAGTATACAAAATACACATAACTACTTCCTGGTGTCTATACCTTTCTTTAATTTTATGCATGCCCTTTCATTGCCTCTTAGAGTCCTAATGTTGACAGTGTCCATTTGGTGGTGGTGATGGAGTGTACAACTGGTCATCACCATCCTATGTCCTTTGCCAGGAGATGTGTGCTATTGATATTGATGGTCTCCTCTTCCTCAGTCTGTGATCTACGTGGGGTAATTCTTATCTTTGCTAACATGTTTTTTACAACTCGCTCTTTCTTCACTGGTCTGCAAGTCCATGTGACTTCCAATTTATTATCTATGGTGGTATTTATGTAGCTGCTCATATTCATTCTTTGTTCTTTTTCTCCTAACCCTATTCTGATCACTGGTGAGATGCGATAGCCAAGAGATCTCCAGTGCCAGCTTGTGCCCCATGCCTGTGTGTTGCGTCCTCTGTCCCCACTTCTCAAGGCCTCAGCTACCATACCATGCCTTCGTTTCTCCACAGTCAATCTTTATACCAGTCTCATAAATCTCTTATTCTATGCAGAATATGTTGTTTTATACCATCTATGTAAAAACATGGCTACCTCATATGAAGAAAAGTAAAATAAATTAGACATAGCCATTAGGCAAATTGCTGTTACAGCTAAATCAAGCATAAGCAAAGCTCCAGGCAGGTCAAGACTGGTTCGGGTAAAGCAAGCATCACAAGCGTCAGTGCTGAGGCCTTGCAGACTCAGTGCAAAGCTTGTGTCTGTTACCAGCAGACACTACTGCAATTACTGTGCTATAGTGCTACAAGATCAACTGACAATCACAGTCAAAACCAGAAACCCTAGCAGTGTACGTATATATATGTGTCTGTGTATAAAGTGCTACTGTCTCTCTTTCAGAACCTTATAGAGTACGGGATTGTATTTGCTCTGTTTTCTGTATGGCTAAAGTGTTTGCTGTAAACACAAATCCAGCACCTTGGTAACTACAGCCAGCTTTACTCTAACTTTTGGTCATTGTATAATGCCAATAAAGCTATAAAAGATTACATGCTTCAGTTTATGAGCTGTGAAAGTAATATCCTACTACAGAGTAGGATCACACGTTGCTTACCTGAAAAGAACAGGACGCCATTTGTGAAATACTTATTGGGGGAGGCCATGTAGAGTAAATCTGAAACTCATTTGACAATGAGTCCCAGCACAATATCACAGCCACTATCAAAGCTAGTTGATATTTAGTAGGGACAGTTACACAGCCAACCCTTGGCAATAGTTAAGTCCTTTAAGTCTGTTTATGCATGGACACTCAGGAAAATTGTATAGATTGGTTCAACATCACTAAGTTTCTGTCTGGTCATTTATTCACAATGAGAGGGGCCTCAGACTGGTTCCACTTGATTTATTCCAGAAATAAACTAAAGCCCCTTCATATGTGAAAGAGAATGTTACACAGGCAACTTAATTTCGCTTTATCCTTTTTTCCATATCTTTTGTAAATTGTAACAGGCTTTCCCACATTTTTCAGTGCTGACAACCCATAGGTCATTACAGCATTCCTGACTTCTCTTGAGTGTGGAAGCTGTTATAAACACATTAGTGACTCGGCAAGACCATCATTATTTTCACCTTCATGGGTCATCACAAGTTGTTTAAATATTAAGTACAAAAATAATGGAATGTACAACTAATCCAAATTTTCCGAGCATAACTGTTAGTAACCCATTGTCTAATAGTAACCCACATTTTGTCAAGAGATTCAGTTATTCAGCAATCAAACATTAGGTATTTAATTGTCATAATAAGTAAAACATAGCTTTACAGAGCTAATGGGTGGTAACTTGGGGCTGTGGATTCCAGATGGTTTTCTTAGAACTGAGGATCTGCTATCACATTGCCATTCATTTTTTGCACATAAAAATACCTTTTTTTCCGTTTCTCCTCTACCAGCTGCATGCCTATTGCAGTAATGAATGACAAAATAATTTCTAGATGGTGGTAGTGGAAACTGTATATATGCAATTGTGAATCAAGTACTATGTAGGTAATTGCTGTTAGATTCACACCTGAATTTATTTAGATGGGCTGGCTATTCTGAATGAATACTAACCGTTTCATCAGGATACTTATGCCATTAGCTACATTTATAAGGACAGCAACAAACATTAACTTAAAACGCAGTAAAAGCAGACAATTAAGACATTCAAACCAGACCAGTGACTAAATAGATCTGAAATAGCCGTAAGTGCTCAGTTTGAAAAAGAAACAGAGTTAAATACTATACTGCCATAAATAGCAGCTCTTAAACAGCCATTTATCTTGGCCAATTAAATGATTCATTAGGGACTAGGGAGGCACTGATGAATGAAATATCCATAGGGGAATACAATACAGACTTGATATGGTAAACCGTGCAGCTGAGCAGATTTGAGCTTACACACTTACCTACATTTTCTGTAGTACCTCCACCAAAAAAGACTTAGGCTTCAATGCTGTACAGTAATGGCACTTCTCTCATATAAGTGCAGGTGATTGTGTTAAAAAGTCAAGAAACACATTTTCAAGCATATGAGATTTGATTTAAATCAAGAATCTTCCGCCAAGCTGTCTCAGCAATTACAGCTATTTCTACACCAGTGGCTTGGTTTAACCATGAATAATGAAAGGGTACAGGTTATGAATACTTTACATAAGCAGCAGAAAAATAGTTAGTAGATGTAATGTCTGCTGCAGTCCACACAGGAATGTGCTACTGCTCATGGGCATGCAGTACTTTCCTCCACTGAACAATCATCAGCAGAAAGGGCTATTTAAGGGATAGTATTCATTATGACTAATATTAGAGAACTCAGGAGATGAGGCTTGAGTCGCAGGTGTATGGGCAAGATGTTAGTATAAGCACTCTGAAACCCTCTCTGAACAACTTTTCTTCTTCCTGAGGAGCTTAATAAGAGCAGCTTCCCTCCTTTAGTGCCAAAAGGTAGGCAGGGTGAATTCCCACCATATTGCACAGTATATTTAGGATCTCTACACTCTTCATTGCTGTTCTGCAGTGTCTCTTCTTTCCCTTTTCATACAGAATCTTGCATCTATGAAGAAATGAAATTTTCCATAGTCTTTCCAGAGCATTGCAAAGCTTTGCAGAGTAGTGAGATCATCTTTTTCAGGTAGTTCCTTATTTTTGTTACCCATCCTCCTATAGTGCAGGAGTCCAGGATCTCTGGATCAGACAAGGTCTTATTTCAGCAAGCTGGGGTTATCAACAATGTGATAGCAGCAGATGTAAAACACCTTGCGTTAGCCTAACAAAGTGATATTAGCCAGATCAAATAAGCATAAGCAAATATGCCTGTGTAAGGTCTTATGAGAACACTTTACACCATAAAATATCAGCAGAGACTGCACTCATGGTAAGCTGTAATCATGCAGGCCTGAGCCAAATTTTATAATTTTCCTCCTGCTGGCCATGCAAAAATACGTTCTGAAAGAGAAAGAAGTTGGAAACAGCTGCCTCAGCTGTGCAGACTGCAGACAGCTTGTTAGGAATACCACAAGAAAATGCTCACACATGGTCTCTTAAATCCTCAGGAAGAACTGAGATAAGCCACATTTTTTAACTACAGTTCAAAGATACTGTACTAGTATTTCTTCTAAAGGAATAACTCAAGCAAAAACACCTGCTAGTTTTGCCTAAGAATCTTTAGTGTAGCAGAAGTGGACCTAAATTGGAGGAAGGAGAAGGAGAGGACAGAAAAAAGCAGAACTACTTTTTCAGTAATATTGGGACTTAAAATGAAAAAAATAATCCTGGAAAGTGTTTGTGCTCTGCAGTCAAGAACATAGAAAATGACCCTCTTGTATTACAATTATTCTTTTCTGGTGATCTGTCACTTCATTCTAGTCATCCATTTATATTATGTTTATAAACGTATTTAATCATATTTATTCACAGATGCAAAATCTCCACCTACCATATAGTGCCCTTCTGTAAGATAACTTTGTCTGCAAAGTGCAAATTATGCACATCATCAAACATGCTAACACACATGGACCATTGTCAGTAGTGACTATTTGTTAGGCAAACGGACTCATCTCCTCACTAGTACATTACCAGGTACACAATTTTATTCAGAGGAAAGAAACTTTTAGGTGGTGTTACAGATAACTTCTGCCCCATCCTGTAATGTGCCAAGCTGTAAAAAGCATCCCACAGATGTGAGAAGCAGAAGGGCAATCTTCTTTGGAGATCAAAAAGGGCTCTATAATAAAAAGGGATATGAAAGCCAAGGGACAGAGACTTCAGAGCAGACTGTGGGGTGAGGAAGCCCAGCTAAACCCGCCAGGCCTGGGATGAACAACAGATTATTCCGTTCATCTCTGCCATTTTTCTGCCTCAAGAAGTGGTTTCAGGTAGTCAAATCATGGAAAGACAGGGAAGGAGAAAGGGGAGAGATGACAGATGTGTCACAGAGAAGAATTAAGAGGACAATAATGTAACCAGAGGAGTAGTCAGTTCTGGGCATGTTCAACACTATTTTCTGTTTTCCAGATTTTAAAAAGAAAAATGGAATTTTCAAAGTTCTGATTTTGTTTAATATTCAAATGCATCTTCAGTATATGTATTCTGTCTCATGCACATATACTGGCATTTGTTGCCCTTTCCAAACAAGCCTTTTCCTTTTGTTCTTAGATTTTGCAAACATTTGTACTCAGATTTTTACAATATACCTAAGTAGTAAGTGTGTGAGCAGCGCTTTGGAGTGCAGGTGCTGCCTTTACCTGCCATATCTCTCCTCAGTGACTGAGAGCTTTCATCTACAAAAATAAATCTTATTTAAAAGAGATGGTTAGACTAAAAGAAACACCAAGCACAAGAAACGTCATCTGAATACTTTACAAAACCAGTGAAGATGGCTCCCTCAGCTCAGTTCTGGATAAAAAAGCCATCTTCAGATCTTTCTTATCTAAAGAAAAGGTCTCAGCACTGATCCTCATGGGCAGATAATGCAGGTTCAGGATGTACCAAGCCCATTGAGAACTACCTTCTCTTTCTCTTAGATTCCCTTATTATGTCTTTCTCTGATCTAATACCTTCGATTTCTGCTTTCAAATTAGGTTTTTCTTCTGCCTGTGATTGTGCACACAGGGCCTGGAGAACAGATGCATTCGCTGAGAGATGTAATACTGTAAATGAGAAGATGCTTTAATGATGCTTAATCTGCATCTTTCACAAAATAACTATTCAGCAAAAGCAGAGAACTTCACATTGTAGTTGATTGAAACCACCCAATCTTTCCAGGAAAGTTTTGAAACTCTTTGATTTTTATCCCTGAAACATAAATTATTGGAGCAGCATGTTTCTCTGTTATATAACAGACCTATAGAATATTTTAAAAATGAAGTTATAAAAAATGTACATTAAAAATGTTATACTCTTAATAAATGTTTCCTATTGTGATTGCCATAAAAAGAGGCTTCAAGACACCAAAAATAATCCAGATTAATTTTTTAAAAACATTCAAAGGAAAGACATATTTCTTCTTTGTCATTAAGAAAAAAAAAAATGGAGGTATTAAAGTCCTTTATTTAGCAATCTTTTAAAATCCCTATAGTGTGCAATTAAGGCAAAAGGTATCACTTGCTGACATGCAGTCAAATGACCATTTATATTAAGTAAACTGCATTTTTAACAAAAATAAGGGAAAGGAAAATGACCTGTTCAATTTTACTTCACATGGAGCCAGAATTCTCTAAATCACCCATCCTTACCATTGAACATTCAATTTCCTTCTATTAAAATGTGTATTTTTAAGAATTAAGCTTACATGTGTTTCATATATAATTTACACTCCCAAAGCAAAGCCATTTTATTATTACAATCACATTAAATGTAAGTGGTCTAAAGAAAAAGATTTAAGTGAGATGAAAGTGGAAACAAATGGAAATGTGAAGTGAAATGAAAATGCTACTTGAATATATTTGTTAAGTGAAATCTGCAAGTACCATCACTATGGAATCTATAAAAAATGCAATGAAAATTGAAACATCAGGGACTTGAAGATTTATGTCTTGAGTCAAATAAATCAGAAGGCAAATGAACATCTGTGGGAGGAGCTGGGCTCTTTTTAAAAATATGATCCACCAGTGAGTGACAGACACTTTCAAAAAGCCTGAGACAGGAAGGGTTTCTGTGATGAGGCATTAAAACCAGAGGTACACAGATTCAGCTCCAGAAAATTCAAACGATTCAGCCAGCTTTTCAGATGAATTTATTCTGCAGAGTTACAGAAGTAGCTAAAAATATTCGGGATTATACTAGCTAAGAATTGGTGTCTTACATGTAGGCAACATTTCTAATAGGTTTACATTCATATCTCCTTCCTGTTTGAAGAGTATGGGTGGAGAAAGAAATCAACAGTAAACAACCCGACAGAATAATCCTCCTGTTAAAGGAGTGGAGTGCCATCCTGAATGGCAATTGCATATAGCTGTTGGCAAAACAATTAGTGGTACTGTTATCACCATTAATATAATTGGACTCACACATGCAAGTTAAATTCTCAGGATTTTTGTCACTTAACAGAAAAGCTGAACTGAATCAAGCATTTAAACCTTATTTTTGGATCTGCCTCATTACGCCACCTGGGAAGGGAATGCACTGTTCTACTCTGATCTGCACTGACCGCCCATCAGTTGCTGCCTCCACACATCAGAGCGCAGCTCTGGCCGCACACAGAGGTGCTGCTGCTTGTACAGGAGCTCTGCACGGGTGCTGCGATCTTCACTGTCATGCCTGCTGCTGGCAGCAAATTGAGTTGACTTGCTCCTGAACACATCCAAAATGCTGACACGCACCCTGATCCTACTGACTTGTACATTGCACAGTTTCTAAATCTCAGCAAGGGGAGACATGTCCTCATTTCTCACCAGATTTGTTATCAAAAGCTATGCCAGTTTTCAGAACTATATCTAACAAAGTTTACATTTTCATTGTGCAGCTTCTGGCTCACAGTTGAGTCAGATTCAATAACCAGGATACAATAATTGCTCTGATTTCATTGTTTAAAATGAGTAGTAGTTTTCTCTGTTCTGGATAGGACCCTAGTGCTCTAGCAGAACCTGATCCCTATGGAAGGCAGGATCATCTTTTACCTCTTAGATTCACTTTGCAGAAGTAGATTCATGACTCTTTATCATTCGTGTCCTTTGGAAGGACTGATTCAAGCCACTGTAGAGATTTTCTGTGAACCCAACACTGGGATTACGTGGCATCACTAGGATATGCCAATAACATTCACACAAGTGGGAAATTAATTAAGGAAAACTGTAATTATGATCCATCACTCTGGTGATCTACTATTTATGAACACTATCTCGGTAATGTTACAAACTGATCCAGTAAGTACTCTCTGGGAATTCCTCTGAAAGTGGAATGCCACAGAGCTCATCTACAAGGTGATATTGTGACTTACACATTCTGGAGAAATACATCAGGAAATTTAGGAATAAAGTTGAGAAAACGATTTTAGTCTGTGCATGCATTTACTCTAAAGAAAAAAAGACAAGAGTTACAAAGCTTTGCAAATATTCTGCAATCCTCTTGTCTCTCATCTAGTCTCATCCTGCTCTGTGGTGGGAGATTTTTTTGGCATTTCAAACTAGATGGAGTCCACTACTGCTTTTCTTTCCAGCCTTTCTCTGTGTGGTCCTTCTGAAATACAATATCCTTCTGAATGGATGTTCAGATGTTACATCTGTTTCTTATCTTCCCTAGACTATTGCATGGAGACACTGTTGTTTTATAGGGACTTTTAAGAACTTAAGAGTCAATCAGAGTCAATGTTCCTGCTTTTATCTTGAAAAAGTTTTTGAGATCGGTGTTCAATAATCACAGAAAAGTGGCCTCAAGAGAGTCACAAGAATAGCAGTATCAGAATCAATACATCATTTCTGACAGATGATTGTGGTTCTTTTTCATAGAAATTTCCAATCTTCTCAAGATTGTTCCCTTCCTCATTTCAGCAGCCTCTTACAGAAAAACAGTAAAGTGTAAGTACCTTCCACCCTTGATCTTGATGTTCTTACTCTTAACAGTCCTAACCCACTCAGTCTTTGCTGATAGCTCATACTTTTCAGAGTGCCTGTTTTGCTCCATGCCCTCCCCTGGCATACCTTGATGGCAGCCACAACACAGGACGTGGCATGTCCTCAGCCACCAGTCCCTCTGTTTTAGGGTGGTTTCGAGGATTCCCGAGAAGGCGAACACACGCACACTGACTATAAGGGGAAAAAGCAAGCATTTATTAACTACAGATGTGCGTTATGCTAAGGGTGTCTTGTAAAGCAAATTAACATACCGACCCAAGGACTGTGAGGAAGATGGACCATCCGTACATTCTTGTGCCGTCTTGCGCCACGAGCTCAGCCCAGCAATAGGTAGGTGTCAGCTTTATGTGGGCGTCCCCACGGAGGCAACGGTGGCCTCGCCATACACCAGCCCGATGCTCTTCAGAAAAATCCTGGTATTTATACATTTGCAGAGGAACGGGTTTCAGCACACGTGGCCAGTGGGTGCCGAAACACGCCTCGGTTGTAACATAGGGAGCCTATGACACATGCGCTCACTGGCCAGGTGCGCTGCACGAGCCATAGCCACCCTGTCTATTGGTTCATGGACTTTGCACATGCGGCATATTGTCATCATCCAGCAGTCACGCGCCAATCATGCACACAGCTGTGCTGTGCAACAGCCTGCTGCCCGTCCTCCCCCAGTATTGCTCAGCTCTCTTATCTTCGTGGTTGGCATTCCAAGCAACAGGCAACAAACCATCCATTTTCTGTGCTGACTGCGTTTTCCTCGGCTATCTATCTCTCCCCCAGTGTTCATCCAAGGACCAAACTCCCATCTTTTAACCCATCTGTATACACCCTCTCTGCAGGAACTATATCATATTTCTGATATATCTTGGACATATATTTTAAGGTTGTATGAATCACCCTCTGGGGTGCTGATCTCTCCCCACTGGTCTGTAGATGGTTACAGTTAGGTGAAACACACCTCCTTAGCTCTTTATTATCTCACAGAGCTCTTCCCCTGCCATTTGCAAATGAAAACATTAAGTTTACAGCAGAAATTCTAGTAATTCCTAAATCCTTTGTACTTTAAAACAGAATCCTATTTCTTTTACTAAAATGTGCAAAGTTTTTCAGGGACTTCTTTTAAAATTATTATTATGATATTCACATTTTCTTTCCTCTTTTTCTTTCTTCCTTTTGTTTTTTTTTTTTCTTAGGAGATGAATCCTCCTAAATCTCTGTAAATCTCTATAATTTCATTTGCACATTGCTACTTTTCAAGCTGTCCAAAAATGAAAATGTTAGACAAGCTCAGTCCCATGAGCCATTTTCATCTTTCACTAGTAACATTTCTTTTGCTTTCAGCACAATCAATTGCTCTCTCTTCTCTAGCCCATCCCTTATCTTCCATACAATTCATGCACTAATCGCTATCTTCTCCCTTTTAAATAATGATTGTCACATCAAATGCTTTATTGAAATCCAGATAGATTACATCTACTTCATTTCCTTTGTCTAACATGGTCTTATTTTATCAAAGAAAGTTATCAGATGTGTCTAGTATTATGTGTTTTTGATAAGTACAACATGGTGTTCACAGACTGATCCAGACATACCCTGCTCATATGCAATATCAATTCACCTTTCTTTCCCAACTGGAACCCACCACTATAAGATCATTTCACACCTACAAAAGTCACATTTTCTTACAATGATCCACATCCATGAAATTTCTTTTAAGGAGACTGAATTCCAAGTTAATTATAATTTTATTCTTAAGATCTTGTTATCCAAAGCACTTTGAAGACCCCATGTAACACCAAAGATGGGACTAATCCCAGCAATTTAAAATGTCAGTGCTATATTCTCTGGGGAAACTGACTTAAAAGGAGCTATACTTGTGATTGTCAAACCAGATAGATTTTACTCAGAATAGTTATTTTGGCGGAGGCATCTTTCTACTAAATGGTCTTTCCCCTTCCATACAAATACTAGGTTTTACCATTCCTGCAGGGAAAATTGATGTGCAATTATTCCAGTGATATCTTCTCTAGTCCCACTCATACAACTCAGTCAGCACCAGTAGCAAAAAAGAAATGTTCCAAGAAAAAGATAAATGAATTGTCACCTTTGAAGGGATATAGAATTTGTCATATCAAATCAGTATACTCATTCTCTACAGTAAATGCAGGATCCCATTTTCAGGTGACAGAGTATTCCTGATGCTTCAGAATAGGGACAAAAATTAAAATAGTAAAGCAGCTAATATACCTGACTGCTTAGGAAAATTCTTTCCTGATGTTCACAGGGGGTATCGTGAAGCACCCGTGAAATATACTTACATCACGTTCAATGGAGCTGGTGCCTAGGTGTGTACAGGATTAAGGTCACACTAAATATAGCTGTACTAAGAACATTATCTCTGGGAACCAACATGTGCATGTTGGAGAAGATAAAATCAGCTGGATTCATGGCTCAGAGATAAGAGAAAGGGATTAAAACCACTTTTCAAATTTTCATCAGTTCATATGCCCAATATCAGAGACTTGGTCATTGTCCCACAAGTGTCCACTGTGAAAAATTACAAAGACTTTAAAAAGCTGCAGCTTCATTGAACTCTCTGTCCTCCTCTAGCTCTCCTCTCCCCATTCTCTTTTTCTTTATGGTTTTCTTCTCTCTTACGTCAAACCTACTTCAATAATCATAGGGAATGTTTTTTCATCTGTCTGAGTAGTCCATTTGGGTCTGGATGATGCCTTTCCTTTTCTTTTTCCATTACCAGATTGGGAAAGTAGTTTGGAACTGAAAATAGAGATGAGAAAGAAAAGTTAGGAAAAATTATGATCTGTAGTGTGGTCATCATGTATATTATGACGTTAAAGCACCCCTGTGATGACAATGGAGATTATTCTAATATGGTATTAAATATTTTCTTTTCACTTTTAGCTAGCTAAAAATTTTTTTTTCTTTTAGCTGAGAGAAGGGAGGTATGACTAGCAAGGACTATGTAATTATGAATCAGAAACTTGAAGTGACTTGTTGAAATTTACACAGAAAGGGTGAAAAGTAGATCAAGAAGATCATCACACCCTGTGTGTCTTGAGTAACACCTAAGTCCCTTAATGATATGAACATATCAGAAGTTGTGACTGTGTATGCATTTTAGATGGGCAAAACTTGTCCCATCACGTTGTCTGGAGAAAAGTATGAAATCCTGCAATGTGCTTTAATTTGTTCTCCTCTGTGCAAACTCATTGTGTATGCAGAAACAGACACTGTGGTGATTAGATTTAATAGGATTAGGACTCCCTGATGCCTTGCTTGTACAGTCATTGTTCAAATTCTTATAGAAGGACCATTTTAATTTCATTTCATTGTAAAACACAAACTTCATTACCTCTTCAGCTTCTTTATAATTTAATTCATTACAAGTTATTTATTTTTTCTTTTAATAATTACACCTCTACTTCACCTTCCTAACACATGATCTCTCTTACTGTACAGTATTCTCTGTAACAGGCTTGGTAGTGTTTGTGGGTTGCTGATTTTCTGTTTGCAATTCTCTCTTTAGTCCTAGTCACTATGAGCCCCATGTTCCTTGTAACAGAAATGCATCTGTGTATACAGGTAGTTGCTTTTCTTAACCAATTCCCTGCAGTGCAAAATTCAATCTCTCCTTTTGTTCAAGCATAACTTCACAAGAGAGAATAAACAGACTAAAGGGAACAACTGTCAGATAGCAAAGACCCATTTTCCTCTAGGTATCACTGCTGCTCAGTTTTAGGCCAGGAAAGTATTCTGATTTCTATTCTATACAGAAGGTGATGATTTAACTGCTCCAATGACCAAATAAAGGTCACTGGATCATTTGTTAGTGGCATGAGCAGGCACATATTTCTGGCACATGCTGCCAGACTGTTGCAATCTGTAAGTTTTTGTTGTGTTAAATGGGGTTGGGCAAAAAGGGTATCGCCGTGCTGGAGCCATTCTAGCTGCTGGTGGTGGTGTTGTTACTGGTATTTCTCAGAAAGAAGGGCTGCATTTCTCACTGCTACTCTATCCTACTTTTAATGGGAACTGTGAGATCTGTTGTTAGTACCTACGCATCTTCTGTAACATGCAGCATAGATAAGTATTTTTCAATATCTTAAGCCCCTTCTTTCCCCTAATAATTGTCCACGTAGCTCCTATATATGTGATTTATAAGCAAAGCAAGACAAAAGCTAGGTCATCCATTCTAAAAAGAGTACACCCGGCTCAGTGTGGTTCAATAAGAAATCAAAGCTAGAGTGATTTTAGCTACAATCCAGCTGCTCTAGAATGGAGTGTGAGAAAGATCTAAATTAAGCCACATTCAGATGACAATCAAATTTTAAAAATCTACTCTGTATATGGGCCAGAGAGTTAAATACAGTGTGCTTTTGAGTAAACTAATACAGTCACAGTGGTTTCTTCTTCTTAAATATGCCTTATGAAGTAAAAAAAAGAATACAAAAAGAAGACAGAAGTGTTATTTTACACCTTCTCAATACTAAAGCAATGGCTTAAAAGTTTAATTCATTAACATGGTCTTTTGCATTGGGTGCAACTCCAGTTTATCACCCAAAGCTCTACAGATAAAAACTTGTATTTCAGAAAAATAAAAGGCATTATTTTCTTCCCTAAAGATCAAGGCAGAGATTAACAGTCAGAGGTCACACTTGTCATTGCAGTTCCATCTTACCCAATATTAAAAATAAGTTGATAACGATAGGTAAAAGACAAGAAATACTGCCACTCTGCCTGGTTAGTAATACCTGATCTTTCACATGGTGAAGGTACTACTTTTTCACCATGTCATTTGCACACTTTCCTTTGCAGAGTCAGTCAGGCAGTTATTAAAATCTCCAAAATAAGTATGAGAAATGTATGTTGTACATTGCCAAGGTACTCTGTGGCCACCTCTACGCAAATCAGCTTATTGACCATATCGGTTTTAGGATTTTAGTAACATTTTAGTAATAATTTTTTATGTTGCTTTCTTTTTTTTTTTATGTTTTTATGATCAGCTAGAGTATGGAAAGACATTTCTTCTGCTTCTTAAGACTCACAGGTGATGAGATAAAAGCAATGCAGTTGAGTATAAGTCTTTTGGAATTAATTACTTTAGCGTAAATAACTTTCTGTAATTCTAGTTTCATGATTCATTATGCATGTTATAGTAATGTTCAAGTAACTATGTAAAAGTAAGAGCTTCTATATCAGTATAATTATCAATAGTAAAATGACAAAAATGCCTCTAATTGAAGGAAATGAGAAGTGTGTACAAATACAATACTACAAGATGCTTCCATGAAGGCAGGGGAAGTAGCAAAATATATCTTGGACAGCAACTTCATGGGCAGCAGCAAATATTAGTCATTGAAGGAGTAGAAAAATCACCAAATACTAACTGAAATCACTTCATGGACTTTCTAATCATACCATGAAACTTGTAAGATTGCTTGGCAGAACATCTCAGTCTTAATTTTTCACATACTTGAAACTATCCCTAATCACTTTAGTTACAGCTTTCTAACAGACTGGAATCATATAAAGTATGCTTATCACTTTTTAAATATCTCAGATCAAGTATTGCTGCTGCATTTCCTGCTCAGAATTACGTAAATTAAAAAATCTTATGAAACTATTATAGGAATTATATAGGCCTAATTTTTATAAACTGTACTTTGGTTCTTTGACAATTACTATTCTATTAAAGATAAAAGTGTTTGAGAACACATTATAATGCTAGAGTGATAAGTAGATATGAGTTATTTGTGATTTCCTGGAGGTGAGTATTCTGATTACAACTTTGAATCACTAGCTCCTATGACATTAGATGCTCTTGATGGATTATATCTATTCCTTCACATTTTTAATGCATTTTAAAACAGTGTTTAGTTCACAGTGTTAAAATTAGCACTTGTGTTAAGTAGAAGTTTGATAACTAATTTTCTTTCTTGTCTTTTTTTGTCTGATTCCAGAGCGTACAATAAAGAGTACTTTGACTTATGCCTACAGCTTTGAACTTTGGAGGGAAACCAATTTTGGAATAACTAAACCTGTGTTTATTCCTGGTATTACCATCAGTGACAAGCTGGGTACCCTTTTGACTAGTCAACGTTTCAGTGATTAGCTTTTGGTCTAAGATTATATAATTAATAGCAAATTATATTATTAGAAAATAAAATAAAGAAATAGTTACCAGGCTACAAATCATTTAAGCTGAAGTAAGATAAAAGGACTGTGGGAGAGGAAGGCTCAGTGGGCCCGTAGTAACACAGGACATTAATATAGGGTAAAGTGATTTTTAATCATAGAGGCCATTTGGAAAGCCATTTGCACCATCCAGTCAGTAAATTATTAGTTCTTTGTTTTGTTAATTCACCTAATCTTTGCTTACTTTGACATCTTCACGCTTCAATGCTAGTATTTGGGTCAACCAAAAAATATGGGTTAGAGATACGTTTCCCCGTGTTTTTTGGTGAAGACTGGTGCAAATAAATCAGTTAGAATAATAGAACAGTTTATCTGAAAACAAAAGAGTATAAATCCATTTATATAGCCTCTTCTTTACAGAATCGGCAAAAGACATTGTGCTATAATGTCTTGTGAAATCTGTAAATTCCACGTGAGTAATTGCATACTTAAAATAAAAATTAACCAATCTTGACTTAAAGACCTTGAATGACTGAAAATCCAGCATTCCTAGAGAGGTTATTTTAATTATTCATTATCCTCATTGTTAAAAAAAATTGCACCTTATTTCTATTATGAATTAGCCTAACTTCAGTGTCCATTAAACCTTTTCTTGTGATAAAATACAGATCTGTCTACTACCAGAAAGTTATTTTCCACATAGGAATGATAAGATCACCCAATTAGTTTCCTTTTGATGACTAGACTAAATTTCTCTACTATTACTGAAAAACTAGTTTTAACACCTCAGGTCATTTTTGTTGCAGTTCCTGAAATGTTTGAAGCTTGTAGGTATCCTTTTTGCAGTTTGATGACGGCAAGTAGACACCAAATCAAACATAAACACAGCTGCATATCCGTGGCTAATATTGCCTTGATATTTCCACACTGACATATTCTAGGAGTGTCTTTAATCTTTCAGTGTCAAAAAGAGAAGTCGCACTTATTTTTGGTTAGGTTAAGAGCATCTTATACAGCTATTGAACAAGGCACGAGCTTTCAGATCCTCAAAGCTCAGCTGCTACCTGAGTGATACACACCCACTTTTTCATAGGGACTCCCAAGCTCTTTTTCAGGGTAGCTGCAAAATGAATCTTAGTCTAAGTCATTTTAATTTTATGACTGTTCAGTAGTTAGGACCTAGCTCACCTCTACAGCCTATAGGAAGGCATAAACTAGCCATATGTTCAGTTTTCTTTCCTGCCAAACCTATTTGGTAGTCTTAAACCACAACTGGCTGAGCTCAGCCAAATAAAGAGATATTACCTTCCCTGCTGCAAAGTACCTTTTACCCAAGTTCAGCAGTAAAAGCTGCAGAGTCAAGTTCCACCTTTGCCAGTTTAATATGAAATCTACTTTTCCTATCACTTACAGTTGCCCTTTTAGCCCTTCCTTCCAGAGCTGATCCAACTTTGCTTGAAATAAGTGTCAGTTAAGAAGAACATATGGTATATAGGGTATATAGGTATAAGGGACTTTAATTACAGCTATCCTTATACAAACGTATAACGTTTAAGAACACTTAAATTTCTTTTTCTGCACAAAGGCATATCTTACCTACTATGAGAAAGAGGAAGGCTCTTTTTTATCTCCAGACTGTTTCTGTGGCATTTATTCACTCCACCTAAAATAGAACAGCTTCGACAAGCAAGTCTGAAGCTAAACATCTTCTAGAGTTTGTCTTCTCCCACCATCCCGCCTCCCTTCCCTCAAGCACTGTATAATACTCTGTAGATGGTGGTACTCTTGTAAGACTTCTTTTCAATGGAGGACAGAACCAAACCTGAGCCTGCCATGTGATACAGTGATTGCTTTAGTAATGGTGCTTCTTTTTCCATTTGTATTTCATAGATGAATAAATATGTCTTTAAATTCCAAAAATAAGATGGGGAACAAGGGGCCAGAGAAGTTGTGGCATTTCCATCCTTGGACAAATTCAAAATTCAGCTGGAAAAGGCCCTAAGCAACCTCATCTAATCTCAAAGTTGGATACATCTTCAAAATTGGCCCTGCTTTGAAGACGGAGAAGCAATGGTCTTCAGAGGGCCATTCCAACCTGAATAATCTTACAGTTCTACAACTGTCTTCAATTCTACAAAGCATGCCTAGATCTTGGGAAAGACTGACTTACAATCTATCTGTGTCGTCACAATTTTATATTGGTTGGGGAGTCTATAATCATACTCAGAATTTAGTGTTAGCATGAAACTCTTCATGAACATTGCCCCTAAATGCCTAGGGAATCTAAGAATCTCAATCAGGTCATTAAATAACTGCCGGGAGCCTAAGAGCTAGGAGCTAAACCACTTTGCACTAACATAGACTTTTCTTGTGGATCTATTTGTTTACTTAATAAAATTTGAAAGGCCTTTTCATCTGTACAGCTTTTGGACTAAGCTCCCATCCCTATAAGTGGAGCTTATGTTTTCACATTCTAAAGGTATGACATTATTTTTTTTGCTATTGAAATACATTTTGTTACTCTACTATGGTTGTATTCTCCTAAATTGCTTTTCTTTCTACTTTGTATCATTTCAAAAACAAAAGTGAAAATTTAAAAAAAAAATTTTCTGTCCTCGTATGGAGCAATATGAACATGTAAGTGCTTACTAAAAATTTGAAATAATAGAAACACCATCTTTTTCACTTGCTATCATGATTGTAGATATTTGGGGTATGCAATTATTTTGGTTGAAGGAATACAATCACTTTTATCACATGTCAGTTGAACAATGCCATTAGAATTGGCAAGGATCCATCATTCTCCCAGGAAACACAGCACATTTGTGAAATGTGATTACCTCAGATGAATCTGTCATTTCACATGCTTGAGAGCAACATAATTGTTGCCTAATGTGTGATTCTGTTTCAGTTTACATTACCCCCCAAAAAGGAAACAACCGTTAAAGCCTACTATTATTTACTCAGAATTGATTTTGAGTCAGGTTTTTGGAGCTTTTTTTGTTAAAACTGGATAAACTTCAAAGATTTATGCAGAATTTTAACTGTACCATGTTCAACAGTCCCTTCCCACTTCTGTTAAAACTGACACGTTCCTGTTTAAATAAAACTGAATTTTCATATGTGTTTTGAAGAGCTGGCAGGCAAATCCACACTGTAGCCTTACTGCATACTGCCAAACACCCTAGTGTATTAATCTGATGTCTTCTGTTAAACTCTGCATCAAATTGAACAGCAGTTTGGAATTCTCCATAATGCCAAACCCCTAGTTTATGAGAACTAGTACCTCAAAACCACCAACCCACACTGTTTTATGCCAGTGGAAGATATCATCCATCAAACAGAGCAAACTGAGGAGAGTCCATTCCAGGAGGACAATTTATCTAAACATCCCAACTTTTCACCCCCTTTCATCAAATGCAGTATTTACAGCTATGAAGAATTAGTTTAAAATCCTGCTCTGACAGTTTGCACAGATTACATGTAGTTTCTGGTACTGAGGTGGGCCCAACAAATGTGGACATACATAACATTGGGCGCAGGAATCAAGAAGACTGACTTGCATTTTCTTCATAAGCTGCTGGTGAGGTTTTGCTTGGTTTGAATAAGCTCCTCTTCATTTAGATACAGTTTTCAGGGAACTTTTAGTTTGGACCAAGGCAATGTACAGTCACTTTTCATTGTCACCTCCATAGAGGTATATCTGAAATTGCTTTATTGTTCTCAAATCATATTGTAACTGTCAACACTATATATGTACTCAGTACTACATAAGGTCCTTATATTATCAGGTATTACATAACCATTGCTGCTTTGCTACCTTTCAGTTTTGTTATTTCTAAAAAATCTACGATAGGGTGCTTTAGAATATCAGACTTCATAGACTTCACATGTACTGAAATTCTTTGATGTGACAATTTGGGGGAAGAAAAGAACCTTAGCAGGTAGTCTGAAAGGCTGACTCTCCAGTGTGACTCGTTAGAGAAAGCAGGGGCTTGTAGTTTTCCAAATCTGTAACAGGACACTGCTTTCTTTTAAAATTGTGGTTTTAGAGAATATTTGATTTTCCTCTGAGAATAAATTTTTTGGAGTTAAAAATTTTGACCATAATATAAAATTTTTCTCATTTTCTTTGTGGTCATGTAGCCCACTGTCAGGATAATTTCTATGTGTTCTTTTCATTCATGTAGAGATAACTGGGCAAGATGCAAGAATGTAAAAAACAGCACCATTGTGCTGTTAGGCCATTGCATTATTAATCCCATTATTCAGAAGATGACAGGTCAGGTACAAAAAAATCACTTCAGGTTGGATGTTGGTATGGATATGTCGTGGTTTAACCCCAGCCAGCAACTAAACACCACGCAGCCGCTCACTCACTCCCCCCCACCCAGTGGGATGGGGGAGAAAATCAGGAAAAGAAGCAAAACCCATGGGTTGAGATAAGAACGGTTTAATAGAACAGAAAAAGAAGAAACTAATAATGATAATGATAACACTAATAAAATGACAACAGCAATAATGAAAGGATTGGAATGTACAAATGATGCACAGTGCAATTGCTCACCACCCGCCGACCGACACCCAGCCAGTCCCCCAAGCAGCGATTCCCTCCCCCACTTCCCCGTTCCTATACTAGATGGGACGTCACATGGTATGGAATACACCGTTGGCCAGTTTGGGTCAGGTGCCCTGGCTGTGTCCTGTGCCAACTTCTTGTGCCCCTCCAGCTTTCTCACTGGCTGGGCATGAGAAGCTGAAAAATCCTTGACATTAGTCTAAACCCTACTGAGCAACAACTGAAAACATCAGTGTTATCAACATTCTTCACATACTGAACTCAAAACATAGCACTGTACCAGCTACTAGGAAGACAGTTAACTCTATCCCAGCTGAAACCAGGACAGGATATAATTTGATTCTAAGAGTATTATATATAAATATTTTCATTTTCCTTCAGACACACTGCTATATCTTTAAGCTTTCTACAGTATCATCAATATTGTATTAGGCTACCTCAAATATTTCCAGCTTAAATAAAAATTGTAGCCCTGCAGTCTATCATACCAAGTGTTTATGTTAAATCATTGATGAAATCGTTACACTTATAAGAACGAATCTTTTGCAAATTGTTCTCATGTTAGTCTGGACTGAAGAAAAACCTTTCCCATCTTTCTCACTCTTTTTCTTTCTCCTAGGGCTGAGTGGCTTTAGACTCTCTGCTACCAGCACAGGTTTCTGTGGCATGTACCTCCACACCATGTTAGTGCGCAGCTACTGACATAACATGTTACTTTCACCAGGTCACGGAGGGAACATCAGACAGTTTTTGGACAGTACTGGCCTAGATCAAACCAGGATCACAATGAGATTCACAAATCAGAGCTGGTCCTATGCCACACTCATTCATCAATCTGCTGCTTTGAAAAATTGGGGTGAAAACCTGAAAAAGGGCTGAAGAAGAAAAGGCCAAGGGAGGGATCTAGCAGCTGCTTTTGGCTACCTAAGACACTTCTCAGACGTGCACAGTCAGGATAAGAGGCTACTGACACAGGTTGCAGGAAGAGAAGCTCACTGTCTGGATGGAATGCTGAGTATCCATCCTTGGAGATGTTCAAAACACAACTCAGCAAGTTCCTGAGTAACCTAATGCAACTTCACAGCTGGCCCTGCTTCAGCAAGGAGGCTGCACTAGCCAGCTTTCACTGCTTCCTTCCAGCATAAATTATCTCATGATTCTGTTCCATGATGCTGCAGTTCATCAAGTTATCAAAAGTTTGTATTACCTTTTAAAACAAATACACTACTTGAATGTTAAAGCAATCTCTTATATGTTACCCCAAGAAAATTTCCAATACAAGACTCTTTTAATATTTTGCAAGAAAAAATGTGGCTCCGGTATACCGGTAAATTATCTGCCAATATTAGATCTCTCTTAATTCTGATATTTAACACAGTAACTTCAATCAAGTAGAAAAAATGCTTCTGTTGTAAAAAAGATTCAGTTTTTCACAGACACAATTTCCATAGAGACAAAATCTCAAAACCATAAACCATAACATAATTGTAACATAAACCATAATGTAAACCATCTATCCAGAAATAATATCTGATCAATCAAAATAAATCTTTTTTTTGCTATCTCATTTTTTCAATATTTCTGTTCTGTTACTAGCAGAAATATCTAGAATCCAATTATGTAAAAAAGTTATTATTGGATTTTAGTTTCATTTTTAAGAAGGCAGCCAGCACATTCTGACATTTTCAAAACATTCACCAATGTACAAAAAGGCTAATGAGAAATTTATCAGAACTGGTGACTTCTTATAAAATATTTTTGTTTTGATCAGTCTCTTTTTCTGATGAAAAAAAATTCCAAAATGTTAAATAGTTGCCAACCAGCTCTACTGAGAACCCTGTAAAAACTGAGCTGTTGCTGCTTAGACAATCAAGATAGGTTTATAAAAGCCTGCTGCAGCAGAAATTCCAGTTCAGCCTTCTATATGTATCTAGACTACATGAAAGGCACCTCTCTCTCTCCACCACTTTCCCTCTTCTCCTTTGTCCTTCAACGTGCACTCACAACCTAGAAGAATGAAACAATGTAAAAATAAGCTCCAACTTCTGAAGCCTTTTTAATTTTATCCCTACTGATGATTTTAAGAGCTGAAATCCTAAGGACAAAACTATTGTTGTTTACTTCTAATGTAATTAATTTTGCATATTTTTCCTCATAATTACAGGCATAGAAATGTCATTTCCAATTATGCTTTGTGAGGAGATGAAATAGAATAGATGAAGACATAAAAAGATAATAAATAGAAAGTAGATAAGAGTGAATAATTCACATCTCACAAATGTCCCTCTTTATGATGGATAGCCTTCTTAACAGGTCCATATTTGCTTCTAAGCCTGGCACTATCTGACTTCTATTACTGAAAATTATTGTTTGGAATATTGAATTGTGGTACTAAGATGCCAGACAAATGATTTAAACTTGGATAATTGCTTTCACCTCAATTAATGTTGCTTCCACAACCGTTTCGTCCTCATTTTGCTTCATTATTCTGTTTCTCATACTTATGAATGTTTGCAGTGCTGCATTTGCCACAGCAGGACCAGCTCTGCTTTGTGCCATAAAGGCAGCACGGGAAAGCATGCCTGCTCATAGAAATCTTCTTAAAAAGGTGTTCATGGAGTCATGGCCTGATTCTTCAAGAACCAGCAACTCTTCTCGATGATAGTTATTCGCATGCATAAATGCTTGCAGAAACCAAGTAGCAACAACAAAATATCAAGACTGGGCAATATATAGAAGTGGAGATACATCAAAAATACCAGCAGAATGGTTTTGCCAAGTACCTTACCGCTAGATGTGTATCCAAACTAGAGCCTTTGAGATTTGCAACAGAAAAAGGAAGACAGTATGCCTCCTAAAATGTGATACATTTAGTTTTATACAGCTAAAACAGTATTTGAGCATGTATGTTGTAGTCCTGGCTGGATCAAGGGAAAGCAGAGCAACAGAGAGAGAAAGAATTGGCTTTGCGTATGCCATGGTCTGCATCATTGGCTTGCTGCACTTGCCAGTGATAATAGAGCTGTTCCAGGGCTACTGGAACAGTGGAAACTACTCGGGACCTTTTAATGGTACAAGTTGCTCAAATATTTTATTATAGCTGCTGACACTTGTTGCTGATATGCATATAATATGTGAAATGCTTTGGAATATATGAGGTGAACTGAGCTGTATAAATGAAGTCAAGTTTCAGATATATTTGTTCTTCTTTTATTGCAAGCATATCACATTCCTGACCTATGAACATAAATGCAGGAGGGATAAAAAGGTACTTTTAAATGTTAAACACATCTTCTTTTTCTTTTATTATTTAAGCCAAATATAAATTCATTACAAGGTTTAAGACTTAGAAGTTATTTAAGTGGTATAGCAGTCTTTAGAAGAAATGGTTATTTGAGTTTAGTCTTATCTTACTCTCTCTCTGCTGTCAAGTTATTGGAATTTGTCAGAAGGTGGAAGAACCAGAAAAGACAGGCTATGTCAATGCAGTGCAGTTTTTCTTCCTCTCCTGTTAAATTGTGAAGTTAAATTTAACATGCACACACAAAACCTGAGAGTTTTTATCTGAACTCCTGCTACCCTGAGTTGTAGCAACTCAAAAGGACCCATCAGTGGAACTAATGGAAAAAACATTTGGCAGAATAGACTCCAGTCAGTGAAAATGAAGAAATAATAGAACTACCTTAGTGAACTTCACATTAAATAGTGCAAAAATCATCACCCAAGCATGGAAATCACCACCTTCATACAAGCATTGAGATCCTTTGGATTTCACGTAAGTCTGGTGAACAAAAAAATGGACAGAACATGGTTTTAATTATAGATAAATTTCAATGTGTATATTGACACATATGTTGGAAGGCTGCAAAAAAATCAGAAATCAGAAGCCAACATATAAAGCTATTAATGTCCTTGTAGCATGATCCTAAGAAAATGAAAGTGAGAAATAGGTAACTTGCTTGACAGGCAGGATTTTAAGAATAAACTGGCATTTAGAGGGAGACCTTGTACAATTCTCAGACAACTCTCTCTTGCTGAGTGAGGTCTACTGTGCTTGGAGAAATTGGAATGTATACATTTCCATTTCACTATGAATCCTTTTCCTAAAGAAACAACCAAAAAGACTGCATTTTAGCTCATTGTTCAGGCTAGTTTTTAAAAAAAAAAACAACAACCCCCAAAAACAAAACAGAAAAGTATCAAAGTAACTAAATACTTGAAGGATCCCTTTGTGTCCCTTATGATGGAAACACACATCTTGTACCAAACTGCAGAAGAGAGCAGCTTTGTTACAGGATTACGCAATTCAAAAGCTGAATCTCAGTGTACAATCCTTATTTACAGCCATGCTAGTTTCCAGGAAAATAATTATTTGTCCTCTTTTGAAACAGAGCAGAACTCAGTGATAGATATGTTTGAAGGTAGAATTGCAGACCTGAGCTATCAGCCAGGAGTTAGTCTTAGCTCGAAAACTATGGTCTACCAGGGTTTTAACATAATTCAGATAAATTTACACATCATTAGGCACCATTACCTGTCCTCCCACTTCCTAGTATCCCAAGACAGAGGAATGTGAACAGGGTAGGTAAAATATAAAGCTTTCAACTCAGTAATGCCTCCTGAATATCTCAGAAGATACTTCAAGAGACATAGAAAGATCCAAGAGACATCAAAACTAACTAATTGCAATGAAACCTTTCAAGCCAGGATATGTGTTTTTTTCTGCTATGTCTATCACTACCTCAGCATGTAATTCCTGATTAGCTACAGGTTTCTGTCAGAAAATCAATCCCAGATGTATTTACCAGCTGTGTGCCTCACCATTTTATTTTTGTGAGAGATGAGGTATCCATTTTGAAGTACCACAGACAAGACATTTTAAAGAGATTTAAATTTCTAGTTCTTACTAATATCAATGGGCATGGAGGACCTAAACTTCTTTTAAAATCTGACCACTTGTACTGTTGTTATTTTTCTGGCAAATCATCTCTGAGCTTTCTGATGAAGTGAAAGACAAAAATCAAAATAGTTAAAGAAAGCAAGGATTTCTCTTGAAATTTTCTCTTAGTTGAAAACTCATTTTCAGTTGCAAACCATTGTTTTAAATAGTCCTTTGACCGTTCCTCTACACAATAATTTTTCCTAAAAGCTGTATTAGATGGGCAGCAGAATATGATACATGTACTTTCAGGACAATTACTAAGCCTGAAAAATCCTGAATGGAGTACTGCAGACTCCTTCCACAGGTCACCCACAAAACACACCGAAAGGTCTTTCCAATCTTTCTGCTTTCTCACAGACTTTATAGCATGATGACACTGTCTTTCCTATTAAGACAGCCCTCATTTTTATATAACTGTCAACAGGTTCATGTGTCAGCTGAGAAAAGTTTGCTGAATTTGAGGGTCACTGCTAAAAAAGTTCCTGTTTTTTATTATCCTAAAATAAATCTAAGTCTCAATTTTATTAAGAAAATAATAATTTCTTTTTTTCTTTCTGCTGGTAGAATGACAGCAACATTTGGTTGACGATAGTGCACTGGAACATATTTTATCCACTGAAAAAAGTAAGAAGCTTAAGAAAATTATTTTTTGTTACCAGAAGGAAAACAGACTTTTGAGGAAATTAATTCTGACATTGAAATAAGGTAAACTTTTAAAAAATTCCTTCTGTCTACCACAAAGCAACTTGTCTGCAAAAAAGTATTTTGCCCTCAGAATTCATCATTTGTCCAACTTCCTTACCACTTCATCTGGCAGATTTTCTCTGATGGTTTATGTTTCACCCTGTATACCCTTCTAAGTCACTAAAAAGATAGACATGTTTACATGAAGGAGTATAGTGAATAAGACTTCCTGGACATGTTAAATTTGGGAAATGAAATCTCTTTGGTCATTCATGTTTTGTTACAGGAGATCAAACACTGTTCTACATAATATGAGGACACAGTTTCTGAGAAATCTTCAAAACTCTTATACCAAAATGTTATCCAGCCATACAGTAATGTACTGCACTATTCATTTCTCTGTATGCATATGCAATTGCATATGACAAAAGAAAATTAAACATCAATGTTTTGCAGGTAAATTTCCCTTTCCTTGTAATGATATCTTGGGCGATATTACAATCACAGAAAGGAACAGGAATAAATGTAACTGTGTTCCGATCTTCTCCTGTTCTATATAATTCTCCATAAATTGTTACTGTTTCTCAGGAATGGCAAGCCAAAGAGATTTTTCAAGCCACCTTCTGTACTATTAAGTGCTTATTATTCAGTCTTGAATTCAGTCCTTCATGTGAACCTTACTTCTAGAAAATCAAGCTTTCTGTCTCCAATACGATACACCTGATGGAATCAACAGGAATTTAGAGTTTTTGAATACTCCCATATATTTATATTAATGAAAAATTCTTGCTACATTTTAATTTTTCCATTTATATAGTGTTGTATTTCAGCTTCCTCTGACATGTGCTTAGTTAACAGCAGCAATGTAGAACTGACAAAAAGTGAAAGGAAGCAACTCTGAAAATTAGAGAGAGCTTACGTTCACACAACTTGATGAGCCAGAGATGGTTCTGAGGCTGACACTATCTGCAAGCATGCCCCAAGATCTTTCATTTGTATTAGAGTATCATTTACATAAGGTACCATTTCATTTTCCCTATAAAACACTAAAAAATCAAATATCCCTTTACCTGATGCCAGATTTTTTTCTGAATTCCCCTTATGCTGTGCAGTTCACTGAATCACTATGAATTCTCTTGGGTTTTTTTTCCTCATGTTGCCTTCCACCAAGGTTTGTCTTTGAGCTTTAATGGTTCCATGAGTTTCATGCTTAGTCAATCATCTAAAATATCCCTGTGAACACAACTAATTCAAATAAGCTTTCCATTGCAGTTCCATCACAATTAGAGAAAAAAAAAAGATGTCACTGGGTACACTACCATTGCTACCAAAAAAATCCAACTTCACTTCATATTTTTAAAAAGAGGTCCCAACTTTACATCATCTATATGACAGCTAGTAAGAAAGATGCATCATACTGATCTTTATTAGATATGTAATATGAATTTTCCCGGAATATATATTTAGGAAAATTTATGAGAAAAATCCAGGCATGATATGGGGTTTTGGTACATGGAGTACATGTAATCCTAGTCAGTTTCCTATAAGACTATTTATTTGTTAATCTGATAACATCACTTTAGAGCATTAACAAGTGCCAAAGGTCTGATATAGTATGGTAAATCAGGTTACACTTCACAGGATCATTAAAACAAAGGCACTACAGTGGGAATCACATCTACTGAATGTTTATGGCCAAATACAAATATCATTCAATATACTATAGCAGCTGAAAATAATCATTATCCTAAAGAAGAAGAGAGATACATTCTAAAAGTCTCTCATATAACACACAAAGATACACTTTACAACTCTATCTCCAATATAACACATCATTGTATCCAGACTAACTGAGGCAAGGAACCTCCATTTCCAAATGTCCATTGCAAAGCATCAAGCAAGGAGTTCAGTAAACAGAGAAGCATTTTCAGGACTCATAAAGAATGAGTCTGTTGCTGTGAGCACAAATATAGCAGTAAAATACTTGTATTACCATTAAATCCGTAATGAAAAAGTGGAGTGCCAGATCAGTATTTTTTATAACACCAAACAGATTACCGTTAAACAGACTTAATCTGTGCCAAGCTTCTTCATGCGACTAATTGTCTCTCAAATGAGTAGAACTACTGAAATGAAATACTAATTAAACCACTGAGATATGCTTCATAGAGACAATTTCTTTTATGAGTCCTATTCCTCGAGATCCAACACTTCTTATAAGGTGGGGAGAGCTCCCAGCCATCCCTGAGGGTCAAAGGTCTAAAAACTCCAACAGGTATTCCCACTGAATTCATCAGTATAGTCTGAGTTTTATTTTAACAATAGGAATTAGATTATCCAATATAGCAGAGCAATGTTGATGGCATCTGTAGTAAAGACATAAGAACACACAAACAAAATTGTTCATAAAGGAAACATACAAAATGTACAATATAAATAATGAAGAACAAAAGGAGTGGGATTCATCTCATTTGACTCCTACCATCCAAAATCCACACTAGGTGTTAATTACAACAGTTCTGCATATCTATTTAACAAGGGAATGAAGTGCTGCTGAAACTGCTTGTCTCTATTGACTACAAGAGCACCTTAATGCTGTGAACTTAGATCAGACCCTGACTTTTACCCAGCTATAGTCAGGTGAGATGACCTCTACCCTGTTTCTAGAGAAAATTCACCAGATGGGTCTCCTGAAGAAACCTGAAATATATACAAAACATGGAAATTATATACAGATTTTTTTTCAGATGCATTTCTCTTATAAATCTATATTAAAATCAACACATAGATGCAAATCACAGCTTCAAAACTGGGGACTCTAGGACAAGGTAGATTTTTCTTTTGTAATTTTTTCAGTGAAATTAACAATGTCTGTACTATAGAGTTCTGAGAAATAGAGATATTCATCAGAAATCAAAAAGGTATCTGCTTTGGTTAAGTTGTCATTTGGTAGTTGACAGCATAATCATAGAAGCAGGTATGAAAAAAAAGATCCATGTCTCTACTTCTACTTAAATTTTGTTGATTAAAATTAATTTTAAGCTTATATTTTGAACTGGTTGTATTGTTATGAAACATTGGTTCCAGCAGTCTTGGTGTAATATGGTTGGAGACTTAAACTTATATAAAGGCAAAATTAAAACTCCAGCTCTTTTCCTTTCAGACACAGAATTCAAAACAAAAATTGATTGATGTGATGTATTGTCAAATGGAAAAAGATTACTGTTTTTCACTGCCACCACCAAAAAGCTTGCAAATGAACAATAAACTCAGGATTGATGTACTTAAGTGATTTGTCTCTCCTTTTTCAGAAGTTTGAAAGTCGCTAGGAATGACAGGACTGCTCCATCCACACCTTGTATCCCCTGGAACATTAACCAGAGCTGTACACCTAGAAGAGAGGCTAGGAAGGGGAATGAGGTCATAAGCAAAATTTTTGAAATCCCATTATAATTAAATGAAATAGATTCAACAAATATAATTTTGTAATCCAAGTGTTTCATTTTAATAATTGCAAATAAATAATTTTTACAAGAGCTTCAATATTTTTATTTTTCACTCTGAAGTGGAATGAAATAAATGCCAGAGTAACAACACATCAATTCTTGACCAACATATTTTAGAAGTGTTTCAAAAATGGCCCTTCCTCCATAGAAACATAGTAGTAAGCTGACACCTCATGTTGGTTACAGACAATTCTGAACATCCTGGACTTTATAAGATGTGTTGTCTGTAAGAAACATTCTCTATAAAGAATACAAAGCTACTGAAAATTATATGATAAAATCATATGATAATAAATTTAACAAGATCATAAATTGTTTTACAATCTGACATCTTTGTCTATGCTGTTGTGACTACATTTAGCATTACATTAGTTTTGCTAAGCCAAAAAAAACCCAATTTGCAAGTTAGCCTTGATCTAACACTATGAATTAACATTTTGTTTGTCTTTCAATGAATCACGTATTTGTAAAAGATAATTCAAAAAATGAAATAGTTCTTCAATACATCTTTTTCACAGGCAAAATTAATAGGTAAGGTTATGTCTCTAGAAATGCCATCATTGCAATAATACAATTTATTTGAGTTATATTGCTTTCTAAAACCTCTGATCAAACCAGTGAGTTTATCAGTTCTGTGTTTATAGGTCTCCTTTAAACATATAGCATGCTATTGCTACAATATTAAGCTAAACTAAATTGAATCATTTATCTTTTTAGAGAAAAACTGAATAGGACCAGAATAACTGAGGGGTGAAAAGGAGTATTAAAAGCACTTTATTTAACTACCGCAACACTCCTAGCTGCATATTCTGACTCAGGTTTGTGCTGCAGACTTGCAAAGAAATGAAATTTTTATTTCTGTTAAAAATCAAGTCAGTTTAAGGAAAAACAGAATTTGATATGTTTACTGGAAGAACTCCAAACAGTAAATGTAGTAGCAGGCAAAATAAAGGAACAATTTTAAAAAATCCCAAACTCTGTTATGATTTTGAACATGCATCATAATTATTCCATAATTTGAAGAGCTTTCGATGTCAAACATCTATTTTGAGTAATTTAAATATCCTAGAAATTCTCTAGCTTATTGATGCCATTTACATTCCACATTGTACACCAGAGTGTTATTTGACACACCCACACAAATACATAAAGACTGATTTAATAAAGTTAGCTGTTCCAGGGCTGGTGTGCCTTCCCAGCCTGTTGAGGAGGTGTTTCAGCCGCATAATTGAATAGATGTGATCTCTTCCAGTCACAAAACTAATAGCTCACTTGCTGCAAGGGAATTATTCATGTGAGTGCCAGGGTGCATTTCAGCAAAAGCTGCAGAGTCGCTGCCTTCATACCAGAAAGAGGAGACATCTAAACAAATTGCCATATTCCTGGGATCTAGAAGTTTTCAAAATTCTCAAGTAAAAGAAATAATGCTGTATTTTTTAGATTAATATTAAATAACTGAGTGTGGCTGATTCATCTTTATATATAAATATATATTTCATTGATAGCTAGATTATAAATTTGCATTAATTTATTATGATTATTATTCTCTTCTTGGAAAATGTTCACTGAAGCAATGTATGCATTAAAGGCTTGTCTTAGCTTTTTTTCCAATCTCATAAAAGGGTCACTGACTCTCTTCTATAATTTTCAAGCACCTAAAATTTACTACCAAGATTATCCTGACTCTGCTGTCTGTTAGTTTAAGCCATGATCTTCTCAACCTTATTTTTCTAGGAAGAATAATTGTCTTACAGGTCACAATGAACATAAATATAGTAAGCTGATGTCCAAGTGCCAGGATTGTAAAACATTTACAATCCAATGCAGTACAGTTCAGTAACAGTAGAATTATTTGTTACTAAACTAGTAGCTTAACAGTTGTTAACAGAGAGAAAGCAAAGGACCAAAATGTTTAATACAGCTCTCTATGCCTTTATAATTAATCTAACTTTAACTGTTTGATTAATAAAGGAACCATTCTTGGATTATGTGTGAAGGTTAATTTGCTGTCAAGATCCATCAAGGTTAAGCTAGAAGGATCCCTAGAAGATATTATTTGGTTCATTCATACAGGCAAGGTAATACTAGCCATAGCAATATATCTTCCAACATTTACTTGTTTACCATAGCTGTGAACACTTGCACAGATAAAGCCTCGTTACTCTCCCCAGAGAGTCTATACAGAGGTTGGCCTTCTTTCTAGTTAAAAAGTTTTTTCTAACGCCTGGTCTGAATCTTCATTGCCAAAACAAAATTCTACTATTTCTCTTACAAAGTTGAGACTCCTTTCACATACACCTCCTCCACCATTTCTTCTTTAGTCTAAACAATCCTGAATCTTTAAGTCTTTTCTGTAGGAAATATTTTCTGGACGCCTAGGAGCTGTGTCTTACCAAAATGTTTTCAGGTAGTCCAAGTCTCCCTCAGAGTGGAGTAACTGACTCTAGACTAATGTTTTACTCATTTTGCATAGGACAAAGTTATATTGCTTATCTTAAATTATTCTTCATTCTGTTTTCCAGGATGATGTTTGCCCTGTAAAACATCAGTGCTGCCTCACATTCAATCCACAATCCAGACCCCTCTGAACCCATAGGCAGCTACAATGCCAATACTACATCCTACAGCTGCATAGCTGTTTATCCCTGCCAAGGCCATGACTCAATGTTTGCCCATGTCATATGCTAATTTATCTTTTTCAGACTATTTCTGCAATTTTTCCACATCATGTAATTTCAAAACCTTTCAGCTAACACACTAGTAGAGCCTTCCCAGCCCTTTGCACCCTCAATTAGCATCTGGCTAATTAGCATCTGGCTAAAAACACTGAATGGAAGCAGGTTAGAGCAACCTGTACAGAATCCCACCTAATGTCCCTTCCATTTTCATAATAACATAGAGTTATTCAAAATAACTGTCTGGTAGGTTCCCACCAAACTGAAAGCTGTGACACAGTATTTTCATCTCGACCATGCTGTCCACTGTGTCAAGGCTACTCCACAGTTTATAAGACTGTTTATGGAAGCTGTGCCATAAGTCAAATCTATCTTGCTATATATTTTTGACCGCACTGAAGCTCTTGACCCTGCTTAGTGAATAAATAACGTGAAAACATATAATGAGCAAACACAAATGGAGGCAGATGGTATACTTTATTTTCCCTTGTACTTGTTTACCACCCACTAGGGCAATGCTCTTGGGCCAGAATGGGCTGTGACAGACAAAAGGAAAAGAAGCCAGATGTTCACTATGTATTGTTGTTTTATTAAATTAATGCCAGTATGAAATTTCACCAGCAATAGGGTCATTACTGCTGTGACACCAAAAAAAAGAAAAAAAGAGACTGCAACAGATGTTTCTAGTTTTCAAAAGATTTTTTATTATTATTTCACACTAATCTAAAGTTTCAGTAACGTAACTTTCTCTCGCTGTCCCCAAGACAAAGAATAAGCAGATGCTTCTCATAATTTTGCAGTTCCTGATCTGAACATAGGTCAAAAGTACAACCAGGGCTGTATAGCAACTAGCCTCAGTCCTGGGAGCCGTATTGGCAACTTAGTGGAGCAGTCCCAGGGGGCTAATTTTCCACTCAGAGGAGGATTAGATCATGCATCAGAATATGGTCATGCTGCTGCCAGCACCCAAAAAACCTTGCTCACAGCTAGGTCAAATATCTGTGCATGGCGCTGCGTTGCATGGTGTAGAGATACTGAGGAGAAAGAGAGATAAAGTCAAATGCTACATGTCTGTCTGTAAACTAACAAGTCATCTGAGGAAAGAAAAAACCCCAAAGTTAAACAGAAAGGTAATCCCCTAAGATACCCTAGTCACTTTATATATATTAATTACCTGGTGGTGAGACAGCTATACATATGGATTGATGGATAAATAATCTACTTTAAAAGAAAACCCCAACCACGTCTCATTCTGAAGCAATCCTTAGCCAGTGTAAAATGACACATCTCCCTTACAGCCAAAGATGCTGTGGCTGATAAAAACAGCTTCAGATGTGGCCTGCTAAGGCCTTTTCCATATGGCCTGCGGTCATGAACATTTGGTGCATCTCTTTTCTGTACATCTGCACTACTTTCCCTGCAGTGACAGGACAGGACCTTGTGTAGGGACAGTTGATGTTTGTTTGATGTGAGGTGAACCATGGACACTGATGGTAGATGTCCATGAGAGGAGAGTGACTTTTTAAATACATAAAATACTTTTAACTTTTTAAATAAGCTTAGAAAATGGCGTGGGAGTCACACAGTAAGTGAAGGAAAAGTTTGCAAAAGAAAAAAAAAAGCATGTTGCTAAATAAAGTGGTCCTTTTAAAAAGCTGAGCTTGTGTCTATTTTAAAACAAACATTTTAACAGCATGGCTATTGAGATGGCAGCAAGAAACTTTAAGCATCTTATGAGAATCATTTGCAGAAAAGGAGCTGGTTCAAAGGAACAATTGTAGACATAATTTGAGTTGCTTTTACCAATGGTAACATTACAGTGTAGGAGAAAGAGAGTGTATAGGTGTCTTGGTTTCAGCTGGGATAGAGTTAACTGTCTTCCTAGTAGCTGGTACAGTGCTATGTTTTGAGTTCAGAGTGAAGAATGTTGATAACACTGATGTTTTCAGTTGTTGCTCAGTAGTGTTTAGACTAATGTCAAGGATTTTTCAGCTTCTCATGCCCAGCCAGCGAGAAAGCTGGAGGGGCACAAGAAGTTGGCACAGGACACAGCCAGGGCACCTGACCCAAACTGGCCAACGGTGTATTCCATACCATGTGACGTCCCATCTAGTATAGGAACGGGGAAGGGGGGGCGGGGGAATCGCCGCTTGGGGGACTGGCTGGGTGTCGGTCGGCGGGTGGTGAGCAATTGCACTGTGCATCATTTGTACATTCCAATCCTCTTATTATTACTGTTGTCATTTTATTAGTGTTATCATTATCATTATTAGTTTCTTCTTTTCTGTTCTATTAAACTGTTCTTATCTCAACCCACGGGTTTTGCTTCTTTTCCCAATTTTCTCCCCCATCCCACTGGGTGGAGGGGGAGTGAGTGAGCGGCTGCGTGGTGTTTAGTTGCTGGCTGGGGTTAAACCACGACAATAGGGCACCAGTAGCTTACAAGATTATGTTTTGTGCAGTGCAATGCTAGTAAAGGTAAGGCGACAAGTATTCACATTTACAAATGTTCTGAACTGTGACACTGTTACATATGTCAACTCTTTTAACCACACAACCACTGGTAGAATCTAGGATATGGCTGTAAAAGCATAAATGCTACAAACACAAATTGTCATGGGTGTATTCACTAGTATGTATTCTACATGTAGGTTTTTCATAAATCTTGAAACGTTAAGGCTTAGTGCATTTCTAGCTAGTATTTTCATTCTACAGTATGGCAAAACAAACAAAATATATTGAAATCCATTCATGTCTTTCTTTTAAAATTTCATACAGGGAGATATATTTATTTTTAGCTTAGAAAAATCTATCTAGAAGATACGTTTTTGGTCTTCCTGATTTTACTGAGAACCTTGGACACATCAGAAATCTCTTGGCCCTACTCACCCAGACAGTATCAAAAAACATAGTGTGAAGACAGGATCAAAATAGGCCCCGTGAAATTTGGTCTCTGAAGAAACATTACTCTGGAGGCTGGAAAGGAGAACAGGCATGTGTCTGCAATCCCTTCTGTGAAGAGGAGAAGAGATAGCTGTGCTCATGGAAAGCATCTATTACGCCCACATGAAACACAGTGTCTCTTCAAAGTTTTGTGAATCTTGCTTGTTGATGTGGAATGACAAATGATAAGCAGAAGTAAAAATTGCACTCATTAGAGGTAACTCTGGTTTTTGTTTTACTGTGTTGTAATATATGAGAGGATGTTTTTAATATTTGTTGATTGTTGTTTCATCTACGGACCTTTTTATTAGTATTTTATCACTGATGTGAAAACTTTAACAGCACCAAAAGGTTTTCTGACCTGTATTCTATGGGCTGCCTTTTGTGGATATAGAGTGATATAGAGTCATAACAGCACTGGGCATTTCTTTGCAGAAACACTTACTACATTTAAATTTCTCAACAGTCACCAGATTAATTTCTTTCAACAGGACAAAATTCAGCTCTGGAATTCCTTCTGAAATATAAAGGCACCAAAGAGATGAAAAATTAAAGAATAGGGCCAACAGAAGAGGCAGGACTAATAAAAGGTGTTATTAATTCCTTAATTCTTATAGTAGTAACTCTTAGCTCTCATTTGTTACTGATAAAGAATTATGATAAAATATTTCGCATCCTCAATTCTTCAACAGTGCATGCCTGCATTCTTACAACAAGCAAATCAGTATATCTTTCATGCATCAAATGAAAGGAACAAGAGCTAAAAGGGAACATGGGCTTTATAATGTACATTCTATATTTAAGAGTAGATACCCTATGCCCTCTGTTTACACCCATGGAATAGAAAAGTCCCATTCCCCAGCCAGTGAGATATGTATTTGTAATGACAACCCACCTCATTTCTTCAGTGAGGTCACCTCCTCCCATTCTTTCTCCTTGATTACCTGCTGACTTTTGCAGTAAAGCAGCATTTTTAGCTGCAGGGACGCAATCCCATCAATAGCGAATATGAAACAGTATTTTGGCAGCAGTGGCCAAAGCTTTTTCAAATATATTTGGCTTCTTCCAATTAGAAAGGTAAATGTCTTACTCCACATGTGATGGCAGGAGTTTTTGATTAATCAAAATGTAAAAATTAAGATTTCATTCAAAAATATTGGTGCTTTGTGAAGAAGAGGGGAGAAAAATGAATGTCCCAAACCGGATTTACTTTTGCTGTCCAGTTTCCTCAAGATGGCTGACTTGCCAAAATCTAAAAATGGCCTCCCCCTTCCAAATAACTCCTAAAGCCCAAGGTGGTCTCAAAGTAATTTAGCAGACAGAAGGAATGAGCTTCAGACCAAGGGATTTCTCTCTGTTAGACAAATCTCATAAAATCTGTAGTTTGCACTGATTTTAACTTTTCTTAATAACGATGTCCTCAGATGTGTGCACACATGAGATTTGTGCTGCACATTCTGACTTTGCAGTGAGTCCTTCCAGCAATGCAGAATCAGTCTGAGTGCCTGACATTAAAATGTCTAACACATTCTCCAGACTTCATCAGCATCTATTTGGCACCAGCTGAACTTCATAAAGTAATTTCAGGTTCATATCTCATAGTTGGTGACTTCATACAATCCTTTACTTGTTACAAGAAACAGTAAGAAAAATTACAGAGAAGATCAAACAGATGTCAGGCACAGATCTACTAGGTTTACCTGGCTGGTATCGTATAAGCTTGAGGTATTCTTTCAGTCTTTCCTCCACATTCATTTCTGAGCAATGTAGGAAAGGTACAAGAACTGCATAAATAATGTAGAAATAGCTCAGCCATTTTATGCTCCTACAAGCTGGGAAAGTCTCAGTAGGTTGCATCACTCCCTGCTAGAATTGCCACAATACGTGTCCAAATAGTGCTAGCAAGAGGATCAAGAAGCTGGAGAAGGGATTTACGGAGAGGAGGAGGCTCTGAACTTCCTTATTGAGGCAGCAGGAAAGTAAGTAGTAATTCCTAGCTTAGCTCTTTAGCTGGGAAGGGGGGAGGGCATCTAGGTGAGGAGTCCAGTTTCCAGCACTGTGTAGACAACCTAGGCAGCTTCACTTTACAGAGCTCAGCTGTCACAGTCGTGATATCCCAATATATGTTTGGACAGATGTTGCTGTATTACTGAACAAAACATCTGTCTAGAGGCTCATATCCAACTTCTTTAGTCAGTGAAAATGCCACACCTGTGTAAGATGTTTGTTTGCAGATGAGGTAACTCCATGGCTTCATAGTGATCTCTTGGTTAATGATGCTGCTGGCTAATAGAAGCTGCTGGGTAAGCTTTCAACAGTCTAGACTGAGTTCGTTCCAGTGATGATGGAGCCAGACTCTTCTCAGTGATGCCCAGTGACAGGACAAAAGGCAATGGGCATGAACAAATGAACTCCACACCTGCCTTCCAGCCTCAGTCATCCTGTGATTCTGACATCCATGATCTATTCTCATGTTTTTGCAAATCCTATGTACTCTTCATTCTCTGACAATAACAATTTATACAGAAAATGGCTTTAAACAGAGTAAGTTTGTCTTTTGAGACACTGTATATATTTCAGAAACTAGAATATTATCCAGTGAATCCTCAACAGCCAAAAAGTTCAACATGAAGATTATATAAGTCATAACTTGTCCTAAAAACCAGACATGATAATCGTTACATTAAACTGATGTAATAGTAACATCAGTTACTCAGCTAGGACCAGCTGAAATGATTCCTTTTGGTTTTAACAGGAGTTGGGCTAGACCCAACAGAGCAAATCTTTACAAATAGGTGGCAACTAGCTCTGTTGATACCCATGGAAGTTGGAACTTATGGGAGCTGGTTTTCTCTGGTTTTTTTTTTTTAGGACCATATTCAAGAGTGTTTTGGTGTTTAAAAGAAAAGTGTGCACCATCTTAGCAAAAAAAAAAAAACCAAAACTTTTCTTCCAGTCATCTGACATTATCCACTCCTTGTCCTATCAGACATTCCCACCACTATCAGAGCAATAAGCATCGTATTCCCACTTCATTTAAAGCCTGTTCGAGCTTTTTGTGACTCTGGGATTTCTCTTAAATATAGGACAAAGAGGCACCGAGGTGTAAGCCTGATCCAACTGTGAAGCTAGAGATGACAACTATAAACTAGTGATCCAAATTTTATCATAACTAAGATCTTGCATTGCACAAATTTTGTAAATTAATACTTATAATTAACCTACACATAGTGATTCTTACTAGTGTCAGAATAATTTCTGCAGAGTAAATGGTACTATGATACCATATATTGCTTCTAGTCAAGAAATATGGTATATTTGGCCCCAGATAGGGCTAGACTAAATGTTCATCAGTTAATTTGCAGCTGGCTAGTTTAGCTGTAAAACCAAGTTAAATTTATGCTGTCTCTTAAATATTCCCATGCATGAATATTTTGTAACTTTGCTACAAGGCAGAGTCTTGAATGTGTGCACAAATATATTTCATACACTATAAAATAGCACAACATGTGTAAATGCTGGCACATAAATGAGTGAAGAAGGAAAACACAGTAGGTCTATACTTAATGGCAATGGGAAGATAAGCAAAGATAAATAATAGTATATGGTGTCCTTCATTCTCACTTGAGGAATGATAACAACTGAACTAACTCAATAGTCAGTATATGGTGATTGCTTGGAGGGTCTGAAAATTAGGAGCCTAAGTGTAGAAGAATCTCCTGTAAATCAATATTAAAAATTACAGCAAATTGGTAAAATGCATTAACATAGCAAAGAGACAGTCTGCAGGGCAATTCATGTCACCTTTTCAAAATTTTAGCTATTGTTTATGAATGTTCAGTGCCTCCAGATGATCAGAAATTTTCGACTGTCCATTTGGAACTATTTTAATCTTTGATGAATATTCCAAAACCATGTCTAGCATTCAGTTTCCTTAAAGAGCCACAATTTTCTTCTTTTTCATTACTGTTTTACCAGCAAAACCTGTGTTCAGCTACATATGTCATGAAAAACCATCTCAACAACAGAAAGTATCACCAATATTCAGTAGCTGCGTCAGCTTTTGAACTCTGTGTGTGTGTGTGTGCATGTGTACATAAATGTACATACACACATGTAACACACACACATATTTGGATAAGTATGGAAAGACTAACACCCCAGAATTACATTCTATATCATATTCCATCCTATATTTAACAGATACTGCTTTTTAGTTTTGCCAGGCTCTTTCAATCTGCTTTGTTAAATGAAAAATGTGTACTCTATATTTGTGCATTGTGTACTCCAGTACATATATAACTAAACATGAGTACCTATCAAGAGCCAGGACTACTTCAATAATGTACCACCACACTAATCCAAATGCAGTAGTAACAGGTTTTTATGTCACCTTTTTGTGCACAGCCTAATTGTTGCTTTTACTTTTTTGATTTAAACAATGTTCTGGGACATAATTCTAGCCAGTTTAAATTATACAGTGCTAGCAAATAAGTGTGGGGTGTTATGCACTAAATTATACTAGAAGTGTACATACTACATATTTTGCTTTAGACTTTTGTTAGTTGTTAATGAAAATTACATGGAAAATAAAGGTAAGTATTAACATGGGCCTGTTGAAGAGAACTTGTTATGTTCCCAGCGTTTTGCTCAGGCAACAGGGTATTCTATTTCTGGTTCAACACTAAATAGAAAGTGCAAAGAATATACTCCAGCAAATACAGAGGCAATATCGGAATTCATGAGTCTCTCCAGGGAAAGTAAATGCTTCCTAGTGCTGTCATGTTTAACAGCATTTTAATACCTCAGGAAAAAAAAAGAAATCATACCATCCTGTGCATACAACGGATGAGAACTGTAAATGCAGTGATACATTAAGAGAAGAAAAATTGAATGTTTTAGCAAAAGACACTGTTATAACAGGCCTTGAATATCACTATAATTTTTAAAAATCTAAGCATAAGCTTATTTCTAAAATTATTGCTACTTTACTATTAATAGAAAGTCCTCTTATTAATCTATTTTCCTTTAATCTTGGCTTGTTTTCTTAACCAATATGGTTTGTTACTGGAAGATAACAAACTAACTGACATATAGTCTCAGTGTTATTGTAAGGTGAAAAATAATGTTTTTAAGAGTTTCTTCATTCAAAAAAAAAAAATGTGTTTCTCATACACTTCAGAGATTATTTTTTTCCAAATTGAGATTTTGCGATGTTTGAGATTCTTTTCTGGTTGAATTGGGGAACACTTAAAATTTCAACAACAGCAACAGAAAGCCATGCCCAATGATCAGTTTGGGTTATCACAGAGTTTTGCTCTAGTTTTGAGCTTTTACATGTTATTTATTATGGTTTATGTTATGAAATAACATCATTATTTCAAACTATTTTTGTCTTCAAAATATTAAAAAAGGCAGTATCACCAATTTTGAAACTTCCCCCCCCCCCCCAGTCCATTGTGGAAAGATAATACAAACTGAAATCAGTCTTTTCTCACAAGCAGATTAGATTTTGATGAATTTGTACATGCCAACTACAAAAAAAAGGTATTAAAATAATCTCAGCCAGTACTTTGATATTCTCTCCCAGTCCCCCCCAACCTTAATAACAGCAACCTTTCTTCCTAGCCCAATAGCTTTTTATGTTTAAAACCAAATAGGAATATTCTGGAACAGTTATTAGCTAGCCTAAAATACAGTTCCAACGAACTTCACACTAAACCGGTTAAAGATCTGCCTTTCATGCTTTATGGCAACAGTCACAATGCCTAGTGCTGCAGTTAAGTTCCTCGCCATATTTTTTATGTTTCTCCTTAACAAAGATTGAAGGTTTTGTTTGTCAGTCGTGGCCTTTAAAGCCTAGGTAAATCCCAGAATTTGTGCTGAATTAAAAAGTTTCAGTGTTATCTGGAAACCTCAATAGTTGAATTATCAATAAAGCAGACAGAAGTCCAAAAAAAATCTTTCATTTGCTAGGAAGCTGAGCTGTAAAGCCTAACCTCATTAGGTTCTCTCTTACAGTTTTTGTTCAAAAATAATCTCGGAAGTGAGTGCAGTAGTCTGTGAGGATGTAACAGTACAGATTTCCATATCAAAGTGCCACCAGCTAAGATACTTTATCTAAAGTGTATTTTATAGTGCAAGATATGCAATCTCTTTCAAGTCACATGCTACTACGCTTGCTACTAGCTAAAGCCTTATTGCAGAAATAGTCTTTCTGAGATTAATTTAGCAACATAGGTGAGAGTATGTATGACATATTTTTATAGATGAAGGCTACCATGGCCCCTTGGTTCAGATGAGTTGCTCAAACTAATTGGTTTACAGATACTTGCTTGTAAACTGACTGGAAAAAACCAAATTGGAGTAAAATACAGAGCCAAAAAACAAGTCTTTCTGATTAACAGTCTGACTCAAGAGAGATGGTTTTATACTGATTGTGGGAAAACTGAGGATGGATGTTAGACGCAAATAGGTTCAAAATAAGTGGTAAATGAAGATATGCTGCCTTGAAGATAGATTTTTGAATGGTAGGACACCTTTTTTTTAAGTACAGAGCATGATAAAGAGGAGCTAGATGCAAAGAGGCTGTGGTTTGCAACCCTTTGGTTTCACAAAACTTAAACCCAACAATGAAGAAAAAATGGCAACATTTGACATACCTCTGTCTAATCTACAACCTCTGGCCTAATTAAATATAGATTTATATGTTCACCGCACACCATGTGTCAAGGTCCAGTGCTGGAGCTGGACTGAGTTTGTTTACAGGGAGGGTTTTGGGGTATGGTGTGTTCAGTTATCAGAACATTTCAGACAATGAGTCACTGGGAGCCCTGAGAAGCAGCACCATCAGCAAAATCTTTGACCACACTGCTGCTGTGAAGGATGCATTAATTACACTGATAATGTTGAGGAACTGACATTGTAAAGATTAGTTTACAGTAAAAATTACTCTGGACAAAGTAGGTCGGCTAGAAGTTGATGACATCCAAGACATTTAGCCACCCTCATCCTTAATTTTAAACTATGTTGGCTGCCATTGGGCAGTGGGTGAAAAACACACATTCTTTTTCCTTTGATAACTTGGGAGAAATGTTTGATTTTTTTCAATGCAGTAATGAATTCTGCTACAGCAAATATACTGCAGTTGATGAAAACAAACAATTTGACAAACTGTCAGAGATGCATATACAAAATGACAGCTACCCCCTTTAGTGTTCTTAGAATAACAGACTTTAAAATTAAAACCAACTATAATTAACTGTTGTTTGGATGCAGAGAAGAATCCTCAGGCAATCATTCCCAGAGTGTTCAAGGCTCAGATTTGACTCTTCATTCTGTCTAATTTGAAGCAAAACTGCCTTCCTACCAGTCTGCTGGCAATAACATGTGGATGACCTTTAATTGGAGATGGGATACTGCCGTGACTTACCTATTCTGTTTACATGAAGAAAAACCACCATATTCTCACAGTGCAATGTAAATTCCTTACTTAACAGAAGGTAAGAGGAGTAAGGAGTGTGACATAACAAATCCACCTTAAGATGATGCCATTGCCCAAGAGTATGTCAGTGAAAAAGTTGTGTCATTGGGAACCCTTCTTCTTTGCTAGCTTCCTTCATGTTTCAAGTGCAGACAAGGAGAAAACAAACAGTTAAAGGAAAAGACATTTACTTCATGTGCCCTTATCTCCTGCAGCAATAAGTGAGGGATGGTCTGGTTCCTACTCTATGAGCCAAGATAAGGCACTAAGGAAAAGAGTGAAGCATAACCCTCATGTCACTGTAGAAAACCCAATACCATGGCATACTGTATTTAAAAAGATATCCCACTTGGTTTCTCTGAAGATCACTCCAAGAATTCTAAAACTTAACTAAAAACTGGTTGACTTTTTACAGGTTCTCAGACCTTGTATTACACTCTCTGCTTAATTCTAGAGTAGCTTACTGGGAAAGGAGGAGAAGATGACAGTGGTGGAAAGCTGTTGGAATTCTCCTCCAGTGGCAGAATCTATCAAAAGACTTGTATGCCTTACAAAACCAGAACAAAGCAGCATTGTATCTCCCTCCTATACAGACACTGGATCCAGGCTCTTCTTTGGTTTCTATAACAAAAAATTACCCAATTCTACTGTTAAAGACCGCTTTTAGGACACTGAGGAAACATTTGCATTTGTCCCGTAGTACTGCATTTGAGAAAGTGACTCAGCTGAAAGAACAATTGTGTGGGAGGCATTTATCCTATGTTTTCATGTTTTATTTCAACCTGCTTTTCTTTGACACAAGCATAGAGACTTATAAACCAGAAAATGTTATTCTGTACACAAATAACCTCACCTATGCAAAGGTATAACCCAAAGCTTTGCTATCAGGAGGATAAATCTCAAAATGTCTCTGAGATCTGTTTTTTTCCTAGCATATCAATGGTACAGGGCCTCCAGCTTTATGATGATTTGGTTGTACAAGGTGCAGATCTTGAAAACATTTGAACTTATGTTCAAGCCTCACACACTGTTTAATTTCACTGGCCTTACTTCAGATTTTCACTAGTTCTGGACAGAGCAGAACCTGGCCCAGAGTCTAACAAACAGACTTGACAACTGATGATAGTGAGACATGCCCCAGCACACTGAGCAAAAAGTCACCGTAACAGACACAGAAAATCGATTCCGTTGTACTAGGAAAAGAAAAGGCAGCTTCCTTAATTTCAGAGGGAATTTTCTGTCATTGTGGAAAGCAGATTTAAACACAAAACGTGGTGATCCTGCATGTTCTGATAGAAATTTTCTGCTCTTTTCTCAGCTGAAATCACTAGTTACTCAATTATTATTTTTTCATGCTTTGTTCAGCCATTTTAAGGTGGTGTTCTACAGGGATGGTGATGGGTATTTTTGCTTTAATCCACTACAACAGAACAGTAAATAAAAGGTAGCTCAAACCTCAACAACATAAACAGAAATAGAAGAGGAAGTAATATAGAATAACAAGCAGAAACTTAGTGACAATTAATCACCAGCATTAATCAATTAAAACTGTGCTTCAGTATCACCTCAAAGGAGGCCATTTCTACAGATATGTACAATCCACCTGTCTATACCTTCTTAATCATTTCTTACCCCTCCCCCTTGAGCTGGCAACAGTGATTGAGGGATTGTTGTGGGTTTTTTATCAACAGGAAGAAGATAGAAAAGGTGGAAACAAGCTGAGATTCTTAGGTGACAGCAAGTGTGTGCGAAGGTAAGAACAGAAACAGGGCAAACCACACACAGTAAAGCAATTTACGTGCCTAACTTCAACTGTTTTAGAAGTTCTTGTCTACCTGACCCTACACATGAGGAACTCTTCTCATTTCTACAGCCCTTCTGTCCTGCCCAGTGCCATCACAAATACAACTTTTTACTGACTGACCTTGTTCCAGTTACAGGAGGGATGCATCCCATTGCCAACATACCACAATAAAGCAAACAGGCTTTCTGTGGTGGCTCTTCAATGACTTTATGTATAAATTGCTTAGAATATAATGTCCCAGACAGTCCTACTCCCAAACAGAAAAGTTGTCATGCTCTTGAGGTATCTGATGGGTACATCACAGATATGCAAATACAAACAAAACTTTTTTTTTTTTTCACCTTATACTGGTGTAGCATTGACAAATCTACTTCAGTTAGATAATTTGTGGTAACTTGATTTATGCTTCACTGATAGCTCTCCTAACTGCAAACAAGCAACAGGCTTAGAATTCAGCACGCTTAGTGAAGATTCACTGAGAACTGAAAACACATCCGAGACATTTGCCTTGGGGTTTGAATGAGCAGAAGCCAGTTTATTGTCTATGATTGAAACCAGGAAAGGTTTGAACACAAATCCTAAGGAGAAACTCAAGTAATTCAAACCTGTAAATCACACACACATACACATACAGAAAAATGGCTTGCTTCAAGCTCAGCGAAACAGAATAGTTAAGTCTGGCAAAGCTCTTGTACAGACCCATATACTTATAATTGCTAGGGGAAAGCATACTGCAAATGATTTAGGGGTTTCATCTGAACAAGCACAAAAACATTCACTGAGTTTAATGATGGCAGGAATTGCAAGGAGGAAAATTAAGAGAAAAATAGACAGGCACTCCTTTCACAGCACTGATGCCTTGCCTTTTTGACCTTCTGAACAGCTATCGGCACCATCTCACAAGAAAGCACTCTTTCCCTACAACAGACTCTGCATTTATAAATACGGCAGCAGTGTCAAGGTCTGTGATTTCTGCTGATGTGTTTTCATGTTTAATCTTGAGTAGAAAGGTGTGGGACCCAACATCCCTACAAATTATTTTGGAACATGAATTAGATTCAGGTTGCATCTCTACAAGTGGCTAAGTCTACCACATGGCTCACTGTCACTGAAAGGAGAGAAATGTTGCTCCCTTCCCACCCCATCCCATCCCATCCCATCCCATCCCTTCGTGTTTCTTCACTGTCTCACTCATCCCCATTCCAGATTATTTCCTCCCTTGAGCCAGCTAAGGCACTGACTGAACCTTTCTGCAGCAGAAGCAGTAGAACCCACCTCAGCAGAAGACTACCCTGTATTTTTCTAGATTATTTTTCTGCCACATTTGTGAGCAGCCACAGAGGTGACCGGTGAGAACCAGAGCAGTCATGAGTGGCAGTAGTACATGGCAGGGCTGGACAGGGAATCCATGGGGAGAAGGAGAGACAAGAGAACATAACCTGCTGCTTGAAGTGGCAGTGACTTATCAGATCAGATTTGCACATCTTGGCATGGTAACTTGACTGAAATTTGTTTGAAAATCTCACATTGGAAATCACCCTCTACTTCTCTTCTGACCATCTGGCCTGGTTACCTGTGTTCATCCCTCTCATCCTGGTCCGGTTCCCTGGTCTGCTTTTTCTTTCATTTCCTTGCCTCTCTCCTTCGGCATCACGGCTCTCACATTCATTCTTGTTCCCCTTGTCATGTCCCTATTTCATTCTCCACTGCTAACATCCACTGTCACCTCCCTCCACCCCAGCATGGGTGCAGCCAGTGCAACAGGCATGTACAGCTCCTCAGGCTTGCACAGGGGCGCAGCAAAAACATCACTCATTGCCCCTGAAGTTTTGTAAATCCGCTTTAAAAAGAACAACAACAAAAAAAATCCCCAACAATCAGTACCCATTTCTATCTGCTGCATATGAGTAAATACATCCTCTGTAATGCATAGATGTCTCAAACCACACACTTCCTTACTGACAAGTTGCATGACAATAGAGCTTACAGCTGGATGTTAAATACTAATCATTCATGTTTCAGACTACTCTGACCTTTCTCTCACCCAGCATTTTAAGATCTGTGTCTCACTTGGTCCAATTCCTAACAATGTTTTTTTAGAAGATGCTTTTGAAAGAATTAGGGCTGCCTGTATGCTGTAACCACCAACCAGACTCTAATCCAATCAAAGCACAAATCCCTGACGTGTCCCACGTAGCGGAAAACATCAGTGAGTGCTTATGAGTGTAAAGCAGCTCTTGATGAAACCAACATAGCTCAGCCTTCAGCGCAGACCCAGCACAACAACTGAGGAATTTCAACTGCTGCCCTGCAACCGCTCTTCTCAGCAGGAAGGTTTTCAGTGGCACTGGAGACACAAAGCTCTCCCATTTCTGCACAGGGGAAAAACAGGCCATATGAACTGGCACTGCTTGAGCTACCCACCAGAGAAAAACAGCCTGCAGGGAATTATGACACTGGGTTTTACAGATGTGAGAAGTGAAAGACACCTACACTCCCATGTGTACATTGTCAGATGCGTGGTGACCCCAAGTGGCATGGGAGAATTGGCACAGAGAGGGGAATGAGCGATACGGAGAGGAGAAGCCAGTGACCAAGCTGGGAGCTAATTTGGGGCTCCCCTGTTCCTGAGTCAGTTTCCCCAGGGAGCCAAATGATGCCTGTTACTAGAGATAGACTGTGGGATACTGATCCAGCACACAGGTACTTAAGACCTAAAAATGAGACCCAGTCAGATTAGGTATTTCTCCTATTTCCTTGGAAAGGGGAAAAAACAGCTGGGTGTATTATACAAGTCAGCGTTCCCGCAGCGCAACTAACTAGTCAGACTTTTGGTTTTTCACATTTGACAGCCTAGGTTGTGTACAGTATTTCCTACTTTCTGAAGTGTCAGAGGGCTTCAAATTGTATTTTCTGAAACTAATCATGACTTCCGAAACTTGAAGATAACTGTTGGAGGTTCTGATTAAATATTGATTCTTGCATTCAACAAATTGGTTGTAAATAACAAATGCCTGACATAGAACATGCAGATTCCCTATTGTAGATATACATATGTTTCATTTGGCAGCTAGTGTATTTGGCTGTATTAGAAGTGTATAAAGAGGGATCAATTCATACTTTGTAATTATTGCCCAGAAGTATGTAAGTACATTCTGCTAGTTATGCAGTAACATTTGGAGAACAAACTGGTGGATAGTGGATTCAGCTATCGACACACAAAGACAGTCAGCTGCAAATGCTGTGCTAGTCAAACATGAATTAGCACATAAAAAGAGCAGTTATCTCTGCGAAACCATTCCAGGTACTAAGACAGGCTCTGGTAATTATAGTTCCAACAGTAAACAGCTCTGGGAATCTAATCTCTTATCCCCAGAAGAAAGTGGATCTTTATTCAGTGTAGAGGGAGTTGGCTGAGCCCATGAGGAAACCATTTTGGTTGCTTTCCCAATACTTTCTTTATGAAAAATGAGCTTCTAGTATCCAGTAGTTTAATAATATACTACTTGCAGTCAAGATTACACCTAAAGTAGGATTAGATACTGCTTTACAGAAATACCATACTACATGTTCTGCCAACTGCTAGCTCTTACTCCACAAGTACAGAATGACTTTCTAGAAACTGAGGTTTAAATTTATTCCTTTATATGCATATATATATATACATTTATACACACTTTAAAGAAGTTTATTTTAATGTTTTAGTATGGAGACTTTCTACTAAGACTTAGTAGAAATAAATCACCAATTTCAGAGATCTGAAGACTGAGTCATACTTAAGTGCAGTAAAATGTAAACCAGAGACTATTTCTCTAGCATAAATAATTACCTTTTTTATTTATGGCTATTTTCATTTTTGGTAGGCTGAATCAACAGGCTATATTTGAAGTGACCGCTTCCCTCTCACACTGCCAGAACTCTACCCTGAGCCCCTTGGACCAGCACAGTGAGCAGAATCTTTCCTTGCAACTGTGCTTGAAGGATATCAAACCTATTGCTTTTTTTCTCTTGGCCTTTCATAAGCTTCTTTTAAATCATATAATTTTCTGCTGCCACCATAAGATTTTCTCAGCTCCAAATTACTCAGCTCCCACTTAACAAGTTGTCAAGTGACTATTCAAGCAGTAAAAGACATGTTTCTGTAGAATTGTAAATTATTTATTGTTTAGAGGTCGCTGAAAATTAACCTAAACAATCCTGTGAAAAAGAACAATAAGAACTAACTCCTTAATTTGCTGGAGTGGTTGGCAACATTAAATAGAGAGTTTCAAGTCACTATGAAATCAAAAGTGTAATTGCGGAGGTGCTGTGCCAGATCTTTCTTGCCTCTTTTGAGAATTCACAAGTATCTGCTCCCCACCTGCCTTCCCTGCCCCTGACTGCTACCTGCACAATCATTAGATTTTTGTATCCAGTCTGTTCTGATAGGAAGTGTGATATTTCAGCTTCTGTGCATTGATACCATCCTGCAGGAGATGGACTCCTAACACAGGGAAGAAATGAGGAAGATGGGCACACAGGCTTCTAGCATGGGAGTACAGAATCACTTCCACATGGCTGCGGGCCCTTTGTATGAAAGAAGACATGCCATCAAGCCTGCCTTCACAGTGGTCTGCTGACCTTCTTCAGACCTCCTACCAGACCTATTAGTAGGATCCAACAGGTCTTGCCTTTCAAGCAAGCATCTGCCATGCCCCATTCACTCCTGCATAACATTTCAGTCTATTCTTTAAAAAAAAAAAAACCTTGATGTCGCTCTGGACTCCTAAACAAGTGTGATAGAGTGTACCACTTACGTGATCTTCTTTTTAAAGCAGTACATCAGAAAGGCAAATTCAGTTCCCTCCTTAGCCTAAGAAATCCAGATCTCCTAAAATGAATCCTTAAGTACAGACTTCAAGACTCCTGTTTAGTTTGGCCCATCGAACAGCAACAAATGCAACATTTATGGAGGTAGAGTGAACACAAAGCAGTACAGAAGATACAAGGGCTCAGACAGCCTGAAAAGTTATGTCCAGTTATTTTAATCCAATGACTAAAATGCATAAACAATATGGGAGAAAACACTATTCTCTGATGAATGACTAGTTACTGTCCAGGCTTCCTCTTCTCTTTCTCCCCCTTCATCATACCTGTGCTGGCAACAATTCAGGCAAATTTGGCGAATGTTAAAAATCAATTCTGCCTACAAACTTGGCCATTGCATCTTCTGGAGACAGGCCAATTCACCTCCCACCTGGTGGCTTGGCCTCATGCCCGTGTATTGTTTAGCTGAGAACTGAGGGATGTAGGGGGAAAGGGCTAGAAGTAGCAGGAGAAGAGGGAGGAATAGTAGCTTCTGCTGACTCTCTTGCCTTAACACTAGGTCCTGCTCCATGTGTCTGGTGTCAGCACTCTTACATTTCTTGCTTTACATTGCCTTGGCTTCAAAAAAAAAGGAAATAGAGAGTGGTTTCCAATCAGAAAAGCTGACGGCATGGTGAACAAAATACATACTTCTGGACATAGCAGAAGATGCATCTATGAAGAAAAGGAAGAGGCTCACCAGTTTCTGCTGAAGGAGATGGATAGGGAAGTTATTCTATAAGAGGCAGACTGCAGCACATTCCTTTCCCAAAAGAAAAAGACCACAACTGAAATTAGTGAGAGTTCTGATCCTACCAATATTTAGTAGTCTTCTGCTAACACTCACAGCATCAGGCCTCTCAGAGGAACCCAAGCACAGCTACCTTACAGCATGCTGGTCTTTATTAGAGTTCAGCAGAAAGATAGAAAAGAAAAAAAAAATGATAGTTACCACACTCAATTCAGTTGTAAAAGCTGAGGACAGCAATTGTTAGGAATGATTGCATTCTGTAGAACATTTAAGGCTTAATAACACTTTGGAGTTCATTTATAGGCTATCAGTGGCTGATCATTTCCCTTCTGAGTTACCAGGCATTCCTCAAAAAGTGGAAACCAGTTGTAGTTTATCTAGCCATTACTATAAGTGTTGAACACAACAAAGTTCTTACCTCAGTTACTTCCCTAGTCATATCCTTCCTTTACATATAAGACACTCAAGTGTTATTATTAACAAATTGAGAACTTTTTTTTTTTTTTAATAAAGCTCACATACACTTTTGTCAGGTTTTCTAGGCTAGATATTCAGTTTTATCTTGTCTGGCTAAAAGAACTCAAGCCCCATTTACAACCTTCAAGGGTGAAACTGGATAAAAGTGCCAAATGAATTAAGTAACAGTTTTCATCCAGCAGATATTAAGGGTATGGGAGGACACTGGAAATTACGGAGTATAACCCTGAGTTCTGTAGTTCAGTTTAAAAAAGTGCTGTCAGCACTTTATTCCGATAAAACTCATCTGTGAAAGACCTAGACTGACAGTAGCAGCTAACAATTTAAATGGAACTATTTGGTAATATTTCTAGCTGATCTAGAATGAACTGTAATGGACCATTGTAAATAAATCCCTAATTTGCTTGCGTTCCATCTGACAAATGTTCCCACAAGTGTAATTGTATTACAGAAGGTTTGCATTCATTTCAAAAGAAAACCGTGTTCTATGGTAGAAATGGCATAGTTGGCAGCATCATTCCATGATTTTGATAACACTTCCATTTGAATAAACTTGTCCCATCTCTGTTGTGAATTAGCAGTGCCCAGATATATGTCTAAAGAACAAGATGAAAATTTCACTGTAGCATTTTAGAAATGTATATATAAAATTATAAATACATAAAATTATGTAAGACTTTAAAAAGATAATACATTTGTTTTCAAAATGATGATCAATGGCTGAGAAACACTTCCTGGATGGTGCTGGAGTGTGCTGGGAAATGGGAGTCTCAGCATTGCTGGTACAGATCACGAAACACTGAACCAGGGTTTAGCGTTTTGCCATCTCTCTTCAGAACCTTCTGCCACTTTCCATATACTTCAGATGGCCCTGCTTAGAATGAAATTGCCTTATAATCTTCACTTTTTCCTCTGGTTGAAATGTGTGTCTTTAAGACACCGTTCTCCTCCACACCAGTTCTATCACACACCAGTTTAACACCAGACCTGCTGTGATTGTCACTGGATTACCCAGCTTTCTTTGTAACAGGGTTTAAGTACATCTCTCAATGGACCTACAGATTACAGGAGAAGAAATCAATTCCCTCTGCACATTTAATTGCTTGGGGGAGGGACTGCCAAACTTACCTAAGACAGAAGTGCCGTGACTATGAAACCTTCCCGAGCTGAGTGGACAAAACAGGCACATGAGTATCTCTCACACCTATGGCCTTTCCAAAGCCAGAAACAGTAGATGAGGTTCTCCTCATCCATAAGGAAGACACCTGAACTATTTCACTTCGCTCTCTTCAGAGCCACTGAAGAGAAATAGGTAATTCTAAGCCATGACTTCCCAGGCTTTGTTAGATGTCTACTTCCAAATGCAGTAACACTCACATTAACTTTCCCCTTAAATTCAACCTACTGAAGGCCTGGTTTTCTAGGTGTGCTCAAAGAGTGATATGAATACATATATTGATGTGCACTTGTGTTACAACATGGCTGGACTCAAAAGGAGTGCCCATTTCTCATTCAATACATGTAATACAGAGTGCTTGCCCAGGATTTGAGAAGCCTGGTTTCTTGATAGACCTTATTTAAGCTTTCAAGCCCCATATCCCAAAGAAGCACCCATGACGCTATAGCATGTGCTAAGTAAGTAAACACCTTCTTGTGCTGGATCTTTGTATACCGAAGGAACAAACAAGCGAAGTCCCTAATATGGTCTTTTGGCATAAAAGGCTATGGTTGGTAGCCAACAGCTGAGGAAATTAAAGCCTCCAGTATATGTGCAATACACTTACACAGGAGATGATGGATCAGGACCCAGAAAGAAAGAGCAGATGATGGGGCCTCAGTGCAGACCCCTACTTTGCAGACTTTCACAATTGGTACACAAACTTGTATCTCGGGCTTACAGATTCGAAAGGTAGTTTCAAAAGTATGTAGCTTCTTATTGCAAAACTGTGCAGTGCACAGACGACATTGTTCACTATATTTTGTCCTTACTAGAAGAGGAACAAACAGCTTCAAAAACTGAAACAGAAGTTACAGGCAAAGTGTTCATTCTACCAGTGCATATAAAGGTGTTGCCGAAATTCGGAATAAAACTCCTTAACAGCAATGAGAAGTTAAGAAGCAGGCACTCCTTTATTGCAGCGCTGGGCACACGGGGGATCGCTCCACCTATCGTGTGCACCTGTCTTGTCTAACGATACAGTTAAATACACACCTGTTACACATATTCATTAAGTTTCTGGGAAATGTTATACATAATCATCAACTTTCCAGTAAATTATTAGCATATGTATATGTCTCTTCACGCAGGCGCAGCAAAGGTCTCTGGTGGTCTTCAGAAGCCCTCTGGTGGTCTTTCATAGTCTTCCTCACTTGTCCGCTTCTTGACCTCCTTTAGCTGATTCTGCGCAGTATGATTCTCATCACTATCTATATTAGTTTGCATAAAAATGTATACTATGTTCTCTTTTGAAATCCAACCTTTTCAATGATTGGTCTTTCAGTTTGTTATCAAAATGGGAAAGGTAGGGAGTTTTCAAGAAGCAAATCTTCTTGGCTTCTTAAAAGAAAATATAAGCCAACGATAATCAGCTAAAAGTACAGTACTGCACATTCTTTAAGTTCTTTATCTACTATGGTTACACCCCACAACTCTATATTCCTAATATTTCAGTTGTAATCAGATTTGATTTCTTTTAAAATGTAACAAAGGCATCTCTTTGTTGTTTACCATGCGAAAGGGGCATTAGTCTAGTTAAGACATAGATTACCATCCCCTAATGCATCCAGGTGAATCAGAGGATAAGGAGCAGAATCCATTAGTCCTGTGACAAATATCATGACAAGAGCATGAGGAAAAATACACATGACAAAACTATATTTGCAAAAAAAAACATAGCAAGAAAATAAAACAAAACAAAAAAATTCAGAAGGATGCTCAACAGCTTTGGCATAACCACCTAAATTAGAGGACACAGAAGATAACAGTACTTATAAACAGTATTATGAAATACAATCTCACATGTGTAATTAAAAATAACTTGATTTCCATAGCAGAAGTAGTAAGCCATCCACTTACAAAGGCACTTCCATGTTTAATAAAAAAACTAAAGCTAATTTTATGGAATTAAATTGGGATTAAGGATCGTCTTCTGTAATTCATAATAAAGTTTACAGGAAACTGTATATTCTGTGACCGAGGGAAAGTTCTTAATGTTCTTTGTAGTTTATCCCACCACTAACTACAAGAACAGATGAAATCTGCAGCATCACTCTTGAAAAATAAGAGCTTTTATGTGAGATTTTGAAAATCACAATTTTAAACTGACAGTAAACTGAAGGCACTTTTAATGACCATTTGTAAGGGGAGCTACTAGCTTATCTCATGAGCAACAAAAGCATCACAAAAATTATTCCAAATTAATTTGGTCTCTAAAAGCCTAGCAAAGATGTAAGAGAAAATCTTCATTTACAGAAACCAAAATGCTCAAGTGCTTAATTCAAAAATTAAATGCAGTAGCATCCCTGTTAGATAAATTCATGTGTTTTATGAACATACGGGTAAACTCAGCTGCAGAGAAGATAAGTAACATGTTTAAAACCACAAAGGAAATTACTGCCAGAATTCAGGATGGAATTTCAAAGTCTTGTCTCCCAGTGACCTGCTCTGCCCCTTGTATCACACTTTTTTTATCAGAATCACTCCACTCCCAAATTGTTAAGAATAGGTTAATCACCAATTTCTGCTGCTAAATTCATAAACAATCAATCTACAGGGGAAAAAAATGTTGTAATAGGAGACTTTTGAAAGAGGCTAAATATACAGCTTCCACAGAAACACTATGGAGCAATAAACAATAACTACAAAGGAAAAGAGTTAGGGAACTGATAAAGAGATCCCATGGACTTATATCCACAAGGAAGACATAACTTGATTACAACATATCTGGAGGCTCCTGAATGATTGCAAGTGAACTGCTGTTGACTTCTTCAGAAGTCTTCAGGAAATTCCCTTTGGAAAAAAAATTTTAAGCAGTAGGTTCCTTTCCCTTTTCAAGCATAAGTACACGTATTCCACATGACACCTGTCTGGGTTATGAAATAACTAAAGAAACATAGATGCCTATCTTGTCAGAAATACTCTTCCCTGGCATTTCAGCTAGGCTAATGCAATAGTGTAACAGGCTGTCTTTATATGTAAGACTCTGGGACATTAAAAAAAAAATCATACTTTGAACAAGTCATTTTTCAATAATTTTTATCTCCTTTCTGGGATGATTTCTGAAGCATGATGATGAACAATTTCTCTGTTTTGTTTTTTATCAGCAGATACCAAAGATGTACATTTATATTTGATTCCAAGTTTTGGAAGCACTAATGTATTTGTAATGACCAAATGCTGCATGTATTTACACATGGAACAGCATCTTGTCCTAGATGGGATTGCACAGGATGTGAATGAGTGGAGAATTTGTTGTGTCATGACTTTTCCTAGTCTCAGGAAGAACACATTTCATTTCTGTGAATATGAACACTTTTAAATTTAACTTTTCCTCTTCCCTTTTCTTGCCTTCAGCTCCCAACACCATCTGGAGAAAGGGATGGAAGCCCCTGGCAACTCCTTACTAAAGACAGAGGGTGACTAGAGGCTATGCAAGATGAGAAAATGCTGCATTAAATTCAAAACACAACATCTTCTTATGCAACAGGGAGATCTTTCTCAGGACCCTGCACATGTAGAATTAACTAAGGAGCATCCTAAACATTACCATTTTTCACTCGAAGTGAAAGGCATATTTTTTGACCTTGTCATTTCTAGCATAAGCACATATAACAGCACGTGTCAGTATCCATGTATAAAAATTCAGAAACATAACACTCTACTGCACACACTTCTCCCCCTGGGGAGACAGTGAGCGAACAAACACATGCCAGATGGTAGTCGCATTGCTTAGTGCACTACTGGAAGGCACTCAGTTATTGCAGAGACAAACACAACATGCAGTGAAAGCAGAGTCTACACAACAGCCACTTTTTGGTGCTGTGTGTTTGTATACTGCTTAGCACAATGGAGTCCTGGTCCATAACAAGGTCCACACATGCTATCAAACAAAGGACAGTGACATTTCCTAGCTTTTACATGGATGGATGTAGAGGCTGAAAGGTGGGTGAAAAGCAAGCGCTCTGGTTCAACTCTGCCATTTAATCCTCTGTACCACTTTTACAAGATAATGCTTAGGAATAAGAGCACAAACATACAAAGAACTATTTTAAACTTCAAAGAACTTAAAAATATTAATTGGTTCAAAGGTCAACACTGCCAGCCCTCAGTTTACAGAATTTCAAGTGAATCCTCTAAATTTGGATACCATTTTCTCAATTCAGTCATAAGTATTCATCATATCCTTTTATTGTTAGGAAGACTTCATAGCATGTTTTGATTACCTGATACTTTCCACTGCAGAGCATTCTGCAGGAAACTTTACTTTGAGAATTGTACTGAAGACCAATGCTTTTGCTAGCCTTTAAAAATCAGCACGTAGAAATCATCAGGTGGCAATTTGTCGTCTAAATTTATTCTATGCAATTTCACTCAAATTTTGCAGGGTGATTGAAGGGGAGGGGGAAATGGTGTTTTCCTTCTGTTGCTTGTGCTTCTTGGAAGATTTTGCCGTGGTAAGACTACTTAAAACAGCAACTCAAAATAGCTGAGACTTTGCACTTAACAATAGCTGCAGAAACTGCTGTGGGAGCAGAGAGACCAGAATAAGTCTACATGGTTATGAGGTCCATCCTATAGTTCAAGTGCTAAGTGGGTACTTATTAAGGTTTCAGGAGTCACAGCAAGCTCTAGATCTACAAGGCAGTTACTCTTGACAGTGCTTAACATTACAATGTGTGATTACCTTTTTTCCCTTATGTTAAAATAGTGGCAACTGAAGTTCTTTTTCTTCATTGTGCAAGTTGAACTCTGTTTGCTTTTGCACGGTGGCTGAGACAGATGGCCAGTAAAGGGAGGTGGGTTTGGATGGATGCTAGTAAATCTGGCATTTCTTTTCTTCTGGGAATCCAATTTTTCTAAGTTATAATCTTCTTGTTCTAAGCATACCATTATTATATGGTGGTTGTGGGCCATCCTGGCAGCTGATATAAGAAGAGTGTGTCATTCAGGACTTTATCCACCAAATAATTATAAATACATTATGCTTACAGTGAGTTGAAAGACCAGAAAACCAACAGTTGTACCTGTAATTAGAAATTAAGTGTTTTCAATGAAGAAGGCTCAAACATGGACAGCACTAATGAGTGGATGAGCTGAACAAGTTTATGAGAGGACAGGCACACTCACAGCTGCTTATCAGGTGTTTCATTGCATCTGTGTATTTTCAGTAGGGGGTATGAGGTGCCTTCAAGGCTCAAGTCCAGAGGTCTATAAGCAATACTTAAGTATTTCCTCCATCTCTAAAATGCACATGTAAATTTAGAAGGCAGAGATGGTGAATCGAAATCAGCACATTAAAAAGACTGTATTTTTTATCATTGTTCTAACCCAACAAAATTTAGCAGATGGCCCACACAGCATTTTTGCATTTTTCTGCACAAAATAAGCTCTAGTCCTACTCTCATTTTCTTAATATTACTAGTGTAAAATAGAGCACAGGCTGAGAAACACTGAGGTTTTTTCTCATCCTATATGTTCCCCTCATTCATTTTTTGGCTTCCAGGCATTTCTGTTTGTCATGCTGTAATGGATTTCTTGCCATCCAAATGGCTTTGTGAATACTACTAAACACTCAGAAACTTAATATATATATTTAGCAAAAGCCTGTGTGTCACAGTTCAAATTGAAGAATGAGAAGCTGACCAATAAATGCTGCAGCTGAGGCTGAGATAAATATTCACTAACAAATTGGATATTACATATGCAATTTCATGAACTCTACAACAAATGACTAATATAACCTCTTTTAAGTGTGTCAATGAATTACACACCACTGAAACCAATCAAAATACACTGATATCAGAGATGGAGAAAGACGAAAGTCAGTCATGGGAGAAGAAAACAGATTTTTAAAAATTATTTTCCTCTGTTATTCCTTAAGTCTCACTCAGGTCATTAGAAATCTAACAAGAGTCATAAACATGGGCTACAAAAATTAAATGCGATTTTCATGTCTAGATCTCACAAATATCATGTATTCGTCAAAGCTTGTTAAATCAAGTTTTCTGTTATTTTCCATGATCTTTCTTCTGCTTTACCAGCTGTAACTGTACAGTGTTAAAAACACATCAGAGTGAAGCTGCTAGCAACAGGTCACTGAAGAATGATTGCAAAAACAACTAACTGAAGTTCCCAAAATGCCCACTCTTCTTTTCCCCAAAATAAAAGGCCCATGAAACTCCTGACACTCTGCATGGTTTATAAAACAGTAAACCCAGTCAGTTTTGTTACAAAGGAGAATATCACTTGATCTCATAGATGAATTTTTTTTTTTCAGGATTAGACAAGCTGATGGCACTAACAGCAACGTAACTGGGAGTTCACATTAAAAAAAAATGCCCTAGAACTTATTTCTCAGCAATGCAGTTCAATAGAATTTGTATATAATGAGCTCCATAGTAGTCTGAAGATGAAAGATGATGACTTATTAGAAGCGACTGTTTATTTGAACATTACCATAAACAAGTATTTGACAAAAAGCGTCAGCTCAGTATTCAGAGATTTACTTTCTTGTTTACTGGCATGCCAGAGAACCGGAAGACTATCTGCAGGTTTTGAAGCTTTGACAACATGTTGGCTGCTCAGCAGTCTATAGGAAAATCAGAGATAGAGATGAAAGCTTATTTTTAGAATTCATGGCTAGCAATATAGAGAGAGAATGTCTTTGAAATGGCAGTCACTTCTAACACTCACACATTTCAGAGAACTGTTTCTCTGCTTATCCACCTATCTGTTACAGTCAATGTTAGAATGAGGAAGTATTATGCAAAAAACAGTCAATATTTTCCCCCAAAATTTAATAAAATAATCTTTGTAGTTTCATTCTGGAACTTTTCCCTTTTTCTTTCAATAGATAGAAGTAAATTTCTATGAGTTTTATATGAAAATGAGTATTTGAACAAAGAAGTTTACTACTGATGTCTTCATTCAACCCTTTTACTTAATATAGCAAGTTTTTAATTAGAAGATAAAAAAAAAAAAAAAGCATGCCTGCTTCATACAAAGTCTACACAAAGAAAAGGTTTTTATTTTTAGTTCTGCTGTATACAGGAAAAAATCTACTTCCAAGAGATCAGCTTTGCCTTGCTGCTAATATCCAAACCAAGAAATTCTGGGGCCATGGGGAATTTGAATCGAATTGGTTGCTAGCCAGCATTTTTAGGGAGTATCTCCATTCTTACAGCGTACTGGGTTCTTGCAAGTGGCTGCAACAGGAATTAATTACACTAAGGTATAGAAGGAGGGATGCCTCCTGAGTACAGGAAATGAGCCATATGTAGCCAGAACCTGGCTCTATACCACTCAGTCTGTCTTGCTGACTACATTGAGGCAGAACTACATCAAGGAAGGATAAAAACACAAGCCTGTCAGTAAGGCACTGTCCTGGTTTCAGCTGGGATAGAGTTAATTGTCTTCCTAGTAGCTGGTACAGTGCTATGTTTTGAGTTCAGTATGCGGAGAATGTTGATAACACTGATGTTTTCAGTTGTTGCTCAGTAGTGTTTAGACTAATGTCAAGGATTTTTCAGCTTCTCATGCCCAGCCAGCAAGAAGGCTGGAGGGGCACAAGAAGTTGGGAGGGGACACAGCCAGGACAGCTGACCCAAACTGGCCAAAGGGATATTCCATACCATGTGACATCATGTCCAGTATATAAGCTGGGGGGAGTGGGGGTGGGGGGAATCGCCGCTTGGGTACTAACTGGGTGTCGGTTGGTGGGTGGTGAGCAATTGCATTGTGCATCACTTGTATATTCCAATCCTCTTATTATTACTGCTGTCATTTTATTAGTGTTATCATTGTCATTATTAGTTTCTTCTTTTCTGTTCTATTAAACCATTCTTATCTCAACCCACAAGTTTTACTTCTTTTCCCAATTTTCTTCCCCATCCCACTGGGTGTGGGGGGGAGTGAGTGAGCGGCTGCGTGGTGTTTAGTTGCTGGCTGGGGTTAAACCACAACAGGGACTCAAACCCACCCAAATGTGGGCTATGTTTCCACTGGAAAATATCCAAGAATCCACCAAGGGAAAGGCTGCACATTATGGCTGCAGGAGTACGGGATAAACCACGGCATTATCACCCTGCCAGGATGGGACCTGCGCTCACAGGTCCAGAAAAACCATGTCTGGAAAGGTGCTTGGCAGTCATCTGGCCTTTGCTACGCCCAAAGGCAGAAGTGCCTGTGCACAACTTTTCCCTTCACTCACACAATTTATTACTCCTAGGAGTGGTGGTACTTTAATATTGGTGATTCTTCATTGTTGTAGCTTTCTCCTCTATATTTGTATCAAAATATATTCAGAGAGGATTGTCACATTCCAGAACTAAGACACTTCTGTGGAGCTTTATTACTTTTTAGAAATATTTGATATATCAAGTTATATAGATGAAAATTGAGGTATCTTATGATATAATTAGATTCTCAAAGGGAAGATTATTTCCCTCTCCTTAATTCAGAAATAATGCTCTTTTATCTTTATGTAAATTAGTTGAGTACAATTGGTTTGTAGAAACATTATTCCTTATGCTAACTGAATATTACCTTTCTTTGTATTCCATGGAATTATTTAATTCAGTGATGCATTCAGAAAAGAAGATACTTTTCAAAAAGTTGAATAAAAATGTGGAAACTATCCTTAATACTTCTTCATTGTCCTCTTTTTATGGGGCAGAAAATTAAATACATGTGAAATTAAATGCAAATGTTTCATGCAAATAGTAAACATCACTAAAAAAATTCTGCAAATTCCCTGAACTGTTACCGTCATCTAAAGTTTAATTAACAAATTTCTATTATTTTATTATTTCTACTCTGGACAGGAGTCTTTCTCTTGTGGCTAATTTAGCACTGAGAAACTGCATATTTGTGGCATGGGGAAAGGATGTCTTGGGGGAATGTGGTTGATTAAACAACAACAAAAAAAGAGCAGAAAGGAGGAAAGAAGAGAACTCTGCACCTCCATGGCTAAGATGCCACAGATGAGATGGGTGACAAAATATGTTGATGTCTAAAGTGGCCCTGGTGGTCAGCTGGGCCTCACAAAAATTACATGCTGTTTATTCACTATTTAACCATGTTTGAGCTTGTGATGTCCTACTTTGGTTGCAATCAGTTGCAGTCTGTGGAGTACTAGGATAAGTACAGTGGTGAATCCTGATCACTCATTCCCATCCTTCCAGGCTGATTTAGCAATAGGCAGTAAAGTCAGTAACTCTAATTTATTTGCAATTTAAAAAAAAAAAAAGAAAAAAAAGAAAAAAAGGCAGAACAATTACTGGTGAAAACATATAGTGAGTTGATTTGATTATTTCTGTGAAATACTGTTATAACTCAAAATGTCTTTTGAAGAATGATTTTGAAGTAGAACCCACCTCATAACCGGCATCTTCTCTAGCAAACCATTACTCTTGCACGCTTATACAGCAGTGAGCTTTTAAAGACAACATCTCTATCTTTGAGACCTCCTTGGGTAAACATGATTCAAAGCTTTAACTAGAATTTAAAAATTCCTATCCTTACGTTCATAGATGGACAGATTGCCCTTTGACTGCTAATGTTTGGGATTAGACATTTCTCACCTACTTTTTCATTCATTATAGCAGGTAGATGAAGAACAGTTTCTCCCTAGCCTCTAGCCCCTAGCCCCTACCCTTTCCCTTCCTCCTCAGAACTTAGCGTATTACAGACAGAATTGGAGGCATCAGATCATGCTGATTAGTTATCACCTAGAACAATGTGGGAAAAGGAGTGTTCAACATCTAGTTCAACGTTCAATGACAGCTTCATAGCTGAAGTTCCTCATATCACAGTCTGAAAGGACCCAAGGGAGAAATCCAGGCACTGTCAAAGTGTATAGCAAAATTTTATTAATTGAGAGGTCAGTATGTTACCCACAAAGAAGGTAAAGCTACTAAAAGCAATTTTTCTCTTGATGCCCCCAAAAAAGAATTTCATAGAATCATAGAATCATTTCGGTTGGAAAAGACCTTCAAGATCATCAAGTCCAACCATTAACCATGCCCCCTAAACCATGCCCTGGAGTACCCTGTCCACTCGTTTTTTGAATACCTCCAGGGATGGTGACTCAACCACTTCCCTGGGCAGCCTGTTCCAATGCCTGACAACCCTCTCAGTAAAAAAATTTTTCCTAATATCTAACCTAAATCTCCCTTGCCTCAACTTGAGGCCATTTCCTCTTGTCCTATCTCCAGCCACCTGACAGAAGAGACCAACACCCACCTCACTACAACCCCCTTTCAGGTAGTTGTAGAGAGCGATAAGGTCTCCCCTCAGCCTCCTCTTTTCTAGACTGAACAACCCCAGATCCCTCAGCCGCTCCTCATAAGACTTGTGCTCCAGGCCCCTCACCAACTTGGTTGCCCTTCTCTGGACACGCTCAAGCAGCTCAATGTCTTTCCTGTAGTGAGGGGCCCAAAACTGAACACAGTACTCGAGGTGCGGCCTCACCAGTGCCGAGTACAGGGGAACAACCACCTCCCTGTTCCTGCTGGCCACGCTGTTCCTGATACAGGCTAGGATGCGATTGGCCTTCTTGGCCACCTGGGCACACTGCTGGCTCATATCCAGCCAGCCGTCAACCAGCACCCCCAGGTCTTTCTCTGCCGGGCAGCTTTCCAGCCACTCTTCCCCAAGCCTGTAGCGTTGCATGGGGTTGCCGTGACCGAAGTGCAGGACCCGGCACTTGGCCGTGTTAAACTTCATACGATTGGCCTCAGCCCATCGATCCAGCCTGTCCAGATCTCTTTGTAGAGCCTCCCTACCCTCAAGCAGATCGACCCTGCCTCCCAACTTGGTGTCGTCTGCAAACTTGCTGAGGGTGCACTCAATCCCCTCATCTAAATCATCAATAAAGATATTAAACAGAACAGGGCCCAACACCGAGCCCTGGGGAACACCACTTGTGACCCGCCGCCAACTGGATTTCACCCCATTCACCACGACCCTCTGGGCTCGGCCATCCAGCCAGTTTTTCACCCAGTGAATAGTGCACTTATCCAGGCCACAAGACGCCAGCTTCTCAAGGAGTATGCCATGAGAGACAGTGTCAAAGGCCTTGCTGAAGTCTAGGAAAATAACATCAACAGCCTTTCCCTCATCCACTAGGCGGGTCACCTGGTCATAGAAGGAGATCAGGTTGGTCAAGCAGGACCTGCCTTTCGTAAACCCATGCTGACTGGGCCTGAGCCCCCTCTTATCCTGGAGCTGCCGTGTGAGTGCTCTCAAGACAAACCGTTCCATAATCTTTCCCGGTACCAAGGTCAGGCTGACAGGCCTGTAGTTCCCCGGATCCTCCCTCCGACCCTTCTTATAAATGGGAGTCACATTGGCAAGCCTCCAGTCCTCTGGGACCTCCCCTGTTGACCAGGAACGCTGATAGATGATAGAGAGTGGCTTGGCAAGGACCTCTGCCAGCTCCCTCAGTACTCTTGGATGGATCCCATCAGGTCCCATAGATTTGTGAGTGTTCAGATGGCGTAGCAGGTCCCTAACTAATTCCTCCTGGATTAAGGGGGGTATGTTATGCTCTTCATCCTTACCTTCCAGCTCATGAGGTGGAGTACCCTGAGGATGATTGGACTCACTATTAAAGACTGAGGCAAAGAAGGCATTAAGTACCTCGGCCTTTTCCTCATCACTGGTTGCTACGTTCCCTTCTGTATCCATTAAAGGATAGATATTCTCCTTGGGATTCTTTTTACTGTTAACATATTTGTAAAAACATTTTTTGTTGTCCCTTACGATAGTGGCCAGATTTAGTTCTAGCTGAGCTTTCGCCTTTCTAATTTTCTCTCTGTATGATCTAACAAGATCCCTGTACTCCTCCCAAGTTGCCAAGTTGCCAATTTGCTGTCTGTGAAGAATTTTGCAGCAGTTTGAAGAGCCTTCACTAAAATTAAATTTTACCCAAATTTCCAAACTCTGTCAGTTTGAACATAGCTCAGCTTCATTGATGTATTTGAACAGAAAATTCTAAGCAAACTCTATGTCTTTTAGGTATCATTACTAAGGCCTTCTATTCTTCCAAAAGAACAGTTGTATTAGTTCAAACCATAGGTATCCTTAGGCCAGTAATCAATTTTCAGTTATTGCCTATCCACCTTCTCCTGGTCACTTATGAATCTATAGATCTCTATTTTTCACCCTTCCAAAAATGCCCTTGTCTGCTTGCCACATATGTGCACCACACCATAACTTGTTCATCCTTATTGCTCTTCTCTAAATCTTTTCTTATTCTGTGACAACTTTCTAAGATGGTAAGGTCAGAACTGCACACTTTGTTCAAGATTCAGACATACCATGGATTTATACACTAGTAAAATTATATTTTCTGTTTTATTTTCTGTTTTTTCCTTCTCATTTATAACATATTTCAGGAGTGCAGAGGAGATAAGTCTTATTGGGTAATAAGTTCATGCTCCTACAGAACTCCTGTAATCCCAAAATATTTTTCCTATATATTAATATTCACTCAGTTCCTGTTATTTTTAATGTAAAATGAAGACATTTTCCTTAAATGCATTACTTCACATTTATCTACATAGAATTTCAACTGCCACTTTATCATTCAGTCATTCCAATATGAGATCTTAGTTATTGAGTATAAGAGAAATAAACAAGCAAAACGGTTCCAGTAAAATACTAAATTTACTCATGTAGTGAACCAGAAGTTTAAAGGTTCTGCATAGCAAGTGGTGTAATCGTTTGTGCCCGCCGGGAACATTTCAACACTTCTATGAATCATTTGTGCCCCCTGGGAACATTTCAATATTTCTATGAAATGTAATTTGTCATAATCCAGATAAACAGAGAAATATGCTACACTGGCAATCTGTAGGATATACACTTCGAGAAGAATTGCTGTGCTTCCTGTTCGTGCGTGTGATAGAAATAGCATTCATAAACAGATCAGGCTCCGTCTCAAAGTAGCTGCCTTTTTCTTCTTTGAGGTCTTATCTAGGAAAAAATGCATACAAATATGGCCTACAAGTGAGATAAAAACACACACACAAAAAAAAGAAAACAGAAAATTCAGCCACAGGCTCAGGAAGAATGTGTCAGCTGTGAATAGCTCAATTTTGACAGGCGTCAGTGAGGATGGCTTTGCACAGCACCTGTAAGCAATTAGGGAAGCCTCTGTCATGCCAACTGGAGCTTCACACACCAGCGGTAGCCAGAGTGGACCCTGGAGAATACCATGTGTCATTGTGCAGTGACAAAGAGGTTGATGTCGCTGAGTAATCTCAGTGATCCATCTTCTGGGAAACATATCGAAAAAACACTATCTGTGACAGCATGCGTAGAAATGCAGGGAGGTCTCACACATAAAATAATACTGCTTAGCTCAAGTGACCAGAACACCTTAATGAGTGTTCACTTAAAAATAACCTTCAGGTCTAAATTATTAGGACAAACAATCTGATCAAACAAGGAATAAATAGTTACTTTCATGTCTTATAACAGGTATTTGCATATATACAGAGGAGTGAGAAAATTCCATTCTGTGCATGTGTGAGTGTTAAAAACCAGTGACTTCTACCACTGCTGGCTGCAGACCCCACAAACTCAGCCTCAGTTACACCTAAGAAAACTAAGAGCTTGCCATAGCCAAAATGCATTAGCAACACATAACTGCATAAAATGTACATCTTCATGATCTTCATGTGAATCAGAAGCATATACTAAATATTAATGTAAATATTGTAAATGTAAATACTGTAAACATCAAATGCAGCAGACATGCAGGAAGAGTAATTTGCTTACTAACTACAGGAAAATATCCATCTTGCTTAATATTGCTATTAGGCTTGTAAATTGCCCTCAGCTCTGCAGCCTTGCAGAACATCATTTCAACATTGTTGAGCTTGCTGATCTGTAATGATGCAGAAGTTTGAATGGTGAGAATGGACAATTGTCATTTTTGTAGATAATCATCAAGAAATGCCTTATCAGAAACTGCTGTTAGTTGCTGATATACTTACACTGACAACAAAGCGTAGGTAGCATTAGCTCAAGATGAGGAGGTGCAAAGTCAAAAGAAATCCCCTGATGAAAAATCCTGTGGCACAAGTAACACTTAGGAGTATGAACTTTCTAACTGGGAGTTGAATAACTGCAAAGCCAGTGAAAGGGCATTCACTTATTGCAGAGATTATTTTTAAAGGTCCATATGAGTTTGCTTCATACCATTTCTAGGCTATAACTTTTTCTTTCTTTTATTAAGAGAGAGAAGTGTTAATAGTTTGGCTAATGAAGGAAAGCAATGTAGATGCATAAGTGTATCACATCATATCCTCTAAATAGTTCTATCAAAGGATTTCTGTTTAACACAGTAACTTCATAAAAATTCACCCACAAAACAGCTCCAAAATTTACTAGTCCCCACCCCAATCAGAGACAGCCTCAACCCAGCTTCTCATGTACTTTTAGCAGAACAAACTAGGCTACTGTTGCAGCAAAGGGGAAATAAATTTAAAAATTGAGAAATGTCTTTTCTTTAGTTTTTGAATGGAGGATCTTGGAGATAAGCTCAACCCAGCTCATGACAGGTTTTCTTCATTGCAAAACCAGAAGCCGAACTTCATCCCAGCACACCCAGGCAGAGCAGGGAGGGTGCAGCTTGCCCGTGTGCTGGCCTGCGTCCATGCAATAATGTTTTTCAGTTTGCTGTGCAGAGCGGGTGGAGTAAATCCAACATATCCCTGAATTGTTTGATTCATTTTATGAAAAGTCAGTCTGTGCATGTTCAATGATCTGATACACAGTAAGTCTGATGCTGTGTTCAGTACTTCCATGTTACAGTTAAGCATGCTGTAGGTGAAGTTCTGGTGGTTACCATGGTGATGCATACACAAACACCTATCGTAAGGTAGGTTCAAAGAGAGCCAAATTTGAAGAATAACGTGATTTACTAGGTACCTAGGAAGGTCTTGTAATTTTTCTTCTGGAACAAGAAGAGAGGATACAATTACTTTTACAAAGTCTTACTGCACTTCAAATTTGTATATGAATTTTTCAGACTGTTTTTATGAGCACCATGGAAAATGCAAAACAAGATTGTGGGTACAGCAAAAAAAAGTTTTCAGGAGGCCTCAGGAAATGATAGAAAAGCAAAAAGAAATGAAGAAAACAGATCTTAAAGGACTGACAGTTGGATTCGTAGCTGCCATAAAATGGCTTTCCTTTTTAGCCTGGGGTAGATTACAAAAAGCATGAAGTCACCAACTACATGATCAAGTGAAGACACTCAGACTGTGGAGTATAAACCATGATTTCTTTTCATAGTCGAGTTTTCACCAGACATTTGAATTTGGGTTCTGGATTTCTACATAGATATTGCTAATGCAGACAGAGCTCCTTTTCCTCAGAGGATGCAAATTCAAGTACTTCCTTTGGATGAAATAGAAGACTACTGTTTTAGACCAGCTGATGCTCTGGCCTGACATTCAGAGCAGGCACAAGTGCATATATCAAGGCCACTAATTAAATCAAATGCACCCATATGAAATTTACAGCCTCCTACATGATTGAGTCTAACAAAAATGTGCAGCCTACAAGAAAATTTGAAGAATGATATGCTGTTTAATGTCTTTGGGAAGTAGTTACTCAGATGCTTTTAAAATTGTAACATAGTCTTACAAAAAAAAGGAAAAAAATGGATTAGAGGATAAGAAGACCTAAATTATGTTGGTACGTTTGCATAGTCAATGGCTTTCATTGCCATGCAGAATATAATGCAATATTTATCTAACATACAGTTTGCCTTTGCTTTATTTTTTTAAAACTTATCTTCTAGGGTTTGGTTTTGCAACAGAAAGCTGTTCACAGGAGTAAAGTGCCAGAAATTTGTTAACAAATGGCACGAGCACAGTTCACAGAATATTTGTAAAGTTTTTCTCTGATAACATAAGCTGTAAGCGAGGAGGTAGAACATTTTGTTCCATGATTCATAAAGCACATCTGCATTACAGATGATTGAAAAGTGAAAACTAGAACAAATGAACCTGCATGGATATCTAGCTACCCCACTTCTGACAGAAAGGCTAGTGCATTTGGGACTAGCTCAGCTGTCTCCATACTGCACAGCATTGTGCACTGCAGACATACCAGACAGTCATACGAATTAGCTACCTAAACCATGCATAATATCACCTTTTTCACTCATGGTAAAGATTGTTGCTTCTCAACTATTGTGGTTCAGAATAAGTTAGTCCCCAGCGTTGAAAAGCATCCTGTGCATTAAAGAAAGGATTCTTTGAGTAAACAGTTACGTGTCTTATTTGCTGTTTGGTTTGTTATTGTGAAAAGTTTGCCATTATTATGTTCCATATTTCAGTACATAATTTTGTCTTTTTTAAATTCAGTTTTGCAATTTTTGATCAGCCTTGTACAAACAAGTCCTCCAGAATGTCCGTAAAAGAAATCTGTCCCTGATTAGGAAGTGGAAGGCAGAAAAAAGAAGATTTTAGGACAAGTAATGAATAAATACTGTTAAATGCAATGGAGGCTGGAAGCTGAATAATAGCACTGAGTCATTTTTCAGTGTTGTGGCCAAGGTTGCCTTATCAGTCTGTTCCTTTTCTGCCACCAAGCAGACTTCAACTGGGACTATTCAAAGCCATCTGAATTTGGACAGGTACTTTTTTCAAATAAACTGGGTGCCCAAATCACTTGGACTTCTTTGAAAACCAAAGCCTGACTAAGCTGACATATTTTCTTGAGGACAGCATGAATAGACTTTATCTGAGGAGAAGCTCAGAGAGGGTTTGTGAATAGCTAAGGTATAAACAAGTGCTCCATCCCCAGGAGCAGCTGGTGCATAGGAGGGAAGCACAGGCTTAACCTTTCCCCACCCACCTCCAGCAGGACTACACATTTTCATGAGAGGAGTCTCCATTCAGCTTCAAAGCAAGGCAAGCTGATTACTGGCAAAGCCAAGCTAGGAACCACGTCCACATACAACACCATTGCAGAAGGTAATATTTACAGTGAATCTGTGATGCACGTCCAAGCACATAGAGTCAGTTTAGGTAATACAGAATGTACTTATACGACAACCCTCCTCTGATGGTCAGGCTATTTTTAGTTTCATATCCCCTGCTTTCTCCCCTGCACCATTGTTTGTTGTCCTCTCTACATTTTGCTGGTACAAATGAGGATTATTTTTTTCAACCGCTTTATTTCACTGATAACATATGCCGTACAGCCCCACAAATACCCGTAACAACACAACTCAGGAAAAGGCAAATGGGGGAAGGAGGTGGGATGGAAAAGAAGGAAAGGACTTGGGCAAATATAAGAGCATCCTCAAAGCCAGCTTCATCACTGCAGCCAGAGACATGTTGTGAAGTGGCAGTACAGTTACAAAAGGTGCGCAATAGCTGCGACTCCTCAACTGCATAATGAAAGAGCAGATGGCTGAGAGACCTCAGCAAACAGTGCCCAGCCACAGAGGGGATCTGGGGAGAGAAAGGAACTGAGATGCCCCTAAAGTAAGTGCTAATTGTCATCATCCCCTGCATACGTACGGACAGTCACCTTACCATTAATTTTCAAGGGACTGTTAACACCCAATTAAAAATTCTTTCTGGATCTTATTTGCTTATTTTTAATTAGACAGTTAAAAACTTGCAGTATGGCAAAGTAAATAAATAGTTACCAGCACTGAGAACTAAATTCTACCTGAAGATGGAAACAGAGAGGAAGAGGAGGAATACAGAATGATAGGGAAAAGAAAGAAAGCAGGGTAAAATAACTGCAAAGGAGGACAGGTGACAGAGAGGAGCCTCAGAGCTCCTGTGCACAGAGCAATGGACAAGGCTGTGCTGCCAGGCTGGCAGAGGACTGCTGCTGGGGAGCAGCAGGGTCTGTGCCCAAGTGTCAGTCTAGGCTAGGGTTTTAACCCCACATACTACCACAGCAGCAACATACAGTGTGAACATAGCCATAAGTTGTACCTCTGTTTAAAGAGCTCCTCAAGAACAAACTGAGCTTATGGATAAAATATCTAACTCAAAACTTATCTGAATAGGATGATGAAATCAGCACCTTCAGGTATGAAAATATTCTGCTTTCCACCAGCCTTGCCTGTTGCCCCCTTTTCCCTTTGCTTCCTTATCTGCACACTCATTGCCTTTTTCTCACTTTTATTTCCACTAAAAGACCAGAAGAGGGTTACCATATTTCTGTCTAAGATGCATGCTCACTACTTATGTAGTACAGTTCACCTGACCGTGTCAAGTTGACATCAGTCTGGAATTTACAGTCAAAGATATTGGATAAATAATAAAAAGCCTGTCTAAGTTAAATTTCCAAAAGAGGACACTTCCTAGCAAGCCTACATGTATGATTACTTTACTTAAGGACATATTTCTTACTCAGAGAATTGAGTAGAGCTATAGAGCTGTTCAAACCTTAGAATTCCTATTTCAGAGAAAATGGCACATTTTTGAGACTGTTTTCATCTAAACCTGTCTGGAACAAAAGTTATTCCACAAAGTTTGAGAAAAACTATTCCTGCACCAAAATCAAAAGATTATGTTTTTATTCCAGCCTCTTTAATGTTACTCCATATAATAAGAAAAAAGGAAAAGACAAAAAATTGAGTTCATTTTCCAAATGCAAGATAAAAAATTCTCAGAGAAGACAAACATACCAGTCTGATTTTTTGTAAATGAAATGGACCCATTTTTGCTTCTCACAATTTTAGACATCTGCTAGGTCAACATCTACAGCTGAACTGCTCACCCAGAGCTCCTTTTGTAGTCAATGCGTACACAGGAACTTTTAAGGCATGATTTATCTAATTTAGACATCTGTTTTAGGATGAGATGAACTGTGCCCTGAATGTACTTCTCCCTAATAACTTTAATGAGAGTTTAGGATTATTAGCTCTGCTGCAGACATTTCCATACAGCAGGACGAATATCCGTACAGTGGGCAGAGCCACCGAACTCTGCTTCACAAGCATACAGTTAGAAACAAAGTGGGCTTCACCCAGGGATTCGGCTGTCAGGAGGCAGCAAGTTGCAGTGGTTTTTGACCCACTGCTGTCTGACCTTGGACACATTGTTTCCATGTCAGGTCTCCTGTAACACTTTTTATCTTTTATCTGCCACTCTCTTTCTTAATGCTCAGGGGAGAAATAAATATGTACCTGGTTATCATTACAACATTCACCTGGTTATCATGAACCTGCTCTGAAAAATGGGAATTAGTTTACCACCGTGTGGTTTTCTGCATACATCCCTCAATGTTTTGTTCAATAGTTTTGTTCAGTTTATGAATAAAATGAAATGGGACCTTTTGTCTCTACTGCTAACATTTAATCCTGCAAACTCAGACTAGAATTCAAATATCAAGCTGGGCTTTGCCCTTGTTGAGCATCGTGTGTCTGCACGAGATAATCTGCCACCCAAATAGTCTCTTGAGGACAGTAATGCAGGTCCCATGCCTGTCTTGTGGTGGAAGTGACCTCAATAAAGAGTTCTGCTAATGGTACACAGGAGGAACAGAGGCCACAGCTTTTTCCTACAGCTGTGTCAGTTCAACAAAGTTAAGAGAATTAAACAGGAATGAGAACACTACGTGAGGTAGTTGCTGAAGGGACATCTGGCTGAACAAACAAGAAACTGCCATGGCTGCAAAATAATTTCTCCCAGTAGGACTGAATTCATTCTTCCAGTACCTCCATCTTCCTGTCCTTTAAAAAGGGATAGTGCACCTTCCTCCAGAGGTGTTGGAAGATTTAAAAAGAAGTTTGGAAAATGTTTTGGTGATATACATGACACAGTATTTGCATTCTTGAGATGCAGATAGATTATTTCTAGCTGCAGAATTTTGCTGCCGCCGAGCAGAAACATGTTAGTGCTGCGGGCAGGGAGGAAGGCACTGCTTTATGGCATGGAGAGTTATGTTGCTCTGTGAGCAGTGGAGACTGCCAGGTTTTTGTTTTGGCAAGGGATCTTGAGCAGACCTGGACAATCTGGGTATATGCCTCCATAGTAATTTGTGTGAGCATCCTTTTTTCTTTTTTTTAAAGTTCTTTAAACTATAAAAACAACCCCTGTGTAACATTGACCTAAATGCATTTGGACTGCAGCAGGGTAAGTGAGCTGACTCTGTAGTGCTGTTGGCTGCCTTTTGTATTAGGAAGGCAGATTCCCAAAGTGCAGATGTCTGCCACAGCAGGTAGAACTGGGAACAATGACACTTTTATAAGACACTTAAAATCTGCAATTTTACAGTGCCCAGGGGAACTGGCAGGCAATATTCACCCCAAAACTGCAGGCAGGTTTTCAATAAACTCTCTTTTTTCTCAACCTTCTATGAATCATACACTGGGCATATACATATTTCGCCTTCCCCCTCTAACATTTTCATCTATTCCTAGAGTTTCCTTCATATGTTGTTTTATATTTTTGCCATATCCTTTACAATTCTGTAATCATCTTTCCTAGAAACTCACGTGGTCCTTCTTTCACTGCACATAGCAATGACACCCTTTCCTCTCCATTAAGCCAGGCTGTTCAAGGTGCTGTCCAAAGCACAGCAGGGATTGTGTGTCATGTTGGAGCACTACAAGAAAACAAAGATTTTAGAAATAACTATGTACAATTGTATACAATACATTCTACACTCAAAGAACTGAGAATTAACAGAAGTTTAGGTAACAATAGTATCATGTTGACTATAATGGGATTTATTTCTTTTATCTCACTGGTAAGTAGTACTTCGAAATAGGAAAACCTTGTCTTTAGAGTATTCTAATAATCGCCTTCTTCAGTGATTTAATTTTGTCAGTATTTATACACAGTCTGAGACTTCAAAAAAATTCTGATGTATGTGCTTTAAGTCACGTTCACTGTGCAAGCCTATAATCTAGCACATATTTTTCATCTAGTCATTTCAAGAAGTTCAAGTGTACTAATGGGAAAGATCCATGTGCTAGGGACTGTATTTTGCAATTGAACAGAGAGGTGAGAAAAAGTAATTTAAAATGTTATTATTTTTTAATGCCAGCACTGAAATCACAACTGTGGTTAGTGTGGTTAGTGACATATATTGAATTATAGCATTGAAGTCCTACTTGTCCAACAGAAAACATCTTTTTGATGGGAAGTCAGTGTTACTTAGCAAATTCATTTTGAAGATAAGAAAATACTCCAATGAATGAAAGAAGCCAAACACTCAGGAACATACGCAAGTGCTTTCTTTTAACAATTCAGGACAAGTTTTACAGGAAAATGTTAGCAACACTCTTATGACAAGGACAGAATTTTGACAAGTCACAGCAGCATGAAGCCAATTAGAAATGTAAAGGCAAAAAGTATTCCAACATTATTGAGACATGAGTGAGGCTGAAGAATAGAAAGCAGCATCCATTTTTTCCATGTCATAAATTTGCATGTAAGAGGAAGATTATGACTTTGCTCATGATTCTGATTTCACATATCAGTGAAGCACTTCACATCAGTACTCCAAAGCAGTAGGAAAGGTCTTCTTGTTAGCAAACACCATATGTTTAATTTGTGCATGTGACTTTTTCATATAGACAGTAGCCTATAAGTATTCAGTAGATGGGTGGCATTTGTCCTCACTGACATCTCAATGCCATTTAAAGATCACAGCAACATCTATTTAAACTATAAATAAACTGATAAGAGATGTATTTACCCATCAGCCAGCATCACTAAATCAACAGTAGAGCCTTTACTGAAAGACAAACTAAAAACAATCCAATAGCTTTTGTAGATCAGTTATGAAGATAATTGATTTTTTTTTTTTTTTAAAGTGGGAATAGAATGGAGCTTTCCTCCCTCCACTCTCAGATATTTCAACCCAGGTTAGAGCTGGATAAATCAAGTAAAACAACAGAGATATCACTACCTTTTTTTTTTTTTTTTTTTTTTAATGAAGGCCCTAACAAACAAACATCCAGGTCCCTCACACACGATTTTCCTGGAGAGTTTACAAACTATATGACAGAAAATGGGAGAGCGGAAAATGCTAATGATCATTGCAGGACATGTGAGACTACATCTACTGAGCCCTGTGCCTTAGTAGCTATGCCATTGGGCCTCTTGCTGAGCAAGAGCAGCACTATTTAACCAGATAACGTGGGCATGCAGAAGAGGGAAAATATCATAGATGTTTTCAGGGGAGGAAAAAAAAAAGATCTTGCTGTTCTCTTGCGGGTGGAGGACAACTAATTGCAGACCAATTCCTTTTCCTTTCTGTCAAGCACTCACGTTTGCTATCAGCACCCAGGCTTGCTGCTTCTAGTGCCACCAGGGGCTCCCTAAGGACATTTCTCTTTGGATGCAGGCCTCCAACCTGTCCCTGCTTTTTCTCCTAACTGATGCCTGCAGTCCACTACAATCCACCTGAGCAAGATTGACTTAACTCAGTGTCTGCAAACGGACTGTCTCCTGAGACTAAGGACAGCCTGAATCAAAACCAACCAGCTTTGATAAGGTACCATACATTCAGAACAAAAGCATCACAGAGAAAACCACTAAGAAAACAATCACTAGCTCTTTCCAGGCTGTCACCCAAATTCTGCAAGGAGACACTAAGGCTGAAGTATCTCAGACCATCTTTGCAGAGTCTTTGTTTTGGTCAGTCTCGTTTCACTTCTGAAATGATTGAGCGACTCCCCTGTTTCAGCTAGGGTTGTCTGAGATGTCTGAAGGGCATCAAAAGGAAGAAAAGCAGTAAGACCAGATACCTCCCTTCCCCGTGGGAGTGCAACTTAAGACCAGTCACCTGCCTTGCTTCAGCACCAGGGATTTGCATTAAATTACTACCTTGTGACGTGACTTCCTGCAGGAAACTTCCCTGGTCTGAACCACTGAGGCACACATCACATTCGTAACACCAACACAATAGTCTTTGAATATTCTGCATAGCCTTAGTGTCTCCACTGTCGCTATGAAAGATTCATTCAAAAAAACATCCTCAGTAGATGAGAAGCCTGTCTCTAGTCTTTGCTTAGAAACAGCAACAGAGAGATTATAGGACCAAACTGTTCTTCTAACCGAGGCTGCAGCTTTAAGGAGCTCCTCAGTGACAGATGGTAGAGGAATATAGAACCATCACACTCACTACATCTCCAATCTGATCTGAAATTTAAATAACCTGACTCATTAAAGGATAATGCATATGCACTTATACAACGTAAAAACCCCAGAACAATCTAAATCAACAAGTGCAATTTCAACTCATAATCTTAGTCAGTGACAGGTTAAAGAGTATCACCTTTGGCAGAAAGTAGAATTTCTCGGATAATAATGACAGCAACAGGGGGTTGTCACAAGCACAAGCAATCCCTGCTGAAACACTGAGACTCTATAGCTGCAGCCAGAAATCTTGTCCCCTAAATGATGTAAGAAGGATCCAAAAGTGTGTTACTTGCTAAAACCACAGGAGTACATACCTGCAATTTCTTTTTCTTGCCTACTACAATCAGGTAACGCAGTACCCATGCATTGCAAAGTCTGAATCTGATAACTGTCATTTAAAATCTTTCTAGGGCCACATCAACACACTGTTTAATTCCCACTTTTCTTTCCTCCTCTTCCCTTCCTACACAGCATTAAATTATTTTAACTTAATAAGGCCTCAGGAGTATTGTTATTTACATACACTTTACTGTACCATGGGAGTCAGTAGCATCTGTAATAGATTGCATTTGGATAACTGACAAAGTTTATATATTACAACACATAGCTTGAGTCAGTGTGCAATAATTTAATGAGCACTAACTGTTTTAAGAACAGTAATTTCAGTTGAGGGAAATCATCACACAGAACTTGAGCTACAAGTGCTGGTATTATTTCACTTGTAAGAGTACAGCAACTTCTCTGTGGTGAAACTGGCCTGGCTGGTGCTATTCTGTGCAAGGGAAGGGACCATGTGAAGACTAAGGGACAGTCTTATTACATTGCAGAAATGTCCAATGCAGGAAGTTAGGCAAAAAAGTAAAACTGCACCAGGTTCAAGTGGAGATGGCCAGGCCCTTTACAAGGCCACGAACATGGAGAGGTGAAAGGAGATGGAAAGCAGTCCCATGCTCTTGTCATATTACTGTGATAAATGTATCTGAAGTAGACCTAACAATCAGGGCAGAGACATTTTCTCAAAGACATTTTCTCAAAACTGCTTTACTAAAATTCCAAGCACATTAAAATAATAAGAAGCAACAATCAGTATTTTTTTTTTTAAATTATTCTTCTCAACAGAAAAGAAGTTATTAGATATGTCAAAAAGAGGAAAAGAAAAAGGTGGGGATTTTTCATTGTTTACATTTTTTAAATTTTAAAGTAGCTACTTGACTGATTGTGACACTCTTCCATAGATATTGTATCTCATTTTAAATTCCAGTTTCTACAGCTGTCTCTAAGTGACATTTCGTCCTGTACTAAGCACCCTGCTTTTTGTTCTTTCTTCCTTAGATTTTTTTTTTTTTATTAACCCTGATTCAACAGCCTAATCCAACCTAGTGTTTAGTTCTTTACCACTTTTAGTCTAAGGCACTGTGTGTCATGTTATTACATCAGAGGAAAGCGGCTATTACAGAAAAGTCATTTCTGTTGTAGGATGACAGTGGGAGAAAGGAACAAAGGAGGTAAGAATTTGGAAATATACTAGGAGTTCAGTACGAATACAAAGGGAATAAGGAGTGTAGCTGCATATCAGTACTGAAGCTCTTAAAGTAATAACCATTTCAATTTTGTCTGGACTGTGAGTCAGCTGAAAGATAATCACACATCACTGCTGATAAAAAATACAATTAGATTGGAGAAATCTGTGGAAGGGAAAAAAAAAAGGTATTTTACTTAGCATTTACAATTGTTGATATGGAGCAACAGTAGATAATGTGCAACGTAGCAGCCATGGCTGTAACACAACCACTGCTCTTAGCGGGAAAGAAGGCAGGACACAGGCTCACGGGCCCTGGCATGCTCCAGAAGACTGCCAGGATGCATTTCACACGACAGGGTCTGTCTTCTGGGGCCTGTCTTCTGGGGCCCCTGAAGAAGCAACCTGCAAACACAACAGGAAAGCTTCATTTTGCTTACATAATTAAATATTTTTTTCCTTTTAATAAAGAAGAAAGCCTAAGTCCAAGGTATACTTTTATATAAGTTACTGGATTTGGCCTTGCTTCTACTCACTTCAGGTGAGCTCACCTTAGGAGGTCACTGGGAGCTGCATGTAGTCCAGAGACAAAACTCCTTCCTAACCCTCCCCAAATTAGCAGCCAGGAAAAGCAAGTCAGGGGAGCCGTATTTGTGACAGAAGGCGGAGAGAAAAAGGCACAAGCTGCAAGTGCCAGGTGAGCCAGGTAAGCCCTGGGTCCCCCGGGTCCTCCAGCTCCTCCTGCAGCCTTCTGCACTCACACCACGGGCTGGAGGAGAAGTCACAGGTGAGGAGTCTGTCAGTGACTGACCCTGCTCCTCACAACTGTACCAGGTTGGTAAATCAAATTGTAAGCATCGCCTGCATATAAGTGCAGTGTTGAGCACTTAATCCTGAAACGGGAAAACAAAAGGAGTGTGTCTTTATTCCTGAGTGCTCTTCCTACTTTGGAAAATACTGGATGTTACTACTCTTTCACTATTACACAGCATGTCTAGTAATTGCAAGCATAAATAACGTGTTTCAATTGTTCTTCCAAAATGCATGTGTCCTTTTGAGGTTTCTTGGTAGTTTTTGTTGTTTTCAGTGTAAGTCAGCTATGGTAAGGCCTCTGAGCACCTAGCTTTTAGCCTGCTGTGTGCATATGCATGTGAGGAAAAAAGAGTTCCCAATTTAAAAGGCCTTTAAAGTGATGCATAGCAAACATAGCTATTTCGCATCCAGACACACCCATTTCTCTTCTTCCAAGTGTTTAATCAGAGTTATCCTGCTAAGCTTCCAAACAGGGAGGAAAAAAAAAAAGAAGAATTAGCATATCCTTATGCTCTTTTGTAATTCCCCTTCCCTCTTTAGCATCTAAATTCCAGAACCAGAATGGGCAGGAATGTCATTATCTAAAATGATCAGCACCTGTGAGAGACTGAAAGAGTTAATGGCTCAAACATTGTGGTGGGGCAAGTTCTGCTTAAAGACAAACCCTGCACAGCAAGGAACCCAGGTGAAAAGCCCATCAGCTCAGACATCAGCAACAGGAGGGGGAGGGCGTGCTGGAGGGTGCGCAGCTCCCTGTTCTGATAAGCTGTTCTGATACAAAGATCAAACAATGGCCACATCTGCAGGGAAGGAGAAGTTACTCCACAAAGGACCCCCAAGCCCAAAGGCTCACAAACTGCTCATTAGCCTGACAAGTTTGGGTGCCCGCCCAAAGGAGGGGCAAGGATCATAAAAGGGCACAAACTGAAGCCCCAGGCTTGCAAGCCCACAGGAACCGGACCCCTCGGCTGACTGGACCAATGCTGGACCCAGGACCAGTGAAGTCTTTCTCTCTTCCTTTCTCTCTCTCTGTCTTCTTCTCTCTTTCCTTTTCCACAATCCCTACACCTCATCTGTTTCAAGATATAAACCATTGACCAAGTCTGAGACTAAGAGTGGATCCAGCCGCCCCTGGGCCCTTCTCTGAGGAGGAGTCTGGAAAGCAAGGGGGTCTGCTCTGAACCTCGTGACCCAACGGGAGGGATCTCCTTATTCCCTGAATTGCTCTATATGGTTACCCTGGGTTACACGGTTTACAGCAGTAGTCTTATGCCAATTCCTGTTGTACCACGCCCCCCCAGTTCAGTTTGCTTCTGTCATGAATAAAATCTTTAACTGATCGTTTGGTGGTGTTTCACCTTAATTTAGCCCGAGGGAATTTTGAATTAAGCACGACTCCCTGGTCTGTCCAGTCTGGGTCGTGGCAGCACCTTTGCTCTAAGTGTTAGAAGGCTATTTTTTATGGCAGTATATACAAATAAGACCATGACAGCAATGGATTTTTACCTTTATTAAGAGTCTACATAAAAGAAAAGGAGAAATCTTTTACAAACATCTTTCCAGAAAAATGTTGAGTACTGTTGACTATCATCGATATGAAATTCTTTCTCTTTTTCACAAAGTTTCTGCCAGGAGGAAGAACCATCACCAACAGTAATATCATGAATCTTTATGATTTCCAGAAGTCCTGACTTTGCGAAAGAAAAATCTGTTTATACTTCTGGATCACACATAATAAGGAGAGGCAAGGAAGATGTGCTGCAAATCCAGCTGTTGCTGTTCAAAGCCCTGTTAAAGTGGACAGATGGCTTTAGTATCTTGAATACTATAAAGTGGCATATAAATACAACTATGTGCAAATAGAAAGACAGATAAAGGGGTGGTCTCTTTGGATTTCTTTCAAGTGGGAGTTGTGTATTGTTTTGTTTTCCAAAGTATCTTCTGCTGGCTGAGGCCAGGCCATGTTTCTTCATGCAGGTTAAACTATTTGATAATGCAAAGTAGCACAAGCAATGGACATTGCCTCCAGCCAAAAGGCAAGGTATAAGACAGCTCATTTGCTTTAAATGAATCTGTGCTGAATAAACTTCAAGGAAATAACTTCAGTTATTCTCAGTCACACAGATCCAGACTAACTCCTCAAAAGAGGAGCAGACACATACTACTTTTCTGGAACTAAAATACAATTAAACTTTAAGTATGCTTTATTATTTTATACATAAATTTTAGGCTTGAATGCTCTTATGTAAGCATGCTACTGAATCCAAAGCAATTTAACTCGGTCTCCCTCTAGACAGACATTAAACAGTGGAAGTAGAACACAGACAGATAAGAGTAAAAAAACCCCTAAAATCTATGAACAACAAAACTTTCCTATTGATTTTTCCATTCTCACACAGGCTTTCAGAATCCAAGATTATCACAAGGTTATTGAAGTGCAACCACTGGAATGATATCAAGAAACTAGAAGCAACACTTAAGCTCTAAAGGGATATTAGAGGATGAATAGGAATCACTGTACAAAAGTGTAGGCAGCATGTCTTAACCTTGTTTGATGTTTGCATTCAGTAGCAGGGCTGTTCAGGTTGAATATATGGGGGCCAACAACACTGTAAGAATGTTTGACTGAGAGAACTTCTGGTTCACTTAGCTCTTCTGTTTTCAGGCAACTACTTTACATCCATTCACAAAGAGTTCAAGTTCAGTCTGTCAATCCACTAGAAGACATCCCAGACCTTAGCAATTACAAACCCCTGAATTTCCAAGTTTATTCATGACCAGTTAATGTCCACTAGTTATTTCAACATTTTCTTTCAAAGTCCATTCCTTCCCCATTGTTTACCCTCCTGCTATGTTTGTTGATAACAATCCTAGCCTCTTTCAGTTTTCCTCTTCTTTTGGCTATGTGAAGATAAGCTCTTCCTCCTCCTAACTGTCTCGGAAGCTCTTTTCTGCACATATGGCATTTTGAATTAATCTTCCTTATAACTTGGTGATCAGAACTGCATGCTGGATCACATGTGAGATTTCACCACTGCCTTGCAGAAAGATACACACAAGTATCTTCTAGTCTCTCCTTGAAACCCTTGGCTAATTTTTTTTCTGGAATCACAGGACTCTTTTCCAGATCTATATTATCCTGATGACCATAATAGGATTAATACTAACCTTGATGTTCCTTCCTCAACCATTTTCAACCCATGATCTCCACTCTTAACAGCAAAAGTTTTGATTAGTAATTAAATGCACAATATCTCTTAATTTCTTCTCAAGAGCACATACTATTCAAATCTTTCCATGAACTGACAATGCCTTCCAACAATGTATCATCTGCAAATTTTATTAACCTATGGTAACTTGTACAACAATGAAGGTACTAGATTCAGTCAATCCTGGAACAAATCATTGAGGAACTTCACCAGTCCCCTTTTGTCCTAGTAAAATGGTCCTTCTTTTGTTACAACCTAATTTTATCACTCTACCTACCTAGTGTGCTTGTACAAATCATCATTTTCTACAGCTGAATCAATTTCTTAGATTCAAAATTTTGAATCTTGATTTATGAAGTCTGAGAGTATTAAGTAAGTGGTCTATATGTCAAAAGAATTACCGGCTAAACTTCAAGTTCCAGCATCATAAGATCCTCATTATTTTCTTTTGTAACAGTTCCACTGGATTTTTTGTCTTTAACAATACAAAACTATTTTTAAAGCCAAGTACTTTCTTAAAATTTTGCCAAACTGTCAGGCTTGTAGTGCTCAAAGGCTTTGTTCTGTATAACTGTAATCAATGCAAAGTTCAATAATATTTGCAAACACAGGACTTTCAGATGATGGAGTATTTTTTGGAAGTTGTCAAACAATGGCCAAAAAGCATTAGATACAGTAAAGCAAAAATCTTTAAAATTATTATCAGATAACAGTACTGTCAATATATTACAAATGCAGAGATCTGACAATGGCTTACTTCAGCCATGAAACACTTGTTAGCATAGATATAGTGATAAAAATCAGGTAATTTTTGACATACAAACAACTAAAAACATGACTTACAAATGTCACCAGCTGAGTCCAAGCAATGGCTAGTATTTTTATGGCACCCTATCCATGAACAGTAGAAGACTCTGTATGTCTGCTCAATTTGCTGATGTTTCATGAGCCCAGAGAATCTCTAATTAGATCTTCTTTAAAGCAATCTTCTCTTTCATTTCCATGATTTAAATGAACAGTTAATTTATTTCAAGAATTCCTTCTTCTACAGCTGCAGTTCTACCAAACAAATAAGTTTTATAGAAGCAACATCCCCTTTGAAAAGTAAATTCTACTAACCTGCCCATCACCAAGGTCTATGCCTGTCTTTTAAGATAAACATACATGTTTAGCTTTTTCACAATGCAGTATATCTAAAGGCATCTCAAAATAAATGCAACTATAAGGTTTTCTTAAAGCTATTCATATTTTTCTTTAAACACTGATAGCTACCTGTGCAAGGTATTTCCAATACTATTCCTTTGCTGAAGAACATCTAACAATTCTTTTTTCTTGTTTCTGCTCTTTCGCCCCTCTCCCCCACCCCCCTAATTATGACACACACACCCCTCCCTCCACTTTCAAAAGTATGATGGCACTGCAGTATTTCAATCAGGTCATGAACTAAAATATACCAAAGACAGCAATTTGATTCAGGAGTGATGAATTCCATAATGCAATTTTACCAGAAAGGGTTAGATGCGACATATAACCTGCACCTTTGTTAAAACACAAATCCGAACCTAGATTTTGATACAACATCACTTTGAGAAGCTAAATTTCTAGTTCATAAAGCCTGAACAATAAACCTGCTTATTTATATGATTTAAAATAAATTTCATTTATTCTATTAAGCACCACCATTCTGTGAAACTCAAAGCAATTCTCTTGACTCTGTCAATCACATACTTTATATTCATAATCACAGTTATTTCAGCTGCTAACAAAAATGATCTGCAAATGTTTTTCAAATAAAATTGTTCAGTTGCTTTGCCTTGCTATGCATGGTCATCACAATTTATGTTCTTGTATATTTGGAATACTGGTAGTTGTGAAAAATGTTCACGCAGTATTGAAGTTTCAGCAATATCAGAAGGAATACTGGTTACTACATCTTTTGCCACCTAATCTCCCATTTAAAAAGCTTGTTAGGATGTAAGTTATGTCATATGTAACTGACTGCAGACAAAGTTCCAGATGTAGCCTAGTCCTGCTTAACAGAGTAACTACCCAATGCAAGTCACAAACAGTGCAAGAGTACTGTTCATGATCTGCTACTTGTATCAATGTTTTCACTCAAAATATTCTATAGGTGCCTAAAAATAAGCAATATATCCATTTATACATGGATATAAAGGGAGTAAATGCATGTATTAAATGTGCTAAGTAACCAGCACTTGTCAAAAAATACAGGACACAAAGCTGTTACTTTTAAAGTTATTTGTTTATATAGAAGAAACTAATTGGGAACTGTATATTGCACTCCAGAAAGTAACCAGCACACTTGATGTTGCAAATCTCACCTTAAAATACTAAATTTTTTTGCTTTTTTCTAAAAGTAATTTTTCTGTTACTAACACAATGGAAATACAAAGAACATTGCTCAAAGAGAGAAACCAAGGGATTCTGGCCCTTATGGTTCTTCATCTTCAAAATTGATCACTAAATGTTAATCAGTTACAACGTACAGTCGGAAGGGTCTATTTTTTTTTTTTCCAATAAAAATGCGTGTTTTACAAAACCAAACAGATAAACAAGAAGCTTTGCAAGGGGAAAATGCACCAGTCACCTCCTCAGATCTCTTTGCTACTTCTAATGCCTTTTCCTCGCCTTCCCCAGAGCTGAAGAGCTCCCTTGCACAGGAGGGATTTGCTCTGGTGTCACTGAGGACATGCTACAGAGGTAACAGGATTGCAAGAGTGCAGCTGAGGACAGATTTTGGCAGGCAGAATCTTTCTTACTGGTCATGTAATGTGTGATGGAAAGTTTCCAGTCTGACTCTGACAGACTGCATCAGCTTGTCAAGGTTGGCAGCTAAGGAAATAAAAACCTTGTTTATTGTAACCTGGGCACATTTGATAAGGATTGATTGAGACATAACACACACAGACATGCAGAGTATAATATGTAGAAGCTCTTTCTGTTCAAATAGAGCCATGCTTAAAAGCAGCGTTTGGGGCTTACAACCTCCCCTATCTTCCATTCATCCAGAATAAACATTATAATTTGCATGCCCAGATTTTAATTGGTACAGCATGTGGAATTAATAGAAACCATTATCAGCTAAATCAGCATGACTCTTCTGTGAATTAAAATATGTCACAGATTTAGAACATTAAATGACAAAATGGAGCTCTCTAACCTCTAAATCCAACAATTCTCTGTAAACTAACAGCACACTCAGTACACTGCCATAGAGCTCCTGATTTTGAAGTAAGTTTAAAAAATTAAAGAAGGAACAAAGTTGTTGGTGGGTATATTCCTAATGCTTTCTCAGCCCCTCTTTCCACTGAAAACAGTGTTCAGGAGAAGAAAAGAAACTAACTCTTCAAGGCCCCAACATGTTTGAAAAGAATTATTAAAAAGTGGTTATCGATAGAATTGGCAGCAAATAAAAAATATACAATTGACTGAAAAATGAGAGGGAGCAGAAAAGATGACATTATTTCTCATTAATAAAAGATGCCAAAAATTACAATAATTCCTTTCCACACAAAGGTAGGCTTGAAATGTCATTACTGAGATTCTAGGATGGTTTTGAATGAATGGAGAACAACACAGTTTAAGACCTCATTTGGGAAATTTCCTGCTAGCCTGTCTTATATAACTAATAAGAGGATTATATACTTCAAAGCTGGGTTTTATCATCCTACTGTGCTGACCGGGGCCATCAGTTCACTGGTTTGGCTGATAAACTGGAATTAGATATCACAAATGGACCTTTTCATAATAGTCAGTAGTTATATATCCTGCACAATTTATAATTCAAATAAACAACAACAACAATTTGCAAAATATGGTCACGAAATTCAATAGCTAACTGAACTTTAGACTCCCATAAACAGTGGAAATATTTTTGACTAAAATTAGAACAATGCCAAAATACTACAAAAAAGAATGATGGTATTACATATCATCAGAAGAAAGCCATTATTATGATCTGCAGTTTCCAGCTGCTGAGCTCCAGATGTAAATTCTAACTGAAAATAATGCGTTCACTAAATAGTGTCTTATCCCTTAGAAAATGCTTTTTCCCATTGCATGGAAGATGCATCAATCTACTCAGAAAACATAAATACACTTGCACCTACACATGCACAAGCACAATTACGACAAATATTTTATAGGCATATGAGGATATGAGATCTATGTAGCATTAAAGAAATCTATTCTTTAAGAAAAAATGTCTGATATTCAACAGAGATGAGTTATTATTCTTCAGTTAGTTGTGCTTTCAAATAGGAAGAGATAAAATAACCACATTCATATCTGCCATTTCAAAAATGCAGATATATGTTTTGCAAAACCATGGGTTTGACCACTGTTGAATGAAGCTGGCATTGAACTTAGCCTGCACCAGTGCCCTGACCATTGTTCTGCTACAAAAAGGTTTTTCAGATTATTCCTTTTGCAGTTCTAATCGATTTCACCTCTGTGATGTAGGTGCACTCAGCTCTCTGGTAATAGATTAACTACAAGTAGCTCTCCCCTAAGCAGATACGGTCAACCCGTGTCACTTGAGCCAAGTGTCCCAGTGAAGTTGTACCAGAGAAGGAGTTGTCAGGTAGTCCAAATCTCCAGCTATGGCATAAAATGAAGTAGCAAAACTGCTCAGGCCGATATTGTGACATGACTGACTTACATGTAATGCAGTGATAGAGCTGTTATCACGTCCTGCTGTTCCTGGAGGTCTCCACCTCCTTGGCGCTCTTCTTCCATGGGAAAGGTGATGAGGCTCCCAGCCAAAGATTCTGGTTCATAGCTCAAAGGGTTAGTCAGGAAAATGGGCCATCCCCTCTGTATAAAAAAGGTATTTCAACCCAACAGAAAGCTGGGTCATTAACCTCCTACTTTATAATGCTTCTACTGTTTGTTTTAAAAAATAGCATACACTCACTCTTTGAAGTTTGCTTAGATAATGATTCTAACAAACTAATCAGAATCAGGAGATTTAAGACTCATCCAGTGTGTCAGTGAGAGTTCTCCTGATTTCTTCCACCCACATCCTCCCTGGTCAGTCAAATTTGCATGGTAAGTGGCCAATAGTTACCTCATTATTACACTTAAGGACCAGTCACCTGTGAGGACATGAAATCTTCAAAATTCATCTCAGATCCTTCTTGTGTCTGAAGGCTTCGGATGCTGGCTGATGTGGGTGCATGTATTTTCTCCTTGCCCGTTAACCAGTAGAAATTATTCATTGCTTTTACCTTGGAACAATAGGTACCTTGACAGCAAGGTAAACTTGCCAAGGTCAGCACTATAAGCCTAGCAGGCTTTCAACCCAGTGAGCTTCTTAAAATGCCAGTTTCCCATTGTTCATAGTGGTTTTATCTCTAGTTAAATTATACTCATGACTTTCCCTGAGGCCAAAACTGCACTTTTTTAAAAATTATTTTTAGCAGAAAAGCAATGCTTTGAGTGGGTAACAAGTGATGTGTACAGGACAGCTTATGAGTAACTTCCATACAAAGGCTAAGTAGGCAAGGGCTCTTCACAGCAAAAGAGATGACTGAGTTGTTACGGTCTAGCTTTCAAACTGCAAATGTCACTGACAATTAACTGTGAAAAGCAGTTTCCCACTAGGAAATTATGAGGTAGTGGGTTTAAAACAAAAGGAAATTTTGAAAGAATTTTCAAGTAGCACATAATTAATACATTTGTTATTGTTAACTAATTCATTGCTATGACATGTCACTGATGATAACTGTGCAGACAAATTTTACATTAGAGAAATATGTGAATTGACTTCAGGAGTTAATGAGTACATAAACATAACAGAACAGATGCAACATCCGTGAATTTTTTAAAATACTGATAGCTGGAGCCTGAGAGAATCACAAGAGGAGGAATAATTTACAATTTGTCCAATTTCTTAGAGTTTTCCCTAACCGTCTGTTACTGACCACTTCAAGAGCGACAATACTAGGCTAAGTAAACCACTGTTTTGTTCTGCTATTGCACTCTCAGTTAAAAAGATGATTTTACTGATTAATTTACCTATATTTCACATATGCGCAATAATACCAACCAGTCATAAAAGCAAAAAGTACCCATTCACAAAATTGTGTTCATTCCTACATCCAATTAAACTATAGTGATCAAGAATATTTGATCACTTGTGTGTTGCATTGAGCATAGCCAACAGCTTAATATTGACTACGTACAGTTCATTTTACAAGAGCGCTGGCAGTTGTCTCTGAGGGCAAAGAGCAGGCCTGAATTTTTGCAGGAGGATGCTGAGCTCTTCTGCTATGCTCAAAACATTATAAGTGTCTGATACTGGCCCCAGATGGATTTCAGTCATCAAAGTTCTGCAGAGGCAAACCAAATCCTGTCACAGGGCACAAGATCCAAAGCCTCTCACATGCATCAGTGGTGGTGGTGGGAGAAAGGTCACCAAGCTAGAGGAGAACAGCTCCGCACAACACAGCAGGAAGAGGACTGACTACAGTCTCTCACATTCACAGATACTTGCTAAGCAGGGTCCACTACCAGCAGACCACCCTTCAACATGACCAAGGTGCCTGTGGTACAGGTTTCCACTTCCTGCATAACTATAAAAAAAACCTCATTATTTTCTGCTTGATTTGTTGAAGGCCTCTTGTTAAAACCTGGGTAGGGTGGGTACCTAGGCTGTTGCACCATGACCTCCAGCATTCCCTTGCCAACATATCTGTGAAACATGGTCCCCAAGCACAGCATCTCTCTTACCGGAAATCTGTGCTTAGTGAGGCCCAGGGATCTAAGTGACTAAATTCCCCCTACTAGCCTGCGTCTCATATTTCTTATTTGTTAGCGCTGGTGAAGATAGAAATCAAGTTCTCTCACTTGGGGGACCTCACACTTCACACCTGGCACAGCTGGCCAGGGCTGCTGAGGATATTATCTGAACTTTAGCATTGCCCCTGTGTCAGTGCCAGCTTCATATGTTAAATCAGAAACAGTCCTGCTAATTACCTTTTGGCAACTTATGTGCCAGACACCTTACCTCTGTCTGGCAAATCTCTCATCTTCATACAAAGAGCATGAGAAGGAGGAAAGGATCATGGGCTAGGAGACTTCCAAATATTGATCAAACAATTATGTATAAACTTACTCTTTTTTTGCCTGTAACTAGAGTCCTGCAAATTGCACTTCTGTCAGTGGAGTTAGCAAGACGGAGTCATGGCTCAGACCAGGATGGATAGGTTTGGAGCATCACACAAATGTTTAAGCTTCAGCATAGAGCTCGTGGGGAAACACTGAGCAGAATTCCCATTGACTTCATTTGAAACAGGGCTAGCTCTAGGCATGGGCAAAGCAGGTGATTGCCTATAAAAGCACACTGAAGTTGGCTGTAGGAACATCCCTGGAATGAGCAGCTAACCTCTGCTGCCTGTGTATCCAACACTGCTTTGCGTTTGCCTCTACCTTATGCAGTCATTCGTTTTATCCAACATCAGAAAGCTTCGCTCTGTCTCAGCTCTATCTGCAATCTCTGTGAAACCATAGTGAAACTTGTCATCCAGAGGGGAGGGATGGCTTGTAATCCAGACCGTGAACTAGAAAGTACTTGTGCTTAATTCTAGTAGGGGAATAAGGTTCTGCTTGTAGTATTGGAGAAGTCAAATTGCCCACAGAGAGAATTTCCCTTCATGTTAGGTGCAGCAAATTAAATTCTGAAGAGCCATGAGCCAGCTGGCCCTTATGTGAGTACACCAGGGAAGAACAAATTTAGTTTAGCCAAGTTGTCATTGCAGAGCTTGTAATTAGGGTTTTGTTTTTGTTATTGCTTGCTTTTTCTTTTTCCTTTCTTTTGAACTGAGGACATTTGATGAAGAGCTTTTGCCTTCCTTGGAGTCGCATACTTTTTTTGTGGAATTACACTTTGTCACTGAAATCAACTCTTAACGTAGATGAATAAAACTGGAATGAGGGAAAACTTTGTAATAAATTTTTTAAGGGTATGCAAGTCTACAGTCTGGTTCTAAAGAACTAAGTGTCAGTCTACAACGTAATAAAAGGAGTATGGTGCATAGTACAGAATTTTTTTTTAATCTTTTGTACTACTTACTAACAGCAATGGATAATTTCAGCTGGAGTGCTCCATCCAGTTCTGAGCACCATCTATTAGACAAGCCAAAAAGAATGCAAAAAAGATCAGCAACAATTAACAGGCTTGAAATACAGGACTGAAAAGAGGGATTCAGGTTTCCCTAGTTTAGAAAAGACTGGGGGGGTGCATAAAAATAGAGTTCAAACATGAAGGAAAGTGAAATAAAGAGTTCAGTTGTCCCCCATGCCAACCAAAGATCAGGCAAGGAGCAAACAATTTCAAATATAGAGATCTGGATAGCACATTAGGAAAAATATCCATCTGGAATTATATTTAAGTGCTGGGACTGGTCAACTAGGAATATAGTAGGATCTTCACTGACTGTTTTCAAGACTTTGTAAAACAAACAAACACTGGAGACAGTCTAGGTATACTTAATCTTATCTGGAGCCAAAACATGTTTCAGTCTGGAGTGAACACGGATAATCTCACAAATGTATATCCCAGATCACTATATTTCAAGGCCAGGCATGACCGTTTCAGTCATCTCTTCTGAATGCCTGCATGAAGAAGGCTGGGAAATTCCAGAAGATGATGACTGCACTAAACAATCAAATCTAGTAGAATCAGGAGGCAAAAAAAAGGGACAAAAATAAATTCTTATGTTTAAGCAAGAAAATAGGAATTTTAGATTCAGTAATCTGTAACTGAGTTCCCAGAAAAAAAATACAGGAAAAGGTCATGCAAAAAAGTATTTATATTATTTCTAGGTACTTACAAAATGGCAGTAACAGCTAAGCAACTCATGCCAATGCACTCTATTTTTTATAGTGGGGAAATAGAGCTTCTGACTTTAGTTAGGAGTTTGACACTGTATGACCTGATATTCTTGTAAGTAAACTATGGGAATGCAGTATAAATGAAACTAATGCAAGCTTTTGGTAAACCTAGCTAAAAAGTGTCCTCAAAGATAAGGTACAAATAATTTGTTGTGAAAGCTTATGTTCTGTTGTGGGCTTTCTTGGACCTTGGTAAATATTTTCATCAAAGGCACCAATGATGAATCAGAGAACACCTTTATTAAACCGACAGATGACAACAAGCAGGAAAAGACTGCAAATGCTTTGGAGACTACAATTTTAAGAATTTTAAAAGGTCATGACAAACTGTAGAAATAGGCAGGAAAAGAAAAAGGGTGCAATTTGGTTAGGTCAAATGCCAGATATGGCATTTCAGCAGAAGCAGCCATCACCAACAGAAGACTGAAAGTGAATGAAGAGACAGCAGTTCTGAAAAAAAAAAGAAAAAACAATTTTAACAGATCAAAGTGAAACGTGAATCAGTGTTGTCATCCTCTTGCAAAAAAAAAGCATATGAAAGTGTATAAACAGGAGTGTTATATGGAGGATGGATAAACTAACCCTTCCAACAGTGATAAGGCATGAGTTTAGCGTCCAGCCCTAGGCCACGTATTTCAAGAAAGATATAGAGAAAATTCTGGTGGGGTCTAGAGAACAAGACATATAAGAAAATACTAGAATAATTGTTTTCAGTGATAAGAGGTAAGAAGTTTGGAAGAGGACATTGCAAAAATGCAGATTTCTTGGTCTCCAACTTTACTAAGGAGAGGATTCAAAGAAGATGAAGTCGGGTATTATATAAACTTTCTATTATAAGCATGGAATATAATGCCAAGAAAAGGTCTGGAGTTTCCATCACTGGAAGGCTTTGGGAACATCTTCCAAAAGCCTCAATGAACAGGGATAGGAATGCTTAAGAACACCAGACCATTCTGGGCTTTTCCAAATCCATTCATATACATTTGAATGTATGCTGGTTTTGTGGAGATTTTACATTTTACACATACATATTTGCCTGCATTTTTTATAGTCTTGCCAACATTCTGATAAATAGAGATATTAATTCAAATATAGTTGTGGTAGGAATGATACTAAAAATCAAATCAAAGGTCAGCAGGTACCTTTAGGAAATTATTTGGTTCTACTCCAGGTGAACTGAAAAAATGTTGAGAAACCATTTCCTTAAAAAAAGTTAATAAAGGGGGTTGTTAAGTCATCTACCAGACAATGAGGGCACTTTTTTAATTACAGAGTTCAACTGAAAATGTAACAGTAGATTTAATATAGCATAATATAATTACTGTCAAGGCCATAGAGATCAAACTGAAATGGCTCTCATTAGTCAAGTCAAATCACCAGTATTTTGGGTTACATTAAACCTAGCTTTTCAGAAACAGGCTTTCTAGAGACATGTTTGATATTAAGTCATGGCTCCTCTGAGATGTAACTGACTATACTGGCTCTCAAGAAGCAGTGGCAACTACTATGATTTCCTGAACACATGTAGTTTCTCACAACTTATCTTTGCCACTACTACTCCATTCTATGTTGGGATAAAAAGGGCGTAGCTAGGAGGCTGGTTATGTTGATTTTCCATCTACGGAAGTCCATAAAGAGCCACAGAACAGAGCTGAGAGTTGATATATGTGGAAATATCTAAATTTGGAAGTACCTAATTCACTGTAAAATGCCAAAAAGATTGTTCTTTCACAAAAATCTTAAATTATTTTTGCCTTAGGTTTATGATAGCAAAGTTGAGGCTTTATACAAAATTCAAACTTTTCAAAGTCTACCAGCATTTCCATGTGTGGCCAGCATGCATCTACCAGCATGTGTGTTTAACTCCTTGTATGTCCTGCACAGGCTTCTTCAGTCCATGGATTTCATCTTTGCAACTACCAGTCAGCTCTTGAGCATATAAAGGGAAAGCATGATGGCTGCTTTCTGAGATACACAGCAATATACATTATGGCAGATAGCTGCCTTGCCACCTCAAAAAATCATAAGCAACTGAGGATTATCCTACCATAAATAAAGTGTCCTCCCACTGAAACAGACTAAGTAGAGATACCCAAATGCAAGCCAAAAATCATAGAGAGGACAGAATTGGAGGGAATGTCAAACTGATCACTTAACCCACCTTCCTACAAGAAGGAAGGAACAAGCATGTTGAGATCTATCCCTCACATATTTGTCCATCTGAAGGCTGACAAGCAACAAGAAGAACAGAACAAATACCTTCACGTTACACATAAAAGTCCTGTTAATAAACCCTCCTGACAAAAAAAAACCCACCACTTTTTTTATATTTGCCCTCATTCTTCCACATGCAGGGAAACTTCAGCAGAGAAAGTACATGTTTACCCTTTCCTCCACAACACATTTGCAATGCAGAATAAATGGAGTAGGGGAAAGTACCGGAACTTGATAACTTGATATCATCATCTCTCTTGTTTCTTGGCAGCAAAGGGAATTTTCTTATTATTCCATCTGCCTGGACAGGGAAGAAAAAAAAAAAACCCTAATAAAATAACAGTCAGATGAAGTTTATAGTGCTGACTTTTTCAATGTCACATAAGGATGGCCAGATGGAGTCTGCAGGAGTTACTTTAAGGACAACTGACCAGACCAGAAAAGGCAGGTATTAACATTCGTCGTCAACTATTTTATGTAATGCCCTAGGCCTGAAATCTCCCAGCATTGCAAGTTATCCTTCACAAGAACATGAAAAGATAAAGCCGTACACCATCTGTACTCAATGTATTCTTTCACATACTTATCAAATCCTGCAATGTTCCCTATAGCTGCTGCCCTCTTAAGCAAGGTGCAGCAGAATCTGAAGCTTGTAATCCTGATATAACATTCCTGGAATTTCAGATGGGGATAAGAACAGCTGAGCTCTCAGCTTCTCATCGGTTCACCTTATCTGGGTCCACCTTTGACAGGCTCTGTGCTGTACCCAGCAGCAGTGATTTTTGCATCCATAAAACACTATGATAATGCCAAGACCTTTCAGTTCTTCATGGTGCAAATGGCTCTGCTGCCTGGACAAGGCTGTGCCAAAAAGCTAGGGAAAACAGTCACAGAGACAGCGTGGAAGGTCTGGGAGGAGATGCCTCTCTGCCTTAGTTGAAAAAAAAAATCCACATCCCTTTCAGTTCTTCTCATCACAGATCACACACCACCCACTGCACCCACAGCTTAAGAAATATCTGTATTATAAGAGATAATACTGACAGCACCTAGTTCTGCCATCACAGTGTTGTTAGTAACTGTACACACTGTTAGTCACAGTTCCTGCTAGTCAGACAAAAAAAAATCCTGACAAGGCTTATGAGTGCAAGCGTCTCTGGATAAAAATCCCACCAGACATGAGCATCCATCTTCTGCCTGGAATTCTGAAAGGAATGCAAGCCTTCCTCTTGCTCTGGCCCATAAGCTTCTGGATAAATTTCCAGTTCCAAAGTATCCTGAAGTAAATACAGCATTTCAATTTAATTGCTTAAAAGATATACTGTGCCCTCCATACTGTATTTGTCATCTGTCATTGTGACAATTTTTAATTGGAGTATGAAACCCTAAACTAACTTCTGACATCTGATTTCTAAACATGTACGCATTTTTTTACTTAAGAATCCCCATTTCATTACTTAGAAGGTTCAGAGTTTTTATATTCTTTTCTCCATTTCAAACGAAGATGAAAATATTGTTGTTCTTCAGTCTAAACTGAAAAAAACTGCAACTAAATAAACAGCAACCCAATTAGAAAGTATAGAGCAGAAAATTCTACTTGGACTGACAAGGCAAAAGACTAAGCAGTTCATTGCAGCACTTCTATTTCATCTGCTGGCTTAACTTTTTTTTAGCCATTTCATTATAGGGAAAAAAGTAATATTTTACAATAAAGGCATTACGTATGCTGCATAAATTACAGAGGAGTAGCCAAGCATTTCCATTGTACTTTTATCCTCATACAGGCAGCACCTTGTCAGAATACAAACTCACTAACATAAGAGCTTTTCTGAGCAGGAATATTTCCCTCATTACAGCCCTAAAAAGACACTTTTGTGTCAATATAAACATATTTTTGCGGTTAACACTTTTGGATAAGGACTTATTGCAAGTCAACTGTCCTCAAAGGAAAAGAGTGAAGAGATGGCACTCAGAGCGAGTTCTCTGCAGATAAACCTGGTCCAGGAGCATTTCAGTCATCTCTCCATCTGAGAGAGATGAGAGTGGATTTAGGTAATCAGAGCTATTCCTTAGGACATACCCTGCAGGTCAGGAAATGGCCACAGCCACCCACCAGAGTATCTCAATCCCAAAGAGGAATTTCTAGCTGTTACAGTTGTGCTGAAAGTAGCCTTAAACCTCATAGCTCTGTATCATGATACCCAGTCCCAGGACTGGGCTAAGAAAGACCTTTGTCTTAAGGGAACTGGAATAAATCCTCACAGGTCTTTGTCCCTAGGTCTAACGTAGGCTGCTATTTTCTACTTCACTGCGTATAGTCTTGCATCAGGATTCACAGCTGATGTAGACCTAGTCACTATAAGTGATGGGATTCCACCCTGGCTTGCTGTAATGAATGCCAGAAGAGGGGCATGGATCTCTTGTCAGCAGCAAAGCACAGGTCTTCTTGGACTGCCACTTCTACTCCATTGTATCTAATCCCTGCCATCCTTTCCCAAGGGAGGAAAGAGAAACCCTGAAGGGCAATGCACTGTGCAATTCCCACCCCAGCTGTACCAGAGTCTGCACTCCCCATGTCCTCAGCATCCAGCAGCCCTGCAGCAAGGGGAGCTCCACTTGTGGACATGCAGGATATTTTTTAGAAGCTTGAGCTGAATGTTGCTCATGAGCAGAAAAGCACATGCAGCTCCTGAGCCCAAGGCTTCGGTGCATCTGTCAGAGCAGAGCTAAAATAAGGTTCGATATTTTGGCTTCACTATACTGTACAAGATTATCTGGCACTGTGTTTTCTGAGTTTGTGAGGGCAGGCCTTCAATGTTGCTTTGTTATTATGTGGACTTAAGAGGTCAGTATAAGGTCTTCTGAGCTTTTAATTTTGGAACGTTGTTTTCCTACCCATCCACACCCTTCTGGATAAAATGAAATCAGCACAACAAATATTCAGTGAGAATCACAGTTTTATCTGTGCGTGCCATAGGGAGATGAAAATCTTCTTTCAGCTTGAGTATTCATCATGGAGATGCCTGTAAGCTCAAGATACATTTTCTAAGCATTTAAGACTTGCAAATCATAAAACTTTTCTCTGAATCTTCCATACAACTATGACTCTATTAAAACTGCTTCAGAAACTGCCTTTTTAAACTATAGATGTAGGAATTTTCAAATATCGTCTATCTTTATTTGAAACATCTAAGATCCTGAAGTGCTGTGTTCTTGGACAGACTGTGTAGTGAGTGATTATACATACATACATAATAAATAAATAATTTAATTTGCTGTTTTAAAACCCACAGTAGTGGTGGTGTAGCACAGGCCCTAATCACCTTCAGAGAGCAAATAAATACCTACAAGGTCAGGCATGGACTTCAAGGGTGGCAGAACATGACCTTACACATCATTCAGGTGTTATCAAACTGGTGAGCCACCAAGGAATTTACTTTTTTGTTCACCAGGACAAAAGCACTAATGACAGAAATACCCCACTGAAATTCTTTTCTGTTAAGAATATACCAGCTGCTGGAAGTGGGGATGTTCATGAGCCTACTGAGCTAGTCACTTTAAACTTTTGGCTTTTTATTGCACACCAATTTCCACCATTTCAGGAAAACTGTATGGCAAAAGTAAAGATTTCTTGCTCACAGTGAGGGAGAACTTACACTTTGATTTCAGGCACATTTGGGACAGATCTGATTACTCGTTTCAAGGAAAAATCTTGAACACATCATATTTAGTAAATAGAACACCTACAGAACCTATAGAACATTATTTGTTAAATTTGCTGAATATTTCTTTATTCCATATTAGTCTGGTTTGCACAGCATCACATCTTTTAACTATCTGTGTACACATCAAAATATAAATGAGAATATAATTTCTGTTATACACTCACTGAGTTCTACAGTATTTTGAGTAACTCTACAGGAATTTTGAACATAAAACATATTAAAACCACATGAGCCTATTATGCCAAATTTCAAAGGCAGATTTCTGAGGCTGTTGTTTTTTACGATATGATGGCACTAACCTAGGACTTATTCTAACTACAACCTCATTGCAAAGCATTTCCAGAGGAACCTCAATGCCATTTTGGATGAGAAATGAGTTTTCTTAAAATGCCTCTCACAGAGCCAATGACATATTAATTCTTAAATCTAAGAATCTGTTTCTGCCCAAATATACCTTTTTTAACACAGCTGTTTTGCCTACAGGAATGGGACTATTGTTGAAATGAACTGGCATGTTAGGTGAATCTCCATCTTACTGAAACAACAGTGCCTTACAAGGCCCTAGAGAACTTCTTTCTGACATTGGAAAAAGCACTGGCATTTGGCAGGTAGCAGTCTCCTCTGGTTACCTGCTCTCCGGACTCCAGAGTCTGTGAAGAGCTGCTATTTTTAATTGGTTTTCATGCCTTAATCCAAAAAGGAGTATTTCCTTTTTTTTTGGAGTATGAATTAGTTACAATAGTTTTTAGCAAAGAGATTAAGCTAGATAAAAAGCAATTTATTGCCAAGTAAACTGAGTATTTGGCACCAGCTACCCTAACCAACAAATTTTGTGTTGATCTGTTAAGTAATCTCTTGTCCTACTTCTCCATATGTGAGCCTAGAAATACCTATCTGAGATTATCCTTTTCAGATGTAATCTTCAGTGACCCAAAATAATGACAGAGAAACATTGTCTTTCTGATTCCTGAGGCCTTTATTCTTCCTTGTCCCCAAGTAACTTCTTCTTGAGTTCATACATAACTGCTTTCCAGCTGCCTATAAGTTCAAAATAATCATGGGATCTTCCTAAGCCAGGGGAAAAAAGGCTTCACACTGTAGAAGTAGCACAAAAATTCAACACTGCACTGTTATTTAAATTCTCTATGCTATTTTTAGTCTTGAAGTGATATTCTGAACAGCTCTACAGCCTCTAAATGAGATGCTTCATTATTTCTTTGATGGTTGCCAACTGCCTGCTATTGGCTTTACTACCCTTGAGGTAACTACATTGGAAAAGAAGAACAAGAAAAAATAAAGCAACAGCGTGACATAGCAGAATGGACACTTTGTGTATCCTCTGACTCTACAATGAACAGAGTTCTCAGAAGCACTGAAAATATGTAAAAAAGTAACTAGCTTTATCCTTTTCCTAAAAACACATCCCCTCTAATATCATATATATTATACAGAGTTTTAGCAGTATGCTAAAATACAGCTAGAAATAAATGCAGTAATAGGCAGTACACAAATCAAAAACTGTCCCAAATAGTATCCACCTAGTAACTATATGCTGAATGCATATTTTTTTCCTTAGTTCTATTAAGTTGCAATTCTTATGCAAACCTTATGCACAGCATATGTGCCAATCCTTATATTTTTCTATCCTAGTCTATAGTTCTTATACTGAGTTCATAACCATGAGTTCTTATACTGAGTTCATAATCAAGCTCAGTGCTTCACTGTGTACTGTCATCACGCATATGCTTTGTGCTGGTTCACCAAATAGCATTTCATTCCTAGAGTATGACCCTCCTTCATTTGACCTATACAGAACAAATTCTTTTGGCTTAACTCAGAGTGTGATGGTCCTCAATGACATGAACTAAAGCTCCCCACACCAAGGTAATAGAAATCTCTGCCCTAACAGCAGTGGACCCTAAACCAGATCTTCATTTTCTAACTGGTCCCAGTCAATGGAAAGTGCTTCAAAGGGGAATTTGTCCCCTTGAATGGGAACTCCTTCATAGATCTGACTAGATTCCTTCTGTAGGTATCACACTGCATGCTTAAAGGTAGCTAGAACTAATGTGGGTCTTTGTCTTTAAGAAAAGTTAGACTGATCTCAAACCATGCCTTTTCATGGGTACTTCAAACACATAGACAGTTTGCAACAGACCCGGAAACTATACAAAGCACATCATAGCCAACAAACGCCTGACATCTATAATCTTCAGACTCATAAAATAAGCAAATGATTCATGATCCTATTGCTGCATCCTAGTCATGCACAACTCACAGTTCTACATGGTCTGGGTGCAAAATGAAACTTCACAGTTATGAACAAGTTGCGCTTAAAGAATTTGAATTTATTCAAGCCCCAAACTTATATCTCAAAGGTTGTAGTTTTGCAGTGCAAAACCACACTCCCTCACAAACATAATGGAAGAATTTCCATGAGAGCCCCAAAGCAAAACTGATCTGTTTAGGACTACTAAAGTGTGATATGCACTGTGCAGCTTGTGCTTTCTGTTCTGCACAGCAAAAAGTAGAAGGCAGAAATACAAACCATGGAGGCTAACACTTGCCCCAGAACATCACAGAGTTCCTTGCTTGCCAGGCCATGTTAGCTGGGGAATCAGAGTACCCGAGACTTCTCTGGCTACTCGCCAACCAATGTCCTTTTATTAGAGAAGGAGAAAAAGAACCACTTTTGTTATTTTTAACTCCAGATTGGCTAAAAATAGTTCTGTTGAAAAAGGAAACAGAAAGAGATAATCTTACCCTCACTTTCCTTTTCTTCCTTTCACTCTTTTAGTGGAGATCAAGTATATTAGCCCATCTGATATTAAAAAGCTACTTGGCATGAAGCCAAATATTTAATAGCCTGAAATTAAGCCAAATTATTTCCTTCTGTCTTTGCATCTCTTTTCTATATGTTTTTATATCGTCTAGGTTGGATCAAAGCCAAGAGACTAATATTAAATATTTCCAGCCACTCAGGATGTCTATTGGAAAACACCTTCCATGACTGATAGAACAACCTGCAACATAGGAATCCTATCCTGAATTTCTCAGAGGAAAATTAAAAGCATCTTTTTAAAACAACAGGTTACTTTTTACCTTAAAGTTCTACCTAAGAGTCATCTTATTTTCACAGACTAGAAAATTATCATAAACTATGGATAAATATAATAAAAAATAATAATTTTGTTTAACTCTCTGTTCCTTTGGCTGTGAACTGTGAGTCAGACCATCTGTCTTCCCCTGGATTGCTGAATGAATGGGGTAACATCAGCCCTGGCTAAACATAAATTAATACATAGCATTATTCAAAATAACACTGCTACAACATCCAAGGAAAACTGCCAGCTACTGATTTTCTATAGTTATTAATATTTATAGTCAAAGACAAACTGAACTCTCCTTACATACAAACCCAGGGACTATTTATTCCATTAGTGTCAGAAACACTTTCTTCTGAAATTACCTGAGTAACATCAAAGTAAACTTGGACCCATCATAACATTAACATGTCACTTCAGTTTCAAACCTCCCCCCCAAGGTTATCATTTTCCTGTGCTAAAAGATAGTACTTGTCCCCACAAACATTATCCTGGGCAGAGATATAACCTTTAATGAAGAACGCACAGATGTATTAGAAAAGTAACTAAATGAGTTACTAAACTAAACATGTTTTACACAGCACAATGTCACCATCAGAAGTTCCAGCACTTTCAGCTACCCAGAATTACAGCATGATGCTGCATATTCATCTCAGCTTCTAAATGTTGTTTTCTTGCCTTTGATTTTAAAAATAAAACAAAGAAAAAACATGTCATTGACTAAAATTGTTTTGAATTAGGTCTGGCAGCTTGCTTATAAGCCACAACTTGCTTCTAAGTTACAACTCTCACTGTCAGAAATAATCAATTTCCTTTAAAATACTGCCTGTAACTGAGTGATAAAATGGCTGTGGAACTTATTTAGGTCAAGATTATTTAAAGATATGACTAAATAGGCACACTACTGTCATATAGCTGTCATTCTAAGAACTGCTTTTTGAAGTTGACTGGAAGCACATATTCAGCTCCCTCATAAGGTATAACTCCGAGTAAAATAAGTATTCTTCTCATCTAAACATGTCAGCACCAATGCCTTCTCAATCTTTTTGTGTACTGAAATCCTTGAGCAATAGATTTCTCTTCTCAATTAAATACTAACCCTAAACATAGGACCAGAAAGTAGATCTTAATATAGTATCACAGCCTTTTCATCTTAATAAAGAGCCCTCCTAACTCCAACTCATAGATGTTCTTTCTTAAAATAAATTAGCAGAGGTAGGTCATGGCATGGTCCCATCTCAGACTTAATAGAGAACCTACAAGAACCCATGCCTGCTTCCCATGGTGCTGATGGGTATAGTACTTCTGTTCACAAGAAAGTCTCAAAATTGCCAATATCACTGCAAAAAACTTTTAGTGTCTGCCAAAATTTACCTACTCAAACTTATATCATTCAATCACAGAAGCCAACCAACCTCCTACCTTACTAAGTCAACCTACTTATACTCTCTTCTAGTATATCCTCACAGATATTATTTGTCTCCATTTACCTTTGCACACATAACTACTTACCTGCATGACCTTCCTATATTACTTGAAATCTGCATTTCTATAAATTTTGGCATTCATGGAATCTCTGAAGTCACTGAAGGAAAAAATAACAACAATCATTTCATCTTGTAGCACTTTGAGTCAGTGGATTTGAGCACCCTTACAAATGAGTTGTGGACAACATTGCCTCACTGAAAGTACCTAAACGGTACCTAAAGGGGGCCTTCAAGAAAGCCGGAGAGGGGCTTTTTACAAGGGCATGTAGTCATAGGACAAGGGGTAATGGTTTTGATCTGAAAGAGGGTAGATTTAGATTAGATATAAGGAAAAAGTTCTTTACTGTGAGGTTGGTGAGGCACTGAAAAAAGTTGCCCAGAGAGGCTGTGGATGCCCCATCCCTGGAAGTGTTCCAGGCCAGGCTGGATGGGGCTTTGAGCAACCTGGTCTGGTGGAAGGTGTCCCTGACCATGGCAGGGGGGTTGGAACTAGATGGTCTTTAAGATCCTTTCCAACTCAAACCATTCTGTAATTCTATGATTCTGTGAAAGCACTCTTACAAATGATTTGTAGACAACATTGCCTCTACTGGAATGAGGGGAACATGGGGAATTTGTGACAGAGTAAGCTGGGCAACAGATGTACAGCTGGCCAGTGGGAAGGCTGATAACAGCAGGCAAATCTACTGAATCCCAGGTAATTCTGACACTTTCTGATGAAAACTACACATAACATTACCTGGGGATCACTGTGTGTGCTGGTTTTGGCTGGGACAGAGTTAATTTTCTTCATAGTAGCTAGTATGGGGCTGTGTTTTGGATTTGTGCTGGAAACAGTGTTAGTAACTCAGGGATGTTTTCTTTGTCGCTGAGCAGTGCTTGCACAGAGTCAGGGCCTTTTCTGCCCCTCACCCCACCCCACCAGTGAGCAGGCTCGGGGGGCACAAGGGGTTGGGAGGGGACACAACCGGGACAGCTGACCCGACTGACCAGAGGGGTATTCCATACGGTATGATGTCATGCTTAGCAATAAAACTAGGGCAGTTGTTGGCAGAGGGCGCTGCTGCTTGGGGACTGGCTAAGCATTGATCGGTTGGTAGCAAGTAATTGTCTTCATTTACATCACTTGTCTTTCTGGGGTTTAATTTTTCTCTCTTTGTTATTTTCCTTTTTGTTCCAATTTTTTAATTATCATTATTGTTGTTGTTGTTATATTGTAGCATATTTTATTTCATTTCTGTTATTAAACTGTTTTTATCTCAACCCATGAGTTTTTTCACTTTTACCCTCCTGATTCTCTTCCCCCATCCCACTGCGGGGGAGTGAGTCAGCAGCTGTGTGGTACTTAGTTGTTGGCTGGGGTTAAACCAAGACACTGGGTTACCACAATAAATTTAGGAATGTGGGAGAACTCTATACATGCAAGTTAATGATGTGAGAGGTGTGTGGTTGCAACTCAGGGGGATGGTATGAATATCAGTTGATGGCAGGTGTTTAAATGGAAAGATGCTGTGAATGAATATTAGTGTGTGCAAGACACTCCTTTTTGTAGCAGCAAAGGAGCTGATCTAACATTTATATGACATCGATAGAAATCTCTTTTAAGAAAGGATGCAAAGAGTTTGCAAACAGTAGCTAATCTTGAAAAAGCAATGCATTCACATCCAATGTTGTCATGGTTTAACCCCAGCCAGCAAGTAAGCACCATGCAGCTGCTCAATCACTCCCCCCACCCCCCCAGTGGAATGGGGAGAAAATTAGAAAAAAAAAATTAAAACTCGTGGGTTGAGATAAGAACAGTTTAATAGAACAGAAAGGAAAGAATCTAATAATGATAATAATAACAATAATAAAATGACAATAATAATAAGAAAAGGATTGGAATACACAAGTAATGCACAATGCAATTGCTTACCACCCGCTGACCGATGCCCAGTTAGTTCACAAGCGGTGATTCCCCCCACCCCCACTGCCCCCAGTTTATAAACTGGACATGACATCACATGGTATGGAATACCCCATTGGCCAGTTTGGGTCAGGTGCCCTGGCTGTGTCCCCTCCCAGCTTCTTGTGCCCCTCCAGCCTTCTTGCTGGCTGGGCATGAGAAGCTGAAAAATCCTTGACTTAGTCTAAACATTACTTAGCAACAACTGAAAACATCAGTGTGTTATCAACATTCTTCACATACCGAACCCAAAACATAGCACTATACCAGCTACCAGGAAGACAATTACCTCTATCCCAGCCAAAACCAGGACAGATGTTTTCTAAGGGTTACCTTTGAGAACATGAGGATGGGTACCCACATATGGAGACCAGCAGCAGCTAAAGGAAGAAAACAGCAACACAAAGATTCCTTACCACTGCATACACCTTATTAAAGCAAGGTAGACCTACATATATTGCAGGCACTGAAACCAGCCAACAGGCTATTTAAACTCCCATTTTGAGGACAATTGGTTTGGAATGGAACACGGTGTTATTTAGGTCTTGGAGTAGATTTAGAATAATTTTATTTGTCTAAAATAATTCCCATCTTATCTTCTCTTTGCCCAAATGCTCTTCCTGAACAGGAGGAGATAGAACAGAAAATAGTCTAGTTTCCTCTAACTTTCTATCATCTGACATTTAAGTTACCTGCCTGGAGCAATAAGGCACTCCTCGCAGCTCTCACATATTCATTGCAAAATTCAAGAAATGAAATCTCTTATTTCCCTAGGCCTTGGTGTATTACGGTTCTATAGAAGATACAATTCATCGTAATTGTTTGCGAGGGGCATGTGGCATATATGAATGACAAATCACATCCAAGCAACTGCACAACATGCCCTTTATACAAAGAAAATAATCAGCCCTGAGAGAATGCAGCTGGTGTAGCTTCATTTAGAGTATTTCACAGTGGCTGAGACAATCTAATCAGTTTTTGTATCAAAATTGTTATAGAACATAGGAGGAAAACATGGACTCATAATAATTTCCAATTCTTCTTCCCAAAGTGCTTCAAACCACAGACCTTAAATTGTATCAAATGAGCACTTAACACATCTTATTTTCAAAACCACCCACCTACCCTCATCCTACTCCTATCAGAGAGAATTAAAATCTGAAAGATTGCACATGATTCACAGCCCAGTAGTAGGAAACTAAACATTATTTTCAATGCTGACATGCTGAGGATGCTGCTGTTCTTTCCTTTGTAAATGACTGCACCTTAGTACGCAAGTTTCACAGATTCTTGAATGTGAATACAAAGACATTTTTCAAAACTAACTGCAGCATAAGGACAATTTTTAAAAAAAAAAGAAGAAGAAAGTAGAAGCTAATGGAGAAAATTCCTCTGAAATACGTTAAACTTTTGGCAGTGACTGCAGACAGCTAGGGAACATACTTATATTCATACTGAAGCATGTAAAACTTGCTATGTAATTCAGAGCAAAAAATCTCAGTCTGGGAGAGAAGTGTCTTTACAGATATTTACAGGAACTCACTCAGTTGCAGCCACTCAGGCAATAGGATCTCTTAGTGAGAGCCACTTTATCCTCTTACAGTCATGGAGTCCTCTTATGCAATGTACCAAGGGGTACATTAAACATACATGTGGCACTTATAAAACAGAATTACATAACTGTACAGTGGCTAAACTCTCCGGTTTTGAGCATTTCAGTCTGTTGTGTGAGCAATGCTACTGAAGTCAATGGGCATTTTTTGCTGAATAAAAATATTAGGGTTTGGCTTTCATATCCATTCTCAATCTAAACATATTTGAAACAGGAAGGCTAAGATGGAGGGACAACAGCCATATTCTCATTGCTTGAGTCTACCAGTCATACATGAAAGAAAGATATCCAATTTCAATTTTAAATGTCACAGAACAGAAGCAAAGAGGGAAGTGAAAGTACTACACAGCTGTAAATTTATTGTATTCCCCTGGAGTCGGCTCTGCTTGGCAATGTGAATTGCTTTTGAGGATCTTGGTGGAAGCCTGCAGGGTGTGGAAAGGTTCTGCAGGGACTCTTGCCAAATCAGACTTCTTTCACTGAACCCATTAAAAAGCCAAAACTTTCCTAACACATTTGTTTATGTTGACAGCCCTGCTCAAATGTAGGTGATGTGCTTGAAGAAATTTGTTGTGACTTCATCCAGTGGAAGAAATGCACTTTCACTGCAGTCATCTTAAGAGCCCCTGCCCCAGAGCACTATGCTTCCTAGTTCAGAGCAGTACTGAAAAACCCCCCCAAAGCACCAAAAACACAGGTTTGCAACAACATTATCATATTGATAACCACAGGCTGGTAGCATTCCCAGTGAAATGTTCTGCCTCACACATTGTTTCTTTGTATAGCACCAACAGCTTTCAGTTTCATACAAGCTCATCGGCAACATTTTGGGAGTGGAACCAAAGCTCCTTTTCTTGCACTCAGCAGGATGCACGAAGCCATCCTGCCTACCTCTGTGGAACAAGAAGCAGCATTCCTGGAGAAGACAGTTTCTTTATCACACCTTGTTTCAAAATATAAGGTAGCTGCAGAGGTGAAGCATACACTGCTTTATTTTCTTGGATAGCCAGGCAACGGTTTTTCATTGAGAAATAATTCCCAGAGCCAGAACAGCCACGTACTTTGCTACTGTGAATTTTGATGTTTTCAAAATGAAGACTTCAGCAATAATTTGACTTGGTTTCTTGAGTTTGAATGATTCTTAGTGGCTATTGCATCTTTACCGTGGAGTTATAGAAGCATGGGCATAAAATAAGCCTACCCTTACAAAATAATAATACAATAATAACATATGTGTGTGTATCTATATTAGGGCACTACCTGCTCTTAGATGCTGATAATGTATTTAATAAGGCTACATTCCATATCATGTAAATGATGCAACATACAACAGTATGTTTAAGTCTTATCATTACTTACAGTTTTAACTAAAAAAAACAAGGGGGGAGGTTTTGCAGGGAAAGGATTACAAACCAAGCTAGATTGTTATTCACTTCAGATTAACACAAAAGGTAAACAGAGGAGAAAAGGAATGAGAATAGGGATTGATCAGCATCCTGGAGACAAGGAGGTTCAAGGGAAAGTGAGGACTGCTAGCAGTCAAGCTGAGTAAAATTTAGCAGAGAAAATTAAAAGAAACAGGAGGTACATCAACCACAAACACCAGAGAAAACAGATCTTTCTCTGATGCAAAATTAAAAAAAAAAAAAAAGGTATTCTAGATATTATCCAAAAAGGAAATTAATGTTTTACCTTAAACTGAATTAGGTTTCTAGGAGAAAGGCAATCATGAGGTCAATAAATCAAATGCTGAGATAATGTTTGATTAGTTTCTGAAAGGGATCCTGGCTGCCTGCAATAGCAGGGAACAACCTCAATGACCTAGAAAATCCCCTTCAGTCCAATGTTTCTTGATAAACAGATATTTTATGACAACCATGATGGCCACAGAGTTGTAAAGAATGAATGCTGTTAAAATAACCCTGCTAACAAGGTGTTAAAGAGTTAAAAAGACCTGTGTACAAGGACTTGAGCTTGCTTGGTTGCCATGGCAGACACGGTAGGAAACACATGTCAAAGTTTAGAAATGTACTGACTAAGAGAAAGTAAAAGCAATCAAAACAAGACATACTTTTCTGAATTTTAAATCAAGTGATTAGCTGAACAAATGTAATGAAAATGCTTCTTTGTCCCTTTCTGCAGATGGTTATAATTTCCCATTCTGTTAGGCAGCCCTTTGCCATGAGGAAGAAGAATTAGTTTTGTTGTTCAGAGGCACTGCTCTTGCCTGTACACAAGAAGACCATGAGAAATGGAACAGGACTTGCCTGATTTCCACATAAGCCCAGCCCAACAGGACACTGCTTACCAGGACTTGAGGCTTGGATAGTATCTATGTCCTTGCAGCTCTACACAGAGATCCAAGACGCTGAACTTGCATTTATGCACTGCCTTAACTTTCCCAGAGCAATGGAGCTTAAGAACCATATTTAAGTTTTAAATGTGTTTAAGACCTTTAAAGAGACTACATATAACTTTAAAACATATTTTGGAGGTCATGAGCATGTCCTATTTTTGTACAGCCACAGCCTGTATCACACCATTCCTGAACTATAGCAACAGAGGTCTGTAAGTCAGACTGGGGCATCTACAGCTCCTGCTGCATTTGAGAGAAAATGAGTGGTCTTGACCCCAGTAGAGCATTCCTGTTGCAATTCCAATCTTCTTTCCCTCTCTCCACCAACTTTAAAATAAGCCTCTCCCAAGATATATTTAATTTAATGAACTGCCCTATTTCCATTTTTTGAGTCTCCCTTTCTAGCTCCTTGTTTACCAAGTGTCCTTACTTTTGTATCATTGTAACCTAGTTGCAGTGAGTGCTGGAGTAATGCTCCTAAAGTAAAAGTAGGATCAATCTCAGACAGCTGAGAATTGGCTCAGTTAGGCACCATTCTCTGAGGGTGCTTTCTGGGCCTGTGATCCTCCCCCACTCTACTGCATTTCAATGTAAAATATATGGAGCTGACTGTGCAAACAGAATCTAAGACTAAGAACATGGGCTTTTACATAGTTAGAGTAAACAGGCATGAATAACCTACATCTACAAAAACTTCTCACACCAGCAACTTTCAACAGATTGTCACACAAGACCCCAGGATGCTTAACACCCCCCCCCCCCAAGTTTTCTTATAAAATAATGCAATTTCACAGTTCATTCACATCAGAAGAAAAATATATTCAAATGGAAAAGGCCTGTTCTCAAAAATGCATCTTATAAAACAACACACTTTCCAAGGGGAATTCAGAATGCACTGCTGCTGCTGACTCATTACAACTACTGCTCCTGCAAAATAAAAAGTTGCTTTAGTCACCTTTCAGCGTCAAAGAGGTTACAGTGCAGCCCAATCTGGACATATTTTGTTTGCTTTAAATTAGCTAGTTCAAATACTGATGGAGCTTTCAATGGCAGGCTGCAGCTCAATGCAAACTAATGACACGGGTGTTTGTCTTACTTCCCAGCTGAACCCTGCAGACCTGCTAAACTCCATGCTGTCCTGTTCACATTGCTCATATACAACAGCTGAGCAGTTTAAAGTCAGCTCAGGTAGGTCTATACATTTGCATCTCTTGAATTGCAAATGATGACTGCTACGTTAACTATTGTAGGCAAAGGATGCAGAAAGATTTCTGAGTGAAAAGCAACAGTTGTCAAAGTAAATACTGATATGCATATATGGGTTTGTTTAATTGAAGTGACTGAGTTTAAAGGAGAGACTCTCAGTAGTTGCTCACAGAACTGCAACAGAAGAAAGAATTGAAATGTATGAGTACACTCCGCATAACCCCTCTGTGTTAGTCCTACAAATTTGAATATTTTATTCACAGATTATACTTTTCTTGTAATTGTTTAATTTATTCTGTGAAGTTTAGCAAACTCCAGCTGCACTATGTACTCTGCTTGCTAAAACTATTTTTCAGATCAGTCATTTATTTTATTTATTCATGTCTTCACATTTAAACTTTAAACAGGTTTCTGGTAATTTCCACATATTTTACAAAATTTAAAGTATGTCTTAGCACAGCATACATGTACAAAAATTACCAAGAATATCAGCCCAGAATTCCTTGCTCTTTCTTTCCTTTTACACAGAAAACTAAATAAAACAACATTGTTCTGTTTGTCTGCTCACCAAAGGTATTTCTAGGATAGGAAGAATGGTCCAGTGGTTTCAACACTTGACAGCATCAGCTTAAAGCAACCCTATGAGGGCCTGAAACTAATTATTAGGGCTTTGCAGCTAAAATAAAGGAGAGAGTAGAGATACAGATAAACAGTCAAGTACTAAGCTAACAGGATATGTCACCCATGAAAGGATTCACTGAAAGGCTTTATTGCATACAGTGCACTTAGCCAAAGTAAAAAAAAAAGGCCAAGTGCATCATAGACGCTTATTAGACCATAGATAAGCAGTAAGAAAATGTCTGGTAACACCTCCAAGATACTGTTTAAAGGTGGGCCAGTAGAGCTGGGGATGGCCTTCTTTGGATTTTGGGTTTGCTCTATGCTGTTTATTCAACAATACAAAGCATTATGCTTGTGACTTGCTCTATTCCCTAAATAAAACAATATCCATAGCAAAGCTGGTCTTGAATTCAGTTTGTTCTTAAAAACAACTGCATGAGTTATGGTCCTGGCTGATAGGAAGGCCAGTATGTTGAGAGCAGTCAGCGTGGCTGGGGGGCGAAGTAGGGACTCAGTAAGTTCACAAGCAACACCAGAAAAGCAGGTTGGAGCTCTCGGTGTGCCAGCCATATGAGGCAAGAGGTAGGACATGAACAGCTTGTCACTGTGTAAGTCTGGGGGCTGTGCCCTGTCAGTCCTTTTTATGACCTTGGCTCAAGTCCTTAGTCACAGATACCAGCGACAAAAAGGGATGCTTACCCTTATGATGAACACTTACATTTCTTGGTCAACAAGACCAACAGTGTCATGTCTCTGTGCCTCCACACCCACCTGCAAAACTACCAACTTTCTCACCTCACAGACTTTGCAACATTTTAAAACACTATGAAAATGGAGACCAATTAAATGAACTTAGGCAAAAAAAAAAAAAATTGTTTCACTAAATTTCCCTGATAGCTGGCTTGTGAATCAGATTTTTTTTCCATCAGTCTAGAAAAGTAATTGTTTTAGAGTTTGTTGAATGCTGAGTGGCCCTTTGCTGGACTCTTTTCAGTATACCCTTGTATTTTTATTTTTTTAATTCCAAAAATATAATAATCTAGCCTTCTATCAGGTCAAAGCAACAATGCCTAAAGTGTATGAAAGAGGATTCTGTTTTGGTGCAGGAAGATATGCAAACTGTCCTTCCCATTGCTGCAAAGTTTCTATAAGAACAAGTACACACAATAAACACGGGTTGCCACAAAGGTGGTTAATTTTCATCTAATACCATTACTGTTTAATCGGCTTATTTCTTCAGAATCATTTACGGATTAAATTAATTAGAATACAGTCATTCAAGAAAAAAAAATTACCAACTTCTCAAAGAATTCTAAAAATAACAATGAATTATAGGTACTAAACCCTGACATGTCCCTATGAAGTAGAAGAGACCTGTTGGAACAACTTGCAGTTTCATGTCGGTGAGACAGAAAAATTGAAACTGCTGAAGGAACTCATGTGGCAGAATAATGTACTACCAGGGCTAAAATTCGTTCTGCTCACCATGGTTAACATAATTTCCTTTACCAAAAAAACCCACCAACCCCAAACAGAGAAATTCAGAGGCGTAGTGCTCTCTCTCAAAGCATGCCAAAATATTCAGATCAAGTATTTCTTCCTAGAGAAAAATGTACTTTTGCATCCTGCAAGGGAGCGACATCCCTGAGCCTGTTCCAGTCACCCTGTGGTTTTTGTGTGGCCCAACTGGGAACATGGGATTCAAAGAGGAATTCTGGTTCCCTGATGTAATGGAGTCAGCCACAGAATCTCAGCAGATTTATACCAGATTCAGCCTCTGCAAACACTAATTATCAGTTTGCAAAAATGAGAGTTAATCTGATTATATTAAACAAATAAATATATATATGTATATTGGCCCTATAGCCACACAGCTTAAATGTAAACACAGGGTTAACTACTTTCTGATCAGGACCATAAATTAGTGAGATTTCTTTGCTCTATAACTAAAAGACCAAGCAAGACAACATTTCCAAGGAGATCTTATGAAGCTCCAGGTATTCCCCTACTAAAAGATCAGGAGGTGCTTTAACAGATATAATAGTATAAAATAATAATTTATCCAAACTAATTCCATTAGAAGCATCAAGGTTACAACATCTGCCATGAGCTTGTTAGTAGCCCAAAAAGTGCAAAGAAACAGCAGCATCTGCTACTATAATTCCTTCCACCTACTCGTTTCCAGCTGATCACTGCTGTAAAAGTTAGATACAAGCTTCTTTTAATCTCTTTTTGTGTGTGTGTGTAAAAATGTTAGTCATTTTCCCTGTTGTTGTTTATATATTACAGACAGCCATGAATATTTCATTCTGCAGATTAACATCATACCATCAAATTAACATCATACCAGAATTACAGATTTCTCCCCAAATGCAGTCTATTCTGGACTTGGTATTCAATTTCCTTTCAGACAGTAGAAAAGAAGTATTTTTCTGCAAGGAGTTACTGTTTCAGAACATAATGTTCTTTACCTAGGAAGTCTGAAAGAGTTCTGCATGTAAACACAGCGCACAAAAAAAAATTTCTTCACTTGTACTTCAAGCATTAGTTGTCAGATGTACACCTCCTTGAAAACATAGATATGGCAATCAAACAAAATCACCAGAAAATAAAGGATTTAATTCAATGCAAGTGAGAAAAATTCAGTACAAATTAAAGTTTGAATAAATTTTCATGTCTGAAAAGACATACAGAAATAGGTTGTTTGGAGGTTTAGCATGATATTCATCTTTTTCTGGTTAAAGGTATGTTATGTTAAGTCTATTTTTCTGTTAGCACATAGAAGTATCGAAGATTTAAGCAGCTAATATTTATTAAAGTTACTGGCTCTGCAACACACAAAACGGTCTAGATCAATTACAGATCTGCAACATGAGTATTTATGTACAATATATTTGAGACATTCACTGACAGACATGGCTTTTATGATTAAATCACCTGAATTAATGAATGACAATAAACGGCAATGAAATAAATACCCTCAGTATGATGAAAAGCAGATACACACTTTTTCACATTTGTAATTCTTTTGCTTTTTTGTTTGTGTTGATGGGTGGATTTTTTTGCAATTTTTCTTTTCTAATCCATGCCAGATCCTGATTCAGTCTGGCTTTTCAGTATTTCTGCATAGATCTTTTATTCAGAAGTCTCAGAGTACTTATTAAATAATGTACTGAGTGCTGGTGTTAATGATGCTAAAATGCCCATGATTTCTAGGTATATTTATGTTTCAATAGCTTGGTTTCCTATGGAAACAAGACTTAGTTACGCAGCTATCTTGCATGTTATTCCAGTTCCCCTTCTCCCCACATATGATTTGAAACCCTTGGCCAGTTTCACCTGAACTTGCCAAAGGCAACGAGGTCTCAAGGTTCGTTAAGCCCCTATAAGCTTTGTAAAAACAGACAGGTGGATATAGATTCACAAATATTAACTTTTGATTTTGTATATCTACTGCTAGAGTCAAAACCAGCAACACTTACATAGCCGAGTGGGGAATGCTCTCAAAGGGAAAGTAATGGGTAAATAAAAGTACAACACAGAATTGTACTATAATTCAGATAAGTAATCAATCAATGAGGAGACACCACATGAAACCCGGTTTCTTTAGTTGTGTTCACAGATCTAGTTATTTATTATTTGGATCAGTAATAAATACCCACAATCCCAGACAGTGTTTTACATTGGAACTGTTCAGACCTGCATATGGGAATGGGCTTAACAGACATGCATGTATGTTCATATCCTTTTCAGTACAAAATTAGCCCTGTTCCCAAGTCACTGTAATCAGCTGCCTCAGCATAAATGTACCATCACCCTCTGCTGGAAAGAGTTTAATCTACACTCGGAAATGATTGCAAATGCTAGATCCAGAACAAAACTTGGGCAGACAAAGTTAAAGGTTGTGACACATCGGTTTTTTAGATAATTATCACCTACAATAATGCAGATCATTGCACTGGGCACCAGGACTCCCCATCTAGCATCAGGGCAAAGTCAGGCTTATCAGAACAGGAATCACAACCAAGACTGGGATGGTGGCAGAAAATTCCTGAATGCCAGATAATAAGAAATGCTAATGACGTTGATTTGTCCTTAGTACGGTTTCTCACCAGGTTATTTTGTTGTTTTGTTGGGGTTTTTTTGTTGGTTCTGGGGTTTATCGATTTTGGAGGGAAGGAGTAGAGCCCTAAAGATTTTGATTTTGTTAATGAAGAAACAAATTCTAATTCTTCTGACAGATATTTAAGAGCTCCACTCTGTGCAGCACGAGTTCTGGGAGCCAGTGGTGTGTGTCCTACCATCTCTTTAGTTTCTTTTGTATTATAAGGCCAGTACAACACAGGCAAAAATCCTAACAGCATCAGATACCATTTGGACAAAGAAAATCAGCAGCATTAGACTACATCCTTTTGATATAATTTTATTATTTGTTAATGTGAAAACTCTATTAATGAATTCTTACTTGTGAGTAATTTTTACAAATACTTTAGTCAACAATTAAAGCAAAGATTTTCAATCCTTAAAGCACATGTACAGGACCTCCACTTCCTTGGAATTGAGATATTTGAATTCCTGTTCCTGTCCTTGTATGTGTTACTGGTTAGTTTTAATATAAGTAAAGCTGTTTGCTGTGTTTGAGATACATAAAAGCCATGGTAAGCAAAGAACTCTTCATGGTCCTAACACAATCCTCAAACAAAAAATATCATTGACAACATGAGACAAAAAAAGAAAAGCCAGCTGCTCAAATACCAAGGTTGAGAGAACTAAATGAGTAACAGATGGTACAGACTACCTTTGGCCATCTAAATCAAGCCCAACCAATATACTACCCAGTTGTGCAGACAAGTGGAAAAACAGATAGGTTCAAGTGAAGGGAAACACATAATGGCTTGAGGGTTCTAGCAATGAACTTCTTTTAGTGAAGCAATGTTAATGGACCACCACCTCTATCTCTGTGAATCTCTTTTCTTTCAGACCTGCAAGCAATAAAAGCTGTCCACTCTCTGGAAAAATGTAAGATGAAATAAGATGTGAAAACCATTTGCATTTCTGCTGTTAAAAACAATATGATATATAAAGTGATTATGTGTTTCCACATGAAAAAAATGCATGCAGTTCTGGTCTTCCTCTCTTAGAAGGAATTAGCTGTTACAGACATAGACGCAGACATATGATGAAAAGATACTGAGAGCCTTGATCTGATACAGTATCATGCTTTCCAAACCCAGAGCAGCTGGGTTTGCCCCTTGCTCAGACTCTGTCTAATCCTTCTGGTGCTTAAAACTAACCATTGTCTTTGTGGAGTCTCCTACATATAGAAATGTCATCTTCTGAATATGCACAGACATATATCAGTCTTGACTACAGTGTGCAACTCCTCTCTCTCCCTCTCTCCTCCATCAGCTGGTGCTCTCTCAGAGCACACACTAGAGACAACAGCTACCTGCAGCTGATGTTGCTCCATCCCTTCTTTCTCATCTCACGTGCTCTCTTAGCCATTAAGTAGTCCAATGGTAAGAACAGTATGCTAGTTTTGGCTGGGACAGAGTTAATTTTCTTCATAGTAGCTAGTATGGGGCTATGTTTTTGGATTTGTGCTAGAAACAGAGTTGATAACTCAGGGATGTTTTCGTTACTGCTGAGCAGTGGTTACACAGAGTCAGGGCGTTTTCTGCTCCTCACCCCACCCCACCAGCGAGCAGGCTCGGGGTGTGCAAGAAGTTGGGAGGGGACACAGCCAGGACAGCTGACCCCGACTGACCAGAGGGGTATTCCAGACCACAGGACATCATGCTTAGCATATAAAGGTGGGGGAAAAAGAAGAAAGCGGGGACATTTGGACTGATGGTGTTTGTCTTCCCAAGTAACTGTTACAGGTGATGGAGCCCTGCTTTCCTGGAGATGGCTGAACACCTGCTTGCCGATGTGAACTGGTGAATTAATTCCTTGTTTTGTTTTGCTTGCGTGCGCGGCTTTTGCTTTACCTATTAAACAGTCTTTATCTCAACCCATGAGTTTTACTTTTTTTTTTGCCTTTCCGATTCTTCTCCCCATCCCACCAGGGGTGGAGGAGGTGAGTGAGAGGCTGCGTACTGCTTAATTGCTGGCTGGGGTTAAATCACGACAAGCAGTCACAGAGGCAGGGAAGACAGGATACATTCCTTCTTGGCCTTCTAAATTGAAGGTTAAAACATAACCACTAGATGGAGCATGAAGTGCCCTTCTTGCCCAAGTGCCCAACCAGTTTGTCATTATCCCAAGCAAAGAAAACGTATTTTTCTTTCCATGGGATAGCTTGAGAATGAAATACGCACTGTCTGCTGATGAAGGCGAATTGAGAAATGGGTGTCTGAATCTGTTTAGTCAGAGGAGAATTGAGTGCAGGCCCCTCACACATTGGGTAATCTCTTCAGCTACTGAGGAGTGAAAAACACAAAAACAGGGCCACAACTTTTTTCACCAATTTGAAAGAGACCGACTCTTTTTCATCGTTCTGCATAGATAAACCTTACATATCTAGCTCCAGAAGATCCTGCATTGCAAACTGTCGTGGTTTCAGCGCAGCTGGTAACAAAGCACCATGCAGCTGCTTGCTCACTCACCCCCCCCAGCCACGGTGGGATGAAGACAAATACAAAGGCAGGCTCGTGGGTTGAGACAAGGACTAGGAGGGATCACTCCCCACTTATGGTCACAGGCAAAAGACAGGCTCAACTTGGGGAAAAAACAAAATCAATTTAATTCACTACCAATCAAATCAAAACAAGGACACTGAGAAGTAAAACTGAATCTTAAAACACCTTCCCCCCACCCCTCCCTCCTTCCTGGCTCAACTCCACTCCCAGTTCTCTCCATCTCCTCCCCCCGGCAGCGCAGGGGGATGGGGAACAGGGGTTGGGGTCAGTTCATCACATGTTGTCTCTGCCGCTCCTTCCTCCTCAGGGGGAGGACTCCTCACACTCATCCCCTGCTCCAGTGTGGGGTCCCTCCCACGGGAGACAGTCCTCCACGAACTTCTCCAATGTGAGTCCCTTCCACAGGCTGCAGTCCTTCAGGAACAGACTGCTCCAGCATGGGCTCTCCCATGGAGTCACAGCCATCTTCGGGGGCATCCGCTACCCTGCTCAACTCCATGGGCTGGGGGGGGGACAGCCTGCCATCTCACCACGGGCTGCAGGGGCATCAACCTCCTCCAGCACACCTCCTCCCCTCCTTCTTCAGTGACCTTGGTATCTGCAGAGGGGTTCCTCTCACATCCCAATCTCCTGTTCCTCTCACATCCCAATCTCCTGTTCCTCTCACATCCCAATCTCCTCCCCCGCTGCAGGTTTCCCCTCTTAACTCTGTTCTCCCAGAGGCGCTACCACCGTCACTGATGGGCTCGGCCTGGGCCAGCGGCAGGTCCGACTTGGAGCCGGGGGAGCTTCTAGCAGCTTCTCACAGGAGCCACCCCTGCAGCCCCTCCCCCGCTACCAAAAAACCCCGCCACACAAACCCAACACAGAGACAACTGTGATCCTGGACAGTAAAACAAAGAGCTTTGTGGAACCTTTAGGACTCTCCCTTTCTGGAGGACTCCCTGCTGCCTAGCTTAGGGTCAAGGCTGGCATCAGTCAAGTCTGGCATCAGTCAAGGTGCTGGAGGCTTTGAAACCTCTCCTTCAGTTCCCTTATTCCAGGCTGTGGATGCCACTTGTCTCTCTCTTTTTCTTTTTTTTTAAATTTAGTCTACATGACAGGAGACTAATAAATTAAAGTGAAGCTGTCACGCATTTCTGACCATAACAGTGAAGAAAAGAAGTAGAAGAACACCATTCCAATATGATGCTATTATGATCTAGAGATCCCATTGCTATTGTTTTGGACACACATTAGCACTAGTGTCCTGGTTTCAGCTGGGATAGAGTTAACTGTCTTCCTAGTAGCTGGTACAGTGCTATGTTTTGAGTTCAGTATGTGAAGAATGTTGATAACACTGATGTCTTCAGTTGTTGCTCAGTAGTGTTTAGACTAATGTCAAGGATTTTTCAGCTTCTCATGCCCAGCCAGCGAGAAAGCTGGAGGGGCACAAGAAGTTGGCACAGGACACAGCCAGGACACCTGACCCAAACTGGCCAACGGTGTATTCCATACCATGTGACGTCCCATCCAGTATAGGAACGGGGAAGTGGGGCAGGGATTCGCTGCTCGGGGACTGGCTGGGTGTCGGTCGGCGGGTGGTGAGCAATTGCACTGCGCATCATTTGTACATTCCAATCCTTTCATTATTACTGTTGTCATTTTATTAGTGTTATCATTATCATTATTAGTTTCTTCTTTTCTGTTCTATTAAACCGTTCTTATCTCAACCCACGGGTTTTGCTTCTTTTCCCGATTTTCTCCCCCATCCCACTGGGTGGGGGGGAGTGAGTGAGCGGCTGCGTGGTGTTTAGTTGCTGGCTGGGGTTAAACCACGACAACTAGCTACAACTACCGTTCCCAGACAACTACTTCTTGCTCAGCATTGACCTCTGAAAGAGGTTATGGACCAGTCTGGCATCCACGTGAAATGTTCATGTGATTTTTCCTGAACACATTTCCATCAAAATAAACTGGAAATTCACTGTTAAAAATAACCTGATTCATTCTGACTGACACTAAATGATATATTCTAAAAGTCCTCAGCCATTGGATGTGGGGAAGACAGAAATTTTCAGCAAAGACAGACACTTTCAGCTATCTGGGGACAGATAGCAGTGATTTCTTCAAGTCAGCACAAATGCAGCTGGAAAAGGACACATGCCACTGTCTAAATCACCAAAGAAATAATGAAACTACCAGCTAGGATGAAGAACTGAGCAACACTGGTAATCTAAAAAAAACCCCAAAGATAGTTCACTTTCAGAATATTGGGTTTGAACTGAGAAGAGGACATCCAGAAAGACAGGCTGAAATGTGAAACTAAATTGAGAGAGACAGAATGGGGTGAAGAGGTAAGCTTGGGAGTTGCTTGCAAAGAGAAGCTAGTGAAAGCTCTCACAATGCTTTATATCATTCAAACACTAAGAATAGGGAGGGAAAAGAGAGGGAAGGCAGGACCCATGGATGCATGTGAAACAGTTCAAATAAGGAAGACGAGATGATGTTAAAGGAGATTCTTATGCAGCAGCCAGAGGAATAAGAGAAAATCAACAGAACAAAGACAATACAGATTTGTCAAAAATGAAAAAGCAGAAGAATATAGGAAAATAACAGGATTATCTGTGTTGATAGAAGTTGATTGACTAAACAGGATAAGAGTTAAATAAGAGTCTATTTATTTTCATATATATTTCTGAGGGGTTTTTTGGCCATAGCAATGAAGCTGAATATTAGAAAGATAAATATAATAATTACAGGAAGCCCTGGAAAAGCCATTCTAGGATCTGACTGCACTTTCATATGAGAGGATTACTGAACTATTTGGATTTATTTTGGTGTCTTTCAGAAATCTCTACTGCTCAAGTGTGTCCATATATACTTACCTTTGGCGTTTCATTACAGGCCCACAGTATACATTATTACCTCTCAAATAATAATACCCTGACTATGCAGAGTTTTACCTGTCATTTAACTACACATTTCTAATTTCCAGATTTCCCTTCCATAAAATTTTCCTAAAAACCATGCTTATATAAATAAGGTCATTTCAGGTACAACTTTAACAAATTAGCAGCTGTTATGCCACTATTAGTCACCGAGAAATCCAGGCTGTTCCCTCATTCAGTTATGAAGCTGCCAATTCCATTTCCTGGCTTTTGTCTTTCTGGCCAATGCATGTGGCTTGCGGAAAATTCACTTCTGCGGTCTTATAGACCTAACAGTACTGCACCACAACACTTGGACCTTAGAAAATTACATGTTAAAGCCCAGCCCAGCCACATAATATAGCAAAGTTAACGTGTTAAAATTCAGACTGTTTTAGGATACATTTTACTTGTACATTTAGTATCATGTCCAGTCAGCTTACGTACCACCTAAATTCCTGTGCTTAATTGACAGAGACAGCTAAAAGCAACAGTATTCTGTAATAACCTAATTCTCAAGTCCTGTCTGGAAGTCATCTATGTTTCTTGCTTTCACTGCTATTGGAAAACCACCTAAAGTACTGCTATACTGGTAAGAAAAGCAAGGCTGGTGAAACAAACACAGACAAAACAACAGTATCATCTATAAGAAATTTTGAAACCTTTTTTGAAATTCTTGACTACTTCAGGGCAAGCATGTAACTATTATTTCCTGTTCCAGAATGCTTTTCAAAGTGAAAAAGCTTTTAACCCTTTCTGCCATTTCTGCAACATGTTGTAACTCTTTGCCTTTGTTTTGACAGATTAAACAAAATCCTTCAGTTTCTCCTCTGTTCCCCTGATTACCTTAGGACACATTTTCTGCACTTGCTCCGGGTTGAGACCACGCTTTCCAAATGCAGGTGACTGAACAGCACAGTCTTCCAAAAGATTATTAGTGGCTTGGGCATTGCTGTTAATAATATCAATCACTTTCACCTTATGTATATATAAAGACACCTTGCTATATATTTTAGGCTCACAATTGCCCTTTTTTCTGGTTTTCTTCTCCCAAAAGCAACAGCCAACTTCTGCCTTACAGTCATTATGTGATTGACCAATATATCAGATTTTTTTTTCTCTCTAGTTAATGAGCCCCCAGTTTATGGCATCACCTACGTGTGCAACCTTGCAAACCATATTAGTAAGATTTATCTTATTTCTGGAAATCCAGTACTCAAATACATTAAGTATTTCCTGTGTCATGTACTAGTTCTTATATTGATAATTCCTCCCAATTTTGTCTCCAAAAAATTATTAGAATTCTTCTGCCATTCAATGCTATTCACTAATGAAAACACTAATTGAAACTGACCATAAGATTCATCCTGAGATAGTCCTTCAGACCAAATACTCATTTCAGAGATCTTATCAGCCTATTAGGCTCATTTTTACCAATGCTAACGTAGGTCTAAGTCTTACAAATCTTACACTAACCTCCTTCTCCTCTAGCTTAATTAATAATATCATAGCTGTTACTATATAACAGTGCAGTGAAATGTAGGCAGGCTTCTTGTTTTCTGTGAATCATTTCACCATGAAAAGCACTAAGCTAGTATGATGTGATCTACCTTTTGGTAAACAGAAAATGGGGTGAATTATGATCAATTTGTCTTCAATCATTATCTCCTTCAAAATTTTTCTTAAAAAGTAATAGTGAAATAATATAACAAGTCTGTAATCACCTGAACCATTTCTCCACCCTTCACTTTTATCTGGATGCTCCATTTTTCAGTCCTGGGGTGCTAGACCACAATATAGCTGCTGGAAACAATCCAATATCCCTCCTTTTTGTGGGATGGAGCTATTCAGGTTCCCTCCTTCTCCTCAGGCAGTGGAACCCCTCTTCCTCTCACATACAGTTAAAATTCATGCCCTCCTCCATGTCCTTTACCAGTCTATCTTCATCTTAATATTTGGTCAGATTCCTTTTTGCAAAGAAAAGGTATTCAAGTACATTTTCCTGTCCAGAGTGTTTTTAATCTTGGCCCATCCTTGCTTCCCAATCTCCTCACTTGCTCTTTCCATGTAGATAGGAGGAAAAAAAAACAATACTATTTGCTTTAGGTTCCTTTGTAAGGCTAAACTTGGCTTAATTTCTCACAAGTCTCATTTTATTCCTACCCTTTCTGACTTCCAAGATATACCTTCCTTTGCCAATCAGATTCTTTTTCTATTTCTGTATTTGGTTCTTCTTTGGACATAATTCAGTTAAGGAAGTTGGACCTGCCTGGCTTCTCACAGGCAGCACTCAGCATTTTACAAGATCATATCCTGCAATGGAATATATCTGCATAAACTAACTGTGCATAAATTAAGTCTTAAAATGAAAACAAGGTTCTTGATCTATCAAAGAAATATGTTCTGAACAGTTCTCTGACAGAAGGAGGGCAAAACCCCTGAACTCATTTTAGGAATAAGATTTCCTCACTCTATGGAAGAAATTTATATTATTGATAACCTTGTTTCTGTTCAGAGTGTTCTTCCTTATTTAAAACAAAAACATCAGCTTTTAAACAAATGGACATATGAAGCTGTATGCAGTCACTTATTAGCATCTCTTATAATTAAAGAATAAGAATTTAACCTGCACATCAATCCTCAGAGAGAGGACCATAGTCCCAAGGATGTTGAGCTTTATTAGACTGCCATGGCTACATATTGGTGTGCAAAACATAGCACAGGATATGCATACCTTCACACCATATGAGACTACAGTAGTTCTCTGTCCATAAAGGAATACAATTTGATTGTTATCTGTTATTCAGAAAAAACTGAAGAATTCCTTGAGAATCTGAACTATCAATACTTGATTAAATACATATTATGCTTTGCATTTCGTTGATGATTGATTTGGGTGCCTAAGACATTCCCATTAAGGATCTGGTGTATTCCTAAGGCTGCTTTTTCCTAACAATAAACTAATTCTGAAACCTTTTATTCAGTTCTTGTATTTCTAGTGTCTCTGTCTTCTACTGAACTTGCTGTTTTCACAGAAGTTGAACTAACTTAATTGTATTCCTTATTTCAACTCTTGCATACCTGTCTTATCTGGACACACATACCAACTACGATCACATAAGCCTGGTTTCTAGAAGCTAAAATAGGGGAAAAAGAATATAATTCAGAATGTCTTCCTTCCTTCCACCCAGCAGCTAACTCTTTTAGAGCCAAGAACAGAAAGAAAAGAAGATGGGACCTACTTCAACCTAAGCTTTTTTAAATATCCACTGGTGTGTCTTATTCCTAACTTGGAATTACAAAGCTATATTAAGAGTTTCTATCAAGTCGTATACATCTAAAGCCTGACATTCTGCAGCCTTTTCTTTAAATATTTTTTTATACAGATGTGAATATTTTTTATAATTTTGTGACCCCAATTTTAGTATATCGTTCACTTACTGGTTTTACTGATGTGTATAACAGAAATCATCACCCCAAAAAAGCAGCAGAACCCAGATTGTTTTCAGAAGCACTAGTACAGGCAAGTTGAACTAATACTTCCTTACAGCTTGCCCGTCAGATGCAATTAAAAGCTATTGTAAATTTTGAGGATTTCAGAGAACTGTTAGCAGTCACAGCTGTCTGAAAATATCTGCCCCATGGAAAATGTTGGTGTTTGATTGTTATTGATAAGTCCTATGTGGACAGACTGACTATTTGCTCAGAAGACATATTTGCGCAATATGGCTCTGGGATTAGTGCATCTGAGATTTCATTTACCATATCAGAGGCAGACCTGGGTTTTGCTTGGCAGAGCAAGTTAAGGTATGGTTTTACCAAGCTAACTCAAAGTGTGTTCAACAAGAAGAAAGGACTTCACCAGTGAAACATGACATTTTAAACAATACAGAAGTCTCAGATTTGGTCCTGAATAATAAAAAATTCTCTTCTCAGAATAAAAATAGAGCATACCAAATACACCAGGTGCTTATCAACTGTTCATGTTTCATTGCTGCCCACTAGACAAGCCATAATTTTTTTCTTGATTTTTTTTTTAAAAAACAAAAATCAATTGGTACCACATTTATCAAGTCTCTCAATATACGGCACTAAATGGAAACTGTTTTGATTTTCTAGTGCTTTACTCCTTCCAGGGAGTCAACCATAGATGAGATGAAATACGCTGATTTAGTATTTTCATGAACTGCCTGGTCTGTGAGGAACTCTCCTCAAACTTGCACTGGAAACTGTTCCCAAAAATTTTAGCCACAGTATGACAGCTTGCTTGGCTTTTCTCTTTATCAGGGACTACATCCAACTCCAGAATGTGCCAGTTCTATAGCTGGAGGCTGCTGCTTCCTCTAAGGGTTTCATTATACTAGCAGCAACCCATGTAAGTGGTGTATAAAAGTTCCCAAACTCCAAAAAACAGCCAATAAAATTGTCACCCTGTGATGGTATCAAAGCCTCATATGAAGCCAGAAATATATATTTGGGAAGTGCTGACTTAGAAGAGCTTTTCTAACAAAATTAAAACAGAAGGCCCTTACGAGAATAGAGACAGCCCTGCCCTATGCCCAGACATGCTCGACAGTCCCCAGGTGGCAAAGTGACACTGACAGGAGCCAGTCAAATAGCACTTTGAATGAAAGTGGATGGTTTTTACCTGTCCTGCATTTCTTTTTATTTCATTCCATGTTGCTAAAAATTCCTCCTCGTGGTGGACCCACCTCCACATGTGACATTTCTCTGGCTTTAACAGGACTCAAGCAGGCATTAGGAGAGGTAAGGAGGAAGTTGTTCTCATTTGTAACAGAACAGGAGCCTAACATTGCAGCTCCCCTCTTCTTCAGGATATCCACATCACCGAGCATAGCAGTATCTAGGTTCTACCCCTTTTTTCTCCCTTTTCACTCTAACAGACTCTCAGCCATACCCTATCATATTTACAGCCAAAATAATGACCATTTTCAGCTACAAAGATAGTAAATGGAGAACAGAAACACAACACTCTCTTGTTCATTCCCTGTTGCTTTTTCATTCATTGACAATGAAAAAAAACCATAAATAAATCCATCAGAGTCTCCATTTATGAAAACATGACATATTTTATGTATACGTGATAACCGGTAAGTCTTTACATGTTCTAACCCTTTCCTTCAACTGATGTATTGACTTTATGCAAATGATTTTAGAAGACCTACAATCTCACTAGTTATTTATTTCATAAAAGAAACACAATTGTCTCTCCTTTGCATTATCATACTGTAAAAGGTTACCAAGCACTAATATAAAGCCAATAAAAAGGGAAAAAACTAGGGATACTAGTGCCAGAAATCTTTCCCCTTCCTTAAGCATGGGAGAAAGGTATAAAGGGAGCCCAAGAAATATGTTTGTCCTATGGTATTCAGGAAGGCAGATCCAAAATACCAGCCGAGGCACCCTAACCCAGAGAGGGGGCCCCAGCTCAAGGCCAGGCAGAGCTTGACCAGCGAGAAGGGTCAGCCAGGCTCTGCACTAGGAGGGCTGTGAGCAATGGTGCATGCAGGAGGGCCTGGCTTGGGAGTGTATCCTCTGTACAAGAGGGTGCCTGCAGGGCCAGGTCACCCTCAGCACCTCCATCCTCTCCACTCGTTCCTGCGCACAGCATCCCTCAGCTGGCCCCTGAGACAATATAAAATCTTTCTTGCTGAAATCTTCCTTCTGTTCACATATGTTCAAGAAATAATCAGAAACTCTTGTTAACTCATCACTATCAAAATCTTTAGCTCATCAAGCAGGGGAATAGAAAACGACCCATCCAGACAGACATGCAAAGCAAGCAGAGCTGCTCCTGTTTTCCAGCAGCAATTCTGTCAGGCACAAATTCTGTGTCTCAGACAAATAATGACTTGAAGCACTTGAGGAAATTACTCCCAAATAGTTCTGTCAGTAGTGACTGTAAGTTGTACCTCTCATTTTCAGCCACTGGAAAAACATCTATAATATGTTCTTTGAAGACCTCTGGTGGCAAAGACTGAGCACTGACTTTCCCTCTCTAATTTGAACACAAACATGAAATCCCCACTGGAGAGGCTGATGCAGTGATTTTGAACGGTAATCCTGCACGCCTTTGAACAGCTTGCACAGTGGCTGACTGCAGTTTTTCTGTAGGACACAATTCCTGGAACTAAGGTATTACTGTCCTCATAATACCCAGCACCATGAACAACTGCATAACTAGAGCCAAGCAGATAATTACTTTAGCTTCTTTTTATACTGCATGGAGTTATCTATAAATTGCAACTACTGTAGACATAACATTAGATGAAAGAAAAGAAATAAAGCTTATTCAAATTACTAATCATTATTTCATCTTCTTTCTTTTGCCTCCCTCCCTTCTGAACTATAGGGTTAAGACAGGAAAGGATGAATGCTTATGATGTATTCCCACCTCTCCTTCACTTCAGGAAAAAAAATAGCATTCCATTTTCCTTTTGTTTTCCTGTTTTCTTTTTCTTTTGTTGGTATCAGTTCAAGTAGTCAGAATGATCCAAGCCACTTGATACAGCTCAAAATCTGGCTATAGATCATTTTGAACACTATATACTAACTAATACTGATTTCCAAGATATAAAACTATCTCTCTCATTGGCCCAATTTTATCTAAGAGGTTTTGTTTTATGAATTAGCTTGTCAACCTATCCAAACAGCTTTACTTCTTGCTCCTTTCCTAAATCAGAATGGTAACATCTACAAAAACAGCAATATAAACGTCATGAAAGGTTAAAGTGGCATCCTAGTGGTTTTAGCCACTTTAGAAGAAGTTTTAGTACATCCATTTCTCCCAGACAACAACCACCACATATCATCAGGAAAAATGGGTCAGCAGTAAAAGGAAAGATTCTCTCAGTTTGAAGATGGATTTCACAAGAAAGGCTGAAATTAGAATCCTCTTTATTTTTCAAAAAAGCAGAAATGCACCCTTTCATCAACAGATTTCCTACACATATCAAATGGCTGAAGAAATGCCTTCTCTTCTTCAGTAACATCAGTAAAAATCACCACATGAAGGCAAGACCACCAGCTGGACTGTCTAGTGTTTGAAGAGCCTAAATCCTTGGGGACTCAGAGTCCCTGCAAGACACAGCTCACACATTCCCCTAAATGTTGAGCACTCCAGCCTCACAAGCTACATTTTTCTTTATTTAAAGTGCTGCTAGAGCTCCACCAAGCTCCAAGATTGAGTCATAGCGGTTTGATGGAGTCTTACACCACCAATCTCTTAACACACATCTGAACTTGAATATGAGGTCCAAACTCTCATTAACGGGAAAAAAAATCTCATTCCTTTTATTGTAAATGAGAAATGGTTGTGACATAGCTAATTTGCAGGGATATCTTTAAATCTTTTAAAAGAAAACATATTTAGAGGGGATTTTGCCATTTGTTTTTTCTACTACTGATTGCATAACAGTTAAAGCTACACCATCCCAATTGTTCCTTGATTAAAGTACTATGGGGACAGAAGCAGAGATGAAAAATGTCAGTTCCACTACAGATTTTGGAACTGATCGTTCAACCACTGTGAAAAATCCAAACAAGAAAGATGGCAATGTGTCCAAATGTAATGGCTTCACTGGCTTACAAATCAGCCTATGATCTCTTTTTTAAACCATCCTATATGCTGTTCATAGTAGAAGTCACAGTTTGAACCTTAAAGCATGATATGCTTCATGGGTAACTAAAACAAGTATTTTGTAATTCCTGTGCTAATAAGGTATGTTGAGAGGGAAACTACAGGAAAATGAACAAGTCAGAAGGATAATGAACTGTATGCAAGATATGCAGGGGAGAACAACAGCAAGACCTGAACTTGTTTCAGAATATCAGAACACCATCCATATAGTTGTGAGTGAAATGATCATCAAAGCCATTACAGTGGTCATTCATCCCTGATACAACATTATGGATACCTTTGACCTCTCCCAGTTGGTCCATATTTCACTAGTCTTCATCAGGGGTGGCCAAAAGACAGCTGGCTGGCAAAGGACTGCTGCTTTGACTGGCAAAAAGGTGGCCATAAAGATCTGAGATGTGCATTGTTAAGAAAAAGTTGCTTTTACTCTTCACAGATTAGCAGCAAGGAAGAATACCAACACCTCATCTTTATCTCACGAATTGTATAAAAGTTCACAGCAAAACCAGAGAAGGCTGGGAACACATCTAGTTCAGTGGAAGGGTTACAACAAAATAAAAAACATTCAAGTGTCTAAACAAGAGACACAGTGCAACATTTTCAACAAGATTCCTCTGTTATCAATGGAATTTACAAAGTCAAAGCTAATCTCACAGAGAAATCAGAAAGATAAAGAGGGACATAATGAAACCCCTACCAGTGAATCTTCGTAAAGTTAAATTATCTTCTCCAGCACAGTTTGTTTAGAATATTGTAGTGACTTATTCTAGAAGCCTGCTCCTACTGTTACATCCTATAAGTGTAGCTGTCTTGTAGAAAAGAAGTTGAGAAAGGTAACCTCATCTTTGCCTTGAGCAGACAGGACTAAAACTTATTTTTGCTGTTGCCTTTAACAGCAGGTTATGACCCTTACCTTCAGTATCCACAAGCTAAAAGAAGTTGTGTCAAAATCTAATAACAATTCTAATTACTTGAATATGAAAATAGGGAACTCCACTGAATCAAGCTTTAATAGTAGATTTTAATGCTTAAGCATAACACTGTGATATCAGTAGGCAGAGAAGGAAAAACTTCACTTTATGTACATCTGTAAAACATGTAATATAACATACAGACCCCAACAAAATACTGAACTAGTTAGCTCCAATACTAGTTGTAATAACCCTCTGACTTCATGAAAATGAGTGTAAGCTCATTCATGCTGATTCTTCTAAGACTGAAATGCAGAGAATATCATAGCTACTAATATGATCTCAGTTACTTAGGAAAGTGCATTTTACATACAGGGATGTAGCTTACTAATAATAATGTTGCTTCACCCAGGATGGTGTACTAATGTAAGCCAGGCAAGTTTGTAGAGAGGTAGTATCTTTGCTTGGACCAGCTGATAACAGCCAGAATAAAATCAGACAAGCTTCTGGACAGTTCTTCAGGTCTGCAATCTTGTCTGAACTACATTTCCCTCAAGCTGATGTAGACAGATAATTTTCCTTTGAAGCTTAAAGTTCATGGGAAATTGGCTATAGTAATTATTTGGTCAAATCATAGTACTAAAGCCAGTACCCATTAGTGCAAACTTACTTATTTCTTCCTTATGCTAGATTGCCAAGTCTCAGCTGTGATGAATGAAAATTACATATTTCCCTAGTCCATAGGCAGACCATTTTTCAAAGGTCAATAGGTAAATAATTCACTAGTGTCAATCAACAAAATTATAACTCGAGCTGTAACTCCCTCCAGCACTAAGCTATAGACCAATTTCCTTGCACTCTTCCAATCTTATAAAAGCAGATTTGAAAACTGTATTTTTATCAGTCTGCAGATCTATCCTAAGGAATAGTTTAATGTTCATTATTTGACATTTACACTACAAATGGTCTCAGAAAACACAATATAGTTGTCTCAGGTTCTAAAAATGTGATTCTCAGTGCTTTTGTAGAAGTTGGAACAGTGGAGATTTTGCTAGCTGATTGCTAAGCTTCCAATTCAAAAGGGATGTTCAGATGTACAGCTTCAGTCTAAGTTCAGCAAAAACAGGAATCAGACCCTAGATGACTTGAAGCCATCTAAGCTAGCCAGAAGAGAAACAATGAGGAAAGGTGTGGGATGTTGTTACTTATAAAGATGATCTGGGCACAAGGAGATCCCACTGTTACCCAGACATCATCTGCTGTTAATCAGTATCTTCAGTCTTGGAAATGAGGTACCCACCTTCCAGAAATAAGAAGGGAAATCACTACAAATATCTATCAGCTCTGAGAGTAGTACCGTTATTGGACTATGGAAAGACTGTCTTCATTTCCATATCTGATATAGTTGTTCCAAACTGGTGCTTTGAATGTCTATCCCAGGTGAGTCTTCTTGCCCTCGCTTCATTTTTCCAAAGTAGATCACTCAAGTTCCTCTTCTAAAATCTTAAAAAGTATTAACTGGGCAAAACACAAAATCTATATTCCAGTGATTAAGAAACTCCCTAGGTTCTGGGAAACAGGGATTTAAATCCCTTCTGCAAACCCAGACAAGCAGGAATTTCAGTAATGGCCTTCTGCATTCTAGGACAACTCCTTAGCCATGAGTGAAGTTATGCAAAGTCTAGTTCATCTTTTGACCACTTTTCTGAATGCTACTTCTGCTTTACTGCATCTCTGCAGGATTGTCTTCACATGCATGATAGAGCAGGGAATGCCTCATCTGAGAATCGCTGAGGGTAGCCTCTGAGACTTTGGTTTTAGATAAGGTTCCAAATGGCCTGCATGAACAACATCAGCCCTTAGATAGCTTTGTACTACTTGAATGGCAGTTCTCAAAAGATACAGTACTATTATCAACTGAGGTAAGAATTTAGAATTCTAGTGACATATACCTAATGATTTCAGTATCTAAAGTTGGCTAAAGCCATAGGTACCTAACTACTTTGAGGGTCTACAAGAGCTTATAAAGATGTCCAAACCAATTCATACTGCCCATTCCATGTGCCAGAGTAAAACAATTTATCTGCTCCAATTCTAATGCTTTGCTTTTTAAGAGTGTTTGTAATGACTCTTTCAAATGAAAAAAACTAAGGGGCTCTCTGAACTCTGATAGATGTTTTTTCTCATTTAGAATCTGAAGAATAGATTGTACTAAGACATGAAATGAGAAAGTTCATAAAACAATAGCTGCAATCATTCAAAAAAGAAAGTACAAGTACCTGGTCTGAAATTGTATGATATTTAGTGCATGATATTATAAAACTAATTTCGTCCATCCTGTCCCCAGGAAAGTATGGAGATTTAAAATAGGAAATAGAAAGTACCATGTCAAAAATTTCTCCACAGAGCTTTTAGCCCAGGACAATTTGAGATTGCAGCAAAATGGGAAGCTCCACTGATGCTAGAGGAAGTCCAGTTATTTGGGGCATTGCTGTCTCAGGCATTTTGCAAGGATAGAACACAAGCCCATTTGTAACACTGAAATTTGCCCAAAACTTGAGTTTACTTCAGGTGGATGATTAGTGGCATAATCTATATAACAAAGGGCAAAATAATTCTGCTCTGTACTCATCCTTTGTGGTCCTTCAGCAGTTTTATAAAAATTGCATCATGGCAGTAACCCTTTAAGTTTTTTGACTTTCCTTCATCAGTAATTATGAATACTGCTTATCAATATGCTTTTGGATTCTTCAGATGCTTTCAGTATTCTGTAACACATACTCTGCACAATCTGTGGTCTAAAACAAATATTCCTTTTGAATAGTTTATACAACAGCTTACACTTGTATTGCAGACCAAGTTTGTTTTCTGTCACAACAGCATTCTTAAAACACGATGAAGAGTTCAGGTTATAATCCCAAGCATTGTGTTAAACCTTGTTTCTGCAATTTTTGTTACAAGAAGTATAGAAAACAATTGCATTAGCCTATGACTTGCAACATACCCTTTACATATATGTAAAAGCTGTATTCTTCTCTGTTTTGTTGTTTGACACTAAGTTTTGACTCTGTATTTCACTTCCATGCTTTGTTATTTGATTAATAAAAATAAGCCTCAAACTATTTCAAGACTACATTTCTTCTGCCCATCTGAACCTCATTGTTCTTGAAGGAACTGGAGCCCTAAATGCATTATCTATCTAAGGAAACACAAGTTAGACAAGCAACTGGTTCCAATAGCAGGTCATAATCTCCCCACCCCATCAACCTCATCTTGCTAAACCCTCCTAAATCCCCTAGCTTCTGCTCCTCTAATCATGAGGGTTAGAAGCTGCAAGGGCTGCTTTTCACTTCATTAAAATTTCCTTTTAATCTTTCATAATCTGTTAGCACAGCACATAAACACCCATCAGAAGATTATTCCTTCTAATTTCACAAAAGGGGATAATTTTACTATACATTCCATATTTGCAAAGTTAAGCTTCATTTCACGCCACCATAAACCTTGGTCAAAAGGATGAATAGTTAAGCAGTTGAGCAAATGGCATTTACAGCTACAGCTGGGTGCATTATTCATTGTGAAGCATTTACTTGGTGAAGTTAAACCTTAGTTTTGCTTATGAAACATCCCAAAGCTGATCCCAAATGATTTCAGTACATGGGACTCTTTTCAGAAAGTACATTTTGGACTGTGTTGTTGCCTGTGTGCCCCTTGCGTGACTGGCTGTCTAAATCAGACTAGATTAGTTTTCCTTCCTGAAGGGGTGACTAAAACTTCTTTTAAAGAGGACAACGAGGGGAGACAAGGAGGGGCTGTCACCCCCTCTGTCAATGAGCAGCTGGAGTGCACGGAGCTCAGCCTGGGACTGGATTAAGAGCCAACGAAGAGCTTATGGGTCAGGATTAAAGGGAGGGCAGGGACAGGTGACATTATAGCGGAGGTCTGCTACAGGCCACTGTTGAGAAAGGAGTGGGTTTAGATCACTTAAAGAATCACAGTGATAACATATTTCCATACATTCTGTATGGTATGTCTAAATATTTTGATGGTTTTAATATTTTGTACCAGCCGTGGAAACTGGTTTGCTGCTAGGTGACTGCAAAAGTGAGATTTGGTAAATAATTATTAGAAACCTTATACTAACACTATGATTGAAACAATAGACAAAATTATAGCCAAGCAATTAACTAGTAGAGGTAGTTACTCATAAGTTTTGCAGTTCTTTGCTCTTATGACTAGATGTTCCTTTATGCTAGATGAGAACAACATTGAAACTGACCACATGTGATTGAAGCTGCATTAAGCTTCAAGATCAAAGAACAAGGACAAGAATAAAGACTTCAAGGACAGCCAACAAGAACTTCAAATGGGTCGGCGGTCGCAAAAGCAGCCCTTGACTCAAGTGGATCCTTCATTGCGCATGATCAGATGTAGGCAGTACTAAGATAATCAGTTGCAATTATTTTTATGTATATACATACTGATCTGATTAATAAGCAATTAGTTATTCTATATAACCTGTTAGTGCTAAAGCTGTGGTATGCACGTTAGGTGGAACTATTGCCTGTGCATCCAACGCTGCAATAAAGAATGCCTGCTTTCTAAAACTCCAAAACGAGTCTTAGAGAGTTTCTTCGACTGGCTTTTTGGTATCATTTTGGCACCCCAGATGGGACACGAACCCACAGTCCCTGGTTGAAAATATTAGCAAAAGTGATTTTTTAATGTGACTTTGTAAAAGTGCAACTTAATAAAGTTAGATGGCAAGGTTCACTGTTACTTACAACATGGAAAAAATATACAAAGGAAAATCAAGTTAGAATTGATTTAGAACGATCTATATAGAGACCCAAGATGCAAAAAGTTAAGGGAGACCCTCCAATTGAGTCATGACGTTCAGAGTGGACGCCCTTGCTTTCTAAAATCCTTCTCAGAGAGGAGTCTAGCTGCGGCTGGATTCAAACTTAGTCTCAGACTTGGACTAGTTTGTGCCTAATAGAAGGGGTACAAAGGGTAAGGAAAATCTCCCATTAAATTACTATGCCACTTTGTTGGGGAGTGAGTGATTATGGATCCTACACAACTTTGAGATAGAAGCAATTTAAGATTTAACACTATTATGGTAAATCACAAGATTAGGTTATATGATTTTTAACAATACTTAATTATCAACCAGTTATGAGAGTGATTTAATAAAGTTTGCTATCAGCATTACAAAGTTTCCTAAATCAAATCACACACACACACAAACACACACACAAAGAGATATAGAGGTTAACCTATAATGAAGGTTTTTCTCTCTTGGCCAGTTATAGTAAATTATTGGTACCAAATGCTCTTTAACACCTTGAGAAATCTAATTGTAGTGAATTACTATTCTCCTTTGTCAGAATTTGTCAACAGACGATCTTTGACCCCTTCCTCTTCAACGGCATCTATCAGCAGACAATCCTTGAAATCCTTGCAAAACCTACTCTTAAAAATCCTCATGAAATTTACCCTGAGAGGTGTCCCAACTCAGTGGGAGATACTGGGTCACAGCCTGCTGCAGTCCTGGAGAGCTCAAAGGGTCTCACTTAGGATCACTATTTGTAGGATCACAAGATGATTGACTTTGGCCAGTATATTTTCATTCTGGCCATAGTTCTTGTCAGGTAATTCTGGCACCTTCCAAGGTGGGCCATGATCCAAGCAGCAGGAGTTTCAAGTATGGTTCTAGGCAACAGGAGTTTCAGGTATGGTTAGGGAGTGCCTAATCATCCTAACTCACTGTACTGTAGCCAGGATAAGAAAGTACCAGATTGTCCCAACTCACTGCACAAGAACACAATGTTGGCTGGTCCTGACATCGTAACGTGGCCAAGGTGGGGGCTGCCCCACCACATGACTGAAGTCAATCTGTCTCCTCCACAGAGTGGTGGTGTCATCACCTCTTGCCTCTGTGCCTATAAATAGACAATGCCGTATTTTAGTTATAATTTGAGTGAAAATTTATGTTAGGTTAACCTCTATAACTATTAAAGAGGCATATATGTTATGTCATCAAATCAGATTAAACAACATTATGTGCACGAGGAAGTTCTTGTCATAGCATAACTTGTTTTGTCATCTTCAAAATTTTGATATATAGAACAATGATCAATAACAAACATAGTATGACAAGAGCCAATAGAACCACAATGGGGTGTAGCATCAGATTTAGTGTCCCAGTTGCTGTTGGAGACCATCCAAAAAGGGTTTCCAACCAGTGATGTTCTCCATCTTTCTTCACTCTTTCTAGGATATGCTATATCTCCTTTGCATTATGAGGGATGGTAATCAGGGGGTTTTGTCCGTTGTTCCAGATTCGTTTTAGCAATTGACTCAGGTTGTCATGTCATAACAGTTTTGTTACCAATGTAAGATTCATTCCAATGGGGGTAGGTAGTAAATCTTGATACGATGTGTAACTTGATTGTAGCAATTGGTAGGTTGTAACAGGAGCTGAAGAGTTGAAGTTGTATCCCATAATTTTGACAAAATTACAAATACAGATACTTGAATGATTATTTGTCTCTACAGTGGTGCTGCGTATAAATAGAGAATCAGAAAGGGTTCTTATACAAATACATCCCTTTCCAACATACACAAGTATGGTTTCAGGGGTTTCATCAGGATGTATTTTAAAATGACAGACATTTTGTTCAGTGTCAAGACAAATGTCTTGGGCCTTGATGGTATTACTTTCACAAATAAATCCCTGTTGTTCCTGTAAAACACATGCATCAACATCAACAGTTTGCCATTCGCTTCCATTTTGTTGGGCCTATACTCTGAGTTCTGAGGCATAGAGTACAGTTCCCTGGTGATTTAATTCCAGCACAATGATTGGGTATATGGTGTATACCAAAGCGTTGCGTATTGTCAGAACAAAAGCTGTGGCTTTACTGTCAGTGGGTTATAAGTGAAATTAACTAGACACCACCAGGATTGGAATTCCCTTTCAAATTTAGTTGCATTATCCCAGATTACCTTTTGAATTTCAGTGGGTAAGGTGCCCTCTTCACCTCCTCTTACAATTGCTGCCACAGTAGATTGTACCCATAATTGCAACTGAATACAGCTACGACCAAGAGAGGTATTAATCTGGGTTGCACCTAGGGCATTCAGCATTAGTTGGTGGTCTTTTTCATTCTTTCCTATTGGGGTAACATATCAGATAAGAGTCATTGGTTAGTTCCCAATGAGGATAGAGAAGATTGTAATGGATGTTATAATTTGTGTAAATTACTTGTTGCAGAGCTTATTTAGTTTGCTAAAACTTCAGTGCCTATGCTATTTAATACCCCTAATACTGTTCCTAGGATACCAGCCACATCCTTCCTTGGTTGTTTTGGAGAGGCAAGGGTTTGTCCATGCAACCATGCTAACCATCCTGTATAAGATGTATTTAGGAATGGTGAACAGAGATATTAACCTGCATTGATAGTTCCACTTGTTTGAGGGACCATGATAGATTAAATAACACTTGTTTCTAGCCAGTATATTTGATGGCTTAGGGTCCAATTTTTCAAATGTGAGGGGGTAGTTTTCTTGTCTTTTATAATCACTGTAGATGTTAAGTGGGGAGTGGTAAGTGTTGTTGTGCTAAGCTTAATAATGTCTATTTTAAATTGTAGTGGGTTGACCCTGGCTGGATGCCAGGTGTCCACCAAAGCCGCTCTATCACTCCCCCTTCTCAGCTGGACAGGGGGGAGAAAATATAACAAAAGGCTCGGGGGTCAAGATAAGGACAGTTTAATAAACTGAAAGCCAAGGTCGCGCGTGAAAGCAAAGAAAAACAAATGGTATTATTCTCTACTTCCCATCAGCAGGCGATGTCTAGCCACTTCCTGGGAAGCAGGGCTTCAGTACGCGTAGTGGTTGCTCCGGAAGACAAAAAATGCCCCCCTTCCATCTCCCTTTACTTAGCTTTTATATCTGAGCTGACGTCATATGGTATGGAATATCTGTTTGGTTAGTTTAGGTCAGCTGTCCTGGTTATGTCCCCTCCCGAGATCTCGCCCTGCCCCAGCCTGCCATTGAGGGGGGGGGCAAAAAAGTTGGGGAGACAGCCTTGATGCTGTGCCAGCACTGCTCAGCAGTAGCCAAAACACTGGTGTGTTATCAACACCTTTCTAGCTACTGATGCAGAGCACAGTGCTATGAGGGCTGCTATGGGGAGTATTAACTCCATCTCAGCCAGACCCAATACAATCTCCACCCCTTATTCCATACCATTTGCGTCATGCTCAGGTCCCACATAATTTAATATAGATATCTTCTAACCATGCCATTGTATTTAATTCTCATTACTGAAATCCCTTCTTACCAACACTTACAACTGAAACTACATACTTAAACCACTTTTATACCCAACATACAGATTTATACATTCTTATTAATTACTATCCCCTGTCCTTTAAGAGATAGATATTCCATGGGCTTCTTCCACTCCTCCAGATGTTCACACACAGGTTGTGACTTGGGCCCCATCCGTCAAGATGAGTGGTCAGGACAGGAGAAGCAGTATGTTCGATCGTTGGGCACCAACACCGGCTTGGTTTGGGTCACCGATGCACTTGTCTGGTTCCTTACGAAGTTCACTCCTCTGCAGTTCAGGTCATTCCTGCTACATTACTTCCTACAACATACAACTCACATCACAGATTATTTTTCCCTCAAGGTTAAATGTCCTTGAGGCACACACTGGGTCTCCCCATCCTTCCGCATTACCCACCAAGTACACCCAGGTTCCTGAGCAAAGACAATCCCACGAATGGGTTTGCCTTTTCCCATGGGAGGAGAATCCACACTGCCTTCCCCAGCCACTTCCCCATGTGCACTACGGGGACCTTATCTCCTCCCACAGTATGTAGGGGTTTTGTTTCAGCAGGACCAGGATGGTTAGCAGACCCTCTGGTGTTAACTAGCCAAGTGGCTTCTGCTAAATTTGTATCCCAATGCTTCCATGTCCCACTGCCTAGCGCTCTCAACATAGTCTTCAACAGTCCATTATATCTCTCAATTTTTCCAAATGCTTGCGGGTGATAGGGTATGTGGTACACCCACTCGATGCCGTGTTTCTTTGCCCAGGAGCTTATGAGGTTATTTCGGAAATGAGTCCCATTGTCTGATTCAATTCTTTCCGGGGTACCATGTCGCCATAAAATTTGCCTTTCAAGGCCTAAGATGGTGTTTCGGGCAGTGGCATGGTTTACAGGATATGTTTCTAGCCAACCAGTAGTTGCTTCCACCATCATGAGTATGTAGCGCTTGCCTTGGCGTGTTCGTGGCAGCGTTCCAATGTAGTCAATTTGCCAGGCCTCGCCATATCGAAAGCCCAGCCACCGCCCTCTGTTCCAGGGAGACTTTACTCTGGTGGCTCGTTTGATTGCAGCACATGTTTCACATTCATGAGTGACCTGTGTGATGGCCTCCATGGTCAGGTCCACCCCTCGATCACGAGCCCACCTATATGTTGCATCTCTCCCTAGATGTCCCGATGTCTCATGGGCCCAGCGAGCTACAAATAGCTCACCCTTACGCTCCCAGTCCAGGTCCACCTGAGCTACTTCTATTTTGGCAGCCTTGTCTACCTGTTCATTATTTCGATGTTCTTCAGTGGCACGGCTTTTGGGCATGTGAGCATCTACATGACGTACCTTTAAAGTCATGTGTTCTACACGGGCAGCAATGTCCTGCCACAATGCTGCTGCCCAGATGGGTTTACCCCTGCGTTGCCAATTGGTCTTCTTCTACTGCTGTAGCCACCCCCATAGGGCATTAGCCACCATCCAGGAGTCAGTATAGAGGTAGAGTACCGGCCACTTTTCTCATTCAGCAATGTCTAGGGCTAGTTGGATGGCTTTCACTTCTGCAAACTGACTTGACTCGCCTTCTCCTTCAGTGGCCTCAACGACTTGTCGTGTGGGACTCCACACAGCAGCTTTCCACTTCCGATGGCTCCCTACCACACGACAGGATCCATCAGTAAACAAAGCATAACACCTTTCATCTTCTGATAACTCATTATATGGTGGTGCCTCTTGGGCACAAGCCACCTCCTCAGGCGATGCTCCAAAATCTCTGCCTTCTGGCCAGTCCATGATCTCTTCCAGAATTCCTGGGCGGTTAGATTTCCCCAGTCGAGCCCGTTGCGTGATCAATGCTATCCACTTACTCCATGTAGCACTGGTTGCATGATGTGTAGAGGGAATGTTTCCTTTGAACATCCAGTGTAGCACGGGCAATCGTGGTGCCAAGAGAAGATATGCTTCTGTACCAACAACTTCTGAAGCGGCTCAAACCCCCTCATATGCTGCTAGTATCTCTTTTTCAGTCGGGGTGTAGTGGGCTTCTGATCCTCGGTACCCCCGGCTCCAAAACCCTAATGGTCGACCTCGGGTTTCTCCTGGTGTTTTCTGCCAGAGGCTCCAGTTGAGACCATGCTCCCCAGCTGCAGTGTAGAGTACATTTTGTACATCTGGTCCTGTCCGGACAGGCCCAAGAGCTACTGCACGAGCTATTTCCTGTCTGATATGCTCAAAGGCTTGCTGTTGTTCAGGTCCCCATTCAAAATAGTTCTTTTTCCGCGTTACTCGATAGAGAGGGCTCACAAGCTGACTATAACCTGGAATATGCATTCTCCAGAACCCCACAAGGCCTAGGAAAGCTTGTGTTTCTTTCTTGTTAGCTGGTGGAGACATAGTTGCTATCTTGTTAACCACATCCATAGGGACATGACGGCGTCCATCCTGCCATTTTATTCCCAAGAACTGAATCTCCTGTGCAGGTCCCTTGACCTTGCTTTTCTTTATGGCAAAACCAGCTTTCAGAAGAATCTGAATTATTCTTTTTCCCTTCTCAAACACTTCTTCTGCCTCGTTGCCCCACACGATGATGTCATCTATGTATTGTAAATGTTCAGGGGCATCGCCTTGTTCCAGTGCTGTTTGGATTAGTCCGTGACAAATGGTAGGGCTGTGCTTCCACCCCTGGGGCAGTCGATTCCAGGTGTATTGGACACCTCTCCATGTGAAAGCAAACTGTGGCCTGCACTCTGCTGCCAAAGGAATGGAGAAAAACGCATTGGCAATATCAATTGTAGCATACCACGTGGCTGCCTTTGATGCCCGTTCATACTGGAGCTCTAACATGTCTGGTACAGCAGCACTCAGTGGCGGTGTCACTTCATTCAGGCTGCGATAATCTACTGTTAACCTCCACCCTCCATCAGACTTTCGCACTGGCCATATAGGACTATTAAAAGGTGAATGAGTCTTGCTGATGACTCCTTGGCTCTCTAGTTGATGAATCAGCTCATGGATGGGAGCCAGGGAGTCTCGGTTTGTCCGATATTGCCGGCGGTGCACCGTCCTGGTAGCGATTGGTACCTGCTGTTCTTCAACTTGCAGCAGTCCCACAATGAAGGGATCTTCCGAGAGGTCAGGCAGGGTAGATAGCTGTTTGATCTTCTCTGCGTTTGCAGTGGCTACACCAAAAGCCCATCAGTACCCCTTTGGGTCCTTGAAGTACCCTGGTCCTTCCTTAATAATGTCTATTTTAAATATAAATTATAATCCCACATTATCATAAGCCCATAAGCAAATTATAATAACAGGTTGTACTAAGGTAAAATTGTGCCAACAGCTCAATTTCCTTTCAGTGGCACAAAGTGTTGTATCCCGGTCTGCTGCTGGGTTTGATGTAAGGTTGTACACTGAAATCTCCTATGCCTTTTCATGGGTGGACCTATCGATCATCCTGCACCCTATTTTAACTTCTTCCCCTACTGTTCCCCGAAGTAGAGAAACTTTGCCAAAAGCTTCATCTTTGTACCAGCTCCACTCATTTTTTAGGTACACTTGATTTCCGTGCATGACCACAGTGGAAAGATTTAGATTTCCCTTACCAGAGGGTGTTCTCACAGTGCCAGTATACTCAGTGTGAGCTTAAGACCATGGCCATTCTAGGGTTTCCTCAGTAAGACTCCTTAGTAAAACTGGGAGAGTATTCAAAGTAGGCACTGATGTAGTTGTGGTAGATTTAGTGATTTTGAGACATATTGTTCCAAATATTATGTTGCGTCTCTCTGGAGTATTCCATATACATAATTTATCATCAGAATGCTCCTTCACTATGCCATGTATTGAACAGTGATTCATGTTACAGCTTTTTGTATATGGTGTGTGAGAGCTATTGTAAATAATCATACTAAAAGTACAGCCTTCAATAGCAAGTGGTTGTGTTTTACAGGTCTGCATGGATTGTCCGGCTCATAGCTCACAAGCAAGTTTCACCATGTCTAGTGCACACAGGTGACTCATGGGTGGTTACAAAAGTGACCCAGACTTGGGTTGCCTTGAGGCCCTGTCTCCCTGCAGAGATGACCCACCATGAGGAGCTGTGTAGACAGCTTAGCCCTGGGTTGTCTGATAAGCCCTAAACTGAACAGGGTGGTGGCTGCACCATTCAGAGAATCAAAACCTGAACTGAGCCTTGAAATCCCTTAACAAATAGTATGCCCTGAGTCTCAATCCAACCACTATCCAGTTGCTGAGGAAGCAAGGTAAAAAAAAGAAAAGCTGAAGGGTTTCAGCTTCGGTTTCAAATTACAACCTTGTGTACTCAAATAATCACAGACCAGCAAAAGAAAGATAGATAAGGGGAAACTCAACTCAGATACACATAATCCACTCATAGTCATACACACCATTCCACAAGTCAGGGGATAAAAACCCTAAGATTCAGGCTAGAAATTGGGGAGTCACTTAGCCAGCTATACAGGTGGCTTGTGAAGGAGACCCTTCTCCGCCTTGATTGGGACACCAGTCGAGGTAGCTTCCCTGGGACTGAGAGCCCTTACCTGGAGGATTAAGTGAATATTACTTATGCTTTAAGTTTGTAAACACGTGTGTGCTTGTGGTTGTCTGTGAATCGCTTGTGGTTGTAATAGTGTACTACTCGTGCTTTAAAAAATACAATAGTGCATTCCTCCATTGTATCTGTAAAACCTGCAATAGTGGCGTGTTGAGTCTGTAAGTGAAGTTCAAATAAATCATTTGCTTGAACCTTGCAGTTAAGTCTTTTTCCGCCACAAGGTCACATTTATGCTATTGTCTGTCAATAGTAAAACAAGTGGTTTATCTGTATTGACTCAATTGTGGCTGATTCCTTGATAGACGATCAAGTTGAGACAGGTGGGCATTCATTGGGAAGCAAGTATTACTGAAATCTTCAACAGCAGTACGACAATGTTTCTTATTTTCATTTTGAAGGAAGCTGCAAGGCAAGAAGGTAAAATAGACTGGTGTTGGTGGGGTTTTCTGGACAGGTTACCCTGTTAAAAAGAAGGAAAAATCCACTGTCTACTATGTTTTGCACAAGTGTTATCGGTAGCCTCCCAGGCAAGCGTGCCACAAGGTTTAGAGTCATTGGCATTGTACCAATGGATTGACCATTACAGGTTGTCCCCACTGTAATGTTGTTGGATGTTCCCTTTTCCCAGAAGGTGGAGTACTAAACTCAATTTTTGCAAAGAATGCTCTCGACTTATAGGGCTTCCAGTGGGCCCATACCAATTATTCAACTGATGAAGGACTTTGGAAAGTCAAGTGTCCCACTGGGCCTCATGTGGCTTAAGCCTCTTTTTCAATAGCTCTTTTTATTATCCCATCCCATCTGATTGAGGATAATAGGGGGTGTGAAATACCTGTTGAATTTCTTCCTGCTTTGCCCACTCTTGCACCTCTTTACATGAGAACTGAGAGCCTTTATCACTTTGGATGACATCAGGAGTAGGTAGACTTGAGAACCAAAATGATAGCCCTCCTATAGCATTTCGCCCATCTGCCGTCTGGCACCTAGTTGCTGTAAGCAAGCCAGAGACAACTTCCACTCCTGTAAGGATATCCCGCAGAGGGTCTGAATTACCCAATATAATCAATTTGCCATGTAGACCATAAAGTTTTCCCTTCACTGATGTGTAGAATTGGTGCTTTAGCAGGGTGATCTCTTTGCAATTTCAATTTACATTGGGGGCATTCTGTAAGGATGATTTCACATGTTTTCCTGTTTAGAGGCGAATCTCGGCTTTGGGCTGCAAAGTAAAGAGCTTCTCAGCCTGTGTGACCTAATTTTTGATGTAAACATTCCTCTAGGTGGTACCATTTGGAGTCTGACATATCTCCTGATTTTATTTCCCTAATTCTGGCTAATTCATCTACTTGTTGGTTCCAGCTTGTTGTCTTTGGTTTATTGTCTTTGGCGTTCTTGAAAATATTTTGATAAAGAAATTAAAATCCAATTATATAAGAGTTTGGTTTGATTAAGAAGTAGAAAATTGTGAAGCATAATGTATAGCAGTGTTAAGTTTGAAATGTAGTCATAGAAACTTTAGGAACTGTGTTATGTGTGACTATAGGAACCTTAGTATTGTTAAGTTTGAAATAAGCAAACCATAGAAACCTCACCAGGAAGATACTGGTCTTTCTATGTTTTGTTTCAAAAACTAAGGAAACCGTCATGGACACCAGTTTGCTGCTTGGAAACCCCCTTACCCTTCCCATCTCGTAGAGTTAAGTGAAATTGACCAATGATTGTTTTAACATAGGAATATTAATAAGGTGGTATGATTAAAAGACCAATCATTGAAAAGGAATTAACATTTTGCTTGGAAATCTAGTGAATATGTATAACAGGTGTGTATTTAACTGTATTGTTAGACAAGACAGGTGCACACGATAGGTGGAGCAATCCCCCGTGTGCCCAGCGCTGCAATAAAGGAGTGCCTGCTTCTTAACTTCTCATTGTTGTTAAGGAGTTTTATGCCAGATTTCGGCAACAGCGTGAGTTTTCACATATCCCATCTTGAATGGTGTTTTTCTGGCTATGTTTAGTAATAGTTGCCAATCCTCTGTTCTCCAGATTGGGATTCTATGTACTTCCAAATTTAGGGCTTCCCATTGATAAAGCCATTGTGTGGTACCTGCCCATATAGCATAGAAGTTGGCATAGATAGCCTTTGCTCTGTTTTGTGCTCCTAGAACAACTGCCCTTAATTCTACTGGTGCACTACCTTCACCTTCTTCTATTACTTGCTTGCCAGTGTTAATTTCTAATGCAGCAGCCTTATATTGCCATTTACCTTTTGTTCTTTTTGCTGAGGCATCAGTAAACCAAATGGCCTCAGTTGGTGTTTTCTCAGTGAGGGGAGGTGTATCTAGAATCGATGAAGGTTTAAATGGCTTTTTTAGTGCTACTGGGTCAGTGTTTATAGGTATTTGTAATTTGGAAAATTTTGTATGCTCTTCAGTCAATTGCATTTCATCTGCTACTCCCACCAGTTAGGCATACCATTTCCTGGTGGTGGCTTTTTGTGCAATTCCTTCCAGGGGAGCAGTTCCTTCTAGGACTGTTTCCAGCAAATTATATGGCCCTCTAGTCTGAATGGGTTGTCCCTAGTGTATTTTCTCAACTTCTTTAACTGCTTGGACTAAAGACAAAAGTCCCTTTTCCCATTCAGAGTATCTCTGTTCTGTTTCTTTAAATGCAGTTGAGCTGAATAATAAAGGTCTCTTTGGTCCATCAGGGGCAGTTTGAAACAGATTGCGATATGTACCATGTTCTGCAAAACTCCATCCTGCTGTGATAGCATCACAGGGGTGGATTGGCCCCAGTGATTAGTAGGTTTTTAGTTCTTGTATTAAGGTTTTTACTGCCTCTTCATGTTCCCGGTTCCATTTCCACAGTTTTCCCTTTAGTAAAAGTGAATACAGTGGACAAACAATGATAGAAAATCCAGGTACATGTTTCCCCCGGTACCCTAAAGTACCCGTGACTTGTTGTAATTCTTTCCTAGATTGGGGCATTTGTAACTGTTCTCTTTTACTTAGGGTGTCTGGTGGAATCACTGCACTACCTGCAATCCAAGTGCCTAAAAATGTTACTTCTTTACCTGGTCCTTGACATTTCTGAGGTGGGACCTCAACTTCTGCTTTGTGTAGAGCTTGTCGCACTGCTGCTGCTGCTTCCCCCGCCATCTCAGGGGAAGTTCCCTCAATTGGAATATCAGATATATATATTGGCACAGTTTCACATCCTGGTGGAGTGAGACTGTTTGTAAAAGTTCTGCAAGCGCAGCACGAGCAATTGTGGGAGAATGTTTATACCCCTGGGGATATAAAGTTAAAAGTGTATTGTACACCTTCCCAAGTAAAGGCAAATTTCTCTTTATCCTTTTTTTGTAAGGGGACCGACCATAGACAACATATCTTTCACTTTTAGCGTTGCTATTCATGGGTGTGCAGCCGCTTGCAAAGTGGCTGTTAGGTTTGCAATGTTTGGTACAGCAGCTGTTAGCAGAGCTGTATGAGTGTTCAAGTGCTGATAATCCATTGTTAAATGCCACCTCCCATCTGGTTTCCAAACTGGCCAGACAGGTGAGTTATATGGGGAGTAGGTTCTGGAGATAATTTGTTGTTTCTTCAAATCCACTATTATCTCAGAAATTCCGTTTCTGCTGCAGCAGGAATCGGGTATTGTGGTACATTGGTAATCTTTGACTTGGGGAGTGTGGGGGCTGTGTGGAGTACACGCACTGTAGCCTCCTGATTTCTATCAGGGTTAGGATCAACATTTGAACTGAAGGACGACACACTGCCATCCATCCAGCAGGTGCCAGGTTTGGCCATTCAAAACTTCAAAACCCAAAATATTTTCATTGTGATCTTTAACTGCAAAGCTAGCAGACCACATGCTCTTCTGCCTGGAAGCCATAAATTTTTGCAGTTTGACAAGTAACACTTGCTCCATTTACTCCGGTGACTTTAACTCTTTGCCATCCAGGTTGTATGCCTCGCTTCTCGGCATCTTGTTTTGTTAGCATTGAAATCTGTACTCCCAAATCTATTAGGAATTTAATTGGTTGTCGGTGAGGACCTACAGGAAGAATAATATAAGGGCTGTCGTTGCTTATCCATTGGTAAACATTGTCTTTCGATACAGGCAGGCTCAGTAGCTGTCCAGAGTTTACCCATTTTTTAGTTTCTGACCGGGGATGTCAAGGGCAACAAGTAAAGCTTCTATAGGTACATCAGTGATAAAAGGAAGAATAGGGAAAATGTGGGCCCTCTCTGGAAGGAAACAGGAGACCTGGCTACTGACAGTATGGAGAAGGCTGAGGTACTCAACAACTTTTTGCCTCAGTCTTCACCAGCAAGTGCTCCAGCCACACTGCCCAAGTCGCAAAAGGCAAAGGTGGGGACTGGCAGAATGAAGAACCACCCACTGTAGAAGATAAGGTTTGAGATCATCTAAGGAACCTGAAGGTGCACTAGTCCATGGGACCTGATGAGATGCATTCTCAGGTCCTGAGGGAACTGCCAGATGAAGTGGCTAAGCCACTATCCATCATATTTGAGAAGTCATGGCAGCCCAGGGAAGTTCCTGCTGACTGGAAAAGGGGAAACATAACCCCCATTTTTAAAAAGGGAAAAAAGGAAGACCCAGGGAACTACAGGCCAGTCAGTCTCACCTCCATGCCCAGCAAGATCATGAAGAAGATCCCCCTGGAAACTATGCTAAGGTACATGGAAAATAAGGAAGTGATTGGTGACAGCCAACATGGCTTCACTCAGGGCAAATCATGCCTGACAATTATGGTGGCCTTCTATGACAGGGTTACAGCGTTGGTGGATAAGGGAAAAGCAATGGATGTCATCTACCTGGAATTGTGCAAAGCATTTGACACTATTCTGCATGACATCCTTGCCTCTAAATTGGAGAGACATGGATTTGACAGATGGACCACTCTGTGGATAAGGAATTGGCTGGATGGTCACACTCAAAGACTTGCTGGCAATGGCTCGATGTCTGAGTGAAGACAAGTGGCGCTCCTCAGGGGTCAGTATTGGGACCAGCACCATTTTAACATTCTTGTCGGTGACAGGGACAGTGGGATTGAATGCATCCTCAGGAAATTTGCTGTCCTGGGTTCAGTTGGGATAGAGTTAATTTTCACAGGAAGCCGGGAGGGGGCACAGCCAGGACACAGCTGTCCTGAACTAGGCAAGGAGCTATTCCATACCATGTGACATCATGCTCCGTATATAAATGGGGAGCGGGCTGGGGGAGGCTCTCTCTCTCAGTGTGGGAAGTAGCAGAGTGTCGGGTTCCGAGTGGTGAGCAGTTGCACTGTGCATCACTCATTTTATATATTCCTTTATTAGTACCGTTGCTGTTGTTGTAACTTCTCTCCTTGTGTTATCCCAGTAAACTGTCCTTATCTCAGCCCATGAGGTTCCTTTTTGTTTGTTTGTTTATCCTTTCTGATTCTTCTCCCCATCCCATCAGAGCAGGGTGGGGCGGAGTGAGCGAGCAGCTGCGTGGTGCTTTGTTACCGGCTGGGCTTAAACCATGACATTTGCCAATGACACCAAGCTGTGTGGTGTGGTCAACACACTGGAGGGAAGGGATGCCATCCAGAGGGACCTTGACAGGCTTGAGAGGTGGGCCCATGCAAACCTCATGAAGTTCAACAAGGCCAAGTGCAGGGTCCTGCACATGGGTTGGGGCAATCCCAAGTACAAATACAGACTGGGAAGAGAATGGGTTGAGAGCAGCCCTGCGGAGAAGGACTTGCGGGTGTTGGTTGACAAGAAGCTCAACATGACCCAACAACGTGCGCTCACAGCCCAGAAACCCAACTGTATTCTGGGCTGCATCAAAAGAAGTGTGACCAGCAGGTCGAGGGAGGTGATTCTGCCCCTCTACTCCGCTCTTATGAGACCCCATCAGGAGTACTGCGTTCAGTTCTGGGAGCCCCAAAATAATAAGGACATGGACCTGTTGGAGTGAGTCCAGAGGAGGGCCATGAAGATGACCAGAGGGCTGGAGCACCTCTCCTGTGAAGACAGGCTGAGAGACTTGGGGTTTTTCAGCCTGGAGAAGAGAAGGCCCCAGGTAGACCTTACAGCAGCCTTCCAGTGCCTAAAGGTGGCCTACAAGAAAGCCGGAAAGGGACTTTTTACAAGGGCATGTAGTCATAGGACAAGGGGTAATGGCTTTAAACTGAAAGAGGGTAGATTTAGATTAGATGTAAGGAAGAAGTTCTTCACTGTGGGGATGGTGAGACGCTGGAGCAGGTTGTCCAGTGAAGCTGTGGATGCCCCATCCCTGGAAGTGTTCCAGGCCAGGTTGGATGGGGCTTTGAGCAACCTGGTCAAGTGGAAGGTGTCTCTGCCCATGGCAGGGAGGTTGGAACTAGATGATCTTTAAAGTCCCTTCCAAGCCAAACCATTCTATGATTCTATGAACTGCTTACCCCAAGCATATATTGAATAGGTCATCTTCTGTTACAAATTTTCAAAATTTCAGTGAGTAAATTAGCAATTATCTAAACATTCAGCCCCAACTATTAATAAGGCATATTTCCCCTAAAAATACTGTTATCACATTATAGTTCTACATAATTTACATAACTTTACAGTCCTACAGCAGAAATGCCTTCAGATAAATCCTCTAGGAAACCATAATACACCTACAATGCAAGTTTGCAACATAAATTAATAAGTAAAAAATCTCAAACAATGACATTGTTTCAAACTACATTCTCTCAGAAGTAACATGAGAGAGGTCTCACTCATGAGATCAGTAATTTAGCATCTCTTTCCCTCTCCTTCCCTTTGTAGAAGTACAGAAGGATTTAGATTGGAAGGGACTGCTGGGGGTGATCTAGTCCAGCCTCCTACTCAAAGCAGGGCTAAATTCAAAGTTTTATTCCATTCCATTCTCATTCTAACCTTTCCTTATAAGCACCCATGACAGAATATGTTAACGTTCAAGACAAAGGGAACTAGCAAATTTCAACCTGATGTTGGCTGTATCTGATTTATTATTCTTTTCTCTTCTTAGGGTGGATTTTTGTTTTGTGAGTTTGGGTGTTTGGGGTTGGAGTTTTTTTGTAAACACAAAGCATTGAGGTCCTCTTTTTTTTAGCAGCCAGAAGCAAACATGAATAACATGAATATTAAATTAATACTTTATTCCCTGTACCACTGTAACCAGCAGCCATCCCTAATCATAAATATAGGCCAGCTCCTAGTCTCCAGAGCAATCCCATTTGGAAATACACAAAATTGTGAATTGCATGAACGTTCTGAAGCACTTCCTTGAAAACAGACTCCATAGAGCTGCCACTTGCAAATTTGATGAGGCACTGTTTAGCAATTATTTTCTCATATATAGTTTTGATGATATGTAAAAAAAAGAAGGGGGGGGGTTGATATACGGGTTGCTAGTTCCAAGTATGGTTAAGTACACAACAGTGTGGTTCTGCACTCTCCCCAATATTTTATCATATGCTGTTTATTTTGCCACTTCTTCCTAGCTTGTTTAATGGTTGTCAGTTCTGTTCTGTTTTTTTCAGCTATGATACTGTCATGGTTTCAGCCCAGCCAGTAACAAAGCACCACACAGCTGCTCGCACACTACCCCCCGCCTCGCCCCAGCCCCGGTGGGATGAGGAGAAATCGAGACAGGGACATGGAGGGATCACTCCCCACTTATGGTCACAGGCAAAAGACAGGCTCAACTTGGGGAAAAAACAAAATCAATTTAATTTACTACCAATCAAATCAAAACAAGGATAATGAGAAGTAAAACCAAACCTTAGAACACCTTCCCCCCACCCCTCCCTCCTTCCTGGCTCAACTCCACTCCTGGTTCTCTCCATCTCCTGCCCCCCGGTGGCACAGGGGGACGGGGAATGGGGGTTGGGGTCAGTTCGTCACACGTTGTCTCTGCCGCTCCTTCCTCCTCAGGGGGAGGACTCCTCACACTCGTCCCCTGCTCCAGTGTGGGGTCGCTCCCATGGGAGACAGTCCTCCACGAACTTCTCCAATGTGAGTCCTTTCCACAGGCTGCAGTCCTTCAGGAACAGACTGCTCCAGCACAGGCTCTCCCATGGAGTCATGGCCATCTTTGGGGGCATCCCCCTGCTCCAGCGTGGGCTCCTCTCTCCCCAGGCTGCAGGTGGGCATCTGCTCCCCCGCTCCCCTCCATGGGCTGGGGCGGGACAGCCTGCTGTCTCACCACAGGCTGCAGGGGCATCCCCTCCTCCGGCACACCTCCTCCCCTCCTTCTTCAGTGACCTCGGTATCTGCAGAGGGGTTCCTCTCACATCCCAATCTCCTGTTCCTCTCACATCCCAATCTCCTGTTCTTCTCACATCCCAATCTCCTGTTCCTCTAACATCCATATCTCCTGTTCCTCTCACATCCCAATCTCCTCCCCCGCTGCAGGTTTCCCCTCTTAACTCTGTTCTCCCAGAGGCGCTACCACCGTCACTGATGGGCTCGGCCTGGGCCAGCGGCAGGTCCGACTTGGAGCCGGGGGAGCTTCTAGCAGCTTCTCACAGGAGCCACCCCTGCAGCCCCTACCCTGCTACCAACACACCGCCACACAAACCCAAAACAAATATGCACCCCCACTCTTCCAGTATGTACAAAAATGCCCTTGTCTTCATTAGCATTTCTGGACACAAAAGGCAGTATGTTTCCTCGCTTCCAGAATTTTTCAGCTCACAGAAGTCAGTAACTATTAGGCTTCATACATTCATATCTAGTAACACAGCAGCCAAGTATTACAATTGCTACTCTAGCAAAGGCTTCGGTAGAGTAACTCCAAATTTATACCAGTGTAACTGAGACTACAATTTGCATTCTATTAACTGTAGCAAAGATTTTCAGAACAGCTTCCCAGTAAAAACTGAGTGACAGTGAAGAATGGAACATAATGTTAAACTCTATCTGCATATGAGCCCCTTGGTTCTCTTTACAGTACTCAAAGTAAGCACTTTCCTATTCCACTTTACATTTGATTTTCTTTTCCCCCAGAAGACAGTGAAATGAGTGGGTGTTTATTTGAAGGTAAAATCACTCTTCTTGCTCAGGGAAGGGCTTTGCTTCCATTAGGTACTCATCTGAAAGTCATGCCGCAAACACTTCTTCCATTCTAATCTTTACGTGGCATAAAGGACAGCATCTGAATTTACAAGGCCTCACTTTTTCTCCACACAACAGCTAAGGAGGAATCTGCATCAGATTTAAACAACAGGAAGTAAGCTTTGAAGTTAACTCTAAGCAAAAGAAGGAAAAGTGATTATAAAGTGGTAACAAATCATTAAAATTTAGCAGTGAAAGCTCCACGGACATATTGTCAGGCTCTTCTGTCACTGATTTCAATATTGCATCCCCCTAGACTTCAGCTCCAGCACTGTACTCCATTTATTCACTCTCTGTCCTCTTGTGGTGACTCCTCCCCTTCTGCCAACCACCTTATATGCCATAACAACTATTCTATCCTCCATAGGAAACAAAAACTGCAACATTAAAGGATTTTGCAACTGCTTACCTCAAAACTGGTTTGAAATTAAATATCGTATTTCTGTAGAGAGGAGCTAAGCACGTTTATTTTAAAGCATTGAATGTAGATAACATTGATTTTCCCTAATGAAATTCAGTAACCTCCCCCACAAACATGATAAAAAGCTTTCAGTATGCTATGATGCCACACTCCCACTCCTCCAAATATTGCTGAAGACTGCCAAGAAAAAAACAGGAATGTCAAAGAAAGAACAGAGTCACAGACACAAAGCTGAAACAAGCCAAAAAAAAGAATCAAAACCTTAGGAGTCCATCCAGCTGTTCCTCCTGTTGGCTGAGACCAAGACAAAAAAAGTTAATCAGATACTATTATTGCCTTTTAAAAATAATTGTTACATCTTCTGGGTACAACAGAGCTTGATGTTCTGAAGGATACAGAGATTTCTGCATGAATGCCTGGGGGAAGTCACCTTGACTACCCAGTTCAGTCTCCTTTCAAACAGCAGTGACTGGGATACCCAGCATCAAGCATATATTCCCCATGCTATCATATTTCAAGCATCACAGAACACTTATAATAAACTAAGACCTATAGGAAAGAAAGAATCAAAGCTACAAGCACTGGAAGAAAGAGGGAGACTGAAAGTATCACTACTATGGTTGAATCAGCAGTGGCAGAGATTGTTACATTAATTCTCAGAGGGACTGAGCTGTTCCTTAGAGGGGTCTCCCCCTCCATTGGCTCCAAGAGAGGTGAAGCTACTACCTATGACAACTACGCTTTAATCAAAGTACTTCCATTAGGCAAGGTAAGTCTCCATTCTCCATTCAATATGCCTTAAATCTGCTTTAGCAACCACACCTAGACACCTGAATTTTAAAGTACCTTAAAGCACAAGAGGGGGAAGCAAGAACCCCCAGCAGGATTTGTGAGGCTAAGCTGTCAGCCCTGCCCCAACTTCTGGTGGGATTCACAGGGAAGGCTGCTGCCCTGGCTATCATACTTGAGCTGAAATCCAGGATGCAGAGTTCAGAGCTACCTGAAAGGGTCTGCCCAGAAGGAGTTTGGGAGAAGAAGGGTGTGTAATCTCACTGCTGAGATTGCCAAGAGCCAGGGAGGCCCCAGAAGGCTGGAAAGCTCCAGGAAGCAGGGGCGGGGCGGGGGGGGGGGGCAGTAGGGGCCAGGGGAGTGGAATTCTTTCTTCCACACAATTCTTCACTTGATTCCTACAGGCTCCCCACCCTTACCCTTCCCTCTATTCACAGCAACCAAATGCCCTGGCACTTGCCCCTATCTCTGAACACATACACACACCTGCTAGCAGACCACTCTTTTAGTCAATCTTCTCCCTAGTGTGTGTTAGTAGGATTTTGGACACGAGTCTCATAGTAAGGACATGCCTAGCCCAGAGGTGCCTCATCTTGGTTATTTATTGTCAATATCAATTAAAAATATTAATACCTAACCAATGGAGCCATGCAGTTTGCATTATTTTCATCCCTTTAGCTACTATTTTTCAGAGTAATCATTTTTAGATCATATAAATAATCTATCCTCTCCTGTAAAGATACTTCTCTATACAGTTTCAAGATGTACAATTCATTTTTACTCCACTTAGCTCAGAGTTTGCTTTTAGGAGATAGACTTGACTTCTGTCTTCCCAATTATTTCCTTACTTTATTTGGCTCAAGTGGTACTCATCGAGGTGTTTCAGTCCACCCTGCCCTTTCCTAGACATCTTTTAAAACAGAAGGTAAAATGGCAACATCACACTTGACATTTAAACTTCAGTCCCAATTGCTTCCAGCCATCCACAGATTCAGGGTAATGCCATAGTCTGACGCAATGGCTTGTAACAAAAATATAGTTGATTTATTTAAGCTGTAATTCTTTGTGTACATATGACATTTTCAGAAAAGCCCAGTAAGTATGACTCGAGAGAGAGCAAATGTCCAAATACATGGTCATTATGTTGATTTTGTTTAGCGTCTCTTCAATGCCAGGCTGGCTGTGTGCTAATTCAGCTCATGGTCGGCATAATACTATGCTTACAAGAGGTAAAAGCAGCACACTTCAGAAGTTACTTACTGTCCAGCCTGAGCAAAGCTGATTGCTTTATTTAGTAGATTTGTATTGTAATGAAATCTTGCTGAATATTTTCAAAAGGCAGGTTAGGGCCTTTAGAAATACATTAAAAAAATCCTCAAAGTATCTATGTACCTTAGAAACCTAAATGAAAATTCCATTAGAATTTTTAGGATTTAGGAATCTACCCTGTTTAGATACTTTAAAAAATCCTAATGGGAACCTACCTAATTGCAACATTAAGCATGTAAGTATTTTTTTTTAAATATCCAGTACCAAATGATGTTCATCAAGAAAAACAAGAAACAACATCAAAGTACAGCCTGTTACTACTTTCAAAACTATAAAATAAAGTCACCTAATAGTGCAAATCCCTTGTGTAAACACAGCTACAATCCTAAATCTTATTCTACCAGAGCATCTGACTCTCAACTCCACTTCAATTTTACCTTTAAGCTTCTGGATAATTTGTCTAAGAAGCAGGCATTACTGTTCTGCTTTTTTCTCATCCTTTGCTTTCCTTATCAAGTTGAGAATCTTTTCATGGCAAGGTCTGTCTGTGTATTCACACAGGATTTCCCAGTTTATTTGGGCATATCTGCCTTATTAAAACAACAGTAAAATATTTGACATGAGCTTAACAGTAACTGGATTACAGTGGGTTATTATTCACACAGGTAAAACACTACATACCTTCAGAAAGAATAATGTCCTACTCTAGCAGTTATCATCGGGAGGTTCAGGAAATACTTGAATTTGGTATCTATGCTTATATACAGAATGAAATACCTACATTCGTATACAGACAACACAGGCTGAGTCACCACTGCCTGCTGTCGGCTTCTGGAAGGGAGGAGACACTTGGGCATGTCAGAGGTTGTATGTACGGAATTACTATATTGATAGGAAGCTCAGAGGTGAATCTGCTTTGACATAAACTTGGAGATATAACAATTCAGTGTACAGCCTTAACTGCATTCTCAGTGTCAGTACCTTGCCAAGAAAGGAAGATATAAAAGTCTTCTGTTGAAGCCATTTGCAGCTGTGTATCAAGTAAAATTTGTCTATGCTGAATTAATGCACAAACATGCATGGCCACACTAAGACCAAAATAGAGAAGGTCCAGGCCCAGTGTCCACTATTTACCCCAATCTCTGCACATGATTTCTTCCTACACATTTATAGTGTCTCTTCTACACAGTGACCACTAATTTATTTTCACAGAATTGTAGAGAGGTTAAGGTTGGAAGGTACCTCTTGTCTAGTCCACCCACCCTGCTCAGGGCAGGGTCACATACAGCAGGTTGCCCAGGGCTGGCCAGTCTGGTTTTGAGTATCTCCAAGGATGGAAACTCCACATCCCTCTCTGAGCAACCTGTTCCAGAGATCAATTGCCACTATAGTTAAAGAAAAAAAAAAATAAAATTTTATGTTTTAAGTAGAATTATATGGTTTACAGTTTCTGGCCATTTACTCTTGCCCTTTTACTGGATACCACTGAAATAAGCCTAGCCAAATTTTCTTCCCTCTTTCCCATCAGGTATTTATACACATTGATAAGATGCCTCCTGGGCCTTCTCTTCTCCAGGCTACTCAATCCCAGAACTTGAATTTTAAAATTCCAACTCCTGATCACCTCCAACTACCTAGAGAAATGTGCTGGTGCAGAAACTGCTTTAAAAAAAAAAAACAACCAAACAAAAAGCCTTTACAGGGTGAAATTCAAGGTTGAAATTTAAACCTGCTCTTGGTTATCTGACTGACAAAAGCATGAATGTTTGCAGTGCAGGCACTCTTGTATTAGAAGCTATACCTTGCAACAGTGAAAATGATCCTGTATCATGTCCCTTGAGAGCAGTGATAAAGTGTACCAAGTTGATTACAGGTTAAAGGAATATTGAATGCAAAAAAGAGGAAAAAATGGAGGAAGATTTCCTTTAAAGGAGACACATTAAGATCAACTCAAGGAAAGAAACAAATGAAATCAAGCATGACTTAGTAGGAATGAGAAAGATAATACAGAGAAGATTCTGTAGCAGTTGTAGTTCAATAAATTGAACTTCAAACAATTATTAAAAGACCAAGAAGAAATACTGAATGTTCACTCAAAGAATATTGCAGCTAAAGACAGAACCTTCAAATTATGCAGAAACCAGGCACAATAAAAAAAAAAAGACGACAGATTAAAAATTATTGCAGATAGTTACAGGTCAATACAGCTGAGCAGACACCATAAAGCTGCCTGTACTGTCTGGAAGAATTATCTTTCCAACAGCATAAGCTAGATAGCACTTAGTTCTGCAGAGACATAAAAAAGCATGCCAAGGGCACTTCTACCTCTTTGCTGCCTGCAAGGATTTTTTCAAAAGGTTGTAAATAAACTCCTCACAGGGCATCTGTTACTGGTGGTAAGTGGCCCACCCAGATGATCTTCAAAGCTGAGGAAACAATTGTTAACCTCACACCTTCAAACTCCAACTCCAATGGGTTAGTCAGCGGGCTGAATAGCATGGTAGACTTTAAACTGCCTCCCTTCATTCTGAATTAGATATGAATAATCCCTTTCATTCTAAACTCCTGCTCCTGTAGGAGGATGTAGTGAGGTTCACAACTTCCTCCCTTTGCATCACAACATCCATTAATAAATGTATTAATCGCGTCCATACGCTAACTCCTTGTAGCTTGTAATTCTTCTTAGCCTATTCCTAGATGTAGGACAGCCCAGTCTTCCAAGAAACTCAGTTCTGAAAATTTATTTTACCGTGTGTTTACCAGGTAAACTTTACATAATTTGTCAGCGTACTAAAGAAGAGCTGCAGCACAATCCCTGTAACCATTACTGGCCTCCACTTACTAACATCCACCAACAGTTCATGGTCCAGGATTTCCAGAATGTAAACAGGATGGGCTGCTTTAATACTATCTGGAACCTTTCCTATGGCTAACCAGCCACAAGATGATCAGCCCTGCCAGGAACTCCCCCCGAGGATCCATCTGACAAATGCCTCAAACCAAATCCACCTAGATCTGGCTGAGTAACTTCTCATTTCTGTCCTGTTCTTGATAAAACCTCAGCCTGTATTAGATTGTCCAATGCAGTGTTACCTGCATTTGCCATCCTTTCACAACAGCAAAAGAGGGGGAGCAGTTACCTGTTTTCCCCTACCAGTCTTAGACCCATTGTGGGATTCCACTCCACCGCTATTCAATATTATCCAGGAATACCAAAGTAAGTTTTGGTAATGGAATCACAGGAACACTCCTCCCTTATCAATTACCTACTCTGTCTTAGGGATTTGTTATGTTTTACCTTATGGTGATGGACTTTCTTGCTTTTGGTGGGAATGACACTCTGTTGGAAGACAGAGAATGTGAAAAAAAGAAACCAAACCCTGTCTCACATCTGCTGTTCCCTGGTCCCAGACACAAAGGACTTCCTATCAGATGTTAAGTGCATTTCCAATTTATAGTTTTTTAGGACCCTTAACTTGTATTTCTTGAAGGTCTTGTCTCAGTGGGGTTCTGGTACACTACTAGAATATAATGTATGCAGAGTCACATACTGTTTGCAACCAGTCTGGTTTTACTTCGTGGTCTTCCTTTTCACCTTGTTGATGTTCCATTTACTTGGACACTTCTACCCATTTGATAAGTCCATTTACTTTGACACTTCTACCCACTTGGTAAGTTTCTTCCTCCATGAAAAAGTAGTTCTTGTGAAACCTCTTCTGCAAGCTTTCTAGGGGCTATGTTTATTAGACTCAGTTTTGAACCACAGGACATTATTCTTTTGTACCAGATGAGACTTCGTGCTAACTCAAAGCAAACTTCCCATGTCTCCTACTCTGGTGCACTTCGGTTATTCTACTGGTTGAGGACGGTGCATTTTAGCCTAAGATGCACTGGAAAGCCGTTTTCATTGCTTCCATCAGAGATACACTGCCAGTATGTGTGGTCTCTACAGACCCAGTAGGCCAAGTTGTCAGTAGACTCCCTCACCAACAGCTGACTTGAAGAATGCCTCTTGCCTCAGGAAAAACCCCCTCAGTGGAGCTCCAGAACAAGGAAACCATCTGCTTCTGAGACAAAAGGAGCAGGTGTCTTCTCCAATGACAGAAAACCTGAGTACAGGAGATACTAGGAGAGAATTCTCCATGACCAAGCAGACACTATAAATGTTGAAGCTATTTCTCCTGTCTGAAACGAAACAGACCTACCTACCCCAACAACTTGGTGCAACATGACCCTATATAGATATAAGAAAGTTTCAGAGTCTTCCCATCTCCTCCTTTCTGCTTTCATTTTGGGAAAGGCTGCTTAGGCAGTTCCATTCCAAGTCACCACTTGCAGTCTCATAATCTGAAACAACAGTATACACAGAATTTCATGGATCAGTCATTCACTTGAAGGTGATACAAGTTTTAAGCAAAATAGTTCAGTACTAGAGAAAATACTTGCCTCATTAAGTAAAACCAAGTCTTATTTTTAGATTCCCCCTTATGTTCCCTTGTGATATTCTCCAATAGGCCAAAGCAGAAATTAATACAGGAAAAAGGATCCAAACTTGGAATTTTCCATCCTGTATTCTTTGAATTGCCTTTGTTTCATTTAAACAGCAGACACAACAAAATAGAATACTGAAGAATGATGCTCCCATGAGACTTAAAGGAGTAGAATCACGGGAGGTTTCTGCTGAGCAAAGCTCAAGAGTAGGAATGCTGCAGCTTCTAAGCCTTCTACTTTCAAACATTTAATAGCTATACAATCTTTTAATTAAAAAAAAAATATTTCTTTCGACTTTATCGTTGTAATGCAGTATTAAACACTCTGAACAGATGAGTACAAGATGAAAGATTGCTGTAGAAAACTGCATACATTATGATGTCTCAACTTTGCCAGTCAGTAACAAAAAAGCAGAACAATGCCCATTACACTTTTTCCTTAGTAGAAGGTAGAACAGTACCACCCACTGCTTTTCCAGGGTATCCCCCTGCCTTTTGAGGCAGCTGCAGAAAGGTGAAGTTGGTACTTTGCAATTACAAAATAGCCAGCTCACGCTAAGCCTTCCTACCTTCCTCCCTCCCACACTAGGTTCTTCTACCAGGTTACACATCTACAGTGGTATTTCAGTCACTAGTAAAGCTGCACAAAGGAAAAAAGTCCTTCTTTGAACTTGCTTTACTACAGCTGAATCCTCAGGATAGACAAGGGCTGAGTCACAGAAAAATGAGTGGTTTTTTACCCTGGGAGCAGGAGTTTCTTTGACTTTACATATCAGCTTTCCACAGCCACTACTTGTATGCAACTCACACAGTTTCAAGCTGAAGGTAATACCATATTGTACCAACTGTAAAGATTGTCGGCAGGGTCAGAATACCCAACTGTTTTGGTTTGGTTTTTTTTTTAATATCCTTCCATTCATTTTGCATCATCCCTTTATCACACCAGAAAACAATTATCACTCACTCACTTTTAAGCTAGGTCAGAGGTCATTCTCTATAATCAACATGCCGACCCAACAGTTTCTTCTATTCCTACATGGAACATTAATTTAATCCAAGGATCAGCAGTGATCAGAACTAGTAATACTCAAGCATCATTAAGACAAAAAGAGCACTTACAGACTTTTTGCTTCTGTTAAAAAGAAACGAGTACTTATGCACATCTTGCTTATCCAGACTATCCTATGCTGGTGGAGCAAGTGGCAACTATAGTTTGTTCCAACATAGCAAAGTACCAATCAGCTAAGACTCTACAACTACCTCATCTTTCATTAGCAAAATACTCTGTAAGCCAGTTTACAACGGGAAGCAGGATCCCCAACTGGTCAGGCTGAAGAATGTGCAGGCAAGTATTTCAACAGTCATGTATGATTCAGTAGTCTCTCTTTAAAAACAAACTACTTGACTCTTAAGACGAGCCCTGGAAAATTCCAAAAAGGTCAGTTGCAGGGTACGGAACTTCATAAAATTCTAGGCATGTTTAATTACCTCAAACCCAGATATACTTTGTTGATAACTAAATATTCCTCAACAGTCCTCACATCTTGTACCTTATTAATCAGAGATCCTAGTCGTGGTTTGTGCTCAGCTGTGGTCCACTAAAATCAGCCACAAGACATCCCAGTATCAGCAATGAAAACATCACAATGTCTACAGCTGAAATCAAGGTCCAAAGCTAAAGAGAAAACTGTAGACTCCAAATGGATTTGAGAGGTCTCTCTGTTCCTGAAGTGACAGCTTAAAAATGTGTATGCATGTTCATAACAGAATCTTTGGAAGCAAGTTTCATCATGTTTATACTACTGCTAAATAACTGTCTAAAAATTTCCCTTCCTATGTAACTAAATTGCCAACCATTCACTTTTAAGAAACACTTTTTATTCTGAGCTCACTTTCTCTTTAGAATGAGTAAGCATTTAAGACAATCAATTTCTTCTCAGGCACAAAATCAGAAATTTTTCCCTGGTCCTGAACATCAAGACAGCAGTTACCTAGCAACATAACCAGATGGTCATATTATTTCATACTTTGCTGTTGACAGTTCAACAGAGAGCTACATATCTGCTAAAAGAAAGTATTCACATGACTGAATTAGTGCAATACACTTCTAACAGTAAATATACAAAAGACATTAAGTAATTCTAGACATTTATTTTTCAGTGTACAGTGTCATACATTTAACATAAAGAAATAAGGCCCAAATATCATAAAATATGCATATAGTGTTTGCTAGACAAATACTTTACTAAGAACAAGGCATATTCCAGCCCGTACTTCATGGAGTTACAATGAAGTCCAGGCACATAAACAGGAACACTTTATTTTATTTTTTAATGATTTACAACTCTTTTGGTCTGTTTAACAGAAAATGAACCAACTGAAGCAGAACTTCATCATTAAAGCCTTTCACACTACCATTTTCCACAACATCATACAATGGCTTACTATCAGTACCCCAACAGATATTCTTCCGAGGGTTATTCTGAATAGTTTCTGCAGTTAGTGCTAAAGTATTCAGCTGGTAACAAAAGAAAGCAAAGTATTTTCCATCAGTCACTACTGCCTGCGATACAAAAGGACGGGTCACATCTGCTTCATTCCAGAATCCTACAAAATAAAGAAACAACACTAGTTACACGGGACTTGAAATTCCTATCAGCACACACATCTAAACCCCAATCCTGAAATACAGAACAACACTGGGAATTGCAGCAGCCACTTAGTAGGGGAAAAACTGCTGTCTGCTTTAGCAACACAAGCATTTTTCATACAGACTAACTAAAATGCAACCACCAATTAAGGATATTTCCAAGATCAGAGACACAGTGACATATTTGCATTTAGTACACGGTTTCCTATTCCTATACAAACCCCGCACTGATCAGTCAAGTGACTTTTCGGAATTACGTAAGTTACTAACACATCCAAGTCGTGCAAGTGATCTCAGGGGAAATGTCTTTCAGCAATTCCACGCTTCTCACAGGGCAGTGAACATTTGTTTCATGACAGAGGCATGCATGTGTATGCATGAGCATAACTGACTATAGCAACGAGCCAGAGAACACCAAGCACACTGCATCAAAAAGTATTAATGTTTCAAACAAGCCCTGCTGAGCATTAACAGTTTTTAAAAAATTTTCTTTATGTATTTATGCATGTGTCCTAGCACACACAGTAATATTCTTAAAACATATTTGGTATCATGTGCAATGAACACCTCTAGAAACTGTTACAGAACAAAGAAAAAACTTCATAGATTTGAATCATGCTGTCCTTATAAGTCATAATGTGCTTACAACTGTAACCAGCTTTGAAGCCAAAACTTACTTGGCTTCAATGTTTTATGTTCACAAAGCAAGTCAAGCTTTCTAATGTTTCATTACAAAAAAATCTGATGCAGAGCCAGCAATACACATCACAGTCAAAGGATTTTCTTTCACATGTTGTTTCACAAGTGAAACTACAAACCAGGTATCTTCTAGTAACACAAGATAACAATTATATTTACCTGAATAAGCAAAGACTGATCTCATCTGTCTATCCATCCAGGCCTTCTGGGATTTTTAGACAAACACAGGCATAAAATCCCAAAGTAAGGCTGCTGACATTTTGCTTTCACTGACTGTAAGTAATTTCATAGAATGGACATTTCTGAAAAAACAGGCTAAGCAACATAGTTGCTTCAGAAAAACAAAAAAAAAACCAACCAAACTGTTCAGTATCTACCACCTTTCCCCATAACAAATGTGGAGTGAGGAACTGAATGCAGGATTGAGGGTTTTGCACAGGCTTAGTGTTATATGTGAAGAAGTATTTTTCTGCATAATTAATTCTCCCTAAGTGAAAGTACTAAAAGTCTTAACTAACTCCCTTGCACAAGCTCTGCTTCATTCATTGGTTCAATTAAATTTTCAAAGACCCACTTAAGGGATGGTCTTCAGAAGAAAAAGCATGAGAAAAAGGTGGCAGGGACAAAATGTTAGAGAACTTTACAGTACGCATTCATCATGAGGAAGAATTTATCAAGTTGACTCTCTCACCTTGATACATTGCTTGTGCTGCTGTCCAGGCAAAGAGACTTGCAATACCATTAGCTCGATAAACAACTTCAATCTGATCCTCAAGATTTGCTCTTATAAACCTCTTCCGGTTTAGCTTATCAGGAATAAGATGAAACTGGGTGTGTCCGTAACAGCATGGATCTGCTACCTTTGATCCTGTGTTCCCCAAAAAGAAAAAAATTAAGAGCATTCTCTGACTGACTCTTAGTTACACAAACACAACATTACTATCAGACTCCAAACAAGAGGGTTAAAATCTCTATTGTAGGTCTGTATAAATGTTGAGATTCCTCCATTTCTAGGTGAGACTGGAGGACTTGCCCAACTCCAAAAGGCAAGAGTTCACATACTAAAATGGCTCTGAGGAGATGTATCAAAATTCAAAGTCAGTTTTCTGCTGATTTTCTATTCAACCCAACTCCTTCAAGTGAATCTGGACACAGAGTACCATATGCATAGGACGATGCTACTCCCCAATGCCTAACTGACATGGAATCTCAACAGATTTAAATACTATATATATTTATACAGTATAGTTATATATAAAAATATACAAACTTTTCTTCTGTTGATGGGAGACGAAAGGTCAGAGGGGTGGTGTTCATTTTGGGGCTGGAGTTTTTTTTGTTGTTTTGGGTTTTTACGCAAAAAAAGTAGTTAACATTTCATGACTAGAAACTCTTACCTATAAATACCTTGTTTTCATACTGCTTTTTGAACAACGGCAGTTTGGATGGTTTGTGATCAATAACTGGAACATCTCCAAGATCTGACTCCAGCAGTACAATCTTGAAGGAAGTAGAAGAAAAGCCATTGACGTAAGTCATGTTTCTGACACCAAGCCTCACATCAAATGCCACTTTCTGGTCAGACAGCAGAAGGTGCAAGTCTAGCTTACGTACACCATATATGTAACTTTAACTGAAATTAATTTTTTGCAACACAATTTCTTGTCTTGTGATGAGTGCTAGTACATGCATCTTATATTGATGTCTGAATTTTCCGCAATACACAAAAAACATTGTGTGAAATGGGACTAACAAAGCTGCCAATCGGTACTATCTTCAAAACCAGAATCTGCTTCTGTAGAAGACAAGCAAAAACATTTCTAGCAGCAGTCAATAAACTAACTTGAACCAGCAGAGTGAGTTTACAGGTATTCAGTGTTTTGCACTGTGTAACATTTTTGATTGCCTAGACAGTTCTTCCAAAATGCCAAGGTTTGTAACATCTGATAGTACTAACCTAAGCAAATTGTACAACTAAGTTAGCAAGAAATGTTCAGCATTACAGAAAGTGGAGCACAGTTTTCTGGTTTTGGTGGAAACTGGTCAACAGAAACCTTCAGAGGCTACAAAATTACCTTTGTATAAACCTGGAAGAAAAAGATTAGAATATTGAATCAGCTTCCACAAAACTGAGCATTCAGGAAAACAACTGTTAAGCAGTACTAACAGTGCTCTCTCTTACTCCATTCTTTTCTCTGTTTCTCTCATCTTATCCTCAACTGAGGACGGAACGTTTCACACCACATTTCTTATTCTTGCCTCCACTTACAAGCATTAAATAAGTTAAAAACTCCATTTAATTAAATGTAACAACATGCATTGTATCTAAAGCACAAAGAAGATCAACTTGAAGTTTAGAAGAGTGTCTCAAGATCTACAAAGCACTTACCACAACAAGGTAGTAAGGGCATTAAGACTTGAAAACTGCACAAATGTTCTACATGCCTGATTAAGCAGGTCATCCACATACTACCTATTGCATGGTTTCAGTGGCTGTAAGAAACATGAACGAAAATGCACGTGATTAACTTGCTGTTGAAAATATCCACACCTCTGGAAGTTGCTTTGGTACACGGATCTGGAGGTGGGGCTTATCATCTATCTGAAATCGCACAGGATCAACTCTACCCTTTCGATGTCCATGAACAACAACTTCCTCACCATGATGCCAGTAATAGTGAACTTCAGGTTTTAGATCTGAAACAGAAGAGAGGATTAGAGAGAAATAGAGATCGCCCCTTTGCATTTAAACCCCTCCCAATTCTTGTTGTGTAGCTGCAGTAAAACAGAAAAATCAAAGTCCACTCGCACCACATGGGACGATGGAGACGAGATTAATTACTAGTGATGGTCTGAACAACTCCGCTACACCAGCGACACTCCTGCCATGTTCACAGACCAGACCTGCCACCGAAGGGCTCCCACTCCCCTCTCCCACCCACCCCCGTTCCACACCAAGGGAGGAGGCAGCCAGCAGTGGGTTGCGACCGCAAAGGGAAGCAGCGAGAGTGGAGACGAGCTGCGTAAGGAACGGGCCGGGCGTGTGATCCTGATCGCGGTAGAGGAATGGCCGCTTCTTGTTCTGGTAGAAGCTCTCCTGCAGGAGGGCATCGCAGGCGAGCGACCGCAGCTCGCCCATATCCAGGCACGGCGCCGCTCCCGCCGCGGGCTCTGGGGTTTTCGCAGCCGCCGGTGCCGCCGTTCCCGGCTCCGGGGCTTCGGCGGCCTCGGGTGCCACTGCCGCCGCGGGCTCCGGGGCCTTCGCGGCCTCCGGCGCCACCACTCCCGGGGCCTTCACGGCTGCCGGCACCGCTCTCGGGGGGAGCCCCGGCAGGAAGACGGTCTTGGTGAAGCTCCGGTACCAGCGGTCGGCGTTGAGGGCGAAGGTCTGCGGGTAAACCATGTACTTGGGCCGCTGCCGCTGCCCGTAGAGCCGCAGCTTCTCCTCCACCGAGGCCGCCGCGTGCACCCGCTGGTGGAAATGCTCCAGGCGCCGCCGCTTGGCCGCTTTGCTCTTCGCCGTGGCGGAAGCCACTACGGGCGGGTAGAGCGAGTCGGCAGGCTGCGGGGGGGCAGCGGACTCCGTCTGCGAAAACCAGCACCGGCCCTGCCCCAGCAGCCGCCGCCCCCTGGACGCCGCCATTTCGCAGAGCTGCAAGGCAGCGGAAGGGCGGCCGTACGCAACTGGAAAACCTGATTGGTCACTGGGAACCACGTGAACGAGCCAACCTTCCAATCGGCAGGCTCCTCCGAGAGAGAGTGCTGCCGGGACAGAAAGGGGCGGGCCCCTGGGGGAATCATGTGACTGGACGGCCCCGCTCTCCCCTGCAGCGCGGCGCAGCTCCTCCACAGATGCCCCACCTCCTCAGCGGGTACGAGAACTACAGCTCCCAGGATGCACAGCGGGAGGCGGCCCGGAAGTGCCGCGCCTCGCGACGGCTTCCTGTCGCCGTGCAGTCCCCGTCGCTGGGGGTGGCGCCGCTCCGTGAAGGGGCGGCCCGGCCCGGGGCCCGGCCCTGCTCACCGGCACCAGTCTACACGTCAGAGGGAGGCCCAGATCTCAAACCGAATGGTTGTGTTGCACAGACAAGGAGCGCTTACCTGCTTTCATTCGAGAAGACGGCATTTTTGAACCAATTTTCTACGTGTTCGTCTACAGGACATAATCACACAGACACACCCGCTGGTTTGAAAGACCGCCCGTTCAATCTAAGTGACAGGCATAAATCCTCTCTAAAATAAAAAAAATATATTGAACCGTTTCCTGTACCGAACCCCTACTAAGGACAAAGGATTTTGTACAAACCAAGAACTGTAGCAGAAAGACGAGATAATTTATTGACAAAATGTGGAAATTTGAACATGCATGACTCGGCCCAGGGCATGAGGAACACAAGCCAGCCTGATTGCATGCATCTGTTAATGTAACTCCGTTATACTGCGGGAAAGACTCATTTTTACAGGGTAGTGGGTACCCACAGCACTGCGTGTAAACTAACAGCTTGCTGGAAACTGTAAAACCTATGAAGCTGGCTTTAATAAAGAAATTCAACTCTGCTAAAATACGATCTATTGTTTATGAAACTGGAAATTAAAACTGGCATACTGACACTGCAAGAAGTGCTACAGTGAGTGCATTTTTATGTTTGAAGTACTTGGAAAAGTTGAGGGTATTTGGTGGACAGATGAAGCTTACTATTTAGTATTCTTAAAAGTTTTCTTCTTTCATTTTTTTTTTAACTTGATCACTCGCAGTATTCTTGGGAGATGGTTTTTTTCTGTATTTCCATGACATTTCTGTGTTGTCTGAACTGTCTGAAACGTTCAGACTGACCAGAGGTGGGAGAGGAAATTATGAGTGGAATTGGGACAGGAGACACATTATATACATCCCAGATAATCTGCTCACTTTCATTAACTTCAGCTTAGCTTTCTGCTGAGTTGATGTTCAGAGCTACAATGGTATTTGGAGCAATTTTTGGAATACATGACGAAGGTTGAAACCCCGTGTTCAGGCTGACATTTTCAAAGAACATAGAATATAAAACCATTGTCTTCTTTAAGAGGAAGTAAAATAGAGATGAAAATACTGCTAATGCATAGGTAAACAAAAGCTGCCCTTTAGTTAAGATTCACAGGGTATTGTATAAAAGATTTAAATGTTAAGTTGCAACTCAGTTAAGTAGTGAGTATTTAAACTTTGGATGTTTAATTTTGAATCCAGCCACTCTCTTCACCAGAAGGATGAAAGGACAAGGCCTTAGGTCAGATGACTGACCATTTAAGGAGCAACCTCCCTCCTTTTCCTTATCCCACATACTACAGTCTCCCAGTGCATCTGGAAGCCTGTTCTTCCTTTGATTGACAAAGGGCACTGGCCAAATGTGCCCAAGGTAAAGTTATCGAATGTCTTCCCTTGTGTTCACAGCCAGCAATGTCATAAATTTACACAAACTGTTATGGAAAATTACCATTACTGTTCTTGGGCATTTTGCGGCCTTATCTCCTGTTTCAAAATTTGTTTCCTCTGGTAGTTAGGAATATTCTTCTCATTTCATGCTTAAATGTATTCATGGTCAATTTATACCTGCTTGTTGTTGTGCCAACATTGTCCTTTAGTTTAATTAGCTTTGCTTCCTCTCCAATGTTTGCCTTCTAAAATATTGATGGAGACCAGTCATATCACCTCTCGGTCCTCATTGACAGAAACTAAACAAACTCTTCTCACACAGACAGGTCTCCATTTCCTTGATCATCTTAGCAGCCCTTTCTTGCATTTCCTCTGGTTTTGCATTTGTCTCAGGGATATGTGACCAGACTGTACCCATTTTTTTCATACAAGGGACTGTATTACATACACCAGGATTACTAACATTTTACCACTGTTAAAACCCTTTTTCATTATGTTGTCAAATCAAAATTGCCTGCCTTGTGATTGTACAACACTGTGAACCCTTTTGCATAGCGTATTTTGAACCCTTTTGCATAGGATATTTTAAACCCTCAAGAAGTTCAATACAGAAACTGAATATAAGTGATGAAGTAAGTAAGTGAATGTTTAAAGGATCATTTTTATTTTCCCTACTTTATTCAAAGTCTTTAAATGTTTCTTGCAGCCTGTTACTGACTATAACATTAGATAAGAGGTGTCAGGAACCAGTGGTATCCTTTAACCTACACTTAAAATCCCTGAACTATCTACTGATATTCTGGTCACAGTTCAATTTTATTTGCTTGGTGTACATTGTAGTATCATTCATCTTGATGTAGGAGGTGCAAGGACTTGGATAAAAGATAGACAGTCTGGTTGCCAATAGACAGTCTGGTTAAAGGTACTGGCATGCTTTGCTGACAGTTCCATCATAAGCTTTTGGTAAAAATGTATTATCCAGCCATAGATATCTCGGTTTGAAAAAGCAAACTGACAGTTCAAAAAAGATCAATTTTCCTTCTTTACTGAGATAATCCACGATAACCAAATTATCCAAAATCTATAAACCCAGAGCATCTTTGTGTTGGTTAAATGAATGCTTAAAAAGAGCCTGGATTAGAAAACTCATACCCTGCCTAAAATGTTCAATACAAATGCTAAAGAGAATGCCATGGCCTCAAAATAAATCTAAAATTGAAACTAGAAAAAAACCCTGCATCTCAGTTCCAACATGAAGGTCATTGGAGAGGGTTAGTTTGAAGCCCAAAAGTAGTTCAGAAACTAGTGCACTTCTCCTTATTGAACCTACTCTATGGGGAGGAATGACATAGAAATTACTCTGCCTCTGAAACTCTGAGACAAAGTACGTTAAATGTACTCACTCAGAGATGAGATTGCGTAGACATTAATTACTGGGCAGGGTCGGTATTTCCTATATACAAGTGTAGAAACTGCTTAAGTGCACACAATTCTTCAGTAACACTCACCAGAAGTGCAGGCACAGCCCAAATGGGATCACAGGGATCACATAATGAAGGCATATCTTATCCAAGGCTCAGAAGGAGGTGTGAGGTCTGAGTCTGCTTCGCCTGGCCATGGTGGGATTGCTCTGTGTCCCATAGGAGTCACTGCTGGATCTCCAGCTGCTGGGAAAGGATTCAGCCCTCGCACCTGCTAAGCTGTTTCTTCCATACCTGTGTCTTGGTGGTGGCACCATGCACCTTATCTGTCTCTTAATTTAGAAGGCAGAGAAAGGAGGTAACGGTGAGATTGAAGCCCTTCAAATTATGAAACCTCAAAAGGGAGCCACAAGCTAGACATAGGTTTTGTTGTAGGCTGAGTAACAAAAGATACTGTAGTCATAGAGCAGTGATGGCAGACCCTTGGCACATCTGAGGGCATGCTAGAATTGATGATGTTTCATTCCAATTCTCTTAGAAAGGCAGTCCAAAGGTACACCAGAAAACAGGTTAGAAATCAGTTCTGGAAAGTTCATAGTGAAAAGAGTCTCTAGAGGTGTGAAAAACAAAGTTACTAATGAATACCAAGTATTCCTCATGTAATAGTATCTCAAGATCTCAGAGGAAGACTGAAGCTCCATTGTACTAAACATCACATCCTACACCTGCATAATAAATAAAGTGGTTCTTCATTTTGTAATGTACTTCTCAGTATGTTGAAGAGAGGACCAACACTCTACTCTTAGGTTAATGGTGCAAGGCAGACAACATGCCTTTCAAATTATTCTTCTAACCAATTCAGTTTTATTTTAAAATTTCTGCAGAAGCTACAGAGTCAGCCAATGTCTCTCTTAATCTGGGGACAGATTTGAGACAAGGCATATCCCTTCTTCTTGGTCATCATCTTGGAGGATGAGAACCAGATTTCAACCAAACAGGAATATCTCCAGATTTAACCGGTTAAGGTTTAATTCCCTACCTAGCCATATGTTATGTTTGTGACTCAGGGCTAGGTCCAGCAAAGAACTTTAGTGTGGACTCTGCCTCACCCTCTCCTCCCTGCCTAAATGTTTGACTAGTAATGGAACTTGCCTTTTTATTGCCAAAGTTAATAGACTAACTCAAAGTGTATGGGGTATTTCAAAACTGGAAGGAATAGATCTCTCCAGAAGATCTTTTCACCCTCTTATTGGCCCAGCTCTCTTTAGAAGTAATTTTAAAAGTTTAAATGTTCATTATTTTTCAGAGCAAGCGTGATATTGGGTATTCACTGGAGAAAAAGACAGTGTCATATTCATACTTCAGTGTCTCTCTCTGGCTGACTTAATGGCTAAAGAGAGGGTGTCATCTTATTCCCACCTGTTTCATATGAGATTTCTATGTTTACAGATTTTTTGGTTTATGTACAATTTAGAGCATTTGCCAGCTTAGGTAACAGAAGTGGGACTGCATGCTCCATGTAAAATTCCACATACTGCAATAGACACAATATTAACTGTTGAAAAGATGTTCATTATTTTATAACTTATGTCCTTAGCTTATTTTAAAACAGATTATATGTTACAACAACAGCTGCCAGTTGATAATTTAAAGCAACTCGTAGCATAGATATATGCAGTAGGGGAAAGCCATTATCATCTTTACTAATTGAAATCTGTGGACAAAGGCATGTTTCTTATAAGATTTCCAAATATCTTTATAGGAATATAAAATGTATATGGCAGGATGAAGTCTTCCATTGTGCATCCTTCAAAATTAAAGTGCTTCTAGAACTACATAGCACTCCAAACATCACCAATTAGAATTAAGTTTGCATTATGTTTCAAATGCTATTTTAGTGTACTTTCTCAGACAAATTCCTTTGGAGCTAAAATTGCCTGTGTTCATCTCTAGATCAAAGATCCCTACCCCCACCCCCCATTTAAAGCAAAATCAAAGCACCTTTGTTACAGGACTATAAAAATCGGGGCGGGGGGGGGGGGGGGAAGATGTGTTTCTCACCAAAGCTTTCCTTTAATTAGGAAAAAATGTTAGAAGAATTAACTTCAAAGTTGGACCACTTTCTGGTTCTCATGTGAGAGCTGAGAGTCCAGATGAATTTAATGAAAGCCCCCCACATCGTTTCAAAGTAAGGAACCCTCCAACTGGGAATTCAAAAGATGCACAGGTACATTCTACCTTCTGTGGCTTTAGATGCTGTTACAGCAGGGCAGCTGTAAATGGTGATGACATTTAAGACCACTCTAGCTTCATAGTGCCATAAAGATAAAAGCTTATCTTGAAGACGTGCTTTGACAAAGCTTAGTTTCACTGCATCAATGCCCATTAGCTAAGAAAAATCAGAAATCCTTTGGGAAAACTAGATTTCTTAGTCAGTTTTATATAGTATTTCAGTGCTATTGTAGCAATTACAAAAGAATACCTCACATATTCCCCATGCATTTTGGGGAACATCTAACTAGGGGGCATCCCATATGTGCTGTTTCAGGCTGTTGCATGCAACTTCCCCAATGTCTGTTTTGTATGTGCAGAAAATCCAGCTAATTTTAACCCCTACTCTTTGAGATAACTTAGTGCTAAATGAAAAATCTTTATTATGAAATTAGTGTAAACTGAAAGAAACAAGTTGGTTGACTGGAGGAAATATATTTGCACAATTACAATATTCAGCTGGTGAAAGAGGTACACTTTTATGAAAAAATTTGTTGAGTCAGCTATAGTGTTCCAAAGGTCACGCAAAGGGAAGGTTGATGAGTAGACTCGGCTCAGTATGAAGGACTGGATGAAGAATGCAAGCGTTGCAGAAGAAAGCTAATGTATATAAATATTAGTATAATGTGGTATTACTGAGGTGGCAAGTGTTTATGTTTGTTCTTAAAAGGTGTCATGAAGGTGGAATTTGAAGAACAGCAGGCATTCCACTTACTTTCTCTTTTCTTCTAGTATTGAGGACACCAAACTTTTCATGCTGTTTAAATGGAAAAGTTGAAACCCGATGTCATGATTTAAGCCCAGCCAGCAGCTAGGCACCACGCAGCCGCTCACTCACTCCCTCCAGCCCAGTGGGATGGGCAGGAGAATCAGAAAAAACCCCCTTACTCGTGGGTTGAGGTAAGAACAATTTAATAACTGAAGTAAAATAAAATATAATGCAATAATAATAATGATTGTAATGAAAAGGAATATCATAAAAAAAAATAAAACCCAAGAAAAGACAAGTGATGCATAATGCAGTTGCTTATCACCCACTGACTGATGCCGGAGCAGTGATCCGCCCCTGACAGCCAAGTCCCCCAGTTTATATACTGAGCATGACATTCTATGGTATGGAATATCCCTTTGGCTAGCTCGGGTCAGCTGCCCTGGCCGTGCTCCCTCCCAGCTTCTTGTGCACCTGCTTGCTGGCAGAGCATGGGAAACTGAAAAACCCTTAATGTAGCATAAGTGGTACTTAGCAACAACTAAAACATCATTGTGTTGTCAACATTATTCTCATGCTAAATCCAAAACACCGCACTGTACCAGCTACTAAGAAGAAAATGAACTCTATCCCAGCCAAAACTAGGACACCTAACTTTTAAGTCCCATAATTAACCCATCGACTTCTTTTGGTAAATGAGGGCTGATGATCAAGCATTTCTCTGCCACTTTAAAAAAAACCCAAGCCACTCATTTCCTAAATCTGCATAACGTAAGCTCTGTTTTACCAACTTAGACAATTATTTTAGACAGGCAAAAGTTAATTCAGAAAGTGAAAAGTGCAGGTAGGAAAAAAGCAGACTTTCCAATACCCATCAAAACCCAAAGCAGACTGCCACCACAGACTGAATCTCTGGTATATCCTCTGTATGTCTCCAGCTTCACAAGTGAGCTGCTTCTCACCAGCAGGCAAAAATGTAGGTCTTGCAGCATATCCTGAAACTTCATTTCAGGCTATTACAAGAGTAAGGAAGTTACGGATCTGAAGGATACAGTGTGCTAAATGAAGAGTATCCTGCCATCTGCATTGTATGCCATTTCTACCATCCTGAGAAGCACTTAAGGAAGATGGCACAGAGTTGAAGGCATGGGTCTGCTCTTTGCAGACATTCAGCTGGTGTGGCATTGGGAAGTGTGCTGCCATGCTTGTATCGTGGTTTAAGCCCAGCCAGCAACACGAAGTCACTCGCTCACTCCTCCCCCCCGGCCCCAGTGGGATGACGAGGAGAAAATATAAAGAAAAGCTCGTGGGTCAAGACAAGGACAGGGAGGGATCACTCATCAGTTATGGTCATGGGCAAAAAACAGAGTCAGCTTGGGGAAAAAAACCAAGTCAATTTAATTTACTACAGATCAAATCAAAGCAAGGATAATGGGAAGTAAAACCAAATCTTAAAACACCTTCCCCCTACCCCTCCCTCCTTGCAGTCAGTTCGTGACACACTGTCTCTGCCGCTCCTTCCTCCTCAGGGAGAGGACTCCTCACTCGTCCCCAGCTCCAGCGTGGGGTCCCTCCCACGGGAGACAGTCCTTCACCAACTTCTCCAATGTGGGTCCTTCTCATGGGCTGCAGTTCTTCACAAACTGCTTCAGCATGGGTCCTTTCTGCAGTCTGCAATCCTTCAGGCACAGACTGCTCCAGCGCGGGCTTTCCCATGGAGTCACGGCCATCTTCGGGGGCATCCCACTGCTCCAGCGTGGGATCCTCCCCAGGCTGCAGGTGGGCATCTGCTCCCCCGTTCCCCTCCATGGGCTGGGGGGGGACAGCCTGCTGTCTCACCACGGGCTGCAGGGGCATCCGCCTCCTCCGGCACACCTCCTCCCCTCCTTCACTGACCTCGGTATCTGCAGAGGGGTTCCTCTCACATCCCAATCTCCTGTTCCTCTCACATCCCAATCTCCTCCCCCGCTGCAGGTTTCTCCTCTTAACTCTGTTCTCCCAGAGGTGCTACCACCATCACTGATGGGCTCAGCCTGGGCCAGAGGCAGGTCCGACTTGGAGCCGGGGGAGCTTCTAGCAGCTTCTCAAGGAGCCACCCCTGCAGCCCCTACCCTGCTACCAACACCTTGCCACATAAATCCAATACAGCTTGGCATGGTAAATCCACACAGTGGACTTGAACTAGTTCAAACCCAAGACTGTGCAAAGAGACATTTTCTGGACTGGGTATGATCTGTGTCCAGCCAGCTTGGAGACTGAGCCATTAAAGGGACCTTTCATTATCTGTGTAGCTGTAATATTCAAAGGTGTAATAAACCCAGTACGTAGAAGTCAATGGGAACACTTACCAGTACAAAACATGCAAAAAGAACCAAAGTATCATAGAAGGAAGTCCTGATGACTACAGATTTCTAAATGCAGCATCAGATTCAGTTTCTGTCTGAATCTGTCTCTTTTTTCCATGATGGAAAAGTGCACAAGTGCACATCCTTTTCAACCAAAATGTTCCACACTTGAAGGATCATTCATTTAGTTTCAATAGCTTGAGGCTTGAAAGCAGTGTATTTGGTAATTAAAATAAATTGCATCTTGCTCTGAACATTAGGGGAACCTTCATTGCTTAGATTCTCAAGTGCTAACCACAAAAAGTATTTAGACTGTCTTCCCTAACTGTACGAAATTTTTGGTATATATGGTCAGATGATATTCATCCTTGGTGATTAAGTCTAGAGGATGACTGTAAGATAAATACATGACCTGACTAATGACTCACAACTGACTCACAGTCAAATGATTGCTAAGACTGTATTTCTAAAAAGAAAAATAAGTACGTATAGTTACAGATTATTTTTTTATTTCTACATATCCTTAAAGTGCTGATTTACTGACTTCTGAAATGGCTTCCTTTTAGCATCATAGAAGCATGCAGGCCAGAGGGGACTTCCAGAGGCCACCAGTCCAACCTCCTACTCAAAGCAGGGCCAGTTAGGTCAGGTTGCTCAGCACTGTGACCAGCCAAGCCAAGGGTGTAGATTCGAGTGCTCCTGTGGGTCTCTGCTCCAGTGCTTGACCATGCTCATGGTAAAAACATTTTTTCGTATATCAAGTCAAAATTTCCCAAGTTCCATCTTGTGCCTGTTGCCTCTCATCCTTTTACTGTGCCTCTCCTAAAAAAGTCTGGCTCTGTCTTCTCTGACTTCTCCTGTTAGGTACCTGAAGACAGCAATCAGATCTTGCCTGAGCTTTAGAGATCTTGCCTTTCTTCACGGTGAAGAAGTCTTGGTCCTTCAGCCTCTCCTCACAGGGCAAGCATTCCACACACTGAACATCCCTCCACAGTGGCCCTCCAGTAAATTCACTCCAGTTTGTCAATGTCCTTCTTTTACCAGGGAGCCCAAAACTGGACACAGTACTCCAGATTGTCTCACAAGTGCCAAGCAAAGGGGAAGAATTACTTCTCTCAGCCTGCTGGCTGCCCTTCTGTTTGTACAGCCTTGGATACTGGTGGCCTTCTGCTGGTAGCCAGAGCACACTGCTGGCTCATGCTGAATTTATTGTCCACCAAGACCCTCAGCACATTTTCTGCAAAGCTGCTCTCCAACTAGACAGTCCTCTGCCTGTACAGATGTGTGGGAGTTATTCTGTCACAAGTCTTTGCATTTGTCTTTGTTTAGCTTCAGGAGGTTCCTGTCAGCCCATATCTCCAGTCTCTCTAGATTGCAATAGCCTCAGTACAGTCATAGGTGAAAAATTGTATGTACAACAAAATGGCCTATACTACATATCACATATAATACCAAATCTACTTATGAACCTGAGACTGGGCTAGCTAAAGGTGAAGACAGAGGAGGAAGGAGTCAGTGTATACTGAAAATTTTTAGAAATTCTGTTTATTGTTGCTTTTAAAGCTGCATCACAAACATTATAAGCTCTTACCACTATTGTACCTGGAGACCATCTGACTGATACATCTCACATTAGAATAACAGGCTACATCTGTACTAGTAAAGCAACTGGCACGGAACAGCATACCTCCATACTATGAACCTGTCTTAGCTCCCAAACCAAGCTCCCCATACACACAACTCGTTGGGAATGTCCCCTGCCTATGCCCAGCAACTACCTGGGAGGATCCAGCTGGCCCAGATCACAGGCTGGTCCAGCAGGTTAGTAATTCATATATTTGAGCTCCAGGAATAAAAATAAGCCCTGGCACTGGTTAATTTTCTGTTATACTTAGTACTTTGGTTTCTCTACATCCCCCTATCTTTTATCTTTCATTGTCCAAAACTTCTCTTTAGACACGTTTCCAGCAGTTCTTTCAATGACTGAACAGATTAGATTTTATTGACTTTGAATGAGAAAGAAGCACCAAAGTCATTTTAGTATGACTGATCTTACCTACTTTCAACTGTCACAGTTAGGCACCTAGACTATACTAATTACCAAGCCAGAGAGAGAAAAGCACCTAAAGGGTGATTTGTTCCATCCTTAACACTTTTTTTTAGGAGAGATAAATCACTCCCTGGAGCTAAGTCTCTACTGAAACAAAGTCCATCACATCATTCTGATGCAAGTGACTATTGAACTTAAGTCATGAATTTAGAGAGAAAAAAAATCTAAGTTATTGCAATATTTGCAAAGTGTTTTATGATACAGCTTTATTTGCAGACCACTTTATTTGCAGGAGAATCACTCCTTTATGACAACTTTTGCTTTTCAGTATAACGACAAATGGGGCGATTATGTTAGAAAAATTCAGAGGCCACCGTCTTTGGTGAAAAGCTGATACTGCATAAAATATTAAAGCTTTTGAAAAGCAAACTAAGTATGTAAAATAACATACAGCACTACTAGCAACATGCTTTGAGACATAATGTGAAGGGCTGCGCAAAGACCAACACCACTAGATGTCACCATCCTTCCACCGAAAATTCATCGGCACCCAGCTGGCTTTTCCTGAGTGTGATTTACAAGTACCACTGGTTTCACCAAAGCCGCACTGAGATGAAGCGTTAGGTCATGTTTTGCCAGCTCTGTTGCTTTGTAATCCAATCAAAAGCTATGTGGTCTCATTTCTTTCTAGTGGCATTGTGTTTAGACAGTTTTAAAATGCTATTTCTCGTGTGAGAACACGATTTGGGGTTTGATGGTATCCCAGATTCATGAATCTAAGAAACATTATCGCTTAACTTCATCCAATAATGCTGCTGCACCTCAGTCCAGCAGACAGTGGATTGGTGGAGAGTATGAAGTCTAGATCCTATTCCCATCTATTTTACTGACATACTGTATGACTTTGGCAAGCCATTTCACCTTAGCTTTTCTGTTTGCAGTCTACTATCAACACTAGCTTCCTCAGTGCAAGAACTATGCAGAGTTATGTTGTTTGTTGCATTATCTTTATCCTAATTCAGTGACAGGTATTGTGCAAAGGGTCTGAAAAATATAGCTATATAGGTCCAGCTGAGAAAAATGCTGGAGGGAGATATCCACCCCCTATTTTAGCCTTACTCATTAGCCCCTTACTCAGTAATCACTGAAACTTCCCCAGAGCCAGGGCTGGGTTTAGAGGAGTTAGTGGATCCACTTAGTACTAGACATCTGAAGTCATCAGTTCCTGCTCCCTCTCAGCTTATTCCACTGAGTGGCACCACCTTGCATTCAGGTTTAAGCTTGTAATATCATATCTGATACAGATAGGAGCAGAATTCAGTTCATCTCCTGGACAAGTCATCCATCTTTTATCTGCTCTGATCCAGGATCAGGTTTCCTATTTATTTTTTCAATCACTGTCTTTCACAGAACTATGATTAAGTGGAACATTATAAAAACATCACATTGATAAGATCTTTCTTTTTTCATGGATAGATCTGCCCATTTGGAACTTAAGGGGAAATACCTATTCTCATGTTTAATAAGGCAATGGAGAAAATGCAGCCTTCCCTGCATTTGAATTTTCTCCTATCTTATTCTATTTGTCACTTCTGTTCTTCAAAGAGGAAAAAGCAAAAATAACTGCACAATATCCACAACAGAAAAGACCACAGCTAAGGTCAAGTCAAGTATGTATACTCCAAACACAGACCCAACTAAATATACTCAACATGGATCTAATAAGCACTCATTGTCCTACTGGCAGTCCCCCCTCACTCCTGCAGTGACCCTCTCCTTGAGTTGAGCTCCCATATTATCAGGTATGAGTAGGTAAAACCCCAAACATGAAAGGCTCCTTTCATGTGCTGATGACAATACTATATTTTGGATTTGAAGAAGAAAATTATTTTTTTGAGCCAACTGGCCTGTCCCATTACCACTGCAGTATGAATTACTAGAAAAACAAAAAGTGACTGATGAGGAAAAGTACAAAGGATACTAAATACTTCCTGTAAAAAGAACATAAACTGTCAGCCCTAATATGGGTAGTGATTATATTTAATCACACATTTAAATGTTGAACAGCTTGACTGAGACACACTCATGTCTATCAGTATATGTTACCAAAGGAAGGCTGTGCCAAACATTTTTCTTCATCCTGTCAGCACACTAGGTGACAACACAAAGTAATAGTTCACACTGTTCCCTGGAGGCTGCTCGGTTTGGAATGACACATGGGATGGAAGACAATGCACAGACTGCAGAAGAAACAGCAATAAACCTCCATAAGATCTCACAGACTTTAGTTTAAATAGATGCCATGTAAATAAACTCCCAGCCCATCATGCATCATTTTCCCACAAATACACAATTTTAGTGTTACACATTCTGAAATGACCAAAGGAAAAAATTCTTACATTCCAATATTAGATTTTAAATGGATTCATAAAACCGTAACATCAGGGGTACTTTCAAAATAGAGGAACTCCATAGTCTTCTGTGACAAAGAGTTTGACAGCCATTGGTCCACCACAGGATTACTCCTTGAATGAATCTGACCTCTTCTGTCCAGTGAAAGCTGTCAGATACTCAGTACTGCAAGTATTTTTAATGATAGTCGTTATGTCATAACAAGAAGCTTTTATTCTTTATACAACATTGTCTCGTGTAGTGCACAACACAGATTTAAATGGCTTTCAACTCCTATTTCAGAGCCATTTGTTAAAATGAAAATGGTCTGGAGCTTCTCTCAGAGAAAGTTGCTGTGCTAAAATTGGATTGGAAAGAAGGCGATTTCTGTACACTTCGCTTTACATACACTTGGTTTCTGATAGTTCATTTCAACACGGTTATATCGTATTTTGCGAGTAGCCATGGCAGGATTAGTAGCAATACTGCAAATGGCAGTGTCATCAGGCAAAAATGTATAGCTTTGTGGTTTCAGAAGAATGAAGGCATTCAAAATCATTAACATATAAAAAAATTGAATAATGGCCTTTACAATAGCCTGCTAAAGAAGACCAGATGTTGCTCACAGGAGATCTGAATCTGGGCGACAAGATGTTGCTACTTGTTCATTAAATGACACAATCAAAAATTACAATTGCACTTCCACCAAAAGCTCTGTAGATACAGCAGTTCTTCCACTCTGAGCATTATTTTAACATAACAGCCATGGAGGGAGTTTGTTATAGCACAGATAGATAGAAAATTCACTGCTAAAGAAGCAAACGTGAGTAATCTTGTTTCTCCAGAATACATGTAGTTCTATAGAAAAAGAAATCATAGTATATTTATATCTGTTGTAGATTAGATCATAGAGGAACATCCTTTCCTAAACAAACCTTTTTGCACAGAGACACATTATGAACAAGTAACCATATATTCAGAGTGATGTAAAGAATAATAAAAAGATGGTGACTAGGACAAAGTTCAAGGATAAATACAATATTAGCAAACTGTCATTATATTCTGCTCAGATTGAGAAGTCCACTCTTAAGTCTCCAGATAAGATCAGTTCATGAACATACATCTATGAGGTTTTAAATGACGATGAAGGATACAAATTGACATTTCATGAGTTTTTTCAAGAAATCATAAGCTTTTAAATGAGCTTTTAAAACCATGGTCTAAGATGTTCAGTGGGCAGCCCTAGGGCTAATCGAAGAAACAGTTATTATTTTTACTCTATGCAGTTTTAAAGTTTACATATGTTGTATTTTATGTAGTCATTTAAAGCACATCTTGGGTAAAATTGATCCCATCAATTTATTGGTATCTACACCTGAGCAGGTGTTTAGGTTAGGTAAGTTGTCTAGGCTTCCCACATAACCAATGGATATCTAGTAAACAGAGTCAGTGGAGTCTAGAAGGCAATTTCCCTCTTTTTTGAGTAGACACTTACATTTAGTCAGCTGAGTAAGCTCTCCAGCTGTTCTCCGTAATGGGAAATTATGCATCCAGCCAGCACAACAGACACACGGTAGACACTAAAGCTGAATCCATCCCTGATCACTTACATGGATAGTACCTTTTCTTCAGCTAACACATTAGGGTTGAGCAAAAATGGCTAAAGATGTTCTGGCAGTGTAGGCAAACCTGAATGTTACTGTGACAAGTGCTGACATGAATGAAGCACTTGCTATTCTTCCTGCCAAGGGAATGAGGCAGCTGTTGCTTTCTGGAGTGAATGCCCTGGTCCCCTGCAGTAACCTCCTCTGCACGCCTGTGCCCCTCTCGCAGTCACTGCAGCAGCAGCTGGCTTGCCTTGGGGTTGTGATTTATGCAAAGCAAGAAGAGTGGTCATTGTGCAGTTCCTGCAAGTGTGCTGCTCTGGGCAATTTCCTTTATAGTGCTGAGGTATAGCCCAAACCTCCTGGAAGCAGTGAAAAGTCTGCATTTTCATTCAGAAGCCTCTGAATTAGATTTATACATTGTTCAAGTATCTGAAAAGGCTGTTTTCATTACTCAGTTATTAACTAATAACAAGTATTTAAGTAAAACAGGTTTCAGCTACCAAAACTGAAGAGAGAATTTAAAAAACAGCTTTGTTTTCTGTCTGGATTTTTGAGACATTGGAGTCACTCACAACACATTGGTTTTTATAGTTCTCCATAACTATATGGGACAGAAAATTCCTGTAAAAAACTTTTTTTAAAAAACAAAAAAAAAATTTGTCTTTTCATGCTAGTCCAGAATGGGAATGAGTTTCAACATATCAGAATTTCCTGTTGAACAATGTGCCCTTTTCCCCTTATTTTAGAGCCTTTGCTAGAACGACATCTAAAATGTTGTGATCTCTGATGTGCTTTCTTATGCCTACACTGTACCTTTCTTTGTGTCCAGCATTTTGCACTTTACCTCCTTCAATTTTCTCATTTTCTTCTTCTCAAAAGTGAAATTAAACACTGAGCCTGATTTGCTTTTTTTACTCCCACATTACTTTCAGAAAAAAAGTCACTTTTAAAATCCTGCCGCTATCACACATGGCCTGTTATATATCAACAAATTAGATTTTTGTTTGATTCCAAAAAAAGTGGAGTCAGCATTTGGAACCAGACAATGTCCCTCATTTTTCTGTTTTTATTTGACAGCATGGTGTACAGGGTAAACTATTTATAGCATTTATTGCTTTTACATTTGCTCTTCCACACTAAAATATATCCATTTCAAATTAACAGTTTGGTTTAGGGCTTTAACCTAAAAAATATATATTTTTGTGTGATTACTTTAGTTCTACTCTAATTTTGCTTTCTATTCCCTAACAAAATCTAAACCCTATCCTCCAAGATGTAGCTTCTTCTGGGATTTCAGAAAAACTTTAAAAGTTCAATCCCACAAATGATTTTGAAAAGCTCAGCTTCCCTCAACTTTCAAGTGTCTAAGCTCATCGTTTTCCCATTCAAGCAGAGGGAAGACAGCTGTACTTAGTGTGGGCTATAAGCCTGCTCTTCCTCACTACTATGAACATGTCTGGACTTACCCTTGGACACAGACATCTTAGCAGTATTTAACACATCTCAGCACAAAGTCAATAGATAGTGTTAAAACACCAGCAATCACCAGTACCTGGAATCACTTCTTACAGCAGGGAAGGCAGAGGAGTGGTAGAACATATACACTAAGATTTGTAACATCAAAGTCTTTGTATTTCATAGAATCATAGAATCATTTATGTTGGAAAGAACCTTTAAAATCATCAAGTCCAACCGTTAACCTAGCACTGCCAAGCCCACCACTAAACCATGTCCCTAAGTGCCACATCTACACGTCCTTTAAATACCTCCAGGGATGGTGACTCAACCACTTCCCTGGGCAGCCTGGTCCAATGCTTGACAACCCTTTCAGTGAAGAGATTTTCCTAATATCCAATTTAAGCCTCCTCTGACACAACTTGAGGCCATTTTCTCTCATCCTATCATTTGTTACTTGGGAGAAGAGATGGACACCCACCTTGCTACAACCCCCCTTCAGGTAATTGTAGAGAGTGATAAGGTCTCCCCTCAGCCTCCTTTTCTCCATGCTAAACAACCCTCCTCACTGAAAATGAACATTACCTACCTTTGCAACAAATACTAGCCCATTCCTTGCCTACCACAACATTTTAACAAGACTTTTCTGCCCATCCAGCTGACTCCTTTTTGTCTCTTTTCATTGCCTCCTCTCCATCTGGGGATGGACGAAACCATACAAGGTGGAGCTGCATGGCACACTGGCTGTGCTCTCCGAGCAGCAATCTACTCCCATATCATCACCTGCCATACTTGGTCCATATATTCGGCCCTCCGTGTCCTGAGCAAATATGGTCTTCTAGGGACCTTAATGCATAAAGAATTCAAGTATTTAATATTCATGTCAGTGTACACATGCTTAAAGTTAAGCAGAAGCTTAAATAATAGAGGTAGTCTGCAGAATCAGGATCTAATTCTGGCAGAGGACTATGTATTGGCAGTGTAAGTTCTTCCTCCCAAAGAGCTATATAAAGTCCCTCTGAGGCCCAGATTCTAAAGCACTGGGGCCAAAATCATCCCTGGAATTACACTGTTAAGCTTCCAAAAACAATTCTGCAAAGAAAACAGTCTGTAAGCCCAGCAGATGATTTTGATTAATAAGAATATGTTCCTAAAAGTAAAGTTACAGAGACTCTTAAAAAGTGCTATAGTGTTCTTAACTACTAAACCAAAATGTGAAACAAAGACACCTTCTAAGATAACATACACTTGAGGTTACAAATTACCTGACAGATTTCTCAAAAGAAAATAGCTAGCCCTAAACAAAGAGGGAGATGCTGAGGGGTGGTACCCATAAGTGTGTTTTGTCTTTGCCATCTACATTTTGGAAACATTTTTGGAGGTTGCGTTGCGTGAGGCAGCCAAATCACCCCTAATTAGAAGTAAGCATGAGATTAAATAAGCTTTCTGTAAAAGCCTGTTAAAAGAAAATCCTCCATTTCTTCTACTCTCAGCCCCTTTTGTTATCCCTGCTTCACATTCTCAGCACCTTCCAGATGTGCGTGTGTGTGCATGTCTGTGTGTGCAAGCTTTCATTATCATGAGCGCTGCTATTTGTGAGGGACTAGTTTTTATGAATAAAGGAGTCAGAGTTCATGTGCCAGCCCACCATCTCCCTCCCTGTAATAAAATCAGTTTAAAGAACATGGCACTTCAAAAAACTCTATATTTGGATTGTGTTTATATGGTCTTGCAGATTTTGAGTTGTTTTGCAGGGAGAATGGGAACAGAGTTCCATTTATTTGCAACTATTTAAATCTTACATTTCACTGAAGAGTTGCAGGAGGCTTGAAGAACTGAAGGACAATAAAAAAAGACATAAAAATAACAAGAATAATGAGAAAATCACAGGCTTTCACAATTCTTTCTCCTTAATCTCTTCCCTTGCTTCAGGGTATTTTCCTTTTTCGATTAGCTTGTTTTTCCTTGTATTTACCTCAGAGATGTACACAACCACATCAGTGCTGCAATGCCATAATAAGTCTCTTTGCTGCTGCCAGCCCACTGTCCCAGAACCAAATATGAACTTTCACAGTTTGCCGATAACAGCCTCTTTTCTTCTTTCCTGTTTATTCCAGTTCTTCTCAACTTTTATGGGAAAAAAGCATTTTAGTATTTAATTTTGATTTTCCGTGTACATTCTAATAACAACTAATCAATTGAGCCCCTAGGGAAACTGTCATGTTTCCTAGTTTTTTGATTCCTATATGGCAGTAGGCTAGAGGTATGCGCCATGCTGCTCTGTGATAAAAAGGCTGTTCAAGAGAGCTATGGAGATGATCAGGGCATGACCAGAGAACTTCACAAACTGAGGCCCCAACAAAACTTAGCTACCATCTGAATGCATGGGTTAAGGATCACAGTTTTGGGCTTGCACGACCCAGTTCTGCATCATTCACATGCTGGAGTACCACTACAATGACACATGTGGACAAACCTTCTCTTATTGACCCCAAAACTGGAAGTACTGGAGACATCCACACAGGCTGACATAAGCCAGCCCATGTCCAAACACAGTCTGGCAGCATCAGGCCAATTCTGCACCTGAACTAATGCACTTGGCCAAGGGCTTACTACCTTGGATGCCTCACCACACTAACACAGCTGGACTCCATCTGGATCCAACAGCCTATTTTCACAGAAGTCTAGGCTTGCCCCAGCTGTGTGGCCACAGACCTCAAAATCTCTGCTAGATAAGACCTAGTTTCCCTTGAGGTTGAGCTCTAAACACATTTGTCTCCTGCGCAGAAATACCCATAAGATGTTGGGGGAAAGGAAGGTGGACAAGAGACTTTTCAGCTTGGAGGGGTAAGGGAAGGCCATACAGGACAGCAGGAATAAAGGAGAGACAAGCAAAGAGTGACAATCTGTGAAGAAAGGCCACAATGGCAGACAGGGAATTGTCTGCAGACTCCTGATGCTGCTCGTTGTCATTCAGAAAAATACAAGCATAATGTTTGAAATTATAGGCAAGCCCTCAACTGTCAAAAAGAAAATGCACTCTGACTTCTGCACACAAAAAAAAAGCTGCAGCTTATGTTTAATTGATTGTATTTTTTTCAGTTTCCAAGGGAACAGAACATATAGTGATTGAAAGCACATGTTGCTAAATTGACGCCCTGGAAAAATCCCAAGTGGCTTAATGTCATGCAGCCTAATTTAATTTGCATTAATACTACAGTTTGCCAAAAACATTGCTGGTAGTGCGAGGTTTGGTGTGTGTGTGCGCTACTGGAAAAAGTAAAGGGAAATTGTATCAATGTTTTAGCATACCATGTCCACTGACTTGCAAAATATCTCCAAGGTCCAGATCCCCAGGATTATTTAGGTGCCTAAATGCCACTGTCACTTTGAGGCAGGGTCTGTCTTACTATGTGGGGGTGCCTGTGTTTTGAATCATGTTAAAGAAGTGTAACAACAGAAGCATTTTAAAAGTTTGTTATAATTAACTCATCCTAGATATGCTGCATATTTCAGTGGTATTTCTTGTACTTCCAATGGTCTAAAATATAAAACTGATGATCTCTCTAAAACTAGAATGAAGTAAGAGTTTCCCTTCCACAGCATGGTAACAACAGCATAGCCACCAAAGGTTAGAGATTGACTAAAAAGGTATATATTAAAATTAGGATCAGAAGAAAAGCTGTTAAGATCAAGCTTAATATGCTGTGATAGTGACAGGTGAACCTCTAGCCTTGGTGACACACAAAAATATCCACGCAGCTCAGGGGCTTTAAGATTCACAACTGCCACTTGCAGGAGTAAACAGAAGTCATGATTGACTTGAGTCACTCTGGTGACTCCCTCTGCAGATTATAAGGACAAGAATAAATATGCAAATCAAGCAAACAGGAAAAAGTCAAGAAACAAATAATATCCAACAAGCAAGGTCCCTCAGGAAAAACAAGAAACCATAAGGGCATTGATACTAGGAGGAAGACCAGGGAAAGAAAGGCCTGTTCTACTGCTCAGCAGAGGGTCAGAATTATCAGGCAGAGTTTGATAAAGAAGACCAAAACATTTAATACCTTTTGCACTAGTTCTCACTAATAAATGATGTTATCACAATTAATGACATCAACAGAGAATAATTCTCAGCTTTAAATGGGAATAGATCATCTTAAATATTTTCAAATTATCAGGAACTCTTACATTTCATTTGTCATTCTCAAAGAGCTGCCAAATACAACTTAACAATCCGTTAGCAGTTATCTGTAAATAACTCAAAGTGAATGGATGAATAGAAGGGAAAGATGGTGCCAGTCTTCAGAAGATGGGGAAACGATGTGTGGAATTACAGTTTTTCTCCTTAAATTAAATTCCCAGAAAAATACTGGAGCAAATAACCAAGCTATTGATGGTCACCTACAAGAAAACAGAGAAAAGTCTAACAACCTATATGGATTTATCATGAGTAAAAAACCTGGAGGGTCATGCAAAAGAAAGTATATGTCATACACCTGGATTTCACTTTAGTCTATTTAGAATCACCAGTGACTTAGATGATGATATATGCAAAAGGATGATATTCAATAGAGAGAAGTCTGAAGCTCTGCATGTAAACTGGAATAATCCATTACCTCAATAGAGGATAGGTAACAGCAGACATGGAAGCAGTTCTGCAAAAAAGGATTGGAGGAGAGAGGGATTAACGAATGATCAGTCTACAGTATCAGACTGTTACAAGAAATACAAACACCATACGGTTAAATAAACAGAGTTATAACTTGTAAGACATCTCACATAACCCTTCAGGATTTGTCAGGGTTACAGTACTGTGTGCAGTTTCTAACCACAAAGCATTAACATCTTTTTGAGCAATGCAGGGATAGATTGCCTGGGGATGTTGTGGAGTTTCTGCCAGTCCTTGAAGGCGGGACAGACAAGCATCTGTCATGAATGCCTATACCTGTATAACATTCTGAGCAGTGCAAAGGAAAGGCATCTGTGAAGACCACATTCATGGGTCACGAATGCATCTGGAAAAATGAGCATTGCTATTAAAAAAAAAGTGAACTGTGATATTTAATATATTGCCCAAATGCAAGCAGATAATGTGTGCTGCTCTAACTGGTCTTTTCCAGTCTATGCCCAGCCTGTCACTGGCCATATGTAGTCTCCTAGTGCAGATTCTACTCAGGTATTATTGAATCTTGTACTCCCTGGGACAGGTCCCTTCATGTAGGGGTCCATGCTAGGAAAGAAAAGAACAAGGTCTCCCCTACCTGTGGCCCTGCTTACAGCAATGCATGCTGTGGTTACTTCATTAAAGGGGAGGTGGCAACAATTTGTGCCAGTGTAATTTTGTCCAGCTCAGTGTTTTTCTGAGTATATTCATTATCATGTTATTACTGGGGAGATACATGCTCTCTTCTGTGCAGTTGCAGGACATACAGATCCAAAATGGATCAAAGACACAGCCACAAGGTTTTGGTCACTTGAAAATAGAAAGGAAGTGTATCATCCACTCTTCTTTCAAAGCAGATTACAGGTAATTATGACATGTGGCACATGCATTGGAATCATTTCATTTTGCTGGCACAGCTTTCACTCCAAAAAAGCTCCATTAAAAAGCAAAACTAGAATTCAGACTCTACACTTTTTAATACATCAGTTCTGAGCTTATGCTGGGCCTGTTTTATTATATTCTATTAAGGATTTTGCAGGCATGGCACAAATTGAACGCCAAATCTATCCCTTGAAAACAAAGTTGCAGGCTGAAATTAATTCAGTTCACTGGGAAGTGGGCTAATAAGGTTGGAAGTTAAGGCTTTAGCTCATTTAACTCCCTCAAATTAAAGGCAGGCATCTACTATAAAATAGAATTCATGGTCCTCATGCATTAGGAGTCTAGTCTGCATTTTGATAATTCTGCAGGTAAGCTGCTGCTACACCTTGATTTGTCAGATCACACATCTCCTGGCTTTCTGTTCCTGGAGTAATTTCTAAAGCTTGCCTCCCTTAGGGAAACCTCTAGTGACATATTTGTAGCAGGGTTAATGCATTTTCAGTGTATGACTGTGCCTCACATCAGTGCATCCAATTCAGTCTTCCTATGTATTTCTTAGCATGATTAATAGTTTCTATAGCTTAGAGTGCCTTAGAGCTCTAAACCCACTGCTTCTTGTTAGCTCCCAAAGTGTTGTTGTGTTTTGTCATTATGCCTAACAGATTCCCTTTTCGATGCCACAACTATATAGCAGATGAGTTTGCCAAAATACCCAGCTCACAAGTTTGACTCTAACCCTAGTAGCGAAGATCTGCAATTTCAGCTTCAAAAATGCCCAGTGGTATGTCAGGTAATACAGAATCTGTTGCATTTCAATTCAGAGGAGGAATGTTACCCCCAGCAGCTGTGGCCAGGTTAGACAACTGGTTCCTGAGACTCCTGCTAACTGGGCACTGAACTTAAATGCTTTGCCTTGCCTTCACAGAAAACTACCTGTCTCCTATGACTAGTGAGGGAGCTCAGGAAGACTGCTTAATGTAGCTGGCTAAATTATGTGCCTCAAGTGGGATGGTGTGAATCCCTCCAGCTTTCTGATTGAGAAGGTCTGAAGCTGGAGGAAGGGACCCGTTCTTTTTTTCCCATAAATTTCTGCATCTATGCTTTTGGCATTGTAAATAAAGTTAAGCCTGTTTCTTTCTGTAAGTCACTGGCAGAGTTTGGAGAGCCAGACACTTAAATGAGCTGTTTTTTGATTTATCCCATGCTGATTTAGACCCACACTATTCCTTTCCTCTTCTCTTCTCTTGCCATTGTCTCTGAATCCAAATTTTTTCTCCTCTGCCAGAACATACTCATGTGTTGAGCACAAAGGGGTTCTCTTATTAGGACTAGTAAGTTCAATTTCAGGAACTTAGCAACAACATTCCTTTTAGCCCCTCACTATCATCTCTATCCAGTTAACTTCCATGGCATGATTTTCCCAAGTTTTATAATGTTCAGTTTCTGTTAGAAGCCTCATGGAAAGGGCAATCTTTTTTGATAATGCATTAACTGTGCCATGAATTACAAGTCAGAGAGACTGTTTTAATAATCCTTTTTCTCAAAGTTAAAATAAAGTATTCTAAAAAATGGACTAATGCTCATACCCAAGAGAAGTTACAAAGGAGCAGACTTATCTATGAGTTAATCTGCTTCCATCTTCCCTTATCTACACTCCTCTGATCAAATTTGCCAAAAATATTTTCCCCTATATAAAGATATGCGCCTCTCTGCTGTGCTCTGTCATACCTCTTTTCTCCTTCCCACAATTTATTCACATGTTGTCTTCCTACATTACAGTCTCCTTGTACAAGCTCCCTGAAAAAGGGCACTTTTTACATTTCAAAGCATTTTGCATGTTGTAGATGACTTAGAAATAACAAATAATAATTAGGACTGCATGTAAGCTGTTATAAATAAACAAAGATACTTATAAATATTCCACATAAATAAATGTGCTTAGATTTACCATATACCCCAGAAATGAGAGAGAAAAAAAAATTGTGATTTGGTACAAAGGACAATTTAGGCATTTGTGTGTATTGTTTGCTACTGTCACATGCACTTACCTTATCACGGTCTGTTGAAAAATTCATACAGGCTTTGCAGGGCTCTGAATGAACCTCTCTGGGGTTTTTAATCTGTTAAATTCATTGTGGAGTTTATAAACACGATTGGTTAAATCGGACTTAATTCAGAAAGATCACCTATTTTTTGTTTTGTTTTGTTTTAAATCTGCATACAGGCCAAAGAATGTACAGAGGTTAATTCCCTCTCAGGTGCACAGCATGCAGGTTGCAGATGGGTCAGCCCCTCATGTGGAGTCACACAGTTTTAACATACAATTTTTGTCCAACATTTTCTCTATATCTTACAAGTTTTTGAGCTTCCCCTGTTGTAATTACTTTTATCGCTGACTCTCGCATCTGTTCTATCTATTTTCTGTAATCTCCAAAGAAATTCCTCTTGCATTCTTTGCAGGCTTGACCCACTCTTTAAACTATGCCCCTGAGTTCTTGCACACTTGGCACAACCTCAAGGAAGGTTTACCATCTGCCTTCTTATTTCCTTCTGAATTTTGTATACTTCAGTCAAATCAACTCATACTTACCTTTCCCCAAAGAAACCAGACTTTAGTTCTGCAGTTTTTCCTATAAACAAGATCACAGAGCTGAGGAACCACATAAAAAAAACCAACTCCATGGAAACATTTATTAACGTAGTGGATGACCAGGGCAGTAAGGGAAAAACTAATAAACTGACCATGTTTATTTTCCACAGTAGTAAAGTTCATCTCTGAAAAATAATGTTGTAAGTAGATGTCCCTTACATTAAAAGAAAAAAAAAGCAACCTATTAGTAAATAATTACAAAAAGGTGCAAACATTTCAGTCCAGAGGAGTTCTAGCCAAGATTAACCATTAGTGTGTATTCTGCTCCCTGGCTCCTCCTCATGATACCTCTCACCTCTCTACCATGATACTAACATAGTGCAAAGCATAGGAACTTTCTGGGTCTGAGCCTTTAAAGCATTCTGTTGGTGTAATGCCACATTTTTGCATGAAGTACATTTGAAGCAATATAATGAAGAAAAATGAGCATAGTGAAATGTTTTAAGGTTCTGACATTTGGTTTCATTTCACAGTGGGATGAGAAAAACCAAGATCTTTTTAAATAAGTATCGTTTTGAAATGAATGCGCAATAGAAGTACTTCATCAATAATAATTTTGTAAGGATATTTCAATAACTGCTTATAAATCTTAAATACTAAATAAAGCAAACCCTGACTGTCCTAAAGATAAACCACAGCTAAAAAAGTATACTATAAATAAAATAAGTTTGTTTCTCATTATGGGACATACTTTGGTTTTCCCACTACTAAAAATTGGACAAAATATTATAATCATTTACCTTGAGCTGACAGCACATTGTTCTGGAAAGTCTGGAAGGACATATGCCAGACCTTGCTTATTTATCCAGACTCTTAGAAAAAAATTTTGAATGTTCTTCAAAAAATTTTGAATGTTCTTCACGTTTCTGGAATCTAAAATCCTGCCTTTTGGGAGCTAGCTTTTTTAATAAATTGATAAAACCTAAAACCATTCACCTCTCAAATAGGTCACAGATTTCCTTCTTCTCTCATACTTTATGTGCCATATAAGCAAATTGAAGATTCACTGAATACACTAGATAAACAGGCAGATAAACAGCACCACTCCTATTTCTGTGGTTTTAGGTGCTCTGATTATTGGGTCATAGAACAAATGTTTGATTCCTTCTTCTATACCATTTTATTTCTCCTGATCTGTGTATTTTATGCTCTCCCCATTCAGGGGGACTTTCTTCTCACCTCATTTTGTTTGTCCAAAAACTGAATATGAAGTTTAAGCCTTAAGGCGTGTATACTCACTCCTTTTCTAGTCTATGAGCTGTGAGAGGAATATCCAGAGGGCAATTCAGTGGTGTAGTATGTGGAATGAAAATAAAAACCAGTCAGCTACACATGTAAGTATCACACAAATGCTACGTTACTGGAAAGCAGTTCTGTCCTTATCCCTTGTTTTGCATGTACTGACTTTGATCTTCCAAGATAACTGCCACTGAGTCTGGCTTGCAGAACAGTCATCATTTCATCACATTGAATCAGTCTAAATTCTGAGTGACTTTGCTGGTTGGAGCTACTTTGGTCTGTAGAAAAACCTTGGAAAAATACAGTTATATACTTTTTAAAGAAAATGAAGATTAAGTAATTGAAAATTAATGAAAATCCATTTGGTCTCACTTGGTTAAAATTGTACAAATAGTGTAAAAAATTATGAAATTTCTGGTGTAAAATTTTACTGTCATCTAACATTTTTCAGTCTTTATTAATCCTGATTAGCAGGAAATGTTAAAAATTATGCAGATGTTTTGATTTATTTATTTTTATAGTAATTTGGATTATCATATGCAAGTTCATAGTCACTATTAATTGGCACAAGCACTGTACATATTTTTTCCTCAGCCAGCACACTAGAACCTGATGCAGCATCAAAGAGATTCCACTTCAGAGCATCAGCTAACAGGGTTTGTTTTGTATGTCATTGTTATGCAGCATAGTGTAGAGTGCTTTGGCAAGCAAAAAAAAAGAAGAGGGGAAAAAAGATATAACAGAACTTCTCTCTAGTAGATTCTCTCTCTAGTAGAGTACCTATAAACTGATCCAGAGCAATATGTTCATCTCTCATAAGACATAGCTTTGTAAAGTTGAGTTTGCTTATGGCCTTCACAGAACAAGATTTTCAGGAAGGTGACAATGGGGGGAGGCATACAAAGGTCTGCAAGTTTATCAGTGTGGAAATAAAAGTTGGTAATCTCCTTTATCCACAGCCCTCCACTCCATCTTGGCTAGTAAATGAAGTGGAATGCAGTTTTCAGATCCCTTGAGAACAGAGCCTTAGATTTTTTTTTTATTAAACACAAGGAGTTTATCTTATTTATATATGTTAGTATCAGGTGAGCCAACATCTGGCATTGTGTTTCACAAATATAATACCTTGATACTGTTTTGTGAATGTTGAGGCACAGGTGCTGGACTGACATACTTAACGTATTCTCTCGTGAGTAATACTGTTTACTCTTGGAGGTGGTATTTTGGTGCTATGATGGGTTGACAGTAATTGATCAGACTAGGTAATCTGTTATTTTACAGGCTTCCATATAGAGCACCATCAAATGCTAAGGTGCTGTACTTCTGTTCATCTTTGCTGGAGAGGAGAAATCAATGAACACCAAGGAATTCAAATTCTCTCTTGCCTCAGCTCATATGTACACATAATACCTGCAGTAATCTTGAGGCCTATCCAATCTGCCTCCAGGAAAAGCTCTGGGGAAAAAAGAAAAATAGATAAAGATGAGGTGGATATTATGAGTGTACCAATGGACCCCTCCACATTTCTGTACGAGCCAGTGGCAGTAAAGTAGCTCTTTTACCTATATTATGCATAGAAACAGCAGCTTTGCAAAAGGAAATAGTTTCTCCTCTAAAATGTCTTCCTCATTCCTTTCAGTTCATTTACTACATAGTTTTCACCATATAAAAGCATGAACAGATATAGTTACTTGCATGTTTGCTTTTGAATCAGAGGTTTCAGCTACCTAATTATTCCACCCCGAGAAACAGAGTAGAAATTACTTGTGCTCCGTGTGCCCATGGAATAGTACTAACAGTTAAATGGCTTCAAAAGAAATGCTGTGACAAAATCTTTTTCTTTGACACAGATGCACCACGGAGCCACAGCCTCAAAAACACCAGAAGTTCAGAACAAGCAGAAGGGATCACGTCCAGCTTCACCCTAAAAGCTCCACCGTATCCCCAGTTTGAGCAATCACAGGACCCTAACAGGAGGCTGTGGTCAGGCAGACAACATAGGTTGAACATGCATACATCTTTCCCTCCAGGCACTTGAACTTCTGGGTGAAGGAGGAGGGACGAGACTGAGGGAGCCTACAGATCTAAGAACAAATTCTGGTAAATATGTAACAGTCTCCAGGATGGCACAGGATTTTAAAAGAGGCAGACTACGGTACATGGATGGAAGTGAGTGATCTTGGGTGCTCCTCTGCACTAAATGTCTAGGAGACATGCAAGTCTAGCTGCAGGAGAATGGACTTGCTGGTTTGAGCCTAATCTCCACTGTGGTTTCTCGTGTGTCTCAGGCCCAGTGCCGTTTGCTGGGGTAGTCAGGTCACACAACCCAGAGAATTTTTCAGTTATAATCAGCAGACAACTTCTGAACATTTGGACATTCCTCCAGCTATAGGCTCAGACACATCCCACCTCACTTGTATGACCCAAACAGGTCCCCTGGCCTCCCCCTGCATCGCCGGGGAGAGGCAGGACTCAGGGCCCTCAGCCAAAACTGTGCCTGGAAACCCATCTCCTCCTCTTGCGGGTGAAGGGAGGATGAGGAGGGTCCTCACCCACAGACCATATTAAGTGCCTGGAGGTACAAGAGGTGAAACTGCATTCACATTCTCTAGATTTCTTCATGTTGTGCCTCTCCACCAGCCTCATTCACTGCTCCTTTCTCCATGGATCTTGGAGCCTCTAATGTCCTTCTCTGAACTGCTGCCTCTGCTCGCTCACAGGACACCCCACTCCTTTCCCTGTTCCCGGCTGCTGCTGAAACGGCTTACCACAGGAAGATAGCCATCAGCCATGCTTCCTCTCACAACCAAGTAATAAAAGAGACAGCTATGAAAGGAATACAATTTCAAAAATCTTTGTATCAGCCCAATAATTGCTAGAAATTAAATGCCTCTTAAATATATTCCTAACAACCTTTGGACCAATATGTTTACCTCATGTACAGCAAAACTTCCAAACAAATTAATATACTTGTGTTTGGGGATGGTTTAAAATAGACTTTCTTTTATTTTATGAAACTCACCAGCTCTTTGACAAATATGGGAATATCTTGTATAACTTTTCCATTTTTGCAGAATGTGGAATAAGTAGCAAGTTACACCTATGAAGCTAAGGCAACAAAACCTATTAGACTTGTAGTCTTAAACGAGACTTTAAACGCACTTTGTTACAGCAGTTTAAATGAAGTACGATGCCACTAATGCAATTGGAGAAAACATAATTATGCTGTTTCTGCTTCAGAAGAAATCTGAGATGCATGCTTATTCTTATCAAGGACTGAAAGCCTGAAACCAGAGCTTTATTTTCTGTCAAAAAGTCTTAACACAGGCTGAGTGGAGTTCTACCAGCAACACTTGTTGCCTCAGCTCTGATCCTTTCTTGCATATTCTGTCAAATCAAGAAAAACTTCGCTCTGGTCAAGTAGCAGTGGTAGGTAAAAGTACAAACGCTCCACGTACATGCTTGAATAATTCAGTGCATGACTGAAAGCTGTATAAGACTGCAGTCCAGCCAAGATTTGCATAATCAGTCCCTAGTAATATCTCTGTAGTAGCCAGTTCAGTTGCTCTTCTTTAACTTTTGTAGATAGTCATTGGGGGATATGCAGGAAGTGCTGATGCTGGCATCTGACAGCTGCACTCCTTCATCTACCTGAAGCTAATTTAAAAATTTCATTAACAATGTTACAGTAGCTCCAATAAAGATAAATCTCTTGAACTGTCTACTGAAGTTAAGTCATTTTGTAAATTAACTTGCTTCATTTATCTTGGGTTTGTCCATGAGTATGGAGTTCCTCACATTTATTCCAGATGAATTAAACGCTGAATAATCTGTGTAAGTAATGCAAGCTCCAAAGCCAATTTATGAGCACTTTATTGTAGGCAGCCTTGTCAAACAATTCATGAGGAGCGAATGGAGGGACTAGGCTTGTCTCTTTCCCTGTTTGCTACTTAAGTTTTTCACCATTTCTTTGGGGAACTGAGTTGTGTCTGTGGGATTTCATTTGCTTTGTAGCGAAGATTTCTTTTTAATACTTGGCTTTTAGTCATACAAATTACACTATGTACTCAACTTCCCAACAGATAAATCAATGTGGACCTGCAGAAGGACTAGTAATTTGTGATGCTGAAGTTCCTCTGTGATGGAGTAGGAACATTTCAAAGAATCAGAGACAGTGGAAGATGAGTTTGTAAGTTCAGTGTGAAGTCTTACAGTCATCACGGGTGGTTTTTTGGATCAGGAAAAAATATACCCACAGGTTGCTTTGGCTGCAGAACATAGAAAGCCATGAATTCAGCTATACAGATTGCCAGATAGAATTTACTTCTACTTTTCCCCTGTCACCCCCAACCAGGTGGGGATTTTCAAAAGCACAAGCAGGCAGTTAAGTGCTCAGTTAGACTGAAAATATATGGAAGTTCATTGCTCCACTTCTCTGCATTGAGAAACATATCTTTTTGTTAGCTTTGTGTCAAATGTAGAACTGCTACAAACAGTTTCATGAATACTTTAGAATAATATTTTACAATAATTTAGATAAATTTGATGTCCTTATTCATGCATTGGTGCCTATGAGTACTTGCTGTATAAAAACTAACGCTTCAACTGTTTATGAGAAACAGATTTAACCATTTCAGTATTCATAAGATTTGCCTGACAATTTTCTGTTGAATTTAAAGTAAAATTTAGAAAACATAGGTATTATTTACACATTGCACTTTGAGCAACAGGTCTCCATATTTGACATCTGAATACAACTTGATATTTACACATGCATTTCTGCTCCCTAAAGGACTGTCATCCTTATATCTTTGAAATGTGCTCTCTGAGAATGTTTTTGCCTATTCTGCTGCTCAGGGGTCCCGGGAAGGGGTAAACTGCATAATCTGAAGGGAGGACAAAGTGTCCCTAGAGGCCTGCCTGGCCAAGAGAACCAGGGTAGCAAGCAAGAATGTCCTTGTATTTCTACAGCAGCAAGGTGCGACAGGGTGTAGAAGAGAAAAAGTAGAGTTTTGAAATACCTTCCGTAGTAAGAGCAAAGGTTTGGAGATGACTGAAGTTTACTAGAGCCCTCTTGCCCATAGGCTCAGTTAGGCATGAGCCTGAGACCCCTCTTCAATGGAGCCCATGGCAGAGGAGAGGTAAGATGCAGCAAGCAACATCCACTGCAGCTGCATCACCAGCACCATGTATTTGCACTCCTTTGCCTAAGGTCTCCAGTAGTCTAAAGCAGACCTCAAGATTCACTTTTGTTTGGCAGAACTCTGGACTTCACATGAAAAAATGCAGTTTTTAAAATTCTACAATGGCCCCAGTGTATAAGTGACTATCACTTGGGGCACCTCCCACACAGGACCAGTTGGCTAAGCAGCTAAGGGAGCACAGAAGACTGGACTTATCATCAGTCTGATGATTGCCAAGACTATGAGTCAGCCATGCTCTCAAAGGTAGAATGCTCCTCCTTCCTCACCCAACAGTGCAAAAGGGTTCATTACTTCAGACATCGATGGTTGTGTGAACAAGTTACCCAGAGAAGTTGTGGATGCTCCATCATTGGAAGTGTTCAAAGTCAGGTTGGATGGGGCTTTGAGCCCTGATCTAGTGAAAGATGTCCCTGCCCATGGCAGGGGTTTGGACTAGATGATCTTTAAAAGTTCATTCCAACCCAAACCATTCTGTGATTCTATAACACTGATTGTGTGCTAATACCGGGAATCTGAAGAACTAGTGTGCCCTTTGTCAAGCATATGGAAAGAATACAGCAGATGTGAAAGGATTCAGGGATCCATCATGGTCATCTGTGACAAGTGTAAACATGGGCCATGAAGCAAGTGTTTCAAGGATGCCGTAACCACACATCTGATTGGACACTAACTGGCCTGTGTTTTATGTTAGCTACACACAGGCACTAGGGTACATACTGCCCTGAGGCTTCCTGCTTGGGCAGTAAAAGCCTGCAAGACCCATAAAGGCAAGAGCTGATGGGCGTAGGATTGAGAGGCACTGAGAACTGTGTAACAGGTTCTGTACAAACAACTCCCTGCCTGCCAGTCTTGACACCCAGGAGAGTTGGAACAAGGGATCACCTCTCATAGCCAGACCAGAAATACTAATCTACCATTTGTTTCACAGTCTCCAAAGAGTGACTGGTTCTTCTCCTGTTCCCAGTTAGCTCCTACAACAAGAAGTGATAAACAAAAACAAGGAATATTTTTATTCTGTCATCTGAAACAAGAGAAATGATCACCTGGTTTACCTCAAATTCTTATTGCTGCGATGTCTCCAAAAATGTGCAGTTGATGAAGACTCTGGCAGCTCCAACTGATTACTGGAAAATTGTTTTCAGGAAGATCTATTCTAAGAATCCTTTATTTTAAGAGATATGTACAAAAGTACCTAGTTTACAGATAGCTGTTATTACTGAAGATGACATGCAAAGTATATGTAGTTGACCAAAGCTAGCTGTGCTAAAAGATACTGGACATTGCTTAGCATTAACTGATTTCCACTAATGACAGTAAACTGGAGTACAAAACCATTACTAGATTAAAATTAGTACTTTTAATGCTAGATGAGGTAGCAGACATTGCAGTATAATAAAAGAGGGTTTTTTTTAAAATCAACCCTAATGTGGACTATGTGATAGATGTAATACACGCTGAATCCAGTTGCTGACCTTTAGCCAACACTCCAGGAAAACTGTAAATTGTTTGGAATATGATGATACTTGTATGCTGCCAAGAAGCAGCAAATTTACAAACTAAAAGAGTCAGGTCATTCAGTCAGGGGAAATCTGGAAGAAAAGTAGAAGTTGGTAATACAAGAACCATCTGAAAACTGGACAATATAGTAAAATAAGATATTTTCAAACTTACAGCTGCAGTATATTCAGTTACAGTGTGGGTGCTTTTCACACGCAGCCTGGAAAATCAAATATCAGATTTAAGAGATTTTTCAATTTATCACTATATAGTGTAAAAAAACCCTTGAAAATAGCACAAACTGCATCCAAATACTTGGAAAAAATACATAGGATATTTATGTGATTAGATAATCTCCTTAGGGTAGAGCAAGAATGCCCGTTAGAACCTCTGTATCAGGAAAAAAATAAAAAGTCATTTAAAATTGTTCTACACAGTAAACACACGGAAACTATTAAATGTTCATATTTCAGCATATTCACTGAAGTAAAGGCATACTTTAAGACTATAGATATTTGGCAATAAATTGCTTATATGAGCAAATCTTCCTCTTTAGGTTAACTAAGAATTTTGAATTATGGCTGTGATAAGGCAACATTTATCCTATGTATCTTATTAAAAGAAATCAGGCCGGATTGTATGCTGATTTACAAGTGGAGAAATCCCCATGGAAGGTGACTTCATTATGCAGGCTATAAACCAACACAGAACTTGTCTTACCATATTTAATTCAAGATATTCATGTAGCCCAAAGAAATGCTTTCATTTACACAGACTTAACCTCAGTGACTTTGGTAGGGCAGGGCATCCAAAGATGAGATCAGAACTGAACTCTTTAATTTGAAAATACTGAAAGGGAAAACAACCATAACACAATTAGAGAGTGTATTCCTTCCTGTATTAGGAAGAAGAAAACTGAGCTTAATGAATATACTAAGCTCATACTAACATCCTTTTCATAACTTAAAGAACACCCAGAAGAGCAACATTTTGGTGTAAAACTAAATTAAATGCTTTTAAATTAATATACTGAATATCAAAAATCACTAAAAAGAAATCTGACAAGCTATGACAACTAAGAATTGGAGTTTTCAGTCCTTTTCTGGTTACTGTGTTCTAGTGCCTAGCATTACTTTACATTGAAATTCTGCAAAGTAGTCCTACTATCTTCCCTGTCTTTCTATTGCAATGAAAAAATTAAATTATTTAGGATGACTAAATAAGTAAACCATGGAACACCAGTCTGCTCAAAACAAATGTGACTTTTACAAAAGTATCTTTTATTATTATAGTGTCTCAGAATTTTTTTAATCTTAGGATATAGAAAACTTGATCTTAAGATTTTATTCTATCCAGACTTTCAAAAATACATTAAACGAAGATTTTCAGTTATTCCACAACCTGTTTATGTGGTGTTTCAAGACAGGGAGGTAATAAGAAAAGGCGAAACACTATCAGGTGCGTCTTTCTTTAATGGAAAAGTCATTATAACTTGGACTAGATAGGTTCTTTTCACTTGAGATCAGGAACTAAATTTGTAAATTAAGGGTCAATATGTCAAAACTTTTATCTAAAAATATATATATGCATCTGGTAGGGTTTTAAAAATTAGACACTTTGTCTCCTTTAAACCAGTGCAAGCTCACCTGATTTTTTTTTTTTAAAGCTTTCTGCCTCTGCCAGTCTTTAAATAACTTTTAATAGCAAGTCACCACATTCTTGCTTAATTACATGATTCTAAAAAAATGCAAGTAAGAGAAAAATTTAGTTCACATTTTGGATGACAAGTAAAAAAACAAACTGTGCAAGTCAGAAGGTCAAATGTGAACTAAAAACTTTGAAAGAGAAGCTGTTTGTAATTATGAGGTTACCTATAAAAATAAAATATTAAAAACACTTACTTCACTCCCTGACTGACCAGGCTCTTGTGTTCAAACCTTAATCTTCTGATTGCACTCACACCAATATTTGCAATATCCTCTGCTAGGTGGGAAAATATTATCACATCTTGCAGAGGAAACACAGAACCTCTGCACACAAATTTTGGCAGATTAAAATTTTTCTCGGTTCATCTTTTGGTTTTCATTACGGCCCTTAAAATTTGCCTCCAGCTTTCTGGGTACCATTTTTGTTTCTATAATCAACTGCAGACTCAAAAGCAAGGAAAACTTGGTTTTGCACTTTTAGCACTTTGGCTCCAGTCCTGCAAACATCTCTGTGCAGGTGGGCCCACCCTGTTGAAATCACTAGTTCACTATAGTGTTATTTTAATCATTCTGCTTTATTTTTTGTCCATTTTTAACTTTGCATGGTCCTTTTTTCCCAGAGAGATGACTGCCACTGAGGAAAATGGTGACAGAGATGCAGCTGAGCCGATGCCAGGAGATGCAGAAAAGTTTATAGGCAAAATTTGTCAGATTACACCAAAATGAGTTTTTCAGAGGTGTTAATCACCAGCTCCTGTGTACACACCTCACTCCCACAGAAATCAACTGACTAATGAGTGTAGCTGTCCTGAACTGTTTCAGGAACTGGAGGGCACTAAAACAAAGGCCAGCTGGGATTTGAAGTAAGGACCACCTCCACCACCACCCTCTCTGCTACGCTACTGTACTGCAGATTGCTCCCTCTGCAGCAGTCAGAAGTAAGTGTCTACCTATGTCCCACTGCAACAATTCACAGACTCTTGTAGTTGTAAAAAGAACACCTAAACTATGAGGCTAGGTGAACATGCATTGTATAAATCTCTCTTTTCCCCATAGCTAGAGGAGGGAGATGAGTTTGAGCAGAGGAGCATGGAGCTACACCCTTGCGCACCTGGTAGACTTTGTCTGTTAGAGCTTGTCTAGCAGACCCAAGGCATACTGAAAGCCAGGAAGACTTGGGTTACAGAAGGCATGGATTTTAATTCTAATTAGTAGCCAAAGACTGCTATTAGCTTCTCAATACTTCTAGGCCCCAATTTGAACTACCTTTGGAAATCCAGTCTTGGTGACTCAAGCCCTTCCGAGACACTTTTTTAGACTCCTGAATTGTTTACACATATTTTTAACTTTAGTAAACCTTCAGTCAAGCACCACTTCAGATATTTATGGTCCCTGAGCTTTTATCTTGCACCAGCCAGGAAAAAGGGTTGTATTTGTGAACACTGTGAGTAAACAAGAAGTCTAAAAATTCAAAATATATTGCTGTTCTGATTTAATTTAAGAAGATTTAAAGTTATTTTAGGAATTGCATCTTATTGGTTTATCTGTTAGAGGAAATCTCCTGCTACTAGAGATAAGGCAAATCAAACAGCATCTGGGAAAAAAGCACGCACACACACTGAAATCATCCCTCTGTGTTAATCTCTAATCCCTGGATATTTCAGGCAGTCTTAAAAGCAATATCTTCTTACAGTGGGAGGAGCTGAAGAACAACAAATACATTGTGTGGGGATTAAAGCAGTTGGACACTTTGTGGATTCAGGTCTTCCATGACTTCTGTCCTTTGGGCACCCAGTTAGAAAGTGGGCCAGCACTGCGTCCTTGTAGCAAAGAAGGCCAGTGGTAACCTGGGCTGCATTTGGAGAAATGTTGCCAGCAGGTCAAGAGACATGATCCTTTCCCTCTACTCAGCACTGGGCTGAGTGCTGGGCCCAGTGCTGGGCTCCCCAGTACAAGCGAGAGATGGAGCTACTGGAGATCAAGTCCAGCAAAGGGCCGCAAAGATGATTAAGGGGCTGAGAATCTCCCATAGGAGAAAAGGCTGAGAGAGCTGGGACTGTTCAACCTACAGGAAAGAAGGCTCAGGGCGATCACATGATGGTCTACAAACATCTGAAGGGAGGGCACAAAGATGATGGAGCCAGGCTCTTTCCGCTGGTGTCCACTGGCAGGGCAAAAGGCAATGGGGACAAACTGAAACACAGGAAGTTCCATCTGAACATCAGGAAACACTTCTTTACTGTGAGGGTGACTGAGCACTGGCACTGCCAAGAGAGGTGGTGGACTCACCATCCTTGGAGGTCTTCAAAACTGTCTGGATGTGGTTCTGGGTAAGGGGTTCTAAGTGGTCCTTCTTGAGCAAGGGGCTTGGACCAGATGACCTCCAGAGGTCCCTGACAACCTCAACCATTCTGTCATCTATGGGGCTTTCCCACTGGTGACACAGGGTGAGTCCTTCTCCCCTGACAGGCCTTAGAGGAGTGAGTCAGAGCACTCTGTTTGCTCCAAGGAGGTCACGAGGATTCCCTGCCTGCATTGCTGGGCTGCCCATTGCTGGGCCCTTGTGCTCGGGGGCACCAGCCTTTCATCACAGGACCTGACAAACCTGAGGTAAAACACCAGCCTCACCACAAGGCAAGGCCATGTGAATATGGCCAGCGTCCTGTGAAGCAGGGACTTTCTCCCCTTGGGGTGTTTGCCATCCTTGCTGGGCAGTGGTTGGGGGGCAGCCCCAGAGACCACTGTGGAGCACCTGTGACTGCCTGTGGGCCCCACTGCTCTTTAGCAGCCCCTGCCACTGTCCCGGCGCGTTTTGCTCAGGGCTCCTGTGGGCGCACACACACGGTGTGCACACTCAAGCAGGACCGTGGGCTTGGGCTTGAGTCTTGGCTTTGAGGAGAGCAGCAGCTCTGGGCACTGAGCTAAGGCTGCCCCTTCCCTTGCTCCTCTCCCCGCTGCTCAGCTGTGGGGGGCTGGGGGTCCCACACAGCGGCCGCCCCAGGGCCACGGGCCCCGCTGAAGACTCCCAGCAAGTTCCTCTGGCTTGCCTGAGCACCTCCTCCTTCAGGTACCCTCTGCTAGTTCAAGTCGTGCTGGTCACCTGGGAGCTGGGGCAGGGGGCTGGGGGTCTGGGACTGGTGGGCAGCGTGCCTGGGGGCAGCTAAGGGGCAGGTGTGGAGGGCAGCCCCCGGGACTGGCTTCCCCACAGGGCGGCTGTTGCTTTTCAGCCCTCAAGGAGACCTTCCGGGAGGCCCTTATGTCCCCTCTCCCACCGCTTGGCCGCATTCGCTCTGCTCTTCTCTTCCCCTAGCACGAGGAAAGCTCAGGCATGTTGCACGCGTCTCTTTGCAGGACAAGGTGTCACACGCTGAGGAAGCCCTGGAGGAGAGCGGCTTTGCCGTGACGGCCAGCAGGAGCCAGCCACAGCAGGCAGGGCAGGCAGAGGCATCAGAAGACAACCCATGCCCCATCTGCCTGGGAGAAATCAACAATGCCACCTGCGTGGCCTCGTGCTTCCATCTCTTCTGCTTTGGCTGCATCCAGCGGTGGGCCGCGATGAGAGCTGTGTGTCCACTCTGCAGGAGACCTTTTGATCGTGTCCTGCAGGTGCTGCCAGCAGACGAGGAGGAGGAAGAGGATGGAGCTGGCTCTTCTGCCTGCCACCAGAGGAACGTGGCCCGGGAGAGGTCCCGGAGCAAATCCCCACGGCGGCACTACGTCCTGGACAGATCTGCCATCAACAACGAGCCCCCAGCTCGGAGGAGGAAGCCTGTGGGGAGCGACCGAGCGTTGAGGGGTGACAGAGCTTCAGGGCCCCCAAACACCACCTCCCAGCAGGCTCCTGTACCCAGTGCTTCCTGGGCGCAAACCCCACCGAGCGCAGGGGAGCGCGTGGTCAGCCTTGGGGATGGAGCCTGCATCTACATTGGCACACTGGCACTGCCACCCCTGCACATGCAGCTCTCCTTTCGGAGAGTGCAATAAACATCCAGTTGCTTTTCACGGGGTGTTTTTTCAAAACCAAAGAACAACCCATTGCCGGGAATACTCTCCAACATTGTCTCAACAACATAGGAAATCCACAGGGGAAAATTTCCTGAAGCGCGTGGTAATTTTATTTGACTGTGGTGGATTGACCTTGGCTGGCTGCCAGGTGTCCACCAAGCTGCTCTGTCTCTCCACTTCCTCAAGTGGTGGGGAGAAAATATAGCGAAAGGCTCATGGGTCGAGGGAAGGACAGGGAGATCACTCAGCAATTACCATCACAGGCAAAACAGGCTCATCTTGGAAAAATTAATTTGATTTATTGCCTATCAAATTCAGAGTAGGATAGTGAGAAATAACAACAAATCTAAAAACACCTCCCCCCACCCCTCCCTTATTCCTGGGTTCCACTTCACTCCTGGCTTCTCTATCTCCTCCCCTTGAGTGGTGCAGGGGGACAGGAAATTGGGGTTGTGGTCGGTTCATTACGCATTGTCTCTGGCGCTCCTTCCTCCTCACACTCTACTCCTGCTCCAGCGTGGGGTCCCACCCATGGGAGACAGTCCTTCACAAACTTCTGCAACATGAGTCCTTCCCATGGGGTGCAGTTCTTCATGAACTGCTCCGGCATGTGTCCTTTCCACAGAGTGCAGTCCTTCAGGAACAGACTGCTCCAGCATGGGTCCCCTGCAGGGCCACATGTCCTACCAGAAAACTTGCTACAGTGTGCACTCCCCTCCACGGGCCACAGGTCCTGCCAGGAGCTTGCTCCAACATGAGCTTTTCATGGAGGCACAGTTTCCTTCGGAGCACATCCATGTGCTCTGGCATGGGGTCCTCCATGGGCTGCAGGGGGATAAACTGCATCACCATGGTCTTCGTAGAATCATAGAATCATTTAGGTTGGAAAAGACACTTAAGATCATTGAGTCCAGCTATTAACCTAACACTACCAAGTCCGCCATTAAACCATGTCCCTAAGCACCATGTCTATACATCTTTTAAATACCTCCACTCAACCACTTCCCTGGCCAGCCTGTTCCAATGCTTGATAGCCCTTTTGGAGAAGAGATTTTTCCTAATTTCCAATCTAAACCTCCCCTGGCACAGCTTGAGGCCATTTCCTCTTGTCCTATCACTTGTTACTTGGGAAAAGAGACTGACACCCACGTCACTACAAGCTCCTTTCAGGTAGTGGTAGAAAGCAATAAGGCTTCCCCTCAGCCTCCTTTTCTCCAGGCTGAACAACCCCAGTTCCCTCAGCCGCTCCTCATAAAATTTGTTCTCTAGACCCTTCACCAGCTTCATTGCTCTTCTTTGGAAGTGCTCTAGCACCTCATTGTCTTTGTTGTAGTGAGGGGCCCCAAACTAAACACAGTACTCGAGGTGCGGCCTCACCAGTGCCGAGTAAAGGGGGGACAGTCACTTCCCTAGTCCTGCTGGCCACACTATTTCTGACACAAACCAGGATTCTATTGGCCTTCTTGGCCACCTGGGCACACTGCTGGCTCATCTTCAGCCAGCTGTCGACCAGCATCCCAGGTCCTTTTCCACCAGGCAGCTTTCCAGCCACTTTTCCCCAAGCCTGTTGCGTTGCATGGGGTTGTTGTGACTCAAGTGCAGGACCTGGCTCTTAGCCTTGTTGAATCTCACACAATTGGCCTCAGCCCATCGATCCAGCCTGTCCAGATCCCTCTGTAGAGCCTTCCTACCCTCAAGCAGATCAACACTCCCTCCCAACTTGGCATCATCTGCAAACTTACTGAGGGTGCACTCAATCCCCTCATCCAGATCATTGATAAAGATATTAAACAGAACTGGCCCCAATACTGAGCCCTGGGGAACACCACTTATGACTGGCTGCCAGCTGGATTTAAGTCCATTCACCACCACTCTTTGGGCCCAGCCATCCAGCCAGTTTTTTACCCAGCGAAGAGTGCACCCGTCCAAGCTATGACAAGCCAGTTTCTCCAGAAGAATGCTGCGGGAAATGGCATCAAAGACATTTCAAATGTGCTCCGGTGTACTCAGCACATCATGGAGCAGACTGAAGGACCTCGCTAGCACAATGTCACTCGAACATTGGCATGCCACCCCATGGCTTATCACTAGCAAACCTGGTTTTGTCCCTTTCCCCCTTCAAATCTAGTTTAAAGCTCTTTCAATGAGCCCTGCTAACTCTAGTGCAAAGATCCTTTTTCCCACTTTGAGACAAGCATACCCTATCTGTCACCAGCAGGCCTGCTGTCATGTAGACCAACCTGTGGTCAAAAAAACCCAAATTCTGTTGGTGACACCAGTCTCGGAGCCAGGTATTGATCATCTGAGTCTTCCTGTTTCTTCCAACATTATTCCCTGCAACTGGAAGGATAGAGGAAAAAAAAACATTTGTGCTCTTGATCCCTTAACCAGTTGTCTCAAGGCCCTCAAGTCTCCTTTGATCAACCTTGGACTTCTTATTGCAACTTCAGCGCTGCTTGCATGAAAAAAGCAATAATGGATAATAACCTGAGGGCCGTGCCAGGGTAGGAATTTTTCTTGGAACATCTTTAACCCGGGCCCCAGGGAGACAGCAGACTTCCCTAAGAAGTGGGTCCAGTCTGCATATTGGGCGATCTGTTCCCCTCAGAAGATAGTCTCCTCTGACAATGACCTGTCTTTTTTTCTTTACGGAAGTGGTTTTGATGCGGGGCGTAGGCTGACTCCACCTTGGTGACACCTCCGACCTAGACGGACCATCGTCCTGGTCACTGTTTGGTTCCACTTGCAGAGCCTCCTATCTATTGTACCAGGGCACCTGGGAAGGTGGGGCAGTCACAGAGGAGACGTGCCTGCTGCCTGCTGGGCAGGAACTTGTCACCATTGCCCCCTACCCCTTAAGCCACCGCGTCCTGCCAGGTGGAGGGAGGACAGGGAATCCTCCGCATCATGTGTGCTGTCTGCCTGGCAGGCCTGTCCCAGGGATGGCAGGGTGCAGTTCCACCAGTCGATCTCCTCAGACTCCCCGATACTCCTCAGCCTACTCGCCTCCTCCCAGAGCTCTGCCACTAAGCGGAGGAGTTCCTCTGCCTGGGCGCACCTCCCACAGGCGTGCTCCCTGCAGCCGGCCGCTACTGGTGTAGGAGCAGGGCACAGCCGGCGGCCTGACACCGGGGTGGCCGCGTGTTCCCATGAGAGCTCCGGCTGGGCAGCTGCGTCAGTCGTGGAGGGTGCGGAGTTTGGAGAGGACACGGCCTTCTGCCGGGCAGATACCACTGCTCCCTGACAGAGCCGGCAGAGCGGTAGCACCCATCCTGCGCGCCCTGCCGCGCCAACCGCCGCGCTGCGCCCTGTTTGCCTGCCCTGCTGGCTAGCGCTCCCCAGGGGGTTGTTTGATAGGGGCGGGGGGCTTGGCTGCGGTCGCTCCTGGCCCCGGCCAGGTCCCTTCAGCTGCTGTCGCGCGAGCTGCGGGCTGCTGGCGGGTCTCTCAGCTCCCTGGAGGTCCCCCTGGTTGAGGAAAACCCCTCGTGTACCGCGCTGCAGTGCTCCGCTGTGGATCCTGCTGGCACCAGAGCTGCTTGCCTCGGTGACTGAGTGCTAGTTTTGGTTACATGGTGTATAAATCTCCCGCATTTAAATCTTCACCACAGGCTCAGGAATCTCTGCTCTGGCACCTGGAGCACCTCCTCTGCCTCCTTCTTAACTTACCTTGGTGTCTGCAGGGCTGTTTCTCTCACATATTCTCATTCCTCTCTCCCAGCTGCTCTTGCTCAGCAGTTTTTAACCTTTCTTAAATATTTTATCACAGAGGCACTACGAACATTGCTGATTGACTCAGTTTCGGCAGCAGCATGTCTGTCTTGGAGCCAGCTGGAACTGGCTCCGTCGGCCATGGGGGTACCTTCTGGCGTCATCTCACAGAAACCACCCCTGTAGCCCTGCTGCTACCAAAACCTTGCCACATAAACCCAACACATTAAAGTAAATGCTGTAAGAAAGCATGTGTTCAAGCCCTTTGAGCAGCAGCCAGGTACTGGGTCCTGAAGACCTGCTAATCCAAGTGCCGTGACCACTGTCTGGCTGACAGCCCTGTCGCTGCTGGGTCTTCTTGCTGGTGCCTCCGCACCCAAATGGCCCCCGTCATCCTCCAGTCACACCAGTCTGAGCCTTTCTGTGACACCTCCCTACAACAGCAGCCCTGAACCCCATAGTCATGGCTGGGAGGCAGGAGGGGGTTGCCAGTGTCTTCTGGGCACAGGCTGGCTGGTTCCCAAAAACCACTCCAGGTGAATGAGGCCCCTTCATTGAGCCCCTTGCCTTGGCTTGATGCCTGTCAGGGAACCAAAGCTCCAGATGCCAGAAACTGGACAGGAATCCAGAATCTGACTGCCATGCAAGCAAAGCACCATTGTGCCACAGGCTGAAGCTGCAGAGGAATCAGCTTTCAGGAGCAGCACCTGTGAGCTGGTGTTGAAGAGGAAGCCTAGACAACCTGTTCCCAAAGCGTATTCAGTGGCAAATTCTCAGGAAACAGCTGTAGCTAATCATAATTCATGCCGAGGTACTGAGTCACCCTGAGCATGCAGAGGTACTGAGTTGCCCTGATCATAACATACTTGCAATGGTTTCAGAAAAGGTCGATCCACAAACTATCCAAACATGTCTTCCTTATAAACTGTTGACACAGGATGTAAAACTTCCAGCCCTTCCGATCTCAACCATTTTGTGATTCTGAGATTCCATATTTGGGAAGAAATATACCTCCTCTGACCTTGTGATGAGTTCTTCTGTAGGCAATTAGGAGAAATCTCTGAATGGGTAGCCCTCATGGGAGATTTCAACTTCCCAGACATCTGCTGTGAATACCATACTGCTGTGACAAGCCAGTCTGGGAAATTTCTGAAGTTTGTGTCACAAGTATTCAGTGAGCCAACTAGGAAAGGTGGCCTCCTAGACTTGTTATTTGTGAATGGAGAAGGACTCATGGGAGATGTTATGGTAGGTGGTTGTCTTGGCAGCAGTGATCGTGAAATGGCTGAGATTAAAATTTTGGTGTAATGAGAAAAAAGGTCCGCAGAGTTGTTACCCTGGATTTCAAGAGAGCAAACTTTAAGCTACTTAGGGAGCTACTTAGTAGTGTCTTCTGGGAATCTGTGTTTGAGGGCTTAGGACTCCACAAGTGCTGGTCAGTCTTTAAGAACCACCTTTTAAAAGCACAGGAGCAGGCAATTCCACTGTGTTGTAGGTCAAGCAAGTGGAGCAGAATACCACCTTGACTGAACAGGGAAATCCTCTTGGAACTGAAGAGGAAAAGGAAATTGTATGATCTCTGGAAGTGAGGTCAGGCTTTGCAGGAAGGTTCATATATGCAGGGAGAAGACACGCAAGGCCAAAGCTCTGCTAGAGCTGAAACGGGCCAGTGTTGTGTCAGACAACAAGAAGGGCTTTTTCAAGTACATTAATAGTAAAGGAGGTCTAAGGAAAAGATTGGACCAATACTTGTTGAAGATGGGCACCTGACTGATAGGGATGAAGAAAAAGTGGAGGCATTCAATGCTTTTTTTCCCTCAGATTTTAATAATACTGACAGGCCTTGGGCTGCCCAGTCCTCTGAGTTGGTGGGACAGTCTGCGTCACCATCATCATCATCACCATGAGCTGCAGAGGAATCTCTGCTTTGGTGCCTGGAGCACCTCTTCCACTCCTCCTTCTTCACTGACCTTGGTGTCTGTAGGGCTGTTTCTCTCACATATTCTCACTCCTCTCTCCCAGCTGCTCTTGTGCAGCAGTTTTTAATCTTTCTCAATTATGTTATCACAGAGGAACTACCAACATCGCCGATTGGCTCAGTTTGGCCAGCAGCATGTCCACCTTGGAGCTGGCTGGTGTTGGCTCTGTCAGACAAGGGGCAGCTTCTGGCATCTTCTCACAGAATCCACCCCTGCAGCCCCATTCTCTACCAAAACCTTGCCACATAAACCCAATACATTAACAAAAATGCTGCAAGACAGCAAGCGTTGCTCCTACTCTCCCAGCTCCCCCTTCCAGACACCAGGGCTAAGATGTACAAGCTCTTTGAGCAGCAGCCGGCTGGTGGGTCCTGAAGACCATTAGAATATATTTAGGCACAATAAACACATCGACATTTATTAGCTTAAATGCTAATGCTACATGTTGGAAGAGCACAGTCTGTGTGAGGTTATTACCCAGACAGGCTTAAAGATGTCTTTGGATCAGGGTACCATCTTTGTTACTCCTGTTTGGATAGAGACATAACTCCTTGGATACCTCCATTTGTTTCACTGATAATAGATGTTACAGACAGCTTCACTAGTTCTCTTCCCATGAATACTCATATGAGTCTGTAGTTTACAACATTTTGGAGCTAAAGCTCAGCTGATTACAGATTGCTTTCAAAGTGAAGAGATGCAATTACAACACCTAGTTGACCTTGTCTTTTTAGGAATCCTGTGATAGGCTTTTAAATACACAGTTTCAGAGGGGTGGAAGAATTAAAGGACTCAAACAAAGCAATTGTGTGGATCATGATGAATGCACTGGTGGAATGACTTTGAAAGTGTAAACTCTTGAACTGAGCCTAGAAATTCTTTTAACTGTGGTTTATATAAACATTTCACATCCTGCTCCATAGCAAACCTGTGCCCCTACTATGCTAAGATAAGATTAACTTGCAGTGCTTGGAAGTATGCAGAAATTTTTTAACATATAACCTTATAGCATGTTTTTACTCCTTTTTAGCAGAACATTTACATTTTATCTGAAGAAAAAGTAATATCCTGTTGTAACAACATTAAAGGCTTGTTGGAAACTTTAATAAAGCAAATATAATACTGGCAAAGGTTTATACTAAAATATGGCATTTAATTGGCTCAGTCTTATGATAGCAGCAGCAAAGCTATTGTTATGTTCTCAACCACCATTTATATGTGCTGTTATATTAATCACTGCCCTCCAGCTTGCTGCTTTTCCACTGAAACGACAATTGTCTGCTTAAAGAGGAAGAAGGGATAGGAGGCAGGAGTGAGAGGGACAGAATTTAATGGTTTTCTGGTTAAGACCTGAGACTGAAAGGCAGGTGATCTGGGCCAAGAATTTCAACAAAAGTAGATTCCAGATTCAGGCATCTTAAATCCATCCAAGTCTTCTCCCTAGTGTTTCCTGTTGACTGGCCCTGGGCCGCAGGAGGTGCCCTGCCAATAGAAAACACCAGGCACAGAGAATTAGGTGGAATTTAGGATGTGTGAATTGGAGCCAATGCCTATATACAGTCATAGAAACACAGTCATGTTGCCATTTTAAAATCACTTCAAAGACCCCACACAGTCATAGGAACATAATTTTAAGTAATTTGGCTTGCTTTTTTTTTTTCACAGATCTTTTGGTTTGTTGCAATGAGAACTGCACTACATACAATTATTTTGAAAATTCACAGCTTTTGAAAAACAGTACAATAACAAAAAAAAATCTAGCATGCTGCTTGGTTTGCTCTGGAGTAAGCTCAAAGGAAAAGTTGTTCTTAACAGAAAAATTATGCTTGTCAGTTTAAATATTTCACTGATTTTTGTTCTATGGAGATATGTGTTATACCAAGAGACCCAAATGGTCCTCTCCAAGCAAAGAGGTTGTCTGTGGAGCCTTGACTTTCATAAATTAAGGGAAGCCACTTTTCCTGGAAAATGTAAAATATGTCGGCGATGAAGGAAGGCATTGAACATATTTATAGCAATGTACTCCTACTTTCAACAGCAATTAAAAACTATTTAAACAAAAAAAGCCAGAGGTATTTTGCCCTTTTACAACATCAGAAAGCTCTGTGCCTTTCAAGATTAGGTTAAGTCAGACATTTCCATATATATTCAGATTATATCATTTATTTGGGGAAAACTATCTTCTTGCTATCTGTATAATCTCTTGTTGTCTTATTTCCTTTCTGCACAAAACACCAGCTCTGATGCCTCATTGCTTGATCCTTCCAGGAGCACGTCTATGTCTTTTGGTACAGTTAGGAACCTCTGCAGCACATTCCTCTCTCATTAAGGGTCTTATCCAAATTGCACTGATAACTTGTAAATCAGCCACTTGTCTTCCAGAAGCCTTGTGTCAAACTTCAGTTCTCATCAAAATGCTTACCATATCTGCCAGCCCATCTGGAAATACATGAACAGATCGCATTCAGGAGGACCTTATTTCTCTCAATTTTTAAACGAACTATCAAAAAACCTCATTGTTAGCGTAATCCCTTAAGGAACACAGAGATTTAAATGAAGTAAGTGCATAAATGGCACTGTGAATGATGATATATTATTAGCAGAACATCTCAAGCACACTATGATTCAAATGTGGGTTTCAGCTAGCAAAGGGAAGAGGCAGAAATAAAACCACATGCATTTGGTTCTGTCTGTCTGCAAGCCTGAATGGAGGATGACTGCAGGAGCCTTAACTCAGCTTGTACATCTTGTCTTAGTTCTAATTTAAGCACAACTATTTCTGACGCCATCTGCATTCAGGATTAGAAGTAGACAATGTACTAAATTGGAAATTTGTAAATCCTGGAGGAGTAATGTGCCTTCAGTTGCATCTCATCCCAATCTTCTGTGCCTTGCTCCCACCTACGGGGTGATGGACTTTTGTGTTCATTTACATTGCCAGTCTAAAACCACCATGACTACTCAGAACAGAGAAATTCCCAAGCGGGCCACCCAAATGGCGATTTTTGGCCACCCAGGCTCTTGCAGGTTACTGAGATCCTAGAACTTTTCCATAGAGTTAGACCATAGGAAGAATTATAGCTCTGCTACATATGCCCTCTATGTTGGCTTTGGGAGTCCAACTAATGGGATAGCGTCACCATAATTTATATATATCACTAACCCCTCTGTCACGAGAACCTAAGTTTTCTTGCCAATTACAATTATCCTAATTAAGAAGCATATATCAGGCTAATTATTACCCCGCTTTAGTGTCTGAAATCATCCTGCCTTTGGTCTCATGCCCGAAAGTCTAAAGAAACTGACTGCAAGTTAAAAAAATACTCCAAAAACCCCAATATGCCAGTTGTAACTGGGCCAAGCAATGACTAATAGGGACAATGTTTGCAAGGATTCTGAGTGCATAAACACCAAGGAAAGATAGCTCAGTTATATTGGGTGGTCCAAAGAGGTATTAGCAACAAAAGAGGAAGGATGTAAAACAAAAAAATCAAGTTTGATTACCACCAATTCCCCAGTTATTAAAAGCAGAAACTGCTTCTCCAAAGACTGGAGAATGCAGTTCGAAATGGGCAGATACAATCATGATTTGAACCTGAGATTTGAGAGGGAGCAAACCTAGGGCTTGTTCTTTCCCTCCCTCCATCCCCATTTGAGAACATTCTTTCCTGAGCAGGTGTTAGAAAAGGCGAGACACCACAGATGAGCAGCTGGCAGATGATGGGGCTTCCCATTTGGTGGGATTCCCACTTGAAGTGAGAGCCATGAGGGTCTAATGGAGAAAAAAATGGGCCCACTGAACTTTTGGTCAGGTTTCTGTCCTTCCCTCGGGTATTCTACAAGGTTTTACATATAATCTTTTTTCTTCATCTGACCTAAGTCCTTTGGTGCACAGCCTCACATGAAAGTCATAATCACTGGCCAGAATTTTAAAAAATACTTAGTGGTTTGGAATACTTCAATTTCTGGGCAGAAGAACTGAGTGAATCTGATTTAGAATTAATTGGGAAACTGTTTTAAAATGAAACAACATTTTCAGACTGTTCGTGTCTGTATCAGGATTAAACCAAATGAATCTTTTCATGAAAAGGAAAAAAAACCTCCTCCCAATTGCCTTCCCAGAAAGAAACAGTTCATTAAGATATATTTGGTCAGTATCAATGCAAGACAATATACTTGAAGTCCACAGTTTATATCTACAGAGAAGAAGAATCTGGTTTGGAAACCACTGATTTAGAGAAGGCCTTGTACTGTCTTCAGTGAGAGTGTCATCCCAGTGTGGTGATATAAAGGACTAATTGATTCTTGGTTATTTAAAGAGAAAAATGTGCAATAGAAACAGAAAATTCTTGCCACAACATTGGTACAATCAAAATTAAGATATTGTGCCTTTTCTAGTTCTGGTACCCAAATTTCAAGTAGAATATGGAAATCTTGAAGAGCTGGGGAAAAAAAACCCAACAACATAGAAATGACAGAGAAACTAGAAAACAGTCATTATGATATGATATTAAGTATATCTAGATCATCAAAGAGAAAGTTAAGGAATAATCTGAATCCTGCATATAGGTCCTTGCGTATTTGTTATGGGAAGGTTGGGGTGTTCATTCTGGCTGAAAAAAAGCGTAGTCAGATCTAATAGTAGGATGCTGAGTAAGATTTTAATTTAACCAGAATATAAAAGACAGTGAGCATAATTTAAATTGGAATAGAAAGAGAAGAGATAAAGCCAGCAGTTCTTGGATTTTTATTATTATATAGATCTTTCTTAAATGTGCTTTCATCAATATTTTGTGAGAAGTTTTGCAAGCACATGGGTGTAGGCAGTTGGTCTGCACAGTCATATTTGAGCTTGGATTCACTAAATCCCACACTTTGAACCCTTTTTTCATGGAGGAGCTGTTCCTCCATGAAGTTTATGAAATCTCAGCCTTTAAGGTTACAGTTCATTGGCTGGTAAGGTTAGAGAATATATATTTTCCCAAGTGTTTTTCATAAGTGCCACGATCAACAGATGATAAGGTTTTTTCCATCTTATTCAACACTTAGTTGGCAACTAGTCTAAGGTAATGCAAAGAATTCTTTCTCTGGGACATCAGACCAACATCTTTTGCTCACATATTCAAGCTTAGATTGCAAGATTTGCAATTGGGAAGCAACTCATTGCCAGGCCAGATTGGCAAGGACACTGGAGACTTTTTGCCTTCCTCTGCACTGCTAAGCATGGATTGCTTGCCGGTTTATCTGTTTCTCACCTAATCAGATCTCAGGCACTGGTTGGGTTTGGACAATGTCTGCTTTCTTTCCCTGACATGAAATAATTTAGTCTCATGAACACTGAGGAATTTCAATGTAGACAAAGTTATTGGGCGCAATAGAGAAGTAAGTGGCTGAAATTGAGTGGTTGACAGTATTTAGTCTAAAATCAAGAAAATAATAGAATCAATTGAGAGTTCGTTAATTAGACTTCCAGAGGTGTACTGCAAAAGACTGAACAATAGGCATAGGGAAGGAAAATTAAAGTAAAGACTCATAAGTCTGAGTCAACTCCAAAGTCAACAACAGCAGAATGAATTCTGGGGACAGATCCCTGAAACGGTATTGTTTCAAGTATAAGAAAGCAGTGTCAACCCTTTAAGGAAGAAATTCTTGCACTTAATCACATCTTGTAATGTGGGATAGTAGGTTCCAGTGCTATCAGTGAGTGAGCAAAAGAGAGTGATCTGCTGGCTCCTGGAGGGAGGAATTACATATTGTTGTTCTGCTTCCCAAGGCTGGGTTCACTGTTTAACAGCACAGGAAGTAATGTTTCCATGTAGTGACCAGAAGCTCATTACATCATCTAGAGATCTGGTTTTCCTTCAATGTTATTGGGTCAGCTCCACTGATATTAGGACAATTTACTATGTTCAGATTCAGAAATTCAAAAGTAGTTCCTGTAATCTCCATTCATCCATACTTCCATACAAATGCAAGTACATCTATACTTCCATATAATATATGCAGTGCATTGCTTGCACACAGAACTTCTTCAAACACAGACCAACAAAAGCAAAGCATGAGGTGACATCAATAAAACATCACTCAGACTTTGGGGCATAGGTGGAAATGTGTGTTTGTATGAATATACTTATGTGTATGTATATGCTTTCTATACATACAGATTTAACTACACTATTTGTGTTTCAGAGCAAATCCATCAAACATTGCTCTTCTCATTTGGGGTCCTTCTGTGTAAAAATACTATCTCTTGTACCAACAGACAGTAACAGCTTACTTTCTTTTGGGGGGGGTTGGGGGTTTTTTGGCATAGAAGGAACCCAGTGCCTACACTTCAAAGTGCTTGAGTATTCTGGGTACCTGCTCCTGCCTTTTATTCACAAATCCAAAAGAAAGGTTTAGGAGAGCTAATAAATTCTCCCAGCAACATCCTATGTGTTAGGTGCAATAGCGATTTCTTCTCTTCCATCATCCTTCTTCAGTACATCATTTTCTGTATGTGCCCAACAGCCACAAGGTTCTCAGTGAGCACTGCCAGGCTTCCCCAGTCTGCTAATCCAGTTTTGCTGGAACAATGAGAAGGGATGATGAAAACTAAAGTTTTGCATCTGTAGAGTGGCACACTGTTGTTCCAGAGCAGACAAGGAGAGTTGCTTATTTTACTTCTAGAGGCAGATATAATTCATAATGGCAAACAGAAATGACTAATACAGAAAGCTCTGTGCAAATGACTACCTAAAGCAAAATGGTGGTAAAAAATATGAAACAGTCATTTATTTAAGTGACTATTACTCAGCATCTCTCCTTTCTTTGCACCAGATTTACCTCACATTGCACAGGAAACTGCATAATTCTACTGCTCAGCAATGTCTTGCAGATGACTCAACTAGGTTTATCTGTTTCCATCAAACTTTGAATTTCAAGTCTCAAAGGACTGATGTAGTGCAGAGTCCCATCAATAGATGTTTCTGATTCAGATATGGGGGATTGCAGCCTTTCCATGTCTTATGCTAATCCTTCTCTTTCTTCTTGTTTGAAACTGGACAAACACAGAACTTACTTAACCAAAAAAAGGTGAAAAGAACACATGATATCATCACTAAGCCCCAGGCACTTATACATTAAGTAAGCTGTGAAAGCCATAAACAGCTGACTCTCACATTTTACTTAAACCCCTGTAAAATATGTGCCAAATTAAAGCTTGGAAGCTTTTGTTTACAGAGGAAAAGAAAACTGAATTCTAGTTCCAATGGCTGAAGAACTCACCATGATGAACATGCTCAACATGTGAACTGTGAGTTCACAGCTTAGCATTTCTTTGATAATATTGCAGATTTCTCTACTTTCCACATCACATGTCTGTCTGTCTTCCCAGTGCCCAGAGCAGAGATCCTGGCAGCAGCTAATCAGTACATTACAGTTTTGCTCAATGAGTTTTGCCTGGCATGTAACTCCCTGGTCGTAAGGCAGTGGAAAGGGACAGTGAGGGAGGGGGAACAGTAGCAGGGTTCTCCATTCCTGGAGAAGGGTATGAATGTGTGCCCCATTATGTTTATCTGATACAACTATTTTAATCAAAATGTCATGTGAAATACAGTCATTTGACTTGGAGAAATTTAGGAATAGAATATCAAAACAGTATCCTTTATCAGACAGACTTGTGATCTTGTTTGAAACAAAAACAAAACCACACAGCAGGTTTTTCAATAGGACCTATTTTCCATGAATCACAATGACTGGAAATGATTATATTTTTAGCATCTCAACTTTCTTGTGTGGCCGTGTGAAGCTACTTGAGTCTAGTAACTCATGCTGTAATTCAGCATACTCAGTTTCTTTCACCTCATTCATGCAGGTGTTTTGTCATAAATTGCTGGTAGGCAGGATCTCAGGCTTGATATTGTAATGCCAAATATTTAACCATATACTTTAAGCAACGCTTTAGGCCAAGGAAAATCTTTAATCGTAACTGCTTGCATAAGTTCAACTTGTATAACTCATATAAGCTGGGTGTCTGCAGCCTGAAAGAATGCAGCCTGGCAGAAGACTACAGTAATAATGGGCCAGCTAGAAAAAGCATCATTAGCAGAAAAATCATGGCATCTTGATTCTAATTTTTTCCAAAGACAGCTAAACCATACAGTTCAATAGATCATTCCAGGCACATTTTGGAGTCCTAAGCCAAAAATAAATGCAAAGAAACTAACAGAATTAAACAGGAAAAATGTGATTTCTTAAAAGAAACACCATCTGGACAGTCTTGTTGATTCCAGGTCCTACCCTCTGGTCTCTGGAAAATTTCAGTTTTCCCTCCGTTTTTCTATATCTCCTGTAATATATTTTTTTCCTGAATTCCCTGTATTTCTTTTATCTGTTCTTTTCAGTGACTAAGATGTGCAGTCAGAAGCCATAGTTGGTTACACTTCTCTTATTACCCTCAGGAAGTAGGAACAGACAAGAGCTGACTGATCCTTTGTTACTATGTTCAAGTAAGTCAAGTAAAAACCTCCAAAACTAGAATCAGTAAAATTGGCTTCCTCATATAAAACTCTTCATGATTACTTATTCTTTTCTTATCAGCCAGAATCCATTTTGGGCAAGCTTCAAATACAACAGTACTGGCAGCCAGCTCCCCTTACACAGTAGACCCAAGCTACCCACTACTAGTCTCAATCATCCTGTGGCAGAACAAAACCAACCAGGCCAGCCTAGAGACTGAGTCCCCAAAACAAAGTATCATTAAGCACATCCATCTCAAACAACCTTCTTCCATGTCTCATACAGCATAAACATACCACCCAACTTGTAGAAATGTAAAGTCAATTAAAATTACTCAGATTGCCTCATTACAAAAACTTCGTAGCATTAGAAGGGATGTAATAAATGATATTGTTATACAGCTACCCAAACTGACCTTAAACTACTGTGACACTTTTTCCATGGAAAGGGTCTCCGGACTTCTATTTTCCTTTTTCTAACCACATTTATCATCCACGGAAGAAGCCTTTTCATTCGTCTTAGAACTGCATTATTCCACACTGAGCTGCCAACAGCAACAGTTCATTTGATTTCATTTTAATAAGAAGATAAATGACTTTTGGAGAAAATAGCCAATTAATAAATACTAAGATGCATTACTAGAGGCTCTTCAGTTATTTCTGAGACATAAACATGTGCTCATTTCCAAAATACTTGGAGATGGAGGCAAAACCACCAAGAGTGTGATAATTCCATTCCCTGAAGATCTCTGGCTCCAGTTTTATAGGGACAGAGAATACCTAAAAAAAATCCAAGGTGCCTGGAGTGACATTTGCCCTATGCATCAGTTTCAGTTTCATCAAAACAAGAGAAAAATTATGGAGAAGGCATATTTGTTGTGGCTCAGTCCCTTTTTCCCCCAGTCTTTACAGTTATTTCATTATTCCCAGTATACTTACATTTGCTCCAGCTGATTGAATATCTAACCCATTTGTCATATATTCCTTTTAAAAGTGAATTAAATCTGGCAATAAAGTCTTAATAAATAAAATCTGTATAAAAAATTGTTTATAAAATGCACTAGAATGACTGGCCCAGTTTTATAAGGCTATTCATAGCACAGGCCCAATAAAAGCAAAGCTCTATAAATATCACCTGCTTTGGGAATTGTGCAAGTACAGCCTTAACATTTGGAAGAATTCTGCATTCTTGAAATTTTGTGTTATTTAGCAATTCTTCTTTAAGAACAAGGTGATGCATGTCTACCTTACAGGACCTTACAGATTCCATATCCCCTAGAAATGGTCGAGCACCACAGTGCTCTCTGCTTTTCCAAAACTAAAGGCATGTTCTCAGAAGACTCCAGACGACTTTGCAGAAAATAAGGAAATAGATGGAACTCTATATACACAGCATGACACATAAGTACCTCTGAAAAATGTTCCTCAAAAACCTCACACAGGGTAGGAAGTAATTTAAAGTCAGGCAACAAGAAACACTGAGTGTAGGAGTATGCCTGTAGGAGGCAAGTCCCACACATCTCTCAAGCCTGAACTTACAAAATGTAGGGGCATGCTAGGTGCCTCCATTACTGTCAAGTTACTACCCAATCTAGGTACCTATATGAGCAGGATTAATTCTTTTTAAAAGGGGTTATGGTAGCCATTACCTTTAGATAATTATATAAAATACTGCTCAGCACACTAAAGCGGAGGATTGGAGGATTGGGTCCATCTGACTGTAGCTTGAGTCCATTCAAACCCACATGCTGGAAAAATGCCTTAACTGTAGTGCTACGAAGGCAACACAAGAACAGCCTCACCCCCAGCTGTTTAAATGGGTCAGCTGCTGTGCACCAGCAAACAAATACATAAATGCAAGGTTTATTTCACGAACAGAAAAAAGAGCAAGAATGAGTGGTCAGTTCTAGATTCTGGTCCTTCCTTAGTTCTGGGATTTGGTTTTGATTTAAACCTGGGTTTGGCTGTCTAGCATGAAATACATAAACTACCCAGCAGCAGCTCCCCCACTTCCAATAGAGGACCCAAAGCACCAAGTCAGAGAAACTGTTATCCTCCCTTTGTAATTCCTGTAGCTTTAGTAGCCTGTCCACAGCTGAACTAATTTGTGGCTCCATGACTGCTGCACTCTTCTGACAATATAACCATTTGACTCCTCCAAGCTGAGGTGGGCCCCCACACTTTCTGAAGAAAAGCTGTAAATAGAGCTGGGTACCTGCCTCTCTCCTTGTATTTTTTAATAAAAAGTGACTGTTGCTACTATGTTTTTTGCTTAACTCTGTGAATCAAATCTCTGTTCTACTAAGTGAGGCAGTGATGCAGGAAATGCCATACATGGAATCTTCCTCCCTTTTTATTACACTCATTTTTAATACAAATTGTCAAAGAAAGCAGGGCTACAAAATGCCATCAGGATCTGACCCTGAAGGTTTATAGCAGGTGCCATACATTGCACATTGTCATTTCTAATGTACCTTATTCCTGACTTCTAAGGTTAACAGCGATGGTGGAGCCTCCACAAATGCAATAGGACTCAACAGTGTATTTAACAATTATTTTGTTGGATTTGCATAAAATCTTACAGGCCATTAGTAGATTCCAACACATGGCTTAAAGGTAAATTGCTTCACAGTCTGCCACCATACCTCCTGGGCTACCCAGTCCTCCCTCATAGTCACCTTTTAATATATTCTCCACAAGAGACAGAGCCATTTTACAACTGGGAGGAGTGCCTGATCTCGTTATCCAAGGAGAAGACTTTAAAGTAACCCTCCTGACTAATCTCTCTCAAGCACCACAGACTACTGATTTGTGAGGTGACTGTCTTTCATATATACCACATCCAGGCCAGATGTCTCAGCTATTGTAAACTTCATCATGACTTAATGGGACAGTTAAAAATTCTGTGCATTTAACAAAATTCAGAGGTCATTAGCATCAAACATAAGGGAGAGAGTAAAATAAATTAAAAGTCATATCACAAGCTCTGATATGGTATGATAGATATGAAAAACAAACTCCTTCACAAGGCAGAGTGAAATATCTTCAGATAACCTGGCGAGTTTTATCTTGAAAATAAGAGATCTTGTTTAGAAGTATGTACATATAAGCAACATTAAAACATTGGGACAATTACTTTAAATTTTTCAGGGAAAATCAATCTTGAGTTGATAGTTTCCATATGTAATATCATGGAAGCAGTGCATAATCATGTGAAACTCATAGCATATAAGAGGTTGATTACATTTGTGCTTATTCTTATTTCTTAATGTTGCTTAAATTAGATGAGTAATAAAAGTTTATTTTATGAGAGAATGAAACCTACAATGACATTTGTCTAGAGAAAGACTCTAGAGAGTCTTGTAGTACGAAGAGTTAGGTGGAACAACATTTATTGACTATTTCAGTCAATCTGTTGCCAATTACTCCTGACTTATTCTGTGTTTGAACCAGAATCTCTCTGTAACTCCTCTAATAACAGCTAGTGATATTATTCCCTAGCCTCTAAGTACAACCCTGATACCAGAAAGTAAGCATCTAAAGTGTTCTACAGTAAACTTTACAGTTAATTAGCTCAGGGGTCACAGAAGGCTTCCATTTAATCCATCCCCTAAGCCGACTCTTGCTCATGGTCTAGCCAGTCTTCTCTATATCCTGTTAATGGAGGAGAGCTTTCGGAGTTGTTTTCGTAGTGCTCCTCAGTTGTGGTGGAGATAGCGATTTGCATTTGGCTCATAATCTCACCACTGTTTCTTTGTCCCACAGACATTCTTTAAGGCTTTTTTTGTGAAAAAAGAGTCGTGCTTCTTGCATGAAACTTCTTGCATAAGGAGACCTCCACAAATAACTTAAAATTTACACAGAAATTTTGGTTCACACATCTTGTGGGATTTAAAAAGGAGATTAAGTTTTCGTAAATGAGTTCTGGCCTCGATCAGCAAGTAAACCTGTAGATGGTCAGTAAAGAAGCCTGAGTTCTCTTTGGAGCTGTATAACCTGGGTAAATGTCCCCATTCTTGTGTATGCCTTTTCTTCCCCTCTACCACTTTCCTCACTCTTCCAACTTCCTAGCAACCCCTATGATGCTGATGTTCTTTACTATACCTTTGTGAAATGGCTAGAAAAACTGGGATCCAAACCTTTATTTACTAACAAACCTCATTACATCAAGTATGTCAATTTGAAAGCATGTAGAACAGAAGCACAGAATCAGAACTTGGGGGTTAGAGGATGTTTGTGTTTACCTTTCATTCTGCTGACCCTTTTGAAGTTTTTGGTGGGTTAGCTTTGGGAAGATGACTTAGCTTGTTTCTTTAAGTGGCCAGCTTGTTTGCAGCAACCTCTATTCCCTCCCTGATCTCACCACTAACATCTTTGGTTATATTTAGGGAAAAGCAAAGGGAACAAACCCTGATGTTATTGACCTAAAGACAATCTGAGCCCACTTTTCTATTTGTACTGGGATTTCAACAAAGTGGGCCCACTAGAATGTCTACGTATAAACTTTTTAATATGTACTGGGAATTCAGGACTTCATAGAAATATTTTTATATAGGAATTCACTCTCCTATCCTGGAGGCAAAGGGAGATTCTGTGCTTACTCAAATGCCCTCTCATATGTTAGGTACCCTTCTGCTTTGGATATGCTTTAAATAAGTCTGAGCCCGACAGAACAGGGTTTGCTGCATATGTTTAGCTGTTCAAAACTAAAGGGAACATTTCAGCTAAGCATGATTTTCAAATGCAAAAATGATATTTAGACTTTAACTCACCTTTTTATCTAGGTAAATAGCTTTCCTAATTGCTTCTTTAGTAAGATTTCCTTTGAATGAATTATATCCCATGGCAAACTGACATGTTTTAATGTGAGTTCATGACATTGTCACCTGCACAAGTCACTGTCCACTGGTCAACTGAAAAGAAACCAGCAACTATTCCATATGCTTCTGCTAGGAGATGAAGATACATCTTTCTTGTTTATAGATGGAGAGCTATGTAAACTTCTACATCAGTGAATACAATATGTACTGTCATGGAGAATTTAATGTTTGGAAAGAAGAGAGTGGAATATCTTCCTCTGTTTTATAAAATTTTCCATCTTTTTATTACTTTCATTTCATTGTAAAGTCACTATATTGGTATCACCAACATTGTTTGTTATGTAAGCAGTATGTTTTCTTTATCTGCAATTAATTAAATACTGTATTTTTTACCTTTAGAACAAATCAGGACTTTGCCACAGTCACGAGATAGCCAGCAAATTAGATTGGTCTCACTCCACAGAATGTGACAGGTTTATTTGTGATAAAACAAATGGATGGATGAAAAGTATTGCACAATAATCAGGTGGTAAACAGATTGTAGAAGGGTTTTCAAGTTTAAGTTATCAGTTCTAAATGATCTTGTGTTGCAAAAACTTCATCTGCCCTGAATTTGATGTTCTGTAACTAAGATTTCTATGGCAATTGTTCATCTATTACACAATGCTGACAATCACATTGACATTGCATTGTACATTTAGCGGCAATGTGTAGGGAGAGTTCTTTTTTAAAGTAAACTTAGATAGTTTTTCTAAAACATAGCCTTTACTATAAATTATTTTGAAAAAAAAAACCACATAAATTTTAATTAGTAGGAAACACAGACATGTCTGTAGATTAGACTTTTACTAGATTTGGAAATAGTACTTGATGGTTATTATTTGTGATGTGAGCTTATTATTTGCTAGACAAGAAAGAAGAGACCAATAAATCATCTATCAGTGAAAGACAGATGAAACAGATAGCTCCATTATTAAAATGAAATCTTTCCTCCACACACCATCTCTTTGTGTATCAGTAGGACTGTAGGCTAAAAGTACTGATTTTTAGCTGTATAATTATTGAGACATAGGAAAATTCTGGACAGATCATTCCACGCCTTGTGACTTTTAATCTGATCAACATTTCAATGCACACAACAACAACAGCAATAATAGCACAGTCTGAAAAAGTCCAATGGAAAGAGTGACTAACTTCACTCTAGCCAGTGAGCTTTAGGAAAGGAAAATCATCATATAAGTCACAGTTGCTTGAAGGGATGGGAGGGAGAGGGAGATTAAAGGAAGGGAGATGAGGGAGATGATACAGAGGCCACCTTCTTGAACTCCGGTCTGCTATGGTATCTGTTTTGTAATTTTCCCACTTGATTTTTGTGTTAATGAAGCTCATTTAAGATAAGCCATATGCCAATAGCTGTCTAATTCAGTCAGCCTACTGACAAGGGAAATAAACACTTGCCTTTCCTTCTCTGTTAAAGTCAAACCAGATTCGCTCAGATATTTTGTTTCTATCACATGGACTGGTCTGTCTTCTCAAATGGTTGTAACACATCAATCCATCTGATAAAGGGCAGTTTAAGGGAGGGAAAGCATGGCACTGTGCTCTTTAATCTGTCAAGGCATATTTTCCTTTGCTTTTGAAATGTTCCAGTATCCTCTGTTAAAGGCAATTTTTTGTATTTCATCCTAACATTCATATTGAGTAACCTTTAAAATATAATTGCCCAGGACAATGCCAGTTGTGAAGAACACATCTAGCCTGTCTTATTTTGTTGCTGATGCTGTAAGTATATTGCATCTGAAGCTGCTTTACATTTTGCACAAAAAGAGGGGACGTTTTAGTGGTCAAAACAGGTGAAAGGCAGTTTAGACTAAAGCTAGTCTAAACCTGACTTCTTTAAATCTCTTTGTTTCTCTGCTGCAGGATTTCTTTGCATTTTGATGACACTTTTGATAGCATGTATAAATCGAACAGAAAAGTGGCTGATTTTGACAATAATGCAAAGCTCCTAATAATGGTATAAAAAAGAGCAATTTTATTACATCTGGAAGACAAGTTTTGTCACAGAAAGAAAGGAAAACTGACTTCAGCAAAGAAACATCCCTACCTTTTACTCAACTCTTGCTGAAAGGCTTGCAAAAAAGTTTCCCATTAGCTGCATCTAACTGGAGTTTCCATGTTGGCATTTAACACTGAGGCATTTTGTTTGTCAAATTTGCTGTGGAAGTTTTGATTATTGGGCAAAATTACTAGGATCTGCCCCCTGCTCTGGGACTGAACAGGTTTGACTCGTTTTGGTGGTCACTGTTGATTTCCAAAAGCAGCTCCTGTTTCTGGATTCCATCTTTCATAAAAGCTGTGCAGTGAGTTGTCAATGACACTTACGCTTTTCTGTCTCCTGTATGTACAAGACTTAAAATAGACTTTCTTTATGTAGTGCGCCTGTCAAAAAAAGGATGTAATTACTCAAACTTTCATTCTAATATATAACCAGATTAAATACTCACACCATAATGAGTAATTCATTTAAAGGCTTATGAAAGTAATTAATATCATCTAACACCAATGTTTGGTGGTCGCGCTTGTTTGCCTGATAGAAAACACACAACAGTACCAGTCATGACCTTGAATGATTTATAATCTATGGCACTGACACTTGGACAGAGAGGCACAGTGTAAAACAGAGTCTGAACTAATGAGCTGTGCTGCAGCTGGAGAAAGGAGTCAGTAGCAGAAATTAGGAGGTAATTATCCAGTGGCACAGATGAAGAAAAGGCAACATCAGTGGGACTTGGCTAAAAACAGTTGGAAACGTTCATACAGAATGTCTTACTAATTCTTTTGCTACGTCCATGTGGAAACTGGGTCCAGATCCTGTGTCACCCTCTACATTGCTATCTGGCAGTCCCTTTTTCCATTAGAAATATTAGCTTGCTCACCTGCAGGCCTCACTTGCATGAAATAAGAAAAAATGACATCTTGCCCTTAACTACAGCATTTTTCCATGTAATGGATCTACTCTGTTGAAATGTTTTTATAATTTAGGTTTAAGTCCAGACTCCATGTATTTAAATCCAAAAGGGTGAAGGACATAGAAGAGAGAGGCACATAATAATGCATCTTCATATGTACGGGACAAAATTAGGGGACATAGAGAAAGTTGAAATATCAGACTCTATGATGATTGAGTAATCTCTTGTTTAGTACAAACTACACTAGGGGGTATTACATGGACAAAGAATATGATTAAAACTAATTTTTGAAACTTCACTTCCCAGATCATAAAACGTATAAATCATCTAGAAAGCAACATTTGGTGTGGAGTATAATTAAGCAGGCTTTACAATGTAACAGTAAAGTTTGTTTTCTAAAGATTGTTTGCAAAGAAATGCCAGTTTGGAATGCACTGCAGACTTCGTTGCTTGGAAACATGGGTTATTAGATTTGAACAGCATGCCTTAGGTTGAAGTTACATCGGAGGGACAACATGAGATGAGCAGACTGTCACCTGTAAGGTAAAGCAAAATCTTCCTACCCCAGAGGAATCCAGCTAAGCAACAGCATTATAACTTCAGGTCACCCCAATTTGAGGACCCCACAAATGCTCAACTGTCCAGTAGGGTGGGACAAGGGAAGAAAGAAAGTATCTTCTTCACTCAACTCATCTATAATCTCTTTTGGCAGCTGGTATCACTAATGGGAGGATGCAATGCATGTTCTTGTAGAATCCGGAGCACCTGCTAACATGACAGGCCCTATTACCTGTCAGGTGTTACCTTTTCAGATGGTAACTCTGGAGAAAACTTTGTAAACTGTTTTTCATTCTTATGTACTGGCTTTTTTACTATATTACTAGAAAAGAAAAAGTACTTTGTTATTATTCAGGGTATGTAAAATAGTCATTTTCAAAGTTATATATGAGACTTCTCAATAAATAAGTGGTTGGATTTCATTAAAGACAGAGGGTCTGTGTTTTAGTGTACACTTGAACTGGTTACACACACAAACAGCTCTCGGAATACTTAATATTTGCAGAAGCATCACTTCCAGTTGCTGCTACTAGATAGCGGAACACAGTTCATGTAAGAAAAATTACTCTTGTTGCCAATTTCTGTGTTGTAGGTTGTTCTTACTAGTCATTATATGACCTTAGAGCTGCCTTAAAAATAGTACACTGGACAGCCAATTTAAAAAATATAATTTTGAAATTTAAATTCTATTTTTCATCAGTAGCATTTATATAAAGAAGAAATCTTTCAGTTAGAAATATTAATTAAAAGCTTGAGAACATTTGTGTATCACTATATTCTTAATTTACAAAATAAATTATTAGTTCTAATAGTAAAAGTGTCTTTGACCGTCTTTCCAGGGACTCTCCAGTCACATGTAATGATACATCATGGGCTCTGTTGCCATTCCAAGTCATTGTAATGGAAAGAACGAGACAAAGACTGATCCTGGTGGGAGGTCTGCTATTCTTGGCCTCTGTTTTCCTTCTGCTCTTCCATTTCCAGCTATGGATTCTTCTCAGAAGAGTGGAGTAAGGAGATCAACAGCTTTATTGGGTACACAGACACAATACATTCTGATTCTGATCTTGGATATCTTCCTCTTTTTAAAAAGGCTGACCTAAATAAAATGACTAGCAAATAGTTCAACTTCTTATTGAAGAAAGCAACAATGTGAATTTTCTCTATTTAACAAAATCACATGGACTCCTAGGACAAAATCCCAAATCAAGCAGTTATGCTTTCATGTCAGGCATATAAAAACTAGATTTTACTTTATTTGAAATATCTGAAATTCTCTTTTCTATCCAGGAGAAAGATAAGAGAGAAGATAAAAAAAGAGTTCTCACTTACAGAAATTCATAGACAGCAAATCAAGTACCTAAGAACATTTTTCTACTCATCTACTTAGCTGTGAACTCTCAAAATCTTGGCTAGAAGAGCATTAAGGAATGAATATGCATGTCTTAAGGAAAATACAAGAAAAGAACTGAAATACGCTCATTCAGTACATTAATTCTGTACAATTTGCACACATGGTATAAACAAACAATGCATTTGGATGCATACAGCTACTCATCCTTGGCATGTATATATAGGAGTGAGATGCAGCCAACAAACAACTGTGCAAATAAGGAACACAATGTTGCCTAGAAATGATGCTTTTCTTTGAAAAGATGAGTAATATTCCAAGACGAAAACAATTAGTATTGGACTCATATCATATTTTTTCCAATACTTTCAAAAGAACTGGAAAACCAAGAGACATACTACAATAAACTTGTAAAAACAAAAACATGAAAGAAAAATTAGTGAAGCTATTGAGAGCTGAGTATCTAAATTTGGGCTTCTGAGTCTACAGTAAAGCAGCTATATATTAGACCTGATTTTCCAAAGGCTGAGATCCCAGCATCTTCTATCGAAGCTGACATTTTTGAAAGTGTGATCACCTACTTAAGTGTTTTCACCTGGGCTTCAGCTCATAATGCTGAATTCCCATGGTCATTAGTCCTTGGGAAAGGAACATAAATGCTCTGCGAATAGTAAAATATTATGAAGAAAGAAAATACAAAGAGAAAAGACAAATACAGTATTAAAAAAAACCAACAATATCAAATAAATCTGAGATGTCAGCCTTCATCTCAGCACTTTTGGTTATTAAGGAAAGCAATGCTGTTATTTCTCATATGCTTGTTTTTTCCAGAACACCAGGAGGTAGGATCAGACCTGAATGTAAAAAGGTATTTAAAGGTTGATTATTTGACTGTGGAAACATTAATAAAACTGACCATCCAGGCTTCCCTACTCTGTTGGCTTGTGCTACAGAGAGAATTAATCTTTTGAACAGCCAGTTAGCAGTAAACATCTGGGAATCTCTTCTGTTTTAACAAGTGTTCTTCATCTTGGATGCTAAGAGTATACTGTTCAAAGCCAGCAAAAGTAGTCTGTACTTGACTTGTTTCCTGAGTTTACATGCACAGTGATAGAATAGGCTCAATTTATGTTTAACGGAACTTAGCTCATTGCACTATGGCACTCTTGATGTGAATATAGTTTTCCTTCAATTCTTTGGGGGACTCCTCTATAAAAATAAATTGTTTCTACATGCATTTGTAGTCCAGGAAAGTATTATAGAACTTTTATGTTTTAACATAACATACAATTAGGGAAACAATAAAATACATGCAATACATTTATTTTGCTTGAGGCACTTCTTTTTGTTTAAGTGTTACGCAATATGTTATGCATTGCTTGATTCACCATCCTTTATGGTTATCTTCTGATCATTATACCATGGGGCTAAAAATTTACAAGAAGCAAGAGGAAGCACCATTCTCCAATGGAATGCATCAGTGGAAGCAAGGCAGAGAACAGATATTGGCATTCCAGGAACAGTGACTAGATGAATTTCCTTGTGGGAGACTTTCTGGCACTAAGAACCAGGTGTCCCCCATGCTGTGTAGAAGAGTGCTTCACCCATCTCTCATCCTGCTCTAAGTGTGCAAATCTGTGATACCTAATGCAGTCCCCTTTGCTCTAGTGACATATGTTAATTTGTTTGGGTCTGTTGGCTGGGGTTTTTTGCCATTACTGGTACAGTTTAAGTTGTTCAGTGGTCTTTTTCTTCCTGTGGTCTAGTCATGGAAAGTCTAGAAGCACTTTTTTTTTCTTTCATAGACCTACACTAGATTCCTCCACAGATCACCTTGACAGAAGGAAAAAGGAAACCATAAAGATGGATTGTTGTAAATCAGGAAGAAAAACAGGACTCAGAGCTGAAAAAAAGAGACAGCTTTTTTAGTCACAGCTAAATAAAGAACCAGTTATTTTTGAAGGGTAAGAGAAAACCAGCACTGTGAATTGTTTGATTATTATTTTTAGGGAAGCATACAGCTTCATACAGCCAGCTTTTCCGAGACTGCCTGTCTGCATATTAGGTGATTTCAAAGAGCTGCTTAGCCCAGGCAAACAGATCAGCTAACAATATGCAGAAATTATTATTAGCACAGGTACTTCTGTTGCACAAAAGTGAAATTTTGTTCAGACAAAAATAGAGGAAGCTCTGAAAACAAACATATTATGGCTGCATGCATATGTTTGCCTGCTTACATAAAATAATTCTAAAAGGAAAGTAAAATTAGTGATATGCAATATCTGAAAATGACATAAACCAGATAAAGGAATACTTATCAAGACTGATCCTTAGTAACATAATGGCTTAGATCAGCTGCCAAACAAATGACTGCTGGTCTTGGGCAATGCTGTGGCAAAGGAAAGCCTTTATAAACTTTACAGTCTTATTTGGCTGAAGGTATTTGTACCCAAAACTGATCAATTCAATCCAGGGTTTGGGACTATTCCTGTATTCCTTATTGACGCAAAGCTCTCACACAATGTATTATCCCCAGTCTGTGTTTTCTGGAGTGTCACTGTCAAAATAATTCTGTCATATACTGGCAGATGATGATTTAGCCTAAATTATTCAAACTCTCATCACCTTTCAGTTGAACATGAAGCATTAAGTGCCAAGGAAACCTAACTGGTATAAAACATTACAGATTGTCCTTTTAGTAATACTGGCTACTGTAAACAACTCAAATCTGCATTCTATTCTCTACAGTAAAGATAACCCATCAAATTTGGAAGAGTTCAATAACCCCAAACCAGTGTATTAGCATTATCACCTAAAGCTCCAGGCTTCCTTTAATAAATTCCTGTTCCTGAGGCAATGACATTCTCTAGGAAAAGCCTAACGATTGTCTGTGCAAAGGGCCAGGCATTTTCAGGGGCTGATCCGACAGCAGGTAATGTGTTTCCCAGGCATGAAGAACTAGCTTGCTACCTTCTGCTCTAAAGTCATTTCCTCAGCATTTATTTTTTGCCTCTACCATAAACATGTAGCAATGTGCACCCAGCACTGAAATGAACCCAAAACACAACACTTCTTGCACATCTGCCACTGGGGAGGAGATGTGAGAACAAACATGGGGCAGATGTTACTTATGTTGCTTAATGCATTATTGGAAGGTGTTCAAATATTGGGGTGATAAGAGATCATATGGAATACAGTAGAAGAGAACAGAACACATGCAGCAACAAAACCCTGGGAAGTGCAATTGTGCTGCAAGCTTTCTGGGTTTTTTTCCCTTTCCTCACAGCAATGTTTTCCCCAGCTTAATGATCTCGGTCTCTCCATCAGCCTTAGAAGAAATGAATGTGTTATCACAAGGTCTTTTTCCTCTTTTTCTGACCTTATCTAAACACAAAACTTTGAATGCCTTGCCTTTTTTTTTTCCCCCCCCTAGGCTCGTGTGGAAATTTGTTCCCTTAATGTGGTGTTTAATGGGGTTATTTTACTGCTTCCTCTAATATGTTTATGGTTTGTTCTGATATGTAGATAGATTAATAGAACTAAGGGCCCAAGCTGACCTCCAGGTCACCTATCTAATCTGCCTTCCTGCATATCATGAGCCACAAAGGTTGTGTCTACATCTTACAACGCAGCATGATGAAGAGATGCCTGAGCTAATTCCAGAATCATAAATATTTTTGTCACATCATTATGGCATTCCATCTGGGATGATTAGCTCAGTTGGATCACTACATAATATAGCTATACCACTGCTGGATACAAGCTAACATTTCTGCATGAGACCCCAAGGACACCCCAACTCAACATATTTCAGCGTGAGGCTGCTTGACTTATGTTGGCATCCCCTCAATTTCACTTAGTTTCTGATGCTTGAGACAAGCTAAATATAATGCTGAATACATATGTTTTTTTTTTTAATTCATCCTTGCACATAATTCATAATTTGTGTGTTTTGTAATATAATAGTAGATATAAGTAAAAATTAAGATAAGCCTATCTTAAGCATTCAGCTAGAAAAGTCCTGATGTATATGAAGACAAGGTGATAAGCAGAACATGAAATTATTCCCATTGTTTCTAAAACTTTACATGGCAATATGCAGAGGCTTCCAAGAGGACTAGAGCCATGCAAAATTGTACGCTGTACAAAAGCAGTAGCTGACTCTCTACTCCTTCAGGATCTTGCTCTTCATTTGCTTGTTCAAAATAAAATGCAGAATGCTTCCACTGGCAGAAGCTAACCTCGAAGTTGTTTGGGATGGCTCCATGGGAAACATGGAGCCAGGAGATCCCTAATTTAATCATTACATCATATATTCCCAAATAACAAATCTCAGTGATTCTGTTTCTGAGCAGCTCAAAGAAAATCTGGCAGCAGTGTGACTTGCCTTTCATTACAGTCCCTATAGATTTTATTCATATGCCTGGTATGTATTCAAACATGTTCATTTTCAGGTTAAGGTACTTTCAACAGATCAAGCTAACAGCAGGAAAACAAGATAATACCCAGGCTTTCAGAGGTTTATTTTGCATGAAAGAGCCAGCTATACAAGAATCATCACAGACAAGATAGTCACTGTTGTGATGGGGAACAAAGGTAGTAAATTGTATAAACTGTACTAAATGATATATAATTTTAAAACTTTACTTGGCTGTTTTCCTGAGTTAACTTCCTCCGCTTAGTCCTTCTCAATACCTTGCATGATTTAGTCCCTAGTGAAGTGGCTCTTTCTGGCTACTTCACCACTTCAGGGTGAATGCATAGTGGGCTAAAAACATATGGTTCATGTTTCAATACAAACACTTATTTTTCTATATAGAGCCCAGCAGGGTGAATGTTGGCTTTTATTATGCAGATGCAGAAATGTGCTATTGTTTTAATTTTGACCTATGGTTCCCCTATCATCCTCTTGAGTTCACAATCATCTATAACTTTCACACTGAAAAGCAGCAATACAAATGTAAGAAGTCACTCCACTTTTCACCAGATTCCACTTAAGGCAATATCTATCTTCCCATTGGTAGCCCTATCATGCAGGGTAATAAAAGAGATTTATGAGCCACCAAACAGTTACAAATGCATATGTAAGAATCCGCAAATGAATCATGAGCATGAGTCGGGAGTAACTGGAGTTTGAGACTGGTTTTAAATGCAGCCGTTTCTCTTTGGCTCTTTATTCATAAGAAACGTACATCATCACTAAGTAGAAAATAAATTGTTTTTAAAAAATAAACAAAATCTCTGTAAATGGGAAATAATAACAAAAGAAGCAGCTGTGAAACTGATGACTATATTCTTCAGTTGCTTCTATTGCCTCTAACACGCCATTTGCTTTCTGACTTTCGTAACTGTGTCCCTTTTTGTCAGCATCAGTCCAAGGATCTCACTAGCGACTGGGATTTGAACTACTTCTGTAGCAAGATAAACTGGAGAAGTTCTCCTGCTCCCTTTGATATATGTGTCGATGCAACTCAGTCTTCATCCCACCTGAGTGTGAAACTACATGATCAATGGTCATTTTCATAAACCATCATAAAACATTTTAAAACAAAATACATTTTCTTACATAATACTTATTAAATAGTATGTTCTGAATCTTTATTTATTTTAATATGGCATCAGAGCTCCTTACTTCTGTATTAGAGTTTTTAAGGGGGGGGTGGTTAAAAAAAAAGAAAGTGACTGACACTGGAGTGTATGAACAGAGGAAAATATGCTGACACTGACTCAGATCTCCCCTATGAGCTCATAATGGGATCAAAGCTAATTTGGTTAATTAAAGACCATCAACACAGCATAATAAAAACAGGGAAAAAGGAAGTGATTTTTGCTCACTTTTTTCACCATAATAATCTTAGTTGTAACTAGAGTGAGTATAAAAACTTAGGGCAGAGATGTGACCTTTGGTTTGGTTTCTTTATTCAGTTGCTTTTTTCTTAGAAAAATACGGAACATAACTTCAAAATTTGAGATTTCCTTACCTATCTTCATTCAACTTAAAGCACTGCCTGTTTTTTAAAGCCTTGCTTTAATGAAAAATTCAGCCCCTGTGCAAGTAAATGCAGTGCTACAGACAGCTGTAATTTTTGTTGTTCATTTAAACTCAGTGTTTCTGTCCTAAACCAGGCTCTATTACTCTGTCGACACAGCCTGTGGTACTATGCTCTCATTTTCCAAGCCATCAAGACCTAGCCTGTCTTTAGGAACAAAATCTGAATATGAATCAATCTGCTTCCCCTCTTCTCATAACACAGTTTCCCTGACTGGAAAATTATTTGGGCTTGATTACCAAAAGAGGCAAAACACAAGATAAAAAATGGATTGCATGGATTTTCAAAGTATTTTGGCTTGTGTGTGATCTTGAGTCCTAAGTCTGAGCATAGACAGGTATACTCCTCTGGATGCACAAGCGTACACAGTGAAAAGATGGTTTCTGTTGCAGAGATATAATGCTGTTTTATACTAGTTGGATTTGGCCACGAGTGTTTACTTCCAGCATGCGGTTCTTTTGTTTACTACAGTTAATTAGATTTTTTTTAATGTTAGCTGTATATAATTGGACTTCTAGTTAACAGTTTTAATGTTCTTAGTTTGGAAGCCATACACCTTTATAATTTTCTATAAACATTTATTTTGTCAATAGAAAATCTCACATTCTGCAGGACACTACGAAGTATGCAGTGAAAATAAAGAGATGGCCCATTTCAAACAAACAGAGGAAGGTCAAGGCAGCAGATATTTAGTGCCTCGGCCCTTCTGCCATATGAAGACAGAGAATGTCTGTTTCTTGTCAGCTCGCAATAGGAAGCAAAGCAGGATGTAAGAGCTGCTGCAGTACGGAGGAAAAGGGCACACCAAACATCATTCATGTCAAGTCCATTGTTTGATCCGTGCTTCTTTATCCTTTACATCTTTGCATATCCATACCATTTAGGTTTTGTCTACATGAACATGACATCCAGCTCTTGAGGTCACAGTCACTTTTCAAGAACTTCTAATTTACATCCCGAACATGTAGATAATTATCCTCTAAGCCTATCCACACAACTAATAACAGTTATAATGCTGTTAATAACTTCAGTTCATGCACTTAGTCAATATTTTCTCTATAAAGCAACTGGAAAAAAATCTTCCATAAATAAAGTATTCCATAGCTTTCAGAAGCATTATTTCTGAAGACTTCCTAACTAAATTTTCATTAAACTACTCTGTTGCTCCTAATTCTTTCATCATGCATTACACTATTTCTTAACTGTAGTCTCAGAGGTCACTTGATATCTCAGAGTCTCAGGTGCCTCAGCAGGAAATTTTCCATGCTTACTTCAGTGCATCTCTGGGCTAGTGTAATAAGATGTTTCTTGCCGTAAGAGATATTATGGATACATGGAAAGAAGGTTTTGGAAGTAGACATAAACTTTGCATTCTTTAGGTTCTTCTTTAGCTAGGAAGATGAAGGGAAAATAATCCTTAAGAGATGTTAAGCTAGAGAAAAACAGACCTAAAGGTGTCAGCAATTTCTCTGAGAGCAAAGTTGGGAGTTTGGGTCCTTTTAAGAGTTCGTGAGGAAGACAAGGCAAAAAAATGCTTGTGGTGTAAGTTTGTTTATATAAAATTGGCTACCAATAATACTTTTCCTATTACTATTATATGAGGCTTTCTTGCTTAGAACTTGAATTCAGGTTGATTTTTATACCTTTCAGAGTATAGGAATGACGCAGGGCCAAAGACACAGACATACAGTACATAGCCAGTACTATGTACTATAAGCACCTATTTTGCTAAAGCAGGGCTATGCCATTAAAGAAATGGTCAACTATACTGAAACAAACAAACAAAAATATCCCATGAGCCAAGTTCCATTTTGTCCTTCCAGTACACAGACAGGGAAACCACTTCTTTTTTGTCTTTCCTCTATGTAATCTCTCTCATAGTACTCAACCACACATTAGGACTTGCAACACAATATCCAAATGTTACCTTCACTGCCATAAGAGAGTTGCCGCTAGATTATGTACGTATGAACGGAGAGCCCAAAAGCTTGCTTGTCTTCAGTTTCTCGCAATGAGTCCACTTAGCATTACCACTGCATACCTTGCTTCCTCAACCCCTTTAGACCATTGCATGCCTAACAAAACTGTCGCTGCAGGGTGCATTGTGGTGAACATAATCTCATCCCAAACTGCATGGACAGCTTACATTGGAGGCAGGGATTAACGGGAGAAAGAATCTCCTCAGATCCAGGCCTCTAAATGTTGACCTCTGAGACACAGTCAGGAGACAGCCCTGTATGGTTCAGCTTGTTTAGGTAATGGTTCAGTATTATAGCAAACACTTGTACAGCCGAATCAAAGTTACATTTACTTTCTCAAGAAGCTACTCAGGTTTAGTTTATGGGCTTATCCAAATACTGTTAATAGGAAATGTTCTTGGCTCAGAAATCCTCTCCATGACCAGAAGGGTGCATTGTCTGCACAGGATTAATTACTGCAAAATGAGACTACGAAGACACGTACCATGTACCATGGGTGGAGTCTAGCTAAGTACTTCAGTGTTGAAATAATGGCCTAAGAAAGGCATCTTTTGACTGCCTATTGTAACAGTGCATACTCTCATGTGGAAAGCATTTTTACACCCTATTCATCAAACAGAAAAGCCTCCACTGACGCAGTACAATTGTAAACAGACAGATTTTAAGAACCTCACACAAGAAATCTGACTGTAGAAGTTTATGGTACTGCTGAAACTCCTGTTGATGTCATGTTGGCAACCAGTTGACTTCCTCAGCATCTGATGCTACTACACTTGATCAGGTCAGTGGTGACTGGATACCAGTACACTAAGAATGGGAAGGCTACTTCTAGCTTGCTCTGGGGATGCAAGTCAAGAAGCTTTAGGGCAATAGAACAATAGAACAAACACCCCAGAATTAAAAAAAACAACACTGACTGCAGGCAACATCCAGCAGCTAACTGCTGAAAGGAAATGAAGCAAACAGGAACACTTCATGCAGAAAGCTTGTAACTTCAAAGGTAAGACATGAGAAATTTCATGACAGTGTATGAAGAACAATTTCCCTGTGAGTGCTGACAAGACTCATAATTAGTTGCTTATATGTTGTCAGAGGCATACACAAAATTCATATTCTATAACTAGACCAGCTAAAAGATTTGGTAGAATTCAAAGACAAACTGAACTGTGACCCAATGTAATTTTCAGCCCAACTATTATTTTTATTTAACTCATATGTTAGACCAAACTGATATCCAGTGCAAAGTTGCTGTCAATTTTCCTTCAAAAATGATTTCTCAGGATTTTAGCACAGCTGTTCAAACTATAGTTTCTTCTCATAAACCAAATATAAAAAGGAAATTAATCTAGAAATGCTGAAACTCTACCATATGCTAAGGCTATTTTGACAAAACTTCATCTGCCACTGCAAAGGTCCATTTTTAAAGGATTCACAAACACGCCATGAATATCTACAGTTCAGAAAATAGCCAACTATTATTCTGGGAAATTACATGGTTTGTTGACTGCCCCAATAACATTCAGTTGAACTGCTGGTTAAAATGGTTTCCAGAAGTACAATTCATATTTAAAATCTTTCTGCAGGCAAAAAATAGAGTCCTACAAAAATAAAATCTTTTTTCATCATTCAACTTAAAACAGATATTTTGTCTTGTGTTGATACAACTAGTTTTTATGACACTTGTCCAACTGTTTCTAAGACAGTTTCTTCTATACAAGCTGGCATAAATCTGTGCTCTGTCTACTTGGTAGTAAGAATTATATGTCATGCCATATCTGAGGTAATAAACCATGGAAAAGAAAAGTTCTTACGTATATTAGAAGGCATATCAGTGGAATTTAGCAGTACTTTCATTAATTAAAATTTCATTAAATCTGGTGTAATGAGATTGGTGTAGAGTGGCTAAATTCAAGTTTTGCTAATTTGGCACAAAATACTAGTGTCTGGACAATATTAGGCAGAGTACTAGGAAGGCTGGCTGAGGAGAAGATTCATCCCTCAGACCTGAGTGAGGTTTGGGCATAGCCATATCTGTATTTCATAGAGTTCATGGCATAACATGTGTCCTGTCTCTATAAAGGCTTACTCCATGTTTCAGAATCATAGCAGGGGTCTAGTTAAGGGTAGAATATTGGCATTTTGATGGGTCACCAGCTGGTCATGGCAGGAAGGTTGGTGCAGCTTGATTCCCTACACATTAGCACCATCCTATATGGGATGTCATTCTGACCCTTCTTTCTCCCTTGTATATGCCTAGGCCAAATGCATTCAGAAAGCAACCTTTATAAATTAGAAAAATTGCACATCCATATGAAGGATAAGATTTGAAACAGAAAAGAATGTGACTGTAGTTTACATTAAATCCAGTATGGAACAAAGTAGTTAATGCATTTCTGCTTATGCCTCTGTTTCGTACCTCTTCCAACAGAAAGTGGAAACTTCCGTTCCATGAGAAGTGCTGCAAACATACATGAAATTACCTTTGCCATCTCTAGACAGCTGACTATTTTTACAGGTACTGCATCAGCTCCTTAGCATGTGAAAGAGTAAAAGATACTCAGACTTTAAACATTTGAATGTAACATAGGTGAAATTAAGCAGAAGGCCAGATATCCCACAAGGCCAATCTAGAATTTCTAAGTATTTTCCAATTACATTTATCATTTCCTTCTGGAATGTGAGATGGAATCAAGTGGAGTAGGTCAACAGTCAAAGAATTATTTCTTGAGAAAGACCAATTCCTTGTCATCCAACCCAAGCATTAAAGAGAGTAGTTGAATGCCCTTTTAAAATTATTTCAGTACCCTTCTGTTTAGATTTATTTTATTTTTCTTTGCTTCATTTGTGAAACCAAGGCTTCTAGGAGCTTAGTTTCCTCTCCTATCGTCCTTTAAAGCTCTATATGTTTCCAGAGTAATGTATATGTCTGGTATAAACAGATGTAGCTATAACTTTCTGCAAACAAGATTGTAGAGTGCACTTTCCTACAGAAAGTCAGCTTTTGCTTGGAGGCGTGTCCAATTACTATAAGTAGATTCTTCAGTGAAACACAAAATATTTCACAGACACTACCTAAATTATTGCTTTAAACCTGTAAATTCATTATTAAATTTGTACACAAGGTCTTTGGTCATATCATTTCTGTATCTCATACTAGCCAAAAAAATCCTGTGTCAAGGAACTTAGATCCTCATTAAACTTTCTGTATTGCTGAAGACGTGATGTCATTCTGTCACTGCAAAAAGCCATGTGGATCATTTTTTCTTTTAGTTTAATCCAAACTGATTTGGAACAAATGAAAAAAAAACCTGCAATAGGCTGTTCTTAAGCCAAGCTATTCACAGAAGCTTGGATTTACACAGATTTGACAGTAGAGAAAAATGCTGAGACAACTAGTACAAGATTTCTTAGAAAGTAATCTCAAAGAAACTTTGATTTATTTGTGTTAGATCATATGGTACACAATTGCTAATTGTTTACATTACAGTGAGGAGGTAATCTCTTAATGCATTGCAGACTTTGAGTATAGGAAACAATTAAGACTAGGCAAGTGTTGAAACCCGGTTGAACAAAGGCTAGGTGGCAGAGAAGGGAGCTTCTTTACTGGTTCGTCATTACTTTTAACTTTGCTATAAGTCATGTAAGGTCTCTGAAGGACAGAATGGTTTCTTCTTCTTCTGAGACTCTTCACAGACTTTTTCTCCACCAGAAGTATTTTTAATAGTCAAATGCAATTCTCATTCATACAGCTTTGGCAAAAGCAATCAACAAATATTTAGCTAACAGATCCCATATCACTTTTAATGTATATTTTATGTGCATATGTGTGTGTACACATACACATGCACACATATTTATACAGATTTAAAGCACATTATTAGTTCCTGGGTCTAATCTAATCCTGGTACATATACACAGAAATATTTTAGATCAGACATGCACTTAGCCTTCTAAGTATACTAGATTTAGAAAGAGTCTTCTAAGTTTAGGACACATTGCTTGCCATGGCTACTGCATAAACCTGAGTAAGGACAGCATCTCCAAAATAGGAACAGAAGAGAACACTGTTTGCAGCCTTGTTAACCCAGGCCTGTAAGCATGTTTGTTTGGGAAGACGAACACTGTTAACTGAGCTATAACTGTTGGATACTAATAAAAACAGTTATCAACTTGATGTGAGTCAGCTTGGGCAAAAGACAAGTGCCAGAAGAATCTTAGGATATAAAATTTTGACTGCTTCCCTCTTTTTCCCACATAGTTTCACAAGCTGACACAACAAGGAATTAAGACATCACATTCCACTGCAACACTAGTTTTAGTTTAGTTAATAACTCAGAAGCCACACAAAACTTGAGGATGGTTTGTCTTAGTAATATATGCACTAAACATCATAAAGGTCTTGTCTAAACAAGGACTTTTAAGAAATATAGGGTAAATCAACTAATTTAATGTGCAAGTGCATTAAGTTCTTGCTCCCTTTAGACTGTCACATTCAGGGGCACAGTGGTTTTATTTCAGTTTAAGCTAATCCTACCCAAAAAGAATAAAAATTCCTTTACTTCTGTAAGAGGTCACAACTAACAGGTAAATCCATTTGTATTTTGTGCATTAGCTCTGGTTGATTCCTCCTAACTTTTCTTTTTCCTGTATAGACTAGCCTGAGCATAATTTTTGGCCCTCTACTCAGGTACATGATTCAAGTACCTGACCACTATGTTGATTTTCAGGCACACCTGTAAGATATATAGGTTAGAAGAGTCCCAGAAAATAAGAAAAATTTCTAGGAAAGCTCATTATAGAGCTGTCCTCCATGAGATCTCTTTTCCATTCCTGCAGCACTGGCATAAAATCTAACTATGATGTGAACTGTAAGAGGATAGAAATCTTAGGTCTGCTTAAAATAACAGCAAAATAGGTATCTGTCAGCAATGTGTTTTGCATTACATTGGACAGAACAGAAAACCAGAAGAACAACATAAATCACTGTATAACATAAGAAGCATTGTAACAGTGCTGTAATTTATGTCTGGTTTTCACAGCACTTGACTTCATTCCTGTCAGCCTTCATTTTCTCTTCGTTATGGTCCACATTCTGCTTTGGAAACACCATACTAATTTTAATATCAGTTTAGCAATTAACCCTAGAGAGAGAAATGGCAGCTAGATGCGTAAGAGAGGAGCTAAGGGATGGCAACAACAAGGTGAGCCAGGGGAGAAAAGAACAAATGCCAACGGATACAGGTAGGAAAGGTCAATCTCTTTGATTTCTCCCCAAGCGAAGGAGAGAAAAGGAGAGTGATAAGGACAGAAACAGGAACAGAGTCATGGAGAGGGCAAAGCATACTAACTTTGTTAAGTCTGCATGTTAGAACTGCGCCTATAGTTCAAGAATGTTAAGCTGTGTCTATCAAAAGAGTGCAGCATAAACAGCAATCCTACAAAAATCAATCTAGTTTAAAAGCAGGAATATTTTTTTCTGGGACAATTTTTCTAGTAGTTTATATCCCCCTTGCCTTTGGGTTTTCTGTTTCCATCCACCTTGTATTAGTGCTCAGAGAGAGGAATGCAATAGAATCACAAAATGGGAGATGTTCTCTGATACATAACATAGCATTGTGTTTTGGAGTTAGACATGGAGCCGGAAAAGATAGGAATGAATGAATTAAATGACTAAATATCTGAAGCAGACTTTTCATTTGCAGTTTGGTCACTCGAAAGTCACTTCCAATCATGGACACTAAAGATATGGTTCTTTTCTAACACTCTCTAAGATATACCTCATATCTGTCTATGAATTATTGCTAGCAATTCATTTAGCAACTGGAAATTAGCATTTCCCTACACATTGTTAATTTCCTTCTGACAAGTAACTTTTCACCCTTTTTATAAGTTGAACATGCAGCTAAACTTAAACTGTCGTGTTTTTATCTAAGGATGCAGTCTGAGCTTACAAGTAAACGGACCTAACCGTAAGCTGCTGTCAGAAGAAGCAATCTTGCTTCCTCTTTTCTCCCACCAGCTCTTTACTCGCAGCCCTCTGCCCCACCTTTGCACCAGGGAGAAAATTTTCTTTCTCTTCCTTCCTTTTTCTTGTTTCCCTTTCTTTTTCTTTCTCTTTTTCTTGCTCTCTTCCTTTCCCTCTCTTCCTCTGTCCCTCCCTGTCCTTTTCCTTTTCCTTCTTGCCTTCCTTTGCTCCTTCCTTCCTCCCCTCTCCCTCTTTCGCCGTCGCTTTCTCTTTCCTGCCCGAACCACCTCGGCGGGGCCGGGGCCGGGGCCGGGACCGGGGCCGGGGCCGGGGCCGGGGCCGGGGCCGGGGCCGGTGGCGGAGGGAGCGCAGCGGGCGGCCGGTGGCCGGCGGGGTCAGGGCGCCCGGAGCCCGGCTGCCGGCAGAGGGAGCGCACGGCGTTGCTCGGCGGGGGCCCTCGCCACAAAACCTCCTCGTCCCAGCCGGGCGGCGGAGTAACATGCGTAGCAAGAGCGGGGCTGCATCTGAAAGTCCTTTCCCGACTCTCGCCCCGTCAGAACTGGGGTTTAAACCAAGCACGGGCTTAAACTGGGTAACAGCTTTCCCCGTGTCCTTATAGCAGGTTTCATACGAGTCAATCGGAAAGATCACTGTTTATTTAACCATTTGGTCAGAATTCAAATCTGGGATGTGCGGTAAACTCACACAGGAAATCTGTTCTGGAGTACAAGGAGGTAACAGAGTAACAGCTTTGAGAGAGCCAGGAGTGGCCTCGCAGCTCTTACAGTTTCCATAAAATGAGTAAATTTACGTAAGAAAATACACGCGAGGTAACACGAATAAAGCAACGTGCGCTCAAAGTCAGGAAAGCCAAATGCTAAGCTCTAACTTCTTCAGTTTTAACTCTTCACATTGTATATCCTGTAGTTTTTATGGTAGACCCTAAATAACAAAATGATACATTACGGTTTCCATTTAATAAGGAAAACCAGGAATAGAAAATAACACGTGTACAACTTGGCCAAGTAAACACTGTGGAAACAGTCTTAAATTTTAGTGTTTCCTGAGTCTGGATTGAGGATGTTTTAGACCCACATCTGGATCAAATGATGTGACTTGAGTCCTTCTCAGATATGAAACTATGGCATAAGATACATTCTTATGTTAGCACAACTCAGCTCCAATGGTTTGGGGTTTTTGGTTTTTAGCTTGAGGGGGGGGGGGTCGATATTTGGGAAATTTAGTGTATTTAGATTTAACAGCAACAATTATAAATTTTACCACTGAAGTAATTAATTTGAAAAAGTTGCAACATACTGGAAGAGGAGTGAGAAGGTTAAGAAAAAAACATCCTCTACTGAGAGAATTTCTGCTTCTTGAGATACCCTCAGTTAAACAAGAGAGTATGCAGTTAATTGCAGCTGATAATGAAACGTCTTGCATGAAATTACACCAGAACTACTACATCAGTTGCAACTGAATTGTTCCAGACTTACACGAGCACAAGTGTGATTAAACAAGACCTTTGGTTACATTTAAAATATGAGATCATACTTTCCAAGAGCCCACCTTTTTGACAAAAACATCTGTTCGACCTTCGTGGTACTCATAGCAGAAAAGTCCCACGGTGAACTCCAGTTCTCTCTTTATTTGTGTAAAATAACATTATCTTTTTTTAAGGCTCAGCTGGAGTCTCTGGAATGTGCACGTCTCACTTGGTTTAGAGCTCTAACTTTGAAAGTGTCTATAATCAAATTTAAAGAAAGGGCAAAATAGGTGCACATGAGCATAAGTACAGATGAGTAACTGGGGTGTATTTTTGAGATCCATGATAACATAAGAAAAATCAAGATGTTATCTGCTGTACTGTAAGTACACTGTAAAGCATCCTATGCAGGTAACAGTCTTCAACAGCTGCGGAATCCCTGAAAAATGGTTGGAGTAATTTTTGAACTATGAGACTCTCAGAGTAGGCATGGTAATGGTGATGGCCTCAGACATGTTATCACACCCACCTTGACACATCATACTTTCCTCAGAGAGTTGGACTGAAGAGGATTAGAAGGAAATGTATCTTTCAGCTTCCCAGTTCTTTACCACCTGGACTCCAGATGGCCTCCAGGGGCCTTGCAGGTGTTTAAGTTACACCAGCTTCACTTATACCATGATGTCCGGTACATCATATAGGGAACCAAGAATATAGCTTCAGGATTCCAGCTGCCAGAGTTGTTAGCTATTTTTGCTCTAAGATGTTGGACGAATGAGAGGTATCTTCTACAGCACCTTCAGGTTTTCTCCATTAGAACATGGGGTTTGATTCACAACAACCTGAGGACTCTCCAGTTCCGGAGTATGTGTCTTTAATTTAAGGCATTTGTTCTAACATTCAGTCAGTCAGATATTAGCTCAGACATTTTGTCTGAAGGCCCAAGGGCATTTCCATATATACACAGCCACATTTAAAAGCAAAGGCTTTACTCCTACTAATTTAGAACTGAAGAGCACGAGGCAGTTCCAGTTGTCCTGTGGACTGGGATTTGGGAGATCTTAATGTTTCTGCCTCTGAAATTCTTGAATTAAAGTTCTGACCACTTACCTCAATTTCTTTCAGGTAGCTATGAATGTCAGAGATTGTACAAAGCTATGAAATATTGTACAAAGCTATGAAATATTCACCATTAAAGTTCACTTGGAGCTTTAACTGGTTCTGGAAAAAAACCCATTGCAAGTGTTCCAGTAAAATCAGTTCTTTGACATATTTTATCACCTCTCACTCTGTTGGAGCTCAGAGCACCTAGGGATATGTCCAGAACAAGGCAGGGATATGTCTAGAACAAGGCTGGGACATGCCCAGAGGTGCTTTTCTGAAAGGAGCATGGAGTGCTCATAGCCTCTCCAGGCCAAAAAACCGCAAACAAGTTCCCAAATACCAGGGTGTCTTATTATACCTCTACAGCTCTCCAAAGACATAGTCTGCTGAAAACATGACTCATGCATAGCAGAGTGCTCAACATTGATGCACATTTGTCCAGCGGCCACAAGCAAAAATCTCCCTGCAAAAGACCACAGCAATGCAGCTGTGTACACAGGCACACAAAACACATAAATCTTGCCCCGCTGCAGGAAAAGGACCCCAAAGACCTCTGGAGAACTCCTATATTTTATGTAAAAATCAGAAACACCTTGTATTCTTTTTCTCTCCTTACTAATTTCTGTTCTAACCAGATATTCTGAGTAATCACTTCTTTCTCTGAACACCACAAAAATCAAAAGGCCCTTGGACAACCTGTCAGCTTGTTGTCATTTTGCATTTTGCAGACCAACACATCATTCTGATACAAATCAAAACTTCATTATAATTTCACATATAAATTCTGTCTGCAGATATTTTCAGGTAGTTCTATTCCTAAATTATTGAGCCATATAAAATACATCTGTGGTCATGCCTGCTAGAGTCCTTGTAACTCAGTGGATAAGCACTGGTTACACACACTAAAATTTCCTAACTTGGCTTTGGTAGAGCAGAAGTGCTGAGATTTTTAAACAAGATTTCATAGTGTTTTGGCAAAGAAAATATTTGTCTGGTGGATTTACTACACTCTATTCTTCTTGCATATATTTTTATTTTCCTGTATGTTCCGGCAAGATTCCCAAAATATTAAGTAAACTCAAAAGAAAAATTAAAATACATCTAAACATGCAAATATTTCCTTTTTGTTTCTTTTGTAAAGGACAACACTCAAAATGAAAGCATAGGGTAACTTCCATTTAGAGTTTCCCACCGTTAATAGCTGATACTGTGTGACTTTGATCCAAAGACAGGAGAGAATTGTCAGGGAAGAGACACAGACCACGCAGACCTTTACACCTTGAAGAGGTTTTTGCAAAAGGTCATTGAAACTAGCGATGTGTGGTGCATGTTAGGTGGTGTTGGTCTGAAGGGTGGTTTTCCCACCCTACCTGGATATATGCTCCACCTCCTCTTACCTGCATGAAAATTGTTTGTTCTCAAGCCTGTGAGGTCTTAGCCCTTCGGCACATGCCTTGCAGGGTGGTGCCCAGAAGATTGGGCTGGGAAGAGGTGGCTGAGGAGCCCGGGGGTGAGACTGCACCAGGAACCCCAGAGGTTTCTCCACAGTTGCACATGGGGCAGCCACCTGAAGTCCCTAAAGTTCTCTGCAGCTTTCCCTCTCCATAAAAAAAATTAACTGCCAACTATGATTAATTTCAAACCAATCATTTAGCTAATTGGGCAATATTCAAGTAACCTCTGAGCTGCATTACAGACTTCGCTTGCTGTCAATAAATAATAGTTTCAGCTGCAATTAAAAAGCAACGAGTATGCTAGTGTATAGTGAAACGGGAACCCAAAGGAACCTTAGTAGATATAGTAGATATATGGATGTAGATAGGAACTGTTTAATAATTATCTAGCTTATAATGAAGTTAAAGAAATTTCAGTAGAGGTAGACATGGCCCAAGAGGATGAGAAGTGGTGCTTAACGTTTGCATTGTTGAGGCTGGCTGGGGCAGGAGATAGTCCCTGATAAGAAGCAGCAGTCAACCCCAAAAACCAGCCAAGACCGGCCTTGTGACTTTTTGGAACTAATTTTAATATGAAGCAGGGATAGATCATGCCTATGTATAGGCATATTGCGAAACGCCATGTATATGTAACACTTGACTGTATAAATTTGAAGCGAACTGCCAAGTCAGGCGCTCACGACTTTGGTGGGACTACCCCCCATGCTGCCCAGCGCTGAATAAACATACCTACTTTACAATCTCACCGATTGTGGAGTCTGTTTCCGCACGTCAACAGTAACATAAGATTTACGTAAAATGTGATGGGGAAGGAAAATACAGTTTCTGATAGCCAAAATGAGCAACAGAGTAAAACTTCACCAAGGAATTTCAGATTATACATTAGTAAGCACTTTCTTGGAGTGTGGACATGAACAGAACATATTTCCTGGCACCCCCAGCACCAGGTTGCAAGAGCAGATGGGACAGACACCTCTAGGAAGGACACACATCCTGCCTGGGGTGGTGAGCTGAGGTCTCTCTGCTTCTGCCAGCACTGCTTTCTCCAGCAGCAGGGGAGTGTCTACAAGGAGCACCCAGCAGACCTATTGCTACCCAATATTGTTTGCCAGGTTATCCACTGTATTATGAATTCTATTGTTATGGGGTTTTTTCCTGTTACTTTTAACACATCCTTACAATGTTCTCTGCAGTATTACCACAGCAGAGAGTAATCAGTGTAAGATAGACATGCTAAACTCCATTCCTTCAACTGATTACCTGTGGTATGAGTCCTTGTCTAGCTTGTCACCATGGCCTGATTCACCTTGCTCCTCCAGTGGGTTAAGTCTATTCAGAACGGACATAGGAATAATCTGTACTTTAGTCCCCTTTGAAAACTGATTGGGAGCCATTACCACCTGCTTATGGCTTTCTGTACGATACTAATAAGGTTGCATTCTTTGTAATTCTTTGTTTTCAGAAAAGTCTTGAAAAGTTAAAACTGGCTTGTTCAGCAAAAGAGCAAGTAGAAGGCAGGAGGAAAGGGAGTATTTTAAATATACACTTGCTTCAGGGCTCCCTAGTGCCAGTGTTTTGGGAACATATTCTGCATTAGTCTCTCTCTCCAATAAAAATTGGTGAGAGTCCAAAACTCCAATCTTTTGTTTTTGAAAATTATGCCCTTGATAGACCATTTTGTGTAATAAAAAGTTTAAATATTTATTAATAAAGGAGTGTCTCCTTTTTTTTTCCCCACAGACACAGGGGATCTTAAGGCCCCAGTGTCACACTCAGTTTTCCATCAGTGGATTTTTGCGTCTACCCCAGGAATAAAAATAACAATAGAAAGAGAAAAGCATTACAGCAATGGGGTCTTGCAGAGAAACTGTCAATTCTAATCACCAATTTTTGGTAGGCTCCAGATAGGACACAAGTAACATATATAGCATAACTAGAATATGAAACATGAAATACAGGACAATGTTAAGTCAGGAAATTAAAATTATGCTTTCTGCAGCAAATTAATCTGTGCTGCAGATAGAGACTTATTGATGGTTTTGGAGTTGGTCCATATATGTAAGGTTTAGCATAAAGAGTGGAAGAAGGAACATGCAGCTGGGGACAGAAGGAGAAGGAAGAAAGTGTTAAATTGTTTCAGCCACGCTGTTAAGAGTAAGGCTCTGAATTTCAGCAGTCAGGGAAGCGGGCAGGGTCTAGAACATCACAAAGTCCTTTCTCTAGGGTCAGTCAAGCAAACTCTCTCTGACACTGTCATAGATACACTTCACGGTTAGAATAAGACAGGTTAGTAAGAGCCCCTTACTGTGGCTAGGGGGGATAGTGTTTTTCATTATCAGCTTTTACCTGTCTTGGATGTCCATGACATTCAGGATGGTTTCTCAACTTTATTTCAATCACTCTGTTACAGCAGCCCAGAAAATTCAGAGACACCAAGCAGTGCCAGGCAGGGTGAGATGAAGTGGAAATTTGCCATTCCTGTAATCACAAAGGAGCTGAGATCAGACAGTGAAACCAGTTTATAATCTTTAGGCATTTGGCATTTTAGTTTATCTAGCAAAGGGTTGGTAACTCCACCAAAAGTACAGTTTTTTAATGGGAGGATTTGTCCCTGCCCTCGTATATCTGAACAGAAAAGTGATAAATCTCCTTTAGGTTTCCTTTGGCTGAGATGCTAATATGGGTTGTTTCATCACATTTTTAGTAATGAACAAGCGAAAACAAAGAATTAGGGCAGTTCCAAGTTTGCATTGCAAAAAACATAGCTTTTATCACTGAGCAAAACGTACAATGTAAAATAATGCAATTGGTTATCCTGGAAATACTGTGAACATTCATAATATAACTGCCTCTGCCAGAATTCCTTCTCAAATTGTTACTTTGACCCCCAAAAAATAATGTTTTGCCTTTAAAGCTCCTCCTATACTAAGTTCTCTTAGAGTCATATCATAACCCATTTTTACAACATAAATCCCTAGAGAAAGCAAGAAGAAATTTCAAAAGCTCTTTATTTCAACAGAGTTGGCTCATCATAAGCAATTGTCTCAAGTACAATTATTTGAGTTATCTGAAGACTAGAACCTTAGTAAACAGGAAAAACTGATATAACAAAGCTTATATTAGAGTATCTTGTTTATGGAATTATGGCCTATTGCTAAACCTGGCATATCTTGTAACTGCTGGATGATTACCCAAGAGAACTCGGTCATTAACTTGAATTTTTCTGTGCTCACTTTTTCATTCATTTATTCCAAAGCCCTGAATCTAAATCAAATTGAACACATAGCAATGCCTGTCAAGGAACAGATTAATGCTTTTTAACTCCTGCTTAATACATTGTTCTAACCTGTTATGACTGTGAAGGCAAATAATACTGCCCAAACCAATATCAGATTCACCACAGGGTACATCATTCCTGGCCAATGACCCAGAGTGGCTGTCAGCAAAATAATCACTCATTTGTCCAATCCCTTAGTAAAGTTGGAGGTTTCAGTTCAGATTCTCACATTATGTTTGGCTTAAATGACAAAGGCACGTATTGCTGTATTCGCTGGCCTTGGTAGATGAGTGATATGAAGTTAGACCAGGAATCCCTAAAGAGCAGAAGCAGGACCAACCACAAAGAGTTTTTTCAGAGTAGGTTTTAACAAATTAATTTTAAATGTGGTTGCAGGAACACATATTCGTTTTAGGAAAGGCTCTTTCCTGTAATTCCTGAGCTACAGCTCCTCAGGGGCTGAACGCAGCCCGTGGCAGATGAGCTGTACTTGCAGCATAAGCTGTTCCTCAGAGAAGACTTCAGCACACCCCGTCCCCCTCAGGAAGTAGGGTGAAGGACATCAATACCATCTCCTCTTCCTTCTTTCTGAGCTACAGATCATTGCCAGTCATCAACTTCAGTGGTCACACTGCTGAAGGGGAGTCACTCCACCTATTCCATCAGCAAGCATCAGGTAAGCAACTGCAGCCCGTCTTTTATTCTCTAATCTGCCTTGCCAAATTTGCAATCCACGTGCTTTTTGTGGCGCTGAAGTTATCTGCCCGGTCTCAAAGGCAAATTCAAGTAGATGCAAGTGGCAGTATGGTGTTTTTCATAAGAAGGCTGCTTTTATTTGCTGACTGCTAGAAGTGGCAAGCTCTACTAATACTAGGTTATCCATGAGCAGGTTTTGAGGAGTTGAAAATGAGTATATAATGCTATAGGAAAATCTTTTGCATCTGGTCTGTTGTCTGATATATTTTGTGTCTTTTCTGTATGTGTCTGCACATTAACAGAATTATGGGAAATGAATATATTTATTGTCACAGTTCCACAACATTTTTTTAAAAAATATAATTTAAAAAAAATACAGTCCTGTTTATAAATATCGTACTGCTTTATGTTATAAAATATAATGTTATATGCATTTCACAAAATCATATAATAAATTGTAAAATTATCTTTATGAAAATTATATACAATATAAAATTGATCATTTGGTAATTACCTATTTAGAAGGTGAAAAAAAGTGTGCTATTTCACAGACAGGCATTTACAGGATGTCCTTCCAACACCACTAGGTTTCCAACAGCTCCTTCCTGGAAAAGTTTGTACTAGGTAGAACCTCATTTATTCTTTGCTACATTTATTCAGTGTTACCAAAACCACATATGTTAAAATATGTGTTATTTAATATATTAAAATAACATCTGTTAAAAGTACACATACATTAAAATATGAATTAATTATATTCATTGTAATTAAGAGCAGAAGTGGCTTTCTACATTTGCTAGCCAAAAATCTGTCTAAATTTTTGATAATATTGAAAATATTCTATGAATTTTTTTTCACCACACTGTTTGGCAGCTAAGGATTGAATGGTAACTTAGCATCTAGGTAAATACCATGGTAACATTTTAAACAATTGTAATTGTATTTATTACAATGAATATTTTAATTATTGATATGATTTTAATTATGAAACTGCAGCTATTAAACCATTTACATGGCCTTTAAATCTTTCAGACTGATATTGCCAGCAGTCAGGATTTCATAACCACTTTGTTAACTATCTAATAATCTCTTGCACAGCTACATAATGCTGATTCAGGTCATAGCACTATTGCGTTTGAGCACTGTATCACAGTTTGGAGCCAGATTTTCATATATGTTATTCCAGCAACAAAATTATAATTCACTTTTTCCTGTACTAAGACCCCTGCTGAACATTCAGATCTACTAATTTTCCTATGGATCTAGAAGTCTATTTCAGATATTGCTCTTTGGAAATTATGAGAATAAATAAAGTCTAAGTGTACTGCCATATTCAGGGTAGATGAGCTGAGTAACCTGAATTTTCACCAGCTGCAGGCAGTTACCTCTGCAAGTTAATGGCTGAGAGAGAGATGTTCCAGGGAGGGGAAACGCTTTCAGCCCTTATCAGAACTAAAACCTTCAACTGATGCAAGTTAAATAGTCCTTGTTTCCCAAGCTGTGGCCCAAAGTGATGGCTTTGAACTGCTTCCAAACACAACATAGGTTTAAGGCTTACAATCAAAAACGGATGTTTCTGAAGGGCATTTTTAGTAGGGCTGGTTTGGAATTTTCTTTCAGATTTTTTTTTTTTCAAGCAGAAATTTATATTTTCATTTTTAAAAAATCACAGTTCTTAAGATGAAAATGGTCAATTCTGACTTTGCAAATTGTTTGGGGGAGGATGTGGAGAGTGCCAGGAAATAAAGGCTTCCAGCACTGTCAGTCTGGAGAGCCTTGGAGGCTGACAGCCTCAGAGCAAGGCAAGGCACTCGTGGTCCCACATTCAGCTCCTTTACAGCAGAGCTTCCTGGCCTTGCCTGCTGTGGCTGAGCTGACATTTCCAGGCTTCCAGATTTTGCTGTAGGGCAGTAAGACAGCAAATACAGACCAGTACTTATATTTAATTTTGTAAAAAAAAAAAAATCAGTTTCAGAGATAAGAAGAATTTTGGAGGTTTTTGTGACTTGGGACAAAAACTTGACTGTTTCTCAATCCAGTTTTAATTTTAATTAGCACTAAAAGGAATAATCCTGTCTTATTTCAATAAAAATGTTGAGTAACACTTGAATTTTATTCCTACTGCAGTCATTGTCTCAAGCCTGACTATAGTCCTAGAACATTATTTGATTTTATGCTATGCATGCTGAGCAAAAAATATAAGCTTATACTCTGCTGGCATTTGGAGAAAGGGACAAAGACTTATTTTTGTTAAAATGAAACTAGAAGCCAAGTCTGTGTACAAGAAATGTGTGTGGGATACTTACTCTCAGGAAATTTTAGGCATGATTCATACAACACAACTGAAACCTTTATTGTATGAACACAAGGAACCTGGGAAAAAATGGATGAAGAGCTGCTAGTCCAGGATATGAAACCAGAGACGGCAGAAGTAACAAACAGCTACTGTAACTGAAGCATAGGTGGAGGATTTAGAGGAACAGACAAACATAAGGATGAAGGTGCCAAACTGAACACTAGTGATGACAGACACTGTGAATAAGAACTAATATAAATAAAAGAAAATCTAACTGAGTCAAAAAATCAGTCTCTGATGAAGAATAATGGTGCAAGGGGTTAATTGGGGTTAATGCTGGAAAGCTCTGTGAATCCTTTAGATTAGATTTGGATATAAACAAAGATCTTTGTAATTTTATTTGAGACAAATACTACTGCAAATTTACGTCATTATGGGAGACTGTAACATTGGATATCCAATCTATGAATAACATAGGGCTAGTTAGCCCTGGACGGGGTAGCTCTCACCTGACAATAAGCTGAATGCATGAGAGGTGAGGGTCTTTTAGACTTTGTTTGAGCAAATAGTAAAGGCCATCATAAAACCTTAAATGGAAGGACAAAAAAAAGCAGATCTGCAATGGAGGCTCACAATTTCAGATGGGTGAACTAAGAAACTCTGAGAGCTAGTCAATGAAGTCAAATGGACTAAAAAGATAAGGAACTATATAGGAGATGTGAAATGTTTTTTAAAACAAAAATGCAAATATTATTCATGGTTTGCATTACAAATAGTTAGAGCAATAAACTTAAAGGAAGTAGTCTTCAGATGTAATCCAGTGAATAAAGAGCTGGAAAAGGATACCTGCTTATGGGGAAAAGGGGGGAAAAAGACTGGCTAAAATATGCTCAAAATTCATAAATTATAGGGATAAGGAAGAAATATCAAAAGTCTACAAGCTACTTTCTAGAAGACTAATACAAACGATAGGAAATTCTCTAGCAACATAAATGAAAAGGAAATAAAAACAGAGTGGTAGAACTTCTATGACAAAATATAGGAAAAAATAAAATAAAATAAAATAAAATAAAATAAAATAAAATAAAATAAAAGTCTACGTAACAGCTCCCAAACTAAACATATTTTCCCTCAGTTTCCAGTAAAAGTTTTGATGCTGAATACCAGAAAAAATGCACAACCAAAATGGGGGAATGAGAATGAAAAGAATAACAATCCAGGTAGACTAAAAAAATTCCTTGAGTTTAATATCTCGCTTAATGGGAACAGAGTAATCTACCTCACAGAATTCTAAAACTGAAATAAACCAAACATTTTGATTCAAGATGCATCAGGCAGGATGCATACCCAGTCCTCCAGGCATTAAAGCTCTTTGCAAAATATGCAATACTTTGACTTATGTCCCTGCTTTGTATGAGCAAATTTGAAGTTAGAAGGGATTCCCTGATCACTGAATTATGAGGTATTTTGGCTTCATGATAAAGGATAGTCCCAGCCCCTCATTTCCTCCTTCAGAGTCAGTAAGTGGCTTTGGAATGAATTTAGTTCCCATTTTGGGACACTTAGTGGAATTTGTTGAGTGGCAAATATTTTGAACAATAAGTGGTGGTAAGTGTTAAAAAAACTAGTCCTGAATGCTTTGCACTGTCACTTGACAATGTCTATGTAGTTGTGACCATATTTTGACGTTTATGTTGTACTTAGAAAGTTGGGATTAATATTGGAAATCTCTGTGAATCCTTTAGGTCAGATGAGATGTACTTGCAAAATTCACTTGTAAATCTACAAATTTGTAGTCTTCACATGGCAAGGGGCATTTGAAGGCACAGTTTTGATTGCTGTTGAATGATACATTGAAAATCAGTTTGAAGGCTCCTAGTTCTAGATCGAAGATCCTGCAGCCATGAGTCACAAACTGTGGTTGCCTTATAAAATCACCCAGTACTTCAGATGCATTCCAAAACTATTGCTTAATTAACTTGCTACCTATAGGTTTTATGCCAAATACTCTGTCTTTCCACAACTAGCATAAAAACACAAGGCCAGCATACATTCTGGCACTGTGCTTTAGTTCATTTGGCAGCAAGATTCTGTACCCATGCCTGATGCAGAACCTGTATATATTTCTAGGAATTGGACTCTGAAGGCCTATAGTATGCCAAAAAGACACATACACAATGATCAGAACAAGATATAATGTAAAGCAATATAAAAAAATTTAAAAAAAAAAAAAACAACAAAAAAAAAACTCTGGGAAGAAATCTTGAGATATATATAATTGTCAAATCTAAGATAGTATAGCCAAGCCACACTTTTTCATTTTATCTAATTCAGGAACCTTTGGCGTCTATTAAGGATACAGAGGTATCCCGGTAGGTGTTTTGATTCTCATTAGCTCTTTGCAGCACTCCACTGCCAATGAACACTTGAAGGGATCAGCAGTGCAGGTTATTGAATATCCAGACAAATTAATGACATTGGATAACAAAGTTGCCATAGTTATTAGTTTCCAGTGTTCCATTTACAATTTAATTGGGAAGGCAGTTCAGTGTTATCCATCTCTGGAACAGAGGCTGGCAATTAAAGCAGAAAATTTTATAGGTCTGTAATTTTGGGAAAATGAGTGAAATCAGAATTGACATAATGAAATCCTTGTTGGAATTTTAATTTAAACTCAAAGTTTATTTTTGTCAGATTTAAAAGAACATCTGGCTCCTCAAGTAGTTCAAGGAACACTCATTGTAGAAAATAAAATGCTTTGCTACCTCAACTTTAAAAAATCGATATATTTATTTTTCTACTTTCTAATATTTCAGTTTGTATTATGCCTGGAACCCATCGAAATTAATCAACAGTATCAAATCTTCTCTCTGTGGGAACCCAAAGAGAACATGCTGTACCAGATGTTATTATGAACCAGCTGCAGAAGCAGAGCAAATGCCTAGTTTGTCAAAAATCACTGGAGCAGAAGCTTTCAGCAGCTTATTTAATCTAGCATGGCTTATCAATACATGCTTCGGCCAGAGCTACTTACGTGTAGCACAAGTTGTTCATTCTAGTATTCTTCAGCCAAGTTAGTATTAACATCCATCTGATTTAATGTGGAGAAGCACTGCTACCACCGGATAAGATGGCTTCACAAATATCTCAGTGGCAATCATACACATATATACACTTTTAGCTTCTAAGCTCGTTGTCAGTCTGTCTGTCAATTAGAGTAAAATGGTTTTAAGCCTCCAGCTTTTTCTTCTAGTTGGACTCCAGTCTCCCTGAAATAGGTAAGAGTTGCTGCTTTATGTCAAAGAATAAGCCAGGTTCTGAACTCTCTTCTTATACCTGAAATCAAGTAGTTAGACTATGATAAAGCAGGTGTCAAGGATGGTAGAGAAAAACAGCTGCTACAACAAGTCTGTAAAACCATGTCACTTCCACAAAATATCTCTTCAGCAGATGCCAACAAATCCCTATTGCTTGTCTCCCACTCGAACACTGTGGTACCTGTTATAAGAAACTCTGTTAGGAAGACAATTCAGAAATGAGATTAGATTTGTTGCTGCTTCTTAAGGTATATCAAATGGGAACTGGAAAACCTGAGCTGTAAAAACTTGAACCAGCTACTGCTTAGAGACTGTTTGTTCTGTTCTGCTTATTATCCGTGATGGCAGCAAACAAATTCCTCTCTACATTAATTCTGATGATGAGCTCTCCTATGATTATGAAATCCAAGGAATGTTTTCACCACACAATTGTCAGACTTAATTTAGTGTAGCTCTTTCTTAAAAAAAAAAGGGGGGGGGGGCTCTCTTTTCTTCAGCTAGCTGGACACTAGTCGTTTCAAATGTACTTAACACCTCTGTAAATCATCTTCTGCCATTTTTCGTTCTTGTTGTTAGGAGCATCACAAGCTCATAAATCAGTGGACTTGTCACATTTTTAGCATTATCTCTAGAAGATCTTTATAACCCTTACGCTGACTCCCACAGGAGTGTTTACCACACTTAAATGTCTTATGGGAGAGTCTGCCTCCACACATTTAGATCACATGGCCAACCACTTCAAATGTACATTAGAGAACTCCCTGATGCATTTGTTCTTAGTAGGACTTCAGTGTCTGCTACCTCCTGCCACCAGAGAATTTCCATGGTCTTTGAGGCAATTTAAGGAGAAGTGAGAGTTTCTTAATGTGGCTGTGTGACAACACACTGGAGATGTTACAACATTGTCTTGCAGGACTTAAGTTTTATTCTCAGTTTGATGCCTCCTCTCTTCACAGTCTCACTCAGAGTCTTCTAAAACACTTAAAGCCTTTGATAATCTGTGGTTTATTTCATCATGTGGGCGTGCATCCTATAAATGGTGTTTCTTAGTGAATGACTTCATCCAGAGCAGACAGCAAACGCCTAATGGTGATGTTAGCTAGCATTAACAAGAACTGGTTGATAAGTGTTTTTTATCTTTTTTAAATGAAGAGTAGAAACAAAGTTATCACAAGTCCTATGGACCTTACAGCTACCAATACATTTTTTTTCAAGAGAGTGTTAGGATCACCTGGATTATTGTTATGTGGAACCAATGGATCAGAAAAGGAGGAACCTAACACCAAGATCATGAGAGAGTGTTGTTAGTAAAACAAGAAAAGTCTGCAGAGAGACAGAGGATTTCACTAAAGATCCTGGGCTGAAAAATCTTGCTGGAAATGGAGACTAGGTGAAGACAAAGCGAATTATTTCCCCATTTTGGGGAAGAGAGTGAATGGAAGAAAGGCAATTCATAACATAGGAAGAAAGGTAAGATAAAGGAAAATAGTTAAATCAAAATGAAAAATTGCCCTCCTTAAATATTTATGATTTAGATTGATGAGATTTTTAGTCCTGATGGACACCTTGCAGACTAACGAGCTTTTAATTGTCCTTCATGCAATTAAGGGTGATGGTCTTTTGCTAAATCCTGAGTTTCAGCCATGGTTTATGTAAGTCATTCACATTACTCAACCTATAATGATATACTTGGCTTCATTGTTTGTGGTCTGGTTCTTATTTGTCTGGCATTACATTCTAAGATTGCAATGACTCAGATTTCCTTTAGTTTTACAACAAAAAGCACTAGCATGTATTGCATGAGGCATCTCAAATTTATTCACTTGTTTGTGGTCTTCTTGTGCAGGCTTCTCAAGCAGGTGTATGCAGACACATACCTCTGTATTCAGAGGATAAATAGGAACTCCCTGCTAGAGTGTCACTATAGTGACTCCTTCACTATATAAAGACTGCATTATATTTGAAATTTTTAATGTAATTTGAAAACTTTCAGTCCAGGATGTTCCTGAGAAATTATTTAATCATATTCCTTTATTTTTAATAGAGACTGGGATCTATGTCTTTCTTCTTACGACTTTTTTTTTCTTTTTTAAGGCATGGAGGAGAAAGCTATGCTCAAACTATACTATGTAGGAGAAAACAAAAATTGCACATAATCTACTTGGCAGTGCTTCCAGCAAACCTTGCTTAACCTTTATTCAGACAAAGCTCTGCTAAAGTTGATAAGTCTTTTACCTGGAGCAGGAAGGCAGGAGTTGGCCACTGTGGTGCTACAGTATGTTTTCACTTATACAAAAGGAAGTGCTATATGTTTCTATTGGCTTTGAGTCAATTAGTATTTTTGCTGTAAGGAATAAAGAGGTCTATCCAAATGTTCATGCTGATAAAGTGAAATGGATTCAAGAATTTTAATAGACTTTGTGATATGACTTTTCTGTGTATTCAGACAGCAGAAACAATGGTGTAAACTTCAGCATATACTAACCAAAGCATGTAGTCAGATTCCCTCAACTGTTTATGCTTCAACTGTTTCTGCATGTCCATGGCTTCATTGTCACTGAGCCCAGCTAGGCTTATTAAAATTATTAAAATTAAACCAGACAGTCAAGTGTATGGTATTGTCTTACCTTCACTTTGTCATCTGTGTTGTGGTGGGTTGACCCTGGCTGGATGCCAGGTGCCCACCAAAGCCATTCTATCACTCCCTTCCACCCTCAGCTGGACAGGGGAGAGAAAATATAATAAAGGGCTCATGGGTCGAGATAAGGACAGGGAGAGATCACTCAACTAATTACCGTCATGGGCAAAACAGACTCAACTTGGGGAAAATTAACTTAATTTATTGCCAATCAACCAGAGTAGGGTAATAAGAAATAAAATCAAATCTCAAAACACCTGCCCTCCACGCCTCCTTTCTTCCCAGGCACAACTTCACTCCTGGATTCTCTATCTAACCTCTCCAGTGGCACAGGGGGATGGGGAATGGGGGTTACGATCAGTTCATCACATGTTGTCTCTGCTGCTTCATCCTCTTCAGGGGCAGGACTCCTCACACTCTTCCCCTGCTCCAGCGTTCGGTCCCTCCCACGGGAGACAGTTCTTCACGAACTTCTCCAACATGGGTCCTTCCCATGGGCTGCTGTTCTTCATAAACTGCTCCAGCGTGGGTCCCTTCCACAGCATGCAGTCCTTCAGGCACAGACTGCTCCAGCGTGGGTCCCCTGCAGGGTCACAAGTCCTGCCGGCAAACCTGCTCCAGCGTGGGCTCCTCTTTCCATGGGCCACAGGTCCTGCCAGGAGCCTGCTCCAGTGCGGGCTTCCCACAGGGTCACAGCCTTCTTCGGGCATCCCCCTGCTTCAGCGTGGGGTCCTCCATGGGCTGCAGGTGGATATCTGCTCCACCGTGGACCTCCATGGGCTGCAGGGGGACAGCCTGCCTCACCATGGTCTTCCCCATGGGCTGCAGGGGAATCTCTGCTCCGGTGCCTGGAGCATCTCCTCCCCCTCCTTCTTCACTGGCCTTGGTGTCTGCAGGGTTGTTTCTCTTACATGTTCTCACTCCTCTCTCCGGCTGCAGTTTTTGTGCCACAGCAGCTTTTTTTCCCTTTTTAAATCTGTTATCCCAGAGGCGCTACCACCGTTGTTGATGGGTTCGGCCTTGGCCATCTTAGAGCTGGATGGCATTGGCTCTGTCAGATATAGGGGAAGCTTCTAGCAGCTTCTCACAGAAGCCACCCGTGTAACCCCCCCTCGCTACCAAAACCTTGCCACACAAACCCAATACACACGTACACAGACAGAATACAGTATGTCCAGGAAGAAAAACCCTGAAGAAAGAAGGGATGAACTGTAAGCAGGTACAGAGATTTCTGAAAAACAGAATGATCAGTTTTTTCTGCTGGGCCTGGAAATAAGATAGAATTCAAAGGGACATTGAATTTAATTCCTAGGCTCTAGATTCCTATGGATATTCCTTTGGACCCATCTCTCCAAATTGGTAGGTGGCAGGGAAGAGGGTGGAAGAGGACATTGAAAAGACCTAGCACAGACAGATGATTTTTGAGGGAAGAATGCATGTTGTTCTACTTTGGATGGAGAATATTCTTCCCAGGACTTCAATAATCAGTAGGACCTAGCTAGTAGGCTGAGCTTAGAGGCACTGTGTAATGATTAGAGAGGACTCTGAATTTGACTGACACTGTGAGAAGCAACCCAGTGAAACCTGAGGATTCACATTCTGGCAACAAACAGATTTTCTTTGCACTTGCAAAGACTCAGTCACATAATAGTTTTAGTTCTACACATAATTAAGCTAGAGTATTTAATAATTCTCTATTATGTTCAGCTATAGCCTCTAAATAAAGTAATGAAAACAACAACAAAAAACCCCAGAATTGATGGCCTTGAGATCCTGAACTACAGACTGCAGCACCTGGATGCAGAGATCCAAAATTTTGTAGTCAGGGTCTGCAACAGCTCATGCTCTGTGGATAAATAAAGGGACAAACCTACACAATATACTCACCAGGAGGTTTTGAATAAAATCTCAGTTGAAATAGCTCTATCTTAGTTATACCTGGACAGATTTACCATTAACAACAGGAATTTAAAAAAATCTGTAGGATGACCTAATGATCATCTTGTCAACAAAAAAAAAAAGAGCCTTCGACACTTTTTGTGTTCTCTGATGGTTTTAATAGAAGTTGTGTATTTCTTCAAATATCAAAACATGTTCTATCTTCTGCAGTGGCCAAAAAATTAACTAGGAAATCATAAGTCCTCCTGACCTTGGAGAAAGCTTGTGTGCATGCCTGCAAGCATTGTTGGCTTATTCTGTTGCTTTTCATTTTCTTTTTCCATGGTACCTTTAGCACTGACCCCTGAAAACCAGGCACAAAACCCTAATTTATTTTTCTTTTCGATGAAGAAATGGCCAATAACAAAGATAAATATAGAAGACTGGATGGCTGTTGCCCTAATTCATTTTGGCAGTTCACAATAATCTTATGTAAAATTCAATTGGTTCCTGGAGTCTGACTGTATGTCATTATTGATACATTTCCTGGGGTCCTCATTCAAATTCACTCAATCAGCCCCCTAAGCAACTCCAAGGATTCCAGATCTCTTTCTCCAGGGCACTCTGTTCTAAATCCAGTATTTTTTTTCTCAGAAAATACTTTAGTGGCATACCAAAAGAAACTTTACATCACTACACGTGAATTTATAACATAGATGATCACGAGATTTCAATAAGCAATGCTGATGAAATCACTTTCAATAAGTGATGCTGATGAAAGCAATCAGCTTTCAAACTGTTCAAGTATAGAACACAATGGATCTGTAGCCAGTGGAAAGGCTTCCCCTTGCCTTTCCAAGGTCAATTCAGTTGTCTTCAGATTAGGCATCATGATTATTATTCTCCCATGAGGACAATGAGGAAGGTCTGCATTCCTCATTCCATTATGCAATTCACCTTGACATGTTTTTTACATTTGAAACTGTCCCAAAAAATGTAAAATATGATAGTCTTGTTACATAGATGTTTTATTTTCAGAACAACATTAATAGGAACATTAGAGTTTCAGGAAGAGCAATAAAAGTTAAGCTACATTGTGTAATGTGTGTTTTTAAGAACCTGCAAAGAATTAGTTGGAATTGTAAATACACTCAGATGGACTGTAATAATTTTGAATCAGGAGGAGATCACTAAGACTCAAATTTCATATGGGCAAAACTCTACTGTTTCTAACTCAAATGACTCACAAGAGTCAGTGAACCAAGAGAGGAATAATTTGTGTTTTGCAGGGCTTACAGGGACAACAAACATCTTGTATGTGCATATTCCATGCTCTTGCTTCTTAGGAGAGACATGAAAGCTATCTTCCTAACAGCAATTATTTAGAATCCCATCTTAACCTGCCGCCTTCTTGAGCTGACTGATTTGCAGTAGCAGGGGCCAAGAATGGTGAAAATTGAATGGAAAGGACCGTCAGTCATCCCAAGCAGAAGTGTAGGATTAGGAAACTAAGGCAGCTTCATCCTAGGAGATACAGCACCTCTAAAGCAGAGAAGTTTGTGCAAAGACCAGTCCCAAAGGCAACATCACCACATTGTCACAAAATCCTTCTAGTTTTCTGCAGCTCTGCACTCTAATACAGGCAAAGTCAAGACTGAAAAAGATACAACACATTGCTGGCGTACAGGTACTGTTAAACCAGGAGAGGGTCAGGGCTCCCGTGGGTGCAATCGCATCTAAACTTCACCTAACATGAGATCTCTGCCCATGGCTAGTTTGGCCCACTGGAAGGGAAGCCATTGTAAGATTCAGATGTGAATCCCAAGTTTGATCTTAAACTATGGAATTTGAAAAAAAAAACAAATTTAGTAATTAAGGATACTTTACATTCCATTCCCATAACTTTAAGGGGGTTTCATATTATACAGAATTCTAACTAGTAGCAGCTTGTGGACATTTTTTTCAAACTGGATCATTTTGCAAGTTTTCCCTTCCTCTATAACACCAGATGAAAACATGCAATTTTAAATACATCCTCTATGCTTTAGAGCAAACTCTATGGCTTTTCCAGCTAGTAGCACAAAAAACCATTTGTAAGATTAAAAATGAGTATAAATTCTGAGTTTAGTAAGACCATTTGAAAGAAATTATCCTCTTTACCTTATCCTTTATCAAATAGTCAAAGTAACTATTGAAGTTAAATCCTTATTAAAATTTATCATATTAAATATATGAGACACAAGTGTCAATAAACACAAAAAATACAGAATGCCTCCAAAACAACACTCTCCATGTTGAAACTCCTTTACAGAATAATAAAGCATAGAAGAGCTATCAAAATAACTTGCTGTCCTCTCTTCATGTTATATTCACTGATATAACCTGACCTGCTCTTCAGAGAGAAGAAAGCACTGGGGCATTCGGGGGGGGGGGAGCAGGGTGCAAGTAGTTATCCTCACGAACAGACATCAGAGTCCATTTCTCAGTCCTACAGATTTTGAAGCATTAGTGGAAGGGCCAAGGCCACCTTACAGCACTCGTCCCTTGGCTGCAGGTCTCTGACCACCCCCCACAGGACATTCATACTTGAAAGCCCCTCTTTAAGAAGAGCACCCATTGCAACACAGAGGAGATATGGAACTGTATTATCCCTTAGTCTAGTCCAGGATGCTGACAAAAAATGGCGTACCCTGTTCTCTTTGGGTGGAGCTTCAGGCACACAGAGAAATCTCCATGATGGCCTAAGCACAAAAAATAGAAAGAAAAAGAACACTGATGTGAAAAAATTTGTCCTCCACACACAAAACCATCATAATCCAATGACAAAGCAAAGATGAAAAAAGATGATCTTTGAAGATAACACCCATGTCAGAAAGGGAATACAGAATTATATTTTTCCCAAAGAAACATGCATCAGAAGTGAGTCTCTTTCTGACAATATAGAGTTTGCAGCAGAAATACCAATACCAAAATATTCTGATACCTGTAAGTTTTCAGTAGGCATACTGGTCTTCTCTTTCCCCTGTATTTTCCTGAAGACACCGACATTCTGAGTGATAAGAAGCTGTGCATTATGAAAAATAAAACTGACAGAAGAGGTCTGCCTAAAATAAAGTAGCAGCACAAAGCTGAGCAATCAAAGGCATGAATGCTCACAAGGCAGTTCAACCTTTCCAAGGCTAAGATATGAAAGCCTTATTTTAAAAGGCAAAAAAAAGTACCATCAAAAGCAGACTTGATTAAATTTGTTCACAAAGCTCTTGGAATGTTTCTAGCTGGAATCCAAATCTCAACTTTTGGCCCAGAAGAGAGAACACCAGTAAACTCATGCTAGCTTTTGCAGCATTTTGCTTGTACAGTCTGATCAGAGTTTAGATTGTAGGATCCAAACAGAGTTGAGCAACATTTGATTATGATTATTTTATTTGATTTTCTGAAGTATTTGCACAATATTCTTGTTACTTTGAAGATACCTCACTTCAAGCTGTTCAGCTTTTATTCAACAAAGCCAAACACAATTTCTTTTTATGAAATACTGTAAATATAGAAAGCTGTAAATTAAGTTGCTTTGGAACAGAGAAAGCAATTTCAAGAAATGTCAAGTGATATATCTAGCTTTGAAATCACTCTCCATGGGAAGGAACAGGACTTTCCCTACGTTCCTGCCACAATGGGTAGCAAAAAGGCTAGTTGTGTTTCAGGCCAGAAAAAAAATAACTATGTGTTTACAATGTAACATATACCAGTAGGTAGAGGAGATACTGAGAGAAACAAGAATTGTGCTCATGTCCACAAAAGTTAGGTGTTAGCGTAAGTATTAGAAATACACTCCAAATTTTTAAAGTTATGAATCATTTACTGCAGTACTTATTAGAATATATGCTTTAACTACTCCTTTACCTAAAATAATCACTTACAAGCTTGTACTATTAGTTACACACCACAGTGCTTTTGGAACTACCTTAATAAAACTAAGTAATTAAATAATTATTCAAGAAAGTACATATATTGCAGTACTGATATGAATGGGTCTGTTAATGATACAAGCTATTCTTACTTTTAATGTGCCTTTCATACACTGAATGATCCAACCATTTAACTCCAGGTAGACCTGCAAGGTATTCTTCTGTGTGGGCTGGTAACTATTAAAACCTTACCATGAGCAAAGATTTTGGAACAAATATTTCCAAACTGGTTTGCTGAGCAGACCTTGAAGAGTTCCCCAAGCAATGGTGATGGGTTACTTGAGCTGAAGCACTTCTACACAAGCAGTTCCAGCTGATCCCTATTATGTCACTGCTGTGTGCTGCAGAGGTTACTTCTTGGCAGCCTGTGTGATTTGCAGCTTTTGCTGCAAGAAAACAACCAGCACTGGAACCTGCTTTTCAGGCGCAGCACATGGGAGCAAAGCCAAGGCAAGGCAGCTTGCTTGGAGGAGGGAGTTGAGATGTTCTATATAGGCTTAAGGGTACAATAGCCTTGGCAAAGCAGCAGAGTCTGAATGGGAATGCACAATGAGAAAGCAGGACCTTTGTGGTGGGGTCCTGGCTTTAGGGATTTGCAGGACAAAGATGGCAAGAAGGGGAGAGAGATGTTAGACTTCCATTTCACACACACAACCTGCATAAAACAGGAACAACCAGATTTTAAAAAAGCCATCTGGTAAAAGAAAAAATACAAGGCCAATTTAAGGATATATGTAAAAGGTTATTAATTCAAAACGTTGTAAACCAGGCCTATAGTGTGCTGGTCAAACTGCTGAAAGAAAAGAGCCCTAGAAAACCTGTAATCTCATTTCCACAAAATTTGAAAAGAAATTTTTATTTTAAGTTTGTTATTACACGCTAGGTAAGTGCAGGTACTTGTATAGTGAATTAAGTGTCTAAAAAATTTGGTAAGAAATTATGCCCAGAAGTTGAAAGTGATTTCTGAAAATGCAACTTTATGGACCCTAATGTGTATGATTCCATCATCTACTTAGTGAAAAAGTTCCTGTGGGTTTATACTCCCTTCCAATTATCACTAGTATTGTTCATTGTGCTTTCGATCCTTCTTAGATGCAGTTTTGGGGGGCAATATAAAACAGCCAGTCATGCTTTGTAGATTAATAACATGTCTGAAAAATGTATAGATAGGCCTCCATTAACCCAGTGCTCAAAACAATATTGGTGTTCAATTTAAACAGCTGTTGAGTGCAAATCAGTGATAACAGAGCTAGAGCATTGTACTACTCTAGCAGTATATATATATAACCCCAGAAGTTATCTTCTAGTATGTTTATGTGTCCTGGTGATCAATACATCTACATAATCACACCTGAAACCTCTAATTGCTCTACTATTACAGCCCCATACCATAGTGCTTGCTTATTGAAATGAAATTATTCCTTAGGACATTGCAAGTAAGCATCCCACAAGCACAAGCAGATTTTAATCTCCTTCTACCCAATCTGAACAGAAAAAAGACACACTATGAAAGATGACAGTGTAAAAACTGGTAGATTTTGATACTCAGACTTCTGATTACAGCCTATGTTCTATCACCCTTCCCCTTCATTTAAAGAAAATTATCTACAGAAGTTTTATTTTTGTCCAAACTCCTGAAATCCAAATAGTGTGTCTCCTGACTAGGTTTTGTTAGTTTTCTGTTAAATTTCTGCCAGAGAGCATTGCTTATTCTTTGATTGAGATTATCAGCACTTTTAGCCAGATCTATTAGCTGGAAGGAGATCTCTCAAGTCCTGAGCAATTTCTCCTCCACAAGCCATCTCTTATTAAGCATAAAACTTGCTGGGATAGTTCCAAATTCCCTCTTCATCCCTCTGGGATGTTTCTTAAATCTCTACACCAGGTCCTCAACAAAGGAATGAGCTCTTGGTTTTGGATTCAACAAGAATAAACTGTTTAGTTTCTTAATTACTGGGCTAGGCTCTCTCCAATAGGGACTAAATTTGGAATTCTTTTCCTGGCTACTTTTTCTAATCAAGAGCCAAGCATTTTCTGCTCCCTGGATGGGCACATAGTTCTTTTTGTTTCTTTTGGGCTTCTACTGTCTTTACTTACAGCTCAGAACTGCATTATATTCAGGAATACTGTGCCGAAGGCAGAGATATAACGACACTGCAACAACAGCTACCTAGAGATGACTCCGATAATTATCAGTGCCTTTTTCTTAAGGCACAGGAAATCAGAAGTGCAAAAACAAGATCTGGGAAAGTAATGGATAATAGAACACTAGCAAAGACAACAAATGTTATTTTTACACTCTAGCATTTATAGTCTTCACCAAGACTTTAAGCATTTAATTTGCAGCCTCCAAACTCCACACCAATCAAGCTCAATTTATTCAAGTGCAAATCCCACAGCAACTTTCAGCATTGCATAAAAGTAATTTCCCATACAGAAGCTGCGAGAGACTAGGATCAATTTGGAAATTTTAATACAATCTAGTTCATAAAAATCCTTTCTTCACCAATTCAAATCCTTTTTGCTGGTCCTCTGTCAAAAGTCACTCTATTAGCTGGTACTACAATGGTATTGCCCACTCATCCAAACTGTATACAAGTCGTCTGTACTTTCAAACCAATGAATTTCTTCTAGTCTTGAAGAAATTTTCTAGCCCTTTCTAATGGCCAGTTCTGTAATTGGAGGTGCAGGAGCATATATGACATTACTTTAAGCTTGCTTTCTCTTCCTGTTCCTACCAAATAGCTCTCCTCTATTCCAGATAAACTGTTGAAATAATATAGGTAGTTGAGAACATCTTCCATTCCCAAACACTTGGGTTAGAACAGTTACTGCTCACCAGCAAATCCAAAAAGCGTTCCACAGTGAGGTTTTCCACACTTTAATTACAGACAGAAACAAAATATATTACATATTTTGCTGCCAATGTTTTACATTGTGTGCTACAGGAGAAAGCTTAACTATCTTGAACTACCCGTGCATTAGGGATCAGGGTCAGGACATGTCCTCCAGTTTCAGTCATACTTGTAAAATTATTACCATAAGGGATGTCTAATCAGCTTGTTATTTAGTTTCTTTTCTCTTCAGGTGACACCTCATGAAGTCCTACAGACTGGCTTTCTGTCAATAACACGCTTTGATTTAAGCTTGTCCTAGTAACACAGGATCGAATCTCCCAAGATTTCTGTTATTTTGGAAAACATAATAGCATATGTTAAGAACTGTAGTTACAATTGCCGTTCCCTTCTTTTTCAGCTCTCTGTTCCAAGGCATCCTCTAGATCCCTAATTCATGGCAGCTTCATAGCACTTGTTCTCCTGCGATTAACTTTGCAGCATAAGCTGCAATGAACCCAGGATCCTCGGTCTGATTCTTGGTCAGCCTCAGTATTCTCAACTGTAAGTCCCTCAGGAGTACAGCTCTCCTCTACAGAGCAAAGATCTTCATTTTAAATGCCAGTGCATTCACTGCCACAATCCAATGCTAGTTTTATGCACTCGCATTTCTACTTCATTTACTTTGGTTTGAGAAACCTTCTCATGTAGAGTTGGCCTTTTCCATATGTTGTCCCACTGACCTTAGAGGATCATTTTGCCACAATTAAGCAGTATTCTGTATGTGTAATTGCTGCAGAATTCGCCCCTGACCTGTCCACTGCATCCTTCCTCCCCAACTCCGTGTTTTCTTTTATTCCTCACACACCCTGTAAGCTACTGAACTGCCAGCCAGGGGAGAAAAAAGTCAGCAGAAGTGTTTCACATATGCTTAGAGCTTCAAATAGGCTACAACATCATGAAACAGTATCCCAAATGATAAGATTAATGGACACCATTGATTAATTTAGAACAAGACAGGACAGACAAACTGCAATGACATGAAAGCAACCACTAGATAAATCTGAAGCTAAGTGCCTTAACTAGGTAATTCCACATCATTGCTTTTATTTGGTTTAACCAAATCTAAAACAGTATCAGCCAAGAGTGGGAGGACAATAAGAAATTTAGCTTCCTTTCTTAAAACCAATTTTTTTTTTGCTAATTTCTCTTCTAGAAAGCTTTCATGCTTAGAGAAATCAGATTCTTAAAAATGGAAAGAAAAATCATGTTCCAAGACTCCATCAGTGTACTGTTTTCAAAAAGATCTTGGAGGAGCATGTGTCAGGCATTTGATTTAGGTAGACTAAAGACAGTGACAGTGTTCTCTGTCAAAGGAGGACATTTTGACCATCAGAAATTAAAGCATTTCCAAAGTCCTAATAGATTTGCAGCAAGTCAAGGGTTTTTTCCTAGAAAATGAAATGTTTTTGCAAAAACACACTGTATTTGAAAACTTAATTTTCTATGAAAAACAAGTATGACAAAAACCACTTGATCACTTTTGGCTGGACACATGGTGACATGTTATGAATCTATTTCTGAAGGCTTCTGACTTACTGTGTTGCTCCCTTGATCATTGAAACTTTGCAGATATCCACTAACTAATAAATCTAGGCAAAATTTTAAAATACACTCTTTTTAAAAAGGAATTTAAGTTTTAGTGTGCTTGGTGCTGCACAAACTTTAACAAAAATACAGTTCCCTTCACAGTCCTACAGTCTCATAATTTGGATAAGATCCTAAGAATACAATTCCCATTTAATTCAATGGTAAATACATAACTAAAACCCTGTGCAAGGCATTGAACATTTAGCGCAGTATTCACTAAGTAGATCCAGATGATGGGCCAAATCCAGCTCTGATGTAGGTGGGCAAAATGCCATTGAAATCATTTGAGTTGCAACACTAGAGCTGAATTTGACCTTATATTTTTTGAACATGATGCCAAATGACTGCAAAAACAATGTAGTTTTTACTCAAGTGCAAATGAATGCGGTGGTTTCATCCTAGCCCCTGGAGGACATGTATTCAGAGCACAAAAGCATCACACAATTTGGCACAGCTTGTAACTGCCTTTCCGCAAAGATCCAGGGCTAGAGTGTTCAGGGCGTTGCAGGTCATGAGCGAAGGAGGCGAAGCGGGATAGCTGCATGGACATGGCTGCACACTGTTTGTCTCTTGCTAACCTCTTGCCAGCACTCGTTTCCTCATTTTCATCATTCACTTTAATGTTTCAAGAACAACAACAGCAATGTGAATTATTTTGAAGTCTCAGTGGATGTGCATTGTTCCTCCCCAGGGCCTACTGAAAGGCAACTCTATAACTTTGTGTTTATGCTGATAGAACTACAAGCTGAATTTGTCTTAGTGTGGCTATTAACACTTGGCCTGTGTAATGTTTTACCTTCAAAGATGTCAAGGGTCTTTTTGAATACAAATTTATAGAAGGCTGTGATAAACGGGACCAGCATTTATAATACTCGTACTTGTTAGCCATTCATATTTTCATATTTAGACTTTGACTTCCAGAATTAGTAAACATAAGGAAATTTTATTAGCTTCCTTGAGAACTATATTTACCCTATGCCTCCAGGGACCTCATTCAGGATATAAATCCAAGCCTTTACATTCTCCTTCAAGTCAGTGGCAACATCTTTAATTAGCACAAATAAGCACAAGACAGGTAACAACTGAAAAAAAAAAAAATTAAAAAAAATCTAGGTAGTCCACAAAAAGGCTGCCTGGATTATGAGATTCAGCAACAAGATAAATAGGAATGCAGTCAAGAAGGACTCAAAATTCTGACTTAAACCTGTGCCTTCTCACTGCTTTATGAGGGTGTTGAGTAAATTTAGCACCAACGTCCCCTGACTTCTGCTTTTCCTGTTTACCTTTTCTGTCTAGAGGTAATAAGAAAAAGCAGAAAGCTTTCCACAGAAAAAGAAAAAAAAAAAAGGTACAAAAATATAATGTCTGGGGAAAGTTTCCACATTTTGAAGGGGGGGGGGGGGGGGACGGGGACGGACATTAGTGCCTAATAAGTTGAAAATTCAATAGAGGAAGAAGACGCAAGCCTTCTGGTTTTGTTGGTATTTCATAAGAACAACTTTTGTTCTGCTCTTTGTTCATCTCATTTGTAGTCTTCCAAACTGTACTGTCACCAAAGAAACTTCCCTGAAAGAAATCACAAGGATAACACCCCAGGGCCACAGAATAGCTGGAGAAATAATCTGCAGTAGTACTTGCTCTCTTCTCACATAGAAAATGTGAAAGCTAATTTGTTCCTCACAACCTTCGGCTCCACTCTCCTAGCAGTTTTTATCACCAGTTTAATTCTTCCTTCCAGCATTCTCTGATCCGTCCAAATGAGATATTATAGCAGTGTTGTTTGTTTTGCAGCTGTGTGGATCCCATACTACCCCAACCTGCAGACCAAATCTACAAAGCAAGCTAAGAAACTGAAGTAAACCCAAAGCAGGCAGTACCAATGCGAAGTGAGCAGAAGCAACTCTTTGGTCATGTAGCTAGACTATTAAGGAAAAGTTATGAAAAACACAAATGGAAGCTGAGGATTTAACAGGAACTGTCCCAAAAGCAAGTGAAATTAAAAATCTAAATTCATTAAGCCAGTTTGACCACCTTGACTTCCTGCTCTTCAGGCTTCTGATTTGGGATTTTTAATTGCAATTAGGAGTACACACCATTCCATATTTTCCAAGATATTCTAGAAGACAAAGGTTCAGATCTCACAGTTCATTTACACATCTTTCAAAGAATCTACTCAACCAACAGCACGTAATGTCGTTATATCTACATAAACTTCATCTGGTTGCAATGACATCAGAATTACATTCTTCACAAGAACTTTTAAACTGCTGCTGAATAAACATTTTAGATTTACCTTCTGATAGGTGGCAGATACACTTTTTCTTGCCCATTTTACTCCATCAGGAAATAGATACAAAAAACGTCATGGAAAACAAGAAATGTATTCCTGTATGAGCCAAAACCTAGACTTTTCAAATAAAAAGATGTGCAACATAGTTCTTTTAAAAACATAATTTACAACCTTCTTTTTCTTGCCCATTTTACTCCATCAGGAAACAGATACAAAAAACGTCATGGAAAACAAGAAATATATTCCTGTATGAGCCAAAACCTAGACTTTTCAAATAAAAAGATGTGCAACATAGTTCTTTTAAAAACATACTTTACAACCTTCTTTTTCTTTCTCTAACTCATTTTTTTCTTACAGATAGGATGTCTGGAAAACTGTAGTAAACTGGCTTCCAATTCCAGTAAGCCCCCCTAGGAAAGCAGCTTTCAGTTCCAGGAGAAAATTTTTACTTAGTGGCTAAAAGACTTCCAAGTTCATGATCCAGAACAGGCCAAGAGCACTTAAAAGTCAACAACATCATAAATTAGCTAAGTAAAATTAAAGTACTCAAGTATCTGAGGTTGATTTTGGGGATATCAAATCCGAATTTAACTCAGACTTCCAAACCCTATTTTCTTATAGAAATTCTGTCTCAAAAAACAGTTTGTTCCAAAATACTACATCCCACAAAACACATCACTGAAACCTTAAACAGGCTTTTGCATTACAAAGGCCAAACTTCTTTTTCCCCTTGACCAACTTTTTGCTAAATCAGACTTCAAATAAAGAGCTTTTCTGGGAGGAATTAAAAGACACTCACAAACTAACCCCATTTTAGATTGACTTTGACATTTCATAAGGAGGTTAGAGCTAAGTCTAGCCAACTTTTGGGTGGAAAACTTCCATCCCAGGATTCTGTGGCACGTAGGACTGGTGGATAGGTCACATTCTTTCCTCCAGCCATACAAATTGATGTCCTAATATGGTGCTAGGTGGCACTATTCTGCGAACAGACTCTTTTTCAAATGTAACTCTTCATTACCAAATATCACTGTACTGTTCGACAAAAATGTGGTGTTAACCCATTATTTGGCAAATCCAGGGCATTAGCTACCTTAGGCCCACAGCCATTTCAACCAGCCTGTTTTGGTTCAGTTCATACATCCAACTTCATGTACTGCTGCTGCTAGAGAGGATATAGGTCTTAAAGTATTGTATAAAGATGCTTGTCCTTTCTAAGTAGGGTATCATTAAAGTTAAGAAAACCTTTGAAAACATTCAATACAGTATTCATTTGTAAAAGCTCTGTGAGATCTTGTAGAAGAAAGGCTCCAGATTTGTATGAAGAATTTTTTAATGAGACAAAATTTTAAATCTTTGCACTGTGCTGTAGGTAATTCAGACTCTTGCTGCCCTACTCCCTAATCTGCTGATTGCTGTAAGAATATACAGATGATTCTTTCTTTGCAGTGTACACTTCACACCTTCCTTCTTCCTTTGTGGACATCACTGCTGCTTAATGATCCATGAACAAGAATTCACTAAGACAGAGCACCTATTTCTTTAGGGGACTGAAAGCCAGAAACTTGGACTGCAGTACCAAATGTACCATTAACATCCTGTAACAGCTTTAACCTGTATGCCTCAGTTTCACCTAGAAGAAAATATGTGGCAATATTTTTCCATGCTTCTGACATGTCTTGACATAATTAAACTGTGGCATTCAAGTGTGTTTTATTATCCCTTTCATATTTCACAGATAAACAGAGTGTATATAGGCCAGCAAATTTGCTTTCCAAAAAATGTAAAGCAGCAATGAGGGGGAAAAAAAATCCCACCTCCCCATCATGTGACCTTACAAAATTTCTTTTTTGTCTTGGTGTTGCAGTCACTTAATGTAGTACCACTTTCAGATGACACTTCTATCTGTAGTCACTTGTAATTCCTATGTCTCCCCAGAATACCCTTGGGGTTATCAATCTCTTGTATTTAGCTCAACTTCTTACTGTAGTCCAAGATTTTTAAAAATAGCAGCACTGGGGACCTCTCATAAGAGAGAAGATATTTTACATTTATTTCTTGCCATCCATTCTTACTGGCAATTTGATGACATTCTGAAAACATTTGGCACTAGGCAAGCAATGTGATTGGGCTAATTAACAATGATGTTCTTAAATACTGCACTTTATTGAAAAAAATCCTCTAATAACAGACAACCAGTTTTCATGACAGGAAAGCCACAGAACTCTGTAGATATTAAAGCTATATTTTCCCAAGCATTTCAGGTTCAGCGTATGATAATTGGATATCTGTTGAAGCTGCATTCCCAGGTTTAGACTGCCTTTATGAATAATATAATACACTACAATAGAAAGGTATCAGATTTATCATGAACACATTTCATGGAAAGGAGCTCCCTCTTTATTAACTGCCAAATGAAACAAAGAAATTGTTCATAATCCGAGGGAGCAGAGTGAGTTTTGTTTCGCCCTTTTCCCACCCCCCCATCTGTCTTTCTAGCTTGTCTGTTTTCTTATATATTCTATCCTGTGGAAGGGCATTTTGCATTCCTCTTCCCTGGTCTCCAATTTGTCCATCTCGCATGAAAGATAACAAGAACAGGCCAGGTAGCAAAGGCAGAGCTTGCTATGGTTAAGACGGCAGAAGAATTAGTGGGCAGCGTGGGAGCAGAGCCATGCCTCCCCTCCGCAGCACTGCAGCCTGCACAACTTTCCCTCCCTTTTAGAGGGGCAGGTTATGGCCAGGAGGAGGGGCAGCCCCCAAGAGATACACTTTCACACTCCAGTCAATTTGCAGACATCAAACAGCTCCATGGGGTTGTTGTACTAACACTAACCCATTTGTTGTCGTCTTAGGCTCTGGAGAAAACTTTTGAGTAATGCTAAGTTTACTTAGCTGCAGAAAGTTTGGTGAACTTCAGTTCATTCTGAGGCCTGTTAACAGCAGGAAAAGTCCAGCCTACAGCTACCGAGGATTCACTGCTTGATGACATTAATAAGATCCAGATCCAAGAGGTAGACGCAGCTGTGATCTTGCGTATCCTCTGCCTGCAGGGTGAGTATGCTAAAGCTTTTCATCCCCTTTATAGTGTTCCCGCTCCCCACTCAAGTGCTTAGGGTGAGGGGAAAACAGGAGAAATTAGTGCCCTACTTTTGCATTAGTAAGAATTCGTAAACCTCTGCTGAGCAGATAAAGCTTAGAGAGACTGCTGTGAAGGTACTTCAGCCTTACCAACTTTTTAAACAGATACGCTTATGAAGACCAGAGAAACAGAAGCTTTTTACAAATAGCAGAACCAGGAGAAGATAAACATATGCATAAGGAGGCTGACAAAGCAGTTTCTTTGATAAAGTCAAGATTCTGGAAATAAAAGCCACAGCAAAAAAGCTGAGGATGCATTAAGCTCCCAACATACTTCATGGAAGTGATTTCTATGTCTATACTGTTAATGCACTAAAAATATGTTTTTCATGAACAGACACAGATATTACCACAATGTTTAATGAAATGCCTTTGTATTTTTATGTAGTATCAGCATCACAGCTGAAAAATATAACAAAAGTATCTAAGGGAGAAAAAGCAATGTGACTCTTTAGCTTTTTTAGCTTTGTCTTTTCAAAAAATTCTTCCATTTCTAATGTGAGCAATTACATTAAGGGAGACAGTTTGCTTAGTGTCAAGTATCATTTACATATGAGTTATATATGAAGCAACTGCATGCCACAAGCTATTCAGACTAAACAATTTACATTCTCTATTCAGAAAACAGAGAGGGCTCTATTCTGAAAATCATGGCTTGTGGGTAGCCACTGACCACTGGTGGTATTTCTTTGAGCAGAGGTTAGCAGGATTAAGTCCTAATCTGTGCACCTGACATCAAACCATTAAGGAAAATCCACACAGACAACAGATGTTTATCCTGAAGTTTAACAGCGACACACACAAACCACATCAGAGACAACACAAGAGCCCCTTTGAACTGCATTTATTATTTTCAGGAAATACATACCTTTCATCTCATGTAATGGAATATTTTGGCTTATTAAATCTAACTTGAACAGGTGAAACTGTAAGAAATAGTTCAGTTAATAGCTTATTTTTTAACTTCAGATGACATCGCTATAGTTAAAGGGAATATCAACAGAAGGCGCAAAAGGTAAAATAAACAAAGTCGTAAGAGACCGAAAGATCTTTTTGTTACTGCTTTAGACAAGTAGCTTCCAGCAAAATATTTCTTTGATTATTGACAGATGAAAACTATTATCACTAGAACCTTTCTAGCCATGGGTTAATTTACTATCCTTATAAAAATGATTAATTATCTAGTTTCAAAATAACTTTCATGGAATACACAGATTTTACTGTATAAAATTTAGATTCAGAAGGAACCAAGATGTCTAAATCAGTATATTGTCTGTGTGATTTTTTTTTTTCTCCCTTCTACAGTACTTGCATTTCCAACATATGCATCCTAGCAGTTGTCTAATTCAAAGTTGCTGTCCATGCTTGGCCTTGACTTCAATTATGCAAATTGTGTGCCCATATCGTGCCATAGAGTTGGGATCTCATTTAGGTGGCACGTTGTTGACATTGCTAAAAAAAAGCATTGCTTTCAGAATGAAAGCAAAAGAATAAATAGGAATTTGAACATGCAGAAAGTTCAAACATTGCAGATGGTTCCTATCAAAAGACTGATATCTAGATATAGCTTTATTGGAAAGCTAAATATTTATAAAATAATTTGGGCTTGTATTTAAAGGTCATCTAGTTAAACAAATAAGTAACATTAAATTAGTCATAAAGGTTCTTAAAATATTGGTTTGTGCCATTTACAATTAGCCAGTAGATAGTTGACTCATACTTCTCACATCTGACAAAGTGTTACTTTTGATTTTTAAAGGAATAAAAGGTTTTAAGCTATATGAGGCTACTAATATTTAAATGGGAATTGAGAATAGGCTTTGAGTCATATTTGGCATGATGTCCTATTTTTCTTCCCCGTGGTAAAAATTATTGCTGAATTTCCCATTAATTTTCACAGCAATGTTCTTTGGACACAACCTGACAAATTCTATCCAGATTTACACTCTGGAATCCCAAGCAAAGACAGTAGAGATGCAAACTACAGCCCAGCAGCTATCTGCCAAAAGGTGACATGCTGTGATGTGTCTGTTTGCCATCAGGATACTGCTGTGGTAAAAACTAATATTACAGTTATCCCAAACACCTTTTCAAAGCCACTGCTCTTACTTTGAACATCTAGGCAATGTTTACTTCAGAGAAACACTAATCTGAATGTATGGAGAGTTAATTTGATCCCTGCAATTTAGCACCTTTTTAGTACAGCATTTGTAATGGAACAGATAAGTAAGTGGTTTCAGAGGAAGGATTTTAATGAGACCAGAGATACCTTTTTTTTTTAAAGGATGGCACTAGTTCTATCTAATCATTGTAGTACCCACTATTCTTCTGTTGGTGTTGACAAAGGCCGTTTCAGCTTTATTTAATACCTTCTTGATTTTTGCTACAGAAAGGGTGATTACACATAGTCCTGCACCGAAATGTTTGCCCATTTGCCAAATGATGTGAAATTAATTAACAAATATACACCAACAAGAGCGTTCCCCTAACTGTAACAAGCCAGCAAACTATACGAAGTTCTTAGCCTGATACAGCAATATTTTACAAAGTAATAATAGTATGGCCCTGGCAAGATTGTACACACCAGTTTCAATTGCTGTAGAATTATTTTCACTTCGAAACAGTTTATGCTCAGAGTACGTTCAGGTTTAGTTTGCAATGCTGAAATCTAGTATCTACAACAGGTTTCGTTTTGATCTAAACTGGCTTCACTTTGGAGGTCATTTTGTTAGTATAAAACAGAATCAATGAATTCTCAATTGTACTTGATTCCTCTTTTCAATTCTGGGCATAGCTCTGCTCCTGAAAAAATTAAATGACAAGGAAATACAACTCATGCCCAAATCTTTTTCTGTAGCATATGCGAAATAGTAATATATGGGTTCCAGTTCCTGCTTCAGTGATAGTCTGCAGCAAAATTCCCATGGGTACAAAACCACATTGCGTCATATCCTCTTGATACAATATATAACAATATCCAGCAAGCTTAATACTCTACATAATATATTTCAACATCAGACCCACAATTATTTTTAGACATCTAATTCCCTAAGCCTTTCTGTGTTATTGTAAGGAACTTTGGCCATCACATTTCCCCTCTGCCCGCCCCCCCCCCCCCCCCCCAAAGTAAGCTGGAATAATATCTGTTGAGAGCTCAGAACTTGCTACAGAGCAGACTAGGAGATTGCCATCAACACCAGCAGCCTACAGAGTTCCTCCCGCTAGTGACAAACAGAAAGAGGCTGAGATTTTCAGTCTGATCCAAACTTAATAGCCTTAAAATATTTGCAAAGGTGAATTTGAATGCCATTGTGATTCACATATTAATACAAATTTAAATCTACACGAGACAGAAAAATATTCCTGCCTATTAGGGTCTTGTCCTTTCAAGGATTTCAGTCCTTCCCTAATTAAAGGAAATTGCAAAACTCCTGCCCACTTCACTGGAAGAAGAATCAGATCCTTTCAGATCTTTACCAGGGACTACACCCTGCTACGCATGTTTTTACATGAGAATCATCCATATCCAAAAGTATTTTTGCAATAGGAATTAACACAAAAAATGAGGCATGTAACACAGAATCCAGAGTAGATAGTCAGTACTGTTTTCTCAACCCCTAGCATTTGGCCATCTCTCTTAGTCCCAACAGGCTAGTTATAATCCACTTCATAGGCTTCAGGATGTAGGAAAGATCCAACAGTCAACAAAATTTAGCTGAAAAAAATAACAAATGTGCAAGCGGAGCAGGGTGTCCTGCTTGCTTCGTTAACAAGCCCTAAGCATACATGTGCTCAGCTAAGTGTCACGCACGATCACACTGTAGGACATTGTAGTAACCAAAGCAGCTCTCACTGCAGTTGCTTTCTGTCCTTATCAGACTGTGCTGTGCCTTCTTCCCAGTAAAAATAGTCAAATTCTCCACTTGGGCACACCTTACAAAACACTGAAGTCTTGGTATACAACCATTTCTAACACTTCCATAATTAGCTTGAGTTCTGGCTTGGAGGGTGTTGGGGAAGGAGCAGGAGGAGAGAAACAGCTCTGTGTTAAATATTGTAAGACTTCCGCTGTTTTATACGTAACATCAGAAAGAGGGAACTTCTGCATAAGGTCGTTCTCATGGTTTTCATTATCACATATAGTTAATCAGAAACACTTCAACCCCAGGCAACCAACACACTGCAAAGAGAATATTAAGAGGATATAAAAGCGTCCTACTCACTTGGAAACTAATTAACTTGCTTAAAAATGAAACAGTTTTTTAAAAAGTACTGTAGTGTCAGGAAGGGCTTGTTGATACCTCAGATTTACTATGTGTGCACACAAACGAAAGCCAATTTTGCTTCTGTTGAAGGTAATGGCAAAAGTCCATCCCCAGTGCAGGCAGATCAGGCCTTTAGCATTAGACTTAAATCTTGAAATAAATAGGATAGCTATATAGTGGCTCAGGTTTTAAAAAAATAGGCTTTATGTGCCTGATGCTAGTTTAAGAGCAATTTAGGTACTTAATTCCAAAATAATAGCCCTGAAAATCCTTCTTCAACAACTTCCTAAACTTTGCAGTGCATCTGTTATTGAGAATATCTATTTCCAGTTTGGCACAGACTAAACAGCTTCTTTCTCAACTGTTATACTGCTCCCTGCCTAACTTCCCACCTACCCATGGTCAGATACAGCCCAACACTCTGGGGCCAAGACCCTTCCATCAAGCTGCAGCAATCTACAATGTAGGTGCCCCATTTTGACATCATCAGCAAGAATCTTTCTATGGTCAAGGGAAATCCAAGTCACTGTACTTAATGGAGTTTGGGACACAACTACCTTCTCCCAAGATTTCCTCAGAAGAATTATGGTATAGATTCCACTCTATCATCCACAGGACAAATACCTCAGACATTGATACTCAGAGGTAGATAAGAAGAGCTCTGCATTCAGGGTCACTCTTCCTATTTCTTTTATCAAGCACACATTCTCTGAGCACACCTACTGAACACCAGCTGAAGCAGGATCTGCATAAAATGCAGTAGCAATCCCTTCCATTTAGAAGATGTTTGGAAGAACTGCCTTCCCTTTTACACCAAGAGATCAGAGCACACATGCAGATTATGAAAGAATAATTTTCTGTCTGAGGACATTTGAATTCATGTCCCCAGATGTGTCAAAGCCCTGCAGGTATTGGTTAGTCTGATGACTATGTCAGATAAGGAATTGATGGTTTCAGAGCCTCTTGATGAAGTTGTTCCACTAAACAAACAAACAAAAACCTAAAAATTTATCAAGGTGGAAGACAGCAAGAAGGAGCAAGACTTTTTGCAGCATGGCATGCAAAACCCCAGTCTCCTGAACAGACTCCAGAAGCAAGTGAGTGCATCCTTTCTCTTCTGCAGGAGAACTACCTTTCAGCATGAGCACACATTCCCATCTCTCATGAGATGGCCATGCTCAAGTGTCCCACCCACTTGGCACTCCATGGGGTTTCCAAATTGACATCCCTCTGAAATACTGAATAAAATACATAAAACATCCAACAGCAGAACAAAACCCACCTTTGTTCACCACATTTCACCCAGAGTAGTTTGGGTGACTCTAATCAGCTGGTTTGGATTCCATCCTGAGATTTTTCTCTGTATGGAATTGATATTCATTCTGGGTACTTTTCCAGGCACCAGATTGATAAGAAGAATGCATCTTCGTTAGGATGTGCTCACTCTCTGCCAATTTCAGTTCTGACCCTACACTGAAAGCTTCCTGGCTAGATCCTATATCTATATGGGAAGCTAATGAAATTCTCAGCAAGTGCCTTAATATGTTACAGGAGTTTCTGAAGAATGGAGGCCCTAATTTGAAATTCTCCCTCGCTGACATGGATTAAAACTAGAATAGGCAAAATTAATAAATATTTCTATTTAAAAAAAAAAAAATCACATCAAATCCTACATTAGAGTATTTTTGGACATAGCATCACAACAATTTAAATAAGGATCTCAGAAACTTAGTACAGAATAGGTCACAAGTCTTTAAAACTGTTACTGATACCTATTGTGTACTGGGATTATTCTGTTGCACTGATTAATAATAGATAGAGCACATTAGAGTGGTTTTATTTACTCAGCTTTCTCTCACATGAAACTAATCCACACATACATTATTGATAAATAATGCACACCTCTCCAGTTCACAGCATCTAAATTATGCAGAATTAGGAACAGCTGACAAACTAATACACATAACTGTTTATCCTAGTAGATATCAGGGTATCTATTGGCAGCATGGTGAATGCAGTTTTGAGTAAAACCTGCAGTTTTATATATAGATGGAGTTTTTCCATAGATGCTACAACGTTTGCCATTCAGATCGATACCACTCTCATTACTCTTTTGCTCTGATAAAATATATTAGAATTAAGTTAAATATATACAGAAGCATCATTTGAAAGCAGTAATGCAGCTTTATAAAAATGAAAAGTTCTGCAGTATTTTAGAGTATATTAACTTGCAAATGTTTCAGTACTGCATTGCACTGTAGTTGTTCCTTCAACAATAAATAACCTTCTACCTTCTTTACAGTGTTTATTTTCATCTAGGAACTAAACACAACATCGTCAAGCAACATCTCTCAACAGTCATGAAGTATTTAGCACAATATTCACCTGAGAGCATCACCTAGTACAGATTTTCAAAGCAACAATCTTAGGTTACATTTGCATTGGGTTTCCAGGAAGAAGTATGAGTTTTCCTATGCAGATACACAAGGCCAAATTCACCTCGTCAGTTCACTTAATTCATGTCTGGAATTAATTTGGGCTATTCTCTATTCAACTGTGTTGAATTAGACTTTGCATCTTCAGCTTTATTTAGATGGAAATAATTACCTGAGAAAAGCCCCACAGAATATTCATTGTTTAATATAACAGTATTACAGAGAAATATGCAAAATTTTGCATAAAGTTCATTATACACTGTATGTTCTGCCAGTTATGACTGGACAGCTTAGGTGAGCAATTCACCGGGCCAGTAATGTACATTGTGGGGTTTGGGGCTTTTTTGATCACTGGGGCAATACAAGTACGAGACGAAAGCTTAAAACCCTAAAAGCAAGCCATTCTTCAAATACTGAAATCTAAATCCCATTTTATTATGCTGTCAATGAACTGCCGAGATTCTCCTTTGCTTGTTAACATGATAGCAGACAGATGAGAAGAAATAAAAAGTACTGGCCTGTGAAAGGCAAATCGGAAGGGGAGATTGAAGGGATTTCTCAAGTTACTCAGGTGAGTCTTTAAGCCCCAGCCAGTGACCCAGCCAGTGGTCAGAACGGTGCAGGTTCCGTTTGGTTGCTCCACACGCTTAGACACGGTATCCAACTGTCTGCCCAAAAGGCTGAGAATTTGCAGTTTCTTTGTAAGCTTACTGCACAATAAACAAAAGAAGGGAATTTGATACTAACTAAACAGAGAATGAATAGTCAATAACATTGTATAAACTTTTTCAAGTCACAAATCTTTATGCAGCAGGAGCAACTTTGCATGTTACTGGAGTCTTCTACTGCAAAGATTTTTGTTCCCTCCCCTCATTTTTTAAGTGTAAAATGTATTTCTCTAAAATGAAACCCTCAACTGTTGGCAGATAATGACACCGAATCCCTAACTTCTATAAAAGAAAGGTAAACCATAGACTAAATAGAAGTTAAAGTGAATGAAGAAAACAGAGAGCACTGTGGTTATAGAGATACTTAAATATTCTACAGAACTGCAAAATAATTATATTACTTTCAACATGGGTGGCATAATGTTTAGGAAATAGATTATTCCAGTAAAACAAAGTATATTTTTTCCATTGTTGGATCTCAAGTTCTTAAATTTAAAAAAGCTTTTAAAGTATCACGACCAACATTTTTAATAAAAAATTAAAATATGTAACAAGTTCCATGCTATCATAACTCAACAACCATGAAATGAGGTGACATGTGAAGAAGAATCACAGAGGACAAAATGCAAACAAGGATATTTGTACAATTCTGAGTGCAGTTAACCAGAGTTTATAGACCTAAACCTGAATACTCTTACAGTGGAAACATTATTGTATGCATCATGGTGTATATTTCTCAGAATGCGCTAGCTGTCAAGTTTAAGTAATACCTTACATGCCCTTTTCAAACTTGCAGAATTAGCTTTATGAAACCCAGCTGTTCGAAATAAACCCTGGACTAGCAGTGCCATCTAGCATCTTTAAAAAAAAAACCAACAACAACAAAATCTCTGTGCACTTACAGAATTGGTAGGTTAGCATTTATTAAGACTATCAATCTTTGTAATAGATCTATGCATCAAGTTGTAACCCTCAAGTGAGCAACAGGACATGTTTTGATAATCACTGTATTACCAAATATAACATCTGTACACGTCACAAACCATCTGGACAATAAAAGTGTCAAACAAAACTCTTTAGCCTTTGGAAGAGCTGAACTAAGACTGGGAAGAAGAGGGCTGCATTTACTCGTGCAGTGTTGGGTTATAATACATGGATAGTGTGAAGCTGCAATAAAGATGGGAAGAAGGAACAGCAAGAGGTTTTCTTCCTTAAGCAATTCAAATACGCAGAATGCTTTAGATGACCAAAGAAAATATTTGCTTATGCCAGTAAAGAGAAACGTCTGCTTTGCATGGCTTAATAAATAAATTCCCCATTCTGATATCTAATAGACTTCTGCTTTGCACAGGTCTATATTGACATGTAACGATGCATATGAAATATATTCATTTGCTCCTCTCTATATGGAGTTAAAAGTCTTAAGATTTGCTAAAGTATAACACTGAGCGAAATTTCACCCACTTTTATTGTTTGTTGAACAGAATGAATTGCTTGGCATTGCATAAGACAAAACATGAAAACAAATACTGCCTCGCAGAGCCTACAGTATAGAAGACAGGCTCTGAAATGACAGGATGTACTGGGAAGCCTTGAAACACAGTCATTAATTATCTCCATTGTTAGGAGCAAGCCTTTAGAAAGAACTTGAGTGCAAACAAGGATGGGAGGACCTTAGCATAAGGAGCTTAGAGAAAGAGAAGTGAGATGAGTTATTACAAGCTCAGCCACAGCAGCCCCTTGGCACAACAGTGTACAGATAGGCACACACCTTTGCCCCATAGCTACGAATCATTTCTATATTGCATAAAACAGAGGAATTAATTATATCATAGGCATGATAATTAGATTATGAATCTTTCAGTTGAAAGCCCCTGAAGAACCATTACATTGTGAAAAATTACTAATGCCTTGGTGACTTCAAACAGATTTCATCTGCTACTGTTTTCCCCTGTTCCTGTGCATTTTTGCGTGGACATTCCCTGATAAAAGTTTCCTTGATCTAGAACTGTAAATTTAAGATACAGCTTGCAATACCCTCGATTATGCTGTTCGTAAAGCAAAATTCTTCCCCCACCACGGCAAAGCTTTCTTGGAATAGAAACAAAACCAGAGTACAAAGATTTAAACAAATACCTCTGGAGCAAAACTAACCCCACCGAGTCTAGATGCCCAGTTACTCAGCTCAGATAACCAATGTGTCCAGTCTATGACGCACCACAAGCAAACTTTGTTTCCACAGAAACACATACAAAACAAACCAACTGAGAGACAGTTTAATACACTATTCTGCATCTGGCTTACATGTTAAAAATAAACTCAGTTATGTCAGTGTAACTGTTTGGCAGCCACTGTAAAGTCACCTGGAAATATCTCAAAATCATTGCTTTGTTAGCAGCCCCAGTAGGAAAGTGCTATATCTAGATATATATTCAGGTGATTTTCTATCAGGGAACAAGTGCCTTTTATCAGTCAAAAGACACACTTTATTATTATCTACTTATTGCAACTGGTATTACATAAGGTTTTGTGACCTTCAACTATGGCACAGCATTCAGCTGAGTTAGATACAAACACTAAATACATATCCATGATATTCTCATGTTCCATGTAAGGACTTGGACTGTTTGATGTTTATTTTTCCAAAACACTTTTCTTCCTAGAGAGAAATACTACTCTGTAAAAACAGTTATTTTTAAAATACAATGTATCTGCAGTACTTTCAAAAAGACCAGCAGGTTTTACATAGAGAAGTGGAAAAGCAAACTGTCAACACTATAGTCTGTTAGAATATTTTTACCTTTGTAAAAGAATATACAAATGGTGGCAGCATGCCATGCGTTTTCCAGTGCAATCACCCTAACTTTAGACCTACCAACAGAAAGGAACAACATGCACTTTGAGAGAAAATCTGAAGGAAATGTGGGAATGGAGACATGGCAGATGTTTTACAGAGCTCCCTTCTGCCCTTAGTTGCTTATTTTAAGCTTGCTAGAAAGGAGGTGGTAACCAAGAGAATGTTTTCTTTTCACACTCTTTTCAACTTTCTGTTTAAATGCAAGTTAGTATCTTACCTTTTTGCTGTGTTCTAATTAAGAAACTTTTATTTTCCCTTCTTATTTGCGTTACAGCAGGCTGGTGTGACTGGGAATTCATCCCCACTGGATGACTCTCTGCTTATAGACCTAGGGAGGCAAGGAACCTTGTACACACTAGTATAGCTATTTATGCAGTTCACATCAGTTTATTCAGAAGACTTATCATATCCCTGCAGAGGTCAGGGCTTGATACAAGAGTGCTCCCATTTATTAAGCATCATCCCTTTAATGCTTAAACAGTAAGAATGTTTCCAAAGGAAACCAGCAGCAGAGAATAAAATACTGGGAAGGGGGAAATACATTCAAACTAGACACCCCCACACACACAGCTAACCCACTGCAACAAAACTGATTAGCTGCCTAAGGCCACTGAGAGCATAGGCACAGGATGTTTTCCTAAAGGGAGGAGGGGCTAGCTTGACCTTTTAATTTATAAAGGGAAACCACACACCCAGGTGTTGCAGCTCTGCTCACTAGGAGCAATTAGGACATAATCTGGGTTGTTTATTTTGTTGGGTTCAGAGGTCCACGCTGAAAGATCAAAAAAGACTTATAGTCACTCAGTAAGCTCCATGCATGTGATGTTTTTCAACTGGCTTTTGTGTTGGTACCATCTAGTTATTTGTCTGTTTGGAAAGAAAAAACAGTCTCTTTAAGTAGGAAATCCCACTTGGGCTACAACAAGGCAAATCACCCCTTCATGTTAAAGTTGGATTTTAAAGGAAAAGAAACTTGAAAGGAAATATGTGCCTGTACAGTGAGCAGCAGCCATTCAGTTAAAGGTGTATTCTTAAAACTGATACAGCCAATCCTTTCTAGATGAATGTGCTTTTATTGAATACTTTGTGACTTAAGGTATATTCTTATAAACAAATTAGTAAAAAGATTGATTTAGTATATTTTAAACCAGTAACAGGCTTCAGAGGCTAGAACAATTCTGCTTGTTATCCGTAGAGACGTATAAGAGCAAACATATAGCCATCAATGAGAACAGGTGCTTTAAGGGACTCTTCTGGGCAACAGTGACATCAATGTCACAGCCAAAGTTGCACAATTACCTCTGCAACTTTCCCAGAACGAAAGAGTCAAGCTTGCATGGCTCTTCTGACACAAACTGTGCCAGCATGGCAAAGAAAGTTGGGCAGTATTTCAAACAAGCAATAAAAAAATGTTTCTCAGGCTGTCAGCACAGAACCAATAGTGAGAGGAACAGAACATGCTGTGGTGTTCCCAGCCTCTGGCATCCTGAATCTCTCCGAAGATTTACAGGTGCTGTCCTAAAAGTGCTGCCTATTAGTGTGGTCTCAGGTTTCTTTAAAACAGTCCTGCATTGAAGATGTGCACAGTAGACCCTTTGGCCTTCATACTGGTTCAAGGATAAATCTGACTGCAACAGCTTAAGTTACTTTTTTTTTTTTTGATGGAAGTGGAATATAGTACTTAAAGGATGATTGCTTGTGTCATCCACCCAGGAAATGTAGGTCCCCCTGTGGGACAAGACTTATCATGTATTGTATGGATATGCAACTTTTAGCATATTGTAATGTCTCGGACAATCTTCAAGCAAGCAAGAGATTCCTCCCCTCTACTAAAGTGCTTGGTAGTTGATCTGTCATCAACTACCCACAAGAGAGAAAGAGGGTAAAAATAGCCATTCTTCACAACAAATTCCTTTCCAAATCTTTTAGATTCCCTGTCAATGCCTTTTCTGTGGTGACTGTTCTTGCAGCTACACGGGACCTTGGCCAACAGCATGGCAGGCCAGCCATACAGTGGAAACTCTCTGAAATCTTGAGATTGGCACAGAAAGATGTCAAAACTCGCCAACAGTTACATTACTGCAACGACTAACAACAGGCTGGGATACCGCAATCTGGCCACTACCCTTGCAAAGACTTGTACGCAACCTCAAATTAACATACTGGTAGCCTGATCCAGAAAACACTGATATTAAAGGAGACCTTTTTCCAGCTGATGTGACAGATCTTTGGCTCAGGAATTGTAAACAGCCTTGTTTGTGTGAGTATGGTTTCTTTCAATGTGTGAACTTAAATCATGAAGGTTATGATAGCAGCACCTACCTGGGACATGTTGGGGTTGAGCAGCCAAAAGCAATAGAAAGGAATTAATACAGGGTGCTTTTTTTCTTGAAATATTCTGCTTATTTCTAATGTTTGCTGACATTTAATCTTACATCAACAAGAAACTTTAAATGAAGATAAACTGGCTGTTTGGTCTTGTCTTCACTATTTAGAAATTTCCTCTCTAAGGTTTTCATGGAAAGAAAATAAAAACCAAGTCTAATATCTCAAGCTTCCAGAACAACCCATAATCCTAGACATGTCCACTTCTTTTCTTTTTTTTTTCCCACAAATATGAAGCAAGTATGTTTTTCTAAAGGAAATGGCATATGAAAAATTTGGCACTGTAAGATCTGATTCACTGCAGCATCTTCTTTTTCCATTCCATTTGGACTAACACAAAGACCAGTGATGTAGAAATGTCAGCCCTCATTTTATATGACATTAATATTTTCCACAGCTTTGATACTCTAAGACAAAAATTACGACAGAATCAGTTCTGCTATCTTTAGCTCCAACGAAGAAAAACTACAGCATTCTATAAGATTCACAAAACTCATTTTTCTTTCATCAGAGCTAAAAGCTAATTTGCCATGGCACAAACAGCAAAGAGAGAGAAAATCTGTTTCTCAATGCATCTGTTGGTTATGAACATAAATTAAGATTAGGTTTTGTTCTTTTTAACTGATGGAAAAGTTTAAAATATCAAAAATACAGTAAGAGCAGAAAATAAAATATAGAAGTTTCAACATTTCATCCAAAAGTAAATTTCCTGAACTTAGACACCAATTCCTTCACTTTTATGTAACTGGAACATGTTTTCATTGTTTCAGTTTTGATTTTTTGGGAGGTATGGCTCTTGTACAGATTCATGAATTTCTAGTCCATAAGCCAGTGGATGTCATACTCAGAGCTTGTTCCTCCTCACAGTGTTGACTAGAATCCACTGTTGGAAGCTTCTGGAAAGTTACTTTTAACCACAAGTTATTGTACTAGCCGCAGGAATTCTGTGGAAGATAGATACGGGAAAGAGGAGCTTTCTGTAGTATACATTAGAACACAAGATGGATCTGATAGCCATAATAGTTACTCCTGGCTCTATTGTTCATGAAAAAAATAGAATCTTTACAATAATGGATGTAAATTTTATTCCATATTTTAAAGAGAGCCTACCATGTACAAAGCTACAGAGCTACAAAGCTGGTAGTAATTTAAAAAGAAAGGCAAGATGTAATTGAGAAATAGAGAAGCAAGTTCAATGGTTTATTTCTTAAAATTTTAAACTACATCAGATAAGTAAAATAGCAAAAGAGCAAATAAGCGGATGAGCAAAATCCTATTTTGTCAGCTATTTTACAATCCAAAGTAAGTGGGCACTACATGGGAAGAAAGAATTTGCTGCATAGATGGAGTAGCAGATTCGGATTCAGAAGATTTGGCTCTTACCTCTGTTCCGGGTTGCCTTCTGGGTTGCCTTCAGCAAGTCACTTCACAGCTTGTACCTCAGTTTTGTAGTATGTAATGCGGATTTCCTCTGAAAAGCATTCTGAGATCTCTTGTAATGCTCTCATAGTTAAATTATATTGTTTCATATTTTACTGTGATCTTATCCTTTTTGAACGCAAAATATAGTTTGGGCACGTGGGATATAATTTAACCCATGGCACTACCCTTGGGCAAATAATGTTAACCCAGGGCTATCTGCAGTATCCAAAATGGGATTTAAGGCAGACTTACGCATCTAATCAACTGAACTTTTGAAAACCTTTGCTCAGAGATTGTTTAAAGTTCATAAGGGCCGCCGGCTTCCAAAAAAGGTGCATTGGCACCTACGTATCAACTTCTAGTGTGTAAAAAAGCACCTAAGCACCTAAAACTGGACAGGACCAACCAACTCTGCACACTAGTGCATACTTTATGTCATGGTGTAAGCACATGTTCTGCTGGAATCCTGAAACTAAATGTGCTTGTTTCCATGAGGGATTCAATCCAGTGGCTGTTAACAATCATACCTGTGAGAAGAGAGACTTGAAGTTCAGTGCCTGCTTGAACTGCCTCTTATTTATTTTGCATTAGGCAGTCATAAAATGCATAAACATACCATGGAGCAATGACTGGAAGCTACATCTTTATTTTAAGAGGAAAGCTTTAACCCTGGGCCACAGCTGGTGTTTTTCTGAACACAAGTGCATGCAAAGTGGAAAAATGACATTAGAATTGAGTAATAAGAAGATTATTTCACCTAACATGGCTCAAGCACTTTGTTGGACTGGAGATGTGCACCTAAATCCTCTTCAGGCAGAGGGATTTGAACCAAAAAGTCCCATCGCGTTAGTAAGAATCTGTGGATGAAAAGCAATCATCACTTGTGCTTTCACCTCTGTTTCAAAGTACTGATTCTTACTTCACTTGAAGAAAGAAGATTTACCTGAAGTGTGTGTCTATAAATTTAAAGGAGAAGGTGGCATCATCCTCTAGTATGGAAACTGCACCTAGGTCTCCAACAGAGTGATAACCAGGTCAGAATGTTTTCTTCTAGGTATAGAGACAACAGTCTAGATGCAACAGGCTGTAGCTTCTTCTAGAGGAGCCAAGCATCTGATACTGACGGACTGCGATGATGAACATCACGGTGCCGAAATCCTTTATTATGAACAGATGCTCATGGTGGTTATACTGCACAAAAACAGGAACTCAGTTGTAGACATGATAACGTCTCCAGACACCCAGCAACTTTTGGCGGTTCTTACCATGTTTCAGTTCAGATTTCAACTTTTTAACTGACACATTTTCTCATAAAAATATGTAGGAAGTTTGATTTAGATATCTTGCACTTACCAGTAAGAAATTACATTCTGACAGTCACATAAAGGCATAATCAGTAACTAATCTGACATGAGTCAAACACCGTCCCTGTCTAGTTGAGGTCCTTAGTACCTTGACCCACTGTCATATTTATTACAGCTAATTTCAAGAATGTTGCAAAAACCTGTTGGGGGAAGGGGTGGAGAGTGAGGGTGTCTGTATGCACACACATTTCTGAAGAGGTTGATCCAGTCAGGATTTGCGGCAGTATAAACTACAACTTTCTGAGTTTTTATTATTGAATAATTTATTTGAATGCCGACTATCTGAGGATATGATTCTTGATACAGTTCCCTGTTTTTCACATCTTTTATCTATTCAGAAAATACCACAAAATCTGGCTCAATAAAAGACAAAGACAAGACTACTTCAAACTGATGGAGTATTTACACAGTTAAATTTTTGACACAATTAACATGGTTAAATTTTTGACACAATTTAAAACCAGCAGGAGCTTTACAAGTAAACAGGCTGCAGAATTGGTCTAGGACCATTTACAGGACCTGGATTATTATTGTAGCCTTGAGTAAGAGTGACAAATAAACAGCATCATGACAGAAGAAGTCCTTCTGAGTCAGATAGCCTCTCGTGACTTTTTTCCCCCTTTCCATGAAGGTTGATAATATCACCAGCAAAAGATTCTTTCCTCTAACTCAGCATCAGAGGGTAAAAGGAACTTAGTCTACCTATTCTCTGCTACCACCATCCCCAGCTAAATACCTTGGTGCACCAAGCACAGGCATGCATAGCTCCTACTTACTGCTGCTATAGCAGACCAACGTCCAAGACAGCAGAACAAGGGTAGCTGAAGAGGTTCTTTTTTTCTCGGCCGTAAGGATGCATTCTTCAGACTAATTGGTTACAAATGTTCACTTAACAAGCAAAGTTATTCATATGTTACAGTAATGCAATAGTGAGTCTTGAAGACTTTAAATGTTGTTCACTTGTCTTTCTAAATCAAAATCACCCAGCAATTATTATGGGAAAAAAAAAACCAGTATGTAAAGCAAATGTCATTTTTAATCTAGGGGAAATTTGTATCCCAGAATTTAATGGATTGTTAGCATTCTTTTCTTTTTTTTTTTTCTTTTTTTTAACCAGAGAGCAAACCCTTTACATGAATGCATGCCATAGCTAAAAAACCCCAAGGATTAGAAATAGAAGTAGAAGACTTTTGCTGCTATGCTATTGATTTTTTTACTTAGATATGATCAAATAGTCATACTGTCTGACAGGTATTCAGTGCACTGTGTTAAACAATCTGCTAAGTCCAACTCCTAGGGGATGTGCATACATGACACAAATATACTACACTGGAAAAAATATAGGAAGAATGAAAAAAATCAGCGTGCACTGAATGAGCATTAATTACTGTCTTCCTTAGTCTACACTGGAAATTTCCAGGGAATTTCTAGAATTGCCACGCCCTGATGTATTTTCCGCAGTTTGGTCAGTGCAGGAAAACCACATAGAATCTGTTGAAGTCAGCTGCCCAGAATCAACTGAAATTTGAGTCCTGTTTATTCTCTAAGTTTTGCAGAATCAGAGTTTTAGACAGAGAGGATCCTCATAAAAAGAAATGGAAAATAAATTATTGTGAAAGGATGAGAGAGCTTGCTCTCTTCTTGCTTATGCTGTAGTTTCGCAGGAGATGTCACTTAGTAATGCAAGCATTTTGTTAAGCTTTTAATCAAGAGCTATCTGTTTTCTTCAGAATCATGAAAATCATAAAAAAGAATCCAGCAATCATCTAAACTGAACCCTACACCAGATCAGGTCCACCTAGAACAACCCAACAAATTTCTTTCTAACTTACTTTTGAAACTTCCCATGAAAAAGCTCATACAACTTACTGGTTCCTTGTAATACCAAAAACACCGAACATTTTTTCCATAATAATGACCTTCTCCTGAGAGGATACGTAACAGCTACTTTGGTACCATTCTTTCCAGTTATGAAAATGTTAGTATCTTTCAGACTTGAAGAAGTGCCACACAAAAATAGATTTTTATTCCCACATTTTGGGTAGTTTTTAATTCCTTAAAAATCTTGATAATCTCAGTCCTGATACTCAGATTTCTACAAGGAGAATTCCACACTTGAGGAACTTCTTATAAGCCAGCTGAAAGTCTGAGTAGAAAAAGCCGAATAAACCTCCCCTAAGAGTACTTAAACATACATGTAGCTCTGAACTTATGTGCTGTCATATTGAATTTATTGGAATATGCAGGTGCTTAAGCACAGGCGTAAGAAATTGTCTAGATGGCTGCCAAAGGGCTTATATTTCTGTAGGGCCAAGCCCAGCTTTGCTTGAAGATTGCTAATAGATTAGAGGGTCTTAATTATGGATAGTGTTTTCTATGTCACGAGTTGGTGAGTTGACTTGCGTTTATTTCCCTGACATTAATCTCAGTAATTGTCTCTCCACAGATATGACTTGCACATTTGCTTCTGCTGTAGAGGACAATACTTCTTACATATTAGCTGATATTGATTTGCTTTTGTCAGAGATACAGGCTGGACATAGTCATTCCTGGTGGCAGGCTGCTCCCTACTCCCAATTCTATTCAGTGTTCAGAAAGGAGATCTACCTGTGTCAGCCATCAGTCAAAAAAACAGGGAGATGACAGCCCAGTCTTCAGTTCTCTGCAGATGCTCCATGTCGGGAATGGGATAGGCAGTTTTCAGGGTCCACAATATGGTGGATTTCTGAACAGATCTTCAAGGCCAAGTATTCATTTTGGAGGATGTATGGCTTCTCCCTAGCTCCCATTTGAGGATACTAAGCGATTGCAAGAGAATGGAAGGAAATTTCTTCTGAAGGCCACCAGGGAGCAACTTGTCCAGTGGAGCTGTGCATAAGTTCCCAGTCTTAGACTTCTGGAGGAGCACCTTTTACTGCAAACTATAGAGTAAAAAGAGCTTTATTTCCCTCACACCCCTTTCCTCAAAGAGCTGACGTGTGGTGGCTTATCTGATGGTGTGATTTGTTGACAAATTTGAATGCATGTCCATAGGGAACCAGGACCAGAAAGACTGTTTGGTCATTAACTTGTATGATCTGAGTTAATACATTATTTGTAAATGCTTTTAAAATTTTTTTCACTAATTGCCATTCAATAACCAAGAATCTAACTAGCTGTCTCTCATACCTAGAGTTTTTTGTAGGGAGCGTTCACCTGCCACTTTACTAACTAACTAACTAGCTAACTAACTAACTAACTAAATAATAGAATTGTTAATTAATTGAAGAGTTTTCTGCCTTTTGGTGCATGCCTGACACAGGCACCAACAAGTGAAGCTGACCTGGGGCAGAATGAAGCAAGGGTCACCACTGCTTTTTTAAATCACTTGTACAACAGACTCACAGAAGTTCAGAAGACATTAAAAGCACTAGTGTTGAATGCCTCAGAAATTAAGCAAATATTTTTACTCCTCCATCATCTGTGGATATTGTAGGTCAGCCTATCTATTCAGTCCTTCCATATGCTCTCCTCTGCTTAGACAGTGCTTTGTATTAAGTAGTGCTTTCCCACAGAGAACAGTCAACATTTGCCACAAATAAGTAACTGGCTCTTTGTTGTTTCTACTTGTATCATTCAGATACACAAGAAGGGCTCCAAGAAGATATTCTTTCCCCAGCAATCACATGAATAGGATAAATTGGTGATTCAGGGCTGGAAGGAATACCAGAGACAAGGCAGCATGACAAGCAGAGCAGAAGAGAAAGAAATGGACGTGTCCTTCCTTCTTTGGCTTCCTCCCTCCATTCTTTGGGTGCAGGAAGTTCTTGTATGCTTTTAAAAACTGCTCAGAATGAGCTTATACCATATATGCAGGCTTCTACTGCTTGTTATGATCAGTAATGTCTCTTGGTTTGGCAAATTCCAGCCTTGTTTAGGGGGTACATATCCCTGAGCTCCACTGAAAAAAACTGCAGCAGTTTTTTTAGTATTTAGAAATATCCAAGGAAGGTATTTTACCAATCATTGGCATGCAAAAACAATGTGTGACATTTTCAAAGTTCCTTGCTTTTAACTACATGTAGGATACATGAAACGTGATGTCAAGTTTACTGAATCCGGTATTTAGGAGATAATCATTATCATCAGTAACTTGCAACATGGTTAAAATCCACAGTAATTTGGATCTGTGTGGCCAGTTGTTACCCATATGCTTTAAAGAAAAATAATCTCTTTAAGCCTTGCAGAATGGATGACTGCTCTTCAGAGAGTTGCTTAAATCTTTAACATGCTGTAAACATTTCAAATAATGCTAGAAAGAAGATACCACATTGTTATCCTTTGTCTCTGTGTTTTGATCTTAATAAAAAGCTAAACAATCTGCTAATAAATATAGAACTAATTAAGCTGCATTTCCACAACCATAATCAGCAGCTGGAGAGTACCCTATAACAGAAGAAAATATTCTTTAAAAAGATCGCAGCTTAGCAATAAGCTGACTTTGAGGGACTCGTTCTTTGGTACACAGCCTAGAACAGCAGTAGAGCCTGGCTGTTCTTTCTGATATCCAGGACTACATAATAAGAAGGGTGTATCTAGCCGGGCAATTATATCTGAGTCATGGTGTTCTTACTAATAACACTAAGGGTACTACTATGCCCTAAGCTATGAAGTGCTTAGGAAAAAATCCCGTATATTTGAGCTGACTCCACATTTGCTTTTTGTCTTCACGGTATCTTCAATGAGACGTGTTTGTCACATGTATGTGGAAAGGAATGTCTTAGGAAAGGTGGTGTCCAGCCCTGCACAGCACTTCTGAGGAAACACAGGTGGAACGTACCCTGAAAGAGATGCTGTGCTGCATACTTCCCATCCAGATGATGCCATGCTTGGGAAGGCTGATAGGCGCCCAGCCTGGCTTGCAGCAGCTCCAGCACTGCCTTCTCAGGGGGAGGCAAGGGGAGCTGTCCCTCGCTTCCCAGCCCTGCCCCACACTTCTCTGCAAGCAAAGGGCTCACTTCCATCACCCTTCCTCACGCTGAGAGGTGCTTGCTCACAGAAGTCATTCCAGTGACTGCTACAAATTAACTGACAAAGAAGAGGCAATGTGTGAGCTCCCCCTGCAATGTGTGAGCTATTAACCAGCTCAGAAGGAGCCCAGCTGGCTACCCTGGTTGCCTGTGGTGAGGCAAGCATGTTCAGCTGTTGGGCTGATGTTCCTAGCTGTCAGCTCTGTTTAAAATAGCTCCACAAGCAATGCCTAGAAGTGACTTCTTCACTCCCTTCCAGTAGCACTCAAGAAGGATGGAGCCTAGCAGAGCTGCCGAGTTTTGGTTTGGCTTTGCTGCCTTTCTAAAAGAGATCTTGGTTGGGTCCAGGATGAGTACCAGATAGTTAGCACCTTTCAGGGTACACACCCTTGTTCATAAAAAAGCTTGTATAACTTTTTTGGTTTTGTCTCAGTTACGTCCCACACAAAGACCTCTTCCAGTAAATTAAGAGATACAATTCAAAGATGACACTGAAGTACCAAATTATCTCTATTTCTGGAAAGTTTCCTCCAGCAAATGGGAGCTATAATGTCACAAATGAGCCAACACCTTGTTTCAGCTGAATGTTTGGATCCTGGGAATGATTAGTGAATATGTTTATAGTGTATCTTCAGAAGAAGTTGTATAAAAACTTAGAATAACCCCGGGGCGGGGGGGGGGGGGGGAATTCATTACCATCAGCATTATCCTTTACAAGTAAAAGTCACAGGTGCATAGGTTTATGTGGTGTGAGGGTATATCAGAATGCACAGAGTATTTCCTCAGAGTCCTTGTAGGTTTCTCCATTGAAAATGTAGGCTTACATGGTGTTGAGCGGGGGGAAAAAAGAAAGAATCTGCAAAGGCCTGACTGACATTTGCGGTTTCTGACAGTTTTGTTCTCAATCAGTCATATTTATAGGATTATTTAAGTGGCCTACACTCATGGTAGTTCTGTACGAAATGAGAAAGAAAAACAAATCCTCTAAGATTAAAGTAAATCCTTGAAAATATTGCCTTTTTAATTATGTTTGTGCCACAGAGTATGCAAAACTGGCTGCCAGCAGACCATTACTAAACACGGTCAGTGTCCAACCCACGCACATAGCTATTTATGGCAATGCAGCTCAATGTCTGGGGGTCTGTAGTCTCCTCTAGCTGACCTCCAATAGAATGCATTTTTTTACTTATTTCTTCTTAATAGCTGTATTTATCAAACAAAAATTGTACAGATATTTTCAAATGTCATACATCTCTGTAATTTCTTTGTCAGACATAGCATAACTATAAACATATTCTAAGAGAATAGCCATAATTAGCATTTTAAGAAGAATAAACAATTTGCTTAATTGTCTGCTTGAAGCACAGCATTCAGACAGTTTTGCCAATACATCCATGAGAGAGAAACACGTACTACTAATTTAAGTAATGGGGCAAATCCTGCCTGGTCCCTCAATTTATATGTCTGTTCACATGAAGATGACCTGTCTGGATGACCTGTGCAGTCGTAAGAGCTGCCATATTTTGATTCTGTTTCTTAAAAGAAAAACATAAAACAATGTATATTCCAGCTAATCATTATTTATCACCCGTGGCAGTACTAGTCCAGCCAACTCTTCATTATTCCACCAGATCTCACAGAGTGAGTACTGTCTCACTCCTCCTGAGGACTAGCCTCAGCCTGGGCAGGACACTTGGCCATTCTCACTAGTGACTCTGTAGGCTACGTGGAACCAGCTCTGGCTGAATTACATTTTCGTTATCTCAGACTCATTTTGCACGTGTCTGTTGTTATGTCTGACCTAGAAATGCAAGTGGTTTTGAAATAAAAAAGAAATGCTGAAACAAGCATTTTATTAACCTCTACTAAAATCTGCTTGAGTTCTTCTCCAGTTTTGGATACTTAGTTGGAAAGGAGTGTGCACAGAGGAGCCAAGGAGTATGCTCCACACACTACCAAATCCTACTACAGGCAGCTAAAATAGTATTCTGACTTTATATGTCTTATTCCAGCTTCATACACACAGATGAGTTACACCGACTTCAATCTTGATCTTTGACAACTTAAGGGCTTATTTTATACCTCATTCTATACATAAAATTAGAATAATATTAGTATTTTGACAATTTTAAAATGACATGGAAGTACATGAAATTATGAAGAATAGAGATAAATACAATAATAGTGATTTTGCAGTTTTCTCAGAAGAAAACAACTGTAATGATGATTTTTTTCTCAAGCTTTAAGACATGCTTTATTCAGATAAAATGCAATGGCCTTCAGTCCCTGTTGTTGGTGGGCATGAACTACTCCACAGTGTAAAGATTTCAGCAAGTAGCGCTGTATCTCAGATCAAACAGATTGTCTCATTGCTAGCTGGTGATTGTGAACACTATATGCCAGTGCCTTTTCTTTATAACCAAGATTAGTGTTTTACAACACTACCAAGTTCTGCAGTTCAGAACTGACATATAGACAGAGGCATCTGAGCCGTCACTGGCATTTGGCATTCCTCACCTCATTTCTGGCAGAGCTGCCTCTCTGGCAGTGACATTCCTGGCCCAAATCTCTCTCAATGAAATCAGTGGCAAATTTCCCAATGCCTTGAATAAGAACAGAATTGGGTCCCATGACTGGAAGATGCATGTGCATCTCTCATCATACTGTAAGCAGCAAATGGTCATGATTGCTATCTAGCAATCCAAATTGAGGGGCTGGTGACATCTGAGAGTGAGTTGATTATATTAACACTCAAAGGCACAGACAGAACTTATTTACAACACCAGAAAAGATAATGCCTTGCCCAAGGGAAATCATACAAGGCAAAATCTATTCCAACTATCTTAAAATATTCCATCTCTGATTCAAGTCATCTACTTAACAAGAAAAAACAAACAACCAAAACACAAACAAAAAAATGCCAAGACATCCCTCCTTGCTGATCAAACGACAGAAACATGACCTAAGCTACTGCTACAAGTATCAAAAAAAATATTTTGTTTAGACCATTTTCATTAAAATTCACCTGTACAACTCATTTCCCTGAACATTCTTTGGAAAGAAAACAGCCTGAAAAGAAAATTCTGAAAATATATTTTCTACTTTTTGCACATTTTTTAGAAAGGGTTTTCTTTATTTCATTCTGGATGGGTCAATGTAATTCAGCATTTATAAAACCGCAGTGCAGGAAACTTCACAGAATCTTAGAGCGCTGAAAGGCAAAACAGAAACACTGTTTTAGAAGCAGCAGGTACCGTTTCTAGTCTAGGACCTGTACTGAAGGCAGCCACTTTTCAAGTTTAGCAATGGAACAATTAATAAAGGAACCCATTAAGGTCTGATTGTTGCTGCTAAAAAGGAAGGTTGAATTTCAGTCCTTTGAAGTAACTGAGAATGATTCAGGCCTCATTACAGAGATATAATCTACATTCATACATTTATGTTAGTGATTCAAATCTATTGGGACAGATTGAATTCCGTTAAATAGTGCATCTTTCCTGTGGAACTTTTCTCAGGCTTTCTCAGGCTAACCTAAGAGGTGACTTGACAATACAAAGTAATGGGGTATTTAGGGATTCAACTGTGCTATAAAAGAAAGGCTATACAGAAGGTAGAAAAAAGAATGAGATATAATCTAAAAAGCTATGTCAGCTTTTCATTTGGACTCTGTTTTGTAAATGCCCTCCCTGTCATCACACGGGATAGAAAAGGACTCTATGCGTTGTAGGAGTTTTAAGTACTGCACTGAAAATTGCACCTGCCAGAAGCAGATTTAATATGAAATTCTGGATATGTGGGCTTTGTTCTTAACCAGCAGATCTTAAAAACAACATACAACCAATCACAAGCTAGAAATAGGTCTAAGCAGAACTCTTCTTGAGGAAACTCAAGACAGTACCTATTTTTTTAATGAGCAGGGCTTAAATATATCGGTTTGACCCACAAACTACTATTTTTTCCTGCCACCAGACATCCTAAAATGCTGATTCATATTCCAGTATTTGACAGGAAAAAGAGAAAAAATGAAAAAATCTTCAAATGTATAATTTTAACACATTATAGTCATTATCTATGATTTAAGTTGTTGGAATTAAAAGGACTTCCATTTTAGAAATAACATGTTGTACCCTTCATGACCTGGACACCAAGCAAACACTGACATCAGCCTTGTAGCTCACATACATGTAAGCTGTCAGGCATTCACCAAAAAGTAGGCTTTTGCTTTTCATTTTGGTTTTATTTCCTTTTTTTATTGGTTGCCACAAAAGGAAAGCCTAAATCAGATTCACAAAAATTTTTCTGAAATGCTTTGCACTCGGTGCAAATACATGCAGAATAAATACTCTGAAGTACCATAAACAACATCATAAAACATATTGATTCTAACATTAAATGGTTTCATTTTTAAGGCTGTTTAAATGCCACCCCCATAAGCTGAACACATAAATTTAGGAGCCAATTCTCTCCAGAATAAACACCATAATTGGAGATAATAATTTCTAATTTCTGTTGTGAAGTTAACAATATATTTAACATCCTAATCTAATGAATCAGTCTAATTTTAGAACTACTTGTTCTTTTCTGCATTTTCTGTTGCTTAAATTAAGATTTACTCCAAATGCCAAATGTAATTGCATAGACGGTTTTCCATTGCATTCCATTGATCTGCATTATTAAAGTGCCTCTATTTCAGAAAAGTTCTGGGTTTATATATTGAGCTACTCACTGTGTTTCGGTACCGCTTCACTTCTCCCCTACTCCATTCTCTTAGCAAATGTTCCACCTACTTGCATTCCAAAACAGTTATTTTACAATACTAAATACTGAACCAAAATATAATGTCTTGCATGGTGCCCATATCCTGTCAGTCCCTGATCCCTTATTCTGGTGTTAAAAGATAGTACATCATATAGAAGATGCCTGTTAATTACTGGGAAAGTTGACAGTTCAGTGATGGGCTAGAAATATGAATCTGTCGTAACTTTCAGTATGTGAAATGACAAATCCATTAGCAGGGATGGAATCAAAGGAAAAACCAACAACATATGCCCCTCCAGGAAAATAATAGCTTGAAAAATCTCTTTAAAATAGCCTTGAAAATGGAAAATTTGTTTCTTTCTGGCAAAGGAAACTGCATTAGTTTAAAAAAAAAAAGACAGCAAAATATTCAGACAGATTTTATGGTGAAACCTTTGCAATCCCAATAAAGCCCCTTTTGCTTTCAAGTCAGATGCGTGATTCAGTAAATGACTCATGTTAGCAATTAGAAAATGGTCATTTAGGGCCCTGATTTCTTTTGAGACAAGGAGGGTGAGGGTGGGGAAAGAGACACAATAAATCGTGAGAGGCTTAAAAGGAAGAGCAGGCTAAAGTGTGAACTTTTTATTTCAGCAACGGAAGCGAGAAATCAGTGATTCATTAAAGGAGGGAGAAAGACCTCCATGGAAGCTGGCAAAGAAGAAGGAAAAGGAGCTAATTATGCCTCTTCCCTTTTTACTCTGACCAGCATATAATCTGCTTTTCCAGGGTCTGCCTGCAGTATATACTTCTTTCCAACCTCTCCACCCAACCCCTCCTCCAGCGGGGGGGCGGGGAGGGGGAGATCTAGCAGGCAACAAGTTCCAGGTGGCTTTCTCAAGCACTTCACTGCCAACAAAATAAAATAAAATCCTCCGCTAGAAAACAAGTTTCTTGGGGGGGGGGGGGGGGCGGCGGCTGTGTGTGAAGGGGGAGGGAAGCCTCCCTAGAGGGGATTGGTTCAGCCTGGAAGACAGGGAAATTAGTAAAGCATGAGTCTCCAAGCCATGCCGGTGGCCGGCGCTCCGAGGAGAAGAACGCTTTAGGAGCAATTAGCAGCGAGCCGGCGGCGGCTGCTGCCGCTGCAGCCCGGGAGGAAGCGAGGGCAGCTCCCGAGGCTCCCTCCGCAGCAGGCACCGCTCGCTCCAGCTGCAAAAGGGTTTCAGATGTCCCACCGCTGCTTGACCCCCTGCAAATAAGGGCTGACCACCAGAGGCACATCCCACCTCTGACTTGTAATCGCTGACATTTAGGCTACAGCTTCCAACCTGTTTACAACCACAGGGGGAGGGAAAGGAAGTGGGGCGGGGGGTGGGGGGGGCGACAAGTTAGGATTTTTCCCTCTCTCTTTCTGGATGGTTGTTTTTTGTTTTGGGTTGTTTTTTTTTTTTTTTAATACTGTTCTGGAGAATTCAAAGCAAAACAAAGAAACTGCCTCCTCTGGGGTTGTCAGTGAGAAAGGACGAGTTGTGCAACTGGCTTGGGATTTGCAAGGGGGTGGGGATCAGAAGAAGGTGCAAAGCCACGAAGTGTGAGTGTATGAGTGTGTGTAAAGGGGTATGTGTGAAAAATCCCTTCCAGCATCCCTTTCCGCTGGTTATTATTTAGTTTTGTTGTTGTTCACTTTGCTGTCATCTATTTTTCAGACCTTTCTGCATCTAAGATGGTGAAGAAAGGAGTGAGGAAGAGAACAAAATAACTACTGGGAAGCCTCAAACCAGGTTGGGGAGTGTGTGTGTATGTGGGGGGGGGGGGGTGGGGAAGAGAAAAAGGAAAGAGGATTAACCACAGCAACCCCCCCAAAAAAACCCAACAGCTCTTTTTTCTGAGGGAGGACTCGAAGGATTAAAAGGCAGCAACTTCTGAGGCGATCTGTCCCCTGAGTTATGGATGTTGGTGCACTTACTTCAGGCCAGATCAGAGCTCAGAGGGATCTAACCAGGAGCAGCAACCACCGGCTCTCCACTTGCCTTTTACCAGGTTTTACCCTTCCAGTATGTTTCATTCGATAAGACATTTTCCAGCGCCCAGAGTTTCAGTACAATGTGCAAATGGATACTGACAAATGGTGCCTCAGCCTTTTCCCACCTGCCTCGTTGCTGCTTGCTGCTGCTCTTCTTGGCGTCTTCTGTGCCTGTCACCTGCCATGACCTCGGCCAGGACATGCTGTCCCCGGAGGCCACCAACTCTTCTTCTTCATCATCCTCCTCCTTCCCCTCGTCCTTCTCCTCTCCTTCCAGTGCGGGGAGACACGTGCGGAGCTACAATCACCTCCAAGGAGACGTGCGCAAGAGGAAGCTCTACTCTTACAACAAGTACTTTCTCAAGATCGAGAAGAACGGCAAGGTCAGCGGCACCAAGAAGGAAAACTGCCCCTTCAGTAAGTACCGCTCTGCCGCCGCGCTGCCGGGCAGCGGCTGCCGGCCGCCCCCAGCGCCCCGGCGGCGGCAGAGCCCCGGCCCCGGAGCCCCCCAGGCCCCTCGCTGGGGAGGGAAGGGGAGGGTGACGCCTGGGCGGGGAGGGGGCGCGGGGCAGAGGTGGGGTGGGCTCCTGCGGGACGCCGCTCCCCGCCAGCCCGCTTCTGCCCATCTCTCCCGTTACGTTTGTTTTGCAAATGGCTTCGCCCACCACAGTTCGTCTCTTCGCCTGGCAGAAGAGCAAATTAGAAAGACTTGTAAGGATGTGGCGCGGAGCTGGGGGGGGGGGGGGGCATTGTCTCCCGAATCTGAAAATCATTATCCCCTGTCATTAAAGTGCCTTGACGAGAACGCTGTATTGAAACAATGCATCGATTTCCCCCCACGCGCGCACGCACGCACACACACACACACGCTCTTCTCCCCGAGCCGCGCAAGAGCTGTCTGCTCCGCGCTCCCTCCTCCCCGAGCCCCGAAGAGGGGCGGGGGGGGTCCTTCGGGCTGGGGTTTTGCCCGGGTTTGCTCTTCGCCGTGCGGGTGGCGTTGCGCGGGCGCGGGGAGGCGTTGCGCGGCCGCGCAGCCGCCCGCGGGGAGACGATGCGGGTGCCCGGCGCGTCCCCGGCGCCCGCCCCGCCGCTCCCGGCCCGCTGTACCGCGACTCGCTCCATGGTAAACATCTGGGGCTGGGTCCGCGCAGACCTCACGCGTTTCATTGTCACTTTTTTTTTTTTTTTTAAAGAAATTATTTCAAAGCAAAAGTCATACGGCTCTTTCCATGGCTGAAGTTTCGAGCTTTTCTCTAGTACTAATTAGGTTTTCAATAATAGCATGCTTCTGGTAATGTATTTTTGGCTGTCAGTGCTAGAAACGTAACGTTTATTCGGTTTTCCTCCCTGTGCAATCTCAAATTGAAGTAACTGTAGTAATCACAATATATTGCATTGTAACTCCTGAGTGGCTGCATCCCACTGTAGTAGCATGCAGAGAAAGTAAGCTCTGTTATGCAACTGTTGGAGGAAACTCTCTGACTTGCTTCACTGGTGGAGAACCACATTGTGGTTCTTGGGTTGTTTTGCATAAATCCGGATAAACCTGGGGATAAATCTTCTGTTGAATTAAAGCAACTTACAGTGCCTTAAGTAGATCTCTTGTTAGCTAATGTGTGAAGGATGGAGTCCTTCAGCAGGTTGCCCTGCTGTATGATAGACACTACTGTTAATTCAGCTGTATTTCTATTAAATACCCATAATATAGGCTTACAAACAGGGAGGAGAGGGCTGCTGTATCATATGTCACTACTCCACTTGCTCCACCTTGCAACATCATACTTTATCACACACTTAGTGTTTGTAAAAGCTTTAAATGTCGAAGCAGCTGAATCTTACCACCGTCCTTTCTGTATTTCATAGGAAGCCAAATGCTTGAAAAACAGAGCTGTGATGAAGGCTTCACTTTGATGAATTTGTGTGGAATGAGGTCCTAGCACTGTATTTCGTAGATTACTTTTGTTTGTGGAGGGCGACAGCATCATTCCCCTAAAATGGGATTCTGAAAGCGTTGTGTTCATCTCCAAGAACATCAAGCCATTCTGTGTAGAACATTGCTGCCAAAAAGGCTATAAGCAGCCCAGTCTGACAACAGTGTACTTGGAGAAGTAACTACTCATCTAAGCAGTCCCACTTAGCCAGCAGAACTGTTCAGTGAGTAAAGTTGCACACATGCATGAGCTTCTGTGAGATCTTGCAAAGGAGAGGTAGAATACACTGAAATGCACATAGACATCTTTCTACTCTTTCAGCCTGCGTGCAAGAACAACCCCCTCCAACTATAGGGTGTGATTCTTTTTTCCTCGTTTTCCAGTTAGTGCATCAGAAAGAGAACTGGCATTCTTGGTGATGTCATGGTTATTGTAACATCTGTAGAGTATCTACTGAAAGAGAGGAGAATGTAATTTGTTTCATATAAAAGTAAAACAATGCATTTATTATACATATTTGTATCCTGTCCCTCAAGTTTATGTGCAGTGAGCGAAGAAAGCACTCCCATCATCTTAAAACTTAGAATTTGGCAACCTCACTTACATCACAAAGTCAGACCTAGTGTACAACATCTTTAAATACAAAACAATTAGGATCTTGTTAGCAGAAGATAAACAGTTGTGCGTTCTTCTTTAATAGTCATTATAATTTGCAATGTGAAATTGTGTTTTCTGTGAAAGTTTATAGTCTGAGACCATTCAAGAATATATTCACTGTGCCTTTATTTCAAGGGTGTCTGTGTAGAAAAGTGTTGCAAAAGATTCAGCAAATCTATGCTTTTTCATAACCTCATGTGTAGCTGTGCCATCATAATACTGCCGTAATCCCCAGCTGGACTGATTCCATGCAAATATATGGTATCTTCAAGATAGTCTAAAATATGTAATTACATGTGAATAGATTTCTGCCACGCATAAAGGGTTAGCCAGCCAGCCCACTAAATTGTAGCCTGTTTAACATTAAAGGCTATTTAATCTCTCATGCAAGTTCCTCTTTCAAAACCATGCTTTCCTGAACAAAAAATAGTGACTATTGACACACAAGACTTTGAAATATTCTAATTTGGGGGCTAATTTTCTTTTCTCATATGCTAATGTTTAAAATCCATTTATGCTGCAGTAAAGCCTTATCTGTAGGGCTGTAAGATCATGACATGTTGTGTAATTAGACAACAGCTTTCATGGCTGGCAGCCAATGAAGCACTGTCAAATAAGAACAGTTGGAGAAAGTCAGAATAAACATTCAGAAAACAGAATTTAGTCTCCAGCCTTTAAATGGCTCAAGCAGCATTCATTGATTTGTTCTATAAATATTGTGCAGAGTGCGCTAAATTAGAAGTTTACTCTGGCAGACGTTTTCCAACCTGATTGCTTGGAACTATTCCATCAGCCTTTCTGTACCTATAGGGCAATGGGAACAGTGGTGGCTTCTGACTGCTCTGTCAGGAGGCTGGGTGAACTTGCAGTATTTGGCACAGCTGGAGTGTGTCTGCCACTAGATAGAAGTAGGACACTTTTTAGGTTTTGTTTTATTGTTACTTACATCTGGAAATCTGTCCCCAAAATGCAACTACTAGCTTATCCTGCAGCACCACAGCTGTGAAGTCCCTTGCCCTGTTACTGATAGAGCTGTTTGCATGCATGAGTAAGGAGAGCTGTGCTGCTTTCTGGTGACTTAGGTACTTGTTGGGGGAAAAACAAAACCAAAAAGCCTCCAAAGAGCAATAACAAAAGCTTTCACTATAACTTCGGATCTGGGATGACCAAGAGAAGCTTAAGCCATATATTAAAATTGAGAAAGAACTGCATGTGTGCAGATCCTGACTTGACTTGCACCCAGAAAGCTTTCCTGAAGATAATGAAAGTCTTTGGGTTTAATGGATGGCATGCATTGGGCTACATGATATAGGATAAGCTGTTTCAGGAAAACTTGACTGTATTTTTGAGTATTATACTATGTTCAATTTACTTTTAAGGCAACCATTAATAGTGCTGTGAAGCACACAGACTTCAAATTTACAGGATAGATCTTAGTAGCTGAAGAATGTGAACACAATATGCAGTGCTTAATTAGCAGCAGCTAACCTGCAGTGTGTAGGGGGAGTTCTGCCTGAGCAAGGATTGCAGGATCGGGCCGTTATTTAGGTACGTGTTTAGGGAGTGGAGTCTGTGTCATTGAGCCTGGATGTTAGTGGGAAGCATTGCTGGAGCGATTCCTGCGGGCTTTGGACCAAGCAGTGCTATGCAAAACCTACGGTAGATGGCGGCACAGCCACTGTCTGGTGTCACCTCTGCGCCACGTAGGTGGACAAGGAGGGGCTGAATCCTCAGCTGTATGAGCTAATTTAGCTCAAGCAAAGCTAAAAGGGCTTACACCAGCTGAGATTCTATGAATTGGTCTTCTGAGCATCCACAGTGGGTAAATCCAAACAGTGCAAAGGCACTGCAGTTGCAGAGTGAGAGCGTTTACTGGGGGGGGGGGGGGGGGGGGGGGCTAGCGTTAAATAATTAGCTACTTCTCACAAGCTAAGCTACCCCAGACTTTTCCCCTGAGTATGCAGTTATCTTTTATACATAGCTTTAGGATCTGCTGCAGACCCTGATAGTCTTTGGTTTTGCTTTAGTTAGTGTGGGATCAGATTAGCAATATAGTGACTAACAGCAAGAAAGTTTTGAGCCTCATTCTGTAGCCCAAAAGACTGTAAAGAACCACTCTAATTACTAGAAATGCTGAACATTACTACTGAGGGTTCTAAGTGTGCGCACATATACATGACAAATACAGATTTGTACTATGTATTGGGTTATATACATTAAAATAGCATTAAATGTGTTTTAAGTACGCTTAGTTTGATACTCATGTGTTTGATAACACCTCAGGTGTAATAAAATCATAAAGCTTGATAGGTACCTTAACCTCAGCTGTAGAGCTCAAACCAGATTAGAATACTTGGTAAAACATGTTCTTTTGCTACTGAACTTTTTTTTTAAGCTAGCTGTTTGGGGTTATCGAATCATCGTGAGCTGGTGTTTGTAAATTAATGTGAGAACTTTTCTCTGTTTTTCTGAAGACCAATCAGTAGGCATATGTGTTTTGTTGTTTTACTCTCCATAGAGATCTGGTTTATTTTTTTACCAATCAAAAGACTTAAAATAGGAAATAATACTCTTTTAGCGAAGTAATTTGAAACAGGTTCTTTAATATGAAATGTATAAGTTCTTATGGAGATGATTTCTCACTTTAAGTTTTTTTTTTTTTCTGGAAAACTCAGTTGCATAATTTATAACCAACAGTATACAACCTTAGGCACTTAGGATTTATGAATGTGGAAAGAATTGTACTATTTAAGGTCTACATGACACTCTCCTGTTACCCCTACTGCATTCCTGCCTTGTGGACCCTCCGTGCTGATTCTGTAGCCCTGTCATAAATCTGTTCAAAATACACAGTTGTAAGAAGTCTTTTTGTCTTCATAAATCTAACTTATAACCACTTGGGGAAGGAAAAAAAAAAAAAAGAAAGAAAAAAAAAAGAGTTAGGGGCAATTGGAAGTTTGTTCTTAAAACCTCACAAGAAGGAAACCAAGGGGCATGCAGGCTTATAGATGCCATGCTGCTGTTTTAATGGGAGGCTTCTCAAGTAGTGGCTACGTCAAAGGTTCCTTGAAGATGGTGTTAACTCAGTGAGCACTATAGAATGTGCTTACACTTCTGAAACATCTTGGATGCATTCACTCATAGGATAAGATCCTCTGTTTTGAAATAAGGTATTTTAAGATGACTTTCAGATGTCTTTGAGCTGTGTGTGTGAATAGGGGCCTTTTCACTTCAAGTGGGAGTCAGATCAGGTCTTGCAATAGGGGAGTTTTTATTTATTCTGCAGAGCCATTCATTTTGGAAAAGGAAAAACCCTTCTATGAGCAAATCTTGTTAACCTGTGTGTCTTAAGTTAAAAATAGCAGGTACCTGTATGAACACAGGGCAGCATCTGTCATGGTGGATTCCTGACTTTTCCTCTGAGAAAGTAATATAATTGCACAAGGAAGATTCTAAATAGGAAAAAAAAAATCATTGTAAACCATATTGTATTTCTGTTCTTAAGCTTAATATTAGGGATGATAGAAATAGTGTCAGCAAAGCAGAGAAATTATTTGGTCAACTTGGGAGTTGTTATAATGCCCACTTCACGGCCTGGTTTTTTTGTTTGTTTTCTCAGTTTCCTGAAGAGCTTTCTGAATCCCTTCCCCAAAACAGCACTGAGTTGAAATTTCAGTTTGCACATTTCGAGCACTTGCTGCCGCTACTTGCAGTCACCATAAGACACTGAACTACCTTACCCTAATATTCTGGGGTTTATCAACCAATGACCTCTTTGCCACTTTGAACAGCACAAATAGTTTGAGTGTTTATCAGCATTAACAAGCAATGCCAGCTTGATGAGACTGCATGGAAGAGTAATCTTTGCTTGCTTTGGGCTATGAAAACCAAATTATCAGATCAGAAATGGAGGATGCATTTAATTAATGTTAGCACACGTATGGGTTTTGGTCGGTAGGTGTGCTAGTACCACTAGTCTAACTGTACGTACTTACCAAACGAATTCTCCTTTTACTTTGACAACTTATTTTGATGCAATATTTTAATATTTTGCAGCCTTTCATTGCTCAGATGCTTTGAACACGGAAAAGTAGTCAATGGTACTTGGCATCTAGTTCCATTAACTAGGAAGATCCTTTCTTAGCTGCATTAATTGCTTCTGTTTCTAGTGCCAGTTTGTTGTAAAACATCTCTGTTAGTTACAACATAGTAAAAAGGAGACAGGAAACACAGTTACATGACTTTTCAAAAGTCAGCCTGGGAAAACTCTCTGTGTTTATGAAGAAAATTAAAATCTTCAAGGGTAGGAGTGAGGAGGAAGTGGCTTAATCTTTAATCACTGAATGGATATTAAAACTGCATTCATTAGCTGAGTGGTTATTAAAACTGATTATGCTACTTCATGAGTACAGTGCAACCAATGGAAGTTGCAGGGGAAAGAAATGGTTACAAGTGAGCCAGGTCACACACTAAATAATGGCTTTAAAGACATTCTTTGCTTTTAAATTAGGTCACTTGTGTTCTTTCTTTGAACATTCAGTTCTAATTGCAACAGTAAATCAAAGAATACGCTCAAAGTAGATTCCCATGTAAGGTGGACAACTGGACAGTGCCTTTTTACTGCTACTAACACGTGCATCCAATTACTGGTTTGATATACTCACAGTGTCAGCTGTGAAGCATTCCCCTATTTTATAGTTAGCCTAAAGAATTATTAGCCTGTCCCTTTTCACATTTACCTCTAAATAATCTGTCAGTAGTGTATGTCTTCTACAGTTAAAGAGGAATTTTCACATGCATTGAAGCTGACTTTCAAGAAAAAGGAAATGTGAAACTACACCAAAAAGTTTCATTCCTTTTCTCCCTCTCCTCTTCCATAATTTCTGGTGTTGTGCAAGAGAGGAAAAGGCTACAAATACTAGAAACATGAATGTTCATGAATTTTATATAAAACCAAAGATCAGATCTTTCATAAACCTTGATTTAGTAAAGCAATATGATGCCTACTCCTTTCATGGTGGAAAGCATATGTGAAGGACAATAAACTTAGTTGTTTTTTGCAGTTCCTGACTCTTCTTCCTACATGGGGAGCAGAAGTGAAAATGAAGGGGCCTGAGGATTCTAGTTGCTCTTCCTTCTTCTGCCACTGATATTAGAGGTTCAAACATTGCATAGAAATAAAGGAAATGTAAATTTTTTTTCAGGTTGCTGATGCACATCTGCGCAGCTTTAGTCAGTGTGTGTGGGAGTTGGGGAGGGAATGCTGAAGCATTTTGGAAGCATTCAGGATGTTGTTTAATTGGAATCAAGGCACGGTACTAAGTGGAGGCTGGGTATAAATCAATGATATCGTGCCCGCATTAGAGGAAGGGGATGGGAAGTGTGACGAGTGCCAGAGCAACACTAGAAAGGATGAAAAAGAGAAATAGGGGCAGCATGTGTCATGAGTGGGAGAGAAGTGGGGAGAAGGGGAGTGTGGGTTACCCATTTTGGCAGCTCTGAACTGTCAGTGATGTTGAAGTGTCTTGTCGCATCTCACTGCATCATCAGTTTGCTCACAGACTAACTTATGAAGCCATTAAGGTGCCTGTTGAATTAGTCTAAAAGTGTGTAATCGGTTTTGGGATATAAACTCTTTCCACTCCCAATTTCATTGTGTCTTCTCTGACCTTATTCTATAGATACTATTTGGTACATGCTCAGGGATTTTCTTCTTCGTGTTATCCTCTTCAAGAGGATTAATAACCTGCTTTATTCCTAATGTCAAAGTCGCTACAGACTACTTGCAAGCAGAAGGGTGGGTAAACTTGCCCTTGGAAGTAATAAGCTATTTAAAGGAGCCACAAGCAAACCTGTGTTAAAGAAGAAAAAAGTTGGGGGTTTTGGCTGGTTGGGTTTTCTTCAATTTTTCACTATGCTATTACTATACACTTTATTTGTTATGAGAAACATATACCTGAAGGACATCAAGTTATCCTCAACTTCAAAGTGTTTTAATCTTTTGAGGGTGGAATAGGGTATTTTTGTGACTGATATGTTTAGTGTTATCAAGTATGTCATATTTTGGAAGCTTGTCTTTAAGATTCAAAGTAGTTACATAGTTACAAGTTCATAAATTCAGTAATTTTGTTACTACAGTGAGCAAGGGAATATATGCTCTAGAATAGGATATAGGATGACTGTATTTAATATGAAGTGGTTTTTGTAAGACTGCAGTTTTAGCGCCTTCTCCTCATACATTTTAATGACATTTTAGGGGATGCTAAAGCTCCTGATATTCACTGAAAGAGTCTTTTGACTTCAGCAGAACAAAGTTGTGTCTCTGTGTATTTCCTAGATACTTATTTTTTCCTTATGGTTTTCCTGGAGGTAAACATGAAAAGTGTAAACCATGTCAATCTGAAGTACCTCCCTCATCCACATGAAGTATCTTAGTAGCTGTGGCACCTGTTCCTTGGAGGCAAGGAAGCTAATGAAAACCTTCCTCTGAACTGTTAGCTTAGCTGACTTCACTGTGCCCTTCTGCCCTGTCTCAGGGGAAGTGGGGAGGTGCACATGGCCCATGTCCTGATGACAGGACACCTTTCCTTTGTCAAAACACTAGTGCTAATAACTGCAATACAGAAATTGTGTGCTGAGGATCTGCAACTGCAAAACTAATGGTCACATGAAAAGAAGCAGCAGAAAGAGTCTAGAGATAACCACATGAGCCAAGGTATGGCCGTTTTTTGTTAGTCTGCTTCACCGTCTAGGCCTGGTTGCTCAGCTGGCTCTTCAGATGCTGAAAAGATAACCTGCTCCCATAAAAGATACATGTGTGGTTTTGGTGCTACCCTTACTGGGTAGCTGGGTCAGCAGTAGGTAGTTTAGCCAAAGGGCTGCACTAAGGCACCGCTGCGTGTAAACTCGAGCAGAAAGTTAGTACAAGCTGAGTTTTGCTGGGTGTTTCTGAGGTACAACCAGACATCCAAACCATTGCAAGCTCTTTAAATTATCACTTTACCTGGTTCTGGCAGAAATAGCTTGAAAAGTGAGTAGCATGTGAGAAATGGAACGAAGTTATGATTCTTTCAGCTTCTTACAGGTGAAGATGCTGGGTGAAGGCACATGTTGTGCAAGTACACCAAGTATTATGAACAGTAATGTTTGCTGTCACATCTGTTAGCTTTTATTCACAGACTAGCATCACCTTTGCTTCCAAGCATCCCTGAGTGCACACAAGCAATGACTCCTTAGGACAATGCATAGTTTAAACCACTTAAGCAGCTAAAACAAAATTTACTAAGGTTAGAACTGGGAAGTGCAAATTATGCCCTTTCTGAGGCTCAGAAGTAGATTAAATTCAAGCAGTTTTGCTGCTTCTCTTGGGTTTTGCTTTGTGGGCAGCCCTAGTCCTAGGCCAAGGGGGATGGAGGGAGATGCTGAGATCATGCAGACTGGCAATTCTATCCATCCTGGCAATGATGATGATTTCCTATTGCCAACTTACAGTGTAAGACACTGCAGGACAGGAGAGGGGAGACAATACTAACAAAAATCTCTGCTTGAAGTACTATGTAGCGAAATGAACCATTTCTCTCAGCTTGATGTGCCTGAATAATCTGAGGAGTGGTAATTGGAACCCAGTCTGTACATCCCCTACATGGCATTTAGACTATGTCACAGCTATATATTACCTAGTTATTCCTTGGTACTTCCTCTTGTCATGGCATAAGCCAGTCAAGAACAGCAACTGCCAGTGCTTCAAAGCTGGTAATTGTGTTAAGGAGCTACAAGACTGAACCCACTGGCATTGCTAAAAACATTTTGAGATCACTGTATGGAAGACACAGAAAGATTACTATTAGTAAATGCGGTGTGTAAAATACCTTGCTGTAGGGCTTTGGATGAGGAAATGCATTTCAGCTGGATGGTATACCTCACAGAACAGCTATTCCATCAAGGTTCCATCTAAATAGGTTGGGAAAGAAAAGGTTCAACACCAGCTTTCTTTGTAGAAGAGTTTGTGGGGGTTTTTTTAACTTTAGAAAGATTCTTAATGACTACAATGGATTTTTTTTTTTTTTTAATCAAAACAAGACTGGAACACATAAGAGCTTGAATAATGATACAGGATTGTGGGACACTAAAGGCTCATGTCCTTCACCATGTGCTGTGAAGATACACTGGGCATAAAGGGAGCTGGGGGACTCTTCTGAGTTCCTCATGCTCCTCCTGCTGATGGTCAAGCAACACAGAGGAGGAATCTGCTTAAAGGGAGAGGGAAGAATATTGAACATTTTGGCACAATGATAGTCTGCAGGAACTAAACTTTGAATATAGGGAGCACCATAAAGTGTTAAGTATTATGAAATATCAGGTCCTATATATGTTTGTTATCCATTGTACCCCCAAATTTATAAATATATTAGACTCTAATCTCTCTTTGGCTCTTTGCTGCTTATAAAATGAGGATAGTAATACTTCCTACATGAGCAAAGGTGTTATGAAAACAAATCATTTGTGAAACACACCAGTAGCATTGTGATGAGTGCCAGGGGAAAAAAAAGCCTACCCTGAGGGTAATCATTCTCTTTTTACAGAAAGTTTTGGGTATAAGGAATAGCAAGGGCAGTTTTATCCTCTTATAGAACAGGACAGAGTAGGCTGCTTATTAACTCTAGCAGACTTAGATGTTTGTCTTTTGCCTAGAAAAAAGATTCCCCAGGAAAAAAAATATTCTATAGTCTCTCTTGCAAGCAATCTGTTAAGATAACTCAACAAATTTTTTGCATAGCATAATACAAAAGTTAATGGCAAGATAGCTCTTAACCAAACAGCATGGGAGTAGGTGCAGATTGGATCTGTCCTTCTGTCAAGCTGACTCTAGATCTGGTTGTGCAGCTTGAACATTATAGTCACAAGTGATGTCAAAATTTATTTTGCTTTAAAGGTATGAGCATTAGGAAGTTTCAGCTCAAGGATCTATATAATTTCCATGATTAAACAGTTAAAATATAATTGTGATTTCACTCTCTTCTCTTTACTGTCAGGCCTATCTATCGAAGAAATTTGAGCATGATCTCCACCTAATATTTATTGTATTTGGCCCTATTATGTATTTTTGGGACGGCCTTAATTTCCCTGAAATGCTGTCTATGCATTGGAATTAAACTACTGGAATTATTTGTTTGGTTTTTATTTCTTTTCCTACCATTTTTTTATTATTGATACTTCCCCTTTAGTGTCACAGATGTTATTCTTTCAGTTTAATTTATTAGTGTTACTTTTACATGTCACAACTTCTCTTTGAAATGACGGCCATCTAAGTTAAAGTCTTTTCAACTTCAGTGAAAACACATATAATGAGGCTGACACTTGGCTCATGTGGTATTAATCTGGTCTCTTGGTCATTTCTTCTGTGTCTCCTGCTGCAGTCTGCTCTCAGGAGGACATATCTGCAGCTGGGGAGTACATAAGATTAACTTCCGCCTCTCTGTGGCTTCTTGCCTCAGACCACACACCAAATAATTGCTCAAAGCATTATCCAGATTTGCTCAAAATTCACCATGCTTGCTTTATTCCTTCAGTTCTGCCACACATGCATTTGTGGACTCTGCTTGCAGCTGATTCTGCTTATGAGACAGGAAACATTTTGCAAAGATGAGGATTTGGAGACAAACACTATTGTAAAATATCGATAATAATTTTTCTGTGGAACTCTTCCATTTTTGGTTTTGCTGATTTTATAAATGTACACAGTAGACCATAAAGGTCAGCAAGATGTAACCTTTTTGTTTTGTTTTCAACTGCAGTCAGGGCATAACAAAGACAGATGTAGCTTTTTGGTACAGACTGAATTATAGCAACTCCTGTCTCCAAAATGAAATTTGAAAAAAGCAAACCACAGTACTTATATTCAGGAAGATCTTTAGTGCTGTCTGAACTATTAAATTCAATAATGCTACAAAAAAATTGCTACTGTGCGGGTGGAGGAAATGTTAGTCAGCTTTATTATCCAGGGACCTCCAAACCTTAATCACAGTTTAAAATCCTTAAAAAGGGAGCTACAGATGTGAGGAGTACAAGTACCCATGCTCACACACCAATGCAGACTCAAGAAGTATCTGTAATGATGAGCAGGAAAACTGTTAAAAACATCTAACTACTTTCTGTTACCTTGTGCTTAATACAAGAAGTTACAGCTGAGGTTACCAGACACTTCTTATTAAGTCCATAATGGGGGTGGGAACATAATTTTGGTGTTTGAGCAAACTTCAGTCTGGCATTTTCTAATATTCTTATTGTTGGTTTTTCAACTAAGTATTTTTTCATGCTAGTTTCAGAATCTTTCTGCTTTTCACAGTAGCCAGTCATAAATATAAACATATATATATATATATAAGCTCTTCATTTATAGATGTGTTTTGTGCACCAAGATATGGAAGTTCTACATGCAAAACTCTTGTTACACTCTCACAGACATACTGATAATGCAAGAGTAGATTGCATGATGATGCAATACGATGAAATTTCCAAAGAATCTGTAAGGGCCCTAACTGAGGAGCACACTTACATTTTTCAGGTGTAATCTTTGTGCAGCTATTGCTGTGAGCACTACTGAGTTTATGATGTGAAAGCTCTCATAATATGAAACGTCTTGAGAATATGTAGAAATCTGTGTCATTATTACAGTATTTGGACACATTAGATTAATGTCTTCAGGAGGACCATAACATATGCTTTACCTAGCAAAGGATGACAAATGTTAGAGACTTCTAGATATCTAATAATAGTTTCAGAGTTTATTCAGTTAAAGAACTTATCTCATCCTCTTGTTCCAACAAATACCTTGCTAATGAATCCTAGTTAACATGACCTTGTAGCAGAGTTTTTTGCTGTTACCTTTTTTTTTTTGCATTCCTTATCCAAATGGTGGATTTGTTTTCTGATTTTGAAGGAGAGCTGATACTCACAAGTCATATGTCACAAGCCACTAAAAGTGTCAAAATCTTACAGCAGGCCCTTGGTGGCTTGTTAATCTCTCCTTCCCTGCCCCCCCCCCCGCCCCCTCCTTTTTTAAAGGAAACAGACTAATTCACTTAAATATAATGAGAGCCATGCTTGCCATAGCCTACTTTTTAAACAGCATCAGCCCAAGTAAGATCTGTCTTATTTCTTTGCCTCCTTTTCTTGGCTCCAACAATTAAACACAAAGCTGAAAAATACAGATTTGTATGGCAGAGCTATTTCATATGTCAAATGAGAAGTGGAGGCTGTTGTTTTCATAACAGAAAAATATACAAGTGTTAGGGCAGGAAAGTGTTTCTTTTCCTTTGTGCCCCTTCTAAATTATCATCAGCAGCATGCAAAAGATAAACCTGTATGTTAAATAGGGAGACCAGATGTATGTTTAACCTCTTGCCCTCATTTTTCTAATTGGCTTCCATTAGGAACAAAAAGTTAAAATATCTCTAAACAAAAATAACTGATATGGTAAGGTGAACTTTTCAACTGGATAAGAGCTCTTTAGAAAAAGACAGTATTACAGAGTCCTGTGTCAGGCCAACAGACTGTTTTCCTGTAGTGATACATCTATATTCAGAACAATAACTCCATGTTGACTTTTGATAAGTAGTGGCAGAATGTTTGTTGAGTTGCAGCAAAAATGAAAGTAACAAGTAGTTAAAATTCTCATCTGTTAAAGAAATTCTAGAAATATCATGCTACAGATGTTAGGTTTGCTATTCAGTGTTAGACTTTTTTACCTCCACAGACATTAGCTAACCAAATCTTGAAATATGGCTGTGTCTTTTTTTCCCCTTCTTCAGAGACAGGGACTGAGGCAGAGAGTTTAAAGACCAGGATTTTATCTCATATCTTTATTCAAGCTTATTCCACCATAAATCCATTGACTGATGATTCTACTCTGTTCCTTGTTTTGTGTTCACAATACAAAGGATGATATTCATGTTCTTAATAGAAATGGGAATTGAAGGGTAAAGTGTAATACTGTTTTGTATAGCAGAGTATGTCTCCAACATAGATGTACATGTATGACAGACTAAATGACAACTTTAAAACTAGTTAAAGGTACAGGAAGTAGGAGAAAAGTCTACAGAAGTGACTGAAAAGAGCCAATAGGCAGTTCTGTCTAAAGACAGAAGTACTGGAAAGTGTCTTCTCTTGGTAAAAATGCCCGTCAACCAGTGGAGTCAAGAAAATTGGCAATGTTTGAAAATGAGTTGTTCTTAATGAGCAAAGCTAGGAGCTGCTGGGAACCCATAAGCTATCCTGTGGAAGAGTTTGGGAACTGAGTTTGTTTTATCATGAAAGATAAATGTTTTAAGTGCTGTTAAAGTATTCACTACAGATACCAGCTGGAGAAACTCTGTCCTTTTGGAAGTGCACAGTCTGAAAACTAGCAGATTTTTCATATGGATTCTAAATTCATAATTTTAATTGCTTCCTTCTCATATTGTTAAGCTTTTATGCATGAGTTAGTGTTTAGGAGAGATTTAACTAAAGAAAAGGTATTCACCTGGGAATAAAATGAAATTGCCTACAGAAAGGCAGAAAAACAGGTCTGACATCGAAAAAATGAAGAGACTATTGCAATCAGGGAATCACTACCAGAAGTGGGTGAGTAGAGGAGAAGCTCTCTAGCAACTTGTTCTAATTCCTCTGCTGGAGGTTACTAAATCTCACCAGCTCATGTTAGCGTTCCATAATCTCCCCCATGCAAAATCACACATCTTAGCTTTACTGGCTTAAATACAAGGTTTCAGCCATCCTGGCTGATATTATCTAAGCAAGTGTACACTCGAGTGTTTGGAGAGCAGCTAAGCCCCATCTGGGGATAAAGACTGGCTGGTATAGATTTTTTTTTTTTTTTCCTTTAGTCATGATTCATAACAGGGACGCAGGATGTTTTAGAACGGAAAAAAAGTAAAGGGAGTGTTAAAAGGAGTGACATTTGATATAAAATCACCAAAATCATTTAGACTTTGAACAGAGAGGATGGAGTTTTGACCCTGTACCTAAGTGTAGCAGTCCAGGATCTCAGTTATGCATTTCCCATATATCTCTGAAATTGGCAATATAAAGTAGCCTATTTATTCACACTGTGATTTCAATTTCTATCAAGAGTATAATTTCAGCACCTTATAAAAGTAATAATACCACCTTAGAACCTAGTCCAGGAGAAAATACCAGTTGATTTTATGGGTTGTGCCAATCCTGGAAAGAGTTGCAGATGTCAGCTTTACAGAAGGCTGGAACAGCCAAAGGAAAAGGTCAGTTGTGGGATAAAGAGGAAAAGGAAATTAAAAAAGAATTCTTTGTGCTGTAAGCTGCAAGCTGATGTGGGGAGGCAGGAGCACTCTGAATTCACACAATAAGCTCCTCATCTTTTGTGCCCTGCAACTATCTTAGAAACTCTGTCTTCTCCTTATCTGCATAAATTTCAAAGGCAAAAGGCTAATATTGGAACCATTCCTACTGGATAGCTCGAGCAGACAGCTTCTGTGGAACAGCAGTCTATGCATGGTATCAACAGCATCTTCACTGCACTTCCCGAACGCTCTCCCACCCACCAGATGGGCACTTCCAGGTGGCCTATCCCGCCTACAAACATCCTGTCTGCGGCACTTTGAGAGCCATAGGGAGGTGGGGAGTGGTTTGTGGCTCTTGGCCTAGAACAGCGAAGTTCTGCAAAGCCATGTCATATGTAACCAGTGAACTTATGGTACCCAAGAATATCTCTACTCATCTTTCTCTGGCTGCTTCTTTTAACATCAGCTTTTGGTGGATGACTTCAGGTTGGTCAGACGAGCCTTGTGTCCCAGGATCAGGAAGCGGCCGGCATTGCTGTGTGGTTTATGATGACTGGGGAGCTCTGCTGCATGCACAGCCTCGCCATGGGCATTTGTTACACTTGGTCAGTGTGTGTCCATTAATTAAAAATGTGTCAAGTCGCAGGAAAGCGGGACCAAGGAAAACCTCCTGGGAACCCCAATATAGCCCCTTTACCGCCAGTGCTTGTCATATAAATTTGTTCAGAAGTTTATCAAGTTCAATTCCTCACCATACTCCTTAGCTGAAGGCTGTTCCACAATCTCAATCCTCCAAGGGCTACAAATAATTCTTATTTCTAATCAAAATACCTTCATAATCAGCACTACTCTCCTGCTCTTTTGCCCCAGTAGCATCCTTCACTGCCCCACAGTTTTTCTTCTTTAGAGTTCACCACCACAATGTACATGTAGGAGGCCATTATATTCTCTCTTTTTTTTCCTGTGCTAAACTTAATATGCCAAGTTCATTGCTAAACAGAGAACAGTGTGCTGAGACATAGCCCACCATCTTCCTGCTGGTTCTGGACATGAAGCAAGTAGCTACTTCCACATAGGCTAATAAGCTATGCATCTTGGTGGAGCATACTACCTCCTGTATGGCACCCTGAAAATGTAATTGTCTTGCTTTCCAAACCCAATTTTAATAGATTTCTGGGGCAGTTTAATTTGAAGTATTTCTTGTGGGTCTTCTGGCTGGTTCTATGTAGACATGCCCTTTTCTTGTAAGATAATGCTTTTCCGTGCCTTTCTAGAACGGCTTCTAGGTGCCTGGTCTTAGACCAGAACTGTGCACCATGTCCCAGACCTAAAAGAAGAATTCCAAGATTGCCAAGACTAATAAACCCACCAAACAGACCTCACATCTGCCACTTGGCAAAGGCTGCCCGCTACCCAATTAGTAAAAGAAATGGGCTATAGAAATGGGCCTGGTTTGCAGTGTGTTTGACAGGGCTGAGTGTTGAAAGGTTGAGGTACTCTGTTAAGAGTGATGGTCAGAATACAGCTGATGTAGACAAAAGTGAATTGAAACAATTTATCACATAATGTTCTACTGTCATTGATTTGCATATAAGACTTCACTTGAAATTTAAAAGGAGAATATGGGTTTATGGGTGTTTTCCCCACTTTCTTAAAGATGTTGAAATGCCAAAGCATTTTCCAATTAGAGTGAATATGAGATATTGAAACAGACTTTCCTACAAAATCAAAGTCCAGAATAATGTCAGTTTAGGTGAAGCATGACATTTTGTGGGAATTAGTTAGAAATATATCATGAAAACTGTCCAAATGGAATTTTTTTTTACTATAGTAAGCTTAACAAGATGTTTCTCTTATTCTTTTAAATGTATAAAAAATTAATTTTATCATAATTTTTAGAAGGTTGAATTGAAAATTTGGTGGAAACCCATTATTTCTATGGGGAAATTAAATTAATTTATCGATATTTTCAAATGAAATAATGTTTGGTTATAAAAGTTCCATATATAGCTTACTAATTTCAAAATAGGAAAAGAATTGGAGAGTGAGCAAATAAACGCTCAGAAGAGAGTTGTAGTATTCTTTGCCAAAATAATCAGGCTCTTCACTGACATGATGCTAAACACAGAGAATGATTATGTTGTGTTTTTCAGAGGTCTGTGTCCAAGTTCTTGGTTCAGGCAAGCAGTTTGACTGTCTGTAAAATGTCTAAGTTAGTACTTGAGGCTCAAGGAATAGACAGTTCCAGCTAGTCCTTGGGTAGCTTCAGTCCCTAAGAGTTATTGAATTACAAATACTAGAGAATGAGGGTGCATACCCATGATGGTTTAACATTGTGCAGAGAACTGTTGCTTTCCATGCAGAAACTTGCCCACAGGTCATTATCTCTCTGTCCCATAATGTAGAAGGGAAGGGGCAGAGTTCTACCTTTACTTCCTTGGCTTCATTCTCCAGTGTTATCAATGGGTTTAGGGTAAACATTAGGAAATACGCTTGTTTTCTGCTCCCCAAGCAAAGCATTGCTTCCCCTGACTTTTTTCAGGAATAGCAAGACAACTGGCATTTGTTCTGGATAGAGTGCAAGCTGAGCAACCAAGACTTTCTTTCATGAAGTTGTATCTTTTTTATGCTAAACACACATGTGTGTTTAGAAAAGCACTTTAGGAAACAGAGTGTTTTATGTGGCTGTGTATTTGCATTTGATATAATCCATACAGGGCTCTTGCTTCTGTGTTGAGGAGGGGTGAAAAGAATGTGTTGACAATTTTTTTTTCCTATTGTGACAGATCTTTTCAGTATAGTATTTCCTGAAGCCTTTAGGTATAATTTTGCTTGTTCCTGCCATTCTAAGATAGATATATCAATAAAAGCTATTCTTAGTGCTGCCCCGATGCATCAAGATGACATAGAAGAAGTGTGGACTGTTGCAGCTGATATATGGAGATAATGGGCACCACATGACAATTTTTTTTTTTCTGTTTTCCTTTTCTTTCACTGTCTGTACATCTGGCTTTAATCAGTGAGTTTCTGTGAAATGTTGCAATTGGGCCTGAAGAAACTCTTTGCTCTTCTCTGATATGGACCTGTGGATTATAGGTGAAACTGCATTAAGGGGCTACAGAGGTTAATTATGCCTGAAAGTTTCCAGTACTATCCACATCAGTTGACACTCTCAGCACACTGCATAAACAATCTGGGAGAAGCTATCATTAGCAAAGCAGGAGAGCTGCACTTCCCCAGTCTCTGCTTGCATTTCGAAGCCTTCACACATGGTTGTACATTTTGCATGAGTCATTTATGCATTCAAATAAGTTTGTTGGTCTGCCACACATCCTGTGTGTGGTATTTCTTTCATATATACAAGGAAAAAGATTCCTACCTATCCTCCAAAAATTTAACACCTAAATAGACCTTTCTAAAAGCTTTATTTTTATTTAAAGTACCAAATCTTTCTTTTTTTAATAAAAGCTTGAAGTAATTTTGGTAGAACACCTGCATATGTTGTACTTGTCAAGAACTTTTGAGGTTCTGTGATCACATCTTGCTCATTTAAAAAATATTTTTTTCTCTGTTGTCCCATGAAAATTCCATGTTGAGCCAGAAGCTAACTTTCACTGGGAAAATAGTAAAACTGGGTAAACAGAAGTGTTGTCAAGAGTGCAGTGTAAGCATACTGATAAATCATTGCTCTCTTTTTAATAGAATCTGTAAGTGTTAGGTTAAAAACAGAAAGCATAAGGTTTTCAAACAAAAGCAGTCCTCAGGACAATCATGTCTCATTTAAGATTATTTTATTTCACACCAAACTGCAGTGAAATCAGTTATCTCCTATGCAAAACAAAGAAATGAAAGGGCAAGTAAGTACCTGCTTCCCTCTATCTCTTGTTATGATGTTTTATTACATTCCAACACCATTTTCTTTACTCTTTTTGAAGAGAAGAGGCAGCTTTATGCTTTGGAGTGTGCAGGAACAAGTTGAGGAAGGGTTGGAAGGTCAGCCAGTGAGCTCAAAGTGTGGCAATTCACTTCTGTCTCACCTCATTCCTGCTTCTTCAGAGCAGCAGCACAATAATCTTTTAAATCTGTTTGATATGGCTCATATGCTTGAAGCAACTTGGACACTGCTTGCATAGGAGCTGTCTTGAATTTGCCTATATGAGATCACAGCAAAAAAAAAAAAAAAATCATAGGACACTCAAGGAATTCTCCAGGTTGCTAGATTTAATTACTGGAATTTCTAAGGAATTCTTTTGTACCAAAAATAATTGGATCATCATTTTTTTAAGTGGATTAGATACAAAAATATAATGTAAACCAGCCATTATATTGAGATATGATGTGGGACATTTTTAGCTGTCAAAATGTGCTTAGAAATGTATAACAAATGCCAACATGATACTGTGAATTGTGAAAAGGAAAAGACACAAGTTCTGCTGTTTGCTGTTGGCAGTAAATGGCTACTTTTGTTTAGACATTATTACTACAAAAGCCAAGATAAGATTGTGATTTGCCAAATGTTGCATTGTGCTGTCCAACTCAGGTTTTGAATTAAAATACACATATGCCAAAAATTATGTTTATATAATATAGTATGTTGTGTAACAAAAGTGTGTTAGGTAGTCAAGTTAATGAAATTATTAAATTTTGGCAGAGTGGTGTTAAATTGACTTTATATTTCATATTGGTTTTGGGGAGAGTGGGTGGAAGGAGAGTTGAATTCTACTTCATATTAATTGAAATGGATTAAGCTGTTGATGTAATAATGCTTGTAAATAGCAATTAACTGCTATGTGATGGTAGGTTTTTCTAAGACGACAACTTAGAAAGAGTTTGTTTTAAAACAGAATAGTCTAAAGTGGAGCTTTTATTCCCTGTAAGCAAGAACGTGTGCAGCCAACTTCCCTTTTGGACAAGTGAGATGTTGCTGGTCCCAAGAGAACCGTGTGCTGGGGAAAAGGTCTTTTAACTCATAGTCCAAATCAAAAAATGAGAGTTAAATATTTTGTGGCAGAAGCTGGCCCATGGCAATTAGCATACCTTATTATCTTCTGTTAGATGAGATCTTGCTTTTCAAAATGAGTATGACCTTTTCCATTTTTTGTAAATTAGAGTACATGTACAATTTAAAGGATCTCATTCTTTATATCAAAACCGTATTGTAGTCACTTGGATAATTTTCCTGAGGTTAAATATCACTTGGACGGAGGAGTTTGCAGGATCAGCTTTGGTTTCCTTGCAAGTTGCCCAGGCACTTTTAGTTGGCCAAAATCTGCAGACCCCAGCTTTTATGAGTTATGTTTGTTGTTTATTTTTCAATTATCAAGATGACCAGTTATATGTTTCATAAGTAGTTTTTTGATTAAGAGTGTGGCAAACAAGCTCCATTCGTTCCTTGTTTGGTTTGAAACCCTTCCTGGACGCTAACACTTAATTAGTCATTGTCTGATGGGAGGAATTTGAGTAGCTTGTTGGTTTTGTTTGTTTATTCCATCCCATCAGTAAGTAGACTAGTGTAAGACATATCTTGAAACAGAACATGATGTGAAATGTCCATGTTGAAAAAATTGTTCATTATGGGTAACAGAAGTTAAACGATTGCAATATTCTTAATTTCATGTAGATTGTGCAATGAGACATGACACTCCTCTAAATTACATATCAGAAAAAGAGACGGACAGGTTGAAATTGTAGCTAGGAATATCTCTGAAGTTTTAAGGTAAAATTAAACACTTTCCTAGGAAGAAAGTAAGTCAAAATTTGAAAATACAATGTATTTAAGCCAGTTTGAAATAAAGCTGTCTGAAAATCAACAGCAGCAGTTGTAAAGGGCTTGTGCTGTCAGTCTAGACATATACTACTCTTTCTTCAGAGCATTAGCTTTCTAGTTTGGGTTTCACTGAATAAAAATGTTAAAAGAAAATTCAAGTTCTAGAAAGATTTCCACATAGACAAAAATACCAGCCCTGTTCCTTTTTGAATGATTTGTATAAACACTTGCAACAACTCAGTCCCAAAATGTTCATTAAAGTCAATGTCTGCTAAGCTTCACAATTTCTGGTTTCACTGTGAATGTTTCCAGTTGTTGCAAACTAGGTAATTGGGGGTTTTTTTTCCCCTTTTACTTAGCATATTTTGCTGTAGCAATAAGCAGAGAGGCAGGTAAAGATGTTTTAAAGTATTATTTTATTTGCATCAATTCAAGCCAAACCTTAACAGCTTGTATTTGTATGAAATCTTTCCCTTCATATTTATTTTAAATTAAAAGAACTTTAAAATCTTTGATGCTGCAAGCTAAGCCTTTGGGTATCCACTGATAGTGTCCAAATGTGCATACTTTTTTGCACATTCAAGCAGTTATAGCTGCTGTCCAGAAAGGTATGCCAAATAATAATCACTCTGTTCACATATATTGCAACAAAATAGTTAGGAGTAGATAAGAAAGGCGAGACAAGGCCCAGAACAATAAGATAAAAGATGAGAGAACTGGTTATTTAAAATTATGAACAAAAATGTCATCATTGACATACATCTCATGAGCATTTTCTTAGCAGAAATATTTATATAAGATGACCAGGTCTGACTGCCCAGCTGTAGGAGAGTATTAGGTGTCTTGTAGTGTTATGGATGTAGAGAAACCATAGGAATTGAAAAGAGTAGGTGTGTGTATGTGTGAGTGTGTGTCTGTACAAAGAACAGATTAAATAACAGATGTTACCCTACTCAAGGTTGTTTACTGCAAAATAGCTTTTTTTGTTGTTTTATTAATTAATTGTTTGGCTTGTTATCTAGCTGCCTGGTTTTGTTCTCATGGCTGCAGTTGTTTTGCCTAGATACACACATGCATGAACATATATTGCAGGGGATTTGGAGGAAGGATTTACAGTAATTTACAAAAGTTAGCCACATGAAATAAAAGCAAGGGCATTCCTGTTAGAAACCTGGCTTCAGCTAGTGTTTGTGTAATCACTGTTGAGTCTAATGAATAGCAATGGAGCCTGGTATTACGAAGTGCAGGGAATCATCAAAGGTAATAAAATTGAGATCAGACCAAAGCAGCATCTGGGAGTGAAGTTTTAAGTAGCAGACGGGAATGTGTACTAATTATTGCATTGTTAATATGTTGCATGTGTTGGTTGAGTAGAGATGGTGTGACTAAGGGCAGGCAGTAGCACAGCCAGTAGCCCTGGATTTTATCCATCACAGATTCTGTATTAAATCTCCAGCTGCTTTATAACTTTCTTAATACGACATATTCCCATGCAAAACCTGTCTGTCCAACTGAGCACACCACTTCTTTCAGATGCCACCAAATTTATGTAACAGCCTAGGACCATTTGGCTTCCTGCTAAACTGGATTGAAAGCTTAGAAGAGACAGCTGGACAATGTTTCACTGCTACTAAAATATTTGCGTTGTATACATCAGACACTCAAGTTCATCAATGTGCTTTGATGGCTTCTTTCCTATATATACAGGAGGAACATTTAGTCGAGGTGATGTTGCAGCATTGCCTTCAAACACAGCATTCCAAGGTGTCTTTTATCCTTAGAGAACACTGTTCTTCAGTCTGTTCCTCCTTTTTATAGATCAGGAGGCTTGGAGAAAGTATTGTTTTCTGTACAAGGTGTGCCAAAGAAATACAGAGCAAGCACACTTCACCAGCCAAAAAAAATCTCTTCATCCTGAATTTTACATGTTTATTATTTGAAGTGTCAAAGCTGTGAAATTAAATGTAACACTAATCAACCTCTTGAACAGAATAATATTTAGAAATTGCACTTCAAATTTTCAAAGCTATAGCAACATAAGCTAATTAATGTTCTGGAAGCACAGGAAGCAATAAAAGTCCTGTAGTGCTCTGAATGTGATGTAGCAGGATAACATAGTCAGCTTACATGTCTGCATAAGAAATAGTCTTGAATATTAGCTGGAGTAATAGTGTGGTAAGTGAAGCCATATTTGTTCTCTATGAAGTCTTTAAAATTTCAGGCTTTTGCCATCAGTATCTGTTTCAAATGCAGAAAATTCACCTGTTAACATCACTGCTGTTTGCATCATTCTCAGTTTATGTCCTGTTCTGCTCCCAGACTTCCTTGGGCTATCTGATGTCAATGAAAAATCATAGGATTATGACAGATGTCAAGGGAATTTGCCTCTCACACCTAGTAGCCTTGTGAAGCTCTTATGGAAAATTCTTGTTTTTCATGCTAGTTTGAATGTTGTCTTCATGTTAGGGAAATATTTTAATTGTTTATAAGTGGTACAAAATTGAATTTGTCTATCAAGGGCATTTGTAGGATGTGGTATCGAATACTTCATGGACAGTCTGCTAATGTCGTTGTAATCCATGATGAAAAATTTTGGTTAGAGTTAGTGAAAAGTAGAGAGGCACTGAAAGACCTCACATCACCATCCCTTTGACCTTGGAGTGGAATTGCATTTTTTATTTGATCAGGAGCATACGTTAGGAACAGTCACGTGTTGTTGTGGCCCCTGTCACAGGGCCATCAAGAAAGAAGGCAGCAGGGCACAGGCTGCCAGCTTGATTATGGTGCTCTGGATCTGCCCTATGATATTCAGGATTTTCTCACCCCAGTCTTAAACTATCAAATGACCAGATGCTGTCACACTGAAGAATTTACATTTGAAAAGAGAAGGGGAAAGTGTGCTGTAGCTCTTCTGGGCTTTGTTCATTCTCCTGTACATTATTTTTGCCAGGCTGCCACGACTCCAATTGGGTTTTTCCTATTCTAATTTTGCTCTCAGACTCTAGTGCTGAGAAAGTCTGATTTATCTTTTTTCCCAACTCTGTAGATTTTGAAACCTATCCTGTCACTATCTGTTTTGCTCTGTGACATATTTTACTTTGGACACAAATACCCACCTATCTGATTCCAGTGGGAGCAGTGGCTTGGTCAGCCTCCTTGGTGCAGAATGGGAACACTTAGGAAATCTTGAAATGTTTCCTGGGCTAGAGAGATGGTTTCCCACCCAGCTCTTCTAGCAGTCACATATTTATCCATGGAATCCCCATATGGCTTTGTGGGTGGTAATGTGTAGAGGGCAGCTTTCCCACCACAGCAGTTTTCCTCAATAGAGATTTATTTCTCTTTTGCTCTGCAGAGTTTTCAATCTTAATCACTGCTAAACTTAGACTTGGTGTTTGTAGGCCAATATTAACTGTATGAGGAAATAGCCTATATTGAACCTTACAGCTCCTTGGATACCCATTTGTTACTTTTGTCTTTAAATTGGATAATTATTTTGAAAGTTTCCTCATCCTGACTAGAGGCGGAATAGAATGTACAAAATCCTGGCACCAAGGCTTTCATTACAAACTCCAGCCTGGAGGCAAATTGGTGACTCTCTGAGGGTTGAAAACCTCAGCCATGCAGAAAGCAAAGAACCAACAAAAGCAGAGTCCTCTGGCTGACTCCTGTAGGTGAGAGTGCTGCAGTGCTCTGTGTACGTAGCAGGGGGCAGACAGCAGTCAACTTTTGGCATCTTTGTCAGCTCTGAAGTCAGCACTCCTCAGAAATTCATGGTACAAAAGTATGAGAGCAACAGGGTCACACTGAAATTGATAAATACCAGTTTGAAAATGTTTTCCATTATATGAAGATTGGCTGGAACCAGACTGAGTGTCACATATCTTGCCCTGTTAACTTGTGAGCTGAATCCAGGAATTTGAGATGTGTACCTGTCTTTTGTTATTAATATGCTTGAAGGGGCTGGGAATTCTTTTGGTTCCAGCCCAGTGGTTACAGATCTTAGCTCAGTTAGAAGATGCCTTTCTGGCAAATATCGCTTATTCTCATACTTTGAGGAAATATTATTATAATATTGTGGGAGAAAAGGGAAAGAACAAGGCATCATTCATATATCCTGTCCTCACTTGAGACCTAGGGTGCAAGAGGCATTTAATGCACACTGTGGGCTTCCATGGCAGTCTGGTCCAAAGGCAAATGTTGTGGCTGGAGACAGCAGGCAACCATCTCTCCTTCTCTTGTAAGGTGCATGAAGTACCACTATCCCACTCCCGTCATACTCATGGGGCCTAAGTAAACTGTAGGCATCAATGTGTTAAGATTTTTTCTTCATTTCATGGAGCTCATTGGAGGTTTCATACCTACAGGCCAAAATTGGTTTTAAAACAGTAGTTTTTAACAATATTACAAGATGATCTTATATAAAGTGTAAAAGCTGTTAGAGGTGTGGGTGTCCATGCAGAAACCTCACAATGGCATGCTAATGTGTATCATCTGGCTCAAGTCTGAATTTTTGTTTTTAATTTTAAGATTGCTTTCAAGATATTCTTCTTTAACTGCTTAAAATTACATGACTATCATCATCTCACCATGTCTTGTTATTTCATAGGTGCTACTGCCTAGCATAATAAAAGTATAAACAAAACAGGAAGGGAGATCAGTTGAGTCTAAACTCTGTATGGAAGTTAAACACTGCCATTCAGATGTTGCCATACAGCTGTCTTTAATGGATGATGTTTAAGCAAAAAAAGAAAGTAAATAGGACCAGTTAATAAAGTACACCAAAGCAAATCTGTCAGTTGCAATTCATAATTCATTTCATTTTGGTTTACGTCAGTAAGTTATCCCTGTATTTCCAACCATCAGAAAACCGAAGTTGTGAATTAAAACTAAGTGCAAGTATATATGTAAGTAAACACCTAGTGAATGCAACTTCCTTTTTGCTAATAAAACAGTCAGAAAAAGAATTTGATTTACTGCTGCTGCAATTGAAAGAAAGATTGCCCTAAATTTTGTATGTTGTTTGCAAGCTAAAGACATGAGATAGGTTCTCCTTTATAGTGACCTTATCCTGATTTAGTCTTTCCATAAAAAGTACTGAATATATTTGAAAGTACACTTAAAAGATGTCAGGCTGTTCTTTCATTGTTTCTAGTTGTTTGGTGGTTTGGGGGAATTTTCTTTGTATGAAGAAGTTGGATTCTGGGATCACAAGTGCCGCTTTATGAGGTGCTGTATGAGCACTTAAGAAAACATAGTCTCAGCACAAGTGAAGCCTTTCACTTGTGTCTTTGGAAGTGGCAAAGGAAAGAGGAGCAGGAAGAGGACATGTCAGGAAACGTCATCAGACTGGGGATGTCAGGATTTGTTGTAATAATTGTAGGACCTTAACCTTAGAAAATGAGGCATTTGCTCCTGGTTTAGGAACATCAAAAGGTTTCCATCTCTGGTTACAAGCTTAATGTAAGAGAATAATGAGTAGAACAACTGCAACATGGTCTGGAGTAAGCTGTGCCCAGGCACATTTGCCAAGTTGGGTGAAAGGGATAAGAAGAGACTGGTTCTTGGTACAAAATCAGAGAATTAGATTGAACTAAGGGAGCTGAGCACTGAAAGGCAGTAGGAAAGGCTCTTGCCCCTCCGTTTGCTTGAATAACTTAGTGGCAGTATATTAGAAACCCCAACTTTGACTACAAGGGAAACAGAAAGTTTAGCAGTTAATGCATGTTAGTGCCTCTTCTTTAGAAGGAAAACTCTCAGAATAAACCTTAAAAAAGATTTTTTTTTTTTTTTTTTTTTACTTTGATTTGCATAGTTCTGATTTACCCTCTTGTTTCTTTGGTCAAAAGCACTAAAGAACTCTTGCTTAAATCCAAGGCAAAAGCTTTCTTTATAATGTAAATCAAAGTTATCTTCCCATGACACTGTGGTGCAATCTCTTATCAGTGATAAATATAGAGTAACAAATTATACTTCTTTCATTTTCTTTCCTAAGTTGGCAAAAGTTAGTTTTCTGACAGAGACAAAGTCAGTGTCACGTCCTCAGGGGATTTTATGCATCTGTGCGTTGTATTACACCATAGTAAGAAAGTAGCAGCTGAAATTGCAGGACCTGATGTCATTCTCCTTCAAACCAGCAGTAGTTTTCCCATTGACTTCATTGGAAGTAGGGCCAGTTTACATTTCACTGGAGTGTAAACCCCTGTTTTCTGAAGAAGAATGGCACTTCTAAAGCAACCCTTGAACTACCTTTCACAATCTTCAAGTGTTAAGAGTGTCATGCAAATTTTATCTCATACAAAATAATCCATTGAAAAAATACTGCCCTAGGTAGAAGTCACTGACAGAGGCATTCCCAAGGGTGGTCTTGGTGCACAACAGATCTTAGTAGAGAGACTACTTCATTAGCAGCAAGGAAAACCTTCGCTCATTTGTCTTACAGTGGCATTTTATTTTATGCAGTTATCGCAATAGCATAGCAGTGTGCAAACTCACAATTTGAGACAGCTTCTTGGATGCCTTAGCTCCAGGCTTATTTATCTCCGTTGAAATTGCTGAGGTCTTTTTTGTGTTTTTAAGTAGCCTCTTAATTTGGTGTCACAAACAGAAATAAAGAAGAAAAACATTTTGGGGGCATTAGTTCTTTGTGGATTACTTTAATGTTCAGCAGGTGACAAAAGCTCTTGGCATCCCCATTTGAAAGTCACTACATAACTGAAATTCCAGAAACCAAAAACTTCATTAGGCTTTTGTGTACCACCACTGCCTTTACATTTCATCCCATTCACAAAGCCCAAACAACCTCATATCCAAAAAACTAATTAAAAGGTTTTTTATACTACCAAAACAATATCAATAAACAGAGTAAGACCTCACTGAGGTGTAAAAAAGGATACTGTATTGATTCCAGGGGAGCAGTTCTGGTATCAACTAGACAAGGGTTTGATCCTTTTATTTTACACAAGTTTTTGTTTGTCTTTGTGAGTGGGAAGGCTTGATAGTATTTTTGCTATTTTGTTTTTGGTATTCAAATATTTCCCTTTAAGAGGTCAAACAGGAAATGCCCCCTTGTATATGTTTGCTGAGAATTGTTGTTAGCGTGATTATAATTATTGTTTTTTGAAGAAAAATATGTCCTTCATTGTAGATTGGTAAAAAACAAGTGTTGACTGTATCTGGTACAGACATAGCTGATCATCAACATACATTAATATGTACTTTTGTTATGTTTTATTTTACAGACATTTTCTGTGTTGTGTGTATATTTTCAGATTGTGATAAAGTAGTATTTATTCTGATTGCGAATTGAGTTTGAGTTGCAAGGAAAGGGACTTCACTGAGATACATGCCATTAAAGGGTCCAGACTGAAGTTCATGGAAGTGTTTCCACTGACTCCAGTGAACTTTAGATCTGGTCCCTAATGAATGCCCTATTTTCATAGATTACTTACTTAAACTTACTGCCCTGCACTTTTGGTTCACAACTGGAAGATAACAACAACAAGTTTCAACAAGAATTTCAGTTCTCCTGTGTAAATCATTATTCTATATGAGAGGTTGGTCCCAACATTGTTAAAATGTGGCATTAAAAAGCAGGTACTTCTTTGTGAGACGAGGAAAAGGAAAATCTTTCAAACATACAGTTGACTTTTATTTTGTTTTATTTTTAAGCCTCTTGTCTTCAAGAGCTACTCTTTACCTTAACTTTTAAATAGGAGTTTTTAAATCAAGTTTAAATGCAGTTCCAGATAAATCAACTTCTAACATGGCTGTCTTGGCAGAATATTTGTTTTAAGTAGACCTAAGAATTAAAATGTGGTTTAGCTTAGATAAAAAGATTGAAAAGCCCAGAGACTGTTATATCTTTGTTTCTCAGAGTACCGCAGAAGATGCCCATTCTATGTTTCCAAGCTTTAATGATCCATAAAAATTACTGTATGCTTGGGATGGATGACAAAGTATCAAATTTCTTGCTTTGCCTTAGACACAAGCATGCATCCTCCTGAAAAATTATCCTGGATAGCAATTTCAACATGACTTCGAATTCATCCTTGACAGCATCTTACTCTGAATACAGTTTTGTCTCAAAGGGCCCTACTGGACACATGGCTGTCCTCAAAGATTCAGGTCTCTGACATCTGGAGACGATCTCACTGTGATTGCTTTCTCTCATCTCCCACCAATCTTCGCTCAAACAATTTCCAACTCATTTTTCTCACACAAGCATTATTATGCCCAGAATTCATCTTTGGGGTATTTTTATCTGCACAAAGAAATGGTAACAGTACAAAGCTATGACTCATTGAACAAAGCCTGTCAGTACGAATTCTGAAAACTGTTACCTTCAGAAAGCTTTGTTTGATTTCTGCTAGCCATGTTAGTCTTTATTGACCATTTACTCCAGCTTTTGCAAATGCCATTGCTGTTTCTTGTCTGTTCCTTCTCACCTTTCTCACACTTCCAAAAAGTCTGTAAAAACTATTATACCAGCCTTTCCAGTCTCTGCTTCCAATTCGTGTATCACAACAGGCCCAGAAAACTGTTGCTAATTGACCTGGCCACACTGTCACAATGTTAACTTGTGCTCACTTATCCTATTTGTTGTATCTTGACAATATCTTTTTAGGGTGGAAACTCTTGGGACGACGGCCATTTCATGTGTGAATACAGAACTCTGCAAAACAGGATGGTAGATCCGGCATGAGATCTCCAAGCACCATTGCAGCTACACAGAAATACTTTCTATGCATGTACTTACATACATAGCCTAAACTTTTCATGTTAGGAAAACTCTTCTTGTCATTGTAAAGAAGCAAGGCACATGCTTTATATGGTTTGTGCAGGACCATGTGGAGATATGGTTATGGACCAAGATCTGGTGTAATTCATTCCTATGCGCAAAGCCTTGTGCATATTAAGTTCAGCTTAAGCATATTTACAAGATAAGAGGAATAATTTTGTCTTGTTTTCCCGTTAGTGTATTCATCCCCTACTTTCAACTGCATGAAGACGGCAAGGTTGTAATGTCTCTTCCATCTGTTGATAAACAAGGACAGACTGTGATTCTTTACAGTGCCCTCCTGCTTGCGCAGGGGACAAACTTTTTTTTCCACAAGACGGATTCGAGCATTTTTTCAGAAAAACACCACTTTGTGAGCTGTTTTTCAAAGGACATAGAATCTTAAAGGCAGGTTTTATCAAAGAAGTGGTATTCTGAGACTTCTGTCCTGTGATAGCTAGCCACACCTATCCATTACATATTCTTTACTGAGTGGCATCAAAAAAAGAAATGGGATGCATTGCCACTGGCTATTATCAGTCCAAAAAAAACAGTTTGGGGATCTACTGCTGATTCAGGAGAAGGAGGACTGCTCTTTGTGATTCTGACTGCTCTTAGATTCTTCTGCTCATTCCATCCAAATTTTTCCTTTTTGGCTCGTCCACACAACTAAAAATCAGATAATCTAAAAATCATAGGATATAATTATTCTCTTCTTCAACATTCACTTTAAATGCATGGAAATAAATAGAAAATGGGTTAAAATTTAACATGGATTTTCCAAAAGGGCATAATGTCAGGGTAATCTGATATCTTTCTTTGATGATTGTTTTTTCTGGACAAGGAAAATAAATGAGATCTCATCTATCTGGCTGGACTTCAGGAGAGTTGATACATTTTCAATGCTTTCAGGAGTAACTTGGCCAACAAAGCAAATTAACTTTGGTGGTGTGACATTGAGAAATCTTGAAAATACAAGGCAGCAGTAGTATATAGGAAGTATTTAATGAGATTGGTGAATGGAGAGGTGGGAGGAAATCTGATAGTTTAAAGAGCAAGACATACCATTATGGGCCAGTAACAACAGTATATATTATAAGCAACTATTGACTAATCTGAAAGCAGGATTTCATCATACAGCTTCATCAAGGAATGAATAAGAATTTCTAACGTGATGTAGCCATGAAAAATATAAACACAAGCCTCTAGTGTTCTGCATTAGAGAGTTGCTGTAGAGGTGGAGTAACTGAGGTTCCATTCTGGCACTGTTAAGAGCTCATCTGAAATAAAATGCATGATTTTAGTCAAGAGAAAAATGGAAATGGGAGCTGAGGCAGACACGAAGCTGTGGATAGCTCTGCAATGGAGAGGCACAGTTTTACCAAGGAGTCTGAAGAAAACTTACTTGTTTAATCAAGCAAAAGAAAGGCTGAATGAAAATGTAAGACTTCTCTGTTAATACATCTAAGCAGGAAGACAAAAATGAGTAACCCTACAGATACAGAAAGAGATGAGATGACTGCTTACACTAAAAGAGACTAATGATACAGAAGAAAATGAGTAAAAACTGACCCTTTAAAAATTTTGCTGGAATTTATATTTTTTAACTGAACAATAAGGAGATTTTTGAAATGCACATTCAACAAAAGCCTAAGCAGGAATTAAGGTTTATCAGTTTATGAAATGACTATATGATGCAGTTGCTTCACATAACAAGTAACTTAACTCAGCTTTACTACCCTACTTTATACTACCATGATTTAAAGCATCAACCAGGAATATTTAATTTAAGAAGAATCATTTGGCATTTGTTGGTTTTAGTAATTTTGTTGGTTCTCAGTGCTTGGTACTGTTTAACACTCCTCTTTGCTAACCACAAAGCATCTGCAGATTTGTATATGCATTGTTATATGGCTTAATGAACAGTTATTCAGGTTCATAATTTTTCCTTTTTGGTTTTGCTAGAAAATGGTGGATGATAAGTTAGTTATTTACAAGATAATCATTTACATATGGCTTTTGTCAAGCCACATTTGGAAAGAAATTAGCATGTAACTCAAAAAATTCAAAAACAACAATTTAACATTGTTTTGTTTGTTAAATTACATTAAATGACATTATGTTGGAAACATAAAGAGTAATTTGTCAAAACATGCTTTGCATTTAGCATGAACTAATTTATTAAGCAAAAGAAGTGTATGCAGTTAGTGTACTGAACTGGCTGTTTCTGGTTACTGTTTCCTTTGGGTTTTTAAAAAGTGGTAGAACTCATCTTCTGACACCTTATTTTTAATCATCAATTTCTTTCCTGTTAAAAATGTCGCTATTTTTCAAAATCCCAGTCACTTCTTAACTTTGAATAGATGAGTTACTGACATGAATAAGTTGAATAAATCATAATGAAGTTATTTTCTCTGCTAAAACTCTGATGCAAAGTGTTTCATCCATGTCCTTTACTACTCAAGTGTTTGACACCTGACTTCATTAGCAAGTGTACTACTTCATTTAATACCATGATTTTAGTGTCAGTCTTAATATGTTGTCATACAGCTGAACTTTCTCATTAAATAATATTTATTAAATGAAAAATAAACCAGATAAGTAAATAACATGTTAAAAGTAAATAACATGTTAACATTGATTCTTTTCTAGTTAAAACAGATCTCATGCTACAGATTTGTATTTTTCCAATTATACAAAAGAGACACGGTGAACAGTTTAATAATGGGGAGTGCTGTATCATTGCCTATAATAATTACTTGAGCAACTTCTGTTGATTCAAAACTGTCATGGTTTAACCCCGGTGGGCAGGTAAGCTTCACACAGCTGCTTGCTCACTCACCCGCCCAGTGGGACAACGGAGAGAATCAGAAGGGTAAAAGTGACAAAACTCATGGGTTGAGAAAAAGACTGTTTAATAATTTCTTTTAAAAGGAAGAAAAAAAGAAAACAGTGAAGAGGAAAAGAAAAAAAAAACCCAAGAAAAACAAGTGGTGAATAAAACCACCCAAAAACCCAATTGCTCACCACCAACCAACTAATGTCCAGCCAGTCCCTGAGCAATGGCAGCCCTGGCCAAATGCCCTCCCCAACACTCTGGTCAGTCGGGGTCAGCTGTCCCAGCTGTGTCCCCTCCCAATTCTTGTGCACCCCCAGCCTGCTCGCTGGTGGGGTGGGGTGAGGGGCAGAAAAGGCCCTGACTCTGTAAGCACTGCTCAGCAGTAACAAAAACATCCCTGTGTTATCAACACTGTTTTCATCACATATCCAAAACAGCACCGTATGAGGTACTATGAAGAAATTTAACTCAATGCCAGCCAAAACCAGTACAAAACCCAATATTGCATTCAGACTTTTGTACACCCCACTACAATCAAAGTAATATCTGTTTAAGTACCTAAGAGCCAAATGCTCCATCAGTAGGTACTGAGGAGGCATAATGTTATAAAGGGATAGGGGGATGCAGGGTTGAAAGAAATTCAGCATTGATTTTAGTGGAAGCAGATTTAGCACGAGAATGAACTTGTTTGCATTTAGGCCAATCTTAAATGTCACTGTGTGTTTATCTTATTTGCCCACTCTACTGGCACAAATAAAATATTACTGCAATAAACAAGGCAAAATAATGTTGCCTTGGAAGTTGTATGATGAACTGTAAGTGTTCTTGTGTACTGTAATATCTACTAATTCTGAAATATTCACTAAACTCTGATTTTTATTATTCATTATGTTTTCAGGGACCTGAGGCTTTTTTCAGGCAGTAGATTGTTTCCAGTGTTGGCAAGACTTCCAGGTTGTAAAATGAAAGTATTTTACGTAGAGAAGTCAGAGAGCAAGCTTGAGATTTAACTATACCTGACACACCTCTACTAAAACTGCTGTCACCACTGTATTTGCCAGCCCTGCTTATGGCTCACAGGAAGAAAAACTATAAACTCCAGCCATTTTGTGCACCCATTTTCAGACACTGCATTTCATAATTACATTTCACAGTTCCTTTTCAGCAAAGCCAGCCAAATGTTTCATTGCAATCTCTTCTTTATTAATGAAGTGTCCCTGTAGAGACAAGTTTTTTGATGATGCTTTCGTGAGGTATTTGAGGTTAGTCTGTGAGCATGCTGTGTGAATACACTTCAGCCCTGTGGAGAAGTGCACATTGCAATATAGTCCATCAATTTCAGTTTTCATTTCTATTGTCTTTTATGTCACTTGACAATGTTTCTGCTTACTTATACTGAAAAATCATGCATTGGGACATCTGGCAGACGGTTTCTGTGGTGTGGAGAGAGATGCAAACACCTGCATCAATAAGCTTAATATTCATCAACTAGATTACTATTAGTGGATATTATTATCTTTAGGGATATATCACTGTAAACAGACGTGTTACCTGATGTCACCAAAACCAAATCCTGTTTTACAGATGTCTGCCAAAAGTTGGCTAAACACAGCTGAGCTGAAAAGATACCCATAATTAGTGAAAAGCTGGGAATACTTTCTGAAAGACATCCTTCTCTGGTTCTAGCTGTTATTTCTTTTGTTTGGCCTTCCTCCAGGTGGGAAATAGTTTAGGCAAGATCTATCCATTAGACAACATTGACATCTGTCTTGTGGGTAGAAATATGAGAAGGGAAGATGAATGGTGTCTCATGCCTCTGCTGAAATATATCAAATTTTAAGAGAAGCAAATTCACCCTGTGCCCTTGGATTACATAAAGTATTTACAAGAGGTCACTATCACTTTGCCTGTATGTAGAATCCTGTAACTTTTCTTTTTCTACATAATTTTCTGTATCAGAAATATTCATTACTAGCTAATGCACTTTATACATGTTCAATATAATTTGAGAGCATGAACAATTTGATAGCTGTCCAGCTGTTTGGCTTCTGATGGGAAATACACCAGGGATTTCACATCCACTTAGATGTACTTCAGAGTTTAGGAGTACATTCCTAAGTTAGATGTGAAATGCTCAATATATATAAGAAGTTTTCATAAACAGTATTTCAGTAGCTAACATTCATATGGTGGGATCTATATTTTTACATCAGAGACATAGTGAGGTACATATATACACAATGATATATATGTTTAGTACATATGCAAGAGTATACATGTGAAAAAAACTTTTCCTACATGCAGTTTAATGTTGTGAACAAGGTGATACTTGCAGGTGCATAAAGATATAACCTCTATCAGTTCAGTTTTGTTGCTGAACTTAAAAGTCATGTGTTCTTTAAGTAAAGGGACAGGTAAAACTGTTCACGGCAACTTAGCCTTTACAACCAGATGCCAGTTTATAAATACTATCTGAAGACACGATATGATTGGAACAAAAGTGGAAACATCACTGGTCAACTGGACCAATGGCCCACAAAAGGATAGCATCTAATGCAGGAGAATAGCTAAGCACTGAGAATCAGAATGAGTCAAACTGAAAGGGTGAGGTTTATTATGGAGAAGAGACAGAAGTATTTCTTCACTATGGTGTTACAAAGCTGTTCAACCGACTTTAAACTAGCTAGGCTGCGTATCAGCAGCAATCAAGCCACTGGGCTGAATTACTCTGCAGAGCTAACACATTGCATGCTGAGCACCTAGAAATGCGTGGTGCTAATCCCGTTATGCTAAACACAGTACACATACAAAATAGGAGGCCGTTCCTCTGAAAAATGTGATGACATTAAACATATTATTTGCTTGGGTTTTATTTTTTATCAGATACAGTGTAATGCCTCTAAAGGCATTACTTTAAAATCAAACAATTTTAATAAAGCAGTGCAGGCTCCTAGCCCACATGGGAGTTTGTCACACAGGCAGGGCTGCTCACTCAGATGGTGAGATGTCTTAACAAGCAGACAAGTCAAGTTTCCTTTTAAAAATTCTCTGTACTGCATCAACTGTTACAAAACCTCTGTAGTTTTGTTTTAATTGTTCTGGTAAGTGATGTTACCCAAGTTTCTCTAGTCACAAACACTAATGAATTCCAAGGATTTCAGAAGAGCTGTTTTCAGTTTACACTGTGGTATTTTCATTTCTCTCTAGCAGTCAAACTCCTACCTCCAGCACCTACACATGCGATTACACATGTTGTTTCTGCACATCATACATATGCATTACTTAGAATTTTATTGTCACAGATGTTCAAAAATCAGTGTTTGAAACCAATGCTTGTTTGATGGAAATGAATGCCAAAGTTACTTTAGTTTAAGTCAGTATTCACTATTTTAGCCTTGCATACCTAGAAGTGGTTGTAGATGTGCTGCTTTGTTTACCATACTGATTTATCCTGTGGTTTCAGAGAAAGCAACAGAGGGAGAATGGAGGACAATCTTAAGGAGTAAAGAATTAGGCACACTTTCTATTTATCTCAAAGGAGCAAACATGTTAAATTTTGATATTAAAATTAAACATATACTGACTAGATAAATCTAATAAATTACTGATTAACTTAGTTAACTTAAAAATATGTACACTTGGGAAAGGAGACTGAAAATGCCTTGCCTCTTAGATTTTGCAAGTTATGTTTTTTCTATTCCCCCCCCCACACACACCTCTTTTTGTGGGTGAAATTTTTGCATTTATTTCTACCTTTCATAGAGTGTTACCTGCATTTAGTAGTTCCTTCATACATGAGCTATGTGTATCGCTTTTGTGAGAAGAAATGATACTCAAATCCAGTTATAGGTAAAATAGCTATTTTTATCTTGAACCAAATTTTTGCATGCTTAGAGTTTTCTGCTTTCTTCTGGCTAAACTTGTTTGTTGCATTTGATTTATAGAACTGAATTTTTCACAATAAATCCTATAGCCAGTATACAGCATGTATACTCCTGCTGTCCCCAAGCACCTATAGTTTATTTCCATCATCCTCATTTATTTTTCCTGTGGTAGATAAATGGTCACCAACTAACAAAAAATGTTTAGTGATCTTAGCTCAGATATTATAGCATTTCTTATAAATGTTAAAACTCTATGTCGCAGTTCAAGGCTGTTAGGAAGCTTTTGTTACAACTCAGCTTTTTTATGGTATGTTTTCTTTGAATTGCACTGCAATGGGGAAGACGAGGAAAAGGCTCTACTGATATCTGAAACACATCAAAGGCTTAAGAAACCAAACATGCAAGACATGCTTTTGTTAACGTGTGCTGTATCACCATCTTTAGCAGCATATACAGCTTCACAATTTGACAGAATTACTATTTTGCTGCTTACTGATGTGAAAATTTGATATAGTAGGAAACAATTGTTTCTGGAGGGAAATCTCATTTTTTACAAAAATTCTAACCTAAAAATACAACTTTGAAGAAAAAGAAAAAAATAGATAATAAATTGCTAATATACAGCAATTCTCAGAGTTCTTAATTGTATGGAAAGGTAATAGCATCTAGTCTGACTGCTTGTATATCGCAGCCTATTGCACTTTCTACAGTTAACACTGCAAAGGGAATAGTAACTTCCACTTTGAGCATAACTAATATTTGACTAATCATATATCCCAGACAGGCATTAGTCTTGGTTTAGACACAGCAATATAGAGAGAATCTTCATTTTTTTCTTTGATAGCTAGTACCAAAGCCTGATCAAAATTTTTCATTAAAGTGCTTTCATTCTTAATGAATTTTCCTGGATTCAGCTTCTACAATTTGATCTCTGCTGAGTCTCTGAGTATTTTACATTAGGCAGTCATTAGGTTTGGGGGGGGGGTTTGTTTTGTTTTTTTTTTTATAATGAGCAGAAACCTCAACACAGAAATAATCCTAGAAGGGAGCAAGTTTGCCAGTATGGTTGTAACAGCAAACCCTTCCTAAAATAGGCCCAGCTTTGGACTTGAGTTCTGAAGTTTGAGTTGGAAACAGTAGGGGAAAGGGAGTGTGGATCTTCCCATTCCTGCATGTGTATAGCCCCAGCTGCTCTTCCCCTCAAGCTCCTGTATTACCAGATTCTGATTTCTGATATTTTTACTTGAAGTAAAACAATAATGGTGGTGATGATAATCTAATAAATTGGCTAATGAATATGAAATAAATTGGCTAATGAATGCTGCCCTCTACTGCATCAACTCTAGGGTATGCATAGGTCTAGGCTGTTTACAATTAGAGACAATTCTTACTAAGTTCAAGTGGTAGAGAGGCCTGTTACTGAGTCCTATCCCCACTTCTGCTTTGTAACCACAAATTTGTTACAGTATTTTACACATACTGCTTTCCATTTGTAGACCTCATTGAAAATACTCATCTCTAAATATTCCCAGCTTTTCCCCTCATTCAGAATATGATATACCACTGGGATTTCCTTATCTTGTTTAAACTGAAAATGGGCATGGACTAAGACTGTCAGTTTTGGTTCATTCCATTATAGTTAAAGTAGCAGCCTTTAGTCATTACCAGCAATATTAGTGCCACAACAGTGTTTACATCTCAAATATGCTTCTAATTTTCCCAGTCAAAGGCAAATTGTTGGTGATATCTTAATGTTTTTTTAGGTAGCTAATGCCAAAATGCAAGGTTATGATCTTGATCTGAATATTTCCCAGATGTGTGGTAAGGTGAAAGGTGGAACAGCTAACAGAACTTGACTTCCTATCCATGTTAGTCTAACTTAAGTGAATTCTAAGTCAGGCATAATTAGAGAATGAGACCCCCAGAAGCCTTCACCTTCACAACTGTTTGAGATGAAAGCTTAGTGCTTGGGTGGATGTAACATAATCCACATGTTGGAAGAGAAATCAGAATCAGCTGTCACTGTCTCCTTGCATATGTTTTACAACGCCCATTAGCCACCACCTTGTCAAAAGTCAGTGATCTTCTCCGAGCTTAATGCTTCTAATTCATTTACAGTGGAATCAGGACCAGATTCTGAATCTGATGCCAGTTCTACCACAGTGACTTCCACTGAGGTTTCAGTTTGCATATGGCAGATCCAGTTTTGGAAGAGATCATTGATAGAGATGGATTCTAAGGATCCTTGATCATGGAAGTCACTTAACTCTTTTCTAGGACAGCCACGACAGCAATAACATAGATATCAAAAAGAAGAAATAGACCAACTTAACAAAACTTTGAATTTGGCCCATGGGGTTTGGACCAGATGACCTCCAAAGGCCTTTTCCAACTTAAATTATTTTCTGAATTGAAAAGGGATCTAGAAATCTTTTCTATGCCCCACAACACTGGAATTGTTAAGCTGGGAAACAGAGATTGATATTCAAATCATTTAAGATAATTAGGAAAGTTTGCTTTTATTAAATATTGTAGCCTCACTGGATAAAACACTGAAATAGAACTCAGATAACAGAGTCCTATTTCAAGCTTTGCTATTATTCTGCTAGGTCACGGCTGCAAAGCTATCAGTCTCTTGAATCAATGGTGTTTACTGGCTTCTCAAACTGATCTTCCTGGCTCTGATACCTAATGATACTGGAATGAAGGTCACACTCTCTATGCTAGTATGTACATAAAGGGAAAATGACATCAGGGGCATGTCTGTTAAGAGTAAACAAGTAATAGCCTGTGTTTAATGTACGTGATAAAAAATATTTTATGAGGGCAGAGTGGGAGGACATTAGAGTGGTCCTATAACAAGTCCATCAGTGATTTGCTTCAGCCCACTTGTTACTAAGGTAAGCCAGGTTTCTTGAAGTAAGATTTAAGTATTCATGCTAGTTGTCTTGTCCTAATAGCTTTTGCATCTGCTGGAAATCTTCATTCAGGTTTGTTAATGAATAGCTCAGAGTTTTCATGTAAACAAAGATATAGCTCTTACGAGATAACAGGCAAGCAAGCAAAGAAGTGACAAATCATTAGTTCTACACTAAGAAAAATGGTAGATTTAATCAACCACAGGCCATAGATCTGCAAGAAAGTTTTTTGTTAGTTTTCAGAGCTATGTATATTTTGTCAGAAGCAGCACAGAAATAAGGAATTGTTGAAGTATCAGCTCATGGTTACAGTATATTTCAGGACAGTGCTGATCACTGGCTCTACATGTTATACATTAACTAAGAAGAAGATATAAGGCTTCATAAATTAGAGCATACTGCTCATTAAAATCCTTCTATTTCTGAGGCTGGACTTAAGATGGTTTTGAGCAAATAATGGGGAACCAGCTGAGAACTGTGCCAGTCTGGTCACTTATTGATTCATCTGACATCTCCTGTTGAAATAGGATTTAAGGAGGAAGGATAGATCTGGTATAACTTAGGTCAGCCTTTGGAAACTTCCAGTCTCCCTGACTGTGGGTAGTTTGCCTCAGTTTGGGAATGTGGCCACAGAGCTCCCTTTTATGTGCCCCACAGCACTGAAATTGTTACATTGGAAATCAGAGATTGATATTCAAAAGTTAAGATCAATTAGAAAGGATTGCTGAGGTCAGTGGGCACTGGGTCTTGTCAGCTGACATTTGGAGCAGTGGCACTGACAGCTTTGAGATCCTTCAGGCAACATGCTAGAACTCCTTGCACCAGAACTGTTCCACTTCGGTACTAGAGAACTGAGAAGGTTATGCCAACTGGGATTTTGTCATCTCTGTCTTATTAGAGATTTTACAGAGCACTAGCTCTTGCTCAGTATGTACATGAAACATATGGGACATGGAAATTAAAAATCACCTGCAACTAGTGTCAGTAATATATTCATGTTACTCTATTGTCATAACAAAGGAAATATTTGCAGTATAATTTCTATCCTGATACAAAAATTTCTTCCATCTTTTCTACCAGAGACTGGTTTATTATCTTCTGTTTTCCCTGAGGGCTTTTATTTTTTCATAGGCAGCTGACAGTGCAGCTGGTGGGACTGAGTGGGTTCAGGCAGTCCAATTGCTTTGTAGTTGCATGGAAGTGAGTTATGATTGTGCAGATGCATGACAATAGATTTAGCAGTGTCTTAGAACTGTTGATTATTCTGTTAGTTTATACACAGCAAGGAGCTCCCAGAGTGTGGTCTTGGCACACACAGATTTCAAAACAGCAAAATAAATAAAGTAAATAAATAGACTGACGGTTTAAAGGAAGCCACTGTGATGCTTAGTCGTATGTTTCAACTTACTCTTTTTCTATCAAGTTCTTTTGTTAGTGTCTACCACAAGGAGAGAGGAGGAAATTACAGTGTGGGCTTGAGGGGGAAAAGAGAGGCACTAGGAAAATCATGAATAGAAAGAAAATAATTCACTAGAGGTGGGCAGAGGAACATGGACCTTAAGAATCAAATTTTCAGAAGTGGTTCTGTTATCTTCATGCTTTGCTTTGTAGAATACTTGCTGTCTATGAGCCTGATTTGTGAAAAGAGTACCCACAAATTGTAAGTCTTGTAGGAACTACAGTTGGCAGTCCAGCTTTCAGATACTGAATCCTAAGTTCTGTAGGATGCACCAGCATGCAAGCTCATTATTTATTTTTGGTAAGTAGAAGTCCCTTCAAATTTCAAACAGGTCTAGTACTGTTGTCATAATAATGCTTTTCATTACAGAAATAAATAGATGTCTCATTTCTAAACGCCACTGACTACAGTGAATGGTTTTTAATAAAACAAAAAGGAATTATGGTCAGTGTTGCATTTGATCAGATATCAATTAGGATCAATAAGCACAAGACTGCAAATGAAGAATGTGAGGATGAGGGACATAAAGTTCACAATTTAGAGGCAAGATCTCCGAAGTTTATACATAATCTGTGAAGATGATGCACTGTGAAACAATTTATGGTCTTGAAGTTTTTGTGAGCAAAATGTAAATGATCACACTCCTACTGTCGCCTAGAGCTACCACATACCTGAACTGACCTCTTCTGCTGTCTAGGCCTTTTAATGATTCTTTGCATTTCTTCTAGAATTCCAATGCATTGACCGGAAATATCATACAGTAGTTCTGACTGGTTTCTGTGTAACCAAAAATCCTGAACAATTCAGGACATCAGCTGCACACCATGCACGCTGTCAGTCCATACATTTCTGGAAGTGTTTGATTTCCTATGCAAAGACTGTACAGAATACTGCTTTGTAGCATAGCAAGTCCAACATTTTCAGAAACATTTGATTGACTTCTTGTGTGTGGTAACACAGCTCTATAGGCTTGGAAGAAATTTCAGGAGATCATGTGGTGCATCCCCTTGTCTCACAATGTACATATGGATGATACCTATCATCAACTCCGCTGGACACTTTTATCACCTGCTCTTAAAGACTGCACACACTCCAAAACATCTTTAATGAATACAGAGAGTTTTTACCACCCTTATTAAAATCTTCTTATTCTTAATATTCTCTCTTATTCTTTTGTGCTCTTGAGCCCATTATTTCTGTTGCCACTTGCATGGAATATTCCCCTCCTCTTTCCAGATATTTTTTAAGTATGTGAAAGTTACTGATATGCTGTCTCTTACCAGATCTCCTCTTCTTAAGATAAACAGGATGAATTTGTTTAATTTTCCATTGCAAATCAATTTTTCTAGACCCATGGCCATGCTGGTTGCCCTCCTTAGACATATCTTGAAATGAGCATAGAGCCTAGATGAAGCCTTCCAAGTGCTGAATAAAGTGGAGAGATTGTCTTTTGCATTTCACACACTATATTCATGTTTAGACATGTTAGGAACATGTTTGCTTTTGATGTTGTTCACTCAAGCCCTAACTGTGGACCACTAGCCACCCAGACACTTTTCTGCAAAATGGCTATCTCATTTTTCTTCATCCTGTATTTGCATTTCTTCAATACTTCATTCCATTTTGGCAGTGAATCATTGAGAATTATTCTCTAAATATGGTTTTCTAGCCTGTTTTTCATCTTACTTAAAATACAGTTTTATATGAAACTGGTGTATTTGTGATAATGTAATGTGATAGTGTCAAAAGCCTAACTACATAGCTTTTTTCATTATATGACCTGTTACGTTGTCATAAAATGAAATTAAACAGAATTTGCTCTTGACAAATCTTTGTTGGCTGTTTCTCTGCTTTCTTCCATTTCTCTATATGAGGGGATGTATATGTAAGAATTAAAGGGCAACTCCACTGCTTCAGACTAAAGGTCAAGTCTGGTTTCCTGTCTCTGACAGTAGCAGTAGCAATAGCCTATTTACTTGTCCTAGGAACATGTTTTTGGAATTAATTGTTCTGATTGCTATTCAGTTCATGTAAACTGACATGCTACTAATGACTACTGTAATCTAACAAATGTGGAAAAATACCTTCTTTGGTTTTAAACATCTGGCCAATAATTTCATTTAAGATTCAGTGCATAGTTGCTCTTTGTTCACTTTCTCAATGTTGCCTACAATTTTGTAGATTCGCGCTCCTCAAGCCATTTCTGTTCCACCCTGCGAAGACCTAGGTTTTATTTATTCCTCAAACAATAGTTAATCCTTATTTCTGACCATGTATGTTGCCCTTTCCTGTAGCTTTTCCAGTTCTGTTCCATCTTTTATGAGATGAGAGGCTAGGGTAGCGTGCATGTTCAAAATGCAAGCACAGATGGATTTAAACTCTGCTGCTATATTTTCCATTTCCTAAACGTTCCCTACTCCTGTACTGTACATTCCTAATTTTTGTTTTGCTATCTATTATAAGAGTAAGAAGTGATAGCTGGGCCATAAGCCATTCTGTAACACATTCCATGTTTATAAACCTAACGTTACTTTCCCTGTGTGCACCAGTTTTTACAACATTCACGTACATTGAGTTTTATCTAGTATTTTATTGCCTTGTCAGCTTGGATCCTGAGATTCTTCTGCAGTTACTCCCAGTTCCTTCAGATTTACTACCCTGAATAGTTTAGTATAATCAGCAGGGTTTGTCATGGCATTACTGTGGATCATTAATGAAAATGTTGAACACAGACAACGCCAGGACTTTGCCGATTACTTTCCTGAGAAAACTGGTTACTTTTGTTCCCTTATTTTAACACATTACTATTTATTTATTGTTATCTATACATGAGCTACACAACATGTGTATAGAAATGTTGATGCTTCTTGAAATATAGGTGTGGAGTTTGTTCACACAGAAGCAGTAAGACATTGTACATAGTTTTATATTTACTGTCTGTGCCCAGGCTGTACAAGCAGCACATGCACTATTGCTCTGACATTGCTCAGAAGTGTCTGTCTCCAAATGCAAAATCCCAGACAAAATATAGCAGCTCTGTTCTTCAGCTGCTCATCTCAATAGCTGTCTAAGACTTTGTCTACAATGTCAGATAACTTAGCTCCCCAGGTGGCTTTTGGATGCAGCACTCCTGACCTTTCACATTGCACATGTTAGTTCACGCTTAGCTGGTTTTGGCATGAACAATTTCCTCCTGGGATGAACCTCCACAAAATTCTCAGGATAGTTCACTGCAGGGACCATTCCTAAGAGGGAATATGGACAAGACCAAGCCAGGCTTGGTTCCTTTGGTTTTATTCACTTTCATGCCAGGCCCTGCAAGAGGATCTCTACATGACCTTGGCATCAGACTATACAAACAGTGAACTGGTGGGTTGCCACACAGTCTTCACAATATGTCAGTCACCCAGAACAGAAAAACCACAGACATGTCTGAGGGCTACGGGTAAAGTCTCTAGAGGTAATAGTCCGAGGAAGATTGAACCAAGAACTCTCAGGGATGCACAAGACCACCCTAGAAGGCGCGAATACGGTTGTCAACCAGTTTTCACCAAATGGCCTAGGGGCCAGGTGCTCTTTGCAAGGTTAGACAGTAGTGTAAGGAAAGGTATCTCTGAGCCTGAAATAAAAGTACAGGAGGTTCTTTGCCCTCTACACATCCCCTGACAAGGATACTGCTGGGATCACAGCAGAAACTGCACTCACTGTCAGCTAAGTAGTTGATTGGGGGTGGTTGGCTGAGTGGGATTTTGTGCTGTTAGACTCCAGTGAGCAGAAACCCCAATTTAAATACAGAAGGTTGAGTAGAAAAGCTGGAAAGAATGTATCAAACCTTCTGAATTGTATTGTCTGTTAACTGTCCCAAGCATAGTTTTGTGAGTATTTGTGCAAGAGACTTACATAGTTCAAGGAAAGGGAATACCAAAAAGATTTCAGCAATCCAGGCTAGGGAATCAGAGTTTGTATAAAAGGACAAGACATGAGGCGCAAGCATGTGCACTTAGATCACATAATCCTGTGTGCAAAACATGCTTGTTAGCTGCTATCTGAGGATGTCAACAGAGGAGATGGGAAACAATATAGAAGGAGACTTGAAGATAATGAAAGCAGAAGGGTGTGAAGTAATTGTGCTCTGCAGATCAGCCTTTTAAGTTTCTGTGCAAGACTGACAATTTTGTCATCCTGCTTTTTGATGAGGTGTTGAATGAACGTTTAAGATGACAGCACTTATCACTGCTCATCAAAGTTTAAAAAAACCTGTTTGTACTAGAAGACTGAAGATACTAGGTCCAGCCAGGTTAGGAGACAGTCAAGTATTAAAGACGAAAACACTGTGAAAGACATATATCAGGTGCTTGCACTATAGCGGGCAATAGTTTACATCTGTGTGCAAGAGTACAGACCTTGTTACTTGCTTTAGTGTTTCAGCATACCTTTGATGATGAAAGAAGTGTACAAAATATGTAAGACAAAGTAAAAATCTAGCATTAAAAATGAGAAGCTGATCAGATAGATAGCATTATAACAAGAATAATACAGTTATTGAATGGTGTCTTTTTGATTGGTTGTAATTTAAGATTAAGTACACAGAATTATTTATGTCAGAAAAAAACAAAAAATGGACAAATCAATGAACTAGTGATCAGAGGTCATTGAGTTCTTTTCAGCTGCTAAACTGTTAGCCTTAACATCTCATATAGTAACAACTTGCAATCAATTTATCTTTATTTACTTAAAGACTGTGCAATAACAATTCTCATAATAATTGTGTCTTTCAATAAATATTTTGTCTGAAAAAGCTTAGACAGTAGTTTGTTTGCAAAGTACCCAAGGGGTTATGAGTTACTCACAACCTATGACTGGTCATCTTAAATCATATACAACATTGACCCAAACTATGCAAATATGAGTATTAGGGTCAGAGACCTGCCTTTCATTTGATCACATCCACGTCAGTTAAGAAAAGAATTTGTGGAGAAAAAAAAAAAGCTACAAGGGACAAACAACAGTTAGGAGTTTTAAGATAGACTGAAATAGTTTGCAGTCATTTACTTAATACTGATCAACCATGCCATACAGCTGCCCTAATCTACACTTCTCAGATGTTCATTCTGTTCCCACAGTCATTATAAAGTTTCCTTAAAAAAGTGATTATTGTGACCAAGCAATACTAGGAATACTTGCGGCATTGTAGAAGAAAACTGCTGAAAGTGTTGATAAGTAACTGCCACCAAAGATAATTATGTGAAAAAGAATGATCATTATAGCTGTCCAGGGGTAGTCTTGCATTATAAACATGTGGATGCCATATTTTAAAATACCATGGATTCCCTGTTCCTGTGTGAGGCGAAGACAGACATAAACCATTAGAACCAACAACTAATTGATGTGGTGGATTAGTGTGTTTGGCAACTTTCTGATTTGCAAGGAAAACACTAAAACATCCTTTTTTTCCAAAGAAATGTAGCAGTAGCAGGATACTGCTAGGAACTGTGCCTAGTCATGGTCTCTTAGAGAGGACCCTGTAGAACTTTGTGATTTTTCTATTTTACCACATTACTAGGTCATTATGCCCATACAGATTTAGAAGAGGATCCTACCTGCCACAGGCAGTGCAATGCACATTGCCAAGCTTTGTGGTACAGTTATGCAGTGAGTTTCCTTCTGTCTCCTACCTTCACCAGAAGATAAGTATTTGAGACTAGCAAATGAGAAACGATATTTTTCCGGTCCTGTTGTCTTGCACAATGGGGAGTCAAGTTGAGATCCATCGTAAGAACAAATGAGGCCCAAAATTAAACATAACTGTTGAAAGAAACTGTTGTCTCATTTTGATGTGCAGCTGAGCAGCCTTAGCTAGAGCAACAACCACAGTATGTGTCAGACAGTCCCAGTAGGAGGCAAAAAACCTGTCATTTGGATAAAGATTGTTGACAGACAAGTAACAGAGGCCATCTGCAGCACACTGACTTTCATAAGTCTCACAACTTCCATACAATGTCTCATAGGGATGCCTTTTTTCATCTCTTTGTACATACTCTGACCACTTTAGCACCCAGGTTTACTTCCATCTGCTCATATGTGTCACTGCCTAAGTAGCGATTGGCTCCATTTAATTATAATTTGTGCCCCACTTGCGAATGTCTGTCCTGTATCTGCTAGAAGCTCCTGACTGAGCAGCAGCTGACTGCCTGAGCAGTGAAGTCCTGCCTTTCCTGAGATTGCAGGTGATGGACAGCTACTCCTCCTAGCAGTCACCATGCATTTTGACTGTTTCTTCTGCAGTCCCACTGCTATGTATTTTCCCTTCCTTGTGTGTTGGGATGGGCAATAAATGGAACAGCCATAACTCCATCCAGTTTCTTCCAATTTGCAATTATTCACAGTGAAACTTATAGAAATGGTAAAATGCAGGAGGTGAACGTAATGACCATGCATGTGAAAGATAACTCGGGATTCCACCTAGGTTGAAGTAGGCAGTTCTGCACACCCCTGAGAAAATTTACTGAGCTGTACTAGTCTCTTATAAGTTTTCCATTCTCCTGTGTATTTCTGTGGAGACCTAGAAATTTAAGATTTGGCAGAAATCCTGAGTGCCTGTTCCTGTCTACTAAATGGAAACATATATGGACTGCCAAGTTTCGATTAGGATTTGGATTGGGATCCAAGTTTCCTTATAAACACATGAAGTAATCTTTCTGCTCAATTCAGTACCCATTATGCCTTAGTTAGAACATTGGTCCAGTCTTGGGCACCTCAATTCAAAAAAATTAGCCAATTGGAAAGAGACCAGAAAGAGAGCAATAGGAGGTCTAGAAAACATATACTACTAGGAATGACTGCAAAGACTTGGATTGTTTAGTCCTTAGGGGTTTAGGTTGATTTGTTTTCTATTCAGAGTTATTTCCAAGCCAGATCATTCCAATGATTTTGTTTATAATGCTGCTCCACAAACAGTTACATTTGAAAGGTTGGTGAACTTCAGCACAGAGGCAGGAAAAAGTATCTGGGGGAAGGGAGGGCTGAAACTGTTTAAGCCATCTTTGTCAAGAGATCTAACAAATCGGATAACTACAACCCTGCATCTAACCATATATACTAGGTGGGGTGGGGTCGAGGGTGTTTTGTTTTCCTTTTTTTCTGTTGGCATATGAATTGCTACCATTTCTTGATCAGTATGAGTCATCAGTTATAGCTCCTCCATCCCCGAAACAGATCAGATAATGGATACTGACACTGTGTCTAACCTACAAGTTATCAATCAATTCTTGCAATGTTGGTGTCAAGCATGCTGAAATGTTCAGACCTTTATATTTTCCATCAACATTCAGGTAGCTGGCTGTATGTCTTCCCATCTTGGCTTAAAGCATGGAGCTCAAGAAATCTGAGCTCTGATTAACAGAGCTAGGTACAGTTGGCCCTACCTGGAGCCACCCCTTGTCCACAGCATGAATTAAATCCATGTGAAGGAAGCAAACATGTTTATCTTCCCTCCTGCAAGACAGTTCTAGCACTTTGGCTAAATCTGATTACATGCTTGCATGTTAGTGATGAAAGTGATGGACAAGGTGTCCTTGAGGGCAGATCTGAACTCATCTCAACTGACAGCATAGATGTGTCCTCAAAGTCACTTCTGCATTTCCTTTGCTTAAGTTTAACCCATCTAACTTTGGACATTTAGGCTAACTGTATTCCTGAATTAATTGTTTCTGTTACGTGTCAGGATGTATACTAGCTAAATTGATTCCTGCCATTCCTGTAGCTAAACTTAAACTCCTCCTTTGCTAACCAACAGCTCTCACTACTGCATTACTAATGAGGTTCTCTCTTCCCGTGTACCCTACTTCTGCCACCTTTCCATTTACTTCCTCTACAGAGGAGCGTTGGCTGAGTGGTCCTTGCTCTGCTCTGAAATTAAAGCCATAAAAGCAGCAGATAAGGAAAAGTGGTTTAGTTTCCTTTAATCCCCTTGTGGGTCTGAGAAAGGGCTCTAATAATTAGTCTTTTATGTGGTCTTTATGCACCAAGGAGATTTCACATCTTATGCTGATATTGTGCTAATGCAGGAAGGCTCAGAGGTCCTGTTCCCACAGCCTTCCAGAAGTTTGGAAACATATCTCAGGCTTATCCAAATGCATCAGATGTGGGAATTGGACTGCAAAGCTCATGGGACATTCACATTTTGGCTATAGTCGATCTAAATATGACACATTAGCAGCTTGCTTTGTGGTCTTTCCGTACTTTCACTTCTGATTTAGAGCAGGAAGGGTGGAGGTCTCAGAAAATAGTAAATAATAATAAAAAGCACCAAACTGATTTTAACTTCAAGCAAAGTTTTAGTTTTAAGTCAAAGCTCAGGTTATGGATCAGGTTGGTTATTATTTGAGATTTCTGCCCATAACTGTGGCATCGTGGGTTGTGAGATTTGTATCTTAAGCTGCCTTCCAAAGACAACCGCAAAGTCTGTAAGAGATTACATTTTAGTGGAACTACTTTGCTTCATTGAAAAAGCTTCCAAAAGCAAGTCTTGCTCAGCCCATCTTCAGTTTTCTAGGTTTGTTTTACCTTCTACTTCCACCATCTTCCTCCTTCTGTTGTCAATAATTCTTATGAAAAACAAATAAAAGATAGGGATAACTATAACTTCTCATTTGGGCGATGTTTTCAACTTGCTTTGCACAGGTGTAAGTGGTGTAACAGAGTGGAAACAGAGTTAGTGGGCTCATAATCCTTAGCACTTCACTCTTTCATGACCACATCCAACCAGTCTCATTTCTTCTAACCAGCTACTAAGAGCAGCTTTTTGATATATCAAATCTTTAACATTATGCCTTATCACAAACTTTGTTTGACCCAAGCCAATGCCAGTCAAAGGTACCCCTTCAGAGAAGCTCCCTGGAGGATGCACACAAAGTTCTGAAAAGTCAGTTTAGAGGAATGTTACCAATTTCCATCCTCTCCACCAAGAGCAGCAGCTGTCTTCACAGGCCCAGCAGGTTCTTGTCACCATTTGGGAAACTGGAAAGTTTTGGAAGCTCTCAGTCATCATCACATTCCATCCAGCTGAACTCACTCTTCATCTGTGGTATTTCTGCAGACAGAAGAAAAGGCAAGGGAGGGAGGGGCTGCCTGTGGGTTGCCATGTATATGGGATAATCTCTGAAAGGGGGAGGAAGGTGCAAGGTGGTCGTGTTCCTTTACATTAAGAGGACTGCAGCTAGGGTTGCAGACATTTAAAGTGCATTTTAAGAACTTATTACACAAATGACGCAGGTACAGAAAAATGGTCACTGCCTCACACTGCAAAGAAGTTGAATTTGGTCCCAGAATCAAGTGGTTCTCTTTGCAGGGTACACTTGAATCCATTGCAGTACTGCCTTGATAATACATCTGGTACTCTGTCAAGTTGTCTTTCCTAACAAATTGCTTGACATAATTTCACTCAAGTTCTGGGATATTTTTTAATTTTTTTGCTTCATATTACCAGCATTTTTATAAAAACATAGGACATTTGGAATTAGCGTACAGAATTACGTAAGTGAAATTTTTCACTTGTATTTTTTACAGTCCCTCTGTGCAGAGCAAGACAGCCAGTCAGCTTTCTGTTGCCTTGTCGTTTATATAATGATCACTTTTACGAACTATAAAAATGCAGTTTATTTAAGTTAAATATATTTGGTTTCTATTGGGAGTATGTTTCTAGCCTTTGAGACCTGTAAAGAGAGCACATGCATAGCTACAGGGCACATCTCAAGTTGATATTTGAAATGTTTCTAATTATAATGACTTGGAAATGGTTTGAGTATTGAAAGCTATGCTTTTACAGTGGATGTGGTCAAAGCGGATTAGTTGTAATTGTTGAAGTTTACAGAGTTATGGCTGTAAAATAATAGTGTGCTATCTGTTTCAAAACCATAATGGAGGCCACAGAATAATTTTTTTTTAAATTATTTTATTTTCCTTTCCAAGTTCCTAAAAAGCATGGAACCGGAAATGAGTAACTACCAACAAGAATTTTCCCCCTAAGAATATTAATTTTTTGTAGTGCTTATTATCAAACATAATTGCAAGTCACATTATATCATGGAAATTACTTTACACATTCTCTTGGAATGAAAAGTTTTAAGGCATGGAAATGCCTGAGCCCAAGCAATGTTATAAAATCAGGTACAAGGAAGTATGCTGAAATGCCTTTTTTGTTTCAGTCTTCACAGAAAAGAAACAGGAGCTCCAAAGAGAAGCTAACATTAGTTGGAATAGAAAGAGAACAAAATGAAAATGAGTCGGATGTTATCTGTTTTTCACTTGATAAAATTTACTTGCTCTACTGAGTAGGCTGGCAAGCCTTTAGAGATTAATTCTGAAAACTTGAGGAGAAAAATGACTCCCCACATAACTGAGGAAGTAGTAGATATAATACCTGTCTTTTAAAAGGGAAAAAAAAAACAAAGACCTAGAGACAAATCATCATATCCTGAGAAAAAAAAAATGGGAAAAGCAATTTTTAAATATATGTTTATAAGCACCTGAGAAATTATCAACCAAAAATAATTAATCAAAGAATTAATCAAAGAGAAGTAATATCAAACCAACCTAATTTTCAACTGTGATGAGATAAAAATCTTCATGTGTAGCAGAGAAGCAGTAGATACCATCAATTTGGGAAAGATTTTTGAAACTAATGTCGCTAATGATATTCTCTTAACCAAGATCAGCAAGCAAAATATAAGTGGAATTCTTACAGTATAGAAAGCCATACTCAGGACTCACCAGTTTTTCACTGCCAATCTGAACAGAGGCATCAAGTTCCACAAAGTCTCTTCAAGGTATCTCATAATCAAAAATTCATAAATAATTTGAATGAAGGAATTGAAAATACGGTTATAAAAGTTGCAGTCAATATGAAACTTGGAATAGTTGCAAGTACTTTGGAGGACTAATAAGAACTCAAAACAACATTGACAAATTAGAGAAATTATAAAATAAACAAGAGGCCACTTAACTGGGGCATGTGCAAAGTACGACATTTAGTTAGGAGTAATCAAATTCACAACTACAGAATGAGGAATGATGCTTACATTTCTTCCATGTATGCAAGGGTGATGGATCGCAAATCAAACATAAATCAGTATTATCATATTACTCTAAAAAAAAAAGGAAGTATGCATAAATGTATGAGTATGCATATATCCTTTGCAGGAAATGTGAAATATTCCTTCATGTATTAACACTGGTAAGATTTCAGCAAGAGTACTATGGCCGTGTTGTGAACAAAAGCAACAGGAGTGTTCAAAGGTCTAGAAAACCTGAAAGCTTTAAGGAAAGCATTGAAAAACTGGGCTTGTTCAGAGAGCAAAAGTTCGTAGGTAGATAGGTAGGTGTGATAATAATTCCTGAATATGTAAAAGGTTTCTGCAAAGAAAAAAAAAATATCTTTTTTTCTGTTAGTTTACAGTTTAAACAAGAATTAATGGGCTCAAATTACAACAAGGCCATTTAAAGTGGATACTAAAAAAAAATTTCTAATGTAGATAGTGGAATATGTTACACGGTAGGTCGTAGAAACTCATTTTTTGGAGGTGTCTGAGACCAATCATCTGTCCAGAATAGCTTTTCTAACTGAGGCCAGTGGAGTACCCACAGTGGTCTGGTATCCTTTCTGCCATATTGTCTAATAGGCTCTTACGTCCAAGCCTGGAGCACTTGAAGAATATGAAATTTTACAGAGTTATTCTTGAAAGCCCATGGAAAATATATTTTTTTTATTGCAGTAATATAGAAGTCCAATCACAGCCTGAGACTCTGCTACATAAACCTTGAAGAAAATACAAAATTATTTGTGCCCTCAAAGAAGTCAGTTCCATTAGATGGTGAAAACACTACAGTTTTAAGCTTCATACTGTATGTCTCGATTTCTTTTTTTTATACATTCCTGCTGAATTTAATAATGACTCAAGAATAATCAAATACATATTTTCACCCTTACATCAAAGGCATTTGATTTAAATCCAGTCTTTTCAAAGTTTTGAAAAGTCCTTATGACTTCTGCTGGTAGATCCATGTCAGATGAATCGGTGCTCTCATGCTGACCTTTGAAATTTGTGTCTACATCACTGACACCTATGGAAAGATTCTTATTGCCTTCAGTAGATTTCTGTCAAACTCGTGAGGGAATCTCCTCCTGAGAAAATCTGTAAATAATACTGAATAATTTGCAATCTACACAAAAGCTAGTTCTGTGCTTGTAACTAGTATGTAACTCCAGTGAATTCTCCAGGGTGTACAGAGAGTAGTAGAGTAGATAAGTACCAAATTATGTCCCTGTTACCCAAGGGGTATTAGATTCAAGACTCTTAGATTCATTTGAAAGAAAAACAGCCATTAAAATTTCCCCTTCTCCCCCCCAAAGTACTGCAGAGATTAGAATATGCAAAATTGTCACTGAAAATTACACATTTTTCAACTTCCAAATATACAAAACACATTCAGTGAGAATAAATCTGAGATCATTGGTGATGAGATCAAACTAATAATATTTCTGAAGAATTCAGCTACATTTGGCTCCAGTTAAATAATAGTGTAACTAGGCATAATTGGGCTAGTTACTGTGGATGTAATGTAAATGTACTAACATTTGTCCTTATGACCTACTTTCAGCTACCCCGCTGTGGATATAATGGAGTTTGAGATTGCAAACAAACTTTACCAGAAAAAATTACTATATTTTCATGAATTATATGAATACTTCTGTTGCTTTAAATTAGGTATTGTACTGAAGAGCAGTGTATCTCCATCATTCAAGTGCAAGAGACTGAAAACGGGTTAATTCAGTGCAAGTTTCTTATTTAAGCACTGTTCTCCTTCAGCTGCAAGTGTAATAGTCAATTGAAATTAACTAATATGGTGTCATTGTTACAAGGATAATTTGACAAAATATAACTCTGTTTAATCCATTTCAACATAAAAATTAATAATGGCATATGTTATGCCAGTTTCTTCTTTTTTTTTTTTTTCTTACTGCTGCTGTTAGAAATGGATCCAGCCTAGTGGATCCACAGTGCCACAGTTCAGGTTACAGCAATTAACTTCTGCAGAAAGAATTAACTAAATTCTTCTCATCACTTTTTGGCATGGAAAATGCAAAAACCCATGTCACTCATAAAAAGAAGTGGGCATTGTAGCACTGCTTGCACCACATTCTTACCCTCTAATAGCTTCTCATCCACTTAAGGCACTCCACTCTAATTGATTTTGAGCACAAATAGTTCAGGAAGTGTCCTGCAGGAGAGTAATATTAAAGACCACTGCTCTGTATTAATGCTTTCACAGAAAATCAAGAAAGCAACTTTGGCTTTTCTTTACTGTGAAAATGAGCAACATTCTAAGAGTAATACAAGCATAATAGGTCTTGGCTGGTATAGACTCACTGATCTGCTTGTATCAACGGCATGACACTGGTATATATGAGCTGACTATCAATGACTCACAACTTTTCTTGAGATAAGAGAGTATAATTCTCTTCATTTTACATATGGAAAATGATATATGGCTGCTTTGCAACAGTAGACAAGTTAGCCTTAAAAGTAGGTCAAGGGTCTTAACTGACTCTTCCCTCACATTTTCTGCTTCGTCCTCGATTACAGTTCCCCTAATTATAGCTCCTCTTATTTCCACCTAAGCACCTTGTGCTAATTCTCAAGCTAACATTACATATAAGTAACTAATGAAGTTGTGTTTAGAGTTTTCATTTACATAACTGGCCATATCTTTTCTGCTTGGCAGTAGTTAGGCAGCTCCAGATATCAGAGGGGCCTTTTCAGAGGGGCCTTTGCTGCTACTGAGTTGGACACCACTGATGATGGAGTGAGCTGATTTTGGAAACTGTTGTTTTTAACCCCCTCACATGTAGCAGACTTGCAGTGCCATATGTAACTGCATTCACTCTGTTTGTTCAAGTCTGGGTTTCAAGCCCAAGAGGCGATTGGTACAGAATTATTCTCACATGGCTCAGTGGATATTCAGATCTTTCACTGCATAGGTGAAGTTTTCTTAGTTTATATGTCCATCCTTAGCACTGCTGATTTTTCATGCTGCAATTAAGAATGTTACCATAAAAATCTTACAGCAGAAGGCTTTATCAGGTTTGTTGGGTTTTTTAATAATACATGATCATTTGTGTCTATCAACATTTATATTTGCATTTTGATACCAACATTTAAACAAAATAATCCTCCACTTTCATGTCTTCATAGGTTTGGACAAGAAAGTTTTTTTTTTTAATAGTATTTCTGGTTTAATATGGTACATTTTCTGAAGGGCTTTACTAGATCCTAGACCTGCTGGTTTTTATCTTACAGTTCTCACTGAAGTCTTTCTCATATGCAGGGACTATAGACCTTGTAGCTGTGGCCAACCTAATGCTTCTTGCTAAGTAAACACAAAGTGTCTGGTAATTGCACTGGAATTTATATATCTTCATATCAAAATTTGTGCAGTTTATATAAGTATAGAATTTTATATATATTTAAAAATGCATCTAGGATTGGTTTTTTGACAATAAAAGGAGGTCTTTCATGTTAAATTGCCTAGTTTGATATTCTCTCTCTTCTTCACATGCATAAACTATGTCATCAGTTTACTTCCCAATAAAAATCAGCTATTACTTTTTCATGCTTAATTCACAGACACTGCCCCGATAACATCAAAGTCTGCTTCTAGTCACAGAACAAGTAACACCCTCACTCCTGAGTTGCATAGACCAGTTCAATAGCCATACAGAATGGCTTTTGCATCGTTATAAAGCATCCATTTTCAAAAAACTTTACAGTGAAAGAACTTCCTCCTCACCTCCGCTGCACATTGAAGTCCACATGGTTCCAAAGTCTGAACAGACAGCATTCAGTTTTCAGGGACAGAAAATCAGCATTTCCAGAAAAAGCACTGAATACCAAGTTACACTGTTGGCTTCAGTTGATGTGTGGTTACCATAAGGAATTTTTAAGTAAATGAAAAAACATATGGATTTTCCAGTACTACCCTACTCAGACAAAAAGCATAGAACATATTTTGGAGGAAATTACTGCAGTTTTGGGGGTTTTTTTATGCAGGTAGAAACTCATTAGTGTTTTTCCAGCTCATCTATTTGTCACATTATTTGTTGGCTTGGTCTAGGATGTTCTTTACAATTTCTCAGCACTTTTGGCCCTCCTTTAATTTCCCCACTGGTAGACCCTTAGACACCACTGAGTTAGATTGGCTATTGTTCTGACTACTACTACTTTAATATCAGGAGTAATGTTGGAGCCAAGCATACTACCTGGATAAACCATTTAGAAGTTATTTGGTTGGAGCCATTTTTATCCTGTATTAAGACTCAATCCTGAAACAACATAGCCATCCAGTTACTCTAGTAATAGCTGAAAAGGGATCTCTGAAGTCATAATGTAAGTTGTAGTAACTTCTACTACTCCCAAATCAGTATGCTCTAGGGCAGAAAACAGAGTGATGAAAATCTCTGTCTCCCATTACTGGCCCCTTGAGCCATCCAGAATCCCAGAGTTTGTTTTAAAGAAAAAAAATTAATCATATCTATTACAAACAGAGCAAAATGTTTCTGATATCTGAAAGACAAAGATAATGTGGCCATTAGGGTTAGTCTTACTATATCCCAAAATGTCAACATACTTGCCAAAAGTGAATTTATCAGGTCAGTGCAGCCAAGAGATTTAGTTTATCTGAATGTCCTACAAGGAATAAATAGTTTACCACTGGTTTTGAAGATTGGGGTAAATCTAACATTCTATTGACATATGCTACAGATTTAATTTAATGCTGTGATTCAGATGTCTCTTCTGATAAATTTCAGTAAACTCGGCTAAGAAGAATGGAGCTGTTTCAGTATTTATGGCATTTAAAATGCAGGGTTAGCAAAGGAAACGTTAATTGAAACAATGTTTGTGTATATTCTTGCAATGGTTTAGAGAAGAATTTAGCTAAAGTTTGCTGGTCAGTTGGTTCTGAATATTAGAAGTTCAGTATTTTTCAAGTTTATTACCTTTTCTATAGTGAGAAAATCCTCTACTGAAGTGTTAAAATAGCTCAATTTTTATTTTTTAGGCATATTGGAGATAACATCTGTAGAAATCGGAGTTGTGGCAGTTAAGTCCATTAAGAGCAACTATTATTTAGCCATGAACAAGAAAGGAAAAGTCTACGGCTCTGTAAGTATTTTTTTACCTTCCAAACGGATTGCAGTAGTCAGCATAGTTCCCTCTCTTACCTACTGAAAACCCCACTTGCCTGTGTATTACTACTAATTAGAGCTGAAATGAGCTGTTCATCAAAATTTCATCCTCTGGTAAAACAGCTGCCCCACTTCCCACAAGCTCCCTGTTGTTTATTAAGCTCATATCATACCAAAGCAGCTGCCAGGATTTATCATGCTTAACTGATTCAGTCAGGTTTCTAATTAAGTAGTGGCCAATGGAGAGGGTCCTACAAAATGTAATTGTTAAGGCTATTTTTCCATGTTTTTCTGCACTACAGTCACATTTAGCAGTAATTTGGGGGGATGGGAGTGGATAAAGTATACCTGAAATCTTGGAAACTTCAGGTGATGGAGCAGACACACCAAATTATCAACTGCAACTTTGGAGAAGATTTGTAGAGTAGCCAGCTTTAAATTGACTGTATTAATACTCAAGATTATGGGCAGTACAGAGAGACATAGGCTTGCATATCAGCAGATAGATAAGCTTTGGGCAGAATTTGAGTATCATTCAAAAATTGTCCATATATACTCTATTTGAATTTGTGTAAGTTTGAGGTTACTGATACTTTCAGGGGGAAAAAAAAACCCCAAAGATGGAAACAAACAAAAAAATAAAACCCAACCCAGCAAACCCAGTAACTGTCAAAATATTTTTAATAGGAAGCAATATGATCTATAAATCTGACTACTCAGCTCAAGTCTACCCTCACTCATCCACATGATTACACAAACACCAGATTGTTCTGGTATTACATCTAGTTTGGTTTGTAATTTTGCCATTTTTTGCCAGTTCCAGTGAGTTTGAGCCCACATAAATGTAAACTTATTCAAGTCATCTGTAAAGGTTATGAGCCAATCTTCAAATTGTCTGGTATTCAGAACATCCATAGGCTTTAAAGAGAGCGTGTGACAGATAGGTGCTGAGGCTGGGTTTATCCTCAGGCAATGTAGCTAAGCCTCCTATGTCTGCTGAAAATAATGCAATAATGCCAGTCTCAACTAAGACTCAAGAGGCTTGAAGTCGTTTGGCCCTCTTTTTTAAGGAAGCATTTCTACAGGATGGGTTTAGTTCATACAAACTATATAAACTGTCCTCCCTCATCTGCACTGTCGCTAGTCACTCCTGGTTCAAATGGTTACTTCTGACTTTCTAAACTTCTGGACAGTGTTGAGGAATCACATTAAGAAAAGACCAGAACACAGAAATGTTTCTTAAGCTCCTGTAAATGTGGATTTTAATTTCTAGATTTACACTGGTCAGAAATACAGGACGATCAGTGCTCAGTTCTGCATCATTGAGAGGTATAAGGGTGTACTGAGTTGCTGACAAGGTTACCATTTGTCAGTTAAGCTACACTCATTGATCATAGGTATACTTCTGTACATATGTGAAGGTGTTAGCATAAATCACCATCTTCAGTTCACACATCTCAGTTTACAGTGTTTAATTTAGTCATTTGTGATGGTCTATCCCAAAGCCAGAGATAAGTTTTCCTATCCAAGTTGCTAGCCGCATCTGCTGTGGTAAGAGTCCGTCCCAACCCTATATACACACAAAAGAAGTCAAAGTAGCTTTCATGTACCATAGGTGGAAACTGCTGCCATAAGATTCAGTAATTCATAGTGTATTAGAAATAGTGTTGACAGGAGGATACGAACGTGGAAAGCCTTTTTTTTAATTCCAGCTGAGATAATTTTTCAATATTCACATCATAAAATCACAACACAATGACTTATCGAAACCTATTCCATAATACTTCAGAGATTTCAAGAATGCTTCTGTTATTATTTTTCCCATCCTCCCAAGACTTGCAGTTAGACTCATATTACTACAATGTGGCAGCTTGCAGATGGATATGAAAAACAGAACCAATAAAAATTTTAAAAACACTCTTAAGCATGTGCACAATAGACATTGGTGCAGGGTTATGCTGAAATTTGTTTGAAATGAGCAAAGCAATCCTGGGCTAACACTCAGACCCCTGCCAATAAGACTTCTTAACCACATCACAACATCATCTGTTCTCTCTTTATTATCTAAGAATAGAGATAAAAGTTTGGATTTGAGTACAATTCTGCATCTGGGAAAACAAGTTAAATAAGACTGTTTCTATGTTTATCAAATACTTTTCCATTTGACTGACTTTGGTTAGAATAAGGGAGCAAAAGAATACTCACTATTTTGGTTTTTTAACAAAACAAGCTGCTGGCAGATAGGAGAAGTTACTGTGATTTAGAACTGTGATTGATGGCCACCTGCCTTCTTAATACCTTGACTCCAGAGGTGGCATATTACAGTAAATAAATATTAAATTATGTATATTTAGCTTTGTGAATACAGGCAGTATCAATGGTTGTTTTGTAGAGAGTTGTCTCTTGATAGTGTCTTCCCCACTAGTCATTGTTCAACTAACTACTAGTCCCAAAATCAAAGAGCATTTTGGGAGCCAAACTGACTTTGAATATGCGCAATCCTGTTAGGAAAACATAAGCTGTGGTCTTAGCAGCAAATAAGTAAAACAATAATTATAGACCCAAAAATTCTTACTGTATCAAAGTACTGAACATTAACTAGTTTAAAAATTCTGATTTAAATTAATAGGAATTGAAAATTTATTTTTTTAATATTCTTATGTCCTTTTGTATTAATCATAGAATCATAGAATCATAGAATCATTTCGGTTGGAAAAGACCTTCAAGATCATCGAGTCCAACCATTAACCATGCCCCCTAAACCATGCCCTGGAGTACCCTGTCCACTCGCTTTTTGAATACCTCCAGGGATGGTGACTCAACTACTTCCCTGGGCAGCCTGTTCCAATGCCTGACAACCCTCTCAGTAAAAAAATTTTTCCTAATATCTAACCTAAATCTCCCTTGCCTCAACTTGAGGCCATTTCCTCTTGTCCTATCTCCAGCCACCTGACAGAAGAGACCAGCACCCACCTCACTACAACCCTCTTTCAGGTAGTTGTAGAGAGCGATAAGGTCTCCCCTCAGCCTCCTCTTTTCTAGACTGAACAACCCCAGATCCCTCAGCCGCTCCTCATAAGACTTGTGCTCAAGTAATGTGGATACTTTCTATGTCTTTATTAGCTGAATATCTAAGGATTTTGATCATAATAAAAGATAAAACATCCCTGAAATTCTTATCTGTACCACGAAAATTGTTTTATTATTCAGACATATTTCTTGTCTTGTTTGTAGACACGTTAAAAATACCACATGTAGTTAGTATATCATACTCTGAGATTCTGACATGCTTCTGCTGAGCTGTGAACACCTTATTTTCTGAAATGCAGAAGCAACAAAATACTAATTTTTGGTTGTAATTTAAGTGTGTTGTAAATGTCCCACTTTCAAAAGCCTTCTAAATGGAATATAAGTAACTTGATAAAACTGTGGGAGTTTATATGTAGGAATTACTTGTTTGTGAAAACAAAGCATTCTTGGCTTCATTATAGAGAAGAAGATCTGTGTAAAAGTACATTTAACATTATAGAAAAAATAGTCTCCCCCTACATGCTTCCACATGCTTGTATTTTTTATTCTTTCTGGCAAACTGACAACAGGTTGTCCTTTAAAAACAGAAAACCTTAATCCCTTGTACCGTACACAAAGTTGCTTTCAAGTTTATTTAGTCAATAAGTTACAGGATTATACACAATTCTTTTTTAGGCTAAGCCCCTCTTCAGGTCAGCAGAATAAACAGGCCTCACATCCATTGTAACAGCAGCTTAACAGTGACTTGCACCCATCCAAAAAAGCCCTTTTTCAGGGCCAGTGTGGTGTAAAGGATCTTACTTTAAATAAGAAGTAGGCCTATGCCATGCATATTTGTTTAACATATGATACCAATAATCCAGTTCAAGATATTTAAGGGTTATATTTGTTAGAACTGAAATATGATGAATGATTCCAAGATTGCTACCTCATACCTTGAGTTTATGACTGAGAATTTAATATTGTTGTCATATTTCATCACAGAGAAGTTTAATTTCAGCTGAGAGTGAATTATATCATTTCACTGCTATAATTATGCACTGCATAACTGATCATGTATTTAGCTGGTTTCACTTTTTGCAGTCTAACTGATGTTGTTTTAAATGCTGGAGGCACAGTGAAAATATTCTTTAAATGTACTGTAGAATGCTAAAAGGGTGTCATATACAGAACACTGAAAACTTCCAAAATATTTCTGGAAACTACCTTCAGTATGCTGCAACTCTGAAAGATTATGTTTATTCTGAATTAGAGTATTTTTTTCTTCTTTTAACAGAAGGAGTTTAACAGTGATTGCAAATTGAAGGAAAGAATAGAAGAAAATGGATATAACACATATGCATCATTAAATTGGAAGCACAATGGAAGGCAAATGTTTGTGGCCCTGAATGGAAGAGGAGCCACAAAGAGAGGACAGAAAACAAGAAGGAAAAACACTTCAGCTCACTTTCTTCCAATGGTAGTAATGTCATAGATGAAGGAACTATTTTATTGATGCAGTTGAACCAAAGGCTTTTATGTCAAGAATATTTGGTAATCCTCTTGAAGCATAAATGCAAAGAAATAATGCAGACATCTGCTTGTTTGAAAAGAGAGCAGGGGAGGCCTTTGAAGGTTTTATACTTATTGCTGGCACATGAAATACTTTTATTTAGTTCAGTGTCATATCTTATAATGAAGATACAAGCTGGATCAAATGGGATGGAAGTTATTGCCAGTGTGAACAATTTTTTTTATCTCTGCAACAGAACTTAAGGGATGTGAGACAATCTGTTGAATTATCTTCGTGGGGAAAGTTATTTATGGAATACTAACTCATATCAAAGACCTTAATTGCTCATTCAAGCCTAATGATCCAATGAACTGTTAGACACGCAAGCATTTACTGGAAACACTTGGGTCATATGCACAAAAAAATGACGTTTCTGGAGAAGCCTTGTGGAAGAATGGATAGGATTAAGGTATATAAGCGAAGTAGTGTAAAACTGTTCTAACAAAACGAATAGTATGGTTTGCTTGTATGTTCTAAATTCATTTCTTTTTATTTCTAAGTTATTTATTTAATAGGATGTTAAATATCTTTTTCATTTGAAATGTTTTCCTCATTTGCTTCTTTGTTATTTTCCCTTTTTCTCAGTACTTCACACAGAGGTTGATAGGTTAAAATGTTAAAACCTCAGAAGTACTCTGAAAACAGGTATTAGACAAGGCTTTAAAGGCAGAATTTAATGTGTATAATCCATTTTTTTCCTAAACTGTCTTGCACTTAAGCAAAAAGACCAAACAAGCAGTGCTTGGATTTATGGTATTGGGTGTCTTTATGTTGGAGAAATTTTTTTACTTACTAGCACTCAAGAAAAAACTTCAAGAAGTATTTTGTTCACAGGGTCTTTCTGCTATTTTGAAATTGAGAGAAGGGGCCATATCTGTGCTTGGGTGTCAATGCATCTGTGTGTATATTCGTTTGACTTTGATTTCAATTTGGAGCTAAGATCTAATGCACAGCAATCAGTGTGATATTCTACAGCAAGCTTTGGGCTGGAACTTAGATGTGGACAGCCCTGTTAAAGTCACTGAGATTGCAAAGGTTAAAATTAAACAGTCTGTAATTCCCAAGTGTAAAATTTGGCCTCTGAAATATAAGTAAGAAGGCAAAACCGTCCTGCACTCCTTATTCAATTAATATGCCCATTCAGCACATTCATCCTTGTTATCAGCTTGTAGAATCACGAGCATATAGTGGGAGCGATACCTAAGTAAGGACTGAGGGACAGGAGATCCAAAATCATGCTCATGCATTTATCAGAGATTATTACTCACATGTATATTATATACGAGAGCCAACCAAAAAGCTGTGCTGGTATCCAGCTTTAGCATGCCTTTCACATCCATCATAGTAACTGAAGGCTCAAAATACATAATATCCAGCACATTTTTATGAAGTGTTACTAGTCCCATGGCTTAACTTGAGCAACTGCAGTATAATAAAGTTAAGCATAATATGAAGTCTGTTCAATTAAAGGTACATAAGGTTTGTTTTATGTTTTGCTTTACTCTGTAATTTTAGAGAGCTCTGGATAGCTCACCAATGTAACCATATTGAGATTCATTTTGTTAGAGCAGATAAATAGAAAACAGTACATCAAACAATTTGTACCACTGTCTTCACATTGTATTCCACTAAATAAATAAATAAGCCTTTGCAGTGTCTTTAGTAAGAAACAAAAGTAGTATAATATTATTTTGTTCTAAATACTTTAAGTGATAACTATGAGATTATATTGATGCTGCAGTTTTATCTTCAATATTTCTTGTTGTGAAAAAGTTGGTTTTATTTTTATTGTTTGGGAACTGTATTTTGGTACAAAGGAAAGCCTTGCTTAATGTGTCTTTTTGAGAATGTTTAACCTCTGTAAAGGCTGGTGGTGTTGGAATCTTCTATAACTTATTTAAGTCAATGTTTAACCAGCACTTCAATCTTAATCTGTTATTTAAATATTAGCTGTTTTTTTAAAAGAAGCAAAAAAAAATAGCTTTCCCATAAAGTACAAAATGGTCAGATTGTATTTCCTGTCCTTAAATAAAGTCAACTGTTTTAAAACCAGGAATTCATTGAGAGACAACATTTTAGCTGATAGCTGACATTGTATTTCATGGTACTTTATCTCCAGCTTTCTTCCTCACAAATGACGTTTTTCTAGAAAAGGAAATAAGAATTTCAGGTTTTAAATGTAATTGCAGGTCACAGCAAAACTTAACTACCATGATAAAAGTGAGTTTCTGTTGTTTAAATTTGTAATCAATAATTAAAACTGACAAGACATAATGGACCACCCACAGTGAACATTCAATGTGAGCTTGGACGAACACAGTATTGGATGACCACTTAAAGAACATTTAGGGTACAAATGAAATTCTCTTTTGACAGAATTACCTAGATTACTTGGTCAGAGGAGGGATTATGCATAAATATTATCATAGTACTCAAAACACCATGCTGCTCAGAGACAAAAATCGGAAAATACCACTTTTCGAAAGTGAGTCAGGAGCCATTTGTGACATGAAAAGTGGTTTCTGAAAATTAACAAAATTAAAAAACCCGTACGGGAATCAATGATTCCTGTGTGTTTGGTATACTGTAATACCCACTGTAGTGGGAGCAAACTGCAGACACTCTATCTAGAGTATCACAGATCCTCAATCATAAGCTCTGTTTTCTGTCACCCTCAGCATAACAGACTCCTGAGCAAAAGGAAAATGGGGAGGGATTTAAAAAAGAAAAGGGAAGCAAAAATCACTAAGCAACAATGTATAGTATGCTATATTTAAATAAAAATAATAAAATGTGGGGAATAGAGAGTAAGAGTATTGTCCTTGTTTGTTTTATTAACCTGAAATGATACTGCACAATAAAAATTAAAAGGGAAAAGATCCATTGTACTACTGGATGTCATTTGGTGCTGTATAGCCCCAAAACAAAACAAAAATCACTTGAACATTTGTAAGTTTCTTTAATTTTTTGCATGTGTGAGTGAGTTATCTCCACACTAATAACAACCAAATGCTTTAGATTCTTCCTGTATGTATTCAAATCCACCTGGTTTATACAGTGGAAAAAGCAACGAATTTGAAGAAAGCACATTTGATGAAAGAATGAAGGGGTTTAGGAAGAAGAACATGTACTCACATTTTTAAAGTAAACTTTAGATATGGAAAAATAGTTACAATTTATATAAGACTTCATTCAAGACATTTCAGGTTATAAAGTTCACTAAAGGTTAGTAAGCTTTAGTAATACAAGAATATCGGTGATTCATGCCCCTGCTGAAACTGATTGTCTCCATTCACACAATGAGTCGTACTGCTTCAAGAAGTGATCTTGAAACTAATGCATGAAGACAGCTCCTCTTTTGAAGTATCAAGTATCATTATTTACTCTATTAAGTTAGACTGCGGGGCTGAATTAATATTCCTAATTTCCTATTAAATTGGAGAAAGGAAAGTACAACACACAACACAAACACATTTTCTGCTGCAGCTGGTCAATGTGTGATTACTGATGGTATTTTTCAGATAAAGCTCATTGACTGAAACAATTTCAGTGCAACTGCAAGTAACACACACATGCAAACAAAAGTTTTTTCCCATCACATTATAAGCAAGAAATAGAATATGAAAAATTAATTAACTTTGAACCTATCAGATTATGATTTATAGTTATGCTTACCTGCTCAGATACTTGAACCTCATGTTTAACTATATGGAAGCTTTCTCCTAGTAAGTTTTGGAATTCTCTAATGAAGCACGGTGAAGCTCAGATACCTGATGAATGTCTTTTCACTCACTAATCCCAGAAAAAAAAAATAGTAGTATGTCTTTTGCCCACTCCAACAATATAAAGAAAATATGGTCCTGTGAAAGGCAAAATAAAGGAACCGTGACTAAGCCTCAAGTAACTGATATGGGAGCACTGGTCTCTAAGTTACTGCAGTATAAATGAGGAGAATTTGCACTCCTGAAATTCCTCGCCAGGACCTTTAGTGATGTCACTGTATACTATCTCATTAATGCAAAATACTAACTCATGCAACTGAATAAACGGACATGCTGGTGGTGACATCAGAAATATGTCCTTTAAGACCATTGTCTAAAGATGAGGCTATGAGAATTGCCATATCTGAAAAAAACCACAGAAAGTACCCCACTGTATAGTTCTGTGCAAAATATTTAGGGCACTGATAGTACATAGATAATGTATGACAGTGGAAAAAACAGACTCTATATTTACATCAAAGATCAGACTCTATATTTATCTTGTAATAATGTAGTAAATGAATAATCAAGATATTACAGGTTCTTTATTACTACTGAAATGTAAAGTGTGCATACCTTTGGTGTAGCCATTCATCCAAGCTCCAGATGTACTATTTAACCATCCGAACTATTCTGTGGCTGCTTTAAGTTATGTTATATGATTTTTTGATTATGAAACTGTTTTACTAAGTGCTTAATGAACTTTTAACCCTTTAATATGCTAACAGTTTTCACAGACGTCTGGGAAAAGGCCAAACACTGGTCTACACCTGAATCTGCACTTTTTTTCCTAGCTATAAGTAGCTGAAAAAACGGATCACATTCAATGTTGTACATGCAGGAACTTGTGTTATTCAGTGACATGTGTCTGAGTGGGATGAAAAATAAATCTCTCCCCTCTATTATCTTCATGATGCCCAGCTAATTTATATACTTTCTTGCATTAGAAATAGTCTTGAAGTCTCACTTCCCCTTGTTTCCAAAATGTACATCACAAAATTGTATGAGCACTTTAGCTTTCTCTTTTATCTCTTTTTTTTTTAATGAGTTGAGACAGCACTCAGCAAAGAAACTGCCTTATCAGGACCCTGTACATACAATATAGCATTCTTTCCAAATTGTACTGAAATAATCCATTCAGGACAATCAAAATGTTTTCAGCTTGGTCATCTAGTATTGTATCAGTAGGCTTCAGATACAATTAACTACTTGAAAAAACTATTTTATTTATACTCAATTGTAGAAAGACTAGTCCAGTAACAGCAGAATCTTGGGAAAAAACCTCAATAAACACCTTCTGGATGTCAGGGTCAATAGGCTGGGACCTTTCAGGCAATATTTCTAACAAATCACAATAAAAAATTGGGTGTCAATAAAAATCACAACATAAGTATTCACATGAGGTATTTTAAATTTTAGAATTTGCACCAAAAATGTGAGCTCAAAACCCACATTCTTCATTTCACCTTTTTGAAAAATATAGTTTTCAGTTTACTTTTATACTGCTAACTATGTGTAGTATATTTCTTGTCCAGTTATGGTAATTTCCTATTTCTTCCTTCATTTACATGTAGTGATGCCCCCAAACAATAAGATTCATAAATGGTTCACTGAGGCAGCTTGCACAACCGATGTCTGCAGCACGGTCTCATTCATGCCACATACGTGACTCTCATTTCTGGTTCCACATATAGAATATGACACAGAGATCCAGTTATAGTGTAGTGTTTTGATAACCCTTGGCTCCCCTGAATACCTATATACTTACTAGTAAACATGCAAATTAGGTTCAAAAGTTAAATATGCATTGTGATAGCTTGGCTCTTACAACCACTACCATGCACAAGATAGATACATTGAAAATGAATATGTATTTTTCTCCTTCTTTCCCTTTCACAGGTTCACTTGAGGAAAGGGAAGCAGAAGGAAAGGATATGATATTATTATTGTTAGTTACAGTCTTCATTGGTTTTCTTAATTGGTAGCCAATACATGACCTGTGCTGGTCTTTGACTGGATCTTAGTTCAGTGATGAAACAGAATAGAGATATCAGCAATCATCTTGTAAAAGAAGGGCCAGCCTCTTTTTTTTTTTCCTTATGGTCAGCCAGTTTGACTTACTGAGTGCTACTGATATAGCGTACAGTTTATGCTCACTTAAATATAGATTAAGCTAAAAGATTCCAGCTTTGGAAGAAGAGATATGGCTCTGCTTATCCTATTAAATGAGTACTGTATCCTTTGCCTGACAGAGACGGATAAGATTTAATTCATTCATTTATTTAACTGATTGCTTCTTAAATGCTCTGAGATGAACGATATAGTGTGAGAGAAAAGTCTTGCTGATAGCTGTAATTATTACATTTCTATGGTAATTGGGAGGTGCAGTGGGAAGGTACAGTGTCAGGACAGTTAAAGTACTTAAATACAAAATCCTGCAGAAAGGTTCAGCCTGTATTCGTACTGAAAGCCACCAATGAGTTGTAAATGAATGCCTGGGCCTCCAGATTGAGGAAGTCAGGTATCCAGAAGCAATGGTAGGCCCTTTGCTCCCCTGACTGCTCTAGTGTCTTAACCATTCTCCATATTAAAGTCACAACAAACTTGACTCTAATTATGTGTACAGATGTAGAATGGGAGGCAAATTCTATTCACAGTCAGAAAGTGTCAATGACTGAGTTTAAGTCATCTGCGGCAATCACGTGTTTCTTCCCCTTCACTCTTGTAACATTTTCCCTGGACTTGTTGTCTGAGTCCTGACACAAATGCAGTTTTTCCTCATTGCACTTGAAACGCGATACAGCATGAGATCTCTAACACCATGCCCTATATATCCCAAGTACTAAGGATTAAAATTCACTTCTGAAAAAGATAAGTGAAAACTGTCAGGTGGCACCTTGCAAACACAACCATTGCTGAAAACTGCCTGTGACTCACAGGACCAGATGTAAGAGGAGACTACTCCTCAGCACTTATGTGACAGGTATTCTGCTTGGAGTTAAGCCTGACGTATATTAGATTTTCCCCAAATATTCATTTATTTTTCCATAAAGGACTTCAGTGAACTTTAGACAGTTGTCTCAGCTTGTCCACTGAGAACTATAAATACGAGACACCAGGTTTTGGCCCAGGAAGTACTTGAGCTTCTTAGTGCTGGACTTTGGAAGTATACTTTAAGGAACTACTATAAAAGTGCTCCATTTTCTCTTCATCCCTCTTGCCACACTTTTATGTTCACTGTTGGAGGAACAACATTTTAGAGGATAGTTTTTAGTCTGGCATAATACGGCTGTTCTCATACTTTATTTGGCATGTCAATAATTCCATTTTGGCTTCTAGACTTCCAAAAATGCCCACCTAGCCACTGCTCTTATGCAGATCAACACATAAGCAGTACTGCAGTAGCTGGGCATGCCCAGCTCCATTCAGACTGACCACATGCACCTCAGTCATTTGTGAAACATAGGTATGGTACGTACAACAAATCCCAGAAAGCCAGACCCTTACCTTGTACTCTACGTGTAATATCTGTGCCCAAGAAAATCAAGATACAATGACACTATGTAAGAAATACTTAAACTTTTCTGCCCAAAAAGGTTTATATCAGATTACTAAATCAAAATGCAATGAAAGAGGTATCCAGTAACAAATTTTGCAAAATAATCATGGATTGATAATCCTACAGACTGAGCTCTTCTCAAAAGTCACAATGCTTGTGACCATCATATGACAGCATTTCCATATCACCCTGTACATCTAGCCTCATCTGACTTTGAGGTAGAACCGCTACTACTGAGGAAGCTGCTCTATTTCCAGAACCATTAGATTAGACTAGTTCTTCAAATATGTTAACACCAGTCAAAACTGGTTGTGTTGATTTTTTATACATATTCAGTTGGGCTATTCTGTTACATTGATAAATGAAATCCCACTATTTTCACCACAGACAGTTTGAGGACAAAATTATCAAAATAAAGTAAGGGAAATTTAAGTTTAAATATTTGCAAAAACCTTCTTAACACTAAGAGCTCTGAAGTAAATTGATTAGGATAATTGTACAACTTTCTTTCTGAGTTTTAAGCATGTAAGAGCTATCAGGAATGGTTTACTTTGTTGATCCTGCCAGACAGAAGGATGAACTAGCTCTCTTCCAAGGTCCCTTATAGCAATATTTTCTATGATTCTATGAACCATCAGCTGAATCTATATAAAACACTAGGCAGTCAGCTGCAGCCATAACTTTCAATTACTACCAACAAGCTCAAACTCAAGCCAGCAACCTGTAGGCATCCTATAAAAAAATACCCGGAGCCATCTTGTTGCCCCCCCACCCCGCCCCAATTACTTTACACAAGTGTGTTGCAGAGCCGAACAGCAAAGAGACATAAGTAGTTAAAATCTTTCTAACTAAAAGAAATCAGAGTGACTAAAAGCAGCCCAAGCATGAGTTTTTTCAGCAGAGCACAAACTCTTCCAGGAAATGTCAGCAAGATGGCATTTGGTCCCTTTTTACTAACCATTACAGAGAGATGCAGTCTGGGTCTGACTCAAGCTTCCATTGCACATTGATTACAGGAAACGAGACTGACCCAGGCAGTTAACAATATGCAAAGGTCAGTACCTACCTCCTTTTGACATTTAGTAACTTCACAAAAAACTGCAGATAATTTTCATAGATAATTGCTATATTTTTCAGTGGTTCTTGCAAGAATAATGCCATAGTGAATAAGCTTTTCCATTAACACACTCCTCCTCAAAATGTGCTATGTCCTAGTATAGGTTGACTTATGGATACTGTCCAAGAACCTTTACTTATTTCATCTGTCACTAACAGCACTATAAATCAACTAGTAAATCAGTTTGTTCTACTTAATGCAAGTTTTTGATCTGATGGCAGCTTAATAATTTGTATTTATCATTTTATGTTTAATTTCTTTTGTTCATTTTTAAAGTAAGCGTGGTAGTTGATCAAATGACGGGCTGACCCTGCATTATATAGAGCCCTGTATTTATACTGGGGACAGCTCAGCCACTCACAGTTTTTTCTTCTCACATTCTGTATCACCATTTTATATAAGCCCTGAAAAGAAGGACTGTTCTAGGGAAGAGGGAAAATATACAGTGTTCATGACTCTTCTGTTACTGCTTAGACTCTGCAAGCATGACAAGGGTTCAGCATAACTGAAATACAGGGAGAAGAGGCTAGCATTATTCTTACAGTTAATTGTAGCACTAATAAGATATGGATATATCATAAAATGTATAGTATGCTACACAACATAAACTCCATTTTCTTAAATTAATTCCATGTTAATGTATACAACATGTAACAAAATTTATACCCAGTAGTCATAAATACCACACACATGCACACAGACTTATACCACTTGCAGTTTCCTGCCAAACTCACTATGTTGTTTTAATTTTTTTCACCCCATAGGAGCACCAATGTTATCCCCTGCTGTTGCTTCTATAACTTAGGTAGGAAGTTAACTTAATCAGCACCTTTCAAAAATAACGTCCATCTCTAAATTTCACAGCTCTTACAAATCCATATGACAAAGCCTTGTACCTCAAAGTCATTGAGGCAGATGTTCTTATTTCTCTGTATATTTAGCAGCTATCAGTTTACTATTCATAGCAAAAGTACAGTTGTTAGCTACAGCTACTGCTGTTATCAAAACTCCATTGTTTTAGGTGCCAGACAATAAAAGGTAAGAGAAAACAGGTTACCGCTCCAGTACAATTACAACTATCTTGCCTGATATGGTGGAATACAACAGAGAACAATAAATAGATGTCAGTGTTATCATTAAAGTATCATTATGCATGCCTCTCCATATCAGGGAGGATGGGGTTATGGTCCTTACTGAAGAGGTGGAATTCAAGGAGTGATTTATAAGAAAATAAAGCAAAAGCTATACAGATTTTCATTTGGAGGGTTTTTTTTTTCCCTCAGTCCAAAGGAAGGAACATGAACAAAACCCCTGCAGACATTCTGAAGGTAGAGGCAACAATCACAGCTAGTGTCATGGACCAGTAAATCATATAAGGCATGTCAGGCAAAATCTCAGTGGAGCCCTCAAGTGTGTCAAAGATAGAAAAACAATGAAAGGGAGCCAAGCCCTGTGATAGAAGAATGATTTTAGCAGCTGTGTCCTTAATACTCATAATGAGGGGACTCAGCACAGCTGACATGCAAGCCAAACAGCAACAGGACATAATTCTTAAAGCATGTGATCATGATGGTCTCAGAACGAGGCACATGTTTCTCACTTAATAGATTCAGGAAGGAATTAGAAATAAATTGATATTTACCTGTTTGAAATACAGTCTCTAAACAAGACTTCATTATTCTAATTTAGAAAACAAAGTTACTGAGAAAAACAGCAATCATGCAAATACTGCTGTGCTTTGGAAGAAAATACTACATGTAATTTAGAGGAGCATAACATGAACCTTGCTAATGCACTGTAATGACCAACATAAATGCTCAGTGTTGTTCAGAAGTGGCAGGATCAACTGTGTCAACCAAGAGCTGCCGGAAGGGGAGAGTGGATAGATCTAGAGCCACACATGAAACATTTATTGAAAATGTTTTACCTCTAGTTACTTTTTCTTTAAACAAATAGTAAGCTCAGTGCTATATTATGAGAATAAAAGGGATCATAGCAGCATTGTAGAGCAAAATTAGAGCCTTAATCTTTACTTAGAAGGTATGCCCTAAGTGCAGCAAGGTGATACAAGTTTTATGCATAGGGGATCACTGCAAGAAACTGCTGGGCAAGGACAGGAGTCATATCACAAAAGAAACAGAAGAATTTAAGTGTGGCTAGACCAGGAAGCACAGCAGTGCTAATAAGCAGTATTGGAAAGAATGAGTTAAAATAACTTTGCAGAACCTCACAGAAAAGCTTCAATTTAATTTTTGGGCAGTGCCTAGGCTTTAGGGAGAAGTTCAAATTTTCTTCAAATCCAGTCCTAGAAGCAAGTTGTTATTTGGTTCTAATTATTAAATTAAATGTTATTTTTTTTTGTTTCAGTCCCTCCCAGATTGTCCGTGTTGTAAACATTTTACTGGTAACATTATTGTGTTTTGTGTAAATATGGAGAATTTTCTTAACTTGAGCCAGATCACATTTAAAACAAGCACGATGTAACAAGGACAGCCCTAATTAAACAGAGGCCAACTGGCAGTACTATTGCAATACATAGAAAACTTGTGCCGTTTCCTGTCTTTTTTTATTGAGCATGAAATCCACAACAGATTTCTTGCCACCTAGGTAAAACTGAACAAGACACACTCTCGCTCTTATTCTTCCCAGTGAATGCATACAGCCAGCACTGTAAGGAGCCACAGCATTGACTGGGGGACTATGCAGCAGGCTGTGTTTACCCAGGCATGTGATACAGAGCCCATGCCAACCCAGGCACTTCTACAGGGAAGAGTGAGACAGTTAACATGCATGGTAAAACAGATCTCTATCATTGAACAAGCTTTAGAAAATTCATTAGGGAAGAAGTTCTTCACATTGTCAGCTGTTCTTAGTTGCCACACAACATCAGACTTCACTCTTTGGAAGAACAGCAATGTAGAGCAAGAGTGGAAGTAGTTTACACAGTGGAGAAAGGGCAAATAGAGGTGATGTAGTCAGTGTTTCATATGACATGTTCGGATAAGAACTCCACTCTGCTCTAAATATTGCTTCCTACAAAGACCAATATAAGCAAGAGGAGAGAAAAGATCAGAAAAAATTAATGAAGTCAAGACAGAAGAGGAAAAAGGCTGAAGCAGAAAATGCAGGAAGCTGGCTGCACAGTGGTTTGGCAGCCTGGGCTTAGTGCAATTATCTGTACTTTAACATACTGTCTGCAGTGACCAGGAGAATTCCATCAGTACAAGAAATGATCTAATCATTCACTGCAAACACTTGACACTGTTTAATGAACCACTGCTTCCACACTCCCATGACTGTTGTGCCTTTGATCATGAGTAATTATTTGACCAATAGTTTTATACACATACTCAGATACAGAATTTTTCAGTAATTGCACTTGCAAACAAGACAATTATCTTGTTCGTCTTTCTCTCATGTACCCAAAAAGCATGAAACTACAAGGGAATATCTCTTGATCTTCACAAATTTCTCTATTGTATCTATATTTAGCTCAATCAGTTTGTAACTGACTACAGCCTAATTTGTGTTTGGCTGAAGCGTATTCTCTTGAAAATGATCTTATCTTGATGGGAGTGTCTGAAGAAAGAGTGAGTCCAGTTTTGTCCCAGTTATGTATGTTATTTAAAATTTGTGTTTGTCTGACTTAAATGCAAATCTTAGTTTCAATTGCATCTTTTTCCACTAGAGCTAAAAGGCAGTGAGAGCCAGAATTTACTCTCTGTTTAGGACCAGAATCAAGTCACTCTCAAACAGAATTCTTTCAGTTGCTCAGCATAAGGCACATTGCTCCTCCTCTGACAACGTTTAAGACCCTTTTTTTGTGTGGCAGTGTCTGTAGTGTCCTATCATGCAGAAACAACCCAAAACTTTCTTGTTTTATCACCCCTACTTTTAAGTCTGAGGATGAGACTGGTTCACCTTTTGCCACAGAAAGTTTTTTTATGAACTTTGTTTTTACAGTTGTGTAAGAAGTTTATATTTATGTCCAGGTCATTGATTAAAATCCTGAATAGTACTAGGCCTAATATGCTCACTTCTGGAACTCCTGTCTAAACCCCTCTATTCAGTTGTTTTTCTCTGATTGCTACTTTTTGCCAATTGGTATGTCATTTAACATGTGTTTTACTGCTATTTCATAATATTGATTTTTGTAACTGCAGTAAGATATGATGCTAAATGGAAAGTATATTAAATGTAGTATATCTACACTGTTAGTTTTATCAAACTTTTTATCTTATTAAAGAAAATCTAATTTACTTCATACGGTCTAAATTTCCTTTGAGGCCTATTAGCTAGTACTATGCTTTCATTCTGTGCTTCACAAATCCTGTAGCAGGAATTATATAATGCTGGCTGGCTCATATACCCCTGAGTTATCCCACATGCCTTTCTGATGATAATTACAATTTTGTATGCTACATATAAGGATTCTGATTTAATTCAATAATTCTGAATGTACTCTGTGTACATAGTTCCCAAAGAATCCAAGGGATTAAGAAAAACAAACCTATCATCAATATGCCTAATTTGCTGAATACAAGTTCACCTCTCCATTTCCATTGAATCTGCAAATGGGCTGAAAATTATTCATCTAATCATTAAGACAGTGGTTTGCTGTAAGAACATAACAAATAAGAAAATCCATGCTGGTTTTCTTGCTTATGAATCATTAATAATAAGTCACATAAGAAATTTGGCAGCTTATCCAGTAAAAAACCAAACAATGAATTACTAAATCTCTCAGAAAATTTACAGTTCATTTTCTCTTTGCCTAGAACTTACTACTTTTATCAGTGAGATGGAGATATAAAACTGATAATTTGCTATTCCAGACCTTTTGTCTAAGGTATAATCCATTACGTAGACCATCCCTGACAGAAGTTCATCCAACAGCTTCAACATATCTATTGATGGAAATTCTGCTGCTTCTCCAAGTAGCCTGCTTGGGTGTTGAACTGGCCTTTTGATGTGAAAGTTTTTCTTAATATCTAATATAATAGTCCTTGCTACAAATTAATCTACCTAGTTCATGTTCTATCTTTTGCAGGGATGAAAACACTTGATCACCATCTTCTTTGCAAAAACCTTTTATGCATTTGAAGCCTGTTATCATTATTCCTTCCTCATTCTTCTCTTTTCCAGACTAAACAAATGAATTCTTTCATACTTGCTTTGGAGGTCATGTTTTCTAAACTGCTTATCATCTGGATTATTTATAAGTTATCTCCAGTTTCTATGTCTTTCAGAAAAATTGTCCCCTCCCACAAAAGTGCTCACCAATACCAGGTAGCATGAAATAAACACATCCTAAATCTAACAAGAAATATGCTTTTAATAACGTTCTGGAATTACATTTGCCTCTTTTATAAATGAACATTCACTTGCATCTGTGTCCCCAACTTGTTTCCTGCATTTGCCAAGCCAGTCCTTGCCCATTTCCTATTCATGTAGTCAGTGAACAATAGGTAAGATAGTTTTCAACTGTCTGTGACCTCACTTTATATTAGTTTCACTGAGACCATATGTCCATAGCTTGCTTCATCATGGAACAGAGGACTGCATGGAAAGCATCCAATCAGTGCAGATAATTAACTCAGACTCTGATAATTCCCATCTAGAGCCAAAATTCATATAAACCAAGAATACTCTCCCTCTGCACTCCAACGTTACTCTCTACAGACTCCTGTCAACCTCCTATCTATTCCTGCTCTAATTTAGTTAACAGGTTTTCCTGAGATCCAGAAAGTAAGAGTCAAGCTAAATTGGCTAGGTTTTCAAATAAACCTCATATAGGCAAGTGTTTATTTTAGTTAGTTTACTTTTATGTGTAACATGTCTACTTTAACATTCGGCAAGCCTCAGTGTCTAACAGACAGCTAACTGCATCTATAACAATCTAAGGCAATCCTACACATCCCAGGTATCGTGTTTTAAATATCTGGAAATAAATATTTAGCCTGTCTGTTGTAACAGGCCATTTTCTGAACATTACACCCAATATTATATAATACAGAAAAAAACAGAAACATCTGTCATGGTTATGAGCAGCTAGTTAATTGAGGTCATCACTAGAAAGCCTTTTAGGTTTTTGCTTCTCTGCCTTAGGACAGGACTGATCAGGATGCAGCACATCAGTGAAATGCACCCAGTACAACTTGTGAGCATGCCCATGGTTATTCTTTTTTTTAATAAGAAAACACAAATCACAGGACTTAGAACTCCAGCAATAATTCCATATTGATCTCATGAAAGAAACAGAAATTTCAAGATGAAATAAAATAACACAAGAGCAAAGAAATAGCTGTGAATGGTCAGACTGAAAAAAGTCCTTCTTTCTGGAAATACAGGTATATCATACCACACAGGTACTGTGCATCAATTAAATCACATTATCCATAGGATTTTCATAAAGGCACAGCTTTCCCTCTACAGTATCCATGTTGTTCTCCTCCACGCTTACTGTATTTTCTTTGTATCCAATAGTCCTTCTTCCTACTTGCCAGTATAGTTGTATCAATTTGCCTTGCATGGTTCTTCTTTCACACCTCACCTACAGGACAGCCAGGCGATCAGGCCCAGTCAGCATGGGTTTATGAAAGGCAGGTCCTGCTTGACCGACCTGATCTCCTTCTATGACATGATGACCCGCTTAGCAGATGAGGGAAAGGCTGTGGATGTTTATCTAGATTTTAGTAATGCCTTTGACACCATGGAGAAACTGGCTTTCATGGCTTGGAGGGGTGTACTCTTTGCTGGGTAAAAAAACTGGCTGGGTGGCCAAAGAGGGCCCAAGGAGTGGTGGTGAATGGAGTTAAATCCAGTTGGTGGCCAGTCATAGGTGTGTGGGAGACTGAAAGAGTTAGTGTCTCAAACATTGTGGCGGGGCAAGTTCTGCCTAACAACAAACCCTGCACAACAAAGCAGCAAGTTCCGCCTAACAAGAAACCGCAGGTGAGAAGCCGGTCAGCAACAGGGCAGGAAGGGCAGGCCGGGGGTGCGCAGTTCCCTGTTCAAATCGGCTGAGTGGGGCAGCTCGCCATGTATGGCCAGAGGCCATGCGAAGTTTATTTGAGGAAGGGGCTCACAGCCGCCCGAGGGACCCTTCGTGACCCGCCCCGGCAATGGCGCCTGTGCACAAGATGGAGAGTTACATAAATCCTTACGGGCGGTGTGCAGAAGACCAAGAGGTGCGTGACTGACGTGAGAAAAGGCGGGAACTGGGCTATGAAAGGCGCCAACATGAGGAGCCCTGTGCGCGCCCACTGGAACTGGACCTCCAGGCTGACTGGACCAACGCTGGACCCAGGACCGGTGAAATCTTTCTCTTTTCTTTTCCTCTTCCTCCCTCTGCCTCGCTCTCTCTTTCTCTCTCCTTTTCCACAATCCCTACACCTCATCCGTTTCGAGATATAAACCGCTGACCGAGTCTGAGACTAAGAGTGGATCCAGCCGCCCCTGGGCCCTTCTCTGAGGAGGAGTCTGGAAAGCAAGGGGGTCTGCTCTGAACCTCGTGACCCAACGGGAGGGATCTCCTTATTCCCTGAATCGATGTATATGGTTACCATGGGTTACACAGTTCACTGAGGTCGCTCCATGCCAATTCCTGTTGTGAGAAACCCCACCACCTGCTGTTAATGCCTTCCAAGTTCAGTTTGCTTCTGCCATGAATAAAATGTTTAACTGTTCTTTTGGTGTCATTTCACCTCAATTTAGCCCGAGGGAATTCCGAACCCACCACGACCCCTCCCTGGTCCATCCAGCACGGGTCGTGACAAAGTGGTGTTCCCCAAGGCTCAATATTGGTGCCAGTTCTGTTTAATATCTTTATCAATAATCTGGATAAGGGGATCGAGTGCACCCTTAGTAGGTTTGCAGATGACACCAAGTTGGGAGACAGTGTTGATCTGCTTGAGGGTAGGAAGGCTCTACAGAGGGATCTGGACAGGTTGCATTGATGGGCCGAGGTTCAACTAGGCTAAGTCCTGGGTCCTGCACTTGGGTCACAACAACCCCATGCAATGCTCCAGGCTTGGGGAAGAGTGGCTGGAAAGCTGCCTTGTGGAAAAGGTCCTGGGGATGCTGGTCGGCAGCTGGCTGAAGACAAGCCAGCAGTGTGCCCAGGTGGCCAAGAAAACCAATAACATCCTGGCTTGTATCAGAAATAGTGTGGCCAGCAGGAGCAGGGAGGTGATTGTTCCCCTGTACTTGGCACTGGTGAGGCCACACCTCTAGTACTGTGTTCAGTTTTGGGCACCTCCCTACAAGAAAGACATTGAGGTGCTGGAGCATGTCCAGAGAAGAGCAACGAAGCTAGTGAAGGGTCTAGAGAACCAGTCTTATGAGGAGCAGCTGAGGGACCTGGTATTGTTTAGCCTGGAGAAAAGGAGGCTGAGGGGAGACCTTATCGCTCTCTACAACTACCTGAAAGGAGGTTGTAGCGAGGTGGGTGTCATCTCTTCTCCCAAGTAACAAGTGATAGGATGAGAGAAAATGGCCTCAAGTTGCACCAGGGGAGGTTTAGGTTGGATATTAAGAAAAATTTCTTCACTGAAAGGGTTGTCAAGCATTGGACCAGGCTGCCCAGGGAAGTGGCTAAGTCACCATCCCTGGAGGTATTTAAAAGATGTGTAGATGTGGCACTTAGGGACATGGTTTAAGGGTGGAGTTGGCAGTGTTAGGTTTATGGCTGGATTTGATGATCTTAAAGGTCTTTTCCAACCTAAATGATTCTGGAAACTTTTTATAGAAAGTTAGTGTCATATTTCAGGATACTTACACTGAACTCAATGGAGGAGACAAATGCAAAGAGTTTTCATCATTGCATGCCACGCAAAAGTTTTCTTTGAGAACAACTTTTTTTGCTTATTTTTTTGTCAAAATGCAAATTATTTTTCATTAGACTTAGTAAACAAGAAGCCAAATGTCAGAAGTGAAAAAGAACATTGTTCAAACAACATTCCTCATTAAAAACATGCTATCTTTAAAAGACATTACAGCAGCTTACTCTGAGCCACTCTAGCACCTCTATGCTTTGAAGAAGGGATTTGGAGGTTGGCAAGAAGTTTGAATTTCATTCTGTCATTCTCCCTGTGATGATATGTCTAACTTGAGCCAATTTATAGCATCTATTACACCTACTTCAAGCTGCCTTTTAATGTAAAGAACGTCCTGGAACCGAGGAGCAGAACTTAGGACTCTTTCTGTCCCTGAACACATCCTCATCCTTGAAATCAATACAAGTTTCCCCTTGCTTCCTTCCTTTCTAACCACACTAATTTGGTCCCTTGGCTCTACAGTAGCGATCCTCATGGTGAGAGGTGGGACAACGGCTACCTCCTGCACACCTTCTAAACTGATGGTTGTGTCACTTTCTTAGAAGCCAGAGGATGGTAAATGCCCTCAGATTACTGTATGACAGGTCACAGGTGGGGCTATTTTCTTCTCTAGTTGTGTTTTAAAAGAAAAAGAAAAAGTAAATGCAAAGGCAATGGCATTTGAGGTATAAAGCCTTTAACCAAACACTTACTCTATCTGTAAGGGACGGGTTCTGCACTGTGACCCTCACTCTCACACACACATTGAAAGCAGAGGAGATGTATGTATGGCCAGGAGACCAATGGGATCTGGGACACCTCTTCCTTCAGTCAGCTTGGGCTCCACCACACTGATGTGGAGGCCATCAAAAATCCTAGTACACTCCCAATTCTTCCCCTTAATTTTTAGGGAACTCATATCCTTCATTCAGGTTTTGAACTCTACTTGCAAAGCCAAGTACCTAGAAACTACCTTGTTTACCTCTTCTCCAGAAGTGGTCACTATGTAGTTATTAGGTAAGTTTTGTAAGTAATGTATTACTCAGCTTTCTTTTCTTTAAGTTCAGACCCCATACACTTCTACGCCTGCACCCCGCAGTGTCAATCCCCCATATGCAGAGTCAGAGCATCATTATCTGTTCATATTATTCACGGAAACAAACAAAAGAAATACTATTTCTGACAAAAATGTTTGGTTTATTTGTTTTCTGTTGTTTAGTGATAGACTGTTCTTTTTTACTCTGAAAAGATACTTGGGAGATTCAGTCAACCTATTGAATAGAAGCAGCAAGTCATCAGCTGCAAGTTCTTTAACTTTTTGTAAAATTTATAGATAAAAAGAAGGCAGCCTCCAGTTCTGCAAGACATGTTTTGGAAAACATTGTAAATATATCTGCTAACATTTTGTCATGGTTTAACCCCAGCCAGCAACTAAGTACCACAAGGCCGCTCACCCACTCCTCTCCCCCCACCCAATGGGATGGGGAGGAGAACTGAAAACAAATAAAACTCATGGGCTGAGATAAGAACAGTTTAATAGTTGACATTAAATAATAATAACAACTATTATTATTATTATTATTGTAATGAAAAAGAAGGTAACAAAAAGAGAGTGAAATGTAACCCAAGAAAGACAAGTGATGCACAATGCAATAGCTCACCACCCACTGACAGATGCTCAGCCAGTCCCCGCGCAGTCATTCCCCCCCCGGCCAACTCCCCCCAGTTTGTATACTGGACATGATGTCACATGGTATGGAATATTCCTTTGGCCAGTTTGGGTCAGCTGTCCTGGCTGTGTCCCCTCCCAGCTTCTTGTGCCCCTCCAGCCTTCTAGCTGCCTGGCATGACAAGCTGAAAAATCATTGACTTAGTACAAACGCTACTTAGCAACAACTGAAAACATCAGTGTGTTATCAACATTCTTCTCATACTAAATCCAAAACATAGCACTATACCAGGTACTGGGAAGAAAATTAACTCTATCCCAGCTGAAACTGGGACACATTTCAACTATATACTGTCTGGGATATTTTCTATGCCACTGTTCCAGTAAAACAAAAGGTTAAGATATTCATGGTACATGGGGTCAGGAGAGATTCAAGTGAGACAGATCTTTAAAACACATTGGATTGTGATTGGGTGATAAATGAGCAGTATGAAGATTAGCTTATCTTTAAGACTAGAAATCTACAGAGGCTCTGATATTACAGTGCATGCTAAGAGCAGGTTGCTGAACATAAACAGTGCCTTACTGAAACTGCTTGATGCTGAAACTAAGATGCAAAGGCTGGTGCCCTGATGTGATTTAAATGTGTGTCTTTAATTACAAAATGACTAGTTAGTTTTGCAGTTATCTAATGCTGAACTTAGGGCCTCAAACAAGCTTGCTTTTCAACTGTTTTTCAGCATGTTCTTAGAGTCACATGAGCAACGAGGCATTAAAGAACCTCAGATGAGGAAAACAGGTTAAATAGTTTGAAACTTCTATTTTATTTGGCTATGATAGAATAAAATTGTCTTTCCAGCCTAAGCTGGGGAGAACAGGAGAAAACACATATTAAATGTATTATTGCAGCCTTATGTTCCACTTCTGAAGGGCAACTGTTGAGTGCTGGATCATCCTGTCACCTCAAACCAAAAGCTATCCCTCTTTGAAATGTTTACTGTAGAAGACAGGAAATCTGTTTGCAATCTTAACCACAGACCAAACTTTTCAAAAGATGTCTCTAGTGTTGAAGCATAAAGATAATCTTGTAGCTAAGGCACGGGACTGGAATTTTGACATCACATCTCAGCTGCCAGAGTGGCTATATATGACCATGGCAAGACATGCAGAGCCAGATATAAATAAAAATGCCTAAAATAAAGATTCAGAAGTACTCCTGTGGCAGATGATAGGTGCCTGCATCAAAATTTGTAATGTGACAACCTTCATTTTGTGGATGCTTAAATTCCATAGGCACTTTTCTCTTTTGGTCAAGATTCCCTACACTGTATGTGTGGTACCTCTCATTGTGATCCACCATCTCACTTTCAAGCTCCCTCCTAAGCATGTTTTTCTTCTGTGTGAGGTACTCATGGGAGCTGAGGATTCAGACAGCTGATCTTACATCAGCAAAACCAAATCAATGAAAAAATATGGCTGCTGTCTTTCACAACAGTGTGACTGGCAGAGCTGTTTTCCTTATCTATCCCTCAGAACAGTGTTCTCAGAACTTTGGTAAGTATGACCTTTTTGTGGATTCATCCACTCTTGTAGGATGAACCCCCTCTCTCTGTCCATCACATTGCAGTTGCAATTACTAAGGACACAAATACTTTTAATTTAATTGTTTAAATTAAGAGAGTAACAACTGGTTGTAAATTTTTGCTTCTGATACTTCGCAGTAGTTAGCTGCCCCTGGCTAGTATAAAAATTCTACAATGCCTCTGACCCACCTATGGCCCATTTGGTGATTAACTTACTGCTTAGACTAAGCTACAGGTTACATCATCTGCCAAGGCAATTTGACATTTACTATAGAATCAAATGCTGAATTGTGAAGATTTCTCTTGAAACCACAGACTTGGGCACAGCTCTGTCTAATAAGTTTAAGTCTTTCTTCTTAACTTGTTCTTCCCATATTGCAGCCTTTTCCTCCCACCACAGACAGAATCATGTGCAGCAGGGATGTTTTCAGAATAAACTTCCAAGAATAAACTCCCAGGAGGTTACCTCTGTACAAGTTAACACTAAGCTCTGCAGAAAATTCTATCAGCCTGAAATGTGTGTCCTGAGAAGTGAGCTGTCTCCCCATTAGCTACAAGAGAAGCTTAGGTATCCAGTTTGGACTAACGTCATAAGGCTGAAGGCAGACTGGACTGTCTTAAGACTTTAATCTCTTCAGGAAAAGTACTGTCTTTATTATGTGCCACATACTTCCACAAAATGTCCATAATCTTGATAGGAGCTTCTGTGGCAACAAACAGCAATTAAGGTGTTGTTATTAAAAATTATGACTTCTCTAAGTTTATGCATTATTTTCAGCAATACATTTTAATAGCAAAAAGCACTAATGAGCATTTTCTACTCGTTGCCCACCACAGAAAAAAGGTAGCTGCTAATTTTTTATTTCATTTGTCCAACTGGACCCACTGGTATGAATTAAGTTCTCAGATCAAGATGAGATTAGCTTAAGTAAACACAGTTAAGCATAGTTCATGAATCTCATACCAAAGCTGTAAAGTGCAGTTCCTCCATTCTGACCCCAAGGAGGTCTGTATGGGGTTTATAAGCTCTTGTGTTTTACAAGCCCTTCTTCAAATGCTGTGTTTGATACAGTTGTTCAATGCTTAAGAACACTACATTGTTACTGGATGTTCGTCCCAATTCAAAATACCACGACATTAAACATTTTCAGCCAAACATAACGTCTAGAGAATGTTCCACATGTTTGGCCCACAGAGAAAAGTTTATAACACTATTGCAATTACATCCTCTACAGATGGCACATGCTGTATGGATTACAGTGTTGCTTGTTCTGTTGCTGTGGACTTGGTTTGAATTGTCTGTGAAACATTGGAACCATAAATCAATTCTTCTCCCTTTCAAAGAAAAGAAAAAATATTTCAAAGGGAATTTTGTGCAAAATGGCAAGGGTCAGGGAGGCTAGGGTAACCTTCCACTTTGTATCAAGGAGAGGAGGCCTTCTGAATAAAACAAAGAAGAGGAAGCCACCTGAATAAAACAACTTTTTTCTCCTGACCTCATACATCAGAAAGAAAATCTCCATTGGAACAAACTATAATGGAAGGCAGACTACATTCAACCATGTCTTGTATAGATCTCCAGGGCTGGCAACTGTCCTCAAGAACAGCTTTACCAGCCTCAGTGGAAGACTAAGCCAAACTCTGTATCTAACACACACTCTTTAAACGCAAACTGTTTGTGGCTAGAAGGATTGCAAAATATTATAACAAAATTATTTTCAAGCTGAGTGTTGAACCAGATGACAAGGTAATGTCATGGCTCTCGATTAAGCCTTATATAACTGTTTTGGTGTATGGTAACATTAAATGTCAGTTACTCTCACTAACATTTATCTTTAATACGTGAACTGATCATTAGAATTACTGTATTTAGAGAAACTCTTTTGATAAAAATGTCAAATGATTTTTGCAAAATTCTATCTTTTAATCTTGATCTTGTGTTGCAATTATTCCCAGACCTTATTGTGGTTTCCTGTACAAAATTATATCCTTAAGCATACCAGTTCAGCATTTAATACAGACACAGGATAATAAAAAGTCAGCAGCAGGAGACAATATGTTTTATATGTGCAGTTAACTTTACACAGTGCTGGAAAATATTGGCAAGTGGCACTTAATTATGGTACCCCTGGATTCTTACAACCTATCACAAAGAACACAAAGGCACAAAGCACTGATTTACTCTGGTTACTTTTAGGAACCCCTTTTCAGAGGTACAGGCATCTTAGAATGCAATTTCAAAATGTTCTAATTTTGCTAATACAATTATTCTTTCTTGTTTGAGTTCTTTGTTTACTTTTAATCAATTTCTGATTAATGATAGTATCAAAAGTGGTTTCATTTGAGACATCTGAGAAATAACTCCAGATAGATCTAATTCCAATTCTTTTACCATGTTGGCTCTGGGTCTGTAAGATTCAAACAATACCAAAGGTAGAGGATTTTCTGTTCCACTATACAATATCTAGATCTGGAAATAGGAGCAGCATTGGAAAGAACCCTATGAAACGAAAGGCAGGGTACAGAGAAACCAACAGTAGGACATTTAAGTTTGTGGCCCATTGAGACTACATCCTAACATGGAACTGCTGGAAATGCTGGGCTGCAAGTTATTCAGAAAAAGAAATGAAGAAATCATCTGATGGTCAAACTTTCCTATTTTCTACTTAGTGGTGCACTCAGATTCCAGTGATTTATTCCCATCTAGCTAATATTGACCAAACCCGTATGCAGAAACTGTATGTCATTTATTTCACATCCTGATAAAATGTTCTACCAAGAAATGAAACTAGCTTAGCACAGTCATATCTCTAGCTAAATGCAATGAAATCAAAAACATATCAGCTGACAGTAATGTGCTGCTTTAGTAGCTTGTGCAAGAATAATTTTATATATCTACATAAAGAAAAATACTTGGGACAGTAAACACCTTCTAAAAATTGTAACTGCAACCTACACTGTAGCATGCCAGTGTACAGTGTACTCCCTCACTGTCTGAAAAAGACTAGCTCATGGTCTGATTCAAAGGTCCCTGGAGGTACTAAAGGAAATTCTGGAAAATATTTGATCAAAATTTTCAGCTAAAGGTTAAAATGGGGAAAAGGGATGGCTGTAAAATACCTTATTCTCATTTATTAAAAATGTTTACCACCTACAAAAAAGCATCTAGAGGAAATGACTGACTTTTCTGTAGATTGTAGGCTGATAATTTTCTTAGTTTTATGACTGAATATTATTAGGAAAGTAAATCCATAATATGATAATCCCATATGGATTCCACAAAACTTGATAATGCTGTACTTTCAATAGTATGAATGTATCTTAAAAAATATTGCCTTTACTTTCACTGAGCGCTACAGACAGCATTACAGCTCAAACACTGTCTTTAGTAAACAACATTTTTGTTGCTACTCTGGGAGAAATGTGCTATTGAGTTATTATTAGAGTCAATACTGCTAACTTTTGAGTCACACATGGAGGAAGAGGCCAACATTTTTTCTTACCAGCCCCATAGTTTGACTTTATTGACAACATTTTAGTTTTGCCAGCTTGATTTAAAAATACTGACATTTGTCTCATTGAAAAAACTTCAGAAAAACAGCCATTCCTGCCATTCTCTTTTTAATTTTCTTATTACTACCAGGACTGCATGTAGCCACAAAATTGCTGTTGGCAATTCAGAAGCACATCTTCTCCTGCCGTCTGGAGATGTTGAGTGTGCATGACACAAGGCCATGTTCATGGGTCTACAGTTCTGTTAGACCCTCTTGCTGAATCCATCCTGACTAGCAGAATAAAAAGTATTGGGATTTGTTTTGCGTTTGGATGTTTTTTAGTAAATTTACACTTGGTTTCAGTTCTGAAAGAAGCAACAGAGAAACCTTTGACCAGACCCTTCTCTGACATGAGATACTGTTCCACTTTAGTGGCATTTATGCTGATTTATACCTGATCAGGATCTGTTTCAGCATGTCTGTGTTAACTCCAAGGCAGAATCTGAATCTGTGTTTAGCTCTCCTGCACAATGAAAGCTGCAAGCTGAGCATAACGAAAAAGAAATCGCCACGTGAGAAGCTGGTATGTGTTTGTCTTCTAGCCTCACTCAAAGAAAAATGGGTGTTGTCTTTGCACACAAGAAGGTGCTTTCAAAGGTCAAAATGGAATTCACAGAAAATGAAGACAGCACAGATTTAAAGCTACATAAACCAAAAAAATTTTAAGATTTAGATTCTTCACCCAGAAAAAGTAATGAAAAGTTCTTTGTGCCAAGCTTGCACTAAAAACTTGGAGGAAAAGAAAGGAATTCTGCCCTGTATCAGCCTGCTAGGAACGCCCCGGTATGTACCTGCACTCACAGAAGTATATGGCTCAAGGAAAACTCACCATCTTACGTTCTTAGTCTCCTTCATATTAAAAGAGAAAAAAAATTATGCCACTGGGTGTTCCCTGCTGTCATAAAGTAAATAGTACATGCTGAGCCAGGTATTTTATGAAGAATTTGCAGTTAGGCTGGCAGCCCAAAAGATGAATCCTTGTTTTCCAGACATTAGTTTAGTAGATTATGGCACATTAAAATTGATTCTTTATTTTGTTTATACTTTGCTAAAAATGAATTACAATTTGAGAATGCATGCATACTTTTCTTTAGCCATTTAGGAGAACCATTACAATATAACCAGTTAGTGTAATTTCACACTACTAGAAAAGCAGGATGCAAATATTGATCCTCACCATATAAACTGATGTTAGCCAATCTAGCATTTGCTTATGGCATCTGGAAGAATGGTATCCTCCTTTGTAGGAATGATACTGTAATGCTGTGTTTTTATCTTTAATTACAATGCACAGTCTGTCAAACCACAAAGATGTAAATAGTTAAACTTTACTTTGATCCTTTAACATGGTTCTATCTCATTAAGCAGATATATTTACAGTTTCCACTTCCTTTTCAGAGACAATATATCTTTGTTTTTCCTACATTTTAATTAAATAAAAAGTGTGCTAGATAGGAAACTCTTTCCTGAAGTACATTTTTAAACCTGCTAGTTCAGATGATACAGATTTATAGATATAGGTTCATCTGATTTATCTTTAGCCATCTACATGGCAACTGGGACCCCTCTTTATTCAGTGTGCAAAGTAACATTTAAGGATGGTAACTCCATCACTCCAGAGGTGACATCCTCCTTCCATCAGAGGGAGTCACTCAGACTAAGGCAATAGGTGAGAAAAATGTCACCCTTAGTTTTCCAATAAAATGCAATGTGTACTTTCAGATATACTGATGGGCATTCTTTGGACACAGGACACTTCTGTAGCCATGAAAAAACCCAACATTAAAATCAAGTGATGCATAATTTCACCACTCTACAGTTTCTGTGGGAAGCATTTTGCAGAACCAATACACACAACTCCACAAAATTTACAGTTCTTTAACTGAGCATAAACAGAATGAGTAAGGGAGATTACAAAATACCTCTGAGATGTCTACGCTTTGGATATCCCTGCGGAAGTTACTTATAAGCATGTATCTATTCTGAAAACTAAAATCTTGCTCCTACTACTTCTTACATACAGTCTCAAGAAGCAGAGAGCCAAGCAGAGAGCCAAGAGGAGTTCTGTTCTGCCCATGAAGAGGCACACGGCATTTGAATAAACTGTGCATTTTCAGCAAGTTAAATCTACCTGAAGCATTTGCAGACCCTTAAGTGTAAGGCAGTTTAGATCTCTATCATGTGGAAATTACACTGAAATATAACATTGAGCCTATAATAAGAGCATTAATAGACAGTTAAATTTACACAAGCAAAAGCTGAAACAGATGTCTTCAAAATTCCAAATTGGCTGTCGATTTTTGTTTTATAATAGCTGTTGGATCTTAAACTACTACTGAGAGGACAGGCTGGCTTGATGGGGTAGAAAGAATTCATCAAAAAGGCACTGAATAAACCAAGAAGGCTGAGAAGAAAAATTGTTAAAAATGAGAGAGTATATTGAAAATCACAGCTATTTTTTCTCTTATTCTTCTACTGCTCTTTATTGTTTGTAGTGAAAAGATACGGTATATGAAACTCTAAAGAGTTCAATGAAATATGTTAGGAGCAAGCTGCATTTAACACCAATTAATCATGTCAAGATGTACAGCAGTGTGCTATTAACCCACTTCTGAAGATACTGAAGCCTCTCAGCCTTTGGTCTCCAGGCTCACATCATATCCAAGTATACCAGCAATCTGCTAATGCACACCCTTGTTGTGGCTTATTATTGTATGTCTCAGTGTGGCTTCCACATGTTTCAGTTTTAAAACTGTCTGACATTTTTGGTTGAGTATGTTGTGGCTAAACATGTGCAGGAGCAGTTTTTCCAAAATTATGCATTTAGTTATTTTAAAATGTTTGTTTCCCCGAGTAGCCAAAGGTACCAGTCCACAACAACTACAGGGTGGATTGGGAGGGCTTGCAAAATTACATTTCAAAAAACAATGCAATATTTGAGTTAGAGAAGTGTGGAACAACATCTGAAAGCAGTAGCTTCCTCTTTTTTTTTTTTTTTTTAGTTTTATTTGTATTTTTTCATTTGCACTACTGTAATTTGAAAAAGAACCAAATGGGTTTCTCAAATATTATGAAAACAAATGTGCTGCTGGATTGAATACCTAAGTGTCAGACTGGGAAAACATTTTTACAACCACATTATAATTCCCTGAAAGATATCAAATGTCTTATTACTGAGTGGGGAATAACTCAGGTTTTAAAGCAGTTCTGTTCTGGTTTGCATTGTTGCACCCATGCCTAGAGCTTCAGCAGTGTTTCAGTGTGCAAAAGGGCAAATATATTAGGATACCATCATAGCTTGTGGAACTCTTGTGATCTGAATGGAAGAGTCTTTGACTTTTGGATGATTTTCTTTTATGCTCCTATCATGTTTTAAGGCAGTTTTTTTCAGCACTTTGGAACATTCAATTTGTTTGTTTGTCTTCATATTTTTCTACTTCTTTTCTTAGCTTTTTCATTTTTTTTTTTTTCACCCATTTAGGCCATTCCTATTCAAAGGTTCTCTTTCTACTAGAAATGAAGCAGAACTGATTGACAGTCAATAATAATCCCTATAAAATATCTCTGCACCTATTTCTCACTTTTATCCTTATCCTTCTTCTTCCTTACTGCCACTTCACTTCAGCCAGTTTAATTACATCCAATTCTTATTCTCATTTTTCAGCATTTCTTTACTTACATGCAAAGACCCCCATTTCCTTCCTTTTGATCTTACTTTTAGTCCTTACTGCAATCAAATTAAATTCGGACTGCTTACTTCCCCACCCACTCCGCTTTACTGAGTTGCTTGCAAAGCAGTAGTTATGCTGTCAGATGCAAATGCCTCACAGCCATCCCAGTGAAGCTGCAATATTATCAGTTGAGGATAACATTGCTAAACTGTTGCACTTCAAGACCACGCCAGATCACAGCAACTGTTTACCACTAAAAAAAATGCATGCACCAAAAGACAACCCATAACCAGGCTATTCTTTGCTTTAAAAATGGTATATACTTTCTCTTTCTACTTACTTAGGTATGGTCTTCATACCATTTCCCTATAGAAGTGACAGCTGACCAACAAGAAGTACAGATGAAAGAAGACTGGAATCCATATATTTATGGCCATTCCTGAGTCCACAAAAACTGAAAGGAGCACCACTTTGTTCAGTGTATGTTGGATGATTCACACTTCTGCAGGATTTGGCCAGTCCACACAGAAATGGAAAAAGAAATTCCACACAACATAGTTGATTTTTATGCAATAAACAAGATGCGCAACATTAAATTTCTAAAGAAATTATTTAAAGTTGCACTTAATTTGCCTGAAAATGTAAACAAAGAATTATAGGAATAGAAAAGGCTTTTGTAGAATTAATAGCTCTTGATCATGGCTAAATGTTTTAAATAAAGCACTATAATACTTTCATTTTATTCTGATCTATTAGAACTACAAAACCCGCCTGTTTTCTTAAAGAATGGATCAATACTAAAAGGCAGGCATCATTCTTTGAACACTGTTCAAGCAAGCAACAATGCAACCCAAAATCAGATTTCCACATACACTGCAGAACATCCCAATTAGTTTCCTGAAACTGAGCAGCTTCAAAAAGAGAAATACTCAGAGAATGGAAAGGTGTGAACAGTGTTTACATCTGCACATGCCAATACATTTACATATAGTATTTATGATTCCAGATACACACCTTGACGCAAAATTGTCACCCTTGTTACATAAACTTACAGGTACAGTCTGAAAGGCCTGGTGGGGACTTCTAGTCTATGTCTCTTTCTAAATCAGAACCAGTTCTTCCCTTTATCATTCCTGAATGATGCCTTTTGGACCCAATTTTTAAATTGTTCAGTAATGTAGATCCCAGAATTAGCTCAAAAAAATCTGCTTTAGGATTTATCTATCTTTAGAAACTGCAAGATTTCTTTTTCCTGTTCACCTTAAATTTCCCATACTGTTACACAAACCTATCAACTTAACAGTGTATTTCCTTATTTTTAATAACCTTTCACATTTTTAAAAACATAATAATGTATTTCTGCCTTCTCTTCTAGGTAAGTCTAATTAATCACAACTACTTAGTCTTTACTTATTGAGCATCCCCAGGCTTGGATGAGCAGAAATACTTTGATCCATTACCTAATGCTAACCAGCCATACCACAGGAAAAACTGAATTATGTTAAATAGAATTCCATTTCATACTGAACTCTGCAGTTCTTAGCACAGCTTCCATTGAGTCCTATGGAAGTTTACAACACTCCAGAGGTTCTCTGTACAGGATAGTTAAAAAATGAAGTATATTAATTTGAATAAAAGTATAAAATCAGTATACCTTTTATTTTTCAAAATACAAGAGACTGCAAAAACATGTTTAACAGAATCTATATAGATATGGACTGTAACCCATTACATTAAAATCTATTACTTATTTCCGTCTTGACCTATTCCTTTGCCTCTTAAAATTGCTTTGGGAAATTCGGTTGCCTGTATCATTGTTAAACAGTAAAACATGTTGGCCAAACTTAGACTTTCCAGCTAGAATAACTTGCAAGCTGCTATGATGCAGGTCCACCAAAACTGTACAGCAGATGGTCTGCAAAATGTCTACCTGAGACTGAAGCTGTTGAAGCAAAGCATGATATTACTGCTCTTGGAATGACAAGACAGTTTTTTGCCTAAGTTAAATTGTTGGATGACTCACTGATGGGCTTACGTCACGTGCACTAATTTAATCAGTCAGGTTTGGCTAAATTAAAAGCTACATATCATGAAGTGGCTTTAATTGGTCTTCCACTTGCATAGAAATTTAACATTAAAGCAAGAAATTTTTTTCAGTTTCCTAAGAATCAACACACAATATTTAAGGTTTTAGCTAATAAGAAACTACTAGCTTAATAATATATGAAAGAAAGCCCATTATTTCCATGAGTCTTTTTCTTGCACTGAAAACATTAGCTTTATTCTCTAATTAAGTACTTGCTTCTACCACTCTATATCCTACCTCCCACTGTAGAAAGAGGAAAACAGACTGAGAATGGAAAAAAAAACAACTTGAGGAAGATTTAAACCCCAAAATAATGGAGCCTGGATGGGAATGGACAAGGTTAAGATGCAAACAAATTAAGTTGGTAACCATTATTGCATCTGCAGACAGGCAGTGTTCAGTACTCACTGACAAGTCATGATGTTGCAGACAGCATAACCAAGATCAGTGAGTCCAGTACTTTATGTTTTGTGAAAGGATGGAAGGACTCTATTTAATTGTGAGCCCACTCAAACATTGTGGTTGTCACGTTTGTTTTCTTTCTAGAATAATGAAAGAGGGAGAAAACCCTGCTGTAAAAGTGAATTAAAAATGAAAACAAATACAAAAAGACACAAAGCAAAAGGGAAAGTGTGATTTCAGAGTCACAGTGCAGAACTACACCAAGTTCCAAAATACATCATAAATTATGATTCAAGACTGCTTGTGCTAGTATGAATGATATGATAATACACAAAGACACAAAGGAATAAGAGTTACTGAAAACCTACACTGCATATCACACAAGTAGAAAACAGGAATAACCTAATTTATTATATACCTGATAAATACCAAAAGATGGTCTGCTCAAACCTTTCAGTGCTGTATGTGAGCATCTTTTGGCCACGCATTAAAAAATGTGATTGACAGTCTCATGTCTGTTCTCCTGTCTTCTCCTAGCTGAGCTGTAGAAGCAGTGGATTGTTTGGGTTTGGAATTGTCCATGTGTTATCCTATATTGCACATGTGTATACATCTCAGTCAGCACTAGAAAAGTCAAGGTCAAAGAAATATGTCTTGCATTAGAATTAGAAGTCAATGAGTTTTGTGATTGTTATTAGACCACACCATAGTTTTGGTCTGTTACAGACATGTTTCCTGCATGAAAGAGAACTGGCACAAAGGAATTTCTTATAATTACATTCAAATATGACAAATAGGATCTTTGTCCTGGAGTTTTTGGAGGTCATCAACTAGCCTAGCCCAGACAAGCATAATCTGACAGCCAGAGAAGCACAGAGACAACTCTCCAAAGGTACATTGTAGGTCACTGCCCGGTTTTTAGGGTTAAGACAGTTTACTAGTATAGGCAGGGGTCATATGATGCTGGTTGGGAACAGTCTCAGTGCCTGGAGATATTCCACTAAATGACAGAGGATGGACGGGAGAAGTACAGGGACCTGGCAATCATAAAGTGGTACCACACACATTTGACTGTCATGCCAGTCTGCAAAATACCCTTGCTATAAGTAAGTTCACCGGTCACTGAAAAAAAAGATAATTGAGAGGACTTAGTATATCAAGCTCAAGAAATACAGCACTCATCGGTGTGTAAAATACCATTTTTTTCTCTTAAAAAGCATTTTTTTTCAGCTGTAAATGAAGCAAAGGAAGCTCCACTATTGAAAAATAGAGATGTGATTAACTTGCCATGTAGAATCATAGAATGGTTTGGGTTGGAAGGGACCTTTAAAGATCATCGAGTCCAATCCCCCTGCCATGGGCAGGGACACCTTCCACTTGACCAGGTTGCTCAAAGCCCCATCCAGCCTGGCCTGGAACACTTCCAGGGATGGGGCATCCACAGCTCCTCTGGGCAACCTGTTCCAGTGCCTCACCACCCTCACAGTGAAGAACTTCTTCCTTACATCTAATCTAAATCTACCCTCTTAAAGTTTAAAGCTGTTACCCCTTGTCCTATGACTACATGCCCTTGTAAAAAGTCCTTTTCCAGCATTCTTGTAGGCCCCCTTAAGGCACCAGAAGGCTGCTGTAAGGTCTGCCTGGAGCCTTCTCTTCTCCAGGCTGAACAACCCCAACTTTCTCAGCCTGTCTTGATAAGAGAGGTCCTCCAGCCCTCAGATCATCTTCATGGCCCTCCTCTGGACTCGCTCCAACAGGTCCCTGTCTTTCTTATGTTAGGGGCCCCAGAGCTGAACATAGTACTCCAGGTGGGGTGTCACGAGAGCAGAGCAGAGGGGGACAATCACCTCCCTCAAGCTGCTGGTCATGCTTCTTTTGATGTGGCCCAGGATATGGTTGGCTTTCTGGGCTGCGAGAGCACATTGCCAGCTCATATTCAGTTTTTCATCCACCAATACCCCCAAGTCCTTCTCTGCATGGCTGCTGTCAATCCATTCATTGCCCAGCCTGTATTTGTGCTTGGGATTGCCCTGGTCCATGTGCAGGACCTTGCACTTGGCCTTGTTGAACTTCATGAGGTTCACACAGGCCCCTCTCTCAAGCCTGTCAAGGTCCCTCTGGATGGCATCCCTTCCCTCCAGTGTGTTGACTGTACCACTCAGCTTGGTGTTGCCAGCAAACTTGTTGAGGGTGCGCTCAATCCCTCTGTCTGTGTTGTTGACTTGTGCAGCAGCTGATTTTGGCAACAGAGAAGGGTTGAATGCCACATTTTGAGCTCCACCTTTTTGCCATACCTCTGCCAAAACCAGATCAGTTTCTACAGTCATTTTTCACTATGCCCAATCCCACACATTAGAAAATCCTTACTGATTTTTACAGACTTTCTCACATCTTATACATAAAGTTGGGTATAAGCACATCATCGGGAATAGATATGAACTGATGATGACTGTTCACTTTTATTTGATGGCCATAAGGCAAACTAAAGCAAAAGTCACCGAATACGAAAAATAGAGAGCAGAGATAGAAAGAAAAGGAATACAAAGTCATTGCTGTGGGTGATATGTTACTTTGGACTTCCATCCAAAAAAACAAACAGAGGGTATTTTTTTGCCCTGTTTGTACATACAAAAAACTTCGTTCTTTTCCAATTCTTGTTGCATATCTCTGAAAAATATTACAGAAACAGAAAAAGTATAAATATATGGAGAGACATGCAGTCGCTCCCCTGGAAATAGCAGCTCAGATCAGATAAAGCAGCAGTAAATCCAAACTGCCACCTAATATGTTAACTTTTTCAAACCTTAACGGGTTTGATAATGTTATTGTTGTATATTTCTAAAATTATTTTCCTTCTTAGGTCTCATTCTAAAAATCACATGAAGACAGGCATTGTCCAAAGGTTTTGCACGTATTTAGTTCTGGACAGACAGACAAAAATAACTTCTCTCCTTGTGATCTATTAACACGTCTAATTTTAATATTTTTCCAGTTTGGTTTTAGCTTAAATAATAAAATAAAAATATTTCAGAATGCACACACCCTTTTGTTATTTTAGGTATTCATTCTCTGCTAATCACAAGGGTATCTCAGGTGCTTTTAACACTAAATATATCCCTTGGGTATTCTTTTAACACTAAATATGTCCCTCAGGTATTCTAAATATGAGATTGTCTGTGTTATGCCCTTTAAAAGGAAAAAAGCACACAGAAGTGGGTACATGTCATAAGAGTTAAGGCAAAATGCAAGTGAGCATAGTGGTTTTGTTCTCTGTCAATAGAGTCCTGCAATAACTACCTGCAATACTCTAGCTTTTCGTCTCATTCTGTCATAAGTGTGGCCAATACTCTGAGATGTCCTGACTCCCAGCCCAGTGCTATAATCATGCTTGTAACAACTTACTCACAGAGTATGTACATATATGTATATATGTGATGTCTCTCTGTATATAACGTACACACCCATCTCAAAAGCCATTGATATGCCACTTGTAGTTCACTTATCAGATACTAAAAAAGTAATGGTTCAGAAAAAAAGTTATGGGATTTACATTTTAACCACCATAGTCCTCAACTACGATAAGTCAGCATACCTCTAAGTCTAAATTTCACTGATTTACACTGGCCAAAGTCTGCTCTCAATGCTTGTAAAAAGGCACTCCATATGCAAAACAGCCTGGTTTATACTAGTGCTATATTCCATCAATGAACTTTACAGTAATTTTTATTCTCCTAAGCACAATTACAGTCATTAATAAAACCATAACGACCTATGTGGATTCTTAATAAATATAGCATAGCCCTATATTTAGATGCTTTGCTCTATTTGCAAACTGTTCCTTATATTATCTAAGAGATTCATGCCTCATGTAACTTATGTAGAAGGTCAGATTCTATGTTTAATTTCTTCTTTCCTGTGTTCTCTGTATTGACAGATAGTTTTCTTACTTAGCTGGAAAGCTGAAAAGGGAGTTTTCCTGTGAGGTCCAAGTAGGAACCAGTATTGATCCACTTAAGAAAAGCCAACATAACAGAAAGAAAAGATGAATTAAATTTAAACAGACAGTGTCAATTTATGGGACAGGCCCAAGCCTTTGTCTTTTTCCCCTTTGGAAGTAAGGCAATTAATAGCCACCTCAGAATATTACTTATAACTTGCTCCCTGTGGCTGTGCACAGACAGTGGAAGATGAAGCTGATTCCCTTTGGACTGCCCCAGAACAGATCCAGTGTACATCCATTATCTGGACTTCCAGTAGTGGAAAACCACTGAAGTAATTATGGACTATAACTATGTAAAATTTTGACATTTTATTAAGGAATTTATACTACATTCAAGTTTGCATGGAAAGGTCCTTTTTGCTGAGACAGTTAAAAACACTTCTGCCTGGGTATCCACTGCCAAGCATGTAGCAAGCTAAGAGAAACACACATAACTTTATATGTAAAGCTTTAAAAAAATGACAATTTTAAACTACACAGTGAGCTAGAAAAAAAGAAATAATTGTCAAACATGTTTCCAGGGTTTGTCCATCTACTTCAGAAGCAAGGTAAGACACTGAAGAGAAAAAGCCTTAAAAAGGGAGGGATTAGACTTAAGCATACATGGTCTAGATTTTAGTTCTAATACGGACTGTCATTAGCTCAGCAGTCAACTAACAACAAACTTTGCAGACAGGGGCAGTCTGATACACATACAGTTTTTAGGGAAAAGACATACACGTTTTATGAGCAATGTGTAAGTTTACATGAAACCTAGCAAAAGAAAAAACTGTAAATTTCATCAATGGATAACAGGAACAGCAAATGCTGCTGTGATGATTTGTGCTGGAAAACATTAAGATAATATTCATTTTTAAAAGTACCGATATCTTGGCATTAAATTCACTGGCACTTTTTAGTCCATATTACTAACTATGGAATAAAGAACAAACAAGGATTTGATCATCACTACCTGTTCTGTGTAGTTTTTATTTACATATGCAAATACAGTTTCAAAGTTGTATTAAAAATTTTTACTAGGGAATTGCCAGATTATACCCAAATCACACGTTTATTGTTCATTTTGCAGTACTAGTTGTCACTTCCTCAGGCATGAAGCCATGTAGGGGAGTCAAAGGAACAGGTGAAAACCTTGTTTTTCCTTTAAGAATCAGGTTTATTTTAGCATTTGTACCTTCACAGAAAAACCTTGAACTTAAAGTCAGAAGACTTAAGCAGCAAAAGACATAAAATCCCAGAACACATTTTATTACATTTTTCAATTTTCAAGACAGTCATTTCAGTGAGGCAGAATTACTGAGTTTTGAGTGTCTGAAAGAATTTCATATATCTAATTGCTGCATGAATTATGTCTGGGGTAATGAAACAGAAATCCAAGTGGAACAGCAACTATATTTTTGCTCCTCTGAAGTGACTCAAAATCTTGTTAACACAGCTAAAGGGGCCATATTGAAATGAATCTTCAGAGTCAGGGATCTGCTAGAATTCCAGGCATCCATATAACTGTTCTGTATTCCAAATGCTTTTTTTAAACAAAAAGCAATAACCAGAATAAGCAAAAAAATGGAGATCTAGATCCCAGCCAAAAGCAATTTCCTTATCATATTAAAAGTGAGATGCCAGGTTTCAAAGTTGTGTGATTGAAGACAGAAAGAAATTAACCTGCTTCAGAAGGAATTTAAAAGCCCTTGTCCTTAATTTTCACGATCACACACAATCTGTGCATTCAGTAACTGGCAAAACTGACAAGGAATAAGACAATGGGAAGGATGATTTCCTTGCATTCTGGCACTTGGGTGTCCTGAACATAATTTCTAATTTAGACTTTCTATGTAACCGAAGGCAATTATTTCACAGCACTCTCTGCCTCAATTTTCACAAAAAATATGAGGCAATACCTCCAAATTTCATACAAGCTTTCTGAGGATAAAATTCATTCACATGAAATGTTCTGACACTACAAAACTGGGGGCTGTGTACCTTGTTTGCCATTACAGTGAAAGGATACAAAGGTCATTTTTTTGCAAGAGGCTGAAACAGGGGCTATGTATCAATACCACACTGGCATGTCATGATGACAGGCCATTTTTTTTATTAGTCTTCTAAAACAAGAAAGAAGTGACTAAAATAGGAATCTCTAAAGTGATTCCTATGCCTTCTACCATAAACTCCCCCCTGTAACCGGTATGATCTTGTTAGAGCACAGCACAAGTCTCTTAGAGCCAGAATCCTCTCTGAGCCTGCAAATTAGGCTCCTTTACAGTACTCCAGTTGGAAAGAGATGATCTTGTTGGAAAGCTCAGAGAAGGATCATAATGCTTTGCATCAACTTGTCTGGAATATCTTGACTCAATGACTTAATACAAACAAAGCCTTGTCTTTCTAACCTGCTACGCAAGTGCCAAAACGTACAACCTATTCTGAATCAAAATGAAATAGATAAAAGCAGCATGGTTCTAGAGTTATTTACTATTCACTTGTTTAGGTCACTTCCTCTCCCTTGCTCTTCATGTATATCTTCTTACAATCCAAAGATAAAATGAGCTGTGCAAACTTTGAGGCTACTCCATCTGTCAGAGAGTCTTCAGAAACAGCAGAAATCTGCCCTGTGTCTGTGTCGGCAGGCATGGGATTGGAAAGACAAATGTTGTCATAACCTCCACCCACTGGAATCTGGTTGTTGGTTTAGTTAACACATCCTCTGGCTATTTGAACTGGTCACTCAAGAAGTCAACAGTAAGTCAAGTTGTCATGCATTCCTTATTAGTCATTTCCTCCCACAGCTGGATTGTCTGCATTCATGTTTACAAATCAGCTGAAATCTTGTTTGTGCTTTGAGAATGAACTGAAGACATTAGAGGAGTATCTACTGTTCAACTCACAAACTAAGTAGATTTAGGTTCCCCCATGCAGGCAAACACCACCAATTTGCTGTTTGCCACCTGTCTTGCTACTGCTGATTTGCATGGGTTTTTCACTATTCGATTATTCTGATTATTTCTTTTTTTTTTTTTTTTTTCCAGAGAGGGGGGAGGGGCACACTCACGAATGACACATCCTCTGATCCCTTCTATGTAAAGTACCCAGGCAGGAATCTCAGCTATTTTCAGTGAAGGAAATGTTTGAGTTATTTCATATAGTTTTTCCTTGACATGGTAGCACTGAGACGTTATGTTTTTTAATAGAAAGAAAGATGTGCATACAATGACTTTTTTGTCTTAATGCAGCAGCTCTTGCTGCACAATATTTCCAGCTATCTGGGCAACTGTTGAGACTGTGAGTCAACATAACTGCTTACTTGTGCTTACTTTCACAGAACAGAATAAAAATTCTACTTTTAGGAACTTCTTCACTTTACTGAATGCAGAACAGGCAGCATATGAAAGCAGGCAAAATGGACATGATATGAAGGAGGAATCTGGAAAATTTATAGCCAAATCCAGCTCATTATTTATGTTATTTCTCTTGAAGTACTGCATTTGTTGGCAAAATTACTCTTTCTCTTCCCTCTAAAGAGTTACCTGAAATACCTGACTAGTATGTCAGTCTTTTCCACAAAGATCTTTGCTCATTAAACACAGAAGACTTCTTCTATCAATTTGGTTTTTTTCCTCAAGTATTCTCGCTGGTCCTATCTGGTTTTTGACATCCAAAAATAATTTAATTCTGTTAAGAATTCCTGGAGATAATGTAGAATTGCTTGTAGAAAAGCAGAATACACCTGTCTTAAAACAAAAGCAGAAACAAATAAAAATCTCCAATAGGTAAATTTTGTTAATCTACTCTGAAAGGCACACTACTTATGCATTAGTCAGAACACATTTATGAATATGTCCTTTAAATATATAAAAAAATACTTTAGAAATAGATACTACCTAACCATCATCTTTTTGGAGAAGGGTTTGTATTCTACTTCTACTTTTTATGACATCCTTTTCCCAAGAGATTAATAAATAGAATGCAGCAGCTGTGAAGGTCAGACATGTCTACTGAGTTGAAACAACTGAATCCAAGACTCACACCCATTTTTTAGAATAGTTAGCCATATATTGCTCTTTGACTTTAGCTGCAGATAGAAATGGCAAGACTGGCTGGTGCTAAGCTGGGAACCCAGAGACTGAGGAATCCAAGCATATCATCCATAAGTGGGAATTCTGACTAATGCTCAGTTTTACAGCACTTGCTTATACAAAAACAAACCCTGTGGTAGAAGCAGGGACAGTTCTCAAGGGCAACATCTGAGTGCTTAATCTGTACAACAATCTTTTTCCCTACAGTCCCCCCAGTTCCATCACTGACCGATAATTGACTGACTGACTTACTATTACCAGGTTCTATAGGTAAGCTAAGAGATGCACACTAACTCACATCACTGCCTAACAATTATGTATTTCCAAGGTCAGGACCCACCCACCAACTAACTGAAGATAAGGCTTCTCTAACTATCATGGGGAAATTTCATTGATTGCCTCTGCTTTAACATGAAAAGTGATATTTCATATTATTACTTTATGCTAAAGCTCCTCAGAAGGCTTCTTCCACAAGAGTCTAAAGCACTGTCAATTTTACAGGAGAGCCAACTGACGGTGATGGGCTGCAGTGAAGAAAAATCTTTCATGGAAGTTTTCTAAATTGGCAAAGAGTCTTATATAATGCTTAATGTATTTACTACCAGGCCTCTTTAGTCATTTCTAATGAATAAGAGGTTTGATGCAAAATAATTCCATTGCTTGTAATGTCAGAGTTTCAGCAAAGTAGATGTCATTTTCATTTGTGTATATTAAGAGGAGGTAAGTACATTTTGCAAAAGTACCTGTTTGCACTGTCAGGACTATAACTTTTTTCTCAGACTTCATCTCACAGCAACCATTTTCTTAGTTCCAGATGAGACTTGTCTTGAACCAATCAAATATACATTATACAGCTATTCCTCCACCTATATGAAGACAGATTAACTGCTTGACACTGAATGTTTTCTTGTGTTCTTGTTGCTAGTAACTAAATGTCACAGCAGAAAAACATGTCTATTGGCACTAAGAAGTTTTTTACCTTGACAATAGAGGGTTACACTCACACACAGGAGACCCATTTGGTTCAAATTCAACTTTGTGCTAATGATTTCACAACCGCTGTTGCTGTTGCTGCTGCTGTGCTCAAGCAGTTACCTTTCTTGTGGTCCACTGTACTCTTAGGCTTATTTCCAGTAACTAATACAAACTGAGTCATGGGATGTACTTGGCCAGCAGATGGAAACAAGCAGAAGGAGGAGGGAGATATGGCTTCCAATGCTTTGATTATGAGAACATCCTTCCTGTCATCAATATCCGCATTCCATTAACGTATGGTTTCAATTCTGCCTTTGCAATGTGGTTCAAGCACTATAGTCAAAGCATATATGCTCCAGTCAAACAGATTTCACTTTATATTTAATCAAGTAAGAAGGGATACTATAACAGTTTCTGTGAAAGCTCTAGCAGCTTACTAACATGCTGCTCCTAATCATTTTCAATGGTACTGCAAAGCTTGACCACTACATAAGAGCAAATTCAACCTCTGATAAAATATTATGGACGATATACATGAAAAATAAGATGTACTCCAAAATGGTTGTGGATTTAGTTATTTATCTATTTTTTTTAAATTTACATGATTTAAACTAACATTCTGTCAAAAAATTGTTTGAAAGAGCAAGAAATGAGAAAGCAAGCCTGAAAGAGAACTCCTAATCATTAATAAATCAAAACCTCTATATATGTTCCTTCATTTCCATAGCATATACACTGTATCCAGGTTCATGGCCTGCCAAGAGCCTTAGGAAAATGCTTGGAACATTGGTATTGCAGAACCAGTAGTTGTAAGACAGAAACTGCACCTGGATTCTGCATTGCCATTTTTCTTGTTTACAGCAGGTGCTGTGTCTAACTTAAATCTGCTTGTGAGAATGTCTTACATGTTTGTTAAAGTCAATATTTAAGACTGATCTATTTCTCCTTCTCTGAAAATAAATAGAACGAAGGTAAAATCATTGGCTCCAGTGGAATTACTCCTGATTCACAAAGCTGAACTCCTCTTCAGCACAGCTTCCTCATGAAAACCAGCCTAATGACTGCTGGAAAAGGGTCTGGAATACTACAACTTCCATATTGTTATAATCAAATTCTCAAAGTAATTTCAAATAGTCTAGAACAGAATAGACTGTTTTAAATGGAAGGCACCTACAACAATCATCTAGTCCAATCGCCTGACCACTTCAGGGCTGACCAAAAGCTAAAGCATGTTATTAAGGGCATTGTCCAAATGACTTTTAAACACTGACAGGCTTGGGGCATTGACCACCCCTCTAGGAAGCCTGTTCCAGTGTTTGACCACTCTCTCAGTAAAGAAACGCTTCCTAATGTCCAGTCTAAATCTCCCCTGATGCAGCTTTGAACCATTCACACATGTCCTATCACTGGATACCAGGGAGAAGAGACCAGCACCTCCTTCTCTGCTTGCCCCCTCAGGAAGCTGCAGAGAGCAATGGGGTCGCCCCTCAGCCTCCTCTTCTCCAAACTAGACAAGCCCCAAATCCTTAGCTTCTCCTCACAGGACATTCCTTCCAGCCCTTTCACCAGCTTTGTTGCTGTCCTCTGGATGCATTCAAGGACCTTCGCAACCTTCTTAAATTGTGGGGCCCAGAACTGCACAGAACACTCAAGGTGAGGCCCCCACCAATGCTGAATACAGCAGGATAATCACCTCTTTTGACCAACTGGTGATACTGTCTTTGATGTACCCCAGGATGGGGTTTGTCCTCTGGGCTGCCAGGGCACACTGCTGACTCACATCGAGCCTGCTGTCAACCAGCACCACCAGATCCCTTTCTGCAGGGCTGCTTTCCAGCCACCCCTCTCCCAGTTTATACTTGTGCCCAGCACTACTCCATCCTAGGTGCAGAATCCGTCATTTGGACTTGTTAAATTTCATGCTATTAATGATTGTCCAGTGCTCCATCTATCTAGATCCTTCTGCAAGGCCTCTTGTCCCTCAAGAGAGTCAACAGCACCTCCCAGTTTGGTATCATCAGCAAACTTGCTAATGGTGCATTCAACTCCTGCATCCAGATCATTGAGAAATATATTGAACAGCACTGGCCCTAGAATTGAGCCCTGAGGAACACTGCTGGTGACCAGTCACCAGTCAGATGTAGTCCCATTCACTACAACCCTTTGAGCTCTGCCCTTCAGCCAGTTCTTCACCCAGCACACTGTGAACCTGGTTATCCCACAGTTGAACAACTTGTCCAGAGGGATGCTGTGAGGGACGGTATCAAAAGCCTTACTAAAATCCAGAAAAACTACATCTACCGCCTTCCCTTCATCCACTAGGTGAGTGACCTTATCATAGAAAGATATCAAATTAGTTAGACAGGGCTTTCCTTTTGTGAACCCATGTTGACTGTGCCTGATGATTACATTGTTCTTTAAACACCTTTCAACAGTACACAGTATAATCTTCTCCATAATTTTTCCAGGAACTGAGGTTAGATTAACAGGTCTGTAGTTCCCTGAGTCTCCCCTCGTGCCTTTTCTGCAGATTGGAATAACATTGGCTAGTTTCCAGTCAGCAGGGACCTCCCCAGACTCCCAAGACCCTTGGTAGATGATCAAGTTGTCTCCATCAGTACTCCTAAATGAATCCCATCAGTGCCCATGAATTTGTGAACATTCAGCTGATACAGCAGGTCCCTTACAATTTCAGTGTCCACAGATGGAAAGTCACTGTTCCCACACTTGTGGTCCTCTGACTCAGGGGACCAGGCAGCCCAAGGTCTGTCAGTTTTATTAAAGACTGAGGAAAAAAACGCATTGAATGCCTCCACTTTTTCTTCATCCCTATCAGTCAGGTGACCAACTTCAACAAGTATTGGTCCAATGTTTTCTTTGGACTTCCACTTGTTATTAACATACTTAAAAAAGCCCTTGTTGTCTGAGACAACACTGGCCAGTTTCAACTCTAGCTGAGCTTTGGCCTTTTGTGTCTTCTCCCTGCATATATGAACCACAGCTCTGTAATCTTCCTGCAAAGTCTGACTTTGCTTCCAGAGATCATACAGTTTCCTTTTCCTCTTGAGCTCCTTGAGGAGTTCCCTGTTGAGCCAAGCTGGTCTTCTGCCCCACTTGCTTGACTTACAACACAGTGGAATTGCCTGCTCCTGTGCTTTTAAAAGGTGGTTCTTAAAGACTGACCAGCACTCATGGACTCCTAAGCCCTCAAATGCAGATTCCCAGGCTATTCTGCTAAATAGCTCCCCGAATATCTTAAAGTTTGCTCTTCTGAAGTCCAGGCTAGCAATGCTGCTGTGCTTTTTTCTCATTACCGTGAAGATTTTAAAGACTCAACTATTTCATGATCACTGCAGCCAAGACAACCACCTACCATCCGATCCCCCATGAGTCCTTCTCTATTCACAAATAACAAGTCTAGGAGGGAATCTTTCCTAGTTGACTCACTGAGTACCTGTGACAAGAAGTTATCTCCTACAAACTACAAGAATCTGAATAAACAGACATAAAAAGAGGGAAAAAAATTATGTTCCCACTTACTAAGTTCAGTTGTTGGAGACAATCAAGCATTCTGGAATATAGACAAAACTGTTTTAAATAAGCATGTCATCTGAAAGTTTCTTGTGGGCAAAATAGCTATCATTTCCTGGAGTGGAGCCTAACTTCACTCTAATAAAAGTGACTCCAATATTATGAGAAAGAACTGGAGTCTGGAGAGATTAAAAAAACAAACATTTGACCACATTTCAATCTTGTGGTGCAGGAAGTGATGGGGAGACACAAAATTACCTGAAATCCTGCCAAAGCTTGCAGAGGATCTGTCAGTTCCTAAAGAACAGGGTGTGCCTCAAAACCATTGCGTGGTTGTTGTAGTCACCAAAAAATGGACTTCATTAATATGAACAAGGTATTCAGGGGTGGGGGTTGGTACTTCCACAGTTCAGCCACTTGGCATTATAGCAACTGACTCTTAAACAAAATGTTCCAGCAACGTGCGTCACAACTGAGAATTTGTGATTGATACGATATACGAAGATGTATTAATTAGGCTTCTCTCTACACACAGCTGAAAACACATGTCTGTTCCCCTGCAGGAATTCAGATGTTGTGACTCAAATACGAAAGACAAGACAAGGGAGCTGCATTCCCAAGTTGTTTCTATTACTTTGAATATTGATTATTCTCCTAGTGGTAGCAGCAGTTACAATGCATCAAAATAGGTCTTAGTTTATATTCATAGGTATGAGAAAAATTAGTTTCAACAAACTCATAATAGTTTTACTGGAACAAATCTTGCTTCTGACACTGTGAAATCTCCCTGACAGCACTGGAAGTGATGTAAGTTCATTTCATGGGAGCAGGGGGTTATGGGCACCTGGATACAGATGTCAGGACACAGAAATTAGGACTGCATGGACCAGTTTGTGGAGGGCCGGACAGTGAGTCACAAGGTTATGTTTAATACTCATCATTAAAACCAGGGCACAAAAATAGCTGTTGGAACTTCTACAGCTTCAGGGTTTGTTTTCACATAGCCAATTAGTTGGAAAGAACTAATTTGAGATAATAGATTACAACTGGCCTCTGAGGGATTTTGTAGGTTTGTAAATTATTGCTGTTTCCTACCCGTAACTAAAGTCCTTATTGCTTGTAGTCCAGCAGGCTAGCTGAGAAAAACAATACAGTAAGCAAGGCAAATTAAAGTGGACATGACCTTTACGTCACTTGTTGCACTACAAGAGAACTGCGGAATGAAAGGCTGAACCTGAATAAATGCTAATTCCCACAGAAGTTTTTTTATTGTTCTGGAATTGTAAGTCACAAAAAAATAAAAGATATGAACACTGAGAGGCACTGGTAGAAGGAAGAAGGCAAAAATACTGCTAGGAGAAAAATGCAACCATTCACAAGAAGCTACTGGACAACACCATGATACCCAAGTAGTCAAATGGGGTATGTCACTCTAGTACCGATAAGAGCTGGCCCAAAGAATCCACAGTCAGATACTGTGTGGATAAGGATTCGCCTAAAGAAGACGACATTAATGGATCTACAACTGAAAATGAAATCACAGTTTGTGATTACAAATCACCAAAAGCAGACACTAATTAATTATCCCTCAAAAAATTCTTTCAGTCCTCCTACTGAAAAAAGAAGCCTAATACAGTTCAAACAATAGAGTCAGTACCATTCACCAGATGACCCAACAGCTCTATCCAGCAATCTAAAATAAAAAGTAGAGTGAAAGAATATCATGTATTCAAGGAATAATTCAAACCAAAATCTAGGAGAACTATAAAATATCCTTTTGCTAATGTTAAGTGATAACATCTCACTACTAATACTGAGCAATGAACTGAACAGGAACACTGGCAGTTTCCACTCAAAACTTCATTCATTTGCAGAGTACATGGATATTATCCATAGACAGCCATGTCACTGGTCAACTATCACTGACTTTCATAGACAGCTTTGTTAGTAGTAACATATTCTTCTCTGCCATGTGCTAGCTTGGTGGTGATACTTACTGTGCTCACCCTTTTCTGCCCTTCCTCAGGCAATATACTAATGGACAGAGTATCTTTCAGAGGGAGCCAGAGGGGTGTGCTGAAGACTGGTCACACACCAAGCCATCCTCCCTCACTTACGAAAAAAAAATCAACTGTAGCAACCGGAACAAATGGCTTGGCCAGGAAGGTAGTGAACTAAGAATCCAGAATTTTGAACAGAATTCACAAATCAATATGGGAATTCTAAGGAGACTAATTAATTGTATACTGTGGTTTCTATCCTAAATAAGTGTTTATTTTTCCAAGCGGCAACCATAAAGTTCTAATTTGGAGCTTTTGTTTTGCCAGTGTAAGACAGATGCACTGTGGTGTCCTCCTTATTTAAATTTTGCTTAATTTTTCCAGAAAGATTACTTAACTGGTCTATATTTATAAGAACAACCTTCAAATCACATAATTGTGTTTGAACAGTCAATACCGTCTATATCCTTGAAGGCTTTGAGGAACTTCTATTCAATAGATTTCCATGAGAAATTTATCTACATGCAGATAAATCTCTTAACAAAGCAGAAACCACTATTCAAAAGTGCAGCTGAACTACACAGATGAAGTAGCAGTGAAGTAACATGCTCATAATTTTTGCCTTCTCAGATGCAGCCAAGAGCATAATGTGCAGTTATGTTATGATTATGGTTACTCATTATATATATATCACAAATAAAAATAGTCTCTGTAAAGCATACATTGATTCTAATTTCTGGTGAAAAGAACCAAAGGGGGTCACTTTATCTGAAATCAGCAGCTGCAGCTGAAAGCCAGGTGAAATCAATAAAGGTTTAGAAAAGGAAAATTCAGCTCTGTAAGAAATGTTGTAGTCTTACAGAGAACAATACTCACTGAAAATTACTCATCTTTTTTCTAGTATCTTTAGATACATAATATGTAGAGAAGTGCATCTCCAGGCTTTTACCAGGGGTCAGATTCATCTCGTCTCTATTTAGATGTCTAATTATTAAATTCTGAAGTCATAGAGAGTCAACATTTAGGCTCTTTCTCTGGTCAATGAAGAGTAGTAAAGTAGCCATAATTACGTGCATTAACAGAGATGTGAGCTTGAGTTGCACCCAATTACTTCAGTGCAATTCATATCGTCTTGAGAGAAGGTGTCCAAAAATCACCTTCCCTGGAAAAAGCCATGGTACTTCAGTGACTCTGAAGGAAGCCTTGGGATGCCCATCTGTTAGATACCTAAATTGGACAAAATAATCCACCCCTCAGTTGCCTAAATCCCACTAATACTTAAAAGCCTGTTAGACATTTATATTTTTTATGCTCAATTTTATTTAAACTAGGGACCTTAAAACCTGGGTTTGGTGCTGCTTGCTTACTTCATGCAAGTGCAAGATTCTCCCTACTGTGCAGTCTTCTGCAATCTTAAACCTAATCACTAATGCTCTGAGGGAAAACTGGGCTCCTCTGAGAAAAGGTGATTAATCTCATTCATTTAATTTTGGACTTTTTTTTTCCTTTAACAGATGGTGAACTTCTCTAACTGCCAGGAATCCTCAAGCCCATGTTGACCTGTAGTCATTTATTCCAGGGAAAGTGTGCAATAGTTTGACTCTCCACTTTACACTGGCTGACCTACAATGTTTTTCCTAATGTTTCTACTCACAGCAAACTGGACTTTTCACCATATGACGGTGACCTCAGAAGCCAACAGCATAATCTGCTACATAAACAGTATGCTTTCAAGATAAACATAATGGCGGATCAAAGCATGATGAGTGTTTCCAAAAAGGGGCATGTTAGCTTCGTATTTGTTACACAATCTTCCTGAGCTTGTTGCATTGCTGATTTTCTTTCCCTTGCATATTAGTTTTCAGCTGTATTTTATATATCCATTAAAAAACCCCATATATTTACTCCAGCAGAGCTTAAATGTCTCAAAGATGGATTTAAGTGCATGATGTCTCCTATTTCTATGTAACTACATTGCCTTCCATCTTGCGGTACTGGTCTCAAAATAAGTCCTCAGTTCCTTGCAATCAAAACTCCTGAGCTAGTTCAAGCTCCAGAAATTCAGCCTACTGAGAGCTCAAACTAAACAGACTCTGGTCTGATGGAGATCAGGCACTTTCCCAAAAGGTGATAATGGATAGGCAGCAGATGGCTGACAGAGGACGAAACAAACGCTCCCGGTGTGTGCCAAAAAAAAAGAAAAATGAGGAAAAAAAAAAAGGCAAAACAAAAGGAAGAGAAAACATTAGCATCAAAGGAAAATAGTAAAACCAGCAGTAGCTAGTGTGTCTGCAGTCTGAATTATCACAACAGGCAACAGGTTCACACACTGAATTTAGTTAAAACTTTTGTGCCATGCTTATTAATACACATCGGTTAAGCAGATGAAGCACAAGTTATGCTTTAGCTCAGCCACAAATTGTTGGGCACCATACAGGCATAAGTAGGTGAATTTGAAAGGCTTATGAAGAGCAAGAGGTCAGTCAGACAGGCCATTCCTTCCCAGCCTGAAACCCTGGAGCCTGTGAGACCCAACCTGCCCCTCAGATTGGGCTCTAATAAGCGTTTCCCTGCAGTCCCTCATCTGGATTGGCCATCCATTTCATCTGCTTGAGAAAGATATTTCAGCTCCATAATATGGAGTTAATGGTTGAATTTCCATGCAATGTCATCATGACTCAATAAAATAAACTTTCATTACCTTTGCAGACTCCAAGGATCTTCCACTCTCTTGTTGGCAAGGTACCTTGAACATCAAAACGAGCAGCTTCAAGAATGATGGAGGCAGCAAGGCTCTGTTTCCAGGCTACACAGGCTTGCATAAAGGCAGACAGTCTCTTTTCCTTCCAGGGACATGCAGCATTAACCTTCCTTTAACAGCTACTCTGGGGATGGGAGTCCTACACCAGATTATAATAGGGTGGGCGCTCCTCACAGCAGCAGGACACAGCTCCTGCTTCATCTTCCATGCTGTGCCGGGCTGCTGGCTTCCCTTCCAGAACAGACCACGAACCCCAGGGGAATCAGAGCATATGGGAGGCCAGAGGAGCAGTGGGGGTGAAGGGAGAGACCAAAATCCTATTGATAGCCCTTTCTCAGATCTTGCTGAAACTATCCTTCCTGAGGAGCAGTGGGACTGCCACTGCAAACCTGAATGCAGTGTCCTCAGGGCAGCAAAACACAGCACTGTCTGTACGGGCAGCCTCAGCCTCAGCCACCATCTCTGTGAGGATCTCCCTAGTCTGGACTCTCCAAATAGTACAAGGATGGATAGAGTCTTAACCAAAGAGAGGGGCTGGACAGCCATGGTTTCCACAGAAATGCAGCGAAATGCAAGGTGAGAGTGGTGTCTAGCAGATGGAACAAGGCAGAAATGGAGGCAAAGGGCAACAGGATGCAGGAGCTCTGGAGCTAGGCTGTGGGGACAGGGTCAGGTTTCAGTGGCTGTGTGTAGCCCAAGGCACAGCTGAGAAGAGAAGCAGAAAATGCCCTAGTGGCCATGCCCTGATGGCTCTGCCCTGATGTCAGAGGCTCCAGGCCTCCTGGAACCTTCCAGAAGGAGGAGCCACGTCAGAGCTGGCAGGCAGCCTGGCCAGGCGACAACCGCGGGTGCCCTGGGAGAACAGGCAAGGCCACACCGTGGGGAGGCCAAGGACGAGCCAGGAGCTGGTGCAAAGCCAACCCTTAGCAGAGAAGGGCCTTTCCCAGGGGTGCAGAGGAGCCTGGTTGGCAGTTGCTGCTGCCTGGGAAGCCACTGGAGATGTCTGAACAGGGAACAAGATGGCAGCAAGCCGTTCTTCCCTCTTCTGCCCACCACAGAGCTGCAGCTCCTGTGGGAAAGCATTATCCCGTCTCCCCCAGCACAACTGTGCTTTTAAAAAGTTTGCTGTTCTGCATTTTTTTTAAATTGCATGGTTTTAGTTTAAAACACAGCTTTGGAGTTTAAAAGGCTCCATTGGTGTTTGCTTGCTTTCAGGGAAATGAGACCTGAGCTACCTCAAAGCTCTGCTTAACTGGGATTTCATCAGGGAAGAGAGGAGGAATTATCTGGGGACAAGACAATACCACTATTGCAATAAACCACATTGCTGGGAATATTACCCCTAGATTCACCCTAAAATACTCTGCTTATATCATTCAAAAAAAGCATAAAAAACATGGGATAAGCTCACTCCCAGTGTAACTACAGGTAAATTTACTGGATACTGGCACCTCCGCAAAGGCAAATTATGTCCATTCCCACTTTAAATATTCAAGAAAGTAAATAAAGCATCTGCAGAGTTGGGGGAATTTATTATCCCACAAAATAAACCGACTTGACCATACTTAAATACTCTGAAGTAAATATATAACTGCAGATGCCTGTGTTGATCTGAAAATCAAATTCTGCAAGGGAATAGATGATCAAGACAAGGCCACAGGTGGCACAAGCCATTGTGTATTTCACAGAGGATCTTCCTACTTCCATTCAGGTTAAAGAATTTTAGTAGAGTTAGTGGATTTTTTAAAAGGAAAGGCAAATCAGTACAGTACTCTTCCTGCCATCATAGGTGTTTAAATTTTTGGCTTAGAAGTTGTACCTTCCATGTATATTGGCTACCACCTTAAACAAAGGAGACTGTAAGTTTTCAAGACAAAGCTACTTTAAAAATTCATATGTATAACAAGCCTGTTCATTTATATCAGTCAGTTTAAAATCTAAATATCATTAGACCTCAGAATCGAAAGGTGCCAAAATATGGAATTTCCACAGCTGTAAACAGTAAATACCTGAAATGGGGAGAATAAGAATGCATGAAACTTCCAGTAGAGTGTGTTTTGCATTAATGTACACAAATCAAATGTTTTGTGAACGATTTAAGTAAGTGGATGAAACATCAGGAATGAAGCAATATAATCCAGTAAAGTAAAGCATGCATACCCTGAGGCAGAAGTGTTTTTAGTTTTCTTGTCATAGCAGAGCATTTTGTAGTGTGTTTGTGAAATGAGGTAGGGGACACTTGAAACAAGGAGCTGAGCAAAAGTCTAGAAGGTCTTTGCAGATATTTCTGGTGCTAAAAAGCAGGTATCTGTTTAGGGTCACAAACCATACACCAAAGGGCTTTGACAAAGTTCTACTTTCCCTCACATAGGTTTTCACTTTCCTCTCTGTTCTAACCACAAAACTATTCCCCTGCCTTTTCCTGTATGCAAATATAATGCAGACTGCAGATAATGTATACTTCTAGCTTTGCTTGTTTAGTTTTTACTGCCACACTGAAAAATCCATTTTCATTTGTAACCACATTTTCCTTTATTCTCTTTTTCCCTAGGTCTGGGCTAAAGAATTTAGAAACTGGGGGCCGTAGTGTTCCCAGGGCTGTGAGTTACCCATAACACCAGTCTTGTCCTTCCCAAACAGGTAGTCCAGTGAGAATCCAAACACCCTAAAGATTTTTTTAACCCATTGCAAGATCAAACTTCATTCAACAGAGAAAAAAATGCCTCTGTAAACAACCTGCCACCCACTGACTGAGCTTTACAGAGTTCAGTCATTTGATACAAAGTGCTATCTTCAGAAGAACTGCTTTTAATTAAGTCTTTACTTCCTATCTTTGTTTTTTTGGATTACATATCCATGTATTCATTCTTTTAACAAATCATCTCTGTGTTTCATTTCAGGTTCATACGTTGTCTATTACTCTAATTACCAGTAGTAAAATAATCAGCTTGAGTTATGTCTTTTTGAGGGAGGTTAAAGTCACTATGCGTTATAACATCCTTAGAAGTAGGAGAAGGCTGGACCTTTCCAAAACCTTGCTTGGGATGATCACCTCTGCACTAAAAGTTTGCACTTCAGATGCTGTGCCTTAGTGCAAAATAATCTCCCATTTAATCAGAGAAGCAAAACCCAGTGTGTTCCATTAGTTTTCCTTGTAGTTTTTTTCAGTTCTTCTGAGAGTATGTATCAGGAAACACCAGCTGTATAAAGAACAAGCCCTCAAATATATTTCTACATATTTAATTTCATTAAATGTAAAGTGTACTTCATTAGTAGCCCATCCTGTGGAGGAATAAATCATAAGAATCTCAGCCTGTTTATGTGGTGATTTTTTTAAAAGGAACAGCCATGTTTCTCTTACGCTTTGCCTTTCCCAGATCACACAATTTATCCATGACATTTTCAACCCTGTCACAGTACTGTGTCCTCCTGTCTTATGGGCTGATAAGTGACTGCATGCCTGGAAACAATTCTCCCACATTATTGGTGGGGCAGGACAGGACTGCAGGTGAATCTTCTTGCAGGATTGCTTTGAGCTGTGCTACCCAATGTTGAGCTCACCAGAAGGTAATCCGTGGTGTTATGGTGGATGCTTTGCTGGTGAGTATACAGCACTTTCCATGCTGTCACAGTGCTTTTCACACTTCAGTGTGATTCTGCTGAAAGACTGTTATCTTTGATCTCTCACAGCTCTGCCTTTCAATGGTATGTATTTTTAGACACAGTGGAAGAAAGCCATTGCCATTTTTCTCGTTTTTTTGAAGAGGAGTTCTCATATGTTTTTTACTCTCCTCTATCTCTGTGAGCTTTAGTGGAGTATTTCTTCTCCACTGAGAGGAACATGCTGTTCACATGTACTCTTTCTCCTGTTCATGTTTGTATTGCCTGGAAAAGACCAATTTTCCCTAACTGCATCATGCCATGCACTATAAATCACATTTGTGTCCCATTTAAAATATAAACCACAACAGACACAGAAGAACAAAAGGAACCACACGCCCAGCTTTTTTGACAAAACTCCCACACATTGATAATTAGAAGCACATAAAACCATACATAGGCTAGGAGAGCTCGAGCGGCTGTCATGCCTCATGCTGTCTGTCTCAGCCTCCTCCACTTTCAATTCTGCCACAAAATTGCCTGGAACAGTAAAAAGGGCAGGAGAAGATTAACATAAACAATCTGTGAAACTATGGAGATTAAAATAATAGTAAAGATTGCCTGACAAGTGTGCTTTCATGAGACTCTGGGAATTCTTTGCTTTAATTAATTATCTGCACTTGTCCAAGGGATATCTGAAGCACTTAAACACTAAAAGGAGAACAATGCATATTAAAAGCCATCTCTAACACAAATAATTGTTGAAAACCTTTTATGTAACTTAGTGCATAGGCAATGTGGATAGGGGATTCTGGCTGCATGTTTGTTTTATATCTTGCAATCAGACTTACTGGCTCTACAGACTTGAACTATAATCCTGCAAACTCCCATGTGTAAGTATTCCCTCTGGACTGAACATAACTATTTGAAGGACTGGATTGTCTAGTTTGTTATATATACTAACAAATGTAATGAATAGTGCTCATTATATTCACTAATATTGTTGCTGCTGTTGCAAGGCTCCATACATTTGTGCTTAAACTATGTCAGACATGGTGAATCCCCATGCCTCATACACCTCATTGTCCTATTAGCAGTTTAAACACCTAAGAAGGAACTGAGCATATTAGCAAAGTGCGGCAAGAGAAATAATGGTTTGAAGGGCTAAAGGACTTCACCAAGGATGTTTAACCGATCAAAGGCAAAGCTCAGTAGGAAAACTAGGGCTCTTTGTTCCCCACACAACGTCACATACTAGATGGCAATCCTTACTTCACAGTAGGATTTTCTCCAGCTTGCAGAATCAGGCCTTTATTTTAGGCATGTTACAGCAAGTGTAATACATGGAAATGAGATGAAGAAGAACCTCACTGATCTCAGCAATGTAATGATGAATGTATATTTTAGTCTAAAAAATTACCAGCTTTGAGCAGTCTCATTTCTCAACTTAGGTAATTTTGGCGCCAATTTTTTCACATCAAAATATATTTATCTTCCATTAATTTCTTCTTCTAATTCAGCATTGGTACGACACAACCATCCTTAAAATGAAAAATGCTTTTTTGTAAAAGCCAGTTGTTTATATTATTTCTCTTATTTTTAGATCCACTCTTAAGTATCTCCCATACAGGTATTTGCTACTAATCCTCTGCAACAGAATGTCATAAGTCTTTTACCCAAAGCAAGGGAGATGCACTTGGGGAACTTTTACATAAAGTCACATGAGCTCCACACCTCCAGATCATCCAGCCACATATTCTATCACACTTGCTCACTTTGAGCAGTGCCAGCCTTTAGCAGGCCCTGATTTCCCCAGGACTACACCAAGAGTAAGTACCTACTGAATGCAAGTGAATGACTCTGAATCTAGTGATCATAAGAGTAATTACTCCCAGGACAAATTTACTCCTCTTCTATGTCTAGTCAGAAGCAATCAACAAGAACAATTATTGAGTTTAAAAGCCTAAATTAGTGCCTAGGTTCAAGTAGATTGACAGCAAGATGAAAGTTAATTAGCTCTATTTGCTAAATTTTCAAATGCTAGTGAAAAAGACCTTCTCATCTTGAGGTAATTAATTGCCTTTTGGCCATTCAAGCTGTTCATGATTGCAAGCCTGAAAGGGCTTGTTATGTCCCAAGAAAACAAACCAGCCTTATAAAACCCTGGAACATCCTACCACCACGCCGTCAGGAAATTCAAACAGCTCTTTGTTCAGAAATCAAAGAAACAACTAAAAACACGGGGGCGGGGGGGAAGGAAGCTTTTGAACATGGAGTTCTAGGAAAAAAGAGTCTTGAAATATCTGTTATCGAACAAAAAGGAAGAAGAAATCACAATTCTGTTAACTGTACGCTGATTTTCTTGGGTACTTTGGTTAATCTCCATCCTCCATCAAAAAAAAACCCCTAAAATACGTGACATATTTCAATTTATGCATTTATTGTATTATCTGAATTAATGATGCGTTGATATTTGATTTTTTTTAAAAAAAATTGAAAATACACCTGTATATCTTTGGCTTGCTGAAAAGTGTAATTTATTTCATATGATCTGAAATGATTTTTTCTCTTCAGCTGTCTAAAAAACAAGCAATGATTTATACATTAGCTCCAGTACAACTGAAGTCATCATGAGTTCTGCCACTTACTCCAATAAAATGTTTTATTCTCTAACAATTACCTTCTATTCCTCCTGTCTTTACTTCAAAAATCTTAACACAGTTGAAGACTATAAAGAGGTTATATAGAGTGTTGCTCAAAATTTTAAACGTTTTTAAAGTATAAATAAAATATTTTCAAATTACGTGTTATTTGATACAGTTAGTCTAGAAATTGACCAGAAAGCAATGATACTATATTAAAATCATTCTGTAACTTTCTACTTAAACTTATACAAAACTGAGATGGGGGGGATAGACAGAACTTTTTAAAAAGAAAAGTAGAAAAATAATCATTCTGGGTTTCATCTGGAAAAGGGAATGAGAGCTGTAACTCAGCATTTTAAGCTTTTCATAGTGGTCTTTGGAATTGCAACAATTGAGCACAGTACCAAAAACTATTTTCAACAAATTTTTTATAAATTTAAAAAAAAGAAGAATAAATTAGACATATCTATGTCTGATTCTATCATGCCACTCCTGTACATATGCTAATTTTGCTTAGCTTTTAAAACTGAGTTTTCACTCTGTTGTTGCTTGCAGTTTTTACTTCATCCTTCCTGTGAGCAGTTTTTTTAATGTATCTAACTGCAAGCTTATTAACACAGATATCTTATTCTTTCTCCAGTTTATTGTTGCAATATAAAAGAATTATGACTATACTGAATTAGTCTACTAAGTAAATATTATATGTGGTATCTACCTTGACTTCTCATGATGCTTCACTATTTCTTGCATATTGCAAGGTAGAACTCAGGAGAGAATCTTGAGTGACAAATCTAAGCTGTTTTGTATAAGCCATTTCCAAAGTACTGCAGTGCTTGCATATTTTGTTCTACTTTTTAAAAAAATTCCCTGTAGTTAAGTAGATGCTGATGAAGGTAGCTGACTTCAAAATCACTGCAAATTACACCAGTTTTCTCATTTCCTCAAAGAAATAATTTCACTTGTGACTGGGAAAAAAAAAAAAATCTTCCCTAAATCATTAAAAATTCTTGCATATTCTCAACTGAGAAAATCATAAATGTTTTTTTCTGCAGGGGCTTAATTAGACCTCATACTTGGGGATTTGCCATATGGAAAAAAAGGAAACTGAAAAGTAGTCTTTCAGTAATTCCTCAGTCTCTCAGTGATTCTTATTCATAAAAATTTATGTGAATGAATTTTTTCATGGAATGTCCTCCTAAACAGCAAACTGAACTGGCCCTTTCCAGGTTTTGCTTAACACAGAATGAGGCTCGAAGTCCTAGCCCAAGAAGTGATGACTTAGAGGTCCCCCATTATGTGCTCAGTCAATTGTTTATGGAAAGAGAATTGAAAGAACATCTTAATTACCTATACAGCAGACACTTTTACCCACTGAAATTGTTTACGAAAGACACACACGTGCACAAGAAATTCTATAAATTTGCTACATTCAGCCTAGAATCTTGTCTAAAAATAATGATGCTATATTGATTTTTTTATAACTTTCCATTTAAATTTAATAGAAAGCTGAGCTGGGATATTTGGAACTGTGGTTTTTATAATTATTTTTGGGACAGAAGGGAGAGGAAGATTTTGCACTTTTTATTTAAAAATGATGGGAAAGGGGGGAATTAAAAAGCCTAAGGAAGTGGAGGTTATATACACTTAAAAACCAGAATCACTCATGTTGTTTGGCTTACGTCCAGGAAGAAAAATCTAGTGAGACATCTTGAAGCCTTTAAAATCATAATTTTCAACTCTAAGGAATTCTTATATTATCCATGCTAAAAAAATAAAATAGAAAGGAGCATAGGTCCTTTTTCTCCATGCATTTTCAGATCACAGTTAAAATGTGTTATACATACTGTAGATGTTATTTTTAGGTCAGATTGCTGGTACTGTATTCTAGGTAGTTTATGTACGGGTCACAGAGAGTTCAGTAATAGACATACACTGTTGCTCTGCTGCATGGATAGAATGTGTCTTTCCCAAGACCTTTTACTCACAGAAACAGCACTTGAACTTTATAAGACATTTTAAAGGGTTGTTGGTTTGTTGGGTTTGTTTTAATTTGTAACACTCCCCTTAGGAAGGTTTTTGTTGTCCCTGTTTTGTTTGCTTGCTTTTGTAAGCTGAGAAGCCATGTCGGCTGGGAATTAATTAGCAAAACTTCCCAACTCAAAAGTAATTGATCTTTGGAAACTAAGTTAAAAATGCTGGTCCAGCAAAGAACGAGTATATCAGGACTGTTTCAGTTTAAGTGTTTCTCACCCTTCACAAGCACAAAGACCACATGAGGCGATGGAAAGCCTCTGCACATGTTTCATAACCCTGCCAAATTATTCAGCTGAAAACTTGGTAATTACATGTAACTATTTTTGGCCATTTAAGCAGAGGCCTCACACAAGCAGTCAGAATTTCATTGGTCCTCAGCCTAGATGATTACCAATGACACATCCTCTTCACCAGAATTTTCCTTTTTCTCTGTAATTTCTATTATACTCTTTGGCAAGATAAAGCATCTTTCTAAAATTCTTTCTTAATCAAAGCTGCTGTAAGCACAACAGAGAAATCAGTCTGACTACCTGGCGTGGCTGCTGCTCCCTCAGCCCAAATATGCACCTTGGAGCTGCCTCCTGCTGCCCATGCTATCTGTGAGTTTTGTTCATCAGTGTTAGAACCCGATTGATGAGACCTCTTCAGCTGATGGACAGATTAGGAAGAGCATTAACAACTGCTCCATTGCCATGTTTTTTGAAAGCAGTCCAATCATTCCATCTAGGCAGGATTAAGAGCCAATCACAAGTAAGCCAAGCAAATGGTAGCCAAAGCATAAATCATCATTACATGATGGCAGCTGGCTGCAACTACATGACAACTATTCACAAACAGGATGCTTGGTGCCCTTTTATGTGGATCTTGTGTTCTTTGCACATGTTTGTTCCACATGAATTGTTCCCTTGGAAATACAGGGAGAGAGCTAAGGTGCTGAGAGAATAATAAAATACCTCATTGTCTCCTGCTGTCTTTTATTCTTTGACAAAGGACCCTTTCATTCATGGACAAAATAAGAGTTGCAGAACTGATAGAAGGAGAGATAAGCAAAATTTGCAGTGTGTCCTTTAGATGTGATACGCAAAGCATATATGTTCTCAAGTCTTTGCCACTGACATAAACTGACTTACAAAATTATACAAACTACAATCCATTCCCCAAGGTTTCCATCCATCCACAGCTTTCTAGCTAGATGGTATTTCTACCCCACACTGTGGTCTCTTTAGTCAGAGAAACATGAAAAATATCAGCAAGAACATAGGGTTCCTTTCCTCTTGGAGTGATCCCAGTAGTGTTTATCACATATGTGAAGGTCATGTCCCCTTCAGGAAGAATATTGTATGTTTAAATGACTCCATTTTTAAATGTCACAGTTTAAAATTCAATGTGATTTAGTGGCTTGGGTGGCTAGATGTTTTTCTATATTTGTTTTACTGTCTTTTCACTCCTTCTAATTGTTTTTCATAAAGTCAAGGATACATATATTTCAGTCACATAGACAGATAAAACTGTACAGTTACGCCAAGAAGAAAATGCAAAAGGAAGCTCTACTAACTTGCAGAATATATATTTTTCCATCATAATCAAAACCAAGCTTTGTGGCATGTTTCCATGCCAAATGTTATTCTTTATGGCATTATGTCAGTCAGTCAAATACAAAGACCCAATATCCATAATAAATACCCCGAATAAAGGGTGTTAGAACAATCTCAAAAATCAACAGATTAGCCAAGAAACACATTCTTTTCTCTGCCTATACACTCACATATATTCATACCTCTTAGCATGGGAAATACTTTTGAAAATCGTTATAAACTATCTCAAAGCAATCCAAACATCTGCTATTCAGTTGTTCTGCCATTCAGACTTAGAGGTCAATACCTTATCTGTAATAGTTGTAAATACCAGATGTAAATATCAAAGAAAGGTGTAAGAATTTCAGCATAGGCAGGTGTTGGATAATCATCTGTCATGTTAGCTTTCATCTTGAATCCTAATCTTTGACAATGGTTTATGCATCAAAACATGACACTGAGTCCTTTCAAAATGTGTTAGTTTTAGCAGGTGTAAGTCTGAAGTTCGTAAACTTCATGTAAATGTCCAGGACTTTTCCAGACGTTGCTGAGTGCTTTGTCTCATTGACTTTCACTGGAAAAGTGCTGCATGGGTGTTTTGGTAGGCTTCCCGGTTATTGCCAAGTCTGGGAGGGCTTACTAGAATATATCACTGTGCTGCTGTTTTGTGTATAATACTCCTTTAGCTACATCAAGAAGTGTTTAGAGAAATCCCAGACTTTTAATTTCACAAATCTTACAGCCAGCACAGACATAGTCATCTCATAGAAGAAATTTATACCCACAAGGAAAATCAGAACCCCACTAAAGTCTGTTTTTAAACACTGCTATGAAAAGAGCTTGACATACTATGAAACCTCTTCCAAAAGTTAACGCAACTTTTCTGACTAAGATTGTATGTCACTTAGTGAGACAGTGGTTGCTTTTCTGCACAGGAACAAGCATCACTCTTATCTTCTTTGGATTACTTTATGTAAACAATAAATTGCCTCCAAACAGCCTTGGTTATTAAATGTGGCACTGGCACATTAATCCACTGATTTCTTGCTGCCCATATACTTTGTTTTATATGTTATAAATATACATATGTTTTATCCATATACTACATCTAACAGACCAAACTTAAATACCTGAATGCTAGATTCGCTAATATACATTGTCAGAATTGTCAGTAGCTTCATATCCTGATAACATATTAAGTAATATGAGAGCTGTTAATTATTCTAGAGCTGGAACCTATTAAAAATACCAGAAAGCTAAACCAGAGAAGGGTGCTTTCTATTAAATTCCCAGTAGGAGTGAAAAGTCTATGAATCCAATTAAGTGACCTCATAATTTATGCTTGAAACCAAGGCCTTGTTGGTCTACACACACATTTTGTCATGAGATAGCTTTTCAGACAAATGGGATTATTTTAAGCAAAGGCTGTATTCATATCCTGCTAATAGGGTTCCTTTTACTTCAGTAACCTTATTTGTCTTCCTACAGCATATAAATCAATTGTAACACTTTTATATTTGCATAATTGAACACACAGTAGTAACTTTTATGTCACTGCAGAAGTGTCAGTAAGACAAAGTAACGTAAAATAAGCAGCTGGGAAAGGCTGGCAGAGGGTCACATAAGCTTCATAAACTTTTTCAGGGAAAGGTGGTGTCTACTTAGGTCTACTTGGCTTAGACCTTAGCCCACAAGATCTTATGAGTGTGTCTAAAAGCCACTGAAGTCAAAAGGCTTTAAAACACATGCTAACTATTAGAATACACTTAAGCACCATTTCTGAATAAAAATGTTTTCCTGAATCAGGGCCACAGACAGGCTCAGAGCTTCTCTCTGCAACCCAGCATCCCGTGTGGGTTGCTGTAAGTGTTGCCCTGAGGAGCTGGAACTGGATATTCCACACAATGATTCAACAGTCAACATTTTTCCAATTTGTGCTGGTCCTTTATATTTCCAAGAATGGGTGGTCCCAACTGGCATTGCCCCAGTGTTAAATAAGGTAAAGGTGTGTTGAACAGCAAGCCTCAGGAAGATATTACTATTATACTTACTTGTATGGCTTGTAAAAGTAGTTTTCTTGCCAGCAGCAGCAACAGTAGTAAGTAACTGGAATTGTTTTATTTCAGAGACTAATGGCAAATGCAAATAAAGACTTCTTTGCTCGGAAAACAACAGCCCTGTGCGTTAACAGAAAACAGAATAACTGGTAGCTTACCCTCTAAGTAACAAATCCAGTTTGACAACACGTATATGTCTCAGAGGAATTTTTCTGCTACATATTTCTCCCTAGCTCAGTTACTATCTACAGGGATATACCTTAGGTCTGCTATTCAGAACTGCTCCAGCAGCTTGGAGAAATTAATGTACATTACAGAGAAGAACTAAGTTAGCATCTCTACTGAATCTGAGCAAAATTATTTCCTTCAATTGTAAGTAAGTGCACCATTTTATAACATGAACAGCTATAATCACAGCCCTTCCTGCACCATAGAATAAGCGATAAGGTTTAGCTGCTGATGCACTTTTTCTGTGGCTGATGATCAGTCCAATAAAGTATTGCAAGATAGGCTTTAAAGTAAGTTTTGAAGCCTCCTTCAAACTGAGATCCTCATTTTGGTGCACAGGAATGAGAAAATCAGCCATAAGAGATGGAAAAAATGAACTTATGACTGGAAACTATGGAAAAAGGTATATTTCTTTTCAAGGTGGAAAAACCCCACTGTTACAAGCAGTCCACTCCCCTGTGGAGTTTTAATACAACACCATTATTTGGAAGTAATGTGAAGGTTTTTAATTTATTGATGTCTATTCTTCTTCCTACGTTTTGTGATGCTTTCTCTCTAAAGTAAAATTAATTTGTTTTCTGTAAGATTCCTGTCATAAGACTGTAGTAAACAAATATTTCCATCTGTTTGGGGAGAGAAATGATTAAAGATTTGCCAACAATGGAAGTCAGTATGGATACAACCCAACGCAAAATCAACCCAGCCCAGTCCCCAGACTTAATAGCAATAATCAGAGGGGCAATGGACAGAAAAAAGGTGGCAGAACACAAACTAAAACCCTGGATATAAATGATCGAGAACCAAGGAACAGATGAGCTAAAATATCATTCCAAATTTAGTGACTTGATCTCATCCCAATGTGGATTGAAACTAGGCCCATGACTGCACTGCTTTGCTAAGTGGGAACAGAGCTGTGCCACAGCCCTGTGTCTGGTTTGAGAATAAGAGGATTCATTGTTGCAGTTTCGATAGCTTAAATATTAAATGCAGATTGAGCTAGTAAATTCAGAGTCTGAGTTTTGAGCAATATGGGAGGTATATGAATCCAACACTGAGTCAGGCCTCAGGGTCTCTTGCTGTTAAGCCAAAGCTGTATGTCTACCTAGTATGCATTTCCAAATTCTGTACATAATGGTTCTCTCTCTCCACATATTTCTTGTTCTGAACATCCCCCCTTGCCCCGACGCTTCTGATTCTTTTCTTCTTCTTCTTCTTCTTCTTCTTCTTCTTCCTTGGATTGTTTTTTATTTTTTTCCTGTTGTTTGGTTTGGGGTTTTTTTTTTCCTTGTTCTGCACTTCGATTTGCACTTTTCTTTGTGGTCCCTTTATTGCTCATTCTATTTTATTCTTCTTTTACATTGATTGACTGACCATAACTGTGTGAGAAATGACTTGAAATATTCAGCATTCTAGCATAAAATTAATGAGTCCTTACTATCTGAAACATGAAGAATCTCTGCATTTCCTTTTATATTCATGGCAAAGCATCTTTAGGAATCAGCCAGAGTTTTCTCCTCTCTATATTCTGGATGCCAGTGACCTCACAAAGAGCGCTAATAATGATAGCAAGGATGGAAAAGGCAAACAAACAAACAGTTCTGGGTGAAACTTAAAGCAAAGAAAGCAGGCTCCATACTTTGGACACTGAAGCTTAACTTATGGATCCAGGCATTTATGGAGTGAAACGGCATATGTCAAAGGCATTAGAAATAAGGAATGTGATGCTTTGATTATCTCTTCCACAAATACAGACCTAAAGGAGGAAATAACAAAACTTTTTAATTAGATTTTTAGGATTATATTCCAGGAAAAAGCATTGACAATGATCTTATTCTCATTATCCAGAAGTTGCTTTCCAGAAATTTCTGTGCTGTATAACAGAAAAAAAGAATTTTCCAAACCTTTCATCTGAAGTCTTTAGTCCTTAATGCAATTCTCAGGTGTGGCTCTACTTTGAAAAGGAAACCCATATGACATTTCATTTTCTCACACTGATTTTTGCATAAATTACCAATTTTCTAGTACAATGAACCTGGAATTTTAAGCATACTGAGCCATCCATGAGCTTTTTCTTCCCAAATTGTGTCTTGAAGTCAATGAGACTAACAATGCCTCATTATATTTTCTTCTCATTATCTCTGAAAATGTTCTATGATGTTTTGTTTTCTATAGCATCCACTCACACATTTTCCTGCTTATTTAGACTTCCAGTAGGCTTCACATATTAGCTTTAGGTTTGCTAGTTTATTTTTTAAGTCCAGTAAACTGAGATATGTTCTCAATGGATGTAGATGGATATGTGTTATATGCATATACATTGCACAGGTAGACCTATAGCAAAGCTTGCGAAGATGGAAGTGAGATGAGCAAGCTCCTCCAGACCTACTCTGACTCAAGACCTCGGAGACATTACCTTTTACTCGCACCTCAAGACAAGTTTATCAGGCACCTGTATTTCTCTATTGGCCTCAGGGTCTCCCAGACTCTCCAGTGCTGTAAAGTGAAGTCATACCACAGCAGGGTCCTGGGTCTCAGCTCCATCCTAGCATGCCTCTTGCAAGAGGACTTGCAAAAGGATCCTCAAAGACATCTTTACAGCAGACTACCACAGTGTCTGCACAATGGGAAATAAGTCTCAAGGGTGTCTTTAAAGCAGCTAGATCACTAGTGAGATTCTGAGCTGCTGCTTTCTGCAGAATATCTAAAGCATTAAACCATATAAGCTATTTTTCCACTGACAGCTTATAATTAGCCTGTTTCCACTGCTCATCTGAAAAACTCCAAGGTCTCATCTTCCCACTGACTTGCTACTGTGTACAAATAACCTTTTTTTTTCTTTCCTTTTGCTCAAGAAAACATAAGCAGAACTGTGTTTTTCGTACAATGATTGCTAAAGTCACTTAAAGTGATATGATGCAATATGTCATCTGCATCTACCAGCTGAAGCTCTAGTGAGCTTAAAAATGTCAAAGTGGGAGAAGGTCTGGCTGCTAATCTAGACAGAATGTAAAGGCTCTGCAAATGCCCATACTGGACGTTTCACTGGAAAACTGTAAAAAGTGCATTCCTTACGGCTTCCAAAAAATCCCACAGCTGCTACCAACAGAGAAATTGGGAGGCTTTTAGAAATCAACCTCAAAATTCTTCCTTTGTCTGTCTCCCTGGACATTGTGTTCCAAGATTAGCACTAGAAAACAAAAACCCCAAACTTTAAATAGCTTGACACAAATAGAATTAATATATAAATTGCTACCATTCAAGAAGATGTTTTTTCAAATCATTTTTTTTTCACAGATAGAAACACATTTCAGTGTGTTAGTGCATGTGCTTTCATATCAGGGCAATGGATTTGGCATTAGGAATGGTGAAATTGTGCATTTGCAAGTCTGACCTTCAAAAAGGCCAGGACATCATAGGTGTGGGAAGGTCTCAAGGACAGAGTGTTTTCACAGAGAGGGATAATTCCCAAAATAGTCCTTTCATGCTACAAGATAGCCAGTAGCTTAACCTAAGACCAGGCTGTAGTGACACAGCTGTTTCAGCTGAAGAAGAGTGAGGCTATGTCTAGACTACAGGAAGATGCTGTGGTTCACCCTGATCTGTGTGTCAGGGTTTCTGTCCTGTGCAATCCAGGACAGGAAAGAAATACACCTCCTTGGGCCTCCAGCTGAGTTCAAGGTACCTAGAAGAAACAGTATGGATGCAAGGTGCCAGTCCCTGGAACATCCTGAAATTTGAAGTGTTACTGAGCATACTCTAGCAACTATCTCTTTCTGAAGATTTTATTCTTCTTAGTTATCATTGTCTAAACTTCCACAGCTAACTTTGCCTTTCACGTATGCATGTATATATTATCTATATCATCCAGAATATAAGGATTGAGAGAGAGATTTAGAGATTATTATTTACCCTACTTCATGATGAGCAATGTGCATAATTCTAGTTATTGTTCATGATAATTATGTGTACACAGTACTGCACCACAAAGGAAATGTTAATTCTTCTTCAGTGGTGAAAAAATAGTGCTGGTATACCACAGCCTATGATTTGCTAAATTCTGGAAATCATACAGCTATTGTAACTCTGATGATAGGCACAAAGAAAACTTCTTTCACTGAACAGCCAGCCACATTTAACTTTAGTGCAAATTCATAGAAACTGCATTCTTCAAAAATTCCTGCAGTGTTGTTCACAATATAGAGCAGTAGAAAATTTGACCAAATAGCTAAAACATGACAACCTGACATGTGCTCCAGTATATCTATGTACCTATGCTTAGGAAACCATAAAAAGATCAAAATCAAACCACATTCATCCTGAAAAGAACATATTCCAGACACAAAAACTAACAGAGCCACCAAGCCTTCTAATTCAAATAAACTAGCACCTTTTGTAATGTATAAATCACTGGTATGAACACGTGTTAAAACTAAATACAGATGAACACACTACAATAATTTTTTCCAAGTGTAACTCTTGGAATCATATAAGTCACTGTGGTTTCCAAGAAGACAAATGGCCTGGAAAATGAAAAATAAATTAGTTCTGTGACTAATTGGAGTCAGAGATTGAAGGTCAGACTTGGTTCTGCAGTTGACCCTGGTGACCAGTAAAAGTCCAGCTTGGCTCACAGTACAACTTTCTGTATTTAAGAGTTGTTTACAGTAGAGAAACACTGAAAGTGTACATTAGAAAACTTCCTCTAACAAATGTAAAACACATGCCAGTTCATAGGCAAGTAATAAACTTATAAGGGGCCATGCTGACAGTTTCAAAGCCTTTTGGTAGGACCCTGCAACTTAAGATTGGAAACATTATAGTAAACATCTCTGCTTTTAAATTTTGCTGCTTGTCCTAAGATGCCTGAAAAATGTATCACCTTCATAAAGGGTTTTATCTCCCCCAGTCTTTCTCATCACAAAAGTAAAAATATCATTCAACTTTGAGCATATTTTGCCCACATATGAATCTCATACAATTCTCTTAAGGTCAAGAGAGTTACACTAGTGAAATATTTAAATAAGTCTCTTCAGAATCAGGTTTCTTATTTTTCACACAGAGAACAATACGATATTAATTTAGTGCATTGGCTTGAACTTGTAATGGCTGATATTTTCATTGTGTTGTTCAAAGAATTTTGCTCCCTTCAAAAGTGTTAAAACTGTTTATAAAACACATCTGTTTCCTTGCATTATGTAATCAATGAACATAAACTCTGTTTATGAAGCACCACACATACAACAGGTTATAAAATTTCTCAAGGCTCTGATGAGCATGAGACTCTCTAATCAGAGAAAATCAAGCTCTTCATGCACAAGCATTTTTATTGTTACTATTTGAATACACTTGCAGCCATAAAAGAGGAAACCATTTCCCAGTGGAAAAATTCATTAAGATCAAATCTTCCACTGCTTCCCAAAATCCCAAATAAACAGGTGATATGACAGATGGAGGACCTGACTTGGAGGAGCAACCTGGCTTAAGAGCTCAGGTAGCAGCAGACGCAACTCTGACTATATGGCAGGGAGAGAGGAAGCTGCACGGTCACCAAACACGCATCACCGTGTAGGTATTAGGGTAGATCTGTGCTTGACTTGATCAGCTGTACTTGCAATTTTTGATTTCTTGCTACTTTTCTAGTCTCATCTGGCCTATTCCATTTTCTTCCTCTACACCTTACCCAACCTTTCTGCATGTCCCTGCTACTCCCATGCCAGATGCAACAGAAAGCTGGGCACTGCCTTTTTTCTTAGCCTGTGAAAGGGAAGGCAACCACAGTAGCTCCCAAGAAGTGGAGCATTTTAGAAAATGTTGGAAGTGTTATTTACAAATTGTCCCTATTCCTAACGCTGATCTATGATAGTTTGAATGCATTTGCTGATCTTGCCTCCAGATAATTCTCAAAGCATTGTGGATTCCATTTTAAAGTCAATCGTATCACAAAAATAGCCTTCCAGAAACTCTTTTCAAGAGCTGGAAGCTGGGATTTTTCCATGACTAATAAATTCCATGTCTGTTTAATCTATTTTAATTACATTGATGCAACCATTTTTCCCCTTCCATTGTTAAGCATGCCGCTACCAGTGCTTAAATGAGTACTTTTGTCCTTGTTTGCCTCTAGCTTGGGAATGTCAAGGGCAAGGACCCTTTACTTTCACTGTTTGCCCACAGGGTAAAATAGCCTCTGACGTCCCAGTGAATAACCCAGAAGTCATTAAAAAAAGAAGGATTTTCAGCATAAAATACATTTATTTCTTAGACACTACCATGGGCAGATGACTCCTTTTCAAATTTGTGGCAGTAGTATCAACTGATAAAGGGCCTATAAAAATTCCTCATACTGCATAAATTAGGAAAATAATTTATCTAAGCAAACATTCAGGGAAATATATGTACCCAGAGATTGGGTTTTTTTTTCATGGGCAGTGACATGGAAGATGCAGAGGGGCTTGCAGAATAGATACAAACCCAGTATCTATGGATCAGAGATAATCCAGGCCTTATGAGTCAGAAAAGTTTCTTGCAAGTCATCCAAGTTTCCAACCAAAAACCAGGCTCTGTTTATTTAGGGAAGCCTGTGAGGGACCTACAAAAGCCCAGTATATTTGTAGCACAATATATAAGAAATGCAAATGGGTATGTGCCCAGCAGCACCATTAGAAGAAATAACATGGCTTTACACACAAATGGATCTTAAGGTTATTGGTAAGTTGACAGGCAAATGGTATGTGTTGGCCATGTCCGAAGAATTTTCCACTTTCACAGCAGTGAGACAAAAGACCCTACCCTACCCTACAATGCTAGATTGTATGACAGAGAGGAGACAGGCAGGAACTGCGAAGGTATTGAAGTGGTGTCTGCCAAAACTTTGAACCATCTTTACAGTTCTTATCTATGCCAGCAGATGGAGAGGATGTAGAATGAAAATGATCCCAATCTCCAGTGCAGTGAATGAGACTCATTGTGCCACGGTGGCTTCACTGATCACAGCACAGGACTGATGTCTTCAACACACTACCAAAACCCCAAAGCCCCTGCCAGTTCCCAGGCCTTTGTACAGTCCTGTTCTCATCTCTAGATCTCCCTCCACCAGGCAGAGTAGAGGAGATGGCCATCACAGTTGAGAACTGGAAGAGCAATTCCCCCACTGACCAAGTCTGCTGTTCACTCACCCCAGGAAGCACACAGCAGCTAGCCAGCTGTTCTTTTGCACTTGGGATGCAGAAACTAAAATCCTTACAGGATATTCAATAAATAGTTCAGCCTTTAGTAGGTCCCAGAAGATAAAGACCTAATAAGAAAGAAAAACTCTTTTTTTTTTTTTTTTTATTCCTAGGTCCTTTCTGAGTCTCTATTACAAGACTTAATTCTCCCCAGAGATGTTACCACCTCACTGTTGAAAAATGCTGATTTAGAGTAGGTCTCCCAGCTAACTCAGATAAATTCTACTACTGTGGATTAATAGCTCTCTCAGGTAATTTAAAAAACATACTGCTTTGGATTAAATGAAACCAGATTCTTATTTTAATAATAAGAGGGAATACAAAAAATAAAGTCTGGTATGCAAATGAAAAAGTTGTAAGTTGTCTTAATGTACCCGCCATAGATGATGATATTAAAACACTAAGTTTAGCTAATGGTTTAGGAAAATAATATTCCTGTCATCAGATATTCTCCACTTACATTTTATTAACGTTATAAAATACTTTTTGACTAGTAGTTGATGAGACGTGAAAGGAAAACTCCCTACAAAATATGCCACATAAAAAGAGTTTAACTTACACACTGTTATTTTTTCCTAGTTATTAAAACTAAAATTTCCATTTATAAGTGTTCCCTGAGCATGGGTTTCCAATATCAGTTAATTGTTAATAAAAACAAGTAATTAAACTACATTGCCAATAAATTGTTCAATGTTAATACAAGCATGGAAAGTTACAGAAACAGTGCGAAATAATATAATTGCAGGGAAATGGGTAAGACTACATGTATGAAGTACACATAGTGTCTTTTCTACTTTGTAGTGTGAGCTCATCAGAGGTCATAAACTAAGTCCTGGATGCAGGCCAAATTAAAATTAAGATAAGAGAGCCTGGGAGTTACAGGAAGATGTATTTTCCTTTCTTGGTTAATGTCAACTTATTGCCAGAAGTAGAAATACTGGACTGCTGGAAGCACCATATTTCAACTGTCATATAATGCGTACATAATGTTTATTTGTGTCATGAAAAATGTCACACCACCATTCTAACTTAGCATATACATTAGTCCTGCTGTGTTGGTCAGACTCTCTGCAGAGACAGATAGATTTTGCATCACTAAAATATCTCCCCGTACTTCCACGGGCTAGAACCTTCTTATTTGTTTGAATTTAATTTGGAATTTTTTTTATTAAAATTACGTGTATACCAATTAATAAAGTATATGTATGCCCAAGAAATTAAAAGCAAGTGACCCTTAAAACATCCCTTTATTTGTGATTCTTTAACCTAAACTAGAAATAAATATTCTTAACAGTGCTACATAATCAAAAATGTGTTTGGTGATGAGTAAACCCATGCTCTCATTCCCACGGCGGTGGATATTACCGTGACAAAAGCAGAGTCAAGAGTCAATATCATTAAAAGTCAGGAGCTACATTCTAGTTATGGCTTCCTGTGTTATCTGAGCCACTCTCATAAATTCTCCAGACCTTGCCTTCCTGCTCTGTAATGTGGTGGTCATGTGGGAAGTTGAGATTTTTAATATGTGTTTGTGAGTCACTTGGTGCCACAGAAGACTGTTTAGACCCCAACATATACATGCTAAAGGCTTATAGTCAACAAAGAATTTAAGCTTGCAGTTAACTTTAAGCCTTCCAGCTTGAATTATCCTATGATCCTATGATCCTGTGCTGAAATCCCACTAAAGCTGGAGGTAAGGCTTGTCAGCTATAAATGAAAACCATTGGTATTTCACTGTACTCATAGCCTGCAAAAGTTTTCAATCACAAGTGACATAAAGGAAAGAGCTGGATGAACAGGCAGATGCTGCTGAGAGCTCTGCTGTGCTTACCACTGAAGCTTGTCAAAAATTTAATTTCTGTGAAATGAAAGACAGTTCAAAAGCTGTCAGTGAGATTCAGTTGTCAATTTGGCTTTAGGATTTGCATAACAACATCAGCCAGTTAAAGCAGGAATGGTGAGAATTGAACACAACACTGAAATTACTGCACTGAACAAGGAGCTAATTTAAGAAATGCAAAGAAAGGCATTTCTAGGATTCCTCTTCCTCAGGAGGCTACACATTTAACCTCACAACGTGCCTACATGTTCTCAGAAATGAACTGTTTCCTCAAGTTAGGCAGTTTAAATCAGATCAGGCTTTACCTTAAAAAGGAGCTAATTCTCCACTCAGACACAAGGGCATCTGAGATGCAGGAGAGTCTGCTCCAAACCCTCCCACTCCTCCACTTGGGAAGATATTTCAGTGTTGGGTCTCTGTATCACCACTGTAAACGGAGCCACCACCACACTCCTTCTGGCCCAACTAATTCTTACATAACATCCAAGAAGTAAAATGTCTTCACCATAGGAGCCTAATGTTGTTTTTCAATTCAGAGACACAGATCGTGTCTTAAAATATGGGAGGTCCAGGACGAAAATCTGTCTTCCAAGCCAGAGAAAGGATTTGAATGCATATCAGCAATATGATGGATGAGTGTGATAGATGAGTTAGTGTAGCTCTATCTCCTGGGCTACTGCTGCAGTGACAGTAGTAACAGTACCTTCAATTTGTGTAGTAACATATATTCCAACATATAGTACATGTTATTCATTACCTGAAATCTTCTTTTTGCTGAAATGAAAACAGTTCTGGGATTTAAAGCAACTGCCAAACTGAAAAACATCTTAAAAACATATTGAAAAGGAATTACTTTTATTCTTGCTTTATTTACTCTCTTGTAATGTGGCTTTGGTTTTTTTTTAATTAGAACTGATCAGCTACATCTCATCAAAGCCTGGGAAATTACAATTATACAATACATTTTAAAATTCTTTTTTCTACATTACTTTTTTCCTATACATAATATGAATGTATTTAACTGAAACCCTGAATGCATAAATCTCTAAAAGCACATCAAAGCCTATGGTCTCCAACACAGTCTTCCCAAATGTATTTGCAGGAGGCAGGTATCTCAAATCATAGCCTCTTACTATAGCTTCATATAGGTTTTTTAATAGAATAGAAGAGACATTCTATTCACGCACATATCACTCACAGGACTCAGGCAATGGGACAGTTTTAGGCTAATATTTACTGGTGCCTTCAATCTTCTTGTTGAGCACCAACCAGTTTGGCATGTAATGTCCCATGTGGAACAGGCACGTGGTTGCACGACCTCCGCATTTGGAGAGGGACTGCATCTTCCTATTTCCATCATACCTGATGGTTGTTGTTCAATTTTTTAGTGTTCCTTTCATGGGAAAATGCCTACTTTTTTTATACTGTGAAACTACCTTCAATATGGAAACTATTAGTCCAAATGAATTTGGAATTTAGAAATTGAAAAAAAAAAGTCATAAATTGAATAGGCTATTTGACAATGAGATTAATACTTAAAAACCTGAAACAATTTGATTTGGTTTCCTATACTGTGAGTATATAAGTAATGAAAACAGTTCTTGGAAGCCCTCACTGCTGTTTATGTGTTTAGTCTAATTCTCCTGATATTGACTATTATTTTTTTCAAATAACAGCTAGTAACAAAAGAGTTAAAAAACTGAATTTCTATTAAAAGATTGATACTATCCAGGTGTTCAGCTATCTTGGAAAAAGGCATTTGAGATATACCCTGTCTGCTGTAAATATCATTAGGAGACAGATTAAGCAGTGTTATACAAAACTTTAGTAAAGCACAGGGATAATGAAAAAAACATTGCTCAAGTTCAGTGGAATAAATTGTCAAACATGTGATGTCCAGAGTGCTGGAGTGTCCATATCGCCAGCAGCAGGCTTGTAACGTCTCATGCAGAGACAAAGGCAATATTAAGTTGTTCTGTCATAGGCACACTAGAAACAGATTAACAGCTACTCTGATGCTATAAAAGATTTTGTGTTAGTCACATAAAAAGTATATTTCACTTACTCCATGAGAGTACAGTGTCCTCACAATATCTTGGTAATTTTATTTAAGTTACACAACCGATGTGTCAACCCTGACTTGTTGTATGACATAATTCTGATGCAGAAAATAATAGCGATCAGAGGTCTCCAATGGAAGAGAACTGCTGTATACCCTCTAAAGTTCTGGCCCTTGGGATCGAGCTCCCTTGCATCCAGTTTTGTTTATATAGCATAACCACTGAGCTGTTTAAAAACAAAACAAAACAGAAGAAAACTCACCCCTTTTGGTGAGCTAGTAGGAGAAAATGTAACCTCAAGATTAAAGGATGCAATCATTCACAGGTGGGATTGTCTGGGGAGGTGTACGTTTTCACAGGGGAATTTACATACAGTCAAAAGAAGCCACCGCACAACAACAGGGGAGAGGGGGAGTTTTTAACGAAGCAGTAATATAACTGTGTCTGTTTGTAGTTATTGGGCTGTTGTGCTTTTTGCTTAGTAGGTCAACACAATGTCGTCTTATTAATTTGTGTCTGGGCCTATCACGCAAAGGCTGTTGCTTCACAGATGGTTTCAATCAGAGCAGTCAAAACCAGCAAAATAGAACATCCTGGTCAGAATTACTTTCTCAACTTCATTTTGAACTGTTGCATTTTCAATCAGTTTTGGCAGATTTCATTATAAGGTATTTATTATACCATGCTCATTTCACGTGACTTAACAGTTTTATGTAAGAAAAGTGCGTGTTCAGCCACAGAGTAAACCAGGATACAAAATACTATTAGTGGAAGAAATAGCCTTAATCAAGTTACATGTCATGAGACAAAAATAGATGGTGTACTTCTACTATAACCTTTTTCTATTCTTACTGTATTCCTTGTAAATTATATTCTGTAACAAGTACAATATCCCCTCCTGACCTCACAGAGGCTGAGCTGCGTGACAAGCTGACTTTTCACTTCCCTGGTCAAACTGGACAAAATGATTCAAAGTAAATCTGAAGCAACTCAAAATAGAAAAGAAGGTTTCTTTTCCTTTAAGCAAACTCCCTCCCTGAGAAAGAAACAAAAGAACTTTATTCTGTGCATTTAGCATTAAAATTTTACAGGCAAATTTCAAAACAAAATGTCTTTCCAAAGAGAAAAACATTTCATTTGGAGACCTTTGAAATGAAACATGTAACTTTTACAGAAAAAAAAGTAACAAACTTTCAACTTCACGCAAACTGTTGTGTGAATTCTCAAGTAATTCTGATTGAAACTGTATCTGTGTTTTTCAGTGAATGAAATAGCCATCACAACGTTTTTTCCCAGCTCCTTCTTTTAGTCTTCCACTCTTTTCCTCCAGGTGCTCCAGGCAAACGATTCTTCTCATCTCAGCAACCCTTAATAGAGATTAATCCTCCCTAGATTTCAGCATTTTATATAACTGTTTAGCCAGTCAAACTTATTCCTGCAAAAACTTAAGACTTCCTTTCCACTAAATAAGAATTATTACTTGCAATATTTTAATATCATAAACAATCAGCTTTTAAATCCCTAATAAGGCAAGGGTATATGTCAGCCTGAAAAGGAAAGGGAACACCAAGATGGCTGAAGGTAAATAAACTTGTTTCTAATTCTGTTTGTGCTTAAGTGTTATTTTCAGTTGTTAACGAGGTTACTCAATATTGAATTTTAAAAACTCATAATGAGGACATAGTGATGAGACACGTTTTGACCTTGCAGTGTGATTTTACACCTCTCAAAGTATGTTCTTGATACAGTTCTCTTTGAAATCATAACAGATGCAGTTTCTACTGTAGTAGCCGTACTGAGAACAAGTCACTAAATGATTGAATTATTCTTTGTAGCTGTGGACTATGGAATATATTCAATGCATTATGTTTATTTGGAATGGAAGTAATTATGCTATTCAAATATAAGAGGGCTGTTACGGGTTTGTGTGGTGGGGTTTTGGTAGTGGGGGAGGGGGCTTCGGGGATGGCTCCTTGAGAAGCTGCTAGAAGCTCCCCCGGCTCCAAGTCGGACCTGCCGCTGGCCCAGGCCGAGCCCATCAGTGACGGTGGTAGCACCTCTGGGAGAACAGAGTTAAGAGGGGAAACCTGCAGCGGGGGAGGAGATTGGGATGTGAGAGGAACAGGAGATTGGGATGTGAGAGGAACAGGAGATTGGGATGTGAGAGGAACCCCTCTGCAGATACTGAGGTCAGTGAAGAAGGAGGGGAGGAGGTGTGCCGGAGGAGGCGGATGCCCCTGCAGCCCGTGGTGAGACGGCAGGCTGTCCCCCCCCAGCCCATGGAGGGGAGCAGGGGAGCAGATGCCCACCTGCAGCCCAGGGAGGACCCCACGCTGGAGCAGGGGGATGCCCCCGAAGATGGCCGTGACTCCATGGGAAAGCCCACGCTGGAAGGACTGTTCCTGAAGGACTGCAGCCTGCGGAAAGGACCCACGCTGAAGCAGTTTGTGAAGAACTGCAGCCCGTGGGAAGGACCCATGCTGGAGCAGTTTGTGAAGGACTGTCTTCTGTGGGAGGGACCCCACGCTGGAGCAGGAGAAGAGTGTGAGGAGTCCTCCCCCTGAGGAGGAAGGAGCGGCAGAGACAACATGTGATGAACTGACCCCAACCCCCATTCCCCGTCCCCCTGCGCTGCCGGGGGGAGGAGGGAGAGAGGACCGGGAGTGGAGTTGAGGCGGGAAGGAGGGAGGGGTGGGGGGAAGGTGTTCTAAGGCTTGGTTTTACTTCCTAATATCCTTGTTTTGTTTTGTTTTGATTTGTAGTAAATTCAATTGATTTTGTTTCTTCCCCAAGTTGAGTCTGTTTTTTCCCTGTGACCATAATTGGTGAGTGATCCCTCCCTGTTCTTGTCTTGACCCATGATCTTTTCTTTGTATTTTCTCCTCCTCATCCCACCAGGGGCAGGGAGTAGTGAGCGAGTGGCTTCGTAGAGCGTTGTGGTTGGCTGGGCTTAAACCACGACAAGGGGGAGAAAAGTTTAACTAACCATTTTCTCTTAAATACATGAATTTTGACTTGAAGCACTAAAACTGACACTGTATTCCTATACATATGCAGTCCTGTATTGTACCCCAGGCTATATATGCTGTAGGCATCATTCCTCAGTGGCTGAGGAAGGACATAGGTGTGCACAGCTGTACTGTCAATACACGTAACAGGCTATTTAAGAAATTCCAAGTCTGTCTGGTTTTCTTGTATTTCGTGTCAACAGGCAATCAAAAGACATCAGCACAACTGGAACAGAGGCTGCTTTACTGGTGCTGCCTCACTCACTAGCTAATGTGGATACTGCGGTTACGTAATTGGCATCGTCTCAGCTTTTAGCTACTGTGGTTACATTTAATGATGTTGCCTTGGTTGCTAGCTACTGGACAGCTTTGGTGCCATCTCGATGTACTACAAAGAGTTACTGCTTCTGCTGCCCTTTTTCTTTGCTGAGCTACTGGGAGGATCCTGCTGTGGTCCAAATCTTGGCATTCCTTCTCAGCCAAATGCTTGTTACTGCAAAGTTTTCCTTCATTTGGAGTTTCAGGATTCAACCTGACATCAGTGCACTGTTGACGGATGTAACTGGAATATATGTTTTATGAGGGATAGGTGGTATTTAGGAGTTTCAAAGGTACATACAGGAGTTAGACACCCTTTTTTTTTTATTTCCTTAGGGAATGACCACTCTCTACTTCCTTGTGGCTTCTCTAAAGTCAAAGGAGCTCTACTATAATCATTTCTGGTTACAGTAGGAACAGAGCTTTCTGCTGTAACCTCTTTAACCCAAAACTTTCTGACTGTTTAGCTCTTTAGACTGGAGCTTTCACATAGATTTAAGAAGCTTTTTCTTCTTTTTTGAATGCTTTGCAGCAATGCTGCCAAATAGCCAATGGCCACATCAGGGTGAAGCAAGGAACCAAGAGGTGGCTTGAGAAAGCCACCTTTCTAGAACCTGAGTTATGACAGGGTGTAATTTGCTAGTTACTAACTCAGAGTTATACTCAGACCATTTTTCATTTGTAGGCACTTAGAGAAAAGAGAACAAGGGTGGCCAGATCAGAGGCAATCACACATGAATGCTTTTCGAAAGCAGAACTTTCTGACAGAGTGATGGTCACACAATTACATAGTTTCCCCACTAACTAGATATTTTCCCTATTTAATCTTTGATTTCATGTTAGAAACTTATACCTTATAAAAGAGACTGCATCTGTGCTTCATTAGACTGTAAATTCAGGGGGAGGGGAGAGAAAAAATCTGAAGTGTTTCTCCAAACTTCTCTGGATTCTCCCAGTAGGACTGGCAAATGCAGAAGGTGAAAGACAGAAATGAAAGATTAACAAGAACATCTCAAAGAAGGAACAAATGAACACATGAAATATAAGGTCTACTACAAAACACTGCCACAGTCCATTACTCCTAAGTCTTTGCTTTAAAAAACATGTGTTTCATTTAAAAAATAAAAACTTTTATTAAATGTGTAAATGAGGTTTAAAAATGCATTGAAAAGAATAAAGACAAAAGCCAAGGACTGCTAATTAATAATCTAATTGTTCCTGTTACATCAGGACCATACAGTACCCTAAGTATTCTTTTCTTCCTAGTTCAGTTCTCCATCATGACACTTGCTTTCAGACATATACCATTTACTCCTTCAATTTCTTTTTTTCTGTTCTGTCACATATCTTCCTACTCACTGGACTTTAGATTCTGACAACTGCTTCATGCCACATGTCCTTGCTTTTCCTCCACCAGGATTCATATTTGCCAAATGTCCTTTTTTTCCCTCCCAGTTATTTCTTGGCCCACTTTTCTCAGTGGCTGCAGTGCCAGCTAGCACTGCTTCTGTGTCCTCTTGCTCATTAGACACTTACTTTTTTCCATGTTCCCCTTGTGCTTCTCATTTTTTAAATTTACAATGAGGTTTATGAAATCACTAACACCACATGTCTTAACGCTTTCTTCAGAGTTTCTGCTCAGAACAAGAACCATAGTTTGTTTTTACAAAATGTAACCATGATTAGTATGTTTAAAATTGACCAGTTGCCTCCTTTTAATAATCTTTTCCAAATGCCCATGTCACTTACTGTCCAGTTCTAAAATAAGGAACATAATGTTTTAAAAAAAAAAAAAAAAAGAAAAAAAAACCCTGACATCAGCTCTAAAATAACAAGTCAGTTTTTATTTACAATTTTAGATAAATTCACAGGACAAGTATATTTGTAACTTCTAGTTATTTGAGAAATTTACTTTAATAAGCAAGTACTGTCTGTCCTCTGCATATATTAACATAAATGCTTCTTATGAATCTCTCCACTATTATGGAGCAACAGACAAAAAGCAGTACATTCTGGCTATACTCTTGGCAGTGTCTCTGCCACACAAATTCACTGTTAGTCCTTCTCCCACAGAAAAAACAAATTTTATTTTTTGTATAGTTACTTATATGGGAAAGGGCAGGTGCCTGATTTGTCCTATTCAACGTACAGAAAGATTGCCAGTGTACATGGTCCAACGCATCACTGTCCAACAACCCACTGGAATGAAACCTTATCTAATGCAAATAAAATTTGAAGAAAGCATTTATGCAGAAGTCAATCTCATTACAATGTAAAAATAAAATTAATCAGAACAGGAAACAGGAGTGAATGGTTACATGTACATGAATTTCATCCTCAGCAACAAAATGTCGTTTTGGCTTCTACGGTTCAGCCAGGAAGCCCATCAGACATTATTTTTAAGAAAGAGCCTTAGCTCTCTCCCTGAATCAACAACCTTCTCTTGTCAAAGAATTTAATTCATCCAGAGGTCTATCATCCATCCTGGATATATGCTCGCCCAAATGCAACACTCTGGGAATACTGGCCACAGAAAAAGAGTCTAATTCAAAAGGTGCTCACCAGCTACAGTCTTTAAGATGCATTGTGTCACTCCTGGAACTTCAGCTCTAGTAAGTCAAATGACTGGAGCTGATTTCTCCTCCCCAACCCAAAGGAAAATGAAGAGAAGCAGAAGAAAGACAGGTATGAACACCCAAAGTTGGAGTAATGTTAACTCACTGCCAGACACCAGCCTGGGCTTCTCTGATGCAAGAGTTTTCTAGATTATCATAAAAGCATGTGCAGATCTCAATGCCCAGGGATATAAGGGCCTAAGAAAGAATAAGCAATTACCTTGAAGGTAGCCATGTGTGCCAAAGTCTTATTTTAAAAAGACTGGTTTGGCTCTTTAATCACTTAACGGCATTGTATCCATGTGCTCTTGCACAGAAGTAATGGTGAAGGCCATTCTAAACTCTAGTCAGGGAACTGGCTAGTGAAAAGCTGGTTCAGCTATGCCAACAGTAAATTGTTATCACTGTAGTTATATGTGCAGCCAAGGCATCCCTCTCCAGAAGCAAGAGTAAATCCAGTGAAGTCCATGGGATTACTGAGATGCTAAAGGCAGCTCTGCAGGTGGCTATTAGACTCTACTGCCTGATGCAGCCTTGACAAAGCCTAAAATTGGGCCCAAGCTTCAGCTAAGAGCAGTATAAAAATGCAGAAGGAAAGAGTTTTCTTGGCACACTGTTTCTTCTGCTCTTTTCAAACATGAAGTACTGGTCACTATTGGAGATGAGGCTTCGCTAGTTTGACTTTTGCTGTGATCCACTGCAACAGTTCTTATGTTATGATGTGTAAGCAAAAAGAAAAATCTGGTCCAGTGAGTCCACAGCTTTTAGCCTTCTGACTTTAAACAGGAGTACAGGGCAAAGATACTGGTTTCATTAACTCCAGCAATAAGCTGGCCTTCTGGGTCCAATCTAAAGCTGCTATGAAAAGAATTAATTATTTTACCAAGCACTCAGTTTTGAGGAATGAAGATTACATAATTCCAGCGTGGCCTCCTTAATTGATTTAATACAGGAATGTTACTTGCCCACAGTTTGTCTCCTATTGTCCAATAAAATTACACAAACAAAAAAGCAATCAGCAAAAATAAAAGCTTGTGTTTATTATCTATTTACCAAGAAAAATTGAGCAGTGAAGTTTGGACTTTTTCCATGTTAAGCTATACTGGCACCCAAAAGTTAATCTAGATATTTATTTAGGCTAGTAAATTGTTGACACTTCCCTTTGCTGATGCCGGAAGGTAGATGACAGGAGGGCTCTGTGCCTCCTATCTGCAGAACCTGCCAGCCAGAGAAGATTCCTCCAGGCAGACAGAAGGACTCCCAGGGAGCTCCTGCTGCTGTTCCAGGGCAAACCTCCTGCTAGCGTGACACCAGGGTACTGGCATAACTTGGTCAGCAGGGACTCTGCCACTCTTCTGTACCAATAGACAGCTGCCCCAGGAGGCAAAAGGATAGGCATGCCCAGCACACACGAAGCCGCTTAAATGCATGCTGGCCTCCTTGCCTGCACTGAGGCATATAACTAATGCCTGCTGAGCTGGTGGATCCTTCCCACCCTCAGCAGGATTTAGACGAGGCCCCTTAGTCCAGTAGCAGCCCCTGAGACTCGAGCCATTGCTTTTGCTAAGGGGAGGCAGGTTTAAACTCAGGCATAAAGCTGAACACTATGAATTGGTTCCAATCCTGCACCTAGGAAACATTTCTTGCCTGCTGCATGGGCATTTGCATAGGGCTTTCAGCCATGATCTGCTCAAGAGCTGCTTGCAGGGACGCTCCCAGCACAGCTGACCCACCCACCAGGCAGAAAGCACAGCACAGCCCAAGCAAACATTCTTTACCCCAGACAAGGTTATCGGGAAAACACGGACATTTCTGGGCAGTATATTTTCTTGATTTGCAGATTGCTTAATAAGAAAACATTTCTGATCCTACACAATCCACATTCCAAAAAAATCGAGGGGGGGAAGAAGTACGGAAATAATGGCATAAAAACTTTTATGCTACTAAGCCTCCAAAACAAATTTAAAACACATGTATTTTTTAAAGTAATTTTTTCTATAAATTGGACCATATTCAAGTCATTGCTTAATTTTTGCCAAACCAGAAAAAAATATGCCAAATACAGAGCTTTGATGAATGTGCAGGTGATGTCATTTCAAAAAGTCCGGGGACATTTAAGGGTGGAAAACAATTTATGATTTCACCTCTGAATGAGAACAGTCTGCTGTTTTTTCAGACTCGATGCTTAAAAACAATACTAATCTGGCCTACAGAAAATGAGATAATCTTATTTATTTCAACAAAAGAACTGTTTATACCTAAACAAATCTGTAATACTTTTTCTTTTTGTATTGACTGTGAAATATTAAACTACCCTGCTAGTAACTCCCCAAAACAATCCAACATTCTGTTCTTTGCTGGCTTTGTAGATTACTCTTCCGTACTTGACCTCCATATTTACGGTAATGTTCCCATGTATACACAGAGAGCAGAATGTCAAAATGGACATAGGATCAGAAGATCTTAGAGCAGAGTTTTGTCCTCAGGAAAATGAAAAAGATGTGAACAAGAAGTTGCCGGTCTTTCTGCTGCCTCAGTGACCATCAGTTGCAGCTTTCCTCCTTTTTGGTCAGCATACGGTGGAGCACATGAAAATTAAGCCTATCCTTCTCTGTGTTCCTAAATGGCCATAACTTATATGAGCAGTGACTTGATGGACATGGACTCTGCCACTGTTTTCTCTACAGAGTAGGCAGAACATAGTGTGGGTATTACAAAGGATCACCCAGTCACACCATGCCTAACCTCTAGGCATGCCACCTTCCAGATGAACGGGAGGAGGGTAGTTTGCTTTGCCATGTTCTTCTGAGGTGTTCCCTTCATCAGCCACCATCTAGTCTTGCATCACTGAAAGGGTAATCTAAAACTATGAGGTAGTTATTGCCATTTAATGAAAATAGCATAGCCAGAAATCAACTGCTGATCATTTCTTCAAACTTGAGCAGTGTTACCTGCCCACACATCCAAGCACAATGGCCAGACTCACCTATCTTTCCTCTCACTGAACTCAGATAGCTCTAGATTTAATGATATCTGTATTTTCATATTTAGTATCTAAACAGGCTCCCTCTGTTTCACCATGGGCTGTTGGAGCTTGTCCTTCTCCCACTGTTCCTAGTGTACCTCCACTCCTGTCCCCACAGTAGCTCCACCTTTGCAGACCATTTGCCAGATTTCCCACACACGTACTTTCAAGGCAACCCTAAATGCAGCCTGCCTGCTGCTTCCACGTCTCTTCTTGGGAGCGTATGATATCTTGGCAGCTATGCGATATTCTTTGCACTTATTTCATCTTCTTAGCTACTTCTGTTTATACAAAATTAAGCTCAAGTATATCCCCTGTGAGTTTCTCTGTACAAGGAATGCACGTTTACTTCTTTCTGCCTATGTCGTCGCATTCAGCTCTATGCCAGTTATCTGAGAACCATAACACAAGACAGACATCCCAGGTCAGCAAATCTTGGCCTCTGAGACTACTGTCAATATATTTATATCTTCATATTTTTTAATGTCATTATGTAAGAGGACAAGGAAGAAAAACCTAAGAACGCCCGTACTCCAGACTGAGTTGAGACAATATTGGTAACCTCGAAGTGCTGGAATTTAACACTTTTGAGTGGGCTCAAGAACGCATCAGATGATACTTGAGAAAGCAAATGCTGAGAGAGCACTTTAAGATACTCTCCCACCAGCTTTTCTGGGATAATTTCTTTAAACAACAAAGAGGAGTCCTAGATAACAGGACTGAATGAGAAGTCATTTAGTCTATTGCTATAGGAGCATCAGCTGTACTTAAACCAAGAAGGGTGTGGAGGATTCTGTAAGCTCATGGCAAACATTAAATCTGCTATATTTCTGTCTGAGGCTTTCACCCGAGACCTCACCTGTTCATGGGCCCAAAGTGTGTATATCTGAGTTTTAAGAGCCCAGAGCTTGTTTGGTCTAACACTGATTAAATACAGTGATCTCCTGGATCTGTTAGTTTACCTAGCAGTTCACCCAGGCATTCCCTGACAAAAGGTCTAAAGATGGTTAATTTTTCCTCTTCATTTTGAGGGGAAGGAGGAGAATGAAGAAGCTGGTGATGGGGAGATGGAAGGAGATTTAATTTTGTACTGCAAGGGAGCTGATGACCAGCTGGATACCTCTGTGTGCATCTAGCAGTCTAGAACAAATTTGATTTTCATAGTGCCCAGCACCAGAGCAGCTGGGATCCTTTTTACAAAATGAACCACCCTAAAAGGTGACATCAGGCAGCTGTTTCTGCCTGATGAACACGCGCTACCATCTTGTCATTTTGTCAGGCAAAATTACTAAGTAAAATAAATCAAGAAGAAAAACAGCCTTAAACAAAACAAACAGCCTCGCGTTGCACCCCAGACACTACCTCCAGCAGACTGTCAAGAAGGAAAACATATACAAGCAGAGCCACTTGGCTAAGAAAGTCGTGCAGCCAGGCTTGAAGGATCAGTCCTGCAAAACCTACTCTGCCCGCACGGGGTGGAGCAGCAGAGAGGGACCTTAAGAAAACTAGATTGAAGAGACTAGTTAAGAGTGTAAAAATAGACCAAGTGCTGCTGTAAGTTTTAACTAAAATGTAAGACTAGTGTTACAGCAGCCCAACTCACTTGTGAACAAGAAAGACTTTGCATCACATATGCCTCCAGAGAAACAGGAGCTGCTAGCAGAACAGAGCACAGTAGATAAAAGGCTGAGATGGCTGCTGTGAAGTTGCCATTAAAAAGCCATAGTTTAGTATGCAGGGAGGCACAGAAAATAAAAGGCTGCAGTGCAGTCCAAGAGGAGCTGTTTCTCCTGTAGGATACAAAAAAAAAAAACCAAAACAACCCTCCCCCAAAAAACTTTAGCCATTTTTCCATTATTAATTACTGTAAATTATTCCATTTTAAAACATACATGAATTGTTGATGCCATGTCTTTTGCTTATTAAGTAATGGCCATGCTAGAAGCCTTGAAGTTACACTGTGCAGAATTCAGTGGGCTTGGTTGTGTAATTTTTATGATTGTATCATCAGCGTTCCTTTGATTGCACAATCCTCAAACAAATTAAGAGTTTTCAAAATGGGTTTACATATACCTCCTATATGACTGCATGGGTAAATCCACCACACCACAATGGATTCCTTCCCCAAGGATACTTCTGCAAATATAAAAAATATATTTCTGCAAAAATAAAAAAAAAATAATAAATAAATAAATAAATAAATAAATAAATTTCTGCAAAAATAAAACTCATAAAAGGCTTGCAGTAAAGAGAGAAAAGGGAATGAGTCAGAGTGATATTTGCACCTTTGAGTCAAATAAATATTTATAAGCAACATTCACCCAGCTCTGTCCAGCCACATTCCCCCTTTCAGCAAAGGGCCTCCATGCTCTCCCAGTGCCAACAAGTCCTTTCTGCAGTTCTCCAAGTGCTTCTCCTGTTTATTTCACATACAGTTTCTGTCTGTTTCCAATCAAATAAAGCTTGTTCAATTTTATCCTCTCAGCCAGTCCCACTCCCTAGAACTTGTTTATGTCATAGACAGTATGTTATCATGATGGAAATTTCTCCTGTTCTCCTTCAGAAGAATCTCTGTAGACATTTCTGGCTAGACTTTCAACATAATAAGTAACTTCTGCATGAAACCCAGTCTTGTTAAAACTGCCACAATGCAACTTTAATGAAAAGTGATAGAAATCAAACATAAACATATGAATAAATAAAACTCTTTTCTAGATAACTTGATTCAAAAATCACTACATAAGGCTTTTCTTGAAACAGGAGGACAAACTGTCCTTTAAATGGTCAGTGTATTTGAGTTTAAATAATGGAGAAGTTTGGGGTAACATCTGAGCTCTGCTGTCCTAGTATTGCTACAAAGAGCTATTCTGAAATGTGGTTAAATGTAAAGCTGAGATGACAAAGACAAAAAAGTCTGGTACGTACAGCAGTAGCTGTTGTGGAGGAAAGATGAAGGGAACCCCTAACTCTATGCAACTGCTATGTTGCAACACTCATCAGTCTCTGAAGCCAATCAGTCTGTAGTCAAGCAAAAATGCTTTCCTGATTTGTTACTTTTGTTTTGTTTGTCTTTCCTACCCCATTTAAAATTCTTGCTTTTAGAAACAAACTTGTAAATATTTACAAAACAAATCATACTAAACAGCACAGGAGATTAGAGAAATGCTTTGGTACTAAAACAATGTGTTTCATGTAGCCTGATTGTATAATTCGATTTTATATTACATGGGAGATATGTAAATACAAATGGTGAAATGTGACCTGATTTTACAAGGTCATATTTCAAACAAAACAGATGAAATCCAAATGAAGTTCTAGTTGCTGTGTTTACTCTGGTGAAACTAAATTTCATATATTAGCACCTGGAGATATTTGGTGATTTCTGAATAACAATGTTTAAAAAATCATAAATGAAAATGGTTGAGTGTGGACAAAAAGTATACATTTGGCTTTTGGGGACTTTTGCTACTGAGATTTATTTTGTTTGATCATTCATAACACCTACTTCTTTTCACATAAACACGTGTAAAACTTGTGTTAACTATTAAGAAAAAACAGTGCTCCTTTTTGTTTCTTAATGGTTTATCAATACTGCAGTAATAACGAAAAACATAAGAAACAAGGCTGCACCACATTTGTGGGTAATTAGGCTGTGGTTTATTTCTGTATAAACCGCATTTACAATTTATTGAAAAGCAATGTGGTTTATAAACAAAAATTACTCACATCGTATGCCATCATAAAAAGACTATCTATCATAACACCAGAACAAAGGCATGCAGACCACTTTGCTCATTAAAAAAGCATTGACATTGCAAGTATATCATTTCTAGACAGAGCTGAAAGATAAGTAGAAAACAGGAAGAGTTTCTCCTGTGCAAAGCACTTAGTACAGCTAAAGAGATTAAATATTTTATGTAAAATGATCCAATGTTCCTTGTGCTAAATCACATCAGATGTTATCACAGATAAATCATTTTCAGGAGGACAATAAAAGGACAGAGGAGCCTAATGAAATTGTAATTTGTAGAACATCCAGCTTAGTGTAACAGGAAGTCTAAATGGTTCCCTGCCCATGGAAATAGAAAAAAGGGGGGATGGGCACAGGTCACCTGCTTGTGTAGAGGACATCCAGCAGCCGCCCAACAAAGATAAGAACAGAGATGAGCTGCACAGGAAACTAGGGATGAAACCTGGAGTCTGGTACAACAACCACTCCAGACTGCAGATCCTAACCTTTTCCAGAAATCCAGTCTACTTGCTTCTTTGTTGGTGCTTCTCAGAGAAAAACAGTCCCTGTCTCACCTCATTCATCCTAAAAATGATTTATTTCCTAGAGTTATGCAGCAATTGGTTGAGATATCTCAAATCAGATAAAATCATGAAGGTCAACAGAAGAGATTCAGATTGACTTGAAAGGTTCCAAGTCTCTGAAGCTGAGGTACAATACTACCCTGACACTGTTGTTGTTGTTGCTGTTGTTGTTTTTGTTTTAGACCCAGATAAAATGATACTCATCAACATTCACAAGGCCATGCTCTGATCCGATGCCATTGGCAGCACAACAAAACTGTTGTGATCATGTAAGCAAAACTCAAAATGAAATAAAAATTAAATTGCAACTAAATATTAATGCCAAGGAATGCCATCCCAACAGAAAGTGTGAATGAACTAGACATAGGAGAGGTAGTGACAACTCAAGAACAGACTCAAATTTTCTTTCCTGCTCTGAGGCCTTCTTGGCTGAATGGGAACAGTACATTTTGGTCCTGCCATTACCTTCTGACAGGTTTTTACCAAAAATTACTTGCTTGTCTGATGCCAACTTCTAAGTACAAGCTTAGGCACCTAAACAAGTGCTAAAATCCCACCTCTCAGGTGTTTTTAATACAAATCCAAGATACTTGGTTCAGACCATAGTTTTCTCAGAAGTCCATGGTGGTGAAGGGTGCCCCTCTTTGGAGAAGTGTGCAGTTCAGCCCCTAAAGAAGTGACAAACTTTCTGGAAGAATCTAGCTGCCCCTGCAGACTGAGAGGGAAATTGTGATAACAAGGCTCCAGGCTTAGTCATCTACCCATGATATGAAAGTCTACATCTTTTTCCTCAGCTGCAACATGGGAGTAGTCACATATTTATTGTATTTCATCGGACTCTTGTAAGGGAATTAGTTTAGGTCACTTTTCAGAACACTCGGTATTTATTAAGTCTGTTCCCACCAGCAGGTATTAATTACTATTTTATTTTGTAAATAATTTGTAGAGTTCTCTTTCAGCTGCACTTAAGGTTTTCCAAAGAAAGGAGCCTGTTAGTAGCTTCAGAAATGTCTCACTAAGCCTCCAGTTATTTGTGTCTGTCAACTTCTCTAAGTTGGAAATGGAAGAGTTGCATTAAACATCCCTATTAACTTTCCAACATGTGACTCAAAGCAATTCCTCTGTCTTTGATTAGTTAGAAGTACATCTGCAACGTTGAGTTTACAATACACAACATAATCTCAAATGCAGATCTTATTCTGTCATCTGGACCATACGTGTTAGTGTCAACAACAGCAATAAACAATACAAGACACAGCTCACATAAACATTTCAGAAATCATAAGCTTAATCATTGTTCAGAAGTTGGACCAAGCTATGACTAACCTCTTCAGCACTATAAGCCCTTGGCTTACTGACTTTGGAATACATCCAGAAGAAAGTGTATCCAAAACCTGAACCTAGAGATGAAAGGGAATTCATGTGGCATAACAATGATGTGAACAACAATAAATAACTGTAAAAGTTGGTCAGCTATGAAACTGAAGTTGTGCTGAATTGCAAGCCTTGCTGAATGGCAATCTCCACTAGCACCGCGAACACTATTGCTTTTACAGGATAAGATAGTTTCTTAATTTATTTTATTAGTGACTTCCTTTCCAGTTCATTGAAGTCTGCTGGACTGTCTGTGCTGCTGTCCCGCTAATCTTTAGCTTTCCAAAAGGATTCTGGCAACAGCACCAGTGGGTAAAATTGATTAAGAGTTGAAAATGGGGGAAAAAACCTGAAGCAATGATCAATAGAGAACATTTGCAGAAAGCAGAGCCTAGAAAATGCCTGTAAAGCTTGTCTGTACATACAAATGTGAGGTTTTCACGCGCAAGTGCCAGTGACTCATGACAGCATGAGTCAGAGCCAGAGCACTTCCAGCTCCTGAGGCCAGGTGGACTTTCAGTGCATTCCTACTTGTACCACCTCCCCCCATTCTATGATTTCCAAGCATGAAAACATGGATGCATTATAAAGGGAAGAACCACAACATGTTCTCTGGTCTGACAGCAGTCTAGACATGTCCTTTGATTATTCTTAGGGTTTTGGTAAAAGACAGAAAGTGAGAGGATGTTCCAGTGTTTCAGATAAACTGAACTAATGAAAATTGTTTCCTCCTTATTTCCATACATAGACATTAGGTCAGAGATGACTAAATTCTAGTATTTCAGGTCCAGCCTGTATGAGAGTAAAAAAGTTCTTACATGGTTTTTTAGACAAAGCCCCTGCCAAGCATGTATCTCTGTAGCCTCATTCCTCAGTCAGAAGTGTGACAGTCAGCAAAGATCTATACCCTATTAGCACCATATATAACACTGCATGTACTTGAAACAATCATCTACCAGAAATAGCTGTCAGTATTTGGAAAGCAGGGAGGAAACCACTCTTATGAAAGAAAGAAAAACTATCTTTTTAGACTACTGGATATTGGTAAGCATCCCTGTTTCCTCCTTTGGAAGTGAAATAAAGGTCATAGACTCAGGGAAGATAGGAATTATTGCTGGCAGAGAAAATTCTGCCTGGTTTTCCTTAAGAAAGTAACAAGTATGAATTAACTAAAATAACCCCCAGAAGAATGTCTGTTTGTAATCTATGGTCTGAATCCTAAAATTCAGTCCTACAAGACCTTATTAGTGTAAGGAAGGAAAGGTAGCCCTCAATTATTTTTTTACCTGATCCCTGAACCAGTGAGGGTCAAAATGCCCTTCAAAATCCCTTAAGTAGGCTGATATTTTGCACCAGTGTCCAGGCATTGGTAGATGAGCACAGTTTCCTGAGGTAATTTGTTAATGCATGTCTCTTGCTGCTTTGTGAGCCACTAAATAGAAAAGCCAAAAAAAAAAGAGCTAAATTAGCTGTCATATGTTGACTTAGATTTCAGTAATCATGGTTTGATAGCCTAACAGAAAGTCATTGTGCACAGGTGCTATATTTAAGACATTCCTTCCTCAGTCTGTTCTGCCTGATATACTCTTGTTATGCTCCTGTCTAAACCTTCAGTTAGACTCAGGGTTATCAAAGATTTGTTATTTTAAGGGGCTAAGTAGTAATCTATATAAACTGGCAGAAGCTACAAAGTGCTTTTAGTGGCTGGAGTCAGAAAAGAAGGTTGCAGGGCCTCATTCAGCCCAAGATAACGATACAGCATAACTGAAGCTAAACTCCTAGATACTTCTAGTTATAAGGCTACTGCTTAAAACAGGAAAGACATTGAGAATACTGGAAGGTTATTAAAATAATTGATACTGCATGGCCAGTTATCAAATTGATGATTGTGTGTGTTTGCTGCAAAGGGAAAAAAGTGACTATTTTCTGTTCTGCCACCTTCTCATGCAGATTCCAGAGCAACTCCTGGTTTGTGGATTTCTGAAACATCTGCTACTTAACATTGTTAGTACAGAAGTTTCCAAGAGCAAAAGAGTTCTTGAGATATTTTAATACCTTCTTAGACAAGAAGCCCAAGGAAGCTGGAAGGCTCAAATGCAGTATACTGCCTTTGACCACATCTGCTGCAAAGCACAGCCATGACAGTGAAAGATACCAAGCAAGAAAAAAACCCAACACTTTTGCATTTGACTTGGTTGACTGCCTTTCCTCTGAGATGTGAGAGTACTTAAAAATACACATATCACTTTTTTCCCTGATTAAAAAGCAGAGGTTTCAATTGATCTTGAAATAGTTGCATCAAATTAATTCAACCAAGACATTTTCTTGGGAATGTTCATCCAGGATTAAGTGTCCTTTTCTTTCCTCACCAAAAATCACAAGCCTCCAGAATCCGGATGACTGGGAGCATCAGATGGTTGTGATAAAGGTAAGAAATTAAAATAATTTCTCTAAAACTGCTGTCTATTTTGAGATTAAAGCCAAAAATCACCAACCTGTGAAGTCAACCATAAAAAGCAATCATCACTAATCAACACAAAATCATTGTCCACATGTTTTCTGAAGCAAGATGGCTCATCACAACAATTTTATCATGAGACTGTAATAAAAGATGATAGCTGGCATGTTTCTATGACAGACAACGGAGATTACAGAGACTGATTGCTCTAAACAATACATGTTAGTGGAACAGTTTGCTAATTCTTCCAAAGTAGGCTGATTTATGACCTTTTGATCCAATTTAAAATTTGGGGGAATTTTTTTCTGCCCTTTTTTATGGAGAAGATGTGGTAGAATATGGTCAGTACTTTAGGTGTACACCAAAGAAGGAGTATGTAAATAAAATGTTTTACACTGGTCTAACTTCATGGATTTGAATGGAATTACTCTTTATATATACAGCAGACTTCAGTCAAATTACTGTTTATTTATATGTACCACTTGTTTGGAACAAAGACACAAACTTCTGCATGTGATCCAAATATATTTGCCTCAAAACCACCACACAGTTTCTCTGATTACAAACAAGTATTTTGATTCCTATTACCATAATACTTAGGAGCTCCAGCCATGGACCAAAGCCCCATTTTACTGGGAACTGTATGGTCCTTTAACAAGAAAGCAATCCCTGTCCCTGCAGTGTGAGACAAGAGGAGGAAAGGAAAGAAGAAAGTTAAAGACATACAAATGTAAAGATGCACAATAGTCTCAGTGTATCAGCAGCCCAACCATCAAGAGGGCTATGTTCCGCTTCTTTTTTGGCTGGTTTCCCTTTTCTTGATATCATAACAAAGCATAATTTTAAGGTATATGTATACACTATCTAACTAGAGAAAAGATGTAAATTAAGGCAACAGTTAGTTGGCATTACTGAGTTATCCACATTTGTATAGTATAACTTCAAAAATGTCATGTCAAAAAAGTACCAATGATAAATAATACCACTTACAGGATGTGTGGTTTGAACCCAATGATTTAGGATCATGAACAAAGAAAGACTGAACTAAATTTCCATGCCCTTAGTACATGAAGATTTAATAGGCAAAAGGTTGTGTTTTTATTGAATACGCCTGAAATTATAAGACTAACGTAAGAAAATAAAAAGATAATATAAAAATAATGCTGTCTCAGACTTTTAAAGGGAATTTCAGAAAAGCTTAACACTCTAAAAACATCTAGAAATAAATGGTTCATTTAAAATAATTTCTGTTTGATTTGCATATATCATAAAGTATTTCAGTTTTCCTGTGAATACTAAGAGTTCCATGCAGATGATGTGACTCATGCTGATAGCACGGAATTTTTTAATGTTAATTTCAATGTGCCTTATTTTCTAATCAGCAGGGTTCAGCACTGAATGGAATCAAAACTGCAATATAGAATTATTGATTCACTGACATATTTAAATCTTAAGCAGTTCTGACATCTCCACTTGTCTTAACAATCTCTTCTCACTTACAAGTACCCATCACCAGATTGTCTACATGCTGCAGGCTCTATGTAACTTCTTTGGCCAAATATTTTCTTGAAGAAAGTTTACAATTTCGACAAACCCTTGAAAATATTTATGCATGAAAGCTACTGTTCATTCTCACGAAATCATTCATTATTGTCATTGTCAGGTCCCCAAATAAATAACCAAATCCTTAGTAACCTTTCATGGCAAAAAAAATTATTTCATATCAAAGCAACTGACTAAGGCCATGTAGATCTGGTATGAAAGTCTATCACACATGTTTCTTGCTTCCTATTCTGTCATCAAAGATCTATCCCTTATAACCCAGTAGCTGATGTGGGGAAGGGGATTTCTGGATTAAATACTAAAAATATCTTGTTGGGCCTAACCTGCCTTTGGCTAAGAATATTCACAAAAGTGATGTGAATTGATTTATTAATTTTCAGAAAAGGTAATAGGTGCTGAATACCAAAGTATTAAAAACCACACTAAATTTCTGTCAAAATTACTTTACAGATTACTTTTTCTCAATCCTTGGTGTTCAACAGCTAGAATAACATTTTCTGTTGGTTCATCTGTTTAAATGCATAGACAATTTAAATCATGAACTGATATTTAAAAATCAGAGTAGAACCAAGGGTCTGTCCGTAAACAGAACTCTCATTAGTTTCCAATCACTTTCATCTTCTGCTGTATGGCAAAGTGGAGTCAAAAACTCAGCATGACTGGCAGGCTAACAAGTATGGGCTTTAGCAAAGCAGGGGCAGGGGAAGGGAGTTGGCCAGCAGAGCACCTGGTACAAAGATCTCTTTCCTAATGAAGCCTAAGAAGTCTTTCCTTCATATTGACCCAATACCATCCTGAACATTTCCTTTAATTTTACATGAGGTAGAGGGTGAAATGCAATTGCCAAAGTAGAGGTGGCTAGCTGTATTTCAACAAATCATTTTGTCTTTCAGAAAACTGAGCCTTTGAAACCAGGCTATCACACTCATCTGGGGGAAAAAAAAATGTAGGGAAAAAATAAAAAATGTTGACAAATCTTCTTTTGCTATTTTCTTTAAAAATTATGGGTTTTCTGTTCAAAATACAGAACAGTTTCACTGTTTTGACAACTGTAAGCAGAAAAGTCATAGATTCATATGCAGTTTGGAAAAAATATCAGGAGGTCCCCAGTGCAACAACCTGCTCAAAGCAGCATCACTGAGGAGGCATGGTCTTGAAAAGCTCCAAGGATGCAAGACCACACAGCCTCTCTGGGCAACCTGCTCCACTCTGGACTGTCCCCACATAGAAAATGTTTTCCCTTTATATCCAGTCTGAATTTCTCTTGTTTCAACTTATGCCTGTTGTCTCCTGTCCTGCTGCTACACACTGCTGCAGAGATCCTGGCCTCATCTTCTCAATAACCTGCTTATAAGAAGGGGAAGGCTGCTCTGAGCCTTCTCCAGGCTGAAGCAGCCCCATCTCTTGGGCTTCCCTCACAGAGCAGGTGCTCCAGCCTCTGAGAATCCTGGTGGCCCTCCACTGGGCTCACTCCAGTTTGGCAATGTCTGCCTCGGACTGGGGAGTCAAAACCAGAGGATGCAGTGTCTAGGTGTGGTCCAAGATGTGTCAAGTTGAGAGGGATAATTGCTTACCTCCACCTCTTGCCTGTGCCTTTGCTCATACAGCACTGGATAGTGCTGGTCTTCACTGTTGCCAGCCCCACAGGTGGCCCATTCCTGTGCAGCTCACTGTATCTCCCAAAGCCCTAGGGACTTATCCGCAGAGCTGCTGCCCGGGCAGCCAGTACCCAGCCTGGACTGTTGCAAAGGGTATGGGGTCTGCCTTCCCAGGTATGACTGGCAATGCATGATTTTCCATTTTGGTCCTGATACAGATATGTTTTTTCCTGAGTATAAGAAAAAAAGCTTGGATGATACTGTCCTTAAAGACCTGCAAGATTTCTTTAGCTCCTTTGCCCTTCAGAGCTATCTCACGGGATCCCATCTACCAGTCTTCTGAATGAAATGAAGTCTGCTACTCACTTTCCTCACTCCCTTCAGATTCTTGACCTCCACTACTTCATAGTTGCTACAGCCAAGGCTGACACTGATTATCATGTTCCCAACAACATCTTCTCTGCTATTGAATAGGAGATCCAACTGTGCCTCACCCTTGGTTGGCCAATCCATTATCTTTATCAAGAAGTTACCCTTTACACCCTCCAGAAGTCTTCTCAACTGGTTGCATCTTGTCATGTTGCCCTTTCAGCAGATGTTAGGGAAGTTAAAATTCTCCACAGTAAACTAGGTTTGTGATATAGAGACTTCCTCCAGTTGTTTAGAGAAGATTTTGTTGATTTCCTTACCCTGGTTGGGTGGAAAGACAAAGTGCAACAAAATGCTCTAAAATTACAGATATGTTTTGATTGACAACAGTAAATTTTTCTGACTGGCTTTGTACATTTTTTTAGATTTCACCCTTTCATCTTAATTCAGATCAAGAAGTTTATTTTAAAATCTTGAATTACATCCTAGGACAAAACAAACCCAACTAAGTAAACAAAAACCCAACATCCAATCTCCTTTGTTTTCTCAACACATCCTGAAGAGCAGACTCCAGAGCAGTTCCCTGAAGAGAACTGAAATAAGCCATGGAATGAGCCAGAGAAGAAAGTCTGTGAAAATGGAGTTATGTCCTGACAGTGGCCTCTTTTTTTTCTCATATGGAAACTTTTCCTCAGGGTTAATTACCTTTTCTGCATCACACTGCTCTTTACTACATAAATAACAAGTTTACACTCTTTGTAACCTCAACTGGTTTTTCCTCTCTAAAGGCCAATGAAACATTAGGAAATGTCTCCTACATATTTTCCTTGCCTGGATTCTGTTTGCCAGTCAGTATGTAGGGGAGAATAAATAGCCTGAAAGAGGACTGGGAGAGGACTAGCAAAAGAAATCTGGCCACAGGAGAGGAAACAACCAAGCAGGCCAGGTCTGTTCTACTTATTGGACTCTGTTCTCCAGCTGGCAAAACATTAGAAAATAAACATTGTTTCCTAATATTTTAATTTCCCATTGGAGTTTACTATGGTAAACTTTGCTTTTGGGTAAGATATGTTTTGAAGATTTATTTGCTTTGTATAGCCTGAATAAAAAATTGTTAGGAAACAACCCTCACACATGCTGATTGGGAAAGTTTCCCTTTCTTCATGTTCAGATGACCTGGGAAGTCCTGTCATCACTGTTCGGAAGAAACTGTGTACCTGCATAGAAAGACACATTTATTGGATACATTACCACCAGCCCTAGTAGTGAACTTTAGAGAACCAAATCAACCGTCACATACTGATAGGAACATTGATACAAACTGAAACGAAGTCTGAATGAATAATACGAGACAGATGTTTGCTCACTGTTACCCAACTAATCCTAACCATCACAACAGCATGTGGCAAACACCTGCTAAGGCCTGGCTATGTCTTGGATGTGCTCCTAGTCACTGAAGGAAATTTCTTGTAGCATCCTGTGGTAAACTAAAAAGCATAAAAAGCTTCAAATGACAAGACATTTGTCTCAAATTACATAGAGAACTTGTCTGTTCCAGTCACAAGCTCCCTGTTTGTTTTTTTAAATACCCACTGAAGACTCAGGCAGTGTTCAACACTTTTCAAAAGCAAACTTCCTTCATACACAAAAGCACTGAAGGAGCCTTTTTCTTCAAAGCAACCATCACACAAAAGTGCCAAGGAACAAGGTCTTACCCATGCAAAGACCTCAATCACACTACAGCCCAGCAGCAGGATAGTAAAGGAGGATAGAGCTTTGAATCCAGCAGAACTGATAAAAACATCCCTACATCCCTCCACTTCAACAGTAGCACTTCAGTCTTTTCTTCCGATTGTCCTTGCAGACATTTCTGTAAACACAAAGTCATCGTTTTGAATGTGTGCATCACAGACTCATTTTGCCCACTGAGGACATCCAAGCAGCCATTACTTCATCAAAACACATGTGGGGTGAGAGGATTTTTTGATTAATTGCAAATAAATGACAAGTTAGCAACGCACAGTTCAGAAAATTGAAACAATCCTGTGCTCAAATAGCATGTTTTGTACAACAGATTAGCTGCAATTACATTTGTCTTGGAAGTATAGAAAAAAATAATAGAGCAAGATAGAGTGGTTGAGAGAAAACACCAGACTATTCAACGCTGAGACAGGGAGTTACCTCTGCTAAGAGGCCTAAGATGTCTCTGCAGGGCTTTCCAAGGGCTGACTAATAATGTCTCCTAAATGTTCATCCATTTCACTGGCAAGTCCTTAAGTTTTTATATTCAAACCTTTCTAATGGCACTACAGTTCATGTACTCTAGTTGATCTTGTAATCAGATAATTTCCTGCATGTTCCATTCTAATCCTACAAAAAAAGAAACAAACTAGCACATGGGAGGAAATTACATGCATAAAGAGAAAGCAGAAGTGCTTGTTTTGCAAATAGTGATGCAGACACTGGAGAGCTTTATTGTCCTGTGAAACATGATTTTTACACAAGTTAAATTGCTTGTGCATCAGTGAAGTTTTTTCCGATTTAAATGCACAGGAGAGAAGAGTCAGGCTATCACTCACTGCTCATCCAGTTGATCTCCAAATATCTCTTTATATACTTGATTTTTTAAAGTATAAGGTCAAGCACAAAGTAAGCTAACAATATATCCAAACAAGGAACACACTTTCACATATGTAACAAGCCATGTAAGACAAAGACTTGATACAATTGTATAGCTATTTGTTCAGGATAACACAAACAATAGGAAATGCTCTTCACATTCAAATATATTTCTAGTTCTATGCTGAGATTGTCACTTCTCTGTATATGTTGGCCTAACTAACAACTTGCCCATTCTTTAGCATATGTTCACCAAACGCTTGTAATGAAGAGAAATGGCATTATCCCCCTTTTACAGATGGGAACCTAGGCAGAGAGAATAGGAAAAACATGGGCCATGGCCTTTCTATGGCCTTGGATGAGATCATGAGTTCACACACTAAACCATTATTCCCTGCACCTGAGACAGGGTAGCCTCTTCTACCCAGCCTATTTGGAACAGCACCCAATTATCAGGGAACCAAAGACATAATTGACCCAACTGCATTCAGTATGAAAAAGAAAAGATTGTCTTGACAGGAATTAAATTTAGTTAATATCTGTTACAGATATTCTGCCACAAAAGGCTTATTTTCCAAACTAGGAAAATTTTGGAAAACAGTCATAAGAAGGTACTTAAACAGGAAAATATGAGTTAGCATCACAGTTCTTGAAAGACTAACTTACTATAAAGAAAGAAGTATCACTTTTCACAAAGAAAAGGACATACTTGTCTAAGAACATCTTAGTATAACAGTAAGATGAAAATGGTAAAAAGAAGTCAAAAGAATAAATAGCTAGCCATCAATATATAGTAGATCTTAGAAACTCATGAGAAATATTATAAACATTTCTGTCTGGAGTAATATGGATAATGAGGAGGATTGGTGGGATGTGATTTAACATTGCAATTCAAAAATATAACAATAGTTTAACTCTTTAGTAGATGCAAATGATAAAGCAATTAATAAGGATGAAGAAGAATCAACAAATGTAAATCCAGACAATAAATATTTCTATTCTGCATTTGGAAGGAAACAGGTTTATATACTTATACCACATCACATTGATAATGGACTTTTTACAAGTAACAATGGGAAGTGTCAAACACAATGTCAGTTAGAAATAAGTATCTTAAAATCCATAGGCCTGGATAATTTTGGCCTGAGTGTCCTAGGAATACTGGCTCAGATGTTCAGAACCAGAAAGAGTGCTAAGATGCAGTCAGTACTAGAAAGGATGTGCAGTATGATTGAACTAGGCCAGTTAGAATGACTCCTAGCTCAAGTAAAATCACATCAGTTCAAAGTTATTTCAAGTTATTTCAAAGTTATTTTATGTCTGCTGTCTCCCTGGGGCCTGGGTTAAAGATGCGATGAGAAAACTTCCTACCCTAGTATAGCCCTCAGATTATTATCCATTTTTCATTTTTCATGTAGGCAGCAATGAAGCTTCAACAAGTCCAAGGGCAATAAAGAGAGACTTTAGGACCTTGGGACAAATGTTTAAGGGATCAGGAGTGTAAGTAGTGTTATCCTCTATCCTTCCAGTTGCAGGGAATGATGAGAGAAGAGACAGGGAGACCCAGCAGGTCAATATGTGGCTCCGTGCCTGGTGTCACCAGCAGAATGTTGGGTTAATTGATCATGGGTCAGTCTATATGACACTAGGCCTGCTGGCAACAGATGGGGTACACCTTGCTCAAAGGGGGAGAAAGGATATATGTGCAAGAGTTAGCAGGGCTCATTGAAAGAGCTGTAAACTAGGTTTGAAGGGGGAAAGGAATAAAACCAGGCTTGCTAGAGATAAGCCTGGGGGCAGCATGCCAATGTTTGAGGGACAGAGTGCTAGTGAGGTCCTTGGGTCTGCCGCCTCAGTGGAGGTAGGGGATGGAGATCCATGCGGCAGCAAAGACGCAAGGGTTATTGATGTGTTAGAAACCACAGAAGCACCTGAGAACAGTCACATAGCAATTAGGATTTCTCCCCCAAAAAAGGTAGCAGGATCAGTAGCTCAAATGAAGTGCATCTACACCAATGCATGCAGCATGGGCAACAAACAGGAGGAGTTGGAAGCCATTGTGCAGCTGGAAAACTGTGATAGAGTTGCACTCATGGAAACATGGTGGGATGACTCACACAACCAGAGTGCCGCAATGGATAGCTATAAGTTCTTCACAAGGGATAGGCAAGGAAGAAGAGGCAACGGGAGAGCCCTCTATGTTAGGGAGTGTTTTGACTGTCTAAAGCTTGACAATGGTGATGAAAGGGTCAAGTATTTATGGGTAAGAATCAGGGGAAAGGCCAAGGCAGCTATTCTGGTGGGAGTCTGTTATAGACCACCCAACCAGGATGAAGAGGCAGATGAAATACTCTATAAGCAGCTGGGAGAAGTCTCATGATCACTAACCCTGGTTCTCATGGGGGACTTCATCTTACCAGATATCTGCTGGAAATAGAATATAGCAGAGAGGAAACAGTCTAGGAGAATCCTGGAGTGTGTGGAAGACAGCTTCGTGACACAGCTGGTGAGGGAGCCAGCAAGGGAAGGTGCCTCCCTGGACCTGTTGTTTGTGAACAGAGAAAGACTTGTGGGTGATGTGGTGGTTGGAGGCCACCTTGGGCACAGCGATCATGAAATGATAGAGTTTTCAATTCTTGGAGAAGTAAGGAGGGGGGTCAGCAGAACTGCTGCCTTGGACTTCTGGATGGCAGACTTTGACCTGTTTAGGAGACTGGTTGACAGAGTCCCTTGGGAGGCAGTCCTGAAGGGCAAAGGAGTCCAGGAAGGCTGGACGTTCTTCAAGAAGGAAACCATAAAGGTCCAGGCAGGCCATCCCCATGTGCCAAAAGATAAGCCAGCAGGGAAGACGATCAGCCTGGCTGAACAGAGAGCTTTGGCTGGAACTCAGAGAGAAGAGAGTTTATGACCTTTGGAAGAAGGGGCAGGCAACTCAGGAAGACTACAAAGATGTTGTGAAGTTATGCAGGGAGAAAACTAGAAGGGCCAAAGCCCAACTTAGAACTTAGTCTGGCTACTGCCATAAAAGACAATAAAAAATGTTTCTTTAAATACATTATCAACAAAAGGAGGGCTAAGAAGATCTTTTATTGGATCCTTTATTGCATGTGGGGGAAACATTGTGACAAAGGGTGAGGAAAGGGCTGAGGTACTTAATGCCTTCTTTGCCTCAGTCTTTAATAGTGAGACCAACTGTTCTTGGGGTACCCAGCCCCCTGAGCTGAAAGACAGGGATGGAGAACAGAATGAAGCCCCCATAATCCAAGGGGAAATGGTCAGCAACCTGCTACGCCACTTACACACGCACAAGTCTATGGGTCTGGATGGGATCCACCCAAGGGCACTGAGGGAGCTGGTGGAAGTGCTCACGAAGACACTTTCAATCATTTACCTGCAGTGCTGGCTAACTGGGGAGATCCCAGCTGACCGGAGGTTAGCAAATGTGATGCCCGTCCACAAGAAGGGCTGGAAGAAGGATCGGGGGAACTACAGGTCTGTCAGTCTGACCTCGGTGCTGGGGAAGGTTATGGAGCTGATCATCCTGAGTGCCATCACACGGCATGTACAGGACAAGCAGGCGATCAGACCCAGTGAGCATGGGTTTATGAAAGGCAGGTCCTGCTTGACCAACCTGATCTCCTTCTATGACAGGGTGACCCACTTAGTGGATGAGGGAAAGGCTGTGGATGTCGTCTACCTGGACTTTAGTAAAGCCTTTGACACCATTTCCCACAGCATTCTCCTGGAGAACCTGGCTGCTCATGGCTTGGATGGGCATACTCTTCACTGGGTAAAAAACTGGCTGGCTGGCCAGGCCCAAAGAGTGGTGGTGAATGGAGTTAAATCCAGTTGGTGGTCAATCACAAGTGGTGTTCCCCAGGGCTCAGTACTGGGGCCAGTTCTCTTTAATATCTTTATCAGTGATCTGGACGAGGGGATTGAGTGAGCCCTCAGTAAGTTCGTGGATGACACCAAGTTGGGAGGGAGGGTAGATCTGCTCAAGGGCAGGAAGGCTCTACAGAGGGATCTGGACAGGCTGGATCGCTGGGCCGAGGCCAATTGTATGAAGTTCAACAAGGCCAAGTGCCAGGTTCTGCACTTCGGTCACAACAACCCCATGCAGCGCTACAGGCTTGGGGAAGAGTGGCTGGAAAGCTGCCCGGCAGAAAAGGACCTGGGGGTGCTGGTTGACAGCCGGCTGAATATGAGCCAGCAGTGTGCCCAGGTGGCCAAGAAGGCCAACGGCATCCTGGCCGGCATCAGAAACAGTGTGGCCAGCAGGAGCAGGGAGGTGGTTGTTCCCCTGTACTCGGCACTGGTGAGGCCGCACCTCGAGTACTGTGTTCAGTTCTGGGCCCCTCGCTACGGGAAAGACATGGAGGTGCTGGAGCGTGTCCAGAGAAGGGCAACCAAGCTCCAGGGGCCTAGAGCACAAGTCTTACGAGGACCAGCTGAGGGAGCTGGGGTTGTTCAGTCTGAAGAAAAGTCCCCATATAATGTGTCCTTTAGGGCAGAGTTGTTCCGAACTTTTCCCTCCGTTTCTTTTAACGTGGGAGTTATGCTCCAAAAAACCAACTTTGTAGAAATGTCACATTCCTCCAAAATCTGTCTGCTCCTTGTGTGTCTTTGAGAAGTAGCTCCTGCTTTTTCTGACAAAAGGAATGTTTCACTTCTGTTAGCACTGCAAAGCCAATTACAGCATCAACAGGGAGCTGGACTTGGGCCATCCTTGTGCATCAGCAACAGCACTGTCACCTAATTTGCAAACACAGAACAATTATGACTGGCAAGGATATAAGAGGCAGCCTGGCTTTTAGATTCCAGCTTGGATGTGAAGGATTGGTAGTAGGAAAAATATATCCTTTGATTCTGAGCAAATGTGGTCTGAAAGCAGTTTAGAAAGAAGTCACACCTATACCTATTTTTATAGTAATAATATAAGTCAAGGTAATAATCAGCAGTAAATAAGATAGAACCCCAAGAAATATTCTCAAAACACTAGATTTCCTTTTATCAAAAAATCAATTTCTTTTAAAAAATTTCCAGCTTTGAATAATCATCAGTTTTATACTTCGAGCCCATGACTGCAGTTGACAATATATACTTGCATAGCTGTGTTCATAAATAGACTATAAGAGCTCAGGAAAAAAACTAACGGAGAGATATTGGGAAATGGTAGTTACAACAAGGCGGTAAAAGAAACAGGAGAGTGGAAGGTAAAATATACGTTTCAGAGGCATTATAATGTTCACTGAAAAGGAATGTATAAATGAATATTTATGAAAATGCCATTACACTTTAAATCCAGAAATTAAATTTATGTTTCTTCTTCAGTTCTATTCAGTGCCTACATTTAACATTTTTAGATGGAGGACATACATAAGGACCCAGAATCTATGTCTGCACAGACTTCACTGCTGTTTTTTTCTTATTTTACTTTATTATCTTTGCGGACTACTATGTTTGCAAGTGGAAAATCTTTTTACTATTAACAGAGATAACTAACAGAGGGAAATAATGTAAATCAGGCTGTATGATCTGCATTTTGCTCTGCTGATTACTACAGATAAGTGCAACGGTATTTTCTTATCATAAGGAAAATATTGAGGACAGACAAAACCCATAGACAGATATGATCACAAAGGGAAGGACAACAGGATGGGCAGCAGGACCATCACATCAAAGACATTATTACAACTTCCTGAATTCTAAAGTGGCTCAGTCCAAATGTAATGTAGAAGTAGTGTTATGCAGGAGACCAGACAGTCCTTCATACAACTCTTCACCTGGTCCTCAAGTGTGGCCTCCGCACGGAAAAACACACTGTCTAGTTCGAGCCAACAACTTAACAACATCCTCTGTGACTGGACAGATGAGGGCATAACCCACAGTGATTAGCAAAGTGCCACTGAAGTAAGCTTATGTAAAAAGTGTATGAGTAGATACATTTTTTTGTTCTGCAGTCTATGACTTAAAGATCTGTTGTAATCTTGACTCCTGTCCATTTCCAAACAAAAGGTGGCTATGTTTGCTGGTAAATACATAACCACAATGATGAGTTTGTCTATTATTTTTCCTTTATATTTGCTTTCGGGGTTCTTTGGCTCTAAGGCAGAAATAAGACTCTAGTCAAGCCCAGACAACCCTACAGCCCAGGATGACATTCTTGTTTTAAATATAAATTATAGTGGTTTCATTTCAACTTTATTTTATAGTCAAGGAAGGAATGAATGAACAAACAAAGGACTGAAGGAACAGAGGAACTTTAACTCTGCACAGGACACAGAACTTTGCTGTAGTGGTTTTTATAACAAAAACTATTCAGCACTGAGAAATCTTCTGTTGGCTTATAAGTATTTTTCATATGGCCTTTATTTTACTTCCACGTCTTACAGGCATTTTTCTAGGATCTTCCCTAAAATTTGCAAGTGTTTGTTCAGAAAGAGTCTGAAGCTTCAGAAGACCCGCAAAGCTCCTGGTCCATATTTGCAAGTCCTGAATCCCTCGTTTCCAGTGGCTATGAGAACAGGAAAAAAAGAACAAAAAATATTTGTAAGGATATGCACATATGGGTATTTTTACTTTTTAGGAAATGGACAATTTTCTGAATGTTTGCTGTTTTTTTTAAAATACTTTTTCAGTATTTCTTCTTTGCCCATTTTTTTTCTAAAATAACTGTTTTTCCACCTTGGTATCTGTTTTCCCTCAAACTTGTGGACTTTCTGGCTCTCTCTGTACTTCCCAGGTGTTAGATTCCTTTCACTTTTTCCCAGGTGGTACTTTGGCTCTTTCTAATTAGCTTTACACTTTGACAAGACCCATACCTGCTTCTTAGGCTGGCAGGTGATCACACTGGACTTGCCAAGCCCTGAAGCATTTAGCTCACCCCTGTTTGATATTCATCCCAGCCTGCCCAGCTTCAAAACACCACCACTGCTAAAATCTCTGGGCCACGTCACAGCCCTGTAGGGCTCTCCAGCTCTGCAGGCACAGAGCAGGCAGGACCTGGGTCAGTGACACTGATGCTGCCCACTCACTCGCCCCTGCCCACGCATGCTTCATGGAGATATGCTCTTCACCCACCTCTGCTGCTGCCCTCAGCTGCCCTTACTCACACAAGGCACATGTTCCCAGACTTCCCACAAGCAGCTCCCTAGTTTTTCCCCCGAAACACTTCCTAATGGTCATAAATCTCCTGAAAACTCAGTATCCCTCCCTCTTTAGGACCCTCATCTGGGTGCAGTTTAATTATGTGAGGGTCTTTTTTGAAGTTACAGTACTTTGTGCATTTGTTTTTACTCACAAAGCACACAGATTACAGCAAGTAAAATAAATTACAGCTAGGATGACTATACTCCCAAGGGTCACATCTCAGGCACTTGGCTGCTCAAAGCAGCATCTTTTGTTCTGAAATGCTTACTAGGCTTTAATTCAGGACACTAGGGGATTCAGCAATTCCTGGAAGTAGCCTGTATGGTCACATATCTTCCTATTGCTTATTGTTGGTATGTCACACACAAAAATGTCCCAGGCACTGGAGCAGGGAAGGGAGAAGTCTGGCAGGGACTCCTCCATGCCCTACAACCTGGAACGGCACCTTTGCACGCAGAACTGGAAGAAGACTCCATCTCACCAAATTCTGTCCAAAAAGGAGGAAAAGGAACAACCTGTTTGGCAGCCTGCAACACTGAGCATCTTCCTCATTTTTACTTCTTGCTGTAGGTATTTCTCTGCTTGCCAAAATGTTCCTCTTTCCATCCCTAGTGACTCTCACACCCCTGAAAACAAAAGGGTGAAAGCATACAGTGCTGACAGGCATGTTCTGGGTTTGGATTCTGGCACTTTTAGCCTACAGCGTTCTTGCTAATTTTATTCTCTTGGCATCCCACTGATTGTGTTTGGCTCTAGGTCTCCAAAACTTTCCCCCCCCAGTGCTTATTTTCACAAGGCAATAGACAGAAGAAAATTTGGGTCATGGAGATCTCTCATATGAGCTATGAAAAGTGGGTTAAACCAGCTTTTGTGCATTCTAAGATTGTAACCTAGCCCTTGCAGTTTTGCCTTTCTTTCTGGTCTTGGCTTAAAATTCTATTCATCTACTTAAAGAGCAAGGATTCCTAGTTACACTAGGATGAAAGAATGGTTTCATCTGCCTTCTTTTTTTTAATCTCTTTGTTTTAAGGTAATGATGTTCAATGATTTCTATTCTCCCAAATGACAGAGAAAGTATTTCCGCTCATCCTGCTTCTTTCTTCAGTTATTCCTGAACTGGAAAGAGCATACTTTGCCTACTAGCATAATTTTACAATAAATGGGGGGGAAGGGGAAGTTCTCATTGTGTGCAATGGAGAAATGATAGTGATGATCCGAGCCACTCCAAGTTAATTCATTTTAAGATGTATATAACAATAATCTAGAGATTCCCATTTGTTGCAGCATGCAAGTGCATTTTAAACACTTGTTGTATGCCCTGAAAACACCATGCATGCATGAATGTCTCATTTTCAGTGGAAATGAGCCTAAATGAGCTCTCTCAATCAAGAATCACACTAAAAGTGAATCTCTGAAGAGAACTTACTCTTCTCACAGGTGGAATACTTGCTGGGAATGTGTGTGAGGTTTCAGATAGAAAATTTCGGCCCCAGAAAGGGCAGATTTACCAGGATGCAAGTGTTGCTTTATTCCCATATATTCCTATATATCGAGGTATGTACTGATCCCTTATAGTATCTAAAATTTTGCTAATTAAAAAAATTCACACAACTGGTAGTTTATACATTTATCAATCAAGTATGAGGAAGCCTCAGCTTCATTTTCATAGACTTACACCTCTCTAAAGAATAAAGGATAGGCTGAATGGCCATGCACTGAGAATTATAAAATGCAGAAAAGACAAGGCTGTATAGAATTCCTCCTCTGGGTCAGCAAATTTTAACATTGCCCATATATTTGCTAACAAGTTTTACAAAATTGGAGAATGTTAATTGTCTGTGTTTCAAATCAAATGAGATGCTCCGTTTATTGTAACATCTTTTTTCCCCCTGCTGAGTCTCAAAGCATTCTGACAAGTTCTGCCCTGATTTATAACCACTCAGTTCTCAGAATGGCACAGTTAGATCCAAAATTTGTTGAATTATTTGAGGAGGCTGCCTGAAAGCCAGCATTTCTCTGAAAATATGACAGATCTAGTCAAAAGCTTCAAGAGTCTGAATAGCAGCGCCAGGCTGTAAACCTCTGAAATGTACAACCCAGCTAGTTAAGCTGGGGTACACAGGGTAAGGGAAGCAGAAGTCTGCCTTTGGGCTTAAAAACAAAAAAACTCCACCACCAATGAAAATACGGTTGGGCATTAATCCAGGCAGAGTGACTGTGTACATGTATCTGAGCCTCCCTCCTGCGCAGAAAGGGTCCGTTTTATCCCACTGTCCAAAAGAAGCAGCAGGGCGCCATTTTGTGGGGGCAGAGGAGAGCTATCAATCCTTTCAGTAATCATAGGATCTGCAAATAATAACCTACGGGCTCCTCTGTTCTAACCGCCTTTCAGTGCAGGAGCATAACCTCTTTTGTATTTCTACCAGCATTTTGTCTGGTCTGGCGTTTCATGTTCCATGGGACAGAGTCTCTGTTCCTCCCTGGGGTGATTATTCTATGGCTAATAGCTCTCATGGCCAGGAGGTTTCCTTCTCTAAAATCTCTCCTACTGTTCTTAGCTAACTCTCATATTGCTAAACTATTGTAAATAATTCATCTGTATTGTTATGTGTCCATCTCTACATATATTCATGCATAAGGTTGCCACAGTTTCTCCTCCTTCAAGAGTTTAGTTATATTTTAAATATGTAATTCTTCAAGAAAAAAGTCCGTGCTCCATTTCCACAGCAGCCCTCCTTAATGCTGAATTCCCCTTTCTGTCATTACCATTTGGGGCAGAGCATTACCCAGATGATATTTCAGGGGCAGTCACAGCACCTTCCTAGCAGAGGAGTTATTATCGCCCCCCTTTTTGACATGAATCTGTACACAGCCCTATTCCACCAGCATGTTTTGGTGCATAGGTTTATGTACAAGAACCACAAAGTGAGTAATAAGACAATCTGTGAATGCTGAAAAGGAATTTGCTGTCATTTGTTTGTTAGATGCTGTTGTAAGCCTCAACAGAGCAGCAGTGGGTAATGGGCTCTTCCATGCCTGTAAACAATTCTTTGTGACTCAGCACAGTGGCTCCTTCATATGCTTTTTGTCATTTAGGCACCAAAAGACATGACAAAACTTCAGTGGAAAAGTCTAATTTACATTACACAACTAGCTAACACTGGACCAACACCCACTCTTGCTCCCTCCCTCTGAGTGGATAACTGTTTCAGGTTATCTTTCCACATTTTTAGGTGGTTTACATTTTTTCCTAACTAGAGAATTTTTTTTCAATTTCTCCACCTTCCGCTGCAGTAGTTCTGTAGTCTCACTATGTGCTCAGTTCCTCCCAGGCACTTAAATATTACTCATAAATGTTGATATCAAGCTCATTACTTCCTCTCTTCAGCCACCAATTAAAGTACCAATTTAGACCCACAATAATCCTTGATCCTAGTAAAGATCATTAAAGACACCTCTTACTAGCACAGTATTTTCCCGAAGCCATAACCTTTGCTTTTGCCTCTCCACAGGAAGGACATTGTCAGAGATGCAAGCTTTCCTAGCCAGCCCTTTTCCAAGAGAAGAACCATGTGTGCGGGAAAGGATGACATATCTAAAAGTATGTTTTATTCTGTCTAATCTTAAGACTTCATGATGCAAATATCTCTGAAAGTCTTTCACTAGCTGTGAAAAGATCCCTAGGACTCCCAGCTAGAATAAGACCCATGTAGTTTTAAGCAGTGATTTCAGAAGGAAGCAGAAATGGATCTTGAGAGCTTGATTCATGCTAAGTAGGAGCTACCACTATTGTAAGGGAAGACCTCTAAAGAGAGAGCTATGTAAGACTCAACTGGAAAGAGAACACACTCATTATACTCTGATCTATAGCCAAACACAAAGAATTTAGTATAAAAACAAAGAATCTGTGTCTGTATTACACCTGTCCTTATATAAAGCTGTCCAAACATGGGTTTTCAAGGCCTGGTCTGAGTTTTCCCTATAAACAAGTGAATTAGCCAATGGGACATTCTGCCTGATGCCACTTGGGATCACATCAGATGCCTTTCATTAGCATCACAGGGGGAAAGGCTATAGCAGAAGAGCATCTTATAAAGAAATTATGAACTGCTTTATACACAACTGCTGATCATTTTGTCATGGTTTGTCTGCAAACTGAGTCATGTGTGAGTGGTTAGAAGCTTATTCCACCCAGGCGAGGAAAAACATGAAGGGTAAATTGTTTTTAAGGAAGGGAGGCAATGGACTTGCAAAAGGGGAGAAAAGTAAGAGCAGAAGAGACAGGAACACATGATGTGGCAGAGAAGACAATCAACTGAAACAAAAGATGATTGAAGTAAAGAAACTATAAAACTGATCTCTTAGACCAGGGTTAGTTTTTAATATTTCCTGTTAAAAGCTGGCAGTTAGATCTTACCATATCATTGATCTTTTGTAGGATGAAAGATATATAATTTCTTTTAGTGTCTCTTTGTTTAGTTCTTTATTTGCCATCTTTACAGGGCTGTACTGAGAACAGACACATGTTACGGTTGTAAAGAGCTCAGGTGCTATAATAGTTCCCTGGGCATAGATTTAGGTAGGATGTAAAATGCCTAAGTTCTAGGTGTTTACCTCTGACAGGCAGGATGCTCTATTACTCTTAAGCTATATTCCTCTATTGCTTTGCTAAATGTAGAGAAACACACTGCTCTTGCAAACTGAATTCCAGATCGACTCAGTTATAACTAGCTCTGACAAACCATCTGGTATCTTACTAGCACTGTCTTTATATTGTTGAAGTAAAATTATCCTAATCAGGACTGCTGCTTTCTGTGCTGCAGAGATATTCATCTTGCTTCAGGCCTGAAGCAAATTTCATTTGTTCTCATAGTCCTGTGCTAAGGCCTCTCTGGCACTACAGTCCTTTCTTGAAACGAGGGCTATGATTTCCAGAAGATACCAGGAGAATCAGGTGGCCAGGCAAATTAAGGTCAAAATCTGTAAAATCTCCTTTGCTAATACTGGATAATACAGTATACAGAAACTTGTTTAAATCACATGGTCTAGCTGTAACTGTCATAGTAGGTCTTTACATACTCCATCTGAGCCTCTTCTGATTTCTGGACTGATACAAGAATTTTCACCTTGCAGCTTATGTTAAGCCTTGAGTACTTGTATTACAGGCCCACAAGCACTCATGTCACTAGATCAGTGGCCAACAACTTTTTGATTCAATCTCTAAGGCTGCATCCAAGTTTGCATTAAGCCCCATGTACGAATCCAGCTGAATGTGACAGAGGTTCGGTTGGCTCTTTCAACTTTGTTTTAACAAAGACAGCAGCATCGTTTTACCTAGGACAAGCATCTCAGACACCGTGTTTACCAATGCCTGTTTCTTCAGAATTTCAGTTTGCTTTCGTTGCTCAAGACAGCACAGTGGTTTCAGGCTCAGGTTTCACCTGGTTTCATGTCCTAGGAGTTACTTCTCTCTGGGTTTAGGATTATGACTTGGAGCTGGAGAAGACCTGTGTCCTTGTTAGGCCACTAACGAAACAGGCAGTCAGCCTAGCAGGTCAATTCCTTACTTTGTGACTGGGTCTTCCCACCTCTGAAGCTAGGAAAAGGGTTTTAACCCCGCTCTGTAAAACATCTTTTAGCTATTAGGAGTAGTGTTATTGGCATAATAATTGGAGACATTGTAAGTATGGAAAATATTGTCTGTCAGTTGAAGAAAGAAAATAATGTGAAAAAGGATTGTTTTAGTTGCCTCATAGTAAAACACATTTTGGAAATCTCTTGTCAATATAATGAAGCAATGTGGGGAATTTGATACTGAGGCAAGTAAGAATGATGCTGTGTAACCAAATTGCAACATGGCTTCCTGATCCACACGGGTTCTGTTAGTGTTTCCATAGTCCAGAATTAAGAAAACAGGGCCTAGAATTAACTCATGCTTGAATTCTAGCTACACATAAGAAATAATGCATCTCATAACGTTCCCAGCCAATTCCTCAAATAGAGAAATGTTAACATGCACCATCCTTGATTACTGCAAAGCTGAAAATGGCTTGGTCTTCAAATTTTTTGTAAATCAACATTGTATATGAATGCCCTACAACCCTCTTCAAATCAAAATATGTTGATGATGTCCAGGACGCAAATTATGTGAGGGCAAATATAACACACAAGGACAAGAAGAAAAATTTATTGCAATTTTGGGCGCAAGTGCCAAAAGCAAATTGCCAACTACTGCATGTTAATACCAGATTGCTGGAGTAAATTATTTCAAACTCCTTCTGCCTGGATTCTTTACTTCTGCACTGTATGTGCTTTGTCAGAAGGGAGAAGATGCCTCTGAAGCCTTGTACTTGGAAGACAAAGCAACACATCAAAGAGCCTCTCCGTGTTTTTAACTATGCACACCCAGGTCTTATTGCGAATGTAGGCAGATATGAGTAACCATCTACAGTGTAGGCTGATATGCAAAACACAAAAGATACTAACTTGGAGCAAGACCAATGGCACCATGCACATGTGCACACAGACACCCACCCACATGAGAGCACCAACATATTGCCCCCATTACTTGTCTTGTGATACAGACGTAATCTAGTTAAAATGGAAATGTATTAGGAAAGTCAAACAATTAATTGATCCAAGAAAAGTTGTTTCATGTTTTGTGTAAATCAAAGCTAAAAATTCATTTGAGGGACACTGCCGTATTGTAGACTAAACAGAGTTTAGCATGAGCGCAGGGCTTCATGTGGGTGTTAAAGTTGTTCTGCACTACACATGGTCAGTAATCCCCAGCAGAAATGTTAACTCAATTTGTCAGTATTATCTTTATGTCAACAGTAATGCTTAAATATTTACAATAGACATAGTACTCTGAGGGTTTCTAACACAAGATAAATTGGAAAAATGCTAACAAAATGGATGGTACTAATACAAGCCTTTGGCACTTAGTACTCTTCAATTTTATACACAAGAGGATTTGCCTGAAAGTTGGATTTTATTAGGCTCTATGGTTTATTTGCTACCCCCAAGTTTTTGCTAAACTGAAGCAGAAATTTGTATAATCATTGTAAAAACAGAAATGTATTAGGTTAATGATGCATGAGGACTGGTTCCACAAGAAAGAGGCATAGATTTTTACAGGTATGTTCTGGACCAATTTCAGTCTTGATATAAATGAGTATGCATACTGTAGACCTCAAACTGAGTTGCACCTGTTTATATACTGGCAGAATTTGGTCATGTGCCATCAAAAAAATTATAAATATGCAGTATATCTTTTTTTAGATAATATGTTCCACATATAATATCACTCCAAATGCATTACAAGATAAATAAAGCAACTGTAAATTTTGCAAATAGCTGAGAGAGAGAAATAAAAAAATAACCAGGGAAAATATTTTTGGAGCAGCTCTGAAAATAGGGGAACAATATAATGAAATAAGACAGCTGCCTTCGACTCTCTTTGTTACTCTCCCTTTTTTACATTTGTTGCTGTATATTCTTCTAATGAACCCTTCTAATGAATGCTGGCTGTGAAAACGAAGCATTTGTTTCAACCATGCGTGATTTTTGTATCACACTTAACCTTGAATCTCCTCCCTGTTTGCCTTTCTGATTCTAAACTGTCCCTCAGCATTTGTTCACCCTGATACCTATAGCCTCCCACTGCCTCAACCAAAAAAGTCCTCCCAGTATTTCCTCCAGTCATAATTCACCAGATAGCAGCATATGAGGAATGTCACTGCCTATTTTGACATGCTGTTTTTAACAAAATAATTGTAACCAAGTCTTCCCTTGGGTCAGACAATTTCACTTTTCATTTAGCAATATTTGCAATAATTTTAAGCCACTTTCATAGATTTGTTGTGTCCTACGTGTTGTTATTTATCCATAACATTTTGCTCTACCACGTTCTACAACTAGTTTATTATCCATTTGTTGTCTTGCTACTACTCATACCAGAACCTGACATGTTGAAAAGTTTATTTGTTTCTCCCTGCCACATTTACTGCTCTTGCTTTTAAGTCTGAAAATGTTTTGAGATATATTTTTTTAGATATTCTGGGTCTCATAGCAGACGATATAGTGCAACAAAATACTGTGACATTACTTTTTTCCATTATGATTACGTAGCACTTCATTGGGTACAAATCCTGTATGTTTTGCTCATGTAGTTCTTGTTCAGCTCCCTGTTTCCTCCATTTTCATAACCTGTCAGCCATCACTTGACTGTGATATTGTGTAAATCTGAATGAATAATCCAAATTAATAATAATTAAAAGAACAACTGAGAGATTAAAAAAAAAGTCCTGTGCAAAACATATTGCTCTTTTGGAGATGACTGACATAGAAGGTTTTGTCAAATGAATAGCAACTCAATGTCAATCTCCCCCAAAACATTTCTGTCCCTGCTGCAAGAGAGTATCATTTCAAGGGACTAAACCCTGAGAGGAAGCAACAGAAGAAAACATGCTTCAAAGCATCTACACTGGACTATAGCATCAGACAAGAGCTGTTTTGTCATCAATTTTCAAGAACTCAACCTGTTACCACACATATTTGCTTTTCTTCCTTCCTCTTGGTCCCTCTTACCTCCCAAAAAATCCACAATGCTTAACTTTAAACGATTCAGTTTCAAGCTAATATACATTTACACCCCGAAATATTCACATACTTTTAAACAGAACTGATCATAGTGAGAAAAGGGTAAATACGACCTAGCCCCTTCCTACTTACACACATACACATTTCCTATCTATAGAACTGTATTGGGTTTGCATGGCAAGGCTTTGGTACCGGAGGGGGGCTACAGAGGTGACTTCTGTGAGAAGTTGCTAGAAGCTTCCCCTATGTCTGATGGAGCCAATGCCAGCCGGCTCCAAGATGGAACCACTGCTGGCCAAGGCTGAGCCCATCAGCGATGGTGGTATTGCCTCTGTGATAAGAGTTTTAAGAAGGGGGGAAAAATCTTGTGGAACAGCAGCCGGAAGAGAGGAGTGAGAACATGTGAGAGAAACAACCCTGCAGACACCAAGGCTGGTGAAGAAGGGGGGGGAGGAGATTCTCTAGGCACCAGAGAAGAGATTCCCCTGCAGCCCGTGGGGAAGACCATGGTGAGGCAGGCTGTCCCCCTGCAGCCCAGAGAGGTCCACAGTGGAGCAGATATCCACCTGCAGCCCATGGAGGACCCCACACTGGAGGAGGGGGGTGCCCGAAGGAGGCTGTGACCCCATGGGAAGCCCGCACTGGAGCAGGCTCCTGGCAGGACCTGTGGACCTGTGGACAGAGGAGCCCATGCTGGAGCAGGTTTTCTGGCAGGACTTGTGACCCTGCAGAGGACCCATGCCGGAGCAGTCTGTGCCTGAAGTACTGCAGCCCATGGAAGGGACCACTGGAGCAGTTTGTGAAGAACTGCAGCTCATGGGAAGGACCCACGTTGGAGAAGTTCGTGAAGAACTGTCTCCTGTGGGAGGGACTCCACCCTGGAGCAGGGGAAGAGTGTGAGGAGTCCTCCCCCTGAGGAGGAAGGAGCGGCAGAGACAATGTGTGGCGAGCTGACCCCAACCCCCATTCCCCGTCTCCTTGTGCCACCAGGGGGGAGGAGGGAGAGAGAACCAGGAGTGGGGTTGAGCCGGGAAGGAGGGAGGGGTGAGGGGAAGGTGTTCTAAGGTTGAATTTGTATTTTCTCATTATCCTACTCTGATTTGATTGGTAATAAATCTAATCTTCCCCAAGTTGAGTCTGTTTTGCCCATGACAGTAATTGGTGAGTGATCTCTTCCTGTCCTTATCTCGACCCACGCGCCCTTCATTATATTTTCTCTCCCTTGTCGAGCTGAGGAGGGGAGTGATAGAGCGGTTTTGGTGGGCACCTGGCATCCAGCCAGGGTCAACCCACCACAAGAACGCTCACTGTTCTTTAATTAGGAAAGCCAGCTGGGATTTGAAAATTTCTTTGAAGGAAGCACAGAAGCAATGTTTAGAAAATGTATGAAATCCCATCTTGTCTTTGAGCTGTCACTCAGGCTTTGAGTCTTTTGCCCCATATTCTGTTCGCCATTCTTATTTTGGACCTGTGTTATCTGATTCCCGTTTCTGTAATTTCCATCTTTTGTTCACAAGTCTATTCTCCTCACAATAACACTATTCAGATAAGGTATGTCTTTGAGTTGTCAGCTACTACTGTTTTTTTTTCCCTCCTCGTAAAGATCCCATTAGTGCTTTGGGATTCTCTGATACAAACATACAAAGCAAGAGCCCTCTGCTGAAATATTGCAGCTCACTTTTCACTACTGCGTCAGATAGTATTAGCAGGGAGTTTTTATAGTTTACCTTGCAAATGATGGAAACTACTCTTTGTTAAACAAAAGAATGAAGGGAGCCCAGCTGAAGATATATTTATAGTACACTGCTTGTGCATTATGGTGTCCTGGCACTGGAGGAAAAATATAAGAGGATTATTCCTAGATAAAGCACCTTGCAAATATAACATATGCGTGTTGTGATGCTTTGCCCATATATTCATTATTCAGTTCAAAATAGTATGCTTTCAAGGTTTAAAAAGTAAAAAGATCAGAGTAATGACTTTGAACTGCGCAGCAAAAGACACAACATATCTTTATTATGTCTCCTCTCAGCACAGGAATTGTATTTTTTTTTAGGTACACATTGCCCAGCAAAATGGATCAGCACTGCTGTGATGTAAGTACTAAATCTATAAGAAAGCCCACTGTATTTAAAATAATTTTAATTACAATAAGAGGCTGATGTTTTGTACTCTAGATCTTGGATAGAAATATATGGTGCATATTTACATAGCAAAGCCCCAAGACCTACACTCCTGGGTCCTTGCCAGCCATTTGCTTTGTGACTTTCGGCAGACCACTTATATCTACAGATATGTCATCTTATCTACCTGTAACATGGGAATGTTAGCATTTGCATCAAAAAGACTTGATTCAGAGGTGTAATTTCATTTAACAGTACTTGAAATTCTTGGATGAAAAAGGTTTCATCTATGTCCAAGGTCTGCACTCCAACTACTTATCAATAAAAAAAAAAAAATTCAATGAGGTCCCACAGGCATATATTGTTGAATAAAATTTACAACTCAACAAAGCAAGTGGTATAACTAACACTAATTGCATAGTTTCAAGCTTTTTTCAAAATTATTTATATTTTCATGGTGCTTATAACAAAATAGTGATTGAAAATTTGATACCAGACATAACCATAGCTGAGTAACTGTTTTAACACTTATCCAAGAGCTTAGGACACGAAGTAATCAAAGTAGTCTCCATCTGTAACCAAACTAATGATAATTTTGAAATATATTTGTTAAAATGTAATACCCAGATCACATTTGTTTAATAGCCAGACATTTTCCTAGTAGTTTATCACATTTTAATTTACAAAAAAATAAACAAAACTAACAGTTCCTATAAAAAGCTGGATCTGTATATTCTAACTGGGCATCAGGAGTTTGTTTACTTTAAAACAAATTTCTTCTTAGTTTTTAGAGTAATGAAGCCCCAGGCACAACTAATTGCAAGAGCAAGCAAGGGCATTTAGGTCACTTACTGTAAACAGCTGAATATTTAAACAGCACCAGTGACTGGTATTTTATTCTAAAGTCTAAATATCTAAATTCTAAACTTCTAAATTCATACTTCTGAAGTCCACAAAAAACATAATTTAGGATGCACTGTGTACAACATACAAAGACACACTTCAGCAAAGTACTTACTGAGTTTAGTTAGGTGGTGTTAAACTCAATTGCATTAAGAACTGAGGTTAAGCTGTGCCTGCGCCTCTCTGCTGAACCACAAGGTAATCATTGCTCGCACTTGCCAATGTGGAAGTCTGGTGCAGTCAGAGCTGAAAACTTGATTCTAGCAGCTTTTTTTTTTAAGGAAAATAAGCACCAATAACCACTCTGCTGAGCAATGAAATGTGACTTCTTTGGCCTTACTGACCCACTTCTCTTGGGCCTCTCGAGCACTTCTGGTCTCAACAGTCAGCACTACCAAGACACCAAGCAGAGGAAGCATATCTGCTAGTCATGGCACCTACTCCCTGGCAGACTCCAGCAGCAGTTGTTGGCTGTAGTTTCAGCTTTATCTAAGGATGTGTCACATATTTAGGCTGTTATGTGATCTGTCTTTGCTGCTTTCCTGTCCTAACAGCTTTCTCCATTCCCTGAACTTCTATGCTTTTTTCACGTTTGTGAATTAGGTGCCATATGACTTGCTCATGAAATAGCTACATAGGCTGTTTTACAGGCCCCAGGGTGAGAGCCAGGGCTCTCCCCACGTTTGTGTGCCTTCTGCCTCCAAGCAGGCAAGAGAGGAAAACTAATTACCGTATGGGCACCTCTGTATGCTGGGACCATGATTTCAGTGGAGGAAGGTCAGACATGCAAGCACAGTCTCTTGCTTGCCTTTTCAAATCGTATTGCTGCTGGCCACTCAAGTAGGAAGCTTGTTACAGATAAGAATTGTAAAGTAAGGAGACCGAGAAGCCCATTTTCAAATGCTGATCTTCGACCTGTTGCCTCAGATCCTGTCAGAGCCACAGAACTTGTGTTTGTGGCCTGGGCTCCTATACGCACAGCATGTTTCACATCAGGGAAGATTCAGGAGCATGTTTGATTTGTCATGTTCACAGCCAAGGGACATTTACAGGTGCGAGTCAAAGCCTCAAAGGCAAAGGAAAGACTTACAAGTGCACGTTAAAGAGGTTCCCTTTGATCCCCAAAGGTGCACTAACGCACTGCTGTGGAGAAAACTGTCCTCCTGTGTATTTGGGAACATGCTATGATCAACATCAGACACAGCTGGATAAGCAGAAAACAGCAGCTGGCTTCTTTGAAACCCAGCTTCATACTTGAAACAGTACTAGTTGGATGAAACAGTACTAGCTGGATAAAACAGTAGACTTACCAAAATGCACTGAAATCAGAAAAAAAGCCATTTCAGTGGAGACTGAAGCAGGTCTGAAATGGTCATCTGAATACCCGTACATCATTTTGTGTATGTGCTGACTATAGTATCCATTTTATGAAGGGGTTTGGCATTCTCATTCATCTGATAAGACTCTTCCATAGACTGAATTCATTCAGACAAATCCTACTTGCTAAACTTGCTCCTACTGGCAAATACTATGACAGGTGGTGAATTTAGCCTCCAGTTCAACCTTTGGGCCGCTCCAGCCCATCAATGTGAACAGAGCCATTATGATTAATCTTAAGGATTGCCCTAAAGGTAGAGGGGCCATTTAGGGAATGTGGGTCTGGTCCAAACTTACTTTGTCTTTTTATTTAACTTTAGTGCACCTTGAAAGAGCCCCTAAATTGGCACTGGCTTTCCCTTAAATTAAATACGGGACTTTTTCAAAGCTTTAATATGTTCAGAGATGATTTTATTTTGTTCTAATAGAATGATAATGAATCAACTCCATTCCACCCTTTACACTTACATAGAAATACTCTATAAACATTTACAAATAAAAGGAGAAAAGGAACTTGAGAAATACACATTTGGGGGGTGTGGGGTGCTCTAAAGTTTTACAGCAAGTTACAGGAAGTATCTTAGAAAGCTGGAGATAGATGTAATAATGGAACATGTGCAATTCAGTATCTTGTCTTTAGCAAAGACAGTGCTCCTTCTGGTTGGAAGTGGACCACATCTCATACTGAGTGATTAATTTACTATGAATGAGTAACTCCATAAGTTTTAAGCTCCTTTTCTACTCATCACACATCTGTGAAGAGATCATTTTCACTGAACTTACATGATTTTCATTGAGTTGAGATACTTGCTTAGTTCATCAAGTATTTTTTGCATATCTGAGATTTGAGCTATGCTACTGAGTTGTGATCAGTTGGATGAGTGATCAAGCATGTGATGTGCTTGAAAGCACAGGTCATGCCCACTCAAAACACTTTGGTCTTATCTATTCTGTTTGGAAAGGAACTCAAGAATTTCTCAGGTAGTTCAGTGCAGGAAAAGAAGGAATGAGCCAGTATGGGAAGGGAGCACTCTAAATTACACAGCAGACTGTGGATTTATGCATTTATCAAACAGAAATAAGCTGCCAAGGGACAGTAGTCCAGTATCTCTTGGACATCCTAAATATCCTCTGGAAAAGTGATTCATTTGCCTTATTTTGCACTGAATCCAGAAGATAAGGAAAGAAAACTGGAATCTCCCTCCTAGAATCTGGTATGACTTGTGTAAGAAATGAAGTAGACATTTTTAATTGTTAATAATGTCACCCAGACACAGAAAAGGTGTAGGGCTTTTTTGTTTTCTCATCTAGCTGATGATAAAAGCAATAATCAGGTAAGTGCTGAAGATGCGGTGTTACGGTAATGCACTTGTCCCAGTGTATGCACTTCAGTGAACAAAAAAAATCTGCTTTTGTAAGAAAAGACAGAAAACCATGGAAAGTGTCTGAAAACATTGGCATCCTTGATGGGACAAATGTTTTTACACAAGTCAGAAGTATTTTAGAAAAGGAGACCAGAGCTCTGCAACGACCATCACTCCCCAAAGAGACATAAGTAGAGCCCAAAACAGTCTAAATTCAGTGTTCAGTGAGAAAAGACAATAATTGTAATGCAAGGGCTCTCAGTAGGGAGAAGATATATGTATTTTTCAGATGGCAGTCTGACAATGTTCTCTCCCTTCTTGACTTAGATGTCCCAGGACGCCTGACAATCAGGATTATATATAGAATTGGCTGAACCATCTTAAGTATTTGTTTCACAGTAATGATCAGCTGGGCTTTTTGAGCTGTTAACCATGAGCCAAGTCTTTCAAGATGACTTCAAGTTTTCAAGTTAAATTTGCTTTGTGGAGGATTTCATACCACACCACAGCTAAATTTGATGCAGTTTCCAGCACCAAAATAAATGATGTACAAATATCCATGCCACGGTGCTGAGGCATCTGCCACATGGTTTCTTTGGACACGAATTTCACATAGCCTCCAGTTTCCAAGTCACTCCTAGTAACCTATTTTTTAAAAATACATAATGGCATGTTATCTTTTACTTTTACATCTGTATCTTTACAGTCATGTTTTCCCTGGTCTCTTCTGGAAGAACTTGTTTAAAACAGAGATGTGACTCCCCACACAAAGGTAAGAAGGAGTGAGTAGGTGTCAAGAATTTCTGCTGGGAAGAATATGAAGATGTTGAATCAAGATCGGTGACCTTTCTTTCTTTGCTCTCAGAGGTACCGTCCCACAGCAGATTGCTTCAAGCACTAGAATGAAAGATCTTCTGCCACGCCACTTTGCTTCTCTGCATCCTGTGGAAACACAGTCTACAAATAGAGCTGGTCACAAGCCCTCAGGACTTGACACTAAGGAGCAGTACATGCCAAAGAAATGTACATAGAAATAAAGTATCAAATATCTTGTATTTGTAAGAAGAAAAGAAAAAAAGCACTGTGAGGCTGTGCTCTCTTTTGTTCTTATTCCATAAAAAGATTGTATGTAGATGTTTTTTTGAAAAAAGGGTACATGGGTAATAACCTCCATGTGGTTAGACAGGAAAGCCCAGAAGAATTAATCACATCTGATGAAACCCTAAATAATTCCACTTGCAATGCTGGATGTCTGGGAGAGACACACAAGTAAGTGTTGCATCAGAGGCAGATAAAACCACAACGTTCCACACTCACCCGAAGTTTTAAGAGCACCAGTCTGCCAAAATTAAGTCATGTTGGCTTGTGGGACTCCTTGGAGACCACTCAGTTACTGACTGTGTTGCCATTTCTAAGACAGAAAATTCCTCTTTCCAGGAGGCATCCTTGAGAGTTTATCTGACAGAATGGGCAATTTTCTGCAATAATCTGGAATCAAAATGTCTCTACCCTGCGTTATTGTCTTGCTTGTTCTGCTCCCTCTGTATGTTTTCATATACTTCTCCTCATTCCGTTTATCACTTCTACATATTTAAGTTTCTTCACATGATGCTATGCTACACTGAAGATGGAAGGGCTATGACATACTTGATGGTAAAGTGAGAGTGGTTATTTTACCCTTGTGGCTTTCATAAAGTATTGTCTTCAGTGGTGAGCAACATGAATTATTTACCAACATAACAATGGAAAAAGTGTTCTCTGGCCAAAGTGAAAATGCAACAATTTCTGTTGCTAGAATCACGACAGCTGGGATCATTCTCAGCTAGGAAGCACAGTGTGGAAAGATAGGGAGAACATTCTTCTAGGTAAACCTTGGCCCTGCTGGAGTAAAGACAAAACCTATTTTTTATCTCAACAGAGCCATGATCTGGCCTTTTCAGAGTCAAAAGATATTAAGACTTTGATTAGCCAACACTCAAAAAACAATATAAGATTGGGTAATAAATTCTCTGTTCTAGTTTCACTTGTAATGTAACCTCAATTTTGTACGCTTTATTTAAAAAGAAATTAGTGTTTTCTATTTTCTTAATATTAAAAAAAAAAAAGTATAAAGAATTTCTGAAAACCAGAAATTCAGTGACAAAGTTTGTTATGTGAAGACTGACTGTATATTTCCAGCACAGGGAAAAACAAAGCCAACACCCCCCTCACCCCCCCACCTCCCTGTGCTAAAAGTGGGGTGGGAGGGGAGGGGGGTATGGGACAAAGTATAAACAGTGTAGACACTACACTTAGCTGAAGGACTGTGACAATACTGTCATGAGGTTTAACTGTTCTTTGGGTCTGTGTGTTACTTTTAATATTTTCTTGATAATGGGTTTTGCTTTTAGTCTGGGAACCCCCAGCTGTTAACTAGCCTTTGACCAGTATCAGATTATTTTCATGGTTCTCTTTCATTGAAAATAGCAAAATCCATCAATAGATTTCAAGGAATTGTTAAAAAAAAAAAATTATTGCTAGTAAAGCAGAAGGTGTTTATTGATTTCAAACAAAAAAAAAGTTGCACACAAAAAGGAGCCTACAGAAAGTGAAAACTGAGAGTATTTGGGAGGAATATAAAGGAACATAAATATATATGGACAAGCCACTATGGTACACATGCAAAATGACGAACAACTACAGCTCAAATGTGGACTGCAAAGAAACTATCACATTGGTTCTACAAATCCATTAGGAGTCAGAGGATAACCAGGAGATATACTGGCTTGCTATCTAATCAGAAGGACAGAAGATATTGAATATACCACAGATCATAGCATGTAATGCTTATTTTGTTTCAGATTCTTCTAAAAGGCTCAGTCATGCTTACACTATCAGAATTAATACCACAGAGTCATTAGCTAAATCAGATGATTTCAAATAATGTGGATTTTAAATCTAGTCCTAGGAAACTTGAAGACCTGTCTGGAGCACTCATCACAGTTTCCAATAAACTTTTAAAGCCTGCAGGAATCAATGAGGTTTCAGAAATGGGAAACATTATGTCTATCCTTAAAACACAGGGGCGAAGAGGAATCAGAGAGTGTTAGACTAGCCAGCTTAACTTCACTTTCCAGAAAAAAAAAAAGAAGAAAAAAACCTGGCAAATATCATGAAGGTAACAGTTTGCAAGCACCTGGAAGAAATAAGGAGATAAGCAACAGCTGAGACAGACCAGTCAAGGTCCCATCTAATTTTCTTCTGTGATGGGTAAGAGATTGTTTAAATGGGGAAAAAGCAAAGGTGCTGTCTGTCTTAACTTCAGTAAGGCTATTTGTTGACACCGCTTCCAGTGATTTCTGGGACAGTGCAAAGTTGTCTGCCACCTTCATTTCCAGCCATATAGTCCACTGGGCCAACACAGACTGGTTTTCAAAATGCTATAGCTAATCTGATAAATCCCAACAGATTTGACCTGGTCACAGTTCACCATTTGATCAGGCCTAGCCTGAAAAAAGTGACTAAAATGTGGGAGCACAGCTAGTAAGAAAAATGTGCACAGGCAGCTGATATCAAAAAGCTAACAATTAATAAGAAAGGCTGGATTGACCCTTATGAAGGAGTCTGTCCTGGGACTGATACTATAATTATTGACCTGGAGAATGAAAGAAACTGTTTTCAAATTTATAGTCAAGATCAAGCTTGAGGGATGTGATACAATTCAATATCATCTTGCCAGTTTGGAGAAATGGTATAAGAAACAATACAATGGGGAAGGGAGTGACAATGGTCTTAGGGAGGGATTAGCCACTTTAAAAATACAGGATAGTGAGCAACAGGTAGCAGATCACAAGCCACACATCAATCAAAAATGTTATGCTGAGAAAAGACTGATTCCAGTTTGAGGCATTTAAAGAGCAGTTTAGCCTGCAGAAGACACAAAGTAGTCTTTCCATTGTGCTAAAGTCTCAGCTGGAATACTGGCTCTATCACTTGCAGAGATACATGGGCCAGATGAAGGAAAAATCCAGAGGAAGTCTACAATGGTGACGAGACATCTAAAAAACGTGACTTGGAAGAAGTGATTGAAAGACCCTGGGACTGTTCAGCTTAGATAAAAGAAAACTTGTGCAAAACAGAATAACAATCATCTGGCATCTAGGCTGTTGCTAGGAAGGTCAGTACAAGGACAAATGTCACAAGGGATATTTGAGAAGGCATTAATATAAACCTTCTAGTACTAACCACTGTCAATCAGTTGCCTGGGGAAGCTGTGGTATTAGCATCATGGAAGCATTTAAGAACAGTTTAGATAAATATCTTTCATGAATGACATAAACCAGGAATGGACTGGATGACTTCTTTCCCTTTCCCTGCTCTGAGTGTGCTATCACTGTTAATACACAACCACTCCTTAGAATTTCAGCAATAGGTTTCTGAATGGGACAGAATAAAAAATGGATGTAGCTCTGTGTCACAGGACAGATCAACCTAAAAAAGACCCAGAGCAAGACCCAGATCCAGGGCACCAAGAAGCCAAAATCCTAGCATGTCATGAGCAATCCCAAACAGAGATGGCACATGGTAGTCACTGTTGGGCAGCCCTTGACAAATACTAACAGCAATGAACAGACATAAATGATACAAACTGAGGAGCTATCATAACACTAGCTAGATAATCTGTCACAGAAACTACCAAGTGACTTGGTAAAATGTCACTCTTTTAGAGAAAAAGATTGAAAAGTTTACATAGCTTAATTTTTCAACTAGCTTTCTATAAAGACACTTGAAATTTGTTTACATGGGAAGCTCATCAATGAAAGGTTCCCCCAGTTGCAGCAAATACAAGAAGTTGGACCAGCCTCTTGTGTTTTTGGAATAGTGTGGACAGTTACATACATCTAGAAATTATTATAATGGCCTACTAACCTACGATTACCAGAAGGAGAGGATTTGTAAGAAAGGAAGAAAGTGGTTAAGGATAAGATAAACAGCTGTCAAATAAATATTTTATTGCTCCTTTTCTGCTTGTCTTATTTTGACTACTCTGGTTTACTGTACCTTCTGAATGTGTCGGAAGCTATATCAAAATAAATACCCCTGCACAGAAAGGTGAAAATGCCTGGAGGCTGCAAGAAGTATCTAGGCTCTTTTTACATAGGCTGTATATTTAAAAGTCCCTTACACATTCTAGGATTACAATAAAGTGGAAAAAAAGACTAAGAATATAAGACTGGACACATGAACCGCTGGTCTCAATAGGCAGCCAAGATCTGATGCTGGGGATATTAAGTGATCCAGGCAGGGAATAAAAAAGTAGTTTTCTTTTTTTAAAGGAAAATGTAGTGGCAAGACAATTCCTTTTTTCCAGCGAAAGAATGAGAAAAGCAAGAAAAGTGCTGTTGGGGGAAATGAGCAATCAAAGGTAGCAAGTATGGCTGTTTGAAGGAGGTGACAGTACATAAGAAAAATTAAGAAACGAGGTCTGAAGGATCCCCCAGAGTGAAGTTGCTGATGACATTTAAATTCTTGCAACAAATCAAACAGCAGTTTGGAACTGGTCTTCACTAAATCCTGTATAACACAGATTTACCCGCTTAGACATTCCTGAGATCCAGATTTTCTATTTATAAACAGAACTCTTCGTGACTTTACACATTTTAGCAGTGAAGTGAAAATCATTATGATGCTTTGCATTTGTATTCTGCATCAGCAGGAACAGAAGATTTACAGCCAGTACATGTCTTCCTGGTTTTTGTTTTCTGCCTTTGTTTTCAGGTTGGAAAGAAGTCAAGGGCCTAGCTTTGCAGGGCCCAGCTAGAAGTCAATAAGAGCAGGAGCAAACCCAGCAAGCCCTAGAACACCAACCACAGTTACATCACAAATTAAATGCACCACTTGGATTATCTGTTGTTTAAAATAGACGTCTTTAGTATGCTATCTATGTGAATAAAAGCATAAACATTTCAGCTATCAACTCATCAGAACCTCTTGAGCAAGCATAAAATATCTTCTTGGCACCAGGTAGTCACTTTGTCCTCTTAATGCAATTTCTCTCTCTCGAACTTACTCCTCAGCCACATACTAATGGGTTCATCTTAAGATAGCAAAGCAATGCATGTTTTTAATATCAGACTTCCTTGCATTGGTGAGAGCTACAGATTTTTTGCTGACAAGACAGTTGTAGAACTACATGAATGGTACATCTTGTTTAGGAAAAAAAATGAGGTGAGTAAGAATGCTGAACCACGAATGATGCCATGTGAAAGACTAAACTGAGCACAAGAAGAGTTACAGACCACTTTGCAAATGCAGATGAGGTAAGGTAAAGAATAAAATGAAAGCCCAGCTCTCCCCCAAATGTTTTTCTCTAAATAGCCTTCATTCTTTGCAATTTGGTCTATATTTCCATGTTAGTTTCTGATTTTATTTTTTATTTTCCATGTTTATTACTGAGCAGGAGTACCTGAAGCCCGATCACCTAAGTTCTTTTGATTCAGCTTATTTTTTAATTTCCCCTAAGCCCTTGGGTATTGCTATTTAATTGTTTCAGAGGACCAGCCATGGCCTCTAAAGCCACAGGATAAGCCTTGCCTGACTGACCACAGCAGCCACCAGGCACAGACTGAAGTACTCACACAACAGTTACTGCTAATGATTGAGTGCTGCATGAACCGGAGCACAAGCCTCTTTCTGCTAGAAGAGGTCTGTGATGACAGGCTTACCCTAAGGAAACAAGAAGTCTTCCCTTTTCATCCCCAAGACAAATCAGCATGGGTTTCCTCTGCTCTGGCCATCCACCAGAAAGTCTTCATCCGTTACTCTTCCCAGTTCCCTTTACAGGCAAGCATATAAGATTTTCAGTCCATTCTCTCTAACGCCAACATCACCCCCTCCACTGCACTCATATATACACACACCCTCTTTCCCTTAAACAGAAAACAGAAAAATTAGAGGCAAGTGGGGAGACCAGATTGCTCACTAAATCTTTGCTGCTGAAGACAGCAAAAGAGCTTAATGTGCGCCTTGGCCAAGAGCCCCACACTGGCTTGAGCTGGCTGCTCCTGCGACGACAGCATCAGCGTGGTTTTATTCTCAGCTCAGTCAGCACCTCCCCAGCGAAGGACTTCAATCACACCAGACACTATGTTCACACTGCAAGGGACTGCTGGCTTCCTCTCTGTTCCTGTGGGTGACACACCAGAGAAGATCAGGGAGAAATACAAGAGAAATCCACACCTGTCCTAGGCTACTGTGGTCAGATAATTCCTTTGGATTTGTATCAAGTTCCATTCAATGCCATCCATTTCTGTGGTCCCTTTTTTCCCCCTGCCACCGAGATCCTCTCAACCGTCCCACTGACAAGTCGGCCTTTTTCTGATGTCCCTAAGTGCCTTCATGAACACAATATCAGATAAGCACTGGGATGAGTGACTGGATTAACTGATAAAGTTGCTAATTAGAGCCCTGCTTTCAGCACTCCTGAAAGATTAACTGGGCCAAAATTTAGAGCACAGGGGAAGTTTTACTTTTAACAATGTACACTGTTTGATAAATAAAAGGCTCTAACAATTTCAAAGAAAGTTGTGCCAAGAACTTTGCAAAAACATTTTCCTCCTCAGAGAATTACACAAACGCTGCAATCCACTTTAAAGCTTTGTAGGTTTAACTTTGCAAGTCTCTTGTAAACACTGAGGCTAATTCACTAAACACACTGCAGCACTGGAAGCACAATAATTTTATAATCTTAACCATTCATTTCCAATTACATATTCCTAACATTTCAAACTGGCCCAAAATCAAAATTACTGGAAAATTAGAAGTGGGTTTAAAGAAATAATTACTGTCTTCTCCAGTATAAGGTTAGATATCCAGTTACTGGCAGGACTGTACAAATGAGATAATGAAGTCATATTAGGGTGGCAGTGACTAAGTTAATACCTATACTAAACCACTAAATGCACCCAGTATAAACCATGCTGCTCTCAGGCTGAGCTGACTAAGCCTGAATTGAGTCCCTGTGCACTCCATAGAAAGGCTGCTGCTTTTCTTTCTGGCACTGGCACAATTACCAAACAGTTCATCATTACTGCTTGTAGAAAATACTACAGAAAGTCTAACTAGCATAAGCAGAAATACTCTTGAGATTTAAAAATGTTCTCAGATACCCCAAGTGTATACACACCTGTTTTGTTACTTGCTTGTAATATTCCCAGATGAAAAATTATGAAGACCTGTTTTGAAACAGTGTGATGAGCTGAATTGAACTCTGTCTGATAATGAGCACAGAGATCTTTAAGCCCATATTTGATTTAAATGCTGCAGCAGTGATTATTTACTGTGAGGGTAACAGAACAGATGGTGAACACTTAGCTGACCGGTATTTATGGGTTGCACATGCAGTACATCAAGACTTTTATTAGCACTGATGTAATGATTCTAAATTGCATCTTGTTTACTTGCTTCTTTTAGGAGAGAACTTCTGTTAATAAATGGAATGGAAAATGGAAGATTATTATCACTGAAGGATTACACTTATGTCTTGACTACCTTGTGTTTGATTTGTTCAGATTTCATAAGGTAAACCAGGGCAGACACGTCATGATGAGAGCACTCATTTATAATCTATACTAAGTTTAATTAAACATGGGTGATGCCAAAAATCTGATTGCAGGTCCTGACCTGATCCCAAAATTAAGTTTAACCTGGAATATTTTTACACATTGTAAGCACCTGACAGAGGAGTCCAAACTGGCCCCACCATTACTGATGAATTCCAAAGGTGCTTGGTTCTGGGCTACTCATTTAAGAGCAAGCTTTAAATTACTGAGACTGTGATCTGTTGGCACTATTGCCAAAGAGAGATAGCAAAACCAAGGTCATCATCTACATCAGTATATATTTTTTATGACAGGGTAACCACTGCTAGTGTTATCTCTGCTTTCTAATTACATTTTGAAACAGGTAAACTCATTCCTTCCAGTAACCCTGCAATAGTTTATTGACCTCTTCATGACACACTTTCAAACCCCATTGAGAGATGCTTATATTGCAGCTATGGTGTATCTTTGTGATGACACTATTTCAGAGAAAAATGAAGAGCCACAAGTCACTTTCTTCTTCTCAGTCCGTGAATGGTAAAGTTGTCAAGATTCTCTTCATGATGTAAAGCTACTTTGCAACGTAGATACATAGTAGTCATTAAAAGGTCTGGCTTGACAGCCCCCAAGGATGGAATGTCTTCTTCATCCATGGAGCAAATACAGAACAACATCACAAATACACTAAACTGGCAACAGAGGGTCTATTCCCTAATTTGGCCTCTAAATGGAGAGTGCCAGGTGGGACTCCCATGTGACCCCACTAAATTCTCACATTCATAGCAACAATTTTACATTTCAACAACCCAGGCTGAATTTTTACTGAAAGCCTGTGTGGTGGGTTGACCCTGGCTGGATGCCAGGTGCCCACCAAAGCCGCTTTATCACTCCCCCTTCTCAGCTGGACGGGGGGGAGAAAATGTAACAAAAGGCTCATGGGTCAAGATAAGGACAGTTTAATAAACTGAAAGCAAAGGTCGCATGTGAAACAAAGGAAAACAAATTATGTTATTCTCTACTTCCCATCAGCAGGCGATGTCTAGCCACTTCCTGGGAAGCAGGGCTTCAGTACGCGTAGTGGTTGCTCCGGAAGACAAAAATGCCCCCCTTCCGTCTCCCTTTACTTAGCTTTTATATCTGAGCTGACGTCATATGGTATGGAATATCTGTTTGGTTAGTTTAGGTCAGCTGTCCTGGTTATGTCCCCTCCCAAGATCTTGCCCTGCCCCAGCCTGCCATTGAGAGAGACAGCCTTGATGCTGTGCCAGCACTGCTCAGCAGTAGCCAAAACACTGGTGTGTTATCAACGCCTTTCTAGCTACTGATGCAGAGCACAGTGCTATGAGGGCTGCTATGGGGAGTATTAACTCCATCTCAGCCAGACCCAATACAGCTTAGTAATTATTACAGGAACCATTTATTTTTCCTCTCCTTCAACTCCCTCTCTATGAATGTTGTTGAACTTCCTTCCTTGCTGCTCCCTCTAGGAGCTCTGCATATGTCTAGGAACAGCCTGCCTTTGGCTAAGAACCATTAAAAATTGTCATTACCCCGTTGCTTCTACAGAAGTCAGGAGCAGCAGCAACCCTAAGAATTTGGACCTAAAAGCAATATGCATCAGAAAGGATGTTAGAGAACCCTTCCTAAGAACAGGAACCTAAAACTTAGCAAAGCTACCACAAAAATTATGAAAAAGATAACTAGAGCTTTAGTCCTACCCCACCACTATAGCCTGATCCTGTTCCTAAGTCTACATTGAAGACTGAAAAGCAACCTCAGGCCTCATTTAATTGCAGAACAGCTTGCAAAACTCCTTGATAAAAGTTTAATGAGGAAACGTTTCTTCCAGTTCTCTTGACGTAGGTCTGATCTTGCAAGCCCATTATTCACTCATACAGTCCAGCTGAAGCCAACATTAGAGTTTACATGAGAGTAACTCATGTAACAGTTTGAAAGGAAAGCTATGAAGAGCTAGATATGTACTCTGCAGACTGTGACTCTCTGAAAGTTTGGGGCTTAGTCCCTAAATCTAATTCAGAATAATGTTGTAAGGTTTTGCCAGTCTTTCTCTGTATAAACCCTTATCTCCTCACAAAGCTCTATCGTCAGCTTCCAGTCTACTTTTTAAAAGTATTTCAATTTACTTCTTCTTCCAAATTAATTTCTTTATGACCTCTTTATTTTCCAGTTTTTTTCCTCTTCCTGTTCCACACTGATGCCCACATCTTTTCCTCTTTCAATCCTTACATACTGTTTCCTTCTTAAGAACACTGGCATTAACTAAAGTGCACTAAAATTGTTTGAGAAGAAGTTGCTTAGGGATGTAGAAGAGAAAGGTCTGTGGAGACTTTTGTTAATAATTTTGTATGTAGAATGTACAACATAGAGATCATTTTATGCCAGAAAAAGGAAAACAATAAAATGAATAAAGCAAAAGAAATTATGGACACTTACAGGTGTGGAGAGATCAGGTATTAAGGCTATTTAGATTCCTAAATTCTAAAAGAAAAAGGAAACCATACAATATGTACCTCTCCATATTGTGGAGAATAGTGCACCCAGCAAACGATGAAGAATGAAACACATACAGTGAAGAACACACATAGCCTAGGAGGAGTGCCTTTGTGCTGGTTTTGGCTGGGATAGAGTTAACTTTCTTAATAGTATCTAGTATGGGGCTGTGTTTTGGATTTGTGTTGAAAACAGAGTTGATAACGCAGGGATGTTTTCGTTACGGCTGAGCAGTGCTTACACAGAGTCAAGGCCTTTTCTGCTCCTCACTCCACCCCACCAGCGAGCAGGCTGGGGGTGTGCAAGAAGTTGTGCAAGAAGAGGAGACACAGCCAGGACAGCTGACCCCAACTGACCAGAGGGGTATTCCAGACCACAGGACATCATGCTCAGGATATAAAGCTGGGGGAAGAAGAAGGAAGGGGGGACATTCAGAGTGATGGCGTTTGTCTTCCCGAGTAACCGTTATATGTGATGTAGCCCTGCTTTCCTGGAGCTGGCTGAACATCTGCCTGCCCATGGGAAGTGGTGAATGAATTCCTTGGTTTGCTTTGCTTGTGTGTGCGGCTTTTGCTCTACCTATTAAACTGTCTTTATCTCAACCCACGAGTTTTCTCACTTGTACTCTTCTGACTCTCTCCCTCATCCCACCAGGAGTGAGCAGCTGTGTGGGGCTTAGCTGCCGGCTGGGGTTAAACCATGACACTTTCAACTGCAGAGCTAGAAAGAAGGGGGAAACTCACTGGCTCCCATCCATGTACAGATAAGTTGGTAACAGCAATGACAGGGACTTGCAAAAGACAGAAGATAAACATACAAGGGTCAGAGGCAATTTCTTTTGAGAAAGATTCCAAAATGGAAGAATTCAACAAAATCTATAGTTTCCTTTTCACATCTTTACTTGACACCTTGTTGATTCTGTAACATTGCAGAGCATTTTCAGGACTAGAATTAGCAGAGATGTAGTGGAAGGATTATTCGAGCAAAACTTTGCTCTGTCAGAAGCATAATCGCATAGATGTCTGCATCTGAGTACTAGCTTGTACCTACCTTGTGGTATGACTGCCCTTTAGGTAAAAAGTGTACATGTGATTTTCCTCTTCCTTTACACGTTGCCTTTAATCTAGCTGGAACTTCTATGGATAAGGGTAGGAATAGTAGCAACAGTGTATGCAGTGATACTGGTAGAAGCCCTGAGGAAGAAATCCCATGCCAAAATCGAAACAGAAGGCTTGCCAAGCAGAGTGCTTTGGAACAGGAAAGCAAATGCAGGCAACGTAAGGAAGAGAAGATGAGACAAAGCACTGTAACTTTGAAGTCTCACACACAGGCATGTGGATTACTTTGCAAGAGCTTTCTTCTTAACAGTGATCTTTGTCTATGCAGGAGTCGGACTACCACCTTTTGCAACACTGTGTCATATTCCACCTCTTTCTGTGTAGCAGTATGTGGCTGCATCCAGCTCTACATACAGCTTGGACCAAGATACAAACATGTCTCCTACCAATACTATGCACTATACAATATATTACAAATACATGAACTATTGTCAACACTGGGAGCTACCACTGTATTTATGGAGTTTTTTTGACAACTGTGTGCACCAAATAGATAACTAAAATAATTTCCTATTTAAATAAATCACCTTTTTTCTTTGCCTTGTTTCACCTCTCCTCTGAATATCCAGTCAGTTTCAAATATACTTTTTTTGCCAGTGACGAGCTTGCTTTAACAAAAGAAAAGAAAACCTTCAATTCTCTGCTTTCCCTCAGAGCGCTGCTGCTGCCAAAGGAGTTGTGAATAAAAGCCAGCTTTCACTGCCTTCTCAAGCATCTTCCATGTTTTCTGACTCCACTAAACCTGTTTCACAGATGCCTTCCTGGGTAAGACATCAGTATCATCTCCCCTTCTCTAGGCAGCACTGCCATGGTTTGATACTATCACTTATGCAATGCTCCCGTCTCCTATCTGGTTAATTAGAAGTATGCAATTTGTCTCGGACTGAAACAATAATCTTACAAGAGATTCTATAAGGCTGAATGCCGAGCCAGCTGGTTATATTTGCTAATGAAGTACTCCCGTTGTGCATTCTAGTCAGAAATTGGGTCTAATACTGTATATCACAGAATTAGATCTTTTACAGTGTACCACACAAGCAGCCTGTGATCCTCTGGTTTCCAATTCTCTACTATCTCCTTATCCCACACAACAAAGACTGTACATATGGCAAAAAGAGCTCAGCTTCCCAGGACAGCTCTGCTGCATTCAGTAGGGTTACTCTGGCCATGAGTTTATACTCTATAAAACCAGCAAAATGCACTCCTGGATCAAACATCCCTCCAAATGCTCTGACAGAAAGTTGCTTTGTTGTCACAGACTGGATTTGGATCAGTGACTGCAGGAAACACATTAGCCACTTCCCTTCCAACAGTAAGTAAACAGCCATACTTCATGCGTGGCCTCCAAAGGAAGGTCCTTTGCCGTCTTGTTTGTACTGACAGCTGCTATTTACATACCTTTGAGAATGGCAATGAGTCTGACACTGTCTCATTCTCCATATAAGTCAATAGGGCTACAAGACTTAAAAATCAGGAAATAATATTTCTTGCAAATAAACCTGGAGTATTTAAAATAATCCTAAATAAGACAGTGCAATTATTTCTGAAAATAGCAGTAGAGAGAATGGATTGCCTGGAAAGCCAGATTTCAGTTCATGCGGATGTGTGCAATGGAATCATTTTTGTTTTCTTACAGCTATTAAAAAGTTATCCATCTTAGCTTTCACCATGGAAAATTACCAAACTCAGGGGCTAGTCATGAATGGCACTAGAATCAATTTAATACAGACAAAAACATGTCTGAGACAAAACTGATTTAGAGACAGGAATGATTTATAATGCTCTTTGTATTAGGATATAAAAATATGGATAGCTCTCCAAATATGAAATAAGTACTTATTTATTTTTTTCTGCCAGACATGACCAACATTACTGGAGCCTTTTCACCAACTGAGCAGAAAAAAAGGCAGTGTTTTCTGTGTATGGACACGGCACAGTGCTCAGACAAAACCTACGTCCCTTCTAGCAGACAGCACTCCCCACAAAGCCAAAAAATAAAAGATGGCAAAACACTATTTAGATTTTTTTTCCCCATTGGAATCCCACATTTTAGCAAACATTTCTCTCTGAAAGCACAGCAGTAGGTAACAAGTAAACTAATACTTTGGGGGAAAGATGTTCACCTGTCACCCTCTCCAACACCTCATTTGCACGAACCCGTTCTAGATTTCCAGCCTTGGTCCATTCATCTCAACTTAAGAAAGCTTAATCCTCTATTTAACAATTCTGCAGTAGAGTTCTAAAATACTACGGCAAAATAGCATGTTTGGATCATCACAATAAATTACTCCCATAGGGGTGTTTACAAGTGAATACTAAAAGAACATTTTAAGTGGGTTTTTTCCTCCTTTCTTCTTTGATGCAAATGTTATGCTGCTTGAAAACAATGCCAGACTTAGCATTGGATGGAGTCCTCCATTGAGTAGAGACCTAATCCTGGGAGAGGTAACAAAAAAATTCAGTGCCTTAATTTATTAAGTCCTTGGCCTCTCTGCTAAAACAGATAACAAGGATCTCAGCTAAAGCCAAACACAGTAGCAGTGTTTCTCTGTGATGCAAATTCATCTTCACGATGAACTGGATCAAGACAATTAAGAGGTTTTCAGTTAGCTACAAAATGAACATTTTGAAAGAAAAGCCATCAAACTGAGATGAAAAAGGTCAACAGAGGAAAGAACTGCAAGCAAAAGCATGGGCTCTGGAGAAAATGAGAGCTCATCAGCCTCTCCAGTGACTTCAAAAGCGCCTGAACAGTGTGAAGTGGGTTAGCAGTTGACTTGCACAGTTTGTAAATACATCGGGAAGTTACCAGTGTCTGAGTACTGATTTTATAGTAAGGAAAGGATAAAACAGGTGGGTTATGGGGGCAAAACTTTACACAGTACCAGTGTGCAATACTTGCACTGAAATGACCAGGTTCCTCCTCTTTTAATGTATGGACAAGAAGTGGACTTCTACACTGGGATCTGTCCATATTACCCCAGGAATGACTCGTCCTTTGGGAAATGCTATTTTGACATACCTTTTACTCAGATCCTTGCTTTGCAATATCTCCACAGACCAACAGAGCCTCAAGCTCACTATTCTGAATATTGACAACACTCATGCTGGCATATGGAGACCTCAGAGGTGATTAAAATTGAGAGAGCAGTGAAGATCCATTGGTGTCTCATAATCTTTCTTTACTGGAAAAAGGGGTTTTCTACCAGTAAGGTCATTGCTTTGACAGATTGTGCAAAGAAGCAGTGGAGCGTGGGGAGTATGCAAACTACGCTGCTCCCAGTTGAAGTATGTGGACAAAAGAATGACAAAGACCATGATAAAAGTTGATCATGTGAGTAAAAAGGCCAAACCACTACCACATGCCTGATGAAAAGGCAGGAAAGATGTTGTCCAAACCAGGACTCCCAGGGGAGATGAGATCACACCAAGCAGGGGAGGAGGGTATGTACAGGATGTTGTTTTGTAACTGTCTAGTGTTTTCCAGAGTAAAAGTGATTGTGGCTTGGCTAAGTCCAAGTTCCTCGCCTGCCCGCTACTTTATCCCTAAAGACTAGAAACAAGAGCTCCACCATCAGGTAGGCTTTCTGGAAATGCATCCGAGCAGCATGGTGCTGGGAACGCCTATTGTCAGCAAAGTCTCTGGAAAACCCAACCTCTCTGTGCAGGTGGAGCTGACTGCCCAAGAGCTGTAGTACTGCCTCAGAATCCTGAGGCACAGAACTAGACCGACCAATACACAAAACTCAGAAAACCCAGAAGTTCAATCAAACTGATTTGGTCATTGAAGGTCCACTCTCATAGGGAGGAAAGGGCTTTGTCATAGCATTTTGCTTCCAGGCTAGGACTTCATTCAAAGAAAGTCAACTCCTCCTTCTCCACTGAACTTACATGCTAACAATTACATCACTCTAAGAGTCAGGAGCACTTTTATGTAGTATTTCAAGTGGTCCGTAGTTTGCTAGGTTCTTTATTTGTGCTGAATTGCTTTTGCAGGGGCACAGCTTTAGAAGAGATTTTGGCAATTTCTAACTTTCCTGGCAGTAAATTAATCCAGGCTGCACTGAAAGGTTCTTCTCCTTCCTTTACTGACTTGTCATCTCTCATGAACTATCAGGTCTCCTGGAAATTCTATTATCTTAATCTTGGAGTATTCACTTAATTTGCCAGAGTTGTTTTTCTTATCTTTTACACTCTCGACTTCACTATGTAATCGTTCCATTTCTCCTCCTCATTTAATGTTTGATTCCATGGCTGTATCTCCTCCTTGCTCTGCATTACTTTCCTGGTTCTTTCTTTCACAGGGCCTTCTAGTTTATCAGGTTTTGCAGAGTCAGCTCCCTTGAAGGACTTGGCCTCCATTTCCATTACTATCAATGACAAGCTCTGGCATTCTGTTCAGAGTATGAGGGACAGAATGCACTGATGGTTATGCCAACCCTCCTGATACTAATTATTCCTTTATTCTGTATCTTCTGTTTATCCCTTCAAACAATTTATTCCATCTTGTCAACTTTTATTTCATGCCACTAAATTTTGCTCTGGCACAATGTAATAGTCTTGTTTCTCTAATTTTTTGTCTCACTGATGGCTTAATTATAAGTCTAATTAAGTTCTAAAAATGAAGCACTCTCATACTCTCTCTTATTAATGGTTCTACTTGACAGTATTAGGCATGCTTCTCACTTCAGTCAGAAAACCATATCACAAAAATGAGACAATGATCAACTGAAACAAATTGCACATCACCTGTTGTGTAAGCAAACCAGTTACCTTGCCTTGTATGAAAGAAATAGCCCTCTGAAACCTCTCTATTCCCTTATTTTCTAAGTTGTTACTACACATTCTCTGAAAACATAATGCATTAAGACCACTGTAAGCCTTGTAATTAGCACTTTGGGACAGCTACATGGCAGGATTTAGGATTTCTATCTTTCTGTTTCCTAGCCCAGTCTCCTATAAAGCAAGTATATACTACTAAAAGATATCTTCCTTTTGAATGCTGTTTCTTGCTCTCTTTCTTTCAGAGTTCCATCCATCTCTGTTACTCTTCATCTGTAAAGGTGCTCATCTGTCTGTGCCTGAGTGTCCTTTTTTTTCTTTCTTTGCTATTGATGCAAATTTTGTAATTACAACATGGGAGGAAGGCATTGCATTATTTTAGTTTACGAACTGAGCTGCACCAACCTGCCTGCACAAAGTAGTTTGGGGCAGAAAGTGTTTTACTCTTTTTTATAACTTACTATGTTATGACTATTATGCAAATTAGGCCAAATTACTAAACACTTTCAGTTATAACATCTCAATGATTAATTGCTTGGGATAATCAGAGCTCTGAAAAAGCTATTCTGTTTTTTCATACCCCATCCACAAAACAGCTTTTAACAGTCACCACGCTGCCTACCAATGATTAAAAGGATCTTCAAAGGCCATTAGGATGATCCATTCCTTAGGTTGCCAGGAAGGTCTCTGAGGCCCTGCACATGATGTATGGCAGTGTCACTGCAATCCTAGTATCTATTGACTTAGGGACCAGAGAGAGCCTAAGGATGAGAACAAAACTGTGTGGTGTCCTGTGTCCAGCTCTCGTCATTCCACACTGACTGGAAATGAAATGTCGCTTGGCTGAGGCGTCAAGTTCACTGAGGGGGCAGGAGCACCAAGCAACGCAAGCTGTTTGTTATCCAGCTGACTTCCTAAGAGCACAAAGAAATGGACCAAATGTTTTGCTAGCAAGATAGATCCAAAGGCAGATAGATCATCAAGACATATAGAGTGCATATAAGGACAGTCTGCACTGAAGAAGAGAGTACCTTACACATCATTAGGACCACACCTAAACAGGTAGATGAAACAGCACAAAGGGATCACACAAATATTAACTAATCCATATGCATTTTTTTTCTGGCTGTGTCTGGACTCTGCAACAACAATCCAAAGCATACAGTTGTCCAACAGAAAATACATGTAAAAATCATCACAACTTATGTACTGCTCTGACCTAGTCAGCTGAAGGCAGTTTTATAGTGCCATAATAATCCTGTAGATTTATAACTGAATATATTTGCCAGGCAGTAGTTTTGGGGACAGTTACAACAGACAGCAAAGAGGAAATATCTGATGAGCATTTATGGGGACAACAGCATGTAAAAAAGAACAGGCTGCAAATCTCAGAGTCTTGTGGTATTACACTAAGGTGAAGGTTTTCCAGACATCCAAATCAAAGAAGAATGCAGTTAACATATGTCCAAACTGGAGGAAGAGCTGAGGAGGAGCTGTGTGTTTTCACTCACAGGAGTCATCTTCCAAATCCATTATCAGCTGTGAGCTGTATTTTCAGTTCCCACTGAGGTCATGGGGAGAGTAGAGCTGCTCTTCAGAGCCTTTTTGGTCCCTTTTACACTCTGGCAGTGGCGGGGAGAGAGAGAAGAGGAGCATAGAAGGAGAGAGGGGAGCTTAGAGCATAAAGTGGATTCCTACCCATTGTCTTACTTTTCACTATCAACATGCACAAATTGAGTTTATTGTTCATTCTTTGAACAATTCTTTGAATGAACAATAATGCTTAATCAAGATAGAATCCCATTTTTTCCAGCATATGGGAGAGGGTACATAGGCTTTGAGTGGGCAAAGGGCAGGGAGCATTCAGACCTACCATGCTGGAAGGTCACTCACCATAGGCCACCAAAGAGGAGAGTGGCACTGCTGGGGATAAACCCCAGCATCCCAGCTCAGTGCCCTTTTCCACACTATGATATAACCCTGAATTAATGCAGTTGAGCCTCTGACACAAGAGAGGACATTTGAAAATGAGAAAATATAGCTACAAGAGCTATATATTTTTCTTGCAACATAGGCTCAAATGAACTTTTTTTTTAATCATTAATGGAAAGATTAATGGGTTTACATCTAAAAAACTGGCAAGAAATCTTGCATATGAATGCAAGACTAACATTTTTACTTTATCTTTTGTAAGAGAAAAACATATACCAAGAATTAAACTCAAGGATCTTAAAGAGAGATGATTTTTCCAATGGGGCATGAAATGAAACTATCATTATGAAATGACTTGATTTTGAAGCAGAATAAACAAAGATTGAAAACATGTTTTTGTGATGGACTTAGTAATGTTCTGTACCAGTTGTTGTTAATGGCTACAGAGACACAGTTTTCTACCCTGCTGGACACACAGAAAATCAGTGGCCTTCACTCAAAGAGAGACAGTCAAAAGCACTGCTTTACATTTACAGAGCTTGTAGGGCTACCCCGATTTTTGTCCCAGCTGCCCAGAGCTTCAGTGCAGCTGTGGCAGCTAGTAATAAGAGATACAGCATCATAGCAACCCTTGTTTTCACCATCAGTTTGCACTTGTTGAAGACTTGCTTCATCCTACTCTGGAAGAATTCCCTAGTAAAAAGTGAAGCCAGTTATTCTTCTGTTTGTAAGTCATATCATGACATAAAGCAGGAGAGAGTCATAATTGATAGCAAATGATTGCCACAGATGTGACCAGCAAAGTGAGCAAAGACAGAAGCCTGCAGTTCTCAGTGACATTGTATTATCACTAATCTACATTTACCTCCCATGGACACTGACAGGTTTTTATCTAACAGAGTAGTATTCTTTCATACTACATGGGCTCTTTAAGTTACATGAGCCGCTGTACATTTCTAATGCTTTGCTTGATAACAACAGAGTTTGCAAACAAAACCTCTTTTTGGTCTTTACAACATACTGTGCATTTTTCTCTTTCATCTCTGGATGTCTCTAAAGAAATTGAATGAGCAGGGCAAAGAAAATCAGCAGAGCATAATATGACCATTAGCGTATCAACTGTAGTGTGTGCATTTATGAACCTGTCACTCAGAGATTAGACCAGACATGCTTCTCTCATCAAAGGCTTCAAAGTCAAGCCTGAATACTCAACTGACTTTCCCAAGATGGGACTCTCCTACTCTCAAAACAAACATGTCATTTCTGTCTGTGCTGGAGAACCCTCTCATATAATGTCACATCAAGTGTAATTAGTTGCATTATTGAATCCAACTGCTCCAGCATCAAATTCTCCGGTAAGTTCCAGTGTGGCTGACTTGCTGCCTTGTAGTTTGCTGACAGAAGACATTAAGGCATCTTTTCCATGTGCGTTAGGACTGTTCTGAGTTCATTTACAGTTCCAGTGAACTGTAATCTAGTGCAGCCTAACAGTTTAGAGCATTAACTGGAGAGCTGTATTCCTAGGTCAGGCACTGGGTTACTATACAACTTTTGGCAAGTTGCTTAACATTTCAGATAATCTTTCTTCTAAACTTAATATCGTTATATTTACTATACTTACTTCCCAAGAATTTTGTAAAGCTCAATTAATATTTATAAGTCTTCTGGCTTAGATAACAGGCCCTGTTCAAATGCAAAGTATTATCACACCTATTAAAGCTGCTTCACAAATCACCATTTATGGCTATATCTAACCCGCATTGCTGGAATCACTTTCAGACACTTTTGTTATTTGTCAATAGAAGCTAGACTGCTTGCACAACAAATAAAACTACCAGCGTGATGAACCTTCCTGCTCACAGGTCATAAAGATTGATTCCACATTTTAAAATGTGGCAATTGTTCTTGCTTTCACTTCACAGCTTATTTAGGGCAAGGCAATGCCTTTCATCAGTTAGAACAGAAATTCAGTTTTTACTAGTAAAGTTCAAAATATGTTTTTCTCCAGCTTAGCGGAATGTCACCCTGTTTGGATCCTGCTTTTTACTTCTGTGTTTGAAGTCCTGCAAAAAGTTAAAGGGTGAAGTCATTGGAGGTGTGACATATAGGGACAACACTACGGGCTTTAGCTGTTCGTGGGACAGTATACAATGTTAGCAGTGATATAGTAGCTAACATTACAATGACAGCTTTTAAAAGGTAAATTGTATCCCCTTTACCAAAATTATTTCCTATTTCAAAGATAGAGACTAATAGCTTAAGGTGCTTGACTCCAGCATTGCCCAGATAGTCAGGGACTGAAGGCAGTAACACAATGCAAATGATTCATTTTCAACCTGTGAAGATTCCTAGTGAAGAAACAAAAAATAAATAAATATTGATCTACACTCACAGACCTCAAGTTTGATCCATTTCTGTTATAACTGATAGGACAATTTCCTTTCCTATCTTTACTCTCTGTTGTTAGTTGAACTCAACATCCGTCACACACATTCACCTCATAATCACAAATGACAATTAAAAAGATCGGTTTAGCCTCTAGGCAGGGGGTAAAAGTGCCTAGTGGTGCTAGTTGATAGGAGTCAGAAGACTCCGAGTTTCTGTTTTATTTGCATAAAAGTGTGATAAGCTTGTGGGTACTGGAGACAACTGCATTGCAAATTCCTAGCAAGCTCTCCATAAGACTCATAATAGTAAGATTATCCAAATGCACGTGAAGGGCACAATCCAGTGTGTCCACCCAGTGTGATGGATGCAGTCAATAACCATCTTACTTCTCTGTAGAAACAGTGCAACGTTCCAAACTAGTTCAACATTTGCACTTTGAGAATGCATTGGAAAATCAACTTAGGAACACAGGATAGCCATGTATGCAACTACTTCTGGAGTACAGTTTGTGGCTTGACAATCAGTAGTATTTCATCATAATGTAACAAACCTTTTAATCATCATTTATGATTAAGGAAGAAGGTAAGGAGAAGGTAAGGAAACTCTATTTGTAGTTGTAGGCATTTAATGGCCGTAAGTAATCCAAACAAAACCGTATTGTTGTTGTTTATCTGCTCTCTCATAGCATTGTCAGCTCACAGGATTTTATCAAGAATATTCCAGCAAATTATATTTTTCTTAACATCCCAGTTCATGAAGAATCTCAGTTTGTGGCTTTCAAGCAGGAGCATCTGGTGCTTACCTTAAGCACTCAACTTGCCCGGAAACCCTAAAGCACCCAAAGAATCCATCCTGCAGAATTTAAGCAGACAGGATCTCCTTCTATAGGCCTCCAAAGACACTTCCTTCTCTCCCTTGATGAGAAAGGGATCCTAGAGGAGTGACCTGATGTGGTTAAAATGAAGCCACAGGTTAGGTGGCCTGGGTACTAAATGAAGTTTCTCATGCTGAGGTTTAAAGATGCACATCCCTCATGTCTTAAAGTTCAAAGTCCAAAGGCAAAGCATGGTACATTTTATGACATGCCAAGTCATGATTTTTAAGTTACCCTCACTATTTTTGAAGTCTGTTTATTTAATATCCGGAAGCACTGCATAAGCTCTTGGATAAATATTCCAGCTCTCAAGTATCGCCTATCATGTGTTTTCCTCTCCAAATGAAGCCCAAGCAGCTTCCTTCACTTGACGGCATTAATGGCAAGCATGCAAAAGGCTGTCTGAGAGTAACGAGGGTTGTATGCGTGCATGCATGCACCCTTCAAGCTGAAGGGGAATTCAGTGTATTTGGATGAGCTGCAGTGGCTGATGTTTACGGCCTGTGCTGTGTGAAGAAACAAACTGTGGGTTAAACATAGAGGAATTTTCTTTTGTAACCTCAGTGTTGATGATAGGGATTGCAATGCTGCCATGTGGCTGAGCAAAGGTTCTGCTCATTATGAATGTGTATAAACACAAATAAACGCATGTGATGCTTTGCAAAAACCCTAAGCAGGGATTTTATTTCCTTTTTTAAAAGTCAGTGAACTCACAGGTGCATCTCAAACTCTTCTGAGAGTGTGTCTGCCACTCAGTGCCTTTTCAGTACCAACAGCAGCTTTGTGTGTTTTGCCTGCCTTGGTTATAAAGTCCAATAGTATAAGGGCCTAGAATCTCCCCATTTCATCATGATAAAAATGAACTGTCACAAAGCCATCTGGTATTATCAAACAGGGAAACTGTGGAGGCACACAGCTTTGAAGTAGCCTGGAATCTTTTTTTGCTGAAAAGCCATGGTGATGGCCACGGTGAAAATAGAGGGCTGTGGCTAGGAGAAAGGCACACAGTCTGTTGCAGCTTCAATACAAAATATTTTCTGTCCAATTCTTTTCTTTTTATAGTTACGAAGGCTTTTCACCAATAGTCTTGAATATCACAGAGAATGGCAGTGTTTACAAAAAAAAAAAAAAAAAAAATCAGTGTGCTAGGAGCCTTGAAAGGAATTTGGAACATATTGTTTACTGGATGTTAGCAGCTACTTGAAATTGAACTTTTTCTGTGTTTATACATTACCATCCTCCAATTCCACAGGAATTATACACAATATCCAGCTCTACTGATGGAAAACATGACAGGGTGCATTTGACAAGGATTTTTCATTCAGAACTGACTTCCCTGCCGAGAGGTTTCAAGGCTCATGCAGCATTGTTCGTATGGCACCTACCCTTCTGCATCAGTGTGGCTGAAAAAACTTCCTGATCACATCACTTCTTTTCATTTTCTTACCATTTACTAAAATGTTTCTTCTGGTGGGAAAAAAAGTAGGATTGTCTGTCTCAGCCACATTAAATATTCTCACACAGCCTTCTGTCCCAGTTCAAATAGATTCATTGGCAAAACTCATAATGGAATTAATGTGAGCAAGAATGGCCCAAAACAGTGATTTTTGTTTTTTTCTATTTCTGGATCTTCAGTGTTTCTTCAGGGGAGGTGGGAGGCATGTATAGCAAACGTAAGCTGAGCAAAGCCTTGATTTCATTAGCTGCCTTTCACAGATGCCTTGTAGAAAAACACTGTCCTAAATCATTAAATCACAGAGGTTAGCTTGTGCAATGTTTGTCTCTGTGAAGCCACAAAGCTAGTCCTGTGCAGGATTACTGCCCATGATTTGGCCCATAATGCCTTTGCAGGTAGTTATTCACAAAGTCTATCACACAATAAAGGAAAAGACATCTCTTCAAAACGAGACATTTGTCCGTATCACCACACTGTCAGAGTACCTCGCGGTCTGTAGGGTGTGTATGTGCACTATACGTATATGTGCTGAATTAATTTTTAACAGTGCAGCATCAAAGAGCAAAGGAATACATTTTCAGGTGTATTCAGTGTCGTGGTTTAAGCCCAGCTGGTAACAAAGCACCACACAGCCGCTCACTTACTCCTCCCCCCCAACCACAGTGGGATGAGGAGAAAATATAAAGAAAAGCTCCTGGGTCGAGACAAGGACAGGGGGGGGGATCACTCACCAATTACAGTCACAGGCAAAAGACAGGCTTAACTTGGGGAAGAAATAAAATCAATTGAATTTACTACAAATCACATCAAAACAAGGAACATGGGAAGTAAAACCAATCCTCAGAACACCTTCCCCCCACCCCTCCCTCCTTCCCGCCTCAACTCCACTCCCGGTCCTCTCTCCCTCCTCCCCCGGCAGCGCAGGGGGACGGGGAATGGGGGTTGGGGTCAGTTCGTCACATGTTGTCTCTGCCTTCCTCCTCAGGGGGAGGACTCCTCACACTCTTCCCCTGCTCCAGCGTGGGGTCCCTCCCACAGGAGACAGTCCTTCACAAACTTCTCCAACGTGGGTCCTTCCCACGGGCCGCAGTTCTTCACAAACTGCTTCAGCGTGGGTCCTTTCCGCAGGCTGCAGTCCTTCAGGAACAGACTGCTCCAGCGTGGGCTTTCCCATGGAGTCACGGCCATCTTCGGGGGCATCCCCCTGCTCCGGTGTGGGGTCCTCCCTGGGCTGCAGGTGGGCATCTGCTCCCCTGCTCCCCTCCATGGGCTGGGGGGGGACAGCCTGCCGTCTCACCACGGGCTGCAGGGGCATCCGCCTCCTCTGGCACACCTCCTCCCCTCCTTCTTCACTGACCTCAGTATCTGCAGAGGGGTTCCTCTCACATCCCAATCTCCCGTTCCTCTCACATCCCAATTTCCTCCCCCACTGCAGGTTTCCCCTCTTAACTCTGTTCTCCCAGAGGCGCTACCACCATCACTGATGGGCTCAGCCTGGGCCAGCGGCAGGTCCGACTTGGAGCCGGGGGAGCTTCTAGCAGCTTCTCAAGGAGCCACCCCTGCAGCCCCTCCTCCCGCTACCAAAAAAACCCGCCTTACAAACCCATAACATTCAGGAACCTAATTCCAGAAGAATTAGAAGCACACCCAAAATTTTCACTTCACAGTAGAGAGAAACAAGCTTCACAATGCATGATGCAGAGCAAGATGCTCACACAGGTACTGTAAATACCCTACAGTCCACCGAGGGACAGTGGCCCATGGGTGACCCACACCGCAGCAGGGACACCCCTGTGGGACTGCAGCCCCCAGGGGACCCACACCAAAACAGGGACACCTCTGAGTGACTATGGCCCACAGGCAACCCACATCAGAGGAAAGGCACTAAGAAACAACATAGCAAGAAAACCTGAAGAAGCAAAGAGCAGCAGAGTAAACGCAGTAAGAAGCAAAGTGCAGCAGAACAAAATAAATAAGCAAAGAGAGCAGCAGGAACACCAGTTACACACACAATGCCACACCTCCTGTGTCACCCATCACCTGACTGGAGTAACTGGGACAGACTGAGTTTAACCCCCAGCAAATACAGGGGAAGTCAAGCCTGGGAAAGAAGGAGGGAAAAATGTTTGGCTCAAGTGATTTTTTTGATTGCTGATGGTCTCTTTTTTCTCTATACCCAAATCATTGATCAGAGGTTGATGTTAACGGGACATAAATTAAGTAAAAACACTCTGAGTAGAGATGTTTTGCCCATGGCAGATGCTCAGATGCTCTTGACAATAAGGCGTATGCTTCCACAGGGCAGCTCAACCCAGCAAATCTCCCATTCCTCCCCGTGGGAGCATGTATCTCTCTCCAGTAAAAACTGACCAGGACCCACAGTGCCCGGCTCCCATCAGGTGTCCCAGCCAACAGTTCACTTTTAACTACTGCAACATAGAATGTTATAAAGAGCTTATTAACTGGCCAAGCCTAAAGCTACAGGCATCTTTCAAAATATTCATTATTAAATTTGGAGGGAAGGGGGAATAAGGAGTTACGTTTGGTAGTAAAGAACTGCAGCCCAATATTAAAAAAAAATAAATAAATGAGTGCGGATATTATTAAACACAGAGTTAGGTGATTGTCATGCTACAGGTGAGGTTTTAATATTCAGTTTTTCTTTCACTATGGTCAGTAGTAAAACATGCTTTTACTTCAAAAGGAGGTGAATGGAGCCATTAAGTGGAGTTGAATTGTTAGGCCATATGGTCTCTCTCCTTGTAGTTTTCTTCATGTTGCAGGTATTTGTTTCTGTTTTGTGTTTGTATTTACATTTTCTTGGCCCTTTTAGTGCCCTAAGGAGCCATTTATAAATGGTCATAACACAGTAACTCACAAAATTACAGCCCTATAAATTATTCCCTCAGGCATTAAAAGAGCCTGGGAAAATACAAACACAGACAGACTCAAAACATTTATTTAACAAAATTTGGGTCATATTGGTGGTGGGGAAAAAAAATCATCATTTCAAAAACTGGAAAACTACTTGACTTCTAGACAGATGTCATTTGATAGGTAACATACAGCAAATGTAAGAACTAAATAGGCCTTTCATAGTATCTTACTAGGTCCAAACTGATGTTTTATTGCAGGAGAAAATGAGTTTTATGTAAAAACAGTGAATATTGTTAAATGACAGTGTACTTACTTATCACATCATTTACAAAGTGAAACATTTAAAAGCCAGGAAATTAATAAAGGACATCTGAAATCTTACACTTGCCACAAAAAAAGAAAATACACTGTCAGCCTCTATTGCAATGTTAACCTAGAATATCACATTCATTCATACATATGTTCTCAAAGCTTCTCTCTGAGACAAGGACATGATATTTTTAATCAGCAGGAAAACAGACACACAAAGCAACAGATTTGGAAAAATATCCAACTTTTTAGACCTAGTGGAGACACACGATTGCTTTTAGCTTCTACTCCAAAGGGAGTCCCTGAAGTCCCATAAATCTACCTTTGCAGTCCATAGGAGTGCAAGCAAGACGGTGATGAACACACTTGTGTTCTCTGAGTGAGTTCCCCATGCATATTCCTGGGAGCAGAGCTTACAGAGCTCAGCGACACACAACCACACCATTAGGCAACAGCTCAGGATAGTCCCAGGCCCCATAATTTGGGGATCCACTCAGTAAAAGCCTCACAGCCAGCTTACACAATGTCCACCATACGATGCTGTGGTAAGGACAAGGGTAGTGTGGACACAAAGCACTCTGCCACACCACTGAGTGCCCCAAAAACCTGGCAGCTGAACTTGGGCATGTGGCCAGACGCTCCCTCACTCATACTGAGAAACAAGAAGTCGCATGAAAAACTAAATGCAAGGCCAGGAAAGCTATGACAAAAATTGGCTTGCAGATTACCAGTAGGTTCAACTACAATCTCTCCTTGGAAGTTTCCCAACATGTCCTACCCTGCTTAGCCTGTCAGATTTGGCAAGATCCCAAATGAAGGTGGTATAGCCATAGATATACTCCATTTCAAGGTCTAGTCAAGTGATACTAGTTTCCTTACAAGAAGATTTGGACTAGAGATGTAATAGCAGAACACTTCAAACTGATGCTCGCAAGAAGACAAATGTCTCCATGTTAATCCCAGAAACAATAACAAGAAAATGCCTTTGTCAGTTGTTTCCAAATGTTTTTTTGACCCCTTAGTCCTGAAGATTATGAATTTCAGATGGATGTACTGGATGCCAAATATATTAACTCCAATAATTGGTGCCCTGGGGACCCACCTCTCTGGGAGACTGAATTCATCAGTAGACTGTGCTGCAGGACCTGATTTTGGCACACATTAATATAAAATCAAGCCCAGGGGAAAGAATCTTAGAATTCACCTTAAATATTTTATGGATTAAGTTCATGGTTATACATTATTTTTCTGGCTACAGTGGTGCTGTCATAGGATTTGAGGAATATTTTGTTCCCTCTTTCTTCTGAAAGGGATGAAAAGTGGGTGAGCAACCATGTTTTTCACTAGGATGAGCTACTGAAGAGACAGTACATCTGCTGGACACATAAACGGAGCTGTCTGTCCACCTGTGTTTATGGGGACACTCTGCAGGGTAATATGCTGGGGTGTGTTAAGTCTCCATAATCTGCAAAGAAACAGGTCCAACTCACGTCAGCAGTGAAATAAGGCCCAGAAGAGCAAGAAAAAGATACATCTCAGTTTCTCAGAGAGGAGGCTTTGGGCAGAGCAGGGAGAAGACAGGCTGCTAAGGAGCAGATCTCTGCTGAACACACTTCTCTGCTGAGGCACTGTGCACATTTTTTTCTGGGGCATGACAAAACTTCCCATTCAGTGTTTTTCCAGAAGGTACTGATAAATTGTTCTTGCCCATAGAAGAATTCCCTGATAAAGGAGAGTTAGCAGTTCAGCCTCACAACAGGACAAGGACTGTTTGCTGGCCCTGAGACCAAGCGGCCACACACAGAGCACACCACATTTGTCCCCTTCCCCGTCCACCCACGGAACCAGGGTAACAGCATCCAAAGCAGCTCCTGGGAATGGCCCCTGGATGATCTCACAGGCAGGTCTCCTCTGGGCCACAGCCAGGAACTACGCAAGCAGTTTTACTGACACAGCTATATATCTTGCTAATATAGCTATAGCCACTTAGAGCAAACTTGGACCAAATGAACGTAAACCAGATTTACTTACGACCTTGATGTGTATGGATGCAGTACTGTCCTCCTTAGAGTGAGATAAGAAAATCCCCCTATCCATCCCATAAAACCTTTTTCTAAGTCTGAAGCAAAATTCCTTCCAGATCATTTTGTTTTTAACAGCAAACAATTTTAAAACTCAAGTTTTTACATTCACAGACATGGAAAGTTATGAGCATCATAAATTTTATGACATTAAAACTTATAAACCTGTTTTCATATTGAGTGCAGATTGTGCCCAAGTGTCAAGTACACATTCTACTGAATATTTTTAGAAAATCAGTTATTTCAGCAAATATGAATTATCAGCATTTGACTTAATTTTTATTTGTAAGGGTATGTTCAGTAAAATTCACAGAAATAAGATGTGATTTACTGGGGACTGCAGATTGACAGCTTTAAACAACTGCTTTCATTGCAGAGGTTCTGTAAAGAAACTAACCAGCAGTTGTCTGAAACTTCAAAACCACACATTATCAATTTTAAACTTTTTACAGAAAAGTTAAATGATATATAAAGTAATATATTTAAATTAAAACCCTGACTTCAGAACATCTCAGAACAGACCTCCATTGGTCATTTTTTTAAATGAAGGTATCAGGGTATTTAAATTGGTGTTTGTTATTATTTGTCAAGTGCCAACAAGCCATTTTGCATTATGCAAAATAAAACTTGAAGACAATCCACTCCCCAAGGAGACTTCAGTCAAAAAGCTGGATGTTCTCTTGCTATGTAGATTCTTACAGGGAACCAGATCATGCAAGCAGCCATAACAAATATCAATGCTTTACTAGAAGAATACGCACACAAGAAGTTAATTTCTCTCCAGAGAATGGACTTCATTTAGGGTTTACCACAGAGGGGCAATTGTATGAATTTAAATCTTTCTAACTTGGGTTTTCTGATTTCTAGCAGGGTTTTTATTGGCAGCACGAGCATGCATTTCAGTTCTACACCCATCCTAAACCTGAATGCTCATCAGCCTAGAACAGCCAAGGCAATCTATAGATAAGGGCAAAAAGGGAAGCATTATGTTTACTTACCTTTCCTTCCAGCAGCTAGGTTGGCCACTTGCATGATGATGCCTTTCACTCCTGCCTCTTGTAGAAAAACTGTCTCTGGCTCTCCAACCTCTGACGCTCTACCTGGAGAATAAATTAAATGGTGTTCAAAAGAGGTTCAATAAAATACTCTTAAAATTACTGTGGGCTCTCTACTAGCCTGCTGGAAAGAGATGAGCATCCAGACTGCACCAGTGCCATGGCTTTAGAGAAAACTGTTCTTGAACACTGTCCCTTGAAAATGATTTCTTTTAATTAGAGAGTTATTACAGCTCAAAGCATATGACCCACTTTATGTAAAAAATTGGTTCCTATGTCTAGGTGTAATTTTAAGATGATACTGTCTTTCATTCATGGCAGTAGTTCTACTGATGAAAACAGCAATTTTGTACAGAAGTCTAATACCAAGTCTTGCCTCAGTTTAGAAAATGTACAATTCAGTTGTTATTCTGAACAGCTCAGTCCCCAAACACTACAGGCAACACAAGAAAAATCCTCATCTTTCCCAAACCCACAGTTATTTGCATTCTTAAATACTGCATATGTTCACATATTTACATTTTTTGTCTTTTTTTCTTTCACTATCCTTTACCATCCTCTTCCTATTCTCTGTCCCCATACCTTCCCTGTTCGCAACTGAGTAAATGCTAAGCTTCGGGTTTTTGTGCTGTGCTCCTTCTAGTAACAGTATAAACAGTCCCCCAGCTTTACTTTAACTGAATGAGGTTAATCACATTTGAAACTGCCAACATCCAACATATGAGAGAGTTCACTGCCAGCAATCTTAATTTAATACCTGTGAGCTAAAGACTTTAGTTTCAACCTCTTGACGTTGTACCACATTCAACCCCAAGACAGCTCTTGATAATTGTTGCATTTCAGTGTAAAATAAACCCATTTTATTGCATTCTTTTGAACTGCGTTGAAGGAAGAAATCTCACAAAGACTGTTCTGTCCTGTGATGCAGTCTGGTAGTACTTTTTTTGTAGAAGTTACATCCAAACTTTCTACATCAATACTTCAGATTTCAACAACAGGCATCATCCATGACAATTACAAAATACACAGGGTTCTTAGCAGATTGCAGAATGTTCCGTAAGAGAAGATACAGCTTTACAGACCCCTTTCTCCAGCCAGTTCTGGTTTATATCTACCTGACATTCTTTATTTGCATGCTCTCTCTTTTATACATTTTTTTTAAGTATACAGTAAGGTTGCTGCTTTTTTAAGCAGCATAAATACACAACCTGGAGTAGGTAATCAGTCTCAGTTCATGATTCAGTGGCATACACTAGATTAGCATAGGATTTCAGTTCAGCAGCTGAGGAGTCAAGCAGCGTTTTACAAAGAATTTTTTATCCTGCTTTTATGATATATAAATTAAAGAAGAAAAGTAATGTCTTTCTTAAGGATTCATTTTAAGTAGCATTTCGGGACTTTGATTGAATACCTAGTTCATTCAAAATGGTAAAATTTTACTCAAAGGGTACTTTTATTTCTAATGCTCCAGTTAGGTTTCAAGGGGTTTTTGGCTATCTTCCATTGTCAGGAAGTATTGTTTCAAAAAATCAAGATGTATTAGAGCAGTAAGTCTTTAAAAAATACAAAGATAGGCGAATAGGTGAACACCGTGTTCTTTTTAAAGGTCTTCCAAGGAATAAAGGAAAGGTAATTCAGCCTCTATCACCATGCCTGGATCTGCATTCCTTCCTTACAAACAACTTTATTGATCTCTGTGTCATTCCTCACGAAAGAACTACTTAGGTGTCTCAGAAGACCTCTCCTTATGTAACATGCCACACTGAAAACATGTAGGGGAATAGCTGCACCATTATGCAATGTACAGTACAGCCTACGAATCAGGGCTCTCTTACAATGGCCAGCGCTTCACAACAGTTTGTTTTAGTGTCTCCTGTAGTATCTCTCTGCTTGTAACTAAATATTTTAGAACAGTTTATATTGACTCCAGGGACAGCTGTTGAGGAGAAAATTCGTTATTTCAAGCCAAATATGGAGTTCATGGCTTAGCTCAGGAATTGGACAGTACCCAAGAATTTGTTAGGTTTTCTTCCCCTTTGCACTGAATTGTACAACATCCCCCTGCCTCCCCCCTCAAAATCCCTCTACAATAATAAAATTTAAAGTGTATCCAGAGTGCTTACTATATGCTGACATTTTCTTAAAGGGACGGTGTCAGGATAACTTAGGCCTACATTCTGGATTTAATAAAAACTTCTTAAACAAAAAAGTAAAGTTAATACAAAATTTAAGATTATTTTAAACTGTCTCAGCAAAAAGAGCAGTTCATATTTTAAGAGGCCCCTAATGTTGTTGCATTTCTAAGAAATGTCTTCCTCTATAAAAGCTAGTAAGTGAAACCAAATAGATTTTTAAAAGTCTAACACACTGGCCTGCTCTCACTCCCTAGGCAGAGAAACATGCAAGGAAAAAAAAAACCTAAAATATTTTTGGAATTTTAATTTTTAATGCTTTATCTTATATTAATCACACACCATATAGATATTAGTTTTTATTACAGCACTTACAACCTGGTAACCAGTAGCCCTTTAAAAGAAAACATATGCCTTTGTCCTAACACTTAAGTTACAATTGGTAATGAAAACAATAATATATCTTCTATTTCCACTAGCCAAAAGTCTAGCTACTTTTCCTATGACCGATCATAACAAACACATAAAGAGTATTAAAATACAGGAAATACTGACCAAATTATTCTCCAGAAAAAAAGGAAATATGTTTATAAATTGACACATATTTGTTACAGGAAACATCTCCATTTGAACTTACTGCATAAAACCTGTGTTGCACATTTAACTTCTGTCTATTTTTAGCTTTCTTTTAAAACATAGGACAACATAAGAAAGTACAAATTCCATGAGGTGTTTAGAAAATGCAGCTTATCAAGATAATATTAGTCTCCACAGCTAAAACCTATAAAGGTTAGGTGAATGACATATGTCACAAAAATAATGTCACAAGTATTTTGTGAATGACATGATACATCGGTTCCAATAGAAGAGGAACTTGCCAGCAAGAAAACAAAACAGTTTTTCAATAAAGTAAGGCACTATCAAGAGTAAAAGCAAACCTGCAACTGCTAACCTCCGAGGCATGGGTGACTCAAAATAACGCTTAATCCTAGTGATATGCGAAGTATTTTAAAGATTTGCAATTGGGAATATCTAAGGAGTTATGAGTTTAAAAAAAATGCTTCTTGGGTTTTATTGAGAATTCTTGGTGGAAGCAATGCACCTGTGGGATGTTAGTCCAGCGATAACAGCTTTATTGTGACCACTCATCATGACCAGAGAGCTCTGCCCCCTGAAAGGATGGTCATGCGCTGCAGCCTCAGATACTGCCTTCAGCACCCACTGCAACCATCCAAATTGTCAGGAGTGCTCTGTTCCTCTGGGAGGAAATGAACGTCAGCCCTTTAGGCAACCAGCAGTGATAAACAAACCTCCTGCCTGGAGCTCTGCACAGCGAGGTATTAAAGAAGAATGGTTGCAGAGCTATAGGGTCCTAGTGCAAGGTACCCGTGGAGGACATAGCGTAAGGAACCCCTCTCGGCTGCTGCACCACACGCTGAGTTACCTTGGGCAAATGGCTACAGCTTAGATCTTCAAAGAAGATTTTTATGGCACTAAATCCAGCCTACCTTTGGATGGATTTATATTTGTAGGCACCTGTATGGCTAGAAAGTACTTAAAAATTTAAAGTCTGACTTCCAGACTGGTGTTTCTCTAGCCTGGTCCCTTGAGAGGCTTTGCCCTTTCTCAGGGTATGCCTTATAGATGTTTACTTTTGCAGAATCAGTTTGGAGTATCTCCAAACGTGGTCAGCAGAAGCAATAAATGTGATTACAGTGCTACATTCACCAAAGGAGGAAAGGATCCAGTTCCCTCCTCGCAACTCGAACTTGTCCACCCCTTTTCTAAAAGTCTGTGCCTGGTACTGTTAAAGAGTCAAGATTAATTAAAAATAGAAAAAAAAAGTGTAAGACTTTAAGTCAATGGTTTGGGGAATTCCTTAGAGACATGTCTTAGTCCTCTGAGGAGGAAGATGTCTCCTCATGGCTTACACCCTCTACTTCCAGAGCCTGTGCTCTGAGCAGCAGGTTATTTTATACAGGCTATTTGCTGATATTTTGTGTAACAATCCTGGTTTAAAATAAAGCATCTGTATAACTGTATTTCCAGAGGAATCCAGTTTCATTTGGCCCCTGGGGTTAAATGTCCTAGGAGAATTCCCAGTGGACTGGCATCCTGGGGAACCAGGCATCACTCAGCTCAGGCTGAAGACCGTCATAAGGAGATCGGTGTTGATTTTCACACTGATTAAACAAAAGAAAAAAGAAAGAAAGAAAGATAGGCCTAGATTTTTATATTAAAAAAATGCAGTCTTTTATGAGATTAGGCACTTCCAGTATTAGATAGCAGCTAAACGGGGTTATTTAAGATTTGGCTTGGACTGCTTTTGAATTCGGTTCCCTGTTGCTCCTTCTGCATCTCTAAATGAGCGACAGCAGAACAAAGAGTCCAGACTAGGTGTTGTGAGAGAATTAGCAACACCCTCAGCTGTTAGGGCAGAGGATAATCCCTAACTCTGAATGCATCCCTACCTCCACATCTTCCTGCTAACCCTTCGATATGCCACAAAGCAAAGGAATCTACAGAAGTGTTATAACCTCTGTTCAGAAGGAGCTGGTGCTTTTGGCTTTTTTTCAGCTGGGGAGGGTAGGCCTTAAAGAAAATCTTATTAAAGAATTCACTGGCAGGCAATAACAGAATTCTTGGCACAACAAATGTTAGGAGACTAGCTTTAAGCATAACAGGCCTCTCAACATTGTTAGATGGGGACCCAAAAGAAAGGAAACAATCAAGGCTGGATGTGTTTCATAGATCAAAAGGTCCCACATTCGCATCAAGCCTGAGCTCCTAAATCCTATTCTGGTCTGCCCTTCTAACATGGATGTGGTAAAACTTCATTTTCTCTGACAAAACTTGCAGCACTCCTGTTTAGCAGAGTACTTTTCATAACACCTACAGTTTATCACCTACTAGCACTTTGGCTTGTATAAGCATGGGGCCATGATAAAAAGGTCACTGCTTACACATGAGGGAAAATAAAAACATGTAAGTGTTAGTGCAGTTTTTCTAAAGTGAAGTCCTGGAAAAATTCATGTAAACTGTGCATAGCTGTAATGTGAAAGGGGACATTTGTTTCTTCAGAAGGAATTATTATGGTGCAAGAATTGTCTTGGCAGATAAACAGAACATATTTGCCCAGTGTGTAAATAACTTTTTCTTCTGTAAAACTTAAAGTGAATAAGTAACTTTTTGAAAGGCAGAAAGACTCTATGTCTTTACCTTCTGTACAAAGACACATACCTGTTCCTTTAAAAAAAAAAAAGCCGGGGGGGGGGGGCGGGGGGGGAGCAGTTTAATTCTACCTTTTGACCTCAGTGGTTTCAGCACAAGTTTCAAATGTCAAACCAAAGAGTATTGCTCATGAAAAGAAATCTGCTGGCAGAGGTAACTCTCCTATTGAGGTTACATTCTAGAGTTCAAAGTGTAGGAAAATTGATAGTTTTTTCCCCATTTTCCTAAGAGATTAGTCATATAAATATTTTCTAATTACAGAAAACACTACACATGACTTTGCCTATTGAAATGTATTTGTTTGAGTGTCTATTACGCAGTTTCACTAGAAGGAATGCCTGCCTTTCGCGAATTGCGTGCAAAGGGATCCTTCCCTATTGGCTGACCTGGGGAGGAATGAAACCTCTCCAGACCATAGCAGCTATCTGGACAGAAATTCCTCTTGAGCTCAAACCACAGGAGGTCTGTGCCTCTGGAGATGCAGTATGCAAATCTAGCATTACATGCTATTCAGCCATGGACTATCTGTATGCAGTAGCATATTGACCATGTTAACACCGTGTCTTAATGCCAGGCTGAAGCTTTCAGCTGGACCTGCTCTGTTAAGTCCAGAGTCATAAAGGTTTCCTGCTGGAAGGGAGTCATTCATACAAATGCCACAGAGTTGATGCCAAAACCTGCCTCACTGGAGGGAGAATGCTGGGGAGAAGAGAACTCTGCTCAGCTCAAGCAAGAAGTTACCCTTTTACACTAAGCTATGGTCACATCATCAACTTGGATCATTTTAAGATTCAGACAATGGATGCTCAGACTTCAGACTTGGCTCTCCTGGGTATTAGCTTGGAGCATAAATGTACCCACTGTTACACCATGAGTCATTTTGCTGCTTGCCAGAACTCAGTGAAAAATTCATGTCTTCTTGCCTATTTTCTTTGGACAAAATGACTTCTATCTATACTATTTTACCTGGATTTTGTTTCTCTCTACTTATTTTGTGACTTGTCAGTGGCAGGACTGTTTCATTATTTGCTGTATAAGAAAGGAAAAAAAGGTTTTCATTTGTAGCCTACCAGGAGCGTGAAGTATACAAGCACACAAGTTTTCAAAGGAATGAACAAAACAAAGCCTAAATGAGTTTTTCTACCATTTTTAGATAGACTTTGACACTCAGCAGTTTGGAACTACTTAGCCTTTTCTCATCATTCACAAGTAGGTCCACCACACACTTTAAAAGAATTAATTAATATATCACCCTGCAGAACTCTAATGCATGCATTATTCACTCTGCCTCAGCTTGTTTGAAATGTTTGCATGAAGAGGAACTCTAGTAGATACTGTTTCATTTCATCACTTACAGTGCCTGCAACCTGACTGCAGTAAAATTTACAGCACTGGGCTCTTGTATGATTAATATACTACCGCCCTAAGAATTTGCTATACTTTTAGTACCATTATACACACAGGTTTCTGTTGGATACCACTCTTTGCGACTTCACATATCATGAATTTAAAGCTAGCAAATGTTTCCTTAAAGTATGTTTTTAATCTTATCTATCAGACACAGGAGGCATTCTATGAAATTTGTAGAAGAGCTCCTTTGGAAGAAGCTGGTACAATTCAAGCTAAGCAAGCAATCTAAGATTAATCAGCTTGTGTCTACTTATCTGTAATTTAGAACTAGATAATTCCCCAAAACAAAAAGACCCACAGGACTCCTAGACAAATAAATGAATAAAAACACCCAGTGAGGTCTCCCTCACTTAGTCATCAAGCAAAGCAAGGGAGAGGTGAGAACTCCACAACAGACTAACCCTGACACCTCCTCTTTGCTGCTGTTCTTGGAATTTCTCATCATATGAAGTAGAAAGTGGCACAAAGACCCCAAAATAAAACTACTTGGAATGGCTTCCTTGTGGTGGAATCCACACTGCTCAGAGGACAGAAGGCAAATGGGGAAACAGAACGTGAAGCCTTAACACATGCACTGTCTACCTGCAGCAGCCCTCTGCCCCCCTCCTCAAATGTGAAACAAAACACCAGCCAAATTCTAGTGGAGTCATAATAGAAAGCGATGAACTGTGAGTATGGCTTCTTCTGAAAACTGGGGTGGAGAACTAGTACATAAAATCTTACCTCTGTGAACAGCCACGGTGGAAACAGCTGTCTCCATTCTTATCTGAATTCTATGGGGAACATTTGAAATTTTGTGGTATAGCAGTTGCAAGAAAAAACATTTGTTGAAGTGCACAACAGTAAGTTAAAGGTGAATTTTTTATTTCTTTTCATTTTTCCATTTTTCACATGTGTGTGATTACAACAGCTCCACTCATATTTTTAATTAAAATATTCATCACCAGAAAGCAGCTGACAAATTGCTTCAGCTCTTGTAATCTGTAGCACAGTCCTTTAGGGCCTCATTTACCAAATCTGACCAATATGTTTAACTGTTAAAACAAAATTAGCAAAGGTTTGTATTATACACTGCTTGAATTGTATGTAATTAAGAGTAAACAAGCTCTGTTGTCTCCATTGGTATCTCATATGGTTTTATAATAACCAGACAGAAGCAGCCTTTGCTGTAGGGAAATTCGTACTATATAGAGTAATGAAAAACTGGGACTGAAAACTCACTGTAGAGTTTTAAGATACAACAGAACTAAACAGGCAAAACTTTTTTATGAAAGATGTGATCAAAAACCAGACATGAAAACACTCAGATTGACTAAAAGATGCTTGGAAAGAGACCATTCTTTAACAAAAAAGCCTGTAGAGTTCGTAAACAGCAGCCACCTGAGATCCTATCATGCAGTGACCCTTACTTGAGTTTTAATAGCAGATGACATCAGGTGATGAAAAATAAAACTAGAAGGAAAAAAAAAAGACTATTTTGTTTTTAAACACACTAACAAGGTATTACTGTAAAAACTAAAAAGTTTTCCAGATAATTAAATCATTAAGATAGCAATTTTACATAAATAGGTGAAACACAATAAAAAATAACAAATACAAACATAGTAAAAATGTATTAATGTACCCTGCAAAGACAATATCACTTAAGTGTTTATGTTGTAAGTTTCGGGGGAATGACAAGTAGGACAAAATTGTTAACAATAATTGCTGATTTTTAGATTGGATCTGCGCTTTGAAGTTCAAGTCAAACGCACAGAAATTTTGTAAGATAAAACAACATGTATTTTCAATTTGAACAAAAAAGTTTGGTTAGAAATAAAAATCAGAACTGATTTTTCACTGGATGATTTTTTAAATGTTGTTTCCCAGATGACAGGAGACAGTTCTGTTTGGTTTTGGTTTGTTTTTTTGGGAGAATGCCATAACACATCAGAACAACTCAGTACACATGGAAAAAACCTGCTCCACCCAAAGTCATTGGAAGAAGTAGATCTCAATTCACTAAGGACAAGATGTCATTCTGCATCCTAAATACCAGTAAAATTTTAAGAGCTGACACCTAAACAGGAAGCATTTCAGTAGAAAAGAACATTCTGACACTACAGAAAATCTGTATTATTAATATTGTAAAGATGGCAATGCTATTCTTATTAATTATCAGATATGAGATGTATATATTGCTTATATTATACATATTATATATTTTATATTTATTTTATGTATTATATATTTGGTTAATATATTTAGAACATTATTTATATTTTATTATTTTACATACTTACCAGAAAGATGAAAATTCAGCCAGGAACATTAAAGAAGTGATAGGTCAACGTGCTCTGGCTGAGGGTTACCTGTATATGCATTGACTCATAAGCGAAAAAGACTTACCACAGTTCTCTGTGGCTTAGTCAAGAGAAAACCCTTCTTCTTTTATTCCAGCCTTAATAATGCTGTCAGATGCAGCCTTTAGGACTGACATAACAGACACGCTGTACATATAGGCACAATTCTGTTTGCACAACACATGTCCAGATCAAGTGTAACTACATATGTCAACACACAGAAGAACAGTTAGAATTTGACTGGTGTTGATGTTGCCCAGGTATTTTTTTCAAGACGTGAATTTCCTTAGCTAGCTATTCTGCAGTGAATGGTCACTACCTCAAAAAAAGAATACTTCATCTTGGGTTTTGTTCCTTTCTGTCTTTTTTCTCTGGAGTGGTTTTTTTTTTTTTTTTGGCTGCATCTTTCCTTTTTCTGCCTTTGATGTATCTTTCTCCATGCCCACATTCTGATCTTTTAAGACAAGCCTACAAATGCACAGAAGATCAAAAGCACTGTTGTGAAAACCACATTTCTGTTGACTCAAACTTATGATGCAAGCCAATGTTAATGCTACAGAGTGGATGGACATCAGCATAGTAGTGACAGAAATAGGACCTTCCCGATAGCTCTCTCATGGTTACACATTATAGGAAAAGCCAACATCTAAACTCCACTTAAGAAGCATTATAGGGTAACATAAGCAGAAGTCAGCTACAAGCATCTTGTGCTCAAAGGTAACAAGATGTCACTGCAAACTAACCTCTCTTGATTTTCAGACGAAAAAGCACAAGGTAGAGAAAGAAAAATTCTGCTGCCAGTGCTCACCTATGCACCATTTCCATGTTCACAACAGACATGCAAACTCCTTTCTCTGATGTCAGACTGTGAAGTTCTTACATATATTTATGTGGAACAAGTGACACCCAGTGGCTGATGCCGTCAATTACTCTTCAACTTTCAAGCCAGGCGCTCCAGCATCCATATCTTTCTCCCTCCCTTCTTCTGCTCCCTGTTTACTCCAAGTGCCCACAGCAAGTCAACCCGTTTTTCTGTCTGAGGAGAACTCTTCAGGATCCTCACTAAAAAAATCACAAGAGAGAATGACACAAGGATTAGGGAGGTAGACAGGAAGCCCAGATCACATTTAAATGAGGATTTTGATGTTCAGGTCTGCAGTGTCATTTGATCGCAAAGCCATTTATGTTGCAGCTTGTTTTAATCTTCAAAAAAGCAAAACTGAAATTGATTTCCCTAAAGGTACTCCAGCGAAATTTGCTACCTGTTTGTGATATACATAAAATCTCAAAGTGCTGCATAGAATACTCTCAAAAGCACATATTAACAGTGGAATTGAGTAGGCATATTTATAAATTGTTTCTGAAAAACCCCAGCAAGACTTTGCTAGGACTGGGAAAGGGAACACAGAAGCAGCATTAGACACTTTGCCTGGGTAATATTGTTACAAATATGTGATATCCAAAGGTATTTTCATCCTTATAAATTACATTCAACCTCATTTTTATGAGCTCAAAAATCAAGCATTTCCATACTAACTGGCTCAGAATAGATAATGTTACATAAAGACCTAGGAAATCATCTCCTTAATCTGTTTTTACTGAACACTCCTCACAATAACTTCACACGAGCAGAATTTATACACCAGGGAAGACAAGGCTGGGCAGATCTCCAACCTGGACACTCTAGAAGAAAATGGGAGATCTCCTATGACAGTCTCAAGCATAAGGCCCAGTCACAGCATCAGGGACTTGCCAGACCTTGCTGTTGCTCCTACCACTGACACCAGAACTCACTGAAAAAGGACACAGCACAGAAAAGAAGGTCGGATCCCATCAAAAAGCAGCCACTGATCATTTGTGTCATGAAAACTGCTATAATGAATACATTGCATGATTACCAAACAGCTTTGGGATACCAGGCATTCATTTTACTTTCTATTATTTTATTATCAATGAGCAAGATACAGACTGGAATACAGTTCAGTAATAAGAGAATGCTATAACTATGTGATTCTGTAACAGACTGAAGTACTTCAGATACTTTTAAAGAAGTATTTGATAAAATATTCAAATCAAGTACTCTGATCTGAAAGACATCAAATTCTAGAAAACACAATACAGTATTTAAAAAACTTTGCCCTTTTTTCCTACCTGGAAATATCTTCTACACCTGTTCACCATGCATGCACAACTTCTTTTATTTGCTATAGCTTAGTTACAGTAAGATGCTTCATTTTTTTGCTGTGTTACTATTGGCATGTGCATTCTATTTTAAATTCTCATCTAAGAATTTTCAAGATTTTAGGATTTAAAATGAGAAGGTTAACAAATATTGCTGCTAAAGAAAAATGGGCAAAGTAATTTAAGAATAAATGTCAGAAAAATATACCAGATAGCTTTAATACCACAGTAATATTTAATAATTTTTGATCCCATAGCAGTAAGAAATGTTAGCAGGTACAGGTTTCCCTGATATACCACAGAAAACAAGTTTTGTAAGAAGAAATAATGTAAGACCAAACAACATAGCTGGGAAAAGAACCTGACAAGTTTTCAGGCTAACGCACCCTTCAAAGCTGAGTACAAGGCCATTTCCAACTAGAAAAAGAAAATGAGGTCTGAAAAATGTGTCTATTCTTTTCCAACTACATCAGTTGCCTAATAAAAGATGTCAACTCTCCCTTTCATTTTTAGTCTGTTATGACAGCAACAGGCCACCAAACAATAGCAACAACCAGCTCCCCAAAGAAGGAAAAGTCTTTTTCAGAAGACGATGTCATAGCTGCTCCATTACACATTCTGCACAAGGATTATTTCTCAGTGGCAATGTGAACACAAGCTAAGCCAAAGAGAGCTAACTTTGATATTTCTGGAACAAGCTTTCCAAAAAATCTCTAAATGTGCAACCAGGCAGTAGCATCCAAACTGGGACTCCTCAGAGTATCAAACCTTCCCTGGGCCACAAAGGTCTGAATCATACCGTTCTTTAAGGGGCTTTTCTTTTCAACCATCCCTTATCTTGGGCTCCCCCAAAATATTTTCTGCACAAGAAATACAATCCAGTAAGGGGATAATGGTTTATCTATACTTTACTCAGAAAACAAGAATTTCATATTTCAAAGATAAAAATCTCAACATTTAAATTTCTGAAATGCCTCTATTTTGACAACTTGTGACTACAGACACAAATCACAAATTCCTGTTAGGAGAGCTGAAATCTGTGGATACAGTATCAGATGTAGGCTGGATAAACTATCTTCTTGTGTCTTTATTTTGATGAAACTTTAATACACAAAACCTAGAATTTTCACAAAAAAAAAAAAAAGCTGCTTTAGATGCCTAACTCCTATTTGTCTCTATTACCTTCCTATTATCTTTGTATTCAACACAATTTAATGCTTGCAAATGATGGTCATTCTTTTCCATGCTTCCATTCCTATTAACCATGGCCACCTCCTCCAACACAAAATGCAGGCAATCAAGAAAAAAAAACCAAAACTAATTTTCACCCACAAAATGAACCCAATAAAAGTTATAGTGCAAGTTCATCAGAGTAATTCCCAAACCAGCTACAACTATTCTTAAAAGTAAAAGCCACGAGGGAAGCAATTTTTGGAGCTAAATAGACAAAAGGGAGTTGATACTACCTCTGCTTGGAAATGGGAAAATATTAATGAATTTAAACTCTGGCAGAATGCTTCGGTATTTCCTGCAAAGAACATAAGTCTTCAGGTATGGTAAACTTAATGTCAAACTGATCAAAACCTGAGCTACTTCCCCGTCCTAACCTAATATATTATTAGGTAAGTCTGGCTAAGAGTCAAATCGGTATATTTTGAAGATAAAATAAAAAAGATACTGGTTGAAAACCAAGGCTCAAATACTGACTTTTGCGCCTCACCAGCATGCTTTTTTGAGAAAAAAAAAAAAGCATTGCCTGCAAGAACAATTCTAACAAAACATCTTCTCAGAGACTTATCTTTTAAATACTAGAACTTATTTCTGAATTACAGAGATAAGTAGGCTAAAATGCTTTTACAGCTATTTGCAGTGAGAAGTTATCTTATTCATGGAATGCTTTGCTATGGGTTTACTGAAAACTAACAGTAGAATACCACCTAACAAACACAAAACGAACACAGGAGAAGTCTGGAGACTATGTGTTCCAGGTTCTGGCTGGTAAAAGACCCAGCTTTTTTCTTTTTAAGAGCTGACAATTTTAAAGACAATTATTTTGAGAAGAATGCATGCACAGAAACAATGTGTTGCTAAGACTATTACTTATTTTATTTTAAAAATGGTTGCTGTTTGTAAGTCATTGTACACAAACACTGAAATTTAACTGTTCAGCCCAAAGCCACAGAGCTGTTCCCTGAATAGAATGAAAGATAATGGATTATTACAAAAGTCAAACTCAACCCCTCTTGAAAATTTTCTCATTTTTCATGTCATCAACAAAGGACATAAAACTTCAGATGCCTCCTTCTTATCCAGTGGGGTACTGCAATTCATCAGGGAGACCAACCCAGCACATCTGCAGGACAACTAACACAAATCTTTTTACCTCCAATGCTACACCAGTTGTTATGCTGAGCTCTTCAAACTGTATTTTGGTCTTTGCTGTGACCTCAGCTTCATCCCAACATTGTTTTTCTCAAGCTTTTACTGAAATCCATTTTAATAAATCTGAGTAATTGCAACATGTGTCTAACATGAGGACTATGGTAATCTCAAGGTAATACACTACAGTATGTTTCCAAACTAAAATTGAAGTTTCTCATTCATATCATCTCCTATTCAGGCTATATTCACTCTATTCAGGTCTTTAATGAACATAAGGGATTTACAGCTACCTTAAAGAACAAATGAATCATAGAATGGTTTGGGTTTGAAGGGACCTTAAAGATCATCTAGTTCCAACCCCCCTGCCATGGTCAGGGACACCTTCCACTAGACCAGGTTGCTCAAAGCCCCATCCAACCTGGCCTGGAACACTTCCAGGGATGGGGCATCCACAGCTTCTCTGAACAACCTCTTCCAGTGTCTCACCACCCTCACAGTAAAGAAAAATGAGCAGGTTTGTGTTTGAAAACAAATGTTAGAGCAGCAGAGTAGCATTTTAGGACCAACCGCAACAGTCAGTCTACAGCAGAAATGGGAAGCTGTCTCTCTTTTCTAGCTTGGTAACAGAGTTATAGATACAGGACAGTAAGGTGGGGCTGCCGTATGGTTTCATGCAAGATTAACTCCACAACAAATGCAAAGGTGACTACCTCTGGAGGAGGAAAACAGAAATTAGATCCCTCACAAGAGTTAGCATTTAAATACCAAATATCATAATGATTTCACACAAACCAAAAAAGGAACGAGTAGGTAAAAAGGCAACAGATACCTCTTGCTCCATCACTCCGCAGAAAAAAAATGGTTCTGAGGTCTACAGACAAAATTCAGCAGCTCCATGGGTAACTTTAACACTGTTCATAGATCAAATTAACCAGGTAGAAAGGGTGGTTTATGGTATCTCTAAACCTTTGAAGAAAGTCAGTGTTACATCAGGAATGTAACATAAAATTATAGCAATACTTAGCACATTGCACTATGTTGATTACAATTCTCTGATTTTAAAATTCAAAAATAATTAGATCACCTCATATTATAAGGTTCACTAAACTAACATTCAATGGATACATTTGGGGACAGAATGCTGATGAAAAATAAGGATTGTTGATGTGCCTATAAATTGGAGAAGAGCCAACTTCCTGTGTTGTGTCCACACATTAACAAATCCACCATAAAACACTTGAAAACTTTAGTTCATTGTACCATGGCCTATGACAACAATGAGCTTCTGAGAATGTAAAATCAGAAAACCCAATGGTTTTTCCTATCCACATCTGTAATATTTTAATAGGGAAAATGGACAACTGCTAGTTATTACTGCATGCAACAGCTTTAACATCTGCTTGAGCTTTTTATGTTCACTAGCTGTTAGCTTCCATTCTACTAGGGATTTTTTAAATTATGGGTTAGACTGACCATGTAATAGAATAACTTAATTTCATGCTGTGATAGAGTTCAACCACAATCTTCTTTCAGAAGACACTTCTGAGTGTGAAGACCCCTCAGACCTTTTGTCCTCCAGTTCCTTTGTTGCTTCCTTCCTTTAGTAGGGAAAGGTTTGGATAATAAACATTTTCATGGGTTTTGTCAACAAGGGACAGGAAAAAAAGGTCGAGACACACAGGGCCTTTTCCTGGTCTCACGCCTTATTGCAAAACTTAACACTGTTAGTAAACGTCATATTCAGCACGTATAACAACTGCATCATGTGTAACCTTATTTTCAAAGCTGTATTTACATCTGAAGTAAAGGTCTGATCTTAGCAGCATGACTACTTTACTTCTCTGGCATACAATTTCTTCCCCATCTTGTCTGACCCACTTTGACCCTATTTTCAAAACATGCAACAGACATATTTTGTACCTCTTGTTCACATGATATTCCAAAGACAGCTGTAGTTGGTAAATAAGGTTTAATAGTCATTTTCCATATCCTTGTCTTAACTGAAACTGCTTTGCAGAAGTACAACCTAAAGACTTCAAAAAAGTGTCAAGTGGTGTGAATTTAAAAATTAGCAATGTAGAATTCAGAAAGCCATTTCTCTAATAGGTAAGTGAAACTGGGTATTTTTAATTTATACATGCTATGCAGAAAATTGGACTGTGGAATGCCAGGTTTCAGTGATCTACAGGTCTACATACAGTCTTGGAGTATAAGGGGACAAATAAAGCTGACCAACTGTCATTAAGAGAAGAACACAAACCACCTATGCATATGTTCAGTTGAAGAGTATGATTCCCCCTCATTTTCAGAGAAAATCTGTCTCCAGGCAAAAGTGAAATAGAGAAAGCAGAATAGTTAAGTTGTTTCCTCTAACACTTTTTTCTGTTCACTCTTCATTAGCTATTATTTCTCATTATTTTTCCAAGTGGAGAAAAAGTGTTTTTCTTAGAAGTCATTATGATGATCACTCCGGAACAATAGCTATAAATTAGTCCCTTAATTTCTCAAGTAATACCTTAAATTAATGTTTTAGGACTGGTTTTGCTACTTCAAAACATCACCTTTTGGGAACTTGGATCTTCGAGTATTACTAAGCCCATTTATGAAAAGGTGTAAGTACGTATCTTCCTCTCAGGAAGAGCCATGTATCACAGTTACTGTAATATATCCTCTGGGCAGCTACAGAGCAGTTAGATTATGCAAGTCATTACCATTTGTAATTTCTTTTTTTTTTTTTAAACCACCCCACACTAGTGATATTGTTGGAACAGTAGTCATTGCAAGTCTTAGGAAATGAGCCATCATCACCAAGAAGACTGTCCCATTGGAAACATGAAAAAAGCAGCACAACCTTGCAGCAAAGGCCAACTGCATAGTGGGCTGCATCAGTAAGCATACTGCCCACAGGTGAGGGAAGTGATGACTCCCCCGCACTTTGTACTTGTGAGATTGCATCTGGATTAGTGTGTCCAGCACAAGAAACCACTGACATACTGAAACAAGCCAAACTGGGAGCCATCCCTGACACATGACATACAAGTTGAAAGACAAAGAACTGGGTTTGTCAACCTTAGAAGGATAAGGGCAGAATCTTTCTGTTGTTTTCCATGGCAGTGATGAAAACAACTCTTCTCAGAGGGGCACAGTAACAGGATTAGGCTAGGTAACACACCCAAGTTGCAGCCATCTGATCAAACTGCATCTGTTTTCAGCAGGGGGCTGGACCAAATTATCTCTAGAGGATCCTTCCAAACTAAATTCCTCTAATGTTAGTAGAGCAACAACTTGTATTAAAAGCAAAGATGCAAGGTGTCTCACAGGCATGGACCATGATCTGATCAGAAGATTTTCATAGCCTGCTTGAGGCAGGCTAGAGCAAATACATCTTGGGTGGTAATAAGCAGCTGGAGATGGGGTAGAGAGAGTAAAATATTCAAACTAGCAGTCAGATCCACAAAAGGACATAGTCCATGACTTTACCACTTATCAGGCTACAAATCCATATACTGTGGATATATGCTCCCCAGGTGTGCTGCTCGATCAAGAAGGAAGAGGTTACCTCATGAATCAACACCAGACTGCAGCCTCTGAAAGAGACCTCAAGTCTCAGCTTGACCAAAGCTTGAAGAAAATGTGAAAGTCACTTGTCAGACTTGTGCAATGATACAAATGAAAAAATTATCAGATGGCTAAAATTATTCATTTATCATTCACTTTGAAGGTAGAAACTGAAATCATGACAGCAATCAACTTGACCATCTTGTAGATCTACATAACTTAGAACTGAAACAAACTTATATGGTATCAAGCTCAAAGGGACAGGATTCACTTCAGCCAATAGAAAATTAAGTACTTGGCCAAGTTAGTTCTTACAGTTTGGGGGGTTTTTTGTTTGTTTGTTTTGGATTTTTTTTTTTTAAGTCTGAAAGGCAACACATGTTGGGATCAACTGCACTCAGAAGCTGTCTAACCCTCTTCATTTACTAGAAAAGCTCATAGTGAAGTTGCTGCGGTCAGGTAACATCAGTCATGCCTGGAATGCATATTTTAAAGAAACATTCAAATTACAAAAAGAAAGGAAATATGCATATTCCACTATGATTCCTTCTCATTACATTCTTCAACCTCAACATCCTTTGGTGGCATTTTGATCTTCTAATTCCCAGAATCTCAGACTACTTACTGACTCAGGAAACACAAAAAGAGAGAAAAGAGACAGTTATCAATAAAGAAAACATAATTGACTTTTTATTAGCATTTCAACATTACCTGGTGTTCCATGGCAAAGCACAGTTTTAAAGATAACACCTCTGATCCAACGTAACAGTATGTTTTTTTTTCCAAATACAAAGAAAAAAAAAAAAGTGTTTCACACCCTCATTTTTCTTGGGTTTTGTTGTTGTTGTTTTTTTTTTTTTTTTTTTTTAAGAAAAGCTAAGTCTTATGTTACCTACTTATAAGCAGACATGTTGCATACCGCAGTTTGATACTTCAAGTTTGACAAGACAAAAATTAATGCTTTAGGATGTTAAATCCCTTCAAATCCCCTTTTTTGGACGAGACAAAAATTAATGCTTTGGGATGTTAAATCCCTTCAAATCCCCTTTTTTGCTTAGTTGGGAAGGAGAGAGAGAGAAAGACAGGATTATTCCCTTGTCTTTCCCCTTCTCCCATTTCCCTCCTATTTTTTGCAGACCTAAAAGAAAAGTTGAATACAATGAAATCAAGAGGCCATACATGCTACATTCAAATATAGCTGCCGCGATGTTTTAAATTAAAATTTAATTACAAGTCTTTTCCTGCAGCGTACAACATATTATGCTTACATGATAATTTTCATTTCAAATTATATAAAAGAGACTTGCAAAAAGGGTAGCTTTTCATACATTGTTACACTTCTTAATGAATTACCTGTTCGAAGTCTGTGTTTTAAGTGATCTTCACATAAAAACAGAGGTAGCTAAGTAGAAATACTATATTTCGTATGAGGTCTCTATACATGGTGTAATAAAAAATGTTTGTTCTAAGAATCAAGATGGATTAATTTCAAGACTTACTTCATAATAGTTTGTCTTCCCCAGATATGAATGTTTTCTAATTCAAGTACAGCTATTTCTATTTAGCCTTCGTCACCATGGACAGTTGCTACATCATTACAGAAACATGATAAATTCATTTCATTAGGCAAATATTTGAGTTCCACTCAAATGCACTTAACATAATAAAAAAACCAGCAATCTATGTCATAATCTAATTTAATTATTTGCTGAACTTATCATGGGAATTTAACAGCGCTTTTAATTAGATTAGGGAGAAGTCAAATAATCAAAATACTGGATTTTAAGTTTGGTACATTTCTGTGCTGTCCAAACAATAGCTTACTTATTTAGAAAAATCCTAATAAACTCCAGCATCTTAAATAGGTTCAAAAGTGCCTTTTCCAGCATCACAAAAATGTTAACTAAGAAAGCATCACTAGATTTTAAAGTAGCAAATACAATTAAAAGTAAGTGAACATAAACTGAAACACTGTGGTCCAAATTCTGTTAAGAGATCAGGTATGCAAGATGTTCTGCCTGTCCAGAACTAGACCATATTTTTCCTCAGACACTTAAAAAGGCAACAACTGGAAAAGATGGAGAATTTAGCAGCTGCTTAAAACAGTTAAGCAGTGCAAGTAAGTGTACATTTCCTTGTCAGGCTTGAAGATCACTTGGTAGGTCCCTGAAATTCTGTGTCTCATTTTACGTAATGTAAGTGGGCACTACAAAAAAGTGGAACTGTATTTTAAAGAAAAGTAACTTTCCTAAAATGTTCTGATTCACAGCATCCATACAATCCACAAAAGAAACAGAATATTACGTTTAGAATCTCAAATCATGTAAGCATCTATTTGCATCTGCTTGCATCTGTTTGTAATTTTGATTTAAGTTTTGAAGAAATAAATAGTTGTTTTGTCCACACTGGCCAAAGAACAGCTTTGATGATAGGACACAATACAATTTTGGCACAGTATTTTTTAGTGAATTTCCATGACAGAAGTACAGAGAATAAGGAGGAATAAGGCAGCAACTACTTCAAGATGACCATGAGTTATTAGTTTCTGCTTTTAACAGCTCAATGTTAACCTTAAAAAGCACATTTTTGTTCTTTAATGCATTGCCTCATGGGAGATTTAGTCTGAGGGGCTAATAGGCCCATCCTTTCATAAAAGCCTACATTCCCTGACTGAACTACATCTCCTAGGAGTCAATGCAGTCTTCTCCAAATGCTGGCTACATTATGACAGTAAGAGATTCTTCTAACTCTTATTTTCCATGACCTCTGTGACAAAACTGTAGTTGCAACCATGAGAGGAATATAAATCAGTATTTAGCTTTGATACGATTCCCTGACTTTGGCCTGCAGGGCATCACAAGTCTTCTTAGCATCTCCCAACAACATGGCAGTATTGGGTTTGTAGAAGATTGGATTGTCCACCGCTGCATAACCGACTCCCAAAGATCTCTTCATTACAATGACCTGCACATAAAGAGCTCATGTTTGAAACAGGAAAAACCAACCACCCCCTCAAAGATAACACAAAACCAACCTCCACAAACAAAGGGAGAGGAAGAGAGAGATCCCTGGCCAAAATAGGGTGCTCACTGCTACAAAACTGTGTTTCAAATTTTAATATAGCCAACAAATTGATATCCAGACCAGTTTCAGAAACATTTTATTGTTAAACACAATATTACATGTCAGTTGAAGAGACTGTGGACACTACACATGCATATGCTTTTACTTTATTCCATGTAATAAAGTCAAAGCAAGATGGGCACTGATGATTGTAACATAGAAGGTTTTTGAGGCTTTTTTATTTTTTCATTATTTTAAGAACCCAATTCCCTGATAGCAACACAATTCAGATGAGCATTCACATCAATACTTGATGCAATGCTCTCTGGTACTTCTCCAGCCTATTACTTTGTATTACTTCATACATCGGATTTTTTTTTTTTTTTAAATAAATCTTATAATAAATTTCAGCCAGTTTTAGCTATTAAATGTTGAATTAGTTAACCAGAGCACCTTCAGCAAAGAAACTGTGAAGCTTTACCAACTTTAACAGTGTACATGTTTATTTCTCAAATTGCAACACACAGCTATGCACAGAACACTGAAAAATGTATGTGCCTATGACTGAGTACTTGAGTGGCTAACCCACAGATGAACTGAGGCTACGATTGGGTTCAGAACAAGACACCAAAGATTTCACATCAAGGAAACTCAAGTATATGTACTTTAGATCAGACAATGTTGCTTCCAAAGAGAAAAACTGGTGAGGTAACTAAACTGTCAGTTCAATCTGGACAGACTAAGGTCTCTACTCAAACCAGCCACTCATTGTTTGGTTGGGTTTTTTTAAGCATATTATTCATTTTTGTATTTCCACCTCCATATTAAAGTTGACAATCAAATTTCCTACAAACTTTTAAAAAGCAGGTATTTGTACAGAAATGCTTCAGGGCTGCAGATGTGAGCAGAACATCATTTATTCTAATCACATTTTTTAGTAGAAGCACTTACATTGGTCTTTTCTACTGGCAGTCATCATTAGTCTCACTAAAGCACTTGCTGATGATTGTAAAATCATTAACAGTGCATCACAGTACTTGCAAAGTACTGACTGTTTCCCTGGACAACTTGCAGAAAAGCTTCTCATGGAAACCAGAAGAATAGGAGAATCTTCTTAGCTTATCCTATAAACCATATTTTTTAAAAGCATGTTACCTAAGGTAGGTGCTAACACAACTCTGGTAATCTCACCTGTTTGGACTTCCAGACCTCAAGAACCGGCATTCCAGCTATGATAGAGTTCGGATCTTCCTGAGCTGCTGAATTAACTGTATCATTTGCACCAATTACAAGGACCAAGTCAGTTTCTGCAGCAAGACAAAATAAAACTGATGAAAAATTATCTGAAACCTGAACAATGAGGCTGATGTACATTTTTGCATTAAACCTGATATTTAGAGGCAGAACCACTCTTTATGGTAAGCACTCTACACACATTTATGGGGACTTTATTCACAAACATTTTACAAACTTATCAGGCAAGTTATACGTGAGAGTCCAAGTGTGCTACCAAATACTGCCAGCAAACTGCAAGCATCCACAACCCCATTCCAAGGGACTCCTTAGACCACTCTGCCACACAAAAGTTAAATCCTTTGATATTTAAATGTGGTTTCACACACACATAGTATCATCACTTTCAATTTTCTTTGTGCCTGGCTTCTCCTTTGAATAGTCTTTCGAAGAACCTTCTACCAGCAACTTTCTGATTTTTAAATGAACATGTAAGAAAGCAAGAAGTTGTCTGCACAATGCTATACTGGTTTGCAAGACATGACAGGGTCAAGTCATCCACACCTGACCTAAAGAAGTAACAGTAGTTTTCCTGTATGGACCAGTAACAGAGAGAACAAAAGACATAGCATTTGTCATTTATCTCACAGCTACAAGCAATTAAAAAAAAAAACAAAAAACCCAAACCACAACCAACTGTTCTCTTGGTTCTGGAGGGAACAAGTTTCACAGGCCTATTTAACCTCCCTTCAGTATCTACTCTTTTCTTTACTCCTGCATTCAACATTTACCTTTGCTTTACCTGTCTGTACTCTCTGCTTCTCAGTTTTCTGCTTCTGAGTCAGGTTATTTCTTGTACTCATTCCTCTGTGTTCACTTACCAGCAGCTGGGAGAGCACTCAGATTGCAAGAGAAAGACATCTGCTCCTCTAGAGTGGTATCATGACAGGCACAAAGAGAAACTGAATGGCCTGACTGAGATTTTCTATATTTAAAATCCTTGTGTGATGTAAAAACAGAATCAAATAAAAATTGACAAGATCAAACCAAATCTACTGGAAACTTATCACTCGCAGGCTAACCTGGGAAGTCTTCGTTGATCTCATCCATTTCCAGTACAATATCATAGGGAACACCAGCCTCTGCTAGGAGTACGTTCAGCTGACCAGGCATACGGCCAGCCACAGGGTGAATACCAAACCTAACAGGAAAGAAAGTCCAACCCCATTAATAAGTACTGACCACTCTATTTTATACTGTAAAATTGCCACTTGTGACCTACAAGGCTGAGAAGTTCTTAAGTATAAGCACACATATGAATAATAAAATGAAATAGTTAAGCCTTAACAATATCATAATTACTTTTCCAGTGTTGCAGGGAACTGAGTGGGTAGGAAAGGGAACAAGGTCCATAGACTTGACTCTTCACCTGGAGAGCACCTGTTCCTTCTCTGCAAAGTTAAAAGTATGACTGACAACAGGTATGCAAAAGAGTATGTTCATTTCCCAGTAAAACTAAAGAAGCTAGGAGAACACTTTTTAATCATTCCATCCTAAGAAGACTCTTTCAGAAAGTTGTTGCACCTGCAAACTGGCTTTGGAGAGCCTGCTGGACACTTCCAGTGACAACACAGAAGGAACTTGTGGCCAGAGATGCCTGGGAACACATCATTGCAAGATGGACCAAAAGAGTAAATTTTCCACCCAGCAACAGCTTATACCAACAAGCTTTTCTTCAATCACTTTTGAAGTAATAGGATTATTTTACCATTCTGTCTGGCTACAATCATCAGCCCGAGCCACATCACACACAGCAAGCATACACATCCAATTTCGAAGCAGTACCATATTTAAAACCTTGTGACAGATACCTTTGGTTTTTTATAAGCCCTTTTGCTGCAAAACCAACACCCACATTAACATGCTCTGCAGGTCCCTTACATCACTGAAAAGTAAAAGCACCACAGAGTAAATGAACTGGCGACAATGCAACACTCATCACGAAAAGGCCAAAAGGCTGCACAGCCTTCCTGAAGCAAAACCAGTCCTAGATCTAGAAATGCCCTTGGCAAATGACCTTATTGACTCAGGTATCGCTAGAGTATGCATGGTTATCACAGTCTAACACTCCAATCCAACAGAAAAATTATCAGGGACTACTTCAAGCACAAGAAAACACTTTGCTGAATTAGATTAACATGCCACTTTCTTCTCATGATTGATCTTAGGAGGGAAAAAAAATAAGAGAAGTGAAAAGGTGGAGAGCTAAGAAGCTATAAGGGTTTAAGCATAACAATTTAAGAATGTTTTCAGAATAGCTCAAAACCAGCTTAGGGAAAATACACTGCTTATGAGCTACTGAAAATTCAGACTGACACACAGCAGGGGGTGTTAAGGCACACATGCAGTTCCATAAGAGTAAAAACCAGACAAAATTCAGAATGGAGGTATTAAACTGGTTTAGCTGCAACTCCCAAAGACGTATTTTGGTTAGAAGCAAATCTATTTCTCGTGGGCAGATTGTACTCTTCTCCTCATCCACTGGCCCTGAACAAACGAGGCATATCAGTGTCTACTGTCCAGTGCATTTCCTGTCTTTCTAGCTCTGGATCTATCACCGAATGTTATGCTGACTCAAGCACACCAGAAATGCCTCAGATGAATGCTGTATATGGCTGAAGTTAAATGTTTAGTAAGGAAGCCTACATGTACTTTGGAAGAGACAGAAAATACCCAAGAGAAAACTGTAAGTTCTTGGATTTCTGAACAGATATTTCTGAGCCGAAATCTAAGTGAGTCAGGAATGCAATAAAGGGACTTCAGACTTCTTCAGAAAGGAGGGAAAGACTGACAAATCAACTTGCCATGACAGATGGATTGTCACATATTTCTAATTTCAACTCCCTGTGATGGAAGTAGGTAACATCACTGATGGTCCGCAAGTCACAGTCCAATCAACACAGATCACTTGTGAATTTAACACTGTACAAATACATCCTTAAAAGGGCAACCGAGTGCTCCATCAGCAAGACAACATTAAGACAATGCAAAGATGAGACAATTGGAACTCCAGCAACAAAATTAAGGACATGTGATTAATCCACATAATATTAGATATACTACAGTTTTAAGCTCTAGGTCGAACAGCAGGATAAAAGCTAGCTTTAAAAGGAATGCTTTTAAAGAAACAAAAAGAATAGATTGTATTCAGCTAGTAAACGTTTGGGATCCCGTTGCAAAGGATAACACCTAGAATCAGAAAAAAAAGAGCAAATATACAGGACAAAACATTAACAGCTTACGTTTCACACTACTCACTCAGTAATATAAACCATGTATAGTACTGCAGCTAGTCCTTAAGCGTACCAAATTCAATCACTTACAGTACAGTACGAGAACTCTTATTCTGAAGTACACTTCAGAAAACCCATCACTCTTCTGGCAGTGGAAATAGATTTTCCAACAAAATTCTCTTTTGTTTCTAATAAAATCATTTGAGTGTCTTTGTGACCAAAGCTGCTTTGGCAATACACAAAACAAAATACTCGTGAGGTTTCTATTAAATACTATATACACATACAATCTTATTTCAAGGGCTGGAAAGCCAAAATTTAAGCTGCCAAGAGAATTAATTGCACCTTTGCCTTCACCATTCCTGGCAAGAGGCAAGGAAAGAAAACAAAGGGACAAATTATCTTTGTTCAGGAAGAGTTATGGCATGAACCATCAGTAGTTAGTGACTTCTGACAGACTCTGCTTGAAACCACATACTGCATATTCACAAAGTTTGAAAAAGCTGCTCATACAACAGCTTTTTGGACAAATACTGAAGTGAATCCCAGAAGTCTGCTTCTAAGATCCTGTTAACCAAATATGACAGTAGCTTGCCAGTACCTCTTGAAACTGGATGTGCAAGTGTGTCAAAAACAATCATTAAAAGTATGTGCTTGTCTACGGCTTTCATTATTTCACAAGATAAGATCTACATATATCTGGAGTGAAATTAGCCTCGTCCAATAGAAAACAGAATTCAGATAAGCATGTAAAAGAGATAGCTAAAATCCTTGATGGCTCGCAACATGTCAAATAAAAGCTGTGTATCTTGCTCCTGACTCACAACAGCAGCAGTTCTTCAAAGCTATGTGCATTTTGGCAGAAACATTTTGTCACATATGCTCTCCCAGATGTTCAAAATATGAACCCCATTCATATTCAAAAATTCAACACACAAATTATTTTAAGAGAGAGACATGTTTTATGGTAAAAATGGTTTAAAGTGAATAATTGCCAAGTTTCTTTATATGCTTTTAATATCAGTCATGCAAGAACTCCCTTAGGTTGGTTGGTTTTTAAATCAATCAGAAATCTCACACTCTTTCTGACTTTCTGTTTACATGACATTAAGTTTCCAGTCTACAAATACATTACCCACAACAAAGATTTACAATCATGCTGTGTCTGACTTGAAGCATTATTCTGGTAGTTCCCTGAAACACAGAATCCACCAGGAATCTTTTCTCTTGACCCTGACCATTTAACATGGGCTTGCTTATCACCTCCAATTGTCAAATACACTCAAGTGAGCATACACCTCCTTGCTACTAAGACTTCACACCTAAACAGCATGAGTACCAGGCAAGGTTATTTAGCCTTTTTAATCAGCCTCTTTTGGATACTTTTTAACCTCAGAAAGACAATACAGCATACTGAAAAATGAATTCATATTTTGAACAAGAATGCAATATTTTCTTTCAAATTTAAACTAAAAATCTAAACTCCTGACAGTTGTCATATCAAGGACAGTACTTTCAGCACAGAAAGCACTTAAATTCAGGGGGGGGAGTTACTTAAAGTAGTATGAAGTTAATTATAGTAGTATGAAAAAGACAGAGACAACTATTGCATGAAAAATTACTGAAAAATTTTAGAATGGAAATTATTTTTTAGACAGTTCATAAAGTCAGCATTTATCTTTATTACAACTGGCCAGATAACATTCTTGTAATCAATACTGAAAGAGCTAGCACCTACCTAACCCAATACAGAAGTGTTTCAAGACCACTTCATCCATGTAAAGATAGGATTCCTGTCATTATGCCAAAACCGGACAGAGTGATGTTAAGTAAGTAGCATGTGGCTGGTGCCTAATTTAGCTTACTCATCACTTTAGATGCTGTGTATGCGGAGAATAATTTGTCCAAGGGTTTTGCCTTGCCCCCTGCTCCCCCCACCTCATTCACTTTACTTGTGTTTTTACACCTCTCCACGTCTGCTTGCATCACAAACAGTAATCTGTTATTCAAGGTAACAGGAGGGAAAAAACACAAACAAAACAAAAACCAAATGAACTGAGAATTGCATCATTTATATATTCCACAGCTTGAATCCTGCCATATAACCACAGTTGCAGTGTAGCACAACTTGCATCACAGTATAATGCTCTCATCACACATTATAGGTGACTATGTAGATTACTAGCATTAAAGCACACAGCCAGCTTAGCCTAGTGTCATGCCTGAGGCAACAACATATCACCAAAAACAGTACTTCAGCATGGAGTAAGCTCAGTGGCTCTGCTGGGGTCAGGTCAGTTAAATTTAAACTGAATTAAATTAGTTAAATTAAGCATACTTAAGTGAGGGTTGGTACTGGCTCCCTCTGTTTCTAACCACTATGGTTTATCACGGCAGGGGCAGGATCCAAATACACGGCATGGACCTTAGCTCAATGCAATAACCCTCCCAAGAACCCAACTGCAGGGAAGAACACTAAGAGCCTGCCTCCACAAAGCATCACAAACTCACCTACTAAGGTCACCCAGAGCTGAGCTGACCCACATGGAATCAATGGCATACCTACAATACAACCCCAGGAGCATACAGCTATAGCTGCATCCTTGCAGAAGCAGATCAGGTACAACAAGGTTTGCTAGTTCTCTCTAGCTACACCGATACACTACTTGAGCTAACAGATCTGTTGGACTCCATCTGTCCCTTCATCTGCAGCATTAATAATTCAGAACCCACCCAGTTAATTTGATTATAAGAAACAAAGTGAGAGCTGACACACAGGTACACACTTAGTGTCTTCCTAGTAAGCATAGTTCAGCTTCCTAGAAACTTGCATCAACACACATTGTTCTTATGCTGCCATTCAGCAGTGACAGTGATTTCCATCTTATGCACACTTCAGCTATGCTGTATGTGAAGACTGGTTGGGACAGCATCTTAACAGCTCATCCTTTAAAATTCTTCTAGATTTTCTTGTAGAGTAACAAAGAATGATGACTGTAAATTAGTATCATTAAACAATTGAAGTTAATCAGTTTTATTAATTTCTAGATAAATGTGTAAGTGGTACCCATTCACATGTTCTATTACTCACAAGCAATTAGAACAATGGAAAAAAAAAAAACAAACCACAACCAAAACCAACCAGAACCCTAAACACATTTGATTAGAGCTCAGCCATAGAGGTAACAATAAAAATCCAAAAATACAGGTCCAACACTAAATCCATGCTATGACATTTTCAAAAATGCAAGAAACCCATGTTTCCATGTGCTGAAAAGTAATTAGATTCTCCAACATCAGAAGACAAGTCCTTCAAGAAATTCACCTATAAAAATTAGGTTAAAAAAATGAACCAAAACACTAACATATTAGCAACTAATTTGAAAGGCTGTTAAAGAGGTAATCTGCATTTCTCTCAACTATAAGAGCTACCAGAAAACCACCATATTTAATTATGAGTTAGATTTAGAAAGTCTATACAAAGCACAATTTTAAGAGTCCTTTCACCCTGCGATACATCTTTCTTATCAAGAATTTCTTACTATGCAGGAAAACAAAACACACTGATAGAAAAAGTCTTAGGGAAGTCATACTGTGGCAAAAGCTAAGATAGTTAACTTGCTGTGGACATGGACAGCGTCAATTATTTATGCACATATGAGAATGTACACAGTTTTAAACTGTACTATAATACTATAGAATAATTCTATATCTATATATAGAATTAGTATAGAATATAATTTAGTTACTGTGTGGATTGTCTGGCTCATAGTTCACAAACGAGTTTCACCATGTCTAGTGCACACAGGCAACTCAGCCTTGGGTTGCCTCGAGGCCCTGTCTCTCCGCAGAGACGACTCACGGGGAGCTGTGTAGACAGCTTAGCCCTGGGTTGTCTGATAAACCCTAAAGTAAACAGGGCAGCGGCTGGACCGTTCAAAGAACCAAAACCTGAACTGAGCCTTGAAATCCCTTAACAGATAGTATGCCTGTCTCATCCAACCACTATCCAGTTGCTGAGGAAGCAAGGTAAAAAACCCAAAACCTGGAGGGTTTCAGCTTCAGTTTCAAATGACAACCTTGTGTATTCAAACAATCACAGACCAATGAAGGAAAGATAAGGGGAAACTCCACTCAGATATACATAATCCATTTAGGCATATATCATAATCCACTCATAGTCATACACACCATTCCACAAGTCAGGGGATAAAAACTCTAAGATTCAGGTTGGAAATGGGGGGAGTTACTTCTCTAACTATACAGTTGGCTTGCGAAGGAAACCCTTCCCCCCCTTGATCGGGATGCCGGTCAAGGTAACTTCCCTGGGATTGAGAGTCCTTACCTGGAGGGGTGAGTGAATATTGTTTATGCTTCAAGTTTGTAAATGCATTTGTGGTTGTCTGTGAATCGCTTGTGGTTGTAATAATGTACTACTCTTGCCTTAAAAATTGCAATAGTGCATTCCTCCACTGTATCTGTAAAACCTGCAATAGTGGCGTGTTAAGTCTGTAAGTGAAGTTCAAATAAGTCATAGAATCATAGAATCATAGAATCATTTCGGTTGGAAAAGACCTTCAAGATCATCAAGTCCAACCATTAACCATGCCCCCTAAACCATGCCCTGGAGTACCCTGTCCACTCGCTTTTTGAATACCTCCAGGGATGGTGACTCAACCACTTCCCTGGGCAGCCCATTCCAATGTTTGACAACCCTCTCAGTAAAAAAATTTTTCCTAATATCTAACCTAAATCTCCCTTGCCTCAACTTGAGGCCATTTCCTCTTGTCCTATCTCCAGACACCTGACAGAAGAGACCAACACCCTCCTCACTACAACCCCCCTTCAGGTAGTTGTAGAGAGCGATAAGGTCTCCCCTCAGCCTCCTTTTCTCCAGACTGAACAACCCCAGATCCCTCAGCCGCTCCTTGTAAGACTTGTGCTCCAGGCCCCTCACCAGCTTGGTTGCCCTTCTCTGGACACGCTCCAGCACCTCCATGTCTTTCCTGTAGTGAGGGGCCCCAAACTGAACACAGTACTCGAGGTGCGGCCTCACCAGTGCTGAGTACAGGGGAACAACCACCTCCCTGCTCCTGCTGGCCACACTGTTCCTGATACAGGCCAGGATGCGATTGGCCTTCTTGGCCACCTGGGCACACTGCTCACTCATATTCAGCCGGCTGTCAACCAGCACCCCCAGGTCTTTCTCTGCTGGGCAGCTTTCCAGCCACTCTTCCCCAAGCCTGTAGCGCTGCATGGGGCTGCCGTGACCGAAGTGCAGGACCCGGCACTTGGCCGTGTTAAACTTCATACAATTGGCCTCAGCCCATCGATCCAGCCTGTCCAGATCTCTTTGTAGAGCCTCCCTACCCTCAAGCAGATCGACCCTGCCTCCCAACTTGGTGTCATCCGCAAACTTGCTGAGGGTGCACTCAATCCCCTCATCCAAATCATCAATAAAGATATTAAACAGAACAGGGCCCAACACCGAGCCCTGGGGAACACCACTCGTGACCCGCCGCCAACTGGATTTCACCCCATTCACCACGACCCTCTGGGCTCGGCCATCCAGCCAGTTTTTCACCCAGTGAGTAGTGCACTTATCCAGGCCACAAGACGCCAGCTTCTCAAGGAGTATGCCATGAGAGACAGTGTCAAAGGCCTTGCTGAAGTCTCGGAAAATAACATCAACAGCCCTTCCCTCATCCACTAGGTGGGTCACCTGGTCATAGAAGGAGATCAGGTTGGTCAAGCAGGACCTGCCTTTCATAAACCCATGCTGACTGGGCCCAATCCCCCTCTTATCCTGGAGTTGCCATGTGAGTGCTTTCAAGACAAACTGTTCCATAATCTTTCCCGGTACTGAGGTCAGGCTGACAGGCCTGTAGTTCCCCGGATCCTCCCTCCGACCCTTCTTGTAAATGGGAGTCACATTGGCAACCCTCCAGTCCTCTGGGACCTCCCCTGTTGACCAGGAACGCTGATAGATGATAGAGAGTGGCTTGGCAAGGACCTCTGCCAGTTCCCTCAGTACTCTTGGATGGATCCCATCAGGTCCCATAGATTTGTGAGTGTCCAGATGGCGTAGCAGGTCCCTAACTAATTCCTCCTGGATTAAGGGGGGTATGTTATGCTCTTCATCCTTACCTTCCAGCTCATGAGGTGGAGTACCCTGAGGATGATTGGACTCGCTATTAAAGACTGAAGCAAAGAAGGCATTAAGTACCTCGGCCTTTTCCTCATCACTGGTTGCTACGTTCCCTTCTGTATCCATTAAAGGATAGATATTCTCCTTGGGATTCTTTTTACTGTTAACATATTTGTAAAAACATTTTTTGTTGTCCCTTACGATAGTGGCCAGATTTAGTTCTAGCTGAGCTTTCGCCTTTCTAATTTTCTCTCTGTATGATCTAACAAGATCCCTGTACTCCTCCCAAGTTGCCCGCCCTTTCCTCCAGAGATTATAAACTCTCCTTTTTTTCCTAAGTCCTAGCAAAAGCTCCCCATTCAGCCAGGCCGGTCGTTTTCCTCGGCGGTTTGACTTGCGGCACATGGGAATAGCCTGGTCCTGAGCCATTAAGATTTCCTTTTTAAAGAACGTGAATCCCTCCTGGACCCCTTTGCCCTTCAGGACTGTCTCCCAAGGGACTCTCTCAACCAGTGCCTTGAAGAGGCCAAAGTTAGCCCTCCGGAAGTCCAGAGTGGTGGTTTTGCTGACCACCTTCTTTGCCTCACCAAGAATTGAAAATTCTACCATTTCATGGTCACTAAGCCCAAGACGGCCTCCAACCATCACACCTCCCACCAGTCCTTCCCTGTTCGTGAACAACAGGTCTAGCAAGGCTCCTCCCCTGGTTGGCTCACCCACCAGCTGTGTCAAGAAGTTATCTTCCACACACTCCAGGAACCTCCTAGATTGTTTACTCACTGCTGTGTTTTATTTCCAGCAGATGTCTGGAAAGTTAAAGTCCCCCACAAGGACAAGGGCACACGATTCTGACACTACTGCCAGCCGCTTGTAGAACGATTCATCCGTCTCTTCAACCTGGTCAGGCGGTCTATAACAGACTCCCAGCACAATATCTGTCTTATTGGCTTTCCCTCTCACCCTCACCCATAAGCACTCCACCTTGTCATCAGAATCATGTAGCTCTGAACAGTCAAAACATTCCCTAACATAAAGAGCCACCCCACCACCTCTTCTACCTTGCCTGTCCCTTCTGAAGAGCTTGTAGCCATCCATTGCAGCACTCCAGTCATGGGAGTCATCCCACCAGGTTTCCGTGATGGCGACTAAGTCATATCTATCCTGCTGCACGATGGCTTCCAGCTCCTCCTGTTTATTGCCCATGCTGCGTGCGTTGGCATAGATGCATTTGAGCTTGAACCTTGCAGTTAAGTCCTTTTCCGTCACAGTTACATAGAAGAAAACAATTTCACAACTAGGGGCCTACAAACAACACAGCATGTGGCTGAAGAACTTTGGTAAGGCAAGAACTTTCAACAATTGACCCAGTTGTAACTTTGCAGAAATACGACACCAGTTTAGAACGGGCATTTCCTCTCCAAGCCCAATGGATTCTGCAGACTGCAGGATTTTAGCCTATGAAAAGTTCTGTTGTTTTACCCATCCATAACAAGGGAAAGCTATAACGAAGGCTCAGCAATACCCAGCTTTCTATGTGATCCTACTAATGCACTGAAGATGTGATCTGCTGCAAGGCCATCTCAAGTAAGCGATGATGTTAGCTATGGAATTTAATAACTAAAACAGTCTGAAGTTTCCAAACTCTCCCATATTTCTAAATTTAAACCCTAGCCAAAGGTTATGCATCATGTTATATAATCTGCACCCTTCACTGGCAATGTTATGGCTATAGGCAAAGTAAATGAAAACAACAGCTCCTCTGGATAGATCATGAGCCATGAAGCAGAAAAAGACCATATGACAGACACAATTTTTCTTGGCACAGTATGGGCATTACAAGTTGATGACAATCGTATGTCCATGCTGGCACCCCTCCACAGTGGATGTGTGAGAGTGTCACTACATCTGGACGGTGAGCGTACTAGGGTCCCGAGGCACTCCAGGCCTACTGAAACCAGAGGGACAGCAGCTGCACTCAATGAACACCGTGGGAGCTCCACAAAGTGATGAAAGGCCTGAATTACCACAAACTGTAAATACAGATTTATTTCATTAAAATACTAGGTAACCACTGCAGTGATCCCTTCCTGAAATTGCCTCATTTCAAATATAAGCCAGTTATTTCAAGGATTCATTCACATTTCTCCCCTGCAAAGCCAAGATAAAAGGCAAAACCAATAATTTTTTTATTTCACCAAGGTTAATAAAAAATAAAGCTCACCTCCATAGAAGTACTGAAAGGAAAGCCAAAAGCATGCGACACTGTCATTGCATTAGCCAAGAAAGGTTCTTCTGTTGCACAACTAATGGGTCTTCACATTTTTAATGTAATTTGAACATACACAGAGCTTTTGCTAAACATGGAGAAATAAGGTGTGAAGAGAACTGCTCCTGGAAGCAGATACACCAGCACACACCCTCATTTCTCATACATGCATGAACAAATGTATCTATAAAGCAATTTTATATACAAATTTGCAACATTCTGGGTAAACACGAACAAGTAAGTAATTGCTGCTAAACCCTACAACAACTCTGCTGTTACCCATCACAATACATGCTGTAAAACACTGCAAAAACTTATATGCGACTTCTCAATAAGCTTGGAAAAACAGCGGAAGAAAAACAAAAGCAAAAAGCACTAATTGCCACAGTACTGATTCCAAAGGAAAGTCACCACCTAACTGAAATAACGACATGGAAATGGGAGAATGAGTCTAGCTAACCAGCATCTGTCCAAATATCTTGTTTCAAATGAAAACTGAGCCTTGACAAATTTTAAAATAGTAAGTTACCATAATTAGGAAATAGTTTCCCAAACAATCAGCAAGGGAGGCATGATTTTAGCTTTCTAGTACTTTTGATATCTATAAGGTCTATGAAAAACTGAAGAAGGAAAGGACTTGAGGCCAATACTGGCACATAAAATTATCTCTACTTTTTGGAGCAGCATTCCAGCAGAATAAATCCATGGGACTGGCCACATGCACTCCAATAATCCTTCCATGCAATACACAAAGAAGTCCAATAGCAGTCTTGCTTGCAACAGCAAAAACTTATGGGAACCCACTAAGGGTAGGTCTAAGTTGCTTAACAGACTGGAGTACCTGTCACAAGAGAAGAGGCTGAGAGCTGGGATTCTTCAGCCTGCAGAAGAGAAGGCACAAGGGAATCTTACCACTGTGTATACATACTGATGGAGGGGAATAAAGAAGATAGAGCCAGATTCTTCTCAGTGGCATCCAGTGAACAGGCAAGAGGCAATGGTGACAAATTGAAATAGAGGAAAAACCTGTTTCACTCTAAGGGTGACTGAACATTGTAACATTGCTCAGGGAGGCTGTCTGGAGACATGACATTCAAAGCCCCACTGGAAAAGATCACAAGCAACGTGCTCCAGTTGACTCTTGTTTGAGCAAGGGGGCTAGATGAACTAGACAATCTCCAGAGATCTCTAACTTCAACTATTCTGTGATTCTGTGAAGATTCAGGTTACATTAAAATAGCAACAGAAGTTTACATCCTCAGACCTTCCTATGTTCACTGGCTACGTTCTGAACAAATCAGACTGTAGAAGCCTTCAAAGCATGGTATGAGAGAAGACACCACAGCCCTAATGCTTGGAAGAGGCAAAGAGAAATCAGGCAGTCTATCCTGAGGAAGCTGAAGTCCTGCTGCTAACGTAAGAGCACACGGATTGAGTGTAACAGACAGGAGATCTACTTTTAACAGAGGAACTGTGCTGCACATCAGTCCAAAAACAGGAGCTCTTGAACATCTGCAAGACACCTCTCATCAATACACACTGAATGCCTTCAGCTATTCCAGAGTGCAGAAAGTGTTAGTAGAAGAGTAAAAAGGCAAGGTAGACTGTAGGATTTGTAACCTAAGAAGGGCATCTAACATTACAGTGTGGTTAATTCTTCTCAGCATTGTTTCAAACATGCCAATCAGAATTGGATGTTACTGTCCATAATTTTTTTTTTTTAATATACAAATGTTGCTGTGTAGTAGTAAGCATTACTTCTATTAATGCAAGTCAGTTATCCCAAGGAAAAAATAAGTCCCATATTCTCAGTGCAGAGGCTTCTACCTGATCTACTCTTCCCCTTCATACCAGACTGACCCCAGCAAACACTTCTCCATACTGCAGGAGGCTCTCATGTCCTGCCTAGGATCCTCAACTATTCCCACTGCACCCCCCTTTAACTATTCCCCAAGCAGAGGGGCCCATTTTCTTAGGAAATTAGGACTTAAAAAAAATATTAAAGCTATTTTAGCCTAGTAAACAATCCCCCTTAATGGAGGTTTCTGTAGGAGACAATTCAAAGCACTTAAGTTAGGCCTGTGCTCTATCTCCCTATCGACTACAAGCATAAAGAAAAACTATTCTTGCTGCACTGAAGTCAGCTGTTGTGACTACTCCTCACAGCAACATATTTCCACAAAGTGGTTGCTTTCAGAGCTCTCCAAGCTCCCCACCTTTAGAAAAGGCTGCTAACTGTTCTCTTGAATACAATATGAAAAGCTACAGCTACATTAAAGTCTTCTTTTACAAAAAACTTCATTGCTTGCTTTGTAGAAAAAAAAACATTACCATATCCAAAGGCAGAGCTTATGTATCTAAAGGAGCTAACTTACCTTTCAAAAAATTAAGATTTTGTTGCTACTGTTGAGGATTAACCTAAAAATGTGAAATGATCTGTTTCTTTCCATGCAAGATGTTCTTTGTACAGATATTAAGCTGGAGGTCTAAAGACACTTAATCATTTGTAATCAAAAAAGAAAACAGCTAGCATTCTTTAACAACAGACATCCTAGAGTAATTAGGCCTTGAGGAACCTCTACGAAGAATAAGAAGGGAACATCCTGCCTCAGAAGGCACTGAAAGTTGAGTAATTGATAATGGGCATGACGTCACTGGACATCTGCGGTAGTTGGGGGAAATGTAAAGGTGGCAGGGGGAGATCACAGCCACCAACTCAATTCAAGACCTGAAAGACTTACCCCCCACGATCCTTGAGCATGCACTGCAGAATAGAAGAACATTGTACCTTTAATTCGAAGTGAAGAAAACCTTAGCCCAACAGAAAAGGTGGCAGATAAGTGACTACCAATGATCATTATAAGAAAAGACTTCAGAAACTAAGTGGGTGAATCTGAAACTGTATAAATTATTTGCCTGTTAACTGTAGAGTGTGCTAGCTTTGTGGAATTACCACCTAGCACCCATCTTTGCGCAAATATGAAATAAATATTGTCTCTCCTGAGTGTGTGATTATTGGCTCATTGCACACTGGGTGACGAATCCACTTTTTGGACAACACTACAACAAAAAAGTATTAAATTTTAAAGCCATTCTTTTTAACTGAACTTCAACATGACACCAAACAAAACAAAACCAAACAAAAAAAACCAACAAAAAAATTATTCTCCAACTGCTGGTGCTACTTCCAAAAACCAAATTTAAGAAGAGTGTAAGGGAGTAAGGGATCTTTTACACTAAAGCATGAAATTTCTAGATATTCAACTGCAAGTTAATAAGACTACAGCATTCCTCCAGGTAGTATTTCTGAGAGAGAGAGATCAACATAAAAATGACTGCTGAAAGAAAAATTAAACAAAAACAAAGACTTGTAGCACATTTTAATAGAATTAAAAAAAAAAAAAACAACCTGTAATACTTTTCATCAAGGAACGTACTTACCTGACATTTTTCCCTTGTTCTCTCAACATCTTCACCAGATCAGCTATGGGGTACTGAGCTTTTGCAGCACACAAACCATAACCTGAAAGAATTTCCAAATTTCAAGCTATTTTTCTGTTTCAGTGCAGAGGGAATAGTTACAGACAATAAGCATACCTTTCACACAAACAGAAGCTCTCATAATTAAAAACAAACAAACAAAAATATATATATATACACACACACACATCAGATACTCATATATTCCTAGCCTGACCACTGTAATTAATCTCCTTTTTTTGGTGTCCTGACCACTAACAGTGTAGTTGTTTGACCAGTCAAATTACACAAGTAACTTTTTTCAGCGTCACAAAAATACGTGTTCCTTTATCAGAAAAGAATATTTCAGACAGGTACACTGAAAAATTGATAAAGAGGCTACTATCAAGTTGCTTCACCACCATTATCCTCAACAAAATTTTGGTTTTGCATAATGCAAATCTAGTAGTCGAATATGGCTTTTAGCAGCAAATAATCTTTTCAGTCTTTCTGTCTGAATTAATTCATCAGAGCAACAACGCTACCTGACCTCTCCTAAGAGGGAATGTGGTATTGAACCAATAAGGCTACAGCCAACATAATAGTTTCAGACAATGCAGGGTTTTGGTTTCCAGTATTTATTGTATACTAAGTTTTAGATGTTTTTCTGACTTTTTTTTTTAATACAACAATGCAGAATTGAGCAAGGAAATGAGAAGCTTAAATAAAATCTTCTCTTTCAGTAACTTAACAGATTATTTTTTTATTGGTACCACGGGTACTGTGGTAGTGCTTGGAAACTCACACCACAACAGCTGTACACAAAATTAACCATAAACATAGTTTACAAAAGACAGTCTTTGTCCTGAAGAATTTAAAATCTAAATAAATAGGACAAAGTTTGAAGAGACACACACAAGGAAAAATAAACTGGTACATGTCTACACAGAGGAATGATGACTGACATGGGAACAAAACCAGATCCCACAGATCCAGTCAGCATTTGACATGCTGCTGCTATGTTGCAACTGCAAGACAGGCTACAGTTTTTTGGTTTGGGTTTTCGTTTGCTTGGATTTCCCTTTTTTTTTTTTTTAAATAATACATCCTCTGAACATCTTGCTGTATGAGTCAAGAGTGTCATACCTGGAGTAATAATAATATTATTGGCTTCCTTTATCATTTCAATTGCATTGTCCACATTGATTTCTGTGTGAGTTCCAGTAATTTCCATGGGCTTCCCACCAGCTGTTGAAGTGGTGCCATAGCCCCCTAGAATCACATTTGCAAGGGAACGGTTCATAGCCTGAAAGACAAAAGGTTTTTGGTCAGCTAAAGATGAAATCCAAAAATAAAGGAGACAAGATGTGCACAAAGAAAACTTCTGAAAATATTAAAGCCTTCCTGACAATAGCCTTTATCTGCTGGTTTTGCCTGCTTACAACTCAAAACTTAAAACAGGCTCCTTAAAACAGACACACAGATTAACACAACAATAGCCAAACATCAGCTCCTAATGCATTATATTACACATGTAATGAGAGAGCATCAGCATTTCCTCAAGACGGAGAACAAAACAAATAGCAAATATTGCTCTCTTTTTGTTCTTAAAAGGGACGGATATAAACAAATGCATATTTGATGACAGTTGTTTTTTTTTTTTTACATACATATATATACACATACATACAATTTTTGCAAGATATTTCCTTAAGTTCTTGAGCAATTCAACATGCAAGCACAGAACTCCTATATGACAGCATGGTAACCACGTAGCTCTTACAGGTAGTACATAAGCGAAGCTCCTACAGCATCAAGACAGGAAAGAACACAACAAAGCTAAGTAGCCACACAAAACTAACCAAATGCTAACTCAAAACAAATTATAACAAACTGAAGGAGGCCATTAACTAACTGGCTGAGCATCAAAGGGGAACAAGAGATCTTACAACTAGGAGCTTTAAGAGGAGAACATATCCTGGAAATTTGGCTCTATTGGATACACAGCCAGGAAAAGCCACTGGCTAAATGCTTTCACCGGCATGTCCCCTTGTGAGTGTGGTCCCAAAGCAGTATCTGGCAATACCTGAAAGTAGGCAAAACTTGTAATTGCAGTAAACAAAACTTTAGAAGCAGTAAAGGAACAGGATAAATTGCTTCTTTAATTAAACATGTGTGTCATACATCTGCTGTGCTAGCTCGGAAACCACAGCAAAATTTAAGAATGGATCTGGAAAGGCACACATACAAGTGAGAGGAAACACCCACACAGAAGTATGCTTCCAAGTGTCCATTTTCCACAGACACTTCAAACCATGAAACTCCACAGGTTTTTTTGCTATAGCCTAAGAAGATATGCCATGCTGTGAAATTCATCATCTAGCAAATAAGCACAATGAAGATGTTAGAAGAACTTCTGTTTTTCCTGATAAATCATCACTGTAAGGAAGGTGCACAAATGCAATGAAATCAGCATCTTTCTACTGTCTGCAGTAGGCAGAGTTCATATCCTCTAACAACACACTGCCTCTGATGTGTATCACAATATTAAACCACCAAACAGCAAAACAGATTACTTAGTATATTACAGCAGTTAAGTGTCAGGTAAGACAGCCTAGACAGAAGAATACTCTCTCCAGATGTTGCACACGCTAAGCTTACGAGAAGCAAAGCACTTTCTACGCATATCTAAACCAAAAGAGAACAGTAACACCTGGCCAAAGGAAAAAAAAGTTCAAATATTATTACAAATTTGAGAATCCACACAAAGGAAGCAGGAGATTGAAGCACCCTTGCCTGGTTCTGCACCAAAGAGCCGACAAAAGAGGAGGGAAGTCTGGCAAAAAAAGGATGTGGTACAGAAGGCTTCATAATGAGCCAAGACCTCATCAGGCAACAATTAACCAATGCAGCTAAGACCTACTCGGCACAGGGACAGCGTGGAAACTCTGCTATAGCCTCTTTCACCTTCTTTACCACCACACACCACAAACATGAATAAAAGTGCCCACTTTACCATTCACACACAGATAATCCAACCACCACCAAAAAGCGCTCTATGCTGTGCATACACAGGTGATACTGGCCAGGACCTTACAACCCAGGGAAAACCAAACACTTGATCCCTGAGAACTCCAAGTCCTTCCACTGTGCCCACAGAAACTGGACAGCTAGTACAGGTGATAGACCAGCAAACAATTTACAAGACTTAACACAATTTGTCCCTCCTCTTGCTCTGTTTCATCACCCCAATTAATGGTTCCTCTTCAACCTGAAGCATCTTCCCCATCCCTAAGCATACTGATTCTAATACTACCGTTGCAATCATCAAGTACTCACTCTGGGGGGAAAGAAAAAAAAAAAAAAAGGGAGAAGGACATGCTAATACAATGGAGTGTTCTGAAGACGACAGGTTTTGTTAGTGTTTTAAAAGAAGTCACAATTCACAGGATGAGTGAACAGTAGAGGCCTTTGCTTTTTTGTTTTGAAGTTAAATTCTTTGTCCTTAACTCACCCTACTGATAGGCACAAAAGAGGGATGGGTGGAAAATCAAGCAGATAGGAGCGCAAAAACTTAAGTGCTTATCTGAATACATGTTGGCCAATTTTATCAGCTCAAGATTTAAGAAATTGACTGGATAGATTTTGGATAATTAAGCTACAGTTTTATCACAAAAAGTAATTAGAAATATTGTAAAAAGAAGGTTTCAACCATTAAGATCTTTCCACAAACACCTTCTCATCTGTACTAGATAAGCTTCAATAAATATACTGCTTTGGATGGAAGTCATACTGGAGGAGGGGGCGGGGGGGAAGAGAAAGGGGAAAACTGTTGCTTCATTAGCACAGGTTGCAGCAGCCAAATGCTAAGTTTATTGAAACTCTTGAGCATTTTTTCTCCTGAAATGCAGCTTCAAGACAATGATACTGAATCCCCTGATTATAACAATGCTTTTCAAAGTAATGATTTCCATTAAAGGAAGTAAAGCAGAAAAGAAAAATGCTGGGCTAGAAACAAGTTATTCTACTTATTGTGCAGAAATTACACAAAATAATTTTTATTTTACTGGCTGATAAACTTTAATTGTCTAAGCTTACATAAAGTAGCACAAGATTTCTAGAATACTACTTCAACAACTAACTTCCTGAAATTTGAAAAATACATAGAGGAAAGCCACTCTGTCACTGCATAACTATTTTGCTAATTACTTCCCCAGGCTTCCTATTCACCTAGATTCCTCAACCAACAGATGCAAGTATCTCAAAACTCTCTTGAGTGCTGAGAGGAGCTAGCAATAAAATAAATAAAAAAAGGAAGAGTACAGTAAAAGAAAAATGAAGGTATAGAGTGACTATGCCCACTGGTAAATACGTACCCAACAGATCACGTTTTTACCAAGACTTAGAAGAAATTGAACTTTAAAGAATATACTTTTCATAGCTGTATTGCCCATAAGCATGATCTTTCTACTAATATAGACTAAATCGCTGACTGTATACAACTATATAAGTTTATATATAAAAAGATGTCCCATGAGCCACATAATCTGATTTCCTTTTGATAAGGAAATACAACATGTTCAAGAAAGAACAAGATTCTTTAAAATTCATGCTTGGGATTGTTCATTTGAACACACCTCCATGTAGCTGCACAAAAATACTTTAAGATTTTCTGAAATGGTTTCTCAAAAGAGATGGAAATGAATGGTACTGGACATTCCTGACATGGTAAAACACTATTTATCAGCAGAGATAAAGTAAAAGACAACAGCCAGGGCTGACCATAGGAAAACATCAGGACAGAACAGCAACAATGATCACAACACAAGAACACAAAAGCAGATGTGAAACAGAATAACACAACAGAGAATCAGGAGGTTGGCAGCTGTTGCACTGTGAACAGTTTTTTAAGTCATTACCTCTCCATCTTTGAAAACAAAAATGAGACAGACACGGGAAAACAAGAGACTTCTGTACAAATGTTCCAGAGAAAAATTAGACCATTACTAATAACGCAATATGATTTACACACAGAGTTGAAGCTCATTTGCTCTGAGAGACACATTAGTTATCAGCAATACATTAACACGAGCCTGCTGCCACCCCGTGGTACTTCAAAGTAGCTGCTCTGAAGAAAGTAGCACACTTTCCTACACGTCAAAAAATAAATTTAAATTACTCTCTAATCGAACTGAACATTTTTTTTAAAGGAACTCACTACTTAAAGTATCTCCTGCTGATAAATTTTAAATTTAGCTTAAATTTAACAACACTGCAGAGTGATATGACTTAAAAAAACAGCTGAGCACAAGTAATCATACCTAATTGAGCCCAGATTCATTCAAACACTCTATGCCCAAGTAAATGCAAAGGCTTTCCTCAGTTTTGAAGTATGTGTCTCTCCAAACCAAAGAGAGATGCCTGACATCTAGTCCAACAGTTTCAATCAAGAATTTTCTAGTCTGTAAACACCTAGCAGTTTGGTCTTCCAATTGCTTATCTTCCTAGCAAACATACTATATAAGGTTTTTCATTACTTGGAAAACAAGCAGAATTTCTGCTGACTTCTTACCACACACATGATGTAAGAGAGGATGGCCCCAGAGGAGCCAATAAGTGCACCAACAATGGTCAGCAAGTTGTTGTTCAGTAGGAAGCCCTCAGCACACAAAGCCCATCCAGAGTAACTGTTCAGGACAGTAATAACTACAGGCATGTCAGCACCTCCAATAGCTGCTGTTAAAGTGACACCCTGGAAAAGAAAAGAAAATACTTCAGTGTAAGCTACGATTAAAGAGAACATGCAGAGAAGCCAGTCTGCCTGCAGCACTGAAAAATAAATATCAAGTAACTTAACCTATTCAAGCATTTTCAATGTAGGAGACATCAAGCTGTGGCCTGAGGATTGGACTTATGATTCTGCCTTTTGAGAGAAGACAGGAAGGCACTCCACTGTCCTCATCCTGTGCTTAGTCACGTATTTTTACTCACAAAAATATCCTACCAGCTCCACGGAACTGTTCATACCATTAAAGGATTCATACTAAGCAGTCTTTGCAAGACTCAGGTTACACAATGGTAATATGCAGGGCAAATTTTGCAATAGCTGGTGAGTGAATGGGGGAAGTTACACATGGGGATAATCTTACGAAGTTATGATAACCTGTAGATCCAGTGCTCTTAAGTATTTTAAGAATAAACTTACAAAAAAGTCTTTTAAAATATCAGTTTGTCATATAAAAGGCTCCATTAAACTGCAAAAAGTTAAGTATATACATACATGCCTGTTCTCTTGAACAGTTCTGGTTTACAGCTAAATTTAGGAAGTCATTCGCTATCTGCTACTGCAAGTTAGCACACAGGCACTATGATGATTGTGACTCAGGATGGTAAAATACAATCATTAAGAGGAAATTTGCAAAGCTGAAGAACAAACTGCTTGTTTAATTTGTTTCACCTCCTACAATTCCCTGGCTTACCATTATGGCTGAGAGAGCTGACACAGAACCTAAGCAAGTAATTCCTGTAGCGTAACTAGGATCAATCATGTACGGAACCATTCCACCAACACTGGCAGCCAGCAATCCTGCATTCAATGCATGTCGACCAGGCAAGAGCAGTGGTGCAGAATTCAGGATACCTGCAATCAAATGGATATTCAGAGACTGATATATACATGCAGGAAAGCCTGTCTCTTGCCTTCTGAGAAGACTGTATACCTCAGCAAAAGAAAATTTTCAAAAAGAAAAAGGGAGGGGCAGAAGATAAAACAAGTTAGTTGAAGTTGAGACCTTGCACTGACTCAGTATTGCAACACATGCAAACTTACTCTAGATTCTCAAATACTCCTATTCACACTCATTTTACTTCCTAATCTCGCTGAAGTGCTTCAGAATAATCACAAAAGCATCTCCTCCTCTTGAAAAGCCTTTTTTTTAAAAAAAAAAAAACACAATAAACATACTTTGATTCTGTCCCCAAATCTTTGCACATTGTGTATAATGCTCTGTAATGGTAAGCTTTTAGCTGGAACTTCTTAGTACAGGTATTATCTCAGCCTCTCAAAAGCTGTGTGCTTAGAAAAATATGACTATGCAGATAACCCCAAATATAAAACACACCTGCTTTCAAATGCTTTAATTTCACCAGTACCCTCAGTCACACAGATTTCCCACAGCTTCCCACATAGGCAGAGACTTGAAAGGAAAACAGGGTTCAGTATTTGTGTGATTCAGTTTAGAAAGACAATTACATATTTATTTTCACCCTAGCCTTTTTTCTTTTTCCAAACAACATGTCAAAGACTAAAATAATACAAGTTTATCTGTTACTTTTGGTGTAAGTAATTACTTACCGAGTGTCTCATTTAAATTTAGCTGAATTCAAGGGAAAGAACAAACTGATGGTTTCAGGACTAGGAGTCAAAGTGTGTCACCTACTACCTCTAGTTCAATAGTATAGACAAGCTTATTATTTCCTATCATGCTGATATGAAAATGCAAGGGGGGGGAAATAAACAAAACCAGGACAGTAGCCTGAAACAGGCAGTGAAGTTCACTGGGGACATGCACACAAATCACTGAACAGGTGGAAGGGATAAGATGGAGAAGAGAAAAAAAAAAACCACAAGTAGAAATAAATGAGCAACTACTTAGCAGAAATACATCAGAAATACATACTACTGACAAATCCTTCAAAAGATTATTAGAGAAGACAGCTTTCCATCCATGTCATGCTTCCACCTTCAATGGCTGGTCTCAAACACTGAAGAAAGCAAACAGATGTTTCCCAAATGAACTACTGCAAAGCTAGTAACAGGATTAGTAATAGGAAGCTCTTAGCCGGAACTTCTTAGTACAGGTATTATCTCAGTCTCTCAAAAGCTGTGTGCTTACAAAACCAAAAATAAATGCAATAAAGAAACCTTCAGGTGCGTAAGAATCAGGAATTAGTGAGTATTTAATTTAGAAGGCATATTTACTAAAACAGTAAGAGGTATGGAGCATGGAGTTTGCACAGCAGGTAAATAGACAGTGAACTGAATGGTTTAAAGTGAGGCAGTCTCAACTGATACTGCAAGCTACCCACCTAAATGAAGCCTGCAATGTCAAGAACAAAATCCCACAAATATTAGCAGTGCCAAGTCCAGCAACACCAAGGTTTCAATTAAAATGTCTGCTCAAGAATATGAAGTTGTGACCATAAAAGTTCAATAAAGTCAATTAGAGAAACAGTGTCAGGCCATATCTTAACAACACTAAATCAACACTTATTTCTGGATAAGATGAATTAAGGGAAGCTTACATGACTTTGTAATTAATAGCAGTAGTATGTCCAAGCAGTGAAGACAAACCTTTCATAACTAAACCTGTATACAAATTACACAGAATTAAAAAAAAAGTACACTTATAAGGATTAAACAAACAAATTTTTACCCAATGCAAAACACAAGGTTTCTTTCCAATTACACAGCAGTCTAAAGGCAGGGCTAAACCCTGTGGTTTTCTTAAAAAAACAAACAAACAAACGAACAAACCAACCTTTACAAATACTTAGTTCTGAATGGAAGGTCTCACCTTGCAGTTTTCCATAAGCAATAAGAGAGCCACTGAAAGTCACTCCACCAATGTACGTGCCAAGGTATGCCACAATCTTGGTGAGGTCTGCAGCTGGATCAGTAGCGAAATGAGGATATTCAATTATGTATTCTGCTACACAGGTGAGCACCGCAGCCAAACCAACCAAACTATGGAAAGCAGCCACTAGCTGAGGCAGATCTGTAATCTGGATGCGTTTAGCAATCGTCAAACCTATTGAGAATTGAAGACAGAAGTGAAGTCTTACAAAACACAACCAATCTGTGCAGCTAGAAATTAATGTATCATGGTTCACTGTGCAATGAATACATGCACACACATGCCTGTTCCAATGGAAAGATTTGTTCTACACTAGAAATTGCTGTGGCATTTCACTAAAAGCTACGTAAGTGTATTTTGTGCAACGAGGATATCATGGAAATCAGGGAGAAGATTGAAGCATATCATGTTCTTAGAAGCCCCACTAAATAATGAGAAATTCAGCATTTTCTGTGACAAAAGCACAGTGTGAAAAAGGGAATTTGGCAGCATTCAGTCAGGAAATGAACAGAAGTATGAAGTTGGGCAAGTTCATTCACCTCTGCATACCAAGTTTCCCCAACAGAGATGATGTGCTCCTGCTTTTCCACCAGTCTCCCCATTCTTTACCACATCCTGATGCATTAATAAAAGCCCTGGGACTTACAATTCTTTGTTCACATATTTGCAAAATAACATACACAAGCCCTAAATGTAAGTTAGTCAATTCACCTGTGAGCTACACAGTATTTGGTGTAGATACAGCTTTCATAAATGCATGTATAGAGCATATAGTGTTAGTTTATTGTATCCTACACATACCTATAGTACCACCAAGTGCCATTGCACCTGACATCTGCGCCAACAATTCAGGTGAGGGTTTAAGGCCTCCAAGAGTTGCTGCTAAACCTCCTGCAACACCAATCATACCCAATGCATTTCCAAGTCGAGCTGTTCCTTGTGTGGACAGACCAGCCAGGGCACCAACACAGCATAAGCCTGACCCCAGATACATCATCTTTAAAATAAGAAAAATATCAATATGCACACATGAAATGGAGACAAACTGCATAATCATTATAAAAATCTGATTATTACGCAAAAGGGCTGATTTTTCCAGAATGTGTGTAAGTCACAGCTCCTAACTGAAGTCAAAACTCCTGACTGTGAGAAACTGTTGTACAGGATGTGATTTTGCCCAATTAAAATGGGATACCTATTAAAACTGTTGCTCCACTTTATGACCTTAGTTTATCTGCACCATGAATGCTAGACTTGAGTCAAGCCAATTTTCATCATCAGTTCAGAAACAAGTTTTCTTTAGTACAAACCCAAAGCTATATGGTCCTGTTCATTATTGGAATAGTTTCAGAATTTGCTTATGGCACATCTGAACTCCTGTTTTCAAAAGTATAAGAAAAAACCTTAAATAAACTGAGCTGTACATGTAGATAACTGAAAAAAAACCATATTACAAGCCCCTGGCATAAAGGCATGTTTGGACTTACTTTCTCCAAACATAGAAGGCAATACACATTGATTTTTCTTACTATTAAAACAAATGCAAACAAAAGTTTACCATTAGAAGTACTATAGGTACAATCCCTGTGCACCCCTGTGCTAAATCTCATCCCATCCAGATGTCTACCTACTTTAACTGTCACGTCAAGTTGAATTTTCAGAAACATTTAAACTAAAGACTGATTTCTGTAGTTGCTCTAACATTTAAGCTGTCATTTAGGAAAACTGTCCAATAAACAACAAAGTACCTGCTGCTTTACAGGGAAAAAAAAAACTCACAAAACCAAAGCTTTTAAAAATTTGCAGATTCAGCGTTTGAGGTATGATTGCAAGCTTAATCAATTTCAGAGTGGCCTTGTGGGAATACATAGCTGATGAAAAGACCATGGCTAATTTGCTATTTACTCAGAGTAAGCAGTGAATAAGCATACCACTGTGAACAGTAGGCTGAGCCACAAAGTTATCTTTTTACCTGCTCAATATTATAGCCACCGTTGAGAGCAGCTGCATAGCCTCCTACAAATACACCACCAGGAAGTAGGTACAAGTAGTTGTATTCAGGAGGATCTGTGGGACGTTTGAACATATCCAGCATTCTCTGTGTAACTAGAAACCCACCTGGCCAAAGTAAAAGAACAATTTTACAAAATAAAATCTGAAACTAAGCATATGCCAAGCTATAAAAGAAACATTTGCTTAAACCATATTACTACACAAAGTTAGCAACCGACAGCAATAGCACATCTGAAAAGCTAGTAATCTTGAAAACCACCAGGAAACAAAGCTGTAGTGAGGGTGAGATCCTGTTGTCTTTTTTAACCTTTGGAGAAAACTCATAAAAGCAGGTGGTCAAAAGCCTGGAGGACTTGCTCTGGCTTCATACTCTACGTTAACTGTAGGATACAGCTTAGTTTGTGACTGTGTCCTTTTCCTTACCTACTCTAGCAAAAAGCAGTATTTATAAGTCACATTTCTCACTTTCTTATCTCTTTTATTCATGAAGCTGGGACTTCCGAAGGTCAAGCAAGCAGAATTTTGTTCTATGCCACTAGTGTATTTTTCAAGCAGCAAAAGGAATACAAGGACAAATGCAATACCACCCTGGGATATACAGGAAAAGCTAGTTCATATAATCAGCACCCAAAGGATACTGTAAAAGAAAAATGCACTTTTAAGTGTTTCCCTATACACCACAGTGTGCAAACCAGATACAATAACTACTATGAAAATGGGGGTGGGTGGCGCTGGGAGGGATTTCTTTACTGATGGATGCTCTCAGATCCTATTCCCAGAATAGTATTTCTGGAATCTATACAATTAAAGAGCTAAAAGAAATAAAAGAATTACACAAGTGCTTTAAAAAGTCCCTCAGGAAAAAACCTAACATTCATACCTGCAATATTGACTGAAGAGATAAAGGCTGAAAGCACTGCTAGACTTTGAGGAGTGTTTTCAGGGAGATAGTTTCCTCCCATCAATACCAGCCCACCAACTGCAGTTAGTCCTATTTAAAAGAGAAAAAAGTGTTATTGAACCTTAAAACGCTCTGTACCTATAGCAAGTTTCTTTTCAGCTGTCAAACAGATACAAGTCAACTCAAATTTTGAGCCCTACTGTACGCATTACTATTTAAACAAAGACTACCATGGTCTTTTTCAGCAACACAAACATGTTTCAAAAGAAAACAAAATTAGTATATGAATATAGTTTTGACATACAGTGCCTCAAGCACACAATCAGCTTCCAAGTACTTGTTCAACAAAAGAAGCTTTGCTTTTAACAGTCAAAGTAGATCACACTCATGACCTGTCACACACATACACAGACAGATATATAAAATCTTATGTAGTTATAGAGTTATGAATCTTACCGGTCACTTAAGAATTTTGTCTGCACCCCCCCCGCCCCCAACACATAGTTTGAGGAGCGGAAAAAAAGAACACAGAAAATATGAGACAAGTTATTTTCAGGGCAACATTTCGGAGAGACGGGAGGAAAGAAGTGTTCTATGAAAGGAGAGACTGCAGCACTCCAAGTACAACAAACTTTAAAGCAAACAGGTTAAGAGTGAAAAATTACTTATAAAGAGTAAAAATACAGAGCACCAGATTTGCCCTTGTTTTGAAAAAAGATACTCTCAAAAAGAGTATGTTTCAGGTGTCCTTGCTATTTATGAAAGTAAACTCAGACATACAAAGTAGTACTAGGCTCTCTAGCATTTTAAAAGGTGTAGACTTCTGTCTAAAGTTTGAGTAAAAGGAGTTGTGCCTACTTCAGATAGAAAGTAAGCAGTTGTGTCACAGCTACTTACCTGAGATAGCATTAGTCACTGACATGAGTGGAGAGTGAAGAGCAGGAGTCACACCCCATACTGTATGGTACCCCACTATTCCAGCTAGGCCAAATGTCGTCACCATTTGTGTGAAAGCTGTATTAGGAGCTACAAGGCCCAGTCCTAACATGCCAGCTAAACCTAGAAGAAAAGCACAGCAAACTTTTCTGTAACTTTAATGGTTTCTTACCTTTAAACTCTGTACAACAGGAGTCCAGTATTGAGCTAAAAAGCAAAATGGAGTTTTGTGCATGGACTTGTTTCAAGAACAGCTGGATCATCTTTGTCAACCACAAGGCTCTTTCAGTACTAGTGTTTCTTTTACAATAGAAAATAAAACCATAAATATAAATACACACATCTTTGTTATGCATGCACACAAAGCAGCAAAGTTGGGTTTCTACACCAACACTGAATCCTGTCACTCCTGTTCTATAGTAAAAACGTAGAAGAGTCACAATCATGTTGAGATACTACTTGGAAGACTCTAAGTGTGCATATGAAGAACAGAGGTTAAAATCAAGAATACTCATTTCATCAATTACTTCATGCAGAAGGTTCTGATGCACACAGAAACCACATGACAAGAAGAGCCAATATTTATTCATCACGACAAATGTCCTAATATCAGTACTTCAGTAGATTGTGGACATTTAAATCTCATACATTAAAGTTTGAAGAAAGCAATAGCATTGAATTGATTCTGCTGCAAAGTATGGGCACAGTCCCTAGCAGGAGTCCTTCAGAATTTTAAGTATTTTACTGATATTTAAATAAAGCCAAACACACATACATGCACACAGCATGAATCAGCACTGTTTGAAATGTTAATACTTTTGGTTAAACTTCTAAAATTTTTTTTTTTCTCTCAAAAGCAATTATTACACTACACTGATTTTGCACTAGGATTCACCAGCCAATCAACCGCTCTCTCAACTAGTTATTAAACTGAACAAGTAAGATGAAGAGTCCCTTAGAAGTATTAGTCAAATGAGGAGCACTCTACACTGATTCTCCAACTCTGGAAGTTACCTACCTGCTGTGTATACAGATGCACTAGTCATAGTTTTTCTAAAAGGTGTAATAGTAGCTGCTTTTTCTGCTTCCAGCTCTGCTACAGTCTTCTGCTTCACAGGGGCTCCTTGAGGAACATTATTTGGTGGAGGTGCTGGGAAAATCACCTTGCCATCCTGACAAGAGATATTTACAGTTATCCCTAACATGGCAGATGCTTTATAGTTAGAGGAGCCTACTCTTCTTAATCCTGCAACTCAGAGAAGTCTAACATCCTACAGCCACACCACAGGAACACCTTCCTTTTCTGCATCAGCATAAGTTTGCATGGCTGGATGATCACTACAGCCAGACCAAGTTAACCATACTGGTTCACACATTTTTCAGACAAGATTTAGTATCAGTGTCCAAAAGCACCTGGCGGAAACACAGCACAAGGCTTGAAAGCAGAAACCAAAACAAAAAGGTAAAGTTCCTTAACTAGAAAACACTTATGCAAAAGAAAACAGGGTCTTGAAAATAGCAAAATCTGCTACAGATGTGAACTGTAATCAGAGCCTGCCCAGACCTTAGCTAGGTACCAAGTATGATGTCTCACATTTCTTGCTGTTCTCCAGGCCTCTGGAGGAATAACCGGCGGAGCTGTCAGACCTGAGCTGTACACACCACTTCAGTGGTCTGGAAGAGCTGAAGACAATGCAAGCCTCCTTCAGAGTAGATATCATAAGCACTATGAAATGTTGGCAACATTATACAGCAAAACTCAACAGAAATTAATACCTCTTATCTAAACTGCAAATTACTGTTTCCTAATAGTTGCAGGAACAGAGCCCATACATGCCCTAAGTTTGTATTTTATTATTTCCTAATAGAGCTTAAAGTATCCTACATATCCTAGTTCCACCAGTTTTTTCTGGAGTTACTCTTACAAGAACAGAAACTTACTTATTTAAAAAAAAAAACAACAATAAAGGAATAATGTTTTTCTGGTCCTGTAGTAATGTTTCAAACACGTTTTAAATAACTATGCTTTTATCACGTGAATAAAACATGCAAATTTAATCATCATCTTATTTTTCAATAGTAGACATTAAATATTTGTTTAACCATGACAAGACGACAAAAGCAAAGATGCTTCCCTTCAGAAAAAGGGACAGAGGAATAGTGAGCTTAAATACAAACACAATTGCCCACTACATCCATCAAGCCACCTCTGAAGTCTATCGGCACGCAGTATCTTTGAATGCATTTTAAAGAGACAACAATGACAAATTTAAAAGTATGTACTCACAAATTAAGAAGAGAATATTTACTGACTTACCTTCATTACTACAGTTCCTCTAATAACATGATCCAGAGTCCCATAATCAAATTCATCTTTTGGATCAAAGTAGAAGTTTTCTTTGTCAGGGCTAATAGCCTTCAGGAGTTTGATAATATTATTGGAATACAGAGTACTGGCCTGAGTAGCCATTCTGCTAGGCAGGTCTGTGTAGCCAATGTGTGTAACACCCTGAAAAAAATTCAAGTAAAATATTAAGGATTAGTACAATCTCTGAAGATGCAGCATCTCTTCCAATATATCCTTCTGGAAATATATATCCAAACTGTTTCAGTTATTTCTGTTTTTAACCTCAGCTAAAACTGTTACCTGCAGCTCTAACATTATTAAGTCAGGGAGGATTACTCACAACAGTTACACAGTTCAACATGATCGAACCCAACACCTCAAATGCTATTAGCAACAAGCCTACCCAGAGAGGAAGATGTATTCGTGCAAGAGCTTGTCCTCTCCAAATCCTACCATTCTCTCAGAACTTAGCTTCTTAAAGCCACCAGGTAACATTATCCAGTCAAATGCTTGGCATCTTCTCAGTCCTTCTGGAGGACATGCACTGGAGACAACTTTCTCTATGACAGAGGAGTGAAGGGAGCTTCCTCAGAGCTAGCTACCTGCACAAATAATACGCCTGGGTTCACATTTATGCAAAGATCTAACATAATATATCCACCCTCTTTAAAGAACAAATGTGAGTATACCCAGCCATCAGGGTCTTGAGCTTTTCAAGGTATGGGAGGCTGAGGCTGGCATACACTTGTCATGTTCAAGCAGGCTTGTGTTAAAACACTGCTCCTACAACTTACAGCTAAGATCCATGCATGCTTCCAGAAACTCTAGCTTCTTAATGCAATGCTCCAGCACACTGCTAATAGGTCTGCACTGCTGCTCTTTTCCGCAGCTCAGTGCCAATACACTACATCCAGGGGTAATACTCCTCTGATTGAAAGCACTCCATGTAAATTCTTCGTGCAAGTATCTGCTTATTTCTGTTCTACATACTCTAATTTCAGTTTTTGAGCAATGACATCAAAAGCCCCAGAAAACCACAAAGACAAATACAATGCATGATTCATCATACATACACACAGAGCCCCACTTATATTAATGACAACCATGGCAACAATATGTCCTACAGGCTTCTCTAATAACAGCATTATGTCTTTACATTACCAAATAACAACCTTGGAAATCTGCTACTTTAAATCTCATCACCCAAACTTCTGTAACTGCTAGTAGATTTCTCACAAGTACCAAAAATGAAACCCAAAAAGCAGAAAACCAAGCTCTCAACTGAGCCAATGAACACTGGAGCAAAACCAAAGTACTTAGTTCAGTCCAGAGCAAAATTGCTTACTTTAATGAACCAATTCATGCTACTCCTAGTTTGGGTTACAAATGGTTTGGATACTTCAGGGCAGACACACTCATGTCGGCAAAGCTAAAGACAAAAACAGCACCCTCGTGAAGCTGAAATTATATTGACCTAAGCCAGAGACTTTGCACTGAAGTAACACTGACGTAGTCTGAACCTGTTTAGCTTAACTATGACAGGGACTGTTAACCTCCAGTAGTGGAAGGTGATGAGCAAGTCAAAGAAGCTATTGCTACTGCTGCCTCTTTAGGTAGTCCAAGAAATAGACACCAAACCACACCCTTAACTCAGCATTGACAAGTCACTGGACTTGGAAGTCTAAGTAGTAAGAGTTCCATACTTAAAAAATTAATGCTATTCAAAGGTATTTGTTTCTTTAAAAATCTTTAAATTGTTACATGGATGACTAGTGACCAAAAGCAAGTCTAAAGGATTACTTAAACTCAAATAGCAACATCAGCTACTCATTTTCAGCATACAGTTTACAAAACACAACGTGAATTCATGCAAATGGAGAATGATCTGCAGATTAAAATGCTCACCTTATGAACATACATTTCTCCAGGCTTTGTAGTCTCAATGTTTCCCCCAGCTTCTGCAGCTAAATCCACAACGACTGAACCCTCCTTCATTGATTCAATCATATCTTTCTTAAACAAGATGGGAGCTTTTTTGCCTGACAAGACAAGGCATAGTAAGTTAAACACAAAACACAGCTTTTTGTCTGCAGAGCTCAGGAGATGAGTTCTCCCCTTCTCACTTTCTCTCTCAGGCTTATTTTTGTAAGCAAAATTTTTAAGGTATCAGTACCTAGGATGAAATGTCATAGAAGGTTTGTTTATACAGACAGAGAGAAGAGATGCTTGAACATCTTGCTCTCAAGCATATAAAAAAAGGTATGCATGGGCAGTCTACTAAAGATGCTGGCAAGTCCAATTTTGTCCTCAGTAAACTGACAACATCCAATCTTACAATTCAAGTTACAACAACAAAAAAAAAAGAGAAACACCACATCATAAGTTATTAAAATACAGATGTTGTGCAACACAAAGCACTAAAACTTAAGCTCTAACTTAACGTTTCAATTACAAAAGACAGTACTGTTTCAATTGAACTTGTTTCAGTGCACAAGCTGGATAGCAGAAGTAGCAGTGATGCAATAAATATGCAAGAGAATTACATATTCTTACTTTATTACTATCTACTCCTTGTTTAGTAAGAAAACATGATGATATTGAGTCAATGACTGCTAGTTTGTGAAAACAGAAGTTGTAAAAAAAGGCACACACTTTAAAAACAGGCATTTATCAGGGAAGGGAAAAGGTACACGCTCACACAGACCTAATTCATTAACACCTCTGTTTTCACTGCAGGCACAGCTCCAAAACATGCCAACTTACACCAGATAAATGAAAATTAGCATCTTGCACATAAAACATACCTGGAATAAGAGCTGTAGTGATGATAATATCAACATCTTGGCACTGCTTGGCAAAGAGTTTCATTTCAGCTTCAATAAATTCTTTGGACATTTCTTTAGCATAACCGCCTTGTCCCTCTCCAGATTCCTTTAAGTCCACTTCCAAAGGCTCAGCACCAAGAGACTTGAACTGTTCCAGAGCTGCAGCTCTAGGAAAAGAAAATTGCAGGGGGGGAAACAACCACTACTTTAAAAATCAACCATGACTCTTCCAGTCTTTTTAGTAGCAGTCTTCAGACAAGAGATCTAAAATTTATTCTAGGATTAAGGAGACAGTAACTAAAGTTCTCAACTTCCTCTATTTAGTGAAAAAAGTAATTGCATCACTAACTTTAGGTCCCTAATGAAGATACTTGGATAAGGAATGAAGGCAACCTACAGCTTTCTGTATACTCAGCAGAGTTGCTCCAGGAAAGTGTCAAAGCTGGGAGCTTAACTGTTGCCTAACTCTGCTCACCCATTCCTCTTGTCATCACTAGGTAAATCTACAGCCCAAACTTAGAAGCCTAAGGTGATAAATACACCTCACCTTATTTATCACCTGTGTGATAAATACACAACCTGTGGCCCCGTCTTTACTCTGTGAAATGGGAAATACAAGTAAGTCTTATTTTCACAGGGAAAAATGGGTTTGGGGGGTAGGGGTGGGGGTGGTGTTTTGTAGTTGGTTGGTTGGGGTTTTTTTTACAGTTATTCTGTATATTTGTAATTTATTTTGCATCATGTGATATCACAGTAAATGAGACTAAATTTCAGCGTTAGGTGAACATTCACAACATGCAGAGAAATTAACACATTCTTGCACACCAAGATAAAAGTATACAGGATGCTTAAGAAGGGAATTAAAAAAATCTGAAAGCTTTTAGACAGATTTTGATCATGCTTTTATGAAGAACAAATTCCTTCCGGTTTGTTTTAAGGGATATGCAGTTTCTCTAACAAGCCAGAGAGAAGGTTTTTTCATATTGCACATCATAAATCTGGAGATATATTCATTTTTATTCTTTCATATTAGATATAACTAAGTAGCACTAGGTGCCACTTCTGCATAAAAACAAACATGTATAAGTTATTTAATGCAAACACAGTATTAAGCACATACAAATCCAATGTAAGAAGGCCATTTAATAGAAAAAAATTTCATCAAGTTCGCAGTCTGTGTAGCTGTAAGTAGAAAAATGTTTGTGCTCTGTAATTTTCCCAGTCTATTGCTCTAAAAAATGGCTACAGCACAAAATAACCCTTCCGAACATAAAGCAGAAACCCAAGGAAAGCACCAGTTAAAGCAGCTTCAGCTGCAGTTTCTGTTCTTTCTTCTTGAGTTTCATAAATAAAATAACTTGATCTCTTTCTCTCCTTCAGCGGATTGAAAGCAGTGTCTCTCCAAAGAGTTCCTAGCTGGCCTCTCTGGGATCAGGAGAGTAGAGGTGAACGAGAGTATGCAGCTATGAACCTGGATCAAAGCAAGCTATAAATGAGGGCACAAAGATTATTTCCTTACTATTTTCCCTGTGTCCCCAAGAGGAACAGAGACATGAAATTCTGGATAAAAGCCCTAACTTTCTTATTTTCATAAAGCAATGGGGTTTTTATTCATATAGTTCTGAATGATTTAATGAGAAGGACTCTTTGGAAGGTTTGGCTGTTTTGAGGTATAAAAAATGGAGGAATAATGATGGAATAAAAATGGTAGGAAAGGAATTGTGATTCAGTGCAGTACAAGTGCTTTCACTGTAATACAGCCACAACTACTTAACCTTAAAATAATTTCGGATGGATATTAACATTTTCACACACCTACCTAGTGTCAAATCCACGAACCACCGCACCCATCGATTTAGCTGCTCCTGCAGAAGCCAGGCCAGCAACTCCTCCTCCAATGATCAAGACCTAGAATGATACCATCATCGTGCTTGGAGCATAAACTAAAACTAGAGATGGTTAGAAAAGCAGCAGCACTGTACTACTTTCACAACCGCAGATATGTCTCATTAACCAGCCATTTAAACAAGCTACCTTTGGACCCAGAACCCAAAATGACTGCTGCCCCATAAATCTAACAGTTTAAAAGCTTAATTTCACTTATCTGAGAGCCAACTCATCTGTAGCTAACAATTTATGTAAGCAAGTACAGGTTTCTCATCTTTTTTTTTTCCTTCCCTAATTCTGCTTTCATTTGTCTTCAACTCAATCCACCTGCAATTTCAATCAAGCAATCCTTTACATCACAGCCTTCAATGCACTAGAAATCCCAACATCTTTGACTTTTCTTAACTGCTCCCTTGCTTTTCCCCATCTGGAAAAAAAAAAAATAATCCCTCCATGTATAGCTAGTCTGTTGTTTAAAACTAAGCAAACTTAAATAAAACTCAAATTATTCTATTATTCCCCAGAAAAACAACACTACAGGTAGTGAAAAAAAATTAGTATGGGAATAACTATAGGGATTTCTAAAGTCTCTAGAACTAGCCCCAAGGCAGGAGAAAAGCCTTTTAACACAGTTTCAGCAGTGGTTAGTTGTGCTCAGGAGCTCACATAGTCTGCTTCCACAGTACCTGTTCAATTGCACATACCTTTGCTGGGGGAACTTTACCAGCAGCTGTGATCTGACCCGTGAAAAATCGACCGAAGTGATTTGCTGCCAGTACTACAGCCTTGTAACTGTCAATAAAGGATAAACATTTATCAGTATTTTCCCAGTCTCAGTACAATTCCATTCATGACAGCAATCAAAAGTATGAATATTTGACCACGGCATGCACAGAATAAAGCAAGTTTAATATTTTACTATTGAGCACAAGTTTAAGAGTCTTCATTCATATTTCTTGCTTTTTTTCAAATCATGGAATGCATTTTCAGACAGAATTTCTGGACTGCACTATACTGCATGTCCACAACTATTCACTCTTTCAAAATAAAATTTTACCTGAACAATAAACAAACTTGCCAAAAGTTAACTTTGTGGTCTTTGAAGCTACCTTCAAAAGCTGTAACCTGAGACTTGTCAGGGAAGGAAACATGAACAAGCAATTGCAAAACCCAGCGTAGTTTTGCAGTAAGATCACTTAGACAAGCAAGAACACATTTTAAAAGGACACTCTGACCCTAACTCTGCAGAGCTATATGGCTTAGGGCAAATAGCTTAACCTTCCTACTTCTTTTGCCCCATCTGCTTTGTAGCCATCCAAGAATGGGTGGCTGGAAGCCAAGTTAACATCAGTAGAGTTATCTGAAAAAGCAGATTAGTGTGTAATTAAGTCTTTTCTTAACAACAGTGCACATTTTCTTGCATTTTTACTAACAGCGTTGTGGTTCAACAGTCCCGTTCAACTCTCTTTTCTATCTCTAGCAGGGACATACAGAGGTCTGTACGCCATAAAATTAGTTCTAACTTGGAATACAGCTTGTAGATTTTATAGCTTCAAATACATTATGAATTTCTATATTTTAGTAAAATTACACAGAACAAAAACACAGAGAAGTAACCAAACATGTACGTGGATGTATACTGCTGGTGTCCACAAAAGTGCGGCAGCCTTCTCCAAGGCTTATTATGCCTCACAAACACCATCCAAGTAAAGAGACAAAAAAACTAAAAAACAAAAAGCAATAAAGAACCTAATAATAGAAGTCAGCTTGACAACAACAACATTTTAATTCACTACAATACCTACAATACCAATCGCAAAGCATGAAGCTGTCAGAGTATTTGGTCTTTTGTTCATAACTGCCACGGCAATTGCATCCATACTGAGTGCTGTTTGGGTTAGTTAGCTCCCAACAACATCAGATCCCAATGACAGACAATCTGTGTTCAAGCTGTCTTAAGGATATCTTTGAGCCTGCTCTGATCTAGTTCAGATGAAAAAGGCACTAGACAAAGAAATCCAGGAATTAGATGAACTGCCTTCAATTTTGTTTATTTATTTATTCTTTTAAAAGCCTTGCTCTGATCTACTGCAAAGGTGACTATAAGAAACTGAAGTTGTTTGGCACCTCCAACAGTGTCACTGTGCTTGAAACAGCTGTATGAAAATAGAGATGCAGAATTGTTTTAGGTATACCTAATATCAAAGCACATAGCTTTTAATCCAGCTATACTTACTCAAGCTAGAAAGAAAAAAAAAAAGTAAGATTCATACCCAGCGATGTTGGCCATGGAGCTAAGTGCATCATATCCCTGAGCAATGGTGACTCGTGGAACCTGATCCATAGCCAAAACAGTAGTTTTTTTTTCTGCAAGTTTTTTCAGGAGGTCTGGATTTTGTGCTGGGTAGATAAAACTAACCAGGGTAGCCGCTGTCTTAAAAAGATCTGCCTCATGTACACCTAGAGCCGAGTTATATATAGGAGCCCTTACCTGAAGAAAGAGAGAAGTTTCCAAATTAATCAGAGGAAATAAATCAGACAGACTCCGCTTCCCTTATCCCAGCTTGCAGTCTGTCCATTCCCATCCACAAAGTACGCAAGGAAGGAAGTATATCAAAGGCTGTTTACACAACTGAACTGAGTAACTGCACTTCTTAACTGCAATCCATATATTAGAATTAGGTCTAGGCAGATTGATGACAGGACAGTAATAGTGAGCACACACCTTCAAAAAGATCTGATGGCCTCTAACCAGCAGTTACTGGCTTTTATGACAGACAGCTGCCCCAAAACCCACCATTTTTAAGCAAAATGATTACTGAACAGATGTGCCAATTAGGCTCTACAGGCTAAGAATCACTAATTAGGTTGTGATGCACCATTACATACAGGGAATTTCAAGCAGAAACTCAACTTGATCTGTATTCACTTCTTTTGAGTTTCTCACTTTTCTTCAAAAAGAAACCTACTTAAAAGGGTTGTTCACAAACTAGCTTACAGAAATTCTATGTTCCATCCTGACAGGATAACTTCAAATACAGGAGTTAACATAAGCCTCAACATCAAGTTTAATGTCTTTTTCTTTTTTCCTTCAGAACTCTGCATAACCTAATACCTCTCAAGCAACTTCACTTTTAGCAGTCTTCCCAGATCAACTACAACTCATCTAGTTACAAATACTTTTGAAACACACTGTTGCTGTGGAGTTGTTGGCTGTCTGATTGAGAAAAGTTAGAAACTTTCATCTTCAAAATTCCAAGCAACTCCCTCCAAAGAGTAACTTGAGTTGTATGTTACTAATTCTGGAGTAAAAGTTTCTTAGAGCAGGTATCTCATCTGATTAGAGTCCAGAACTAGTCTACCTTGCTCTAGAAAACACAACTCCAAGGTAGTAAAAAACTTGATAAGAATTTCCCCTCAATTTTTTCCAGTGCTGCCATTTACTAGTTTATTACTGTAGGTACACACCTGAGCTATTAAAAAAAAAGGACTAAAATTTAATCAGAACTTAGAATGGAAAATATTTAAAGGAGCTTACTTACTGAACTTTCAGCAAACTGTTACAGAAAAATGACCTATATGTTTCTCCAAAAAGAATGTAACAGGAAATATATTAATAAAGGAATTACTTTGACAATCAAATCAGAAGCCAGGACTTCCTTGGTCCCCTGGATCTTTGCTCCAACTTCTCTGTAATGGTCATCAGAAAATTTGGAAGCTTCTCCAGCACCAGATTCCACCACAAGATTGAAGCCTTGTTTAATCAAGGCTTGAACTCCAGCCGGTGATAGAGCCACTCTCTTCTCATTCTCAAATATCTCCTTGGGGACACCTACAGTCAGCTGTTTATAAGGAATTCCTGTAAGAGTGGCAGATAAGGCAGCATTAGTTGCACTAAAGATTAATGAATTTATATTAATGGCACTCTTCAGCGTTTTACAGACACATGCAGACTTGTCACACTTCGCAATTCTCCCTCCAAAGGGAAGAGGAAGCAGAATGGTATTTTCTGGCAGTGTAGTTTACATTTCCTTGATTACACCATCTAGAGATCCCTGTCCTCTCAGGAATCAGCAGGTCAGCGCAATCAGCCACAGAGGCAGTAACAAGTGTTTGGTGCAGTTCACACCCATCTGAATTTATACAGTTCTGATTGTGTAACTGGCATTCTGATTTATATAATACATGGTGTTCTGGTGATAACACATTCTACCTGGGGTAAGAAGAATTTAAATGCTTCTCTAGTCACTTCAACTTTATTGTGAAGAAATAAACAAATGAGCCTGAACAGCTGAACTGCATTTTAACCGAACATGTTTTTTAATGTCTATCAAATTACAGTTGTCTCAGATCACTATTAATGACATACCACAAAAGTACATTGAAAGGCACAACTACATCGATAAGGTGCTCTAAGAGTTGCTACAGAAATTAAAAATGTGAATTCAGGAGTAGCTGAAGAATAACGGAATACCCATCGACTAGTTTGTTCAATTATACTCATCTTCAATGACATCTCCTTAACTTGTTCAAAGCTCTACTAAATAACATCAGGAAACTGCTGAAGCTGCAATTCATCCATTTTAGCTTAAGGTTTCAAATTACAAGGATCTAACTTTGTTCATGTACAATTTGTGGGCTTCCAGTCTAATATCTGAGAGCTAAACTTCTCTGATCCAATCAATACATTTATTTATAAATACACAGACTTAAGCAGAATAATTGCGTATCAAACTACCACATTGCTTCCATTACACTAGACAGCATGCAGTCCAGCACACAGGCACAGTTCTGCACCAGCTTTCACTGATGTCTATCCAGAATTTAAACCTGGATTGTCACATTTATACATGAGACACTTACACCACATATATATTAATGAAATATAACTTGAGCAGCCTTAGCAGTCACTCGTATTAAAGATCAAGCAACCCAAAAAAAAAACCCCCAACACAACCAAGCAAAAAGTAGGGGGGGGGGGGGGGAAATGGAGGTTGAAAGCCTTGTTTTAAATTACAAATCTGCTTTTAATTTGGCCACTAATACTATGTATTGTGCTACAAAAATTGTACTACACTAGTAATGTGTCACACATTTTAGGAATGCCTCCTTTTCATGTTTTTTTCCTGTTTGTTTTTTAAGATGGAAACAAGCAAAACAAAGCCAAAAACATACCACACTGTAAGAGCTTTGAGGAACTGAATTATTTTAATATTTTTAAATCTAAATATATCTGTGAGGTAAAACCGGGACTATAAGGTGCTTAAAGTTGAACATCTGAAAATGTTTTAGGTTAACAACTTTCAAGATACTATCAACTTATAACATTCTGAAAATACAATACGAGTTGCTAAGAGCTGGTACTTGTCAGTCTTCTAAGCCACTAAAAAAAAAAAAAAAATTATTGAACACATCCAGCAATAAGACAGAATGAAAGATCACCAGGCAAAGAAGGGCATTACTCCTAACTATTTTTACTTTCCTTTTTTATTTATTTTAGCTCTCTATGAAATTAAACTAGTAAAATAGTAACAGATAATTTGAAGACACAAGTATTTTGGTATTTTTATACATTGGAGAACATTTAAAATTCTTTAGATTACAAGACAAAAATCAAATTCAATAAAACATGCTTTAAAGGAACATGAAGTCACAACAGGAGCAAGAATGCACATCTAGAACAACAGACCCACAAAGGTAACAATGCTTTGCAAAGATGCTTCATCAGCATACACCACATCCGAACATCACCGTGCAACTCACAGCATCCCTCACAGCAGCACTAACCACCTGAAAGCTACAGTAACTGTTGCTGTCACTTACTACAAATTGCCCTTGTCATTTGAAGAGAACTTTCTCCTCATCTCTTCTCCTAATTACTATACAATGAAGTCCTGCTTCTGATTTTCACTAAATCAACTCAGTGGAAATGAGCTTTATGGTCTTTAAGAAGAAGAAATGAAACCTAGAAGACTGAAATTTGTTAGAATAACAGAGACCGATCATAACTTCCAAAAGCAAGTAGCTCTAGGATAGAAGGCAAAAAGCTTTTCAAAAAGCATTGAGAAAATAAGAACTGGAGTGCTGCTGTCCCTTTCTCCTTTTGGAAGTTCTTGCCACAACACAAATGCAGAGGAAGGAAGGAATAAATTATAGCATACAGGGAATAGGAGGATGACTGCAAATTTAAAGGCACAGAGACACCTCACTAAAGCTTATACACTTCTCAAGCCAAAAATTTTTTTTTTTTTTTTTTTAGCTCCTAAGGCTCAAATGACAATTGATGCTTCTGATTTCTTTTTGTTCACTTGCTTTTGTGTAGGGTACCAGAGTAGAAGAGTAAATGGCTAGGAGGGATGGGACAGGAATATGCTACATGCCAAATGTGCTTCCTCGTTTCTTTCTTTCACATTGTTACATCTTGCATGCAATAAAAATAAGTAAAACTTTTTCAGATAGAAAGTATTTGCACCTTATTTAGTAAGCAGAATGATCAGAGAACAATACTGAGGACTGTGACCTCCTCCTATGCTTCTGGAAATCAAATCCAAGATAAACATTCAACAAGTCTCATTTGCCCCTCACCTTCTTTTCTCCTCTGTCGCACTACCAAATTTCTAGCAAGCAGCGAGTATAGAATCAAATTAATCAGAAGCAAAGAGATGTCAGTTTTCCAGTCTTTAGCTATAGAAGGTATAGGACATTTTTGAAGCAGACTTCCCTGAGCTATCACATCATTCAGCACCAAGATGGAGCAGATGTCTACAACTGCAAAGCAAAGATCTATGGTATGGGACAGGGTATGATAAGTACTATGTTTGAAGGAAGCTATACTATGAACACAGATTTGGTTTGTTGAACTCAGCAATTTCATCGAAGTCATTAGTTTTGAAATGTTGAAATCTAGAATTATAAACTTAGGATCTTGATTTAGGTTTTATTTTGAGAAAGCATATCTGCTACCCTTGCCACGGTTTAAAACTGCATAAGAGTGTGAAGCTTCCAAGTTGCCTTTCTAAGCCTCCACATCAGATAATCTCTTGAAGAACTGCCTTGAGTATGTTTTAGTAACTAACTTACTGCTTTATGACATCAAGAACATTTTCCAAAAACAGACCCATATACACATACCTTGAGCACCTTTTTGAGTCACATGAAGGTTTTGAATGTATTGTTCATTGAGTAGGAGATACACAGTACTTTTTTTTGATACAAAGAATCAACACCAAAAGGATTCTGCCACTATCAAAAGCGGAATCATAAAATTTCACAGGCCTTAGAATCTTAATATGGAATGTACATAAATTAGAATTTAGAAAACCTAGTACGAAGCCACTCCTTCTCATCCCCTTAACATAATCTCAACTGTGTATGAGGACATATTCAAAGCACAGTCTCAAACTTCAAGTAAACAAAGTAAGTAGGTAGTGTACATCTCCAAGCTTCAGAAATCAAACAATTAAAAGTAACTATAAAAGTGATTTTCTCCATTTAACTTCCATCTACAAACTGAGTGTTTAAAGAAGATCCTAAGTTAAAACTATCAAAAGAACTCAGAACATTGTATGTAGAGAAATAGAGAAAAATACAGGTTTTTATCTCCTTAACCTGATTTCAGAAAGTAGTCTGTAGCAAGATAGTATCAACAAACACTAGAGACTGACTTAGAGAAAAGAGAAAGAAGTTTTGACTATATGCCACATGTTCTGGGATGGGAAAAGAGGATAATCTGCCTAATTTCTAAGTGACTCTAGTATCAGCTTTAAACAAACTATCTCACCTGTTCTGAAGATGAAGACATATTCCGAAGAACAGCAATATAATGTTGGCAAAAAGAAAAGAAAAAAAAAATAGTACAGAAGATTAAACAAACACCTGATCCCCCTTCTTATACAAGCAAGGAGATACAAAAAACCCAAGGAAATTAAAGAAGAATGTCTATGGTATCTAAATAATGTACAGCTTATCTAGAGAATTAATTGACAACAAACTGTTACAGGTTTAAAAGTTCTGCAAGATTCAGAAAAAAAACCAGGAGATTTTAAGAAGCATCATCAAAATAAAAAGGACATTAAAAATCCCACAATAGAGAGGGGTAAAAGTCACAGAGCTGTAGGACAAACCAATCTGGAAGTATATTGGAAACCTCAGAGTCAGTCACTCCGTAAGCACGTTTCCCAGGGCTTGGGAAAGTTTTGCATCTGTTTCTGAAGCATCTGGTGCTAGCAACCATTTGAGACAGGTTACTTGTTTACTCCTGTATGAAAATTCTTATGTTTCTAAGAAACAAAGAAAATAGCAGCAAAATAAATAGCAGTAAGAAAGGTATCCATCCTCCAAGTTCACTTCTCAACTGACTCCAAACCTCTTCACTCCTCAAGCAGCTGTCACTCTTGTACACAACGTATCCTGGACTAAATGAAAGCTAATCTGAGAGAACAGAAGTAGTAACTACAGGCTTCAGAAGAATTACTGTGACACCAGTCTTTTCAGAAAACTTAGTATGACAGTGATTTTACCGAGTGTCACTATAATCAAAGATAATTTCTAAAAGTAAGAATAAAATGTAGTTATTTTATATGCTGTTAAATTTTTATTCAAGAGCACTTAAAAAGTATACATAGGCAATAGTACTGCTGCTAATTTGTCATTCAATGGCTGTTTTATCCTTGATTTGTCCTCTACTGAATGGCAAATCTCATGTTACCAAAATGAAGGACAGCTTAATTATCAACCAAAAGACTTATCAAACTTATAATTCTCAGCATTAAATAACTGCATTGCATGAATACTACTTGCCCTTAAGTAAGGGCTTCCACACAATAGAGCCGAAGGGACAGTACTGAATAGTTAAACACATGACACTAATCAGAATTCTCTGTCCTTGTGGAAAAATTTCTGAAAAGTGATTCATAAAAACAAGAAAATTCACACACACACAGACGAGCATACTGATTTCAGTAAAACTGTAGAGATCTTTCAGTTTCATGATCAAATTTGCGGTCAAAGTCAAATACAAAGATTGATTCCAAACTCAAACAACAAGGGCACTTACCTGGGACATTTGAGAAAGAACTTTGAACCTAGTTTCCTACGTCCCAGGTTAACACTCCCAACCAAGGGACAATTTGCCATATCAAGACAGACAGATTCTCCTTCATTCAGATACTTAATATGGAAAAAAAAAATATATTTGGAGCATGACAAATCTGTCAGTCAGAGCAAAGAAATTCAGGTTTCACCATGCAACTGCGGTAAAAAGCCATGCAATATACATTATCAGGAGCCCTCAGAGTAAAGAAATTCCTCCTCTCATCACATTTCTTCAGAAGCTCCAAAACATTGGATCACTGACTTGAAAGGACCCCAAAATGTACCAGCTACGGTTAGTATTGCCAGAAATTGCATACAACAAAGGCTTCTCAGAGTTATACAGCCTAAACTTATGTCCTGTGTTTTCACAATCAGACACTTCTGTTCACAAACAGCTCTACTTTTCTAATACTAATGCAGCTACGTACTGTGTATGTTTGCAAGAACCGAACATCACGTGTATGATCAGTCTAACTCTCCACATCAATCTGTCACAGAGAAGGCTCTAGATCTGCCCTGAAGTAGAATCTCTAAATTCCTTCAGGGAGACACAACCCATGCAGGATAATGAGTGAAAATATCATTAAACCAGTTTTATACATTCTCCAGTCTTCTAGTTGTCAGGCTACACACACCATAGGATAGAGCAAGAAGATGTCAGTTCTGATTTTCATACAGCAGGCTCACATCATAAACTGGAACCAAGGATGCCCCCATTCCCCCCCCCTTTTTTTTTTCCTGAAAATACCTGAACCTGTCCATTATCTGCACTAAAATGTAATTATCACAAATATACCAACACATGAAAATGAGTACCAGAAGTTCTTCAAGGTGGTACAACATAAGAGTTTCCTGAACAAAGTTAAGAGATCTTTTTAGATGGGATAATTACATCTACATACCGTCATGCTTGCAAATGCCCTCTTTGTGAGGGCTGTATTTTCCCCTGCACAGAACTGCACTACCAATACTCAGGGGAAACTCAGGCTTTTAACTAAGAAAAGCCTTTTTTTAAATACTTTTCTCAAGCAAGGTGTCAGCAGGAACTCTGACCCCCTACCCACTAAAAACTATTTGGATCCAAAGTATTCATAATAGACACAAACATCTTCTGCATAAGCCCTTTAAAACCAGTGTAAAATTGTACTGCAAGTGACTGACTCACATATGCTGCTGGCATGATTTGAAAGTGTTCTTTTTAAGTCTTTTCTGCACTAATGCATATCTGAAAGAAAAATTCAAGTTATCTTCATGTTTTAAAATAAAAGATTATTTACAACAGTTTACTCAATTTACCTGGCTTTGGAGCTGCCTGAGATGTGAGCATCTGGTGGGTTCTAAACATTCGCAAACATGGCATCTTTGCAGAATGCACCTTAGGTGGTAACACATTGCCAAACACAGGAGTTGAGCACCCACTAACAGCAATACGCAGAAGGCTTGCCATTTCGCCCAGACCTCACAGCAGACCCCTTGCCACGTGTGGAATCCCTGCTGCACATGCAAAAACAAAATAAGAATTATTAATGATAGTAGACAGAAGGTATGTAAACTCGGCAGCTTAAGTCCGGTCGACTGCCAGTAGCCATGAGATGATCATTTCTCCCCACCTTTTCTTTCTATGTAAAAAACAAAATCAACTTTGATTTCAAACTGAGACAACTATCAAACTAAAGTAACAAGCCCATGGGAGGCCTGACATTTCAAGCTGACCTAGAGATCATATTTCTGTCACTCATGACCGTATTCTCTTTACACCCTTGCTCTAAACAAGCAACTCTGACACGTGAAAACCTCCTGCGCCCCAAGGAACCAGACAAACAATTCCAGCCCCTGCCAGAGCTCCCGAAGCAGTTACCCTGAGTGGGACAGCAGCTTACAGGCACTCAGGAGACATACCGACGCAGGCACTCAGAGCGGGACAAGCGGGGCAGCGGGCAGGCTAGCCGGGCCGCCCTCGCTAGCAGGCGGCTACTGGCTGCCGGCGGAGGGAAAGGCTCTTCGCCCGAGACCCCGCCGTCCGCCGGGCTCCAACGTCCCGTCCCCTCCCGCCTGGCCTCACGGCGGCAGCCCACCGCTCCCCGCCCGCCCGGCCCACAAGGCAGCGGCCCCGTTTCGCTCCCGCCGCTATTTTTAGCCCACGGCCACCGACTGACTGACCTTGGGCAGGCAGCTCGCCCTCCGGCGCCCGGGCCCGCCGCCCGCCACCACCCCCCGCCGCCACAACGGCTCGGCGGCGGCCGCCGCCGCGCCCGCCCGGGTGGAAGCCCGCAGCCGCCACCTCTCCGCTCCCCGCCTGGGAGCACTGCCGGGGGCCCCTTCCCGCGCCACCTGCCTCCTCCACACGTTCTCCCTCCCACACGTCCGTCCGTCCGTCCGTCCTTCCTCCCACCCTTCCTTCCCGCCGCTCCCGGGCGCTGCGAGAGCGGGACACCGCAGCCTTCCCCTCCGCAACAGCCGCCCCCCGCCCGCGCCGGGAAATAAGCGGAGGCGCCGGCGCCCCCGGCCCCGGGCACAGCCCCCTCGGCCTGCCGCTCCGCGCCCACCAGCCGCGCCGCTGGCGCCGGCCCCGCCGCGGCACTGACCGACCTTGGGGCGAGGCGGCGCCGTAGTCCCGTCCCCGGCGCGGCGCGGGGCGGGGCGGGGGGCGGAGCGGGCCGGGCCTGCCCGCCAACCCGGAAGGAGTGAGGGGACGGCGGAGGTCGGAGCTGTCGAGTCACGCGGCGTCCCCGACTCCGATCTGGAAGGGGGCGGCGGGGCGGGCGGGGGGGTGGGGGGGTGGGGAGGTGTCCGTCACGTGGCACCTGCGTGCCGCCGGCGGCTCGCGCTCGTGCCCGCGGCTCGCGCTCGTGCCCGCGCCTCTGGCGCCCGCGCGCGCGGCTGAGGGGCGGCCGGTCGGCTCCGCCAGGGGCGGCTTTACCCGCCGGTCCTGCGCTCTTGCCCGGGGCCGCGGCTGTGGCGAGGGCTTTCCCGAGGGAAGCGGAGGTACCGCGGTCAGGGCTGAAGTCGTCGAAGCCCTTGGGGGAGCCCTGAGGTGTTGGGCGCTGGCAGCAGGCGGGCACGAGCAGCCGCTGGCGCTTTCGCCCCTCAGCCGTGGCGGGCCGCCAGTGACCGGGGCGAGGAGGCGAAGGTCGAGGCGGCCGGCTTGGGAAGAGACTTCCTGAAAGGCGGTTGTTTCACGTGGACAAACGCCGCAGCAGATAGGTGGTATCTTCTTTATTATTGTCGTTATTTCTTGAAATGTATAACAAAGCAGTGATCTGGTGTATGTGCTGGACTTACAGGGGTAGATACAGTACGAGCAGATAACAGAAAAAGAGGAACTCTGACAACTGTATAAATAACATATGAATCGATATGTTGTCGTATTTCACATGATCTCTAGTTTCTAGGTATGAGTTAGGCCTTTCATTTATTTATTTATTTATTTACATCGGTGTAACTGTTCTTGCAAAATATGCATTGCCGGAGGTGTCGCACAGCTTCCAGGCTGACGATGAATTATGACTACAAGTGAAGTTAAACACTGAAAACATGAGTCTCTCAGAGTAATGAATAGGATACCCTACTACTAGATGTTCAGGAGACTACCACGCTTTTAAATAAATCTGTGAGGAAGATTCCGTTTAGAGTTACGGCTTATGTGCTAATGTGTGCTTTATGTTTTGGGCTCAGTTACCATTGACTAGTGTAACAACATGCCTCATCGGTATGATAGGGTTCAGTGCAATTCCAATTATTAATAACATATTCAGTTTTAAAACCTAGAACCAGCCTTCTCCATTTCTCTATTTAGAAATACGTTGTCAGCATAAAAAGAAAAAAAAAATTGTAAAATTGCTTGTGTTCTGAATGGTGACAACGTTGGAGTTTGTGGTTCCTCAGCACCAGGCACTGCAGGTGTGTGCAGTATTGCTTCTGAATTAACTTTTAGACTATTAGGTAACATGCTTAGGACAAAGCAGGTAACTCCTCTAGTGGCTATTTCTAAGTGGTCATAAGGACATTTGGTGAAAGTTTTAATCCAGTCATTGGGTGCTTAGGATATGTCTTGCTAGCTTAGCTGTCTCAGGTTTTCTGCTGTTTGGCCTCAGAGGATTGAAGTAATTGACGGGACTTCAGCCGCTTGGGCCAGAACATTCTAAGCAGAATTTTAGGCGTTGTCTAAAGGGGTTGGCTATTGTAGGTAGTATTTGGGATTGTAATTTTGGATTTAATTGTCTGAAAGACTCTTTTTTTTTTTTTTTAATTTTTGTTACAGGTGTCTACACTTGGGAGGAGAAATTGGGTTCCCAACCAAACACAGCTACTCTCATGCAAACTTCGGTAGTGCATCTGTAATGAAAAGATGGATCTGGGATCACATTCCCCGCTAAACGGTAAGTAGTTGCCAAACGGTCATTAAATTAAGATAATATAGAACATCTGCTAAGTGAAAAGGACTCACATTTATGACCAAAGGTGAAAAGTTGTCTGGTTCAATAATGATAACCCGAGGCATTTAATTCCTCAGAGGTGTATACCTTAAAGAATGAGATTTGCTTTCTTGAAAGACTGGCATATTAAAAAGTGATGCCAGTATATAGTGATGGTTTTCTTAAAGCCTCACGATTCTGACACCAGTGATGGAGAATCTCAACTTCCTTTTTCACATTAATGAAAGCTTTTCATTCTCCTCCAGATAAGGTAAAGTCTACAGATGTGACCAGAGGTCACAATATAGGCTTTAAAGCTGGAGCTGAAATAACACGATAATATTGAATATTTTTAATGTAGTTATTTTAGTAGCTAATTTGTGGTCTTTAAAGGATTAGTAATACTGCTTAAATCTAGTTTTGACAATTGTTTACAAAAGGGAAGTCTTCCGATTTTTTGAAGACTCATCAAAATCTCCTACATTTGCTCTCATTTCAGTTGCAGAGTATAGATTTGTTAGTTTACCAGTCTTCACTTACAGTAAGGGTTGCCTAGGAACAGTTTTCCCATGAGCCTAATTAATTTTAACTGTGTTGCTTTTACTGTCTGGCCAACTTTGTCTCTCACCACAAATCAGTCCAATCCATGCCTTGGGGAAGTAACAAATATTTTACACCCTAGCTCCACCCCCCCTCCTTAATAATTAAATCTGGTAAAATGTAGTAATAATCCAAATAGGAACATAACTTCTAAAGGCACTGTTTTACAATACAATTGGATTTTTTTTTTAAATACAAGGCAGCGCTATTGTGATTTTTTTTTATAATGTTTCATACATATTTGCATATATTTCACCCCCTTGTGAATGATGAACAGAGTTTGACCCAACACCACAAAAGCCTTTGACTTTAGCTGTGGAAGGAAGAGGTGGCGAGGCCAGCACTGGCCTGGCTGTTCAGGGTGACCGAATACAAACAACACCCGCAGGATGAGCTGAAGTTGTTCTGGGCACCCCAGGTCTCAGTCACCGTCCTGCACCTTGGAAGCAGATTGTGATCTGCAGTTTGCAAAGCAAGTAGAGCAAGGCTCTGGACTGAAATTGAACAAAAATAGGTGAATTAAATTGTGAAGGGGCACGTGAATTGCATCATTTGCCATTAATGCGATAATATTAGCAAACTGCATTACGTGGACAGCCTCCTTCAGTTAGTTCCTGTTGGCATGGAAGGTTTTAAAAATTAAATCAGAAGAGCTTTTGTTCTCATGTCATGCATAAATTATACATGAAAATGCATTATTCTGAACAAACACATTTGTATTGAATAGCCCTAACAGTACAATAATATTGTCACGTTGTTGGCTTAAATTTAGAATTTAGCTTGCAGCTTTCCCACGCAAACCCCTTTTTTGTGGCAGCAGCTGTATGCGCACAGCGTAGCATGATGCACGCGTAGCTACAGGTCTCCTACTGAGTGTAGCTGTGGCCTTGGTCTCGTTATGGCCACCTCAGGCTGTTTCTTCCTGTAGGGAAGCGATTGCAAGAGAATAGTGACTTTTTGAAAATGCCGTTTCCAAGCTCCTTGTGGTTTTTGAGGAAGGTGTGACTCGGGTACGGCCGGCAGCCCCCGAACCGCCTGCTGACGCAAGCAAACCCCACGCTGGTCGATTGCTGCGAGTCGAGACCGTGCTGGGGTCGGGGGGTGGGGGTGAGGAATGCTGACTCATCCCTTCTGAATACGTGACGTTGGCAACGCGGCCCCAAATCCGGGCGAAAGCCTTTAACCCGTGGCAGCCGAGCGGGCCTTGCCGGCGGGGGCAGCTCTCGCCGACACCCCGCCTGGGGCGGGGCCGCCCGGGCTCCCGCGGCGGGGGGCGGGGCCGCAGCCGCACGGCGGGCCGCGCTCTCCCGACTCCGGCCGGCGGCCCCGCGCCGAGGTTGCTATAGCGACGGGCGCGGCCAAGCCACGAGGGGGCGCTGTCAGCCGCGGCGGGCCGCGACCATCGTGGCGGTGAAGGTGGGGGTGAAACTGAAAGTGAAGGGCTCGGGCCGCGGGGGGGCGTGGCCGGGCTGCGCCCCGCCCCCCTGGGCCCCAGGCGACTTCCGCGCCGGTCGCCGGCTCCCTCCCATGAGCGCTTGAGCCGCCCTGCTCTGAGCATGTCGGAGAGTTTCGACCGAGCTCCAGGTGCCGGCCGAGGCCGAAGCCGGGGCCGAGGATGCACCGCTCCCTTCAGCGGCGCTGCTCCCTTTAGTGGCGCGGGCGCGTTGGAGAGCGGTGGCGGGGCCCGCCTCAGGGGCAGCGGTTCCCACAGCTCAGGCTTGGCCCAGGAGCAGCATCACCAAACGGGCGGCCTCTTCGCACGGCAGGAACCACTGCGGCCTCCGAAGACGGCGCCGCTGGCCGCCCGCATCGCAGGTACGGGCCGCCGCGTAGCGGCCCCCTCCCCGCCCCTCTGGAGGCCCCCGGTGTCGGGGGGCAGCCCCCTGAAGCCAGCCGCGCTCCCCTCGTTAGCCCGCACCGCTCTGCTCCTGCTTCGCTTGTTGCTCTGATTCCCCCCTCCCCGACCCCGCTTTGCTGTCCCGCTGAGACTGGAGCCGTGGGGCTTCCCCCCCACCTCCTTCTGGCCTGGCCGCGGGGATGCGTCCTTTTTCCCACCCCCGCACCTAGGAGTAGAGAGGTCAGTGCAGCCTGAGGGCCAGCACTCTGCGCACCCTGGGCACTTGCCCAGCTCCTCTCAGCACTGCAGGGAGATGAGCCACGTAGGGGCACCTGCACCTTTCCTCAGAAGAGGGGTCATGTATCTGGGTTATGGGCCTGTGCCCAGGTAAAGGTGCAATGTTGTATTGCAGTGGCTCGCAACACCTCTCTGTCCATTCCCCCCTTTCTGTGTCCTCACATCTGTGTGTGCTTTTTATCCATCTGTTAATCTGACCACAGGTGGTCTCAGCCGTCCCCTTATCGAAGAACTCCAGCCTTAAGGTTTGCCAAAATATAAACCCAACCCACCAGTAACACAAAGCATTGTTTGTTGGTTAGGTTTTTCGGGTAGGTATCGGGTTCTGTTTTCAGGAAACTTGGGAGCTAATCTGTAAAGATACATTCGGAAAATATGGAAAATAGGGGTTTAAAAACACTGTTTTGTTGGATTTTTTGGCAAACGGTGTAGGAGAACAATAATAGGTAAGTGTCTTTGAGGATCATGCTAAAAACTAGTGTTGTTAAAAAATTAGCGGTCTTCCATTTATTGACCTTCCAAGTCTTGCATTTGTATCTGAAATCTGTGAAAAACCCACGAGATGAGCAAGCATACCATAAGCAGGTTTACTAGTTTCTCAGGTTAGCCCTTTTAGAAAACATGTTTTTATGGGAGAGAGCTCTTTTTCCCTTTTTTTTTTTTTCCTTTTCTCCTTCCTCTCCCCTTTTTTGGTCACTTTCACATGAACATTGTGTTTACTTTCTGTCAAGTAGAAAGACATCTAGGTAGAGTTTGCTAAAGTGAAAACTTTATTCATACTTAAAAAAAACAATAAAAACAATATATTTGAAGTAAACTTGGAAGTATATTTGTAGTAAAAGTGTATTTAAAGTCCAAAAAAATATGTATTCTGTGTGTACTCTGTGTGAATACATACTAGTTCAGCCATTTCTAAGAAAAGCTGTTAACAAAAACTTTTCAGAACACCTCCAACAGACAGGAATTCCATCTGGATCACAAGATAAAGTTTCGGTTCCTGATTCTGGACCAGCAATGGCTGAACCTCGGGTGTCTGTGGCTCCTGTGGTAACATCAAAGTTGTCTGTTAAAGCACCTGAGTTTTATCCATCAGGATACAACCAGAACTTCAATCAGAACTTCGCAGTGAGTGTTTATCTTCTCCTCTCAGTATATGCCAATTTACTTATATTCAGATTAACAACGTTTTCTTGAGATCTTGTATATTAGATACCTTGAATGCTGCATTTGCTGAAGAGATTCCAAAAATTCTGATGGTAACCTCCAGAGTCACAGCCAGAATGTTAAGTGATAATGGGTGAATATTGCAGTGTACATGAGAGCCTTTAGCGTGGGGTATTTTGCTAAAGCTTGCTGCAGATAACCACATTCTTTGTTGATTACACCAAGCATTGATTAAACCCAACATCAGAGTAAGCTGTGGTTCTGGTGACTGCCTCTGTTGTAGTTACATGTATGCTGTATTTTAAGTAAAGGCTTAGCTGCACTTTTATGCAGGTTTCACAGGGTTTTGAAGCAGGTATGGGAGAAAAGTTGAACTTTAGTTTCCCTGAGCACAGGCTTTACCTTTCCTAAATTTACTGTGCCATGGGTATGATTGGCCCTGACTGCCTAACTCACTGTACTTTTAATTCCTTCAGTGGTGTTGTATCACCAAAGGGCAAAAAAGTAGGGTTAGGCTCATTCCTAGCACTTACCTACCCACCAGACTAAGGGCGATCTCAGATCAGTATTTTAGATGCATCATCTAATAAAAGTTGGTACTTCTTATTTTCTACTCCGTTGTCTTCCATGTTATTGCTTTAGTAATTCTTCTCCAGGGAAGATCTGTGTGAATTCTTGGAATATGCTTTTGTTATGCAAGCAACCAAACTCTGGTACTGTATATAGACAGGTGGGAACTATTACTTTTACAAATACAATTAAGTGATTAAAAAACAATTATACTGAAACAAATAGATTTTGAATAATTTAGAGAAAAATACTTTATTAGAATGCTAAATATGGTGCCTTGGTGTTTTGAAGTCTTCCTTACCAGTAAAAATATTATCTTAATGTTACCAGCTTTGGCAGCTTACTGAGTAGAATTAGTGTCCTGGATAATACAAGCCCATATAGCCAATATATAACTTAACAAAATGCCAACAGGAACATGCTTCAGTGAGTGCATAATCTAGGGGAAGAATAACTACTTTGCCCCAGTACCTTACATGTTTTGTATAAATAAAGTATTTCAGTTTCAAGACCAAAAAAAAAAGCCATTTGGAAAGGGATACATAATGCAGACTTACAGTTACAAAGTTTTGAGGCCAGCAGTGTTGCTTTTCAGCTGTTTTGCAAAAACATATAACATGTGGCAGTTGCTGGTTGCTGTGTTGTAGGAATATGCTGTGAATGTGACTCATCTATTAATAAAAATACCTCTTAAAATGCTAACAAAACCTAGAACATTTATTTGGAAGTATGTTGCAGGGACCTTAATCTAATCATAATATACTAGGCATAGAGTACTGGTGTTTCAGACTTTCGTCCTTCACTATTACAAAGTTTAGAGGTTTTTTAGTGACTAAATTAAATTCATAAACTGGGCTCACTTGCAATAAAAGTAAGAAATGTAGCATGCTTTACTATTATACAGATTTTGACCATGAGTTTTAAAATTTGAATCAAAACAAACTTTTGAGAAACTTCTGTTTTTTCTGACTTGAAATTAACAATTTTTAGCTTTCATTTATAATGTTCTCTGCAATATTTAGATCTGAAAACTCGTGTATTAAAATATGTGGTAGTTTTGCTATTAAGCATTTATTGTTTTAGAAATAAAGTGTTGATTTCTTGTTTGATTGTACATTGTTGTAATTACTATATGTGTCCATGTAACATTTGATTATTATATTAGTTAATTTCCAGTTCTGATACTCAAAACATCAGTTACCTGTAAAGATAGTTTTAAGGGGTACAGCATACAAGACATACTAGAATTTTCAGAAAAACTTTACCGGGACTTTGGGGAAGACAGACCTCCATGGAATTCTCTGTTTGCATGCAGCTGTCCACTACATTGGAGGTTGTGGATGTCTGCAGTAGAATTGGTGACTACATTTAGGTTTGGATTGCCAGTAAGAAATGTCAGACTTGTTCTCTGGCATGGGTGTATGATGGTGATGTGGCTGTCACTCCATCAGAAGGGCATAATGATGTTCTCATTTCATGGTTTTAGGAGTGAGATTTGTATTGTCTTAGGTGGAATACTTCCCTCTCCCATTTTTTGGTTTTTGTTTTTGGTTTGGTTTGGTTTTTTACTGCAGTTAATTTCCAAAAGGAGGCTAAGGAGCCTCAGTGATGGTTTTATACATTTAGCCAAGCATGAGGGTGCCACTTAACCTCATGCAGCATGGATAGGTGATTTTGTATATGCAAAAGTCTTTGTACTTAAGTTTGCAATAACTTTACTGTAAACTTGTTGAGTGCATATAATCTGAAGGGATAAAAAAAACCTTGTTCCTAAGAAGTCTGAAGAGAAATCAAATCAAATGATAAATTATTAGTGAATAAATTCCGAAGTGGAAATGTTGCAGATAATTACCACTTTCCTATACTTGGTAAGTAGCATGTGTATAGAAACAGATCCCAAGACCAGATTTGGCTCATGGATCTTTTCTATAGACTTTCTGGTTTTTATCTTTATGTAAATCAGAGGAGTTTTAGTACCTATTTAGCCTTTTTGTTCTTAAGTCTTTAAACTCATGAGCTGACTCTTAGTAAAGGAGAGGCAAATCTATAATCTTTAAATTGGGGACTCTCTTGTTGTGAGTAATGCAGGATTCCATCCTATAGCTATCAAACAGAAGGATTAGACAGTCTTAGCTTGACTGAGAAATCATTGAAATTAATGGAATATTTTTAGTTTACTTTCATGGCTTTGAATCATAAATTTGTAATGAATGTATAAACTTACAGCCTCCTGTTAGCCAACTGCTGTATAAAAGCAAGAGGGATTTGCTTTGTTTTCCTTTAGTTGATAACAGTATGTGGTGCTATTTTCTCTGTTAAATCTTAAAATCTGCCGATGAGAAATGCAAGTAGTTTATGTCTAGAAGTTACCGGATTAAATTTAATTAGCTTTTAAAGTATCAAGTGTTAATATTTTAGCAATATATACCTTTATTATAATGCTTAAATTATTAATTTTTCTTTCCCACTTGTTCTGTTCCCTGGCATAATTACTAAAACCTAGACTGCTTTTAGAGCTGCATATTTAGTACAGGTAGATGAACGTGATACAGAGTTTAGCCTCTGTGTTTAGCCTTTTAATTACAAAATGGGAAGAGGAGTATGAATACAGGGACACTAGCATACCAAATGGTATTGGGGCCCCTTCCAAAACAAGAACATTCTCTTCCAAGACTGAATTCTTATCAGGTGAGTACGAGAGGAAGATACCTTCTTCTCTAAATGAGGATCTCATAACAACCTGATGGCTGTCAGAAGGAGCAGCTGCTTTTACTAGCTACAGCAACTGCATTCCCTGCAACCTGGCTGGAGATTTTTCAGACAGGTTGTCTGGAGAGGTGCTAGTTCAGCTGCGTGTGATTAAGCTGCAGTTGCACAATAATGTCATAGTTCTGTGGAATAAAATAGTTTTAAGTTTATTGTACAGAACCTTTACTGGGTTATTTGAAATTGCCTACTAAAAGTTTATTTCCTTTAGAGAAATAGAATATTTAGCAAGTTACACATAAGCCTTTATTCTCTGGCTTTCTAAGCTCCAAACCGTTAGAATCTTAGAATGCTTTAGGTTGGAAAGAACCCCTGAAGTTCCTCTTCTGCAATCCCCAATTCAGAGCAAAACCAACTCAGATCAGGTTGTTGAAGGCTTTATCCTTATGAGTAGTAATTTGCCACGATTTCCGTAAACCCATATTTTTTTCCTAAATCTGATGGGCAACATTAAGTAACTTTATCTTTAGTATTATTCACTGGGCAAATACTCAATTAAACATCATAGGAAATCTTTCTAGTTTTTCTTTTCTTATATTGATGTGTCCCCCATTAGCTTAAGTTTTATACCCTTTTGAGATGGGTGTTTGAAGAATTCTGGAAAATCTGCTTTTTTCCCCCACACAGGTCATGAAATTAATATCAATACTTCATTTTCAGCAATGTGTATCTGTTTTTCTCCACAGTTCATATGCAGATAAAAATCTTTCACAGATCCATGTTGCTTTACAGTAGAGACTGAGGCATTTTGAAGACAAAGTAAACAACATCCCCTCATTAAGGAAGGGGTGGTGGGGAGAGGGGGAATATAATTATAAACCTTATCAATGTATTTATGTCCACTGAGTAAAGAAAAAGTGTTTTATCATATTTAGCTCAATTTTTCATTAGTGATACATCTTAAACCTTTTTCTTGTTGAACAGTAGTTCAGTTGAGAATTCTGATATTCTGTATGCTACCCTTACGTCCTGAATCGCTAATTATAAGTCATTTCTTTAGCAGTCCCTCTTCAGGCTCTTGCTTGCACTTCTTACAGCTTTGAGATGCTTTTCACAATCTTTTGCGTAGTGTGACAAAGTGTATTTTTTGTACTGTGTTATTACTAGTGACATTACAAAGTGTGCTGCTTCCTTTGCTATTCCCCTGATATACTAGCATTATAATAATCCAGAACAGTGTTGACTTTAGATACTGTTACATACATGCATTCCTGAATAGACAAAACTTGCAGCCTTCTCTTCCATCAGCAGGAGCATAAACATAGATAAAGTGATATTGTGCTAGCTCATCCTTTCTTTAGGGAGCAGATGTGTTTAGTCTCTGTTTTTTAACCTCAGTAGCTGCAAATTAATGCAATACCTTTTGAATAGTTTCATTTCATGCCTTGTAATCTTTCATCCATTGCCAAGAGATGCAAATTTGCTGACTTTAAAAGATGAGTTTTCTGGCTATACTTTCTACATGGGAACACTACACTGTATTTATTGTATTTCTGTAATTTCTCCCCCTTCTGCATATTTTGGAGCACTATACACTATGTAAGCCCAAAATACTTTGTTTCAAATTTTCAATTATTTTTCCTTCTACAGTTCATATATCTGCAGCACAATTTGTGTGCGCATCAGGAATGGGTTTTGAGCCTCAGTTTGGTAGTTTTATTCTTAACAGATACACTTACTTATTAGTTTCTTAGTTAATCTTGCACCCAACTTGGTAAACTGTTTGATTTCTTTTTAATCTGTCTTTTGATGTGTTTTGCTGGGAGACCCTAATCTCTATAAAAACAAGTTACCTAGTTCTTGAAGATGATAGGACTACTGGAGCTTTCTGATGCATTGAGGTCTATGGTCTCTAAAAATGTTGAAGTGAACTGTGTAATAAAGATCACTATCAAGTATGCAGAGACTCAAGACTTAAGGGCTATATGGTTACTTCTGGAGATAGTAAGTGTAACAACATTATTTTAGGTTCCTTTTAAATAGTTGGTATATTCTTTCACTACTATAGGATTCTTCCTTTGAAGAGAGATATGATGGCTATCTGACTTTGGCAGAATATGTACAAGACTTCCTAAATCACCTCACCGAGCAACCAGGTTGTTTTGAAACTGAAATAGAGCAGTTTGCCGAAACACTGAATGGCTGGGTCACTGCAGATGAAGCTTTACAAGAACTTGTTGAACTCATCTATCAGCAGGTAGCCTGTGTATTCTGTTTTATAACATGGGTATTATGCCTCTGTTACCTAGTGTCCAAGATAAGCATACTGGTATTATTTGTTATGTAATTGTATCTGCGTAGCATTTTAATGGTTTGAATTTTTCTTTTTAGACTGAAACATGTAGGGAAATATTTTGCTCAACAAATTGAAATGGTAGCTGAAGTGTAGGATACCTGGATAGTTGATAAATTTCCCTGTTTCCTTTGTGTATTTGGATCTCCTGCATCACATTAAATTAGATTTGAAATTACAGCACTTTAATTAAAGGGACTTCTATTTGAATTGCTGTATTTGTATAGTAGAGATTGAAGAAACTCTTAAGCAATGTCAGAGTTGTACATTTTTATTCTGTCCTGCAAAAAATTTCTTCATAATACTAAGATACTTGGTAATTCCTTGGTATTTTAAAAAATTAAATTTATACCTACTGTACATATCACCCTTTGGGAAATGCTCCTTTATTGACAGGCTTTCTTCTTCATTTGGAATATACCTATTTCAGAACAGCATAATGGAAGGAAAGGAAGGCTTGTCTAATGGTAACTAGGTCCAGTCCCATTGATGGCCATGGAAATGAGGACAGAGACCTTGAGCTGAACTCTGTACTAATTGGGGGAGCCATTGGAAAGAACAGCTTACTATGTGTTGCTTAGCAAATGAGCTGCTCTTACTGTCTTTTGGGCTTGCTGCAGAGAATGAAGTCACACTTGTGCTTGCTATTTATTACATTGGGTGTCTCACTTTCCTAGGTCGGTTGCTTTCAAATTCTACCTTGAAGAACGCAAACTCTTACTCACCTTTTAAGTACAGATACTTGCAGAATATTTTAATCTGGCTTATGTAGAAGCTGCATGACTGGTTGGTCATTGTACAGAACTGCAGAGTCTCAAGTTTCTTATTATCATACAGAATTGATGTATATTTAATTCAGAACCATTTAATTAGATGTTAAGATTACCTGTGCTGTGTTTGGCAGCATCATTCTCCCATCCTTTATTTGAACACATGGAGGATAGTTAAAAAAAGATTAACATATTCCATATAACTTTATTGGAAGAAAAAAAGAAGAATTTATCCTATTTTTAACTTCATATATGTTAAATATATTGACTCTCATTTAATGTAAATCTTTAATATTGCCTCTCCTCCCTCCTATTTAAAAACAAGTCCACTTTTAGGGTTGGCTGTGCCTTCCCGAGCTGCAAAGCATGCAGTGTTGTCAATCTGAAGTTATATGAAAAATAAAACAGCACAAAAAAGCTGTGCTAGTATCCAAAAGCATCTGATTTTAGTTTGTTGTATGTCAGGATAGGATAGTGGTTGAGTAGAAGTCAACTATGCTTATTATTCTTCTGTCTTGAGCAGAGGCTCAGGTATTTGTGTTTCCTGGCTTATCACAAAACAATTAAAATTGCAGAAGTATATTTATAAGCATCTGCTTCAGTGATGTTAATTTAACCCAACTGAGCAGATTTACAGATGCTAGGTTCGTGAAGGAAGAAGACTAAAATGTAGGAAACTCAGTCTTCCCTTCATCTGTGTGTCAGGTATCTTAGCCTGCCTGTAAGTATTAATTATGTACTTCCCCCTGTTCTTCCTAATCCATTTATGTTTCTGGACAGAGTGAAGTACCAGTTCTCTTGTTTTCCAAAAGTTGAATGCTGACTTCATAGCTTAAGAATCTTGACTGTTGTATAGTTAATACAGTGGATTGTTCCTGTTACAGCAACTAAAATTTCTCAAGATATGTATTGGTAGATTAGCCTTTATGCTTAGATTGTGACTTTTGAGTCAGAGATAAACCGGGATTACCGGCAAAAACAGTTCGGGGAAGATGATATTGCACTGTAATGATTGGTTATTAGGAAGATGTAAGGTGCTTTTGGCCTCTGTGTGCTATGCCAGGTCATAATACCTAAAATTTAATTGTTTCAGTATTTGATGGAACCACAAATACAGACCAACTAATTGGGAAGATAATGTTTAAAAAATACAGATGAGGTTTGAAGAATTTTTGTGTGTGTTTGGTTTGGGGTTTTTTGTTAGGAAAGAGAAGTGTAATTTAAGTGATGTTATTTTGCCTTATAAAAAAGGGGGCACCTCTTCTAGTCCAAGCAGCTGATTGAACCAAAGCACCAAAAAGCTCATTAGCTATTTCACATGCCTCTTACTGGAAACTAAATTCTATTTTATTATCTTAATTACTTAAACCTGTTGTATCTTCCAAAGACACTTCAGTTTTTTCCAGCAACTTTATGCACATAGTACAGTTACATTGAGGGCATATTTTTCTCTGCCTGTGGAAGGTAACTAGCTATAATGCATTGGCATGGTAATGCAAGATGCTTTTTTCAAACATTTTTCAAATGTTGTGGAATTTCGTTGCTACCACCTGGTTTTAGATGACAAAAATGTAAATGTTCAACACTAACAGGACTTTTTTTAGAAAAAAGGACCCATCAAGAGCTATTCAGTATAATGATACAGTTTTAACCTCTGAATCAAGATTTTGCTATTCTGCAGATTGCTGGAGCATGTACAGGAGAAAGTATTTCTCTCTACTTGCATGTTCTTGTACTCTTTCCCTGGGCATTCACTATTGCCAAAAATAGATTCTGGGATAAATTGCTCTTAGACTGAATGAAGGAGACTTATCATATTTTTGTTTTAAAGTACTCATTGCTCCTTGAGGGAGTGCATGTCCCTGAAAAAGTGTGTTAATGTCCACTGTTGATTTTTTTGTATAAACAGTTTGTAAGTTACTTTCAGACACTCTTTGGTTGTAGGTCACAATAGAGAACACATGGCATAATGGTGGTTGTGTTCTTAAAGCCACAAAATCACAGTATAATGAACTTTTAAAGTGCTGAAATGCATATAGCAAAGTGTTGATGAGATATTATTTGTCATGTTAATTTTTATAATTATTAATGTTCTGCTCTTCAGTTGTCTAATCAACTGTTGTTAAATGCAGTTTTCAAAAAAGGTTTTAAACTTATTTCCTGATGGCCTAATCATGAATAATTTATTTTTCCACTTTTTATTTTGGAAGGCCACATCTGTCCCAAATTTTTCCTATATGGGAGCACGGTTGTGTAACTATCTATCTCACCATCTAACCATTAGCCCACAAAGTGGGAACTTCCGACAGTTGTTACTTCAAAGGTCAGTATCAGCATCTCATTTTAAGCTTGTTACTTTCTCATGTTACATGTCATCTTATTTTGTATGTAACTCTTAATGTTGTGTGCAAAGAGGTATATATTTAAAATAGAAGTTGAGATTGAAGATTATTAAAGCACAGGTACATACTGGACATTGAATACATATATTTTTAAATATTTTAATTTTTTTAAGTATGAAAATAGGACTCAATTCAGAGTTCTGTAGGCTCTTTTGAACTATCTTAGACTGATCACAAATTACAGGGTAAATCTGAAAGCTAGTCAAGTGTAAAAGTATACTAAATGTATATATGTGTACTGTCCTTGTCCTTTGACTCTTGCCAGGACTTACTTTATTGTGTTTTTTTCTTTAATTACTTTTCCAGCTGGATTTGCTGTGTAAGGTTTATTCGTTGATGGATAACTGACTTCATGAAGTAGATGCATAAAATACAGAAGGATAAATTTCTTCAATTTTCAGTTACTACAGAGTTCTAGCGGTTTACGGTTTAATAATGATTAGACTTTTTAGTTGACAAAAATACAACTTTTTTTAAATGGATATATTTCCATTTAAATCTTACTGCATGACATTTGAAGGAGTGGTACACTTTAATACTTCAGAATTCTTTAGAAATTACTATTTTTTTTTTTTTAAGGACTCCTGGTTTTCTAAGCTTCAGGCTTGCTTCTTATTTTAAAAGCTTAACTTAGTCCACCTATGTTTAGGAGCAAAAGTATGATAAATTCAAACAGCAATGCATTCTGATGCTCTCTTATCAAGAGTGGTACCTTATGGAGAAACTGAAAATATTTATTTTTTCCCTTATCCCAAAGCAGATGAGCCTCTGCTTTCAAAACTACCACTTTTATCTTCTGGCTTTTTAACTATGTTTGTTACTTGAACATGAAGGAAATCCTTGTTAATGTTGGAATATCTCGTTCCTTGTTTTTAAAGCCAACCCAGTAGGTAACATTCATTTTAGCACCCTAAAGCCATGATTTCAAAGTTGCTTATGTTTTTATTGCTAATATGGATGGAATTTGGGAGGTGGGGGGAAGGGAGATAAACAACCTAACAATATGACCACCAAGAGCTCCTCTTCTGCTTCTCAGCCCAAGTTTCTACCTTACATTTTGTACATCAGCTCCTTAGATTTTTCAGTTTCTCCAGTGTTTCTTAATCCATTACATAGCCATTGAGAATACATTAGAAGTTGTCTAGCTTTCCTTCTATTTCAAATATTTTTTAATTCTGTTTTTGAACTGCTATGTAAACTTGTATATTTTTGGCACAGTTGTTGAATACTAGAAAAATTGCCTCACTGCCATGTTACCTTAATCTTCTGTATTTCTATGTATATCTAAATTTTAGAATCATAGCATGGTTTGAGTTGGAAAGAACCTTAAAGATCATCTAGTTCCACCCCCCCTGACATGGGCAGGGACACTTTCTGCTAGACCAGGTTGCTCAAAGCCCCATCCAGCTTGGCCTTGAACATTTCCAGGGATGGGGCATCCACAGCTTCTCTGGACAACCTGTTCCAGTGCCTCACCACCTTCAGTGAAGAACTTCTTACTTACCTCTAATGTAAATCTACCTTCTTTCAGTTTAAAGCCATTACCCCTCATCCTATCACTACACTCCCTGTTAAAGGGTCCCTCCCCACCTTTCCTGTAGGCCCCTTTGTGGCACTGGAAGGCTGCTGTAAGGTCTCCCCAGAGCCTTCCCTTCTCCAGGCTAAACTCTCTCAGCTTGTCCTCCCAGGGGAGGTGCCTCAGCCCTCTGGTCATCGTTGTGGCCCTCCTCTGGACCTGCTTAAGCAGGTCCATGTTTTTCTTATGTTGGGGGCCACAGAGCTGAACGCAGTACTCCAGGTGGGGTCTCACGAGAGTGGAGTAGAGGGGCAGAATCATCTCCGTTGACTTGCTGACCATGCTGCTTTTGATGTGGCCCAGGATAGGGTCGGCTTTCTGGGCAGCTAACGCTTGTTGCCAGCTCATACTCAGTTTTTCATCCACCAATACCCCAAAGTCCTCCTCTGCAGGACTGCTCTCAATGCACTCATTGCCCAGCCTGTATTGTTTGCTTGGGATTGCCCCGACCCACGTGCAGGACCTTGCACTTGGCCTTGTTGCACTTCATGAGGTTAGTGTGGGCGTACCTCTCAAGCCTGTCAAGTTCCCTCTGGATGGGATCCCTTCCCTCTAGAGTATCAACCGCACCACTCAGCTTGGTGTCATCATGAATTATGCATTACTGTCACTTAAAATGGTGAGATAAAGAGTTTATCAAATAACTGTAAAAGCATCTAAGACAATGTGTGCAGCACCCTGAAAGGGGGAAAATGTCTTTGAGAGTGTATCTACTTTATTTCTGTGGACATTTGGCTGCCTGTGTTAAACTTCCTGGACCCATATTCTAATGTATGAACTGTGTAACTGTCCTTTAATTTTTACATATTGTAATTTGTTCTGTTTCATTTTTCTGTCTCTGATATCTCAGTGCTTGAAAACATAATCATGTAATCATATGTATTCATCTAAAAGGATGCAAATCCATGGTGTCTTTGTGAAGTCCTCTCATTTAATTCACAAATCATACTTCCAAGCATTCAGCATTTAACAGTTTTAATGCAGTTCGTAAATTCTTAGCATTCTGTTAAATAAATAGCATGTTACGTATGTTGGGATGTCTACAGATGATGTGATTTTTGTTTTATTATTTACAGGTGTCGAACAGAATATGAAAACAGAGATGAAGCTACCAGAGGAGATGAGACTACTCGAAAACAATTTCATGCCTTTGTGTTGTTCTTAGCTGAACTTTACCTTAACCTAGAGGTAAGAAGAAAGTTGCGTGTCAGGTGGTTCTTCATTAATTTCTTTTGTTGTGTTTAGGTGAACACTGAAATGGAATATAATTTGAGGTGTTTTTCTAAGGGGAGAGGGGAATAAAGTAAAAGAACTTTAGAACATGTTCATTATAATGTGTGTCCAAGAAACAGATAAACAAAAAAGGACAAGATCATTAGAAGAGAAGTGTATAAAGATTTTTTAAAAAAAGTGTAAAAATTCATAAAAAGAATGAACCATAAACCACCTTTAGAATGAAGCTTTTGGTATTTTCTTCTGACTGGCAAAACCCCTAGATGACTATACTTAACCAACACAGGAAGTGCTACAACCTAGCAGAAGCAGATCAGTATCAATAACCCATGTAATTCAGTATTCAGCCACTAATAGGAGCTATTTTCAAACAGTTCAGGAAGATGTGGAAATCGTCAAAATGAGCAATTAAAAATACAGACCTTTAGAGATACTTCTTCTGAAGGTCGAGTCCTTGGCTTATGCATGAAGCGTGAAATCTTGTGTTTAGATTGGTTTTTTGTATCTGCGATATGTACACAAAAGTGTATGTACACTTAAAACTTCTTTGACTCATATCTGTGAGTTCAGTAAGTTCAGTAACTGCTGTAGTGTACTTAAAAATATATTTTTTACTACATTATTTCAATGGTTTGATTTAAGAAGACACTATAAAAATGTTCTTCTGGCATGAGGAAAGAAAATAATTCTCTGACTCTGATTTCTATTCATAAGTGGGCCTTGAAATCTGTTTTTCACTTGCTAGAAGTAAAAAGAAAGATTTGCAGAGGGTTTGGGGGAGGGGGAGTTGTCCAGTTCTGTGCAGTATACATTTATTTTTAAACCATTTTCTACAATTTTTTAAATACATAAAGAGCACCTTGTAGAAGTAAGCCACTACAGCTGTGGAGAATACATAATGTAGTATGGGAAAGAGCCTGGGGTTCTTGGAATTTGGAATTTTGTGGACCATTTGTCAGGCATTTGGTAGCTTTTCTCATAATGTATTAACAAAGAAACAAAATGCTAGACGTGCATTGTTATGTATGTCAGAATTGTAAGGATATTACTCAAAGTGTGTGTTCTAAAATAGCTATGGTATTTGGCATGTTCTTCCAACTAAAGAGCTAAACTATGTTGATCACAAACCAAATCATACAGCATTCGAGAGAGAAAATGTGACTAAATTAATTTCTAAAACTAAACTCTTTTAAATGTTTTTTATATATATTTTGCAGATTAAAGGAACAAAGGGACAGGTAATGCGAGCAGAAATTCTTCAAGAAGGCCTTCGGGAATTACTAAATGCACTCTTCTCTAATCCTGTGGACAGTAATTTGATATGTGCAGTGAAACTGCTGAAGGTGAGACAGTAATTTTAAAAGAAAAAAACAAGTTTTTTAACCTTCCTACCTTTGGGAGCAGTGGGGGAAACTGCAAATGAGGAAGTGTTTATAGGGGTTTGTGCATTACATCATTAGCAGAGCAAGCTGTACTTTTTTTTTCCTTAGTACCATTATGAAATTGAGACAAAAAAAAGTAACATACTGTTCTAAAAGTAAAATGCAAGGCCATTTGTGTACGTACAAGAGCGGTAGAACTGAAGCTAATGGGCAAAGGAGCAAGCAGTCCCTTCAGGTCTCCGTTTGCTGCTTCTGGTGTGGGAGAAAACTATAACCAACTTGAATGAATTGTGGGGTTTTGGGTATGTTCTCTGTTCTGAAGGACACTCAGCAGTTAAGGTCTACCACTTCTTGTGGCAAAAAGTTCTTGATACCAGTTATGTCATACTGTATTGTCTGCATCATTACTACTGTAGAAATACATACATTTCTCTTTCATAATGAAAACAAAGCTCTTTGCTCTTAAGTTTTACTTTTTCTTAAATTGTTGGCCTCTATGCAGGGAGAAACTTTTGTCTACACTAGCCAAGGTGATAGCTGGGAAAAAACAGTTTCTTTTAGGAATGAAGGTTAAAAGCTAAACAGTATTTTACTGGAGTCCTATTTTCTGGGTTTTTGTGGTTGGTTGGTTTTTCCTCATTCTCGCTTCCTCCCACTCCACTATTTCTCAGACTCTTCTATCTTGAATTCCAATTCTGGCAGCTTCTTTTGATATGGTAAATGGGGAATAGGGAAGAGAAGTTTTACATCTCCCAATTTAAACCCTTCATTTGAAGGTTGAATGTTTAAGCAGGTTGCTTTATAGCAAACGTGAGGTTGTGTTGAACGAGCACATTTAGTCCTGTGGTCAATCCATGTGTTGGCAGTGCTTCCCTGAGGCAAGGCCCACTGAAGAACCTTTCAAAAAGGCAGTATGCTGCTGGTTTTGGCTGGGATAGAGTTAATTTTCTTCATAGTAGCTAGTATGGGGCTGTGTTTTGGATTTGTGCTAAAACCAGTGTTGGTAATGCCGAGATATTTTCGTTACTGCTAAGCAGTACTTAAACAGAGTCAAGGCATTTTCTGCTTCTCACACCACCCCACCAGTGAGTAGGCTGGGGGTGCACAAGAAGGTGGGAGGAGACACAGCTGGGACAGCTGACCCCAACTGACCAGAGGGGTATTCCAGACCATATGAAGTCATGCTCAGTATATAAAGCTGGGGGAAGAAGAAGGAGGGGGCGACGTTCAGAGTGATGGTGTTTGTCTTCCCAAGTAATTGTTAGGTGTGATGGAGCCCTGCTTTCCTGGAGATGGCTGAACATCTGCCTGCCCATGGGAAGTGGTGAATGAATTCCTTGGTTTGCTTTGCTTGTGTGTGCAGCTTTTGCTCTACCTGTTAAACTGTCTTTATCTCAGCCCGTGAGTTTTCTCACTTTTAGCCTTCTGATTCTCTCCCCCATTCCACTGTGAGGGTGGGTGAGGGAGCAGCTGTGTGGTGCTTAGTTGCCGGATGGGGTTAAACCACAACAGTCCTTTTTGGCACCCAATGTGGGGCACGAAGGGTTTGGGATAACAACAGATTTGATTGGAATCAAGCCATAGTTGCTTTGAGGTGCACCTGTTCCAGCATGGCCTTATCCATGGGTGACAATGCCTTCAGAGATATACCTGTTCCAGGATGGCCTTACACACAGCCACAGTCCCTTCAGAAGTAAACCTGCTCCAACATGGCCTTAGTCATGGCTGCACTTCCCTCCAGCGGTGTACCTGCTTTGTCATGGGCTTATCCATAGCCACACGCTTTGAGGTGCTCCAGCATGACTTCATGCACAGCCACTGATGCTTTAAGGTGTACCTGCTGCAGCATGGACTTCTCCCTGGGCCACAATCCCTTCAGAGGTATATCTGCTGTGGCACAGACATAACCACGGCCACAGACGGTTCAGCGTGTCCTGCTTCCACATGGGCTCATCCACAGGTCACAGTTCCTTCGAACAGCAGTGATGCCCTGGCCGTCCGCCAGCCCAAGTGCATTGCCATTGCTGTTATCAAAATGTTCCCAGGCACAGCAGAGTAAGATGATAAGCAGTACAGCAAGCAGTGAAAGCAAAAAGCAGCTACTAACAAGCACTAAACTCTAATATACAATAAGGCAAGCAAGCCCCATGAAGCACAGGAGCCTTCCAATTAAAAGCTAAACAGCAGTAACAGCTATAAGTTTCATCTAGCGCATACACAAATCAGGAAACTTTGCAGTGCTCCTGGTTTTTATAGTTGTTTCTCCAAAGAAGGTGGAGGTCTCACTATTTCTGTGGATATTCTTGGAATATTTATTTGGCTTCACAGCATCCATTCTAAAATAAACCTAAATTATTTTAAGACACATTGCTAAATCTGAAAGGTGTTACAGAACAGAGGTTTGGTTGTTTTTTTTTTTTTAATGCAAGTGTTTTCTGACATCTTATAGTATCTACACATGTCAGAGTACATCTGTAGCTAGATTGGGCTACCTCATGAAACCTTGGTTTCACTACTGAAGCAATAAATGTCTCCTGTTGTCTTCTCCATTTAATATAGTGACAGATAACAGGTTTTTCACCTGTTTGCTTTGCAATATGTTTATTTTTAATTAAACCTTCTTGGTGCTATTATCTCATTATCTAGGATCAAGGTAGGACTGCAGTATAAAACTGGGAATACCAAACAAGCACTGACTAAGATGCTTGCTTTTACCTTTGCATTTTATTCCTTTGTATCATCAGGTGCCATTCCAAGCATTTTGGATCATTTAATATTTATGCTGAGTAGACCAGGAATTGCTATTAACTTTGATCATAGTGGCAAACTTAATTTTTCTGATTTAACTCCTACTTTGCAATTATTGGGCAATGAAGTACCTATTCTTAACATAAAAGGCTTCCATTCACAGCAGTTCTAGACTGTCTGCTGCTAAAGCTCTCTGAGCAGCAGCTTCAGCCTCGCAGATTTCATGTATTAAAATTTGGGCTGGCTTGGTCAGATAATTCTTGGCTCCTCTTGTATATACCCAGATGAAGTTCTCTGGCATAGCTGATACTAGTTACGTTGACTGAAGCGTTTGTAAAGTTTATTAAACTGTTTGTTATTCTCAGGTAAGCTGGTGGCATCATCTGCAAAAATAAGGTCTCCTTTTTTATAGCATGTACTTAAGTAAGAGCTGACAAATGTTACTGAAGAGTTGTTTCAAAATCGTATTTCAAGACTGAAAGGAGAGAGGTGGCTGTGAACTTTTAAGTAACATAAATGTTGGACATAGAGTTACCAGTTTAATCTACAAGGTCTATTAATCTATTTGGCAAAAAGATGTAGGCAGTTGGGAGCTTCAGCCCTCATGTATTCACACAATACATCTAAACATTATGAATTGTTACAGAATCTCTTCTGTTGACAGTTTATTAAAGTTCTGTAATTTTCTTAAAAAAAAAAAAAAACAACAAAAAAAAACCACAAAAAAACTAATCCCTTGTCTTTAGTTGACAGGCTCAGTTTTAGAAGATGCCTGGAAAGAAAAAGGAAAGAATGATATGGAGGAGATGATTCAGAGAATTGAAAATGTTGTGTTGGATGCAAACTGTAGCAGGTGAGAAGATAAATTTACGTGCAATGTTTTGATTTTATATTGAACAGAACACCTTACAAATCTTCAAGAATAATGAACATGTCCAAAACGTTATCTTAAAAACTTGTATTTATGAAAAGTAAGGTGATGCTTGGGTCACTTCCCATTTTAAAAAAAAAAAAAGTATTTTTTCAGTTGAGTTTTGAGGGGGTTGGGGTATTTTTGGTTGGTTGGTTTTGTATTTTATCTTTTAATGGAGATGCATGTTGCACTCTAATGATTTTTTTTTTTTTTTTTAAACCTTTTAGGCCTTGAAATCTTCCATAAGTGCTTTAGGCACTAAGAGGAACTATATATACAAAGAGACAATAGTGGCCATATCTCATAGTTTATACTTTCAAATCTGAACCTAACAGTATTAAATATGTAACAGTATTAAATATATACAAATTGCTACAAATGTAAAGGCAAAATGGAATATGCTTTGTGGTTGAGGTTTTTTTTTTCCTGGAGAGTATACCTTTTTGGCAGGGTCTTACTGCAGTCTGGAAAAAAATGAGTGGTTGGCTAATGTATTCTGCTTCTCAATTTGTAGTCAACTGTGTGTATGAGGTTCTCTGATTCTGCTGTACTTCATTCTCAGCTTCTTGCAAACTTACTAAAAACGTATGGAGGGTTCAGACACTGTGTGACCTGATCTCTTCCCATATGGAGGGAGGCCAACAGGTAGCTCATAGCATCTGTGGGTTGTAATTGGACTGCCTCTAGGGAGGATGAGGAAGATTTTGCTTCAGGAACCAGAGAAAATGGATAGCACAAGCTGTGGCTTCAAAGACACAGAAGCACAAACTTACTTTAATAGAGAAAACAACTGAAGACTTATTTATTTGTTATTCCTTAATGACTTCTCCATGGACTTGCTTAAAAGAAGAACGCAATTTCTGTTATTTTAGGGATGAAATGGGTGGTGGTATTTTCTCACGTTGACTGCAAAATTTCAGTGTGATTAAGAGGCCTGAAGTTAGAAGCATAAATTAGATGATTAAAATACAATTTGAAGATCATCCCAGTTTTTCCCAGTACTACCCTTTTATCAGAAAAGGATTTGTTATTCAACTTGTGCTGCAGGTTTGGTATCTTGATAAAAACTATAGCAATTTCTGTTTCATGTGGGCTCCTTAATTTACCACAGAGGAGGTGGAGAGGGTGAGTATATCATAATTGACACATAAAGCATCTAGACTTGCAGGGAAAAAAAATTAACTCAAAATTATCTGCAGACTGGACCAAACTTTGTCCTGTTTAGAGCTTTTGGGGGGGGGATTTCACTATCTAGTATTTGCAATATAAGAGAAGCCCAATTTCTTGCTTAGCACAAAACATTCTAACTTTTGTAGTGCTTCTCTTTATTTCAGAGATGTGAAACATACGCTTCTGAAACTAGTAGAACTGCGATCAAGTAACTGGGGTAGAGTTCATGGAACTTCTCCACATAGAGAAGCTACCCCTGAAAATGACCCAAACTATTTTATGGTAAGAATATACAGACACTTCAGTTCCTTAATTTAATGTGAATTTAATTTGATTTGTAGACAGTCATGTTGCTGAAAACTACAAACAGCTGTCTCTCTGAATGCATATAATTTTCTGTATGACTTTATTCTTAGAATGAACCAACATTTTACACTTCTGATGGTGTTCCTTTCACTGCAGCAGATCCAGGTACGTCACAAGCTTAGCATATGTGTCTTCTCAATCTTTAAAAAGTTGTAATTAAGTTTATGTCCTGCTGAAGTACATGAAGTTGTTCTTCAAACGTCTGAAACTCATACAACTTAAAAAGCAAAAATTATGTCTGAATCCCTGCCTTTGTGTAACACCTGCCTTATTCTGCATTAAAAGAAGGTAAACGTTTGAAATGGAGAATATGTATTTGAGTTCATAAGGTTCAGAAGAATTTGTGCCATAGTCCACAGCACTTGATCTCTCCAGGAAGCCAGAAATCTTCAAGTCTTTGTTTGTCCATTGTTAGTAGCAAAAGGGTTTGTTTCTTCCTTGATTTCTTTGTTTTCTGTAATCTGAGCACAATGCAGCATGACATCATTTGAGATAGACATCTGTGACTCTACCATTCTCTGGTAGATGGGAAGATGAGGTTGATTGATGTCCTGAGAAAACACTGTAGCAGGTGTTTTTTTCTATAATGTGTTTCATGCCATTTACAGTTTCATTAAATAGGCTATTTTCAAACTGTATAGTTGTATGTTAATTTAGAGGGCTAGTCTTATATATTACTCGGTCTAATTTTTACTTTGCCAGATTACCAAGAAAAATACCAAGAGCTGCTTGAAAGAGAGGATTTCTTTCCAGATTATGAAGAAAATGGAACAGATCTATTGGCACCTGGAGATCCGTATGTTTTCTTTTTGAGTGATAGCTCTTTTTAATACTAGCTATTTTTACTGCAGACTTTGGAATCCAATATTGATAAAAAGGAAACTAATATTATTTAGCTTTACAGTGGAATCTATGTATTTGGGGGTGTGTAAGCTGGTTTGTAATCACACAAGTTTGAAAAAAATTTTATATTTATCCAGCTGAGTAGGGTAATTAAATTTCAGATATTTATGCACACATACAAACATACTTTCTTCTGCATCTAAAAAAAATAAATAAATTTGTAAGCAAAATGAAGCACCAGACCTTCAAGTGTTGGTAGTGAGGAAACCTGAATTCATTTGACTGATGCATACACACATCCCAGCTAGAAATGATTACAAAATTTTCAGAGTCTTTCAAAGGGAGGAGGTTGTTAAGTTTCTCTCCTCAGGATCAGTACTATTCCCTCAATTAAATGGTTATTCAGTATTCCTGTAGAACAAGAAAAGCAACCTAATTGCAAAGGGGGAAGCAACAGAGGACTTTCAGATCATGATTTGATACCTGAGAACATATTTGGTGTGTTGTTCATGTGTGATAAGAATGCTGGCCTGCATTGATATTTTTGTTAGTAAATTAGAAAACTTTCAGAAACCTAGCTGAGGGGAGTGGCAAGAACTTCGGAAGATAAGTTAGAGATGTCATCAGAAATCAACAAGCTCATATTGAGGGGGGGGGGAAAGACCCATGTGAACCTCTGTGCTTAAAGAACAAATTAAATACAAAATAGAGACAGACAGCAGTTAAAAAAAAAACAGCAAATCTGAAGAGTGACATGTGGAAGACTGTGAGTCAAACTTCATGCAAGGTGACTGTGGAACCTTTGTTGAAGGCTTAAGAAAAGCCTAGACAAATGTATGCTGATCTTCTGTCAGCTATTTCTCATGGCTGATGTCAGGGAGAAGGGTTCTGTGTTGAGTCTCTTCTCAAGTCTATGCTTCTACAAGAAGGAAGGAACAAATAAAATAAATATGTAGACTGCTTCTTTAATGCACGATGCTGAAGACAAAATACTTCCCTTATACATTTCTGTAGCATTTACTGTGGTTTTGTGTGAAATAACATTTATGGCCTCTCTGTAGATGTGACATTCTGATTTCCTTGTTTGGGACTAAGGCACAGAAGATGATAAACTGAGCACCTGAAATTAATGCACACTTTTTGAGAGTCAGTAGCTGCTGACTGTTTTTTTTAAGGCTGTTTAGAATTACATACACTATCGTGTTCAAGCTACAACTCTGTTGTCCTAGTTTATGGTGATGAACACTCCAGTTGGATCAACAGAAAACAAGGAACACTCAAGTTACTTCCCAGTAATTGTGGAGATAAAGCAAGCTGAAGTTATGCCCATCTGATAGCCTCCACTCTGTGCAATACTTATTACCATTAATGGGATCCAGTCTTTTCTGTGACCTAAATAAGACAGATCTTTTCCGGAAGACTGGTTACCATATCATAGAAGGTAATATAATGCAGATACACTAGGGAGGTGAATTAAGGTTGCCCTCTTTCATATATCAACAAATAGGAATGCAGGTTTTCTACATAAATATATTCTTTGACTAGTGTGCAACCAAGACAGTTGATGCAGTATCGAACTAGGATGTTGGCCAACCAAAAATTATGCTAATATGATGCTAATTATGTTTTTTGCAGATAGAACAGTACAGATGCATTGTTAAATTTTGGGAAGCTTGGATTGCATTATTGCATTTGCTATCATCTCAAGAACTATTTCTGTCTTTTAAACTGTGGACAGCATAAGATGATTAAAATGGTGACAAATAATGTAGCTATTTGTACATATCTATGCTGCTTTGAGGTTTCTGTTTATTTATTTGCCTAGTACCCGTTCTTTTCTTCTTCATCCCCTTTAAGAAAATGTCATAGTTAACTGCTATTTATAAAGCTGTGTTTTATTCTTGACATCTACATAAATTATGCTGAAAATCTGTACGTAAGCATAACATCTTCAGTGATTTTTTTTTTTTTTTTTAGGTATTTTGATTACATGGATGATGAGATGGATCCAGAAATTGAAGAAGCATTTGAGAAGTTCTGTCTAGAATCAGAACATAAGAGAAAACAGTGAGATGTTGCACACTAACATTAGTTTATTAAGCCAGTTTAGGTATGGTTAGAATACAGGGGGATATAAAACATTTGTACCAAAATAAGGAACTTGAGTTTCTCCAAGTACTAAAGGTATACAATTTCCATTTTGTTTAACAGAATCTGCCAAAAATTGTAAACTTATGCCCTGTAACTTAAAATGTTGTGTATATATCATAGTTTATTTTATGTACAGGTATATGAACAATGTTTTGGCTGCAATAAAAATTATTTTAGAATTATCATAACTGAAATTAAAATTGACTGGGAACTCTGTCCCATAAAATTTGCCTTGAGGGAGAAAGGGGAAGAATAACTTGATTAAATTTAATTGCTTGCTTGCTTGTTCTAGTATATATTGGGATTTAATCATTCTTTTTACCAGGATACCTAGTTTTAGGTTTTGGTTTGTGGGGTTTGGTGGGGGTTTGGGGGTTGGGTTTGTTTTTTTTTCCTGTAGATCACAATCATGACAAATGCTTTGTGAAGGTTTTGTTTTGTGGGGGTTTTTTTGTTTCGTTTATTTCCTTTTTCTTCCTGTTCCAAAACCCATATGGTGAGGTCCAGGCTTTTTTTTTCTGGAATAAACATGTTGTATGTTGATGTGTGAAAAAGCAAGCAGTAGTTTGGAAGTTGGGTGCTTTCTAGATCTCTGGTTCAGATAAGCTTACTTTCAACGTGTACAAGCAAAAATTATCCTTTAATTTGTCGTGTTCTTCAAGACTACATGAATATAGTTATGGTTTAACCCATGCTTCTCAAGAGTATGTGCAGTGCTCGATATAAATATATATCTTTTTTTATGTATCTAACATGTCTAACCTTCCGGCAACCCTTGTAACTTTCTCTATTCTTCTAATTTTATGTAGTTTGATTTAATTTTGTAGTTGGAGTGAATTCATATATTTCACGAATGTTAACAATCTGAACCCCATATAATCATGTTTGTTTTCCTAATATGCTCCGTTGTTGTTGCCAAACTCAGTTGTACTGTTTCCTGTTATCTGTTACTGGTTAGACTGAGTAGAACCCCTTACCAAAAACAAATGGAAATATTTCCGAAAAGTTGGCTACTATAAAGAACACGTTGTAAATACGCATGTAAATAATTCTGTTAATATTTCACTGTTACTGGTTAAATAACTTGTGCATCTGCTAATAGAGTGAGCGCTGACTGTTTTCTCTGTGTTTATTTAACATACTTATTTAGGCTGGAGTTTTGGAAAATAAAATTTAATAAGCTTTGTCTCCTTTGCTATAAATTTACTACCTTGTCTTTTTGCTTTAAAAAAAAAAATTTTTTTTTTTTTTGGTCCTTCTTCTATTTCCCCTTCATCTAACACTCTTTTTTTTTCTTTAAAGTACACAGTTGCGGAGAGTATTATCTCTTAATACTCATTGGGAAAAATAAAATTCATCAAAAGGCAATATGGTCATAGGAACTGTATTGGCATTTCAAAGTCTCTAGACTAAAATCCAGAAACTAAAAAATTGAAAATTAGATTGTTGACACACACATTCTGTTAACACTGAGCATATTTTTCATACAAAAATTTTAATTCAAATACAGGTCAGACTTCCTGCTGACTTCACAAGCAGATGTCTTGGGGGAGACATACTTACTCAAAACTTAGCATCCTAAGGAACAAGCATTCATATATGCATTATCATAAACTAATATTGTCTTCAAGGGATTCTGCTTTACATGTTTTAGTTTTGCATCTCTTGTAGTGTGTCTTTTTTTTTTCTGTAAAGTAGCTGTCAGACTCCAGATGTATATTCTGTCAGCTGTGCAGACAGTATGTCTTACATGTAGGTAAGAAATACGCAAAGTCACCCTGTACAGACATGTTGGGAACTAAGAATTGTATATATGAAGCAATTCAGATCAAGGTTTGCAAAATAAGCTTTGCCCTCCACCAGAAATCCTGAAAAATCATGAAGTGAGACTTTTGTTCAAAGCGGTGGTGAAGTTTGTGGTCTCTGTACATAGGGAGCTTTGCAAGAGTTTTAAGCCTGTACTGCAATATGGAAAAATTAGTTTTAACTCTGTCCTACTGAGTAGAGAAGACAGAATAATTTTTGCCTTAAACAGTTAGCAATCTTTCCTATTTGTCTGGATCTTACAGGAGTCTAATGCAATCTTTCCTACTTGTCTGGATCTTACAGGAGTCTAATACAAATTAGTGATGGTGGAATGAGATGTGAGAGAGTGAAAGAAAGTGGCAGGTTTCACACTGTCATAATCACCATTTGCTGCTTGTCTGCCCGCTTTTAACTGCTGGTAGTTCTGTGTATGATAGAGGTGAGCCTTGAGAGGTTTAAAGATGATTTCACCGGAATTTAACATTTACAGATTTCAAGTGCACTGTGTAAAAGTGTTTCTCATCTATAAGTTTCTGAACAGTACTTTGCAGATAAACAACCCTTCAAAAAGATTTATTTTCTTTGTAGCATAATGGTAAGCCTGTGAAGGCACAAAAGCATGGAATGCAAACGTTGGGGAAGTGAAGCCAATTTCTTTAGCACTGGTTTGGAAAAGAAACATACTTTGCATTCAGACCAAAGCACATGACCAAGCTTCACGCATCAGAAAAAGTATGCACAGTATTTGCCACTCCTGACAAATCAACTGTGATTTAACAAAAATGTTTAGTATTTGAAAATTACACTTTGCTTAAAGTAATTTCAGACTGGGCTATTAAGAGGTGCCGCTTTATATGTGCGTTGCTTTTGAATGAGAGTTACACATTCAGAAATGAAGTCACCTTTTTCTCAGTAGTTTCCTTTCAAATCTGCGAAGAACTTCTTACTACGGGCCTTTTTTGTTTGGTTTTTTTTAGGAAAACAGATGGTCACTGGGTTTTTGAATGTTGGTTTTAAGTGTAACTGTAGCACTACAGAAAGAAGCAAGACTGCCTCAGCTATGTCAGGTATCACAAATTATGCATAGCTGGGGGTTTTTTGGTTGTTTTTTTTTTAACTAGAATAATCCATTATGGCATGGAGTATTAGTGACACTCAGTCTGGTCTGTAACAATCATTTTATTTCCTTCTGGGACAGTAATTCCTTACCACGTTCTGCCTTTCCTTCTTACTGTACAGAACTCATTCAATTACTGATTGCTCAAGTTTGCAACTTCTGACTGAATTATAGTTCCAATAATCTAGTTTATGCTTGTGTATCCTACTAGTTGATATAGGAACAGAAAATTACATTCTGGTCAGAAGTCAGGGAAGGTACTGCACTGTCTGTGAATTGCTGATTTGCCACCTCCAAGTCAGTCTACTTGACCTCCTTCCACAGTTCCTACGCTGAGGGTCCCAACCGTAGCGGTGAAGTTGCCAGCAAAATACGATGCATTGTCTGAAAATAATAAGTAATAAAGGATTCAAAATCCAGATACATACCTTGAACCTTGCTTCAGGCAAGTACTATGCAGAAAAATACTCATTAGAAAGGGTATTGCAAATAGAACTAGATTTATTTTGATGCATGGCTGTGTCTGCAGCTACTTGACTGGATGTTCATCTGCTCTCTCCTTTAGTGGCGAATGGAAAGCTGTACTGAACGCAATTCTTCCCTGACAGCATACTGATGTGAGAAACCTGTGCCTCCGTTGCCAAGGAACGACTGTTACAGCTAGGTGAGACCATAGGACCGAGGGTGGCCTGTACAGCAAAGGATCTTGAATTACACTTGCTTAGTGCTTTAAGCAGGAATTGGTAATGATTGGTCACTTAACTGTAAACTGCCCATCCACTTAAAGCAGTTTGATTAAACTGTAAAGGGGGGGGGGGGGGGGGAGTATGTATCTTCCAAAAAGTCAACTAGGCATAGTTTTTGAATTGCCCCTTGGGAAATTAATCTTTGTCTACTCAGCCAGGGTTTCTGTGACCCAGTTCTAGATTTCCCTGCCCTGTGAGGGTGTGAATGTAAAGCAGCAGTTAGTCACCAAAGAATGACTTATCTGTCATCCGTCTTCGGGATCTGCGGTAGCTGGGCAGCCTGCCTTCGGTTCTGCCCCCCACGCACCCCCTCGTTTTCCAGAGACACAGCTGTGGGGAGGCAGGGAAGGCATGCCCTCTCGCACGGCCGCTGGCGCGCTGCATGGCGGGGGGAGGCAAGGCAGGAGGAGCGTGCCGGTGCTGCCGCAGCAGTTCTCCGGGTAGCCCTGCCCGCCGCCGGGGCACCTGCCGAAGGAGGTGTATCTTGAAGAAGCGCAGTTACAGTCAGACAGGGCTTCTTCTGCAGTCTAGGCCTTCGTACTGCTCGCTTTCGTTTCTGGGGCAGGAAAAAAGGCATCGCTGCTTCCAGCAGATAAAAACTAAAAAAAAACAAACAAAAAAATTAAAAAGACAGGGTGCGTATTCCCATCTAGCTTGCCGTACAAACGTGCACCTGCATCAGGCCGCCTTTCCGGCCTGTTCCCCGCTAGCAGGAAGGCGAGGTCAATTCACCCAACGACGGTCCGCGGCCGGCGGGAAGGAGGGCGGGCGGCCGCCCGGCGCCCCGCCCCGCCCCGCCCGGGCCTGCCGCCTCCTGCCGCTGCCCCGCCGTCGCGCCGAGGCCCCCCGGGGAGATGCAGGCCGAAAGGCTGATGGTGCTGTACGGGGACGACTCGGTGGAGGTGCGCTACGCGGGGGGGTCCCGCCTGCTGCTGTCTCCTTGCGGCTGCGAGTACCTGTACGAAGCGGCGCCGCCCGCCGCGGCCCACACCCTCCAGCCGGCGGCGACCACCCGGCAGCGGGTCGCCTTCGCCCTCAGTGCCTACAGGGTGCGTGGCGGGCAGGCGCTGACAGGCCCTACGGGGAGGGATGCGGCCTCTGCGGCTGTGGGGGTTGCCGGCGGCGGCCGGGGCGGCGAGTGCCCGGGCGGCCGCGGGGGAGGGCTCGGGCGGCCGCGGGGGGCATCGCCTCAGGCCGGTGACGGCCGGCAGCGCGGGGCGGGGGGGTGCCGAGCCCCCTCTCCACAGCGAGAGCGGAGTCGCCGTTGCTCTGTGTAAAATGGAGGGGATTTCTTCGCCTCTGGTCCAGAAGAGAAGAGGAAATCGGCTTAAAATCTTAGCGCTGTGTAGAAAAACTCGCGATATGACGGGGTTGTGTTGTTCCGTTCTGTTTTTGTTTGCGGTGCAATAGGAACAACTTCTACGCGCTCTGGACTTCCGGAACAAGTTTGCTTCTCGCCCGTACTTACCTTCACACGTTATACCTCCCGAAAGAAAAAAGGTGAGAATTACACGTGTAATGCTTTTGTGAAATAAAATTAAATTGGACTCAGGTGCTTTAACGTGCCTGTGTATGAGCAGGCCTTGGAGATTGTCTACAGAGTACAGTTTGGCCAGCTTGACTAGAGTACTGCCATTTTAAATTACAGTTTCAACTGTTACTTACTCCTCCATTTAACATTGTCAATCGCTATCACTACGTACTTGTGGTTTAACTGCAGCCAGCAGCAAAGCACCACGCAGCCGCTCACTCACTTCACCACCACCCAGCGGGATGGGGGAGAGAATCGGGGGCGGGGGGCGGGGGGAGCAAAACTTGTGGGTTGAGATAAGAACAGCTCAATTGGACAGAAAGGAAGACAATGATAACAATAATAAAATGACATTAATCATAATAATAATAATAATAAAAGGATTGGAATATACAAAACAAGTGATGCACAATGCAGTTGCTCACCACTCAGCAACTGATGCCCAGTTAGTTCCTGAGCAGCAATCCCCCCTGGCCAACTCCCCCTGTTTATATACTGGGCATGACAACACATGGTATGGAATACCCCTTTCACCAGTTTGGGTCAGCTGCCCTGGCTGTGTCCCCTCCCAGCTTCTTGTGCCCCTCCAGCCTTCTTGCTGGCTGGGCATGAGAAGCTGAAAAATCCTTGACTTAGTACAAACACTGCTTAGCAACAGCTGAAAAAATCAGTGTGTTATCAACATTATTCTCATACTGAACCCAAAACATAGCACCATACCAGCTGCTAGAAAGAGAAATTGACTCTACCCCAGCTGAAACCAGGACAGTATCCACCCCTTATTCTATACCGTTTATGTCATGCTTGGGTCCCATACTTTCCAGTACATCCTAGTTAAGCACCATCACCTTTCCTGTCCTTTGAGAGATACAGATAGATAGATAGATACACACACACACACAGAGATATCATTCCCTCAGTCTAAGGGCCATCACTGTAAAATGTCCATTGAGTTCATTCAGTCCATGACTTTGTCTGGCATAACAGTCTGTCTGGGCAGGAGAGATGGTGCGAAGTCCGCTCAGCGGGCAGAGCAGGATCGGGCTTCGGTGCGGCGCAGCGAGCTGGTGACATTGGGCACAGCAGGAGTATGGTGTGTACTGTTGGATTGTTGCATGCTGAAGGCAGTTCTGGTGCCATCACTGCTGCGTTTCACTCAGTTTTATCAAAGTTCATTCTGGCTTAATCTAAGTGATTCTTCCTGTAATACCATTGATACAGCGTATAACAATTACAGTAATGATAACATCCAGTGGCAGGGTTATACTGCAATTAACATCATACGATTTAATTCATTGGCTATTCTCACCTAAAATCAAACCCCCCTGAGGCACACATTGAAGTTCCCCATCCTTCCACAGCAGTCACCAAGTGCACCCAGGTCCTTGAGCAAACGTAATCGCACGAATGCGTTTGCCTCAGCCTGAGGCAGGAGTGACCCAGACTGTCTTCCCTAACATATTTTTTATGTGCACTATGGGGACTTTATCCCCTTCTACAGTAGGTAAAAGTTCTGACTGGGCAGGGCCACCCCGATTGTCAGGTCCTCTGGTGTTGACTAACCAGGGAGCTTTTGCTAAATGTGTATCCCAGTGTTTGGAGGTTCCACCCCCCATTGCTCTCAGTGTGGTCTTTAACAGTCCATTGTATCGTTCGATTTTCCTGGGGGCTGGTGCGTGATAGGGGATGTGATACACCCACTCAATGCCATGCTCTGTGGCCCAGGTGTCTATGAGGTTGTTTTGGAAATGAGTCCCGTTGTCCAACTCATTTCTTTCTGGGGTGCCGTGTCGCCACAAGACTTGCTTTTCAAGGCCCAGGGTAGTGTTCCGGGCGGTGGCATGGGGCATGGGCTATGCTTCCAGCCACCCGGTGGAAATGTAGCGCTTGCCTTGGCAGCTTTGTGGGAGCGTGATATAATTGATTTGCCAGGCCTCGCCATATTTATGTTTCAGCCATTGTCCTCCATACCACAGGAGTTTTAACTGCTTGGCTTGCTTGATTGCAGCACGTGTTTCACGTTCATGGATAACTTGTGCAACAGTGTCCATGGTCAAGTCCACCCCTCGATCACGAGTCCATCTATGTGTTGCATCTCTTCCCTGATGGCCTGAGGTGTCATGGACCCACCAAGCCATAAATAATTCACCCTTATGTTGCCAGTCCACATGTACCTGAGCCACTTCAGTCTTAGTGGCCTGATCTACCTGTTGGTTGTTCTGATGTTCTTTAGTGGCCCAACTCTTGGGTACGTGAGCGTCTACATGGCATACTTTTACAACCAGATTCTCTAGCCAGGACGCAATATCTTGCCACAGAGCGGCAGCCCAGATGGGTTTACCTGTGCGCTGCCAGTTGCTCTGCTTCCATTGCTGCAATCACCCCCACAGGGCACTTGCCACCATCCATGAGTCAGTATAGAAATAAAGCGCTGGCCGCTTTTCTCTTTCAGCAATGCCTAAAGCCAGCTGGATGGCTTTCACCTCTGCAAACTGGCTCGATTCACCTTCTCCTTCAGCAGTTTCTGCAGCTTGTCATGTAGGAGTCCATACAGCAGCCTTCCACTGCTGATGTTTTCCCACAATGCGACAGGACCTGTCAGAGAACAGGGCATGTTGCCTCTCATTTTCTGGCAGGTTATTATACAGTGGGGCCTCTTCAGCATGCAACACCTTCTCCTCTGGAGATATTCCAAAATCTTTGCCTTCTGGCAGTGATCACTTCCAAAATTCCTGGGCAATTGGGGTTTCCTGTGCAAGCCCGTTGTGTGAACAGTGTGACCCACTTACTCCACATGGCATCAGTTGCACGATGTGTAGAGGAGACCCTCCCTTTGAACATCCAGCCCAGCACTGGCAGTAGAGGTGCTGAGTAAGAGGAGCTGTGTTTCAGTACCAACCACTTCTGAGGCGGCTCGAACTCCTTCATATGCTGCCAATATCTCTTTTTCAGTTGGAGTATAGCGAGCCTCAGATCCTTGATATCCCCGACTCCAAAACCCCAGGGGTCGGCCTTGGGTCTCCCCGGGTGCTTTCTGCCAGTGGCTCCAGGTAGGGCCGTTCTCCCTGGCTGCGGTATAGAGCAGTACCTGCCACAGGGGGGTGGGTATTAATATATTAATATATTCAGTGGCATGGTTATATCTTGTGTTTGTTCTTGTTCCTTTCCTAGAATTTTCAAACACTTCAGTACACTGCTTAAACTGCTGCTGAACATAGAGTATGTTGTCATGGGTCTGTCAATCATAACACCAAGATCTTACTCGTGGGTGGTGGTAGTCAGCTCAAAGCCCATCCTTTTATAGGTAAAGTTAGGATTGCTTTTCCCCATTTATATCACATTATGTTTATCTAGACTGAATTTTTATCTGCAGCGTTATTGTCTGGCCACTTGATTTTTTTTTTTAGGGTCCTTTTGCAATTCTTCATGGTATATTTTCATCTTTAGTGCTCCAAATAACCTTCAGCAGACTTTCCCACCTTACTAATACACTAGGTGCTGCCATGTTTCATTTTTATTGGACTCTGGGCTTTTCCAGTGCTGGGCCAAAGTATAATTGGGGCTGAAACATAGGTGATTAAAGGTTAGTCAAATGAGGCAAAGCTGATTAAACTGAGATAAAGCAAATGATTAAAAGTGTGAATACTCATTTGCTAAGTTTTTTTCACACCTTATTTGAGACGGTTTGCATTTCTGTGTTTATTTGGGATCCAGTGCTTTACCTGGAGTCTTCAACTGAAAGCAGACTAAGGGTATTTTCTGTGTGGTGATCAGGTATAAGGACAATACAAAGAAAAATGCCTCATTTTAGTGCAGAACTTCTGCAGATGGCTAGAAATGCATTCTGTATCTTGACAGAATGTTTCTAGTTTCAGAAGGTGGTTAGTGCATTTTCTAAATTATAACTGTATCTTCTCTTTGGGCAAAGCTTTAATCTAGGGTTTGACATAGATGCGGTGCTTGTTTGGAGTAATTTGTTGAGAATGATCTGCTTCATTTTTGTAGAACGGGTAGCACAAGGGCATATGCTGTGAAAATGTTTTTGTTTGTTTTGAACAAAAGTGCTAATTGAGGCAGCAGCCTGTACTTGAAGAGCAGTAAGATTAAGCTATTCTTTTGAGACTTTCCAAATGTTGTATTGTAAAAGTCTAAAATCTTTATTATATTTTAAATTCTTCTGCAGAAATACGTTTTATCCATATCATAGCAATAGCTGTGTAACTTAACCTGCGGTGCTGCAGGATTAAGTAAGATTACCCACCTAGCTGCAAAACGTTTTCAGTAAATTGCTGTATGGGTAAGAATGCATAAATAAATGTCACATGCCATTTTACAGTGTTATTTTAATTTTATAAATAAAGAGAAGATTTCAGAGCACATGGGGGTTTAATGTAGACCATTTTAATGTGAGCTTTCCGTGAAGTCTACTGATAACTGATAGGATCAAAATAATTCAGGCCTTCTCTTCAGTGTTTCTTGAGAAGCAGTTGGAAACAGAAGTATCTACTGTCTGTGGGCAGTCATGCCTGGTCAGCTGGCCATGGACCTTAGTAGTTGATGAGTGCATATTAAATTAAAACATTATGGCTAGATAGAACTCCATTAGTACAGGAGGAAGCAGACATGAAGGTCAGATACTTTGCTTCGTCTTGAATTCATGTATGCAAATAAATACAAAGTTTCTTGCCATACGTCGCCTTGCAGAAGGACTGAATTCATCATTTAAATGTAAATGCTCCATTGTAATTTCTGGGAAGCAGGTCATTTTTATCTTGGCACACATTCCAATCCTTTTTCTTGTATTAGATTCTTTTCAGTGATATCTTAGAAGTTAGATGGCCTGACCCTACTACGGCTGATCTGACAAGATTTATAGACAATGACAGTGTGAAGATCTCGTCAGTAGATGGTTATGCTCACCTTTACCTGTCAGAATTGCAGCAAGAATTTACAGTGGAGTTCTTATGCAAAGTCAGCCAGTCATCTGCAGCATCTTTACGCTCCTCTCAAAAGAACAGTGACTATCAAACCGGAGATCAGTATGGAAAATCAAGTAAAAAATCTGTTGCAGAAATGTCATTGAAACAAATGAGAACAGAGAATAAGAACAAACATGGTTGTGCTGAAGGTAAATGCAGAGAACCAACCATATCAGAAGACCAAAAAGACAGAGATGGAGTCCCTTTCTTCTACACAAATTGTTCTTCTGAATACACATGGGTTACACAGCGTTGGTCTGTTTCCTCCTACCCAGAAGAATGGAAATACCCTTTGTTCTTGGCACTAATGTGCTGTAACTTACATACTGTTAAGAATGTAATGAAGACATGTGAGAAAAACAACCATACATCTATAGGAGCTGATGTTTTGATAGACCCTAAAACATGTGAAAGGGTTTCTTGTTTACCTACAGCTTTGCCACTCAGCTGCAGAGCCCCACATTTACACAGGTAATTTAAGCTGTTTACTTAGTAGTTGTTAACATATGTTTTACAATTCTGCAATTTGAAACCTCAACCTCTAGCAAAATAATTGAATTCTAGCTATAAAAATTTTAAAAATTACTATAGTATTCTTTTTTTTAAGGAACTTTTTGAAACCTGAAATTTGTGAAATCAACATTCTGTATCTTACTGTAATGAATATATCATAAGTAGTCCAGAGAAAAACACATTTTATTTTCTGACATGCTGTATAAATATGTAAGTGAAAAAGAGAATACTGAAAAAAGAACACAGGTTTTGGGTTGGTTTGGGTTTGTTTTTTTTTTTCATTTTTGAGACGATAATACTTCTGAGGTGGGCCAGTGGCATACATTCTCTGTCAGCACCACTAAAAATAATCAAAAAAACCTTTGCAGGTTTGAGAAAACTAATTTGGTAACTAATGTGGATAACTAAGGAATCAGAGGACTCTGAAAATATGTGGCCTGTTCTTCTTTGAATAGGTGTGCATGCATCTGTTTTTGGTACAGAAATGATTACTAGCACACAAAAAAAACCCGGACCTTTGGACTTACTGAAGCTTTTACTGTATTTTATACAGGTGGACTTCCTGTGACTTCTTTCAGAATCGAGGTACTGAAAAGTATTCCTGCCCTCAGCTAATTCAAATTGTATGGTGCCAGGGTGTTTTGTATAGGTATGTAGGAGATCATGTGTTTCATCTTTGGAAGATTTCATTTGTATGGGAATTAAGCTTTAAGATGAAATGTCTTACTTTGTCCCCTTTCTCACTCTTTGAGAAATTGTATACAGTCTTCATATAAGAATCTGTCCATTTCTGCTGTTTGTTCATTGGACTTCAAATTTTCTAGTACGTTATTTTTCCAGGTCTGAAAGTGAGTACATCTGAAACAGTCTGAAATCATGTTTAAGGCTTTTAAAGAAGTGATCTGATTATCTGATTTCTTAAAGGTTTACTGGGCAGCTGGAGCTCCCACAGACTTCACTGACAATTACGGGGCTTGCTTTCTTTGCAAATTACATTGCTCCTTTTGATGCTGAAGATTTCATGCTTTAGAAATGCTTGTCTTGGTCACCTACATAATGCGCATGTTGTAGGCAGCTAAACTGTGGATTTTCATGGCAAATCACCTTGTCCCTATGGTTTAAAAAAAAAAAACAAAAATCTTTTAAAAAATTGCCCATTCAAATCTGTTATACAAACTTTGAAAATGCTACAGTTGCTACCAGCATCTGAAAGTTTTTGACAGAAGCATAATCAGCCTTTAAAGCTTTAATCTTTCTGCCCAGTGTTCTTCATTTTTCTGAGTGTAATTCTTAAATTTTCATCTCATCTGAACAAAATGTTTAGCAGCTCTTCAGTACTATACCTCATTTCTTTGGAAGTATGGTGAGTAGCCATACTTCGTCTTCTAAGTCCCATTACCAAAGTCCAGGCATGTAATCACAGAGTTGCAGAATTGGGTCGTTAAATGGATTTTAGGCTCCAAGATACTGTATGATCACAAGTAAGAGACCCTTGATCTTCATGAAAAACACACAGCTGCAGTGGAAATTAAGACCTTCAGGTTGTTCAAGAATCATTCAGTCTGACAGTTCCCTGTGTACACTAGGTAGGGCTGGTCCACTAAAAAAATTGGATTTTTCTCTTTAGAATCACTAAATTTTGTGGTCAGTGGAATGAGCAGCTCCTGTGAGATGTTTACCTCAACACAAAAAAAACTTTCCTTAGCTTGTTTAACTCCCACCTCCCATGCACACAGGCAAACAAAGAGCCTGGTAATGCTATCTTCTGTGTTAAAAGAAGTGATTGGTGCACCCTACCATTTGTGGAACAGTATAAAGTTTTTCATGTGAGGGTTGTGTTGAAAATGTGTTTCTGCTTAGTGCTTTCTTCAGGTGTACTAACCTGTTTTGCTTGTCTAGTGACACAGCATTATGAATACTTGTTAAAAATCTTGTTATTTCTTTTAGATTTATCCATGATAGGACAAACATCACAGAAATTTATCCTGGTGATGACTCATTTTTCAAGTCAGAGGGAGCATTTTTGGGAAACTATTTCATACATTATGCAATCCAAAAAGGAACAAAAAAGGTATAAAGCTATAAAACTATTTTAAAATATGTTCCAAATTCCTTAAAGTTAGCAGTTTTCTTAGTTTTAAGACATTTGGCTATGCAGTCTATACTGAAGTCCCTACATTGGTAATTACTGTAATGACTGAATCAAGCAATCAGTCGTACAAAAAAAGAGATTATTCTTTCTGTTTCAGAAAGTATTTTTGTAAATTATAGACAAAATAAATCTTATTCACTGTAACATTTATTGCACAAGCTCAAGTATGTACTGCAGTAAGATTCTGCAATAACCATTTCTCACTAATTTAGAAGAGAAGTTTAGTCTTTAATACATGGATTAGAGTTTAATCTTTATGTGCTTGGAAGTGGTTTTTTTTACGGTATGGAGACAGAACTTAGAAGATGCAGGTTCTGTTCTGGCTTTGCCACAGACCAGCTGTTCTGTGCTGGAGAAATGGGTTTGCCTCTCTCTGTCTGTCTATTGTTAAGTTTCCCCAGAGAAGAGATCCTCTCACGTGCTTATGCAGTGCTTTGTATTTTTAAAGCAGAGTTAAGGGTCAACTCTGTACCCTTCAAACTTAGCCTTTAACTTGTAGTCAAACGTAGTTACTCAGTAAAAAACTACAGTCTACTCTCTGATACAAGAACTTTTTCGTCCATACTGAGTGAATGGAAACGGTGAACGTTTGTTGCCACAGAATTAGGTTTAAATGATACAGCTGCATTTTTTTTACTTTTCAAGGAGATATTTATCTGTGTTCTGGGACAAATTTAAATGTGATTATAGTTGCTTTCTGGGAGGTCAGAAATTTAATTATCTTGCAAGCTTTTAATACTGTTTTCATGCTACAGTGCCTGTATCTAACTCATCTCCTTTCTGCTCTTCACTGCAGAGAGAAGAAAAGATGTATTCAGTAAACAGCCTACCTCCTGATGTACCAGGAAATCCATACTCTATATCCTCTGTCGTTACTCAGGCAACCAAGTAACTTTGCTTTACTTTATCTTTGTTACATTAATTCCTCTGACTTTGAATGGACAGTGGTTAAAATTACACATAATACTTATTATGACAAGTATAAAAAGCATAAAAGTATAAAGTATATATATATAAAGTGTAAAAATTAAAGGAATTTATATTAGTACTGAGGATGTCTATAAACTTACAGAACAAAGGTCACAACTGTTTAAGTGACATAGTAAGTATGAAATGCTTAATATTTTGTTTATTTTCTCCTCAGAATACTTCAGTACTGCTACAAGACTAAACTATCGTTAACTCATAACTATTACCTCTGCTGCTGGAAAATGGTATGTAGCTGAAGATTTATAAATCTTGCAGTGTTATAAGGACGATTATACAGGCTATAGGGAATAGGACCTAATCTAGAGGGAAGAATGTTGAGTATATCCTTAAAGATCAGAAGGTATATATTTGGGAACCAAAAGCATGCAGTGTAAAGGTATATTTGTGAAGCAGAAAGCAATTGCATGATAAAGAGAGCTGGTTGTGGTCTGGAAAAACAAGTGAATTGAAAATCTGAGAGAGATACAAACAGCTGTAATGATGTAAGTAACCTTCCCTCAAGTTTTTAATGCTGTTTGTTTGGTTCTAGGTACCTGAGACAGATGGACGAGAAATGTTGCCAGTTTTGCTGTATGAAAAGGTTATTCCCAGCATAGGAAGACTCATTGTGTACTCGGATCATAAAGTCCATACTGCTTTTTGGGATGGGATGACCTTGAATATGGTCTGGGATTTCAGCTCTTCCTGTAGTAAGATCCAGGTAACTCATGAGTTAGGAGAATGACTATTCTTAAAACTCTTCATGAAAAAGTGTTACTAGGAAACTAATGAGGAAATGAAAGAAAAGTTTTGCGGCCTATAAAATATAAACTGAAGAGTTTCTGCTGTGGCTTACTCTTGAGCTTGTATAGTAGTCTAAATGAAAATAGGAACTATCCACAAACACCACTGTTAATGTATTGCCAGTATTTTAACCAGAAATTAGGAGGAAAAATATTTTAGTGCATAGCTGATGCCTAGAGAGGCAAATGAAGCTTTATACTTTTAAGAAGTCACTCATTTGATCAGAGAAGGGAGTATTTGTTTTTTATTTCAAATTATGTGTAATTGAGCAAATGGATAGTGAGAAATTAATTGGAAAAGTGACCTTGCGCATATGGTATCCCATATACATTTTGAAATCTACTTAATATAGAAGTAAAAAGGTAACATTGATTTTTGCAAAATGGCACACCAGAGAAAATTATGTGAGTGTGGGATTCAAGGCTGACTGCTGAGACTTTTAGCTTCTGTTAAAGAAGCAGAGTTTGGGCTGGGTGTCGGGCGTTAGTCACTCCATGGTTTGAACCCTAGGTTTCCTGAAGCAGAGTCTCGGGCACTGAATCTCGTAAAAATAAATAATTTAATACAGTGGTACAGCAGCAGGATCAGCTCGAGCTGGGTGCTTCCGGGAAGGGACCCTGAACAAAGAAATTCCTGGGCAATTATACCCCTACAGGCTATGCATCCCCCCTTCACACAATCTCCACATGCCTTTCATGTGCCCTTTGGTCCAGTATTGATTCTGGCCTGACACCTTCTATCTGCTTACTGGCCTTCACTGTCTCCAGGCAAGCTGTTATCTTGTCTAGTTGCAGCTACTTTTGATGACAGTACCCTCCTTATGCTCTGGTTCGTGCTGGCTCTGAAGGCCATGTCTTGCTTGAATAGTTAAAAATTCAGTACAAGTTCAGCAAATCTGTGTGAAAGTTTGCAGCTTGCGGCCTAAGTCTTCAGCAAATCTACCTACTCATGCCAAGTAAGTGAACAGCATTCTAAATCACACAACATCACAAGTCTACACAGTTCATTCTCTTTAAAACTTACTTATTTAAGCTGAACAACTAATATTTCTTAACAGTGTATTTGCTTATTACCCTAAGGTGACAAGACACAGAAAAGATGTTAAAATGTCTGAGGGTATCTCTGTTATAAGCAACATAAATATGATTGTCCGTGTGTCAAAAGATACAGTATAACTTCCTGATGTGAGCTAACTGAAATCTGTATACTCACTCATGATAAAAAGAGGAGGAACTGAAAATTCTACAGGTTTGGAAATGTTGCTACACACTTTTAGAAATAATTTATTCTTGAATAGCACAAAATGAGTGTTGGGGCCATGCCAGGTGTTCTTTTTTCCCCCCCCCACAAATTCTACCCTTACCAAAACACAAACTTTTAAGTGTTTAAAGTGGAATGTTCATAGATACTTAATTCTTAAATTGTCATATTATATTTGCTTTTTTTTTCTCCAGACTGCAGCAGAAAATTAGTACTTGTAATTTTTTTTCTTCTAAGGTAAATGAAGATGTAGGCTGGTGTAAGTTAACTACTCCTGATGGGGTACAGCAGCTAGTAAAAATAAGTCATCCTGGAATCTATGAAAGGTATAAGTAATTTAAACAATTTAAAGTTAAGTATAAAAGAATTCTGTACAAATCCTTTTATATGAAGGAATACTATTTCCTGAAAATATATTGAGGGGGGAAACCAAACACCTAATGGTAAAAGCTCCATCTTAACATCTGGCAAAGATTAAGGACCTGTATGACTCGGGGCCACTGCATCTGTTGTTCCATTGTAACAGTAATGTCTTTTTAGAAAAATAACTAGAGCTGCAACTTGGCACTGACATCAGTGGATAAGAAAAAAAAAAAATCTTTGTCCTATATAGAGCTGGTACATAGAACTGGATAGCACTTTATCCAATTTTGCTTTATTACGGATACTGACCTCTGCCTGCAGATTGCTTTCTCTAATCTGCTTGCTATAATTACAGCCTTATTATGGGAATCATCAGAAGCTTACTGTGCTGCATTTTAGCAAGCAGATATTCACAAACAAAAAGTAACATTTGTACACTATTCATTACAAATCATACAGCTTTGTTATAAATTTCTGCAACTGCATAGATTTAAATATGAAGGAGATTCTAGACAAAAAGTGGGCATCAAAAAATGGCAAGGAAACAGAGAAAAAGCTAGATTTTGAATCATGGCTTCTTTCTTTCTGATCAACATTTATTGCTTAATGCCTTCAGTTTTTTGCTTGAATTCATAAGACTGTATTTCTCACACAAATAACTACTTTTTGTGAATTTTCATGTGAACATAGGTACATCAGAACAGCAATAGAGTGGTGCAGAAGTTTGAATGAAAGAAAGGAGATTCCTGAATATACTGCACATTCTGTAACTGAAGAAAATTGGTATTCATCTTTATCCTAAGTAATTGACTACAAATAATGTTGAAAGTAAAATTCAAAATAACTATAAACTGTGCATCTTATAGACTGTATTTCCTAAGCATCAAAAATGAAAATTGTAAGTCCATTTATTTTGTTTGGTTTCATATTTTTCTTTCAGTTTTTAAAATGTTAGGTAAGTTGAGTTCTAGGTGAAGCTTGTTTCATGGCGCTTCTGCCTGCCTTACTTAAAAGCCAGAATTAGGGTGACTGCCAAAGGAGAATTAATGTTACAGAGAGTTATTTTGCAAAGTGGAAAAAGAGAAGCTAGTCTAAGAAAGGCATCTTTTAACAGAACACCAAGCAATTCAAAATAGTACTTGGGACTGCTAAGTGACATTTGTATCTCTTGCTAATATATTTGTCCTTTTTAATACATGCTACTGACCAAAGTTCTACTGACATCATATAGAAACATATTCAGGTATTAAAAATGTGTTAATTGAAATCGAGTACACTTGCACTTGTTATTCAAATTATAGCAGATTAAGTAGCTGATGAAATGAAAATTATGTCTATATTTATACATACATACAGCAAAGAGACTATTCTTAGAGCAGAGCCCTGATTTTTGGAAACACAAATGATTGACAAATGGCAGCCATTGACTAGTGGTGTGAAAGACAAAAATTAAGCATTTTTTTCACTTGGATTTTGCTCATCTAATTTTCAGTATTGCTGGAAACTATTAAAAATTAAAAACTGAAGTAGAAAATACATTTGAGAACCTTTTATAATACTAAATCATTTAATAATCTTTATTTTCTTGGACAGGTCTGCTGATGTTGAGCTTGAAAAAATACAGAGATTTAACTGTATCCTTTTGAAAGCTATAAAGATTTTTCACTTTTATATTCTGTTGTTCATCTGCATATTCAAATCTGCATTTTAGATCATGAAAGGCTCTCTATCCTGTTCTCACCACCTTCTACTGTCTTACCCACTTCTTAAAATTACCTTTTTAAGCCATTTTTTGTTTTCTTATTTAGCATTTTTGTTTTATCATTTATCTTGTTCAACTTCTGCATCACAGCACCAGAAACAAAACCAGTGGCAGAGTACAAAGGTAAAATAAAAAATCACCAAAAAAAGGAAGCCCTTTAATGGGTATTGCATTAGTTTTGCTAACGCTCATCTGCTGATCTGTTCTTGAAAGAGGGATGATGCAGTTGCTTTTGGGCTTACTGTTGCAGTACAATACCTTTCTGTTTATTGACTACCTCAGTATTGTTCCATTGGGTTCAGCCAGCTCAAAAAACTATGCTGCGCTGCATGTGCTTAAAGCCGCTCTGTAATTGTCTTTAAGCCAATGTTCAATTTTATTAGCATGAAAAGTGCATGCTGTTGAACTGTGCAGTGTGACGTCAGATAGCTTCCTTTTTAAAGCTAACTTTTGGATAAATTGAAGTCTTAGTTAAAGACATTTTCTGTAAATGTTGTAGACGTTTTAAGTAATACAGTCTTTTATTTTTTTGCTTTATGTAATTACCAGCCTATGAAATGTGAGACTTTGCAGTGCAGAATGATGAATACAAATGTAGAAAAGTATTTTTCTCATTAGGAGAAAGAGTTTGATATTTTTTCCTTAACAAAACAACACTAGTTTTATTGGATAATAGCAATGTTCTGGAAAGGTCATCTGCTGCAAAAAACAATCCACCTGGTATTACTGTCAGAAAAACAGAAAAAGTGAGTGAGCCAGAAGAAATCAGTGAAGGGGGCGTCTTGGAGGCTTTGGAAAAAACTTCTAAAGTAATTCAGGATATTGAATCTCTGCTTGCAGCTTCTGGGAAGTGAAGCCTCATAGCATGTGAAGACTGGTGCTCCTCCGTACCTTCGTAGGAGCTGTCCCAGCTATGTGTGAGGAGGCTTAGAGGTGCAAGAGGAATGAAGGCTGAAGGCAGAATGATAAGGTGCCGTTGTTAACACCTCAGCAGATCAACAAAGTCTCTCAGTTGCTATTATAATACCAGAGTTTTGTGTACTGTGGATAGGCAAAAAGAACAGGTGAAATAATAGAGCACAGCTGTATAAATACATCAGGGCTGACCTGACAGTGCTGCTTTTAAATGTGTGGATGTCTGTTTGAATTGTTTAATTTTACAGAGGATTGTGCAAGCAACTTAGTTAACTGCTCAAGCGACGAGGGTAGGGATAAGCAGTTTTTAACTGTAAAAATGTGCTTCTATTCAGAACCTTACACCAAGCAGTCCAGTATTGAATAAAAAGTTTCACAAACACTTTCTATTCTACTGTTTTGCAGTAAATAAATATTTATTTAAAGCGTCTTCAGCCCCTTCCGTCACTTGGTGGCGCACCGTATCTTTAGTGATAAAATGCCAGCCTCTTCCCGTTGGGTTCTCTTCCAGCGCTTTACTTAATCATGTTGTGACTCCCCCAGCCCTGTTCCTAACATCGCTAGAATCATTCCTCCCTCAGAACACAGCCCCGCTCCCATCGCGGCACCAGGCGAGGAAAGGAGGAGACAGGCCGCTCCCTCAGCCGCGGCGGGCGCGCGGACCGCCATCCCAGCGTGCTGCGCGGCCACGCATGCTTCCTAGCCCCGCGTCGACGGGGTTCGGGGTGTGTGTCGGGGGGGGTGGGGTGGTTGCCGCGCTTCACTTCATGGGGCGAAGGGGGCGGCTGGCGGCGGCCGCACTTCAGGTGGGCGCGGAGGGCGGCGGGGCGGGCTGGGCACAGGCAGCGGCGGCGGGCGGCTTCTCGCCTCCGCGGGGTGAGGGGGGCTGCCGTTCGGCAGCCCCCCTCACCCCGCGGAGGCGAGAAGCCGCCCGCCGCCGCCCGGGCCGGGTAGACGCGGGCTTCTCGTCATAGTTCCGCGCTGCCTGCGGCGGGCTGGGGGTTTCGGGGCTCCGTTGGTGAGGGGAGCGCGGGGCGTTTATAATGCAATGGGTTTTACTGCGAAGAAGCTAAAGCGGGGAAGGCTGTCGTAGCAGTCTGACGGGAGCCAGCGTCAAATGCCTGTTTTATTAATAGAGGTACCCATACGTCGTGTCAGGTCGTAACATAAGAAACAGTAATGCGGTGCTTTACCGAAAGCCAGGCATGTCACTTACGTGTAAGGTTCCCTAACACTCTTGGCTCCGTTTCTGCGGCAAAGGTGACAGTACGTTTTTATTTCTTAATGACTGAGATGGCTGATGAGGGGCTTTGGTGTTGGGTGTTGAGACAAAGCATACCCTTTCCTCATGACGTAAAAATTATTGCTGATCTCTGTAATTCTATATATGTGTCTGCCGCATGCCTGTCTTTCCTTCATCCCTCTGTTTAGTTACATATACTGATTGTATTTTAATCTTGAATTGGGTTAGCTGTTTATGATCTGAATGCTGTTGTAGTTAATGAGGGCAATGCATAAACTGCTCATGCTATTTTCTTCCTTTTTTTTTTTCTTTCTTATCTAGGATGACAAATGATTTTTTCTTCTACTGGATAGTACCGTGGTCTGTTTCTAGTTACTAAATACTTTTAGGACATTTCTTTCAACTCTTTCTTTTAGGTACATCTCAGTTCCAAAGTATTCAGTAAGGAGAAGGTCTGCATTCTGGTGTCTTGGTATCTTCTTTCAAACACTTTAATTTATGGTCCCTGAAATAAACAATTTAATTAAATCCTGATATTATGGGGGCTTTGTTTGTTTGTTTTTCTTAAATTGCTTGTGGGTTTAATTCAGTTTGTTCCTCAGTATCTTTGTAAAATCCTACCGATTTCTTGCCTGCTTTCGTCCTCTTTCCTCTTCAGCCTCCTTCCACCTTCCAATCGCAACAATGCATTATAATTATCTGACCCAGAAATACTTGCATTACCAGTTCTTCACAGATTGTTTTAGGCTTGGGTCTGCTTTTCCATGAGATAATACATTAAATGTTTGAGCTTGTGTCTTAAGTAGTAATTGTACTTTATGGAGTTTTTCATATAAATTAACATCCAATATCAAATAATCGTTTTTCAGGAGGTTGTAGAATTATAAGGGACTACTGCAGTCTTTTGACTTCTTGTATGAAGTGCATAATTCTACTAATTTTATGCATTAAATTCCTATGTATATTCTTGTACCCGATAACTTCTTGCAAAGTTGGGCCAAAAACTTTGGAAGCAATATTTCTAAACAATAATTTTAGCCATTGGATTTTTTTTTTTTTACTTACACCATGAGTTGAAAGGCCTCTTAGTGTCAGCTAATTCTCCAAATGCATATTTACAGCTTTGATCTAAGTATCTTCTCATGTCAGTAATTTACAATGTTACCTGTGCATTTGTTAAAATGAGTTTTATAATTTCCTTAAATGAAATTAAATATATGAGCAAAATTGCATTTTGTGGGTATAGGTGGTGATTGTACATTATGCTTTATCTCATATAAAAATGTTGTGAGAAATCACAACTCTAAGCCATGTTACTCTATCAGCTGTTGTGTGCATGTGGTTCATGTAAACCCAACCTAAACCTTTCTTTCAAGGTGTGAACTGGACTGACCACTCATAGGTTCCTAAGTATTCTTGTATAATACATCTATTTCCCACTGTTCTAACAAGAATGTAAGCTCCACAACTATGCTTTCTGAGATTTATAAGATAGAAAAACCTATGACACTTTGTTGTGGTATTTTGTAAACATTCTGAAAATCATTATTTTTCAGACAAAAAATACAGTCTCTAGTTTTATATTAAAAATTGTAATTTCTGAGATTATTTTGGTTGAATGCAGTTTTGCTTTTTCTAGTCCAATTTCACTCTTTATCTGCAGAATATTTATACTTATGCTGTTGTACCTGGGAAAGTGACTAGATTTTTACACACACAGCAGTCATTTTTGTCTATAAAAGACAGCAGAGACAGACTGTTTAAAAGGAACAGTTATGCCATGGACATGGCTCTTGACTAAGGGTAATCTGAAGCCACATTTTTGCTTCCTGTTCTTCATTCTGGCTCAAAGACACCCATTCACATATTGTCCTTGTTTTCCAGTTGGCATTGTTACCTTTATTTCATGATACATAATCCTCAAATCATACTCATATGGGGATTTTTTTTTTTAAGTCTATAGTGATACTTCTCCTGTGTACTTTATGCCCACGTTAATAGTATCCATAGCAAAGCAGTGTAAGCCTACCACAGAACTGACACAGTCTTTTGTTGCTATTTGAATTTATACGTCTCTGTTTATCTACTCCAAGGTCACTAACTGATGGGATGAAATTAAAAAGAGATCCCTGGACGTGACTCATAAATGTTTCATTAGGTGAGAATCTTTCAGGCACACAGTTACAAGGGAAAATCTGTTAAAATATCTGTATACTTTGAAATCCTGTTACTTAAAACAGAAGGCTGGAAGTGCCTTTTTCTGACTTGACAACGTTGGGGTTTATTATCTTTTAATTACTATCTTATTCCATCTTTTTTGTGCCCTTCTCTTGTTTTATGGTCTTTTTTTCCCCACTTTCTTTAACAGAGCTTCTAAGCCCAAGCTGACGTTGCTTTTAGCTCAATTTTATTTGTTCAGGAATTCTTTAAAAAGATGTTGCTTTTTTCTGTATTTTTGACTGTTGTTTAATTTTCATGTATGTTTTGAAGAGCTTTGTATGGTATTGGTGCTTACTGCTGCCTGGTTCGATTTATTTAGGATGGAACAAATGGGGTTTGGTCTTTCCTACATTGGACTGGGCAGACTGGATTCAGAAAGTACAGAGGCTTGACGCTGAGGCATAGACCACATTTGCTACTGGAATAAGGCAACTGCAATGGAAAAAATATGTTCTAGTCCCAGGGTAAGTTTGATTCTGAATACTGGTGTGCTTTTTAAAGGTATATTGCTACATCAGCTCTTCACATATTGGATTCTTATATAGATTTTATGGTAATTTTAAGTAAAATCCAACCTGGCATGATGGTTATATAGAAGAAGCATTTGTGAGGAGATCACCATTTGTTCCTTAAAATGGTATCTGTTCAGAAATGTGCTGTATCTTGTAAAGTCACCCACCAGAAAATGGCAGTTCCAGTGTTTCAGGAAGTACTTTGTGTCTACATGTTCATTCAGAAGAGACCCAGTCATGGTTAACAGACTGTAAACTTGACCCACTTTTTTTCATCTGTGTGCAAAGTTCATGTATTATTCATGTTTTCTTCTCTCTTTTAACATTTTCCAAAGGAAATGAAGAAAATAAGGAAGAAAATAATAATGATAATTATAATATGATAATAACATGAGAATAATAATAATAATATGATAATAATAACAATAATAACATCACATAATAATAAAAGAAATGTAATTTACAAAACAAGTAATGCAGAATGCAGTTGCTCACCACTTGCCAACCGATGCCCAGTTAGTTCCTGAGCAGCAATCCCCCCTGGCCAACTCCCCCTGTTTATATACTGGGCATGACAACACATGGTATGGAATACCCCTTTCACCAGTTTGGGTCAGCTGCCCTGGCTGTGTCCCCTCCCAGCTTCTTGTGCCCCTCCAGCCTTCTTGCTGGCTGGGCATGAGAAGCTGAAAAATCCTTGACTTAGTACAAACACTGCTTAGCAACAGCTGAAAAAATCAGTGTGTTATCAACATTATTCTCATACTGAACCCAAAACATAGCACCATACCAGCTGCTAGAAAGAGAAATTGACTCTACCCCAGCTGAAACCAGGACAGTATCCACCCCTTATTCTATACCGTTTATGTCATGCTTGGGTCCCATACTTTCCAGTACATCCTAGTTAAGCACCATCACCTTTCCTGTCCTTTGAGAGATACAGATAGATAGATAGATACACACACACACACAGAGATATCATTCCCTCAGTCTAAGGGCCATCACTGTAAAATGTCCATTGAGTTCATTCAGTCCATGACTTTGTCTGGCATAACAGTCTGTCTGGGCAGGAGAGATGGTGCGAAGTCCGCTCAGCGGGCAGAGCAGGATCGGGCTTCGGTGCGGCGCAGCGAGCTGGTGACATTGGGCACAGCAGGAGTATGGTGTGTACTGTTGGATTGTTGCATGCTGAAGGCAGTTCTGGTGCCATCACTGCTGCGTTTCACTCAGTTTTATCAAAGTTCATTCTGGCTTAATCTAAGTGATTCTTCCTGTAATACCATTGATACAGCGTATAACAATTACAGTAATGATAACATCCAGTGGCAGGGTTATACTGCAATTAACATCATACGATTTAATTCATTGGCTATTCTCACCTAAAATCAAACCCCCCTGAGGCACACATTGAAGTTCCCCATCCTTCCACAGCAGTCACCAAGTGCACCCAGGTCCTTGAGCAAACGTAATCGCACGAATGCGTTTGCCTCAGCCTGAGGCAGGAGTGACCCAGACTGTCTTCCCTAACATATTTTTTATGTGCACTATGGGGACTTTATCCCCTTCTACAGTAGGTAAAAGTTCTGACTGGGCAGGGCCACCCCGATTGTCAGGTCCTCTGGTGTTGACTAACCAGGGAGCTTTTGCTAAATGTGTATCCCAGTGTTTGAAGGTTCCACCCCCCATTGCTCTCAGTGTGGTCTTTAACAGTCCATTGTATCGTTCGATTTTCCTGGGGGCTGGTGCGTGATAGGGGATATGATACACCCACTCAATGCCATGCTCTGTGGCCCAGGTGTCTATGAGGTTGTTTTGGAAATGAGTCCCGTTGTCCAACTCATTTCTTTCTGGGGTGCCGTGTCGCCACAAGACTTGCTTTTCAAGGCCCAGGATAGTGTTCCGGGCGGTGGCATGGGGCATGGGCTATGCTTCCAGCCACCCGGTGGAAATGTAGCGCTTGCCTTGGCAGCTTTGTGGGAGCGTGGTATAATTGATTTGCCAGGCCTCGCCATATTTATGTTTCAGCCATTGTCCTCCATACCACAGGAGCTTTAACTGCTTGGCTTGCTTGACTGCAGCACGTGTTTCACGTTCATGGATAACTTGTGCAACAGTGTCCATGGTCAAGTCCACCCCTCGATCACGAGTCCATCTATGTGTTGCATCTCTTCCCTGATGGCCTGAGGTGTCATGGACCCACCAAGCCATAAATAATTCACCCTTATGTTGCCAGTCCACATGTACCTGAGCCACTTCAATCTTAGTGGCCTGATCTACCTGTTGGTTGTTCTGATGTTCTTTAGTGGCCCAACTCTTGGGTACGTGAGCGTCTACATGGCATACTTTTACAACCAGATTCTCTAGCCAGGACGCAATATCTTGCCACAGAGCGGCAGCCCAGATGGGTTTACCTGTGCGCTGCCAGTTGCTCTGCTTCTATTGCTGCAATCACCCCCACAGGGCACTTGCCACCATCCATGAGTCAGTATAGAAATAAAGCGCTGGCCGCTTTTCTCTTTCAGCAATGCCTAAAGCCAGCTGGATGGCTTTCACCTCTGCAAACTGGCTCGATTCACCTTCTCCTTCAGCAGTTTCTGCAGCTTGTCATGTAGGAGTCCATACAGCAGCCTTCCACTGCTGATGTTTTCCCACAGATGGCTCCCGAGGTATAGAGGTGATGACAGTGCTGAGTACATATACCGGATTAGTCCCACGACCAATAATTTTATCATACCATAAACCAGTGTTACACATTACATCAAAGCGAAAACCTTAATCCACCTCCCACGGATGATAAGCAGCAGCACGGGGACCATATACAGCAAGTGAGGTGATACATAACAGAACTCTAAAAATTAGCACCACAACTCTTAAGAACCAATAAATCAACTTTGTGACCAGCAACTATTAAACTAATATAATGAATGCTTGTAACAAACTCATTTTAACGTGCTCTGGTCAGATCTGTTATCTCAACAACTCAACACAGAGTTGTTATCTCAACTTTGTGTCCCACATTGGGTGCCAAAAAGTTCTGTCATGGTTTAACCCCAGCCAGCAACTAAGCACCACGCAGCCACTCACTCACTTCCCCCCCACCCAGTGGGATGGGGGAGAGAATCGGGGGGGGGCAAGTAAAACTCATGGGTTGAGATAAGAATAGTTTAATGGAACGGAAAGGAAGAAAATAGTAATGATAATTATAATATGATAATAACATGAGAATAATAATAACAACATGACATAATAATAATAAAATAATTGGAATCTACAAAATGAGTGATGGCCAGTTAGTTCCCGACCAGCAATCCGCCCCCCAGGCCAACTCCCCCCAGTTTATATACTAGACATGACGTCACATGGTATGGAATATCCCTTTGGCCAGTTTGGGTCAGCTGCCCTGGCTGTGTCCCCTCCCAACTTCTTGTGCCCCTCCAGCCTTCTTGCTGGCTGGGCAAGAGAAGCTGAAAAATCCTAGAACACCACTTAGCAACAAATGAAAACATCAGTGTGTTATCAACATTATTCTCATACTAAATCCAAAACATAACACTATATCAGCTACTAGAAAGAAAATTAACTCTATCCCTGCCGAAACCGGGACAATATGTTTCAAATTATTTTGTAAAATGTCAGATTTCAGAAAGTGGAGTTAGAGCTTTCCATGTTAACAAAGGTGCTTGTTCTAATTAGAACAGGGCAAGTGTTTTAATTCAGAGCTGTAGTGTTCAAGTCAATGAATTAACTGAAATAAAAAATTCCCTAGGGATATTGAGTGCAAACATTGGATTTGGGTTTTTTACGCTCAGTTGTAGCTGTGGTAACAAATGCTTTGTGCTAATGGATTTTTTCTTTAATAATTTTCTTCCTGTTCTCTGACATATACAGAACAACTGACGATACAAAGGACAATGCACAGTGTATATCCGGATGACATTTTGTGTGCTGTAACATGGGTTTTGCCATGGCATCTGAGACTGAAAAGGCCCATGCTCTTCTCCAGACTTTCAGCACAGCTTCAGTTATTTCTAGCCTAGGTTTGGGAATATTCTGCTTTGTAGCAGACAGACTTCTGCAGTTTTCCTTCATTCAGCAAAATGACTGGCTCCGAGCCTTGTCTGATAACGCAGTGCACGGTATACTAGGAATGTGGTCCTGGGCAATAGTGATTGGACTCAGGAAGAAAAGTGACTTCACTGAGGTCACTCTGGCTGGCTTCCTCGCCTCTGTCATTGATGTGGACCACTTCTTTCTTGCTGGCTCCCTGTCATTAAAGGTAAGTCAATAGATCAGTGATTGTTTATATTCTTTCTTCACCACTGTTTACTTTATTGTTCTACCATACCCTAAAAAAAAAAGAAGTTCCAATAATATTTCAGTTAGGTACATTTTTAATAGATATATGGGAATTATATTTGTATGCAGTTGTTAGGATTTTAAAAGCCCTAGAAATATTTTACATCTACTGTTAAGTTCTGCTCCTTACAAGGCCCTGAAAAAAGAATTCTGAAAGCCCTTCTGTCACAAGACAGAGTGGATTGGACCACCTAAAGAATCACCTTCAAGGGTATTGGCAAAAATGATGTAATAGGAATTTATAAAAATGTGACTTCACAGAATTCAATGGCAAGGTTAACTCTGTTACATAATACATGGATGAAATGTACAAAGGAAAATTAAGTTAGAATCAAACTAAAATTTTGTATAGAGAGACCGAAGACATAGTAGGGTAAACGATAAACATTCAAAGGAAAATCGAGTTAGAATTGATTTCTTGTGATTTGTACAGAGATCGGGAACGTGAAAAGGGTAAGGGGGACTCTGCCGTTGAGCCACAAGGCTCAGAGAAGACCCCCTTGCTTTCTAAACTCCAGTTGGAGCTTAGGTGTGGCTGGATCGACTCCTAGTCCCAGACTTGGTCAATGGTTTATGTCTAAAGGGATTATGAGTGTAGTAGCAGCCTGAGGTTTATTCACAGCTGAAAAAAACTCAGGACAGTGATTTATGTATAGATTTATATACTTGCTGTAGAATATTCAGGTTATACACACATGCACAAGGACACTAAGAGATACACATACAAGCAAGTAAAGAGGTATACCTGTTAAAAATTCCCCTCAAGTTCAGTGAAACTATTCACATCAAATGCTTTGGCGTTTTTCTCAATGGGCAAAAGGTCAAGCCTGAAGGAGCAAAGAGTATCAGCTCTTTTGGCTTTCAGCGACAGACCTCCAGTCTTCACCAGCTGAAGAGTTTGCGAGCTCTGAGAGGCGTCCCACTCAGAGGGAGATGCTGGTCGCAGCCCACTGCAGTCCAGGAGAGCTCAAAGGGTCTCACTTAGTACCGCTGCTTATAGGTTCGTAAGATGATTGGCTTTAGTCATCAGCAAATTACTGGGATTTCAGCTGCACTAGTACCGTTTCATGTCAGCAATGATTCAGGGAAGGAAGGCTCCAAGGCTGTCAGAGAATGACTTTGGATTCAGATACAGGATGTTCCAAGGCTGTCAGGAGAGGATTGAGATATGTCTGAAGGTTGTCAGGAAGTGACTAATTATCCGTGCTTCCGTCCCCAGCCTCCGCCACACAGCAGGAGTCCTTGAGACAGTCAGCATGACTCCCCGTCTTAGCCATGCAAGAGTTCCTGTTACGGTCAAGGGGTGCTTAACCGCCCAACTCATTACTCTTATGCTAAGGCCTGGCGAGACTTCCCAAGTTCGTAGATTGGCCCAGAGAGAGGGGGAAGTGCACCAACGCACCTTGTGCATGATGTCTTACGTGTATCACATAGTCGCTTTGTTATCCAAGTTAAACAGTTAAGTGCTGCTGTGCACGCTTTGTGTATAAAGTGGATTATTCCATTTCTGTTTACAATAAGGGGTAAATATATCTGGAAAGTAGATAGTCCAGGTGCTGTTTGATTTCGCTCAGTCTTATTGAGTAGTACATTGGGGTTTAGCCAGCCCTAAATATTTCTCCAACAAGCTATGTATGAGCTGTCACCTTTAAAAAAGGCAGTCTGAGTTTGCCCTTAAATATAGTTTGTTTAAAAAAAAAAATAAAGCAAGTGTCAAACTTGTTAATAAAAGTAAAAAGGTGAATTGGCCTTTGTTAAGGAAGATATGTGATCATCATCCATTTGCAGAACTGTTTCTTAGGACAGAGTTTCTCAATAGGATTAGTACTACCAGATGATGACATTCTTTTTCAGTAGTTCTCCGGTGGTGTAGATGTGTCTTGTTCCCACTTCCCCATTCACATGCATACATATATCCCTGTCTTCTTGCCTGCTCCAAACGTACACACCCAGCTTTCACTGATCACAACAGTCTCTTCTGTATACTCTCCAAAACACTTGCACTTTCTGTAAGCTCTGGCTGTGCCAGCCCCAGCCACACTCCTCTTAACACTGCCCTCCAGATCTCATGCCTCAGCCAGACCCTCCTCACCCCGAGCTAGCCCCTGGTCCCCATAGCTAGAGCCATGCCACTCTGCTTGTTATCAGGAAATTTGCTCTGCTCAGCAACACAGGTCCTCTACAGTTCAATTATGCTGATGTCGCTAGCATACATATACGTACATGCTACTTACTCTCCCCTCCCCAAAAATGTATACCCCCACCTACAGGTGGACCTGCACAAGAGAAGGGGAAGATACCCACCTTTATCCATTCAACCAGAGCGTAACTTAGTTGTTTGACTGTCTTGCCTTCTTTCTTCTCCGGTTTGCTCATAAAAGTGTTAGACTGTTCATATGGATGACAGAGGAAATAGCTCCTAGGAAGCAGAGAAAGGAAGGAGGTGGAGGGAAAATTGCTGGGTTTTGTAATCCTTTAATTACAGAAGAACAATGCAAAATGGTTTACCAATTTTTTTTAAAATATGTAGGAGACTGCTAAATGCAAGCAGCATTATTGTTTATAGTTGAGATGTAAAAGTCAGACTTTGGATGGGCAAATAGTTTTTGTTTATGTACATTATCACTATTTGTTGCAGAGTGAAGAGGTTTTCCTATTTGTGCATTTGGTGAGTTTCCCCCTTACATTTGTCTTTGACAAAGAGGGCATTTTCACAAAATCACAGAGTGGTTGTAGTTGGAAGGGTCTTCTGGAGACCATCTTCCCAAACCCCCAAGCTGAAGCAGGCTCACCTGGATCCGGTTGCTCAGGACCATGTCCAGACAACTTTTGAATATTTCCATGGATGTAGACTCCACAACCTCTCTGGGGAACCTCTTGCCACGCGCAGTCACTGTCACCATGAAAACATGTTTCCTTATGTTTGGGAGGAACCTCCTGTGTTTCAGTCTGTGCCCGTTGCCTCTTGCCCTGTCAGTGGGCACCAGTGGAAAGAGCCTGGCTCCATCCTCTTTGCACCCTCCCTTCAGATATTGGTACACCTTGATGACATCTCCCCTGAGCCTTCTCTAGGCTGCACAGTGCCAGTTCTCGTCCTTTCCACATAAGCAAGATGCTCCAGTGCCTTTATGATCTTAGTGGCCCTTCTCTGGACTTAGTCTCCAGTAGCTACGTGTTTCTCTTGTAGTGGGGAGCCCAGAACTGGACTCAGCACTCCAGAGGTGACCTTACCAGTGCTGAGGAGGAAGGGGAGGATCACCTCCCTCAACCTGCTGGCAACACTCCTAATGCAGCCCAGGATACCACTGGCCGCCTTTGCCACAAAGTCACATTGCTGGCTCATATTGAGCTTGTTATTCAACAAGTTGAATTTCCTCAAAACTGCTTTCCAGCCCATCAGCCTCCCGCATGTACAGGTGCCTGGCATTGTTCCTCCCTAAGTAGTCCCTAGTTCTCCCCTTTTGTGTACTTTTTGCATATGGAAGTACTGTAAAATTGTAAAACTATATAAAGAAGTTAGTTTGATTAATGGGTCCTATAATATTAACATTTTGGTATAGCATTTAAATCTATAATTATTCTCATGTATATTTTCTTATTTTAAAATCAGTAAATGCAAGTGATGAATGGCTAGTTATTATAAAGTATTGTTAAAATGTTATTGCTGCTTTTTCTTGCATTTGAGAGTATTACCAGTATTTTTTATTCATTATGACCACTAGATGACACTCTTCACCAATGTCTGTTTAGAAAGTTGAGTATTGTGTTGTATCATAGAACTGGGAGGTGACCTGTCTCTCTACTGCCTTCAGTGAGGCAAGGTTAAATATGCTTACACTTTCCATGATGGAGAATGTTTGTGTAGCCTATCCCTAGTATCCCAAACAAAGTAAATTAGTGCAATTTTATGACTTAATTTGTTCCTGTGTTGTTTCAGTTCCCAAGCAGGTCACAATTGTTTTTCTAATATCCAGCATAAAGTGTTGTTGTTGACAGTTAGATCTTGTCTTCTTATTCTTCAAGGCCTCTCTGCAAAGACAGCTGATTGCTGTGCTCTCCCCAAATCAGAAAATCAGTTTCAAATCAGAAACACAAGATGTTGCACGTAGAATAGCCCTTTAGTAGCTAAACTTACTTAGCTGAGGTAAGGAGAAGGCAAGATGCCCGAAGGCTTTTTCATAGTAATTTGCCTACAAACTCCTCCCCCTTCCATATGTTAACTGGGCTAATAAAGGATGTTTACCTGTAAACCATATCCTGTGTTGGTCTCTTGGCCCTTAAAGCAGTAACAGCATTACTCTTACAACTTGCAAAACGATTATGCTTTACAAAAAGTCTCTTCTTGACTAAATAACTTGCAAAAAAATCTGAAGGGCCTGGATTTATGTTTTCTAAACCTCTTGCTGTTTTTCTCATCTCCTCTGGATTGCATTTTGCCTAAATTATCTTTAAAGGAGCCTGTCCCAAACTGCGTGTAGTATTTTAGGCGAGACTTCATTTGAGCCAAATAGCATAGATTAATTCTTTTTAATGTCATATGCATATAACACTTCTGTCTTTTTTAAAAAATCTGTAACAGGTTTTATGTCTTCCTGCAATGCCATCAGAATCTTTTTAGTTTGTGATATAATGTAATCCCCTTAAGCTTTTCTGCTGTGTTATTGCCTGGCTGGCTAGACCTGATTTTAATATGTGATTTTTCTTTCCTCAGCTTAACATGATGTGCTTTTCAGTTTCATGTCCTAATTTCAGGCTGTTGCCTATGTAATTTATTACTTCGTTGGATACTTTTTTACTAACTATTTGTTAGTTCCAGTCCCTGTCTTCCCTTTAGATTGCAGGATTGAGAGTAACTGATTTAAGAGACTACAGTGTTTACTGCTTATGCAACACATTACTAAGTAACTAATAAATTAAGGAATCTAATTAACTAACCACACCACTATTACTAATTTGTAACAATAGTATTTTTCACATTACTCTATGCAATTATCTATAAAGCTCTTTATCATCGCTCTTAAATCTGAAGACGGGTTACTTTTTTGAAGTAACCCTTCTATGCAGTACAAGGCAGTACTGCCTTCTACCTCCAGCTGCTACCTTCACACTACTACAGTCACCTCATCCTGTTCCTGATGACACAGCTTACTGCTTGGATTATTTGGCTATTGGGCTGTTTTTCACGGTGTCATCATTATTTTTCTGGAGTATTCAGGGTAATCACCTGTGGTATTTATATGTTTACTCTGATAAATTCTTGTGTACCAAGTAGCATGTGATCTGCCCTTTTGCCCACATTATTTTTGCAACAAATATAAAGTCTACAAAGACTTTGCAACTTAGAATTTGTAGTTCTTTGTATTCCATGTAGTTTTTACTGTGTATCATATGCACACAAGTGTAGAAGAATCTAAGAATCAGTGTTTGAAGAATCTGTCTCATTGACTAGCTCTAAAGGTGAAAGTTACTCCAGCCTGCCATCATACTTGGCATTGCAAGAACAGCATGATATGCTGCTCCCAGCATCCCCCAGGATTGTAGCCCAAACACTCATGTTGCAGAACAGACGTGCAGAAATCGCTAGCTTGCTACTTAAGACTAAAGTGTAGAGAATGCAGTCGGTGGCAAACAAGGTTGTACGAACAAACATACATAACACAGCTGGTTGATGTGCCACTGCTGTCCAACCTCAGCTACACAGGAGCATTTCTGGAATTGGAGAGTAAGCTTTGGACACACACAATTAATTTAATATTGAATTTATAGATCAGCCTCAAAACTAAGGACTTCAGGCTTGGGAAGCATCAGGGAATATGAGTGAGGGAGCAGATGTAGTTACATAAATTCCATGGTGTCACTTTGAGCATTAAAGCAATGAGTTTGCTTGGGTTCTCCTGCATGTGATTGTTGTCTCCTGTCTCCAGCTGCTCACCGCAGTGCGTGAGAGGGCTTGAGGAGCAGGAACTTCAAGAAGATCCTGCACCTGATTGAACACGTAGGCAAATGGAAAAGTAATTTGTGTTGTGAATAAATTCTCTTTGGAACTGCAGCCTGATTTCTCTCATGGTAGACGTCCCCCTAAATCTACCCAAACCATGATCATCTTTTTCCAGGAGGTTTAAGGCAGAAAACACTTGTACTATTTTTTTTTTATTTTTTTTTTTAAGATCTAGTGATTTCTAAAGGTAACAAATTTGCCTGTTAGGAGAAAGAGTGTAACAGCTTATACTGCAACATAGAACTACGTGTCTCTCTCTTGGGCTTGGCAACTCAAGGATGTAAATGTTCCTCTAGTTACAGAATGTAAAAGAGAAAACAGACTGTTCTTCTCTCAGAACTTGGGCAACAGCATTTCAAAAGCCTAATGACTGTACTGCAGTTACAAAATAGGGTTTTCTCTTGCTAAAACTGAGCACTCAGGTTTGCTGTATGAACAACTCTGCCACCTAAAATTCTGTATGAAAAAACACTTAAGCATCACCTCCCCAAAACTGGAGAAAGATTGGCACTAATACTGATAAATTGCATGTGTAATTAACATTCAAATTCTCCTTACTCACTGTGTTGCTGTTGGCACCTAACCTCCATGGGGCAGAGGGAAAAGACTTTGCCATTGATTTTTTCGAAGTGCAGAAATAGTGACCAGTCAATAGGATGCCATCCAGGGTGGTTTTTCAAAATTAGGCTGGTATGGACTTTTTAGGTTCTTGCTGACAGTAACAAAAATCTGACTGTCTTTGTAGGGTAGATGATAAACAATTTCACCATCACAAGATTTTTCTACTTTAATCTGTGAACAATCTGCTTGTATGAAACAGAAATGAAATTGTAGAAAATTAACCCTTTGCACCAACTTTAAGGAATTGGGTCCATATCATTACAGTTAAAAGTTGTTGAGACAGTTTGTGAGCTTTTTAATCCTATCACCTGATTGAGTGAGTCATGGACAAGCATGTGGTGGGAAGCTAATAGAGCGAAGTTTTCTGCAAGCTTTTAAAACATTGGCTTTGGTTTAAAGCACAGGCTGTTATATTCCAAGGTAGTCCATAAGCTTCCATCTTTCTGTTTCTTGGCTAAGGCTACATCAAGGTTTCCTTACAGAGAAGACAGGGTTCCAAGCAATTGTCTAAATTATCCATGAAAACTTGATGAAGCTATTGGTTAGTCGTGCATCCGTAACAGAGTCCCACTCTCGGGTACTGTAGCTGTTGAGTCCTGCAACAATTAATTCAACTGAAGCATTAACAGGTTACTGGCTGGTGTCTTGTAGCGATGTTTTGTTTGCTTTCTGCAGTAGATGCAGTTAGGGATGTGTTCAACGTAACAATCTGATGCGCTGTCATGTGCAAAGAGTATGTTTCTGGTGCCTGTTGCAGTCTTCCCAAATGTTCACCAGTATCTGAATTGAGCCAGTTAATATTAAATCAGCACCTGTATAGATCTTTTAGTAATGTCCTATCATTTCTCCTGTGCTTACAGAAACAAGAATGTACTTATTTGTTGCTTGGACATCCAAAATATTATTATTTAATTTTTTTACTATCTTTGAATTTGTGGAGATAGTTCTAGCTGGTGCTAGTAAGTACATCCTGAATATTTTCTCAAGTAGGTATATTAAATTGATAATTATTACTTCTTAGAACAGCTAAATTTAATCTCACTAGCTAGACATTCACCTTGATCAAAGCCAAATATCAGGCTTTCAGCTGAGTTAACATTAAACACGTCGTTGATATAAAAACCCCAGTCACAAATGATTCAGATGTTGGCTTCTGAACTTGTCTTTTATGTGTCCATAAAGAATACTGTGTCAAGGCAATCAAAATACATGTAACTTAGATCATATTTTTGTTGTATTGGAAATTACTGTTCTGTTCTAGATACTGTCTAACTAAAGCAACTTCATGGTTGCTAACAGTAGTATAATACAGGATGTATTTTTGAAAATAAATGCCATTAAAGCATATGAAATATTTCAAGTAAAGGACATTAAATATTTCAAGTGTGTTGTATAGTTGTTTTCCTTTTAATTATCTTGAAATTAAATACATGTAATCAGTGCAGCAGACTGTGCAAGTTCCTGTATACCATGTGACTATATGACAAATAGCATACCTCATCCCTCTCCTTCCCTGTTTTGCCATTCATAACTGTATGCCATTAGTACGATTGTATGATTCATGTCTTAAAATAGACAGGGCAGCACACAGCTCTCATACATCTAAATAGTCATATTGTTGATTTTGATGAACTTCAGTGGAAAGGAACAGTATGTTTTTCTTTGTACTTCCACTTAGCCACTTGATAATACACCTGTAAACATGGATGAAACATTTCTTTTCTTGTCACAATTCTTGTCTTGTAGCCATTGCCAATTATGTTTTTCTCTTCCGCAGGCTGCTCTGACTCTTCCACAGAGACCACTTCTTCATTGTTCTACTGTGATTCCTGTTGTGGCTCTGACATTAAAGTTTATTATGCACCTTTTCAGGCTTAAGGATTCATGGTGCTTTCTTCCCTGGATGTTGTTCATATCCTGGACTTCTCATCACGTCCGTGACGGGATTCGTCATGGTCTCTGGATCTGCCCATTTGGAAAAACTCCTCCTTTGCCATATTGGCTGTATGTGGCGATTACAGCATCATTACCTCATCTATGTTCATTTATTATGTATTTAACAGGCACTAGAGAATTAATGTCTATAAAACATGGAATCCGCATTGATGTGTAAGAATGATGGCTCTTAAAGGTTGTTTGTATTAGCACTTGAAATAAGCTGTCTGTTTATCACTGAAGTGGTTTCCTTATGTTTCCTATGACTTCTGAGTTAGGCATTTTAAGCCAGTGGAGCCAGTTAAAGCTCCTGTGTCAATTCCTTGTGGTCACAGAAACCTATTTAATGAATGGTAATAATTTTATATCTATACAGTCCCCTTATAAAATATGTGGTCTTCCATTATAGTTCATGCATAGCTAGCTGATTTATAAAGTACTTAGTCTCTCTCTGTAGTAATTACATTACATTTTACTGTCATGGTGCCATTCATCTGATCACCATTCACTTTAGATTTGTATTCTGTATTTAGATACCACTTTTCATCTAAATAGCATTTGTATAGTACTTTATAAATGTAAAGTACTATATAATTGCTAAATATTAGTGAGAATTTAGTTGTGTATGGCACTTCTAAAAAATATCAGTTATCCTTTTGAATTTATTTGTTTTCCTGCTGGACTCTTCTATTCAACTGTTTTAAAAGAAATGCTGTTTGTGTTTCACAACGTGCAACTGTATACCTGCACCTCTTCGAACACTGCTATCATACAGTGTTTCTACTAAATTCTATTCCTCTGTAGTTGCTTGGTACTCAATTTACAGATAATTACTAGCTATTATTTGTGATAGGAGAAGGCAGTTCGGTTACAGTATTATGTGTGTTGGCCAAATTGTTTAATTTTAAAAGTATAGTAATTATGAATATTATTTAATTTGGAACTAAGGAATTTTAGTAAATATTTAAGGATTGTGCAAAGGCAAACTTATTTATTACAGTAAAACATAAGCTTTACAGAAGATTCAGGAAGATACAGGAAAATAAAAATTGCTCAAAATGTGAGTTTGCTTAAAGATCTTACTATTTTACTCATAAACAGCATTTTCCATTAAATGCAATATTATCCTTATTATTGTAAAATAAAATGCATTATTTGGAAATAGAAATTTCCTCATAAATAAATTCCTTAAGGAAAAATGTTATGTTGCAGGTTCATAACATAGTCATTTGCACTGTGGACTGTTCAAAGTAACAGTTTTCATTTACAGAAATTTCTCAGAAAAAGTCCCAAAGTAAAAATTAAGATCTTGTCTAGTTTACAGTGTACACGCTGAGAAATGTCTATTAATGTTAATTTTTTATTCATTGAACTCCATTGCCCATTAAGGAGATGGGGCCTTAATTACTGCAGTTTGTGATGAATAGCTGCCAAAAGGGATTATTTTTATGGAAGAATATATATAGGGTAGCATGTGCTGAACTTAAGTTTTCAAAGGGTGCAAAGATTAGGTGATATGTTCATACTACATTTACACTAGTAAATGTATATTAATTTAAAGTACAAAAAAATTACAGAAAATATTAACTGGGACAGCTGGCTTAATGGGTACCAGAGACCTTCTATGGCTGCAAAGTGCTAAAGGCTCTCTGCAGCATACTAAGCTAATTACAGGAAGTGTTTCACCCTTTTAAAATGTGCCTTCCCACAAAAAGAATAGTCTCTGTCCGATTTGTTCTTCATGTTGGAAATGTATGCTTATGGAAACTTGTCTGACAGTACAGGGGGCCTGTTTAGCCTTTATTATAAACTGAATAAAAGTTTTTTTCTTGGAAAGAAGATTGGAAAAGCAGAACATTCCTTAAAGGATTATCCTCATACTGTGGATTTTTGTCTTTTATAGTATGTAAAAGTTTCCCAGAAACAACATCAGAAAAGTCTTGCTTTAGAGCCCTCAGAGCAGGAACTGTCTTTTATCCAAAGGCATGATAGTTTAGTAGAGGAGGGGCGTTGCTCGTTCATTTACTTCTAACCTGTAGTTTAAACTATAGGCTATGAAATGCCAATAATGAATATATTTTGTGCAAGAAGTGAACACTTAAATCTGTGTGGAAAATTTTCTGTATTCTTGTTTCATGGTATAATATTTGTATCATTTTGTGCTTTATCCAGATTTGTTGCAAAGGGAAATGCATATAGGAACAAAGCGGAGAATTACACTTTCTCATTTTTAGATTGTAGCTGTAGCTTTTTTTGGTAACTATATGTCCACCAACAGTCCTTAAGATTGGTACTGTACTTTTCTAGCTATGTCTAAGGATCAGTTAATGGGTACATCTTCAGTAGTTTAAAAACATTTATTTTCATTCTCTGTATTTCTAGTGATTTTTGTGGGGTTTTTTACAATAATTTTTAGCTGTATTTCAAAATACTATTTTTCTGCTCATGTTCTTATACCAGTGCTACCACACCAATAGGTGAACACCACTGAGAAATCTAGCAAGCACTTGTGACACATGACTGCTTTCTCTCTCCCTCCAAACAGACATGGCAGTCTCACACCTCTTCCTGACATTTAGGCAACTTTAGCTCAAGCCATTGACAACTTTTCAAGGTAAACTGACACGTTGCATGTAATGCTGTAATTTGTGGGTAGCTGGATTAGAGAACAAAGGAGAAGTTAAATATTTGTTTCAGCCCATGTTACCTTGGAGATACACCTGCCTATTACGAATGAATTGCCTAACAATTCCTTACCAGTATTTCATGTAGATTTGGAATTCATTGATATTTCCAACTATGCATTGATACCTGCTACATGTAGCAAAACCATGGCAAAAATAAACAAAGATAGTAAAAATATCATGAATTTGTGCTTTACTGCATGCATTACAATGAAGAGTAAATGTGAAGTACAAAAAGCATGTGAATTACACAAAAAATTGTTAATAAACTCAAGGTAATAATTTTGTGCAGTGTATGGTAATATCACTAAAATATTAGTTATTTCAAATGTTTCATTTACTATGCTAAACTTTTTCCCTGTATTTTCAAGTTGTAGTTACAAAGTTGAAGAAAGTGTGGGGGGTTTCTGACTGACTTTTTTGCTAGAACTGTGCTGCTTTTTCCCCTGCTTTAATGGATTGCTGTCATAAAAAGTAGGTACTAATAATTGCCAAGTTAAAAGAAAAATGTTGGGCTGTTTCTCCTCCCCAGTTCTCTAGTAATAAGATAAAATTTCTCCTAATTCCCTAGTGGCCTTAACAGAAAGAGTGAACACATTTCCTGTCGGTTTATATTCTAGTTTAAAAGGTAATCTGTATTTTCACGACTACTGGTACCGCTTTTTTCTACAGTGAAGTATATCATATCATGTGCCTTTAATTGGTTATTGATAAGTGAATTATTCATAATTGATGCCATGCTCCAAAGAAAATGCTGATGAGTTTGAATTAAACTGAAATAATTTTAACAGCCAGGCCATTGGTATTAGCTTATTATCAGAAGAACATTTCCCTTGCTAATGGAAATAAAGTTGCAGAAAGAGAGAGAGAGGGAAGGGGTTAAAACTCAGCCTAAAGGAAATGTTAGTACATAGTTAATTTTGAACACATATATTTTTATTCCATCAGCTGTTGTCAGTATGAAGCTAAATGATGAAATGCACCAGAAGAGTACATTTCTGTTTAAGTAATTGAGCCACTCTAAATTTTGTCAATTGTGCAAATTTATTCAGGGCAGAAGAAGTTTTGTATTGCAAGTGTTACACATCATGGGCTTTGATCAGCTGGTAATTTTGAGTCCACAAACTAGGTTTTGTTTCCCTGCTACAGGCAGACTTTGCATTGAAACGAATAGCTGTCAGGTTAAAGTACCCTTTGCATCCATTACAGAAAAAACAGTACTAACACTTTTCCTCAAAATAATAAATTGACGCCTTCAGTTCTTTCTTAAAATTCCCAAAATTTTACGCCCTCTACATTGAATTACAAATTTGAATGCTGTTTTGTAGAACTGTTTTCTGTTACTTATAACATAAACCCACTATTAAAGATAAATAGTACTTGTATTTATATATATGTGTGTATCACGCACTGATGTTTCCTTCTATGTTCATATAATCATTTTCCATTTGCTTAACCTAATTTTTTATTGAATTTTCCTGGGATAAGGAGGAGTGTTCATCTCAATGACTAGGAAACCCAGGTGTGCTACTACTTAGCAAAAACATTTTAATGCAGTGTTAAGGAAATCTTTGGAATATTGAAAATTAGAAAACAAATGATACTGTATTCCTTTTGGTGGAAATTATAAGTAGATTTCTAGGCAGTTTGTAAAAACAGATTTGTTTAATGAAAACTAATTGAAAACATTTGTATTAGTAAATATGTGTGAACAATCTGTGTGAAAATGGTTTTGTATAATGAAACTGTTGCAGGAGTAATTGACCGAGTCAGGCTGTATGCTGTTGCCATATCCACCACAGAAACAATTCCTGTGTCCAAGAAATGTTACTAATGTCCCTGGAGTCTTCCTCGTGTTGCCAAGGGAGTTGAATCTTACCTTGATCTTAGTTGTTTTTCTCCTTAAAAATTGCGTAACATTGAGTAAGCGTTCCTGGACTGGTGTGGGGTAGTTCCCTTGATGTGCTTGCTGTCCACTCCTTCAGAACAATTTTTACAGATGAGCCAAAGAAGCTGATAGCTGTGAGTTCTGGTACGGGAACTATGGTAAAGAAATGAAACTAAGGATAGCAGGCATAACAATGGTATAAGGAATTTACAAGGTTATAATGCTGCCAGCTTCACTTTCGCATTCAAATTAAATTACTGATAGTCAAACAAAACCAACTTCTTTTTATATATTTCTGCCAACAATTTAGAAGCAAATTTTGTGATGACTGTTCTAAAAATACAGTGTTTCTGGGCCAAATGAACACTGTAAGATTCAAATAATAAGGCTTTATATTTTAAACAAAATCATTTATGTCTTTTTGTTCATTTAACTGTATGTAATGTACAGACACAAGCACCCAATTACTTCCTAGTCTTGCTGTGGAAGCATGATTGGGGCTTGGGGAGTTTTGATGTGGAATACTCTAGCTAGCAAAACCTTTTAGGACAAGTAACTTTTGTTTCATTAGTCCCTCGAGAGATAGAGCTTCCCTTCTTCTAGACAAGTTTTGTTAATGTGAAAGTTTGAGTGATCTGCCAGCATCTTTTGGGTGAATGTTCTGTATGCCTTGTACATCAAACACAAATAAGCAAAGCAAATGCACTTACAACTTCATATCATAAAAACATATGCACATGATTTATTTATAAATTTTTCCCCAAAGTAAAAACAATTTAATATGCTCTTGCATCATGCACCTTGGCTTTACATGTCTATGTAAATGTTGACCAAGTGGTATTTCTAGTAATTTTACATGGCTACAGAGACAGCAGTGTTTCATGCACTCTCCTGGTGCTTGACTTACCTCAGGTTGGGTGAAAAGTATGCTTCTGCTTCAGTGTACCTGACCCACATGCCTCAGCTGGGTTCAGTAGACTAAATGGTAGACACCTATCTCAGCAAACCATCCCTTTATATTCAGTGTGTAGCTAGTCGGTCTGTTCAATGGTGCTTAAAATGTGATTTATCTCTTCCTAAAAAAAGATGTCTACTTCTGGTGTACTGAATTGCATTCTAGTCACCACAGACTGTACTGACTAGATGATAGCTGACTAAAATTGGGATTGTAGATGGGTTTGTCTTCCTGTCATTCACTGTGATTTCCTATTGCTAGAGAAGGAAACCATCTCTTCCAGGAGTATTTTATCCAGGAGATTCTTTGACATGTAGCAAAACATGACAGAGGAAACAACTAAAGAGAGTTCTCATAAGGCACTTAACATCACTTCTAGACTGACATATTTCAGTAGGGGGATGATCAGCTTTTTAAAATAAATTGTAACTTTTAAAATGCAGAACAAACATTTACTGCAAAATTAGACTATTTTCTTTCTCAGAATCAAAATCTGTCCAAAGCCAGGACTTTCTCTTTAAAAGATTAACAATTGCAGTTAGTATATTTATTGTGGCTGAAATTTTCAGTGCTAAGTCTTTGCTTCAGTTTACATTTCTTTGAAAAAAATAATTTGCTCTAGCTCCAGTATATGGGACTTGGACTAGGCACAGGAAATTTGTTAAAAGATTGCACTTCTTTCTCCCTTGAAAGTTGACTTAGAAGAGGATCTACTTGAGTATCCTACAGTGAAGCTTCTACTAGGTACTGTCAGTCTCTCTTAATGGCAATCTATAAAAGCTGAGCACCCGTTACTGTCATGATAAATATTTATTGCAGTTAGAAACCTCTGATACTACTCTCCAGCACTACAAAGGACATGTGGGTTGTACTTGCTGCTGCCATCTGCACACTCAGTGCAAAGGCTGACTGCTGCAGTATTAGTTAAGGAAAACCATGCCCCCAGTATGTGGTGTATGGGGCTCTATGCTTCAGCAGTTTCCGTGGGTGTTAAAACCTGCTTTTGTTAAAATCCTGAGTTTTAAAAAAAGAGGGGTTTTTCCCAATGAATTTATGCCACTGAAAGTCTTTTTGAATGATCAAATTTCTTGAAAACTCATTTCAGATAAGAAAACCAGTTTGGCTGTGACTTGATTTACAAGAAAGTATATTCTTGCTGTCCATTTCAAAGGGATGAATGTTGGCACATTTCTTTGGTTCTCTGTTGCCTGGATTAGCTCTGCAAAATAGGCAGTGTCATCTTAGTCATCAAGAGTGTGAGCATTTTCCCTCTTTATAGTGAACAGATAAAAAGGTTTGGAAACTTTGAGTACAACTTTTTTGCTTTTGGCACACATTCACAAACATTCACCTTCATGGTTACGAAAGGTATTCAGTGAAAGATGGAAGATGCTTCCGACTAGGCATACACTGAGCATTTCATCAGAATCTGTCCAAACTGCTTACACAATTTGATGCCTCTCCTCTGGAAGAAAGTAACTGATAGCATAAAATAGGCTATTGAAAAACAAAGCATTGAAGACAGAGTTGCTTTGCTCTATGTTTTTTCTTTATCTGGTTATTCTACCTCCCTGGCCTGCAGAAGGACTGGCCTTTTAGCGAGTTTGTTCACGTTGCCACATAGTGTACACATACTCTAAGCTTACATGAAAGGTTTCAAGTGCACAGGTGAAGGTGACTTGCATGATTATAGCAGAATGCCCCATTTCCGAGTTGTTAATGGTATGTGATACTGACCCAGGGAGGAAGTATCTCTCAAAAGGAGTAGTACTGGTTGAAGATAGAGAACACGCTATTTCCCTGGTGCTGGTGATATTTCCTTATGCCAGGATATCACTCCAGTTTCCCTGGCAGGAGTTACTTTATTGATTGAGATGAAAGCTTTAGTTTTCAGCTGAGATTCCAGCTTATTTGGCACACTGATATAATTACATCTACAGAGGTAACAAACATTGATTTTCTCTGTGTAATGAGAACAGCTTCTGCTGAAATTTTCCAAGTTTGTCCTATATACAGACTTGGGGAAAAAAAATGCAGCAGAATACTTTGTGTTGAAGACGTTGTTTGAAAACACTCCCCTGTCATGTTTACAAAAGGTATTTGCTATTTCTGCTTACTTTCTATCCCAAAGTAACCCATACTTGCAGGCCTTTGGGAATAATTGAATAGTCTACTTCATGGAGAAGGAAAGCACTTGCAGAGGTACATACAGGAAAAAATGGTTTACCAACCTTCTGGAGGAGGTAACTGCTAGGCCTGCAAAATAAAACAGTTGAACAGAGGTGTTCTGTGACATGCATAAAATACATTTTAACGCTATCGAATGTTGTATCCCTTCATAATTTATCAAAGTGAAACTTCTTAACTGACACTTGTTTTCTTACCTCCAGTATTCCAATCTCCATGACTCTCCCAGTGGTAGCATTTCACATTTATCTCCAAAGTGCTTTATAAGCATTACCCAATCTAACTAGGTCCCTAATTAGTTTACAGGAAAGAAAAAAAACCCCAACTTTTATTGTCTTATGTAAACAAGTGGGAAAGCTGGGCCAGATAAGTGTGTTCAAAGATAAATTCTTCAAAGCTGAAGAAGTAGAGCTGACTGGAGAATGTTAGGATGAAATGTAGTTTTTCAAGAAAAAGACTGCTCTAGAGAGGAGCTCGTTTCATACTCTGTATTTACTAGCTCAGAGTGTCATGGTTAAATTATATGTATCAGTCACTTCTTGCTGGCTGACCTAACATGATGAAATAGGTTGGGTTTTAAAAGTACAAAAAGAGAGCAGATTATTGCAAACAACTTTCCAACACCAGGAAACAGGTTTTGGAATAGTGATGAGGAACTAAGATACCAAATTCACTTGCCAAAGTAAATCACCTCCCTGCCCCAAGTTAGTCAATAAATACAAATGTGCAGGACTCTTCTTCCATCCAAGTATTTGATGGAATTTGAAAAAAAGGCAGTGGGGAGAGAGTTTGCATAATGTCCTCTGGAGGGCATGGCACCAACCCCTGGGAAGGACAGTCAGCACTTACTGCAAAGGTTTGTCTCTTATTAATTTGTTTTTTATTGCAACCCAAAGACTGGATCCCTGAAGGAGTAGACAAACCAGGGTGGCCGATCTTTAACTGTCAACATACAGTCAGTGGTACCTGAATGTAGACGAGATGAAACAAAAGGGAATATTTACTTGCCCAACTTTGAGTGGTTAATGTAACGTAAAAGAGATTTGAGTGCAAATTTGTTCCTCTGTATTTTCCTGGATCGAATTTTACTCTGTTACATCTGTGCAGCCTCAATCTATTAGCTGAGAAATGAGCATGGTTCACTGTGCAAGTTTCATAGTGTAACCTTTATTGCAAATGAGGACTATTTGGTGACCACATTACTTTAAGTGGAATTCAAAAGAAAAGCAGGCCAAATCCAGCAACCAAAGCTCTTTCCAGTATTAGTGAGTGAGAACTGCAGAAGTAGGCATATTCTTAACAATATTCTTATTAATAATTTATTTGTTCTTGGTAGTGCGGAAAGGTTTCAGTCACTCATTATGTTAGCTGTTGTGTAACAGTAAGACAGTCCCTGCCCAAGTAGTCTTACAATAGAAATAATCTATTTTATATCATGTAGATAACATGTAACTATAAAAATATGAAAATAGAGGAAGTGATTCTGATCTTGTTTAACTTCAAGTAACAGACTTTATAAATGCAAATTAGAACTAAAGATGCAAATTACTACTTTTTTCAAAATATTGGCATTTCCCATACCCCTTGGACTTGTGAAACTCATGCATCTGGTATTCCAAAAAGAGAGCTGCCAAGAATAGCCCTATGCTGTTTTTTTTTTAATTCTCTTTGAAAAAAAATTCTTAAGTAGATTTTCCACAGATAGTGACATCATGGAGGAGGACAGGGAGGATCTATATCCAACTCATGCATCATTTTACTGTTCAGAAATTTAGTATATATGTCTCCCATTGTTGGTAAAATACGGCCTTTTTCAAAAGCAGGGCATATCAGATTTTCAACAAATAAGGCAGTAGAAATTAGCCCAGCTGCAGTCCTGCCTACCGTGTTTCATCATAACACATGACTGAGTTGTATACTGAAGTTCCTTTGTACCCCTCTGGGAAAAAGGAACTAAAAAAACCAAAAATGCATAGGGAAGAAGCTGTTCTGAATGATCCTTACATGGTGAGTTTCCCCACTTTTGCCAAGCCACCTGGCAGCTCCTGAAACAGGATGGACGTTGATAGGAAATTTACGCAAGGACCCTGTGTGAAAACACACCCCTCTTCCTTCGCGGTCAGTGGGCTGCGGGGCCTGTTCAGAAAGGAAAGATCCTTCGTTAGAGCCACTCTCTTTCTTCTTAGGTTGTGGTTTAACCCCAGCCAGCAACTACACACAGCCGCTCACTCCCTCCCTCCCACCAGCAGGATGGGGGAGAGAATTGGAAAAAAAAAAGTAAAACTCGTGGGTTGAGATAAAGATGGTTTAATAGGTAAAGCGAAAGCTGCATGCACAAGCAAAGCAAACCAAGGAATTCATTCACCACTTCCCATGGGCAGGCAGACGTTCGGCCGTCTCCAGGAAAGCAGGGCTCCATCACGCATAACCATTACTTGGGAACACAAACGCCATCACTCTGAATGTCCCCCCTTCCTTCTTCTTCCCCCAGCTCTGTATGCTGAGCATGATGTCCTATGGTCTGGAATACCCCTCTGGTCAGTCGGGGTCAGCTGTCCCAGCTGTGTCCCCTCCCAACTCCTTGTGCACCCCCAGCCTGCTCGCTGGTGGGGTGGGGTGAGGAGCAGAAACGGCCTTGACTCTGTGTAAGTACTGCTAAGCAGTAACAAAAATACCTCTGTATTACCAACACTGGTTTTAGCACAAATCCAAAACATGGCCCCATACTAGCTACTATGAAGAAAATTAACTCTACCCCAGCCAAAACCAGCACAGCAGGCTATAAGAAGCGTAAAAGAAGTCTTGAAGTCTGTTTCGCCTTCCCCAGCTTCCGTATGTATGCTGGGCATAAAGAAAATGTGACTTCAACTCTGTGAATGAAAAACCAAGTATACTATGTGAGACTAGCCTCAGAGCTGTGAGGGGACTACCTGTTACCTGGCAGATGTGAGATCATGTGAAATTGTATAAAAATCTCAGTGCTAGCTGAATAATGAAAATGTAACGCATGGGCATGATAGTTTATAGGACAAAATTTAATTTCCTGGTATAAACAAGGGCAGCAAGAGATCATAGTTCAGGGTTAATAATGACTTCACAAGCCACTGTAACAGTCAATGGATTTGCGTCAGGAAAGAGGGAGAATCATGTTTGTTCCCTGTAAAATTGGTGCAAGGCTGTTGATCCTCATGCATTGATGTAATGTGCTACATGTACTCCACGCAGCCTTGTGTTAGTATAACCTCGTGCAGCGGTTATGTTTGCGCTTGTCCCTGTGTAAGTCTCTTGTGACCATAAACATGTTTTCAGCCAAAGTGTAAGACCAGAACATTTGTATATGTATTTATGTTGGTAGAAAAGAGCACCAACCTTTTTTTTAAATTTAATTTAATGAGTTTCCATCGAACATTTGTCTCGTTTTGCTATCCCACTATACGTACAATGTTGTATTTGAAAAGATAGGGAGATCAGAACAGATGCTCAGAATACACATTGTCCTGAAAGCCAACTTCAAGCTTTTTAAAACGCAGGAGAAGCAGGTTAGAAAGAAAGCATCATGCTGAACCAGACCACTGATCTGTGTAGTCAGATATTGCCCCTGTAGGGCATGAGCTTTCATGGATTACATGTTTGTGACTAGACCTTCTGTCCATCCCCCATTTTGCTTTTTAGCTTTTGGAATCAAAATAACAGACTCACTTCCTCATTCAAAAAGTCAGTTTTAAAGCCTAGGACAAAAAAATCCATCCAAAACTTAGGGGAACCTAGTCTTTGGCACTCAACTTTGTCATGAGAAGTCTTTTGGGAGGCAGATTTGGGAAGAGACTGTGTGGACAACTGATGTAAACATCACATTTCTCTGTTGGTTTGTAAGAATGACTAAGCTATGTAGTCAAGAAAATATTTTTAGTTTTTAAATAATAAAGAAGCATGCAGAATTACTGGTCTTTGTGCTATTAAGAAACACAAATCCCAATGTACTTATTTCCTGCTTGTGTATCTCAGCATCAGGTTTTCTCCTGAGCCAGCCAACCATGGAAAACATCTGCCATTCTTTCTCTTCAGCACCTGCAGATCCTCTCAGCACACTTCTTGTGGTCCTCCTCTAAATTATGACTGATGTTTTAAAAACAGAGATTGAGAAGGGAAGGGTCTTCAGTTTCTCCTTTTGCTTACTTCCTCAGTGAATTACGTCCTTTTTCTAAAGCTGCATAATAGTATGTCAACTTTTAAATGTCATATTGAAGATATGGAAAGGGTTATAATTTGGCTATCTCAAATGATGGGAACACACCATTGGAAGCCAAGCTTTCCAGTTCACCAGCAATAAGGTACTCTTTGGCAGTCTTGAAGAAAGTTCTTGAGGTGAATCATGGGGCTCTGCTTAGGGGTGACTTCCCAGAATGGTTCAACATCTGCAATGTGATGCTAACACAGCTTTCTATCAAATGGTACTCCTTGCTTCTTCACTAATAGGTTTCTGGGTGTCTGCCTCTCATTCTCTAGCCTGTAGCATTTTCACACCCATCTTTCCTGCAGTCTCTGTTTCTTGCCTTCACAGAGGAACGGAGTCACAGAACTTTACCAGCCTCAATTTTCCTCTTAGTTCTCACTTCAGAGACATTTTCACTTCTCTTTTGAATGCCAATTCAGCTTCTCGTCTCTGTTAGCACCTGTGCTGCAGCATCCTCTCCTCCTCTTGTGGTTCGGCCTCCAAAGCACTGCCCTGTGAGGAACAATCCCTTTTGCTGTGTACTAGTGGCAAGGGCTTTCTCTGTGCTGTTTCCATTGGTGATGATAGCTACTACCACAGTAATAGCTAAAATCCAGTAAAAGCACCTCCAGGTAAAATGCCTGGCTCTTGGCTGGGGGTGGGTGGATGGGTGGGTTGGGTGGGGGTGGTGGCGCAGGTGCTTCAGATGGAATCAAAATACCCATAATGAAAATTTTATTGAAATGCCCAGTAGAAAATACTAGGTATTTCTCTGCAATTTTGGCACTGCAGCCAGACCTGGCACCTTTCTCTTCTTTGTGTGTAACACCCAAAAACTCTTCTTCAGGATGAAAATCTACATTCTTCCAAAGAACTCAACTTTCATCCTGTTCTATTGTAATGTAATGGTCAGGGAGTGGGAAGTCCATGCCCTAAGTGCCGTAAGAGCCAGGCAAGAGCACTGGCTGGGACAAGCCTTTCAACTCCTCCTGCAAGGGCTACAACTCTGTGCAGCAGAGAGTGCAAGAGTCCTGGGGAGGCTGAGCTCAGCAGGAGTGCGAGAGCATTATCTGTTTGTGGGGACATTCACCTGATGGGAGGGAAATGGGCACTCCAGTCCCTCCTCATGTTTGTTCTCTGTTTTATGTATCAGTAAGATGTAGGACTGAATGTAAATTATACCCCCCCAAGGCTTTAGCTGGCTGTCGCTGTCCAGGGGAGCTTTCCTGAGAAGTGGGTGTATCTATACCCTCCCTCTATGGCAGAGGACTGATTCTGGCTGGCTTGTTTCTTAGCAAGTGCATTAACCATTTAAAATGTTCACAGATCAAGTTTTTCTTCTGGACTCTTCCCTCCCCTGCAAAGGGAACTACCCACAGATAAATTTCTGGTATGCAGAATGCTGAATGAGAGTTATGATGAGAATTTTAAAGTCTGGGGGTTTATTGTAGGCACAGGACCAGCTGATGCAGTCTAGAATAGGGGACATCTGAAGAGGTCACAGTTTGGCATTTTGGTAGCCACACAAACAGTGGGAGACATTTCAAGGAAGTCCAAAGTACAATTGTAAATTATGTCCTCTGTCCATTCATGATTTAAGCCAGCATAAGGAAAAAAATAGATATTTTTTTATTGTGAGTTGATTATTATGATCATTTACAGATTAATAGGAAGTACTGAAGTAACAGATAAACCTATTGCATCTATCAGTATGTCAGAAGCCTTCATCAGATTAAGTCTTCCTGGAGACAGCAATGGTCCAAAGTTGTTTTAACATGAATTATCCTGCTTTAACAAACTGAGTCAGTGGTTTTAGTCTTCTTCAGTAATCAGCATTCCTGTTGCAAAAGAATATGGGGGCAAGGAGTGGGTTGAAGAAGGACAGTTAACTCTTGCCTCTGCTTGAGTAACTGGAGAAAGGTATATATGACTGAAGGCATTATATTACAATGCATATTAACGTAGAAGAAGTTACAATCATTAACCTCTGCTCAAAAATTAAAGCTCAGATCAAAAGAGCTGTCAGTTTTAGCCTTCCCAGCAGTCCTACATTCACAAATAAAAGGTAGAACTTCAAAAAGCATTAAAACAAGGATTCACTTTGTTGCTCAGGATAGAAGAAAGACTACCTACCTTATCATTTGCACTTTCTGCCTGCAGGTTTGCACTTTCATTTGAGTTTCAAATGCAATCCAAGTCAATATGTCAATAAAAGTCTTCACTTTCCTTTAGCTGTACTTGTAACTAATGCCACTGTCAACTATGTCAGTGCAATTCTTGGAAAAGAATTTCTGGCTGACTTGTTCTTCCTTTGTAAGCTGGATGGCTGCCTGCGCATTTGTGTAGAGCCATAGCACAATATTTGCCATTGTTCCCTGGCTTTATTTTTATTTTTAATTTCTCAGTCTCATAAAACAGCGTTGTTCCTTCAGTTTACATTTTGTCCTGATCTAATAGGTTTAGCATTTTCAATTGTTGACATATTATATAGCCTCCATAAAGTGGAAATTATGTTCCGGGTCTGACATGCTCCCCTTTCCCATTGAAGTAAATAGACATTTACTTTATTGTGGACCTATAAATGACACCATGAACTCTGAAGGAACATAAGATGTAAAACATGAGCTCAAACTGAGTAATGTGACTGAAGAAGTAAGTTTTATTCAGTATGCGGTAGCTTGTTGCCAGCAGCAAAGAAACTAATACCTGCGGATATCTGTATTTAATCTGTGTTTTTGAGAGCATAGCATGTGTGTGTCTGAACAACCACCTGGGAACACTTTGGACTTGTCACTGCAGGAACCAGTCTTAAAAAACATGGAGCGCTTTGGTTCTTCCCCCATCCCCATCACTGCTACAGCTCCCCATACTTCATACTCCTACTGTGGTGAGACTTCTGTAATCTGTAAACCTTTAACACTCTATCTGGGGATCCCATGCAAAGCATTTGTCAGAACAAACTTGTTAATTATCTGCAAGGACACAAAGCACCCCATTTTGCAGTGTAAAGCAGACACTGGAATACAAAATCTAATACTGACTGAAGATGTTTCTTTAACTTGTTACTCCAGTAACACCTGTCTCACTGTATTTCGTTTAATCTAGCTTGTTCCTCTTTGTGCTACTTTGAAGGACGTTAATACTGCCAATACTTTTGTTCTTATCTAAGTTTGCATTAATAAAGGTGTTGTGAGCTGTTGTAGCTTTGGTGGTGGTGGTTTAGCTTTTATAACACACATTTTTCACCGTAATTAAATGGTGACAATGAATCAGCTTGTTGATTTTAACATAAATGACTTCCCTGAAATCATACTTTAAACAGCACACATCACTATCTATTACTTTTTCTCCTCTTAACAGTAGACTTTAATTCGAAAGTGTAGTATGCTGCATTTGCCCCATTCTCTTATCCTGGTAGATAACAGTGTCAAGCAGAAACCAAGAGCTATAAAGTAAAACTGTGATAGCCAGAAAGTTTGATTGCGCTATATTAATTTATTATTAGATGGAATTGCAAAACTGATGTTGAGACAGTGTAAGTGTAGATTAAAGTCCTTGAGGTTAGCAATTTCTTCTATCTTGTGTTCTGGAAATTTTGGAATGGTAAGAATGGCTGTAATGAGCCAGAGCAAAGATGAGCTTGGTTGAACAGTCTAGGGACTTCCCAGACTGATTTTTCTAGTTCAGCTCTGGAAGAGGTCAAAGCAGACAGCCTGCACTGCAATGGCAGTGGTGGAGTGCAGCAAAACATGGCAACTGCTTGCTACCCATATAGCCATGGTGTTCAATTCAGACAGAGGCTGCACAGTAATCTTTTGGGGTTTTAGAAGATTTGAACCAGTGAAATTTGAGGAGTTATCTTCCCTAGAGACAGTTTTCCCCATCGCCTGCATGGGTCAGAAAAAGACTTTTCCTATGCCACTCACAGAAGCGTTAGAGAGATTATCTGCTTCCAAATACGCATCTTCCCCCCCCCCCCCGAAAGCTACATGTTTGTTCAGATTGAGTGTTTCTCTGATATCACACAAAATTATTGAAATGGGCTGCACAAACAAGAATCAGGAAAACACTGGAGGGAGATACACCAGCTGCAGTTTCTCTCCATCTGTCTTTCACCAAAAACATTGCAGTGTCTCTTTCATGAGCAACGTGGCTGCTGTATTACCAGTGGGCAAACAGGGAGTAACTGAGTAAGATGTGCTAAATAACACAGCCCTTGCTCAGGCTCCTTACAGGCTGAAAACACATAGGTCAAATGCAAAGCTAGTGCAAGGATAGGGTCTTCTTGAGGTTGTGCCTGTTTGTACTACAGCAGGTTTGGCCCACAATGCTGCATGTTTAGATTTCACAGAGATGATACCTAATAGTAGAGGGTTTTTTTTCTTCTGCCTTAATCCTGCAAATATTTGTTTCTGAAGTATTTCTACCCTCGGCATTTCTGTTGTTGAAGAGCCTCAACAGTGAGGAGGGCTGGGAGGACCCAGCTGTAAGTCAGTACGATCTTGGGGTACTAGGTGAAAAATAGCCTATTTTCCTATCCGGCAAAACACTTAACCACGCATCTACAGGTGAGAAGAGGAATCCCACTGAAGTCCATAGTGCTACACAGGACAGAGCCAACGTCGAGCTGCTGCTCAGGGTGGGGCTTTGAGTCACGTTCATCCCCAGCAGCCAGGAGGTAGGGTCAGGTGTTGGCTCCTGCAGCTCACCGTCTGCTCTGTAGCTGTGCTCCTAGGAGGAATGGATGTGAACTTGGTCACTGTTTTGGCTCTTCTAGCAGTCGCGGTCAGTCAGACATCTGAGAGTAAGTAAAACTGTACTTTATCTACTTCTATACTTTAATCTCCTAAAAGTAAAAGAAAAGAAGACCCCAAGGGGGTCTGCCTGGAACTGTGTCTGCTTGAGCCTTTGCAGCTCTGCATGGGACCACAGATGATAGCTTAAAGGTCTGTGCTGTAGCATGGGAAGATTTAAAAGGTGAAACCTGGCTGTCTTAAACTGCACAGAACAATTGGCATTTGTTTCAGTGGAGTCAGGGCTTCCCCTGAGCATTTCCTCAATGTTTCCACAACAGATGTGGGGACTCTATGATTCTGTAAAATGGCTTAAGCAAGGAAAAGCCAAGTGGGTGGTTTGTCATAGCAAATGTTATCGAGAACATCATAGCTGGGAGATTTTAACTGCTGAAGGTGTAAGACCTTTAAAGCAGTGATTTCCTGAGGGAACACCTAATAAAATGTCACTATTTGTTTAAAGGGATCTCTCTAGTTCAGCTGCAACTTCCTCCTTTCCAAGCTTTTTGAGGGGGAATATGTTTAGAAAATCACTTGGTCTTTTTCCTTCAAAGTTAAATTGCCCTGGATAGCAAAGATTTCAAGAAACTTTTTATGACCAACTTCACATAAACAGATTTTTCTCAGCAGAAAAGTGGTTTTGCATGCAGCTTTGCTCTGTGTTCAATGCAGCATGTCTGGAGGACTCAGGAGATGTAATAACACTTGCTTTTGTCTTCTTGCATTTTCATTAAAATTAAAAAAAATTTCAAAACGTATCAGCCAGTGCTGTGCTTGAATTCTTAGTTTTTCTTTGTAATTCTCTACTGTAAAATAAGCTGTGTTCACAGGGAAGATAAGTCAAATTCTGGAGCACTTCAGCCTTTGAGATGTTCCTTTCTCAAGCTCCACTTACCTCAGTAGGAGTAGGAATTGTGGAGTTCTTTGAGGATTTAGACAATGCATAGACAAAATCTGCCTTAAAATGTTATCCTATTAAAATGGCCACTGCACCTGCTGGTGTGGGAAGGCTCTGCAAATGCTTTTGTATTAGATTTATGATTTGGCCAGTCAGCAAGGTCTTGCACAATAGGACTGGCACGTACATGCGCAGGTCAAAGTAAAGGTTCTCTTAGAACACGTTCTTTTATACTGAACCATCTGGAACAGGGGAAATACCTTTACCACCTAACTTTCCTCATGCAAACATGCTCCATTCTTAGCAACAATATTCAAATCGCAGAACCCACAATAAAAATGGGCAGAACTGAATGTGGCTGTCTGGGTACAGGCACACCCTACCCTGATCTGAAGTAGATTTAAGGTTAACCCTAGCTAGGCTTATGCTTCTTAGGCTGGCCGTTATGCATCCATTAATTTCAGGGTCATGGTACAGATACACAAATAAGATTTGAGCTGGTACATGCACACTTGCAAAAGTTTCCTTTGCGTGTGGATGTGAATTGGTAGCTGTTGACAGAGGCCAGGAAAGCCATCTGGTGGCCAAAATTACACCCAGCCGCATGTAAGAACATGGCTCTGCCAGGCAGTGCCAGAAAATGAGATCAAGATTATTTTGTAGAGTGTGACGGGGATTTTTTTTTTTTTCACCCATAATATAATTCAAAAGACATTTTTGCAATTTCACTTAAAAATACCCCTGGTAGTCTTCCATCATCCCATCTCAGTGCCAGGGATTTACAGAGTGCCACATGCTGGCACATCTGCAGTGAATTGGGCAGCACTGCATGACAGAGTATGCAGCAGGTTGGACAAGGGAACTTATTTCAAAAGTGTTTGTTTGAATTTCAATTTGAGAAGAAAGAAGTTCTCTTTCAGAAGCTCCTACATGTATTTTATCTTGAAGATACGAAGAGAGAAATTTGGTAATTCCTATGCAGTAAAAGGATCCAAAACAAGTGTTGAATGTTACAGGGTAGGAATAACAACTAAATCACACTGTACAGGTGTTCCCAAAGGAGTTAGCTGGAGTTATCCTAGTCAAGTTATTCCAGTAATGCTGGTCTGGTCAAAGTCAGGGTGATCTGTGCAGTGTGGGAGATGGGTTCCCTCTTACCAAATTGTATTGCTTTATAGAAAAAAAAAATAGATTTATGTTCATATGACAGCTTCTTTTTGCATCTTAATGTGCAAGACATTATGTGGTTGTTTTTTGCTAGGAATAGCAGAAATTTCACATTCTGATAAGGCATTGGATACTAGTGTTTGTTTGACCACATCAGTATTACATGTTGTTTTGCCAATTTTCAGCCTGCGTTTCCTTGATGCTCTGTAGTCCAGAGCACCAAGGTTGTTGTATGGGGACAGACAGCTTGCAAACTGATAGTGATTGGATGGACAAAGACCCATTTGAAAACCATGACTTATATGACATACTCATCTGTCTATCTCCAGTCAGCCTTCCAGCCTTGAAAATGTCCATATTAACAGCAGTCCTCATAGCAGAACAGGAAGAGCGTCACTGCATAACTTCATTTGTATTTACTCTTGGCAACAAAATTATATAGTATGATCTATATATTTATATATTATGATTTATACTTTATTTATGGTTATTTCCACCACTTCAGAAGGTATAGCTTAGAATCTTTTCTACCTTGTGTTTTTCTCTTTCTCAGAATTATGCTTTAACTGTGTGTATTACCATGCAGCCAAAATAGTAGGGTGCATTAGAGCATTTTTCAGCATTTGAGTTCCCATCTCATCTACAGCTGCTAAGTAACCTCCCTGTTTTTACAAAGGACAGCTATGCTACATTTGCCAAGGATTCTAGCATACTGCTTTGTTCACCAGTCAACCAGGATCAGAGCCCTCTGCATAATGATATAGTTAGTGACTTGCTTTAGGTTAAGATGAAAAGGCCTGCTTTGAGGTACTGAACCTTAAAATAGGCTCAAGTTTGTTTTAGATGAGAGGAACATTTTCTTGCAGCTTCAAGAGCAAAGGAGTGCTAAATAAGCTGCCTTAAATATAAAGTGTAGGTGATGTAATAGTAAACTTCCTTCCAAGGGCAGAGGCTGGATTCTACGTTCACAAGCCAAGAACGCTGGATTGAGAGCTGAAACTTGTCTATAGAAATGGCTGTATTGAGACCAGAGCATTTCAGTACATATTATGTTCTGACTAAGCAAGACATTAGTCCGATTAATCAATGCAAAGGGTTTTTTTTCCAGATGTACAAAGCCTACTTTGTAACCACAAAAGAATTCCATTAGGAAACACTAATGCCTGCTGCTAATAGCCCCAGGTGTGCCAAAGTTGTGCAATCGGTGCAGAGCTGCATCAGTTCATGGTGAACTTGAGGCGCATTAGCAGTAGGGCTAACATTTCAGCATAGGTACAGAAAGTGCCTCAGGTTTATGGATCTCACTGTGCAAAAGAAGCTGTGCCTCAGACCACACAGTGTGTTGGGGGAACCCATTCTGCTTAGTTACTATATGCACCTTTGCTGGGCTCCCTCTGTGTAAGTCCAAGAACCATCTTTCTGGTTTTGTGGTTACAGAAAAGAACACCTACAGCATGGCCTTTTACTTAGCAGCCCATGGCTCACATCCAGTTCACAAAGGTCAGCTAAGTGCTCTGCCAGCAGCACTGACAGGCTCCTCTGTGCTGCCAGCAGGATTCAGGAGGGACCACCAAAGGCCAGGTCAAAACACTTAACTGCTGAAGTGAAACCTGTCAGGAAAAGAGCTGCACAAGGCCTGCCTAAGGCAGCTGGGTGGAGTCCGGAGCAGAGAGAAATGGACACAGGGATCAAAAATGCCTTTTCCACTGTTCTCACCTAAAGCCCAGCTTTTCCTATTGTGTTTAGTCAAAAGAGGCCAAAATGAAACCAAGCATAGTTAAGAGCAAGCACAGGGGTGGGGAATGCAATGGCTCCATCAGTTCCCATCTATTTCCATGTGGCTTCATCTCCTCCTTCCTATCTGCCCCCCCCTTCATGAGGCAAAGACCTGCCCTGACATGTTAAATTTTCTACAGAAGCACCTGACTGAACCAATGACTGCTGTGTTTCTCCTTGCCAGTGGTCTGCCCTACACATACTGAGACATTAACCCAGCCCTACCTGCCTAAAATCTGCAGCCAGAGAGCAGCAGAACAGCCTCCAGCTACTCCCACTGTATGCCAGAGGAGGGCTCTTCATCAGGCACTAGAGTTTTCCTAAATGGGTGGGTAAATCGAAGAATACAAGCTCAAAACTGAAGAAGGAGGGAAATGTTCTTTGCTGCCCCAGAAACTGAGCAGGCAGCAATAATGGCTTTCTATGTCTCTTGCCTGAACCCTAGATGACATGGCCTTCCTCAGCTGTTTAACATGTGGCTCTCAAGTTTGAGAATGATGATGAAAAAAGCAAAGCAGAAAGGATGAGAAAAGTTTCTGTGGACTGAGTTTGGCCAGGCAGCTGACAGGAAACGGAAAAAGAAACTTTCAGCAGTCAGAGAGTTGATACTGATCAACAGAAGTGTAAAGCCAGATATAATGAGCAGTACTCACGGAGGTCTTGTTCCGTCAGAGCCGTTGTTTTCACCGTCCTTCATTCTCTAGCACTCCAATCACGTCAATTCAAACTCACCAAGTCTCACAGACTTTGGGGATCTTTTCCATTTAGAAGCAACATTTTACTAAAAAAGCTTCTAACAGGTCTAGCTGAATGCAGGTGAAAACAGTAATCTCTAGTTGCCAACTACTTTTGATCCTTTCAGCCTTAAGAAAGTGACTCACTACTGTGCCACCAAGATTTGACAGGCTTCCAAGGAAACAAACCACCGTGGGAAGTTTAAATTAAGTTCTTGTGCCACATTCCTTGAACAACAAGCACTGTTTCAAAATAATTCAGAATTTCAGGGATTTTCTTTCTTTTAAGAAAAAAATCAATTGGGTTTTTTTCAAATGTGCTAAAAAATTTATTCTCACTAGAAAGGCAAAGCTTTCTTTTCTCTCCACCTCTTTTGAAATTGATAAAGCTATACATAGCATGTTAAATAAATCCAGTATAATTAAAAGATCAGCACTATTCTATCCCACAAGCCACATGCATCTGAAAAGAAGGTCCTTTTTAGACATCCTTGAGAGAAAAGGTGTGGTGAGTGAAGGTATTTTTCCAGTTAATATTTTGCTTGCCCTCTGCAGGGGTGTTTAAGTTGCTCCAGTGGACTTTTCTGCAAGATTGAAGTATTTAGATACCAGCCAAAAATATGAAACAAAACCTTTAAAAAGCAATAGGTCTTTCCCTGGTGAGAGTTCACAGGGAATGAATACCAAAACAGATAACACCACCTGCTGAAATAATGACAGAGCAATTCCAGAGTGGACCTGTCTTAAGATCCATTGCTGAGCTTGTTGGCCCTTTCAGCAGCTCTTTTAGCTTTCTGGTTAGAGAGGCTTAATGTCAGACAACAGGCCTAAAAAATTTTTGGATAAGCAGCTATGGATTTCTGATTGTGCCGTTGAGCCATAGAGACAAATGAAATGGGCAGCACTGAAAAAATCTCTTTGACTGATAAACGGCACCCAAAAGGCGATGCCAACATCCTTGTGGAAAACCACAGTTCTTCCCTTTTAACCACTGTTTAGACCAATGATTACTACCAAGCCTGATCTAATTGCTGAAACCACAAACAGCGTCTGGTATTGGGTTGGGCTGAAATGATTAGCTTTGCTTATTACCTCCTGGTTCCTTTGCACTTGTGGGATTAGAACGCAGTTACGGTAATAATGGACTGGGCAACAGAGCTGCAGGATGGCTCAGTGCTCCAGGAGAGCAGCACCCCCTCTCCTGGGGCTCTGGGGAAATACAGGAATTCCTTGGCTCACTGCCCTGATTGTTCTTCACACTCAGGAAAAAAAAAAACAAACCCAAAAAACGCCTTTAAAACTGACTCCCATGTAAAAAGGTACCAGTTATCACAAGTGCCTCTGTCAACACAAGGTTGCTGATGACACTTTCATGTTGTCTGATGAAAAGACCCTGATGCCATGTATTCATCTGTGATTCAAAGATAATTGATTTCTATTTTCCATATTGTAGCTGTACTTTCATGCACAGAACAACAACAAAAAAATTATTTTAAAGTGACACCTTTTTTTCATCAAAAAACAGTGCAGATAAGAATTCTTCACAGCAAACACCCATACAAACCTATGAAAGCAAGATAGCCTCCACAGGCACACACCTCCAATAAAAACTTACTAGCAGGCTCTCAATCTCCATAAGAAATGCTTCTGACTCTTTAGCAAGAGCATAAGGACCACCTCATTCACATTTTATACAAAATTTCAATCTGCTTTCTGTTGGTGTATTCACCAGTTTCACATGCAGTCTGTTGCACAGTCTCATGTTGAGAGGCACGCCTTTTTGTAGAGCTGCATGAGTTAGATGTCAGTGGCTTAATCCTCCAATTCAAAGATTGAGCATCAGGTAATTGAATTTACTCTAAAACTAGTAGTCTAGTTATATAAGTGGTATCTAAAGCTGCAGTTATAAACAAGTTTCTGAAAAATGCAATTCCTGTTGGCTAAGTTCTTTGCAAAAGGGCAGTCTGTCATGAGTGGCCAGTGAGATACCCATAAGCCCACCTGGATGCATCAAGAATTTTACTTTATTTTCCTTATATGAGCTTGTGTATATTTTTCCTTATAAAACTATAAAAGTACATCAATAAAAAATTCTTAATTTTCAGTTATAAAGTGTACAAATGACAAACATGGTGCTATATAGTGCACTATAAAGTGCAATACAGATGGTTCAGATCTGAGGATCAAAGCGAGTGAGGCTTCTGAGTACATAAAGTGGGATGAGGGCAAGAGATGGTAGCTGGGCACCAGAGAAACCAACTGAGGAAGAGTTCAGGAGACAGCTGGCTCACCCTAAGACCTTCTGTAATATCCAGCCATTCCATGGGAGGCTGGCAGTGCTGGCCTTGCCAAGTTTTTTAGTTTACTAGACCCCAAAGAAGCACAGGACTAGACGTCTCCAAAAAGCATAGCCAGCAACCTCAGATAGAGTTCAAGGTATAATTACCCTTCCTTGAGTTTTTATCCCACATAATCTTTCTGCCAGGAGCTGACTGGTGACAACAGAAGCTCATACTTCAGTGTCACTGACAGTCTGTCTTGAGCCCTCAGAAAAAATTAAACTTAGTGGAGCTCCATGAACTGAATTCCCATCTGCAAACATCCATTAATTGGCTTCACAAGTAGTATGCTGTCGAAGAGAGAAAAACAAAGGACAATGGGGAAATAATATAGGTAACACTCAACACTTAATTAATCCTTGTGCGCCGTATGATTATTTATAGCCCTCCTCTCTGGGTTGCTGAGGAGGCAACTGATAGGTCAGCTGCTTTCTTTTGCCCTCCTGTCCGACTGTGAAATCCCAGGGGTCTGTAACTCCACTGGTACAAAAGCCCCCTGCAAGCTGCAGTGGATAGTGACTGGTCTTCGGTAACTCCTACTACATTGCTAGCTGCTCAAGCTTACTGCTACAGCTTTGCCGACATCTGTTATTCCAGGGCTCAGCAAGCACTCTTGTAAGGAACAGAGCACACAACCTTCTTGCTTACAGGAAAATTTGTAAATAGACTTCTCATCTCCTGCTTACAGGAACTGAAATTGATTCTCTTGCTTCTTTTTTCTTGCTCTATGACTCTTGAGCTCCAAGGCTAAATGATTACTGAAGGAACAGCATGATGTTTAGGCTAGGAAAAAAAAAAATAAAACAAATAGGAAGAAGTCTCTGTTCCCCACTTCTCCCAGATTAGTTCAGGGACTGGGACACAGAGGTCCTTGCTGTGCTCACTTTGAAGTGTGGGTTTTGTCTTGAGACCCTCACATCCTAGATAAATCCCTGTGCCACAGAGCTTTGCTTGTCCTTGAGCTGATGGAGGGAATCTTTTTTAGAAGATCTACTTCTGTGCTAGAGCAGAAGAAAATCAAACAACAAAATGTTAGTATTTGTCAGCCAAAAAATCTTTAGTTATGATCTGCTTTTTAAGGTTCAGTGACTTTCTATTTTAAAGATGGTATTAGCAAGCAGGAAAAAATCTGCAGGAGATCATTCCCTAGTGGAGACACATTCAGCCATGGGAGCCCTTGGGGCAAAAGAAAACACAAAACCCAGCAACAGCATTAATAATTTCAAAGACAAAAGATAATGGGCCTGATTTAACCTCACAAGGCAGAGCTTTTAAATTATACTCCTGACATTTCCTCTGTCATTAATGTTGGTGGTCTTCTTCCACAAACACAGCACTTAAATCTTTTTTTTAATAATTTTTATTTTACTGTAACAAGCCTTTACATATGTATGCAGAAGGAGAAGTGGAAGAAACTGTTCATTAAACAACAAAAACACCTATCTATCTGTCTTGTGGGAGAAGCTGAAAGGATGGAGTCTCATCCCATAAGCTGTAAAGATAACTAACCCTTGGCAACTCTCTGAAATGCCCTTCCACTAATGCATCCAGCATGGGAAGCAAACAGGAGTCAGAAGTCTGCCTGCAGGTACAGGGCTGGGACCTCGCTGGGATCACAGAGACATGGTGGGATGGCTCAGGTGGCTGGTGTGCTGCAGTGGAGAGATAGGGGCTTTTAGGAAGAACAGGCTGGAAGGTGAGGAAAGGGAGGTGCCCTTTATGCAGGAGAGCAACAGGAATGCATGGAGCTCTGCCTGGGGATGGACGATAAGCCAACTGAGAGCTTATGGGTCAGGATTAGTGGGCAGACCAATATGGGTGACATTGTAGTGGGTGTCTGCTATAGACCTCCTGACCAGGAAGAAGTAGACAAGGGCTTCTTCAAACAGCTGGAAAAAGCCTCACGTTCAGAGGCCCTGGTCTCATGGGGGACTTTAACCATCCTGATATCTGCTAGAAGGACAATACAGCAGCGCTCAAGCAATCTACAAGATTTTTTGAGTGCATTGATGACATCTTCTGGCACAAGTAATCAAGGAACCAGCAATGAAAAGCCCTCAGCTAGACCAGATACTTGCAAACAAGGAAGAACTGGTCAGGGACATAAAAGTCAGAAGCAGCATTGGCTGCACTGTCCATAAGGTGGTGGAGTTCAGTATCCTAGGAGAAGGGAGCCAGGCAAAAAGCAAGATCACAGCCCTGGCTTTCAGGACAGCAGATTTACAACCTCTGCAGAGACCTGCTTGGACGAATCCCATGGAATATGACCCTGGAGAGAAGAGGGGTTGAGGAGAGCTGGCTGATATTCAAGGGTTACCTACTCCAAGCTCTAGAAAGGTCTGTCCCGACAAACAGAAAACCAAAGTGGCAGGAGGCCTGCATGGATGAGCACAGAGCTCCTAACTGAACTCGAGCATACAAACAAAGTGTGGAATGAAAGGGTGGAAGCAGGGGCAGGTGACCCAGATGGAGTGTAGAGTTGCTGTCTGATCATGTAGGAAAGGTGTAAGGAAAGCCAAGGCTGAGCTGGAGTTGAATCTGGCAAGGGATGTGACATGCAACAAGAAGGATTCCACAAGTACATAAATAGCAAAAGAAAGAGGAGGGAATATGTGAACCCGCTGCTGAATGGGGCAGGGCAACTGGTGACAAATTACATGGATAAGGCTGAGGTTCTCAACCTGAGAGACTGTAATATGTCAAGGTTGTTATGAGAAAGAACTGGCTTTAGGTTGCTATGAGAACTGGCTACCCCTTCTCCCATCCCCCAGCCTCCGCCGGGCAGCAGGAGTCCCTGAGACGCACAGCGTATCTCCCTGTCTTAGCTGTGTGAGTACCTGGCACAGACAAGGGTCGCTTAACCGCCCAACTCATTACACTTATGCTAAGGCCTAGCGAGCCTTCTCGAGTTCGTAAATCAGCCTGGAGAGGGGGAAGGAAATCCACCACCACAGGAGCACTTGAATACATTGGACCTATGTAAGGCCAAGGGGACAGATGGGATGTACCACCCACCAGTGCTGAGGAGGCTGCCTCATGTCATTGTGAGGCCACTGTCAACTATCTTTGAACAGTCATGGCAACTGAGAGAGGTTCCTGAAGACTGGAAGAGAGCGAATATCACTTCTATCTTCAAGAAGAGCAAGAGGAAGATCCAGGGAACTATAGGCTGGTCAACCTCACCTCAATCCCTGGAAAGGTGATGGAGAAAATCCTCCTGGAAAGCATTTCCAAAGATCTGAAGGACAAGACAGTGACAGGAGTAGTCAGCATGGATTTATGAAGGGGAAATCATGCTTTAATGATTTTTAATGCTTTTTAATCATCAGGTTAGAGGAGTGAATAGTGAGGTGAACTGAAAACTGGCCAAACGACCAGGTCCAGAGGGTTGTGATCAGTGGCACAAAGTCCAGTTGGAAGCAAGTCAGCAGTGGTATACCCCAGGGGTCAACGTGGGGCCCAGTAGTGTTCAACATCTTCATTGATGACCTGGATGATGGGACAGAATGTGCCCTCAGGAAGTTTACAAACGATAAAAAACTGGGGGGAGTGGCTGATGCACCACATGGTTTTGCTCCCTTACAGATAGACCTCAACAGGCTGTAGAAATGGGCAGAGAGGAATCTCATGAAGTTTGACAAAGGGAAATGCAAAGTCCTGCATCTGGGGAGGAATTATGCCAGGCAGCAGTACATGCTAGAGGCCAGTAAGGAAGGAGAGAAGAAATCTGTTTCATTCATCTACTTGGTTCACAGGACCTTCAGGGCCTGATAGTGAGGGAAAGAGAATGAATATGTGACTCGCTCAGTCATGGAGAATGGCTGCTTGCCTCATAAAATGGCATTAGTTATGCTAACCACATTACCAGGGGTTGGGAGCAGGGGGTACCAGTCACAGGTTCAAGGGAGGTGATCCTTCCCCTCTCCTCAGCACTAGTGAGGCCACATCTGGAGTGCTGGGTCCAGTTCTGGGCTCCCCAGTACAAGAGAGACATGGACTTACTGGAGAGAGTCCAGCAAAGGGCCACAAAGATGACGGACTGGAGCATCTTGCCTATGAGGAAAGGCTGAGAGAGCTGGGACTATTTAGCCTGGAGAAGAGAAGGCTCAAGGGAGTTCTCATCAGGGTGTTGTAACCATCATTCCCATACCTGATGGGAATGAAAGAAGAAGAGGGAGCCAGGCTTTTCGCAGTAGTGCCCACTGACAGGACAAGAGGTAATGGGCACAAATTAAAACATGTGAAGTTCAATCCGAACACAGGAAATCCCTTTTTTTTGCTGTGAGGGTGGTTAAACACTGCAGCAGGTTGCCCAGATATATTGTGGAGTCTCTGTCCTTGGAGATATTCAAAAGATGTCTGGACATGGTCCTGGACAAGTGGCTCCAGGTGGCCCTGCTTGAGCAGTAGGTTTGGACCAGATGACCTCCAGAGGTCCTTTCCAATCTCAACCATTCTATGATTCTGTGAAGTGAAGCTATGACTTGTCCCCTTCGTATCTGTGTTGTTTCTAACATTGTTATTACTATTTTTAGCTTTGTTTCCTGGGGCCTTTAACTGTTGCACGAAACTTTCAGACGAAATTCCCAAAGGAATCCTCCGAAGAGTGGAGAGGTTTGAAATCCAGAAAGCAGCTGGCCTGTGTCACCTAGAAGCTATTATGTAAGAGATGTTTTGGGTCGTTCAATGTGAAAGGGGCACTGTCAAGTTAAAACCCATGAGGCACCATTTAAACAAGTAGAATCTTAGAATGCTAACACAAATTCAATGAAAAACAAGATTGTGTGTGATTTAAGAACTGTCCTTCTTTGTGCTATTTAAACTTCTGACTGCTAAAATTGAATTTTCTTTTCAGTAATAATATTGATCATTATTCAGCCTGCACTAACTTTGACACTTGCTTTATTTTCAGAACTGAAGAATGACTCATGCACCTCAAGACTTCTCTGTTTTTTTCCAACTGTTGATCCTCTACAAACCTTGCCTAAACTCATTAAATCAGCTTTACTTTTGTACATAAGCTATTTCTTTTTTTTTTTTTTTTGGCTGGTACAATATCCCACTATTGGGGTTAAGTTGATAAATTTCAAAGAAATCCTGGACATTTTTTATTTCTAGACATTTGCATGATGATTGTGACAATAATAATAATAAGGTCTACTTATTTATTGGCCATAGAAATGTACTGGTTTGCACTGTGGCACTTTTCAGACCCACTGAAGTAGTAAAGCTTTTTTCAGATTTTGGAAGACAAGTGTAATCATGTAAACCTTAGACCCTAACTTTTACATAACTGCAACCAGACAAAAGTGAATAGACGTAGTATAAAATATAAGCTAAGATTAACCAATTCTAACTTTGTGGTCTTCATAGGTGCATGAGAAGTATGATCATTTTAAAAAGTTGGGGGGGTTACATTTTTTCTTTGAAACTGACAACCAATTTTTGCTCTGGCAGTCTCTACATAGAAGGCAGAAAGTTCTGTGTGAGCCCACGGATTAGAAAAGTTAAAAAATGGATGAAGAAGAATAAGCACAAGATTCCCAGGAATAAAAGTCATGGTAAAAAGCAGAGAAGAATCAAAATTATTAAAAAGAAACAGTAACATGATGAAGCAAGCCCCATGACAAAGATACCTGTGGCATACGGCACTGCGAACAGATACCAGACTTTATCAACGATGGATGATTGTAGCATTAAAATGACTTTTCAAATATCTATGTGCTAGGGAAAGCACTGGCAGAAAACATCACCTGTACACAAGAATGATGCTGGTCAGATTACCAGCCAAATGACAAGGTGTTCCTAACAATGTCTTATAGCAAGTGCTCACTGTACCTCCTAGATCTGTTGGTAGACTTAAATCCTCTTCTCTCCCACCCTGCTTTCATGGCAACCTCCCCTGCGATTTCTATTGTAACATGCCAGTATGCAACTCTTTCTCATTGCTCCATTTTCCCAGTCTGTTTCTTGGTCCTTATTCTTCTTTGTCTGCAATCATCTTTGTGCTGTTGCCTGTTTTGTTTCTCTTTTTCCAGTCATTAATCTCTTTTTTTTTCTTCTTACATAATTTTACAGATACCTTTCCAGATACTAGTTCAGTTTAAATTGACCAAAACCATTTCACCTATTCCAAACAATCTCTGCTCTCAGCTGTTCCAAGCTTGTTCATTGGGCTCAAAGTGTGGCATCCGAAGCTATGCAATAAAGATAATCTCTATTGCTTTTGTTCATTCAATCCCCTATACAAATCCTTCAGCTGGGTCCTTCCTACCCTCCTTGCTGAATTTCTCGTAATTAGCATTGAGGCTTGCATGTGTCTGTTAAGGCCTTTCTTTGAAGACTAACAGTGATGCCAGTCTAGCTGCCCACTCCATAGCCTCCCTTCCACTGCACAGCATTTCCTTCTCCCACGTGGCACAGTCTCCAATTCCCTCCCTCCTTCCTTGGAAACTTCAAACTAATTTAGTATTTCCACAAAGCCACCTCAGTCAAAGGCACTTTTCCTCAGAGACGCATACATGGAAAGCAGCAAATGAGGGAAAAGAGAGGTCTTAAAAAGAGTAAGTGCTATAGAATGCATACTTCAAATATTTACCTAGTGAGCCAAAATACTTAATATAGCAGCGTAATTCTGTCCTTCCTCCTCTTCCCTTACTAATTACTATTTGTTTTCATTCACTGCATTTGACTTAAATTAGCTCCTCAGTGTTGTCTCTTGTATTTGTTTTGTAATTGTTAAGTCTAACTACAAACTGCAAACGGGGAGAAAGCACAGCAGATGAGAGAAGATAGAAGCAGCTGCTGATAGGTTCCCAAAATAAAATGAAGATGAACATCTGGAGCAAGGTCACTAGAGAATAGGTAACATACTCCCACGGATGCATATCTGATGAAAGAGATTGACTCCTTCCAAAACAGATAAGAGGAAACAAGAAACAAAATTATCTTCTCTGATGAGCCAACAGCCTCCTAACAGGGATGAGGCAACTCATCTAACTCTTCTTCCAGTTTCCAGGGAATATTGTGTACACCGTGTACATTGGCATAGCTCCATCCTCTGCCTGCTGAAATGACACGTGGGAAGACTTCTGCCAGGAGCAAGAGCTGGGATTGCTCGCTCTGACTCTGAACACACACAGCAGCTCTTCCTCCCGAACGCCATCTTCGGCGTGCTGGGGAGGCAGGGGATGTGACCCTGGCTGATGCAAGCTGAAATGGCACACGTTTTCCACCATGTCATTTGCACTTGGATGCTGCACTGCCTGGACACCACAAGGGTATAGCAAATGGGTATTAGACAGAATTCAATCCCCCTGGGCCCAGGTCAGCACAGCACCAGGAATGCTAAATTGCTGAAATACATTACACTACAGTATCAGTACCTTACCATTTCCAGCAGTTCTATTTATTTTCTTCCTCATCTTCTTCTGCGGATTCCAGATTTTACCGTCACGCTTCCCTCTCGAGTCACAGATTTCTAGGTGGGTTTATGATGGCATCTCAGCTCCTCATAGCTTTTCCGTCAATGCAACCAGAGGCCTTTTGAGTGTATAGAGTGTACCCTAAATACCGACTAAAGTGTGGAGTGTACCCTCATTTCCATGCTTGTTCTATCAGAGATACTCAGCGTTTCACAGGATTAGAGCATGCAACTAACTTTCCAGGCTGACACAGGCATGTCTGAGGCTCCTGTGAACCGCCTGACCAAAGGGAAGGAGTCCCCTCTGGTTTAGGCATGGGCTGCTGGGAAGCTCCGTACAGCCCTGGCTTGCAGAACTCTCCTCTGCCGGCTGTAAGAACGCAGCACCGCTGCGGTTGTCTCCCCACTTTGGAGAGCAGGACCTGCTTCCTCGGGGTGACCTCTTTTTGTACAGTCAGCTTTCCTGGCCCCCAAATCTTAGATCCTTATCTGTTCAACAATTACTGCTTTGTATTTGAAATTGTAACACTGCTGCAGTTCCTCCTCTTACACGTACTGTATAAAAGCAGCAAAGCGTGATCTAAATGCATTTTTATAGCTTTTAATAACTGGAATTGTTACAATGTCACAATAAGACCCAGCCAGATCTGCAGCTCAAATACTACTGAAATATTTTCATTTACTGGACCTACTTTAAAAGACAGGCTTTGATAGTTTTGTTTACACCTCCCAGTTCTTCGGAGTATGTGTTGTCTCCTATCACATTCTCTTGGATTCAGTAGATCAAATGGAGAGATTACGAGATGACAGAAGTCCTCTCCCAGCTGCCAGCTGTGCTTCAAGTTTGGTTTCCTGTGCATTCTTTTGGGAATTGAATCAGAAATAACTTCTGCTAGTCATTCAATCAATCAGAAAACTTTCTTCCCTGATATTGGTACATGAAGTATCAAAACAGCACTTGAAAGATTTACTGTCTGGTGCAGTTTCATTTATCCCTGAAACTTGACACACAAATATGTAAAAGAAAAAACTTCCAGTTTCCGAACCTTCACCTGGGTTACCTCACACTCTCTGTACCTGAGCATTATTTTTTGACCTTTGCTATTTTGTACTTGGCAACAAAATAAAATCAATACTTTTTTCAGTAAAGTCATCTCAACATCTTGTTTTGTGGAAGAGATTATTACAGCACATGACATTATTTTCCCTGAAAATGCTGGCTAAAGGTCTTTTTTCAGTGGGTTTAGGCCCCTAAAGATGTAGTTGGCTGCATCTGAAAACACCAGTGAGTGTTTTAGCGATTTAGAAATGTAGCTCCCATTGAATGAAATCCAAATTAGGCCTGTAATTAATATTCTTGAAAATTCCAATAAATTCACTCTTAAATGGTTTTAAGAAACAGCTTTAATCATCTGGCTGTTTCATTTATTTTAAGAGTTATTAACTTAGACTAATATGACGGTCTTTATCTCTCTAGGAGGCTTTAGAAAAAAAAGTCACAGAGTTGCTTAAGAATTGATAAACAGAAGCAAAGAATGTGTTGAGACAAAACAAGCTCCCTAAATTTGATAAAGGTGAGTCATCAGATAGCAAACACTTTTCTTTCAAAACAGTACTGGATTAGAAAATCCCACCTGCTTTTACACAGCCAAAAAATGGTGGGAGAGACTCAAATTCAAACTCCTCTTTTATCAAAACAGACTGGATTTTAATGGAGAAAGAGGAAGTGTGTTTGTCCTCTCACTAGCAGCATCTGAGCATGTTTCTGCTCCAAGGTTATTCTGAACGATGCTGAATTTCTTTGGTAATACCATCTTTATTAAATGGACCTCTCCTTTCTCAGGTTTCCGGTTCTAAGGTTACCAAGGTGCAGCATTCATTTTGGTACATTAGTCCAAATTACCGAATACAGTCTCGACGGAAAATCTCACTGGACGGATTGGCTAAGCTCTAGAGCCACAAAAGGAAAATGACCTGCATTCTCACAAGCTGGGCTGGAAATAGTGGCGATCACATGTCTGGAGCATAATTTGGTTAGAGGACTATAATTAATTACCTAAGAGGTTTGGAACAAGATTGACCAACAAATTTAATGTTATTACTGCAATCTTTCTGAGAAATTCGTATAAAGCAGTCGTAGTCTATCGCAATAGCAGTATAGGCAGATCTTTTCTTGTGAAGAAATAATAGTAATTTTTTGGTAAGTATTGCCTTGCAATACACTCAATGACAGGAAAAGCAGATAGGAGCCTCATAAAGCTGTATAAAAATAATAATGCTATTGACAATTATGAAATAAATTGTACTGAATAATTAGAAACTGTAGATCTTAGGCTAGCAAGAATTAGTCATCAAACTAGTCTACAGGAGGAGGATGTCTGGACTTGACGTAAATTTAAATTAGCATCTTGATCCAGAAACATCCTGAAGAGACAAATACATTGCTTTTAGCAGCGTAGGTTAAATATGTGGTCCCTGAATTTAGCTTCAGCCAATTATTAAAAAACTGGGACTGCATTGTGTCCTTAACCTCAGTTTTAAAATTCTGAAAATCCAGCAACCGTCTGTCACATTTTACCTTTTAGTTTTATCATCTTCAGGGTGTAATCTTTAAATACGCTTCAGTACTGGCATAATAGGAGAACACGGCTATAATTTTATTGGCTATAGGTGGTTAATTTGGTGGGGGTTTGGGGGTTTTTTTTTTTTTGCAAACACAAGATTTTAAATTAATAGTAATGATTTCATGCATGTCTATATCAGACTATCTTCTACAACACAGAAAGTTAATGGCAAAGACTATGGGACATCATTCATCATCTTGCACCATAGAAAAGAAAGCAATAATGTGGATAATCTCCCCAGGCTAATCTTAGTCATTTTGGTACCTTTTTTTGATCAGATCTGTGAAGATGTAATAAAGATAAGAAGACTGCTATTCACGTCTGTGTTTATTGTTGACTACACACCAAAAAAACAATTGCAAAAACCAGTTCTGCCTTTACCATTTTGAAAGCCAATACGACATTTATCAGAAAAAACCCCCCACCACCATGTAAGTGCAGGCTTACAGGCGAGCAGATTTAAGCTGTCAAGGAGCAGCAAGGGCAGGCTGTTCTGCAAGGGCGGGTGAGCCAAGAGCTGAATGTGACAACAAGGCAGGCAGGGCAGTGACCTCGCCGACAAGGGCACGCTCTCACAGTGCCCAAACAAAAAAGCAGAGCAGAGCCAGTGACAGCAAGCAGGGTCAGCCAAGAGCCCGGGTTTCCGGACAAGTCCATAGCGATGAGCAGGTCAGAGGTGAAGCTGGGAAGTCACGTCAGTGGGTCAGGATCAGCAAGGGACATAGGCACACCTGCAGCACCGCTCAGGGAAGGGCCCAAGTCCGAACGCAGCTCCCAAGCGAAGAGGCCACCGAGGAGGCTCCTCACAGCTCCTCATCACAGCTCTTTTCACTGCAGCTTGGTCCCAGGCTACGTGAGCGTGTGGTACCGCAGCCAGCCTCACGCGCAGGCGGCTAAGCCCCCAGGGAGCGGGGAAGGGGCTGCAAGGTCTCAGCGTGCACTCGCAGCCCTAACACGAGCTCCCGCAAATTTGATGAGATGATAGACTGCTTCGTCTCCTCCTGAGAGTCTGTTCGTCTCTAAAGCCAGAACAATCCAAGTAGCCTGATGTCAGGAAACATTTTGCCACCAAAGCATATAATGAGAGCCTGGTGTTAGGAACCCATTTTGAAGTCTAGAACAAGGACAGAGTTCTGGTTTTGGGTTTTGGGTGGTTTTTTGGTTGGTTTTGGTTTTTGGGTTTTTTTGGGGGGGGTGTGGTAGGAAGGGAAAAGGAGGATGAATTGAAATTTTAGATTCCCAGAGCAGAAGTTCAACTTTTCTAACAAGAAGTCTGTTTGGTCTATAGGCATGGAAGATTAACAGTGTGTCTACATGATGTAACTATGTCATTGGCTATTGAGTCTGCATTTTGTCAACATGTTTTTTCAGAATTACAAATGGAACTGGCTTGTACACAGACTGGCGTAAGCTTATCGGAAGAGTGCAGGGTAACACGTGCAAACAAAACTTCTCAATTTCTTAGTAGTATTTCTCAACCCTTGCACTACAAAGAGCTATGTGACAAATCTGTGTTTTTGTAAGACGATAGCAGAACGGTTACAAGTTCAAAACAGGTTGAACATACACGATAGGAGTTAACACTTTCAATGACAGTTTTTCCCTTTCTTTTGCATTATTTTTACCAGCCCCTAAGATGGTGGAAACAACACGGTTTTAACACCCTGGTGCTGTGTGAGGTGAGCAAGGCGGTGTCTCCTGCCAGCTGCAGCAATCAGATCTCTCAGAGCCTGACACCAGCTGCTACGGGAGTATACACTTTGACTCGAGTGGGGCTTTACAACCAAACTATCCAGGCTCTAAAATTTCTGTGCGATTTTTATCGAGCAGTTTCCCATCTGCAACAAAGGTTCATACTCCCCGTACTGGCAGGGACGACTCCTCTGGGGACGCTCAGTAACCCGTGCAGCAATGGGCTAGCTGGATATAAACCATCGCAGGGCCTAAAGGCTACCAAGGCTTGCATGGGAAGCCCATACGTTAGCTCACTGTGGATCCGCCAAGTAGCAGTAACGCCAGGAGATGCGGCTGGGCACGATGCGGATTTAACAAGCTGGGGAGAGACGGTGGCGGGAGGATCCGGGGCAGGTGGGACGGGACACCGCACCCCGCGCGAAGCAATTCCGCTGGCGGAGCCCCCCTGCCCGCCCCGAGCGCCTCGCCGCGGCCCGCCAAGGCGAAGGGCTGCGGGGAGGCCTCACGGGCAAGGCAGATGTCACAGACCTAGGCCGTGGGGCTGCGCTTCCCGACGCCAGTCACCTGCACCGGGGCCTCCTGCCGCCCCTGCACACCCCTGCCCGCCCCGGCCGGCGCCTCGCGGCCTTGCCGGCCCTCCGCGCCCGGTCCCGGCGTCCCAGGCGCCGCTGGGACCTCGGGGCCGGGGCCGGGGCCGGGGGCCGGGGCCGCGGCCGGGACCGGGACCGGGGCGACGCGACGGCGGGGCCGGGCGGGCCCCGCCTCCCGTTGCCGGGCAACCGCCTCCTCGCCTCGCCGGGGACCGGCAGCCGTCCTACTCTCACCCGCGGTCGGCAGCGCGCTCCCATTGGCTGCCCCCGCGCTGCGCTCGGCTCCCATTGAGCGCCGGCCGCCTCTGCCGCGTCCTCATTGGCGCGCCGCCCTCTGGCCACGCCGCGTCACTTTCTCACACCATTCCCCCCGCCTTCTCCGCCAGCTGCGGGCCGGCCGGCGGGCGTGGCCCGGGCCCTGGCAGCTCTGATTGGCGGGAGGAGCCGCCGCTCAGGGCGCGGGCCGGAGCCCCGGCGGCGGGGCTGTTTAAAGGCGCCGCGCGCCGGCGACCCGCGTTTCCCCCTCCCGTCCTGTGCGTGCGAACCGGCGAGGGCGCGGAGTCAGCGACCGGCACCGGGAGCCATCGCCTCCGACAGGTGAGGGCGGCTCGGCGCCGGGCGGCGGCCCCTGCCTCTCTTCCCCGCAGCCGCCGGCGGAGCCGCGAGCGGTGTTTGCAGCGGATGCACGGGCGTTGGAAGTAGCGCCTGCAGTGCGGCAAGGGGCGGGGGGCGGAGAAGGTAAAAAAGAAAAAAAGGAGGGGAAAAAAAGAGGGGAAGAAGAAAAAGCAGAAAGGGGCGCGCATGGCTGTCCCTCAACGTGGGTGTTAGCCCGCACGCCGCGCCGGGCGCTGCCCGCAGCACCGTGGAGCATCGCCCGCGGCGCTCCCTGCCCGGGGCAGCCGGCGTGGCCAAACGCTTTCCGACGGGCTCGGTGCCCGCGGTGGGCAGCCCCGGTGCCGGGGGTCCTGGGTGCTGCCTCCCGTCCTGCCCCCCGGCGGGGGGGGGGGGGAGAAGCCCCCCGCCTGGGTGAGCTGCGGCGGCTGCGGGGCTCCGCCGGGCTCTGCCCCCCGCCTCCGGGGGCCGCAAAGCAGCCCGAAAGCGGCGGCGGCCGCGGCGCGTCCCTTCATCGCCTCTCAGTGTCGCGACAGAGGCGCCCACCCAAGCCGGAGAGGGCGGGGCGGGCGTGTGTATGTGTCCCGTGTCCCGTCCCCCGCCATGGCGCAGGGCAAAGGCAGGCGGGTGCTGCCTCCCGCGGTGCCGTCGCCTTCTCCCGTGGAGGCGTCTGTGGCCGGGGTGCGGGCGGGCATCCCGGCACCCGCTGCTCACGGCGTCCCGGTCCGGGGGGGGGGGGGGGGGGGCGCCCGGCGCGAGGGGGAGCGCCCCCCCCCCGCGGGGCGGGCGCTGCGGGTGGGTCCCGACCACCGGGTTGGAGGCGCCGGGTCAGCGGTTCGGTGTTCGGGGGGGGCGCGAGTTCGCCCGCCGCCCGCGTCGGCCGCGGGGTGGGGGGGGGAGTGGGCGAGCGGGGGTCGCGTGCCGTGGGCCGGCCGCGGCGGTGCCGGCGCGAGGCGGTGACCTCTGGCGGGGCGGCGAGCGCCTTGCACGCGCTCTCCCGCTACCTGTGAAGCTTCCAGCCCTGCCGGGGGGGGGGGGGGGGGCGGCTGGATGACGTCATGGCCGAAGCGGCCGGACCGTCACTGCTTTTAAGTCCCGGGAGGCAGCCTGAGGTGCCTCCGCCGTCAGCCGCGAAGTCGGTTCTGCGGACGGTGGCAGGGCGCTGCCAGGTGCGCGGCTGGGAGCAAACGGGCTGGGGGCCGGTTTTCCAACTTCCAGTCAAGTGCTCCGTATGAGTTAAGAGCTCAGGCAGGAAATAATCATGTCAGATTATTGACAGAGGATTCCCAAGTTCGTAACAAAGGGGATGAAAGCCAGCGGTGGCTGTGGCAGAACGTGTCTGTCGCAACACTAGCAGAAAGTAGCGGCTGTTTTAGGCTGCTCCTTTGTTCCCTACAGGATCCTGAGGGGGCACGAAGCAAAGCCGGTTTCTCATTTCTTCGTATTAAAGCATTTGGGGTTCTCAGTCTTTTAAAAGTAATCGTACTTTTGAGAAAGCTTTCGTCTTCGGCAAAAACTCCATGATGGGGTGGTGCTTGCCATTTCACGGGGGCGACAAAAGGCTGTTTGTTTTGCATCAAGTAAACAAATTTTTTCCTCTAATGACTGGCTGACTTAAGATGTCGTTTGTCCCCTTTCTTTCAGCGATCAGAGCAAGCTTATACAGCAGCATTTTTCCTTGTGGTACAGCCTGATAGCCCTGACTGCTGCTACTTTAGGCGTATTTGGTAAGCTTGGTATTTGGTGAGCTGTGAGAATACAACAGAAAGAGCTTCCCTTTAGCTGTCTTCTGCAGAAAGTTTTCTGATGAGAGAACTACAGCGAGTAATAGGCATTAAGTGCCAGTTTTGACCTCAAAAGTTCTGTGAGGAGCAAGGACAGAGCAGAGTGTTTTCCGCAGCCCTCACCAATAATGCAAGTCCTTTTGGCATATCGAGTTTCCTGCTAATTCACCACCCGGTTAGAAGCCACTGTTGTTCTATGGCTATCACAGGTCAAGGCCATTAAGTGCTGCATGCTCCTTTTAATATACAACTTAAATAAAATTAAGCCTCTAAGAGTCTCTGCAGCCTCTAACTTTCAGCTTTCTGGCTCTTGGAGCAGAACGGAGCTCTGCTCTGGGTACAAGGCTTACCCTTGGGGTGGCTGCCAGACACTGCGCTGAGCTGGCAGCGGTCTGTCCCCTTTTGAAGGAAGTGGGGTGTTCTGTGCCAGAAAGGGAGCTGGACCGCAAAGTCCTTTTCCCAGCTGGTACCTTGGGATCTCGCTGTCAGTGGCGTGTCTGCCTTCGTACGGGGAGCCAGAAAGCATCCTCCTTCTCCCTTGCAGGACCTGTGTGGGTTTGGAGTAAAACTCAGCTCTTGGAGCAAGCTTTGGATCACAGCGCTGCCCTGCGTCCGCAGGAGATGCGTGTGACTTGCTCGCTGTGCTGCTGAGAGGGGACATGAGCTTGCTCCCGCAGCTGCTGGGGAGTCTCTGGACCACCGCGCTTCCCTTCCCTGGCTGCGGCTCTAGGAAAGCTGTGATGGCCACCCCCTTTCTAATAGCGTAAACCTGCTGCGGTGCCATGGCAAAGCCTTAATCCTGCCCACCAGCTTCGTGGAGCGTGGTGCAAGGTGGTTACGGCAACAACGTTGTCACCGCCTCGGGGGTGCGGGCAGGGACGGGCAGCGCTGCCAGTGCCTACCCGCACCCCCGAGGGAGGGGCTGGGCCAGCTCCCCGCGCCTGCGCACTACCCGCCTGCCCCAGCCGGACGCCCCCCCCCGGCGCCGCAGCGCGCATGCGCGGCCCTCCGCGCCGGCAGCCGGCCATGGGATTCCGCAACGTGTAAGGGCCGGGGCCGCGGTTCTGTCAGGTGGGGAGGCGGGGGGCGATTGGCCTTTCGCCCTGTGGTGGGCCCACGCTGCGGGTGGGACGCGGCTTGGCTTTTACCACGCCACCCCGGTGGCTCCTCCTCGTCTCCTCGGCCGGGTCACGGGTAACCTTGAGGCGTTTGGCGGCGGGGGGGGGGGGGGGGGGGGCGGGCTGCCCTCAGGGAGGGCCGGCTCGGCGGGGGGAGCGGGGCGGCGGTCTCCTGAGGTGAGGGGCTTCGTGACAGGGTGGGTTAAGGGAAAAGAGGTCCCGGTGGGTGACGGGTCGTGGGCGAGCGGACGGGAGAAGGTGAGCAAACAGCCTTTTTCTCCCGTTTACGCGTTTGAACGTGGATAAAGGCTACAAGAGAAACACTTAAATAGGTTGTTATAGGTACCTCGTAGGTACGGTTGGAACTTCGTTAGAGGCAATAAAAATGAACGGCGAGCCGTGTGCTCTTTAGGTCTTACATAAGACTGTACCTGTAACAGAAAACCCTTTTAATGTTTTCCTAATGCTTGTCTTAATGTGCATCCCCTAAAGTCGTCATTCTTGCAGCAAAAGGCTTTAGTCCTTTATACAGCTCATCGTGGTTTTCTGGAAGAAGTTGGGTAAAGGTCAGTGTGACGGTACTTGCAGCTGGGTACGAAAGGGACAAGTGCTGTGGAAAGATGTAAGCAAAAGTACAGGAAGATCCTGCCTGTCTGGGTAATAGGGATAGGGTTAAAGTAATAGGATGTAGTATGCCCTAGGGTGTAGTATATCCTCGAGTGTAGTGACAGTAAAGTTAAGGGGTCAAAATAAGAAAACTTGGTCTACCAGGGAGAATCCCTGTGTTTTCATTTCAGCCTGTGAAATATTCCTCCAGGCCTGGTGTTAGGAGTTCCAGTGTTCCAGAATGCCAAAACAGAGTATACTTCAAACAAACAAACAAACAAAAAACCCAACCAAAAATACAAAAAAACCTCCCAACCCCACACCAGAAAAATTTCTGCTGTCTTTGTTGCAAGTATAAACAAAATGGAGAGACTTTGGTTACTTAGTTTAAAAATAAAAACAACTTTGAAAAGTCCTGGCCTGTTATAACGCAGAGATTTCCTGGTAAGGATAGATTTTAAACTTTAGTTCTCAGCTGGCAACATTTTAAAAAAGAATAAATCTGATGCTTCTGGCTTGGTTGTGTAAAATTGAGACTTTGCGTATAAACAGAAGTACAATAATGAACATTAAGACGAATTTCTCAAACACTTAACGCTTGCTAGGCTTGTGTTTTGCTTCAGTAAAATAACTTGGGCTTAACGTACATCTCTTTATCTCCAGGGCTGAAATTTGTATTTTCACTTAAAAGAACTTCTTAATATAAAATGTTAGAAAACTTCTAATGATGTTTATGGTATGCTCAGACCAAAGTCTCCCTGGAGGCAAAGGCTTGCCTTTTGGAAATGACCTTGTAGAATACCTAAAATTTAACTTTTTCTAGAAACCTACAGAAAATGAAAGCAGGTCTCTCAAAATGGATGTGAATAAATCAGCTGTTTTTGTGGTTTTCTTTTTTTCTTAAAGATCTGCCACAATGCCTGGGTCTCTTCCAGTGAATGCTGAATCCTGTTGGCCCAAAGATGTGGGAATTGTTGCACTGGAAATATATTTTCCCTCTCAGTATGTTGACCAGACAGAGCTGGAGAAGTATGATGGTGTGGATGCTGGGAAATACACCATTGGGCTAGGCCAGTCAAAGATGGGCTTCTGCTCTGACCGGGAGGATATCAATTCTCTCTGCTTGACTGTGGTTCAGAAGCTCATGGAGAGGAACAGCCTTTCCTATGATTGTATCGGGAGATTAGAAGTTGGAACGGAGACGATAATTGATAAATCAAAATCTGTAAAGACTGTCCTGATGCAACTTTTTGAAGAATCTGGTAATACGGATGTAGAAGGAATCGACACCACCAATGCATGCTATGGAGGCACTGCTGCTCTTTTTAATGCTATTAACTGGATTGAGTCCAGTTCTTGGGATGGTAAGTTCAGGGTGTTTTCTTGAAAAGTTACATCATCCTCTGGTTTTGAGTAGTCTGCCTTATAATGACAGTGTTCATGTTTAACCATATTAAACCCAGTGGGTAAACTATTTTTCTCTTCTGAGGTCTTTTTTCTTAAGTGACTGCTGGGCATTTGCCACTAGTTCAGTTACAGTGCAGAAAATAACAACATGGCTGATAATCACTGGTCTTTTCCTGCAAATTTCAGTGGCTGCCAGGAAATTGAAATGGGGGGAGGGGGGAAGTCAGGACTGAAGAACCCCTTAATCTTGGGGTGATCTCCTCTATAACCAAAGTCTAAAAATTGCTGATGGATATTAAAGTGTGCTAGATTCTTGGCTATTTGTCATCATTATTTCTGTGTGTTTTTCACAGGACGCTATGCACTTGTTGTTGCTGGAGACATTGCTGTGTATGCCAGTGGAAATGCCAGGCCAACAGGTGGAGCTGGTGCTGTTGCTATGCTAGTTGGTCCAAATGCTCCGTTAATTTTTGAGAGAGGTTAGTCCTGTGAGAAAACAAATGGCATTCAGCCAGATAACTGGATCCATTCTGAAGCCTTCCCCTGTTTTTTGTGTGTTGCTGGAGGGCTGGATTAATTCCCACTAATGTCAGAAATTGCACTTTATTTCCTGTTGCTCTGGGCTAACTTGGCCAAGTCCCGTTACAGGAGGCAGCAAGGAACAACTGGAGATGCTCTTATCTGTTTATTTTCTTGGGGATTCTCAAATAAAATTGACAGAGTGGACTAGAGCTGAATAACACAGTGCTCTTACTTGCAAGACGAAACAATGAAAATAATTTGTTACTTGTGTTTGTCATGCTCAGTCCTACCGTACTTAACAAGCGATTGAGAACTGTGTGAAACCTTACCTTAAAGGGCCCGAAGTGCTATGAAAACCTGCTTCACTGGGGCCAAATACTGCTTGTTTCCTCACATGTGTTAAGTGATCCATTCAAATTGGCTCAAAGCAGCTGAATAAAGTAATTTTCAACTTTTGTCAATTTCTCTCCGTCAGGGTTGCGTGGAACCCACATGCAGCATGCATATGACTTCTATAAACCTGATATGGTCTCTGAATATCCTGTAGTTGATGGCAAACTATCTATACAGTGCTACCTCAGTGCATTAGATCGCTGCTATACTGTCTACCGCAACAAAATCCATGCCCAGTGGCAAAAGGGTACGTAGCCTCACCTGATGATATTGCAAGATCTGGCAAACACTGGAATGTGTAACTACACAGACAATGTATTTTCAAGTTTTAGCATCCAATCTAAAGACTAGTATATGGGTCCAATTCTTTGTGTTTGTGTGTTCTGAGGCGATTGAAATATTTGCTTTCTCCCATAAGAAACATCTTATTTCTGTTCTGGTATGGCTAAGTACCTGATAGTCAGTAAGTAGTAGTCTCTACAGGCTTTTTTTGGTGTTCTGTATAATAATTTGCTTAAAAGTGTGTTATTCCCTGCTTCACCGAGGCTGTTAAGATACTGAGGTTAATACTTAAATGTTTTGTAGCGATACTGATGGTTTTTACCCCATGTGTTTAATAATTGCTTCATTCATATTAAGCATAGGTGTGAAGATTAGATAGTTAAATGAGGTAGATTATTTATTATGTCAAAATGCTGGGTAGAAATACGGAGATTCTGTTAAGCTTATAGATTTTTCTTCTAGAAGGGCAAATGTTGGTGCAAAAGATCAGTAAGAAACTAATTTTTAAATAGAAGTAGCAGCAGTGTTTTAAATGAACTTGACAGCAATAGTTAGTGTTACGGTTGTCTCTTGTATGCTGATGGAATATGATGACTGGTATCCTGCCACCCCTCTTATTTTATTCTCATAGCTGAAGTGAGGACTAAATGTAAGTTGTAACACAACATTTCTGCTACTTCCAGAAGGGACAGACAGACGTTTCACCTTGAATGACTTTGGATTCATGATCTTCCATTCTCCCTACTGTAAACTGGTACAGAAATCTGTGGCTAGACTCTTGCTGAATGACTTTCTCAGTGACCAGAACCCAGAAACAGCAAATGGTGTTTTCAGTGGTCTGGAAGCTTTCAGGTGAGAATGGCTGCTGTCTTCCTTATCCATATAATCTTAATTTGTTACACCTCCAAGGTGTGTTTTTTACTTTCTGCTATTTCAGTAACTGTTTCTGAACTACTTCTCTCTTTTTTTTTTTTTTTTTTTTTTCCTTAGGGATGTAAAACTTGAAGATACGTATTTTGACAGAGATGTGGAAAAAGCTTTTATGAAAGCTAGCGCAGAGATCTTCAATCAGAAAACCAAAGATTCATTACTTGTATCCAACCAGAATGGAAATATGTATACCCCTTCAGTCTATGGTTGCCTTGCCTCTCTTCTAGCCCAGTAAGCACAAAATTGAAAAAAAAGTCATAGCTTTCTATATGCAAGGTCATAAAAGGTTTTTGTTTCAGAAAGCCTTTGTAAAAGCACCATCTAGCAAACCTTTTCCTACTAGATTACCTTAAGCAGAAAGACAAAAGTTAAAAAATTATTCTGCACACACAATGAGTTCAAGTGACAAGCAGATTCAACATTTCTATGTCAGCAGCTGATCTGAAACAGCTGCTTACTGCCTTCCAAAGTAGGACCTTATTTATAGGGTGGTGTCATTTCCCAGCCTCAACCTTCTCCCTGTCCACCCTCACCCCCCAAAAAACCCCCCAAAAACCTCAATCCGACTGCAGTGGAAAAGAGAATCAGAATGCCTTCTCTGTTTCACTGTAATAAGCAAAGCCACATTAAATTAGTATGTACTTAACTTTTTTTTTTTTTTAATTGCAATGACAGACTTTTACAAAATCATGTTAAGTTTAAATGAAATCATTCCTCTTGGATCCTTTTGTCTTTATTCTGACTTTGCCTTCCAATATGTGGTTGTTCATTTTAGGCTTTAGGTCACTTAAGAATGAAAACTGGCTACCTTCTAGATAATCATATTCTGGGCATTTCTTTGCTCTGTTTTGCTTAGGCAGCTTTGGAACTCACGACCTAACAGCAGTGTTTGAAACTGTGTTTTTAAAAGTCATTTATGCACATAGCATGCTAAATGTGTGTTGTAGTCAATATAATTTGCTGGCTGCTTTTTCTAAGCTAGCTGCACTTTCTAGTTGTTTAAAATTGGCACCTTGGCTTAATTCTCACTTTAAACAACTGTTGCTTGATTTGCAGGTACTCCCCAGAGCAGCTTGCAGGACAGAGAATCAGTGTGTTCTCATATGGCTCTGGTTTTGCTGCTACGCTGTATTCCATCAGAGTTACCCAGGATGCCACTCCTGGTGAGTGAAAGGAAGAGATGTTAATTTTAACTCCCTTGCACAGCTCACCTCTGCGTGCCTTGATACACTACCCAACAGCATAAGTAAACCTGGAGAGCAATGGCGAATGACAGAAATGCTAAACTGTAGATGTTCCAGCTCCAGGGAATGTTAAAGTGTCTCCTTGGGCAAATAAATAATACTCTTCAAACTCTGTTAACATTTTGATTGAGTAATTGGGAATATTTTTAAATGACTAAAAGTTTAGCTTCTGTAATGCAAAATATGTTCAATGAGCTTGAAGTGTTAACGTGTCACCACACAGCTCTCAGCACTGGGGCTACCTTACGTGATGGTTTTATATTGTAGGTTCTGCACTGGACAAAATAACTGCCAGCCTTTCTGATCTCAAAACAAGACTTGACTCAAGAAAATGTATTGCACCTGATGTCTTTGCTGAAAACATGAAGATTAGACAGGAAACACATCATTTGGGTAAGAAGTTCATATATATAAATCATTCCTAGTCTTACAGCAAAATGCTCATCACTTAATTCACCTGACTTCAAATGAGTAGGGTCTAGAATGAAGGAAATATCCGACCCTTTCTACTTCTGAATAGCTTGTGTTCATTGGCCCAGTGTGGCTGAAACGAAAGCGCAGACTTGTTTTTTCTGTCTTACTACATCTAAACTGCAAAGACCTGCATTGCGTAAAACTCTTACCAGGAACCAACTAACAGTGTGTTACTGGCTTTTTTACAGCCAACTATATTCCGCAGTGTTCGGTAGAAGATCTGTTCGAGGGAACATGGTACCTTGTGCGTGTGGATGAGAAACACAGGAGAACTTACGCCCGGCGCCCACTCATGGGCGATGGACCTCTGGAGGCAGGAGTCGAAGTTGTCCACCCAGGCATTGTTCATGAGGTGAACACTCAGTTTTAAAGTTTGATATAAATAGTGGAATGGTTTATGTGTTTGTCTTAGCATGTGCATGTATGTTAAAAGAGAAGGTGATTTAACAAATTATATTAAATACTTTGTTAACATATGTAACATACAAGCCAGAAGTAAAAAATTGAACATGGGGTTTTAAAAAGTACATTTCATCATGACAAGAATGAAGCTGCTCAAGAATGAAACAAGAACAAACTGGCTCTTTTCACATAATCAGTTTGCATGAAGCATGACTGATATGATTGACTTAAGACCCAGCTGTCCAGTGTAGCATGAATGCTGTTTGAGAGTTGGACTAGCCATGAAGTATGAATGTCGGTGAACTAGAAAACTGTATTTAATGGTTTTTTTCCCTTCTTCTTAGCACATCCCAAGCCCTGCTAAGAAAGTGCCAAGAATCCCTGCAACAACAGAATCTGAAGGCGTTACTGTTGCCATTTCCAATGGGGAGCATTAAGATACCTCTGTGAGGTGGGGAATGAAACAAGGTGTGAGGGTAGGGTGAGAGAGAGAGAAAAAGGATTGCAGTAGTGCTGAAGCTTCAGTGTACAATGATACTTTACTGGAGCATGGAAAAACTGTTTAAGGTCCTTGAAAAGATTTGTCATAATACAGTGTGCTGATATTTATAGTATTTTTCAGAACACTAAAATCATGAATATACTGGAGATGGAGGGACTTGCCAGGGCCTGTGTGGATTCCTTAACATGTCTGAATTTTTTTAATTGCTGAGCAGTAGCTGTAGTCAATTACAAGGTCTTTGTACATAGAAAAAAAAAGAATCTTCTGCTTGCTCTTTCCACGTAAAATGACTTGAAACCTATACTGTTAACTTCTATTTGTACTCAAGTCTGTGGCAAAATAGTCCAAGCTTTTAATGTTAGGGTTCTCAGTGCCTTCACAATAAGCAATCTTCTGAATACTGCACTTCTTCTTCTCTTTCCCTTTATCACCTTCTCTTTCTTCTCCCAGTCTACTTCCGATCACCCCATTGCTTTGGGAAAGGCATAGAACCAAGTAACGTTCATTGCTGGAAGGAATAGAATCTCTCTCCCCTGTCAAAATGACTGTATCAAGAACGGCTAGACTGACAGGTGCTTTTCTTCCAAGAAACTCTGTGACCCACTGTGTTAGTTACTATGTAATTCCTCCTAACATCCATAGTATGTGTTTTATACTGTATTATAAATCACAGCAGCCTGGGAGGAAAGAGGAAAAAGAAGGGAGGTAGTAGGTTTTTTTCTTCTAAAGAAGTGGGTTCATTGATTTGGCTCCTTTCAGGATTGTTTAGTAGAAGTATCTAAGGCAGCAGAATTTTCAAATAAATTTGTAGATATTACGGAACTGTCTTAATTGGCAAATGAAGGAAGAGAGGAGGATCACTTTGTCTGGAGCTCTGGCCTCTTGCTAATCTTTTATATAATACATTTCTGAAAGACTATTTCTAACTTTGAATTTGGCTTTGTACTTTGAAGTCCTTCTCACTATTGGCAATATTGTAGGAGTGGGGTCTTTTCTTTCTTTTTTTTTTCTTTCCCAACATGCAAGCTTAAAAGCTAACCATTTTGCAAGTGGTAGATATACAGTGCTAATGGGGAGTCCATTCTGGTAGATTTTTAAAGCCCAGATTGGAAATGAACTATGACATGAGCCTTGTAAGCTTGTAATATATACTTAAATTGAGCTAATGTACAGAATGAAGTTTTCTTGAATTTATTTCTTTGCTGATTCTACAAAGCTACATTATCTAATATAAAGTAGCAAAAAATTATTTGTCTGTTAAATTACTTTTTTTTGTGTGTAATGAAGTGTTTGTACTATCTGTCACTCACTAGGATTTGATAATTTGCTGTATTTGTACAGTCAAGCCTTGGTAAAATAGTTGTTTATTATAAATTGATGAATACTAATCTGTTTGTTCTGCTGAAAATGATGGAGCAACGATGCATGATGATAGTGTTTGCAAGTATTTTGGTTTAGGTTGCCCACGTGAAACTTGTCTTGACACCAGAAAAACAAATTGCCGTTGAACAAAGTCCATTGCTGGCAGTGGACAAGCCACAAAGTGAGCTACTGGCACAAAGTTAACCACAGGGACCTCATGGTCTGTGGGGCTGATCCTTTATTAAAATAAAGTTTGAGATATTTGAAACCTGTTGGAGTAGTGCTGACTTGTTGGGTTTTCAGGATGCTTTTTTTTTTTTCTTTAACAGGAAAGAAAGAGGAAACTGGCCCTGTGAAAACCCAAAGTTGTGGGTTCACAAGCTGTGTGGACCTTCCGGATCTTTCTTCTTAATATCATTCCATTACAAAAATGGAAAGAAAGGGTTGCTTAGGCTGGTGCAAAACTACTATTTCAGGGCTGTGTTTTAAGATAACTTAAATGCTTTCATACAGAGACTCTCCATAGTGGAGCAATTCATTCCCAGCTTATGGAATACAATTCATCTTTATTACTGTCTTAGGAAAGATGGTATTGTTTTATCACCCTCAGAAAAACTGTGAAGGGGGATTCGTTCTTGCTTTGTACTTACCTGAGCCTCACTGAGTCCAGATTCCCATGGGTGGCTTTTCAGAGTCATTCTGTTGCTCATTTGCATTAATTACTCCTTTTAAAGTCAACTGATCATCTCATCAGTCCCCATAATAGATAAAGCACCCTACCCTTAAATTTGAAAGCACTAGCTGTACCTCTCTAAACCTGTTATTAGTTTACTTGCCTTAACTAAAATCGTATAGGCTCTACCTCTTAGCTTAGGCATGTCAGCTATGCCTGTTCAGAGGACAGCTACTGCACTTTTCCACCATTTGCACTGGAGCTGATGGTGTTGAAGATTAAAGTATAAAATAAGCAATTAAAGCTGAAAATCTGAGTATCTACATCTTGGTGATGCTCAGAACAATTGGAGTTGTCAGGCTATCCAACCTTCAACTTGCAGTGGTCAACAGTATCAAAATTGGCTTTGTGCCAGCCTTTGTTGCCAAAGTAGTATGGCAGGAGTTAGTACAAGCCTGTAATGCTCAATATATATATAAGTGGATTTTGTTACTGGTTGCGTTCATGATACCTAGTGCTAAAGCAAGAATTTAAAACTACATGAGTTTTGGAGTACAGTTAAATCTTTCTTTAGTGCAACTGGAGTCCAGGCAGTTGTAGACCGTCAGAATGGTGTGAGTAATGGGAGGTGTCGGAGATTAGTAGGTGGCAGCCCAACCAGTTATGCGCTAGGAATTGCAACCACACATGCAAAGTTAAAGCAGCATATCCTAATTTGCTTTTCGGAACTGTGACATATTAGGAACTGTGGTCAACAACAGCATTGCTGTTTCTTTAAATTAAAAAAAAAAAAGAGGCTCTGATACACATTTATATCATGTTTAATTTTCTGAAGAAGTCTTAAAGAAGAATTTGCAGTTCTTTAGATTATGTTCTGGTTTCTGCTTAAGTTTAGGTTTCTGCTTAAATTTAGTTCTCTGCATAAACTGTCCTGGTTTGCAGTGGTAAAGTTGAGTCAAGCTGAGGTACAGCTTTTCAAGAAGTTAGCTGTTAAGTGCCTGTACTGAGAATCTCCCAAGTGTGTTAAATGCAATACTATTTGACCTTTACTAAAAGATCACCTCCACTAATGATCCCTTACCTGTTTCACTTACTGGGGTTCTTGCACTGGCTACACCATGTCTCTCTCTCTGGAGCAAGGGACAAACAAATGCATGAGACCTCTATTTGAGCATTTTGCTGTGACTTGACAAATGTAAAGGAGAGATGAGGCATTTTTGGTTTATTCAAAAATTACAAAAAATGTAACACCAGAACTTGTGGAAAGTGAATAAAACACTTTGTTAAATGTGCCAAGTATAAAGCCTGCAGTGCAATTTATAAAATAGAACACAGCTTGGATGTGTGCTTCATCCCGCTGTAAGAACAGATTCCTCTCCTCAAGTCTTGTTCTTTGGGGTCTGGGTGGGACATGATAGGAACACATTCGAGTGCCCTTTTCTTCTGTACCTTGTGCAAAACAATTCTGTAGACCCCTGTTATTGAGCTGCGCGCGTCTCTTCCCCGGTTATTTTGAATGTGCTCTTCTGTGATTCCCAGATCTTCCAGAATATTTTTCACTTCAATTTCTTCCTCTTTGAGTGTACTGATGTCTGATAAATACTTTGGATCTAGTTTAAATGGCTGTAAAGGTTTGGGGTACTGTATTCCTTGCATCCACTCGCTGTTCATAATAAGTTTGACAGAGTATCGTTCTGTTGGTACTGGCTGAAGGACTCCTTTTATCAGTTTCTGGCAAGTTTCTGAGAGGCAGGGAGGCAAACTGTATGTCCCCTCAAGAATGCACTTTTTCAGTTTGGCCACTGTATCTGCCCGAAATGGCATGATGCCTGTCGTCATAAAGTATAACAGGATTCCCAGTGCCCAGATGTCTACGTAAATGCCAACATAGTTTTCATCTCGGAAGAGTTCGGGGGCGGCATAGGGAGGAGAGCCACAGAAAGTATTTAAAGTTTCATCTCTTTTACTTATTGTGCTGAATCCAAAGTCTCCCACCTTAACACAGGTGTTACTGGTGTAGAAGACATTTTCTGCTTTCAAGTCCCGGTGAATGATATTATTCTCATGCTGTAGAATAAGAGGTAAATTTGGTGTTAGCTTGTTCACAGGGAAGTTCTCAAGTGACTAGCTCTTACCATCGATTAATTACCACACAAGAGACAGGGAGTTACTTGGACAAAGTCAGAACTAAGTATTGCAATGTAACTGAAAAGTTAAATTATGTAAACAAATTTAACTTAATTCTCTACTGATACAAAAGCAATGGAGCAGGTGGAGAAGATGGGAAGGATGCTGGGTTTTTTAAGAATAGCAGTCTCAACTTGTTAACTAATATCAGCTATTTTAATGAAGCAGATTTGTGATGGCATTGTGGCTAATCCTACAAGACTAGATATCTTCATGTGCAAAATCTGTTTTTTTCAGGGCTCAGAACACTTGCTTTTGCAGTTACTACATTTCTGTAATGATGTAAGTAACATAAATAACTTCTTTTTAACGAATTCCATTTTTGTATATATTGTAAGCTTGTGGACTTAAGAAGCGAAAGCACTTAGTTCACCAAGTAAACATAATCACAGATAAAGTAAGAAAGTTGCTAAAATTCTGTTGTGTGATGTGATGTCCTATGAGGAACTGGTGGTGGCAGGAGAAAAGGACCACAGATTTGTGCCTTTTGGTATTTCATGTTGTTGCAGGACACAAGTTCAGTGGTGTCTTCTAGTTTTAGAAATCTAAAATAAATACATATGCTGTAACTTGTAATTTTTTTCCCTTGGAAATGGCAGTAGTAGCCAAGGACTCAAACAGAATTTGCTCTGCTTAGTGGCGATACACCTGTCCTGATTACGTAAGGGTTTAGCTTCATCTTTGAAACAACCGGGAGGAATGGATGTGTTCGCGCACTCTCTGCCCTACCCTTTGAAGTAACAAGGTGTATGTGTATCTGGAGGCAATAAGGAAGCCTTTCGGCATCCTAAGATTTTTAAACTGTCATCAGTAACAGGCAGAGATCTTCAGTCCTCGTTGTGGACTGGTAGCAGTGAGATGGGATTTAAGTAGCCTGGATTTGATGGCTTAGCAAAAGTTAAATGTTTTGCAGAACTGTGTGTGTACAACCGAAGAGGCTGGCCAGCTTGGTAGTCTGGCTTTAATGCTGAGAAATAGATGCTATCTTGAAATGTAAAGTAAGTTCCAGTAGCTGCAGAGTACCTGTCCTGTGGAAAAGGTGTTGAAGCTAATCCATCGCTTACAGGACATATGATCATTGTGTCAAAATATATAAAAAATGCACACTGTTTATATATGTCATGAACAGATTGCAATGCAGTTTGTAGATGTTTGACCCGGGAACATTCTTGCTTTGGCTTTGCCCGAGGCCGTTACGTGGCAGGAGAATGAGAGCCACTGGAGGGCACCCTGAGCCAGCTTTAACAAATACTACTTTTACTTCTCAAACTTGCAGAACGGTCTTTCCATTTTCTTATGCTGTTGTTTGAAGTAGCTGTAGTTACTATGCAAGGTTCAGAGGAGATGGTATTGAAGTAGTTAATTGCTCATTTTCTGCCTTTATAAGATGCTTTGGGCTCTGCATAAATAGCATCATCCTAAATCCAGTTGCAATACTGACGACTAGGCAAGGGGAAGTGAATTGCTGGCTGTTAACTTCACAGATTTGTGCCAAAGCGAGAACCAGGAATTGACTGTCTTAAGTACCAGTCTCCCACATTCATTAATAAGCAAGCTAGATGTTTGCAACACCTAATAAGCCTCTTCCGGTAGAAGAAAGCGTTCCAGAGAAGAGTGACTGATCCTATGTTTTGAAATAGCTGAAGGGAAGAAATGAAGCTTTGTTAGCTGGTGCCTACAGCAACTTAAAGCAGACAGGAGAACGCTGTTGGTGTTCACCACAGGTGAACCCAGTGTTCAGTCCCCTCCCAAAAGCTGTCAACAGAGAGGCACTAGCTTGAGGTGGATGTGAAAGCTCTCTCAGATACCTTTAAGACAGTGCTTCTCTAGCTGTTTTGCTCCTCAGAAATGTGGGCCTGAAATCTTGGTAACAGTAAACCTACTAGTTGAAAACCAAAAGATACATCCACAAAATCTGCTAGAGTAGTGTGGGGCAACATGCCTGTGGAAGAAGAGCAACTTACCATGTGCTTCACAGCAGACACAATCTGGGAGAAGATTATTTTACACTCTGTTTCTAGCAACTTCCCTTCTGTACTGATTTTAGTGAAGAGCTCCCCACCTCCTGCATACTCCATCACCAGGTGCAGTTTTGAGAGTGTCTCCACCACTTCATACAGTCTGATGATATTTGGGTGGTGCAGTTTTTCCATGCTGGATATCTCACGAGATAGCAAACATTGAGTCTTCCGGTCTAGCTTTGTCTTGTCCAAAATCTTAATTGCAACTTTCTCTGAAAAGAAAAATGCTTTTCCATGTTGTTAATGCAGTAGGCACAAATGGTAATACTATTTATTTACAACAGTCCTTGGTTACAGAAGTGCAATAAAATTTCACCTCTGATCAGTGTAAGCTAAGCCGCAGAGGCCTACTAAACCTTGCATCTTTCATGCACACCCATGCCACTTTCTGTCTACGGCATCCTGCTCACTGCTGACATGGCTGAAGGCTGGTAGAGTATAGCAAGGGCTAATCAAATCATCTGCTGTCTTAGTGTGCTCCACTGCTGTCAGGCTAATACATGTCTGATGGCCACAGTTACATCATCTGCTGTTCGGTGTCTAATGCTGGTGAGGAAAGTCTGTGCTTTCTCTTCCGTTGTTAGCTCAGCGCTCTTCCGATGAGCTAGGCCTGAGCCTGGCACTTGCAAACTGATGGAGGTGTCAAATTTAGGTGCTTTGTTTCATAGCAGACAGACAAACTTGGGGGTAATTTAGGGGTTCTGGCTATAACCCTGCAACTTTATAATGGAGAGGTGTTTTTTAGTTGGTGTGACTTACAGAACTCTTCCCCAACTTCTTATCCCATACCCCCACAAATTCTCAGGTAACAAAATCAAGTGTTGTAGAGGTTTGTCTTTCTCAGGATAGCTGTGCCAGTTTTTTCAACACGTTCATGTATGAGTAGTTCTTGGTACTGTACAGAATACAGGGAAAGTACATTTTTATGTCTGTATGCCACAGTGGGCCATGAATCCACATGACACAAAGATTTTATTCGGAGGAAGGGAAAAAAACACTGAAGTAGAGTAAGTTGCAGGGATCCTGTAGGACAGCAAATCTAGCTGTCTTACACTGTCCTAGTAATGCAAAGCTGCTGTTAAGTTCTGCATGTTTTTGTAGCATACCTACAGTGAAGCCAAGGGCCACAAAACACAGATAGACAGCTGCAGCTGCACCACATCACCAGGATAGCTTGGAGCAGTATGAATAGGTCAATCACAATTGCCCATATGTTCCTGTATTAATTGGTAGGTTATGGCTTTTGTCTTCACTCTGTTGAATACAGCTGGTATTTGAGGGATTAGTCTGGTTAAAATAGGTTTACAGTGGCTTTGTATAACTTGTCAGAACAGCAAAATCAAACTGGACCATGGCAATAAAAACAACTGTTTATTCCTGGGAAGAAGGTTTTTCTCCCCAAGAATATCTTAGTCAAGCATTCACAGATTTCTTAACAATTAATTGCTTTTATCAAATCTTTCAGAAAAAAAGCTTCACCTTGGTTTCTAGTACATGGGAGTAAATTAAAAAAAAAAAAAGTATTGTTTACTTGTTGCTTTAAGAGAAGAGTAAGAAGGCTATTACATTTGTACATGTGTTCTGGTATAAAAGCATTCAAAATGTTTTTACTTAATATTATAAAGTTATTTAACTCAAGTTCAGTATTCCAACATACCTAAAGGAAGTGTTAAGGATACATATGCATACCTCTGTACAGATCAAGAGACTCCATGTTTGGTATATTTACCTTTCTTAGTAACATACATGCATAAATTGATCTCCCTACTGAAGGGCAGCAGATACTCCAAGCAAACGTGATTCTTGTGAAAGGTGCTGAATTATCCCTTGATGTGCCTGTTTTCAGAAGGAGCCCGTGCTGAGTATAGGGCAGTGTTCCCCACACTGCTTCTCTCTGAGCTGTTCCGTGCTTTCTAGTGAGGCCTGTAGGAAAGCGGTACCTAGTCCTGTGTGGCGCTCATGGTGGTGTGGTGAATGAGGAGGAAATGCAGCTATTGAACGGTAACAGCACACTGATCCTGGCAGAGCTCTGACTGCGGACCTAGGGGTGAAAGACTAAAACCCTTGTCACGTTGGCAGGATATTGATCCCCTAAACCAAGAGGAAAGAGCATCAGCTCACAGGAGATAACATCTGCAGAACTAAATGGTTAGATACTACAGGGAATAACAATTCTTACAATCTTAACTATGTAATTGCATTGTTACATCTTGATTTAGAAAAGCTGGGGGCATTTGGGCTTTAAAAAAAATAATATTCTAGGTTAAATTCTTTCTCTTCCCTTTTGCTGGAATTTACTATTCCTCCTGGTCAGTTTTCCTGCAGTTTTTTTTTAAAACAAAAAAAGGTTTAGAGCTGAGGGGCCTGATCCTGTTTCCACACCACCATGAATCAGAACTGAGCTCCTTTAAATCTGTATCATTGCAGTTGCATATGCATGATATACAAGGAAAACCAGCCCACCTAAAGTGTAAAAAAACTGACACCCTCCCTTTCTTTTTTAAATTTGTTCCTTCTGCTTCCAAAAAAAGCTTGGTTTACAAATCCTGTATTACCCTTGCATGGCAGCAGTGCTGAACAGAAGGGCATGTTTAGCAGGCATCTTATTTACCAAAATACTAACACTGAGTAGCAAGAGATTTTGATTGACTATATGCAGTGTTTGCTGAGGTTTGAAAAGAGCTAGCTGAAATCTTAATAAAAGAAGTTAGGAAAAGATTGAGAAATAATTTCAGGAAGAAGCCGTCTATGCTATGAGGGCAAAAGGAAACAAAATACAAACAGAACCAAGTTAAAATTGCTTTTAAAAAAACAAACTAGGTGCTGGGACGTTCCTGCCTTTGCAATTGATGTTTTATAGCTGGTAAAAAGCCAGCCTATTTTGGATGCTTTTAATTGCATCTATTCAGCTGTACTGTCACATTACATTTGTCAGCTGGAAGGTATGTAAAATAAAGGTTACACAGAGCTTAGGAACCTAACAGTCATTAGAAAGCAACTCTACAAGTCTCTGGAGAAAATCTCTGCCAAAATTCAGGTTAATGAAGTGGGCAATGCTCCTGAATAACCTAGTACACATCATAGCACGAAAGATTTTCCTGCATCCTCTAAGCAACCAAGGCAGCTGTTGTGAGAGAAACAAGGTTCTTCATCCAGTATTATCCTGCAGTTTTTCTCTCTCTCCCTCTAGAAAACTTTTTTCATGTATCCTGCTGCAACAGATCACAAGGGCTACAGAACAGCGCACACATGTAATTGTTACAAAAGCTCATCTTAGTAAAGAACAAAATTGTCTCCTTTTTTAATATAGGGTGACATGTAAGGAGAAAGGAAATACTTAGACTTTAACACTATGACAACAACTGGAGAGCTGAACAGCCCCCTACCACATATACCTCCCCCTACCACAGGGACCCAAACAGCATTAATAATGAAGCCTTTGTATTTACAAAATCAGCAAAAAAAAGACTTGTACTCAGTAGTACTGTGCAGGAACATCACTTCATTACCAACACAACGATGTGCATCTACTGGAAAAAAACAGAATCTTCTTTATAGGTGGTGGTGGTGTGTTGTATGCATGAGCGCATGTGTGTGCACGTGTTTGCGTGTTCCTATCCTCCTATCCACATACTGTATTTTATGAGGACAGGTAAAGTCACAGGCAGAGATGAGTCAAAAGATGTTTATCCTTCATCCTCCCTTCCTCATGATAGTTGCAAACTTAGTGTCGAGAAATGAACTCCTTGCCCAGTGAACTTTTTAACCAAAAAAGCTGCTACTAAAAAGCAAAAGAAAATTTGAGAAACTTCTGGTGAAAAAGAGCATTTTCAAGAAAAAGAACTATGATTTTGGTATTTAGTTTGTCCAAGCTTACTCTATTCACTGAAGTAGAAAATTTTTCAATCAGCTCTATTCAAATGCTAAAGCAACTCGTCTCCTAAGTATGTTCGACAGGTAAAAGGTTCATCCACATCAAATTTATAACTTCCTTTCATTAGCATTCTTCCTGTTCCCAGTACAGGAGCAGCATTTCCTCCAACAGTAAGCACAAGACTGCTTTTTCTGGAAGCAAAAAAAATCACAGAAAAGAAGCAATAACTTGCTGTGGGCCAAGTAGAACAGAGATGCTTTTCTGAAACAAGCAAAACCAAAAAATCCACACCCAGTTAAAGCAGCCCTTAGGCATAGGCAGGCTTAAATTTGGAAAAAATAAATACCATCAGTTCCCCACTTTGATTCCCAGTGCAACAACTGCTGCACATATAAATGTGAGCTTTCACACCTCTGCAGGCTGGGCTGAAAGAGGTGGTTAGAGAAAATAACAACAGATAACATGGCATGAAGGCTTTGGGGTGTATCTCATTCTCTCACCTATAAGATGATGGAGGGAAGGAGAGTCAATGAAATTGGAAAGGAAAGACTATGAGAAAAAAACCAAGACAGCAGTGTACAAAGATGTGGGGAAAACTAGTCTTCCCTGAGGGAAAACAAGCACAGTTTCTATTATTGTCAGTCAGACAGAGACAGAAGAAGAAACAGGACAGATGAACACAAGTTCTTACTTGTACCTACAACTGAAATGTTTGCTGCAGCTTCCTAGCCTTTCTAGTTCTTCCTGGAAGCACCATATAGGGTGCTTTTCTGTACTTAAAAAAAGAAAAATAATTGACAGTTCAACATAAACCCTAGTTTGGCTGTACCAGAGCTCGTTTGCCTGCACCTGCTCAGCCCACACCTCTAGCCCTGTCCCAGCTTTTTACAGTAATGAACTATCTGCAAATGAGTCAGTAAAGCAGGCATAAAATTTATCACCAAAATTACTGTGACCAAATAAAAGCTTTGTCCATGCTAGTAAAATTTGTGATGAAACAAAGGAAGCCTTGCTAACTATCTGTGGGCAGGAGCATGCCTAGCCAGGCTGCCCTGGATGTTCACCACCTATAGCCCTGCAGTCCATGAGCTGGGGCAGGCAAGAGGGCAGACGGACAGGATGATTTGTAGGAGGGGAGGCACAACACCATGCTTCAAAGTGTGGAGTGTTTGAGTCATAGGATGAGATGTGTTAATTTCATGAAGTGCAGAGATGAACTTTCCTTGTAATAGCTACCATCTAGAGAAAATGTTTCTGGTTTCTTTCAAGCCTAATCCAAACTTAAGCATTTATGTGTGGCCCTGCCTGTAGCTTCACTCAACAACAACAAAAAAGACACATACAAACTATATGTATATTTAAGATTCACACAGCATCTTTCTTTCCAAATAGGGCCATTGGTATACATACAGAACCAGGGCGCTCAGCACACAGGCGACCCACACAGCAGTGCCTACCTTTGGTTAGGGAATGAATTCCAAGCTTCACTTGCGAGAAATTCCCGCTTCCTATTTCTCCTCTGACTCGATAGAAGCCAATTCTCTTTCCCAGGGTTAATTCTTTCACCACTTTTTCATTCTGGGACATATCATGCATTAGTTTCTCAAATGGGGTCAGCCTGTGCTGCCTGTCTTCTTCATCTCCTCCACAGCACTCCGGGTGCCCATCGTCTTCTCCGCTATCCTCACGATGCCACCTGGAATAGCGGTGTTTTCCAAGACTTCCTCCATTCACATATCCTGTTGTCATAGTTTATAGGGTAATTACTTCCCCATTTAACAAGATGTCCCGATAAGGAGTTTAAACGAAATAGTTCTGTATGGATACGCAATCCTGCACATAATGGACACAGTGACAAACTTAGCAAAAAAAGCAGCTTACTGAAAGTCCAAGGATTAGTTTGGAAATTACTTCAAAAGCAAATCTGGTGTATCTACATATTGCAGTTCTGTTAAAAAATCAGAGATAAAACTGGAAGCTGTTTACATCCATCTCTCGCTAACAGATTTAGTATGTCAGGATCTTTATCTACAAGGTAAAAGAGGCTTTGCAATTAAAACTGTAAACTTTGTGCAAGAAAGCGCCGAGTTGCTCGCTGTACATTTGACACATGCAAAACATTTGACATGAATTTTCAGGCTTTAGCTTGCTGCTTTGAAAACTAACTTGATAGATAAAGGTCAAACAAATAGCTGATTAACTACTCTGAATAAATCCGGATGCTTCCAGTTCATTTTGAATAGCTGACTTTAAGAGCATGGTTCTCCTTCATTCTGGTACCAGTCCAAGAGCTGAACATAGGGTTTGCCTTTGATTCATTTTTCAGCCTGTATGCTTGTCACTCTGCCTTGGAAATGTCATTGTGCCTTGAAGCCTTGCTGTAAAAAGTTTGTTGCTCCTGTGTTTCCTCCTCATGTCAGCTTTAACAAAGCAACTGATCCTGGAAGATGACAGGAAAAGCATAATCTGTGCACCAGGCAAAAGGAACACTGCGCCTCAGTATCTCTGCAGTCACATGGCAGGACAATACAGGATTAAGTAACTGCAATGTCACGTTAACCCTCCTTTATTTAGATGAGCTTTCTTTAACGCCTTGAGCCTTCTCAAAATTTTGCCAGATGCATGGTGTTCCTAAGCAGACAGATGAAGAAAGTCATTAAAACCTTTATGTAACAGCCATACGCTTCACTAAATGACAGCACACCACATACCATTTCACCAATTTAACTCTTGTTTGTCAGCACAGACGAAGTCCTTATTCTAAATACGCAAGCAATCACTTACCTTTAAAGCAGTACACCATTTTTTTCTTCTTTACTTGTCTTGTTTAACCTTGAAAAACAGAGGAGTTGATCAGCAGCTGCTAATCATGCAGACGCATGCCTGAGGGTGGGTGAGCTGGGCATGAAAGCTCGGAGATCGCGCAGGCGGTGGCAATGCTCACCTCCCCTGCTCTCAGCCTGCAGCAACACCCGACTGACGAACATGGGAGACACCTCACTGCCGTCGTGTACAGATTCACCAGACTGAGGGGGAGAGAATTAGACCAGTAACTCAATGTCTGGAGCTTAGGGAAGGTAGACAGTCACCTAAGGTGCCGCACTAGAAGAGAGCATGTGACGCTGCCAGGTGGAGCTGCCCTCTAAACCCCAATCTCCTGCGTGAGCAAGAGGAGGAGAGGCCAAAGGCACCACATAAGGGCAAAGAAAAGGCAGCTGGTGACGGTTTCATTAAATGGGAACTGGAGTGGCACAGAAACACTCGGCTGCTTCTAGAGAGGCCAAGGCGACAGACCCAGCCTCTGGGAAGCTGCTCCTTGCCCTGAGACATGTATGAGTGATTTTGCAAGTTGCTTCACCTCTCCGTCCTGTGGCCACGTCACTGACAGCTCTGCCCGGGGAGAGGCAGAGAGCCTGGCTTCTCGCCCCAAGGGTACAGGAGGGCCCGTCTCTTCTCCCTGTCACTTCTCTGAGCCAGGGATGCTTCTTACTGTGCATGCTGCAAACTTACGGCTGACATAGTTTATAACTGGAATGGAGGGAGAATGTATTCATACCATGATGCCTTTGAACTCTTGTTACTCTTTTTGTTTTACTCCTGTTTGAAGAAAAGGGCTGTTTTCATGGTTGGCAGAAGAAGTGTAAAATAATAATAAATAATCATATGTTATTCTCTGGATCTAAATAGAGTCAAAACCCTGACAAATACTCTATGTGTGCAACAACTATTGGCCAAATCCTGAAACTGGTAGTAGGCAAGAGACTGAGTGGCATCTGAACAAAGTCTTCAGTATTGTCCCATCAAACCAGCCTCACCTAGCACCAAATGTTCCCTCTAACTTTATTATTTGATACCAAGGAAGAAAAATCTATGTGGAAGGACAACTCCTCCCCAAGCAAACCAAAACCCCAGCTAAACCCAAACTTTCCATTCTCTGTTTGTTCTCCTTCTCCATTTGGGGAAAGGACGATTTCTTGCAGGAAATTCAGGATTGCCTGAATTCTGGCCCATAGTTGTTTTCTGTTTTAACCTGTCATCTGTAAGAACAATATTGACTCCTTTTTTTAACCATAGCTTTGAAAGTTCAGTTATGGCAAGAAAATACCAACAACCTAGTATATTCCTATATTTAGAAGACCTATCTGTTATAAAAGATGAGAGCCCAGCAGAACAGTCCACAAGACCTGTACCACAGACCAAACATGACACAAAAGTTCTCCTGTGCAGCCACATGCAACGTTCACAGACACAAGGAAAGTAATAGCTTCACTTTTGTACTTTTGCTCAAGTAATACGGGTTTAGTGCATGGCTGTTGTGGCCAAAGGAAATCAATGTTTGTTCAAGGTTTGCCCTGAGAATATTTTTTTGATTTGAGTAAGAAGCACTCTCAGTTTTATTTCTGTGAATGCCAGAAAACAGAGTGACTATATAAAATACACAGCCCAGAGATTCGTATGAGTTGTTAAAAAAAAAGATTCCAAACACACAATATAGCACAATCACAGGCTGAATGCAGACCTGTATGTTCCCAACTCAGGTAGGAGGAAATATGAACAGTGCACTGACTGTGGAGAGCCTCCAGAAACAACTACTTGCGCTCTCTGCCCAGGCCCACATGCCACCCATTTCAGTACATCCCAGAATTACTACTGTTAGTTAGCATAGCATTCAGTTCGCCAGTTATTGTTTGATGAAAAACAGACACGATCAACACCATTCTTAACCTTATAGATATCCTTGCCTAAAGCATGACATTGTTTTTCTGCACACGGAATATCAACATATGCAGCAGGCCTGGCTAAGGCAATGTAAAACAACACTGTACACACTTCTGTAATCATGCAACTACAACCACACAAGTGTTGTACCTGATGGAAATAAGAGTTGCTTAGGACAGTGAAAAGGGGGCCAGGCCCTGTACAACAGACTATACATAAGCTCTATTTGATTTTTTAGTTAAATGAAAGCTTATCTGTTTAATACAAGATATATGCCACAATATTGTAAGAGAATGACTGTAATATGCATTGTAGTGAGTTACAGTACTCACTCCTTCCATCACCTCATTTAGCACATTTTAGGTTGTGACAAGGCACAATGGTGCCAGCATGTAAGTGACTAACTATAGGTCACACTGTAAGAGCAGATCTTCTGGTGGTCTGACACATCACCAAGAGAGCAGTCACCTTCACCTCTTCCATGGACCTCCCAGTGCTGCCACGCAACAACGTGCAGACACAGGGTAACCCCAGTCACTTGTGGCAAGCTGTGCCAGCACATCAACTAGAGCCAAGTCAAAGCAATCTGCTGTCCTCTATGCCCATCTTAGACAGACCACAAATGCAAGACTGCGTACAAGATAAAGTGAAACAGGAGGCTAACAAAAATATAATATTAAAGATCGTGGACTCTTATTATTTTTCCTGCTGCACATTACTTGGTGAAACAGAACACAAACACCTTCAACGGCTTCTGTGCAAAACCTCACTTGATGGCCACAGCACCAAGAGCGGAAGCAGGAGGAGGTAACAAATGGTTGTATTGTACTGACTTCTTCACCACAACCTGGTGGCTGATGCCAAACCAAGAAAATAGGAAATCCTGGCATAAAAAGGAAAAAAAAGCCAACCAAAAAAACCCCCACCCTGGAACACACTAATTCTAGCCCACAGCTTAGTCTACAAGCATAACTAACAGGAGAAGACAATGGACTTTGCAACCTATTTAGAAGTTTAATAAGCCTGAGCCCTGCATAGTGAAGCAGAATACAGATGGATGCTTGATCAAGTGTGCCCCCCAACTTCATCAGAAAGACTGAAATCCTCATCTTTTGGGTTGATCACACATCCATTCTGGTATGGACCCCTAAAGACAAACACACATATTTCCCTGTTGGAACCTGAGCTCACACTCAAGGATTTTACCTGACCCACCCTCTCCCAGAGCTGCTGACCGGAGACAGGCAGAAGCATGGAGAGCACCACTCAGCACAGGTCACCGTGGCAGAAGATTATAGCTCCAAGCAAGCTCTACAGTCATTCAGTCCAACTTCCTTCTTGCCAAGAGCAGAGAGAAGAAATAGAGGAAAAACCCACAGGTGTGCCCTAATCCGTGATCCACCCCTAAAAGATCTCACCGTGATCTCTAATAGGCAGTCACTGGCTGTGTCCAAGGAGCGCTACAACCTGACCCAGACAGGGCCACCTAGCAGGTGGACCATCAGGCTGGGCCTGCACAAGTACACGCATGTGCCAGGCAATACCTGTACCAGCACCTGCATGAGAGCAGCAGCTCAGAGGAGTCCTGCAGGGCTACTGACAGGCAGTTCATGCGATACTGGTATTGGGGTGCAGCACAGACTCACCTTTCCACCTCTCTGAGTGTTATCTGCTGACAGGCTCGAATAAGCTCTTGGATAAGAGCATCAAGGAAGACAGGCTGCGCAGAGCCCTCAGTGTTGAGATGTAACCCCCCAGTCCCAGCTGAGCTGACGCCAACACAGGTTGGGTACAGCCCAGCTGGTGGAGTCTAACATCAAATCCACAGTCTGCAGAGTGTATGGGCTATATTGAAAAGAAAATAAACACACAAAATCAACATAACATGAACTATATTAAGCTAATACATCAAGACCTGTGAAGTAGAAACTAAAACATGGGGAAAAAAATCCCTTTCATCCTTTTGCAGCATTGCATGATCAAAACACCTGGAGAAAGAACTAATTAGTCTTTGAATTGCACAGAAACTTGCATTAAAAGCAAAGGCAAAAAAAGAATTTATTAGTATAACCCATTGATTTCCCAGGTCTTTGAAATACATGGGAGGGGTTAATTTGAAGTCTGACTGTGTTTTGAAATAAAATTTACCCTCTCAAAGCTTTAACCTGGCCAGTCCCTTTTATTTCCTTCCCTGAGGTATAATGCAAATTGGTCAATTTGCCATGGAATTGTTCTTCCAAGGTAAAACCAGCTTCCATTAAACATGTATTCTGAGGCAACAGAGATGCAACAGAGTCTTTATTAGTCTTTTAAATAACAGGACAAAATTTACATCTAATTCAATTACTTCACTAAAAATTAATTTGACTCATAGGCTTTCAGTGAAAATAAAATATCTGTAAAAAGCAAGCTATAGTACAAGAAGTAAGAAGTAGGCAATGCTTTGATTCCCACTGAAATCACGGAGGATATCAGTCTTTACTTATTTCAAGACAATGACTGTATGTTTAGGCAGATATGCATTGCTAAGCAGATGGCCTGCAATAAAAATCACCTTGCCGTTACTTGCAGGAAAGAGAAACCTAAAAAGTGTTTCCATACAAAGGACAACAGAAAATGGTCTGGCTTATATTGTCTATCACATGGGCCCTAGCAAATACAAATAACTGGTTACCTCTTACAAGGTAATCAAGTTTAGCTGCATCAATATATATGCACTGCTCAAAAGTACTGAGTAGTAAAAAGTTAAGTATTCATAAGGTAAATTTTAAATGGATCTGGGCAGAAGATAAGTAGTTGCTATTATTTTCCAGGGAGGTATCTGGAAAGATACGAATCCTGCACTGCACTTTGAAATGTACTTCATACTGCCTGGCATTTCCAGTTTTTCAGAGTAATGTCTGAGACACTCAAAATTTATCCTGAATCAGCATTAACAAGCTACTGCATTACAATAATTATATTACTGAGCCTGACTGAAAGAGGGCGTAGATGTAGACATACAATACCCACGTAAAAGCGGCAGGAGCCATGGAGAAACAGAGCAATGCCATAAAGACTGTCTGCTTGGTTTTATGAATGTTGAAGAACTATCCTCTGAAAGTGTCATTGCAACTGCTCTGTCCTTGCCAATTTTAAATGTCCCAAAGTGACTGCAGTACTGAGAACTTTCAGAACATTTAGAGTAAAAAATCTAGAGAGAAAGACACATATTTGTACTTTTTATCTAATTGACAATTAGATTGGAGGTCTCTAGAACCCATCAGAAAATAACACTGAAATGCAAAATGGTCCCAGCCATATTCCTCTAGCGATATATGAGCATGCCACCTTCTCAAACCAACGTGGTCCTCTCACCATGCAGACCACCCGCTCCTCAAATCGGCTCCTGCCTCTGAACCTGTATTCGGATACCACATACTGAGAAACCTCTGCACCAGGCAGTGCCCTGCTGCCAGGTCTGCCATCTGTACGTCCTGCCCGACCTTTGCAGGCACAGAGCCATGCAGGGGAATAAGCACAAGCTTGCCAGAATCGCTCAAGCTTCAGCTAACCTCTGGAAACTGCTTAATGCATAGTAAGTCTTCAAGGCTTGGCAAGAAGCTTAGGAGGAAGCAATCTGATCTTATTTGACATCCTACAGGTCATATGTTACTGTCCTGGTTTCGGCTGGAATAAAGTTAATTTTCTTCTTAGTAGCTGGTATACTGCTGTGTTTTGGATTTAGGATGAGAATAATGTTGATAACACACTGATGTTTCAGTTGTTGCTACGCAGTGTTTATACTAAGTCAAGGACTTTTCAGCTTTTCATACTGCCCTGCCAGTGGAGGCTGGGGGTGCACAAGAAACTGGGAGGGGACACAGCAAGGACAGTTGACCCAAATGATGCGAAGGGGTATTCCATGCCATATGATGTCATGCCCAGTTTATAAACTGGGGGGAGTTGGCTGGGGGGCACAATGGCTCAGGGATTGGCTGGGCCTTATTCAGTGGGTGGTGAGCAATTGTATTGTGCAACACTTGCTTTGTATATTATTATTATTGTTATTATATTATTATTTCCCCTTCCTTTTCTGTCCTATTAAATTGTCTTTATCTCATCCCATGAGTTTTACTTTTTTTTTATGATTCTCTTCCCCATCCCACTGCAGGGGCAGGAGCGAGCAAGCAGCTGTGTGGTGCTCAGCTGCCGGCTGGGGTTAAACGACGACAGGTACTAATCTCTGCATATCAAAGAAATGTTGCCCATTAAAAACTCCCCTTCCACAGGAGTGAGAGCAGATATGAAATTAGGATGGGTATTTTTGAAACTGAGATCTAAAGAAACAGTACAATTGCAGCAAGCAACATTCAAGACAGCCTGCTGCAAATGGAACTGTTCTCTCAGATTCAGCTGCTGTGGCACACATTAAGGATCCTAAGTGAGGGATATTAACCCAAACAAGATGGAGCACAACTCTAGATTTTACTCTTCTTTTGCAACCTTGGCCTCAGTATTGCAGCTAAATGCTTTGACATGCATCCTAGTAAAATAAGCCTCTTTTTTTCTCTTAAACTTGCCTGGTTTTGGAGCCCCGAAAAGTTCATAATATTGTCTCTCAAACCAAATATCCAAATACAGTAGTGTTTGCCGAGGAGCCTGTACCCCAACACATTTAGGCAACTGCCTTGTCCTGCCGCAAGGATCAGCAGGGAAGCCAGGGTTTGAGGGCAGGCACAGACCGGTACTCCTCTGGCCAGGAAAGTGCGGAAGAGGAACACCTCGGAGGTCCAGGCAATACAGAGCTCGCTACTGACTCACTAGAAGTCAGGGTCATGCTAAAAAGTTGCTACATCCCAAATCCCTAAAACCATCCTGCTTTTCATAACATATCACACTTGGACAGCAAAAGCTTTCCTGACTTCAATGAATATTAATGTTAATAAATTTGGCTAGTATTTAATTTCATTAGTTAATCTTATTGAGATTTGTTGAGTATCTGTCCTGGAACAGAGACTATGATTATTTTTGTCAAACTGAAGACTTGCATAAACTACATTCCATTAGAAAGAACAGCGCAAACCTGAGTATCCAGCAGCATTAGGAAACCAGTCAGTGTTCTTTCCATTTAATTTTTCTAATTAAATCCGCTGGAAAAGGAACTGTTGTTCCAAAGATTTTTGGAGCTGCTAACTATATATCATGTGGCAGCATTTGAACCGCCATACAAAAGATCATAAAATTCACCACACAGAAGACCACAAAACATCTCAAGAGCTAAGACAGATGATACTTGTTAACATTTTAACAAAATAATACATTCAATGCTCAAGTTTGGGGACCAGATTTTGACAAACTTGCAAAAATGGAAATTAAGTCCAACTCTATGTTACTATACAGATACGAATTACTTTCCATGGTTTCAGGAAGCGTAGGTTCACTAATGAAGCAAAAAGCCAAGGTACACAAAAGTAGGGCATAAACCAATTTCAGAACATCTTTAAACCATAATCTTCCCTGCAAACATCCACTCCCCGATGCAGACAGTTATGTGGTGTCTATACTTTCAGAACAACCATTCACATCACACGATCCAAAACCTCAAGTTTATGCAAAAGTCTATAGGTAAGATACTCCAGTTCCTCACCTTTCCTCAATTTCCTCCTTGAAGAAATCTTCCAGAGAATTTCAGATTAGAATCCAGAAATGCATCTGAGAACAGAGACATGCAGAAGAGTTTATAAGCTATTCCTATTAGACTAAAGTTCTGAAATAGCAAACTATTTTTAAATAGAAGACAATAAAATGCTTCTAGAATTTCACTCACTGACTATTCTATCCTGGATTTGTTTAATGCTCCACCCCTTTCTAGCAGCCTTCTACCAACACAAGAAAAGGCTTAGTGCAGCAGAACTCAATGAAAGGAGAAAAACTCTGTGGTTTCGTTTTACTCTGTAAAGCAGGAAAAAAACAACAGGAAAACAATCAGTGGAACTAGCTCATAATTAGTGTTTAAAAAACAAAGAAAGAAAAGAGAAAGAAAATGTAGAGAGTCAAAATATAAAAGTTTGTACTTTACTCACTATTTTAATGGTGATAATTGCTTGAGCACAACAGATTTTTTTCCATTTATCATTACAACTAAACTAGAAAATCTGTTGGGTGGGGTTTTTGTCAAGACACTCAAGAATGAAACTGCTGTTTGAGTGGTATGCACATAAAATTATATGCTTGCAGGAAAACATACTGAGAAAAAAAAAAAGCTGCCTTTAAAACCATAATGATACTTTTGTGTAATACTAAAAGCAACATGCATCACAGTGTCAGTTGCAGTTCAAATGACTGCATGTTTAAAAATATAAAGTTATAAGACCTGCTAAGGTTTCTAGGATAGTTTTTGCGAATAGAGGAAAATGGGAACAACAGATACAGAAGAACAGCCTGTTCAGATTTTCCAAACTGAGCAGGCTAACACCACGAGGCCAGCAAGACAAAATGAGACAAGAAATGCTTAATGTTGCCCTGAAATCGGAACGAAGTGCAGCTGGCAATCCAGAAGGTCACATTCTCTTAGGACAAACTCCGTGACTTCGTCAGGTGCTGGACAGGATGGCAGCCTGTGCACGGCCAGAGCCTCTGGCAGTAAAAGGCCAAGCTCCCACCTGATGGATACATCACCCCCAAGCTCAAAGGCATGATGGCAACTCTTCTCCTGAGAAGGGCACCCTCCCACCATCTTGATTATTAAAACGTGCATGGTGACAAAGTGTAAACTCAAGACCAAAACCTGTTATTCTTCACAGCAGTTTACAAATGACATTATGTCATTTTAGGACTACAGATCAATAGCAGAAAACAGGTCTGGAAATGAAGACACGCAAAGAGTTGCAGTATTTGGAGTAACACCTATATTTACAGCTAAGAAGGGACTCTGACTTGTTTGATCTCCTATACCCTCAATCTAGAAACCATGTCCCATTAAGAGTCTGAAACCTCTCAGGAAGCAGACTCACGATCCGCTCCTAAAGAGGTGTATTGGAAGCAAATTCTCCAGCAAGCAGCTCAGAGTAGGCACGACACTGTCTTTAATTTTGCCTGATGACGTACCACATGTGAACAGAGTCAATGCTGCCTTGAGCTAGAACTGCCTGCTTTGCTGGTACTAAGCTTTTCAGCCTCTAATGTAAAGATTAACAGATTCTTCTGGCTTCTCCAAAGCTTGGTCTCTGACTGAACCTTCATCAACAATATTTACTCTCCTGTCTCTCCATGGCAGCAGCATTGCTCAGTGCCACAGCACTAGGTGAGAGAGAAAAAGAAACAAAATTCATGTCTTTTGCATCCTCTCCATAAAATTAGCACTTAAACCCAGCTAATCACACCACTTAATCTGGTGACAACATGCAGAGCTCAACAGGACTGGAAAGAGATTATTCTCATAACCTCTAAATCATAGAGCTGGCATGAATGAACAGTTTCTCATCACTGTTTACTGGAAGAAAGAACTTCATCCATTTTTGTGTCTCATTCTTAAAGCTGGGAGTACCACTTACCACTCAAAGGCAAAGATAGAGTCATTTACCACAGTGATCATGGTAGTACTCAACATAAAAAACAGAGAATGTTATTCTGAAAGCCTGCTCCTATCTCAAGGCCTATATCCTGCACCCCCTGCACTCTCCTTATAGAACTCCAGAATTTTTCATAGACATGATACAGAATTGAGCATATACACCATTTGTGGGCATTGTTAAATCAAATGCAAAGCAAAAAGTCAGCCTCTCCTTCCATGCTGTGCTGTCTTCTTCTTCATGAAAATAAAATTAGATGTGCACACAGACTAACTTTTTGCTCACTCTAGCCAATGCCACAGTTCCTGCTTACTACCCCTGGTGATGATACTCCTGATATTCCTTTAAGGTATTTTTCATATTTTTCCATTATAACGAACAAATGCACAAAATTACTTCTTGTATCTACAGTTCACTTTGAAGATGTAAACAGGTTAAGTCAACAGCCTTAGTGAATTGTTAGTGTATGCCTAAGACACACACACAGATGACTACAATGTTTCATAAGCTGTGGGAATTGAACTTGAAAGATTGCTGGAGGAACCAGGCTGCTAGTCTGATGGCTGAGATGCAAATGATGGAGTCTCATTTCTGATGAATACGGAATCTGTTCACCTTTTCTATTTTATTTTCAACATGGAATTTCTCATCATGTAAAGGAGTCTTGGCAATACATTTGCTAATTCTGAACTTCTTGTTTTACAACACTTAAATTTAAGACAGAATTCTGAGCTTTCTTTGAAAAGTTCTATAATACCATTGAAGCAGATTAAAGACATTTATACTGGGACTTCTAATATGATCTGATGAAGGTGAGTTCTCTTCCTTCAGCCCTTATGAAAATTCCAGTTCTAACAAAGTTTTTCAAAGTTTTTTCAATTATTATTTCAGAGTAACTTAGATTTTTTAATTCTAATTTCTGACATACATATTCAAAGAAGACAGAAAAAAATAAATAGAGGCATTTTTTCATCCTTCCTCAAATCGTTTCACCAGATGGCCTAGTGTTTGCACTCCAAGATTCAGGTAAAACACACACATCTTTTGAGCATCTCCATATCCCTTCTTGCACTGAAACTCATTTGTCAATTCCTCTATTAGCAGAATGTTTCACACATATGAAAATTATGGTAGCAGATGTAAAACTTGACTACAAATACAAACAGAATCAGAGTCTAAATCAGCTTAAAATTCAAGAGGCCTTGGCAGACAGCGCCTGTACACAGCATTGAAATTTCTTATATACACCATGATGCATTTACTGTTGGGAGGACTAGTGGAGACCAAAACCAAAAGTGACCAAACTCCCAGTGCTAAAGCTGCCAAATTTAGGGACTCTTCACAAAGCACTTCTGAAAGATAAAATTTCTGTGGAACTGTATTGCAACTAATTGTCATCTCAGTATCTAGCAGCTGAAGCTAAGGTCCCTGGTGGTTGAAAAATACTCCGATATGAGCAAGGAATTGATTCTCATTTTTGTGCTGTAGCAGTCAGAAACCAGGCTCCTCTGCTGCACCATTTTGTGTAGACTACTAGTCACAACATCAAGATCATTGCTAGTCTGCAAGACTTCAAAGCCCAGACACATTTACAGAATGCATTCTTCAAAACTAGCTCTGACTTTAAACTTTTCTCAGCATTTCTCCTCACATTTGCAGATAATAACACTTGTCTCTAAGGTGACCTGAATGGTAACATCAAATCAGAAGAAAGACTTTCTCATTGTGTGGACACACATGTCAGAGAAATGCATGCTCCTTTGACTGAAGCAGTGAAACAAAAGCAGGGTCAGATGCAAGTGTGTGACTTCAAGGGTTCTTCTCAACATTTTACCTGGTCCTACAGCCCTGAATTCAACATTTCCATCTAATGTCCTCCTGATCCCAAATTCAATTAAATCTTACAATATACCTGTCACACAGACACATATGTAGGCAGATAGCCACCAGAGACTCACACGTGCAATATCCAAGAAAAACCGCTGATTGCCAGAGAACTGGTGGTTGCAGGAATTCCTCTTCCCATGTTGGCTTTGACCACCACCAAAGTACCCACCACTAGTTTCTAGGTATCTCTTAACTTCAAGCTTTCATTTTTCTGCCAAACACGTCCTCAGGAGGTCATCAAATCCTGAGTCACCGGAGACCAAGAGCAGCAAAGAGGATGATACAATCCACATCTGGGAAGAAGACCAAACCCAGCTCTTACTGATGCTCCAGCACTTCGATTCTGAAGGGAAACCTGCATCTTTTTTTGATACATAGCAAGACAGCAGCTGTTTCAAGTGGCATCAAGCAGCCAAAAGGGGTCTGGGACAGAAGAAAGCATGAGGGACTAAAAAAACCAAACAACAAAACCAAGGAGGAATAGGCAAGAAGGCTTTGAAATAAAATACTTTAAAAAAATGTTCATTACTGATGGAAGAAGTTGTCAGTGTTAATGACAACTGAACTGCCGTCAAGAGAAATCTCCTTCAACAAATGGAGCTGATTACACTTCAAATTAAGATAAAAATCAGTCATTGATATGCTGCAGAAGAGCTGACACTTTGCATTAGCACTACTTCTGAAGTGCCTTCCTTTGATGTTTTTTTAAAATCTGATCCTGCTAAAATCTGAGCATTTTTCAAGATGTCATGAATGCCTCAGGGGAGCCCTCCACGTGCACCCCCAGCCCCTAGGTGACACCTGCAGAAATGCAGTACCAGTGATAAATACAATTACAAGTCCTTAAGGACAAGAGTGCAGCTGCCCTCTCCCCTCACTGCAGCAGCACAGATGAAGGAAGCCTACACTGAATTTGATTCCTTCCAAGCAGAAGCATACAATACCTACAGCCACAAAGGCCTGCAATGTTTGTGTTCAGTGTGGTGGTGTAGCTGTGCAACATACCCACACGTAAACAAGCTATAAACTATGAGACAAGGGGCAAGTTGTCAGTAAATGCCTTACAGCTTTTCCAGGCAGCTCTTCACGAGAGTGGAAAGCATGACACTCCGAGTGGCTGACCATTCCTGGCAAACTCAAATCCCCGTGCCCCTGTGGCATGCTCTTTGGTAGCTCAAACAGCCTTCTGCACTGCTAAAAGTAAGTAGTAGTGCTCAAGAGATTTGCTGCCTGGATCATCTTAAGGCTGTGCTTTTCAAGAGGGGATAGAGTTGTACAGTAGAGGCGTAAACAAGGAGCAAGAACAGCAGGTGCCATTCGCTCTGAAGCTTTAGCTCTTCATCCAGACAACCTCCACACATTACTAGCACCTACAGTCTTGCACTTTATTGTCTTGATAATGACAGTCTTTATGAAGGTAACACCAATGAGAAGCTACTAAAATGGAAAATATGAAACAGCAGCTGACATTGTGTTCACAAATCTTTACACCTTCCAGACCATTAGAACCTTTTAAATACTATTTTCACTTTTGCTCCCAAAACTACTCTCTAGTAAGACACATTATAAATTCACGTCAGAGCTACAGGCAGAGATTAAAACAACTGTTTGAGAAGTGTTTTCTCCTTCCACCCCATTCTTAGAAAGAAAAAACTAAGATATGGTAATTCTAGAAACCAGAATTTAAGAAAGAACATTGCACAATCTTACTGCTTCCCACTCTCCACTTCCCTCTGCAACTTAAGCTGGGTAGGAGCAATCACAGTAGCACACATCTCAGGATATTGCCAAATGTCAAATACCAATTACATAGAAGAAAAACAGGTGTGCAAACAGAAGTGTGTAAAGAATACCAACACTTTTAAAATATAAGAAGGAACTAAACCATCAATAAGCACTGCGCTCCAAAAGAAGCACCACTTTAAGGGGGTGATAGTGCCTAAAGAACAGATATTTCCAAATATGTTACAATGAAGCAAACCTGTAATTATAAAGTCAGGCCTCAGGGCTGTGACATTTCACAGCCACCAGCATCCAAAAGGAAACAACGCTGACCCAGAAGCAATAACCTTGTGGGTTTTTTGACTTATAAAAGAGTAAACTGGTGAAACTATAGAGCTAACTCCTATCCTGGGCTTCAGTACTGGTGCTGGGAGAGCAAACGCAGGCCTGGCTGCTGCGGGCAGCGGCCCATGGCCTCATGGAGGCAGGCAGCCGCCAGGGTGACGGGTCTGAGGGGGCACCCAGAGAGTGACCCTCACCCGAGCTCATCCCCGGCACCGCTCCCGGCCCAGGGCCACAGCTGTCGAACGGAGAGGCGATTGCACCGTGTGGTGCAGGAGCGGTGGGAGCAAAATGACGGACAATCTGTTTGTAAAAAAAAAATGTACAGTTTTGGCATGATGAAGGTATAAACTATAAGGACAAAAAATCAGCAGCAAGAGCAAGTTACAGATGAAAACCTGACACTAAAGGCTAATAGCAGAAGGTTTTTTGCACCCTAGAGATCTAAATCAAGTACTTCATCAGGAATGTTTTCTTATGCTTAAGGTCATGTGCTGGGTTTGGCTGGGGTAGACTTAGTTTTCTTCATAGTAGCTAGCATGGGGCTGTGTTCTGGATTTGTGCTGGAAACAGTGTTAGTAACTCAGGGATGTTTTCATTGTCGCTGAGCAGTGCTTGCACAGAGTCAGGGCCTTTTCTGCTCCTCACCCCACCCCACCAGCGAGCAGGCTGGGGGGGCACAAGGAGTTGGGAGGGGACACAGCTGGGACAGCTGACCCCAACTGACCCGAGGGGTATTCCATACGGTATGATGTCATGCTCAGCATATAGAGCTGGGGGAAGAAGAAGGAAGGGGGGGGACATTCAGAGTGATGGCGTTTGTCTTCCTAAGTACACGTGATGGAGCCCTGCTTTCCTGGAGATGGCTGAACACCTGCCTGCCCATGGGAAGTGGTGAATGAATTCCTTGTTTTGCTCTACTTGCATGCACGGTTTTTGCTTTATTTATTAAACTGTCCTTATCTCAACCCATGAGTTTCACTTTTTTTTTGGTGACTGTCCTGGTTTCAGCTGGGATAGAGTTAACTGTCTTCCTAGTAGCTGGTACAGTGCTATGTTTTGAGTTCAGAGCAAAGAATGTTGATAACACTGATGTTTTCAGTTGTTGCTCAGTAGTGTTTAGACTAATGTCAAGGATTTTTCAGCTTCTCATGCCCAGCCAGTGAGAAAGCTGGAGGGGCACAAGAAGTTGGCACAGGACACAGCCAGGGCAGCTGACCCAAACTGGCCAACGGGGTATTCCATACCATGTGACGTCCCATCCAGTATAGGAACGGGGAAGTGGGGGGCAGGGATTCGCCGCTCGGGGACTGGCTGGGCGTCGGTCGGCGGGTGGTGAGCAATTGCACTGCGCATCATTTGTACATTCCAATCCTTTCATTATTGCTGTTGTCATTTTATGAGTGTTATCATTATCATTATTAGTTTCTTCTTTTCTGTTCTATTAAACCGTTCTTATCTCAACCCACGGGTTTTGCTTCTTTTCCCGATTTTCTCCCCCATCCCACTGGGTGGGGGGGAGTGAGTGAGCGGCTGCGTGGTGTTTAGTTGCTGGCTGGGGTTAAACCACGACAGTGACTCTCTCCCCCATCCCACTGCAGTGAGGGGAGTGAGCGAGCAGCTCTGTGGTGCTTAGCTGCTGGCTGGAGTTAAACCTTGACAGGTCAACAAAATAAAAATTAATAAAAATAATTTGCATTTAATAATGAATTAATTGTTAATGAATTAATAAAATTAACATGGGTATGAGTTCAGTGACATCGATATGCTTTGTGGGTGAAGCAAACACAGCATGGGCAAACACAGTGGAAAGAGCTGCCTACAGAAGCAGCCTTGGGGAAAGCAACCCAAGGTCAGCAGTAGACACTGCAGCATGACACCCCAGGGTCATGGGGAAGAGAGAGGACTTTTAGGGTTTATCACCAGGCTGGGGCAGCAAGCATTAGCAGTCTCCTAATGTTCATTCCTGCTCCTCTTATTTGTTTCACTGCATTTGGAGAAGCAAGACTTCCCTATTAAATGCTAATGAAAGTGAGTCCCTGGGATTTAAACACAGAGTACTCATTTTAAATGTTACATTTATTGATGCTTGTAGGCGATTACCTCTCCTTCCCTGCAGTTATGCCATGCTTGGCCAGAGAAGCAGAACTTTAATTAAGAGCAGAGCCGCGGGCTCAATTCTACAGGGTAATTTTTGTACCTTCTGAATGTAGGACCAGACTTGGGCATGAGCAGGACAGAGACTCTTCAACTTGACTACGGCAAAACCATGTTTCTAAATGAGGATTCTGTGGGACTTGTAACCAATAAGAAAAAACAACTTACACCACTTTGTTGTGTATAAAAGCAAAACTGAAAATAAGAAGCACTGGTGGAGTCTCCGGTTTCATGCTGTCCCTCTCAGCCCAGAATTAACTCAATTCACGGTGGCCTAGCAGGGCAGAGAAGACAACTGCCAGCACAATCACTTCCTGCTGATTCTTTCAACTGTACTGTACAGAAAACAGCATTATATATGGGCCTATTGTGGAGGAGAGGGCTGTCATTTTACACAAATGCAGCATCTTGCACATATGAACTGGGCCTGGTTACCTTGACTTCAAGAAAGCTTTCACAAACACTGAAGTTCACGAGTACATCTCAGCAAACTACTGGAAAAACTATGGAAGTAATAACATAGTAATTGCAAACTAATAGAAGAGGGATCTACAACTGAGGATCAATTTAAGCCAGGAGTAGTTCTCCTGACTTGTTCAGTGCCAGACAAGTTTTCAAGTATGCTCCAATCACCTTGCAGGGAATACTCATGTTTTCTAACCTCCTTCCAGATTAAATACTTTCTCATTTTGCAACAAAAGCTTTGAAAGTCATGATAGTATCAGCACTTATTGTTGCGCAGTGTAATAACCAGATTATCTCAATGAGGGACTAAAGAGCCCTTAAACTTTTGATACAATCTCTAAAACATCAATGACATAGTAATTAAGACTGAGAACAATGACTTATTACAAACACCTGAAAAATATTGGGCTTGGGACACAGAGCCAAGTCATACACTGCTGTCACAGCAACAAATTGAGCCATGATTTAACACTGTGTCTTTCCTAGAAGATTGGGGGTGCATCAGTTTGACTCTGGGTGCTACTTTAAGAGAAGGGAATGGAGAGCATTTAAACCAGCTGTTATCTAGCAGCTCAGTATTGATGATCTAATTTGGAAACTGGATTAAACTTCACAGATTAACACACTGCTGTGCAGCTGCATGGATTTATGGTTGTCATGACAACCAGCAGAAAATGTATCCCACTAATCCTCTTCAAGCAGATCTGTCTCCATGCAGCATTAACGAGATCTATCACTAGCACAGACATACTTATAGTGATTTCATTGCAGATATCTAGATTGGTATAATCTCTAACTCTCTCTGCATCTTAAAATACCAATTCACAACTGGAAGGAAAGAGAGGCTCAGCTTATGAATTGTAAAAGGAACTAGGCCTTAAGCCTCATTGTTTTAAGACTATTCGCCTTATTGTTTTAAGACTATTCATATTAGACATATAACTAATGATTAGATATTTGTTTAGATATGATTAATAGAATGCAGGTGCATATAAAACAATATCTATGAGCTGCTTAATTGTTCTATGAGGCTCCCTCTTCATGGCTGTCTTAAAATCCAGTCAAGTTGAATCAACAGAGAAAGGATCATACATCTTAGACCTAAGACATGGGAGTAAGTGATTAACTTTAGAACAAGATAAATTAATAAAATAACCTGAGTAGTTTCTTTAGAAATTCATAGGTACCTTTGAAGTGTAAGAATATAAGTGATGATGGTGACCAGAGACTTTCTGCCTATGACCACCAATCTCAGAAGAACCGAGACATGAGAATGGAGAATGGATGAGAGAAGATGATGAACGATAACGATATGAGAACAGAGAATCGGCTGGAAAATTACATTTCAAGCAATAGGCACACTAATTTCTATTTTGGAATTATCTTTCTCAATAACTTGTTTTCCTTGCTATGAGGAGAAGAGTCTTTGATTTTGTTGCTTGAGGAAGGAAAGTCAGGAAGCTGGACAGTGTTTTCAGTTCCAATACTGCCTGCTTGCAGATCTATTTACTCTGTGTAACCATAATAAAGTACAGAAGAAGGAAAAAAAAAGGGAAAATAAAAGCCATTTACCTACTTTATAGGAACAGTCAGAGGCCGAGCTAATTAATATTTCCCGAGTGTCCTAAAAGAGAGCTGTCTATGGACAAAGTGCTACTTTTTTTCCAAACACACAGAAGAGCGATGCTGGAGATTTTCTCAGTGTTAACCAAGAGTTTCAAAGATTGAAGTTTATCTCCTTTATTTCACAGTAAAAATCAGGAAAAGAGGCAAACACTCCCAACTTCTAGGGCTCTGGAGTAACACTGGAGGCCAAGACTGGCCATGCAAAAGTTGTGTAGTGTTTCCACCTGTAAGGCGCTAATCCCATCACTTGTCAGCGCGGTTCAAATTCATGTGCTCTTATTTGTTAAGTTCCCCACCTCAGAGTAGCTTTGCCTCAAACAAAACAGCAAAACCCCCAAATCACCCCACAAAGAGAGCCTTTGGAACATATATCTTACAAACATCTCTGTCATTTGTGCTTCTCCCAGGCAAAGCACTACAGCTGCCACGATGCTGTATCTGCTTGGGTCAGTGCTCTGTACCTCATGGAGTGGGAACTTGCAATACCTCCACTCCAAAGAGCATCTCACTTCCCCAGCAGTGAAGTCCAGAAAATCCTCCCATGAAGTTCAACCTACAAGACCTAAAGAAAAATCCTTTTTACCAAAGGTCTAATTGATCAGTTTATTGTAACTGTCACTGTCTCTCATGGTGTACTCCTTGAGAAGCTGGTGGCTCATGGCTTAGACAAGTATACTCTTCACTGGGTGAAAAACTGGCTGGATGGCTGAGCCCAAAGGGTTGTGGTGAATGGAGTTAAATCCAGTTGGCGGCTGGTCACAAGTGGTGTTCCCCGGGGCTCAGCACTGGGGCCAGTTCTCTTTAATATCTTTATCAATGATCTGGACGAGGGGATCGAGTGCATCCTCAGTAAGTTTGCAGATGACACCAAGTTGGGAGGCAGGGTCGATCTGCTTGAGGGTAGGGAGGCTCTACAAAGAGATCTGGACAGGCTGGATCGATGGGCTGAGGCCAATTGTATGAAGTTTAACACGGCCAAGTGCCGGGTCCTGCACTTCGGTCACGGCAACCCCATGCAGCGCTACAGGCTTGGGGAAGAGTGGCTGGAAAGCTGCCCGGCAGAGAAAGACCTGGGGGTGCTGGTCGACAGCCGGCTGAATATGAGCCAGCAGTGTGCCCAGGTGGCCAAGAAGGCCAACGGCATCCTGGCCTGTATCAGAAATAGTGTGGCCAGCAGGAGCAGGGAGGTGACTGTTCCCCTGTACTCGGTACTGGTGAGGCCGCACCTCGAGTACTGTGTTCAGTTTTGGGCCCCTCGCTATGGGAAAGACAGGGGGGTGCTGGAACGTGTCCAGAGAAGGGCAACCAAGCTGGCGGAGGGTCTAGAGAATGAGTCTTATGAGGAGTGGCTGAGGGAGCTGGGTCTGTTTAGTCTGGAGAAAAGGAGGCTGAGGGGAGACCTTATCGCTCTCTACAACTACCTGAAAGGAGGTTGTAGTGAGGTGGGTGCTGGTCTCTTCTGTCAGGTGGCTGGAGATAGGACAAGAGGAAATGGCCTCAAGTTGCGGCAGGGGAGGTTTAGGTTGGATATTAGAAAAAATTTCTTTACTGAGAGGGTTGTCAGGCATTGGACCAGGCTGCCCAGGGAAGTGGTGGTGTCACCACCCCTGCAGGTGTCCAAAAAACATGTAGACGAGGCGCTTCAGGACATGGTTTAGTGGGCACAGTTGACGGTTGGACTTGATGATCTTAAAGGTCTTTTCCAACCTAAACAATTCTATGATTCTATAATGTGGCTACAATATGAGCAACCAATTATCTTCCAGTGCAACTTAATTGCCTACAAAACAGAATCACTAAGTCAGAACGTATTATAATAAATTATTTATATTTGCAATAGTGCAGGCCCTGTGTTAGTTTACAAAACCATTTTGAGTATTTTCATATGACAAAGCTAAGGACCCCACAACTGGACAACATTTTTTTTAAATACCCCAGAAGCTGCATATTTTAAAACAACACTCTCAAAGGATCCCAAACAAGTAACTGTAAGAATAGTAAAACCAGCATATTCAGGTATCTTAATTCCTAATTCCCAAATGGACCAACTATCTAGAACTAACTAAAATCCTGAGGTCCTCGCATCTATTTGTGGGATAAGATACTATTTAGAAAAGAAGTATCATCAGTTGAATTAAAGGCACTACAAGACGGATGATAATATTTAAGTGGTCAGGAAAAATAAACTGAACCAAACTATTCGCTCGTTTACAGCCACAGGATTGCTCAGCCCCTGGAACTGCTTTAGATCTGAGAAAATGTTTAGAAAGAAATTAACCACTGCAAGAAAATAATACCACATATGTAATTTAGGGCCCTTTTTGATAGAATGATACTTTTTCAGTTCAGTTTTTACACACGCATACACGAACACCCTTCTCTCTCTGAAAATGAGTACCGGTTTTCAGTTTTCCTCCTGAACTGTGGCGGGGGACAATCTAAACACGCTGTAACACATGTGCACCTGTGATGTCAACAAATCCGTTCGGTGTGACTCAACTGAAATGTCAGTCTACATCCTTAAAGGAGAAAGTCCCGACACTCCAAATTTCTTGTAACACCCACTGTCATGTGTCTGACCAGTGACGGTGCCCGCCCCTCCAAGGCTATACGAATAGATCAGACTACATACGGAATAACACCCCAACCCAGAGAACACTGAGGCATGTCCTGGCTCCTCCCATGGAATTAGTCGCGCATTTTGCCTCTCACACACCACACGGGATTTCTTAGGCTGGACGTACTTGGGCTCTGCGCTCCGGCTAGTCCTGGCGCAGGGAAAGGGCCTCGGACAAAACGCGCGCGTCTCCCCGCCACCCCGCCCGTGCGCAGCAGCCACCGCCCGCCCGCCCGCCCGCCCCGGCCGACGCCGCCCCAGCAGCGAAGCCCCCTCCTCCCGCAGCCCCGCGCCGCCGTACAGCGGGGAAGGCGCCGGCCGTCGCCCCAGTCGCTCCGCCGAGAAAAAGAATTCGTTTTAGCCAGGGCCCTTCCTCTGGGCAAGCCGGCGTACGACTTAAAACAGCAGCGGCAAAGTGTGTTTGAACTCATCAGCGCTCCGGCAGCACGAGCAGAGGCTCGCGGCCGGGCGGCTCGCTCGCCCCGGCGGGAGTCCCCCCCCGCTCCAAGCCCCGCGGAAGCGCAGGGAGGCAGCGGAACGCGAGCTGAGCGCCCCGGGCGGGCTGGAAGAACAGGTACCTGAAGGCCGGCTCCCTCCCGCCGCCTCCTGCCCCGGCTCCGCAGGGCCTCGCCGCCCCTTCCCGCCGCCCGGCGGACCGGCGCCGGATCGCCGGCCTCAGCGCCGCCGCCGCCCCTGCCCGCCGCCCGCCATTTGCTCCCGTCAGGCGGCCCGCCATTTGCCCGCCTCCCTTCCCCTCCCGCGGCGGGGACGGGCCTCCCTGCCCCACCGCGCTCCTCGCCTGCCTCGGGAGAGGCGGGGGGGCGGCCTGCGCGGCTCGCCGGCGACCCGGCCAAGGGGCTGGCGGCCCCGGCCGAGGGGGCTAGCGGCAGCCCGGGGTTGAAGGGCCGCCGCCGCCTTCGCCGCCAAACCTTGGACAGCTCCGGCGGCGGCAAAGGCGGGCCGAGCTCCCGGCCGGCGGGCACGGCCCCCCGCAGCCCGCTTACACCCTCCGGCTCCTCCTGTCCCCGCGTTTGAGACCCGCACCCTAGGAGCGCCAGGCTGCGCCCCTCTTCCTAGCTTCAGGCCCTTTAGCGGTGCAGATTATTCCCTCAAAAGGCCGCCAGCCCTCGTTTGAAGGAACGGGAAGGACAAGCCCCAGCAGGGACGGTTATGGATGTCAAGGCTCCAGGCAGAAGAAAAACGCGGCAGGCAGAAAGTACCGGGGCGCTGGGCGAGCACCCCGCACCGAGTGCGCAAAGCTGCGGCCGGGATGCGAACAGGGGCACGGCTCACAAAGCTGGGTCTGGCCGTGGCTGAAGCTGGACGGGGTCCGAGCTGGTGAATCGGGAACGGGCTCCAGCTTCCGCTGTACCTGCCTGAGCTGGCACTTGTTTGACAAGCTACAAATTACTTACATTTTCATTACAAACAGGCTGCTTTCATTTTTAAATTATTTGCTAGCAGCAAACACTACAGGTTAAGAACAACAGAAAAATCTTAACTGCACATTATATTTTCATGATAGTCCCTGTCGAAGAGATACTTCAACCCTTAAAAATAAGCAACCAAATTAAACATCTATTATAAAAGTTTTCTCACTGGAAATAATAATGAGTTACAGAATTTGTGTAAGAGAGTACCGTATTCTGCGCCCTTAGCTAATTAAACGTTCCACTGCAGGCAGGCGAAACAAAGCAGAGGCTGCCCGATCCTCCTCTAGTGACCATTTCATGCAGGACCAACATCCAATTCCATCCTGTCGCGAAATGGAGTGGTTTGGACTGCTTAAAGAATAACTGTTAAGGGTATTAGCAAAAATGATTTAATAGGAATTTGTAAAAATGTGACGTCACAGAATTTGATGGCAGGGTTCGCTCTATTACTTAATTCATGGATGAAACGTACAAAGGAAAATTAAGTTAGAATCAAAGTAAAATTCTGTATACAGAGACTGAAGACAAAACAGGGTAAAAGAGAAACATTCAAAGGAAAATCGAGTTAGAATTGATTTCTCATGATTTGTGCAGAGATTGGGAAAGTAAGAAGGGTAAGGGAGACTCTCCTGTTGAGCCACAAGGCTCAGAGAAGACCCCCTTGCTTTCTAAACTCCTGTCGGAGCTTAGGTGTGGCTGGATCGACTCCTAGTCCCAGACTTGGTCAACAGTTTATGTCTAAAGAGATTATAATAGCAGCATGAGGTTTATTCACAGTTGAATAAAACTCATGACAGTGATTTATGTATAGATTAATATACTTACTATAGAATATCCAGGTTAGTACATACACACATGCACAAAGACACTAAGAGATACAAGCAAGTAAAAGAGGTATGCCTGTTAAAAATTCCCCTCAAGTTCAGTGAAACTATTCATGTCAAATGCTTTGGCATTTTTCTCAATGGGCAAAGGGTCGAGCCTCAAGGAGCGGAGAGTATCAGCCCAGGTCCCATCGGCTTTCAGCGACAGACCTCCAGTCTTCACCAGCTGAAGAGTTTGCGAGCTCTGAGAGGCGTCCCACTCAGAGGGAGATGCTGGTCGCAGGCCACTGCAGTCCAGGAGAGCTCAAAGGGTCTCACTTAGTACCGCTGCTTATAGGTTCGTAAGATGATTGGCTTTAGTCATCAGCAAATTACTGGGATTCCAGCTGCGCTGGTACCATTTCATATGAGTGATGATTCAGATAAGGAAGGCTCCAAGGCTGTCAGAGAATGACTTCAGATTCAGATACGTCAGGAGAGGATTGAGATATGTCCAAAGGTTGTCAGGAAATGACTAATTATCCCTACTCCCGTCCCCAGCCTCCGCTGCGCAGCAGGAGTCCTTGAGACGATCAGCATGACTCCGTCTTTGCCATGCAAGAGTTCCTGGTACAGTCAAGGGATGCTTAACCGCCCAACTCATTACTCTTATGCTAAGGCCTGGCAAGACTTCCCAAGTTCATAGATCGGCCCAGAGGGAGGGGGAAATGCCCCAGCACACATCCTCATAAGCCTGCAGATGAAACGTGCTTTGGCTCAGGAAGACTGTTTTCCAAAAAAAAAAGCAGCTAGTCCTTTCTTATATTGTCTGACTAACCTGGCATCTCCCAAACTATTGATCAGCTCCCTCTCCCCTCCCTGCTCTACTTTCAGAAATAGCTTATGGCCTTTCATCAATATCACATATAAATCTACAAGACTACCACTACCCTTGGTCTCAGTTTGATGCTTAATTTTATTTTATATCCAGACACACCTCATGGGTTTTTGTTCATTCCCACTTTTCCATTTCTCACTGCCTAGACCCCACTGCTTTAGCTGATCATTTTCCTCTGGCATAAATTGAAGCATTCACCCTGCACGCTGCCCTATTGCAAGCTGCAGACCAGTACATGCGTAACACAGGTCTCTGGGGACCAGCAGTATATATGTATTTAGAAGGAAGAACTCCTCCAATGGTGCGGAGGTAACACACGAGTTTGGAGAGGTCTGTGTGTCTATACAGACATTTGGGGCAGAAAGAGGATGGCAAGGCGGCCATTCCAGAGAGCAGCCAGAGCTTCTGACTCCCCCAATCTTCCCTCCCTCAGTATCAGCTGTTGCAGCAAGAAGGCATGGGGAACTCCACTTGTGGGAGCAATTTGGGCTTCAGACATTTGGAAAGGAAATTACAGGGGAGAAGGGGTTGCAAAGGGAAAGGCTCTCCAGTGGAGTTGTAATTTGAGGAGAGCCTTTCACCTTGTCCCTCAGGGTGAGGAGGGGATTGCTTGTGGTCCCACCATGCTCCCACCCAGGCTCAGCAGAAGTCTGGATGGGGTAGCACTGGGCGCAACAACAGAGCATCATTTCTCTCCTACCAAATTAATGAACTGTTGTTGAAAAGGGGAGATCAAACAGAACAAAGAAATAGCCTGACTGTGCTTATGGCCCTGCTACCAATACCATGTAATTGCTCAATTCACATTGGACTTAAATTACCTAAAAGTTAGTTTCATCGGTTAGACCCCAGCCAGATTGTTCCTTTAATTCCACAGATACAAACCTTGTGTCTATATGCACAAATACCTAAAAAATGAGAGTTATGCAGCTAAGCAAGGAGGCCTGTCCCCTCCGTGTTAACAGAAGACAAGCCTCTTATCAGAAGGCAGGTATATATACAATAGCCAACTTTTACGTTCATGATTAACATTGGGCCACATTCTTCCCTCTGCACAGAATCTTGTCACATATTACTTCCCTCTCAGAAAACACAAAACATCATAAAAAAGAATGCAAGTTACATTAATCAAATTGTTTAAAATTTTAATTGAGATCCATGTTTGTTTTGCAACAATTTCTCAAAGGCTGCGATGAAACACAAGAATCATTTTGAACGAGACTAAATAAAAGCACAAATCCCAGGAAATAATTCTGCATTTGGAGAGGACTGAATAGAAGATCCTGATTTTAACTAAGAACTACAGGATTACTGATAGCTTTAGGGAATGTCCTTGCAAAAATTCCTCCCTTCAGTTAAGGCTTTGAAAAGAAAGTTTTTCAGAAGTGTGCAGCACCTCTAACCTCAAGGCAATAATTGAGAATTAGAAGTCCTTAGCATGCTTGAACATAAAGCTAGACAATTATTTTCTAAAAAAAAAAAAATAAATCTAACTTTACAGTGAACAGCTATTATTCTTACTAAAAATGAGATTGATTCTTACCACTGGGAGCTGGCACTATAATCGCCAGTCACTCAGTTGTTCCTAATTTATTGGATGAAACAAATAATGCAACATTTCATGGTTGGTATTGTTTTATTGTCTAATATTGATTAAATTATTTACACTCCTACTTTTCAATCCACAGTTTAGCACTCATACGTATGGCTTTTACTTTTATGTTTAGCACATCTTTGTGTCAAGTGTCAGAATTTCATTTAAAAAAAACAGGAACCTGATACCATATAGACAAGTCTCCTATATTTATGTTTAAACATATTAATTTTCAAAAATGATGATTTATAAAAGAAAAATCTGCTGGTAGCTTTCTTCCAGCTCATGTTTACCACAGATTCTACTGCGCTTTTCCTATTTTAAAGTGTTCCTTTTAGAGTGTCCTGCTGCCTCCACATGGAATCTGTTTCCTCCCTTACCCACCCCTCTACTGAATTTAATGCAAAAAAAAAAAAAAAAATCAGTAGCTGACAATTTTAAGCAAAAATATGAAGCGCTGTAACATTACCTACATTGCTTTTTACTAAAGTAGGTTCTTGAACACTCTAGCAACTTTGTGGAAATTTAACCAGTCCGTGTTGAAAAGGCACAGGATTTTTGTGCTCAGAGACCTCCAGCAACAATGTTTTTTCCCCAGCCTGAAAGTTAGGGATGGCTGTTAGGATACAGGAAACAGTCTGATCCAAAAATTCACAGGTACCCAATTGTCACTTACAACAGAACCCACCAGATTTTACTGATTCTTCTCCCACAGACACCCTGCAAATCCATAACAAGAGATTGCTTCTATTGCAAGAGGAAAAGAGGTGAAGTTACTCTTACATACATATCCAGGGATGGTGTAACAATGATACAAGCTATTCATCATTAAAATCCTCACAAAGCTGTCCATGTCTGCGGTAGTTTCTGTTCCATGGTATTACATGAAAAGTTATTTTTCACATATGACAGAAGTTTAGTTGTACATGAAGAAAGCTAATTTTGGTCCACTTGTCCAGCTTCCTAAAGACAGCATATTGGAAAGCTGACCACTGACAGTTCAAAAACCAATGTAAAAGTTAACAAAAATAATTTGGTATTTCATTCCTAAACCTGCACAGTGTGGTTATTTGTCCTAGTCATCCATCTTTTCATTCTGTGTGCCCACTAACTGTTGAGTTTTTAAGTCTTCAGCTTGTTCATGATCTTCCTTATCTGCATCATCTACTTGATTAGGTTCCTTTTCTTCTGCTTCTCCTTGATCAACAGTTTCATATTCTACTTGTTCAAGGTCTGTTCCATCTATAAGTTCTGCCTGTACTTCTTCCATCTGTATTTGATTTACATGCTCAACATGTAACTGCTCCACATGAACTTCAGCACCTTGTTCAGTTTGAATGTGTTCAACTTCCAAGTAACTAATTTGCACCTGTTCTTGCAGTTCATCTATCTGTGTGCCTTTCCCCTGATTGTCCTGTATGAGATCCTGGTGCATCTGTTCCACAGTTACCTGTGCAGGATCCACTTGTACCTGAATTACTGGTAGGACGTGGACTTGCTCCACTTGTTCTATTATAGTCATTGATGTTACTGGTTCAGCTTCCACAGCTTCCACTGGAAGAACCTCTTCTGTCACTATTCGTTCTGAAATATTGTGCATTTCTTTGAGATGCCTTCTCAGCTCACTGCCTTGCATAAACCACAAATCACATAAGGTACAGTGGTTGGGTTTGTCACCGGTGTGTATTACCAAGTGATCTTTGAATTGATCCCAGCTGTTAAACACACTGTTACAAACCTGAAACAAAAGATACAGTTTGTTAAACAGTGCCAACAGAAATATGGCTAAGTACAGTGCCTATTTCAGATCATGGCTTCATATAGTGTAGCTTCTTGCTACTTGGATTAAAAAAACCATATATGTTAGAGGTAAAAGCTGAGAAGTCAGCTTCAGATGAACAGAAGACCTGGTATTTATTTATTTGTTTTTAAGAAACAGTGTGCTACTTTGAGTCGTGCATACATAGGATACCTACAAAATTTATGAATCAGTACAGCATTTGAAAGTTTTCTTATTTTAACCTTATGTGAAATTCACATACAGTAGCATGCCCCAATAAATATCTGGTGCTAGAATTTTGGGTGGAGAGCTATTTATGTAATAATATTGTACAATGAAAGTGCAATACAAACTGTCCCTTTACTGAAGTTCTGGATGTAGTACTACTAGCCAACTTTTCCTTATCAGCTTTCATTTGGCTCATGGCATCATGAGGTTTAACTGGCTAGACTGAACTCTCCCATTTTGCCATTTCAAAAAACCACTTGAATGATGTCAGCAGATAAAACTCTCTTAAAACTTCATCCCTTTAATTGTCTTCCAGCTAAAAGTACTGCCTCAACTGCAGACACAACATTTTCACAAAGCACATGAGCACACTTCCTTCTCTTCCTACTGAGGTAAGTAGCCTGAAAACAACACACAAGAGACTGCAGAAATGAATGAGGTGCCTGGTGTGACGGTCTGACAAATTATAGTCAATGTCTCAAACATTCGTTAAAGAACTTTGGTGGAGAAAACGGCCTCTGTAAAACTGCTGGAGTTTTGTGAGCAGGACAAACATGGCCAGAGGAGAGGGCCCCACAGAGGGTGGGACCGCACTTCTCCAAAGCCACAATTCCTTATCTTAAGTGACCAGAAGAAGGAGCACAGCATTTGCGCCTGGAGGAGGAGGCCCCACGGAGGATGGGACTGTGCTTCTATCTTAAGCGGTCATGCCAGCAGGAAAAGAGGCAACTCTGCAATGAACCCCCCCCAAAGCTCACCGACCGATTCCAGAGAACTCCGGGAACAGGAACTGCGCATGTCAAGACCATCAACTAACACACTATAAAAGAAGGGAGAATGAGTTCTCAGTGCGCACCCTCCGGAACTGGATCTCTACGCTGGCTGGACCAACACTGGACCCAGGACTGGTGAAACCCTTTTCTTCTATCTCTCTCTCTTCCTTCCTTTCTTTCTCTCTTTCTCTCTCTCCCTCTTTTCCTTCTCTCTTTTCCACAGTCCCTACACCTTATCCTTTTAAACATAAACCGTTGACCAAGTCTGAGACTAGGAGTGGATCCAGCCGCCCCTGGGCTCCTCTTTGAGAAGGAGTCCAGAAAGCAAGGGGGTCTGCTCTGAACCTCGTGATTCAATGGGAGGGCTCTCCTTCTGATACAGTTCCATGTTCCTTTTTCCATTTCTTTTTCTACACCTCCCTTCTCTTTTCAAACAGCAGCTTAATGACATGTTGCAAGGTTCATACTGATAAGTTCACTTGTACTTGGGCAAGCTTAGCTAGGTTGAATAAACGTGGATTGTTGTTTGAACTCCCCTGGTGTCGTTTCACCTTAATTCTGACAAAGGAAATCCACAAACCTGAGTCGCTCCAACTTCGGGACGCGACACCAGGGCAGAAGAGAGAGAAGAGTGCGATAGAGTCAGGCTTGGAGTAGAAAAACAGGCTCAGTAGTCTTTGTCCATGCAAGTGTTCTTGGCTGCAGAAAGCAGCAAAGAACACACATTTCAACACCCCTTCACTGCTGGCAAATAGTTTTGAAACAGGATGTTCCATCTCCTCTTAACTCTTAGCATCCACAGAAGGATGATGAGTATCTGACAGGGATTAACTCAAGAACAGGTCTGTGTAGTGGAGCTAAGTATCTCCACTTTGCTGTTGAAGTCTGTTAAAATAGGTTTGTGATTCTAGTGCTATGCTTTTTTTCCCCGGGGCTCACGCTTTAGAAAGAAGTTGCACATACACTTCTTAAAATACTAACCTTATAGATAAGCACTTGAAATTACTTAGTCAGGGTGTGCAAACAGGCATGGCACGGCAGTTCACGTGGCAATTCACACAGGGAGGCCGCAGCCCCTTCCCAGCTCGAGAAGGCTACTCAAGCGGTGGGCATCGTCCTCTCAGAAGGAGACCCAGCTACGGTGGCCACTTGGGTAAAAGCCATTGCTAGGAAAAATGTGGCAACCCAGACAGAGCTCCCAAGCAAACATGCAGCTGTCCAGGTCTCCGGCTGCGGGGAGTGCCTGGGCCTGTCAGTGGTACTGGAGGGCAGCAGGGACAACTCCTGTGTGAGGTGTGACCAGGTGGATGATCTGCTCAGCCTGGTGGTAGAGCTGAAGGAGGAAGTGGAAAGGTTGAGGAGTATCAGGGAGTGTGAGAGGGAGATAGATTTGTGGACCCACACCCTGCCATCCCTGAGGCAGAGGCAGCAGATGGAGGCTCCACAAGAAGCGGAGGTTCCCCTGCCCTCTTGCCACCAGGCAGGAGGGGACCTAAGAGATGGAGGGGAATGGGTACAGGTCCCTGCTCGGGGAGGCAGGCAAATCCCCTCCTGGTCTCCCTCACGTTCCCTCACCAGTTGCCCCTACACAACAGGTATGGGGCTCTGGAACTTGAAGGCCAGGCCAATGAAGATCAGGGTGTAGATGGAGGCCTATCCAGAGGGCTGCCTAGGTTGAGTCAGTCAGCTGCATGCATTCTGACAGCCTCTGTTAAGAGAAAAAGGAGGGTAATTCTCATAGGCGACTCCCTTCTGAGGGGGACAGAGGGCCCAATATGCAGACCTGGCCCATCCCACAGGGAAGTCTGCTGCCTCCCTGGGGGCCCGGTAGAAGACATTACCAGGGAACAACCTGGTCTGGTTCGGACCTCTGATTATTACCCGCTATTGGTTGTGCAGGTTGGCAGTGATGAGATCGCGGAGAGAAGTCCAAAAGCAATCAAAAGGGACTTTAGGGAACTGGCGTCATTAGTGAAAGGGTTGGGAGCACAGGTAGTGTTTTCCTCAATCCCTTCAGTGGCAGGGGAATATACTGAAAGGAACAGAAAAACACTCCTGATTAATACGTGGCTCAGAGGCTGGTGCCATTAGTGGAATTTTGGGTTTTTTGATCACGGGGAGGTTTACACAGCACCGGGCTTGCTGGCGACAGATGGGAGGGAGTCCAGCTATCTCAAAGGGGGAAAAGGATTCTCACTCATGAGTTGGCGGGGCTCATAGAGAGGGCTTTAAACTAGGTTTGAAGGGGGAAGGGGATAAAACTAGGCTCACCAGAGATGAGCCTGGGCGCAGCATGCCAATGTTGGGGGTGGAATCAATAGCCCAGCTCAAGTGCATCTATGCCAATGCATGGGCAATAAACAGGAGGAGCTGGAAGCCATTGTGCAGCAGAATAGATATGACTTAGTTGCCACCACTGAAACCTGGTGGGATGACTCCCATGACTGGAGTGCTGCAATGGATGGCTATAAGCTCTTCAGAAGGGACAGGCAAGGAAGGAGAGGTGGTGGGGTGGCTCTCTATGTTAGGGAGTGTTTTGACTATACAGAGCTACATGATGGTGATGACAAGGTTGAGTGTTTATGGCTAAGGATGAGAGGGAAGGCCAACAAGGCAGATATTGTGCTGGGAGTCTGTTATAGACCACCCAACCAGGTTGAAGAGACGGATGAATCATTCTACAAGCAGCTGGCAGTAGCATCAGAATCCTGTGCCCTTGTTCTCATGGGGGACTTCAACTTTATGGACGTCTGCTGGAAATACAACACAGCAGAGAGCAAACAATCTAGGAGGTTCCTGGAGTGTGTGGAAGATAACTTCCTGACACAGCTGGTAGGTGAGCCAACCAGGGGAGGAGCCTCACTAGACCTACTGTTTACAAACAGGGAAGGACTGGTTGGAGATATCGTGGTCAGAGGCTGTCTCAGGCTTAGCAACCATGAAATGATAGAATTCTCGATCCTTGGTGAGGTAAGGATGGGGGGTCAGCAAAACCACTACTATGGACTTCCAGAGGGCAAACTTTGGCCTGTTCAGGACACTGGCTGAGAGAGTCCCTTGGGAGACAGTCCTGAAGGGCAAAGGGGTCCAGGAAGGCTGGACATCCTTTAAGAAGGAAGTCTTAAAGGCCCAGGACCAGGCTATTCCCATGCGCCGCAAGATGAAAAGCCGAGGAAGATGGCTGGCCTGGCTGAACAAGGAGCTTTTGCTGGGACTCAGGAAAAAAAGGAGAGGTTACCATCTTTGGAAGAAAGGGCAGGCAACTCAGGAAGATCACAGGGATCTTGTTAGGTCATGCAGAGAGGAAATTAGAAAGGCAAAAGCTCAGCTAGATCTCAATCTGGCCACTGTCGTAAGACACAACAAAAAATGTTTTTACAACTATGTTAACAATAAAAAGTTAGCCAAGAAGAATATCTATCCTTTAATGGATACAGAGGGGAACATTGCCACCAGAGATGAGGAAAAGGCTGAGGTACTTAATGCCTTCTTTGCCTCAGTCTTTAATAGTGACAGCAGTTACCCTCAGGGTACTCCGCCCCCTGAGCTGGAAGGCAAGGATGAAGAGCAGAATAAACCCCCCATAATCCAGGAGGAAATAGTTAGTGACCTACTACGCCGTCTGGACACTCACAAATCTATGGGACCTGATGGGATCCATCCAAGAGTACTGAGAGAGCTGACAGAGGAGCTTGCCAAGCCACTCTCTGTCATTTATCAACAATCCTGGTCAACAGGGGAGGTCCCAGACAACCGGAGGCTTGCCAATATGATGCCCATTTACAAGAAGGGTCAGAGGCAGGATGCAGGGAACTACAGGCCTGTCGGGGTGGCTCCTGTGAGAAGCTGCTAGAAGTTTCCCTGGCTCTAAGCTGGACCTGCCTCTGGCCAAGGCTGAGGCCATCAGTGATGATGGTAGTGCCTCTGGGAGAATGTATTTAAGAAGGGGAACCTGCAGTGAGTAGTGGGATTGGAATGTGAGAGGAACACCAATGCAGATACCGAGGTCAGTGAGGAAGGAGGGGGAGGAGCAGTGGGGGAGGAGGGGATGCCCCTGCAGAGATGGCAGGCTGTCCCCCCCCAGGCCATGGTCGTGAGCTGGGGAGCGGAGGCCCCCACAGATGGCCGTGACTCCATGGGAAAGCTCACGCTGGAGCAGTCTGTGAGTGAAGATCAGCCTGCAGAAAGGACCCACGCCAGGGAAGTTCAGGAAGAACTGAAGCCCGCGGAAAGGATCTACGTTGGGGAAGTTTTGTGAGGAACTGCAGCCCGCAGAGAGGACTCACATTGGAGAAGTTCGTGAAGGACTGTCTCTTGTGGGAGGGACCCCATGCTGGAGCAGGGGAAGAGTGTGAGGAGTCCTCCCCCTGAGGAGGAAGGAGCGGCAGAGACAACGTGTGATGAACTGACCCTAACCCCCATTCCCCGTCCCCCTGCGCTGCTGGGGGGAGGAGGGAGAGAGAACCGGGAGTGGGGTTGAGGTGGGAAGGAGGGAGAGGTTGGGGAAGGTGTGCTAAGGTTCGGGTTTACTTCTCATTATCCTTGTTTTGATTTGATTTGTAGTGAATTAAATTGGTTTTGTTTCTTCCCCCAGTTGAGCCTGTCTTTTGCCCGTGACCATAAGTGGGGAGTGATCCCTCCCTGTTGTTATCTTGACCCACGAGCCTGCCTTTGTATTTTCTCCTCATCACACCGTGGCCAGGGCAGGGGGAGTTAGGGAGTGGCTGCGTGGTGCTTTGTCACCAGCTGGGCTGAAACCATGACAGAATAAGATCACCCTCTCTTTTGGAACAAATAAAGCCAAAATCCAGCAGTTTTCTTCACTACACAACCTAGTTTAACCTCAAACCACAGCCATTCTGTAAACTGAATAAGGTGAGACCCTTAAGGGGAGGAGGGAGAGAGAGTGCAAGCATGCAGGAGAAAGAGTGAGGAAGAGGGAGAAAGTGAAAGCGATTGAGCAAGGGTGTGAACAAGAGAGCAGGAGAGTGTGAAAGAGCATGCCAAGAGCATGGAAGGGTGTGTGTGGGGAAGGGGGAGAGGGAGAAAGGGGGGGGGAGAGGGAAACGGGGGGAAATGGAAAGGGGGAGGGGAGAGACAGAAAGGGGGAGAGCACACAAAAGTGTGTGAAAGTGCACACGTGAGAAAGAGAAAGAAAAAAAGAGAGCAAAAGTGAGAGGAAGAGGGAGAGAGAGGAATAGAAAGAGCATATGAGAGAGTGAAAGAGCGGAAGCTAGAGCAAAAGCAAGTGAGTGGGCGAGGGCAAGAAAGAGCAAGAGAAAGAAGTCTGTTATTTAAAATTGTCACAGCAGTGGGGCAGAAAAATGGCAAATAAAAATGCTACAACCAACCTCAGCTCATGTAGTCTCTAGCTTTTCAGAATTGGCTTTTAAAAGCTAAGTAAGACTTAATCTGAACAGCTTTTCAAATGTCAGTTACATATAGTGACCAAGTACCCTAGCCATCCATCTACAGCATTTATATTTGCTTAAAAGTCATTACAGATTGTCATCTTAAGTTGGAATGACTTTCCAGACAAAGTCAATATGCAAAAGCCTAGGTCAGTGCATTAAGAACCTTGAAAAGGAAGCAGAAAGATCAGTAAAATGCAGATGAACATTTACCTACCCATAAGAATCTCTCTAGTATTATAAGGCTCCATATCCGTAATTCCGTATTTTAAATGGAACTACTTAGATGTAAGAATTTATCTGCATGTTGTAGTTGAATGCGATCCTTGTATTTATTTTACTAAAAGTAGCTCTTGGAGACATAAGCCTACTCTTGTTGCCTTTCCTGCTCAGTACTCCCACACTCCTTCAGCATAGGAAGGAGCCTCAGACTCTGCTACTTCCATTACCCACCTGACATTCGTACAGCTTCTTTCTTCCCTTTTTAGCTCCAGCTCCAGACTGACAGGCTGTCAGGTGACATTTGAGCGTGCTATTCCTAGCAAAACGTTCATGGCAGTTTGGACATTCAAATGGTTTTTCACCTGTTAAGACAGATACAGGGATTTGTAAGTGTATAAAACCAGACAGTTTTCTGTCGTCTCTCTCTTCTTTCCCTCTCTCCCTTTTGTGTATGTTGATAATACACTGAAAAGACATGGTGAAGAAGAGAAAGACATTCCATATAAACTTTATTTATGTTAAATAAAAGGGCAAAAACCTAATGTGGAGTCATTACTCTCATTTAGGAAAAAACCCAATATAACAATTACCAATGCCATTTAAGGAACATTTAGGTTTTTATGGAAATTAGATTACTATCCTGACAAAATATCTTAAAGAAATAGCACCTATTTCTCTCTTTTCATCTGATAATATTTACAATTAAAGAATCAACATTAGTAAATATACAAAGTGGCACATTAAAGAAGGAAGTATTTAAATGATACAAAGTTTTGTTTTCAAGAACAGTAACAGCTTATGCTTGGGACGTGAAACTGAGCTCCAGAAAAAGAAGTTGGCACGGAATGACCACAAAATAACAATGCATCAGGATTAAAAGAAACAAACAAACAAAAAAACAAACAACACCCCTTCCTCCGCAAAACAGAGTGAAGAGAAAGCACAGAGGGACATAAATGGGCACAAGCAAGATAAAAATTCCTTTCAGTTTGGCCACTTCATTTCAAACCTGGTACCAAACACAGAAGCCAGCTAAGGACAACAGCAGGGGAGGCTGAAAACAGGTTGTTTTCTCTTTTTCATCCAAAGAAGTACGTTATTGTTACTGCCATCAAGTAGTAAAAAAGAACAACCAGTGTCTCTGTTTACTAATTTAATCATGCACAAACACAATGAAATTCAAGGAAATTAAAGTACAAAAAATTAGGAACAGTGTGTTTCTTCTGAAAGTCTGATAGTTAATCAGTGGAGGTACTGACACCAACTTCACTGCTAAAACAAACAGCTTAATGAACTCCAAAAGAGGCTGAGACATTTTAGTGAATAATATAAGAATCTATCCTAGCTAGTTTAAAAGTCTGCAATTTCAGGAATGCAATTGTTATTGCCTATTGAGATGGAAAGCCAATAAACCCATATTTTAAAAAATAAAGATATTCAGAAGTGCCTAATTACATTTCAAAAGAAATCCACAAGTAGCCTATAATTCTCACTTATACACCTAAAGGCTACAGAAAAATGTTAAGTGGTGGGAACATTCCCCTTAATAGTTACAAAATGCTATGTTTTTGGAGGCTATTGTACAGGTAATACAGAGGATGCTGAATTACCACCAGTCTTGCAGGTCAAAAACCATGGACTTTGCCCAAGCAACCAATGGATACTAGAAAGCAAAACTCACACCACAGACCTCCACCTGCCCTGTGATCTGGTCACATTTAAACAGTTACTTGGAGCAAGGCACCATTCAGGGAGAGATTTATTCTATTCTTACTCAAATTCTTCAGTAACCTCCAACATATTCTGCCAAAAGTGTCTGAAAGTGACAATTCAAAGATAATGGTGGCAATATCCAAAGGCCAAAAGACGTGGTGTGACTTCTTGTACAGTGCAAATCAATGCAGTGACCTGAGCTGCACCAGTCACAGCAGTAATGGAAAACACAGAGAGCATGCCAGCTGTTTTCTCTCCTCCTTCTCTGAGAAATATGCTGGCGAGCTGGGGGCTAACCTCCTCTGCTAAAGGTGACAACTTGCTTCTCCTCCCCGGCACATCATCCAACTATGAGTTTAGTCTCATCTAAGTGAGATTTTATGAAAAGGGAGGGTTTTGGCCTGATCTAATGATTATCTTTTTCTCCCTTTATGAGAATGGATGACATTTCACTTGCCAATTGTAAGTAACTCACAGGACAGAAATTCTGACCAGATGGTCCAATATTGTGCTGGTCCTTTCTAATCCAACAGTCACAGGAATGAGACTGCCCCAAATAAATATTTTTTAACCCAAAGAAATTCATAACTACTAACACAGTGACTTTTATTTGCCTAACATGTAAGAAATACCAGGTAATTCAACCATAACCATAAAGCTACCATATCATTATTTAGAGCGGGTTTAGAGAGAAATAGTAAACCTAGTTATTATTTTTTTTCCACAAACACACCAAAGGCAGGTGTTTATCAAATGAACTTATTGGGATCATTTATTCAAGGTACGTAAATAGAGTCCATTTATTGAACTAAGGCTTTTGAAAATGCTAAACGAGAAGTAATTAGATTCCACACGTTATACTTGCATCAATATATATTTAGAAAGTACTCTGCACCTCCTGTGATATATTAAGTTGCTTTGTCCCTCAAATCCTTCATCGCAACAGCAACCAACATATTGTGATATTTGGGCTACTCTGTTAATCTGCCACAAACTTTTCTCTGAAAAGACTTTTGTTAAGCAGCTTGTATTTGGATTGCTCATAATGGAGAAACACTCCCTGCTTTGTAGGGGATAAGGATTTGCCAAAGACTGTTTATAAACAGAACTTTTAAGGGGCTATTGGGAATAGACTAGACACAAGTGTCATATATCAATACTCAGCAGTCCCATACACAGATACAAAGAAATTTTAATTAAAAGGCTTTAACAATAAGAAGCTGCAAAAGAAATCGGTCTGCTACCCTCCATTAAATTCTTACTGATGACTCATGACTGACTTATTAAACAAAAACATCTGGAAGATCAGGACCACATATATTTTACATTCAGTTATCTGTATAATGCTCAGTATCTGTTCAGATAGCAGACTTTTCAGTGAGATGAAGAAGCAGCATCTTAACCTCCCATATTATAAGGAAGAAAGGAGCACAAGTCATTTTGTACTCAGAAGATGCTATCCAGATTTCAGAGACAGATTTCACAGTAAAAAAAGTGTACTATAGTCACTAGAAATGTTTTGCTGTGTTCATTAACAAAGAAAAATCAAATCGTAGATGAGATGTCAAGAGCAAGGGTGAAACTCTCCAAACAAGATGGTACAAGAGAGAATTGTTAGGTGGTATTTCATGCCTAATGCATTAACAGGCATTTGCTCAGAAGTTCTGTTAGATAAGTAAACACTCTAAACCGTATTCCACTGAGAAGCTCACAGTTCAGATCATATTTCAACAGAAACATTTACTAGTAGAATTGTGAAAATAAAAGTAGCTCCTCAGTTTGGTACTTTTGAAGAAGGAAACACGCCTTAAGAAATTATTTTGAAAAAATGTTTAAGATTTAATAGACTTGAAAGAGAAGCTTCATTAGTGCTTTCTGGTTTTAGGTGCCTATTTTTAACCACCTCAATCCCTCAAAAGTTTACATCAATGGAAAACAAACCAAATGAACAAACAAGAAGACAAACCAGCATTTTAGTTGTAACTAGAAACCAAGTATTTCTAGCACTCAAGACTCATGTGTTCTCTTCAGCATATTCTCTATTTCCCCAAAACATGCAAAACCACAAAATGCTAGAGCCAAAGCCACAAGGACAGGACTATAGCAGTACTCTTACCTGTGTGCTTCCGGAGGTGCTCTTTAAAATGTCCAAAGTGGTCAAACTGCTTATCACAGTACTGGCATATATGTATTTTTTTGCCAGGTCTTTGCTTCTTGCTGGCACCACCTTCGTCAAGGTGGTAACAGGTGAGGTGCTGTTTCAAAGCACTCTCTCGTAGGTACCTTTTATTGCATATGTCACACTTGTAACTCTCAGTAGAGTGTGTTTTCATGTGTTCCTTAAAATGGTAAAACAATTTAAATGAACGGTTACATTTCTCACAGTGGAATAGATTGTTCACGTGTGACAGCTGAAGTTCCACAATTTCAATACCTTCTACCTGTTTGCACGAGGGATCAGTAGCACTATCACCTTCTTCTTGGATCTGGCATTTTCTCTCTCCCTGACGATATTTACTGGTGATATCTGCCAAAAGAGCCAAAGCAGATTCATCTGATGTACCCGTTGTCTGTATGTACTTTATGGATTGCTCTGCAGAAGCTACTTCTTCCAGTGTTTCGATGCTGTCATCTTCCACTTCAATCGTCCCTTCAGCAATCTCAACCTCAATTTCAACAGGATCTGATTCTGCAGATGGCAGTGTTTCTGTGATAACATTAGAGGTTTCAGCTATCTTCCTCTTTTTTGGTTTATTTTTACCTTGTGCTTGATTTGATTCTAACAGTGATGAATTTTCTTTATTCCTGTAAAGCATTTGCATAAACATGGTTAAGATCCATAAGCACTGACATAACACTTTGCGCCTAATACTGAGCTTCTGTATCCAACACTCTCCAGCTGTTTCTCAAAGAAGCTGAATGATGATGACATAACCTGTGTGCATGTCAGAAGCTAATTTGTCCTTAACCTACACTCCTTAGAGCTGTAAAATAGCATGGTTAAAGCTACAGAGCCTTTGACATAAGGCTACTAAAGTGTTTTAAATAGCTCTGCTTGAATGATACAAAGCACCTATCAAGAAGAAAGGCCAGTTAACCTAATGACATAGGTTTATCTAAGAAACTTGTGAAATTCTCTACTTGGAAAGAAAACTTCCCCGAAGGAAAGAGTTCTTTGGCCTGCCTACTCAGAAATAAGAGTCAAGTCCTTCCTACGCTATTCACCTCTTAAGCTCTGGAGTGTATGCAATTGCCTGCAGTGCTTACAGCTTGTTAAGAGAACACTACAGCTGTGACTTCACAAAATTATTATTATAACATCTTGTACTTCAGGAAAGCACACAGCTAACAGCTGAGGTGAAAACAAAAGCCACTGGCATGTGGAAAGAGTATTCTAGTTTAATTTTCTGGGCTTAAACACAACCCCCAGCTCTGTTCCTGTTTGCCTTGCATCATACACACACAACCCCCTTCCTCCAAGATGTCAGGGATAGCATCCCATCTCAAACACTGACAGAGCCAAGTGGATCAATGCTTTCAAGTCACACCCTCAAGATCATCCTCAGCACTTACGTGCTGGAGGTTTTACTACTGGTTATCAGTTTTGAAAATGAGTGACTATCTTCTCCTGAAATCAGACTGACATGAGTAAGCTGTCCTTTTACCTTCCTTTGCAGCCTGATGACTCCTTTCACGTAATCTCCCTATCACTTTCACATTTTCTAGTAATAGGAGAGAGAAGGCTTTTCCCAGTATCTGTAAGTCATACATCAGAGATATGTGGCTAATGATCTAATGCAGAATAGAGCTTATTAAACTGCACCTTACTCTATTCAGACACAGGAAGACAGAGCAGTTAAACTTACAGTTTCATCTACCCTGGATTTCTTATGTCTAGAAGGTGACAGTTACTTTTGCACATTACTGCAAGGACCTCCAGGATCACGTACCAAAAGAATAATCCACTCAGCAAAGAGGAGACTACTGTCCTTGACCACATTGTGTTAAACTTTGAATAGGGATACACACATACAACACAACTGCACTTCAAGGAGTAACAGGCGGGTGTTTTCTTTCTAGTCTAGATTATGCAATGTGCAACTCTTTGAGGCATTATACAAATAGTTAGTTTTATAATCATCTCTACTTCAGCTGAAGTTTCTGAAGCTTAACCCCTTCAGTCAAGGCTCTGACTGAGGCTCTGTATTGCAATTCCTCGCTCTCTTACTGTGGAGGAGGAAGCAGAGACTGACAGTGGTACTCAAATTTGTCTTCCTAACCAAAAAAACCCCCAAACCAAACTAACCTCCTCAAAAACTTTTCAAAATCTACAAACAATGGAAATAACTCTGAATAGACTGGCTTGCATGTGTGCTTATTAAGAAAAACATCTGTTTCTTTGTAACATAAGAATTACAGTGTTTACTTGTGAAGCATAACTAACAAACTGCATAACATTATACAATAGTGGGAAATAACTGCAGGCTGGACAGTTTAGCTTGATGGATGGATCTGAATCCTGGTTCAACAGCTCTACTGGTGTACACTGACTCAAAGTGATACTGATTAGAACATACTTTTTTACTTTCTTTTAAATTCCTCAAGCAGACAGCTAAGGTCTGCTTTTTCTCCTGAATAAAGAAAAAAAAGTTATTTTGCTGGTATCATACTTAATCTTAACAAGGTCAAAAAAAGGGTGTTTGTGGAGGTTGTAGGACTAGAAACTCACATCCCATATCTTTCCTATTAAAAAAAAATTACATTCAGCTCTACTGCCAATCCACAGAATAAGTACAGAATAAGTTAATTGGAAAATAAATGCTGATGTTGAAAACCAAGTTTGCAGTGTATCATGTCACAGAGAGTTTTTTTAAGCGAAATGTTAGTGGGCTACTAGAGGAACTTGGGCCAACACCACTCTCCTTGGCTAATGTGTCTATGGGGAGATAAAAAGGAAGCAACGGTCTTTCCTCAGCCTGAATGCAAAGACCTTTCAGCAGGTCTAGAACAGAAAGCAAGAATAACCATAATGCTGGGAGCATTTATTACCCCTCCCTGTGCTTCATGCTGGCAGAACAGTGTAGCCTGCAGAAGGAATGAGAACGTGACAGCACTTTATGAAGGGGAAGGAAGGGGAAGAAAAACAGCATGATGGGACTAGCACCTGCTTTTCTCACGTTGGAGTTTGGCAACAGATAAAAGGTACGGGATAAAAGGTGCCACAGCAACATTTGATTAAGTATTGATCCCGTATAAAACTGATTATAACAGTTACATTCATTCAAGAAGTTTAAGAGGTTAATTTTGCAGCAAGAAGTTTTAAGATCACTGTTTATTCTCTTATAAACAGCAGAAAGCTGCATGAAATCAAACCACCAGCACAAGCTTGTTAATGTGGTCTAATTACCTGAGGAACTTTGTCACTGTACACCCAGCTGTCAATCAGGTGTGGGCAGTCAAATAGCACAGAGACCTGGTATTAGTTACCACAGTCACAAACCTACAATGTCTGCAACATTTACCAGCTGTGTCACTTGTCATCAAGTTCCAGCCCAAAGAATGTGACATTCATTTTTCAGCCCATATAATTCTGACCCTATCTTACAGTAGAAGCATATATAGTCCCACACAAGTTTAGGACGTTTCAAGATAAGGAACAGCACTGCAAAATACTGGCAGCCAGCTCTCATAAAAGGATTCTTCTGACTGTACATTTCAGTGTTGGGAAGAAAAAGAGGCTTATGTGCTTACCTGATTTCAAGTGCTTTGATCGCTTCTAACATCTGTAGATACTCAGCTGCTTTCCAAACATCATTTGCTTCTTCCTCACCTTGGACCATTAGTTTTGCTGTATAGGTGAACTCAATTAGGTGACGAAATGCCATGTTACTTACACCTGTATACAGGCAAGAAAAACAACAGTTTCTTTTAGCAATTACTCAGTCTCATGCACCTGATGAATCTTGCATAGTTGCCTGCTCACCATTTTGCTCACAGTACTGCAGCTGCCAGTTTCATGAAGATGACACTCTTAAAAGGCTCATGTTGGAACAAAAAGTCTACTACAGAAACATGTGAATCTGGAGTAACTACAGAGTTATGCAGCAACAAAGATAAAAGGAAGGATAAGATGGACAAAAAGCTGTTTGAATAATAAAAAGTATAGATTTAAACACAAAAATACAACCTCTCTCAAGAGACCTCTGAGCATCTGTTTGGTTAGTTTAGGTCAGCTGTCCTGGTTATGTCCCCTCCCAAGATCTTGCCCTGCCCCAGCCTGCCATTGAGAGAGACAGCCTTGATGCTGTGCCAGCACTGCTCAGCAGTAGCCAAAACACTGGTGTGTTATCAACACCTTTCTAGCTACTGATGCAGAGCACAGTGCTACAAGGGCTGCTATGGGTAGAATTAACTCCATCTCAGCCAGACCCAATACACCAGCAGGAGCAGGGAGGTGGTTGTTCCCCTGTACTCGGCACTGGTGAGGCCGCACCTCGAGTACTGTGTTCAGTTTTGGGCCCCTCACTACAGGAAAGACATGGAGGTGCTGGAGCATGTCCAGAGAAGGGCAACCAAGCTGGTGAGGGGCCTGGAGCACAAGTCTTGTGAGAAGCAGCTGAGGGAGCTGGGGCTGTTTAGTCTGGAGAAAAGGAGGCTGAGGGGAGACCTTATCGCTCTCTACAACTACCTGAAAGGAGGTTGTAGTGAGGTGGGTGCTGGTTTCTTCTGTCAGGTGGCTGGAGATAGGACGAAAGGAAATGGCCTCAAGCTGCGGCAGGGGAAGTTTAGGTTGGATATTAGAAAAAATTTCTTTACTGAGAGGGTTGTCAGGCATTGGACCAGGCTGCCCAGGGAAGTGGTGGTGTCACCATCCCTGGAGGTGTCCAAAAAACATGTAGACGAGGCACTTCAGGAAATGGTTTAGTGGGCATGGTGGTGTTGGGTTACGGTTGGACTCGATGATCTTAAAGGTCTTTTCCAACCTAAATGATCCTATGATTCTAAGTATTGCTCCATGTCTATCTTGTTCTTGCATCCCAGCCAAGGTATCTGCCATCACTGGCAGCCTTTCTCATCTGACCAGAATGGCTGTTGTCAAGGAAAAGACTGTATGTCACACTGCTAGTCCTAAAACCATACCAGGTCTGCCTGACCTACACTAGCCATGCATTGGGGGGAAGAAAAAAAAAAAAGAAGAAAAAAAAAAAAAAGGGAAAAAAACCACCCACAGAACCTTACACTTTCCCTTCCAAAAGATTTAATTCAAGACTGTTCTTTTTAATTTTTCTTCAGAGGAAGTTTGTTTTCCAGTGGTGGTAGCTGCCTCAGAACAACTCGAGAGCTGAGATCTAGAAAGCTAATTGATATGACCAAGCATGTATGTAAGTCTGTACCAAGGACACTACATTAATTTCCAGCTTGGGCACACAACTCTGAAGGTTTTTATTTGCACAACTCAGATTACCTTCAATCTCCACCAAGGGCTCCTGAGTGAAATCTTGGAAAAATTTGTAGAAGAACTGGCTACAGGCAGCAAGAACAGCCTTATGAGCTTTGAAATGGTGACCTACAGAAAGACAAAAATTTTGGATTAGGATAACCTTCCTCACTCATAGTGCAGAATAAGTGCAGAAGCAGAAAAGAGACTGCCCAGTCTACAAATCTATTCCAGCAGCATATAGTCACTTAGTATGTCTATCCCTTGTAACATGGGATACTACTGCAGCTAGCCTGTCCCATCTTAGGCAGACCCTTGCTGACATCACTGACCTTGCTGAAGCTCTGCAACTCAATCAGCTGGAGGACTCACTCACTCCAGTGTTTCTCTTCTCAGATATTTAAGTTATGGGAAATTCCTATACAAACTTTTTTCCTGTATGTCTTGGGCTCAGCTCTCAGGTTTTATCCAGGTTCTCCTTGTTTTTTGTTGCTCTTACAGACTTATGTGTTTTATCACCACTTCTGCCAGCATAAACACCACTGCAGAACAGAAGTGGTTCTACTCTGTTCTTCCTGTTTTCCAGACTGCGTATCCCCCATCACTGTCTTGCCTTCTCCATGGTGCAGGCATGAATGTTCATAAGGGTCCATAGGACAGAGATAAGCAACATGAATTAGAACTACGCAGCTGCATACAAAACCAGCTTTGAGCTCAGCACATGGATTTGGGAATACCAGAGGAGGAACAAACATTCAGGATAAGTTTTGTGCAAGTGCTGTCAGTTAAACTATGGCAATTCCTGAAGAGTAATCTTTTCTTCATTGCTTACTTTTTTCTAATTGGGGCTCTGCAGGACCGTTTTCCTTCAAGTGAGTTCTTGCTATCCTTTTAAAGATCAGGTGTCACTCCTTTAGCTAAGTCTGCCCTACTATCTTCCTTGAAGTCCTCATCTGTTCTAAGGTGTGTTTGGGATAAGAAGCAATCTTAGGTGACCTATCAGACTCCACCTTTTCTAAGGACATAATAAGCACCTACATCTCCATCATCCTTTTAAACTAATACTTATGTCCTTAGAACACATATAAAAAGAAAAGTGAGTGCTTCTACCCTATTTTAACTACATATTAAAATAGCAGGCAGATACCAGAGAAGAAAGAAGTCAATCTTATTTCAAGGTGATTTTGCTGGTTTTTTTTAAAACACAATATTTGTACAAGTTCTCTGAATGCAAACAGTCAGCTCAAGTTAGGGAAAAATATTTTAACAATGTTTTGGAAATCCTTAGACAACACGTTAAATACAGCACAGCAGTTTCAAAGTGGGCTTCTATCTGAAAATATTTAGCGCCTTGTTTGGAAAAGCAGAAGCAACATTATTAATCACTGCTGGAGACTCTGTTCTCCCGAAGATTTTAAATGAAACTCTGCAAGCAACTCGCATGCTGGTACAGAAACAAGAATTTGTTAGTAGCCTAGTTTGACAGTTGACCTGTGACAAACGCAAGAGCTTCCCAGCACAGCTGTCAGAATTCTCTGTATACCAACTGGTTCTCAGGCCTGTACATACCATCGACAATCAGAGTGATATCCGTAAACTGGTCCTGCTCACGTTGTTCATTCAGTCTATCCAAAATAACTTTATAGTGTTCAGGGAATTCCTGGATACATTCCACCGTTTCTTCAGCTTCCATGGTGAGAGGACTAGTCTGCAAAAGATGTGGTAGGAGAGTACGAATACTGTGCCACTCAGTAAATACTATGCACAGTCAGGTTAGTATACAAACATGAACTAACTAGCACTTTTCAGGGACTACAAAACCAATAGAAACACTAAACTGTCTTGGTAACAGCTTTACCTGATTTTAGCCGACAGGTAGGAAACGGTAGGGTTAATGATGTGGAATATTGCCTTACGTATACACGTGAAAAAACAGTAGGTAAGTATATTTCTTTATTCTACAGATTCAGCAGGGACACACCTCCCTCAAAGCAAATACTGCTGGGATGTAACGTCCCCACAGCTAACTATTCAACAACACCTCAGCAGCATGATGTCAGAATTTTTATACAGTTACTTATCACAATTCCACCAATCCACTTGGTGGATGAACAGTTCTTAAAATTTTTGTATTTAAGCCAAATTTTGCACCTAGCGAACACAAGATGTTTAATTCCTTTAAATAAGAACATAATAAAGCTGCACTTTTCAGCTTCTGAGTACATAGGAGCTGCCAGGGATTTAATGTGCTGTCACACCCAAGAGCATCTTATTCACCAGGCTGCTTACACTTCTCTGCCTGCAAGGTGAAATATTCTTTGCCAACCTTTTGAAAGAGACACACAGGCTTGTAATCTGATGGCCCTTCCTCCCTTACTTATACAACAAACATAGCTGGGGGTGGGAGTTGCGGGGGTTCTCAAACCTGAAGAGGTTTAGCAGAACTCTGTGTCTGTGGACAAGAGGCAAATGTCAGCCTGCTGCTTATGCAAAAGAACCTCGGGAGAGAGTCCACGTGCTTCAATGGAAGCATTTCGCAAATTAACTCCAGGCAAAATGACTTCAGATCTGTGCAGCAGCACTCATCTTCAACTCCCACATTCACATGGCTCACACTGAGAATGCCGCAGAAAAAGCAAAGACATTTCAAAGTCACATTAGCACAGAAACATTGTTTCTTTTCACAGTCTATCTCACTTTGAAGAACATGCGGTTTCTGGCTAGGCTTGAATGAGTCTTAAAGGAATTTGAGACATACCCTTCACTATACTGTTATACTTAGTATGGACAAAAGAAAGAAAGTCAGGAGAGCAGCTAGTATCAAACCAAACACTGAATAGAGAGATGGGAATTTCTGGCGTGGCAAAGAAGCAGTTTTCTTCAGAGTGCTAGAGGAAACCAGAGAGCAGGTGCTCCCTGACTCCTGGCGCAGATTCTTTTTGCATGCGATTGGAATTGGAAAGTCCCGAGAGCAAAACTGCTCTTACACGTACTAACCACATCTAAGCCAATTCCACCACACTTGCTAACTACCCTGTGCGGCTGTGTAAATTCCACCTCACTTACAACAAACACACATAAGGTTATATGGGGTATGACAGAAGTAGATAGGAGAATTACCCAGTTATGATAAAGGTGAAGTTACTTTCTTATGACTAACAGACATCAAGTAAAGGAAATCACGGAATTCCTATTTTCGCCACAAAACACAGTCTTTCCGGCATATCAGAAAAACTGGCCCATGCCCATAGAGAAGTCATTTTGCTGTGAGCACAAAAAAAGAAGAGCAGAAGCAACTGCTTATGGGAGTCTAGCTCTACCTGCTATCACTGCTTCGCCAGGCAGACACTGAAATACCTATCAGGGTCTTAATGGCGACAGAGGAGACCAGCCTGTGAGGGCAAGGTGAAGTGGAAGGGAGCGGACGTTGCTGCTGCTGCTTTCACTTCACCTCATCTGTAACGATGGGTTGTCCTGGTTTCAACTGGGATAGAGTCAATTTTCTTCTTAGTAGCTAGTATAGCGTTGTGTTTTGGATTTAGTATGAGAACAACGTTGATAACACACTGACGCTTTCAGTTGTTGCCAAGCAGCGATTATCCTAAGTTAAGGATTTTTCAGTTTCCTGTCCTCTGCCAGCAAGCAGGTGCACAAGAAATTAGGAGGGGACACACATGGGACCCCAAGTGACCAAAGAGATGCCCCATACCATATGATGTCATGCTCAGTATATAAAGCTGGGGGAAGAAGAAGGAAGGGGGGACGTTCTGAGCGATGGCGTTTGTCTTCCCAAGTAACTGTTATGCGTGATGGAGCCCTGCTTTCCTGGAGATGGCTGAACACTTGCCTGCCAATGTGAAGTGGTGAATGAATTCCTTGTTTTGCTCTGCTTGTGTGCGCGGCTTTTGCTTTACCTATTAAACTGTCTTTATCTCAACCCACAAGTTTTCTCACTTTCACCCTTTTGATTCTCTCCCCCATCCCACTGGGGTGAGGGGAGTGAGCAAGCGGCTGTGTGGTGCTTGGTTGCTGGCTGGGGTTAAACCACGACATGGATCTAAGACAGATGACCAGCAGCTCCTGCCTGCCTTTTGTCATCTGGTATTCCACATAAAGTCTCCTGTGGGAAATTGTCAGCCATTTACTTCACCATTTAATTCTTCTTGCCCATTTCTGACACATCATAAAAGGACAGATGACTTGCAGTTAAAAGCATAATTCCTTAAAAGTTAAAAAAAACCGTTGACCTCCAACTCTCATGACTTCCACCTACCCAAATGCAATTTACTTCCAAGTTGAATGTTTGTAGGGCTACCTTACCAAAAAAACCCTCAAAATAATAGAGTAAGTTCTCCCCTACCAAGTCTAAGAAATCTTAAATTCCATCTGAGAAAACTTTAAAAATACGAATAAGAAAACATACAATTTAGGATAGCTAGTTTATCGTCAGGAATTAACACAGAAATAGTAAGAAGTGTGAATTCATTGCGTATCTAAATGCAGTCGCAGCAATCACTGAGTATTCTTATTTAAAAAACCTCAGTGATACTGCAGAAAAAAGCCCAGCAGAACTGCATATATTTGGTAAGAGCATGACTACTTTGGAGGAAGAAGTGAAAGGTACAGTCGAGAAACCCAAGAAGCCAAGGAAGGCAGGTGGAAGCGATCCAAGTTGCCACTTATGAGTAGGCTTATAGACGAGCGACGGAACCCGGACTACGTCCGTTGTTTTCCCTCGGTTTTCTTGGAAGAGGCAGTCAGCAGCTGACTTGGTAACACTGGCTGCATCTCACGCGACACGCACACTACTTGTGGGTCGGTTTTATCTAGATCTACTCAGCGAAGCCATCTTATTGTCACTCTCTGTTCTCCTAGACTGCAACAGGAATTCCTTGTGTTTTACGCACTGGGCGCCTCTTTCCTTTGCCCGCACGGATCGCGCACGACCGCGGGCGGGGCCGAGCGGTGTCACGGCAGCCCAGGTGACCCGGGGGAGCAGGCTGAGCGCTGGCCAAACCACCGCCATCCCGCCGCAGCCACCTCCGGAGCGGGGGAACCTGAGGGGTGTTCGGCGGGCGGGCACACACAGCCGAGCGCCGCTTCCGCGCCTTCCTGCGGATTCTCGCCCCCAAAGCGGCAACCGCGGAGTCAGGGCGCGAGCCAGCCCCTCGCTCCCCGCCGCCACCGGCGAGGCGAGGCGAGGCCAGGCCCCGCTCCCTCCGGGCCCGCGGCCCAGCCCCGGGCCGGGGGCCGCAGCGCCGAGGGGCGGGAGAGGCTTCGCGCCGCGGCCGCTAGGCGGCGCCGCCGCCACCCGGCCCCGCTCCCGCCCGCGGCTCCCCCGGAGCCGGCCGCGGCCTCCCCGCCTCCCCGCCCCCCCCCCCCTCGGCCGCAGCCCCATTGGCGAGGGCTGATGGCAGTCAGCGCGATGCCCCCGCCAATCGTAAGGCGGCGGCAGAGCCCGCCCCCCCCCGGGCGGAGGAGCCAATGAGCGCCCGCCGAGTCCCAGGAGCGGGAGAAGGCGGAAGGCCTAGCGACCGCCGACTGCCCGCCGGGCACGGGCGCGCCGAGAGCCGTGCGGACGGCCGCCGGCGGGCACGAGCCTCCGGCGGGGGCGCCTCCGGGGAGGCGGCCGGGCCTGCGCCGGCCCGAGCCGTGCGCTTGGCAGCGCCGCCGCTTCGTTAGTCCGCGTTACGTCATCAAAGCGCGCATTAAATCGATCCCTTTTCAATTCCCGGCCGGGTCGCGCCCCGGCGGCGCGGCGCCCCGCGGGGTGGGGAGGCGGTTCCGCTAGGTACTCACCGCGAGGAGCCCCTCGCCCCGCCGCGCCCGCTCCGCCGTTACCGCTTCCTGCTCCCCAGCACGCTGGAAAGCGGGGCGGGCGCCGGCCAATCGCGACTCGCATTCCCGGCCTGCACCGCGGGGAGGAAGTGAGGCAGGGTCACCTTTCACACGACAGGGCGCGCAGGCGGCGGGGCGGGGCGCGGCCCGGCGGCGCGGTGCCTTCTGGGAGTTGTAGTTCTCTGCGCCTGTGCCGGCGCCGCGGCTGAGCGGCCCTCGGGGGTGGGCGGGCGGCCTACCCCCGGGCCGGCGAGGAACTCGGCGGTGCCCGGGCGGGGACGGGGCTGCCGCGGGAAGCGGCGGCTCTGGGGGCCAGTCCGGTGCCGCCCCGGGCCGGACCGGTGCCCGGCAGGAGGGCTGGGCGGGGGGAGCGGCCGTCACGGCCGGCTGGCGCCCGCCGGGGGACGGCCCGGGCTGCTCCGGCGCCGGGAGGGGCGCGGGCGGTTTCTGCGGAGGAGGGGAAGGTGCGGTTAGGTCCAGCGGGTAGACGAGATTAAACGCCGCCGTTGTTTGCTAGACCCGGGGCCGGCGCGTTCCCCGGTTTCAGGCGCGACGCACCGAGCCCGTGGAAGCGAGCGACGTAACCGAGGGCCGGCGGGGTTCGCCCGGCCCTGCTGCGAGGTGCGGCCGCGCGAGCGCCCGGGAGCGCTCCGGCGGCTGGAGGGCAACGCCCGGATCTCCTCAGCGGCAGCCCCGCTGTTCGGCGTGCCAGGGACCACCTTCCCTAACGCCGTCTGCCGGAACGTGCTGGAAGCCGGCGGATGGCAGAGCCCGCGCGCGGGCACCCCCGGCCTTCGCAGGCACGAGGCGAGGCTCTCTTCGGGATTCCCTTCGGCTCCCCTCACTGAGCTGGCCCCCTCCGTTACGCAGCCACGCATCCCTGCAGGGCACGCGCGCCACGTTGTTTTCCTTTTATCGTTTAAATTGAGGGGTACTCGAAATGGGCGTCGCGAAGCGGTGTCGAAAGCTGCACTGAAATACTGCCGTTCCCTTCCGCGATGCCCAGCTCTAGTGCCAGGTCCCCACAGCTGAAGAAGAAAACAGCCAAGCTGCACCTAGTGGCTGCAGCAGAGCTGCGGGGTTGTTTGGCTGAGGCACCTTAGGAGAATATAACAAGTGAGCGGCACTGGCTGCAGCTGGCACTGCTGCCATCCTGCCTGAGCGCTGGCAGTGCGAAATGCAGGTTTCTTTTCTAGGCCAGAGTCTTCAGGGGCATCCCTCGTCAGCCAGGCTTCCTGTGTTGTCACCAGATGGAAATGTATTCATCCACATAAACCAATACAATAACTTGTCAAAACAGACACAATGATCATCCTTTCAACAGCCTCTCTGTCCATCATGGCAACAGAACAGGTGATGCATGCGATGGCTATATGTTGTTATGAGCTTGCCTGTGTAATTCCTGTTAAGGAACTTGTTTATGAACTTCTCTGGCACTTTTCCCTGGGGCCAGATCTACGTGACTGCTTTTGCTGTGTCATCCTCCACTAACAGGGTAAATGCGTATGAAGTTCATGGAGCCGTTCAGCATAGAAATCCTACAACATCAAACAAAACATAAATAACAGACATTCCGTCAAGTTCAAATTAATTTTTATGTACTCTCTAACACATAAACTCCCAAGACTCTGCACAGTGTTTTATAGTACAGTAATACAAGAAAGTTTTATCAATAGTGATGGTTTGTAATGTAATATAAAAAAGTTTGAAGTCAAACCTATGTCCCTTTTATTTCCTCATGTTACTGCTTAATGGCCTTGCTAATGTAACAATACTGTTGTTCTTGTTAGTAGGTCTGTTCAGACAGTTGTTTTCAGCCTAGGAGTTGTCTGCCACACCCATTCTTGTCTTCTGGTACACAGCAGTACATTAAGAATGTTGATGCCTCCTGCCTTTAAAAAATACAAAGGTTCTCTTTAAACCATTATAGATCTAATTTTTGGTTGAAGAACTGTATCTCCAATAGTTTGTAATTCAAATTGAAATATTGCTGAAGTTACCGCTGTGGGACCAAAATACAACACAAGAATTAAAAATTTCCATTCCAGCACCTTCTGCCTATCCAGAGGAGGTTGGTGGTTTGCTTATTTTTCATTAAGGTATGGGTTTTTTCTGACCGCTTGCTTTTTTTTCCATGGCATTTTCCAGAGTGTTTCTTGCTTTGCTTTTTTCCTATGGCTTCACCCTTCTAATTGTACTGTCCAGTTAGATGGGAGCTTTTAAATGAATGGTTTATAATTTGTCCTAATGGCTTTTCAAGTATAAAATTAGGCTGATGGAGCTATATAACTTTTCAGGTTCTCCTTTTGCTCTCTTAGAGATGAGTGTGGTGTTTCCCAGCACTACCTCTAGGATTTCGGAGAGTTATGTTACAAAACAATAAAATTTAGTTGTAAGTCTCAAAATAATCTGCTTTATGGTGCATTTTATTTACACAAGGAAAAAAATGTTCAGCAAACATCCAAATGATCTTTATCCGTATCTCTAGTTCAACCCATATTAGCCATTTGTATGGCTAAAAATTCCCTGTGTTTTTTTCCTTTTCCAGAATCACCACAGTGACACTCTGGAGAAATCTGCATTAAGATAACCTGATAAGCCTTCTGGACGCAACATTCAGCTGAGTTTGGGAAAAATATCAGAGTGTAGATGTGCTCTTCCAGCTCTGGGCTTCTCACAGCAGTGTTGAGGAAGGCAGAGAACAGCCAGCTAGACTGTTGGCAGCCTGTCCCAGGGAGGGCTGTGAAATAGCAAATGGACAAAAATGAATACTAAACTGATCATAGAAAAGTGTGAATCATACATTTCCCTTCTTTAATAAAGAAAACCCCTCCTGTCTGAAGAAATGAAGGAATTAAACTGCAGATGTGAAACCAAGAATTCAGAAGGCGTGCTTATGTGCAGGATTGAGTAGATAACTGTCTTCCAAAAGCAGTTGATTCAGGTTATAAATGAAGGCCAAAAGGGACCATTAGCTTCTCTAGTGCAAGGCTATCCACCTAGCAGCCTGTGACCTACACCCAGCTTCCTGGAGAGTTCTGTCTGGCTCCCCAAACAGTTCTGAAAGCTGGTTAGTGCAGTCATTACACACCCAGATCTCCCACCACCTTGTCCCACACCAGGACCAAATGATTCACCCAAGGCGGTGCAGAATTCAGATTGCTACAACATGGCCTTTTCTAGTCTCTTCCATTAAAACAAGTCTTAAGAAATCAACTGCTCATTCCTGTAGTGATACCAATCGTTTGCAAGAAATCTTCTCTGTATCAGACGACTCAGCACGTCTCCATTGCACAATGACTTGTTCTGTGCATGAAAGGCCGTTACTCTCATGCCTAGAGCAAGCCAGATGTGTGCTGTTATGCAAGAGAAGAACCTTCCTGTGAAGCCATACCTTCCTTTGGTAGGTATGCCTAGTGAAACAATATCAGTGTATCAGACTGTATGTAAGTTTTGAAGGAAAATAAATGTGGGTTGTGCCTCTGACAGAGAGCTGTTCTGTTAATCCTCCTCATCTCTTTCTTTACTATTTCAAGAGGGAAGGGAGGGTACAGGGAGTTAATGAAGGTCAAAACGATAGTGGTAACTAAAATGCAAAGCTTGAAAACTGCAACGTGCTGAATTGTGAATTGAGGTTAAAAATCCTTAAACCTTACATCTGTGACACAAAGATGTCAGCTTGTTCTTTTGTTACCTTTATATTTGAAGAGGAAATGCACAGCCAGGACAGGATGTGCGTTTATATCTACTCAGTATTATCTGCTGCCTTACAAGCTCCACACCAAATCTTACCTGCTGTGTGCAAGTTTCATATTTTTGTGACCCCACAAAGATCAGCTGACTAGTGAAATTGGGGAGATCAGTATCTGATGAACGCTGCAAGAGAGGGTGGTTGAATTCTAGCATTCTTATCCAAATGTTTTCTTTTATGTTACTTTAAATATCTGGAAGAAGAAGCAAGACTAAGGACTTAGTGTCTATCAGTTTCATAAACCATAGTCATTTGGCTTCTGCAGAATTATGAAAAGCATGCCTAAAAGAACTGTATAGTGGCTTATTGCTTAAATAACTGTAGGTGTTAAGTACTTTGCTATTTTTTTCATTTTATCCCAGAATATAGAGTCTTAAAATTACAGAATCATAGAATGGGTTGGGTTGGAAGGGTCCTTTAAAGATCATCTAGTCCAGCTCCAAATATAAATTCAACAGGCCTTGGCTAGGTCAGTACTTGTCTGGGAAACCTCTTAGGGAAAATCTCTGTTAAAAAGCTACCTGTGTTAATTTTTACAATAAATATGTACCATGCCGTTTTTGTATGGGTATGCACTGTGCATCACGAGTAGAAATAACATACATACGCATTGTTTATAAAGATTTTGTACATGTAGTTATTACCTCTTCAGAGGTAACCCAGATATTCACAAGCAAATCTTCTGTAACCCGATTTGCAAAAACGTTTTTGTTTTGTGTTTTTTTGATAAGCAACAGTGAACATAGTGCATCGGGACATGAAATGTGGTGGTTTTTCTAGCTCTCTTTAATAATCCATGGAAATCTACAGAGTCTGGAAAGGATTAAAGCTGAACTGGCAGAAAATGTTTTGACCTAGCCCACTGTCACTGCTGCAGTTCCATGTATTATACATGCAGAAATATTAACAGCTAATTTTAGATTACTCCTCCTTTCAGGCCATGAAACCTTCCTAGAAAACTGTAGACCTATGGACCATATTATTGCTGGGAGAAATTATGTCTGACTGATAGGTTCATAAAATGTTCATTATAGATGAAAGTTTACTTCAGAACCTGGAGACAATCAGGCAAAGGTTCCACACGCAATTAAGATACTATTAAGAGCAATAAAAAGTTGAAAATTTAGGCAACCTAGAAATAATTCTTCCCAGTATCCAGGGGAAGATTTTTTTTCCTTCAAGAACTTTTTCCTTTCTGGCACAGCCTTCCATCCATCAAGTGCATCTTCCATCTGTGCAAGACCATGTGTGCTATGTGGCATATTGACTATAACTGTGCTGATTATTACAGCAACTTAAGTACTCCCTTTGCAGACATGCCTATGGAGCAGCTACCAAAGCACATGTCTTACTGAAAGAGCACCCGGCCTCTGTCTGTTCTGTCATTTAAGTTCTTAAGACCAGCCTCATGCACAATCCACGCTGTAAGCCTCAAACAGTGCCTGAGCCACTGGCTGCACAATGATTTACCTGGACAATGGAGAATGAAATCCTACATTTGGCTTCAGGACTAGATATCTGAAATCCTGCATGATCCTTTAATTATGTATTTTGTAAATTACCTTGGGCACATGTCTGTATTAAAGAATCAACAAAAATTTTATCATTAACTTAAAAACATTTGCAGCAAGACATCATGAAGTCTTTGCAAAAAGGGGAATGTAATTAAAAAGCACTTATTGTTAATTATTACAGTTATTGCAGCCATGGGATCACTTAGGCATTTAGTTTTCTGGTCTAGCTCTCCTTCTGAATGCCTGCTAGTTGTGTTGGTAAGAATGTTCTGCAGCTTTATTGCCATGATTTTTAAAGTGCTAGAAGTTTTTTTCACTTCACATTCATATTTTGTTTCCTCTTCTTGTGCTCTTACAGGAAGTCTGGCAATGATCATGGTGCAGGATCAGCACAAATCCCTACTTTGTTTTTCTTCTTTTTTGTTTTCTTTGCTGAGATGAAAAAGTTCAGAGAAATTCAGCTTGCAGTTTAGAGGGCTGGATAAAATGCTGATGGTCAAAGGCAGGTGTGGGACTTGCTCAGCTGCTCAGCTGTTCCACCATGAGACACTAACTCTGGGGTCCACTGGGGATACTACCACCTCCTTAAAGCCAATTCTTAAGACTGTTATATGCCTGATATGTAAATAATACAAGGCATACATGAGTAATATTTTGCAGATGTCTTCCTGCCAAGAGACAGCCATTAAAAAATGAAAATAAAGGTCAGCTAGAGATGAGTATTTACCAATGTAAAATGCCAAGCTGGGACTCATCTCTCCTGTAGTTCTACAAGAATCCTTACAAATGAGCAGCCAAGCAAAACTCTATTGACTGGAGAGCTGTTGAGGCATAGTGTGATGACTATTTCTTGTAAGGACCAGGACTCACTCACTTTTCAAGTTCTACAAGTTGAGCCAGTGCTTTTGGAATGGGATGAGGAGACTCAAAAGTGGGTATTGCTGTTATTGCCTGTAATTAGAGAACATGATATGAAGCCTGTTCAGTGTGAATTCTCAGACAAGCCAAGTGCTCCATCCAAACGCCTGAACATATGAAATAACAGCAATTTCATAGAAGCAACCAATAGTGGCTGCTTGAATTTTGCAGGGCAGATTTTTTCATGTCTCTGCTATTTGCAATGATGTGGAGTAGTGCAATGTCTTGTGCAGGTGACTTCCAAAGGTGTCCTCAGACAAAATGTCATCATATCTTCTCTACTCTCACTTCTCTTTCTTTCAAACACCAAGTTATTTCCTCTGTGTTGCATTCTGCACCCTTTATTCTGGAATGCTATTACAGTTCTACTACTCTGATTTTGACTTTTCCTCCAACCAGCCAAAACCTAGGAGACCAAAGCTGTAGGAAAAATAGGAAGTCTACCAGTGTCAAGGTAGGGCTGATATGTTTGTCAGATATAATGGTCTCCAATCTTTGCTGGCCAATTGTCAATGTAATACAGAAATTATATTCTGTATTCAAAATTTTACTTTGCCTTCATTGCTACCTTCAAGAACTGCATCTGTGGAAAATAAAATATAGGACTGTAATACCAGAAGACTGGGGACTTCTGTTATACATATCTGATCCAAAACACACAAAAAGAAATGTATGTTAGTTAATAATTACTATCTTCAGCAAAAATGCGAACCCTTCAGGAGAATAGGAAGTACTTGGAAATCTGAAGCTAGTAATGGTCTTTCTATCTTTTTTTTTCCACCAGTTATTATGAATTTATGACAGCTACATTATATACTATAGTATTAAAGCTATTCCAGTCTGTTCAATCAATAAGCATTTAGCACTTCCAGGTGTGCAGTCATCCAGCTGACTACAGGCATACCCATTACATTTTGAGTGTGGGTTGCAGATACCAAGTAGCTATATATCAATAACTGGTACTGTAGCTGCTGAATGTTTGACAAAGTATTGTCTGCTGAAGGCACAACTTGTAAGCCAGTATAGCTTTATTAACAGAAATCAAATCTAGGCAGGGGCTGAATGCTAGTCACTATTGCTGGCTCTTTAAATAATGGCACTGACAACAACAGGAAAGGTGTTACTGTAAGATAGCTGCTCTAAGTCCTCGCATATCAAATTATGTTTCCTGATATAAATCAGGTAAAGATCTGATTCTTCCAGACTTCCATCAGCATTCAAAAAACAGAAGGAGGCAGTCAGTCTGTTCGGGATTTGATTGTTGCAAGCATATGTATCAGCATAGCTGTCCCTCTGCTTTTATATAGAACACATTTAATAAACAGTTCAGTTCTTCCACCAGTCCTCAGAAGGTCAGTATTGCTTTACAATATTTCTTTATCTACAGAGACCACTTGAGGTACTTATGTTTGGAGTTCATTATGGTACTAGGAGGCCCCTTTTTTGTGAAAACAGCTTTTACTCATGGTGGGAGTAGATAGCTATCAATCTCAGCTTCCTGTGTGCTGCAGCAGCAAAGTATATTCTGTTAAGTGAAAACTGCCACTTAAGACCGATCTACTTTTGTATTTCGTCTGCAAAATGTTTCAGCAGTTCACAAGCAATTTACTACTTAGAGTGCTTTGATGCTGAAATGGCAGCTGCTTTTGAATTTTCAAGAGGGACAGAACAGTAAAAAATGGTTGATTTAGCCAGTTATATATACCTTCATTACTGGTTCTGGTAGCAATTCACATACTCTTGCCCTAAGAAGGGCACACAAGATTTTTTTCACAGTTCAGCATTCCAGGACTATGCTATCTGAAAAGAAGTATCATCAACAATTAACATTCAATATCATGTATTTGAAGCCATAAGTATGTTAGTTTGCCAGACTCCATTTCATGTAAAACTATCTCCACCTTGCACTCAGCTATCTGAATCTGTCCCTAAGTTCTCTTAACATCTCTTCCAGACCATGATGTTTGCAGCCACTGCTGTACTCTCAGCAAAATAAAGCAACATCGAGCCACAACAAGAAATTTAACCAAAAATATGTCATCCATTTTTTAAATCACAATTCCGTAGTTCTTGAAAGAAAACTTTTTCATACAAATCCCTCTTATTCATTAGCTGGACTCACTTTTCACTTCAGTTTTCATTTATTTTACAACAGATTAGCAAAGAACAGACTTGAACTTCCTGTAAGGTTCACTGTATATTGTCACTGAATCCCATGTACTGTGCTGTCATAACTTCCATTCCCTGGCTAGGGTTCAGTGCAGTGAACTATGCTTGGATGACCTGTTATAAATCATTAACAAGAACTTGCTTGTACAGCCTTTAAGGTCACCTGGAATGAACTGCTTTGGATTTAGCTGATGAATCATTTTCCTCCACATCTCCTAAGGAGAGTTATTGGGTATAAAGACTTTAATGGGAATTGTATGTATTGCTGATGATACTTCTGAAGTTATGGTTACAGTTATACCCTCTTGAAGACCTGATCTGTTAAAGAGATCTGTCTGAATACAGAAAAATCAAGGGTTTTGTTTAACTTTCTTCGTACTCATTGGTCCAGATCCTTAATCACTTTAGTTATGCATTGACTCAGTGCACTGTACTGGAAAGCCTAAAGCTGCCTGCCAAATTCCTGGTGCAACTGCATTATTCCTGTAGAAGGAGGGATCACTGATCATTGTGTAGGATATGAGATCCATATAGGAGATCTTTACAGATACCCTGCTTTGGGCATTGCATGATTACATTTGCTTCTTCCTGATTTACTATCCCCAACATCAGGAGCCTAAACAGAGTCACACCAAACCGAAAGAATTTTCAGTTTTCTTCTGTAGATCACAGGACTGCCAAGTATTACTAAATACACTGAAAAATAAAAAAATACAGAAGATGTCATATAGCTATGATTTTCTTAACCACATCTTGGGTATCATCAGATAATTTGTCCTTCCTTCAAATGATAAGAGGACCATTAGTTTTAGGCCCACTGAGGTGACATGGGGAACTTGCAGGATGATAGAATTATTGCAGAATAAATACAGAAAGTAAAGAAAGCCAATAAGGATCTCAGAATACATGTAGGTATTCAGCAACTAAGGTCAGTTTGCATTTGTAATCTGTGCAATGATTATGGCTTAGGACACGTCTGATAAAAAAAGATTATCCTTGCTAATTAGTGTGCTACAGGTAGGTTCAAGTAGAGAAAGATACTTCATTATTATAATGGAATTTGCAAACAGAAAAACAAAGCATATATGTACTAGATCAGAGCTCCTTTAAGTCTCATTTTGTTTTTAAGTAGACAATTGCATGTATCAGCTATTCCTTCATTCACTGAAACAATCTCCAGGCCTGTATCAGAGGATGTCAGCATTTGTTGCTTCCTTTGAATTCTGAGAAGTATGCATTTAGTTATCTTATGCTGCTCTGGATCTCACATGAGAGGAGCACGGGACCAATATTGCATCACTATCCTCCTTCCTGGAGTTACTTTAACTAATGAACTTGTGGTTCTAATTATTTTGCTGAATTTACTTTAATAGATCTTCTTAGCCTTCACTTAAATCACCTTTTGTTTACAGCATGTAACCAAGAGTTTAAGGCCTCATAAACAAATGGAAATTTGTTTATGTAAGCATTAATTAAACCTCAACAGCCTGTTTTTGTTGCAATTTATTCCACTATAAAGTATGAGTAACTCCACTGAGTTCACAGAGTTACACTGTTATAAAATGAGAAGACATGAGAAGAATCAGCAGAGACTCATGATCTGCCAATGGACTTTGAATTCCCTGTTTGTGACATCCTTCAGTCACAAGAGCAAAACAGACACTGAAGTCCTAAGGTCTCATGATAGAATTCGTGCTGGATCCGTGTTCTGCCTCTGTCCTCTCATTATGTGCACGTTGCAAATCACTACAGCAGACTTTACGAGAATATAATTATTGACAGCTGCATAATTCCATATCCATTTGAGATTTTTTTTAAGAAATGTATGTTACCAATCTAGATAACAGAAGTAACAAACATCAGTTAATTTCCAAAGACATTGGTATTTCTGTGCTGTGATGCTTTGAAAAGTTTGAAACGTCAAAAAAGGGGATAGTTTATGTTTGGTAAGAAGGGAAGGGGGCTGTTATTTCCACCAGGACCATTATTCCCCCCAAATAAGAGAGTGAGTAGAAACAGGATGATAATTATAAAAATTATTGTTTGAAACTGAAGACTTGTCCAAATTAGAGTTCATAACTGCCTCCTGCAGTGAGATTGGAACATACTCAACAACTAAGAAAATACTTGCAGTGGAAAGCAAAATTAAGATTTAAGATAATTATTTCTTTAGAAGCTATGGACAAAGGGCTACATGAGCCTGTGAATTCAAGGAGGATTAATATAAGAAATGGAATGGTCAGACTTTTAGACTGTAAATTTAACAATTATTAACATCTATATTCTACTGCTAGGAAAAAAATGTGGAAGTGGATTTTTTTCCACTCAGAAAGGGTAATGCTTCAGACTGAAGTTTTAACACATTTAGGGTTTATACATTTCTAAAAAAGACAGATCTATCTAAATGCACAGCCAACATTGTAATATTCCCTACCACTAGCTTTAAGACAGAGGAACTTTTTTCGTGAGGCAGAACAATCTCAGGTAAGGTGAATGTTATAAAGCAAGATGATTATGGCTTATCACTATGAATGTAGTTGACCTCTCCTTAATATTATAAAGGTTATAATAAATATAATGTAATATAATAATAAATAATACAATAAATAGTATTTATTGGCACAGTGATAATTGCTAACAACAGCTGCTTCTCATCTCTCTCTAAGTGAACCAAGGGTCTGCAGGTGTCCCTGCGTACTATATGGAAGGAAATACTAACTTTTCAGTAGTGACCACTGTACATTTCCATCCTCAGTGTGCTTTCCATAGCAAAGTAGCTGTTTTATAAGTTAGCTGCTTCAGCTCAGTTTACTGTGTCTGGACCCTTTATTCTTCCGTACTTGCGAGCTTCTAGTCTCAGCAGCAGTCAGTGGTATTACATACAGCTTATAGGCTCACCATTTGTTAATCAAGACTTGTGCACATCCCTTTCTAAAAAGCTGAAAAAGAAATAGGAATGGAATATTGCTCTTTATTTGATAGTATCTCCACCTGTGTGGCAATAATTGGCAAGAGACCAACTGTCAATCACTACTGAGCTGCATTTTATTCCTCTCCCTATTAATAGATCTGTACCTGCTTCATTTCTTTTTGGCTGCTTCAGTGCTCATTTAGGAATTGAGAGACCCGATGCGTACCAAATAATTACTTCCAGCCAACCTCGCAGGGCTTTATTAGCACTGAAAATCAACACCCTATCCTGAGGCAGGAGGCCCAGCAAATAATCTATCATTTGGAATAGTAAAGGACATCATCGCAGTTATGAGGGCTTGGTCCCAACCCAGCAAAGAATACAAGGATGTGTTTCCCTAACAACGTAAAGAATGTGAGCACATTCCACCTTTTAAAAAATAATTCAGTCCCAGTCTGATGTCTGTCTGTTTTCTGCATCGTGTCCTCCAAGACTATTGAATAAAACTTCAGATCTTTGACCTTCTTTCCATAGACTTGAGCGTAGGACTTCTATAAGATAAACCACAAGGTCAGCAGTTCCATTTCTCACACGCAACCAGAAGCATAAAGCTCATCTGCGCGTGAGACAGTCATAGAACTAAGCAATATAAATCTCACCACCTTAAACTCTGTGGGCACACCAAGTTTTTAAACATTTATTTCTCCATAAACACACATAACATGTACATGGAAGGAAATCAAACTCAAGCAAACTGCTGAGTCAAAGTAAAACATGCCATGCATAAACAATTTTTTCACTGAGGAAAGAGAGTAAGGAAACAGTTTAACCTGAATATCTGCAGATACCTCAGTGATGATGGTGTTAAGAAAACATAACAGAGTAATACAGAGTGTTAAGTGGCTGTTGCCAGTTGGTAAAGCTTCATGGCTTTCATGCACCTACATTGATTTAAATGGCTGAAGATCTGGGCTTTAACCTTCAACAGAAGTTGATAAACTGGCAGGTTCTACAGAAGTAAGTTTTAAAGCTGAGTGATGTAATCAAGAGCAGCTGGGCAAAAGGAGCTCTGTAGTGCACATGTCCTCAGAGAGGGTACAGCATTCTCTAAGGCAAATATCAGACAAAGCATATGAGAGAAAAACCTGCTAGCTCAGCATTTCTGTAACAGCGCAGTACCTTCCCCCTATCACTTTTTGGCCCACGCCCCTCCTCTGACTGTACCACTACCTCCAGCTGACTGGGGTGACTGACAAACTGCATAACCTGATATTCAAAGTTATTATATTAAAAATACATCACCATTCTGCACGGTAAATGGTTTCCACTTGGAATTAGTTAATGGAGAAATATTTTGGCTATTTTTGCTGAAGGGGTTTGCTTTGCTTGCAAGGTCGTTCAGAATAAGCCCCCTGAACTTTGAACCATATCTGCAAAGTGAGATAAACAAGAGCCATATAAATACCACAGCCCTTTTCCCCACAGTGTTTTCTTCTGCAGCGGAGTTAGGTGTGGCTGACAAGGAGAGGGAGAGGAAAGGGTAAGTGTGCTGGTTTTGCTGTGAAAGAGCTTCATGACTTAAGATTTGGCACAGTGTCTACTTGTTTTTTTGGCTGAAAAGGCTGACTGTGGAAATTTCTGTTGGAAACCAACTAGAAAGTTGAAATGTGAAGAGAAGTATAATTCAGAATGTAGCTCTCATCTTCTTCACAGGGTGAAACAGCTGTTGCTGAGCGCTGTATGCCAGTGCTGCAGAAGGCTATAAAGGCGTAGAAGGATCTCAAGATATCATAGGAGTTTCATGTGTTTGTAATGGATATAAAGGCGGGCAGCTTTCCACATGTGTGGAAAGAGTGAAAAAATGACCCTGTTGATATCTATTGGACCACAGATTAATCTTCAAAGTACTGTACCTAACAATACTTGCTGTGTACCAAAATACACTGTTGGTGCAAGTACTTTTAAGTCGGTAGAATTACGCTGGAATCTGGAGTGAACTTGTCTAGATTCTAACTGGTATAAACTGGCTCAGCACAACTGATTTCAAAACACAAACAATTAGGCTACTGTAAAATCACTGAAGTGTTAAAAACAGACAAGAAGAAATTACAAAGAGGAAGGAACAATGTAGCCTGTTTAGCAGCATTAAAAGAAAATCCAATTATTCTGAACACTTAGTTTTCAGCTGTTTACACACAACCACAAAAAAATACTGCCTATTTATTACAGGGGAACTCCACTGCAAAATGAAAGAAACATGATCAAGCAGTAAACAAAAAGTAGCTCAAATTTTCTTACAGTTTTTTTTTTAAACTGAATGGAGCCAATATCCTGCTGTGTTTTGTTATGGGAATTTCAGAGTCTGAACTTCATTTAGGCATTGATCTCATTTTGTTTATTTTCTCTCTTTTCAGATAAAGCCCAGCCATGTGGGCAGGGCTGGGGCTAGTTCTGGCTCTCTCTCTCCTCCCAGGAGGAGGGACAGAGATCCAGAACTGCAAGGAGGCCCCAGAATGGCGTATTGGGGAGGAGAACCCAATGCTGAACTCTAGGGGCTCAGTGACAGTGGTGGCTCTCCTCCAAGCTAGCTGATACTTGTGCCTGCTGCAGGCTTCCAGGTAAGCATAAATCTCTTCCCCAGTTTTTGTTAAAACATGACTGGGCAATTTTTTAATGCCATCTGAGGATAATACATATGCCCAACTACACATGCACTCAGTGAACTCTCGCTTCCTCAAATGCTGTCATCCCAGCTGGCATGTGTGACCCAGTGACCAGGTTAACTCTTAGCAGGTGTGTGCTGTGCCAGTGGCTCAGATTCTTTATCTCTTGATAGTCCTGACTGACAGATCATCTTCTCCAGATTGTATTTACAACATAAAAGTATGATCAACTTGACATTAATGAAACCCAAAACACATGAAAACCCAACAGATACAGTTCCTCAAGACTATGCTTCAGTTAGCAACAGATGATTAATGTAGCAAAGATGCTGAAGTCAAGAAACATCATAATTCTCTGACATGGCTAGAACACCTGAAACAGAGAGATCCGTGATCACTCATTTCTTATGTAAGATCTGTAGGGGAAAAGGCAAATCAAAACATGTGCTTTTAATGTACTTTCAAGTCCCTGTTCAGAGGTCCTAGAAACAAAAAAAAATAATCCAGAAGGTAAGGTAAAGACTGGCCTTTCAAAAAATAGATGAAGCATTTAGGGGAATCATTAGTGTTATCTTTTCATACAAGACCTGGGACAAATAATTCGGTATCATGACAGTAAGAGCAGCAAGAAAATAATTTTGAGCTGACCCAAACAGGAATTGCATACAGCCCTTATCTTGGATTCACTTAGTGATTATGAAATCATTTTGGTTTAAAAATTCATAGGACCTGTTTCAGAGCTTGGTTTTATCACTGTAATAACATCTTAGTTTCCCCCTCTAGGCTGCATAACTTCATATTATAATAGTCTTTGCAAGTTTTTTAAGAACTAGATTTGAAAAAGTGGTGGTAAATCTCTGGCTCCATCAAAGTAAAAAGCGGGCTTTGTGCTTGGCTTTCAAGGTTGTTGGGTTTGATTCTGTACATTTTAGAAAGGTCTCAAAGAATCTTTTAAGCTCTAGACTGTTTCCTGAAATGGGGAAAAAAAATGTTTTCTGAAGGGATTTAATAGGAATGATACAAATGAAAAGAAAACCCCCCCCCCCATCATACAGCAAGAAAGCAGCTTTCTGTACTAGAGAACAGAGAAGGACTTTTGTGATGGGATGCTGAAGGGAAAGACGAATAACTTCCAGACAGGTCACGCACACATTCTATAGTCATCCTTTTGACCCAGTTGCTGTAATATCCCTTTTCTGGCTATTATAGAAAATAGCCATGTCAAGATGAGTGGGAGAGCTATCGGCCTTTTACTGCAGGTTTGCTTTCTTGATTAATCATCTTCCTGCTGTATTTACAGTATGCATTCTTTAACCAACTATGTGACCAAAACCTCAGCATTTAAATAAAGACATCAGATAAACAAACTGTCTTAGACCATGAAGAGCATGAAAGAACTAAAATAACACTGAATTCAGTCTGAAAACAGATGTCTGCTTTACTTAGTACTGCATTCTACTTACAAGTTCAGGACCCATGACATATTAGCTATTGTAGAGTCTGGTTTGATGACAGTATAGTTGACAGTGGTAGCAAATGGCAAGAATGTTTTAATAGTGTTAGATTGTTGCTATTAAAACTGGGAGAAAGTAACATTCACTGTAATAACAGCAAGATGGAGAATATTAGCTTTTGTTGAACATTGCAAATCTCAAGATTCTCTGATGATTTATGGTCTTGTTTCTTTACATTCTCGACTAGATTGGAGGACCTGCGAGTGAAGTTAGAGAATGAAGGACTGGTCAATATCTGGTATATGGTTGTCAACCATAAGGGAACTTATTCCCAGAGGAAATTTCACCTACTGAAAGAAAGTGTTTCAGACCATATTACTGTCTACCAGCAAGATGAAGAGCAAGCTGATGTCTGGACTACCTTAAATGGAAACAAAGATGACTTTCTCATCTATGACAGGTCTGTGTTTAGGGGGGAACACAGGAAAAATATTTGCATGTATTTAGAGTAGTGCTTTGTAAATCTCTATATTATTTCATTGATTTTCAAATAACCTGATTACCTCACAACCAAGACATCATAATCAACTGGGAAGTTCCACTAAGTAAAGTACTTGCATTTACTGGAAAAAGGAAGGAAGCTACAAAAGAAAAGTCTGCTTTTGCTTAAGTAAGTTTGGAATAAATAAATTTTTCTTTATAATTACTGTGGATTTAGAGTAATGTAACTAAGCGTAGAATTTGATAGCATGATTCTGGTCTGACACTGTTTTTATTTTCAGACAACTTCATTACAACCATGCACATGAAAGTAGAATCAAATGAAAAAAATCTAAGTTCTCATGAAAACATTTTGACCAGAGTTTGTTGAAAATGTCATGTAGCCATATGGAAAAATTAGTCCTTAGGTGAAACTTAAAACTTTGGAAGAAAATAGCTTTGTGATCATAGGATTCTGGGACATGTATCTTTTGGCAGAACCAGTAATAACCCTTTAGTTGAAATCCTGATTTTTTCAGTTTTGATGTGATGATAGAAATTATTTGACAAGTCCTGTACTTCTAAAATGTCCATCCTAATTACTATTACGTTACTGTAACGAACATTCTCAGTTCATACTGAAGCATAATTAAGTTTAATAAACAATTAGAAAGTTCCTTTTTTTTGGTAATATGATGAAATGGAATGAATTAGCTAAATTAGGCTTGTGGGATGAAACTAGCACTGGAATGATCTTTAGAAAGTGATTGCATGTTACAGCAGCAAATACGCCTAACTATGGAAGGTTGCTGTTGTATGACAAACAGAACAAAGCTGTATGTAGCCCATGGAGGGGCCCCAAAGCTGACGCCTGGCCCATGGCATTTGAAAGGTTGAACAGTTTTGTGCTGTCGACACATAGGGTACACCTACACTATGAACTGGTTTGGCATTAGTTTGGCCATGATCCATCTGTGGTTCTAGGAATGTATGTCCTTATTGTGCCTTTATTGGCAATGAAGTCTTTGCCTGTTGCTGGTCCTAGACCTGCACTGCAGACGTATACAGAGCTAAGGCTGGAGGACCATCTGTTGACATTGCAGGTGGGATACTTAACAAGGTGCCCTTGTGTACGAGTTCTGCATTTACTCCATCTCCTTTAAATGTACCAGTTGTGTAGTCAAGTGCATACCAGAACACTCAAGTACAGACATGGGGCAAAAAGGCACCATAAAAATCCCCTCATACACACTAAATCCATAATGCAAATGCACAACAATGCACGTTGCAGTCAAAATACATGTTACGTTGCATAAAAACATTATTTGTAAGGATACAACAACAATGTGGCGATTTGTACCACTATGCATTGTGGTACAAATGAGCCCCCCTCATTAGCAAGATAGGCCTGTCATGAGTGTACCTTTGCTAGTCTAAATGCCACTAAACTAGAGGCCAGTAGTGTTACTACATCGGCCAGAAATCATGCTTCACACTACTGACCAATGCAGTTGAGAGGGCAAACGTTTGTAAGGCAGATACTGGTTCTGGCTGTAAACTCCTTGGACAGAAACACTCTCCATGGGACTGTACCATGTGGGTGGATTGACGTGAATGAAATAAGGTATGATAAGAAAAGATGCTTAATTTTAGGTATATGTTTATATATATGAAACCACAAAGTTCTTTCTCTCTTTAGATGCGGCCGTCTAGTGTATCACCTGGGTCTGCCCTATTCCTTCCTGTCTTTCCAATATGTAGAAGAATCTATTAAGATTGCATACTGTGAAAACAAGTGTGGAAACTGCTCTTACATGGTATTTTCCTGTTTCATCCTGTATATACTAGGAAAGGAAATTTGATTTGACTGGTACTTAAAAAAAACTATTCCAGTGTGATTAATCCAAAAAGGCATGATTTAGAATTTACACATTTCATGTGTCTTGACAGAGAGCTTTTAAACATTTTTCAAAGTGAGTTATAATTTATAATAGACTGTTTATCTGAATTCGTGCCCTTTATAGAAATGCAAATCATTTTCAGAAATCTAAATGCAATCTTGGAGGCTAATTCTGTTTCTGAAGTTATGTACAGCTAGTGAGCAATTAGCTACTCTAGTTTTTGGGGACAGGTAGGTACTTCAACAAATAGTAATTTTTTTTAAGACCTGGGAATCAAATCTGAGCTGCTTTGAGTTACTATTCCTTTTAGTTTACATTTAAACACAGCATACAACAGTTACTTTTAAAAAGTGATAATACAAGCTGACAAATTATTGTTACTGTTATAAAAGAAGGGTAGCTTTGTTTTCCGTGTAACTAAAGATCAGAACTACTTTAAGGATTATCAAGAAATGTACATACATAGTTATGAAACTTCAATGAGAATAACAATTTTTGATCCCATCATACAGTTTTCCAGCTAAATGGAGGCCTCGGGCAGGTCAGACCTGGGATCCTAGAAAAAGAATACTCTTCATTAGCAATTACTTGAATTATAATTCTTAAAAGTTTACATTAAGAGCCCTGTCTAGTTATCAGTGGTGTTGTAAAACAATGTTCTTTTTGATACATTCATATCTCTCTTCAGTGAAGTAGCCCAAATAATTTAAAATTGGGTTTCAGGTTCTGCAAACATGTTAAGATAATTGATATTTTACAACTAGTTTAATTAAATATAATGCCTTATATTTAATGCAAGCTTCTGTTTTGCAGGAACCTGATATTGGTGGTATATGTGAAAACATCACTAAAAAAGCAGAGGAAAAGCTAGCAGAGCTAGAACCCAAACCAACTGGTCAACATTCACATCACCACAACCTCCACAGACATAGACAGCAGCACCACCATCGCGAGGGCAGTCGTCATTCCAAAAATGAGAACCATCAGGCTCCTTCTGAAACTCAAAGACATCATCCTCACAGTGGTCAGCATCATAGAGTCTTTGGCCATAACAGACATGATCAGACAGGTAGTCATGCACAGGTAGACACTGTTCCTCAAGGAGAAAATGTGGAAATTACACAAGATAAAAAGCTATGAAAAAAAGGGAAAACCAGCTGTAAAAACCAGTTAACTTGAAACTGGCAGACAGCATCAGACTCAACTTCTAGTAGCTGATGCTGTCATTGTCGACATCTTTTGTTTGAAGAGCTAGGAAATTCTGTCACTTGACAGTGTCGTGGAGCACTTCCAAATTCTTGCAGGTGACATGGCCAACTGTCAGCAGAGGATATCACTGAATCTTGACAGTGACGTCTGCTGACTGCTGCCTGACAGTCAGCAGCAGCAGGAGCAAGTGAAACTAGTGACACCTGACAGTGACAGGAAAAGGCAAGAAACTGAGCCTGAAAAACAAACTAAGCACCTTAAAAATGCAAGGGAGTCCTACTACCTAAATTCATATAGTTGCGAGAGTGGAAAAATGATCGGATTAAGCGGTTTTATTGCCCCCAATTAAATATTATACTAAGACAGGTGTGTAGAGTTAAAATATTGCAAAGAACTAGACTTTTAGAGCAGTGCTCTTAGAATTACACAATACCTGTCAAATTCCATCAGTGAAAAGCTTCATAATTTAGAGGAATTTAATTGACCTGTAGTTTGTTTTTCAGTTGCACTGGGAAGGTGTTGGCATTCTTGATTAATTTGTCTTTCTTGTTTCTCTTCTAACATTCTGCTTGCATTTGTGAGGGCAGGAGCATAAACTATGACCTAGGGGCTCCTGTCTGATGTTTTGCAATCAAGAATAGAAGATAACCAAAACAGATATTTTAATCATTTTTTATTAAGAAGATGGAATATTTTCAAATTTGGGGTTTTTTTTCCTAACCTAGGGATACAAATTATGTACAAGAAAAGCTTATTCCAAAGCAACGTGCCAAGATAACTTTTTATCTCAAATGTAAGATACAAGCAGTAATTGCATTATTTTAAAGTAACAGATTTATATTCTTAACTTTTGTGGCTTAGATACAGTATCAGGGCCCATTAATACATACTACTACAGCTTGTAAAAATCCCACTAAATCAGTAAGATTGTGCCTGAAGTGAGAAGCAGTGTTAACAACTCTCCATGCAGAATCAGTATCAGTAGCAAAAAGAGGGAGGGGCAGAAAAAATTTAATCTTGGTTTAATGTTTATCTTTGTTTATAACAGTGCTGAAATTGATAAATCTCTACGGATTAGTAAGATAAGATACCACTTAAACTTGTGTAACTTCTCTGTAGCTTAGCATTCCTAACGTTTGATTAACTGAGTTGAAGTAAAAATATAGTTGTTCGAAGGATTCCTGGGTGAAGAAGAGAACATTCAAGAAAGGAAGACTGCTTTGAAAGTGTACACCATAATTAATGATGGTTTAATAGGGAAATTATTACTCCTACGAAACCTGAATCTTTTTATTGTGAATGCTGATTAGCAAGAAAGTAGCCATGAATATACACAGAATGCATGCCTTTGGAATATCTGACAAGACTGTTTTCAATAAAAAATATTCCATATTTCTTCGTATCTTGTTTTTACTTTCAGGTGCACAGCTTGAAATACACTGTTTCTATTTCTCATTGTATCTACTACTGAAATACTTCATGTGATCTACTCAAAATCGCCTCCGTTTGAAGTGCAGGTTCTGGCCTTTATTAAGACGTTGCTCTAAGTCTCTTATGGTGTTTTGGAGAATTTCAATTTCCTTGTTTTTCTCCTCCTGGAGATGCTGGAGCTTCTGTAAAAAATGCAAGCAAAGGCACCATTGTTAAACATCACACAGAATTATGTACCAATACAACATGTTATTACTAATGAGAAATACTCTAATAAGGATATTTTTCTCAGTATTTTGTATCACAAAATTACAAAGATGACTTCCCCAGAATCCTATTTTTGTGACATCCCAAAGTCCTAAGCCTACAAAACCAATAATGCACATATATAATTTATATCACAGTCATTTATGTAAGTTCTATCTTAAGTTCCCAGGTTAACTAAAACCACTTCACATGTGGGCTTTTGTTGTTGTGAACCCCAGGTATAACAACATCAGTGCAAACAGACATGAAATTAGTTGTCTAAAGGTGGGAGGGGTGTGTGGGAGAGTAAGATGGACCCCTAACGCATGAAACTCCACTCCCCTACACTCCTCCATTCCCAAAGTCTTGTGGCAGAACAGACACAGTAGACCACCAGGGAAGTGCTGTGTCAAAGAGGCTGTAACAGTATTTAGTATCTGCAGACTACAGGATATTAAAGCACATACCCTTTGATAGATACTTTGTGGCAAGACAGAAGCATCCGAATATGATTTTGTTGCTTTATTTTGAATTCTTGCTAATTTAGCATTGAACTGAAAGAATTGGGAAAAGACAAAACATTAAGAATCAACAGGGAGAAAAGTATGTTAAATAATACAAGTATAATTTTAACTTTTTTTAAATTGGATTTTGTACCTGAAAGTAGCAATAGCAAGCTTTTCTACAATTTAATCCTAGGATAATGAAGCTACTTAAGTTTATTTTCAAAAGTTATATTTCTTAAAAAAATGCCTCAAAATATTGCAATAAGTAAATAGTAGAAATATGACAAACCAAATACATTTAGATGAACAGGATGACTACTAAAAAAAATATTTGAAGGCTCCACAGCTGCATGTCTGCAGGAGGGAAAAATGCAGAGGATGCTAAAAACCTCTGAAGCCTTCCCTCACATTCCAAGAACAACTCAGCCTGAGCACTTTCACACCTTACTTATTTTTTAATATGTGAAATGTTCAAAGTATTTCCTTAATTGTTTCTGTAATGACAGTGGCTTAAAACCTGAGCCATGAAATATATGTTGAATTCTGTGACTCAAATATCTGCAGGATTAAAAGTCTTTAAGCTCTTGGAAGTTTATAAAAAAATGTATCTTCCTAGCATTCAGAAATTGAATAAAAATAAGCAGAAAACATAGTTGTTGGGGGTTTTTTTATAGCTCAAAAACTAGCAAAGTTTTCAGAATAATTTACTTTAAAACAAGAACACAGCAAACTTCAGTCTCTCTATACAGTAGGTAGAACTTGATTCCTGATCTGAAGTGACTCATACCATTGTGGAAGGGAGCACATGCCACTGATCTTTGTTAAGACGATAGTTTTTTTAAGTTCCCTAGATTCTACCATATTACTTTGTTAAGTACTAATTAACATTTTTCACTACACAGTCTCTTCTAAATTTACCCAATGCCCAACTGATCTTTAATTCAGCTTTGTAATGCATACCTCTACCTGCAGTTTAATTATTTCATTCTGCTTCTCTTCATTTTGAATTTTCAGCTGTCTAGTTAACTCTAATATTTTCAGTTCTTTTTTCTCTCTCTGTTCTCTATACTCCACTTCTTTTACTTCAACTAGTAACACAGTAACACCAAATACAATGATTATAGATGTTTATATAGAAAAATCACATAATTTTCCAAATATTAAAACTTTCTTGAACAGCAGGTCAATATTTCACAGGAAAAAATTTCATTCAAGCAAAAAACATACTTTAAAACTATGTGAAAACCACCCTGTCTCATCCCAGTAGGATGGAGTCTCGTTAAAGAAGCATCACCTTTTACAAAGAGTTTGGCTTTTTTCAGCTAAATGGATGACCAAAAAATCCTACTCTTCAAGGCTATGCCAGTAATGGAAAAAATTAATACTGAAATCAGTCTTTTCTTGTTGCAGTATTATTTATTTGTGAAAATAACGTCCTGCTCTCCTGAACATAGCTGGAACACTCTAACAGCAGTCTAGCTTATAGTTCAAAGCAATTTTCCAGTCAACATTTAACCCAAAATTTCATTCCTTCAGATTTTTAGTTCCAAGTACCCAGTGTCTGTTCTACCTATTTGGGAATTTCTGCTCATCCTGTGTTGCTATACTATTGCCTCATTGCCACTGTCTACTCTCTTGAGCAAAGACAAAATTCGGTTAAACACTGTCCACTTCTAGCTTTTGTATGTTTCCACTAGGAAGTGGAACTTGTACTTATCCTAGATGAAGTATAGCTCCTACAAGTTACAACATGTTTTACCCAATGCTATAGCATTCAGTCTTCAGAGAACTTACATTTTTTTCTTATATCGCAATTCAACTGTGTTATTTCTAATTTGTGGTCTTCCTCTTTGTTTTTAATTTCTATCGTAAGTTTCTCAATCTGATCTTTATATTCCTGCGAATGTAAAAAGCTTCATAAAAATCTTGAGGTGTCTGTGCTTTTAGCCTTCTGCAAAGCACAGCACTGATGTAAAAACGTACTTGTTTTATCCACTATGTAATAAATTCAAAATGCCCAATTACTTCTAACACAATCTGGCTGAAGTCCACAGATGAAAAATGTAGCAGATTTCATTGTATTACAGCTATCAGTTAATATAAAATTAGAAATTGTACTTACTACGAGAACAGGCAAATGGAGAGGTAATATTCCTTTCCCCAGTCCAGGATCTGATACAATGTTGTAGCTAGTTAAGTGACTACAGTTTTACTTTTGTGGATTTTTGACTGTAAGATTGTATAACAAAAATCATATTTAAAGTATGAATTTTGTTAATATTGCTTATACCAAGGATTCCACCACTTCATACTGGCAGCAGTAGAAACATCAGTGATTTCAGCACTAGTGATGCTGGTGGCACTGATACTCAAATGAAGAGTTTGAGCACGCCTATTTTAAATTTGCTCCAATAACTACTCCAGAATTACTAAGGAATTGCCTGTAGCTGCCAATGTAGAGGTGCTTACTCCAAAGCCCTTGTCAGAGCCTTCTGACAAGGTAGGTAGCCACTCACCAGAGCAATGCTCGGAGGCACTCACAAAGGCAGTTACTGATTGGTGGTAACAGTACATAATGGACATAGTCAAATAAGTGCCTTCAGAACAACACTAGGAAGTTCCACTATGTCCATACATGTATATAATGTATAGAACCATAGTTTTCTCACATCATTCAGAAGGCATTACTTATTTTATTCTCAAACCGTCAAGATAACAGCTCTATTGGTATAAAAGTTTTATTTTAATTCATAGATAGTACAAACACAGGCAAAGAAAATCAGCAGTGAGGTTCCTAAGCCTATACAGGTAACAGATCTGCAATCTTAGCACAGAGAACAAACACAGCTTGTGACTAGCCCTGCTGGTGTTACCTCCTTTCCAAAAATGAGTGGTGTAGGTAAAAAGTAGAAAGATAGTAAATGGAATTTATTTTGAGCATTTACTCCCAAAGAAACTATAGACAAAATTCAGACAGTTCTCGGTTCTCTGGCAGGACAGCAGGGATTGTGAATATCAAAACCTTATTTCCACACAAAAATGTATTTTAATGCATGGGATTAGATTTTAGAATGTAAAGTTGAATTTAAAGCTAAATACAGCTAAAAATAAAAAGCTTATCTTAGATTGAGTCAGAGTTCTCAGCACTTAGTAGTTTCGACCTCTTAGTCAAAGGCATTCTTGTATTGATACTGTCATGAGGACAACTTGTCTCTTTTTACACATGATAAATGTTAGGAAAAGTGCAACAATAATGGTATTAGTAGCAAACCCAAGAATATAAAGACATATGAACTGCTACAATAGAGATAAAATATTATTCCTCTACCTAAAGAATGATCATTTGTAACTTACCAGTTCACAAGCCTTTAATTTCTCTTCCAAGATGTGAATGGTACCCTTCAGTCTATCATTTTCATCTACGTAAATAAAAAACTGTATGATAGACTAAAAAGTATATTTTGGCAGAATTATTAACATGAAAGCAGAGTAAGGAAATTACTTTCTTTTTTTGACTTGTCTGAACTTCAAGCAATTTTTCTTGTAGACATGATAATCATTTACAGAACTACATAATCTCAGTCTCCATTTTTTTAACAAGAAAATCATAGTTTAATCATAATACTTGCCTGATACTACTACTCTGAACTGTCTTTTGCCTTTTGATAACTGATGCATTCAAGAACATCTAGATGCAAAGTTCTCTGGCTCAGAAAATAAAGGATTATTATCATGGCTACAAGAGTTTTGAATTGGAAGATGCAACTTCTTAAGTACTTGTTTCCCAAAAACTAGAAACTAGTATCTCAAAACCAGAATTTAGAAAAAGCAGATAATGCTTTTTTGTGATTATTAAAAGTCACTCTGAGTATTAAAAGTGGCCATATACTTCCAAATTTTAGAGGCGTATTAATATTTATGCTAATACGCCTTGACCACACAACAGGTATAAAATTAACTACATGGTGTACAGCTAAACGGTGGTATAAAGACAGAGCAACTATTTATAAATTTTGTTTTAAAATAGCAGTAAGTAATTGTCAAATATTTATGGATAACAGCTAAATTTTAATAACATTACACTGAGGATTAAGACTCTTTGGTTTAACAAAGTGATAAAAACTATGCATAAATGCTTTAATAGACTACAGTCCAACAATCGAATGATACTTTCTCACTTTTTGTAAAATTGCCTGTGCTATGCTGAAATAAATTTAAAGCCCAACTATTGATTGAAAAAACCTCACTGAGGCAGAACTTCTTTTACTTGTGAATTCTAAGTAGGATAATAGCAATAGACATTTATTAAGCATATAGACCACCAAAATCTGCATGTGATTGATGTTAGATACATTATTTTTCCTTTCTGTTTGGCTGCCAGTGAGTTTCTCTCTCTAAAAAACCAGCAAGTATAAACAAAAAAAGGAAATGCCTGCTCATTCCAAATTACAGTACAGTACATACAAGAACATTTTTGCTTTTACCTTTCACATTACACTGGTTTTCAATGGTTTGTGTTAGACCCTTTATCACATTCTGTAGAGTAGTACATTCTAAAAGAAATGAAAAATCCAGCATTTTCGAATAAGTTCTTCACAATTTTAATTTTATATATTGTTTATAAACTTTTCTCAAATATTTTATAATCATCTTGATTAAATATCCATCTAAGTCTTCTTACTGACTATAAAAATAACTCAGATTATTACTACATGGTTACTGCTTAATTTTAGCTCTTAGTTTGATGATAGATTATAAACAATTTTATCAAGCAACACGAACAATTTCATAAAACTATTACATTTTTGTTTCTAGCCAGAAAACAAGGTTGTTATTGTTTTCTGGGCAATAATGGAAGTTTTCCATGTCAGCATTCCAGCAATTTGATATAATTAATGAAACTGAGGTTTACTTTCCTGACAGCATTTTTGCCAAGATTCTTTTTGACAAGACCAACACTACCCACTTATTGCAGTTTCTCACCCCCTTTTAGTGCATATTAACATTCATCTTGTGGCTCAACATAAACTTGGAGAGATTCAGAATATTCTACTATACCCCTATTATCTCGTTTTAAACAAAATTATTATGTGTGTGTGTATCTATATACATGCAACTTGTTATTAGTTTACATGTTTGTATTTCATAATTTTATTTTTTTAAATTGTATTTTTAGTATTTGAACACCATATGGACTGCCTATAATGTAACATTTGGTTTTCATTAAATACTATTTTTATCTCTTATGTTCCTTGTAACCTTATCAGTAAAGTCACAAAACATTCAAAGACTGGGAAGACAGGGGACACTAAAACTGAGGTTGCTTACTCTTAAAACGTTTCTTTCTGTTTCCAGAGTACCACTACATTTCTTAAGTGGCTTTTAATTTCTGCAACAGATAAAGTATGCTAAATAACAGTTACTCATCTCGTAAGACCAAAGCTCTGTTGAAAATTGTAGGTCATATAATTAAGACTGCATTACAAATAATTGGAGTCAGGAAGATGAATTTAGATCGCAGCTCAGAGATTCAGTTTTCCACTCAATCTTTTTGACCTTTAGTCTATCCTTCCATCAAGTCCTCTTTTCATGCAGCCGAGTAAGTTACCCAGCTGTATTCTCCCCTTCCGTGCTTCCAAAAAAAACAGTAGAGGGAGCACGAACAGCACAGAAACGTTGCCTGCCCTCAGTTCCTGCACTGGATCAAAAGCATTTGCGGAAAAATTCTATTCAAAGTCGGAAGCACTAGGTTAGCATGCCCATTTGTACCAACTAGTTCTACTACAAATTTTCTCCCATTTGAAAATGTATGGAAATAAACCCAAATGCTTACAATTCATGCACAAATTGGAAAGACATCTATGCATTTGAGTAAACAGTAGGACAGCAGCTAGTCTTACAATGAATCAATCACAGCTATTTAAGTGCAAGCCACTCTTTTCTCCAGTCCCGAGAATATCTGCTTATCTTTCTTATCTTTAAAGGATGTATCATGGCAAATCCCTTATGTAATTACAGCTGTGACAGGAAAAAATTACCGGGAATCCACTAGTTTTGCTTGCCTACATTAAGGAAGAAAAAGCAAAATTTTGCTAAATGTTTGCAGCTCTGTGTATCACTGGCATAGCACCTGTTACAGCATTCTGTGTGATTCCTTCCCTGTAAAGAATACTGCCTACATGCAGAAAGACTGAACAGCCTAAGTGCTCTTTTTCCATGTTTAATATGTATAATTTATTGCAGTTTCTTCCATCTGCATTTATAATTGAAGTTATTGGCTTTTTTTATAGTGCACCTACATCAACAGCTTTTTCCTTTAATACCTTTGACATCCTGAAGATGCTAAATAGACCCACCTTAAGTGTTCCATAGACAATAATTTGCTTTCTTTTTAAAAACTACAGTAGATTTTAATTCAGAATTGTAGCCTACACCACAAGAGTCCACTTAGTCACCACAGAAAAGGTTTAGGAGCAGAAAACAAGAATGCCAGACTTGCATCTGTCTTAAGTGGATCTGCAATGATTTAAGCTAAACAAAAACTGAGGTCCTGAATCTCACCTTCATTTAGCAAAGAACACATCAAGACAAAAATAAGCCCGTTTATGACCTTTCAGAACATGTATACACTTGCCTAGTTGCTCATCTTTTCCCACCTTATCGTTGGTTCAATTGTTTCACTCTCCCCTCTCCCTTGAGTTTTAGAAGTCTTCTTTCTTCCTTTGCATTTCCTTCAGAATTCCCAGTCTTTTACCTTAAACAGTCCTAGAGAGAGACTTCTGGCAATCAAGGATATCAAGGAGCCCTCAGGTTCTCACTTACACTTGTTGGACATTTCTTGGGGCCTGAGATGCTATTCCTATTTCTGTTTCTCATACTAACAAAGAGTTCTTCAGCCAGGATAAAATTCTACTTCCTCCACCCCGCGACCACCAGCAGCCACAAACCCTTCAGGGTAGGCAGAACAACAGCCTTTCCTTCCATAGTGCTCTTTCTCTCCACTCCTCTGCTGTAAGCAGCATGTTTATTTGGAATCATATGTAAACCATTCACCGGCATGTGGTCTCCCGTGTTTTTTCCTTAGCTGTTCTGTGAATTGCTTTGTGGTCTACTGATAAGCCTTACATTCTAAGGCTGAGTTGTTTACCTATCCTGTAAATTCATTTGCTTTTGTGTTAAATTTTTAAGAGGATGAACTTGAGAATGCTCTTCAACTTGAGAATGTACATACATTAAGATTGTATGTTCATCAAGAAATTGACGCAGCAGTTCAAACCCAGCAATTTCAGTTGGCTTTGGACCAACTCTTCAAATGGTACTTTCAGGAAATGTGGGTGAGCTGGGTTCTGGGAAACAGCTTGGGACATAAGGCTAGGAGAAATATTTTTTTCCAAGCTACAGTTGGCAATATCACTGTAAAAGCCATTCTCACAACTAGAGTCTGTTAGGATAACTGTTGCCAGAGTAAAAATGGAAGTATCAATGTTACATTTGGTCCCTTGCAACTTCTCCACCTCTGCACAGGATCCTTCTATAACCCCATCAATAATAAAGAGTGTTCTTTTAATCCCACAGTGCTTTGACTTTCAAGTCAAAGGTTTTGCAAAGAATTGAACTATTAGATACAACACTTTCAGTGCTCTGATTCTGAATACACAGTATGCTATTACCCCTTCTGAAGGGTCAATGTTGCAGGTGAATTTGATAAAGGTGCAAAGACTATTTCTATCCATTTCAAAAAGAAAAAGCAACATGCTTTAGAAACATCATATATTTACTATAATTTATAACCACTACACCAACAGTAACGTCCTTTTGAAATACTTTTAATGTTACAGTCACTGCTGATCTCCCGTAACATGGTAACTGTCTACCTGAAGGTTCTTCTGACAGCATCCGCTGTGGATTATGGCAAATTGCTGCCCAAGATGTTTTGTGATACTTTGCTTTCTGATCACCATTAATGAATACAGTTGAAAAATATAAACTTATAAGCACTTCATTCCATGATACTTGAAGTGTTTACCTTATTGGTAAGCATGTTAACCTAACAGAACAGCCATGATAACTGTCTTAATTTCTAAATACATTCTATCCCTTTGGCATCTCTCATTTACCTTTTACTTCCTTATCATCAAGTAGCTTTCAGAACCACCTCTTGGATGTCCCACGTTGTTCCAAGTTCCCACTTTTCACTTTTTTCCTTACTGCTACTAACAGCTCTGCAATCTTTTACTCATTGACCAGAATCCTTGTCTTTCAATAATTCTGCCTCCTATCTATATCCATACTAATTTGTACAACTACTATGACTTCAATATTATCGAGATTTGTTTTTTCCTGACTATCCCTGCAGCTAAAACTTTAGTTCGTATTTCACACTGATTGCTCTGGTATTTTTACTTGGACTTCGCCCACCCCCACCCCCCTTTTTTTTTTCTTCCATGTGTTTCAAAACAGCTCCAGAGGTCATCCTTTTCAGTTATATCAGCATAACTATCTCCTCAAATAATTTCACTCTTATCTCATCGAAGTGAGGCACTACTATTTACAAAGCTCAAATCTGTCTTTTGACTTTCATCTGTTTTCAGTCCATTTTACTTCCACAGTCCTTGTTGCAGTCATCCCAGCTGTCCTGATTTCCTGAGTTGTCTCTTTCACTTGCTCTGCTATCTTTTATCCCCTAAATTTTATGGTAAGAATAATTTCTTCTTTTTGTCCACCTTTTCCTTTCCCTTTTAAAAATCTATTTTGTACGAACCCCTTCCTTTTTGTTTTTGTCAATAATGAAGCCTCTTCATCTGTTTCTGAATGACAGTCCTGCATTGTCATTTGTGCTTAATAGAGAAACAAATGGCTCTAATGAGTCTTACCAAACTTCCATCTAGTTCACTATCCCAATTCACAATACCCAGTAGAAGACACTTCAGGAAAGAGGAAAAAAAGCTGAATAAACAGTACCCTTAATATATCCTCTCAGCTTCCAAAACACAAAAATAAGGGTGACCTGAGTGAGAGTTACTGTCTTTGTGTTTAACAAATTTGTTAAGTTTTGTTACATGAATTTTTCTAATCTTTTTGGACTAGTCTATACTTCTGTTATCCACAAGCTTCTGTGGAATTGATTTAACAACTTTATTTTGTAAAGTATGGAAAAGTTCCTCCTTCTGTTTGCTTTAAATCAGTCCAGAAGTTTGATTTCCATTATTACATTAAATAGTGAATATTCATTCCCTAGTCACTTTCTCGATGGCATTCATAATTTTACAGCTATGAGTCATATCAGCTCTATTCTTTCTCTTTAGGCTGAAAAGTTTCCAGTCAACTTAAGTCTTTCTTCAGATGTTCCAAAATTGTGACAAAACCTGTGAGGGCCCCAAGTGCATTCTCCCCCACCCACCTCCTGGGTGTTTGGCTGGGCTCAAGGCCAACCTAGAAATAGTACAGCTGGTGATCTTGAAAAAAGCTGTTTGAAGAAAGCTGGAAGAAGACTCAGAAATGGCTGCCCCTCCTTCCCTTGGGAGCTGCTTTTAAGCTGAGGCTTTGCCCTTGGCCTACCTTGAGCTATGCTGCAGCTGCGTTGCAGCCACATACTATGTAGATCTAGACCCTGGTCATGACCTAGGGAGTGACTTCCTGGCTTGATTTCAGATCTGCCTCATCACTAGGGACCTGCTAGAGATCACTAGATCACGTCTGGCCCTCGTTACCATTTCTGAACCCGATCCTGACTCAGCCTCCTGTCTTGGACCTGTTCCATCCCTACGTACTTGTTTGGTAATGTGGACTTTTGGCTGACCCTGACCGCCCTCACTGGGCCAGCCCTGCATGGGTACAGTGGGAGCAAGTCTCAGCTGGTGAAGCCCCTACCTCTGTGGGCCTTGTTACACGAGTGGTTCCTGATTTCCTGTCCCTTGCTCCTCCCTGACAATACCAAACCTTGCCACCTTCTCTGTTACCTTTTCTAGTTCTGGTATATCCGTTTTGAAACACGGCAACTGGAACATTACATGAAAATCAAAGACTTTACAGGGACACGATGTTTGTTTCTCTTTCCTCCATAATCATGCCTATCACTGTGTTTGCTTTTTTGACCGCTGGTATTTTCAGAGAACTGTCCAGAAGGACACCATGATCTCTTTCATGAGAAGTAGCCAACTAGGGCCAACCAGCATTTATATAAAATGCCCCTCATATGCACTGCTATGGGTTTTCATCTCCCCTTTTATCACTTGTCATTTTGTATCATGAGATTCTTGGTATAACTGAATAGATTAGCATCATTAGCAAACTTCACTCACTCAATAGCTTTTCCAATTAATTTCTGATTATGCTAAATTATTTAATTTCCAGAGAAGATCTGAGTGAAACCAACTGGCAATCTCACTCCAGTGTGAAACTATGTTTACTCCTACCCTGTTTCCTAACTTTTAGCAAGTTTACTTGTCAGAGAACAAAGTTCTACAAAAAGGTGCACCTTTCAGCAACTCTGCAAACTACAGAAGAACAAGCAACCACAAATCTATGCTAAGTACTAGATATTATTTCTCTTTTCAAATATCCATCTGAAAATATATAGTTCTAGAATTAAAAAAAGGTCTTAATTTAATAATTTTCTCTTTAATTCCTCCTTTATTTGGCAACTTTGTTATTATGATGTAGAGGCTTATAATTCCCACCTGTAAAATAGTAAATGCCATTTCATTATTTAGCTTCCACTGAACAGTTTGAATCCTCTTAATATTAACTACTATTACCATTCACAACAATTTAGCACCATAATGACATCCGCTATACAAAGTAAAAGAAATACAACCAAAACTGATCACATTAAAGCTGACAATAACACAAGTACAGCCTATGGAATAAACTTACAACAGTGGTATCAGCTTAATTGAACTCAACCTTGAAAGATTATATGCTATTCCTTACGCTTTATAACCAAGTTGGAAATGTCACCGAGATAAAATCTTGACAGTGACATTATAAACACAAAACGGGCTGTGACATTGTTTAATCTGACCTCTTCAGAGATTAAATCTCACACAGATAAAAAGTATAATCACTTTGGACAGCTTTTTAGTCTTACAGAAGTTAAACAAATGCCTAGGTAGAACAAGACACTGAGATTCCACCAATACCCAAGGTCCTTTCAGAATTAAAGTGAGCAAAATTCAAAGAGGAATACTAAAACTTCAGTATACCAGTCAGCATGGTACACAGAAAATATATTCCAAATGCCAAACTGGGCTATCAGATTGTCCCTAAACAAACCAAATCTAAGCAACTAAGAAATATAATTCTTTATGCTATCTTGGAGCACCAGCCCCACCAGTCTGACACGCCATCTCCAATTACAGGCAAGCTTTGACATTTCAGAAGGCAGCAAAATATGCGTTCAGGAATGCATCTGGCTCATTTCTCATTGGGCAAAGTGTTTCTGGTGACCAGGCAAACCAAAACATTTGTCATATGGATACCAATGGAACAGCTCAGCTGGGGGCATGATAGTGTCAGTGCCGACCTTACTTTTCACAAATGTTGACCCTATTGTTCTACACACACATGTGAGCTGCTTATGGATTAATGTAAAGTCACAGGCTAGCACTTTAAGTAAAACTACGGCTGTTAGTTTGCTTAAAAATGCTGCCTTTGTAAACTGCAGCAGTTCACTAGAAGCTCAAGAGGCCTGTATGGATGGGAAAGGTAAACATTTGGGCACAATAACATCATCAGGTGTACCAAGCTCGCATGAACCTCTCCCTCTTTCCCTGCCAGCAGACTGTTTCCTTGGAAAAGGAGATAACACAATCAAAAGAAAAAAGATGAAGAGGAAAAAATGAAATAAAATAAAAAAGGAAAGTTTTTCTTTCATAGGTACGGCATGCACTCAAAAATCTCTTAAAGTGATAGATATTAATATCAACTGGAAAACAGTTACTTTAATGCAGTTCTTAAGATATGTTTGTGGATTAAAGTTATCTGGTTTACGCAAATGAGATGGATTCCATTACATGACCCAAGATTAAGCATTACTGTTTTTCACACATTATCTTATACCCTTGCTATTTTATTTTTGTATTTTATGACTGAAAATGATGGAAATATTTCTCAGAACTTCCTGAATATATGCAAAAACCACACCATTTTTAAAAAATAACTTACCTTCTTTTACTGATTCCTCCTTTGACTGGCTTAAAGTTAACAACCTGTTACATTTTTCCAGCTGAAGAACCAGTAGTTTATTTGTTTCACTAATTTCTGATATGTTCTAGAAAATTGCAAAAAGGCTAAAGTTATATTAATGTATCTTTTAAGTTTTAAATTAATATAAAATTTAAAATTTCACAACACTGCAGTCAAAACTTTGTTATTTGCCAGTCTGGAAATTCCACTATAGAGAAGAACAATGCTAGACTTGAGAGCCTGTGCTATTGCAAGTTTACCCTGCAGAACTAAGAATGCCATCTTACATTCCTAGTTATAAACTGGTTTCTTCTCAATTCTGTAGTCCACAGTCTGGATCAATCCTCGGCAAGGTTCTTTCTACTGCTTTGCATATGAGGCTGTCAATGCCCTCGCTGAGCACCACTGAGTAATGGGTGTGAATAGGAATTGGTATAGTAAGTTTTTTACATGCAAAATGCTAAATTTATTTCAGGTGCCCCTTTTATACTATCTCTAGTATGAATTTACTGATCAGGAAATCACCAGAGAGTTGACCAGCATGGGTCTAACGAGAAATACAGTACCAATTTTCCTCAGTGGATCAATCTTTTAAGAACTGACATATACGTAAAATAAAGGGAGCTCAATGCATATGAAATAAAAGAACAGATGCTCCTGCTATGGTGATGACATATTTCTAGAACAAGGAACAATTTCTGAAAGGATAGTCCAGCAAAGCTGTGTAATATTGTTATCTCCAATAGCAGCTTCTGATACCAAGGGACACTTGGGCACTTTTCCTGAGAAGCCAAAATTGGCCTCTGCACTGCTGAAATTCTAGCACAGAAACAATGGCTTCTCAGACTTCAAAGAAGTCACTCATACCACGCTGAGATACAGTCAATACAAACACTTTCCAAAATTGGTATCACATGGTATATTAATCAGAATAAACTGATACCACTTAGAAGAAATTTTCACTTGAAAAGCTTATTAAAATGTCACAAAATATTTACAGATAGTAGTTTCAACATTTTTTACCTTCTTTACTTACCTTTTCTATCTCTGAGAAGTTATCTAAAAGTTTATCAAGGTTCACCATGCTGATTTTCTTCATAGTTTCTTCATGGCTGTGATTCATTTATTTCTGGACCATGTAATCCAGTGATCACTGTATATATAAAAAAATAGATCTATGAATTCATTTATTTCTCATTCATACTATGTCAAAAGATTTCATATGCACAAATGTAAGCAGGACAAAGAACACTTTTTTAAAAATTAAAACTATTTTTGCATGTGAAGCTAAGATCTTGCATTTCTAAGAAACGTAATGGATGTCAGAAAGCTCAAGCAAAATCTACCAAACTGTTAGATGATATAGTTGAATTTGGAATTTTTTGCTGCAATTAAAAAATAAACCTGAATCCACTTCCATAGATACAATGATGCAATCTTACCTAAATATATTAGTGGTCTGCAGATAGGATGCTTTTAAAACATATGATCAATTTCTCTTTAGATATGCCGCTAAAACAGACTGGTCTTCCTGTCCACAAAGAGTAGGAAATTCAGTCAATTGAAACAATTACTCATTCTCTACTGTGCATATTTTAGAGGAAACAGATGAAATTTCTTATGTTTGATTAACTTAAATAATGTTACTTAAGGAAATGAGATTTTACCAGGCACACATTAATGCAGGATCTAGACCTTTTACCTGTGTAGATGCTCTAATACTTAACTATGCAGGCTTCAACCTACACATTTTCTTATAAACAGTTTGCATTAATACCAGTGATGAGACACTGCAGCACATAAACCTTACCATATGAGTAAAAAGACAGTATTTTGAAAAGCACCCATATAATTCCAGATTATTAACACAATTCCTATTTTTAGTAAAAATTCTACTTACAGAATCTTTAACATACATTTGCAACGTGGATCTGAAAGACACAATATGAATGCTTCTGAAAATATTGAAACTATCTCTGAACATCAGGCTCCATGAAACAAAAATTCCAATACCAGATAAACCATGTATTACAGACAAAATCATCACTTCTCTGTGGTAATGTATGAACTGTCTTTTTACAAACAACAAAAAATTGCAATGAGAGATGAACCAGAAGTTAGAATGTGTGCACTACCCAGAGACTGAATGGGTATCCAGACAGAAACGCAGTAAAGTTAGGTGGAAATAGATCATGTAAATGAACAACTACTAAGCAGGAATTAAAATTACATAACTGAATTATTTTCCCAGTCATTCAATATTTACAAGTCTTTACATGTAACTTCTTTACCAAAGCAGTATGAAAAAGATATTGGTTCTGTGTGCTTAATACTCATTTTTCTCTTATATCCACTGTTTCCTGAGAGGGACTAAAACTAATTCATTAGCTAAAACTAATTAACTTTTTTTTTTTTAATCAACACTTTTTAAGAGTATGTAACATTAAAGAACTAATGCTTCTAAGTTAGTGATTTTTTTACTAAGTTAGCAATCTTATTGACTTCTAACTGTTATTACAATGCAATGATTTGTTAAAATGGAGTTTAAAATATTTATTCAGGACACTGAATTTTGTAAAACAATTACATATCTTAATATTCTATTAGTTGATAATCTAAATGTACACTATGAATGCCAAGCCCTTATCTTTCCAGTCCTTATCATGGGCAGTATCTTAACGGTTTGTCAATCACTGTTTCTTTTCATCATGCTCTTAAAACTGTGTTTTACCCTCTAGATTTTGACTGAGGATGGGACTTCAGGGAGCTGCCATGTTATGTGCTGTTTTGTGGGTGTCCTTATTCCATGGCATCATTTGTTTTCTCAGAAGACAGGATGTGCTCAGCACTTGGCAGCATTAAGTAACAGTGCCACTGGGAACTGAACTGAAACAGTAAATTAAAAATAGTATGTTGTATTATTAATGTTGTATTTTTCCAGCAGGAAAACTCATCACTTTTGTTTTTGTGTATGTTATTATGATATATGTTATGTCTTCCAAAGGCATTTTTGTTAAGCCTCCCACCCCTGTTTTGAACTATGATATTTCACTGGGGGAAAATAAAAGATTTAAAATGTATTTTTGACTGTCATAAAACTGACACCCTTATTTAATCTCTCTTTAACACCTTGCCATCCATGCTCTCTCAGTATCCTTTTTTAGGTATTGTAGCTGATGATCTGATTTTGGAATTTAAGGTTTCTTTTTTGCTTCATGTTAACAGTGAAACCTGTATTTATAACAAAAATAAAATGAGTAGATATTAATTTTTAACTGTGTATTTCAACTGAATATAGTAATTATGCAATAACAGGCACTTCAGTCTCATCATTTTTCTGAACTCCACCCTTCTTTAAGATAGGCACCTGACATTTGCATTGACTATAACTTCGCTTTAGTTACCCACTGTTTGAAGACCCTGAGCACATCCAAAACATGGTTTGCTGATCAAAATTATCACCACCCAAGCGGCACCCACAGGTGGGGTGAATCCCATCCCCTCACGCAACAGGGCAGAGGCACCAGCTGCACCACTGCAACCCGCCCCCACTGAGGCCTACCGACCCTCTTTGCCGCCGCTGCAGTTTTGTCTACACAAAGTGCCCTGGCTAGAACTAAGACCTCACCGTCTCAGGGGCACAGGACACTCAGAGCACTGCCTTTTACTCCTCAGTGCGCGGGCATCACCGACAGGTGGAACAGGATAACAGCGCTGCCGACACGGGCGACAAGACAATCCCACCTCGCCCTGTCCCGCTCCCCCACAGCCAGCTGCGAAGAGCCGGCTCGCGCGCACCCGAAGGCGGGAAGCCCGCGCCGCCCGCCGAGCGTACCACTGCCGACCCTGTGGGGGTCGCTTCGCCCCCCTCCCCGCCGGTGGGCTCGACCGCATGCCCGCGGTTGGACCGTGTTGTCAGAGGGGCTGGAAGCCGCCGCCACGCCCTGCGGGGGGGGGCGGGGCTGAGGGGCTGCGCTGAGGCGGGGGGAGCGTGCGGCGGGGGCGGAGGTCGCCGGTGGTCCCTCGGCGTCTCTCAGGAAGTCTCCACGGGATAACCGTCGCTTTGGGGGCAGGGTGACAGGGGAACTGGGGGCAGGGTGCCCCGATGCTGTCTTGACATAACCCCCAGGGCAGTGCCACCACTCGCCGCCTCACCAAAAAAACCCCCAACAAACCCAAACAAAACCCGAACGCCTCAGCAGAGCACCTGTTGAGGCCTTGATTTCACCCCCTCTGTGTGGTACGTGAATTATTTTATCCAACGGCTCCTCACATCGACATGAACATCAGCTGAGGGGGGGACTTCACGTGCGAACGGGCGTTCCTTCGAACAGCAGCCAACAGGCGCAGGACGGGAGCGCTTCCGTGCGTGACGGAGAGAGCGATCGAGTCGGTCTCTGCTTTCTCGGTATTTCTACTGTGCGTGTCACTATGGCTACCGAACAGTGATACTCCCCGGCCGGTAACCCCTTTCTCTGGGGGAAATTACCACAAAGGGCTTCTGAGACAAGTTTCCAAGACAACTTGGACACACGGCGAGGCCCGAGGCTGCTGAGCCGGCCGTCAGTACCACAAGGCGGGCACTGTCTGCGTGGTAGGCCGGCCGGCTGCTCCGGATGGGCGGCGGGAGCAGATGCCGCTGCGGTGACTAGGGGTTGCGCTGCTGCTTTGGGTAGGCTGGGAAATCGATCGTTCTGCTTAAATATGAAAAGGAGTAAGTTACGTCTTTTTTTTTTTTCTGCCACTGAAATTTGATAGCAAGTCGCGTGACGATTACCCTGTCCTAACGCATTTGGTATCCTGTCAGGCTCTTTTTTTTTTTTTTTTTTTTTTTTAAGTAGACAGGAAGGACTGGTAGGGACCCATTGGGTTGCTGAATAACATCCCCGTGAAATCAGAGGCAACAAACCCCTGTGGTCCCACAGGAAAACAAAACAACTACCCCTCCTACAGCTTCTTCCCAGCTTACTAGGTATAAATTGCTTCTTTTCTAGGCTAAAGCTGCGTTGATGATCAAGACATACCAACCTCTCTTTAATCCTGCTGGAAGTGTCTAATGTAAGGTTTAATATCCTGCCTTACCATGGAAACAAACTGTGCTGAGGCACTGGGGACTCTTCAGCAACTGGGTTCATATCAGTAAATGCTGTAACTGTAGAACAGGCTTCTTAGCTAGATAGCCATGCTGAAAACTTCACAGAAAAACATTAGCCGTTTTGTCATTTAAATGATCATAACTAGGTTTTGGGGGTTATTATTGCTGGGTGAGTGACTATTTGTCATACTTCAGAGAATCAACCAAATAATTTAAGTTTGGAAGGGACCTCTGGAGCTCGCCTCGTTCAAACCCCTTCTCTAAGCAGGGCCAGCTTCAAAGCTAGAATGGGGTGCTCAAGGCCTTGTCAAGTTGAGTTTGGAATATCTTCAGGGAGAAGATTGTTTTATGGCACAATCTGAAGAGGAATTGTTTTACAGGCTTGGACTTAGACAGAAACAACTGTTAATTTACTTTATGGACATAGATTTTTTTCAGAAATAGGCTGTAAAATTACATTACTAGAGCCACATCTGCATGCTAGAATAAATGGACTTGTTCTCAGAAATGCTACGTATGCCGTAGCATTCTCAGATGATCTGGTTTGTTTGTAATAGAGAAGGAAGATGTGACATCTTGAATACTTGTTGATGCTGTCCTCAAGAGCAGAACTGCCTGCCATGCAGTTCAGAAGCTGTGGGAGTGTGCAGGATCCTTCATGCTTGATAGCATCCAGAGAAACCAGTCATGGTCACAAATGCTGTTTGCAGGTAACAACTGCTTTATCAGAATGTCTGAGGGTTGGTGTCCACTGGGACATCGACATAGACAAAGTAATGAAAATAATTTTTGTGACTAGAATATCTGCAGCTGAGATGCAGGTGGGGAAAGGACACACTGCCAAGTGTGTCACGATGAGGGATACTAATAGGTAAAGGGGTACTCCTGTCATACCCCAGGGAACTCAGTACATGCTGCTGGTGTTTTCTAGCTCACTTTCCCTGCTTCACTGACCAATTTTTACAAAATCTGTTACACACTTCCAGTTGTCCTTGTAAACTGCAGCACCCGTAAAAATCTGTTCAAAAGGTTTGGTACTTAAAGAAAAAAATTCCAAGTTTAATGAAGTTATTTTTTAGAGTAGACTAGATCAGTGTTCTAGTCAAAGTGAAATGTCACAGCACTAAGTGCCCATCTTAGACCCGGAAAAAGGTGCACAATCATTACTGATTGCTACAAGATAAAAAAACCCAACAAACTCTGAATGGTGAGGATTTTAATGTACAGTAAACCACAGTGTATTGTTCAGCTGTTTTTTTGTGTTTGTTAGTTATTTAGTGGTGATTTGATTTTATAGATTACATTCACAGAAGACAGGGAATGAAGACTGAAATCCAATTCTCATGATATTAGGCAAAAATGTTACTCTGTGGCCATATGTTATATTTGCAATAATGCTATGCTAAATGACAGATATGTAAATATGTCATTTAACCACTGGGAAGGTGATTACTATGAGCAGACTGGGAAAAAATGCAGAAAAAAAACATTGAGGGAAAAATGTAAGATTTTGACACAGAAATACATGGAACAAAAAACTATAAGACAAGGGTAGAACATTTAACTTATAATAGGTTTAGCAGTCAACAAATATTCTTTTGGTTTAGCTTTTAAAATATTGCTGCTGAACTAGTAAGCAGTTTCATACTGCAAACTTCCAAAATATGAGAGTTTTTCTATAGTTCATTTAGAGTTCATTCTATTTTTTCGCCTTTTTATAGGGTAGTAACTTCTCTGGCAAGACAGTTCAAGAGTCTGGTGGTGTCGTGGTTTAACCCCAGCCAGCAACTAAGCACCATGCAACTGCTCACTCACTCCCCCCAACCCAGTGGGATGGGGGAGAGAATTGGGGAAAAAAAGTAAAACTCGTGGGTTGAGATAAAGACAGTTTAATAGGACAGAAAGGAAGAAAATAATAATAATGATAATAATGATAACAACAACAATAATAAATAACAACAATAATAAAAGAATTGGAATATACAAAACAAGTGATGCACAATGCAATTGCTCGCCACTCACTGACTGATGCCCAGTTAGTTGCCAAGCAGCGATCTGCCCCCACCAGCCATCTCCCACAGTTTATATACTGGACATGACATCACATGGTATGGAATATTCCTTTGGCCAGTTTGGGTCAGCTGTCCTGGCTGTGTCCCCTCCCAACTTCTTGTGCTCCTCCAGCCTTCTAGCTGGCTGGGCATGAGAAGCTGAAAAATCCCTGACTTTTAGTACAAACACTACTTAGCAACAACTGAAAACATCAATGTGTTATGAACATTATTCTCATTCCAAACCCAAAACGTAACACTATACCAGCTACAAGAAAAAAAATTAACTATCCCAGCCAAAACCAGGACAGGTGATCACTGAAAAAAGTCTGACATCCACTGTGTATTAGGCAAGTAGGGAGGTCTTTTCTGGCAGAAACCAGCAGATAGCTGGGTGATGCTGTATTAATACAATGCAGCCTACAGAGGGTTTCTAACACAAATGGAAAACACAAATGCCTTTTATTGCCATTATGAGCATCCCTGTAAAAGAAACTTCAGTGCTGAAGACCTATGACATGGCGGTCCCAGACATGTTTCCTATTCTATTTCTCACAAACGGCATCATCTATGTACATTTAAAATCTCATGGTTAGGCATAGGCTTGAGTAGTTTTTTACTGATCTTCATGTTATTATTACATTTTGATGGTCTTCAATACCCTTCCTTACAACCCCAGCCATAACAGAGGTATATGTCAACTGCATTTACAGAGTTAAGGTTTGCAAGATTCAACACAGTTTACAAAATTACTGTTTTCCTCTTATTCTGAAGAGCACATGGAAGGAAGAGCATAGGTTTTAACCTGCTCTAGACTGCTAGAGCACTCACCACAGTGTATAACACACTATAGTGTCAGGCTGCAGAGTAGCTTAGTAAGATGGGGGGAAAAATTGTGCTATCATGCATCTTGGGCATCAGCATACTGTTTGCGATGTTGTATTCCTCTTGCTAAAAGGTCTTATTTTTCTGGTTTAGGAGATGAAAACTGACTGTCAGGAAGGATTTTTGGTATAAAAACACCCATTTTTGTTGCGTTCTCCAGAATGTTCTGTATTTTTGCAAAGGATGAAGACATACAGATACACAAAAATACATAAAAATACATGTTTATTAAGTAGGTTAATATACTATAACATATTTAAATATACAAATAAATATGTGTGTGTAGGCAAATATATCTGTTAAAACAGTATCTCTACCCATTGAAGTAACCTCTGTAAAAATTGTTGATTGCATGTTACCATCACTCATGTGTGTTTGTTACCTAAGTCTTGGGGTGGGAGGTTTTAGGAAAAAAAACCCAAACAAAACACTACATATGTGACCTTATCTTCATAAGTGGAGCCATCAAACTACATAAAAGGTCACTTAGTTTCAGCATGTGCTTGAGCTGTTATTTTGTTCAGAAACAGAACAGAAATGTTCTTCCACAAAGTATTTTTCATCTCTGTACTTGTGTCCTTTTACTTTGCATAGGATGACCTAATCTTTGCTTTATAGCTTCAGTAATTGAAAAAATAATGGCTTAGCATTAGTGTTTATGGTATGTATCAAAATACAGGTTTGATTATTTGTAACAAGACATTGGTAGGCAGTAAATTTCTGATGTGGCTTATATGAATTCCATATTCTTGTAATCTCGACAGGAGTGTTCTGCGGTGCAAGATGAACTAAAAAAAAAAAGGAAGGGAAACGCTAGGTGAATTGGAAATGAAATCTCCTAAAATGTGTATCATTCTGTGACTCTGTAAAAACCTGGATTTTGTAATCTCCAGGAGGAGTCATTAGGGTCAGATCTAAAAATCACATAATCTTCTGTGTTAGTTATACCGCATGCTCAACTTAAATGGCTTTGGTTTGCCTTCTGAAATAACTTTCTAAATTACTACAAGTGGAAAAATGCTTACTGTATCATGCTGTCTACACGTCTTTGTCTGGAATAGCCTGTGTTTGTGTGCAGCATAACTTTTAATAAAATATTTAGCCATATGGTGTTGAAGGTAGACAGCATGTTCCAGCACTTTGTTGCATAGACAGACTGGTACGTGCTGTTTCCAAGAGGAAAAAAGCCCCTTGTATGTCATTAGAGCCTAAGAGACCTTTGCAGTCATTTAGCTTGTCAGAACAATATTTTTGTCTTAAAAGTCTCAACCATCACCCAAGGAGGAGTGAAAAGATTAATTTGTAACACAGCTTGTTTGCTCTTTGTCTGAAAATGATGCTCATTTATGTTAATCTTTAAATTTTCTCAAGCATATACATACGTACCCATGCCTAAGCAGAAATCACATACCTAGACTAAACAATTCAACTACATTAATACAAGAGTTTTATCTATGCTACACGGAAGAGTATCTGCACACAGGCAGATTCAGATATTCTTATGCCCTGAGTTCTTCAGTAGTCAAGTATTCTTCATTAGAGTGTATCATAGAATCATAGAATTCTAGAATGGTTTGGGTTTGAAAGGACCTTAAAGATCATCTAGTTCCAACGCCCCTGCCATGAGCAGGGACGCCTTCCACTACACCATGTTGCTCAAAGCCCCATCCAGCCTGGCCTGGAACACTTCCAGGGATGGGGCATCCACAGCCTCTCTGGCAACCTGTTCCAGTGCCTCACCAACCTCACAGTGAAGGATTTCTTCCCTACATCTAATCTAAATCCACCCTCTTTCAGTTCAAAACCATTACCCCCTGTCCTATCACTACATGCTCTTGTAAAAAAAGTCCCTCTCCAGCTTTCTTGTAGGCCTTCTTTAGGCTGCTGGCTGGCACTGGAAGGCTGCTATAACGTCTCCCTGGAGCCTTCTTTAGGCTGAACAACCCCAACTCTTTTAGCCTGTCTTCATAGGAGAGGTGCTCCAGCCTTCTGGTCATCTTTGTGGCTATCCTCTGGACTCACTCCAACAGGTCCATGTCCTTCTTATGCTGGGGGCCCCAGAGCTGGATGCAGTATTCTGGGTGGGGTCTCATGAGCGCGGAGTACGGGGGGACAATTGCCTCCCTCAACCTGCTGGTCAAGCTTCTTTTGATGCAGCCCCCAGGATATGGTTGGCTTTCTGGGCTGTGAGTGCACATTGCTGGGTCATGCTGAGCTTCTCATCAACCAACACCCCTAAGTCCTTCTCCGCAGGGCTGCTCTCAATCCAGTCATTGCCCAGCCTGTATTTCTGCTTGGGATTGCCCCGACCCATGTGCAGGACCTTGCACTTGGTCTTGTTGAATTTCACGAGGTTCACACGGGCCCATGTCTCAAGTCTGTCAAGGTCCCTCTGGATGGCATCCCTTCCCTCCAGTGTGTTAACCACACCACACAACTTTGTGTTGTCAGCAAGCTTACTGAGGATGCACTCAATCCCACTGTCTGTATTGCTGACAAAGATGTTAAACAGCATCAGTCCCAATACTGACCCCTGAGGAACACCACTCATTACTGGTCTCCAGTTGGACATCGAGCCATTGACTGCAACTCTTTGAGTGCGAACACCCAGCCAATTCCTTATCCGCCAAGTGGTCCATCTGTCAAATCCATGTCTCTGCAATTTAGAGACAAGGATGTCATGCGGTATAGTGTCAAATGCTTTGCACAAGTCCAGGCACATGATGTCAGTCGCTCTTCCCTTATCCACCAACACTGTAACCCCGTCGAAGAAGGCCACCAGATTTGTCAGGCATGATTTGCCCTTAGTGAAGCCACATTAGCTGTCACCAGTCACTTCCTTATTTTCCATGTGCCTTAGCATAGTTTCCAGGAGGATCTGCTCCATGATCTTGCCGGGCACAGAGGTGAGACTGACTGGGCTGTAGTTCCTCGGGTCCTCCTTTTTTCCCTTTTTAAAAACAGGGGTTATGTTTCCCCTTTTCTAGCCAGTGGGAACTTCCCTGGACTGCCACAACTTCTCATATATGATGGATAGTAGCTTAGCCACTTCATCCACCAGTTCCCTCAGGACCCACGGATGCATCTCGTCAGGTCCCATGGACTTCAGGTTCCTTAGATGGTCTCAAGCCTGATCTTCTCCTATGATGGACAGTTTTTCATTCTCACAGTCCCTGCCTTTGCCTTCTGTGACTTGGGTGGTGTGGCTGAAACACTTGCTGGTGAAGACTGAGGCAAGAAAGTAGCTGAGTACCTCGGCCTTCTCCATGTCCTGGGTAACCAGATCTGTTTCCTTCTGGAGAAGGCACACATTTCCCTAGTCTTCCTTTTATCACCAATGTACCTATAGAAGCTTTTCTTGTTGCCCTTGACGTCCCTGGCCAGATTTAATTCTATCAGGGCTCTAGCTTTCCTAACCTGATCCTTGGCTGCTTGGACAATTTCTCTGTATTCCTCCCAGGCTACCTGTCCTTGCTTCCACCTTCTGTAGGCTTCCTTTTTATGTTTGAGTTTGCCCAGAAGTTCCTTGTTCATCCATGCAGGCCTCCTGGCATTCTCCTGACTTCCTATTTGTTGGGATGCATCGCTCCTGAGCTTGGAGGATGTGACCCTTGAATATTAACCAGCTTTCTTGGGCCCTTCTTCTCTCCAGGGCTTTATCCCATGGTACTCTACCAAGCAGATCTCTGAAGAGGCCAAAGTCTGCTCTCCTGAAGTCCAGGGAAGTGAGCTTGCTATGCACCCTCCTCGCTGCCCTGAGGATCTTGAACTCCACCATTTCATGGTCACTGCAGCCAAGGCTGCACTTGAGCTTCACATTCCTCACCACCCCACCTTGTTCATGAGAACAAGGTGCAGCATAGCACCTCTCCTCGTTGGCTACTCTATCTCTTGGAGAAGGAAGTTATCATCAACGTATTCCAGGAACCTCCTGGATTGCTTATGTCCTGCTGTGTTGTCCCTCCCACAGATACCAGGGTGGTTGAAGTCAGCCATGAGGACCAGAGCTTTTGAGTGTGAGGCTGCTCCTATCTGTCTGTAGAGGGCCTCACCCGCTCAGTCTTCCTGGTTGGGTGGCCTGTAACAGACCCCTACTATAATGTCACCTGTCCCTGCCCTCCCTTTAATCCTGACCCATAAGCTCTCAGTCAGATCCTCACCCATCCCCAGGTGGAGCTCCATGCACTCCAGCTGGTCATTGACATAAAGGGCAACACCCCCTCCTTGTCTCCCCTGCCTCTCCTTCCTAAAGAGCCTGTATCCTTCCCTTCCAACACTCCAATCATAGTAGCCATCCCACTACGTCTCAGTGATACTAATAAGACCGTAGCCCTGCAGGCATGCACATGTCTCTAACTCCTTGTTTATTCCCCATGCTATGTGCATTTGCATAGGGCATTTAAGTTGGGCCCCTGATGAAGCTGACTTACTGGCTGGAGTGGCTGGAATTCCTTTGTGCTCTTCTTCAGGTGCTCTCCGGCTGACCTGTGATCCAGGCTCTGGGCATCTATTGCTGGCACTGGCATCAAACTGGTAGGACCAGGATGGATTGAGTTTCCCCTCCCCCGGCAACTTTAGTTTGAAGCCCTCTTCACCAGCTTGGCAAGCCTATGACCTAAGATGCTCTTCCCCTTCTCTGACAGATGGACCCCATCAGCCCCCAGTGTACCAGGTTTCTCAAAGTGAGTCCCATGGTCTAAGTAGCCAAACCCCTGGCTGTGGCACCAGTCCCGTAACCGTTTGTTGATTCGCCAGATTTGACTGGCCCTTTCAAACCCTTTCCCTTTGACTGGGTGGATTGATGAAAAAACTACCTCCAGAGTCCCTTACTGCCACTCCGAGGGCTCTGTAATCCTTCTTGATACTCCTCAGACTGCTCCTGGCTGTATCACTGGTGCCCATGTGAAACAACAGCAGCGGATAATAGTGGACTGTACGAGACTTGGTAGTCTCTCGGTGACATCCCTGATCAACAATGTCCACTTGGAGTTAGTTTCAGAGAGAACATAATTATGCAAAAATAGATTGTTGATTTTGATGATTTGCCTTTGTAAAACTTGAAGTCACTAGAATAGTTTTCTCCTCAAAAGATTTTTACTTTACAAATTACTATTTATTATTTATACTGCAGCCATGTCAGCATTCCAACCATGCCAAAGCTCTGTCCTGCAAGCCATGGGTGCGATTCTACAAAAAACATTCTTTGCTTGGAAGCATTTAACAGATAGATATTCTATGCAGTTTAAATAGGATATGACAAAGAACACTGATGAACCTTAAGGATAAAGATCAACAGAGAAAGAAGGATGAAGTCAAGAGAACTACTTGTATTGCTTCCACTGGCTTCCTAAGTAACCTAGCCTGTATTCCTTTGCTTTCCCATTTACATCAGATTTATCTTTCTGTTGACATACTGATGGGTCAAACTGTTATAATTTCAATTTTAAGCACAATTATAACAATTATATTCTTATACTTTATTTCTAATTCTGGATCCTTTTACTTTTAAAGTAATGCTGAACTTCTGACCTAGTTTTCTTGTACTCCTAAAAAAAAAAATCAAGTGGTAGTGAGTGTTTGAACCACACACACGTGCATATGTGTCAGATTGGCAAGGAGCATATTTTCTTAAATACATCTAGTACACAATAAGAACATACTGCTTTGTTAGGGACTACATTTTCCAGAGATAATCAAATCTTGTCTAATTGATCCTATCCGAAGGAGTCCATTTGGACAGTATTTTGTTTGTTTTCTTTTGTTATTTACTCTTCCCCCCATTGACTATTAGCACTTCTTTTGTGGAAGTTAAACAGTTGGGGGTAGTCCTGTGAGAAAGGAATGCTTGCGTCTAAAGCATCATTAAAGCATCATTTACGACACTACGGAAGCAGGAAGACAACTTGTAAAGCGAGCGGCTGTGTGGTGCTTAGTTTCTTGCTGGGGTTAAACCATGACAATTAGTCAGAAAGAAGAATTTGCACTGTTGTGACAGACTGAAAGAGTTAATGTCTCAAACATTGTGGTGGGGCAAGTTCTGCCTAACGACGAACTCTGCATAACAATGAACACTGCTTAGCAAGGAACCACAGGTGAACAGAAGCCGATCAGCACAGGACATCAGCAGCGGGATGGGGAGGGCAGGCTGGAGGGTGCACAGTTCCCTGTTCTGAGGTGCTGAGCAGGGCAGCTCACCATGCATGCCCAAAGATCAAACAGCGGTCATGTCTGCAGTGAAGGAAAAGTTACTCCCTAAACGAGCCCCAAGCCCACCGACCCATTTCCTGAAGGTTCTGAAAGCACAAACCGCGCATGACACCTAATTAGCTGAATGAGTTTGAGTGCCCGCCCGAAGGAGGGGCAAGGATGCTGAAAGAACACAAACTGAAGCCCCACCTGCGTGCACCCACCGGAACTGGACCCCTCGACTGACTGGACCATCGCTGGACCCAGGACCGGTGAAATCTTTCTCTTTTTCTCTCTCTCTCTTTCCGAAATCCCTACACTTCATCCCTTTAGACATAAACCCTTGACCAAGTCTGGGACTAGGAGTGGATCCAGCCACCCCTGGGCTCTTCTCTGCAAGGGAGTCTAGAAAGCAAGGGAGTCTGCTCTGAACCTCGTGACCCAACGGGAGGGCTCTCCTTATTGTATTCGCTGAACTGATTCCCAAATAAGGCCTGTACTATATGTTTGGTGATGTATGGTTAGCACGTTACACAGTTTACTGACGTAAACTTTCATGCCAATTTTTGTTGTAAGCATACCGGTTTTTGTTGCGAGTATGCCAATTCTTGTTGTGAGCAAATAAAAGTTGAGTTTTGTGAGTGAAAAGATCCCTGGTGTCATTTCACCTTAATCCTGACCTGGGAATCAGCAAACCTGAGTCGTTGTCCTGAGAAATTGGGACGTGACAACTGTAAAATTACATTTAAACAGAGGAAGTTCCAAGAGAGAAATACAGCCGCTGGTATCTCCTCAAAGTTAATTGGCTATAAAAGCCAGTTAAATTCTTACCAATTCTGCCGTCTTGGTGAACTAGGATATTCTGAATTAGAATTGAAAAAATGGGTAATGAAAAAGTAATATTCTGTAGTGCTTACGTCTTTGCCCACCCCCAAAGTTTGCATTGCACTGCTTCTTTAATAAAAATAACAACATGCTCTAAACTTTTTCTCCCTCTTCCTCTCAAATCAGGGAATCTGAGTCAGGCACTCTATTACAGAGTGTCTGGTAATCACCCCCTGAGATAGCATATCTCAGTGCAGGAAAAAAAGGTTGCCTGTGGCTACGTGTCATATGGTTTTAAGTTTCTCTTTGAACCAGAGCATTATTTCCCATTGTTACAACTGTGCTGATGCATACGTAGTTGTATATACTAAGCTGTGAATGACAGCAGAGTTTCCCAACAGAGATAACCATCATTAACTTGAAGCATTTCTAAAAACATGGCAAGTCTATAGAACACTCATTTCTTCTTTAATACTCCTTCTATTTTGAAATACAAACCATACCTTTGATAATGTTAATTTTCATTCAGAAAGAGTGAACAGCTGTCAAAATCTGCTGATCTCACCTCCTGTATCATAAGTCAGGAAAAATACTTCAGCTCAAGTAGTAAAGAATAGAAGCGTAAGCCCTTACGTTTGACAAAATTATTTCTTATCTTAAGGGAAACTGGTATAGATGATGCTGTTTCAGCCTCTTGCAACAGTAACTTGAAGCCTTGGAAACGCACATTGTCTTTGATGGAGAAAAGAGGCTCAAAACCAAACTCTTCCAAACTGAGCTGTGCTTCTGGATGATACCAAAAGGCAGCTGACGTGCGGAAACAGACTCCACAATCAGTGAGACTGTAAAGTAGGTATGTTCATTCAGCGCTGGGCAGCATGGGGGGTAGTCCCACCAAAGTCGTGCGCGCCTGACTCGGCAGTTTGCTTCAAATTTATACAGTCAAGTGTTACATATACATGGAGTTTTGCAATATGCCTATACATAGGCATGATCTATCCCCGCTTCATATTAAAATTAGTTCCAAAAAGTCACAAGGCCGGTCTTGGCTGGTTTTTGGGGTTGACTGCTGCTTCTTATCAGGGACTATCTCCTGCCCCAGCCAGCCTCAACAATGCAAACGTTAAGCATCACTTCTCATCCTCTTGGGCCATATCTACCTCCATTGAAATTTCTTTAACTTCATTATAAGCTAGATAATTATTAAACAGTTCTTATCTACATCCATATATCTACTATATCTAGTAAGGTTCCTTTGGCTCCCCATTTCAGCAGCCAGCAATTTGGGTCCTCCTTGCTTCTGGGAACCAGCGTGGTTTCCAACTACAGTTATTCATATAGACTAGCCTCTGCCAGGCATTGTATGAGTAAAATGTCATTCCAATAATGGGAACAAGTGTGGCCAGTTTACATGCCAAAAGCTTCAATGCAGTGAAAGTTACTGGGTTTACCATCAAAATACTCCTTGCTTACAGTGTCCATCTCTGATGTCTGTTTCTTTTCACTTTGTACATTTTAGCCATTGATTAAACTTGCAAAGTACAATTTTAGTAGGCATTTCTAAAAGAATGAATTCTGTCACTTTTACATTGACTCATATGTCTGTCATTGGGACAATATGTAGCATTATTTCTCAATGTGAGTAAGGGAGAAGATAAAAAATTACTGGTCCAGAGGCTCTTTCTGTAGAGCACAGATATATTTTCCCCCACTTTCAAGAAAAGGTGAAGGTAAATAAAGAGGTTGCTTTGCAACTGTGTAATACAAGCTTTTCTGTATCTGGGGAGTGCATCGTATCTTGAAATAATAGGTTGCTGTGTTCTGTAGGAAAACAGTGGATTGCCGGTATAAAATGTAAATTTCAGAGACAACCGCAAGTCTGACACTTGGGACTTCTGTTCTAAACAACCTCATGTGAACTGTACACAGACTGCAGTCATTAGACATGTGATTACTTGAGCTGCATTGCTGCTGGAGGTGGGAAAGCGCTCAAGCTGGCTTTTCACGGTCCCTTTAAGCTGACCTAGGTGATAGTTACCACTAAAAGAGGTCATTACATTGTGTCCCTGCAAACACACAACTACTTGAGCTGTGTATTCCTCCTGTTTCTTTTCTGCATGAGTGAGCTGCATGAGGGAGCTGTTCTTGCCAAGAAGATATTCCTGGGAAGATCACTCTAGCTCCTCCCTCCTTTGCTCTTGGCCATCTTGTCCCATCTTTCTCCCCTGGTGCTCATCTGGGACTTTGCTCAATCAGTTTACCTCATTAATCAACAGAAGGTAACTTCTGATACTTTTACTTTCATGATTTTCTCAGGTTTTAGGAAGTTGGATCATGTCATGGAAGGTCACTGGCAGAGAGCACTGGAACTGGCACAGGTGAGAGTAATGGGAAGCTGGAGTTCCCCTATCATGAACCACTGTCTTCATCGCTGTTTCTTAAAGTCCAGCTGTGAATCCTCCAACTCCCACTGGAGCTCAGGTATTTTTAGAGCCTTATGAAAAGCACAAGCCTTCTGAAGCTTAGTTATTTAAGCAGGAGGTGTAAGCAAGCATATTTACTCATCATGATAGTTCATTTGCATTGAGTTCTACAAAGTTGTTTCTACAGACAGTATAAACCATGACAGAACACCAAGGCCCCTCTCTGGCTTACCTTGTCCAATGGTTCAGCTAAAGTAAAATTCACATCAACATCAAGATGCCTTAATTAACAAATATATTTGGTGTCTGAATGTGAGCAAGATGTTAATGCTCACATTCTAGTCTGAAGAGTGGAGAGCCCTAATCAGCTCACCTAAAGCAGACACCTATATCTGGTCAGCTAAGTGGCTCTTTAGACTATTAACTATAACGGTAACTTAGACCCACCTGACACAAAGATGTTTACATTCCTGGAGCTGTTTTCTTCCACTGGGGATCAATTCAACTGCCAAAACTTGGGCATCTACTATCATTCAGGCCTTTAGGTAAGACAGAATCTACAGAAGACCTATGCTGTTCTGGACCAGCACCTGGAAGCGCGATTACATACCTTAAATGGCACTGGATGTCTGTGTAGAGGAACTGATCACACCCCGATTCCCCTGGGAGAAAAGAGTTTACCCTTGTCTAGCTGGATTTCTATAACAGCTCCCTCCCTACCTCTAGAGGGAGAAGAGAGGCAGTAGTACATTACCAAGTTACACACCAGGAGACCTTCAAGAAACAGCATTTTCCATAGAGACAGATTATCTGACATTTCTGAGGTCATATACTGCTAGGTTTTAACTAGCACTACAAGTGACTATCGAGGTTTGTCAGAATACCTGATTTGTGGATTTAAGTGTAGGTGTAAATCTTGAACTAGTGTAGCTTAATTATTTGCAAACACAGGCTGTTGCAGCCAAAGGAAAACTGGTCTGCTCAATTGGTAACACATGTCTTGGCCAGTTCTGGGTACAGCATGTCCTATCTCCATCTATAAATTTAGGTCCGTGCTTCTATTTTTAACTATACACATATCAATCAGTGAAAACACTGATCTCATTAGGCATTGCTTCTATTCTAAGGAAAGCTGTATTCTACTTTATTCAATGAGAAATACTTGATTTCTCCTAATAAAATTGCTATTTTCCATTAAAAAACTTATCTCCAATAAAACACATTGTATCAGGACAGATCAAAGACAATACATTTATTAAACTTAGAGAAAACAAACAAAACACTGACATAAGGAAAGTTAAATAGAAACTGAATGACATCTTCTGACCGGCATATAACACTTGTGTGACCAGTAAAGTACCAAAATGACATTCTGAGTTTGATTGAGGTATTTAACTATTTTTGGCAATAGAAACAGAGTAAGAAACTTCTTCCAAACACACACATAGGCATTACTTGCATTAGTGTCTATCATCTATGAAATTTTATATGAAACTAAATAATGTAGCTGTTAGAAAAATATAGCAGCAAATTAGCAGAATATCTAATGCACATTTACCATAAAGTACGTGCTAAACTTAAAAATCCCACCCAATAGTTGGGCCCAGTCCTGTAGCCCTTGGTCACAAACAGAGCATCAGTGAGAGACATCATAAGCAAGACCTGCGTTCGCTGCACTTCATACACTTCTGTTCAGGTCACAGAAAAGGAATAAACCTCCCTATCTGCTTTCTAAGAAAAACCTTGCTATGATGAAACCATGACCCAGGAAGGTAACTTCTGAAGCAATAATTGTTCATTGCACAGCTCCATCAAGTTCTTAATATACGTAAGAACAAAGAGAGCTTTCCCACTGAGTTTCAGGTTTTTCTCCTTTCCTTCTGAAAGTCTGCCTAACGCAGTCAGAGGAGATGCTGTTAGGCTGCAAAACCAAAAACCACTTTTGAACAATACTGTATTCAATTCCCTTGTTCCACTGAAGTCTTTTAATCTTATTATATCTCTAAAAATGAACTGCTGGCTAACTCCTGAAGTCCTGATTTTATTTTTTTAATCAAGACTTTATGTGGTGCAAACTAGTAAGTGTAGTGATACCTTTGGCTGTAGGAGGGCTTCAGAAGTTGGTCAAATGTGAAGAGATTATGCTGCTAAGTCACCGGACCTTATCCATGTGTTCTCAAAAATTTTCATTGAAAGTATAGTTGCATACTGTTTAATACTGTGGTCAACAAAATTTTGCTCATAAAAAAGTATATTATTAGCATTAACGACAATCTGATGAAGAACAGAATAATTTGCCCAAATATGTTGTATATTTTATATATTTTAAAGTTTTCTACAAAACTTTAAACTGAATGTGTATTTCTGTATTAGTTACCATAAGAAAGTAATAGAATCAGTTACTTTAATTTTCTACAATATTTTAAAATTTCTCTACAGGTTTCTTTGGAGGTATAAAATGGCTCTGTAAAAATCTTTTTTTTCTTTTTGCTGCGAACAGAAGTCTTATAAAACAGAAAACTCCTTTTTAAGATTGCAGCAATTACATTCCTTAGATGGGTCATCATAATTGAACTACAGTGTGTAGTGTAATAAAAAATGTTTATGTTTATGACTAAAATATTAAAATATATTTTATTAGTTTATATAAATCAAAATAGATGTGTTATTTATTCAAGCTACTTTTGTTTTTTCACCTGTATGTTGAGTTCCCAATTATTGATATAAAGATCTCTGCCAACAGCACAGTTTTTACTAAATTCTTAGACTTTAAACCACCTGATTTTTAGCTTTATCAAAATGCAAGATTTACTACATTAAACATAGTAATTTCAATGTTTAGTATCACAAAAATCAACACCCACAAGAACAATACAGTCACTGCTAGTAAAACAGTCTCAAGACAAATTCATAGATATTTACAGAACACAATAGGAATATTTTGATGAATATTTTATGTTGCAACATTTCAGATAAAATTATAAGAACCACGAGAAACTTTTAGACTTCATTTTGGTTTCAGCATACAAGCCCAAGCTGACTCTGCTGTGAAATAACTGCACACATCTAGTCAACGAAGATCTATGGCATGATTTTGTTCAGCTGGTCTGTGCTCACATAGCCACAAGACATGTTGAACTCCTTGTCTGGCATAGGCAGTGCAGTTGCATCAAGCACAAGGCCTTGTGGAGAGTGAACGATATGAATAGACGTATAGTCTGGGACAGGCATCTCTGAACTTGGGGTTTCTGCTGTTGAAGCTCCAAGATTGACAGCGGTAGTGGTAAGGCTCTCTGTGGTGAAGTAAGCATCCTCGTTACAGCTTTGCTCCTGAACATGCGGCTCATCCTCTTCGTGGGAAGCCACAGCAATACATTTTTTCACATCTGCCTCACAGAAGTAGGCGTTGTTCATGGTGAAGTTTTGTTCCGTGCAGCCTTCAAACTGTGCTCTCCCCACCTTGGATTTCTGCCCTGGTGAAAGTACAACACTGCCTGCTGGAGTAATATCACTCACTTGCGCGTAGAAGTCAGTATTTGTCAATGAATTCTGGTTACTTAGCTGGGTATGGACCGATGGACTAGCTGAGTCAATGCTGTCTGCAAAAGGTGGCCATGGCTGGCTATTTTCAGACTGAGTACTCATATGCAGATGTTGGGTGTCTGTGTCGGCAAGGCTTGGAAGTGACTCATCATTATCTTTTCTATCAAGGCACAAAAGATCCTCTTCTTCTTCAGTTACCTTTTTGAACTGATCAATATCAGAGATGGCATCACATGTGTCGCTTGCACTGAAGTCTGTCTCTGGAATATCTGGTTCACAACAACTGGCTCGTCCAGAATCATCATCCTTCGCTCCCAAGCAACTGTGTGATTTCAGATGATCTTCACTCAGGAGCCTGTCGGTATCCGAGACTCTATTCTTTTCATCAGGGTCTTCTATGTCCAACTCAATAAACTCAACCCACAAGTCATCATCATATAGCTGTGTCTTGTAGTTGTCATGGCTGGCTAAGATGGAATTAACTTCATCTAGCTTTCCTTTCTACAAAGCAACAAAAAATTAATGTTATAAAGGAAATAATAAAAATGCTTGTGCTTTTTATGATGTTAACTTAAGGAAAGGTAACTGTAGCTGATGTAATAATTACAAGGAGTTTTTTTATTATTTTATGAAAACTAATTCTGTGGCAACTCCCCCCATGTCATAATTTTTTCCTACAAAATTTTTCTGCCTGGGACAACAATTGTCACCTGCTACTACTACAATGATTCCCACAGTAGATTTCAGAGCACAATATTACCTTCAAGAGATCTGGGTCAATCCCTTTAATCTTTGGAACTGGCACAGGAGGAAAAATAAGCATTTTTAACCTGGAAAAAATAAATGATGGCATTTAATTGACAGTGGTCCTTTTTGAGGAAGTTAGAAAGAAGCGAGCCTTGCATTGCATTTATACTTAATTACTTCAAAACTGAAATGTTTGAAGATTCAATTTCAAATAGTCCTAAGGAAAAGAATGATTGTTTTCTCTCACTGCAAATAAGACCCCAAGTTTTCTGCAACCTTCCTTGTTGAAATCACATACATTTATTTGGGAATCCATTTTGGAGTCTGGTCTTTTAGAATTTAATGCTCTATAGAAAGAGAGTAAATTCCTAGAGCTCTGTCAATAATTTCCCTTTTTATGTAATTTCCAAAGGAACCTGATACAAGCCTTAGTGTGCAGAGTGACTTTGCAAAAATTTATTTTTCAGGGACACAGTAGTCTTGCATAAGCCCAATAAATTTAAATAGGGGAATAGAAAAAGGGAGTTGGTGAAAAGAATGAATTACTTTAGAACTAATAAATAAACCAGAAACACAACTGCAAAAATTTAGGCTAGTATTTTGCCATCTCTATGACACTTCTGTTTCTGAATTATTCGTGTAACAAGTAATATATAATAACGACAGGGTTTTGCCCTTGCAGAGAAAGGACTAGTAACTTGCTTATGCATGTTCATACTGTGGAAATACATATTATTCTAATCCTTCATAAAGTGAATTTCAAATTCTTTGAGGGGACAAAAAAACCCCAACCCCCAAACCAAAAAACCAAATAGAAGGATGATTTTATATTAATAATCCAACAATAGCAGGTCATGCCTAATCTCCTCCATTTTACCTCCCTGCTTCTTTTGCAAACAGATAAACTGTAGTTCTCAAAAGGAAAATTCAACATTCTCTTCATACTGGGTTACTTGCCTATTTTAGAAAGTAAGCTGTGGGAATGGTAGATCCAAATCCAAATACTAGTTCTGCTGCATTGTTAGTTACCTTGGTGAGGTCCAGAGAGGATCAGAGGAGTCTTAAGGAGTGCTAGAGAGAAATTTAGGTACCTTTTGCTTAACTACGGAAGGCCCAAATTCCCCAGCTGTTTTTGGTTTTGGCAGACCCTCAAAGTTCTGCCCAGCAAGCCTCAATGAGAGCCAGAAATCTAGTAATTTCCCATGTAATCCCTAGAGGGGCTGTGTTAGCTGTGCACTGGCTGGGCTCTCAGGGTACCAGTTTAAGACTTGCATGTACAGTTGAATCCACAAACCAGCTATTCTGACAGGATCGGGCACTGCTTCTAATGAAATGGACAAAGGATTTTACCGCTCGCTACCTGAAGAAATCATTCAGTAGGGAGAACTACACTCTGCTCCTCTCTTAGCCTTACATAATTCAAGCCTGCATCTCTCAGCTCTAAACCAGTATGGCCCAACCCTATGGCATCTGTCCTAGGGAGCCTGGTTCAGATCTTGTGAGGTCAGAATTGGGGAAAACGTGAGCTGGTATCTTTTCAGATACAGGAGGAAACTGAGCCTGGATATTTTGCATTATGGGAAATCTATGCAGCCTGCTCTTCTGCAGAATGCATTGCCACTCCCACCACCACGTGCACCAGTTTGAAGGAAAGGGTGGAGGCCCACAGGTCCAGGAAAACTTTCCAGATGAAGGGTCCTCACTGGAGAAAAGCCTCCTCCAGCAGTCAGGATTAGCATGACTGATCAGAGACATGCTTTAGCCCTCAGGATCTTCTGTGACCAAGCTGCTCCTTGCTCAGTGTGGTGACCTTAGTGAGGTCCTGGTCCCACATGTGTGTTGTTCTTGCCCCATTCTGACACATCAAGCTTTTGTTGTGCATTGTATCAGAAGCCTTGGTCTTAACTCTGGGACCGGGATGCTATTGCAGGGAGTGGCTTCCTGAAATTAAGCTCTGCCAAATCATAGTGCTGCTTGCCTAAATTATTTTTTTAGAGCTGCTCCAACTGCGCCATATTGTTTTCATTTCAATGACTTGTCCTTATGCTGGTATGTGCAAAACACCTCAGTGTTAATTTTCGAAGTGTATATACAAGACCACTGACGACATGGACATGTGCACTGGGACTTGACCATAGTGTTGCTCCATAGCCTAGGACAGTACTGGTATGACATCCAAGCTGAACCTATCCCTGAACACACATCTTAGGGGATGAATTAACTTTGAGACCATTTTGTAATTTTTACATATGTGTTATTGTTGCATTTTTATAAATGACAGAATTTTATGATTTTTATAAATGACACAATCCTGTGCTTTTTTTATTTTATTCCTGTTATTTACAGGAGCTGCAGTCTATCCACAGAGACCAAATACTCCCCTATGACTCAAGCTCTTTCCCTTGGCTTGACAAAGAAATAGTCAAGAGATTAGTCGAATAGTCTAAGAACAAAACCAAATATATAGACATAAGTTTGTGTGAAACTTTTGATAGTATTTGGGTAAAACTAGTATTTACAAAATTTGAATGGACTAAAAACCCAATCCCCTTCAAAGCCTAAGTAAATTAACTATGCAAATACTGTAGAATAAAATGTTCTGCAATCCAAAAGGAAGAGGAGCTGTCAACATAATCAGATTCCCCCTGCTGAAGGCCCAGTACGTGCATATGCCAGTGTCCATGTAGCTTGCAAGAATGAACAACAATCCTCAAAATAGTTTCTAGTCCCCAAGGTTTGAAAAAATTGAAGCACCCTATTTTTTAAGCTACAAGTACATAAAATCTGACAAATAAAAACTCTCTACCTTGGTTGTTTAGACAGCAGGATTAAGATCACTGTTACGGCCAGCCCACATGCTCCGAAGACAACAACTAAGAACCATGGAAACTCAATTTCTGAACAACAGAACAAAAACATGTTAGCAGGAATCTGCATCTCTGTTGCATCTTTAATTTAAACCTTCTCTTCCACCGCCTGAGGATTCCAAAGTGGTAAAAACTGATAGGAGAATTTTTGGTTACTTAAATGTGAAAGTTCTGCGTTAAGCAGAAATAAAAATATGCTTTGGTCTCAATAGTTTCCATACAGCATTTGTGAGTCCACTGAGGCTCCTTGCAGAAACAGACTGATTTTTTAAATATAAACAAGATCTTAGTACGGACAATATATGTAGCAAAACAGCCATGAGGAACATTCTGTCTGCCTGGAACATGGTACCAGTAGTCCTGATGGCATATAATGCCGCAGACCGTGTTACTGCTTCTTTGCCCAAACTGGGAGAACATTATTAACAGCATACTAAATCATAGGCAAACTATTCTTCTCTCACAGAAGCTAAAATATGGTGGTGTCAAAAAGCATACTACTCCTCTTTCTAAAGGCTAAACATTAATTATGTTGTGAACCATCAACTGAAAAAAAAAATTTCTCCCTTTTGCTTACCTTGCAGCTGGCTACAAAGAATTTAGGTCACTGAGAAATGCAATTTGGTAGGAATGACGAACAATGCTGATAAATGAAATATATTATTTTTTAAATACTGGCAATTCCATGATACTTAAGCTGACACTGTAGAATACAAAGTATAGAGAAATTTATTCTGGCTGTAGTCTAAGATTCTTCTCATTTGTTCCCAATTTTAAGTTTTCCATACAAACTTCACTCATTTTTAGGCTAAGGAATACTGGACAGAAAGCTTTAGAATTCTATACATGAACATAAATATATGTCCTTTGGGGGGAAAAAAAAATCAGATACCAGTTTTAGTCCTGTGCTCCCAGCTTAGATTTTGACTGGACATGTTTTCAGGCATGAGTAAAGTCCTATCTGGATATGTCTGTGTTAGACAGGTCCCTATTTTAATGGAGACCCAGTAACTCCTTGTCGAGTCAGTGAGACCTGCGAATGTCCAGCTGCTTCAAAAAGTTAGAATATTGCATTTGAATTTAATTACTTTAAATTTTTAATAAATGGAAAAATTAAATTTTAATTCTGTGCTCTTAAAGGTGATAGGCAAAACAAGCAAGAATAAATTCTCAAACCAAATCACTGCTGCTGTGTGAGATGTATGGAGACTGCAGAATCTGGGTTGTAGTAAGTGAAGAAAACTGTGCTCGTAGGATGGCCTTAGATTTTCATAGTATTTTAATTTTGTTCATATGAAAACCTTGACAAATTGATGCAGCTGGCATTAGTAAAATAATGCCACATGTCCAGAACATTAGCTGTTCATATAAATTAGGAATGAAAACTAGTAATATGGAGAGTTAAAAAGGGGAATCTAGCATGATTTTGAAAGATAAGAGTTATGGATGGTTTTATTTAACATGTTCACTAACACCCTGGAAAATGAAGTGAAGCAGCTTATTAAAATAATTTGCTGAAGAGCACATATTTTGAAGAGTTAGTTTATTATCTCAGACCTGAGAATGCTTTAAGAAAAGGCACTGTCTCATTCTTTTAATAGAAAAAATGTGGTGTTCAGTTGCTGTTTTTTCTTGGTTTTAATAGCACTTCAAAAACAAGACAGAAGCAAGAATCAGAAAAACACTCACTGTCCTTGATAGTATCAGGCAGATCAGAAAAGCACATCATTCTGATAACAAACTTAGCCAGCAGAATAAGACGTTAACAGAAGTGACAATTCTCTTCACTACTGGAATGTTCATTTTAGACCAAGTATGAGATTTAACTGTATTTTAGGCTCTATAAGATGTGCAACAGCAGTTATTATTTCTGGTTCTTAAAGCTATCTGTATTTTTGCTCTGTGATGAGCTGTGAATCAGTCTTGCTGAGTTAACTTCTAAACTTGTATATGGAACTTGTACATTCTCAAGCTCACTGAATTATTTTCAGGTAGTAGGCTGAATTATTGATCTATTCAAGCATACAACATCAACAGTAAGGAGAAAAAAAGCCAAAACACCACCACTGAGAAGACAGAAAGACAGCATGGTTATAAAATCACTTTGCTGCACTTCGCTTATTTACCTTCAGCACAATGAACAAATTCAACGCCTGTTTGAGAAAAAGATACATAAAGGATTTCACTGAACTCCCCAAATTTTTCAGAGGTACGTTGTCTTGATCGTACTCGTATCTCATAATCTCTTCCCATCTTCAGAGAGTACAGTGGAACCATTGTTGAGAGCCTGGGTTCTAACTGTAAAGACAGAAGGACTGTGATTTATTTGTTTGAGTTGTACTGGTAATTTTACACTGCTTCTTGATATAAGAAATAAACATTCGAAGGCGGTTTTGCTACTTGGAACTGTAAGGTTACCATGAGAAGAGTTCAGAGAAAATTCACACCATTTACTTTTGACTTACTAGCCATCAGGCTTTGCTGTGATTCAGGGGACCAAAGCAGAGAATACAAGCTCTCTGTAAATACAGTCAGTGAAGAAAGGCAGCTGCCCCCAGTTACAGGCCATAAGTAGGTGGTGTGAACATCTTCCACTGATCTTACCAAGTTGTAAATCCTTTTTACTGTTATAACACAACATTATTGACCTCACAATGCCAAAAACCTTGTTAAAATAATACAGGAGTCTTAAAGCTAGTACAGTCTCCACTACAGAATTAATTTTAAGAAGAAAAATGATTTAAAGGCCTTCTAACCAGATGTATTGCATCTTACAAACACATTTATTTGGGGAACACTGCATAACTCCCAAGATCTTCAACTATATATAAAACATGGTAATGGAGACTCTGTGAGAGCTGGCATCAGATTATTGGTTTTGAGACTTCTATGTTAAGTATTAACTGCAACATACTTAGATACTGCTGCATATCAAACTATGTAGGAAGTCACACTAGAGGTCTTAATATGTGAAATCTCTCTCTTCTATTACTCCTCTAAGAATATGTATTTTAGCTCCAACAGCCCAACAAAAGTATATAAAAATAAGGAAAATGTGCTCAAAATAGAAATCCACATGGCAGATGTTATATTCTACTTTTACTTCAGAAGCAAGGATGATACTGGCAAAACTCATCATGGGCTAAGAATTAAAGCACCTGGAAAACAGCTGCCATGGGGGGTTTGAAGGAAGCTTCATCAATACAATCCTATAATCACTGTAGCTGCATAATCTAAACTTGAGACACATTCTGTTGGTAGCTACCATCTGTGGAGTTCTCTGATCCCTGGTAGCTCCAGACTCAAGTGTTCTGAGAACCAACCAGTCAAGATTTTGGAGGAGGCAGTGATCCCAGACAGTCTGCTTCTCTCTGCTAGTGGTTGAGCACAAGATTGTGGAGAACCATTGCTCTACACCACAAAGGTTTTTAACAATAGAAGACTATCCAGTTGGAAAGTGTTGGGAAGGGAATACAATATATACTTATTTCGTGCTATGAAGCCACAAAGAAATAGTACACTAAAGTTTTACAGGTAGTGTTTTTTTTTTCTTTTTTTTTTTTCTTTTCTTTTTTTCTGAGACAATTAGTGGAGATTCTTAGGGATGCTGGACCACACAAAATTTTATGTACCCCAAATAAGAGTGGCACTTGGAAAAAGTGGTATGCAGGCTAAATCAGAGCCCTGAAAAATATGAGGTAAAATTACTGTATCTGTGTACCTGAAACTGCAAGAGATGCTAAAGAGCAGATAACTGATTAATGGGCAAGATGTCTCTAGTCCATCAATGAACTAACAAAACTTTACATAAGACACCTGTGTGGAATAAGATATATAGACTGGGGAAGGTTCAGCATGAACTGAGTAGATGAATAGCATTTGTCATATGGATTCAATCAATTAAAAGCCATATGAGAGAGACATAATTAAAGATAACTAATAAAAATGCATGACAGCATATAGCAAGCTCATTTGAAGTATGTGAAGAGGAGCTTGGAACCAGACCATGGGGTTGCTGGACTTAACTGCATGCTGTTCAGTCAGTGTACCACACAGAGTGATGCTTGTGATTGCCATACTAAAGGAACGTGTGACAAACCTGCTGTCATGCTGATATGTGTCATTGTGCTGCCTGCATATGTCTGGCCCTGCAAGAGGGGATTGACGCAGACTGCAGAGCAACCATTTGTCACTGGTCAGCTGGAGCCCCTGGGACACTGAGAGTGCCCACTGGGATGAGGGCACCAGCGGCAGAGGCTGGCCCAGGTACGACAGGCAACACAGCAATCAAGGCAACGGCTTTCACCAACTTTAACAGTAAAATGGTGAAAACTAGGAGACGGACAGTACCAGGGGAAGGTTCAGAAGTACCCTGGGTAGGCATAGCACAGGGTTGGGCACCCATACAACACATGGAGATATTAGGCTGCATATCCAATGCAGTGCAGGGAGATGAGTTTCACACCCCTCAAACTAGTAAGCCCTGTATCTCAGCCACAGTGCGGTACGGACACAGTGCTGCGTGGTGTTCAGCTCTGGAATTGGTCCTCCACACTTCCCTGCCCTAAGCACACTTCACTGCAGTGTGAAATGGCCTTTTTCCAGCAAAAAATTCAACAAGATAATGAAAGCCAGCAGAGTCCTCCCTGGTCCAGCCCTCTTCACTGAGGACTGAGCTCCTCTTTCATCCTGTATTAGGTAGATCTGGCCCTGGGTTGTTTGGGGCTTTTTTAATAAGTCAAAAGATCAGGCCAATCTAAAATATAATAAATAATGAAGGAAAATTAGACTTTCGAGATTCCCTATCACACATACACTTTTAGGCACTTCATAGACAGACACTTCACTATGAAGTCATCATTCTTCACTATTGCTCAGATGATGTGTGTTTGCTCACCTTGTTTGAAAAAAATAGCAGCCTCACAGCATCTGTATCGCTATTGCTAGTCATGACTAGTAAACTTGGATAGACATAAGAGGGGATAGAATTTTAGTCTAGCGAATGTAATGGGCAACACTTCAAGGTAAGAGGGTAGAATTTTAAAAAGATACCCACCAAGAAGCTAATAACAACAATGAAATTTTTTCAGACTCTGAGCCAAATTACATTTGGCTCTGTCTCATGAACACTTGCTATATGAGGGTGGGGATTTTATTGTTTCTATGAAGTTTCTCAGAAAATAATTTTGATCCTCTTGTTGCTATAACTTACTGTTATAATACTTTACTAGTTAATGTTTTAGTCCTCTTTCAATTCCTAAGATACCTATTTTCAATTAGTAAATGAATTGAAAAAAATGAATACTATACATGAAAATTTGAACAGGTTAATCCCAAAACGTCTAAAAAAATTACAAACAAGTCTTGGTAAGGGGGAGACTTAGTACAATTTAAGTACTATAAATTAATTTTTTAATCATTTTTTTGTATCAGTTATATGTACAAAGCATTATGGTATATTTAATCAGTAAAAATTATCCTTTGTATAAAAAACTAGCTATAACAGTGTAACTAGACATTTATCTCTTTATTGCTTCAACACTCATTACAGAAGATATTTGTAGCAAAGAATGCAAAGAGTGAAATAATTGCTCCAATGCTGTTATTCAGAGTTTTGCTGTTGTCTTAGGCCAGACCAAGATTTTGTTCACAAACTTCTCTTTTGTGCTCTGACAGTGTCTCAGGGAATTATGCCATGTTTGTGCTTTTAAGCTGAAAGGCACAATAACATACAATATATACAGCTGCAGTACAACATAATCTATAGTACTATTTTTCTTGAGGCAAGTATAGTATTCGGCAATTCCTTATCTCTTTTCTCAAACCTTTGCTCTCCTGAGAAGAAGTATTCTCAAGGCATGCTGGAATTATTGATGGTACTGGAGCAAGAACAAAGTTTTATTAAGGTATTTATATGATTGATACCTAAAGACTTATAAAAAAATAAAAATTGTGCATTTTTAAAGAGGTATCCGTATTGCCACCTGCTTTTGTAAATCCTGTAAGTACTCTGCAGATTTTCAAGTTCTTAAGGACTATTTATTTACTGCCTAAACTTAACTATTTTGTAGGCTTTAAAATACAGAGGTTGTACAGTAAGTATAGCTTAAACCAGTATATAGAGAAATTCAGACAAGTATTAGGAAAAAGTTATAGACATTATAGGCCTGTTTGACTGTAGACTTACTTATAAGGAGTAGGATAAACAGAAAACACTAGCACTGAGAAGGATCAGAGGTGAGGAGGGGTCCAAGGTCTTTCACAGATGAAGGCAACCAAACCAGTTTGACTATGTTTCAATTGGTAAATTTGCCTTCTGTAGATTAAGACAATTTTATAAGAGTATTAGCTGCTTTCCTTCTGTCATTTAATTCAGTTCATATTAATAAGAAAGCAAAGGAAGGGTTCTGCTCTGAAATGATGTTCCTATCGCATTGAACTAGTATTCAGGAAGAGTTCTCCATATGCAAATTTGCCACGACACACTGGAACTTAGCCTATGCATTCAGGTAAGCTGGGAAGACTTTCTTCCCTGTAATAGGAAAACTAATTACATGATAAGTTAAGTGACTTTCAAAAAGAAAACCTGAAAGATTTGGGATATATATGTTTTATATTTTCATGGACTATCCATATAGTCATAAATTTTCCATTGCTGTCTGGTATGAAATCTGTATGTCTTCTCTATGTTGCATTATTTTTATTTGCTTATTGTATCAAATTTTAAATTATAACTCAAAGCTTTTCTTTCCTTTTTTTAATCTACTAAAATGATAATTATAAATATTAGAACTTTACAGGTACCCTGAAGAATCTGGACTGACATGGTGACATTTTCCAAGCAAAATATTGCTGTTCCAACTTCTGAGCTTTATGAAAACAATAGAGAAATATTTTATCCTTGAAAAAACTTGTATATATCTGACCATTGCTATACTTTCTAATCTAACACAGGAATTTCAGGGTTTGTTATTATTATCCTGCATGCCGCCTATATTGACACGTAAAGTTACAATGTTTGCTAGAAAACTTCAGAAGAATATGTGTATATTGTTTAAGACTTAAGGCATCATCTAATAGCAATTACAAACCTGTTGCTTTTCATAGTAGTACAAAAGTGTTATGGACAGAACAAGCCTGCACTGTACTATGACTATTGTATAATTAATATTTGCTTCATACCTCCTTCCATTTTGTCTCATTAACTTCTTTGTACTGCAATTCATACTCCAGAGTAATCCATCCCTTCTGAACATCTGCTGTTGGTGGTGGATCCCATCTTACTTGGATATCCCCATGGATCCCAGTCTGACTAGTATTTAGCAGAGTCCAGTTAAGGTGGACAGGGGGATCAGGCAGTACTGTTTAAACAGAGTATTTGGAATAAAACAGCCAGTTTTCAATGTGAAATGATCATTCTTACTACACACTGTTAAATTATTTCAGGACTAAAAAAGCATATTAACCACATATTTGCTGATTAAAATCTAAACCTGTGAGTCAATGACAAAGTCACTACAAGTTTGGTAACAAGAAGGCACCCTGTCATTGGCGGTAGATTGCTCTGCATAAATCTCACCTGAGTGAATAATAAAGAAGACTAAAAATGTATTACCTATTACACTACATTTCCCAATAGCAGCTTATAAAACACTGAGACATAAACAATTCTCCATCAAAATTTAGATTTAGAGTTCTCTCTAGAAATAAAAACAACAATTGGAGTAAAACAGAAAGATAAATTAAAAATTTAGTTAATATAGAAGTACATTGAAAAACTGTGGTATCTGAAAAATTAATCTAATTTTGTTCAGCTGAAGAAAAGAGAGCAGTGGCTATTCTGGTCACTTGGAGGAATAAATTAATTGCATATACATAGAGCATTGCTCTGAACAAGCAATAACATCTGCAAAGTCCCAGAGAGTCACAATTCATATTGCAATAAATATAAAGTCTAGCTTAGAAATGCTAAACATCCTGATTCTGTAGATTAGTGTTGATTCAGGAGCAAAAACCTGTTTGGTTCCAGAACTTTGCAGAATCAAGATTTTCACGCTATCCTTGCTCACACTGAACAAAGGGATGTAGCATCCATTAGAAAGCACTCAGGGTGACAGCAAAGGCAAGCCCATGTGCAGACATTTGAGAGACCACTGGTATTCAGAACGAGAAACCATGTATTTGCTTTTATCCTTTTAGCTTTTTCCAATCCAGGCAATATTTTCTGGTGTGGATCACATTACATATGTGACAAAACCAAATCCCTTCCTATATATCATATTTTTTGGAAACTACCCTTTCTGAAAGGGAAAATTTAAATACAGTATGAGTAATATGAAAGCTTATAGCATCACACCTATTGTGATATAAAAATATAGAGGTAAAATGCATAATGGAAGCATACCTATTTCATCAACGCTGAAACATTTTTCATCAAATACTTCATCTTTATTGGCAAGCTTAACACAATATGGTATCCAAATAGAGGTGTAGGATGTGTTGAAATAACAGCTATTTTCTCCTGCAGTGATATAATCAGGGCATTCTTTCCAGTCTTCATCATTCCTAGAATGACAACAAAAATGCAATACACATAATAGAGATACTTATAGATCTTACAAAGTACAAATTATAGATGTTACAAAACACATTGTGGATAAGTCATAACTTCTACGGAAGTGAGAAAAACATGTCAACATTGATTGTGATTTACAATGAAACCAAACCACTATTCAAGCAACCTGCATAAATGAGTTTAGGTTCTCATACACTGTTAGTGGCATCTCTATGCTTTGGGTGCTGTTTCCAAAAGAACAGTCAGAGAACACATCTTGCTGTGCTGGTAGGTGCTAATGACTACCAGCAAGCACAAACTTAGGTAAATTTGATATGCATTTAAGCAACTGTTGTTCAGGCAAAGTTAAATTGCAGTAAGATGCCCATCTACATAATGGGGTCTGAAACAGTGAGAGCCAGTTTTTATGGCAGATCAGTATTGCACCAGCTGCACAGCCAAGGACAGGGGATTGCGTTGCACTGGGAAGCTGTATTGGGATGTAGGCACTGGAGCATTGATTGCTCACATGGGAAAGTGCCCAAGGGTGGATGCTGCAGGAGACCTGGCACAAACCAACCCAGGACTGCAGGATGTGAAAGAAGGGAAGAGAAATATAGCACTGTGAGTGAGGGAGGGCTAAATTCCTTGGGATACAGAACTTCTAAAACACAGGCTTGGAACTACTAGCAAGAAACTTCTTACTTTTTTCCATTCTTTGTTCAAAAATTCATAAATATTCTTTCTAAATAAAAGAAATGCAGCAGGAAATATCACATTCATTTCATCTCTTAAAAGAGACAAATCAACAGAGTTATAAAGAGTGGCATGAACTCTCAGACTGAGGAACACTCCTACTTGTGTAGGGTCATTTTCATATGGCCAAGGTGAAACTACTCAGCAGGTTCAAAACCAAAGAAGTCTTCAGTTAAAGAAAAATGGGAATAACCAAATTGTTAGAAATAGTCTACAGGAAAAGTAACAGATATTTATTCAGTATTTCTGAAGTCACTTTAGAAAAACAAATCTCATAGTGAACAGATCTGCTGTTGCTGTTCTTTGTCTCGATACTATCTGTTAGCCCAAATATAGACCGAACAGGGATCTTTTAAAAAATTACAGTCTTGGTTTGTTAAAAATACACCATAAATGCCTTTTCTTACTAAAAGGCATTGAAGCTGTACAGAAGGAGGATTAAGCTAAATCAATTATGCCAAGTGCAGCCTTCAATACTGGAGTGGGTGCTTAAGAGTAAAAAGGCAGATGCTACATAAATTGAGTAAGAAGCATTTTTGCCGCTAAGCACTGGTGTCTTGTGCTTAGCTGATGAGACCAGACACTTTTCTAAAGGAAATGCTGTAGCTCTGCCAGAGTAAGGACTTGATAAAGGTGTACGTGGTTAGATACTGTGGCTTGTGTTAAGTAGGAGACTGGGTTAGAGTTCAGTCCTGAGCCTTAAATGTTGCTTGCACATTGAAACAGAAATATTTTTAATGTGGATGTTCAATTCACATCTTTTATTGCAGTATGCTAATTTCTAGGACAACAGTGAAATATGTGATCTGCTCAATGTATGTGGTACTTTATCTTAGAGTTGAATTAATTTTTAAAGTTTGTACCCTCATGGTACATGCCACTGACAACTGTCAGCTACACATTTATACTTAAATAGTGGTTTTACTTGTATCCCTATATTTCTGAGAGGTCTTAGAAGAGTAAATAAGAAAGCCAGACTTGCCATTAGGCTTAAGTTTGCTAAGCAAATGTATCATCACCAGTAGAAAGTGTCTGTAGATCAAAAAGGTTGAAAGTCAGTACATTAGATGGAACAGAGACTGACATCCTCGTATTCCTGTGAACAAAAGGCCTGTTCTCCTTAATAGCCGTTCCTGGTAATGTCTATAGCCTCTTTCAGGCTAATCATTGTAACAACTTGAAAATTACAAAAGCTGAAGTGGAATGTGAATCAGAATTGAACAGGGCTCAATGAAACGTTATCCGCAGTCTCAGAGGGGCCTTTTCACCTGGACCTGCATTCAGACTTTAATTTAGGAACTGATCAATGGGAACGTTATAAAACTTTAATAAAAATTTGAAAGGGGCTTGTATCCAGACTCCACATCTTTACACAGATATAACAAATCTCACAGTTGCACGTTAGATTGATAAGGAATAAACTGAAGTTCCCTATTAAAAACTCCTTTCCCAAGTCATACAGTGTTCAGTTTTGGATTCTGCCACCTGGACCTAAATTTAATAAGCATGTGTTCTTAATTGTCTGCCAAGTAACGCTTATCGCTGCAAATTGCTAAGTAATCAACAACAAATTCTGACACTGAAGAATATGCACATAAAACACAGTTTTATGCCCTTAAACACTATGGCTCATATCATAGCAAAAAAATTAACAGCAACGAGCTAACAGGCATAGCAAAATATATGGCTCCTCTCTCTTCTCCTCTTTCTTTTGTTCTTTTCATTTTATTACCTTTTCATGTACAATAGTTGTATTGTTCCTGGAGCAGTGAGGTTATAAAAATTTCCGTCAGTCCAATAACATGAAAATGTCTCCAGTTCAGGTGATCTGCACTTGCTGATTTGTGGCCACCGCAAAAGGTCTGTCAGGAAGAATGGCAGGGGACAGAAGGAGACACTTAAATAAATCCATTTTAACATGCTGTTAAAATGAAACTCAGCATTTTTAATCAATAATTAACTTTTCTTCTAATTCCTTACGTAAAATGAGGCAAGATTTAAATTCTTCTTATGTGCATATATGTAGATGACTATACCTGTAGGAAGTCAAATTTGAAAGATGGGTCAAGCTCTGTTTTGTGCAGTGTGGAAGTGTTAGTATCACAGCCTGACACACAGCGTGGGGATCTGCCAACCCTATAGCTGTAGTTGAATAGAACAGAATAGACTATTTCAGTTGGAAGGGACCTACAACAATCATTTAGTCCAACTGCCTGACCAGTTCGGGGCTGACCAAAAGCTAAAGCATGTTATTAAGGGCATTGTCCAAATGCCTCTTCAACACTGACAGGCTTGGGGCATTGACCACCCCTCTAGGAAGCCTGTTCCAGTGTTTGACCACTCTCTTGGTAAAGAAACGCTTCCTAATGTCCAGTCTAAACCTCTCCTGATGCAGCTTTGAACCATTCCCACTTGTCCTATCACTGGATACCAGGGAGAAGGGACCAGCACCTCCCTCTCCGCTTGCCCCCTCAGGAAGCTGCAGAGAGCAATGGAGTCATCCCTCAGCCTCCTCTTCTCCAAATTAGACAAGCCCCAAATCCTTAGCTGCTCCTCACAGGACATGCCTTCCAGGCCTCTCACCAGCTTTGTTGCTCTCCTCTGGATGCACTCGAGTACCTTCACATCCTTAAATTGTGGGGCCCAGAACTGCACAGAGCACTCAAGGTGAGGCCCCCACCAATGCTGAATACAGCAGGATAATCACCTCTTTTGACCGGCTGGTGATACTGTGTTTGATTAGTTCAGTACAGATATAACTGAATTAGCCCTGCACTTGCTTTAAAGAAAGCGTGGCACTGCAGAGCTCGGTATTAGACTAACCATAGCGTAGTATTTACCCAGCTGAGCAGTTTTGCAATGTGTCTACTCATCAGAGTAGCTACCTTGAACTGAGTTTAGGTTTGTGTATATGACATTGTGTAGATATAACCTTGCTCTGAGAGAGATAAGGACAGCTCTAAGCATGTGCCTGTTCTGCCACATGCCACTTCTATATTCATAATTTCTGTTCTTTGTCAAAACTGAAATGATGTAGGGCCATGAAATGACTGCTACAAATAGTCAGCCTCATCAACCCTTGTGAGAAAAAAAAAAATTGCAGGTATGACTCACTGCTTTCAAAGTAAGTACTTAACTTTTTCCTGATTTTTAAGGGTCTAATGCCAATGTTTCCTATTTGGCGTGGAAAGCTTTCCAGAGGGAGATCACATGCACGTGGAACTGTCTACCTCTCTTCACTGACTGTCTGGGAAATATGATCATTTATTTAAGAAAATTTCTCCATATGGCACTTAAAATGTAGATATTAATCGGGTGTTTATGACTGGTGAAATGATTCCTGGCCAGGGAATGACATGATGCTACCGGACTCTGCATGTGAAGTCCTTTACAAATATTTTTGTGGTATCACAACTCTGAATATCAGAATTTCAGACTAGATGTAAGGAAGACATTTTTTATGATGAGCGTGGTAAAACACGGGAACAGGTTGCCCGGAGAGGTGGTAGATGCCCCATCCCAGGAAACATTCAAAGTCAGGTTGGATGGGGCTTTGAGCAACCTGATCTAGTGGAAGATGTCCCTGCTCATTGCAGGGGGGGTTGGACTAGATGACCTTTAAAGATCCCTTCCAACCCAAACCATTTCGTGATTCTATGACAATATTTGGTACAAAATAATTACACTCAAAGTTGGAAAAAGTATTAATGTACAGACACCCACACTCACCAGATGCTTCCTCCTACGCATGAGGATTTTGTAGTCCTGCTGAATGTTGACTCCTTTATTTATGGCTCAGACAGACAGCCACTCAACACCACAGCAATTTGTATTTCTTGGGCTTAATGGTTCAAATTGTGTACTTTGTATTATACACTGCTAAGCATCCACATCAGGCAGTAACTAATACATGAATATTATGAATTTCTGTTTTGCTCATCCCATATCATTGCCTCACTTCACACTTTGGACCTTAAACAAGGCCTGAACATATGTACATAAAGAAGAGATCTCATAAATTGGGTGGCTTACGCCACCCTGCCCCCCCTGCCTCTCAAGCATTTACAATTTTTCTTGCCAACCTAAAATAACTGATTTTTGATTGGAAAGATTTAAACAGAAAGTTTTTTTCCTCTTTCTTAGCCAGCATGTTCCATTTCACTGAACTTTAAATAAATTTCTTTTTAAAATTGAAAAAAATTTTGAAATGAAGTGTTGCAGCAAATGAAAAAATCACACACTGTTCTTTTTCAGAAAATATTGAAACAAACCATTTTGACTATTGTGCCTGATTTTGTTTGGTATGGTAGTCAACATTTGACAGCTTTGGCCTAAGTCCCAAAATGCTTTTGATTGGCCTTGATTTGAGCTTCTACACATTTTTACATCATTCATCAAACAATTTTCACGTGGTAGAAATCTTTGTTAAAAACAGCACATGATCATGAAATAGCAAACTGTCATACATAACACAGATCCAAAATAAAACAGAATAAAAGATTCAAGAACAGTATTGCATTTATAACTTTTTAAATGTATGAGTGTTCCAGCTTTCAAACTTGAATTTTCTCTTCTATTTAATTGAAAATCAAATCATTGTTTAAAAAACAAAACAAAGAAAAATAAATGAAATTTTGTGCCTTTACTTCAAAGACATGAGTAAAATTGCCTCCATTGCATAATACCTATAATCAACAAGACACAAGTCTCTCCCTTCTTCTATAAACAGATAGTGTGCAAGGAAGTACATGTTATGGCTTTTCCTGTTTCTATCCTCAGCTACATGCATCAAGAACAACTATAGCTATTTTTACCAAAACAGGTTAAGAATTTGAGAAAATGACATACTGGAAAACCCTCCTAAACTGGAATATTTCTGTTGATGCCTGCACCATATTTATAGCTAGAACATACAATATTTAAAGCCCATGCAGATCATGTCCTCATCTCCAGGGTTAAATAAAGTCACACTGTCACTTCTTAACATGATGAAATGAACTGAATGGAATCAAATTTCACTTACGTTTTGAGAGGTCCAGCAGGATCTTAGATATAGGCTCTACCAAGTCCTAATAATGAATTCTGTTGAATTCACCAGCCTTATATACAAGCTAAATTAAGGACTGTAAGATGTACAAACTGTTCTAGGAAAATGGATCATAACACAGCCAGAAGTGGCATCAGTTACAATAGAGAGAATTAGCAATGCACACAGAATACAGAGTAAGACTTGGTCTCTTACACCCTAACTTCAGAGGAATGTATCCCTAAGGTCCCACTTTCTTTTCCACTTCCTCATGACAGGACTCTTAATGCTTTGTCTCACAGGTGTTCCTTCAACAGGCACAAGAATTTTTGAGCAGGGAGCAGTTTTGTTTGGGATTCATATCTTGGTTTACCAGTTCTCATGTATATATATATATATATATATATATATATATATATATGTTTTATGACCAGTTCCATTTGTAATAAAAATTATCTTCTGATTGATTGTTTCCAGTTACTGTGTCAAGTTTCCAGCCTTCAAAACTGCAGGCTTTTGTGACTGACTGGTGGAAACTTTGTCATACTGACTTTTATAAGGCTTGACACTCTTGGGGTAGATCTCCTGAATTCCTTGTTTCCCACACAAGTCAGTTATCAACGTTGTACAGGACCCTGTGTGAGCTCCATCTCCTGAACAAACTGTACCAAAATGTGATAAATGAACACAACAGCTCAGCTGAATGCATTTAGGCATAAAGGCAGCAGGGTACTGAATGTAAAGGCTGTCAAACTGAGATTTTAAATAGACTAGAAAAGCAAAACAAATCATGAATACACACTTGCTCTTTTCCTACCTGATCCAATAAGTTCCAGGCAAATTGTCATGAATAAAAGCACTCACTTGATTCAAGATAATGACTTGGCTGAATACGCAGATTCAACCGTAGAAAACATGGAAAAACTGGCAAATCTGTGGCTTCTACTGTGACTACTAAGAAGGTTTGGTAGAAAAGTTCCTAGTCCTGCCCCAGGGTTTAGGTGAAGGTAAATGTTCAGCTGCCACAACCGTACTGCAAAAGAGTACAATCTCTTCACATTCTGCTCTCATTATGTTATGACCACAGATTATCCATGGTCTAACTCTGGCTCAGCCAGAAGAAACTGTGCCAAAACAGTAGCTAAAACAATAGTGTGGTTTACGGAAAGAATCAGGAATGCAGATGTGGCATCTCTTCTGCTTACATTTGTTTGTGGGTCACCAGCCTGCAGTTTTCCATTTAGCATAGTTTCAGTGCTATATATTCTTTAATCTTTAAAAAGAACACAGTACTGTAACTACAGCTTACTGGAACTTATATACACATGAACTTTAAAACAAAAGAAATCCTAAAATCTAGAGGTGTCAGAAGGCTAATTCCTTTAGAGATTAAGTTCCCTTGGTTTTTTTGCTTAAAAGTCCCTCTAATAAAACTTAACTTTAAAGGGAGCTAGCCTTGAGTGTGGAAGAGTAAGGAACTGAAGTTTATAACTGGGGTGTAACAAAACAGATTATCATCATCTTGGGGAAAGTCCTACTGCCACCAGAGCTCTAGTACTTCTGCAGGAACAACAGTGGAACAGGACACAAGTTGTACAGAAATGTCTCTTCCTAGTATGGGTCTTAGGTAGGTGAAATAATAATGAGGATATGAATGATTCAAAAAAATCAAGCTAACTAAACAGAAAATGAAGAAAAGAGGGTATATTTTTGCTGAACAAAAGGAAGTATTTCTGGTTGTTGTAATTTTAGAAGGTTTATGTAGAATTATCAGTTATCAGAACTTACAATACCTATAAAACCTAGAGCAAACTTAAACTTACAGAAGAATAACATGTTCCAATATGCAAATCAATGATAGAAGAAACCTTATGCAACAGTATATATCTTCATATAATCAACTCTCAAAGCATAACCAATGCGTCATTGCTAGAGCATAATAGAGAAAGAGGGAAATGGAAACGTAAACAGCAGAACTAACTACATTTAAAATTGGAAACAGTTACGAAGATCTGGAGTGTTATTTACTGTAGCTCAAATTTGTACATTGAAAGTGAATGCTCCACCAATTAGGTTCTGCTCCTGAATCGACCAAGCTCAACAAATGTTGGGCAATTTACTTTAATAAGGGCAGGCTGATTTCTCTGGTACCAGGAAATTCTGATTGGTTCAAATTGCACAGCAAAATGAACAGCATTTGCTGTCAGTGGATGATATTTTAAATAGGTACAGTCTAGTACTAATAAATGGTCAGACATCACTTACACAGAGAGTGGGATGCAGTAAGCGGAGACAACAACAAGGTCACTTCCTCACCAGGCTGCTTGCTAGTCTGACTCAGCTTTTGCTCTAGGTCCTGTCCATGAAGGGCCAACAGTAAAGTTTTGGAACAACTTTTTGGGGAAAAGAAGACAATTTCTTTCATATCTGTAATAAATAAGATCCTTTTGCATAGAGTACTCAACAGAAACAAAGCAACGTTTAGTAACTCTAAGATGCTATATCGCAGTGAAAACTGAAGGGAAGTGCTGCATAAAAGAATATTTTGCTCATGGAGAAAGTCTAAATATTGTAATAGTTCTTGATAAATATGGGCGTTTTGCTGAGCAACATGAAAGAGGAGCATGTTTTCACCTCTGTATTGAAGACTAATTTAGTGTGCACAGTGTTTTGGGGAATGCCAGAAGGATTTTTTAGCAAGTCTGCAACATAATCAATGAACAACAGAAAAAACCCCCAATCCTGGAGCTTGGTAACACTGAATGAAGAGGCAATGGCTCTCCGCTTTCAGGTTGTTCTCCTTCAGAACAAACTTCTCCCTTTTTTTGTCAAGTAAGACTGACAGAGTTAAAAGAATAAAAGCCTTGCAGAAGCAGAGCTTTTCCACAGCATCGAGGTCCAATGGCTGTGCTGGTTTCCCACACTCTCTGTGTTATTGAGCATCCACAGAACAGAAATCAATGTGGCTCACTGATGTGGTGTCTGTAAGGGTACACACAAAAATTAAGTACATAAAGCTCAGGACTGGGAAAAAAACAATCATGTAGTATTACTTAGTACTATTACCCATGAGACAGTACAGGGATGAGTGAGGATGTGGACATGTGCCATGTTCCATGGTCTTTGGCATTTGCTTTCCAAATCATGCTCTCCCATGTGCAGTGGTGGAATCACATGATTTCTGTTACAGGCAAGCTGTATCAACTGGCCTGCCTACATATATAACATATAAAGGGAAGCAGAGATGGACGTCACAGTATTTGTAAATGAAAGGCAGTTAATGTAAAAAACCCATTTCCAATTATCTCTTAATTGCTTATATAGTTGTAACTCAAATTGAAATTACATTTTTGAGAAAGTGTGTATAAAAATAATAATGAATAATGTTTTTATCTGTTATGGCCATTGCTGTAGATGTTCAGTATTGACTAATGTTACGTGGTAGGGCATATGAGGAAATACGGAAGCACAAATCAAGTCCTGCAGGCAAACAGTTTGTGCAATAAGCAAACACCACAAAAGGTCTTCCATGCCTTTCTCAGAGCCAACAATTCTACAGCACTCTACTACATACACCTCCAACATCCTTCTTTCTCCTGCACATGTACTAGCAATTTCCAGTCTGAAGCCCAGTTCAAAGTTAATAGCTGTCTGAAAGCAAACCCATTGCTCACCATCATGCAGCATGACAAAGCCACCATGCAGTGGTGAAGGGATGTCTTGAGACACAGCCCCTCCAAAGCTGCCACCTTCCCACCAGAGAGGGGTGCTCAGAACCAGGACTGACATTTTTCCAGAAAGGCAAGCCGAAGTCTAATCTGGCATCCCCAAATTGGGCTCCAAGCTGACACTCACCTCCCCAGACTCTAAGAGGAAAATACTCAGAGGATCTGGGGACTGAGACTGTTAGGTGTGAACCCAGGTTAAGAACTGCAACTTTACAATTACCTTAATGGAAAAGTCATGCTAGGGCACATCTTGATGGTCCCGGCTAAATTTGACAACTTACCTCCCTTGTTTAACATTAGCTCACTTCCTATAAATAAGAAGCTGTGCAGCAGGGGCACTTTGACAGCACTGGAGTGAGTACTCGCACAGGATAGCCATGATTTGGTCCGACCAGCGGACACGGTGGGGTCCAAGCTTTGCAAGCCAGAGTCAGGCGGAGGTGGCTGGGGCGAGCGGAGCCCCGCAGTGGGCAGGGTGCTGCAGCGAGTGCGTCGCTGTGTCAGGCAACAGCAAATGGCCGCACAGTGGCGTTGGGAACACAAACGACAGAAGTGCCAATGTGAGAACAGTATGGAGCGTGTTTTTACAAAGGAGACGTTACAGCACAGCTAACATCTGCAGGGGGAGTGGACAAAGGGAGCAAAAGCAGGGAGCACAAGGTGAAGAAGGACAAAGACACAGAAGGAAAAAAGGATGAGAAAAGAAGACAGTGTGTTTGGAAAGAAAAGCACAAGAGGACACATAAGTGTGTATGAGACAAAGACTAAAAGGCAGCAAAAGACTTGAGGTAAGCAGAAGAAACATAATATTGACAAACTGTAAATGAAATGTGGGAGCTGACGCAAATCTGCAATCACACTGTCACTCAGTTTAAATAGGGAAGATGACAATTTCTTGGTCCAGCACATACGTATCCTGATAGCGTAGAGAAGAAATTGCATGTATCTGGGATCACCCAGAAGAGATACTGAGGTAAGGGACTGGAGGAGAAAGCAGGTGGCTGTAAGGACAGTGTGAAAAGAAACAAGAAAGCAATGACTCAGTGCACTTCTCTTTAAGGACACCTGCAGAATAATGACAGCGCAAAAGAAAGACTGAGGTCTTCCTCACAGATCTAACAAGGTTTCAGTCATTATGTCTATTATAAACAGTGCTCCATAAAAGCAGGGCCATGAATTTGCCAGGTTTCACTAGGCAGATGCAGCTGTGTATTGTCAATTGCCAATGATGCTATGTCACAAACTGTATTTCATCATCGAAACAGTGTTGGTTATGCACAAATGCATCCTGATGTTTCTTGTTATTTATTCCCCCTCCACACCCTTGTTACATTTGAATGAAGTAACTCATGAGATGCTGGCCCTCAATCTGGCCTTGTTCTTGACATTCGGTCCTTTTAATTCACACTGCTTTTGGGAGACCAGAGTTAAGGTGTAAATTCTCGTACTTCCCTTTGTTGAACTTTAAAGCTACTTTTGGCTTCTGCAGATTTTAACCATTCTTCAAAATAATGACTGCCTGATTTAGGTGCAATAACATTTGCATACATGATGGTAAAATCCTACCTCATACTCTACAGAGATTTTCATGGAGTACAAATCATCAATCTCTATTTGAAATCTGAAGTAGTACAATTTGGTGTGGTTTTTAGTCAAGTGAAGTAAGTGAAGGAAAAATGCCAGTTCTATCCACAGAACAACTATCTGAATGTCTTTGAAGGAAACTCCCAAAAGTCAGCAGCAATCTTTTTTTTCAGTCCAGAGGAAAGTTCCCTGTTACAGTCACCGTATATCAATATAAAAACTAAAGAGACAAAAAACTTCCAGAAGCTGTTACTAGGAGGATCATTTGTTACCTTCCATACCTGGAATGAAACTCCAAGGGACATTAGTGACTTGTCATTTAGAGATTTCTCTGATAAGTCCTGCTACAAGACCCACCTGACAGAACAAGGGCATGTGCACCGAACAAAAGCTGAGCCCTCAAAGCAGTCCAAGGAGCTACTTCTCATACTCTGATCAGTGACAGTGATGTCTGAAAATTTTATGTGGCTTTGAATACCTGAAGACTGAAAGTCATCCTGATTCTTCACAGTTCTTCATGATGAGAACCACCCAATTTCATCTTTACAGAGGCTGTGAAGAATACAGGGGCTTATACAGTATTTTCACTCTTTTTGCACATCTGGACCATAATATCTTTTCCTAGGTTCCAAAGAAGACTGAATTGATTACAGTATTTTAGAACATTCTGGCATGCAGTATTTCTTCTGTGCTTTTCAGAGTGTCTGTTTTATTACTGTAGCCAGGATGTTTACTTGTTCAGTAATTCAGAGCTTTATTATTGCAATGAATCATGAACTATGAGTTACCAGCTTCAAAGAAGATCCAGTGAAATTTTAAAAACAAACTAGAGAAGAACAGAAGTATTGTTTTCTGCTCTACTTATCCTCAAACTTAGCAAGAACCCGAGTCTTTGCAGTTTTGCAGTGTTCTTGTAAGAGCATCCTTTCTAGTGGGTTTCAAAAGGAAAATGACTGTGACAACAGTTCTGTCCCCCGCTTAAGTAGAGTTCTTGTAGACCTACAAGGATTGTCCTTTTAATAGTATTTATAAAGCAACAGTCTCCACTCTTCATTGTCAGAAATGAAGCCAATATTGTGATATATCATGTAAAAATCCTGCTAATTTACGAACTAGTTTTCTTTGAAAAAAACAACCAACCAACCAACCAGAGTACCAAGCAATTCTCAAGGCCATGACTTACATATGTGCTTTGGATCCCAGCTGGACACTTGTACATGAAAGGAAATGTACGTGACACATTTTAAGTTATAAACGGGGAGTATCCGATGTTCTTCCCAAAATGGGAAAGTTGCTGAGCTGGATACATTTTAGCTTACTCTGAAATTCAGGATGATGTAAATACCAAATGAGAGAGAAATCATGCCAATGATACTAGACTGATGGAATTAAGTTAGCAGTGGAAAAACACCCCCCCCCCCCGAAGTACTGACAATTCAGCACTAGGATGAGCAAAGCACTAGAGAACACGCAAACGGGGAGCACTCATGACTCAGAAGGGAGTTGAGCTTAACAGAATAATACATATTTTCCTTCAGCTTTTATTTCTGTGATCTGGCTATGAGCCTAAAAGAATCTCCTGATCATCTGTAGAGCTCTGAGTGGCCTGAAGTAAGCCCCCAGACTCATCCTTATTTTACTATTGCAGAGGAGATTTGGACAAAACAACCATATTCAAATTCACAGTGGACAGATTTATAAAGGAAATATCTTCTTTTTTCTGGCAGACTGTCAAAAGTGATTTAAGTTTTATGTATCCTCTGCTGAACTTGACTTTCTCTAACACCCATTCCCTCTTTGTAAAGCCAGTGCTGTCAGACCTGGGCTTCAGAGCTTCATTAAGGAAGAGATACAGACAGAGGTGGCGGGGGCTTTTCTTCTCAGTACTTGAAATATAGGCTCCACAGATATATTTGAAGTTTGAGCACTATTAAAAAATGGGCTTTTCTCACTTGTCTTGTTTCCCATCTTCCTCCAATGTCTTTTCATAAACTAGTCTTTTCAAATAACCACAGAATGACTTCAGAGGGAAGCCCTGATTTTTTTCATTTGAAAACATAGCCATTTCCTGGCTGGACAAAACAAAGACCAAACATTCAAGTTAACTAAAGGCCAGCCTAGGTCTCTAGAATTACTGTTATATTAGTCTTTAGCATGCCTAAGATGACTCTACTTCTGACAAAAGCATGGACTTTAGATACAATGCCAAGGAGAGTGACATTCATGCAGAAGCAAGACAGTTTTCATGGTTTATTTAGATTAACAAAAGATTAATAGGCACTGTTGACAACAGTACACCTAATGAATCTTTAAAACAATCAAAAAAACATAGGTCAGTCAGAAGATGCTCTTACATACCATCTATAATATCACTTCCTTCTCCTCTAGTTGCTTTCCAATACGCGCTTAAAGTCAGCAGGTTCTGGACATTCAACACACAACACATTAAGAGCTTTGTAGATGCCTTCATTCAAGCTACCATTCAAACAATCACACATAATCTCCCTAAAATTATTGCGACATAGGCATTTCTCTGTTTTTTGCAGTGGGAAAACGGGGGAAGAAGAGAGGTTCATTATGTGAACCCCAACTGAGCTTAGAAAGTGGGAGGGAAGAACGGTTGCCAACGCCAAAATGATTACTCAGAAAATCCTGGCACCAACAACTTGCTTTAATGTGTCAGACACTGCACTGACAGTCAGTTAGGAAGCTCCATTTACATTCAGGTTTCTAAAGGCAGGTATTAATCACTGATATATGTGCTATAGATTGACACTAGATATTACTACGAGATACACCATTCCTGCTCTGGAGAACCTGTAGCTTTGGAAAGCCTGAAGGTAGGTGCTGCAGAACTCATCTCCCACAGTGATTGTGCGTCACCTCGCTGCTCACCCAACTTCCCTTGTTCTCTTCATTTTTCTCTGAGTATTCCTCTGCTATTCTGTGTCAACAAACACACCATTTAAGCCAGCAGTTGTTCTGCTGATTTTTCTCCAATGCCTTAGTAAAAGAAAATTGCGTTTACAACAGCCCACAGATCACTTGCGTGCATTTAGCCAGATTTCTATATCTTGACTACAGTCTCAGCAACTGTGTTTCCATCTATACCCCTGCACAGTAAGAGTTTGCTACTCAGACAGGTCGCAAGAAAAAAGTTATAATCACACCATTTCCTCAGCAACAACTGCAAGCTGTAATTACACAAAATGACCAAAACTACATTTTTGGCACACTGAAGCACATGGGATTAAGTGATTCATTCACCCCCTCTGCAGGTGAGCAGAAAAACATGATGAGTGCAAGAAGGTTAGTTTTGTCTTTAAAACAATAAATAGAAATAGCTATGAAGATATTCATGTAAGAATATCACTCAGTGATGATATTACGTTTTACTTCAGGAAATTGATCCAATTTGGTGGAAAAATGCCTCTCTAATTGGTGCTGGTTTTACTATTGTATGAATCAACATCAGCAGGTGAAATGGATTTATACAAGTGTAAGGGAGAGACAAAACCAAGATCCAGTTTACTTTTGGGTAGAAAGTTATTCTATAATTTCCTACTACATTTAATGTTGGCAGCCTTGTTTCACATCCCACATGGGGATGTGCTTTGGCTCATCATCAGTAATGTAGTTAAACAAAACAAAATCTGCTGAATAAAAGATGAATGGCATGTTCAATCAGATTTTAACGATAAAGTAATATCTGAAGAGGGAAAAACTAATTTTTATGATGACTAACCTAGCATATCCCCACAGTATACTATGTTTCTTGCAATTCTAATTGGGTTCAGAAAGTCTTAATTATTCCCATTCTTTCGCCGTACAGACAGCTGCTTTTGTTACAGCAGCAAGAGTGACCTTGTGAAATACCACCCTTTTACTTAGATCCAGTTCTCGATTATACACTAAATAACACTGTCTCAGTTTATTTAAGCAAACGCTAAATCTTGATGGCCCTGCAGGGCCAGTGCAAGTTTGGAAAGGTGAGATGAATTATACATTATGGCCTGCGTTTCAACAGAACTGGTCAGAGACAGTTGCAGAATCTTTACCTTGAGATTTATAGTGCTGAGCCCCTCATCTAACCTTTAAATATCCCTGTATTTTCCGTCACTTCAGATGTTACGTTGAGGTACAAGCAGCCCAGGGTAAGTAGGCGGAAAAAGGCAGATGAAAAAAAAGGCATGCAGAAAGAAGACAAAAAACCAAAGCCATGAACTATAAATCCTAATGACACCTATACTTGGAAGCTGCTTTTTAAATGCGCTCTATAGAAAGCAACTTGCTAAACAGATACTAAAAATGAACCTAAATTTTGTGACTTTTTGCATCCCAAAGAGCTTTATTTGCAACAAAAGGTTTGCTTTTGCCTGACCGGGGGTTTGGAGCTGCCTGTCCCCGCACGAGAAGGGTGTCTGCTTTCTCACGCAGGGGGGGAGTCGTCCTGTCTCCCCCACTTTGGATGGAGGCCGCCTGCCCCTGGACACTCCGCTGCAGCTCTGGGCAGCGGTTACTGCCATCCCACCCCAGGCAGAGCAGCAGAGCAGGGCCAGGGGATGCTCCCGAGCCAGTTGAGGAACGGCTGCTCGGTGCCAAGCTGATCTCAAGAGTAGGAGATGTGAAGCCATTTCCAAGTCTGGACAGTGAGAGACAGCCTCACACAAATGCGACGGTGCGAGTGGGGCCAGCGCTCCCCGCTGCCTTACTTGGTGAAACGAGCACTTGGCCGTGTGCTTCACTGATCGTCAGAGAGGCCAGAAGCTACAGCAGGAGATCGGCTAAATAATGCTGCGTAAGAAGGTAAGAAGGTAAGATTTCAGTGACATAACCTGCCTATGAACAGGAAGCCCATGCGCAAATACACACACGTGGTTATTCAGCTGAAATAAGTGACACCAATTCTTCTGTATTACAGCCACAGGTAATACTTATTCTGGTTTCCCAAAAAGTCAGAAAGTAAAACCTGCACAGATTGGTGTTTGCCTTAAGAACTGGCCTAGGCTCACGCACAAGCTGTCAGTAACAGACAAAAAAACCCTAATCTGAAACAAATGCTGGTTCTTTCAGAAGATTCAATCTTTGCTATTCCAGGTAGCTACAAAATTATTTTTTAATGAAAATAAAGATAAAGATAAAATCTTTCTGTGGAATGTTGACACTCAAAAAACACAACAGAAAGGCAGAAGCTACAGCAAAAGATTAGATCTGAAAAAGCTGACGACAGAAGGAAAATACTAGATGGTAAAAGCAAACAGTCTGTAGAGCATGTTGCAACATTCCAGACCTACTTGCACTTACTGGCATGTTTAAGAAATGAACTCATCAATAAAAGCCCATAATGTTTGCTCTTCAACATTGATTTTGTGGCCAGAACTATCCTGAACAGTCAGACAGGTTTACATCAACCGTTAATGTTGAACCTTGCAGACAGTGGAATGCATGACTTTGTCTCCTAAAACACTGCATTAAAGGCTTTACCAAAAGAACACCACCATTTCCACTAAAAAGCCCTTCCTCAGCAGACGTTCATTAGCGCTGAATGCTGGTCACAGTGCTGGACTAACTTCAGGAAAGCTGAGCTCTGCACTTTAAGCTTGGATGCTTATTTGCATCTCGAGAGACAAATTCTTCTTCAGCTTGCAATCTTGCTGGCTTGAGCGAGGCAAGTGTTATAGGGTTTGCTCCATGGCCTGCAAAGCTGAGTTGGAATTCTCTGAGCAAGGCCCCTCCTGCGACTTCCAGCAGCCTCCTTTCATAGCTGGGCTAAAAGTAATGCAAGAACAGGGAATGCAGTTATGCTTTGGAAAAAATAATTATGCCTAGAGAGGTTATCTTGATTGCTTCCACCCACTCAGAAAAACTCAGTACTGCACCGCATATGAAGATCAATCTCCAGAGGGAACATGCAAACTGCACAGGGGCTGTTTAAGTATCAAGTCAGCATCGAAATGTGCAAAGTTTAGAGTTTATGGTGAACTTCAGTGTTTCTGCCACCTTGTTTATGTCAGTGACCAAGACAACACTGTACTGAATGACATGAGCCATCACATTCTGACAGTTACTCCAGAAATAAAATGCAAATCACTTCTGCTATGTCTGCACAGGGTATGGTATTAGGATGTATGATTAGCTACTGCGTGTAGACCTAGCACAGCACAGTCAGCCCCAAATGATAAAAATACAAATAATACTAACTGCTTTAATTTCAAAATAGGAAGAAACTGTTGGTAATTTAAGAAACATGAAAATCTTTCTTCCTCCAGCTGCTCTTAGAGCTGTTTCTTTTGAAAAGCTAAGCAAAGACATGGATCACATCTGACAGTGTCCAGGCAATCACAGATCTCTAACAAATTAATCTTTCTAAGTGAAACAACAGGGAGCTGAAATACATGTTAGCTTAGCTTACAAAAAAAAAAAAAAATCTCTAAGTAGATATATCCAGTAATGGGTCTTTAACTTATAATATTTAAGCTCACCCTTCTTGCCTGAGATAGAAGAGTAATATAATAAACAAGAGGGACTGCCACAGAGACAGAGGCCCCACCAGTGACACAAAAAACCCCTCTGTATTTTACAACTTCTCTCTCCACTTGTCCTGGTTTCAGCTGGGATAGAGTTAATTGTCTTCCCAGTAGCTGGTACGGTGCTATGTTTTGAGTTCAGAGTGAAGAATGTTGATAACACTGATGTTTTCAGTTGTTGCTCAGTAGTGTTTAGACTAAAGTCAAGGATTTTTCAGCTTCTCAAGCCCAGCCAGCAAGAAGGCTGGACGGGCACAAGAAGTTGGGAGGGGACACAGCCAGGGCAGCTGACCCAAAGTGGCCAGCGGGGTATTCCATACCACGTGATGTCACATCTAGTTTAGGAACTGGGGGGAGTGGGGGCGGGGAATCGCTGTTTTGGGGACTGGCTGGGTGTCGATCGGCGGGTGGTGAGCAATTGCACTGCGCATCATTTGTACATTCCAATCCTTTCATTATTGCTGTTGTCATTTTATTAGTGTTATCATTATCATTATTAGTTTCTTCTTTTCTGTTCTAATAAACCGTTCTTATCTCAACCCACGAGTTTTACTTCTTTTCCCGATTTTCTCCCCCATCCCACTGGGTGTGGGGGGGAGTGAGTGAGCGGCTGCGTGGTGCTTAGTTGCTGGCTGGGGTTAAACCACGACACCGCTCCCTTTCTCACCAGCCAGCCAAGAGATGCTACCGCTTCAAGACTTGGACAAAGAGACGTGCAGACATCCTCTTCTTACACTTTGTCTTGGTGAAAGTCTCCAGATGTTACAGTGGAAGAGAAACAGCAACAGTTGTGAGAAGAGAGGACAACCAAGCTGTGAAGGTCATGATCCTGACGACAGTACTCAGGAGCCACGTTTCCTGTGCTGCAGCACATGTGGCCAGGATCAGCTCTGCAAGGGATTTCTGAGTACACACCACTGCTCTTGGACAATGCAAACATAAAATTAATGGGGCAATTACAATCCACAGCTCACAAAGCCCTTCTTCGCACTTAAAGGACCAGCAATGAGTCTTGATGCAACTGTCTGATGCAGTTTTATCATTATGTCAGGCTCCCAAGAACCTCATTTACACTGACCTTGCTCAGTTTGGTCCCTTGCCCATGAAGGATCCAATGCTATCAGGGATTTCCTTAAACATATCAAGATACAGCTAAGAAACCTAAACAGTAAATCAAATTACGTCCTAAAATAACTGATTTGCATTAAGCAGGAGTGATAGCATATACAATAGCTACAGGCTGGGTAATCTCTTTGCAGGTTCCCTGGCAGTATCAAAGCAAGTGAGCACAGGGAATCTTTCCATGCTGTGATCTGTTGTGTCTGATCTCTACAAACAAGCCTGGCACCTCTTCTTTAACAATCCCAGCACAGTGTTGTCAAAACTACCCCCACTGAACGCTTCCCTGGGTGGTATCGACACATGCCCCTAGTGTTGCCCCAAAGCCTTCCTTGTTCTAGGTGGGCTCTACCACTTTGCTTCCCCCTGGGCTCCTTGGCATGCTTTCTGGGTGCAAAGACATGGATTCTTGCCTTCTAACTTCAAAGAGCTTAATTGATGCCCCTAAGGAAGGAGCTGAGGTGCTCTGATCTGCCATCTGGAGATACTGATCTCTCCTCCTTGACTGAGGTTCCTTAACTCCTGCACAGTTGGCCTTGCCATGGGAATAAGGAGGCTCCAGGGCCACTCTCCTGCTCCAAGAGCCTGTATGACCAGGTGGTACACTGGACCAGGGAAGGGAAGCAGCTGACAGCTAACACTGGGGGAAAAAAAGGAGTATTTTCCAGCCAAATCGGTTCCTCCAACCAGCTTCCCCTGTGACTGCAAAAAATCCTGTGCCAGCATGTGCGAGGCAGCAGTGAAGGTTTGGCAATGAGCAGGCAGGCACAGATGAGCGCAATTTTTTCACTGGCAATGAAGCACTTATTTTGGGGAAAAAACAAAACAAAACCCCACCCTCGCTCCTTATGAGGTGCCTAAAGCTGAGTGCCAGTGATTCTGCACAGCTTAAAAATGATGTGGGGGCACATGGCATGGCGTAAGAGACTCAAGCAGAAATCCGTTTGGTCCCTTGTCTTGACCTGTGGTGTGACTCCAGCAAAAGGAATGAGCATAAAAGACAAAAGAAATCAGCTTGCATGGTTTGCACTTGCCACATATGGACTTATGGAGAGTAATTTATATCGATTAAATGAACATGAAATTTTGGATAACATCTCTGTGTTGGCATTATAACCAGCCTCAGCAGTTCTGCCTCCAACAAACCCGAGAAATGTGTATATTAAAAAGGAATAAGCAAGCCAGTTTAGGAAATAACAATAGCATGAAGTTTTATACAGGCTCACTACCCAACTTTTCTTTGTTTGAAATTTGAGAAACTCTTTCAAGTTTTTTTATTCTTTAACTATACTTTTTAGTTCTACCAGGAAGAATAAATGGAAATGTCAAATTATCATTAAAAAGATGAATTTCAAAGTATAAATTGTTCCAACAAAACCAGGAACCAAAGAACATGGGAAATACCAATGTACACCTTATACAATTTCCAGGTTCATTTCCAGACAATTAAGCTTGAGGTAAGTATCCAAATTAAATCACAAAATTTCAAAAGAGAAAAAAGGAAAATTATGGTAGTCAAGAGACTGCAGCTGTAACTGTAAAACAAAACTCAAAAACTTTAGTAGTTTTTGGGACCTTATCTTAGCATAAGAGAGAAAAATTGTTAGAAGATGTGAGAGTAGTGAGACTAGAGTGGGTAGACAGAGTGTCCACTTAACAGAACAGAGATATAAGATGCCAGAAACATGTTAAAATAAAATATATATGAATAGCAGAGCTAACAAAGCCATCTGCTAAGTCTTCCTTACACATCCCACTACAAAATCCGGTATTCAATTGCTTGACACTTTGCTATAATTTATTCATTTGAGGTGACAATCTCAGTATCAGGCGCCTGTCTTTTATGGAAATCTCTATCCGAAACAGTTCACCTATTCCTAAGCAGGTTAGAGAAAGCTGTTTGCTCATGCTAAGTACTCTGGTGTTCTTCATATTGAAAATAGCTTTTCAGTTAGAAACACACCATCATCTTGTGGAAATCTGTCCCAACTCCATTAAGCGCCATACTGAGGGCTTCACACCGTGCCTAAATTTGCACTGGCCCCTTGCATGGGGCACAATTTTATCACATGAGGCACAGATAGACCTATTACTTTTATTAAAGTGACTGCTTATATAATGCTATTGTAGGTCAGCGTAGGTCTTGGTCTGTTGGCAAGATGTTTGTGCTGTTATCTGAGCTGGGAAACCAAACCCAGGAGTGATCCCTTTTGAGTCCTGAGGGCACAGAACATGGTGGCACATGTTGGAAATTCCTACAACAGTGGCAAAATGCTGACAGATTAATCTTCACCTGGCCCCCAAACATGCCTAGTATGTCTCACCAAACTATAAATCAAATATGTTTTTACAAGTTTTCTTCTTTTAGAAACCACTCAGCAAATATTTCGAGCTCAAAACAGGATTCTTTTTCTCATAAAAGTGCCAACCCCTTTTCAAACCGTGTTAATTTGGGAGCAGGTTAAAGTGTGAGTTGCTTAAGCATCTGGAGACGCAGCACTACAAAGAAGGAGTATTTCTAATGCTGCCTTGCAGAAGGTAAGTCGAAGAGCCATTACCCGTTATCACTGCAGAAAGCCTGTAAACTTCTTCCAAACAGCTACCATCACGTTTGATAGCAGTGACAGCAGATTTGCATGATGGGGCTCTCCATGCTCCGGTCTCCCCTCACCCAGTTGCACTGTGTGAGTCCTACAACGGAGTTAACCTCCAAAGATGAAACCACCATGGTGCAGAGGGCAGGAGTGTTTGTACACATGCATGTACACCATACCCATCTCTTTTTTCACCCTTCAGCAGAATTGGAAAGGAAAATGATTTCCTATCCTAAACTGTTTTCAGAGAAGGCTATCAAAAAAACTAAAGAACAGATTTTTTGTGATGAAATAAGCTAGGACTTTCCAGTCTGGAAAAGAGACAGCTTAGTAGGGAGATCTACAGAACTAGAAAGAACAGAAGAGATAACCAGGGATTGATTATTCACTGTCTCTTGAAATAAAAAAAAAAATAAAGGGGGGCAGCTAATGCAACAAGTAAGTAGCAGGTTCAAAGGAACAAAAGGACACATTTCTTCATTCAACTTGTAGTTGAGTTGTGAAAGTCCTTATTACATGGCATTTAGGATCCCAAAATTTTATACATCTGTATATTCAAGAGGATGATTATCAACTTTACAGGAAAAAATATTCAAAGGTATTAAATATCAAGGCACCACCTCCGGCTCCAAACCACCCCAAGACACACATCACTGGAGGAAGGCAGAACATTCAGTGCTTGCTCCATTCTTCTGTTCTTCACTATGCATTTGGTAAGCAACCATTGAAGATACAGGAGATAAGATACAAGGCTAAAGGAATTTTATGTCTTCCTTGGCACACCTATTACTCTTTTACAACATTTTTGAAAAAAGAAGCCAGGAAGACAGACATGAGTATCAACCAATGGTGGTTTAAAATATTTTTTCTACTAAAAAATAAATTAGACTTTATTTGATCAGTCAGCCTAGTTTTGTCATCCCTGGTCTGTAAGTGACAAACTTAATAAGACTTGCTATGTAACACAAACATGATACAAACTTTCTCTTCTACTTATAGTCAAAAAATACTGGGCAAGCTCATGTCAGTTCACAGCTCTGTGCCAAAAACCGCCATTCCATTTTACTGCTGCAAGGAAGCCTGCATTAGATATAATGTATATAGACAGAGCTCAGAAAGAGGAGTATGGCAAGGATAGCACGAAATTCACGGTTTAGAAAGGTGTTAAGTCCTGTCCTTTTCTCTTGAACTCTATCCTGTCTCCTGTCTGTAAATAACACCTCTCAGGCTCGCTTACAAGTTACTATATAAGCAGCAGTCTGGGAGTGTAGCCAAGTGACAGTCTATAGCTATATCCCCTGTTCAGTCCATGGGCAAAGTAATTTCTTTACTCTTTTTTTATAAAAGAAGGCAAAATGTCATAAGGGAGGATATACCAAACTGTAAAGAAAGGCAGCTTAATACAGCCCTTCAACATGTAGTCATTTAGCACCAATAAGACTGATATTCCTGACTTTGTGAAAAAAACTCCTACTAATTTCTCAGTTACCAGAATACATACAGCATTCATGGTGGTTTTTAGCTTGCTCCCCAGGCAGAGCTGTGAAAAGCAACAGTGACTTGAAGAACTGAAGAAACAGAGTATTTCCTGAACTTTTGCCATGTGCTTATTCTGCTGCTGAGATTGTACCAGAGACAGATAGAAAAAGATTTATTTATTGCAGGTTATGGTCTTTCCCCCCCCCCCCCCCCTTGTAAATCTTGCAGAGCACTTCATGCAGCATTAACTCTCTCTGTGACTTCTATACTACACATGAAGATAAGGCAGAGGATGCATAGGTTTTGGGATCCACTCATCACTGATGATCTACCACTGATGATAGACCACAATCAGTTTAAGAGATGAATAGGGCTCAACAAAGGGAAGGGGCCATCATGGCTTTTAAGTCTGTAAACTGTGACAAGAGCCAAAAATACCTCTCATTTTCAAGCTCTGAAGAATCAAATGCGTGGTATTGTTTGTGAGCGGTGTGTGATAGTGCAGCAGGGCCAAGGGCACACTAGTAAGAAAATGTGATTAGTGGAATAATCTAAACCAAGCGCACAATTAACTTTCATACATTTCAGTGGAAACTGAGCACACTTGGTGCCAGTTTCCTAGGAAGGTGAGAGTCAAAGGAAAGGCAACGTTGGGATTTTTAAAGTCCAGTTTGCAAAAAGAGAATAACATTCACGTGATGGGAAGATCAGAGAACAAATTCCCTTTCATGCTCTTTCAGAGCACTGAGGATGTCTGATTTTATCACTTAACCTAGTGACAGAAATCCTTTTGCACTTTCCCTTTTCTCCTTTTTGTCTTTTCTTGTCCCCTCCTTTCCTCCCCGAGCTTTTTGCTTCCACCAATGGATTCCCTGCCTCTTTCCTCAAGGCGCTTTCCCTCTACGCTTCTTTTCTTTCCTTTTCTTTTTGATATCCCACACTTCTTGACTGCAATTCTGAGTTCATTTTCAACATTGCCCGTGATGGGTGAACATGGGAGCGTGTGACACACTGCTGCTGAATGCCCAGGAGAGCAGGCTGCTGCTGAGGGACAGACCCCGGCGCAGTCCCAGGGCGCAGTTCTGTTTTTTGGTCGGGGCCAAAAGTTCCCGGTAAACCTCCTGAAGTGGGAGGGTGGAAACTAGCTAGTTCAGCTCAATCGGCGGGGTGGGGGGGAAGAAGATTTACATTGGCATCTCGAAGTAGTACAATTAGGGTGCATTTGACAATTGTGCTGCCTGCTCCACAAGGAACACTGAGCTTTTGCTATCAGACAACAGAACTCAACTACCTAAAAAGTCAGAAAATGCATTTTGGCGAACATTTGTGTGAGTTCTGTTTTGCAATTTGAAGTCCAGAAGGGCCCATGAGAACTATAGCTCTGCTATGTGACAGTGAGCACTTACCAAAACATGTTTAAAGACTGCAACAATAAACACATCAAATGAACCTTAGAAGTATTACAAATGAGAAGATATCAAGTCCCTAAAATACTGCAAAGCTTCCTGCAAACTGCTGCCACAGAATCCTTTCTAAAAGCCTTGTATAATGCAGCTGTTGCAGCATTTAGCCATTTGTTACAGAATTTACAAATGGATTTACTTTTTGTCACAGGCCCTCTGGTGAGAAACTTCTTGTTGACACAGACAATGGCAATTTCTTCTATGAAAAGCATCTTCTAAGTTCACAACAAAGATACATTGAACAGACATTAACATTTCAACAGCTTTTTAGAAAGCCTTCTTATAAATTAAAAATGTCAGGATCATAGTGACTCCTGAGTGATTTAAATCCTATCACTCACACTAAAAAAGACACAAATTCATTATGAAACGAACAGAGGGTGGGACTGGCTCTACCATGCTTACTCATGCTGAACAGGGTGTACCTAGACAGTTCTCCAATGGGACCCTTCTGCAAAATGTAGTACAGGCCTGTTCAGATTAAACTGAGAAAAGATACCTAATAAGATGTTCCCTTTTTAATGACTTAAAATGCTAATCTGTTGCTTCTAATGAAACCAAGCTGGTGCACTTCTGGTGCAGCATCTAGATGAATCTCAATCACCAGCAGATTTATGTTTTCTTTCCACAGCTCTAGGGCGCAGTGGAAAAAAGACATATGTACATAAGAAGAAAATATGTAATAAATACGAGCCAACCTTCCTGAATGCCAACTGCAACAACACTGCCTGGATGGGAAAGGCCTAATTGCTGATGCTCAATAGCTGGCTCAGACATGCGCTTTGCCAGATAGATTTGTATCTCTTCGGTATGAAGCAGCGGACCCATGAGACGAAGAAATCCAGATCTAATTCAGGCTCTGGAAGAAAGTAGGCTGTAAGGCTTATGCGGAGCTTTTCTGTGCACTTCTTTGCCAGTGTGATCCTTTGTGTCTCAGTATCACAAACCTGTCATTTGCTTCTGACTTGTCCTTATCACCGGATCCAGTGCTTCAGGGTCTTGTGCTCAGCCCCACTTCTTTCTTTCAGACAACCCTAATCTTTGCTTGCTACAGTGGTCCTCCAACACAAAGCAAGCTGCTGTACAGGTGCCTTCTCTTCCACCCCATCTAAACCAGTCCAACCTAGCTCCTTGGCTGCATATCCATCACACCTGCTGTCCTGCACTGCAGCATGCCCCTGGATGCAGGACTGCATGTCTCTTGCTGTCAGCCAAACACGGACCCTGGCTGCTTCTTATCTCATCTGCCCTTAAGTTATGCAATGCCAGATCACCTTTAGGGAATATCTGTATGGTGTCAACAAGCCAGCAGCAGATAACACAGGCAGAGGCTGTACAGAGAGCTGGATCCAACTGCACCGCAGGTAAGCTTATGCTAAAGGACTATCCAAACAAAATTTCAATACTTTCAGGAAGCTTCTCCTGGAATATGGAAAGGGTTACTCCAGGAAGGAGCCCCAAAGGCATGCAAGCAGGTAATTAATGCCGACAGGCATCTACGGGGCCACTGAGACTCCTTCAGCTCACGTCTACACAGCTGCATAAATACAACTCTTGCCCATATCCCTTTCCCCCAGTTTAGTTCCTGTCCCCACTACATTTCAACCTACTCCCTCCTCCACGCTGCTTTGGCGTCAACAAGAGGGTCACTGAACGCACACACGAGACAAGCTTCCTGCTCTCGTTTCCAGAGGTTGGCCATGTCCCAGCCCGCAGCAGCTGGCTGTGGCTGCTCAGAGAAACTCTGCTTTGTCTCTGCAGCCGTAGGACAGAGCGTGCTCAGACGTGCTCCGTCGGCAGCACATGCAGGCTCATCGCTGCTAATTGCTAGGAGAGCCTAAGCAAACGGTGATGTCAGGCTCTTTGGATATTTTATTTACTGAGTGCAAGCAAGTTTCTACTGAGCACACATGCAAAACTGAGAATTCTTATGTGAGTACCGAAATCTCACAAACACAGTAAATGACAATTCCCTGGTGAGCTACAGGCAACTGGGAACATTTCAGCAGGAAGACTTAGGCAATCATAATCACATAAAATGCTAGCAACACTGCCTACAGTCCTATCATCAGTGAACTTGGAAGCACAAAGCAGCACACAAAGTTGTGCTTATTTGTGATGCATTTATTTATGAGAACAAGAGAATAATTTAGGTTAGGAGGGAACTCTGGGGGTCATCCTGTCCAAGCTCACAGTCAAAGCAAGGCCATCGGCAAAGTTAGATCAGGCTGCTGAGGGCCTTGCCCTGTCCTGCTTCAAATATCACCAAAGACGGAGATCCTGTGGCCTCTCCGGCAAAACTTGCCTCACTCACAGAGGAAGAATTTTTTCTTTATGCTCAAACGGGTCATCTGCTGCTGCAGTTTGTGACCATTTCCCCTTCCCATTTTGTGTGTACCTCTCAGAAGAAAGTGGCTTGCCCATAAAAGCTCCTGCAGGTAATGGAAAACAAACCCGGTTTCTTCAGCTTCCCCTTGTATATCATGTGCTTCCGCCCTCTAAACTTCCTAGCAGCCCTCCGCTGGAGTGCCTCCAGCTTGTCAACAATAATTATAAGTATTTATAAAGCTCTCCAGATTGCATAATCCTGCAAGAACACACTGACTTAACAACAGTAGAATAAATATTATGAATACATTTTACGGATCTTTCATGATTCATTAAAGAAAAAGATTGCTAGCAAAGTAGTAGGTCTGGGCAGTAATTACAGCAGAGTAAAGGGCAGTTTCTGCAGGCATGTTCTACAACAAGGTTAAAAAAAAAGCTTAGGTAAGAATATAAGTATTAGGTAGAAAATGTCCTGAGGAGTTTGGTAATTCTAAAAAGAAATAACTGAAAGCACGTTTGGTCTAAGTACAGGTTACAAACTTTTAGTTAAAATTCCTTTCTGTTACAATATTCCACTTATAGCAAAGCCATATATTTCTGTGAACTGAGATGATTTTGATGCACTTCTGAAAAGTATTTCAGAAAAGAAAGCCTCATTAATCACCTTCTACACTTAGGAATTGGAAACACTCCTTGTGACTGAACACCTGTCCGTTTGTTTGAACTTGTGTCTACAGAGAAGCTCTCCAAATTATCCAGCCCCTCTTTGGGAAACAGCAACTGATGAAAACTCCTCCAGCATAGCGAGGGCAGTTACCTTATCCTATGGCATTATTTTGTAGCCCTCACATGGGGTTTTATGGATTTGTCAGGCCACAATTGAGTTCTCCTTGCCCTCATGAAGCCTGTCTCCTCTCCCTTCATTATGCAGAGAAACAATGGGGAAAGTGGGGACCATGTGGCAGCAGTTATGATATTCCCAAAGAGAATAAAAACAATGTATTTCTGACAATGCTTGCCATTGCAAGTAACAGGGCTGCCAACCTCATCCCCATATTCCTAACACCAAAAACTTTGTCAATGGCTTTGGGGAAATGCAAGGCCAGGTTTCCTGGAAGCATCCTTCCTCCACACAGCACTTCAGAAGAGGAAGCAGACAGAATCAATACTGCTTGATGCTACCTATCCATATGACACCAGAGGTGCCACTCCACCCCCTTGGTCATGCTGTTGTGGGTCAAGTGCCCATCGAAGGCTCTGCACTCCAATGTTCAGTTATGAACTGTAAGATTGATCCTACTTCTCCAACTATATTTAAAAATAAATTTTTAATCTCTTTTTCAGATAATAAAATAAAACTATTTTGGATTAGGCTACAAAGGCAGGTAAAAAAATGCACTGAAAACATCAGTATTTGTAAATCACAGTCTATCCGGCGTGTAAAGGACTGTAGTCATGGTGTTGAGTGAGACTGACAGAAACCTTGCAATATAACTCCAAATGTTTATCAGTAGTATTATTCTAAAATAACAATAAAACCCACCAAACCAAAACAAGACTTTTGAGAATTAGCATTATGATGCATTTGAAATTGAAGGGCTAAGCATGTTGAGATTGGTGCAAGTACATTTAGGGGCCCAATAACAATTTCAATTAAACATATACTGTCTAGTACTGTATTTTTAACATCATTAGAAGTAATAAAAATACTAACAGTATAGTAGCAGCATTGCTAAAAAAGATGATAGAAAAATATTTTCTCTTTAATTCTGTCTGCCTCTATGTTCTTTGTAGGAGAAGTTTTTCTGTCTGTCTTGGTACAGTCATTAATATCTTTGCAGTTGGTTTGCCTCTTTTACACAACAATGTGATAGCAAGAATAAAAAATGGAAAATGAAAACGTGGACATTAGACTAATAAAAAGCTTCTGGATTTGGGGACAGGAGGAAAACCTGTAAATGTTTTACACATATTTTTGAAGATCAGTTATGGAGGTGTCTCTTCTAACTCCTATGCATTTCTGACATATCTTAATAACAGATGAAGACCACTGCTGAAGAGAAGTGGGGGTCATGTGCTTGATTTGCAGTGTCACCTAAAAACCCCTAACAGCTGTCCCCTTTCCCTCCTTATCTTTACAAAACAACTGTTGAACTCTCCCAACAACTTGCTGCTTCAGCTTCACATATTCCTTTCCTATCTGGCACGGTACCTTCTGCTATGATTTCCAAATGTCCTCTTGACACACGCTTGTGCACGCACTGCTGCATCTGCTACTAATTAGGGACGGATATTTAGCCTGGTTTGAGAATGAGGCTCTTCGGCAGGGAAAGGAAGCCTGCAAGTTAAAAACACCTTTTCACTCTGTTTCTCTTGATTTTTATACACATCAAAACAGAAAGAAAAAAAACTGTGAACCTTCTCCAGAAGGCCAGTGTATCTGCAAATGGATTCAGGTTTCTTCCCAAGATGCCAGAAAGTGATTTCTTTTGCTTTCCTTTGAACTCCCAGTCAGACTGGCATTTTTCCACATACCTGTCCATGATGGACCTTTTCTATCAACAGTTGTTAAAACTCTGTCTAGGCTTGCACAGACTGAACAAAAAATTCATACTGCCTAATCTAGCCAAAAATTAAAGTATGTCACTGTGGAACAGAAACAGCAGACAAAGTTATCAACACGTCAGCAAATGTGCACAATGGACAAGAAAGCCCTTATAGCCTACATGAATTTAAAAGGCTTTGCAAACATTTTGGAGCAAAGGAACAGGATATTTAATGCTAATAAAAGTGCTGTGCTAAATTCAAGTACATTCTTGTGAATGTTAAATCAGTAAATATGGTGCTGTTAATGCCACAACAACATCCCCCTAAAGGATACGTACTTCAAAACATAGCATTTATCATATTCAGTAAGTTTGTACCCTGACTTGAAGAATGGATATCAGTATCCACAAGCAGCAGAAAGATGTGGTCATCTATGTAACAGTCAGCAAAGGTGAGATTCAGTTAATTCAATTTTAGATATCCATAATGTACATAGTACAGTCAGCAGCCTTTACAATCAGGGGAGAGAAACAGCTGCAATCCACATATTTTATGGACATCTACTTTAGGATGAGCTGAATCATGGTTGAAGGATGCCTGTCATTTTTGTGTTACTGTCAATCTATCTTCTAAAGCATCTCTAGGTACAGATGTCTAAAATTTCCCCAGAAATATTAGATAAGGAAGATTTACTTTCAAAATCCAGGTGATTTGAGTCCCTCGGTGACAGTTTTTTACTGTAGACACTGGACAGGCCAACTGAAGGAAATGATTTGCAGGCCCTGCAATTATGGAAGAGCTGGTAGGGAATGTGAAGATAACAGCAGCTTTGGCTGTGAAGACCATGAGAGTTTCAGAACTCTGTCTTGCTGTAATGGAAATTCTGGTTAGACATAAAGGATGTTTTTTCCCCACAGTAAGGGTGGTCAAGGACAGCAACAGGTTTGCCAGAGAGTTTGTGGAGTCTCCATTGTTGGAGGCATTCAAAACTTGACAAAGCCCCGAGCAACCTGATCTAACTTCAAAATCAGCCCTGCTTTCAACAAGCGGTTGGACTAGAGACTTGAAGAGTTTTCTTCTGATTTAGATTATTCTGTGACCAGGCGATTTCATGACTCAATAGGGACCATGCAGAACAGCTGCTTAACTGTTAACTAAGCAGTCTGTGGTTCTTCAGTTTAGTAATACGGGGTTCAGAGATTCAACTTTCGATGAAAACAGCAATATCTGGAGATGTGATGAGAACTTCCAGAGATTTCCAGAAGCAAGGCCTCCTCACAGAAAATCACTCCTGACACATTCAAAGACCCAAGATGATTTCTTCCCTGCTGCTGCAAAGGAACACAAAATTGGTAAACTCTAAAGAAAAAAAAAGGGAAGACAATCCTACAGACTCTGCCCCTTTTGATGAGCCAGCATTATGTGGCTTTCATGCCACAGAGCATTTTTTAGCACTTCCCTGAGTTTGATTTCCCTTGTATTGGTATTCTTACTCTTCCCCTTCTTACTTCAGCTCTCATGTATGCATTTTTAGCCTACTCCAGACATACGCTGCTGTCCAGTTCATTCTTGACTTGAGCTGCAATACTAAAAATTAATTTATTTATTCTTTCTATATTCATGTGAAGACAAAAGATTAAAATATTAAGGTGAATATGCAAAGACATATAGTTAACCCACACATAAACACACTTGCTTCTTCTGTTTCCATCTAGTGGCCAAATGATGTTTAATTTTTCCTAATCTTCCATACACTAGTCTTTTTGTCTTATTCCAAAGAGTTTTGCACAGTTCACAACAGAGCTAGAAAATGGATATTTGTAGAACAATGTAGGAAATTCTGCTGATTTGCTGCAGGTTTTTCACCATAGTAACATTTGGAAACAGGCTTCTTAGACATCTGGCAGCGTGACTAGGAAAATGATAGTTGCACATCTCTAAACCCCCCAAGAGTGTTTCCAGCAGTAAATCTTACAGTCTCCCTGGAACCTTTTACTCTTCCTCACAAAAGAAAACAAACCTGGAAAACAGGCTTGTGCCTCTGTCAGTAAAAAAGGGTGCCACTCATTAAGAAGGAAAGGAAGGTCATAATTATGAGAAGTCTAAGTCCTGCTGACAAATGGAACAGCTTATCAGGCCCAGGATGAACGTTATAAATCAATTATTTATGACACGCAGAGAGTTAGGGTTCACAATTCTGCCATAGAAACAAGTACCTCCAATTTCCATGACAATACTGCATGTAGATTCCAGTTGTGTCTGCTCATAAGATCATGTCAAGGCATCATGAGCCTGATGGATTTAAGCCATGATTTGTTCTCAGAGTGGAATATGTCTACTTTTTAGAGAACCATCTGAATAAAGATCCTTAATCATTCTTCAAAGCGTAAACAACACTGTCCAGCTTGTGACAGCAGATAGAATGGTCAAATCACACACTCAGTGTGGTAAGAAAATTACTATTTCCTAAACCTGAAGAGAGTTTGTTTTCTTGTTTCAGGAGGCAACCTAACTCAAAGCATTAATACATTTTATGTCTTGCAACCCAAATTTCAAAAGCATAGGGATGGGTTTCTGTGGTATGTATGCTGACTGTGGTACGTATAGAGCTTATATATAGAGCTTTGGATGTTCATCAACTAAGAATATTGCCTGCCCTGTTGTCACATTGTTTTACGTTAAAAATACATAGTTGCTACGAATTCCTTTTTTCCACTAGAAAAGAAAAAGCCTAAACCACCTTTTGCTGGAACCCATTTTGCATTCATATGCAGGGAAAAGCAGTATCAGCCTTATTCATTTATCCCTTCTTTTTCCAGAAAAGTTTCATACTCAGTTCACCTTTTTTAATTGCTCTGGTCTTCCAGTATTTTCTTTGTTTGCATTTCCATGTTTTGCTCAGTGAGCACTCAGAGCCATGGATCTGGCAGAACTGGCATCCTTCAGCACAGCTTACCATTTTCTAGCATTAGCTTCCCTGAATCACTTAACAATCCTGGCAATTTTCCCCCACACAGTAAAATAAATCAAGGAAGAGCCTTTAATTTTGAGTGTTGTTGGGTGCAAAGGCTTCTCAGCTCTTTATAGAATGAAATTAGGGCCTAACAGCCACACTTAATCCTTTGAAATGTAAATGTTCTGTCAGAGATTAATAAATTACCTTTATAGGACTATAAACTGCAGTACAGAGCACTTGTGAAAATTTGCTCCTATAAGAATTTAATTACTAATGCAATTGAAAATCAGTAAAGTCTGAATTTTGTTCATTCAGAATACAGATATGCTCTTCCTACCTTCCAATTTAATACATATCAGATGATGTAATTGCCATTACAATTACTAAAAGATTATTGCAACCTGTGTGAACATATCTACATACAACTCCACCTTATACAGAGGGCTTGCTCTCTGTTTATGAAATTGTTGGGTATCAGGTCCTCAATAGAGGTCACCTCTTAACACCTACCATCTCAGCCTGTCTGGGATCACACAAGCACAGAATAATTTAAATGGGAAGTCTCTTTGGTAGCTACCTAGTTCAGCTTCAAAGAAGGCCAGCTTCAAAGTTGGATCAGGCTGCTAAGGGCCTTACCCAAGCCCATGTTGAATATCTCCAAAGACAGGGTTCCTGCAGCATGCTCCAGTGCTCAACCACTTGCTGGGGAAGAATTTTCTCCTTATGTCCAAGCTGAGGTTTGCTGTTGCAGCTTGTGACCACTGCCCCTTGTTCTTCAGTGTACACCTCCGAGAGGAAACTGGCTCTCCTTACACGAAACTGCCCTTGCTGTACTGGCGATCGCAGAAAACAGAAACCTGACCCCCCCTTCTTCAGGTTAAACAAACACTGTTTCTTTAGCCTCCTGTACACCAAGTGCTCCAGCCCTCCATCCGCATGGCGGCTGTCCACTGGATCCTGGTCTGCCGTTATGTCTTCTGCTGGGATGTCCCACACCATAAGGAAACCAGACACAACACATCAGCGTGAAACAAAGGGGAACGATCTCCTCCCTTGACCTGCTTGCAATGCTCTCGATAGTGTGGTCCATGGTGTGGCTAGCCTTTAATCTCACCCATCATCATCCACTTCTTTTCTGTTTTCTCCCCTCTTATGTGGTACTGAACAACCTTTCAAGAAGTGCACTGGTGTGAGGATCTGTATAGAGCACACCTCCATGAATTCACCATTGTTAAACAACATGATCTGTACCATAACACATTTTTATTTGCACATTTTGCATATTTTTTTCAGATTTCAGACATCCTTCATATCGTTCCATAAACACATCTCTCTGTTTCAGAAAAGCCGAAGTATTCTTGTAAATTATATACAGTAAATAAGTGAAACTGTCAAGATGTTACTTGCCAGGAATTTTTTATCTCAGCAGACTAAGAGCTAATAAAATCTGAAGAGTGATACCAACATTACAAACAAAATCTCTCTACTTCATGCTTTCAGTGAGCGCAATAGTATCTGAAACAAACACAAGAGAAATTTTCTTCCACCCCTGCCCAAAACACCAGATTTGACTTGTGTATGCAAGAATCTATTGATCTTCCCTTCCAGTAACCGAAAAGTTGAAGAAGATTGTTCACAGTATTCCTGGATCATAATCTATCAGTATAGTGCATACTTTAAAAACACCCCCTTTACTACTAATATAATAGAAAAATGCAAAACCCAGTAAAATAAGAAACCTGGCACTCTATTAGGATTTTATTTTTTTTCTCTGCCAAGCCACCACATTCTCAACTACCACATTCCCCTTAAGATTTCTGGAAAATTACCATTTCTCTGTATCTCTGTTTCCCTCAGCAGTTAAATGAAAATAATACTCCTGAAACATATTGTTGTGATTCTGTATTAAATCTCTATTAAGTATTTTGATATTCTCAAACGCAAGGTCCTCTACAAGAAGCATACACTGTGTTCATTTTTATCTACATATATGCTTCTGCTACCAAGTCTGCACTGTATATGAAGACACCAAGAGCTTTCTAAGTATCATTTATCACAACATGCTATACTACTACAACTACTAAACTATTTCACTTATTTTAAATCAAATTGTAACACTAGTATAGAGTTGGGATTTTTTGTTTTTAAGTTACATTGCATCTTGCCTTGGATGGTGACCAGATCATAATCCTCCCACAGCTGCGGCTGGTGAGATTGCTTTAAATTAACAAGCACTGCAAACAATTATTTGAAAGCAGCTTGCCCTGTTAGAACAATGTAGTGATCCAAATCCCACACTTTATTTTTTTTTTTCCACCAAATGTTCTAAGGTTTTATTGATAACTATTTATCCAACATTATGATTAGCTGTACAACTTTGCCTTTAACATAAATGAAGAAACTGGAGAACAAGCCAACTGCACTTAGGGAAGAGTGTCATATAAAGAGTGAACATTGATTTCAATGACTGAATTTTTTCCACATAATTCAAAAGTCAGTGAGAGAATTTGGATTTCACAAATGACAGCAGGTTTGATACAATTCATTATGTCCTGTATTATCTTTGTGGGTAAACCGTTCAGCTGCTTATTTTTGAGAGGAGAGAAAGAAAACAACACAACCCCCCCCCCTTAACCACCAATTCTTTAATCACAGAAAATACACTAAAACCTAACAACATTAGATAGCTATGCCTAAAGTCTTTTACGTCTGAAGTTTTTCCCTTAGAAGAGTTATTTTCAGTTCTCCAGCTACATCAGACGGTACCAGTTTGCTGCCAAGAGCCTGTGTTCTTGGACGTGGCTGCAGTTCCCGAGGAGGGATAAAGCCTTCTCAGCTGGAAAAACCTGGCTGCAGAAGGAACTACCGGAAAAGACACTGAGTGCTGCCCATCCTTGTTCTGAAATGTTCTGAAATTTTTCTTCTGGTATTTTTTTCCCCTGTGTGTTTTTTTTTTTTTTACTCTAACTGGAATGGTACTCATTTCATACCAAAAGCAGAAAAGGATCCAAGGACTCCCTCAAGCTGACTAGAGACTTGACTACTTACAGTATTTTCTGTGGAGATAGCACAAATACCAGAATGCAGGAAGACACACCAACACAGGAGCTGCCCTAATTCTGCACTATGTTTCTATTACTCCTGCTCAATAACTGAACTTTCATTTGGGCATAATGTCTTTAAACTCTAGCATAAGGTTCGCAGATGAAAGAAACATCCATGGAAAAGTAAGACTTTTGAGACCCTCACTCTTTTATTGCTTTCCTTTAAAAATTTTCTCTGTAGTATTTGTCTCAACACAATTTTTGACCACGTCACTCCAGAAAGCTTGTATCAGATGTAATAATTAGTATAAAATGGACTAGAAAGCAACCAGAATTACCTTCGCTATTCCGTACACACTGGGACACAGTATAAAATTAGCTATGCCAGCAGGCTGCTTCTCGCCAGGGTATGGCTTGATGCAACCTGTGCACTGCTATCAAGTATTATCTGTACCCAGCATCCCAGCTGCAGTCTGTGAGAGCGCACGTTGAGAGACACCTTTGTTGTTGTGGCTGTTGGTTCTTCATTTCAGGTCATCGATTTTAGGGGCATCTGAGGAATAACAGCTTGGGGAAGGCCACGCCAAGGAAGACCTCCACAGAATCCGTTCCAGAGCTTTGCTCATCCTTGTTGGCCTTCTCTGCATTTTTCCAGCTCTGCTGCACGTTTTTGGGGTGGGGAACGAGATGAGCTGTGAAGAGCAGTGAGCTGACCTTCTCAGGGGACAGCCTGCCACAATGGCAAAATCCCAGCTCTGAGTCATAGCGTTTGGAGCCCGTGAATTTACGTGCCAAGTTAGGGTTGTATTTTGCTTACAAGCATCGTTCTACATTTATCTACACCAAGTATCATTGCTGATTTATTACCCAGGCACTTGCCTTGTAAGGACTTTCTGCAGCTCTTCAGCTGGCCCTTCACGGTTTAGCAGAGCATTGGCAAACTTCTTGTTTTGCAGACCTCAGCATTCGTCTCCTTTGCAGAGTTGTTTATGAATATGTAAAGAACAGGTCCCAGCATGGATGCAACCTCCCCTCACTGACTCCTGCTCTCTGTTTCCTAGCCTACTTGTCCATGCAAATGCTGCCTCCCTCATACCTCTAAGGGATTAACTTTTCCTTACATAGATTTGGACAGATTCCCTCTTACTATGCTCGCTTCTTAAGTATCTACTGTTTTATGTCTGCATACTAATGATAATTCAAGATGAAAAAAAAATAATCCAATCAATCGCAATCAATCAACTAGATTTTATATACCTTCCTGAACTGTTGTACTCTCCCACACAGCTTTGCTGGTTTGGCACACTGTGCCTGCTGGTTTTCAGGAAGAGCTGTCAGCCTCCGTCCAGAGAGAAGGCTCTGTATCTGGCCCACGAAATGTTATTTTTTGGGCTTTATAAGTTTTCTAAACACTTTTATTCACTGATTCTGCACGCAATGTGAAATTATGCTGCAGGTCTTGGGAAATAACAGAAAGAGGTATGAAACTAATTCAGCAGGAAGACTGAATCCTAATTCATGAAATGGTTGTGATCTAACCCTGTCCTGGAAGCATATACTTTAAACTTCCCATACTATTTCATATCTGACGATGAAAGAAGGATTTCAGTTTCCACAGCTTTCAACACACACCATTTCAAGTACACCAAAAATAATTTTAAATAAAAATGAAAACACACAAATGGAAAAAAACCTAGCCCCTTCCAGTAAGAAACCTCCCACACCACCAAACTGAAATGCCCACTATATATTTCTGTCTCCTCTAGAGAGATTTCATTTGCTGTATTTTGCTGGGTTTTATGAACAACAAACTATTTTAAGCATCTAAATTGCCACATGATTCACATTGATGATAAAAGGCAGCAGAACACATTTGAACTTTGCACACATCCATCTCCTCTTGTTTTTCATGGTTTAGAACTGCCCTAATGTATTTACACAAGTTAGGCAGCTTGAAAAGCTGGAACACAGAAAACCTTTGGGCTAAGCTCAACACGATTAAAGTTCACAGTAATGGATGAAAAAAAAAATCGGAACAAGCTACAACACAAAAATTCAGAACAACTGTTTTGAAAACCCTTTAAATAGCAGAATTTTGTTGTTGAAAACACAACTAAGTGCAATTTTCTCAGTTATTAAAAAAGACTTTGTTTTATTACAAATTTTTCTCTGTGTTTCAAAAGTCAAGTTTGGCAAAAGGATTAAATATAACATCTAGAATATGTTCTTAAATATTAGATTTCATGCTTTAAAGTAAACCACGCCTCTAAGAATCCATCTTCTTCAGTAAGGTATTTTACAAAGTGAAAGAAAAATGCAGTCAATTAGAAACTCCCATTGTGCCCACGGTTCTACAATCACAACTATAATATGACAAATATCTGGATACTTTTATGAAATTTCAAGGAATTGAAACCAGAGATTTATCTGCTTAGAGATCTATAAAAAGAAAAACATTTTAAGTGGTCTGTGTAGTACATCATACAAAATATTAAGGTAACTCATCAAAAATACAGGTAACAGACAAGCTACCTTGAGGGTGGAAAAACAATTAAAATTCTTCTTTTAAATCTGCAATATTAATATATCATTGAGAAAGATACTTTCTAGGACCATTAAAATCATTTGTAGCTTGAACTGTCTTCTGCCTGCATTTAAGCAGTTAATTTTAATTAATTATTAAAATTCTTTAAGACCATTTAAAAAGAATAAAACTTTTATAAAATATGTTTTATATTCACGTGCTTTTAGTAATGTCTTTTCTTCATTAGTAAATTACTTAGCCTAGGAAAGCAAGGTAATGCGCAACAGGCAGCTACATGAGATGTTTAATTTGCTGCTTTCACTTTCAATATTGTTACTTTCACAATGATAGGTAAAGGATTTTAGTTGGATGTGAGACCTCCTAGTTTGAAATAAAATTGTAATTTAAGGAAATACAAGCATACAAACGGTAGGACGATTAGATGTCTTACCATGTCTCAAAATCCTGCTAAGTATCTAGTCATCTGCAGTAATATTCTCATCCTTGAAAATCCAAGTCTACATTAATACATCCATCATAATCAAATTAGATTAATAATATGTACACTCTCCACCTTTTCAGACTAAAAAAAGAAACCGCAAACCAAAAAAGGTAGGAGAGCTGGGGAACAACCTAATAAAAGACACAAAGCCACATAGTTAAGGGATCACTGAGGCCCATATTCGTGTGACACCTGCAGCTTGTCCTTTATTTAGGAAAGGACCTGCTGGTGCTAAAGTTGCTCAGGCACACCGCAGAAGTGCCAGACAGGAACAAGTGTTTGCTTGCTGTCCTAAATGATGTTATAATTGACATTTATATTAATCCAGTCAGTATTTGGGTACACAGAAGGAATTGGCAGGTTAGACTGTTTTGAAGGCAGGACGGAAGCCAAGCATTGTACTCTAGTGCTGGTGTTTCTTTCGTCTCACTAAATGGTGCCAAATTCACAGTCCAAAGCAAATGTGCAGCTCAGCCAGTGACAATGCAGCCTTTCCCACAACATTTCATCAATATGTTTTAACGTGCTTCACACAGATCCTCTCTGAAAGGACGGTGGTGGAGCTACACTTAGAGAAGTCCTTACTCTGCAGATGCACTAATAGCAAAACAATTACATTTCTTGACCCTAGTGATTTTCTAATGCAGCTTGCTAGCAAGCAGCTTGGCTTCAATAGCATATCTAAAAGCTTTCAGAAACCAAGCAGCTTAAAAATAAGTCAAATTTAGCCTGTCAAAGAGTATATCTAGAATTGATACGAGCACCTGCTTGTACAAGTACCTTCCACAAGCACCTGCTGGTTAGCAGAAACCATGGACCACTGTGTGCTGGTTTTGGCTGGGGCAGAGTTGATTTTCTTCATAGTATCTAGTATGGGGCTGTATTTTGGATTTGTGCTGAAACAGAGTTAATAACTCAGGGATGTTTTCGTTACTGCTGAGCAGTGCTTACACAGAGTCAAGGCCTTTTCTGCTCCTCACCCCACCCCACCAGCGAGCAGGCTGGGGGTGCATAAGGGGTTGGGAGGGGACACAGCTGGGACAGCTGACCCCGACTGACCAGAGGGGTATTCCATACGGTATGATGTCATGCTCAGCATATAGAGCTGGAGGAAGAAGAAGGAAGGGGGGGGGACATTCAGAGTGATGGCGTTTGTGTTCCCAAGTAACGGTTATGCATGATGGAGCCCTGCTTACCTGGAGATGGCTGAACGTCTGCCTGCCCATGGGAAGTGGTGAATGAATTCCTTGTTTTGCTCTACTTGCGTGCACGGCTTTTGCTTTACTTATTAAACTGTCTTTATCTCAACCCACAAGTTTCCTTACTTTTACTTTTCTGATTCTCTCCCCGATGCCACCAGGAGTGAGCGGCTGTGTGGGGCTTAGCTGCTGGCTGGGGTTAAACCATGACACAGTGGCACCCCTTCTCCTGTCCCAGCAGACGGCTTGGTCACTACCTGCCACCGTGGGCATCTGGGTCACTTACAGCTTCTCCACACTTTAGTCAACTGAGCTGAGATTTTCTAAATCAGGTGTACGTGTCACGACAGAAGTATTTTAGAGAACTTCACACAGGACAATACAGCCTCTTCTGAGTAGAAGAAAAGGGGAAAATAGGTTTCTTAATTCAAAACAAAATGCTTTCTTCTTTGAAAAGCTCCAGCATTTCCACTTTTATGTTTGGATCATATTATTCTGTGGGGAGAAGGGCTGCAGGGTCACATGGGCAACAACTAAAGAAAGAAAAGTGGAAATTTCTTAGTACTGGCTGTGCCTTTCTATATGCTCCACGGACATCAACGAAATGAAGCAACACTAAGCAGTACTCGGGCATCTCAGCTACTTCAGCAGCCCCATAGACGAAGCGTTGCAGGTGCTGCTGACACTATCAAAATCTTTAACATTAAAAGCAACCTCTCCTATCTCAACTTGACCATGCTACACCAGGGTAGAAACATATACACACTATGTGCAGATGTTGACACACAGCTTGAAGAGTATGTCTGAACACAAGCTCCATTCAGATATAAAAGTGTGGGTGGTCATTTCAGTTTCCCATGGCAACAATTAGTTATGGAGCCACATCAGCACAAGTCCTTGCCTGTTGGAAGAAGAGCACAGTTTCTGCAAGTATGCAGATTTATGCAGAAAACAAATATGTGCTGGAGGAAACTTTAGTGTTTAGTTCTCTCTTGCTGGTGGTGTTCCCCACCTCCTGACAAGCACACAGACACCTTCTCCTGCCTTGGCAGTGGAGGCACCCTGCCAGCTTCGTGAGTGCTGGAAGAAGAGATGTATTTTTCTGTTGTTTTGCTCTGCACAATAAATGTAATGCTGTTGACAAAGGATATTGCACAACCTCAGCAATTTCATCATCATAATATCTGATCGACTCAAACCGATTAAGAAGTTTACCCTTAAAGTGCCTTCTCACTTTACAGCTGGGGAGCTGGCACACAGAAATTAATCAATTTTCCAAGGACACAGAGGAATTTCTGTGGCACAGCCAGATGCTGAAAGCTTGTTTCAGACTAATGTTTGACTATTATATTGAGACTAACTATTACTCTCCCTGAAGTCACGGGGATTTTGCCTACGTTAAGACAAGTAAGTGGCTCTGGAAGCTCACCCGTTCCTGTCAACATGCCTCAGCCTCATCTGAAGGGCTCAGATTATTGCCACCACTTTGCCTTTCTGCTGAGAACCATTATGGGTACGGCTGCTAGAGACAACTCAGGTAATGGGGGCGTGTTTCCTCCAGGAAAAATGAAAATGGTAATTTCACACCAATCGTGTGGGAACCACCTGCTAATAAAAAAAAAAAAATACCCAAACCAGGCTTAATCAGTAAAAGAAATCTCACTCACATCTTAGCACTGAAATAAACACTTGAGAACTTAGGACAGCCTAAGTGCTCTGCACAGCAGCTCTCCTGACCTGTCCCATACATTGGGCTGCAAGGATTTGAGTATGCCAGCTCTGTTTCTTCTATGGATGCGTCCACCCTGTAGCCACCCCAAATATGAAGCAATTTTTATTCCTTATCTATGACCTAAGCCTTGCTCTGATTTAAAGGAAAGAGGGTTTCTTCTTACGCATTTTTGTAAAAGTCACATGTCTTTCTAACATGTTGCAGTTAGAAGCTGTGGTGCATTATGTTACCAACCAGGAAATGCTGTGGGACTTCCCCACCTATGTAAGAAGTCAGGGCAGCTTACCTCTAGTAAAGCAGAGATATGATGGATTCAGGGCTTTTCTAAAAGTAATTTGTTAGAAGACTATAGCAGCTTTTCGTAAACTGCAATTGAATGCATGACAGGCAAGCAGAACAACAGAGGACCATTTCTCCCCAGGAGTCCTATCAATGTAAGCTGTATATTTTTTTCACTGGTCTCCACTTCTGTTCTTAAAGAGGGTTAAGAGCCACATACTAAGTCTAATATTCTATTTCCTTTAAGGATAGCTATGACTTTGGGAAGAATAATGCTGTTTCTAGAAAGTCAGTGCGTATATATAGGTATCTTGGGATTACTGGAGATCTTAATTGTATTTCACACATCTCTGCAAATTGCTGAGATGTAAAACCCATGAAGTGCAAAGCACTGTCATGGTCATAACTCATGTTTCTTAAGGGATTTCAAGGGGATATAATGAAATTAAATAGCAAGACTTTAACTGTTGACAATTCTCTAAACAAGAAGAAAACAGAGCCTCATTCTCTTAAGAAAAATTGCACTTTTGGCTTAACAAATTGGAAGAAAAAAACATGTTGAATTCCAGTGGTAACAAGATCTCATAACTGAAAAACAGCATCTAACAATAATTTACAATCAGGTCTTCTGTTATAAAGTTGACAACAGAGACCAAACGCTAACTCCGATACATGTAATCCTTGCACAGTCTTTCCTGTAACTAGAACTGCTACTTAAATCTATTTGCTAGATAAACTGGTGTAGCAGAATACTAAGCCTGCTGTACTGGTGGGATAAGATAACATGTCAGACTGGGAGCTCTGCAAGGAGAACGTAGTTATTTTGAGATGGTCAGCAATTCTGGAAAGAAGCCTTCACCTCCTGCAGAACACCAACTGGAAGCTGTCACTCACTTATCTCAACAAAACATTCACAAGGTTGCATCACATGCAAACGTGCCAGATTCTGTAACGCATGTTCCTCCTGGTAAAAAACAAATATTTCTTGACTTGGGGAGGAAAGAAAGGGCAACCCAGAGAAAAATCTACTTCAAACAATGAGCAATGTTCATGACCTTGGAAAAATAGACAATAACAGCTGGATATTTTGGGCAACCACATTAAATTCTGCTGGTTTTGCTTTGCTACCTCTCTTAACATGAAGTCTCAGTCAGGAGGGTTCTGCAGTACTATTGCAAGTATTTTTGTAGACAAGGATGTAACTCTGCTTAACTGGTGTGGCCAGGAATGGGAGGTTAAACAGTCTCAGCTGTGACAGCTGGATAACCTGAAGAGCTCCCAGTGCATCCTTTCAAGAGCAAAGTCTTGCCTTCTACCTCTGTAACGTATGGCATAATCCAGCCAGGACTTTAGTTCTGAAAGGCCCTAGGTGCATCAAAAGGCATGTGCCAAGAGTAAGAGGAGATACCTTGGGTTTTTCTGATTAACTTCTACAGCTTCCTATTGTGCAAATGCTATGGAGCCAGAAAGGAAAGATAATAAGTTATTATCTCCCATTCATTTCATTACTTGTGGAGCTGCCCTAGATGCAAGTGTTTTTCCTGTGAAGTGGCTTGATAGATCTTCACAGTACAAAAAGCTGAGCTCTGGAGCCAAGTGGAGGCATCCTCGGATAACAGAGCAATTTCTGACTGAAAGAGACGAGGCAGTTACATTCAAAGCTAACTAAACTTGTTAGCAAGACCGAACATCATCTACAAATCCACTGAAGAATAAACTGGAGAATGAAACAGTTCACTAGAAAATAAATTATGTTGTTTATGTACACACACCAGTATTTTTCCACATTGTTCACCAGTGTTTTATACCTTCTTTTCAATAAACCACTCATATTTCCTTTGCCCCATGAAATAAATGGACTTAATTAAGCGGTGGAGAATAATCAGACCAGTCACTTACACCTCCAAACACCTCACTGGGATGAACCCCAAATATCAACACATATCCTATGACAGAAAACACTTCTGCGTTACACTCCACCCTCAACCATTTCTGGTGTAGAAGCCCTCTAAAATAGACACTAAGAACTTAAAAAGGCATTTCTTATCCTTGCCAAACCATGAACCACTAATAATTTCCATTCCTTTAATGATTACTTTTAACTTCGAGAAAAACACTTCACTGCAAGCAAAGATCGACCCGGGATATATACAAGTGGATTAAAACAGATGGTTTGAATTAAATCCTATACAACAATAACTATAGTTGACATCAGCATTTTCACTGAAGTAATTATATGGAGTACTAACTATTTGATCATTAACAGCAAATAATAAATAGACCATGTTAACATTTATAGTTATTACCTACATTTGCTTCCCTAACACTTGCAATTTCCTGTTCAAAGACAAATTATCACATTATTCTTTGTTTTGTGCTTCAGTGAAGAGACAGAACACAAATTCAAAGGATACAATGACATTATTTTACTTTGTACATGTTCTTGTTTAAGATTTAATATTTATTAAATGTTAACAGCTTTTCCTGTTTTACAGTAGGCATGGGTGGCAAACATTAAGTTCCTTTTAAAAGAAACATGATGCATGTGGTGTTTGCCAGCCAGGCATGTTAACTGTTCTGGTTATTTTGTCTTCACAAAGTAAAAAACAGGGTATTCTAGCAGATAGGAATTCAAGAGTAAACTCTTGATCCAAGTGAGTTTTCAAATTTGCTTCTAAAGTTTCTGTGTCAGCCCTAAAGCCAAGACTAGACATTGCTAGGGGAATAATAAACAAACAAAATCCCAAACCAAATACAGAATAAACATATTTCCTTTCAGCATGTTTCTCTGAATATGTTCTGGGTAACAGTTAGGGATAGCCCACAAAAGACACACTTCTCGGTCTGGGTGGATCTTTCATGTTTCCCCAGCCAGACCACACTCCATCACTCCAGCAGTGCAGTGCTGAGTGTTTGCATGCATGGATGTGGGGCTTCAGCAGCCCCTGGAGGGCTCCTGCCCACTCACATCCTTCTCTTTCACTCCCTTGGCACCATTCAGGACTGCACTGTTCCATCTGTCATGGAGCTTTCCAAGCAGAAGAGATCTTGTCGACTTAATTTCTGCTTGTACAATCTGTAGAAGGGAAATATCCTTGGGTCTTTCTGCTGTGGGAGCTGATCATTTGTTCCTTTGTTTCTCCTTCTGATTAATTTTTAATCCATGGAAATCCTTGCATTTTATCCCCTGGCATTTTTTAAGGAACCTTCGCTAAGGTGTTGTATCAAAGGCTCTCTGAAAATCCACATTGTAGGGACTGCACAACCATTTCCTGTGTGCGTGGCAAAATCTTTTTTTGAGTCAGGAGCTACAGGTGACAGACACTAAGTGTCTTCTGAAAGAAACATGACTTACACAGACTCCCAAATATATCATATTTATCGATGCATTTACCAATATATGCCTTTTTCAAGTTTCTTCCAACTTACCTTGCCAAGAGGACAAACTTTCTGATGTGCAATTTCCTTGAGTCCTTTTTAAAAATTGGTGTCAGGTTTGCTACATCCCACTTCGTTGGTGCCAAGGCTGATACAAGTGATAAATTCCCAGCTATACAATTCTTAACAGTTTCCTGTTGCGGTCTTTGAAACTCGCAGGAAAATCTCCTTGACCAACTTAATGACAATGAAACACGGGACTAAATGGACATTATGCATGGCTCTTTAGGTAATATACTAACTCTATCAGCCTACCTTACTGCTATTCTACACCCCTTAGCATGGATTTACCTACTTTGTAAAAGATTTTTAATTATCTGTAAAAAAAATAATCCTGTACTTCAGGGAAAAGAAAGTCTTCACTGCATTATTCAAGAAGAATTCAAAATCCCTAGCAGGGGGACAGTTTTCCAGAAGTTATGCAGAAAACTAACCATTGCTGTTACTACTTAATTTTACAGCATGCTTCTCCAACGGGTGGGAAGAGAAAGCAAAGTAGAGAAATCTCTGTCTTGTTAAGTACCAGGAATTCTTCCAGATTCAGCAGCTAGAGAGTCCTTACTCTGTAAGGAGTAAGAGTCCTTACTCTGTCTGTAGCTCTGCCTCTCACCTATAGCAGCACTCCTAGGCTATTCTTCTTCCACAGTTCATTCGGAACACCTCCCCAGTAGCAGAGAAGGGAAATCGCCTAGGCCGCGTATTTTATTCCCCAAAGGGAACCTTGCCAGAGCCTTGTTGTGGAGGGCCACGCAGTTGCCAAGCTCCCCAGCTTTTCCCATTCCCTTTTCCATCATCCTCAGAATTAGATAATCACCTGGGTAGCAGTACTCTGCTGGAATGTAACAGGGAAGACGGGGGGAGCAGCCAAGGTTGGAAACAAGCAACTGGGAGGCTCTCTGGAGCCCAACAGACCAGGAATTCTGCAAGGCTGGACCCAGCTATCCTCCAGATGGTGGCTCCAGTTCCTGAAGTACCCAACTGAGCTGCAACCCTAAGAATCATCTGGTTCTTCTGAGCACAAAGCTTTCAGAATTGCTCTGTGTGATTCAAGAATGGCATCTTGTGAACTCCTACTCTAAAATGTTTCTCTTTCTTTTCTGATCCCTTGGAAGAGCTTAAGAGAACACTCAGGTGTGCCCAAATATTGCTGAGGTGCACACAGTGCTCCCTCATTTATACTGGTAGGAATCAGGTCTGTTCCATGACGGCTCTCCAATTCCCAGTCACACTTTTATTCTGTTCCCAGTCTGATCCTGGCTCTCACTTTTGAAGAGCACAGCATGGAAAGAAAAGGTGCAATGTTGCAGACAGCCTCTTGGTTCTAAAAATCTCTTGTATTTTAAATCGGGCAGTGCAAGTTACTGCACAATAACTGCATCAGTGTTTAAGCTAATGAAAAGAATGTTACCCCTTCCCATGGTCACTTTTGTATGCTATGAACGTTCAGTAACAAGGGTTTCTTTTTCTTTTTCCTGTTACAGATGGGTGGTATTGAAAGCAATTTGCTCTGTGCGTGCTCCACGGCATAGAATGCTTCATTATACCTCATGCATATATGCTTTTATAATATGGATTAGTGTTTGTTTGCTTGAGCTAGTTTACTTCCCCTGATGCACAGTTGGTTTATTAACTGAGTTCATTTGGCTAGTGCAGTACAAACTGTTTAAATAATTCACATGAAATATAAAACTACATTTAAAATATGAAAATAGGAGTTAAAGTAACAACTGTAACTAGGAATTTTCTCACTTGTTAGCTTCTTAGATAACGGTAACAAACTGCTGTGCACGTTTTTGCATCATCTCCATCATCTGATCTTCCTCTTTAAACACATGGACTTAATTGCATGTGTGGGCAAAAGTTCCCATGTTTCAAACCAGCCTCACTGCTGCTCCTCCAAAAGCAAGCCACAAGTGGCCACCGTCACACAGCAGTTTTGGGTGCAGCTCAGCCCTGGTAAAGGAGGAACAATTCTGGTTCACAGGAGGAGCAGCATGTGTATCAGTGGCTCAGCTGCAGTCTATAGGTCTGCTAGGGAGAGCAAAGACGTATGCTGGGACTACAATCTTTGCAGCTAAGAGGCAGAAAGACTGACTTCTTCTGACTACACCTGGCACTAACTACAGAGGTGTGGCTAATTCTTGCAAATGACCTCAAAACCCAGCAATCAGAGCACAGCAAGTTGGCAAGTTTGTCTTCAAACGAGAAGAAAATGTGATGGCAACTAAAGAGCAATGAAGGAAATGCACACAACAGCAGGAATGTTAAAGATAACAGAGATAACTGGATGGGATAACTATGGCACGTACGTTATTTTGCAGGGTGTCTGACTGAAGCTGATTGTTCATTAAGTGTTTTTGGCAGGCTTGTGGGTGACGATATCCAAAGTCTTGAAAGTGTTCAGTAAATGCTGGAGTCACAGATGTGGTTTGGAGGAAAGTACAAGGGTGTCAAGTCTCTGGCAACCCAGGTTAGCCTTTGAACCATTTGATCTACTCAGTTACAAGACTAAATATGGATTTTTAGGGGCATAATTTAAGGCTACTATACCTGAAAATTTCATTACTATGTTTTTGTTTTCTGTGTTTTCTTACAAAATACAGGCCTGTCTACAATTCATTTCCAGCATGTGTCTTCCACTCTTAGAAATCCCCAATCCCTTCCTGTTAAAATACCATGTATACTCCTAACACAGAAGACACAAGGTGAAATCCTTTCTTCTCCATGTGAGAGCATAGATACTGTCACACTGGCCCAGAAAAATGGCTTATCTGAAATATATACTACTGGCGAGGAAGCAAGAGTGGTAAAAGTAACTCAGAAGTGCACAGACTCAAGGCCTTCCCTTGGATTTTTCTGCTAGCTATCAAAGCCATGCCTAATTGCTATGGAAAGTGATGATGATGAAAAAACTACTTTGCTCTCTGCCAAAATGAATCTTCCCTCCAGCAGAAATGGCTTAGCCAGATCAGAGGGGTATAACTTACGCTTCCCTGTGCCAAGCTTTTTGATGCTGGCTCCTGGAACAGCTCTATAGCAATTTCTTCTGATAACAGAACATATTTCTTGCTCAGAAACACTTAAACTTCTGGAAATAAGGCAACTATTCTAAAGGCTTTGTCTGCAGGTAAAAGTTTTAAATCCGCATTCTTGACAGTTCTGCCCCTGTCCACATAAATCAGGATGCACTGAGCTGATCACAGTTTTAAGCTTTTCAGATTTTACTGCCAGCTCTGCTTTGGCTTGTGTTCCGTCCTTAGACAGCTGCATGTAATTGCGAAAGTAGGTAACACAGAGAAAGGCTGTAGCAAAGATGCACCAATTAGAAGAATTAAGAAGAGAAAATGACCACAATGAACAAATGACTACCAGCTATATTACGGCATTAGTATTTACCAAGAGGAGGCAAGAGAGTTTGCACCTTAAGCTAAGGAAGATTCTGCCCTTTCTCATTATCTCTTGTCACTTCCTAATAAGATTAGGATTGTTATACACACAAATACGTCTAGTCTTCCTGATCATCAAAAAAGTCGTTAAAAATAAAAGAATACCCTTCATGTGTGAGAAATGGCTTGTCACTACACTGACTACAATCTATAAAATTTGAGTTTGCCTAAATCATGAAATGTGTTTTCAGCCAAGACCCCACACAGCTATAGATCTTTTTTCTGAATATTTCAAGCCAAGCAACAAAGTCCCTGGTACCTCCTGACTCCATGAACAGATGGACAAATTTCCCTTTCTCAGCAGAAAATATGCTGCAATTCAAAGGCACCTTCCTGCTTAGACTAAGAATTCCTCCATGTGTCCCAAAAGTCAAATCCATGCTTTTAGGCAACACCTGTCTGCTACTTAACTTCATGGTGATAGCAAGAACCCAACTGCTATCCTGTCAATTCAGTAAGAAAAACCCCTTACCTTGGCTGTAGCAGAAGACCTACAGCATGTGGCTGAGCAGCTATGACACTACCCAGAAGAAAGCATGCAGAATTACGCATATCCAAACAAGGCAGCTATGAGGGTGAGGGTCAGTTCAAAATGAAGACACCTATATTTTGCTCTCTTTATGCAAGGTTGGGCAAAATCCAGTTGCCTAAACATCCGTAGCTATCTCAGACTGCCTAGGATATTCTGTCTGCCTCCCAGCCTCTGCTTCAAAAGGCACAGATGTCCTATCTACAAGTCTCATGCAGATTTTCTCAGTACCTAGAGGATATCCATATGATTCATGCAGGGATGAATCTCATCCTTAGGTGTCCAAGCTCCCAATAGTCAATGGAGAGCTAGTCAGTACAGTCCCTCGAACAAAGAACAGCTGATTGAGTTGATTTAATTGCCTGAAAACAGATGTTCAGCTACATATGAGATGCCTGGCCTTAAGCTTTTTATAGAGCTCTTTAAGCTTCTGGCTGTTCCAGAATGATGCAGATGTCCTGCGGGTCCTGTGTCATCGCTGTGAGTCCCATGCAGATGTCTTGGGTGCCCAGGGGTGTCTTTAATGACACTAAAGCCCTGTGCATGGTATATAGATGCAATCTCCAGCTCTAGAATTGGGAGCTTTCATATCCAGTGCATACCTATACTTAGATGGTTTAATCTGGGTGTGTAATGCACACAAAGCAGTAAGTGACCAGACACCAGCATAACAAAAGGACATTCTGATGAAAGTAAAAATTAGATTTGATATATCTCAGAAGGGAAAATAATTAATCCTACTTCTTATATAAAAGTGAGGAAAATAGAGCATTTGAGCGTAACAGCTTCATACAATAATTAAAAAAAGTTGTGATGGAAAAACATAAATACATTTCTAAAACCAGATTAGATAAAATGAACAATAAATTCAGGCTTGTAGCTCTTAAAATTATCATTGTACAAAAACAGTTCACTCAAAAATATTTTTATTGTGCTATCATTAAATATGAATGCCTCTCTAAACCTTCTTCAGAGGATGAATTAGCATAGCTGTAATAGTCTGGAACAAACTTTGATCTAGTATATAAAATGATAGAAGACATTTCCCACTTCTTTTCACTGGGAAGAAATTAGTTTTGGAACTGCTTGAGCTTATGTATTGTTTTATTAACTGGGACAAATTCCCAGTTTATTCCTCTATGTCCTTATGTGACCTACAGTCATCAGTTGTAGAGAAGGAATAAGCAGACTAAACGTATTCTGCTTCTTAAACATTTTGCAGTCTGTGTCTGGAGCAATTCCTCTCAACCACTTCTGATGTCAGCAGGTATAGTAAACCAAAATACCTAGGTGTATGCTGGATATGTATTTGAAACACCACAGTTACATTAATGTAATTATCTCAAACACAAATTGTGTGTGTGTACATGAATATAAGCTCTTATATTTTTTCTTGAATGACAATCAATTTTGCACAGATGTAGGTGATCTACTCATGAAGCAGTACTCCTTCTTGTTTATGTACCTAATTAACTAAATTAAAGTAAAATTTCAAAATCACACAATTCCCCATCTTTAAAGCAACCTAAACTCTTAGAAGTGTAAGTTCTGTTGACTTAACAAAAATTTCTTCATTAACTGTGAAAATGGGCCTTACATTTTCTAATCCCAAGGGCACAAAACCCATTTACCTGTGGTAATTACACACCTATTAGAAATTACACTACTGTTATTGTGGCATTTACACTTTCTTTCTACCACTGCCTCTGTTCTGCCCTTACTGTCATACCGCAGGCACCTCGAGGATACAGACAGTGTGTGGGTTAGTGTCCCCTGGTAGGAGGCTGCACATCCCAGACCTGCTCAGCTCTGAATTACACTTGAAGACCTGGTGCAGCAGGCATGCTTGGTCACATTTAGCATTGCCATCTCAGAGATGGTGTGAACCCTGTCACTTCGCACCAGCCACAGCCTCAGTTTAAGGTGCCAGCAAGCCAAGCTCTTTGCAAAAGGAGAGCACAAACCCAAGCTAAATCAATGGAAAGCCTCCAGTGGAACTTGGCACCAGCCTGGAGACAGCAAATAAGTGACTAAATGTCCAGTACCTGGTCTCAAATGCTGTGCAGTTGCCTGGCCAGCTGCTGGCCTCGCACCCTCTCTCCCTCCAGGAGGAAACACATCTGGGATTTCACCCTGTGCCAAGGGTGGAGCTGGCTCCACGGCACGGAGCCAGCTCAATGCACAGGCTCTTGTAAGGCTGAACGTAAGCTTGACTTACTTTCAAGACATAAAAGCCTTCCATGTACAAGTCAATATTACACTGTCTCAGTAATGTGCTTTCGTGCAAGATTAGCAAGTATGTGTAATTTTTTAATGTGCTGCCAGGAGAAATACAATTACTGAAGTGGATTTTTTTACGGAACTGTGACACTATAGATTCAGTCCCTTGGGCAATGTGTAACATATGGTACAGGTATGGAGCACATCTAAGTGAGTTTATAGGAATGCCTCAGCAAGACTGTGCTGGGCAGAGCTCTGTAAGATTGTCAGGATTCATCACCTGAGTGGGGTTGGATGCTCATGAGAACTTTTGCAGGTACAAGCACATTCACATGGGGGGAAAAAAGAACAAAACAGCTAATAAACAGATCTCCTCTAATACTCTGTCCTAAATCATGCAAGAATGGCAAATGGATGTTCTCTCATGCTGTTATCTCACATATTCCTGTTCAGCTTACACTTTCTTGTCTGACTCTCTCAGCTTGAGCATTTTCCCTACTCAGAATAAATACAATACAGCATCAGAAGCAGTTTAGTGGTTAGAAATTTATTCTCGGGACAACACAGCTCTGTTCCCTTCATACACAATTCTTTAATAATGCAGCAAATCAGGACAAACATATTTAGTATTGTGTCTTGGATTTAAGCACAGGAACACAATTAAAATGTTCTTCATTTTTTGATTCTGAAGGTAAACTCACGGAAGTTACTATTTTATCAGTACAGACAAAGTCACACAAAGGTGATGTTGTGGTTAAGTTTTACTTATAACAGCTTTTTACTAAAGTTAGGACATCTGGACTACACCTCATCTGCCAAGGATCAAAAAATCTTCATATGCTCTTAAACGTCAAAAGAAAAATCAATTGGTCCAGTAGACTACATCTGGGCAGGGATTATTTTTGTCTATTGAATGAATGTACTGTAAAATGCAGACACTGAGGGGGGAAGGATCAAGTCAGGACACATTCATTTTTGTTCTAACCATTCTGTACGAGGCAATGAATAGAAGCTGGTACATGTATCATATTTCACTGTGAAATACTGACTTTCCACATTTCAGCAGAACCAAGGAGGAATTTGCAAATTTTATTTCAGTTCATAGGTCTAACTAAAGAGATTGGTACACAAAGGGGGAAGAATGAGTATACAGCTTTATTTTGCAAATTCCTGTCAGAAAATTCCTCTTCTTTTAACCAAATCAGAAGACAGAGAAGGAGTCAAAACACATTAAATAAAGGCCTTACATTGTTTCAGCCCAATTCTAATATGAAAATAAACACTTCACTGCCCCACACCTCCTTACACACTTCTTAACTAGGCACACTCATTTCCCATGGGACATGTAAGTTGCAGAATGAAAGGATCACTGGAAGCAGGAAATGAAAGGAAGGAACAAAAGTGAAAACTTCATTCATTCATTGCCTTCAATGGTCAGATACACTAGGAACTCAAACCAAATTTGGTAAATGTTAAAGAAAAAGCCTTAAGTAGCAAGGGAGAAGAGAATCTTATAGATTCTCTTCCTGGTAACACAGAAGACAAGTGTCTGAGCCACACACATAGAAGTAAATAAACAGAAACTTGTGTTTTCCCTATCCAAACCCCTTTTTTAATGAAAAAAAAAAAAAACAACTTTATGGAAGAATTCTCTGAAAACGGATCATTTGAGTTCTAATTGTATCTTATTTCAGCTTAATGTCTCCATTAACAAAAAAGTAATACTCCTTATATCTCTCCAGTGCTTCTGCAAATATGGATATCTAGAAATTTTAAATATGCAACTTGAAGAAAATACAGAACTGTATCAGGGCGAAAGAGGAAGATTATACCTTTAAAGTGTAGGACAGTTATGACTACAGGTAACTATGCCACAGCCCTGTGGTTTAGTACCATATTCTAAAACTAACACTAGAAAGGCTAATGAAACATGGCTTGTGACTTTAGAAGTATTTAATTTGCATTCAGTAACACTGAAGTATGGATCTAAAGAAAAAAAAAGAAATTGAGAGATATCAGAAATTTTCATTAAAAAATGTATCAGTTTATTTACAGTTTGTTGTGGAAGCTGTTTCCACCTGACTTTTTCCAATATTACTCGTCAAACTGCCCTCTCCGACTTTCTCTGCTAACACTGATTTTGGCTAGGAGGTCAGCAGGGGCACGTGCTTAAGGAGCCACCCTTCTGCAGCTGCTCTGTAGCTCTGGGAGAAGTGGCGACACGTTTGCATAAAATTAGTAATTATGGAAAATTGTTACTGCTCTCTCCAAAGGTCAGAACAAGACAGACCAGACCAGGTTAAGTTGCATTTGTTTACAGGAGCAGATCATAATCAGCGTAGGCAGATCAGTCTGACACAATGTAAAAGTCCCACTGGAGTTAATGGGAATTTTTTGTTCTAACTGAGTAAAAGACTAGTCCCAGAGGACCCACCAGAGTCAGGACAGGCCTCCGGGTGATACTGAAATGGTTCTAAATCATTGCTGGTTGCAACAACAAAAAGCATCAGAGAAAGCTCAGCTGGACCAAGTACTTTCCAGCCTGGCATTTAATTCAGAAGATGGAAGAATTGAGGTGAATAAGGATGGGAAGAAGAACAACTGTGGAAAGCCAGAGGTACATTCAGTGGTTGTGAATCCTGGGCAGATCTGTTGAATCATGAACACCACAGGATATGCATTCAGAGCTGCTTCTTGCTAAAAAGGCTTCTGCTGGCTACCCACAGCCAGCTGGCTGGTTGAGGGTACATGTTCTTTTCAAATCCCTTTTATAACTTCTACTCAAGAATTTCTAAGTGTATTTCTTATGAAACTTGTTCATATTGGCCTCAGACCCAAAGCGTACAGTCTTAAAATGCTTCCTCTGTACTTCCAAATAGTTCTATGCTTAACATATGAATATACTAAAAAGACTTGTTAAAGAAAAAACCCACCAGTTTCTATAAAAAAGATTAACCCCATACAATTCTTTCATAACTTCAGTACCTGAGCAAAGAAAATCCAGATATCTAACACCAACATTGATCCAGCCTGTTTACACGTCATACATCTAACGCTGACTATGAAATGCTGCAACACGTTGTCTCAATCTCATCCACTATCTTTACAACAAGATTAACTGATGTATTTTTCACTTTTCACATTATGTACCCAGCTTAATGCAGTCAAGGAACTTGCATAGACATGACACATATAAAATAAAAATACTCTTTATATAAAGCTATAAATATATGTACACACACAAAGGCACAGAGAGGTATCATAAAACTTACCATCACTTGCAGAAAATGAGTCATTTGCACAGACCAGTGCCAAAGTAAACAGAAGATTCCAAAGATCCATACCTCTGATTCTGTAATAACAAAAGAAAATAAGACAGTTTCTTTATAAACTAATATTACTAATATGACAAGACATTTAAATGATTATCTAGTTTTATTGAATTTCTGATTGGATTTAAACCAGAAGTGTATTTAGTTTACGGTTTATTGCCTCGCAAAGTCATACATCATCTTGCAGTCTAGGATAGAGAGTAAATACTATTTTTACAGGAGAACTAGCTTACGGGTTTCTTGTTCATTTAATACAGAGGGGGGAAAAATCAAGTATTGTCAATCTCTAGAGTGCTTCTAGGGAGTAGCCACACTCCCCCCACAGCAGCCTTTGGGGGATGGATCCCAATGACGAGCATAGGTTAAATGTGAAAGTAGGAAAAGAACAGTATCTCTTTTAGGGAACAACGATATGATGATCCCCTTTCCAGCTCATGCTCCTCTGAAGCTGCATTCATCTTTGCATGCCACGTATAACCTTCCTGGGTCTAGGACTACATGCAGTAAAGCTGAGAGCAGTGATGACATTTAATAAGGCAGCTCCCACACCACAAAGCCAAATGGCAAAGAAACACCATCTTAGTACCTATGGCCACGGCCCGCAGCAGGCAGCACACCAGGAGTGGAGAGACCATCAGTAGCTGTGGGGCTGCAAGAATGAGAGTAACCCCAGCTGCTGTGCTGCTCTTCGCAGCTGCCATGGAGGCTGTCCTACGCTGGAAACTTCCACCTGCATCATTTCTGAGAAGGCACCTTCTGATGGACCCAAGCACATCCACAGAAGACTTTACAACCTCCAAGCATACAAATTTTTACAACCCAAGCATAACCCCACAAGCCTTTACAACCTCCCCAGAAAGCACACTCCTCCTTCTCCCTAATTCACCTATACCACACACACATAGCCTACAACCCCATCACACAATCCTGTTTGAGGGACACTACTTTCCTCCTGCCGTTATCACCAGCATCTGATAACAACGGGGAAAGGCAGAAGCTGGGATATGCTGGACTTGCAGGCAGTGCAGCCTTCTGCACAAAATTGTACCATGCCCCAAAAAGCTCATGAAGTCTCCATATGTAGTAGGGGGAATACATACATACCATGGATTACTACCTGACCATTTACAACCATGTGTCCTGGTTTCAGCTGGGATAGAGTTAATTGTCTTCCTTGTAGCTGGTATAGTGCTATGTTTTGGGTTCATGTTTGAGAAGAATGTTGGTAACACATTGATGTTTTCAGTTGTTGGCAAGTAGTGTTTGTACTAAAAGTCAAGGATTTTTCAGCTTCTCATGCCAGCCAGCAAGAAGGCTGGAGGGGCACAAGAAGCTGGGAGGGGACACAGCCAGGACAGCTGACCCAAACTGGCCAAAGGAATATTCCATACCATGTGACATCATGTCCAGTATATAAACTGGAGGCAGTTGGCGCAGGCGGGGATCACAGCTCAGGAACTAGCTAGGCATTGGTCGCTGAGTGGTGAGCAACTGCATCGTACATCACTTGTATATTCCAATCCTTTTATTTTTATTATTGTTATTATTATCATTATTATTTTCTTCCTGTCTGTCCTATTAAACTGTTCTTACCTCAACCCACAAGTTTTACTTTCTTTTTTTTTCCCCAATTCTCTCGCCCATCCCACTGGGTGGGGGAGGGAGCGAGTGAGCAGCTGCGTGGTGCTTAGCTGCCAGCTGGGGTTAAACCATGGCACCATGCCAGCGGAGCACAGACATTACTGGAGACCTTCAAAACCAAAGGTACAACACCAAAATGAACATGAACGCTGCAACAACAGTCAGGCAGCAGTTTCTTGTTCTGTGGCACAAAACTGCCAAGATACACTGACATCCCAGCTCAGTGAGGCAGCGGGGAGAGAGAGAGAAATAGCTCCACTTTCACATTTGACTGTAAATTGGTATGACAAACCTTGATTCTACACTGGAGTGTTTTCAATCAGACATTTTCTTTCTTCATCTAATAGGAGATTAAATCACAAGTGTCCAAACAAGCAAGCCCACTAATGAGTAACAATTTCTAAGTGGGTGTTACCGATTAACAACCAATGCTGTCAAATCTGGGTATCAAAAACTAGTCAGTCTCCCAGTAGAGTTAGCAAAGTCTGAATTTAGTCAGAAACTATAAAACACAAGCACACCGAGTATGTAAAACTATGGTAACACTGAATTTAAAAGACAATTCCCTCCTTAATTTTCTTACCCTACAAGAACAGATTGAATCACACCACAGAAAAAAACCAAAACTATTACCAACTCCAGATTTCTCATTCACACTGTTTAGTGCAAAACTTGAAAATCAGAAGGTTTTTTTCACAACCTGATTAACACAACTGCTCAATAACTCTCAAGTTTCAGGCTCTGTACAGGCGGCATTTATTCCAACTGTTCTAGGCTAGCAGAGTCTAACCCAGACCTGCAAAGGCAAGCCAGGAGATGCTCCCCACGGCACCCACACCACCGCAGGGATGCCCAGCTGCACCACCCAGGCACCCCGCAGCCAGTCCCAGCGGGCACAGGTCAGCTGCACAGAGAGAAGAGCTGGGGGAGGTCTGGGGACCTGCCAGGTGCCGGGCAGGACTTTCCCCTGGCCAAGCAGATATGGGTCTCTCCAAAGGTGACTCTCCCATTCTCACGTGGACAGGGAGGAAACAAGGGGTACGGTGAGGCTGGTGGCACATTTAGTGAGGATTTGGGGCAGTGCGAGAGTGAGGCAGCCTGGGGAGCAGGACCAGGAGCAGCGAAGGCTGCAGCTGCTGGAGTGCACAGGGCTGGGAAAAAGTTCATAAAACAAATCACAGGCCAACAATCCTCCTACCCTCAGAAAGGAGCTACACTGGCACAGCACGAGGTTCATCTGAGATCAGCTACGTTTTCAGCTAGCTCAATTGTTCCCTTGCTCCATCTGTACTCTTGTTTAAAGGATTCTTATTGTCTTTTATTAATAAATCTTCTACAGAAATGCTTCTCTGTATTTGCCAATTCCTCTCCTCTTACATGATTTCTACCCCGTCGAACAGCCCCTCCGCCTCCCCTTCAGCCCTTCCACTCTCTCCCTAAATTTTTGTTTTCTCTTTCACAGGCCTGAGCACAATGTCACTTTATTTACAGTCCTCCTGCCCTCTCCCTGTTGCAAAACCCAGGCATCCCATGCTGCCTCTATATTCACAATTCCCTGCTCTCCTGTGTCCACCAGTCTCTGCTGATCTTCCTACCACTTTTCTCAAGCTTTCCTACTTCTTGCCTAATAGCCACAAGAAAAGCCCAAACCTTCACAGGAGTTCTGTGAGAACAAATGTCATCAACAGAGGCCATCATTCAGAGCACATCTGTGGACACCGTTTCGTTTTTCATAACAGCACCAAATGACTCCGTGGTGGGACCAGGATCAGCCCCCATGTGCAGCTGTCACAGCATGGCTACCTCCTCCATCCCTGCGCTGTGACCAGCAGCCATCTCAGCTTCCTCCCAGGAAGAGTGGTTTGACAGCCAGAGCACCAGCCCAGGAGCCTGGAAATACATCCCAGAGGTCAACAATCACATTGAACTTCAATAAGGTCACGCTGCTGCAGATGAAAACAATCCCATTCCAGCACTGCTTGTCTTCTTGCACTGGCAGACTTGTTTACATACCTGCATGCAGCGCACTCTGTCAGGAAATTGTTCCAGCTAAATTAATCCATAAGCATTTATCATAACAAATCCGCTTGCTTACTGGGTTTATCAGGACTCCACAAAGACACACCCTGGGAACAGAGCTGGGGCAGCACAGGCATGGGAGTGAGCAGTCAAGGCAGAGGGGAGGACACAGCCACCCCTCCAGCAGCAGCTACTACTTGTTTAAGAGCAATTCTATAATGCTGGGGAAAGTCCCTGCTGAGCCACAGACCTTGACTAAATCATCTGGCTCTCTGAAACAGGGCATAGGATTAATTTGTGTTCCTAAACCTTGAAGGTGATCAAAATTGCTGCTTAATCCCTTGCCTTTCTGCTACTAAAATGTGGTATAGAAACAAATGATTCTTCTTCTGTGGATTCTCACAAATGCCACTATCTTAGCAAGGCAAAGCAACAGCATCTCTGCTCTGCCTAAATCCATCCACATGGGATCCTCCATTGAGTTATCCGTCCAGACAAGTTGCATGTGGGAGAAAAATCCAACAGGTGTAGTATGAACATATCCAATGCAGACAGGACTGAGCTTAAAAATGATAACTGCTCTCATCTGAAAACACAGGTGGGCCATGCTCCACTCCTTGTGCAACAGCCTCTGGAAAGGGCAAGTTGTGCGAGCCTCCTTGGAGCTCAAACCCAGAGCCCTTGGGACAGGGCTCATACTCAAGGTCTCTCCCAGGCAAAAGGAGCTCTGCAAAGGGTGTGAGGCACGAGGGACTACGTGACCTCTCTGCATCCAGCACATATACCAAAAGCTCTGCTGGGCTGCAGGTACAACTACCACTTCTAGAGGTATCAGAGGTCAAGGGAGAGCTACACTGCCATGGCTCCGGTCTTGTGGGAGAAAATCTGGTGCAAAGCAGGAGCTGCCCCATCACAATACTGTTTTTGGTGATACAGAATAAAATTCCTGAGAGAAGAGTCCTCTGAATTGCCATCTGCCCCACTGTTAGACAACTACTGCCTTGCAGAAAGTTCTCACAAATCTGTCTTGTAACCACCCGCTGCTGTTCCTCTAAGACACTCTTGCAAGCTCGCTGCCAACAACAGTATTGTTCAGAGGCTGCAGCGTTAATCCAGCAAGAGACGGCTTCTCTGTCAAAACTGACCTTTTACAATCTAGTAACATCTACGTCCCAACACCTACCCCTGTATGCGTATGAAAGACAAATGCCACTAATGAAGTCCCTGTTATTTAACAGAAAAAAAAAATCAGAGTCTGTAATATACACTATTCTAAGGAATAATAGGCTGTAGCTTACCCAACTCCAGCAGTTTTTAAGAATGAAGAGAGCTAAAACCAGAAAAAAGAATTACAGCAGCTGACTGTCCTCAAGCCAGCTGAAACTTGACCACAGGAACATTTGGCTAGAGGTCAGCTCAGGCTAATTGCTTCAGTACAGAAAGGGAGCCAGGAGTTATAAAAAGGATAAAAAAAAAATTCTTGGCCCTTTTCTACAGCGATGTTGGAGTAAGGTCAATCACAAGTGAATTTAAACATGACATCTCTCCAGCGAGATGTGAACATAGCATAAACAAGCGAAATGGGGCTAAGAAAATCCCTGAGAAAAGAAATACTTTAGTCACAGCATACTGAATGGTTTGTATCTACTCTAGTCAGGTAACAATGTTAACACTCAGAGTAAACCATAAGGAGTTTTGCTGTTGTTTGAAGTGAGATCTTTAGGTTTAGATAGCTCCCGAACCTGAAAAGATCTGAAGAAAGGAGAAGGACATTACACTCCATTAAACTGCGCCTATGAAGGGACTTCTGCTTTTGCTATCTCCATTAACCTGCTGTACTCCAGAGTTTTTTCCCCTGTAACCTCCTCCAGTTTAGCACTGCTTGACAAAGCAGCACATGTGCAGCTATTCCAGAACCGAACCACAAAATTATTGAGTGAAGGATTAAACTGAGGAGTTTTTCTGTACATTGTTATGTTTCACCATTCCATCAGATCACAAACAGGCAAGGACACAAGAGCGTGCAATGCAGATGACCACAATGCATCCACCACCAAGTACGAACAAGTGCTGGGAAGGGAATGTAACTCCAGGCTCTCCAGATCTGTCCTGAACCTTGTTTATGCAACTACCAAATACACACATACATACCCTTGCAGAATTTTTCTGGGTAAAAGGCCTTTATTTTTCACAGTGGAGATATTCCTTACAAGCTATCTCACGGCAAGATTAGTGACACCAAGACGAAATTTTCTTTCTGTGCTTGTGTAAAAACATTCACACTGGTTTGGCTGATCATGCATAGCTGAAATCACTTTGCCTGCTTACCCTCATTCCCCTGAATACCAACAACAGAGTCATTCTGCGGATGAAATGAGTTACAGCCCTTCCAATCAACACAATCTAAACCTGCCACAGACCTAAAGACTTCTTCTCTTGCTTGCTGATACTACAGCTTGATTGAGTCATCATCAGCACTTGGATGAATGCCTGTTTTTATAGAACCCTTGTCAGGGTTATATCCTCGGCTGTGTTAAGAAACAGAAATAACAAATTCTCACAGTTGATATGAATTACACACCATTCACCCAGTGTGTGTGGTTACCTGGGGTATGAAAAGAGCAAGGAATAATACCATAGAAGCAGAAATTATGCACTGCAAATTAAAAAAAAGAAAAAAATCTCATAAAGGGCACATTTCAGAAAAAAAACCAACCAAAAACCTAACAAAAGACAGCACCACTGAAAAAGAATGAAGGACTCTGGCATAAAGCTGCATTTATTCTACATGGTTTGATGCAAATTCGAGGATTATTAAAAGGTACATCATTATGACAAACTAAAACTATGGAACAGAGGCAATTTCATATTATTTAGAGCTCTATGTAAGCTCAGCAATTTATAATAGTTTCAAGCATTAAAATTGACAATGCAGTCTATTAAATTAATTGCTCACTTTGGCTTTAGAAAAATTGATTATTTTTTTTCCTAAACAAACTTTCAGTTTTGGAATAGAGACTATATGAAAGCTTCATTTTAACACCAAATTTATTTTTATCTCCATTGTAATAGACACCTTCAATACTTTTACCAGAACTGATTTCTTTTTCCCATGGTGTCCTGGTTTCAGCTGGGATAGAGTTAACTGTCTTCCTAGTAGCTGGTACAGTGCTATGTTTTGAGTTCAGTATGTGAAGAATGTTGATAACACTGATGTTTTCAGTTGTTGCTCAGTAGTGTTTAGACTAAAGTCAAGGATTTTTCAGCTTCTCATGCCCAGCCAGCGAGAAAGCTGGAGGGGCACAAGAAGTTGGGACAGGACACAGCCAGGGCAGCTGACCCAAACTGGCCAACGGTGTATTCCATACCATGTGACGTCCCATCCAGTATAGGAACGGGGAAGTGGGGGGCAGGGATTCGCCGCTCGGGGACTGGCTGGGTGTCGGTCAGCGGGTGGTGAGCAATTGCACTGCGCATCATTTGTACATTCCAATCCTTTCATTATTACTGTTGTCATTTTATTAGTGTTATTATCATTATTAGTTTCTTCTTTTCTGTTCTGTTAAACCGTTCTTATCTCAACCCATGGGTTTTGCTTCTTTTCCCAATTTTCTCCCCCACCCCACTGGGTGGGGGGGAGTGAGTGAGCGGCTGCGTGGTGGTTAGTTGCTGGCTGGGGTTAAACCACGACACATGGATAGATGTGTCAGCTAATTACTCTGATTTAAACTACACTTAAACTAGTAACAGGCCAAATGGTTATCAGTTCTTGAATGTGGTTAAGGAGCTCTTCAGTGAATCCAGAATTTGAACATTGCTCTGGGCTTGTACTGAAAGCTGTTCTAGGTTAATCCAGCTATAGAGTCATACTCCAAGAACTGGGCTACAAAGTCCAAGGATGGCTGTGGCATATGGCACATCAATTCTTTATTTACAGTAAAATCTGTCACGGTTTGACAGCAGTAACCTAGTGGACTAAGTACACAGAGGGAGGATCTTAGCTGTAAGACTAGTTAGTAGATCTTCTCCGTCAGAAGAGGATTCCTAAAAGAGAATTGAAGTTACAGTCTTAAATTTCTATCTACTGCACAGACAGAAAATTTTGAACTTGGAAGAGACTTAATTGCTTGCTTTGCCTTTCAGCCCCCAAAACACATCAAAGCAGCAAAACAGATGCATCTCAGCGGAAAGAAATTGCAACATTTAGCTGCTATCATGCAGTTGTGAATTGCTGAGCTGATACTCAGCTTTACATGTACTTGTATCATTAAGGAAGAGGATCCAGGCCAGTTTATGAGAGTGGTAATTTTTTCAGGCTATAAACACTTTTGTCAACTACAGTGGTAATTTTTCCTAGGCTTTTTTCCTTCTTTTTTTTTTTTTAATTATTATTAATACGTAGATAACAGTCATCCAAAAGACAAAATTCAAAATTCAGCTCTTTGCTATTTGTATAATCAATTGCAAAGAAAAGTGAGAGAATTTCTCTATATGAGCAAAAAGTATATTCCAGTTTGCTTGAAGAAGTATAATGCATCAATTTAATGTCAAACATCATGGCAAGAAAGGAAAATGAAATGTCTGAGTCTGTATCTAGAATCAACACCCTAGTAATCTGTACTAAAAAATGCGGGTTTACTCAAAGAAAAACATTTCACTGAGATAATTATTCACACTTTACATAAAGATGTTAAATTATATTTCCAGTGTTGTAAAACATTTCTGTGCCAGTGTAAAAAAAACCCCAATACTCTAAAACAATGACAGTTCTGCATTGAAATCTTTCCTCTTAGATATCACAAATAAAACACATGAACTCTGAACTGATCAGCTCAAAATGGGATATTCTGCAACGGGTGCTACAAACAACAGAGCTGCTCAGTGCAAGGCCAGCTGGCTGGCTGATGGAGAGCGCATCCGCTTCCACTCATGTCAGGACTCCCTCCTCCGCATTCACTCCCTCATGTTACCAACTATCTGATTAAGAAAGTGAAACTTTGGAGCAGATTCAACTTTTTTATTGAAACAGACTAGTGCATTCACATTTTTCCATTGCTGTTATTGTTATTTTACACAGGACCATGAGGAAATAGATGTTTACAGACAAACTTCACAAGATATCTGCCCTGAGGAGCAGCTGAGAGCCTGAGCCTTCACCCACCACTACCACAGGTATTGCTCAGACTAAAACCCATTTTGTGAGGGCTATTCACAAAAATAAATGCCATACCAAGCTAGATCTCAGGACCTACATTAGACACACAGGACAATGAAAATGAGCAGACTAAAGGGGAGAACATTGCACTGTGGCCAGAGAGTTTTGTAAAACTCTGCTGGGGGCTCTCCTGCTCTAGCACAATACCCAACTCCTCTGAAGCCTGACCAGCAGTCTTGCCTCAGAACCCCTTTTTGTACTGAAATAGGGAGCACAGCTGCTTGCACAAGGAACCTGTCAGCGAGAGTCTCAGCAGCTGGAGCCCTCCCTTTAATCAGCACATCAGTAATCATCCCACTCAACACTGGGCGCTGTGGACTAAACTGCAGTCTTTTTAGTCTCATCCGTGTGACCATGTGTGGAAACTGTTGGTGTACAATGGAAAGAGTATGACTGTTCCTTTTTGTGGCTCTTACACTGAATAACTTTAATATCACAGGGAACTTTACGTCCTGGTTTTGGCTGAGATAGAGTTAATTGTCTTCCTTGTAGCTGGTATAGTGCTTGCTGTGTTTTGGGTTCATGTATGAAAAGAATGTTGGTAACACACTGATGTTTTCAGTTGTTGGCAAGTAGTGTTTGTAATAAGTCAAGGATTTTTCAGCTTCTTGTGCCCTGCCAGCAAGAAGGCTGGAGGGGCACAAGAAGCTGGGAGGGGACACAGCCAGGACAGCTGACCCAAACTGGCCAAAGGAATATTCCATACCATGTGACATCAAGTCCAGTATATAACCTGGGGGGATCACTGCTTGGGAACTAACTGAGCATCGGTCAGCAGGTGGTGAGCAATTGCCTTGTGCATCACTTGTATATTCCAATCCTTTTATTATTATTATTATTGTCATTTTATTATTGTTATTATTATCATTATTAGTTTCTTCCTTTCTGTCCTATCAAACTGTTCTTATCTCAACCCATGAGTTTTACCTTTTTTCCGATTCTCTCCCCCATCCCACTGGCAGCAGGGGGGGGAGCAAGTGAGCAGCTGCGTGGTGCTTAGTTGCCTGCTGGAGTTAAACCATGGCACCATATAAAAAAAAAAAATCTTCTTTTATTTTTTTTTAGCAAGTCATTAACAATGATATCATCTGGTCCTCAAATATGTATGACACTTACTAATCACACTTGAGTCCTGTGTAAGGAACCACATTCACAATAAGCATGATGAGACTGGCTGCTCTTAGATTCTACTACAAAGTACATGGCAGCATTAGAAAAATCACTTCTGCATAGATTATAATTTTCCCAACATTACTAAAACTGTGCAATATCACAGCAGACAGAGCTTTAAGTTTTGAATTGCCCTGATGCATAAATTAGTCCTGATTTTTAGTTCACTAATTGCATGTAAGTTTTTCTTCAGCAATCAGAATTGATAACAGGTGACTGGACTCATACACTAAAAAGAATGACTCTGTGTAGTTCATTCAAGGAAGATATTATTCTGTTGCTGCTTTCAGAGATTTTAAATGTGATAGTCTGCAAAGATTTTTGACAGTTTACCAACCAGTTAGCTCTGAATATAAATTGATCCAGGGTGATTTAGTCACAGAAGAAACAACCCCAAGCCCTCAAAGTCTGTAGTCCTTTCATAGCTTAGAAAGTGAATCCAGATGTCAGCTGTTCTATGAGCTGCAGAGAACAATTAATTGCAGGGTTACTTGGTGGTCTACAAATTAACTTCTTGGCTAAGAAGGGTATGGTTTTGGCTGGCCTGGAATTGAGTTTTTATCACCCTAGGACAGCAGGCTTTCTTCCAGTCTCAGACATGCTCGATGGTAGACATATAAAACTAACAGAAAAACAAGTACTGTGGGTCAGCCAGGTTTCTGCTGAATTGCTCAGCTGGTAGGGAGGTACTCAGTAGCTGTACCCTTATAGAGTAGGGAAGTCCTCAAAACTTAGAGCTTGCAGTTGTGTTTTAACTTCCCTGTGTCTTTTTCTTCCATATTAGAGGAAAGGGTTTTTTTTGTTTTAAGATTTTAAGTCTTAATTAAAATATGTGCATTCCTTTGATATAGATGCTTGTTCTAAATCTTGCTATAGACACTGCTAGGTATACTTACATACATGTTTGATAAAGGATCTAGAGAACAGTTTTGAGCCTGAAAAGTTGAAGTATCAGTACAGAAATGGTAGGAAACTTGTATCATGCGGTGTGTGATTTTTTTAAGCAACTATCTGATTTGAAACAACCCCAAAGCTACTTTTTTCAAGAAAGATTTGTCCTGATGGGAATATTACATTTCATTTACTGGTGTGGCTGAAAGTCACATGATATGTTAACAAGCAGCTGTTACTAGGGGCTGCAACACAAATTAATAGAGATGATGGTACAGCTTTACAGAGAAACATCTGCAAAAGAGGACTAGCATTTCTTTCTTTAACAAAAATTGGATTCTTTAAGTAGGTTTTTATTTATGGCAGGTAGTTCGTAAACCAGATCTAGCCCATGAAACGATGCCGTCCAGCCTGTGTCACCTCTGCCTGGAGGAGATGAGAAATGGCTTTTAAAGCCATGAAGGCTGCCTGAACCCTCCAGCTTTTTCTGCCAGCCACAGCCCAAAGGAGAGCTTGGCTTCCTCCTGCCGCCATCAGTGCAGGGAGATATGGGGAGCTGTGCTTTTCCAACCCCTTGCTCCCCTCCTTTCCTTCTTCCTATTTCTTGATGTCTGCTAGTGATGGAAGTAAGAGGGCAACTGCCTTCATGAGGAAAAGAGATGGGAAGAGGAGAGTTGCTTACAAAGTGTGGTGAAAGGGATGAGCTGCTTCCCCTCAGGGAGGGCACAGAGGGTGGATGGGGTAAGGCAGGGAGGGTGGATGGGGCAAGACAGTCTGATGTTGCTGAACTAACAGCAGGACCACTGCAGCTAAGTGGGAATATGGAGCTTAGCCTTTCCAAAAGCAAGATTTACTTCCCACATACTACTGCAAAGATTGCACTATATGGATTTTTACTAGTCATGCATAATAAACTCTAGAGTAGTAAGCACACTGTAAGACTTGATTTGCTGGAGTGCATTTTTAAAGCATGCTGAGCCATGCGTGGGAGGATAGGTTTCCACGGATTTATCTAATCTGATTCTTCTCACTGGTTCAGTGTAGTATATTTAGTCTGGAAAACATATTTTTCACAAATAATTCTCAAACAGCATATTTTTGAGGTACTTTACTCAGAAGCAAGATCCAGAATAAAAGTGGCTACCAATGACTGCAGAGTATTGTTTCTAAAAGAAAAAAGACCATTAAGAAAATACTTTGTGCAGTATATTTTAATGTTAACATTCCTAGTTTCCTTTCTATTTTACGCACAGTAGTTAATAAAATATGACTGCCTGTAGCCCTTTGCCAGGACATAATACCTGAGTTTGCCAGACTTGTTCAAACTGAATCTTAACTTTGATTTCAAATCTGCAGTAACATATGACTTGACAGCAGCAGAATTTAACTCATTTAGCAGCAAATTAATGATACAGTCCTACTGATGACTGTGTCATTAAATGCTAAAAACCAAACCCTTCAAATTATATGATGAACTGATAAAGCAAAAGTATCAGGAATAGCCATAAAGCTAAAAAAAAAAAACCCCAAAACATAGTGGTTTGGGGTTCTTCTTTAGTTAAGTATACATGTCTCTGATCTATTCATAAAACAATCAACTGAAGGATTTGGATCTGATCCCAGTCACAAACTAGCAGACATAACCCACACGTGGTGGATACCTAGTTTGTGGTAGCCTAACATCACCAAACAAGTTGCCTGATGAGAAAAGTATTACAGCATGTTGGTATTAACCAATGGATACTTTTATTGTATTATTGACATTTACAGTGTAGGCAAGTCCTTCCCTGAACTTCAAAGGCTGTTAAAAAGGAGAAGCCCTGTATTCATGTAAGTTTTTTTCCAGACTGGAGGAACAGTCAATTTTGTTTCTGTACTCTTAGCTTTTCTCAGGCTCTCACAGCACCACAAATGGTTTCCATACTTTGTACGCTGTATCCCACAGCAAGCAACTTAGCAGAGCTTTATTTATAGGACAGAGAGGTGTGCTGACCTGGTACCTCGATAAGCGTTAATAGCTGAAGAAATTATGGTTACTGGAATATTTTACAGCAGTTATTTTATAAACATCTCTGCTGCTTTTGGCCAGATACTAATTTTTTTTTCCAGCATATTCAGCAGAACTACCAGGACTGTCAAAAGCTATTTAAAGCTGTGCCTCATGTGTTATCTTCCATTGGGATTGTAAATGTCAATGAGGCACAAATTACTCTCGCCACATCTATGGGTCACTTTCAGTATCCCGGACTTGAAACAACAAGGCATCTGTTTAATTTTTAAGGAAAGAATGTTACACATTCATTTAGGATAAACAAAAACCTCATTCAGGGTAGAACACTTCATTAATTGCAGCCTAGAAAATGTGCAGATGAACATTTCCTACTGTGCATAATGCATTAAATGTCTCAATTTCAGAGAAGAGCTGAACAGTAAGCTTGCCTCCAGATGGCTGAGTCTGTAGCTGGTATTGACAAACGTGTACTGAAAGGCAAATATATGAAGGCTAAGCCATTAATTGATCTACATGGGGACAGTTATCACATTTCCAGTTCTTAATCTAAATCTAACTTGGCATATGTAATATAAATTACAGACATGTCATTTTCAAGGTATCGGGTCAGCATAATCTCCCCTCTCCAATGATCACGTTATTCTTGGATTAAGTTAGTTGCTCTTCCCTGTGCCGAAATGTTCTTTATCTCTAGTTAGTGGAAAATACCAAGCGAGAAAGCACCACAGAAATTATTTTTACCACCCACTATCCTATCAATTTCCAAGCCCAGGTTCACACTTAAATGCAAAGAGTTTGTACTCTCTCCTGGTAACATAGTGTCAATATCACATCAAGTATGACAGTCCCTGTGTGACTAACAGCATTTCCTAAGGATCCGGATGCCTTGGTCCCTTCTGGAAGTTAAGAATTATTAGCCTTCATTTACAAATAGGAAGCTGAAACACGGTGAAGTTACAGAGGGCAGCAGAACCCCTGAGTGAGCCCGTGGCAGAGCTCAGAAGCGAGGCTAGACCCCACATCCAAGCTGTGTGCTCCCAGTGCTGGGCACACTTCTTGCACTGCTGCTCGCAGAGGAATCGGGAATGGGCAGCTTAGCTAAGGATCGACTGGCTCTCTGGGCATGGAAAGCCAGAAAAACAGGGCACAGAAGCAGCTTTCTGTATGGTTGTGCTGCCATGCTTCAGCTACAAAATGAGAGAAGTCATTCATAAATTGTTTTTCAGGTGTGCTTAACTCTGTAGGAGAAGGCACGGTAACCACAACAAAGAAGGCTTTGGTTGAGGAGGTCCCTAGTGACTCTAAGTTATGCCTACTCTACAAGCATTTTTACAAGTAACTTTTCACTATTCTGACCTTCTTATTTTCTTAGTAGAATTGGTATATCCTTAGACAAGTGTCCCAAGCAGAGATCCATGGCGCAATGAATGCATCTGGAGTTCCACCATCTGGTTTTAGAAACATTAAAAACATTGACATAGGGTGGCAAGTTTTACCTACCGTTACTGCAACCAAAGCAAAAAGTCTCTAGAATTTCTCTTCTATTTAATGACATTACATTTGTGTACACTTAGACAGGAATAGCCCGTTAAGTCTCATAGAACTGCTACAGTACACAGATAACAGCTATAAAGTCTCATGCAGCCATTTAACACCAGATAACAGCTTTCCAGTTCCACTGAATAAGCAATCATAGATCCTAATCCCTTATACTACAGTGTATTTCTGTGATGCTTGATTCAAATTTACCCGACTGTAATCAGATTAAGCTTTCAGTAATACACTCCAGATATGAATTAGACCCAATACACACATTCAAACTAGATGTCATTTAAGTGTCATTTAAACCAGAATTTTTTATCTACAATGTTCTGATATGCACTTTCATGTTCTCTCTCCCTGGAAAAATACAGCTTTTTTTTCCTCCATTGGTTTCAACATTGTGCATTTAAAAAGTCAGGCAATTAATACTTTAAATAACATTATAAATGAGAAATGGGTCATTAAAATACAGTATAATAATTTTTCTCTGACAAGGAAAAATGGCTTTTAAGCACTTCTACCAGTTACTAAGCCCTTTGTCTCAAATGCTGGCTACTAGAGACTGGCAGAAATGGGCTTGAAGCCATCAATTTACATTGGGATTGAACTTGACAGCCTAAATTCAAATATCTCTGTTGTTTGGGGTAATAAAATACGACGATTGGATTCCAGTCAGAATTCTGTATACTGCATATCATCATTATCACCTTCTGTAGGAATGAATCACGGGATCTGAGGATTATCTGCAGAGCGCTACAGGATACTATTGATCACTCTGCTTAGCCAACATCCGTAAGAAAGTCTTGCAGGTAAGATAAAAGTTATCACATTACCTCAAATGTCAGCAGGGGATGGATGATGCTTCACGCCTCCCTCAGCTCAACTGCAAATCGTGACCTTCTCCAGCCATCCCAGCACCTATGCAAAATCAGGGGAAACAGAGACAAAAGATGAGTCCTGGAACAGCAAAGGGCACCGGCAGCGGGAAGGTCACACACCAAAATCCGAACGGGTGTCCCGGCACTGTTGTCCCTGGGCGAAGGCCACCAGCTGGGTAGCCTGCACGGCGGCCCTGAGCACAGCACCTGGGCTTCTCACTCAAACAGCAGCGGCTGCCCGAAACTCCTGGTGTCACTGGGGGCTTGCCAAGCCACAGGATCCCACGCTAACCTTGACATTAAAATGCACACACACTGATTTAAATGGCAAAGAGAAGTCAGGGTGACCGATCAAAAGACTTGTTTTCAATGCACATCTGTGGTGGAAAACAGCTGGACTGGAAGTAAACTCTGCATCACCAAGAAGAGGGCATGGATGAGTAGTATCTCACTATTACTGCTTTAGACAATAAATTACAGTGTAGTAACTTATACACTGGTAATTTTAAGAAAGTAACATTTCTTTTTTCTCTAAAACGACAGTGTGTAAGTCTCAGGAAGATGGCATGCTGTTAAAAAAAAAAAAAAAAAAGAAGTACAACATTTGTTATGTCCAGAATTCCTAAGCACATTATCACTCCCATGATATTTGGCACAGTAGCAGCATCTAAAACGGTTTTGAATTAGTAGTACTTCTATATTTAAATAAAAATAACATAAATTCAACATGGAAGGTTACTTCTTCCCAAGGATGCAAGTCAGCTTTTTAAAGCATTTTTTAAAAGTCAGCCATGGTGCCCACATTAATTGAATAATTCATAATAATTTGGTTTCTGGTGGGTAGGACTATGAAAAGACGACCAGATTTCATAGTATCAGGCTCTTTAAATAATTAGGAAAAGAAATCATTCTGCAAAAACCCACAAATAACATCTAAAGAAATGCTGTATACATTGAGACTGAATGCCTAGGGCCACACTGCCCTAGCCTTAACAAGAAGAAAGGAATACATAAAAGAGAGTTTTCCTTGACTGAGTACTAGCACTGGCTTAAGAAAGAACTGCAGGAATCTTGATTTGTACCCATAGAATTTTCTTCCCTTTATATGTATCATTTTAATGGATGGATAGGTCCCTAAACAACAAATAACTCAAAGCAAAACGTGATTGTGAGTGAAAATTTCATCATACTTCTCAGGAATCCTTCCTCAGTGCAATGTGTAAAAGGCTAAGCGTCACCTCTGCATTTGTATTAAAAAAAAAAAGAAAATATCCCCCCCGCCCCAAACTACCAAAAGAGAAAATCCTTGAGCTGAACAGAGAGAAAAATTTAACAGACATTTGAAAATAACAGAAGGCATTTTCCATGCAAAAGCAAGAATAATATGCAATAGCAATCAAGGTTAAAATAAATCATCCTATGTGTGGTTAGCTGAAGTGAAACCTGTAAGCAGGGTTCTCTCCTGGTTCACATTATGAAACAAGAGGACTAGACAGGTCCATACATGGTGAATCTTTACCTAATCTACCCCATAATATGCACAGCCAAGTTCTAATATCCCACTTTGCAGAAAAGAGCCTGCTCACATTTCATCAGGCTGAGAATCTAACTGGTGGTGTGTCCCATTTATATATAATTCTATAAAGAGTCTTACATTGATTTAATTGCTGATTTTCAAAAGAACTCTTAATTTCAAAGAGAGTAATTGACCAGTGAGCCACAACTCTCTTCTCCAAAAATAAAGGGACAGCTTAGACTGAAACAAAGTTGTAAAGTCTAAGGCAGCTGTTGACTGAAGTGAGTTACCAAGGGCTACTGACAAATTCCTGTTTCAAAACACCTGGTAAGGTATTAGCAAGTGGAAATGATCTCCATGTGACAAAGTCAGAATTCTACTACAATAAGACAGGGAAAATTATTCCATTATTCCAGTAGCCTTTCCAAAATATTCTGAAATCCTGCTCAACAGCAGAAAAGATCTCTTAGCTACTTTATGGGTGACAAACGGGAGATGTCCTAACTTCTTATTACCTAATTGTACTCAGAACATTTTGTTTCACCCTTAGTAGCAAGTGATGATAGCACAAAGACTGCATGCAGTGACAGTGTTTATTTGCAATATTGCAGTTTAAAACAAGCCACGCAAGCATGAAGACAGTTATAGTTGTGCTTGGCTCTGACACTTCATTATGTGCGACAAAATAGACAGTACTGCACATAAGGTAGGGAGCTAGGTGTTTAAATGGCAAGCAGCCACCTTTTAAATGATTCTTGGAAAAACTGTAACTTCAGCAAAATGAGAACATAGATTCTTGTGAATAAACTATACAGGTGAGGCTTTTTCAGAAACACATATTTTCTCAGAAACACAACTGGTTATTCTAAACCACGTGGCAAACAAAAGGATTGCAGCACTGAGTTAAGACAGGGCCCATCCAGGACCAGTTTGCTTCACAAACTAAGAAACAGACTCAGACTCACCACTCCCTTGATTGGGATGTGAGGATCTGTACCCATTATATCTTCTCAGTACATCCCTGGCTAACCTACCAAAAAATAATAAACCAGAGAAGATGAGATGGACCCAAATGTGCCAAAAGATCTTTTGGTCTTCAAAAGAGTATCGAAGCAAAGGCCCAGTACTGAAAAAAAGTTAGAAAGGCTTTTGACACTGTCCCATGTAAAATCTTCATTGACAAATTGATGAAGCACAAACTAGGTAAGTGGACAGTGAAGTGGACTGAAAACTGGCTGAAATGCGTGGCTAAAAAGGTTTCAATCAGTGGCACAGAGTCCAGCTGAGGGCTAGTCACTACTGAAGTAGCCCAAGGGTAAATGCTGTTTAATAATGACCTTTTCCACTGAAGAGGTGAACAGTGGAACAGGTTGCTTAGAAAGACTGCGGAGTCTGGAGATACTCAAAACCCAGTAGGACATGGCCCAGGGCAACTGCATTAATGAAACCCCACTCTCAGCATGAGGGTTGGACTAGATGATCTCCAACCTCAATGATCCTGTGATTCCATGATTCTGTATGTTTAGACACAGAACTGAAAAGTTGCTGGCAGCAGACAAAAAAGAGAACGATATAAATGACATGCTTTGGAAGAAAGATGGTAAACTATGGACACCCTATGATTGCATGGGCTATTGAGGAAGGATGGATTATTTCCAAGCAGACACATGACCTGGATTCACAAGTCCTAGCAAATTGTTCAGAAGTCCTGCCACTCTGTTATGCTGGGCTATCAATAGATACATAAGAAGATCTCTGGCATCTGTGATAAACTATTTCCAGAGTGTTTGTGCTTGTAAGATTTGGCCTAAGGAATCCTAATTTTCTCTTTATTGTATTTTTGTTGTATTGTATATTTACTGTATTTTACTTCTTTCCATTCCCAGTTAAACAACTCCTCTACAGCTAAGCTCAAAGGAAGACAAAACATAATTTGCCTGAGTCTTATTCTGATTGCATCTGAGATGCATTTTTTTCATCTCTCCAGTTATCAGTTGTGATGCATGGCACTTGCTGAGAGTCTCAAACTACTTTTTCCTGAACCTGTTTTGAAAATACTTGTCTCAGACAGAAGGAAAAACAAGCTCTTCATGTGCATTTCTAAGATTTCTCCAATCAAGTCATTCTATCCATCTGATAGCAAATTGAATACGAGTCAACAGCGTGCCCTGGCAGCCAAAAGGGCCAACCATGTCCCGGGGTGCATCAAGCCCAGCACAGCTGGCTGTTCGAGGGAGGCGATTGTCCCACCCTACACCGCACTGGTGCGGCCCCACCTCGAGCCCTGTGTGCCGTTTTGGGCGCCTCGGTGTAAGAAGGACATCAAACTGTTCGAGTGTGCCCAGAGGAGGGCAACCAAGGTGGTGAAAGGCCTCGAGGGCAAGACTCAAGCGGCCGAGGTCACTTGCCTTGCTTGGCTTGGAGAAGAGCAGGCGGAGGGGTGCCCTCATGGCCGCCTGCACCTTCCTCGCGGGTTGGGGGGGGGGTGGGCAGCGGAGGGGCAGGTGCCGGTCTCCTCTCTCTGGTGACCAGCAACAGGACACGAGGACATGGAATGCGGCTGCCTCAGGGGCAGTTCAGGCTGGACATTAGGAAAAGGTTCTTCACTGAGAGGGTGGTCGGTCCCTGGAACAGGCTCCCCAGGGAAGTGGTCACGGCACCAAGCCTGTCAGAGTTCAAGGAGTGTCTGGACAACGCTCTTAGTAATATGGTTTAGCGTTAGGTGGTCCTGCGAGGAGCAGGGAGCTGGGGTCAATGATCCTGATGGGTCCCTTCCAATTTGAGATATCCTATGATTCTCTGCTCCTTCTTAGGTTCAAACTTCTTCCCTTAAAACTCTACTTCTCTAATATAATGAGGTTTCACATCCTTAGCTAAAATACCATTTTGCAGTTGTGAACTCATTCCTTAAATCTCTTAACTTTTTTCTCTGCACAGGAATTTCTTAAATTTTTTCAAGGAAACACTAACAATCAGAACCTTCCATCACCTTTCCCTTTTTTCCTCTATTCAGATACCTAAGGCTTTTAACCCATTTTCCTCCTTAACCCTTCTACTTGCCTCACCAGCATACCATGGACAAGGGGTCACATTCTAGTTCCAAATCAGAGCCTTTTTTTCCCCTCTTAACCGCTTCATATCCTTAGGAACCTAACAATAAATCTTGCCCTTCATGTTTCAAATACTTCACTGAACCACACTTCTGTTCTTACAGATTTGGCAGTCTTTGCCTCTGACGTAACAATAAGCGGAACATTTTCTTAGCAGCACTAAGCTGAGTAACAACTGATATTTGTTTTGGCACTTGTAGGAGGGATGAAAGGTGAATTTATGTTTTCCACTGCACTACGCTTACAAGTGTATCTGTGGACAGGATAGCTCAGGAGGTCTGCACTGCAGTCCAAGGGCAAATACAGGAGTTAATACACCTCTTCGGGTTATAAAAGATACCATCACCATTGTAAAGGATGCAAACAGACAAGAAGTCCAAACTTTCTAAGTAGGTAGCAATTTCACTTGAAATACAAGATAGCTCGTGTGGTATCCAGAAATTCAGGCTGTCTTCCATGAGTGAAACGTGTCATATTCCCACTACAGTTAATTATCTACTTGAGCTGGAGGAATGTTATGAAGAATAGTTTAGTCAATGTTTATGTAAAGCATTTTGAGATCTGGGCAGCTGCAAATCCAGAACTCTACTAGCTGAAACTGTTGCTGACATATCAGTAACTTAAAAGGGAAATTTTCTTGATAAATTAACAGGGAAATACCAAGTATATGCTGAGAAGAAAGATGTCTTACTGGATTATTGTAGCCAGTTCTCATGTCCACACTTAACAGACTAACAAACTTCTAAAGAGCAAGGACCTAAAAATATTATTCAAAGTCTAGGGCATCTTTTTATAATCAAGATAATAGCCCCAGGTTATTTGAGAAAAATACGTAATGGATTACTCAGTTGTACCTGATAATAACCTGTATGTGGAAGAAGCTATAAACACTACATTGCTCTTTAATGAAGTAGAAGACATATTGAGGAATCAAGAAGAGAAAGAAGGAAAAAAAAAAAAACCCACCCCAAACTTTTACAAGGTTGAAATAAAGTGAAAAATGGAATTTACTAGAGGCTGAATTAAAAAAAAAAAAAAAAAAAAAGAAAAAAATCTTCATCACTTCAACTTGCTTTTCAAGCAAAACAAATTACTGGGTACAAGTAACTGGTGACCTGTGTAACAGAACTACAGAAAATATGGCTGGGCAGGACTGCCAGACATCATCTGGTCCACGCCCACTCTCCACAGCCAGATCAATTAAATCTTGCTTGACTCTCATTTCTGCCTACTGGATTTTTCTAAATATTTTGCAACCTCCCCAGGCAATTTATCCCAATGCATGACTACCCTTGCGACTAGGAAGGTTATTCTAATACATACCTCAAGTCGCTCTTGATGTAATTCAATTCCTGTAACTCCCCACCCCCAGCCCCCAGGACAATGAAGAATACGTTATTCCCTACCCTTTTTTCATAGTCTTTTACCTACCTGAAGATTGTTATACTTCCCTTCTTCTCTAGGACAAAACCAATTTTTCAACTAAAGTTTTCTAGATCGCTGATCATTCTCATAGCTTTTGTCTGGACTCTCTCCAGTCAGCCAAAGTCTGAAATAGCAGTCTATCTGAGGCTTTATCAAAGCTAGGCTGAAAGGATTACCTCTAGATGATTTTCTGCAGAAGTCGAAAGCCTGGCTTTTGAATAATATGATTCCCTTTTCTCTCACCATCTCCCACTCCTTTTTGATTAAAAATTTCTAAATATGCAAATAAAATATAAAAGGATATGGCAAAACAAAGCTGTTAATTTTAACTGAAGACTAAAACTACTGCGAGCATAAAAACTGTGGTTCAAGGACTGTAAGAAGGTAGAAGAAAACATTTTTCCAAAAGGAAATACAGGATATGAAGAAAATCACCTATTAAATGCATGTTGCCAAATCTGTCACTGCTCTAAGAAAAAACATAGCGTATGGGATGATTTGGCAAACTGTTAATACAGTAACATACAAACAAAATTTACTGGATCAAAAAAGCTCATGACTAACCAGCACAGTGGGTGAACAGTTTAGTGCTTTAAAGTACAGGGCTTAAAATTCAGAGATACAAATTTTATTTTAGGCTTACTGGTGCCTTAGTATGTAACCTGGGCAAGGTTAAAGCCTCCATGGCTCTCATTTTCTCCCCACTTTTGGAAATGGTGTCATCTACACCTTAGGACAGTACTCTGGAGGACAACGGAGGGAGATTTAGGGGATAGCTCCAAATTTACATAATCTCCATCACTGCTCCATTTGAGTTTAATTTGACCGTTAAGTGTTGCAGCTGCTATCCTAAGCATTATTAAAGATCATTATTTTTAAATGACAGGGTTTACAAGTTCCACAAATAGCTCACATTCAAACAAAGCATTACCTGTGAACTAAGATGGTGGCCACTTTCTTCAGCCTTCTCTTTACTCAACAGCAAATCCAAAAAGCCCTGTTTGTTTCATATCCCAAAACAGCTAATCCATTTCCTGCCTCACTGACTGCTCACTGAATGCTCCGTCACTTTGTTCCCCCGAAAGCTAACATTTTTCATTGTACAGGTTCACTTTCAGTTTAGCAGGGGTCAGATTTCTCTCCAACACAAGAGGAAAATACAACTCTTCATGAGCACCCAAAATTATGTAGCAAAACAGGCTGATCTTTTCATCTCTCCATACTGTTGAAGTTAGTTGGTTCTAAGCTTTGCAGTCCTGAACTGCATTCCCTCAGCCCTTTTTCAGACTCGGGGAATCCTGACAACGCTTGGCTATGCAGAGCAATGCCTAAAACCTACACCCCTGAGCATACAGCTCCAAGGTCAGCATTACTGGTGTTATCAAAAAAGAGTGCATGTGAATAGATTTAGCATTAAAGAAAGGGATTGACCAAAGTTTTCTAAGAAGGAAGATGATGAAGTCAGCCAGGAGTGGGAAGTGCGGCTGGGAGGTGCATGCATACGTAGGGCTGAAGGGCTGAAACGTAGCCCCCTCCACCCACTCTAGATCCCCAGCCATGGCCTGTTCTTTGAGTTACGCATTCAAGCCTCATCAGCTGTTCCTGCAATATGCTGAGATACTTGTGTCTTCAAACACCACTGGAATATGAGTGAATGTAATAATCATATTATAAATAAGCATTTTATTAATATCAAATATTGATCTTATTTTTGTTCATCAACAATCACTAATGCATTCTCATATAAGAGGCAAAAAGAGTCACTAAGTTTTACATTTTAGTTGTGGCTTTTCTATTGCCTTCTGTTAGTTTTCGGGGATGAATTATTTGCAAGCTACATGAGTACTTTGCGTATTTCCATACTCTAAATACATTTCTCTTCTGGCTCTCCTCCACAATTTTGGATAACAAAGAGCCCGAATGTTAGAGAGCTCTCTGTTTAACAAAGACATGGGAGCCATATAGACTGTGACTTTTAATAGTGGTTTTCCAAACTCTATAAATTGCTTAAGACAAAACATTTCTTGTTGATTTCAGTTTTCCTTTTCTTCATGCTTTCAAACATTTCTAGTTTCTAAAATCTGAATGTGAAGAATGACCCTACAAGAAAAAAAGCTACTAGATCAGAAAAAAAAAATCTTTTAAATTTCTCAGCTGAAAGGCACTCAGCATTTTGTTTCAGAGTCAAATATTTCATTGGGGAGATCTCAAATCCAGTTCCTTAATCTCAGTGAAGATTATACATGGCATTACTGGCCTATAACACTCATGGAAATAGAGACCCAGAAGAGATCTCCCATGTAACAAATTTTGGTCCCTATACAGCAATGGCAGTACATAGTTGCTTTTGTATTTTTCTTCATTTCTATTTTAAAAGCAGTCCCCATTTGCTTTTGGCTAATACTCAAATCAATAAAAAAAGGAACACAGCTCCAGAATACCTCCCTGCAAGTTGATGACAGTGAGGCACCTGGGGAATCTGAGCATTTAATCCATACCTCTCCATCCATCTTGCATAAGACTGCATGGGCTTGCATATATGTATACATTTAAATTATAAGATTTATGCATATGATATGTGTTTGTATCACATCTGTTTCATGCTGTGAGTTCTTATCACGGCTGTCACTTATTTTGTCGTAAGTCCTGCTTCTGATTTTCACGTGTATTTTGCACCACACTGCCTAAAAGCTTGCAGTCTTTTTGATACAGCTCAGGGAAGGTGCAAGACAATGTGCTGCCCATCTGATGCAAAACAGAGTCTTAACTATAAGAGTACCAGTATCAAAAATTAAGGTTTCTTTACATGTGGCTAACTAAGGAACAGAAAGTATCTGTGGCAGGAATTTTTTTTGGGGGGGTGGGGTGGTCAATATTAACACCGGAGTGGGGTGGAGAATTACTCCAGAGCGTGTTTTGCCTGAGGCGCCAAGTGAGAACACGTATCTTGTGCAATTCACATTTTTAGCCAGTTATTTCTCTGCTGATTTAGGCTTGTTTTCTCTTCTAAAAATATTAAATCAACAATCTTAAATCAGACTCAGGAATTCAAAGAGGCCTATTTTCAGGGGTTGGCAGGAGCACCACTGATGGCAGGACTCGGACAGCTTCCAGTCTGTAGCTAGTAAGAGACTATATTAGGAATATAAATGTACTTATGTATTTACATATATACACTTATGTAGTATAACAGGTATTTCTCAGCAGTTCTCTCATGTGTGGTTATACGGTATATGACAGACATGCCAAGTAATTGCAAAAGAGAATCAGATAAACTCACTTAACACTTTAAATGAAAAGAAATGGAGAGTGCTTCCTCTTCCCATTTCAGTATGCAGGTATCACAAGGAATCCCTGAAGACATCACCATATGCCAAATCAGATAATCTCTAATAACTTCCTTATGAAACACTTACAACTTGATGGTAAATGACATCATTAAAAAAAAAATAAAGAGATTTGCAGTTTTCTTGCATTTCTGAGGTATGTTTACCAATGTGTCTGTGAATTTAGTTGCCTCTGTATAAAAGAGAACTGCAAGTTATCAATGTCTCCAAACTATTTACAATAGGAAAAAAAACCTAAAGAAAAGAGATTTTGGTTTTTCATTTCTTCTGAAATCATCTGAGGTTAAAGAGTTTTCACCATAATCGACTAATTGATGCTGACAGTAACTGAGTGGGAGATGTTACAGAGAATGCTCGTGGGCATAATAATCACTGTCTCCCAACAGAAAGAATGCGCATTTATACAGACACAATTTATGATTCATTGTTCTTCTGCTTAATGGTAAGTTTAATGCAGAGTTCATTTATACTTCATCTATTCTTCTAAGCCCTTCCTCTGAATCCTCCTTTTTAATTACTGAATCATTAATTTAATGAAGCTCTAATTTATCTTGTCAGTGTTTAAGAATCTAGACTAAGGGATCAAGGGTTTCATTTTGTTACACTGTGAGTCTTTGAAAAGATTACTGACAAGTAGTTATTTCTGTAAGCAGTTCTGTACTGGGTATAAAGGAAAATAAAGTCAATTTTCTGGAAATAAAACCTGAACATGATTTTTAAAAATAAAATACCAAACTCAGAATGAAAACAAGCGATCTATACAGATAAACAAAAAATAAGTTACATTGAAAAGAAACATTGCTTTAAAAAAAAAAAAGCATATTTCAAACAAATTTAAATGAAACTTTTTCTCCATAACTCTGGTGCATGCTACCTTGCCTTGCCAAAATAATGAATCAGAACAGTGGACAGCAGTTAGATTGTCAGGGCAGCACAAATTATATGACAGATCACTGTCAGACTGAAAACTCAGAACAATGGTTATAAAAGTATCATTTCAGCATTTGGTTACAGATCTGAAAAAAACCGCATAGGTAAACTAAGATTTATGCACTCTGCATCATGCTTTGTTTCCTTCTAAAGTAGCACTAAGTCCTCAGACCACATGTTGATATCAGAACATTTTGATAATTTCATTACTTGTAACTGTTGAGCGATCAATGATTTGACCCTTTTATGAAATACATCTTTCTTTGGTAGCCAATTACTCAGAGATCTAAAAAAAGAAACTGTCTCCAGCGTCTCAGGTTGCAACAGCGGTGTGAGAAGCTGAGAGTGCTTCTCACCGCAGTGACTGCTTTCCTCCAAACAAACTCATAAATTTTGTATGAAAAATATCCCATAAAGTCAAACTCAAACACCAAAGTAAGCTGTAGCTACGGTGCCATGAATCTGTTGTTTCTGAGTGTTAGCCTGCTATACAGAGCCCAGCAAAGAGACTGAATCAGCTATACCTATCCACCACCTCATTGAAGCAGAATGAGATTTTACCTGTGCTAGTTTTTCCCGCCAAAGCAATCCATTCCTGTAACCATGGCTGAAATGAGGAACGTGAAGAGAAATCAGAAGTTTCAGCCCAATGAAGAACTGAATTCCTTTGATATTTTACATAGGCAAGCAATTTTCAAGCACCAGGTGTGGTGGTGCATTTCTTTCCCCCTCTCCAGGCTGATCTACGAACTCAGGAAATCTCACCAGGCCTCAGCATGAGTGTAATGAGTCGGCCAGTTAAGCATCCCTTGACTGTACCAGGAACTCTCTCACGGCTAAGACAGGGAGTCATGCGGACCATCCCAAGGACTTGTGTTGTCTGGTGAAATCAAAAAATCCGAAAGCAGAGGTAAGTAGCTCTCTCATAACAACATTGAGACATCCCAGCCCTCCCACAACAACCTTGGAGCATTAGATATAAACATTTAGATATAAACCGTTGACTAAGTCTGGGACTAGGAGTTGATCCAGCCACACCTAGACTCCAACAGGAGTTTAGAGAGCAAGGGAGTCTTCTCTGAACCTCGTGACTCAACGGCAGGGTCTCCCTCACCCTTTTACTCTATTAGACATAAACCGTTGACCACGCCTGGGACTAGGAGTTGATCCAGCCGCATCTAGAATCCAACCAGTGTTTAGAAAGCAAGGGGGTCTTCTCTGAACCTCATGACTCAATGGAATTGTCTCCCTTACCCTTTTTACATTCCTGATCTCTGTACAAATCATGAGAAATCAATTCTAATTTGATTTTTCTTTGTATACTCCTAATTTTTAACTTACTACGTTTTCAGTCTCTGTATACCTAATTTTAGTCTGATTCTAACTTAATTTTCCCGTATGTACTTCATCCATGTATTAAGTAATAGAGTGAACCTTGCCTTGAATTCTGTGAACTCGCGCTTCTATATAAATTCCTATTAAATCATTTTTTTGTTGCTAATACCATTGGGAGTGATTCTTTAAGTGGTCCAAACCACTCCCTTTTGTGACACCAGGCTAACAGCACATCCTCTTTTTTCCTAAGCATACCACAGACACTCTCCTTCAGTATGTCCCAACTGCCACAGTGACTATAGGGTATGTCAAGAGTGGCAGGTACATCTAAATGTCAGGCCCTTCAGGCATGACTTTCAAAAGAGTTCATACTCTTGATGAATGGCTCCTAAGCATCCTTCACCTGCTGGATGAATAGGACTTGGCAGGTAGGGACCTACCACATTTCCAACAATTACGCTTGTCAATAGGAAAGTATTGCATGAATAAGGACATACTTGAATGAGCACAGATGGATTCAGCTGTGAGAGTGCAAGAAAGAGCTCAAATGACACTCACTATGCTTTAGAAAAATTAAGAGTGGAGGTCTAAAACAGCCCAGGAAGAGGCTGGAATGAAACGTGGAGAGAAATAAGGAGATTAATAAAACATTATTTACTATGTACATTTAGTTCAAAGCGACAAGGATGACTGTACAGGCAGGGCAAGAGGGAAGACAAGAAAAGCCTGGTAGGGTAGAAATGTTGGTGAGAAGGCTGGATGTCATGTACCAAAATCTGCACATCTCATTCACCATGAGCCAGCAGAAAGTCTATGGCAAAAATTTCAAAACAACCAAGATAATTTCAAAACAGAGCAGTGAATTCACAGGACAGCGCAGTCTGTTCCAATCAACAGCCCATCTCCAGGCATACCCACAGGTCAGCTTTCCCCGTGGGGGCAACGACTCAAGGATAGCATCATTCAGACAGAATGGGTGGTGCCACTCTGCCAAAAAGTAAGGACACCTCCTTTGCCAGGCCAGCCCATAAGAGGCCCAGCTTCTTTTCTAGGTATCCAAAAAGTGCTTCAGAGCATTAGGCAGAGCACTGAATAAACTTTGTGTTCACTTTATGTTCCAACATTCAAGCTATTCTAAGGCAGAGTCCAGGAAAGAGAAAGTAATTATGGGCCACATCAATCTTCTGCTTACCGAGAGATCTCCAAACAGCACAGGTAAAAGATACTAGAGGGGCCTAACAGCTTCTCCAGACAGGCAACTGTCCCAATGCACCCACAAGGTTGCTAGCCAGAAGAATTAATCTAAGACTTTTCCCCTCTGCTTTCTTTTATTTTTGAGGAAGAAAGGAGTGGATTAATGCTGAAACAGTCTGAAGATTCCTCTCAAGTATTAAGCGCGTGCACATTTTTTTCTTGTCTACGCTAACTCTGTCAGCTCCCTCCTCTTGCTCTCTGCCCTACCACTCCTCTCTTCCTCTCCTTCGGGCTTTCTTCTGACCTTCCACTATCTTCTGCCTCTCCTTTCCCATTACAAATGTGTTCAGTATTTCTCATCTTACAAAGTCCTCTGCCCTCTCAGCCCAGAACTATCATGAGTCTTTCCACAATTTCCACCTCAAGTTCATCAAACACAGTGCTTTCACTTGCTGGAGGTCTCATCCTCCAGTTTGGGTCCCTGACTCTGAAGGATGGATCTTTTACCCCTCAACAAAGTTTCTCAAGATCTGTTTTTGGACAAAACTCAGAATCTGGATTCCACCCTCAGTCTCCTTTGCTCACTCTTCTGACTGCACTCACAAAATCTTGTTTTCTATGACTGCTTCCATGCAGCTTCTCACTTCTCCACTCACAGTGCTCCCTCCTTCCCCCTTACCTTTCAGAAGTCTCACTCAGAAACACCAGCTTCACTGATATGTAAAATCCTCTGGCTGAGGATGCTTCTCCTACCTTTTACTCCAAATCCATCTCTCTTGTCACATTGAAAAATACAGTCTGGGTTAAGCTGAAAATAATTGTTAATTCAAGTTGAAATTCACAGAACTCACAGAACTGAGATGCAAAAATGTCTGCAAAAAGCTTTTTTGTCTTCCCCCTGAACTTAGCACCCACTCAAATGTTATACAAAAAGGACAATGTTATGTTTAAATACATTTTTTATATTTAAAATTTGACCTAAATCTCATTTTAAAAGGTTAAAGGACAGTTGAAAGTGAAAGACAACATTTAAAGACCAAAGGAAATTTAAATTAATCACCCCCCCTTTGCAGATGTTTCAAACAATTCAGATTTTCTTTTAAAGAAAATTCTTGCCAGAAAATAAATTACTTGAACAGCTCTTGAATCTACACAAAGCAGAAAGTTAGAGTTCATAATCCACTGATCTCATTTTTAGCAAAAGATTTCATAAAGCTGGAGCACTTATGTAGTACTTTTTTTTTATTACTATGTCAACACAAAAGAATGCCAAGGCAAATTCGCTTGGCATCATATTAGAGACACTATCAATTTGAAAAGTGTCTATCTGAAATGAAGGGTGCTTTACTGAAAGTCACTTTGTTACTTTTATTTGATGCCAAAATAACAGTAAGTCAGGGCAATCGCAAAGGATTTCACCACCACTACTTACACTTTGATGAAGCACAAACAGCTACTGCTTTTAAATATTAGCCTTCTCCACACTAAGAACAAAATCACACTGGCTTCTGATTAATCAAAACATATCACTTACTGTACTGTTTACTGAACTGAGTTATAGCTTCTTTGGAAGCTATTGCTAAATATGCATTTATGAATATAAAATTGCAATTGGCTTGTTTTCATTATAATTTACTCTAAGACTGACTGCTGTATTTTTTTCCTCTGAGATTAACATGTTTCCGTGCCATGTACTTAGGCAGATGTAAATTTCTGTACAGAGTACCATTTTAATATGGATTTTATTTTTAAAAATCTTTAATCTTTTTTTTCTGTTAAGAAAAGAAGAGCGAGTACAGCACAAAGTAGAGTCAGTGAAGCATGGTAGGCAGAAACAAGAAAGTAGGAACCCGAGAACGTTTCACGTATTTGCGACATATGTAGACACTGGTATCTCAGAAATCCCAACTCTCATACATACACATCAAGGCCATATGATGTGTTCGAGTAGTACAAATGTCACAGGAAGGATCAGGACAGAGTTAAGCATTAGGAATGTCTTATAACTGGCAAGAGACACTAACCCAAATACCATGAGCTTCAGCTGCAGGAATAGTCATTTTGACATTACTCATATAAGCTTCCCTCATTTTTAGATAGGGAAAACAATGTAGTAGGGCTATAAGTTGAGCCAGCAATTCAGTCACTTACCAGCTAAATTATTCCTTTTTCTTAGCTCAGAACTCATTAATAAAGAACCAATTATCTTCTGGTATCACTTTGTTAAACACCCCAGGAAGAAATGAGCCCCAAGAGCAGGGTGAACCCCCCAAAGTCACTGTAGAGCAAGTGCAGAGTATCTACAAAAGGAACAGGGCTTCCAGGAAAGAGCCTGTGCCTTAGTCCTATGGATAACAACAACATGGATAACGCCTGAAGACTTAAAATGAAAAGTTTGAAAATGAAAGGTATTAAGACTTCATTTTTAAATTAATACTTATTTCCCTCTACATTCTGCTTGAAGTCTTTAGAGTGTGACACTTTCCCCTCCTGATTCTCTGAAGTGTTTATACAGGTAGCTCTGGGGTCCTGTTCTGCCCACTGAGAACAGTACATACATGTACTTACACAAGGGTAGAGAATACATGAGTTAAGGTATGCTGGAGTTGGATTCTACTTTTTAAAGGTGAAAAGGAGAAATGTCTCCCATACAGCAAAGAACAGCACATAGAAAATGCTCTTCTTGTTTCCAGTGCCGAGTAGCTAATTATGCATATGGCTAACATATGCACAGCTCCTAACATGGAAAACCGCCAGTGCCCTCTTATCCAGCAGTTATATGAAGAGGTGGACTCAGTTCTTAGCTACCAATCTGTGCAGTAAGAAGCGCTATGATCCCAAAGATACTGCTATATTCAGGCATGTTCCTTCCTCCCACTCTTATTCCCCTGGAGCGCCGAGAGTAATAGTCTGTAAAGCACCACCGCAGTCTATTAGACAGATAGCTGCATGTTGCTCTCCGTTAGATCACTGGACAGAGAATGGGGAATTTGTAATGACAAGCTGAAAACTCTATTTCCCACAATGCCCTCGCATGATTTACAACAATCATGATAATTTAAAACTGGCAACCGCAGACCAGAGTGCTTGACTACTATTGTTTTAGCAGCACAATCAAATTACCCATTTTGGGCTTTTACAATTAACTTGTTACATGCATATGTTATCACTTCCTAAACAGTAGTATTACCAGATGGAGAAATTCAGCAGGGAATAGCAACAGGAACAATATTCTCAATATAATTCCTAATCTGAGCCCCAGTGAGAAGTCCTTTATCATAATACGTATTTAATGCAGAAATACAATTTTAGAAACTTTTATGGCAATTCGTTCTTTCCCATTCCAGTCCTAGAAGAGAAACAAAGGAAGATCTGTCTTCAAAAATAAACATATAAAATTCCCGAATGCTAAGATAATTGCACAGGTGTTTAAGTAATCCCTCGGGCCGTTAAAACTTTAATTAATACTCTAAACTACAAAGACACCTACTGCCAAAGCTAACACCAGCCAGATACCTGCTTCTTTCCCAAGTTAGGATCATGAATTGTGGCAAGATCCCTTTTTAAGCATGCGTGATGAATCAGACAGAACTGTAAAAGGTCATTCTTTTCTTACATTTATCTTAGGTTCACTTTTGTGGAGAGATTTGTCAGCAACATTAATAAGTTAATTCCACATGACTGACATGCAGCTGTGAAGCATACAGAGCATCATGATAAACATCACTTTACTCCTGTGCACTGTGGTATTACACACAAAGAGGGATACAGAAGAAAGCTTTCTTATACATCACCTTGAAGAAAAAAAACATGAATCACACCAAGTGGGCAGCCTAGCAGTATTTCCTCTGTAAAATAACTATGAAGAAAAAAGCAGGGTCACCTGGCACTTTTGCTAAGCAATTTAGATGTTTAATGAACCACAGATTTAAGAATTTCAGTGAAGAAAGTTGATGGTTCAGAGAAAGCAGATTCCTTCCTATCTAAGTGAGGGGAACCCTAAAATGGCATCACAACACTGGCAGACATCAGCCATGTTTACACACTGTCCTGCACAGCTGTCGGTGAAAAGTGAGCTGAGTATTGTATGTAGATGCTCCCTCACTGCTCAAATCCTGCCTTCACAATCAGGTTTGTTTTACTGTTGTTCTGACCCTGGAGAGACACCAACTCTTCAGGGGTATATTTGCTACTTGTTTACTCTGGGCTTGAGATTCCATACAGCCATCCTTGCGGCTTGCTCTTGTTACTCCCATGTTACATCTGCCTAAAGTATTAAGGGGGCAGCCCAGACCACCAGTCCTTAGGCAACTGCAGTTGCAGAAATGTGTCTTGCAGTAAAATGAAGATTTTGCAAACAGTATCACTATTAGCTACCACTTAAATGCAGCAGCAACTGTATTTCTTGAAAATTTGCCTTCTAATCAAATAAAGTATGAGCACTCAAGAGCAGTTATCTCACTGCCATAAGACGTTACCAACACCCGGATGAGAAGTACCAGCCTCTTGAACCACTCCCCAGTGCTGATGGCTGTGTGAACACAGGGGTCTGCTTTACTACAAAAATTATATAGGTACTTGAAATCACCACTATCGCAAACACAGTGCTCATTTAAAGAGTACTGCTATCTTTCAAAGCATCAACAGATACTGAATTTGGCTTTAACTGTATGAGAAGCCCAAAAGAGTTGGGCTACACTAGAGGGCAAATGCATTGTGACCAGATCGCTACTCATTTGAAGTTATAATGGAGACATACAACATGTCTGGCTTTGCTACAACAGTCTTCAAGTGAAGAATGAAGAATTCAAATTTGAATATATAAATACTTAAATAGTTTACATAAATGTAAAGTTTAAATAAACCAAGTCAATATCGGAAAAGAAGAACAATACTTCCACCATTCAGAAAAAGATATAATGATGAAGGTAAGCTTTGCCTTTTCTTAACAGAAGATGAACATACCCCTTGTACTTCTGCTTCAGGGAAGAAATGTGAAGATGGTCACTTGGCATGGGTGCACATGGCTTTTCTTTCCCTTACTGCAAATGAGTTTAACTGCTTATAAAATCTACTACAACCACGGAAATACAAGTTCTAACTTAGAAGCTATCAGAATCGGCATGTAATAAAACATATTTAAAACAGTCTGATAAATTACAGAATGAAATGGTTCTACATTAAAAAACCCCCAAACAATACAGACTGACAATTTAGCATGGTTATTGACAACATTCACCTGAGTATCAGGAGTGGTGAGCATCTTACCAGAAATACATTTCAAACCCCAAATGCTCCTTTGCCTGCAGCAGTGTAGCACACTGGCTATTCACCTGAGCAGACATCAGCTCATCTACAGACTGGATCTGCTGTGGCCTCCTGTGTCACACTGAACCATCAGTCCCCTCACCCACGCCTCGCTCTTCTCCTGTGTCTACTCTGTCTTGCCTGTCCTGAGTGTGCCGAGGCTTGCTATCCCTGACAGGGAACACTGCAGCTGTAAAAAATACACATCAAAAGCATAACATGAAGACCCCTGGGTTACATTTCTCTAGCCCTTGCTTTGAAGGGGGTCAGACTGTATTGCTGTAATTCCAGACTCAAAAAAACCCACCAAAAAAACAAAACCAAAAAGCCAACAATCTGCATGGCCATGAAAAACATCCCTAGTTACATAGCACTATTAATCTGAACTCTTCTGCACAGGCATAGCATCTTCTAGGACTTGTCAGCAAAAGCATAGACAGAAAGTTATGCACTGGAAGCAAATTAGATACTATGAATGAGCGCAAATATTACATTACATTTCTGCATTCATAGACGTTTAAGCAATTGTACCACTGTACTGAACTTTCAGTGAGGTTGAAATAATCTATTATCCCATTGTTGAAGGAATTAACCACTGTCCCCTTATTTAGAAAGTGACATTTGTTTTTCTGGTTTTGAAAAAAGTGGAAGGCTGCAGCTACCAGCCACAGTGGCTTAAGATAAAGCAGAGGTCTGAATTTCCATTAGTTTAAGATGAACAGGATCAGGCCATAAAGTGTGTGAATTGAGTTGGTCTTTTCTTGTTCTTTTATGTCTGTCATATGCTTATTTTATTCTGACTATCAGGGATCCACAGTCTCCTTAGACAGTGTTTAACTAAAAATAAGAGTATATGAGATTAAAGAGGAGTATGTCTCACAATCGTATGCATCATACAACTTAGGTGCAGCTCAAGAGCCTAACAAATAATAAACAAACATTTTTAGGCTTCTGGAGACAAAGGTTTCGTGCCCACAGAACTATCAGTGGTTTTCTAGAGCAACACTTGCAGTTCTTTGGCTTGTTATTTCTAGACCAAATACTGAAGAACCTCCTCGTGTTTATTCTTTGCTGAGATCATGTATTTCAGGTATTTCAAAAGCATATGAAAAGCATTTCACAGATGCAAATTATTATCCTTTGGTTTAATATCAGCCACAATTATTTTCAGGTGTATTCTCTTCCCTCAAAAAATCCTGGTATTTCAATATTGTACTAATACGAATCAGTTTCTTCTACTTAGTCCCTTTCATTTAGGCCATTCTGCTTTTAAAGCGAACACTTGCTAGTTGCCAGCTTTAGAAACGAAACACTACTTAACAGAAAATTGCAAATTAATTTGCAATTCAACAGAGCTAAACAAAGACAAAAACCCCTGTTTCTATTTAAATGGAGAATTGTTCTTTAAGTGTGGATCTTCAGTATAAATACACTCAAAGCTTGCATATTGTATATTTACCTTCTGTGCAACTTGAACTTGCTTACTGAAAGGCAGAGATCTATCACCATCTATAGAGACTTGGCTTGTGGTAAGCAAATAGCTCCAACAAGAACTGCATGATTTCTTTATTATTGCTCCATCCTCCAAATCACTTAGGAGCAAATTTAGTAGTTGCACCACCTGCGCCAGGGCACAGTGATCTCTCATCTCTCTAGACTGCACTGGGGGACAGGTTCTGGCAGCCCTGGACAGTATGTGGAGGTAGCACTTGCATCAGGTGCCAGAGGAGGCATTAAGAGTGTATCAGCTTCTACAGCAAGTGGCCTACACACAGCATATAAGGTTATGAGTCCCAGCAAGGTTTCTGCACAATTTTCCAAGGAGTTTTGATAGGTCTGCTCCAAAAAGTTGACTGATTTCAGACATTTTCCCACTGCAAACTCACGCTGCTGAATACAGCTCACACTTAATGCAGCCATGATGATTTAAGGAGCATCCTGTTAAGTTCAACATATGTCAAAGGTTTTTCCACACAAATGCTAGGTGTGCATGTTCTATTAGTAGGAGTAGTAACTGATACATATTCATAAAAGCAATTATAGTCCCAAAAGCTCACGTACTGAAATCCTGGACTATTAGAGCCAAGAATGGAGATTTTTAGTTTGGATGCTATTTTATTTTTAACATAAGTTGGACCGCCACAGATCTTCCAAGGAAGCCGCTATGTATTTACAAACTTTCAAATCCAGTTATGATCTATAACTCTAGATGTAAGTACTGCCCAGTGACACAGTGCTGGTAATCAAAAGCTAAGTGATGCAAGCACTAGGTATTTTGATTTGAACGCGTTACTGCATTCAGTGCCAAAACTACAGCACAGCACTAAAGTGTGCACATGATTCAAAGCATCTCATTATTAAATATGAGGTTCTGGGAAAGCAGACCTTGGTAAGACTGAATTGTAACATTTAAAGATTAATTATGTTACTGAGAAAGATTTCCTAGTGGTTTGATACTACCAGAAACCAATTATACAATATAATAAGCACAAGAAAAGAAAAATAAAAACCTTGGGTGACATTTCTATGGGAAAGCCATTAAAACCAGCAGTTTTGTGTAGTTACAAAATTGTTGTATAACATCTTACTTACTTACAAAACTGCAGGCAAGTTTCTAGGTTACCACAAAAAGGGAACTTAGTGGATCATAATCACATTCTTTACAAGTCCTATGTAAATGGAAATAATTTGTAAAAGCACACTGAGCTATGCCTCAGTGTTATAGAAAAATATATTTTGAGTGCAAGTTATTGGAGATTGCTGTAAAAGGAATCTAGGCAGAATTTTATAAACTTAAAATTTTTAACTTGATCAAGAGGAAGAGTGTAGACGGGATCACAGAATTGCAAAAACAGGGTGAAAATTAGGTGAAATTAGGTATTACGTGAAAATGCCTAAACAATCACAACATGCTATAACAGAAGCCAACGCCGCCTTCTTTAACAGCTCCCTCATTAGTCTAACCCTAATATTAAGTACATGAGCAAGTCAAATCAAGAAGCCACACAGATCATTCTGCAGTACACCTAAAATAACACTGTTCAGCTGTGGCTCACCTCCAGGTTTAGTTAAGAACAAAAAATTTTAAAAAGCAAATTATACCTCAACAGAAGGAGAAAAAACCCCCAAACAAAAAACCCCCTTATTTCTTGCAGGTGATCAGTGGATTCACTGAGTTAAATAAATTCAACATAGACATTTGCAGTATACAGAAAAAGCTAATTTTCTTTTGATGCCTTCTTACAGATACCAGGAAATCAAGAACTCTCAAGTTCAACTACTCACTGTCAAGTTGTCAGTGGAAATCCATAGATGCTCCTATTTAATCTGCTTAACTTCAAAATTTGTAAAGTGAAGGGCCGCGGTAGTCAATCTGATTTTTTTAAATTTAACAAAAAAAAATTTAGCAGGGACAACTGGATCCAGGTTTCATGTGGAGAAAGTTCTTATAGCAAAACTTTGAAAAACAATGAAAGAAATTTAATTAAAAGGGAGGGTTGCACACAGAATTAGTAAGACTGTTAGGCAAGTGTACTCCAATTACCTAGTTTCTAAATATAAAACCCCATTTCTTCAGTGTACTCTCTGACAGTATTCATCAGGTGACATCAGCAGTACAAATTGGCACCTCCACTCCCACACATCTCCACTCCAGGTCCTTGCCCCATAGATTAAACCACAGGTAATGATTCAGGAAAGACGTAGAGGAAAAAAGATCTTCAGTGTTAAATGGTGTGCATTGTCAAGTGGACTATCCATACAGAAATCCATGTCGGAGCTGCTGCAAGAAAGCCCCCATCACACAGCACATCAGCAGCAGCGAGAGCTTTCCCCGTCTTTCCAGGCTTTCTCACTGTTACTCACTTTCTTTAAGGACTGAGCCAGGCAACCTCAAAAGTCACAAAATGTAGAAGAACAATTGCTTTGTAAAAGAAATAGAAATTAAAATGCCATTCTCTGCTATTCAAACTAGATCTCCACTGAGTCAAGACTTTCCTCCTCTTCAAAATCCTTGGCTGATTTGGCCTTAGCATCCAACCGGACATTCCTTCCTCCATCACTGTGATTCATGATGATTGCTGCTTTTCACTCAAAACGTCAGAGGACTGTTCCATGTCTTGACCACTGGCTTGCTGAAGCCATGCTGACCTCCATATGGCAAGGCGCAGGAGGAGCAAAAGGACTAGCATCACATCTCCCCATCTGGGCTGGGTCTAAACCAAGGCTGGGTCTAAACTAAACAGTGCACGAGAATGCTCCCAGGCACATTGTCCCTGGAAGAGCATTTATCCAGTTCCCATGAAGTCTGATTATCTCTGGAGCTAAACTGTTACCAGGATCCCTTGCGGACCCCTGGCTTGGGTCATGTACCACAGTTAAAACCAATTCTTAAGCACGATTTAAGAACATAACATTGATAGTAAAGAGGTGGGCCATTCTGTACCAGCTGGTCCCAGTGCTGGAAACAGTGCCAGGCACGCTTAAGGTACCAATACGTAGCTCCCAGGCAGCCATTTCCACCCGCTGGAGACACCAATCTCAGAGGGATGCTGCAAGGCCATTTTTAAGGGGCTGTGGCACAACAGCAGTAATGCTGCAGCTGTGCCTTCCCTCTTCCAGCCCTTGCTCCCAAAAACCCTGCAGCTCCCCAAAATACATCATCCAAGGAGGTTCCCATGCAGAAAGGACAAAAGGATGAAAACCAAGAGCTAGTGTTGCGCGAAAGCACTTGTTGAAAATATTCCTGGCATGGCAGGATGCACGACCAGACAATACTGCCTGGCCCTGCTTAACATGTCAAGAGGGGATCCTAGTGAAGTGATGGCAATTGCAGCGTGGAAGACACAAAAGTAATTTCTAACATTTTGAGAAAAATGCAAATTTCTCTACCTGTTTTGAATACTGTCTACCACACTAGCTGCCAAGCCATTTTCAGCAGAAGTGCAGTCTCATTAATAAACAAAAACTATTAACAAAGACCAAAACTGTGGAGGTCCATAAGAGGGCATGGTGGGAACAACAAACAGAATATGCAGAATGCAAGATTTTGAGAATGAAAAAAATTACAGGCCTTTTAACAGTCTATAAAATCCCTAAGTTCAAAACTCCGTTTACCATTACTATTGGATGTTCAAAACAGCTACAAAGGGTTTATCATTTTCTATTATATCTGAAGTACTTTTCTGTAAAGGAGAGGATTTTTTATTAATCACATTTCTCACCAAACATATTACTAATATATTAGTCTGTAACAAGAGCTGGGAAAGAAATGCTTAATAATTGTTATTATTTATACAGAGCAATGGTAAAATAAAAGTGCATTGTGTAAATTATTCTGCTGGTTTTATGACTACATACGTGTCGTGGTTTAAGCCCAGCCAGTAACAAAGCACCACACAGCCACTCGCTCACTCCCCCACCACACGGCCACGGTGGGATGAGGAGAAAATATAAAGAAAAGCTCCTGGGTCGAGACAGGGACTGGGAGGGATCACTCCCCACTTATGGTCACAGGCAAAAGACAGGCTCACCTTGGGGAAGAAACAAAATCAATTTAATTTACTACCAATCAAATCAAAACAAGGACACTGAGAAGTAAAACCAAACCTTGGAACACCTTCCCCCCACCCCTCCCTCCCTCCCGCCTCAACTCCACTCCCGGTCCTCTCTCCCTCCTCCCCCCGACAGTGCAGGGGGACGGGGAATGGGGGTTGGGGTCAGTTCATCACACGTTGTCTCTGCCGCTCCTTCCTCCTCAGGGGGAGGACTCCTCACACTCTTCCCCTGCTCCACCGTGGGGTCCCTCCCACAGGAGACAGTCCTTCACAAACTTCTCCAACGTGGGTCCTTCCCACGGGCCGCAGTTCTTCACAAACTGCTTCAGCGTGGGTCCTTTCCTCAGGCTGCAGTCCTTCAGGAACAGACTGCTCCAGCACGGGCTTTCCCATGGAGTCACAGCCATCTTCGGGGGCCTCCACTCCCCCGCTCCCCTCCGTGGACTGGGGGGGGGACAGCCTGCCATCTCACCACGGGCTGCAGGGGCATCCACCTCCTCCCCGATCCTCCTCCCCTCCTTCTTCACTGACCTCGGTATCTGCAGAGGGGTTCCTCTCACATCCCAGTCTCCCGTTCCTCTCACATCCCAATCTCCTCCCCCACTGCAGGTTTCCCCTCTTAACTCTGTTCTCCCAGAGGCGCTACCACCGTCACTGATGGGCTCGGCCTGGGCCAGCGGCAGGTCCGACTTGGAGCCGGGGGAGCTTCTAGCAGCTTCTCACAGGAGCCACCCCTCCAGCCCCTCCTCCCGCTACCAAAAAAACCCCACACCACACAAACCCATAACAATATGCCAGGACAAGATTTCTATACTACACTGACATTTAATTTTCAATGGACCGGCTGCAGGCTGAATTATTTTATCTCACTCCTTGTCCCTTAGAACATCTACAACTGCAGCATCTCTCCATTGGTTGGATTAGTCACTTGAAAAGCATATGCTGAGCCATAAATTTTGAACCACTCTAATTCCGTGTACATTTCAGATCCATGACTGACAGATTATTCCAACTAGCTGATAAACTTGTAACAAAAGATTCAGAGTACAATTGTTCTGCCAAAACAAAGCTGGGATATGCGGAGTGAATAAGGGCACAAACCAGCCTCCAAGGCAGCACAAATGATCCATTCTTAAGGGGACACATTAAAAACAGACCCTAGTTCACTATAACTGTTACTCAAACTTAAGTTACCCCAACTAAAATATCCTGCTAAATTATATAGCTGTTTTTCATATTTTTCCATAGTGTATTTGTCTCCTTTGTTGGTGTAGTGCTAGACAAAACTGTGCCATACATACTAAAAATGAGACTAAAATGCAATCAGAAGCACAAAGCAAACAACCCCAGCAATATAAAGAGAATAATAATTACTTATTAATTAAATCTTTACTAAGAATCCTCAATTAAGTCTTTTTCACACATTCTTTTAGGGACTGCCATTTTTCAGGTCATTTGTAACAAATCTTATCTTCCACTGAGCATTCGTACAGTGTCTAGTGCAAGTCGTATAAAATGGTAACTACATCACCTTTGAAGTAAAAATAGACAAAGGGAAAACAAAAAGAGGTATCCCTTCAAAAGGTGATTACTTTCCAGCCATTAAGTAATTCACCCCTAAGAATCCAACCACTGAAATGTACGCAAAGGGAGACAGGGAACAGAGAAACATGAGGAGAACGTCACCACTGGATCATTTATGTCTAACATTATCCATTCATTGATAATGGCAATCAAATCAAACCTCTGACTTCTAAGAGAATACTAAAGGTAAGTAGGATCAAAGCACAACTCCCATCCCTTTTGTAGACAGCAGCAGAGCTGGCTAAGGTCTGTACCATGGTACAAGGCTTCATTACTTGATATCTGTACAGCGCTGTGCAAATATACAGTACTAATGACTCTGAGAACAACAGAGGGGAATGCCATCTCAGCCTTGCAACTAAACCCCATTTTCTGCACAGGTAAATAAACAATAATTAGTTTATGAAGAACTGATGACACACAGTTAGGCGAATTCTGTGTCTCTATTTCTGGGCAGCCTTTGGTCAACCTGGATAGAAAATTACATTTATTTAATATCCATATAACTGTAATTCCTGGGGCCATAATCACATGTAAAATCAAACCCGCCAAATGCTTTACAAATAAAAAGGCAGGCAAGAGTTTTGAAACTTTAATCTCACACACTCCATCAAATAAATAAAAAAAAATAATCAGAAAATTGAGGCCAAATTAATGCCTTTTTTTATTTTTAAACTGATTGCAGCAATCAATAAATAAGTTTCAAAGAACTCTTTTAGTAAAGGCCAGGCCTAGCCAGTAGGTATTACATTAACTGTCATTATCAATTAGGACTCGCTGGGAACAAACCTTATTTACAAAGCAAGAGTTCTGGGAATCCACTCGTGTGTTAAAAGAACCTCCGTATTGCTCTAGAGTGATGTTAGCAAAGCTAAGTGCTGCTTCATTAAGTGCAGTGCACACATTTCTTAATGGAGAGCAACTCTTATAGTCCAAAGGAGTTCATCCTCACCATCTAGTGTGGGATATACACACTCATGTTGGCAATTTCAGTAATGAGACAAAACACTGTTTGTTCATTTTTCTTCTTTTTTTTTTTCATTTAAAAAAACACAGGCTATCATAAATAAAGAATTAGTGTAAACTAGACATACATCCTTCACAATTACTAAACTTTGTTTAAATGTAGCAAAGGAAGGAAGGAGGTTAAAAACTGCGGAATATTTCACCTTCCGAGAGCTATCTCACATCCTCAATCCTATTCAGACAGGCATCGATCACTCCACAGTTTACAATGGAAATAGCCAAACATGGGAAAGAAAAGAGGACAAATATTTCTGATGAGTCATTTTTCTCTTTCTCAATAACTCCTTCCCCTCCCTTCTCCAAATGCCTCTTCCAGTAGATACAAACATCAGAAACACATTAAGTCAGCTGTACTTTCCAAAAGGTTGTCTTGTGATATTTTGATGATTACAAAGCATGCAAGTTACACAAACACAGAAATATCACTGCATCACTGTAGCTGCATTCAACAAAAACCCACACAGGGAGCCTGTTAGCTACCAATGCTGACAGTCTGCACAGTAAGAAACCAAACCTCTGTTTTGGATAATCGGGACATTAAGGATTTGGGTTTGGGTCCAATAATATGAGCCATAGGTAACAAGGAGATAAATGGCACCATTCCCTGTGAGAGGAGAAGGGTCTGGAATGCTGTTTGCACTTGCACTAAAATGGAAAAAACATGCAAATTAATATATCAGTCTCTTCAAGGAGGAAAACATCTTAGGCAGTACAATTAAAAAGGCAAAACCCCCTCCACTGCAAACGATCAAACATAATTGTCTCCCTTTTTAACAGAGGCCATTTATCACCAACCCTGAAGATACCTATAAATTACAAAGGGCAAAACTGTTTTCCAGCTCAGTGTTCATATCTCTCCCAGTGATAAGTGGCATTGAGAGTTGAATGGTTTAACTGTTGATTAAAGAAACAGTAGAAAGAACAGAGGGCAAGATGATTTCATCACTTTTAAAAGCAGCTTAACTCTGAAATGCTCTTAAATTCATGTACTTTGGTAAGGTTTGGGTAATGTCCAATTAATCAGGAGCACACTGTTTCTTCTGAAATAACATTTTAACTGAAATAATTCCAGCAAGCAAACACAACTGCTTATTTTAACAAGAAAACTCATTTTTTATATACAAACAAGTATGACTCAGTCCTACACAGTACTTTTACTACTAAACTTCCTGTCCCTTCCCTGCACTTGAAACAGGCTATCCAACATTTCCATGCTAAAACATGCCTTGTTGCTTTCCCTCAGCACTGCCCAGACATGAAATGAGCCCTTTTCAGAAAGATGCATGCCTTCTCATCCTGCACCAGTGATTTTAACAGTGGCTTATGGTTAGAAATCTCACTGCAGGATTGGGACCCAAGTAGTGTCCACATAGAGAGAGCAACTAATATGCAACATGTATATCTGTAAATCAGTTTGCTTACAGGTTGAGAAAGAAGGTGTAAAGAAAGATGTTGTTTCTATTCTCTTTGCTTAAAGCAGCTGAGGCATTCATACACCAAAGACAGTGAATGGGATTGTATTAAGAAGTTACTTAACTTGCCAAGCTTACCACAGGCATTCAACATTCATGAGTTTGGCTTAAAACTGTGCTTAAAAATAAGCTTTCTTATTTCACAGAATCATGGACTGGTTTGGGTTGGAAGGAACCTTAAAGATCATCTAGTTCCAACCGCCCTGCCATGGTCAGGGACACCTTCCACTAGACCAGGCTGCTCAAAGCCCCATCCAACCTGGCCTTGAACACTTCCAGGGATGGGGCATCCACAGCTTCTCTGCGCAACCTGTTCCAGTGTCTCACCAACCTCACAGTGAAGAACTTCTTCCTTACATCTAATGTATATCTACCCTCTTTCAGTTTAAAGCCATTACCCCTTGTCCTATCACTACATGCTCTTGTAAAAACTCCCTTCTTGCGCTTTCTTGTAGGCCTCCGTTAGGCACTGGAAGGCTCCTGTAAGGTCTTCCCAGAGCCTTCTCTTCTCCAGGCTGAACAACCCCAACTCTTTCAGCTTGTCTTCATAGGGGAGGTGCTCCAGCCCTCTGATCATCTTCGTGGCCCTCCTCTGGACTCGCTCCAACAGGTCCATGTCCTTCTTATGTTGGGGACCCCAGAGCTGAACGCAGTACTTTCTTCTGGGGCCTCAGTCTTTAGGATTCACATTTGCAAAATCCTGTAGGCAATAGGGAATGCTATAAACTTTCATTAAAAACAATAGAAAGGCATACTGCACCTCTTCAAAAGTTAAATGCTTTCAGGCATTTTATTGCACCATGTGTAAGATCAAATCGCTAGCAAGGTCCTAAATAGACATGGAGGTATACGGGGAGTAAACCAGACAGAATAAACCTTGCTATATGTATTCACCTATTTTCATTATCAAGAAATAAGCAGGACTAACCAGAAAGGGGAGGTTATACGCCCAATCAGGCATTTTTTAAACATTACTGAACTTCACAATATTCAAGTGTACGGTGTCCTTTTTAAAAATCAACCCCTTTATTACAATCAATTCGCTGCAGCAGAAGCTCACACTCATCATCTTTCAAAAAGACACCAGGCTTCCCTTGATTAGTTTGAACATAAAGAGTAACATTGCTTTTGTGTACACTCTTCCCTCCTGCCTGGTTTGCAAATTTTTAATTAAATATAAATATCATTAACTTTCTCCATGTGATTCATTTAGCAGGTTAAAAAGTTCATTTGAATATACACTACTCATCTAAGTAGCCCATGGTGTGGAGTAATTATAATCGGAGCTGACACAGTGAAAATGGAAAGCAAATTGATTAATGCTGTACAAAGAAAAAACATTATTCCACAATACTGAACAGCCCCACCTTCAAAGTCTCTGTAAACTAATCCTTATTATCCAGCACTGCCTTCTGCCCTTCCCATCCCCCCAAAGCCAAGAAAATAACTATGAAAAGATAAAATAATCCAGCACCTGGATTGGGAACCCAGCCAAGACAAAGCAGCAGGCTGTTCAATGGGAGCTCACCTTTCAGCACATGTGCAGTCAAGGTCAACTTAAAGGAATAAAGAAGCTGTGATGTCCAAGAGAAAGAGACGGGCTGGAGGACAGGAGGCAAGCTGTGCCAAGGAGAGTGGGTGAAGGTCAGGAGATCACTCCTGGCAAGCACTGCCTGCCACAGCCCCTTTCCACTTGTCCAACAGGCAGAAACTTCCAAGCTGAACCCCGCACCCATGTCTTACCTGCTAACCTCCCTCTCTAGGTATGCACCCCATCCATTCATTGCCTCTGGTAATTCAAATACTCCCAGCCGCAGTGCTAAAGAAATAAGTAATGTGCAAAATGTCCACTACGCATCCCACCAAGCGCTCTCACAGCAAAAGAGAACAATTACCCTCAGCACAATTTGGAAACTGTGCTCACGTTCGATTTTCCAGGAATGAGCCCTCTGACAGAAAAGGGAACAAACAAGAAAATGTGTACAGGGATCATCCCTAACTTTAAGGGCAAAACCGTGCTGAGTGAGAGCAACAGCCCTGTGTACCCAAAGGTCAACAACCAGATTCCAAGTATTTTGGAATATGAAGTCAGTATTTCTTTGGTTAACAAAGTTTACAAACCTGAATTGATGCCAGAGACAGAGAACATTTTCATTTTGCAATAAACCTCTGGGAGAGCAAAAACTCTTGGAAGGGCTCACCCTCTAGCTGAAAAAAAAAACCAATCTGCCAGCTTCAGAGCTCTATTTGCAAAGTTTTATTAGTAGCAGTTAGGGCCAAAGGGGAAACGATACTGTCAGAAGCTTAGTTTGACCACCACGGTTATCACCTTAATCCATGAAAAAAGCAGTGCCAGGATCTTTACTAACCAAAAACCAAACATGACTTTGAGCGTTTGCTCTGACAAAGGACAGTGCCAGCAGCAGGGCACCAGTGTCACACTAACGCAGCCATGGGACTGCTCCAGATCCACAGCAAAACCTGTTATGCCCATCCCTAACCTGGACATAAAGATGGATTTTGTGTATTTCACTAAAGCATTTTTCAGTCTGAAGCTTCTTCTAATGCACATTTATTTTGGTCAGTGTTTAAACAAAAACCACACACACACTCGCAAAAAACCCCAAACAAAGTAGTGATTACATCTAGGGATTTCCCATGATTCAAGACAGTTTTCTCATTGCTTTATTACAAGATTAAATGTCACAGTGTCATATTCTACCACTGACCAACATAAGGAGAACGGGCTAAGCAGCAGTTTTTTTAAAAACAAAACCCCAAAAAACGGAAGAGGTGTTGCGGTAAACCACAAACTGAATGTGAGTCAATGACAAAATGCCATTGTCTCACAGCATCAGGAATTCTGTGGCACATTAACAGGAGCAGCACATGCAAGAGGGGTCATTAGTTGCTCCGCTCCTGGATGCTACTAAACACCGCTTTCCCTTTGGGCTGCTCCTCCTTTCCCTTTCCAAAGCTGTTGCCAAACCAAAGAGTGCACAGAAGGTGGCAATGAAGATATAAAGCTCAGAAAACCCAACCAGTGGAGAAAGGTTTAGAGAGTGGCATTTGGCTTACAGAAGAATCGCGAGACACTTGGGGGAGCAGGAGGAGGGAGGGAGGCAAGCACAAAGCCTTGCAGCCTGGAGAGGCTGTTGCAGAGGAAGCAGCAGTCAGTGTCTCACTATCATGAGCCATCACTGTACTATCATGAGTACCAACTGCAGTGAAGGTTTTTTTTAATAACGTTCCAGCTAGGTAATTAAGAAAAGCTAAACAACCCTGCAGTCCTGCAGAGCCTCCGCAGACCCTGTGGAGCTCACTCGGCAGTGCTCTGGGGCTCCCCTGTCCCATCCACATATGGGGTGACAGCTTTCCCATACCTGCTGCAAACTCTTCAAGGACAGGGAGGTGTGTCCACTCAGCGCCTACCACAGTACCAGCAGCAGCAGCATTATGTCTACTGTAATCCTTATCTGAGATTATTATCTTGCACAATCAATACCTGGCATCAGTAAATAATCATTTAGTAAAATTCCATCTGTTTCAAGGCATTGTAATGTCTTCGTGAACATCATAAAACCACTGGCCTCTCTATAAAAGAAAACTGACAGCAGTTAGCCTAACAGCAAAAACCAGTTCAGTAACAGAACCTTTTGGTGTGACGAAAAAAAATTCAGTTTGCTCCGTTCATATTGATATGTAATTCTATAGGAGGACTGAGACTTTTGTTTCGAGTCAATTTGTATTGTTTTATGTAATACAAAAGAAAAAGTATTTTCATTTATTTGAATACACTTGAAAATATTTGAACTCATTATTTGAATTTATTCAAAATTACTTTCGTTTAGCTGTTTTCAACTCATTAAAATCATGCTTCAGACTGATAATTTGATTTTTATTTAAAATGTGTTTAACCAGCCCAGCATTTATGAGTTATACAGTCCCAGCTACTTCTAAGAGATGAAACTCTGAATTAGTCTAACTCAACCCAAAATTACTAACTGCCTAGGTTTCTTGAAAACATTGTTTTTCCAGAAAAATTACTACCTTATTTCATCCAGTCAGAGGCAAGCTTATAATGAAAAGCTTCATTGCACAGAAGAGACTAATTATCTTCACTCTAAATTAAATATTCAAGGATTCCTCCACTGTCATATCTCATCATGCTATATTCAAAATTCCCTTAAAACCTCAGATTTCAGAAAAATATTCCTACGGCTATTTTAGCAAGGCACAGAGCCAACTAATATTGGGGAGTGTCACATTTCAGCAGGCATATGGCCAACAAAAGACATATTAAAAGCACTAGTAATCAGCACACAGTGCAGCCATATATGGCTGTATTTGTTTTGTTTGGCACTGTAAATCATCCTGCCACTCCTCAACGCCACCTGCCAGTGCTCCAGGGCAGGTATCTTCACATTTGTTTAGCATAGTTGACTGAATTGCAAACTATGGCTGTAACACTGTATTAGCAATAAATTATTGTCACCTAAGGCAAAAGTCTTTGCTCCTGTTTATCACAGCAGACGGCACATACCAGGGAAATTCTGCACATACCATTGAAGAGCAGGCACTAAACTGAGGTGGCTGAACTAAGGTCTTAGGCTTATCATAGCCAGTAGAGTCTTTACAGAAGGTGAATAATTCAGCTATCTAGTGCAGATACTTAATGTTACATCACACGAGTACACTTCAGCAACTTTAACAAACTTACGATATCACCCAGACAGACCAGCCACCATTAGGTCATGTTTCCCATCCGCTGCCACAGCTAAATCCCGCCCACCCCTGGCTGCCTAAGATTCGTCTTTGACTGCAGTGCCCTGGCTGTAGAGCTCTCGGATCCCTTGTCTCTGGATACACAAGCCTTTGGGTCACACGATGAATGTGGGCCACCTTGCAGGTGACAGAGCAGATCCCAATGCCTTCCCCTTTTTGTCCCCCTTTGGCTCCAGCTGCCCCAAGGCTGCCTCTAGCCCCAGCCCTGCAACAAGGCTGGCAGCGCCTGGTACACGGCGCTGTCAAAAGGCAGCTTCATGCCTGGCCAAAACCAGCCTGGCTATGGGCCACTGCCAAAAGGAGCTGACTAGCCCTTCCCGATGACAAGGCATCCCCTTGCCACAGGCTCCCAAGCTCTCCTGCTATCAGGCAGCTGTGGGACAAGTTGCATCAGCCCAGTGAAAACGCTGCACCCAGCCAGGGATGCAGCTCAGGCACCCCACACTATGGCATACGTTGCAGCCCCCACAGCACAGAAACGAGAGCCTCCCCAACTAATCAATCTTACAGAGAATATATTTGCCTTTAATTTCCAGCCACAGCCTTCGAATGTGTTTCACGTCTGAATCTATCCTAAGCAGCCTGTGTATTGACACATGCTCCACAAAAGCGTGTCACTCAATTGTGACGACTCTGAAGATTTACCTCCAGACTCAGGAACCGCAGTTCTTTCGGGAGATAACAGGCTTCTGATACTCCAGCACATTGTCAGGGTAGTCAAGCTGTCAACTGACAGTCAAGAGAGAATAAAACCCCAAAAGCAAAGGGAATGCCAAGTGGGAAACTCATTTTTTTCATTGATGCATTTTTATTTACCGCTAGCCTCATGAGAGTTATTGTAGCTTGCTGGTAGCTATCTCAAGGGTCAGAACTGCAAATCTGCTTCTGTGTACGTGTGCATTTATGAATTTTTGTGTATAAAAACTGCTATGCAAACACCACATTTTACTTTGGTAAAACACATCGCAGTATACAGAATACCTGCAAGAAAAAACCACACACTTACATGCTCTGAAAATAACCAAGTATGTTTGATGACTAATTTCTAGTTATGAAATGTAACAGCCTCATTCCTTCAGGACAAAATGCTTACTGATAATAAGAGACAAAGCAAGTTACTCTTTGGGAAAGGAACAAGTTAATATGTCCACACATTTATTTCTCCCAATAGTTTTCCACCTCACAGAATATTTTTTTTTTTGTTAGCCTAGTTATGAAGGCATTTTAGCTGTGTGTTTAAAAAAACCAATCAAATATATTTTCCTGTCTACAAAACACCCAGGAACATGCCAGAAAGTAATTAGGAATGACAAGCACATAATGACATGCGAGCTGCAAGTATTCAGTTTTTAGTCTGGAAAATAAAACACTTAACAACGGATATGGAATGCTTTTGCTCCAGCTCTTTTATGCATAGCTGGCATGACTAATTTGAAAAATAAGACACCATGTGCCAATCTACTTTTCAGGCAGAATTCAGACAACAGAAATTCAAACAAAGGAAAAGAAGATCAGACTAACCACACAAGGTGCCTACATTAACTTTGCAGAATAACCACCAGCGTATCAGAGGGCCTGCGAGTAAGTCTCCACAAAGAAACTGGTTTGCACTTGGGGCCTGCCAGATTCCCATTTTTGCTAAAGAGCGAGCTTGTAGCCATTCTGAGATTGGTGAAAAAGTGCCTGTTTCCTGCAGATAGGTCATCATGTGGCAGAGACCAGAGTTAGAAATTAAGATTATCTAAGAGGATACCTACTGGTATTTGGTTACGTTTTTCTCGATTTATGAAAATAACTTTTAAATAAATTTGACACCACAATCTGAATTTTTCTGAAAGTATGCTGAATTTTGAGCAAATGCCTTGATTTCTAGTACAGTATGAAAAACTTAAGAATAAGTAGATTTGCTAGTGAGTAACAGGACATGCCCATTGACACCTTGACTAGAAACTCTCCCGTAAATCTTATCAGAAGCAGAGTTCCTCAGGTTCAGCTTGCTGATGAACAATGCAGGAAAGTTTTATGATGGAAAAAAGTTGTTCTTTTTATCATGCAACTTGGCAGCAGTAGGTTATCAAATACATATCTGTCCCAAATAATGCTGGCACTGTATTTCAATTACTTAGCAAAGTAGCTGTGAAGGATATTATTGTCCTGGGCCTCCCAAGACAGGCTTGCTGCCAACTGGGTCACACAATAATCAACAAACCGGACTCTAGAAAGGATGCTAGATTCCTCCCAGCAGCACCTACCATTGAAGAAATTATATATATTTAGTCAGTGTAGTGCTGGATTTTCACTTCTTTATTAACGAACTGCTCAAGGGGGTCTGATCAGCAGATTACTTTAATGACCTGACTTCATACTTGGCCATGAATCTTTAATTCATGTAAACCTTTCAGCTCATGCTATAGCCAAAGAAAACAGCTTGAAGAAAAGGAATAGTCTGTTTGTAGGTTCCCTGGACTCTTAGGTTGGATACATCATCCGTGAAATACAAGCAGCACCTGACTTATTACTAATTCCAAGACTGCACAAAAACTAAGAGCACAATACATTCAAAACAACACCCAAACACTCAACCAAGTATTCCCCTGTTCTAAGAGGGGGGAAGAAGGCAGAACAGCTGTAGTGGTTCTGCTATGGTTTGGAAACCAGTGCCATGAGCGCAGGCCCTGAAGTCTCACATCTGGCTGAGGTCTTTCTGAGCTCACTGCAGAGCCTCCCTTGCAGTCACGGCCAGGGATGTGGCCCTGTTCCTAGCCACAAGCTGCATATCGCTTCCAGGAGCTACTGCTTGGGACATGCAGACCAAATCTTTCATTCAATCTTACAATCTATGCTATAATCCCTTTTTCACAGCTACATTAAACTCCCAAATAAAAGATGCTGTATGCATTCCCAGAGCTAACAGGACAGGTGAGAAATACTTTCCTCAAACATAATTTTTTACCTGCTTGTTTGTCATTCAAACTGTAGGGTAGTCCACAGAGTATTAATAAACCCCTACAACAACTGGACTAATAATTGACTTTGAGTAATTTCAGAAAACTAATCCCCCCAGTGGTGGCTGCTGTTCTCTCTCATTCAGCATCAGCATCTGGCAACAAGTGATTCCACTGAGTAATCTTGGCAAAACTTGGAGAGATTGTTTTGAATTTCCTTCACAACTTCTCAATGCCCAACTGTATTAATAGCTGAAGATGAAACACTACTGTTGTGGGTCTTCTTGATCCCATCATAATTATTTCTAATGGTCCGTGTGGCACTTCTTTACCATTTCAACATTTGCTTAAATTTATTACAAGTAAATGACTGTGTTCTACACAGCAACTTGCTGGTAACAAGAGGAAGAAGAGCAGCCAGCATTTAATGTCCATGGATAGATCTTTGAGCCAAACAATGGCCAGAAATACTAGCACTACATAAAATACATCAGGAGTTTGTAACACTATCTGCAGAAAGTTCCCTACCTATAGCTCAGTAAGGTCCCATGTCATTCCTCAGAAAGGAGTTATCAGGATGGTTTTGAAAGCATCATTCTCACCCACCAGACACGCACAGGTCTGCGAAGAAAAAGTCAAGGGAATATGAGCAGTTCTGTTTGTTTTCACTGTTTTGATGACAAAACAACATAATAAATGGCATTAGTCCTTTTCTGTACTAACTGAAATGCTTTGTGAAGACAAAGACGAATGAACGGGAAGAGCAGTAGGGGTCAAAAGTCAAGGCCCAAAGCCAGAGTTGCTGATACGTAACTATTTATAATGTAGAACATCCAAAAAGGTCCGTGCTGTTCACTTAGAAGTACATATCCTCCTCAATCCTTGATCTACAGTGTTAGAATTAGTCTACTCTTCATGTCTCAGTCCCTTGGTGCATCCCAGAAAGCTTATGCAAGGTAAAGAATCAATGCTAGCCTGTTCAATGTGCCTTTGATGCTTTTTTGTTGTTGCTTTTCAAGTGCGTGAATTCCTCTAGTATTGTTTGTGTGATTATAGCACCTAAAAATGATTGCCAGCCAGCTGCACTACAAACTACACCAACAGAACAAAATGCAGATTAATATTCATCTTTCCCCTGAAGATGCCTTACTGCTGTCCAGTAATTGCCATAATGAATACCATTGCTCGTTCCAGCTTCCTGCTATTCTCTGTTAGCAAGTTTCCACCTGCACCAGTGCCACACTTCCACCGCTCTACTCTCTTAGGGACACTTAACATGTGGCCTTTATCATCTGCTGCTTCTCCTGCACCGGAATCAGAGGAAACTGATTGCTAAGTTCACATACATTAGCACAAACTCAGAGCAACTTCAATTTCTGCTCAGCAGCAGCCCAGGGAGAGGGACTGGGGAGGAAGGGGGGATGGCACACACAGGCAGCTCTGCTCGCAGGCTGCTGAATGGGTAATTGAAGCCCTGGCTGCTGTCTCCTCCGGCCGAGCACAGCTCAGCACTTTTACCGAGCTGGCTTCAATCTGCGTTGCCTGGAAGTGCTCCACAAGCCACAGCCTGTGAACAACCATGCCCCTTCTGACCGGGATTTTTAATAACGTTTTTTAAGAGCACCTATCTGTATCGTTAAGGTAGGGAGTAATCAGAGCATCCGGAAAATGCCAAACTACTAGGATATAAAGCAACACCACGAACACAGGGTTTTGCTGGTGCCCACCAGAGCCACCCTGCCAAAGCACAACAATGTGGCAAGACATAAAGATAGCTCATTCGTCCTGCAAAAGAAGCTTCTGTCAGTCCTTCCGCACTTTCTCTAAGCCACACAATTCAGAAAACCCCACCCAAACCTGAAAGCCAACTTTCAGTCAGAAGAGCGGGAATAAAGCGAAGGAAGTAACTTGCTAGGTCTATTAAATATAACGATAACGTGAGTCTCAGCATGGATTGCATACAATAAAGAAACACGCAGTTCAATGATCTGGATGCATTTTTCTTCTTTCTGGATTGTTCCGTTAAAGATGTGCTGAAATTTGAATATATGTCCAGTAAACTCTGTATCACCATTATGGTATTTGGCTTTGTCAATGTATGACTGCTCAAAAACAGTAAAGAAAATAAGAAAGCCTCCTACAAAATCCCCTGCAAGTAATCTGGCGCGTTCTCCCTCATGGCTGGTATTGCCACTGACACAGCTAAGTTTAAAGGTGTTCCCCCCTCCCCTCTCCATCTGTTACTCTGCACCCTCTCTGGCAGGCCAGCTCATGCTAACTTTTCACAGAATAGAAGTCAATCTCTAATGAATGTCACCCTAGTAGTTTACAGAGGCTTTCAACCTAGAGAGCCTATAAAAAATGACAACATAAAGGATGCTTACATATACCGTAATATAAACATAAGAAATTTTTAAAATGGTTTGTACCCTGCTAGGAAGTGTTTAAGGGTTCAAAATTAAGTAAAAAAAAATAATTACCAGACTAAGCCTATTCAACTCTCGCCCTCAGCTGAGCAAAGGTTTTGGCATATGGCTCTGGGGGCAGAAGAGCCTGGCCACCCCCAATGGAGCCGAGGTTGCTGCTCTGCAGTATTGGTCAAGCTGAACAGGAATGAATGTACTTCTTGTTCCAGTTTTCAAGATACCTGGTCAGTGCAGGCATCCGCGATGTAGAAGGTGGGAGGGATGATTCTTCTTTTGCCCATAAGGGCACACTTCTGCTTCATACAAACAGGATTACCAAGCCACAGCCTCCTGTCAGATCAGGCTCCTTGGCAGGAACCTTTTAAAATCAGTTTAAAAAATCTAGACAAATAAATAACTAGTGAGATACACCTCTTCTGTTTCAGCCCTAACAACAAATGGTGCCAGTTATTTTTATTGAGATCTTACATTTTTTTCACACTTCAGCATCAGTAAATAAAACAAAACCTGCAATATAAACAAACAGTATGAGTACCAACTGCTCACGTATAAAATGAGTTGGCGAAAGACATCAGTTGTTCGATGCAAAAATAACATCTTTCTCTTCCTTGTATTTTTTACGAGCTGTTGCACTGACAGGATCCTACAAAACATTGCAACCAATATGCCATTTGGAAAGCATAGCAATGCAAGCCTCTGACAAAATTAGTCCTACGCTACCAAAACCATTTCTACTCCTACCACAGCTCTACCCATAAAGGAGCACAATCTTCATAATAATTAAAAAAATGCATTTTTTTTAAAAAATCAGTATGAATATATGCTTCTGGGTGCAATTCAAGTTACATTTGAATTTTTAAATGATCTTGAGGGTTTAGGGTTTTTTATTGTGTTTTAGTACAGTAGTCTCAAACATCCTTAAACAAATGATTACACTTAAGACTTAAACATGTCCTTTTGATTACTGGTCACATAATGTTCAGTTTTCTTAAGACAGTGGACCCAAACAGTTCAGAGTCTATAACTTCAGTGTTTTCATTATCATCCAACAGTTCCCCAGGCTTTCATGTCCTGATGTTTTTACTTACACATATTCTATTTTGTTTCAGAATTTATCCACAATTTGTGTGCAGTCCCTAGCTCTTGATCCCTCACACCATAAAACCTCCTTTCCTTTTCTGCATGATTTAGCAAACTGAAACACCTGTAGGACATGTTTGCCCACTGTGGAAAACTTTTTCCCTCTTCTACTCTGAGACCTCCTGTGGTTAACCAGGCTCTCAGGTTCCTTAGGCTTGAAATAACATTCAAACGATACGCCAAAATTCTTTAAAAAATGAATTATATCTGAAATTCATACCTCAGCATACAGAACAGGTGTATGACTACAGAAGCTTCTGTATGAAGATTTCCATTATATTGTTCAATGTCAACATGAACAGTTAGTCAGGAGGAGTCTCTCTTCCTAAATCCTATGTTCTTTCTTTTTGACAGGTAGACTTTTTATTCCCACTGGATCCATAAAGCTCTCTATGGCTCTTACCGAGAGAGCCCTCCACCTGCAGTAGTAGAATGGGAGAGGACAAGGGACCCGCAATGATTTTCACAATACTTTGGTTACTTTGATAAAACATTAACTTTTTTGTAATTTGAAAAAAGCAATAGAACAGGCTACAACAAATGCATAGGTGCAAGAGTAAACAGCATTACTTTTTCAATCATGGCATTAAGTGCATTCATCTATGCCACAAGCTGGATCAAAGACACAAGGGCACAATGTATTGCTTATTTCCCTTAGACATCAGATACATGTTCTACATGGTTCTACACAATAAGCTTGAAAAATCAATGATGGATAAAGCATCTTCATGCAAGTATTCTTACTCTCCTCCTTGCTCTGATGCAAGTTAGGCAGGCCCCTCACACCACTTAAACAGCTGAATGCTATCCTTCCTTAATGTCACTGCCAGCATCCCTGTGGTCAGCCAAAGCCTTAAGAATAATCAAGCAGTATCCACTGTAGTTAACACGCTTGTGTGTGCCTTGTGGTGGATAAATTACATGCCACTGAAAAAAGCGTGTCTGGGCCCAGTACAATCAAAGAAACTCACTCTCTCAAAGCTACCTATTATTTCAAGGAAATTAGCTATTCAAGCAAAATACTACCTTAGAACCAGCAGTAACAAGGCACAGGCTGCTTTAAAACAGTGACTGCTTTTTCTGAAATGGTTTCTGAACTGATACGGCCACCCTTATTAAATGCACCTTAGTGCTAGAAGATACCAGAGTCATCACACAGTTCCACAAAAATAGCCTTCCTCACAGGGAGGTGGAGAGGCCATTTCTCCCCATCCTGGGCTGCAGTCCATCCATGCCGTACACGCTGTCCTGCACCACCAGAACTGGCTGGCGTACAGGAGGCCAGCAGTGACCATATCACGTAACAAGTGTCTCTCCTGTGCAGTGTTTGTTACCACCACCCAGCACGAGCAGACCCAGAGACTGACTGCTGCTCTCCAAAGGTCAGAAATCAGAGCTAAAAAGCATACAGCCCCATCTCACACACTCTCTCTGATCCTATTGCAGTAATGTTGCAGCCATGAGTAAGAACAGTTCATCCACATGTACTGCACCAGCAGGTTGGCACTGTTCGGAACAAGCACCAGTCACATCTGAAAAGTTCTAGCTGCATGTGTTTCAGTTACGTGTATGGATGAGGCAAAAACTGCGAATGGATTCAAGAAAAAAAGAGCAGGATTTCCCACTGCACACTGCAAATCATACCTTCTGCTGTCTCAACTCACTGCGGCAAGCATGACCCTAGCATATGCCCTACAAAAGCCAGGACTCAACCTGGGACACCAATGCCCCAGCGTAAGCACAGCTTACTGGGCTTGATCTGCACATGCTGTGAAGTACAGATGGGCTCGTAGAGTCATGACCGCGCTGTATTCTGCCCTGTTTACTTAACATCTGACTTAGTCCTTTGAGCTGCTCTGTGCCCAAACTCAAACTGTCACAGTCGTTACAAAAGCGATGGTTTTCTTGGGGGTTTCTGTATAAGTAAAGTTCCATAGCATTTCCCAGACATACCTGACTAGGCTCAGCTGTAAAAAGTAGTCAAAGATACAGCAGCTCATTGCTTATAATTGCTTTTCTCCTCTCGATCATCATCCCAGACCTCCTTTACTTCAGGCAGAGCAGATAAAGCTTGGTCCCAAACGTAATCACAATCAGTCCTCTTCAACTCATGCGAAGAAAGGGACAAGAACCACCATCTAAAAAGAATCTTGCTTTTTTCTCACTCACTTTTTACAGCATCACATAAAGCTACTAGCAGTCTCATGAACAGTCAAAACACCAAACAGTTCAAGCTTTTTTGGATGAAAACAGTATACAAGGCATCACTCAAAACAGTTATAAAGTAGGTTCATAACATGGTTCTTGAGCAAACACTATTTGATAAGCATTCAGTACCAAACTCAAACAGTATTTGCAGATAAAGGAGAACCCACTGCATTCTCAAAGTAACACTGGCATAAATTCCTACATGTGTGTGAAAAAGGCAGGCAAAAAAAGAAAAAAACATGAAACATAGCAGAAATCAGGCTGCTAGCTGAACACTTGAGAGCAGATGGGAATAAGGCATGCAGTTCATGAAGTGAAGCAAAAACTGACAAGCATGCTCATTTAACCGAGACAGCTGAAATAAAATTTCTTGGTTCTTTCAGTCTGTTTCTTCTGGCCTACAGACTCTCTTTCATGGTCAGACCACCACTACCCAATGCCCAAACTCCAACAGGCACAAAAGGATTTGTTTGGCTGTATCAATAAGCTTGTAGAGATGAACGACGTATAGATTAAAACCCAAAACTGTTGCATACTGGTCAAGCATAGAGACAACTGTTCACAGAACACAGGTACAGTTTCCACCTGCAGGGTACCATCAACGCATCCTAGACTTCTACTAGAATATGGAACCAGCCCACTGGGATTTGAACAAATCCAGTGTTCTATAGGTGCAGCAGACTTTGAAGGCTAGAAACAGCCATTGGGTATCTCTACCTAGAGATAGAGGCAAAGAAGAACAGGCAAAAATATTTCTGTTCTCCCCAAATTCTAGGCTGGCCAGACCCGAACCAGCATCACTGCAAAAGCTGGAGTACTGAGTGACCATATCAGGCTGCCCAGGACCGCAACACCATGACAGCCTGGGGTGCAAGCCAACAGCCAGTGAGCAAGGTGCTGGAACAGCTCCTGATAATAGGTCAGGGTTTGATTTTTCTGCTACTGAAAGGCCAAGTTTTACCAATCTCATTTTCTCCTGAGGCGGTAAAACTTCAAACTCAATTTAAGAGCTTGAATGATGCAACATGACGGTTGTTATTAATAACTCAACTCTTTCCAACCACCCCTCAGAGCTGTTGTGTGTTAGCTGCTGACAAACCTGTATTGCACAAAATTACTCTGTAGAGCCTCTGCAATATTACTTCATGTTTGGACTAACTACTTATAAACTGAGTTCGAAGACTGTAATGGATTTATGACAGTATTTAAACAGCTTTTAAAGTTCTAAATGTTAATTATTGCCATCCCTATTATTGTCCAGTGTTTAAATGGTACCCAAATGCAACTGATTATTCATATTTATGTCTTCAAATATCATCTTTGTTCTAGGATTACAAGCAGTAAGCTTATTAAATGATCAGAGACAGAAATCTTCCGCCTTCATGAGCATAAAGCTGGTGAAGCATCTTCTCTTTGCACATTCCATTTCCCACATTATGCACCCACCCTAGGTAGTTACTGTGCTTAATGCACAGGCCTGGCAGGTCTAGCACGGTGATACCCTAACGCTGCATGTCGCTCTAAACGGCCACAGAAAAGGACAGATGGGAAGGCATAACTCCTTCCACACCAGAAGAATGGGTGCTGTTTTTACCCCCTTAATGCAGAGAGATTAAAATTTTCTGCTAAATTTATCAGAGCTCCATATCCTCCCATCAACATTCCCCACAGGGCATTCGTTGCCTCCACCACATCTCTGGCGTCCTCCATGCAGCCCTGTATGACGTTCCCCTGTACAACCACGGTCCCACACAGTGGATCCCTGCCACAAGTCATAACCGCTAGTTCGGACAGGCAGCAAAACAAGAGACTATGTTGCAGACTGTATTGCTACAAATAGGAATATCTTAATACCTGGAAGCTATAAAACTCAGCATGATTTAGAAGACACAGAGGTCAGCATCGCGGTCAGTGTATTTTTTTGGAAAGTCAAAAGACTAACGTAAATGTGATTAGCATGGTAAGTATGAATAGCATGACAGATGGAGTGTTAAAGCTTGTAAGTGCTTGATTACTGCTTTAATCCTTCAGCTACTCACTACATGGATAACAAATGAAGTGGGACAACCTTACACCTGAAAGATTACTCTGAACTGAGTGCCTGTGCATGTGCATCCACACATTTAACACAAGTATCTCACGCATCAGTGACGATTACTGCTTGAAGCAGAAGACTGGACAAGGGTGTTTTCCAGCAGTTATTCCTTCAGTAAAAATAATTGTCATTTACATCCTCACAACATTGTACCTCTGAAATGCTCACCAAACAGTAAGGAACGTTACTCTAAGACAGACATTAAGTCTCATTCTATTGCAAACCACCCTGCTACTGTGAAGCATTTCTGAAGTCTATATTAACTTACTGATAAAAAAATATAAAGTTCCTGGTGATGGCTTTCTTTTCAATAGAATACCTGCTTTCTAAAGGTCAGTAAAATATGACACTTAAATGTATTTTCATTTCATAATCTGCAGTAAATATGATATGGACAACATCCATCTGCCAGGAAACAGCCTTTACAATTCACTGGGGAAAATTCTTTCTTATACATAGAGAACCAGATCTTTGGTAAGAGGATGCTTGTTACAGCTCTCTCAAATTAAAATGATGTGTAAATAAGCAGCCACCTCACACAAAGAACTTCAACTGGGATTCATACACAATAAAGAAAGATTTCCCTTGTGATAAACAATTTGAGCACAAAGTGTTCCTTCAAGTACTGATATAAATCTGTTCCTGCCAAGCTAGTATTTCATTGCGTCAGCCTTTTGCCTTCACCATGACTGCAGTGGCAGCTTCGCCGCCTCTCTGCCTGCTTTCCTCACACTGCCCTCTTCCCAGAATTACCATCCCAGCTCCGCTGGGCCAAAGATTCGCCTTTCCATCAGATCAATATGTGGTGAAAAAATATGGAAGATCCTTTTAGTGAAAAGGAACCCGACCCTCTGGCAAACCCAGCATTTAGAGACTCCCATGTGGATTGAGTGGACTCAGTATTGCAGCACTGCTAGTATCCTTGCCCTTCCTTTCCCCACCAACTTTATCCCCTCTTATTATTATTTCTATCATTTTTATTTATTTGCAATGCTTTGAAAATGTTTTGACATGTACCTTAAGATTGCAAGAGCTTCAACTGGTCTGAATGGAAGTGCTGTTGTGTCTGATAAAACTTCTTTTTTTTTTTTAAATCACACCAAAAAAAAAAAAATCAAAGCATCTCTGCCTACATTGCTTTCTCAATGGCAAATATTCACAGCTTCTACTTTGCCCCTGGAAATCTGGTATTTCAAGTAAGATACATAATGTTATATTTATTTAGCTCGATGCTCCCATTAGTAGCGCAAGATAAATAGTAGCTTTGATAAAAAACCATTTCTGCAGCAAAAGGAAGCTTCACTTGATAGGAGCAGGGCCTACCTCTAGCGTATATACACATTAACAGAAAGGTACATATAGTCAAGGGAAAGAGACCCTGTGAGCGAGCTTATACCGTAAAAGGACCAACATGTGTTATACTTCCTCAGCTTCCGGATCACAAAAATGACAGGTACCAATCCAGAAATAGGGGAACTGCCATCAAAGATTTATTTGAGCTTTCTCTACTGGAAACGGGCACAAGAAGCCACATGCAGTAGCACATGCTACTTCAGTTAGTAAAAACATGCCGAACTGAGCTCCATATGTCTCCCCAACACATCCAGCATGGCACAGACACCCAAGCGCTCTCTGGGAGCAGTGCTGCCATGCTGCGCGGTGCTACAGAAATTAACACCTCTACAGAGCCCCCAGGTTTATGTATCTGCACGGTGCTGTACTGTACTGCGCAGATACATCAACACCGGTAGACAACGAAACAGCCCATGGTAATGAAAACAATGCCTGACCATACTTGGGGAATTTGACTCCAAAATATTTGGGGAGTATCTATGACTCCTCTACACATTAGAGTAAGTTTCAGCAGTTATCTTCATATATTTAATAAAAGTACCACTACCATTTACTGGCAATTTTAGAAATTACTCCTCAGAAGCATTGCAAGCTGGTTTTGTTTGTCAGTCCTTTATAATTATTAAAACATGCTAATGTCCTGAATTAACATGGCAAGTAGCAATTCTAGTAACGGGAGACTGAAATGTGGTGGAGATGAAAGACGCTACATTCCTATTTAAACATTTCAAGCTGTCTGAAAAACTTTCAGTGATATTTATGTTTATCACTCAGAGACACAAAACATCTCAACTGCAATCTACTGTAATCTCAGTATTTAAAAATCTTTTAAATAAACGCTGGTACTTAAATAAATCTTACCAAATGTCCTTATACTGATTCTACTCCTAACTACGTTTTCATCACTGATGTGAGCAACCGAGTCTATGCTATAGCTAAGAGTCTTTCGGATTTAAGTTATGCACCTCTTTACCTGGTAAATAACTTCTATTTTTCTGATCAGTAAACACTTGCTTAAAGCATTTATAAAATGGGATCCAACTCAAGCGGTGGGGTACAGTTTTGTAATTGATTCATTCTTATTTCTGATTTAACCATGAACAGAAAGATGACCAGGTGTGGGTCATTTGTAGTTGTGACACGAGGAGGAAAGTGAAGCTGTGACTGAACACAGTAAGTTAATAATACAGTAGATTCTGAACGAGGTAAGACACTACTGAAAAGATGAGTAGCTAACGCACATCCACACGCTTGATCTCTAGAATTAGCCCCATGAGAGTTTGCAACAAATATCATTGAAGACGTTGCTGTGTGAAAACAGTAGTTACTCCCTCTGTTTTGTATGCTGCTGCTCGGACTATCTGCAGTATTTGTTTTTGAAAATACTGTCTTCAGTTTCTTTCCCGTGCAATACCTACCGCAGACCACACACTAAGAAACGCGATCAATTATAGATGGCACGAGAGGTTAAAAAAAAAAAACTAAAAAAAAATAAAAGGTGAGTGCGTGTGTGTATAAACTGGAATAAACCACACAGAAGAGACACTCGGATGAGGTCCTTCACAGAGCAGGGAAGACCGAGACGCTGGCAGCTCATCTACCGTTCTCGCTCTGCTTTCCGAATCCAAGTCCGCCCAGAGCAGAAGGCTTCTCTGAAGAATACTGTTTCTCCAGACCTCCGAGGCCACGCTTCCCTCCCCCGCCGCCCCCCTTCGTCACCCACGGCACGCGCGGTCACAAAACTCCCCCCGCCCCCCCCCCGGCCTGCCCCCCGACAGCCGTCCCGCCCGCGGTTCCGCGGCCGCGGCCCGGGTCCGGCGCCGCGCTGCCCACGCCAGCGGGACACGCCGGGCGCCCGCCGCTCCCGGAGGGGCTCCCACACCCACCGGGCTTCGCGGAGACCCCGCCGCCCCCAGGCGAGAGCCGGGTGGGCGGGAGGCGAAGCCCGACGGCAGCCGGACCCCGGCCCGCCGCCGCCGCCGCGGCGGGGGGCGAGGAAGCCGCCCCGCGCGGCACGCGGCCGGCGGGGAGAGGCGCGGAGCCGCCGCCCGGTACTCACCGACTCGCTCAGAAACTTCCCCCCAAGTTTCGGCGGCGCGGCGGGCGCGGCCCCCTCCGGCGGGCGCCGGCACCATGGGAGCGCCTCAGCGAGCGGCCGCCGCGGCGGCGGCGGCGGCACCGCCGGGCATCGCGCTCCCTCCGCCCGCGGCCGGCCCCAACTTCTGAGGCGGCAGCGACCGACAACGGCGGGCGAGGGCGGGCGCGGGGCTCAGCCCGCACCCCCCCCGTGGGGTGGGGCGGGGCGGGGCGGGCTGCCCTCCCCGCCGCCCCGCCCCGCACAGCCAGCCCACCTCCGCTCCGCCCCCCCCCGCCGGCAGCGGCAACGGCAGCGCCGGCAGCACTCACTTCGCTCGCCGCCGCCCCGCAGCCCCCTCCGCGCCTGCCCCGCCTGCTGGGGCGCGGGGCGCTCAGCGGCCGCCGCCGCCGCCTCTTCTTCTTCTTCTTCTTCTTCTTTCTTCCTCCTCCTCCTCCTCCTCCTCCCATGGCCGCCGCGCCCCGCTCGGCAGCTGGCTGTCCGCCCGCCGCGGGGAGGAGGGGGTCAGGCAGCAGGGCCGGCGGCGCGCCGGGGGAACGTGTCTGGCGGGGCGGGGGCGGCTCGGCGCGTCCCCGGGAGCGCGGCTGGCTCCCCGGCCGCCCCGGAGCCCCGGCCGGTGCCTGTCACTTTCACTGCGCCGCGGGGCTCCGTCTAGGGGAAGGCGGCGGCTACTGCAGCGCATCCGCCTGTCGGGGCCGGCGGGGGGAACTGCCCCCCTCCCCCTCTCCGGGACGCCCGCTCGGCGCTGCGGGCGCGGGGGGTTGCCCGGAGGAGTTACGCTGCTTGCCCGGAGAGGCCGCCCGAGGCACCCCCGCGGCCATCGCTGGTGGGGGGCGAGGGCCCGGGCTCCCGGCCCCGGCCCCGGCGTGTGCCCGCGAGGGCAGGGCTGGCGCCAGGGTTTGTTTCCAGGAAGGCGGTGAATCCGATTTTATTGGGGGTGGGGGGTGTCAGCGTGCCACGCGCGCGGCTGTCAGGGAGAAATTAGGTGGTTTATGAACGGCTGAGAGTGCAATGATGGGCACCTTCCCCGACCCGGTGGACCACACGCGGGGCTGAGTAAAGTGAGTGTAGACATGAGCTACGGCAAAAGGGGGAGTGACCGCTTGGACTTTTCTTACAAAAATAAAGATTTCTCTTTTGAGAAACACCTTAGGAAAGAAAACAGTCAAAATGAGCATAGTGCCATCGGTTTATTTTATTTAGTATCATTTATGTTGACAAAGTACCAGAGATAGACCCACATGTATGCGCAAAGGTGACTTCAGCAGTGACATACCGATCTTTAAGGCCCTTGCAGCAGCCTCCCCCCCCCCCCGCCCCCATGCTGGCTCAATCATTTGGTAAGCCATGATGCAAAGCCCCCTCCGAAACTAACCCAGAATAGAAGAGAACTGTAGCTCACCTGAGTTCCCAGCTGTGGTTTGATGAGCGCAAATGCTAGTGCCACCACATGGAAGTTGTTGGGTGACAGTGGACGGGACGGTGCAGCTCCTGGCACCTTCCACTGCTCAGGCTGGTGCTGCCCTTCCCTTGTTCTCGCACCAGGAGCTGTGCGGCGGGATGCTGCTTGGCTTCAGGGAGCTGGTGTGCCTCAAAACCTGACCTGCAAACAGCAAGTGGTCAGTCCTCAGCCAGGCTGTCACTCCAGGCTGGCACTCTGCCCACTCCTGTGAGTGCCAGACCAAACTGGGGGGTGTGTCTCTGTGTGTAAAAATATGTAGCTGAGGCAAGATGGACCATGAGATGCGACCGCATCGATTTTCAATTGGCTTAAGGGCATTGAAATCTGACACGCTGATAACTATCTGCCAGAAGTGTCAATGAGGTTTTAAACTAAGGGCACACAGATAACATCTTTCTTATTCCTACACCAGCACCATCTCTTGCCTTTTCCTCCTTTAAAAAATCACGGAAACAGAACTCTACATTCCTTCAAGACTGTCAGGCAATACCGTAGCCTTTCCATTCATATACGTGCAAAAGACATTAAGTTTCAGTTCCTATCACTGGTTAGGGGATCATATCCACACCTCCTGGGAGATGCCTGTGCTGCCAAACTAGCAGTTGTTCCTCAGGCCTTTCATTCTTAACTCCTGCCTACTGAAGCTATGGCAAAGCATGGTTAGTAACTCATTGGCTTAGAAATTGCAATCACAGGCCTGATCCTGACTCTGAAGTTTTGTGGTTGGAGCACTGTGTTAGGAGAGGAAAACTTGCATTCCAGCTCCAGAGTTGTTTATGGCGTTTGTTTAATACAACATTCCTGTAACGTAATGAGATCTGAGATTACTACAAACTGTTTTGTATTGGCCAAGTAGCAGTGAGAGTTGAACATCTCAAATACCACATAGATAAACCAGAGAAAATACTTTACTGCTTCCTTATTATATGTACAAATAAGCATAGATAATAATCAATCAGTAGATGTATTACATATTCTGGATTTATACCTCCCTGGACTTTCTGCATACTAGATAATGTCTTTTTACTTCTTCACATGGCAGGTGGTTTAGTTTCATGGCGATTAATGTCAAACACAGTTCACTGCCAAGAAGACCAGATTTAGGCAAAAGCAGCCAAAGTATTTTTAAATCAGAAAGCTTGTGGGGGTGTGGGTGGGGCTCAGAAGACAGGAGACAAGTAAGAGTGTAGGTAGGTTCTGGTTTGGGGTGCTGGCTTGGGATAGCAGGGGGGCTTTGGAGGGGTGAAAGTCATCAGTACACAGGTAGGAGGGGGTTGAAAGTTTGTGAAATAGATTCTCTGATACTGGAAAACAAGAAAAATTTGATTTTCATTTTTTTTAATAAATAGGACTTCACCCCTAAAGTAGGTTTTGAATTTCTACACTGTCTACAGCTACTCCTGGAGCTGCAAAAGCACAAGGCTGTGTGTTACATGTCTGCATGATAAATATTTTGAATTTTCTTCATTGCTCCAATACAAGTAAATGGCATAATAAATGGTCAGTGATCTCTTGGCTTCTCTCTTATTTAAAAAAAAAAAGAAGAAGAAGAAGAAGAAGAAGAAGAAGAAGAAGAAGAAGAAGAAGAAGAAATATTGGCCTTTTAATAACTGCTATACTCATTTTCACTGGAGGATTTGGGGGGATATTATAATATACTTATTCTGTGCCGCTAATCTGCAGTAGTATTTTAATCAACAGAAATTAGCTTCAGAATATTTGAGTTTGGTATCTTATGAAGCATGAATCTTAAATTTAGCTCAGCAACAATATTGCAATTGATTATATTCTTTATACATCTGTTAGGAAATATCTACCTTTCAAACTACGTATAATTTCATATGTGCCTATGTACTTTGGTTTTTTCTTTTTAATTTATGCTGTATTATCACTCTTCCAGATTACCTCCAATCCCCTTAAAGTGCCCAGAAAAGCAAGTCTGGCTTGAATACACTCAGTAAAGATACCTGAGTTCTGACCATTTGTTCTGACATACTATCCAATAATACCAACACCAGCTGATATAAGTACTCTTTTCTCTGTACATGCAGTTGCCACTTCAGTCCATTCCAAACAGTGTATTGAAAGTCCTCTCCTTTCCGAGCATGGTGCTCTGGAACTAAGCACAGAAGATGAAATGATGGATGACTCTGGTTTTACTCTCTGTTTATGTTAGTGTATAACACCGTGTTTATCAACAGGATGTCAAACAGGATTCCAACTGCTCAGTTCATAATAGTTCTTCATCTGGAAGAGGTTCCTTCACTTTGAAGTGGCTACAGCTAGTGCACGTTATATTATGATTGGCAGTAATTTCTGCAAGACTAGCTGTGAATGCTTACGTAAGCACTGGCTTAAATCTATTGCTTGTGCAGCATAAAGGTAGCTATATTGGTAAAATCTGCCATGGGTGGAGTTACACCAGTCAAACTCTGGTTGCTTGGTTTAGGAGGCAATAGTTTCCTATAGTCAGGAAAAGCTATGTTAATACATACATTTCTAGATCAATATAATGGGGTCCACATGCAGGGTCCCTGCTAGAAAAAAGGGTTTCTTTGGCTAGTAGAGTTTATACTGGAAGGAAATAAAGTGACTTTTTTTGTTGCTGGGCATTTTGCCAATACTATATTGCAAAATGTACTCTTAATTGATATTGTTCTACCCACTAAGCTTTTAGACGAGGCCTGAGACTCCAAGGTCTAGTCTGAGTAGTTTGAAATTCCATATTGTTCGCAGTTTAAGTGAGTATGAATGTGTTTCTCCAGAGTGAGGAACCACTTACATTAAATCACAAAAAAAGTTTTTATTTTTCAGAACTGCATGAAAAACTGTGGGAGACTGAGATTAAATCAAGACATTGTTCATATTCCACATTCTTACCTGCAGCTTAAATCTATGGTTTTACCCATTTTCTTTGCTTTTCATTTAACACAAACATAGAATCACAGGAAAAGTCAGCTTGGAAGGGACCTCAGGATCTCCCTAGTCCAACCTCCTGCTCAATGCAGGGTCAGTGAAGAGGTCAAACCTTGTTGCTTAGGGCTTTACCCCATTGGGTTTCAAAAAATTCCAGGGATGGAAACTGCACAACATCTTGGGGCAACCTGTTCCACTGCTGCACTGTCATCATGGGGAAAAAGGTTTCCTTTCATCTCCAGTCTGAACTTCTCACTTCAGCTTATGCTCATCATCTCTCTTCCTGCCACCATGCACTGCTGTGGAGACCCTGCCTCTGACTTCTCAGTGACCTACTTGTAGCAAGGGGAAAGCCACTCTGAGGTGCCCCCCAAAGCCTTCCCTTCTCCAGGCTGAAGCAGCTCCATCCCTCAGCCTCCCCTTGCAGGGCTGATGCTCCAGCCCCTGAGCATCCTGGTGGCCCTCCACTGGGCTTGCTCCAGTTTGGCAATGTCTCTGTTGTAGGGAGGGAGAAAAACCATGCAGTACACAAGATGTCATCTCATGACTGCCAAGTGAAGGGGGATAATCACTTCTCTTGATCTCCTGGCTGTGCTCCTCTTCACACAGCCCATGATGCTGTTGACCTTCAGTGCTGCTAGGGCACACGGCAGCTTGCTGTCCACCAAGTCCACAGGGTCATTTTCAGCAGGACTGCTCCCCACACAGTCAGTCCTCAGCTTGTATCACTACATGGGCTTCTTTCTTCCCAGGGCAGGATTTTGCATTTGTCCTGGTAGAATTTCACACGGTTCCCACGGTTCCCATCAGCCCATTCCTCCAACTTGTGTAGGTCCCACTGGAAGACAGTCCTGTCCTTGAGCATATTGACTGGTCCCTCCAGTTTGGTGTTATCTGCAAACTTGATGAGAGTGCATGTTACCTCCTCCAGGTCATTGATACGGATTTTAAACAGGACAGAAACCAGTACTGATCCTGTGGTACTCCACTTGTTACTGGCCTCCAGACACAGGGACTACGAATCCATATTTTTTAGCAATACATCATCTTTTTCCAATTAATCATCTCCACTGATCTTATTTGGACGGTAGTGAAAAAATGGAGGATGTAAGAGGAACACGTTGGCCAAAATAGAGAATGATTCAGATGAATGTGTATTTTCCCCTTTATGTCATGACTTTAGAAAACTTAACAGAGAAAAAGTCCACTGGTGCTGTGTGAAACTTAAGTGATAACCTTTATAGGGAGTAAATAAATCTTTTAACCATGCTATGTGCTTTCCATCAAATTTCTGTTGATAGGACAGGAGTAAATCAAAATTCTGTGCAGTGGGTTGGTTAATGCCTCCTCTTTCCTCACTTCACCTTCTTAATGTTCTCTATTCATCTAAGAAATAAGAATAGCTGAAAGAAGAGAAACACTCTTTTAATCTAAATTTCCATCATAAACTGAATTGCAGAAAAAAGCACCATTCTGTTTATTTTGTTACGGCACACAATTGCTTGCCACGAAAAGAAACCACACTAATAAAATGCATATTCCAACTATGATCAGACTTGTACCAAGAGCTGGGAATGCACAGTGCTTGCTGTATGCAAAAATAAAAACAATATTTAATAGCAGCTCTGCTCTCAGCCTCTGAATACGTGGAAAATTTTAGGTTGTGGGTTGTCTGGGTTACTTCCTTTAAACCTACAGAGCAAAGCTCCCCTGAATACTTTATATGAAAGCAGAATAATTACCTAACCAACAAATATCTGTGGAAACAGAATTTTCTTTAAGGAACTAATCTCCAAGGAATCAATATGAACACGCATGCAGGATAAGAAGGCATAGGCAAAGCGAGAGAAAAATGAAGGAACACTCTGCCACAGCCTGCAGTCTCTTGCTCTCTCTTTCTGTTGTTTCTAAGGCATCCATCGTGTTGTTATCTACAGCTAACATAAAGCAAAGACCTATCTGACTGTGTAATGAATACATTGACTTTCTGGTTCTCTGGGAAAAGTGACAGTGGAGGTATTTTGCTTGCTTTGTTTCTGAAGAATGGAGATGGAGGAGAGTAGAAGTGAAGGTTTTGCTTCAGCCACTATACTCAGTGCTCTGTTTTTTTAAGGTGAGGAATTTCAGAGCTGGTGTCCTGGCCTGCTTCTAGCATTACACAGGCTGTCCTGCATCCTAGATGTTACGTTAGCCAGAACTACTGCAAATGAACGATGAAAAACATTAATCCATTTTAAGAAAAATAATGTGCAAGTGTTGCCCTGTGGATCTTAACTGAATCCCACCCTTAGCCTTTTCAGTGCTTATTGAAGATTGTGACCAGGCACATACTGCAAAACTGGAATCCAGAGCCTGAGACCACTTCTTGCACCTATGTGTTCACATTGTCCTCCATTTGCTTCTGCCAATAGCACAAGTTTAGGTGTCTGGTGAAGCTTCTGCCTAAAATGCTTGCGTCTAAAGTGTCTTAAAGGTTTAAGCACATTAAATAAGACTCTCTTAGATTGCTTTCCTGCACTTAGATTCCTAAATTCCAACATGTTAGAGACCTAACTGGTTCACTTTTCAAAGTATTTTACATTTTATCGCTCAGAGCGTGCACTCTACCCACATTTTTTGAGCATTTTTCTGCAACTTCTGCTACATATTCCCCCTCTCCACCCCAAGTTCTTTTGTCTGTCAGATTTAGGTGGAAAGGAGATCACAGAAGCTAGAGCACAGACTATGTTTGATTATTTGTGTACTCAAATTCACTTTAAGCTAAAACACTAGTGTTCCATGCAAAAGGCAACAGACAAAAATTTGACCAAGGTCAGAGTGTATAAAGCATGAGATTTAAATTTCTTGGGCTAGTTGAAGAATGTAAACAAAACCACAAAGTAACTTTTTTGTTGTTTTTGTAAGTCTGCTAGTTCCAGGAACAGCAGCATCCTTTAATTTCCAATTCAGCTTAAAGTCTATAATTGACAGGTCTTAAGCATATGTGACAGCAAAGGATTCGAGGCAGAAGGGCTGCCAAAATGCATGTTGTTGCCTTCTGTACACAACTGATATGCTTTCTATCAAGGATGACATTAACCTTCTTCTGAAGAGCTTGGTTTTTTACATCAACTCACCATTTTGAGAAAAACATTACATCAGTAGAGGAAAATCTTGTCTTAATGTTATTTTGTTAGAGTATCATTCAAATGCTCACAGAGAAGTGTCTTTCAAAGCAGAATATTGTTATATACACGGAAGCTCATAAGATTATGTGAGATAGCACTTTGACTCTTCAAAAAGACCATGTTCATTTGTATGCTTCCCAATCCTATTCTGTATCATCCATTTAGTCAGGTGTAAAAATCAGACCCACTGGTCTGCCATTCCCTGGTTTCCCTATTGTAGAGCCCTTTTTGCTGATGGGATTACACTGATAGTTCTCCTTTCAGAAATCTTGATTGGGCCGTAACAACCTTGCAGTCAAAATGCAGATCTCTGGACCCTTTTGTTCTTGCGTGACAAGTCCTTGTCTCCTCCACGAGGTTCTCCCATAGACTTTCCATTCCATTCATAGAAAATGGTTTGGCTGTCCATCCACATGATCTAATGTCCTTTGGCCCTCAACCACTGCCTGGGTGAAATTGCCACACACGATTATTTCAAACTCTTTTCATCATGCATGCTTGTACTTTGATGATTCTCAGCGCTCATAACAGTACTGAAAGGCAGTGAGGGCAAAAGTCAGCTGGCAGAGAAATGATCTCAAGGGTCATCCAGTTCGGGAAGTGTCCAGCCTTTCTGATTAATGGAGCTGCGTAACAATGTTTTACCTTGGACGGAAGCCATGCGATACATACCATATGCCTTGGAGAGGCCAAAGAACAGGAGTCCTATGAACAACAATGTTCTTACAAGACTCCAGAGCTCCATCATGGGATGGGGGGCAAGCTGAATATAAAGCTGGGTTCCAGGAAAATAGGTGACTTCACTCTAAAGAGGACCTGGTGACTACTTCTTTTCATAGGTGGAGACTCAGACTGAGCAGTAGCTCCCATACCCAAATGGACCACCTGCTCATCACGTGCTTGACATGTTTCACATGTCATCATTTTGACATGGCAACCAAATTTGAATTACTGAGGAGCCAAACGCAGCTGAAACCTACAAGTTACCTACTCCTGATGTAGTTCATTCATGTGTCCCAGAGGAGGATTAACTGTCCTTACCTAATTCTTGGTATTTTTCTGAGTAGCTTTTTCACAAGTCTTAGTCATAAAGACACCTCTACCTACCAAAGCCACCTGTATCAGAAATTCACAAGTTTATTATTAGAATGTTTTCCTTAATGCCTAACCCTTATTCTTCTTGCTACAATTTAAATTTCTGAATTCTACCCATGGTGAAAATGGCAGTCAGAGTATTCTCTTCTGTGTTTGAAAAGAATTGCCATGTACTCTTCAGTCTTTTCTCTGTCTTAGGCCAAACAATCTCTATTTTTAAAATCTTTCATCATAGATCATGTTCTCTTTGCCTCTAATCACTTGCACTGTTTTGGGCTTTCTCCAGTTGGCCCATGTCTTTTCTGAAGTACAGTTCCCCAAAGGGACCAAGTCGTCTACCTTATGTTCTAGTAGTGCTGAGAAGAGGAAGGCTTGAGGGCTATACTGCTATTTATAGATCACAGCATATTCCTTGTGTCTTGCATTTGCAATAGATTGTTATTTTTGATACATCTTCAATTTGCGACCTATTAGCTCCAGGTACTTCTCTGGAAAATTAATTCTTAAAAAGTAATTCCCTGGCCTGTATTTTTTTTTAAATTTGATTATTCCCGCCTAAATGCAGTACATCATCCCTGTTACATTTAATCAATTTTTCATTCCACTACTGCAATTTCTCAAGATAATTCTGAATTTGAGTTATGTTTTCCAACACATTTATGTTTGCTCTTCTTTCCAACTTTGTCTCACTTGCAAGTTTAATAAGACTGTTACCCAGATTGTTAATAAAAAGTTGAATAAAGTCATAACAAAGACAGGTCCCTGTAAGACCCTAATTTTGTGATATGACAGTATCAAAGTAAAGTAAAGGGGTTTTAAAAGATATGGGTTTAAAAAATATACATTAGCAAATTAGGTTTTATGCTATTACTTTTCCTGCTATCTTTCAAGTGTTTGCAAATAGCTGAATTGATTTTAGGGTTTTTTTTCTGAGTTGAAGTTAAATTGATTAATTTATTATTCCCAGGCTCTTCTTCCTCTGCTCTGTCCCGTCTTTTTCTAAAAGGCAGCTGTTATTTTTGTCCTTACCCAGTCTTATATTTCTTAGGCATCTTTCACAAATTCTCAAGTAATAGCTAATCTGACTAATTCACCTCATTCTTAAAATATCCCAGGCCATGGTCTATCTGGTCTGGCTGACTTGAGAACATTTTGTAATGCTCTTCTGTTCTACTTCTTCCCTGTTTTAGATTGAGTTCTTAAACCTTTGTCATGAATGTTAATTATACTAGCCATGTGCCTGCAGCTGACATGAAAAAGGTTTTAAATACTCTGACCTTCTTGGGATCATCAGTTATGTCATTGCCTTCCCTCTGCTCCCCCAAATAGACAGGAAAAAAAATCAACACTTTCCTTGCTCTTCCTTAATATTAATGCACATTACCTTTTGAAGTGTTTTCTAGCTGTATGTTGGTTTTGTGCCTTAGTTTTCTGATTGGTTTTATACTGTCGTGGTTTAACCCCAGCCAGCAACTAAACACCACGCAGCCGCTCACTCACTCCCCCCCACCCAGTGGGATGGGGGAGAAAATCGGGAAAAGAAGCAAAACTCGTGGGTTGAGATAAGAACGGTTTAATAGAACAGAAAAGAAGAAACTAATAATGATAATGATAACACTAATAAAATGACAACAGCAATAATGAAAGGATTGGAATGTACAAATGATGCGCAGTGCAATTGCTCACCACCCGCCGACCGACACCCAGCCAGTCCCCGAGCGGCGAATCCCTGCCCCCCACTTCCCCGTTCCTATACTGCATGGGACGTCACATGGTATGGAATACACCGTTGGCCAGTTTGGGTCAGCTGCCCTGGCTGTGTCCTGTGCCAACTTCTTGTGCCCCTCCAGCTTTCTCACTGGCTGGGCATGAGAAGCTGAAAAATCCTTGACATTAGTCTAAACACTACTGAGCAACAACTGAAAACATCAGTGTTATCAACATTCTTTGCTCTGAACTCAAAACATAGCACTGTACCAGCTACTAGGAAGACAGTTAACTCTATCCCAGCTGAAACCAGGACATATACACGTGGTGTTACATGTTTTAGAATTTGATCTGATTTCCACTTTCCAGGTAGAACTTTGTGAGCTTGTAATCAATTAAAAGCTTCTGGCTTACTTTTTAACTTATCTCTCAGTACTTTTCCCTTCTGATAGGAATAGCTTATGTTTTCTGCCACAACAACTTAATTACGTTTTCCTTTGACTTTGTTGTTGACTTGAGTTGGTGGAAGTTTGGCTGCCGCAGGTCTGTGATTTTCTCCTTTTCCCCTATTTTCTTTCTTAGGATTGTGAACACTATAATTTCATAGTCACTGTCTCCAAGTTGCCTTTCATCATCCTATTCTCACACAACTACAATTCACTGGTTGGAACCACATCCAGAAGAGCCTCTCCTCTGTCTGTTTTTTCTACTGCACAAGAAATGGTGACCAATGCTGTTCAGTTTAGAGCTTGCTAATTGATCTCTGTCCTGATGTTTTCTTTTTCAGACAGTTAAACTCTCTTGTGGTTCTCTGGTCCTGTGCATTGAATGATTTGTCATGTTATTCGTAAAAAAGACTTCCACAGCAGATATTCTCTCTTCGGCTGGTTTGGTCTAACAACAGTAGCAGCCGTGTCCTCCTCTTCTTTCACTGTCATCTAGAGACTTCCAATGAGTCCAATTTCCTCCCCTGTCTGGAGTTCCAGACCAGTGCAGAGCTACATCCTTTACTGTTAGATAGTCCTATTATGTGAGTTATCTTACTCATAAGACTATGTTTTGCCAGCAAGGTCATTTTTGTGGTCATGTTTTAGGTATCCTTACTCCTCTCGTTGATTTCCTGCGTTACCTCATGCTTTTAACTTGGCTTGTCACAATCCTAACCACCCGACACGTTCACATTTTTTTAACATTAAATCTGTTCAAATTTGCTTTATGCACTTGAAATGTTCACATACAGAGTGATACAGAGGGACACAGAGAGAGTGACACATTGTATATAAAATTAAATCTAAGCATGTAACTTTTCCCCTGTTCTTTTTCTTTGAAGTTTGGTTTTTTTTTTTTTTTAAGGATTTTATATTATTGACCAAGTGAGCAGAAAGAACAGAAAGACCAAACAGCCAGACAGGGAAAAGAGGTCTTTTATCAAAATTCTAAGTTTAATTGTGCTTTTATTTGTCATTGTTGACTTGAGCCCAGTGCAGTTTAGATAACAGCCCTGAAGTCATTTGCAAATGCAATGTTTAAATGGCTTCACACAATGGCAGTGACATTTACCTAGTGTGGTTTTCTTTATTTTATTTTATTTTTAATCGCAACAGTTGTAGCCCCGAAGTGGAGCACCAGCAGATGTGTCCTTTCCCATTCCCTTTGACTGTACTTGATAACATTCCATCCATCCTGACGCTTGTAAACAGATGCTTAGATATCCAGCCAGCTGAAACCTCTGACACAGGCCACATCTAGAAATAGCTTGTACAGAAATAATCCCATAAAATATTTGTCACAGCCAAGAGGAGGGCTCTGTAATGTTAAGACGTGTGCTACTTGCATACATGCTGTTTAGCAAGAACACTACCAACTTTCCAACCTAGTGATTGTGCTCATGGCTTCACGTGTGCTATACTGTACACTCATTACACAACATGTTTATCTGCACTTCCTCTAGCAAGAAACTGTCACAATACTGCTGTTTCCCATTTTCATAAATCCAACCTTTTACTTTTACAACTTTGAAGGAGTAGTTTTCAGCTATTACCCCTGGGGCAGATGCAGCCCTGACACGATGAGGCCAGCAGCCGGGGCTGTGTCTCCATCACACGTGAGGGGCACAGGGTTAAAGGTCTCTTTGCCTCTGCCCTCACTCCCTGATCAGTCTGTGTCTGGCCAAAGCCCCTGCACAGGAGAGCCACTGGAGTGTTTCTGTTGGGCTCTTGAAGTTTAATTTAAAATGTGAAACAAGCCATTAACTTTCTCGAGGGCAGGGAAATGTAAGGGAAGTTTGTAATTCTAGAAACATACCACATGAGAAAGTATACAGCTTCTGTTACTTGTGGAGCACAGACACTGTTTCTGACACCCTGCAGAAGAAGTGGAAGCTCAATGCTGAGATTTCGTAGCTGCCTAAAGGACTGGGACCTCCAAGCCCCATCCATTTATCTGCAGTGCAAAAATTCAGAGAAATGTCCAGTTGGGTAGGATGGGCTGTGGCAGGCAGAAGAAAGATTATGACAGTAAGATTAGTGTCTTTTGTATGTACATATTTCAGTGGTTCCAACAAAATATTGTCATGGCTATAGATCTACTCATACGTTGAGACTGACTCGTTTTTTTTTTCCCCACATCTGCTGATTTTAATGAAGTTTACAGAGATGGCAAAACCAGAAATGGGTGGAAAGTTTTGAATATCTGCTGAAAAGTGAAACACAGACATCCCCAACCCATGGGATCAGGTATAGAGCCTACATACATCCTGACAGCTAGGTGTCATGAGATAGAGGTACACATCATTGACTCCCAGCTGCTTACTCACATGGGCAGAAAGGAAAGGATGATATTTTTCAACACATCCCCTGTAGCTTATATGCAGGGGTCTAGTCCACTATTTCCAGCTATTATGTCATCTTGAACTCTCTCAAAACCTATCTTAAGCAACACAGCATTGAATTTGGGGCATCAGAACTCAGCTTCTCTAATGGTTATGAGTATTCATCTCATTTCATGCTTAAATATATTCATGGCCTGCAAAAATCCATTTCTCTTTGTGTCAAAATTGTCCTTTACTTGAAACTACTCACCTCCTCTCCAGTGCTTTCCCTAGGTATATTGATAGTTACTTTATTGCTTCTTGGCTTTGACTTTGCTTATATCAAGCTGCTTTAGTCTCCTCTCAGGGAGGAGGCTGACACAACAGCTGATTCTAGTAGGAATGGAGATTCCTCTGATTGTGTTTGTACTCTATTTTTCTAATAATCTTGCTGCTGAAATGACCAAAAAGGAGAATTTCCAGTTCAATGGAAATACTTCCATTTTTTACTCCTTTTTGTTTGCTTTGTTTTGATTTGGACCAAAACCTGAACATTTTGAAATCTCCAGTGAACTGAATTTCTGAGAATGTAATTTCAAAACATGAAGATCGGTTGTCACCTTAGTTTTGCTACCCAGCATCCCAAGCCTGCAGCTTCAGCTGGAGGGGGGAAATACAGGTGCTTGGTTCCCATAGATTTGATCTGGCTGCCCTGGAGTCACAAAATCCTAATTGCGAAGCCTCAGTTGTGTTGTAGTCCATCTGCTGAATCTAGTGTAAGCAAAGTGCCTGGTTTCTGGGAGGCTCCCAGCAATTCAACCCTGCCTTGGGTTCTGCTGAGGCTCCTCAGAGCCTACACAGTCCATCCAGATCACATATTTCAGTGTGTGAAACACACTGTTCAGTGAACTGTCTTTTTTGTCTAATTAGTACCGCTTATCTCTGTACAAAGTCCCTTGCCTGATATATCTTTCTGCCCATAGTCCCTCCTTTAGAGCAAGTCACAGTCACTATACTGCTAGATGAAGCTGGTGGTTGCTGGGGGAAGAGAAGCCACTGCTACTGGGGAAGAAGAGAAGCCATGCCACATGAGGAGCAGGAGAGGCAGTGCATTTGGAGGTCCTAACAGGAGTATGTGCACGTATGTACCCTGATTCCCTAAACATTGCTGGCGAAGCTGCAACCAGTCATCAGTTCTGCACTCCCTTTTTCATCTTGTACTAAATCCTACCTTTGCTATTTTAATGAAAATATTTTCACTGTAATGCTAAATAAAACAGGACCAGGCAATGAGCTTGCTCACTGGGCCCCTAAATCACCACCATCACTTAACATGCTCTTTGGCATAGTTTTGACCTGAGTCAACAAGTCCTAAATAATGCCAGGAAGGTAACAGTAGCTGGGGACTGCTTCCAGTAGACAGTATGGAGATGCCTAAACCACTGGAGCTGACTCCTTGTTCTTACACAGTCCTCCAGCACTGTCCCAGCAGCGTCTGAATCCCCAGGTACGCAACATGGTACGCGTCAGAGGTATGCAACACATGCCTTCAGTTTCACGCTATGAAAACATCGGTCTGGCAGACTGAAACCTGAGCCTTCACACAATTTTAGCTACCACACAGAAATAATCATTATGCTATACAAGTGCTGGATAGGGGCCCAGAGAAAACCCATGGCCAAAAGCTATGTAGTGTGGGCATTGCCCATCTGTCACTGGTTCTGTTTCACTTAGTAATACAGATGTAGTCATGATCATCTGCCTCCTCAGGCTGTCTCTAACTAATTTCCATAATTTAAAACTCAGTAGGGTGAAAACAAGGCATTTTTTATTATACTCTATCCAAACATCTACCAGTTTTCTGTCTATGTAATGCAACCGAATGCTTGCTTTGAGCCAATGCACTCAGATTTTAAATGGTGCTTTGTGTAAACTTCTGAGAGTTTTCCTCCCAGCTGGTGATCTCCAACCACAAACCCCCTGCCCCGCACCCAGACACAGCTTTTGGAGATCACAGTTCAGAAGTACACAGTTGGAATTAAAAGTACTAAAGCAGCTGTCTTCATTGTCTCAATTGCTCCTTTCAGCTGCTGCACCCTACGACAAGCCTCCCTTTCTGGATTCTGTTCCATGTAAAAGGAAAGCATTAACATTTATATATATTAATATTCTTTCCAAGCCTTTGCTAGCCTTCTCAGATCCTACCTCTCTCCTTCACCACTTTCAGCTGCACAGCTCTGCTTCAAATCAGCTTAATATTGTCAGAGAGGCTGAGGCTCCTTATGATCATTCCCAGCCCACTGTTGTAATTGAACTATAAATTTCAAAGCTTTGCTGGAGAAAGGCTCTCTTATCTGGTCACTGATCTGATTATTTGCCTCTGCACCCATGACTGCAGTACCTTGGACTCATGGGCTTTTCTGTTATCGGAAGTCAGTTAACTCCTTCCCTATTGCATGGTGGTGGGAACTATCTTCCTTTCCCCACTCTCAAGATTTATTTATTTTCTTGCAAGTTTTTTATAGATACACTATTGAAAGATCCATTTGAATAAGTATGTTAGAGGAAAGGAGATGCTGAAGATATTTGTCAGAAACAAAGCTTTAATGCTATTCTGAATTGGCTTGTTCATTTATATCATTAAAATAAAATCCATGAATTCTTCATATTAGGAGATGGATGCTACTCTGAACTCTGCTGTTCAAACTATTTGCTGCTTTTTATCTGCCAGGCTCAAATGAGGGCCACACCACAGGGCCTGACCATTCACATACTCATGAGAGTTTCGCTATCCACAGCGGCCACAAAAAGAAATGCAGCACATGAATTCAAGCAGAAGGGCCACTGTATGAATGTATTACACTGAGCACTGAGACATTTACCTAATGAGATAAATTATTGCAGAGGTCCTTTCTTGCCAGCATTTGAACTCCCTTTCCACAGCCTACTGGGTCTGGTCTGAGAGCACCAACTCCAAGAATGGACTCAGTGTCCAATTGTCAAAGCACGGCTGAGAACTGTGGTAACCTCTGAAATCACAGGGCAATGGGACTAGAGGGAAAAGAAACAAAAACTTTGGCTTTAGTCTCATTCGCATAATATCTATCAAGTCTCCAAGTCAGTTTGGTTATGAATTATTCAATCAGAAGAGCTAAGTTTACAAATACACACAATATTGTATATAGTAGAGTCTAATCCCCATCTGCCCCCATTGAGTGGTAATCATCACACTCCTGTTTCCAGCAAAATGAAGACCACAATTAATGTTACAAAAGTAAAAGTTGAGTCTAATGGGAACATTTGTCATTAAACTTAACAAAAAACAAATATTGATGTTAAACTGTGCTTTAATTAATAGCAGAATGAGCTAATGAATGCTATTAGTTACAGTTTGGCTGGTTATTTTCTCTTTCTGTTTTATTCATAGATCTTGTGTTTTTGCTAAAATGGGAATGATAAACAGCTGCAGAGTGTCCTGGGTCACAAACTGAAATGGCCTCTTTCAAGAAATGTGAAGCTGATAAAACTGCAGAACCAAATCTAAATCAAACTAAGCCTTAAATATACCCACTTGCTCATTTTTTTACCTAATTATGTTTGATTACAACAGATAAGAATGACTGTATTCTTACTGATAGCAGTAGAGTAGATGCACTGAATCACTTAGTCCTTTCTCCTGCTGTAATAGCCTTGAGCAACATGCAGATGATCCAAGAGAAGAGGGTCAATTTGTCTCTCAATAAGGATGATCACTTTTCCTCCATATTTCCATATTTGCAGCATTCAGACATGAACCACTCATCCTTTATCCTGTAAGTGTTGTACCACTATGCTCCAAAGTACAAATTCGGTATGTTCATTATCTTTCTTCTTGTTTTTAATATTAAGGTCTCATTTATCTTCTCTAGAGCAGGCTTTCGTTCCTTCTGCCTCCGAATGCTGCCAGCTCAGTTCATGGTTACTACCTCTTCTCCTCTCCCCCCAATACTTAGATATCTGCAGATATAATAGAAGTCCCTCTGGACGTTAGACTTGGAAGTTTCCTTTCTTATGCTGATGTATCTCTTACTGCTTTTCAACTTCCTTTTAAAGTATCCAGCTATTCCTCTCCCCATCCCTTAATTGCCTCTTTTATTTCCTTACAAGTAAAAAAAAAAATTCTTCCAAGTTCCCATAATCTAGCCTAACAACACATTTTTTTAATGCTTTGAGCTATTGAGAGAAATGTTTCCCTTATTTCTGCACACTAGCTATTTATTTATCAGTGGCCTGGCCATTTATAGGCAGCTGAGAGTGCAGAACAGCTGACTTCCATCTATTAATGTAGAGTTCTTATTATCTTTTTTAAAACCAAACCTTCATCCTGAAGGATGAGGCTTCAAAGGCAGAACCCAAGAAATTTGTATTGAATGTGAAATGCAGCTTGGAAGAACAGAAATGAAGTGCTGCTGTAACCATCACTGTACTCATTCTTTTCCTTACTCTATTTCATAAGCATCAAAAGTTGGCCCTGCAGCTCGGGCTCAAGCAAATCAGGGGCTCAATACTGGTTAAACAACAAGACATTTAGAGCAGTTATGTACCTATAAGTGTTGGAAGCAGCAAGACTTGCTAAAGTTATGCCGTGACCTGATAATGGTGCTTGCAGGGACAAAGGGGATGTTGGTCCTATGTATCCTTTTCTGATAATCTATTCTATTCCATAACAATCTGCCTATTTCACAATAAGCTAATGAGCCTTGTGTGTTGCAGCTTCACCCCAGAGCTACTTAATTCATTGGGCTGGCAGGTGTACTGTTTGCTGGAGTGATAAATACCAGCAGAGCTCCCAGGTCAGCAGGGTTTGTGGCATGACCTCTGATTATGGTCTGGACAGAGACTGGAAGTAGCATGAGTGCACCTCTGCCAGGCTCTGCCTTGTGACCAAGGCACTTCAAGGTCATTTAAATGAGGGCCTTGTCCCTCCAACTAGCCGCTTGTTGATTATCTCCCTATTTTTCCCTACCAGAAGTGATTCCACTTGATGGTTCTACAGCATCTCTGACAGTTACTGTCAGGGAATGGTAAATACAGTGATTTCCCCTGGCAAAGCAGAAGGCCTCAGAAGGGGGGTGCTGTTTAACCTTAACAAACATAATCTTTGGATTTGGCTCTACCAGCTCGGGTGATTCAGTTCAGCCTTCCTCCTTTCCCAAGGGTTAGGTAACCCAGGAGGTGTGTTCTATCAGACTCATGTCCCACATCACCACTAACAGCATTTTGCTCTAGCCAGTTATATTTCGTCAGCATCTGAGCTCTAGGAGAAGTATGAGGTTTCGCTGTACAATGCTGCTATTCAGAGCCCCATTGCTCTGCCAGTGCAGAATAGGTTTCCATCCTCCCTGACCAGACAGGTCTTTGAATTGCTCCACGGTGAGGAGAAGCCCTGGATCAAGATTCAGGAAGTGAAGCAGGATAGGCAATGGAAATGAACACAAGGGTCCCTAACAAAGATCCTATCTTCAGCTTGAAGAAAAACAAACAAAGAGAACAAAACCCACAGCCCACCAAAAAAAGCCAACACTAGCATAAAAGTGAGGCATAAATGGCATTCTGATGGTAGTTTTTGATATAAGATCACTCATCGCTAAGAAAATTATGGAGAAAAGCCTTCTCTTCTGTGTCCAGACAGGAGAGATGCTGTGAGGTACAAAGCACTTGGGAGGTGGACGTGGTGTTAATGGGTGACTTGCTTTGATTAAGTCAGCCTGTGAGCTTTGAGCACTTATTTCTTAGGAAATCTTCAAAGACTACATTCCCTCCAGATTCTCTGAGGGTCAGACCATTACACGGGGATGTACTTTGTAGTGAAGTGTTGTTGTTTGCTCTACAGTAGTGCTTGCTTTCTACTCAGCTCACTTATTGCTGTAAACCCTCATTAGTGCCTATGGTCAGTTGGCACCACCATTCATTTTCCCTTTTAGCGTTCTGCTTGAATTCATCTCCCTTTCAGAGCTCTGCTCTTCTCTGAGCACAAATACACTCTAAAGTTCTCTCTCTGAAGGAAGTAATTACTGTCCTCGCAGCCTCTGTATCTTCAGTCATCACAAATACCTAAGGAAATTTCAGAAGCACAGATCAAGCCAAACTCCATTTCCTAACACACAGTTACCCTGACACAGTAAGTTTGCTGACCATTTTTGTTGTGAAGCCTCCATAACGTGGTCTGTCTCCAGCACTGACACAGCTGTAGGGTCAAAGTGCAAATGCCTTACATTCCTCAATGCATTTATCCTCAGAATACATATCCGATGCAGCAAAGTGCTTTATCCCTGCTTGTAGCTGGGAATTGAGGACTCCAGAGGGTGATTCTTAAAAAGGTTCACCCTCTGGACATGATTGTCTATCCCCACTGCCTGTGGAGAGACCCTTGATAACTGCGGAAACTAGAACATCTAAACATGACTTAGACCCTGTCCTGAATTTCTCACTGAAAACCGCAGAGGAAGTAGGTAGTGATTCAGTGAGTTGGGCATGAGTATATTGCAGCCCAAGGTATTACTGAAGGTGTTGGGTAATTTTTCCTATTAGTATTTCCACCTTCTCTTTCAGGGGAAGAAAAAAACCAAGTACTTGGTTTCAAGAGGCAGCTGAGATATTTTGTACTTGCATGTATTGGTAAAAGGCCAAGAAGGTGTAGCTCATTCCAAAAGAAATTAGAGGGACAACCAGTGCATCATTTGAGAAAGGACAAAAGGGAGGATTGTGATGTTGCTGGGTTGTTTTCTTTGACAATTGGTTGGGCTCCAAGCAAACAAGAAGCACCTGGCAATGAGGAACAGTTACTCCTACTGCACTGTCATTATAAATCAATGACTAACTGGAAATGGACAAATAAATATACAGACAAAATTTGTAAAGGCAAGCTGACCCTAAAAAAGCAGCTGAGGACTATAGGTTAAAGTCACAGGCAACCTCTAGCACACATTGAAAACTGATCATTTAACATTTATCATTAACAAGACACAATATTTGTCATTCAAATTGTACCACACTGTAAAGGGAAACTAAGCCATAAACTGGTTTTGGGTACAGCAGTAATTTTCAAGATTTAACCATTTTTTCCCCTTCTGAGGGGGATTTTGAGAGAACAGAGGCAAGGCAGAAGTTCCTGGGCTCCAGCCTGAGGACTTGCACACACCAACCTCACGATGCCACATCACTGTTGAAAACTATCACTGTAATAATTTCCAAAGTAGCAATAACATCAGTCTCATGACTGGACCGTAGTAATTTTTCCTGAATAAAAAGAGATAGCAAAACTGATTTATTTCTGATCATAAGATCAAGGTGGGGCAAACCGGATTTTGGGACAGTTGTCAGAGATTCCAGGCATTTCCTATTGCAAATAGTGTCAATCAAAAATACATGGGTACAGTAACACTTCTCCTTTACAGGTACCCATATTGAATACTGCTGCTCAGATGAACAGTAAAGTTCAGACCACAAAATAAAACTACCAAATTTAGTGAGTAAACTTGTAAGTTCTCAGCTGGAAGAGCCAGAAAGTTGTATGCAAGAGAAAGCACTTGACTGATTGCTGCAGTGTTTGGCATTTGGGATTTTACTGGATGGCACAACATGAAAAGTCTTTATAATTGGTTAAAAACATTACAGAGATTGTTTAGCTTATTTTAAGACATCAATCCCAAGGGCCATTGACAGAAAAAAAAAACCCAACCCCAAACAAACAAAAAAACAACCTCAGAAACCAAACCATACTCTGGAGAAGTTAAAAGTTCATTCCAAGTCAGACTCAGATGTCATGTATATTGAAAGTGCAGGGAAAAAAATTAGATTGATACTGTGAATTGAAGCTTTTATAGTTTTGAATGCCTAATCTTGCAAGTCAGTGAAATTAATTTTCAGAAATTGACTACTATATAGCAATAATCTCATAACTTTCTGATAAATTACCTTCAAATGGTGTGGAAAAAAGTCTGTAAAGCAGCCTGCTTGCAACCAGTTGCTAGAAAGATTCTCTCTGAACGTGATCCTTAATACAAATTTCAAGGGGTCCAATCTTTTGCAGAGGAGGGGCAGCTGGCACATCAGCCTTACTATCTTGCTAGTGAGAGGAAAGTAAAAAAATTTTCTTCTGTTAGTACTCCTTGACAGTAAAAGTTCTGGCAAGAGAAAACCCTTATTCCTGTGCCATTCTTTCATAATTTCATCCTAACCTCAATCTGTCTGTGCACCCTTCCAGTTTCTTGTTCAAAATACACGTGCTCCAGGTAACCTACAACTTATATTACCAATGTTCATTCTTTCTCTTAGTGCTCTTATCCATCCATGTGTCTTCCCTTTGAACACCATATCTTGCAGACTTCCCATCTTCCTTCGGTCTTGTTCCCACTACCTCCAACTTCCTCCCACATTCATGAAGCCTCATCATTCCCTGAAATCCCTACATCTACAGCTCCAACTATTTTCTCAGGCTCTGGGTTCCTGGTACTCGTAGGTTCAATTTTAGAATATGCCTTCTGCCCCACAAGAAAAACACATCATTGCAAGAACAGAAACTTCTCCTGCCTGAGGGAAAACAGGCAGTGAGCCTTTTTTCTTAGTCTCACATACAAATCTAGATCTATCTTCTTCTGAAACTAAAAAAGCAATGAAATAATGCAATGAAAAAGCACATGCATGAGATTTAAATGCACTTACAGATGCCCACATTCAATGGCTTATCTCCCCTTATACCAATGCTTCTGAGGATACTTGAGTGGAACTCAGATGCTACAAGAGTGTGTACCGACAAACATATTCATTACCACTAGATTAGTATGCTGTAGGGCAAGAACTCCCTTCCATGATCTTGAGGTAAAGTAGATTTTTATCCTGTGGGAATTTCCATAGCCTCTGTCAACACTGGTGGGGGGAGAGGGATAAGCTATGCCTTGTAACAAGGATGTTAACAGCAAGGATTTAATCACAAATAAAGAGATGAACAGTTGTTCCTGATGCTGCCTTTTGGTATCTTCGCACATACACTTTCTAAAAAGTGCTCACTAAATATGCTGTTCATTTTAATCACTTTCAGTCTTGACCAACATTATTACTGCCCCCATATTCTTTCTCTACTTTATTTCAGAATTTTGTTTCACCCACCTGTTACTGTAGCTGTCTGGTTGGATATCCAAGCAGGGCACGTTTGCTGTTAAGCACATCCATAGTACTCTGCCTTGAGGATCGATTTATGTAAATAATGATTAAGTGAGCCAGGAAAACCTGTACAGGGGGTGATACAAAACATCCCCATAAAAAGCCATGAAGGAGTATTGCAAAAGGATTACCCTTTCATCAGAAAGAAATCTCTCTCCCTGTCAGATTAACTCAGCTTAATTTAGTAGGCATTATGCAGTTACTTCAAAACACCTTTGTATTTTTCATGTATATTTGACTAACTGGTTTCCAGGCTGCAGGATGAGATTCAACTCCCACCAGTTATAAACCTTTACACTGATTTCAGTGGGGTTGGATCCAGCCACAAAACCATCCAGCCAGGAAAGCGCTTACAAATGCAGGGGAAAGTACTAGAACATCAAATACAGTTCAGACCAACACCACATGCTGCAACTGCACAGACCTTCTCTGAGAAGAAATGGAAAGAGAGGAATTTTCTGTGCAAGTCCTATGCAGTAAGAGTTTCTAAAAATGCGAAGAAATAATTCAGCGCAGATGGTGTTGAACTCAACTCTAGGTCTTGTCATGGAAGATAAATATGAGTTGGAAGTTTATGGCTGCCTAGGCAGTAGCAATCATAAACTATGTTCATTAACACTTACAAGAAGCCAGTACAAACTCTACCAGTGCCTTCTGAAAGCTTAAGAAACTGTGCTTTAAGAGTCCCTCTCAGATACCTGGGAAATAAGGCAGAAAACAGTGAGGAGTACCTGCATTGGTCAAAGTGGTTTGAACAAATGTAACTTCAATAAGGTGATAAAGAAACACAATAAAACAAAAAACCAGTAAGAGATAAAAAATAAATCTACATAACAAGTTAGCAGCAGGCAAGATTGCCAACCTTCTCACAGGTCCAGGGCAGCAGTTCAAATGTAAGCTAGCCTCCTTATCCCAGCTAAGAAGTACCTGAAATAATCAGTCTCTGAAGTACGTGGCACTCCAGAGAATGTATGGCTGGGTAAAGGCAGCTTTTGTTATTTGTACTGCTGCTTTTCAGCTCTACTACCGCTCATGCTGCCTCACTACCTATGTCTGTCATCATTACCACAGCACTTCCACAGCTGCTGTTGATCTTCAACATGTGAGCTCTTCTAGGCCCTCCAGTAGACTGGTGCTTCACTCTTAGAGACAATACACACTTAATCTTTATTTCAAAAATGGACAGTATTGACTATGATTTTTTCTTATCTCAAGCTCTTTCACCCTACCATTGCTGGCTGCAGTCAGGGTAACATTTACTTATGGGAATATTTGTCAAAGATTTTGTTTCTGTAAGTTTGCAGCCATGAGTTGCAGTTCTACAATCACTTTAATTTCATAATTGATTTTTTGTCTAATAAAAGTATCCTAAGTTATTGCACATCTGGCATGTAACTGATATCTGGTGCAGCTGTTCACTTCCCCTCTTTGTTAACAGATGCTGAAAGAGGACTCTTCTCTCAGTCAGGTCCCTGCCTGAATCAAGTATTTTGGTAGCTATGAAGTATTTCTTCTTCTGTTTACTTTGAACTGAAGAAGAGCTCTAACAAGGAGAACAGTGAGCTGAAATTTTCTTTCAACATTCCATTCTTTTTCTAACAATAACTTTCGGGTAATTATTTTTGAAGTAATTTTCTGGGTAGTAGAATACAAGGGCATAGTGTGATTTGAACCCCATTCTGCTAAACACATGTACCATCTACTTTCAACCACTTTGATCACTTGATACACAACACCTTCATTCAAGAGCCTAAATTCTCTGTAACAGCCTGCAGAGGAATGTAGGCATCTTTGGATGGTGATTCTTAGCACCCAAATTAGACACCTAAATTCAGATTATGTAGCCACGCCTTCTACAGAGAGAAAGGGGTGCAGGAGCGCCCTGCATGAAGGAAATATAGCTACTCAGAGAGAGTGTGGTGCAAAGCCCCACCAGTGTGTCAACCAGGAAACAAATAGGCTTTATTAGCTCTAGTCTAACAACAATTCATCTTGACCTCCTCTGCCATGCACAGAGCAACTACAATGCACTTCTGTACTATCCCTGGTACTCTGGGTGGGCTTGTTGCCTCTGCCATAGCATGGCACAGTGCAAATGCAAGACCTAGCACGGGCCCAGGTAGCTTTGGCTGAATAACAACGGTGCTTGTGCTTTGCCAAATCCCATTCTGTATCACTATACTACAAACACTGGACAACACAAAGGTTAAACAGACAAACTTCATTTTGGCATTTCTGCTGTTTCTTAACTTTTACAATTCAGAGAAAATAAATTCAGAGAAAATAATTGATATTATAAAGAAATAAGAGAGCTGGACCGTTACGTACAATCTCTTATCCAAAAATGCTGCACAGATAACAGTAATCCTAATCCACGTACTAAGTGTTGACTAATATAGCTATTTCAATTAATTGTTAATTATATTGCTATGTAATTTTTATACATGTAATATATATATAACATGCACTATTCATATATTGAACACTTAATGTTATTTTAATTTTTATAGAAATGCATTTATATTATTTATCATTATAATTGAATATAAAAATTAGTATGTTCTTACTTCCTTAATAATATTTTCCTCCTGGAATACACAGTTCACAGCACTGGAGACATTCACGTTTGAGTCACATTACTGTTCTGCTTACACCAATGATTATTTGAAAGCATTAAAAGGACCTTCATTTAAAGAAAGAAAAAATATCCATACAGTTATTACTGACAAAAAAGAATTGTTTCAAAACCAAAAGCTCATCCTGTGAGATCTGAAAGTTGCACAGATTTGGATGTAACTAGCAAGAGAAAAGTAATAGTGTTACAGAGACCAAAGAGTACATAGACCAACAGTCTATCAGACTGTTTCTAGGCCATTCAGATATAAAGTTGATATACTAAAATCAGTTCATCTTGTCTACACGACTGTACTGCTTCAGTGAGAGTACATTTTACTGGAGCAGGGGACAAAAGAAGTTTTTATTCTACATGCAACTAGGTGACAATGCTACAAAGGAAGGTGATTTACCAGTGAAGGTTCTTTGGAAAACGTTGCCCATACACATATTCCCAGCGTGGTCATGCACATTTACAGTTATTTGATCTAGAATTGTCTGAGCCTTGTTAGGACTCAGAGGCTGCCCATCCAGGTCCTTTCTTGCTCTCTAACCTCGTCTTTGAACTTAATCTGCATAATTCTCCATTACAACTCATACAGGATTCAGCTGACAAGGCTTTCAAAAGAAAGTCTATTAAAATGAATAGATCTTATCATATATGTGTCAGTTTCACACTCAGTAATTCTGTTAATCTGAACAGTTATTGCCCATTTACACCTAAAACACTAATCTTGTCCAAACTTTGCAGTCTTTATGATGAAGCTGAATTCTGGCCTTGTGATGTCCAAATGAGTTCATATCTGAATACACAGTAACTATGTGCCTGTGACCATGCAAAATGTTAGCCCCCGGTGAAACCAGAACAAGGAATTTCAAGATACAGCTAAAAAAAAAAAAAAAAGTACTTTGGCTTCAAAGTCTAAATTTAAAACTTTTTTCCAATTATCCAAGGTTTAGAAGAAAAGTCAGCCTACATATGCCAATTATACTACTGTTATAATTGTCAAAGTAACATTATTGATTATTATGCATGATAAAAATTAGTCATTGGTCTTTTGGGGTTTTTTGTTTTTGGTTTGGTTTGGTTTTTTTTTTCCTTGCATGCATAACAGAAAGGACTTCTATTTTTTCCTGAAAAATATTTTGAGACAACTTCAGAGATGACATGCTGGTGTATCAGTGGCACCAAACTGCACCTTCCAGATGACTGGGATTTTTGACACATGAGCACATTTTTCTCATAAGAGTTTGCAGATGCTTGAGTGGTACTTATATTCATGTAATAAAAGTAGTGCAAGATCAGCCGTGGCATGTGTGTATTTCTCCGCTGCAGATGCTTCCTACTCAATTGCAGCCATAAATATTGCCATAACAATTGTCAAGGCAGTGGAACAACTGCAGTGCTTATTAAAAGAGGGATCCTGAAAGGTTCTTGTAATCAATTGAAATGATTGCCACAGTCTGTTACTTAAACTCACACCTGTCAATCCTTTGACTTTACTCCTGCTACATGGCAAAATATTTGAATTCTGACAAATTAGTGTTTTTACATGTTAGTGGAAGAAGGAAATTTTCAAGATGATAGCAGGGCAAAAGAATTGGTGTACTGCTAAGCAGTGGCATCACTAGGAATTTATGAATATATTACAATGCACAGCTTGGCATCTCTCCTTTCTATTGTCTTGATGACAACAATGTTGCAGAATAGTCATCTTGTCTAGCAGCTTAAATGACCACGAACAATAAAACAAGCCCTGGAGAAAAGGATGATAGCCGCTATCACCATCTTCTCTGCATAACCTACAATGTGCATAGCATATCTTTGTGCAGTAAACAGTTGATGTCTTTGAGACATAAGAAATACTACAGAGATCAACAAAGTAATTTTTTGCACACAGAAGTATTTATAAGCACAGACTAATTGCATATAATATTAGAAGACAGAATTTGTTGTGATGTGTGGTGTGGTGACTTGGTGATTCTTTTGGAGATACATAGGTTTCACTCACTATCATGTGTGATACAGTCACTGCTGTGCACTGCGTATAAGGGTCTGACTCATGGCAGGATCAACAGGAGAGCTGCCTGTAGGACAGTTACTACTGTGAGTGAGATTAAGCACAGGATTTTGCTTTCCTCCTGGCTGGAAATTTTATATCCTCTAAAATCTCAGTAGAGAAAATTTAAAAGTCAAGCTATGGTTAGCACTGTAACAGTACTCAGTAGAAACAGGTATAAGAAATAAGACAGAATAAAACCTAGGTCTTAGCCCTGCACATCAATTCATGCCTGCAGACTTGCCCATCTTACAGGCAGCGTTCTGGCTGTTAGTGAAGCAATAAAGATGCCAGCTTCGGGTGAAAGAGTTCAACTCCCCAGGGAGGCAGAGGCTTCATAAAGAGTTTATCAGAACAGTCCATCACTGCTGTGAAATGCTAACATAGCTAATGGACTGATGAAACACATCTGTGTTATTTTGATAGTTGCCCTTTGCTATGGCATATGGACCTTCCTCTTGAAGGCAGAGAGTAGCTGTGCTTGTGGCCATGTACATGGAATGGGGCCTATTTAACTTCTTAGCTATGGGGATCATAAACCCTTTCATAGACTCCCAAAGAAGTGCCTTATCAATCATGTAGTCAGCAGTATGAAATGAGCACCAATATATTTTCTTAACTCTTTTAGGAACAATAAATTTCCATGAAACTGTAGAATGAAATGCAATTCTTTGTTATTGTGCTATTTTAAAAATTCATCTCAAGGTCCTTCACAGATGCTAAAAATCCATACTGGACATCAGAAAATGTTGGGGGTTTTAAAGTACTTAATATATTGTCTGGACATGTTTTGAAGCTGACTTGAACTCTCCCAGAACACAAAGAGCTTCGGATTGCATACTTTATCTTTCCAAATGTTTGAAACATTACTATTTCTTTGTATTTCTATAGTATGTATGTTCATATCTGTATGTGTTAGGAATAAAGTTCAAAGACATTTTCAAAGTTATTTCAAGGGGCATAATTTTCTTTTACTGTGGATGCTGCTTGAATCATTCGTGTTATTTTCTGCTATGGCTTACATAAAGAGAAGAGGCATGCTGGATCCTCTTGCGGTTTTTGTCTTGTATATCCCTTCTCAGCTACACAGCCATACTGGAGCCAATTACCCCAATTAACTGAGATAACAAGATTAAGTAAGTTTTGCATATTCATAGTCTTAGGAAGAAAAGGTGGTCAGGAGGATGACAAATGTTGCTTATTATAAGAACACATAACATTTAAACTGATGACAGCATTGTGCACAAATACAAATGAACTAAGCTATTGTTCTGAGTTAAAGCTTCAATTGCAACTGGAGAGACTTTTGCATTAGAAAAAATAAGCAAGAAAACATTAATTTATATTGCCGACATACATCTCTCATGTTTAAAATGGTAGAAAGTATGCAAATATGAGATAGACCCTGTTCTTTTTTTTTTTAATTTACATTTAAAGAATTACCATAGAACAAATCACATTTCATATATAAAATCCAAGATAGTATTTGCCCCAGAACACAACACGATCCAGCAATATGGCCACTGGAGCAAGCTAGTAACTCCCCTTGTGAAACATAGCATTACTCTGAAGTTCCTCCTCTGACCTCTGATATAATCCTAAACCTTTCTCAGCATAATAATTCATGTTACTGCTTCATCTCATTCTGACCATGTGCCCAAGCACGTACCTAAACAAGTTGAAGCCCCCAAATATTAAACACCCTAACCCATTTGGGACTGGGGAATGATTTTCAAAGGTATCGCAATTACCTGGCAAGGTGGACCTGAAACACTGCAACTCCTATGGTTAATCCTGCATGATTGTGTAAGATTAGGAAAGCATCAAGGGGAAACTTCAAGCATCTTACTGTGACTCCCCACAGGATCAGAGGAAAGCTGGAACAAGCCCCAAGGATGCTCAAGAGGAGGAACCATGACCAAACAGCACCCAAAATTCTTTGGTCATACAGACTACTTCCGGCTGTCTTTGAACAGGAGTAAGAGAGGAGCCAGGCAAGGGGGGCATAACTGAAGAAAATGCCTCTAGGTGTGTTTTGTAGACATTTGTCTCCAAGCAACAGAGAAAGCTATATAAACTGTAATTAATTTATTACTGTAAAAGCTCAAAAGCAGAAAGTGCCTGCCTTGAGGACTAACACAACAGTAGAAAAATACCTTAAGACAATAATAAATGCTAGGCTAGCATTTAAATTAATTGATAAAAAAATTTATTAAATTGACCTTGGATGTGCTTGCCTCGTGACTCATACAGGTCAGCGTAAAATGGAAATGGGATTCTTCCTTGTTGAGGCACACAGAGGGATATCAGAGAACCGCTTATTTCCATTTTGTGTGTTCGGGAGGGGTTCACAACACTTAAATGAGAGGTGCTTTGGTGGCAGTAATGCAGTGATTTTTAAGTGTAGTCCTTGCAGCCTATCAACTACATTCACATGTAATAAGGGACATTGTATAGATAATCATAAGCAAAGGAGAATTGTTATTAAAAAAAAGTTCAAGTCAAGGTGTAAAAAAAGGTTCAAGTTATGTGTAAGTCACCTCTAGTGAGCTTTTTGACCCCTAGAAATGTGTCTCACATTGTGGTTTTGTAAGTAACAGTAGCAAGGTCCTCAGCTGTTGGTTGCCACATCTAGGCAGGAGTGCAAGGGGGAGGCATTCTGCTTGGCTTATATGCACACAAGACAGAACTGGATTAGGTAGGCAGGCCCTCGTTTTGACCTAATGCAGCTGTTCTGCTGTTTTTCCTGGAAGGTGTAGGAAAGCTTCCACAAAGAAACTCCCTGAAGCTCATAAACTGCCAGGTTCCTTGAAGTTTTGAACCCGAGCTGGTGTTACTGCATAGGAACAGGTCAAGTCACCAGGTGGAGGGCAGGGGACAGGACTGCTCTCTGTGCAGCCACAGTTTGGCTCGTCAGCCCTATGGGCCAGGGGCAGCGAGTTGGCACTATCTTGTCCCATGGGTTGGAAACCTGCTGAGAAATGGGTGCTGCAAAGGAGATGGGAGGTGACACTTGCCCCGGTCATAGCATGCACGGCCAGCCCCATGCAAGACCTGGCTTGGAGGGTGTGCTGAGAGACACTGTGCTCCCAGCGTGGTCCCCACATGTCCTCACGGCTTGGCTGTCACCCTGGGGGTCGTACAGTCCTCACACACCTCCCTCTGAACTACGGTCTCTGCGGCACCTTCAGGAAACAAGTTGCAGGAGGTACTTAGCATTACAAAGTCTGCCATTCTGCCTGTAGCAGTTTGTTACACCATTGGTCCATCAATGCAAACTAAGCCACAGTCACAAATTTAAAATCTCGGGAAAAAAAAGATACATATCCATGCAGGTTCCTGCAAAAGAGAATAAATATCCTCAAGTATTTTAAAGTGATAGTTTTCACTACACTGAGACTGTACGTGCTGAAATTAAGCAAAGTTTAAGGTCTTACCAGGCTTGCTCCATTAGTATTAAGGAAGAGGACAAATTTTAGCAATTGTGAATATGATCTTTCTTTCACAGAACTTTTTACACTAAGTTCAATAGAACTATTTTTTCTTGAGGAATGAAATCAGAGTCTGTCCCTCAGAAGACTCAAATACCTGCAAACTCAGGGGCATTATCAAATTTATATACACTTATATTTGAATGAATCACACAGGAAAGTGTCATCAAGATTCTGTTCACTATTTCCCCTGAATCCCTCCATTAGTAAGTAGCTGAAAATGTAAGTTCAGGTCAGAGTGACTGATTTGCTGGTGAAGCACACATGCTGTCAAAAGCAGCATACATTTGTTGAAAGTCATAAACATTGCAAATCAATTAATTAGATAGATAAATAAATATACTCGTATGAATTCTGTTATTTCAAAGATTCAGCACAGGCTGGTATAACAGTATTTCCTGAATATTCAGGCAAATTTACAAGATTATTATTTCCTCTAGAATTAGGAAATGGTAATATATTTAAATTAGGTTGACTAATACATGTTATTTATATGAAAAGCTAACCAACAATACTGCAGGTGCCTTTGTTTGACACTCATCAGCTGCAGATTATTGTAACCTAAAACATGAAATGTGATAAAAACCTTTATGTGTAAGAGTAGTACTACATCTTTGAAATATCCTGCCACAGTTACAGTATTTTCTTGAACACTAAAAGCAGTTAGAAATGTTCTTGTCCAGAAATGAGTTGAACATCTATTTCTCCCTTCTATCTATTCCACTCTTTTCTCCAATTCTCCCATTATGTTGTTCCTGGAGTACTTATCTCTTGATTCGTAGCGATTAGAGTCACTGACTCAGTCCTCATCAGTCTTTTTTCTCAATTCTTTGTTTTTAACAATGCAATAAATGGCTAGTTTATATTAGCAGAAGAGAAAAGATAACTACACAGACACCAACAGCTATATAGTGCAGAAAAAACAGAGCACGCATTTGTTCTGGCATTGCATATGTAGACAGAGAGAAGGGAGTGGCATCAGATACTGAAATACTGCAGCTCAGATTTAGGCAGAAAAATGGTTTAGTAATCAGTCACATGAAAATACCATTTCTTCCTCATTGAAAGGTGATATATCACACTTCTATACTATCTTCCTAACCCAGAATGAAAGTAAATGTTCAATTTTAATTTAGAATCAAGGGTTCATACATCGCTAAATTTGCTGATACCTGTTCTGTCTGATTGCATTCCATTGTATACATTCATTCTTTAATTATATCTCAATTTTAATATTAATGTCAAATATGGTTAAAGAGTTCACAAAGTACTTAAGAGAAGGCTAAGAACTATGACTTTTCCATTTGTCTGGTACTCCTGTTTCACATGTAATGATTTTGAATAGCAATAATAACAAAGAATACTCAGTTTAAAAAAAAAAAAGTTAATAGGGCAAATAGGAAACTCCTGACTTTTCCAGTAGTTGCTTACATAACTTTGGATCTATCACTGACTCACTGTGCTTCCCTTCCTCTGCTTATAATATAGGTTCTTTAGGGCAGGGACTGCCCTTTAATCTGGGTTCTTATAATTGCAATGCTTCTGTGTCACATTGGATGCTGGTGGGCCCTAAGGATGGGCCTTACAGTTTGGGATGTCTGAGCTTTCTGAAACCAAGAGCTACAGAGCAGTCTGAACTGATGAGTTCCTAGAGACCAGTTCTTCTAACTTGTTAACAGCAACTGAAGAAGCACAAACAAGGACATCTGATGTTTTTAGCAATTTTAATTAGAAATACAATAATGTCACCACATAATGACAAAGGTCCTATCAGCTTGCTGAACACCACAGGTGGTCTTCTAATAGTACAGCATTATTTAGGCTTATAGTTAAGATAAATGGGGATTTATCATTTTAATGCAAATTATTTTGCTCTTGAAAAATTAACCTACATACTATTTCTGTTTTATGAGGCAATAACCAAATCAAGCATAGGTGTTTGAGCTCTCATTCTAGCCACTCAATAATCTGATTATTGCTTCATAAAATAACCTGAATATCATCACCTAATACATCCACCTTGTTGTTCAAGTAGTTAGGAAGCTCTGGGCACATTCTCAATATCCTTTACAAACCTCAGCTAAAGAAAACTATGTAGTAATGTGAGGATTCACAGCTGAGTGTCTCTCAGGTTCTGGCATACTGAAAGCATATTCCAATTGCTAAGATTTGTGACAAAATTTTAAGGTCAGATTCCTAAAGCCTGGCAAAATGCAGACTAAGGGTTTTCAGGAATTCTATCAGGAGTCGTACAAACTGCAGTGTTGGGACTACACAAGCTATACAGATTTGTTTTCACCAGTTTAGCCTCATTGTAGACAAGAGTATAAATAAGGACAATATATATCATTAAAGTCAGAATTAATCAGGGTAGAGTTTATGAAGTTTGCAAATGATTTGATGATTACGAAGGCATGACAATGATCCTGCATAGTTTTTAGTATACCTGTGTAATGTGTAAAAGCTCCCAGAGAGTTGACTTATGTTTTTAAGATGGATGTCTTTCAAAAATATTTGATTGTATAACCAGAGAAACCATAAATTGGAACTCTGATAGAATGTAGCTCTTCAGGAATGAGTAATCCCAAATATTTCAGACTTTTCAACTCTTCTAAAAAATAGCAAGCTGTGAGGTAAACATGACTTAAACAACATTCCACGAAAACCAGTTCCAACTCCTACACAATCCAGCAGTTGTTTATGACTACAGATAAGTAATTTTAATCATTTTTTGGCAATCAAAAATATATTTGAAATATTAATGAAAACGAGATTAATTCAATAAACAATTTTGATTAGAAAAAGAAATGTGGAGGAAATTTTGACATTGCTGCAAATGAAATACCTGATTTCAACATGCCTAAACCAGCCTTTTCAATTTTTAAAATTTGAAATGACATTTTATGTTTACAAACCTATCCACATTTTTTTACAAAGGAAGAAAAACACAGAATATTTTATAAAAAGGGCTAAGTAGACAAGAGAGTAAACGAATCATTTAAGTATGTGGATACAGATTTTGAATCATTTGATGTTGATTCAAAATGAAAATTTTGTGGTTTATTTTGTAAGAAATCAGAAAACCTTCTTTTTCAGTTTCACCCAAATAAAATCTCCTTTCTCCCTTTCTACCTCTCCAAATTTTCTTTCTGACATGCAAAGAAACCCAAATAGATTAAGTAAATCAGATTCTAAATGTCAAAGAAATCAGGTGTCTGAATGGGAAATTTAGGTCTAAAAAATACACTTGAAATATTAGATTGAACAGACACACCACAAGAGCTTCATGAAACCTAGGTACTCCTGTTTCCGGTGTGTAGAGAGACTACAGCTTCTGTATACTTAAGATGAACTGTAAATACTCTATCAGTGTTTAAAAATGTCTGGATATACAGTAGTGCAGCCAGGGTTTTTACACAGAGCAGTAAGTTTGACTGAGCCAAGAAATTCATAGCATTCCTGAACATACCTCATGTTTCAACACTGACCATTCCTGGAAGCACTGGATTTACTTTATGTTAAGCATATCACACCTGTGCAGCCCCACCACAGACCTTATCACAGGCAGCAAGATTCCCAATGTGTTACTGAGGTAGTTCAAGATTAGTTAAGTCTTGGAACTAACGCTGACAGGATCTCCAGAAACTGATTTAGAGAAAATAATTTCAACATTATGAGATTAGCAGGTAAAATGCTGAATTTATTCCCTCAAATGCAAGATCATCACACCATCTATTTAACCACTGTTGGCTCTGTGTAAAGTGGAATGCAATTATGAGATAACCAAGAGGTTGCTTGTGCTGTTTACCTGGCAGGCTAATGCCATTTTAAGTGGTATACATTTCATATAGTTTTCTTTTCCAAGTAATACCACACATATCACATCACATTTATATTTGCATTTTTTTGCTGCTGATCCTAGCATAAACTGTTATGCACAAAGATTAATCTAAAATCATTTTCCAGAAGGAAGCTTTCAAAGAAGAAAGGGGAAAAAAAGAGATTCTGAAAATTAAATGTTGGATTTCTAGGCGTATCACAGAATTGTCATGAAAAAAGAATTTAAAGGCCTGCTTTTTCAACTTCCTGTATTGTTTAGAAAACAGAAAGTATATTTTGATCTGCAGAGATACTTCATGTTTTGCAGATTTGTTAAAACTTCCTCCCTCTGACCGTTTTCTCTCTTGTCCCCATCTGCAGTGCAGAACACAAAGAAAAAGACCATGTAGGAATTGGAGAAAGGAGAGACAGATACAGGCAGTCCCCATGTGCATGTCAGCCTCAGCCCAACCAGCAAGTCGGACTGGATGCGGTGGTTTAGTTGGCTAAACTGCAGGGAACACAGTCCCTCCTATCTCCTTGGCCAAAGCCCTCAAGAGGAGGAAGAAAGTTTTCTGATGAGTCCATTGCTCTAGAAATGCCAGTTTCAGATTTCTCATGCTTTCCTCTGCAGCCGCCAGTACTGACCATCATTAGGTTCAGGTTTTGTAGCCTGAGCCTCTATAGAAATCTCTGTCCTTCTACCTTAACTATGCAGTGTTGGGCAAGACCGATGGCATATCTCCAGCAGCATGTCCCGAGCCGTGCGTCTGTCCTGTGCCCGCTTGGGGCCTGACAGATGGAAGCTGGCTCCTGTTCAGAATCTGTACAGCAATGCTAGAGCGTTGTTGGACCTAAAGTAAAAGTCTTGAAAGGGACAAAGTATATCACCTCGGGCTTGGTGGCACGTTTACAGGAGTTCAGGGTTTCCTGACCAGAGCTGGTCTGTGTCTGTTTGTCCAGAGTGGGGGTGAGAGAGATGTGCCATATCTGCACCCACCTGTGTCAACATGCCCCCAGCATGGCCATGGACGGGGGATTGGTTACGTGGTGTGACACAAGGTAATTATTTCATCTAAGGGGGCCCTTTCTTTGGTTGCTACTGGTTTGTTTTGAGGAGTTAGAAAAATAAGTCATTCCCCTCCCAGGATTTATGAATCCCATTGGCTTTGCAATCTGTGTTTGAATACTCTCTGAATGACATCAGGATTTTATCCCTTGCGAGCGGAGGTGTTGTCAATGCAAAGAGACTGGCCCAGAGGCCCAGTCCAAAAATATGTTATTTGGGGAGGGCTCTCAGTAGAGAGAAACTATTTGTTTTGGTTAGTTTTCCACTCCAGATAAAGCCTTCAGTGGTCTGTTGAGAAGGAAATGTTGCCCTGCCAAGTTTAGCATTTCCACACCATTGAGAAATCTGAGATGCTGAGAGTCGGGTAGTGAAGTAAACAGCTTGTTTGAACCAACATGGACGCAGATGTCCGGTTCCTGGGATACCTACTGGCTTTATGGCTAAGGTATGTCAGTCGCCCACTATGCTATCTTGAAGTTGCATCTGCTTTGTCACTTTAACACAAAATGTGTCTTTTTCAGAGGCTAAGCTCTTCTGCCGGACCTTAAATGCTTGTTAACACACTGAAAAAATTGTTTTGAAGTAAATGGTGTACAGATATATTAAGCAAAGTCCAATCATTTTATACTTATGCTCCCCTATCAGAAAAAGTTAATATTTTGAAAGCACTAAGACCATGTATCTATCTCCCTAATGCTTGGATCAGAAAGGAAAAAGAAAAGCTGAAGTGATCTCTGTCAAAAGCAAAGTACATCGGGCATAAAAATTTCCAGAAGATGGATTTTCTCAGGAGTTCTGACCATGCAGGGGTGAGAGGTTCAGGTAATGCAAACCTCCTTGAAGCCACATCTGTGAGTGGCAGAGAACTTCATCCTGATCCAAGTTGCTGTTAGAACACTGTTAATTCATACACAGTTTTTGTCTTTTTGTAACGAATAAAGAATCATAAGGTTATAAAAATATTAACATAGAATATCAGGGTATTAGTAGTAATCTCTGATATTCCCTGTTCCTTGGCTTTTTCTGTTTTTATTATTTGACTAAATTCATTCCCTTCTGGATGCTGAAATGTTAAAAGTTTACTTGGTTTGAGAAATGAGTTGAACTTTAAGAGAGAAGGGTTGTAAGCTTGTCTTAGACGACATATCTTGAACATGGGAAAAAATTTTTTTCTACCTTCAAGTGATGGTTTATACATATACACGTTCAACACTCTGGATCCATTGCAAGACTGTTACTTGGGAGAGATCCCAGGGGCTGAAAGACAGCCTTCCTGATAGGGCAGACAATCTACCTTTACAATAAAGATGCAAGAAGTATTTTGAAGCAAGTTTTGGGTTTGGTTTAATGAACACTGTCACAGCTGAATTATATGCCCATGGTTAAAAACAAAACAAACAATCCAGTGATTCATGTTTTCAACCTAGAGCACCAAGGTTCTTTAACATCCACGTTTTTTCAAAGAGGGAAAAACCTGAAGCGTAACCATTCATTGAAAATATTCTCCACTGATATTTATTACTTTGTTTGAGCATGCCCTTCACCACTGAACATTACTGGGCTGTTGCTAAGAAACACTGATATATAATGCCAAATTATATTACTGACATTGAATTTTTACTCCTTATCATGTTATAGCTTGCTTGAAAACAACTGCAATTACACTATGATGGAAGAAAAGCTAGCAGCCTCTATTCAGTACCTTTTGTATAATACTGAGATTATTGACGGTCTGCATCTGCATCTCCTACACAGCCATCTCAACAATAAACCAAATGTTCTCTTTGATTTTCAGCCAACATATGCCAAATTGCAGGAAGATTGGTCATAGGGTTGACCTGCAGGTAAAAAAATATGAAGCACTCAAACCCATAGCTAATGCTTTCAAGGCCCTTCATATTTCACTTGTTTTGATCTATGCAATTGACCAGCTGAAAGCTGAAAATGAAAGGATGTTTTTTAATATATATTTTTAGGTTGTTTTGTATGGCCTACAAATATTTTTCTTCTAAAATAACCACTCATACAATAGTTGATGTATGTCAAATACACACAGCTTCTGATAGGGAATGTATATCTTCATTTATACAAACATAACTGTTCAATTATATTATTTTTTAGTATAACAACAAAACCCAGAATCCCTACAGCAGAGATGGGGTCTCAATGCAGCCAGTACTCCAGGAATACACAAGTGGAGAGAGCAGTCCTTCCCTGTAGGGTTTAGACCTCAAATATGAGGCCAAAATGGACAAATGGTAAGACAAGTAATGCTAGGTTCATAAAGATTTTGCAAAAGGACTTACGATCTAAAACATCTTTGCGTGTATGACCTTAAGCAACCCCCATTTCTGTGCCAGCTCATTTGCAGAAATGGAGATAAAACTTTGGGATAGAAATTCTGGCAAAATACCATATAACTGACAATCAGAATAACTAAAAAAAAACCCCAGAGAAACCCTCAGAGAAAGCTGATTAGGATATCAAGATCCAATATCTAAAAGGCGTTTAGAATTTGCAAAGCAATCTGTGTAATGCATTACATACTGAAATACATGGAGGGTGAACAAAGTTATCACATCACTAATGAAAAAAAAACCCCAAATTATTTTGCAGGACAGAAAAAAAACCTGAGACATGTAGACATGTAAAGATCGAAAGAAAAGATCAATGCAGTAAATGGAACTACATGTTAGGTGGCCAAAAAAAAAAAAAAGAAAAAACAGAAAGATGGCTGGCATCTGAGGGAAGATGCAAGAAATACAGAGGACCATCTCACATTGCAGGAATCTGTCAGCACTTGGCATGGACTACAAAGACCAAGAGGAGTACACAGCTCCACCCACTCACTGAATCTGTGGGAAGAAGAGGGACCATCCTGCAGTGAAAGGCAAATTGATGATCAGGATGAAAACTACCGGTAGAACAATACAAAACTGTATCTTGCTATAAACATGCCTGAAGAAAGGTCATGGAAACTGGAACAGAAACAAGTATATCTCACTTCACAGTGACAAGCTTAACCTTCTTTAAAAGCACAGCTAAACAACCAACAGAAGAAGATGTACAACAATAAAGGCTGAAAATACACACTTCTTCAGCCTCATGAAGAGGATCAAAACCAAAGGGAAGAGCTGCAGGATATCTCCTGAGGACCAGGGAAACACTCAGCAGAGTAGAGAATAAAACTAAAGGAATTTGACTCTTCCACCATGACTTCTAGGAAATTCCCCAGAAGTTGACAATAGGAGCAGGTAAACTCATTGGGTTTGCAAACATAAAGCAACTAAACCCGGAATACTCTAATGAAATGAAAGGGTGGGCCATTATAAATCCCAAATACCAGATTATCAGATCACATCCCACACCATGTGGCACAGTCACCCACTTTTTTGACAATAACATATTATGCCACTCTAGTTGCACTCTGAAATCTGCCATGATGTCCCTTATCTCCTCCTTGAAATCTTGTTTCCCTTCCTTCTGCTGCTTCCTATTGCAAATGACCCTGAATACCACCATGTTTGCTATCTCCCATTTCTTTGGCCTGCGTGCTGAAAGGCAGCACAAAATTTTTAGCCTTTGTCACAGTCTGAAATATATCCTGTATTCCCCTCAGCTGTCTGACTTGCTAATGAGAATATACAGACCTTCTGGTTTACAGCATCATCAATGTGTCCATGGGTACCTTTTGGCAAAGAATTGCTTGTGTTGTGATTGGCAGCTACCCAGTGGGGAGGTAAGAGCCTTCTGAGGTTTACTGTATTTGTTTTGCCTAGAAAGTTACAGAAGAAATATATTAAGACAATCTGGACTGACATACTCCTGTTGCTTGCTGTCCTGTGTTGTTATTATTACTTTCCTAGTTTTGATTATTCATTGTTAAAAATTTCTTCTAAAGCATAGTATAAAGTCAGTCTTACAGGTATGCATTGTTTTTCTTTTTCCTCGGACATTTTTCAAACAACCAATAATACCTTGATTTTGATTTATTTATTAAGACCCCTTACTACTGGGACTTGGGATTTCACTTGACAAGAAAATAATTTCTAGTAGTAGGTTGAGTCTAAGATTTGACATATGCATGTTAACATAGAGGTAACAGAGCTACAGAAGGATTTTAACACTCTCCCAGCTAAGAAAGGTATTGCATATTAGCAACCATAAAACAGATCTGCAATTGGTCCAAAGCCTGGACAGTAAGATTCTTATCACATTCACACCTGTTCTGAGAAGTCCTGAATTGGAGCTACCTTTGAACCAAATCAATTGTTGAATCTACATTTCAGTAGATTTACTTTTAATATGCACTAAACAGTATTTCTTGTGAAAGTTTCTTTCCTTCTAAGAAAAATGGGATTTGTGTTTTTGGTAAAAAATACAGCCTTGATAATTTGTATCTTCAAGTACTATTTAGTTGCAATTCCTTCTATATGTCTGCCTATTAATGCTTGTATTTTCTGATGAAATAGAAAGAGGGTATGTATGTCTGTAGGCTACCACTGAATAATCTGCCAGAGATACCTAATAGATTGAAAGACTTGTTATTACTTATGTAGCTGTAATGAAATGCTGTACTACAGCATTTCATTTCACAAGAATTAGCTCATTAACTGCATTTCTCATAAACAATATTTTTTTGTTTCTTCCTTGCCTGCAAAGAACACGTACTGGCCATTTCTCTCTCAGCAATGGGAATATCATGATTAGTTTTAATAGTCATTATCACAACAGACCTCGGAGGTTCTGAATGTTTTTCTTGACAGTCTACATTGTTTTCTACTTTCTTAATTTATTCTTGTTAAAACATGTATATGGATTTAATTGTTAACCTTCCCTGGGATGAAATCCAGAAACCCTTTAAGTCAATGGCAAAACTGTGATTAACTTAAATAAATTTTAGCCTTGTTCTTTGCAGCTTTGAAACATATATAGGCAGCTGTTACGGTGCCAGATGTTCCTATGGGATTACAAGGAGAGAGAAAAAACCCTCAGACTCGGTTAGATTCTGCTGTGCATTATGGATTTCCCTTGAAGAATGTGCCAATGATCAGTATTTTAGAAAATTGGGTTATCTACAGGTAGGCTTCAATATTATTTTGGGATCCTGTGTTTTGAGACTACTGAATGTTTATATATGGAATTACATTCTTAGTGCTTCCTGAGTTTGTAAGAAACAAACAAATAAACAAACACAAAAAAGAAACACACATGCACAGACAAATCCCTCACCCCCAAACCAGTATTTGTATTCTACTAGTCTCAGATTTCTCAAATCCACACAAATGACTAAAGACCAGAATATAAACATGAAGAAACATCTCCACGGATCAGAAATTAGGAATCCTTGGCCTTAAACACTAAGATTTCTCAACCTAACAAAAATACAACCATTAAAAGAGGATGAAAAAAGTCAGCTGGAAGCAAATGACATAAATCTTGTTTCAGTAAAAACACAGTGTAGAGAGAAATACCAGCAAGGTACTTGGTATTCTCAAACAGATTGGAACAGATGTTATGAGATCACTGCAGTGATTTCAACAAGGTTTACATTAACTCAAGAAAATTTGATTTATAAAAACATTTTTATTTTTATTCTCTTGGCCCTGATATTAGACGTCTACCATTGGCGTGAATGAATATCATTTTGCAGTTTGCAAGGACACTACAATAATAAATCCAAGGGAGGCAGTAACTATACAATTTATCTCCTAATATGTAATTGTTCTGTTTGGAGGCCACTGAAATTACAGTCCTTGCAATCTCTGCACAACACAACTCAGGAGGCAGCACAATCAGAAGACACTGCTCGTTTTGCCAACGTCTCAACTGAACATTAAGTTTCATAGACTTTTATTCAGAACATGCCTGAAAGTGTCTCATTTTCCGTTCACTGGCTTAAAACTTTCCCTGGAATTAATCCTAGCTATGATTCTTGAGAGAGAGGTTTCTGCACCTTGGTTTTCCCAAGATTCAATAATGTGTGCCTGTCGGACTAGGTTCCAAGCAAAAAGAGGCTAAAGAAACCCTTGCTTGCCCTTTTCACTTGGCTCAAAGATTGGACCAAAATTTAGAAGGCAGGAGATTTGGATTTAGTTCCTTGTCTTCCAGGATGAATGCAAACACACGTGTTCTACCCCCTGAAAGAAAAACCCAGGTTGTAGGTGATGGAATAGAAGTCCATTCTGTTCTCCCAGAGCTATTTCACTTTGTGTGGAGTTATTAAATATTCATTGGAAATGGTAAGGCTTTTCATGACTTCACGATCTAGTGGCTAGAGCACTTTCCTGAGAGAAGGAAGAGCTGGAGTTTTATTCTTGTTCTAATTAATATTTCATTATCTCTATTAAATGCTCTGTGGCATATGGACAGGAAAGACTATTCTCCAGCTTCAAGAAAAAAACCCTCTCACTCCTAATCCATTTAACTCCAGTATAGCTTAAAGTCCAGAAGCAGAAATGTCAATGATGTGGTTTGCTTGCAATCTGCATCAAGAAAACATCATCACCCATTTCTGGAATAAAGGACTATTTCTTCCTCACTTAGCAAAAGAGTGGAACAGGTGAGGAGGGCTCAGACCATGAGTTCTTAGTGGACAGAAGCTCCTCCATGAATATCAGAGTAAAGTGCCTATAACCCAGAAAGTATAAAACTTAATGAACACTTTATTTTTTTTTTTTTTTATTCATCTGGTGACTACTCACCTAGTGTGCTAGTTCTTTTGGATGCCTTTTGTAAGCATCTTAATCTTTTTACATGTTGTTTACAGAGACTAAAATCCAGACACAGAGATATGGAGTATACTTCTGAGACCAGATACCTGCTGTGCTCTGTGCTGTGATAACCGGATCATTTTTTACTATAGACCTTACATAAATCACAGATAACTGAAAAGTGAGCAGTAAGGTAAAAAAGCCTGAACATAGTATCTCAGAAATTTTGCTTAGATCATCAGTAGTGTGTTACAGCTGGGAAGGGAAAAAATCATTTTAGGAGAATAAAAAGGTTTTGAAGAGGATATGAAAACCAGAGACCTTGGAGGCAGAATGAGAAAGGAAGACATCTTTGGGGAAATGCTATTTCTCTAAAATTTGGAGGTAGGAAGGAGGAGTTAAAAAAGGAAAGCCAAAATTCTATTACTTTTAGTGTTAATTTAGTATCATGTTGAAGTAGCATCCTTGGCCTGACAAAATCCCAGCAATCAGCACTCTAATTTTCCTCTTTATTTGATATTTTACCTTCTATAGGTCATCCTCTACGCTAAAGAATGCAAAAATAAATAATGAAGGAGAAAACTTTAGAAAGCATTCTTCATCCTGAGTTCTGGCCTGCAGAGCATCAAAGGTGGTCTGTCAAACAAGGTGGAAATTTAAATCAAAGAACCCAAATATTTACACACAGAAGCAAGCAAACAAAACAGGCTAAATAAAGTATAAACAAACATTTATAGTTTTGCCTAGGATGTATTTGGTTATAGAAGAAAAGCATGATAGGAACCCTGTACAAAATGGTGTGTGGATGTTTGTGCAAAAGAAAAAGGCTGAAATACTGCATATGCATATGATTTGCATATGAAAACAACACTGGGTATAGCAGGTGCCAGACCTGCTGAGACAGTACAATACACCCAGAAAGTTACTTAGGGTTGCTAGGATAAGGTGGAACATTTTGTTGATTTTGTGGAAGGGTTAACCTCATCACTCATTCTATGTACGCCTAGTTTGAAACAATATGAATTAATCATCCCCAGTTAATACCTTGAGCTAACCCATTTATTTGTATGAATGGTTTCAGTGCCTTCTTATTATTTTTATTTCTTTGTCCTCATCACCTAATCTAAAGGGTTTTTTTTCCCAGTCTTTCAGCAAAGGTACTCAGAAGCTGATTTGCAAATCTCTAGTAATGATGATCCTGTCTTCACAGGTGTAGTTTAATATAGTTACAGGGCAAGCGGAATACCAGAACTTCTGTTTTTCTCTCTTGGATGACTGTGAACAGATTTACATCTTTGACCCTCTTTAGATTGCATCACACCACCCAATAACTCTTTGACCAAATTTCTGGGCTGGCCCTTCCATTTATCAATAATGTTATCCACCAGGTCCCGGGAAGTGTTGTGGTTCCAAGCACTTTTCTTCTGGATCCTGTGACAATAGATGGTAAAGAAAAGAACAAGGTTGTACATTATTTTTTTTCTTACAGTTATCAGAAAAAGGCAGTGACTGACTGTGCTGCTTCTTAGGCATAAAGGCACTTTTTACCAAGCCCTCTGGAGCAAGGGCAGGTGGTGGAATTTCCCCATGAACTCCAACTTATCATGGCTCCCATGCCCTGTACTTAAGCACAAAGCAATCTTTTTCAATTTGCCTGCTCTAGCATAAGCACACAAAAATTATTAGAAGCCCTTATAAAACATTGTATGGACAATACATTCAATATAATCTTTTCCCAAGGTAAGGTAAAGAGAACTTGGCACTGGTGAGAGTCATTGTTTATATTGCTTATAAGCCAGTAGAAGACAATTCTATATAATTTGTGGTCAAAATAGCATATGAACAGCAAAAAAAAAGAAAAGGTTTTTTGTTGTTGTTGTTGTTAAGTTGGGTAAATTGAACAATTTCTAAAATGTGTCAGAGCAGAGAAGTACAGAAGACCAGTCCAAGGGGCTGATGTGTTCCTAATTGAGCTGGGTCTGTCAGATGCCTCTGTGTCATAGGCAGCTGGAAATGCAGTTGCCCTTGGCTTTGAGGTGGTCAGTATGAAGCCGTGGTTTCTGGAAGCTCTGGCTCCTCAGGAGCCTCCCCTCCCTGGTTACCCCTAGCAAATGTGACAGATGAATTTTCCTGGGAACCCAGTTTATGCTTCAGCAACAGTTATTAAAAGGGGAAAATATCTGTAGAGCATTTAGCATTTAATGGAGTGTTGTGCATATGACATTTGGCTTTCAACAAAAATCCAGTGCCACAAAACTGAAAGCAGTTCTAATTAGGACCTGGAAAAAAAAAAAAGAAGAAAAAGAAGAAAAAAAGGAAAATAACTCACTCTCCCTGAGATGATCTTTAAGCTAGTTTAGTTCCAAAGGCATCTGTTGGCATGTCCTGGAAGTCTGTATATTTCTGACATTTCATCCCAATACAGGAAAATTAATTCCAGAAAGGCAATTCCAGACGGGCAATACCTTGCTGGGAGATTTGCTGCTTTCCTCTCAAGCAGCCTACTATCATTCAGTGCCTTAGTTAATACCAAATTAGGGAAGGTTCAGAGAAAGAACCAGGTAAGTGAGTCAGGCATTACAATACTCTGAAGCCCACATTTTCAAGAATTTGTTATTTAAAACCAGGCCTAATTACTATCGGAGCTCAGTTCCTGTTCAAGCAACTCCATAAAGTGGAAGTTGCAAGGGAACTCAGCACCATGGATGTCACCAGGGAAATAAAATATTCCTCTGTTTGTGGGTGTCGAACTCTTGTGCAAAGTTGTGCTGTAAAGACACAAAGTCAAAATCATTGCTTTTGAAGTGTAAAATGATAGCAACAATGAAGTAGCCTAGCCACAATCTTCTAAAACATCATAGTGCTTTTGGCTGTGCACAGTGAAAATGCTCATTATTGTGGTTAAAATGACATAGAAGGATGAGTTCAGTCTTATTCCACTCTTACTGGTTTGGACCAGTCAGCAAAATGTATCATGATTAATATGATGCCTCCACATCATGTGCCTAGATATGTCTAGAACTAATACAGTTAGAAAAGCAGCATTAATTTTCTCATACTAAACCAACTGGTATTCTACTCACTTATTCAGCAAAGTGTTCTGTGGGTGAGAATTCTATTATCTGGTCATGCCTTAAAACAGAAAATTTTTTTTAGGTAAACCATTACTGAGTTTCATTCTCCATAAGCTCAGTGTCACCCACACAAGCCAGCAGGAGCTGGCAAGAGAAGGCAGCTGTAACTTCACAGAAGCTGTGCAGAATGCAGGCAGCTTAGAAAATCCTACCTGTGCAAACTTAAAGGTTAGGGTCCAACTGTGTCTGGAAATATACTCAAGTGTTCCCTGTTAAATCACTGCTTTAGATGGCAGAATATTTTACTACTTTACAGAACCATTGTTTTCCGGTAGAATCTGCTTGCCATTAATTTAGGATTCAGGGCAAGAATTCTATTACCCTTTGACACTCTATGGTGTTTATGGCCTTACAGGAAGCATACATTCCTTCAGAAGCAAGACTCTAAACAGCTCCAACTACCTAAAAATCTCTTTAAAATGTAGAGAGGTAAATTTATTTCTGTACTTCTATCATTCTTTAAACAACCTCTACAGTAATGGCAATATATTTCCATGAAAAATATGGTCAGTCAACAGAACAATATGATTTCCATATCATAGGCAGAAGAGAGAAACGGGCAGATGACATACTGAATCTGCTCCATTTTATTTTTTCTTCAAAATTATTAGCATAGTCAGGGCTTTAACAAGGCAAAAAAATTTGGACATGCTTATACAATCATCACTGGCTCACAGGACAGACGTCTTAAAAGCAGTTGTAGAACATTGGTCACACTTGGGAGTTAAAGAATTTATTACTATGTTTACCTGATGTATAACATAAGCACAAGCTGCTGTACTGCCTACTTCCTAACTTAAAAATCACAGGTCAAATAAAATGTAACAAAACAAATCACACAAACCTTCTTGGAAGTGTGAGATATCTGGAAAACATGAGGTTTGGGGATTACATTTAGTATTTTGGTTTGTTTTTCAAATTTAAACCTCCCTGGAGTATATTTTTTTCTCTCTATTTTTCTCTGTCTCAAACAAATTGGTAATGCCACTAAAACTTGCAATATTATTCTTAGATATGACTGATATGAATATTGGTAAACTTAATAGAAGTTATTCTAGCCATTTGAAGGATGTTCCCTTTCCTCCTTCAAGCCTTTTGTTTTCAGTCCTGCTTATAATGAATTCTCCCCACCAAGCTCCAAATCAGCTACATCCTGGGGTCTTCTCACCAGTTCAACTCCTGTCTGTACACACTATGGTCTTCTGCATCTGTCCACCCCATGAAACTTCCATTGATTTTGCTCCTGGACTAGGTCTGACCTCCAGGTCTCTCCCGGTTCACCTGCAGCCCCTGGAGCTCGGCTCCTTATTGCTCTGTCCCTGGGATGAGCACTGAGCAATGCAGGAGAAGGGTGGAGAGCAGTTTTGATCACTAAGCTGCATATAAGCATTACCAGCATGTTATGCAGATATTATCACAAGACATTACATTTCATAAGGTGAGAACCTCAGGATTTGCTTTTGTGTTATTAAGTTCTTAATCCCTATGATAATGGAGGGAAGCTTAACAATCTGACCCACATGCACCAGAAAGAAAATGAAATGAATCCCAGATGTACTAAACTTCTAAAGATTTTCTGAGGTTCAACAGATGAGGTTTTAAGTGCTTAGTATTGGCAGTACTGGATGCATATGGCTGGCTGGAAATTATTTCTTTTGGTGAAACATGTTTTCACTGGAAATGTTGATTCATCTAAACCAAAATATTTTGTGGGAAAAAGGTCATTTTCAAAAAGCTTCTTGAACATTTTTAAACATTTTGTGTTAACACTTGAAAACTCAAACATTTCATGTTCTGAACCCAAACACCCTCCTAGAAACTAGTACACAGAGTAAGTTGATGCATAGTCACACTGACAAGCTTTTATTTAATATGGGGGAACCATGACTGATTAACTGACCAAGCTGTATCATATGAAAACTATATTTTCCAATGGCACTTCCTTAGACAAGACAACTTTCCAGGTCTTCCTTAAGATGTACAAATTCACTTTGGGGGGAAAGAAAAAAAAAGCCATCAGTTTACTGGTGGTTTTTTAATGTGCATAGAATGCTGATGTGTGGGGAAAAACGAAATAAGCAGGCCCCTGAATTTCTAATACTACAGTCAGAAGAAAAGGATTTCCAGTATTTTCTAATAGTCAAGATAAAACCTACAATTCTTCCATCCCACTCCCCACACCCCCCTTTATATAAAATATACTTAAAGAAGAAGTACAAGGAGCTAAAAGTAAAACATAAACAGGTGCAGGCTGGTGAGGTGGATGATGAAAGTTTCATGCCCTGTTATTGCTTAGATTTGGAGGACATCTTTTCAGTAACTGAATTTCTTATTCAATCAAACACTTAACAGCTTATGTTATTTTTAAAATGATATTCTGCAAACACAGGGACTGGAAATGTCCCATTTGGAGTACAGTAATGAACCAGACTTGTAGTTTAGATTGAGGAAATAAAAAATTTGGAAGAAAATCAGAACAGTATAGGTGATTTGGAATTTCCTGTTTAGTATATAGCTTTCAACTTGCGAAATTTTATCTGCTTAAAATTCTCCTTATATTCCAAACAGAGGTTTCTTTGATCTCACGCAGAAAGAGAGAAGTTGGAAATGCTTATATGTAAACTACAGAGATATTAAAGCCTTTTTTTGTGAGGTGGGGGAGATAAGATTGAGGTGATATTGTGTGACTGCATTTTTTAAACTCTAGAAACAACTTTTTTGAAAGAAGTCATAACTAGTTCTCTGCTGTCATTTCTGTTTCTTGCTTCTTGACCACTGTTTCTTTGACCTTATGAAAACAGCATCATTAGGTATAAGTCTCGATGTTACTCTCAGATGATGCTAAACCTCCAAGTGACCTCAAGTGGAGAAATCTGTATGTTCTAGTAAAATATCAGAATGCAGCACATCATTCGTCATAATGCACATGTCTATTTGTTGCAACATATTGAATCAAACCAGACTCAAATACATAAATTAGTTGAGATATATGTTGGCAAACATTTTGTATTTAAACTTCTGGTGTTTTCCACAGCAGGAATCTGTTAACTCTGCCATTCTCGTAAGTGTAGCAGTGAGTGAGAGCTAAGAATATGGAAATGAAGGGCAACCAGCCTTTTCCAAAATGCTGGCCCTTGAACGTTAGGCAGCAGCAGTGGAATGAAATTTCCACTTCTGAACTTTCCTTTTTGTTAGGTAAAGTGATGGAACTGACAAGCCAGCCAAAGACAAAAAGAAACCATGAAAGAATCTGGGAGGCAGTACAAATTTAGCTTTTGGGAATCATGCTGTAATTTTTTCTTTCTACTTGCAGACATACACAGCAGCACGTGGATAAAAAAGAAATCCTAGTGAAAGGAAGAAAGATGACATTTGAACCATGAGCAGCCATGGTGGTTTTTCACAGTGCATTCTTCACATCAATGCAGTTTCACCCCCAGCTCCCGTTCCTGGAAGCATTTGCACAGGATTGTATTGGAATAGTGAAAATTACCAAAGATGCCTTTCTCTGTGGCCCAGATTAGGTTGTTACCTAGTTGTTAGAAGTTGCATTTTTTGGAGATGGATTTCCCAGTGGAGGAACAAGCACACTGGAAGTGGAGCCCCAAAGAACTTTTGGGATGAAGAAGAGCAATGATGAAGTGCTGTCTTGAATGGATGCACAGGGAACAGAGTGAGACGTGATGTTCCACAGCCAGCTCATATCAGCATTCATAAGTTTTATGAAAATATCACGTACGAGAGTTGGGCAGGAGAAAAGAGGAATGACTTCACAGCTGTGACTGAACATAGCCAGGCTAGTTGTGAATGAGGCATCTGCTACTCTAGCAGTGAAGCCATGGCAAGGTGAAGTTTAGCACACTCCAAATCCAACCATTTGTGTGCATTTTTGGGCAAATGTTCAGTTACCACAGCTTTCCAACTGTGCTGTCTCAGCTGCATTGCTGGCAGTGCCTCAGCAGGGAATTTTCAAGGTAGTTCAAATACGCTCACACACACAAAAAAACCCCAAATAAAAACAAAATACTGAAAGGTCCTGTCAGAACCGAGGAAAAAATATCAGGATTTACTTGTCCCTGCTATGGCTTCTTCTACAGCTTCATGACCAACTTTAGCCTCTGACTAGCTTCTTGAAATTTCTTTACGTCTACATGTCAGATGGAAAGGATTAGCATCTGAGTAGGAAGAACTACACTAGTGCTTTCATAATATGACCTTGCTTTTAGGATCTGAGCTTAAAGGCTCACAGGTGATACAAGCTGATCGTCTTCTGCTCCCTCCCATTCAAACATTAATCTTCACACAGCACAACAATCTGTCCAGATTTGTCTGTATTCTTCTGCTGTTTTCAGCCATAATCCTGTGATGGTATTCAGAGACAAATAGGACTTTCAGACTTTTTCTTGTACTAGGTGTTTCCCAACTCTACATTTCAGACATGAATATTTTTTTGCAGTAGTGTGACCTTATGTTTTTTCTACTTTTTTCTACTTTAATGGTTTTGCCTTGGGGTTATATACTAGATTTCAAAGGCTGGCTTTAATATACTAGAACATCTTGTTAACTTGCGTTCCTATCAGGGTCTTTCATCTCAAAAGCAGATTGCTCCATCAAAGCTACTTATCAGTAAAATTTCAAAGATGCTTAGATGAAATCAGGGGTGGCAACTTAGATTTCCTTCAGCTCCACAGAAAGCATAATATTGGTGCTCTCCTTTCTAATTTTGTGTTCAAAACTTTTTGTACTACTTAACAGAACAGCTGAAGAGAGGTAATCAGAAAAACATCTCACCTATAGCAGAGCCAAAAAGTATGTAATAAACTGTTCTTAGTCTGAAAACTGTTGTTGGAGCCAGGGTGGACTTTCAGCACATGTAAGACAATGCTTGTAAGGAAAGAGGTAAAAACAAATCCGTGGGTCTAGATCAATATGAAGCTTATTTACGTGTTAAGCTGGTGCTAATATATGTAAATAAAGACTGGTAGCCCAAATTTATGATAAAGATAATATCTTTAAAATGCCAGAGTTTCTGGAATAAAGACTACAACATATGTTTCTCTAAACAAGAAAATCAACCCATGCTTAACCAGTATACAGTGAGAGCATAATAAATACAGAACACATCTTCACAGTAGTTGGAACAGGAGGAGTGATTGCCTAGATTTTAGTGGCAAAGTCTTCCAGCATCTTAAGTGTTGCACTTCTATTTGTACAATACATATTTTATTCCATGTGTGGTTCCCAAGGAGTTAATTAAAACATTAATAGAGACACAACAATGTGATAGGTGTGGTGTATAGTTTCATGGCTTTGAGAAGACCAAATGGAACTTCAATTTCTGGTATCTTGCTGGATGAAAAACTGAGTATGACCTGGCAATGTGGGAAAAACTTAACATGAATTCATTGTGCCAGGAGGCAAAATAGATATATTTATGTTAAAGCCCCAAGTTAGTTTCTTATGGTTTAAATACTATTTCTGATAAGACTTTATAGTACAATTTTTACTAGCTTTCCTGAATCTCTTGCCTCTAGTTTTAAGGTTTATTTCTGTAATTAATTTCTAATTTCATTTAGAAATACAATAATAACTGATCTACAATTCCAACTATACACTCACATTTACAGTCTATACCTAAAGGAAATTCAATGTTAACTTTTCGTTACAGTCTTGAGGAGTGCAGTAGTGCACTGCATCTTATCCAGGAAGAAATAAAATAGAAATTATATAACCTGATATGCTATGATTACATTGCTACTTTAAAAAAAGGCACTAAGAAATAGTTTTAGGGAAATATCAGCTTAAGTTTGTGAAACAGAAATTAAGAATAAATTAAAAAGGGCGAGCCCATCTTTCTTCTGAGTTTTCCTTATACTGCATCTAAAGTAATCTTGAATTTGCTATGCACTTGAGATCTGCCTCTCCATTCCCTGAATGAATTTGTATTCATTCAGAGGAATGCTTTTTCATAAAGGATTATTCCTTGCCTCTCAATGTGATACTGAAAGAAATGTCATTAAGACGTTACACATAAAGTTTCAACATAAAGGCAAATTACCTGTGATAAATTGCTTTATTGTCTCATGAAAAATGTTAAGTACTTTGAGCCCCATTTACCCCTCAATGAAAAAAGTTGACAAGAAGCTGGAGAACACACCTGCACATGCTTTGCAATAGATGTCACAGGATAATTTATCATGCAGCTACATGTTCATGAGTCCAAACCCTGACACTTGGGTAGGGAATGATGGGGTTTTGTATCTTTTGGACTGTGTCAGAGGAAACAGGGCTGGGTGAGATGGTGTAACAGAGTGTACCAACAACTTTCTACAGCTGTTGTCATACCACCATCTCTTGATCTGAATGCTGCTCAAATGAAACAAGGCTCCCTATAAATAATTCATCATCGTTGTTACTGCTGCCTCTCCTAATTCTATGAGGCAAACAAAATGAAAAGAAAAAGCACAGAGCAAAACTACCTTAGAGAGCAGAGGCAACTTTATGAAGATGAGGACTAATATCCAGCAGTAAAACTTCCAGTTACCACCAGCCACTAACAATTTCAGCAAAAGCTGCCTCAGGTATAGAAGTCATTGTTCACTGCATTATTGACATAACTTTTATTTGTGCCTAGGAAACTCTCTCATGTTTATTTCCCCTGAAACTTAGCTCCTTTCAGTACTACAGAAACAAGCTTAAGCTTTACACTGTTTTCTACAGCCAACAACTTGATATACAGTCATATATGGTGAGCTTTGCATGTGAAAAAATATGAGTAACTATTAAGTCCTACCTGGAACTACATAGATTTTTTTCTGTCTGTAGATTTTGTTTTCTCTTCAAACATTGCAGCTCTGTCTGCAACTCAGACATTACTATTTATTAGTACAGTATGTTCCTCTGCCTCAACTACTGTGGCAGAGGTAAACGGCATTGACTTGGTGCCTTAGCAAACAAAAAAGTAAAAGAATAATCAGATAGTCGATAAAAGGACTGCCAGTTAGAGTAGACTCTGACCTTTGTAATTCTTTGCAAATACCAGTTCATTTAAGGTTACCTTGCTCATGCAAATTGAAAACTTCTTGTGATAAGGCTCCAAATCCAGCCTGTTCATTGACAGGATGGATCTCATTGGCAATTTCATCTAACTGAAATTATGAAAAACCTGTAATTTTACAATAGAATGCTATTTAATCTTAAGCTTCTTCACCAACTTATCCCTTGGCATTCAAAGGAGTACAAATGCGGAGTAGGCTAAAATAATCACTTTTATCATGGCCACTGTTTCTTTATATGAAAGCTACTGTAGTAGCTTGTCTCCATTAAAATAAATATGAAAATAAACTCATGGAGATCTGCAGCTGCAGAGACAACCTTTTAATAGCAGCTGACCTTTATGAACTGGAGACATGATCCAAGTTACCCCTAATCAGTGCCAAATCCTGCTCTCGGTACAGAATTACTACTGGTCTGAGATAGCTTCACCCTGAAACATGAGAGGACTTTGGGTCTCCTCTCTCAGGTAATCAATACCACTTGACTACAGGCCTGACAAAGGTAAAATATCAACTTAATCCAGGCTCGTGTGCTCCAAGTGGAGTCAGTCAAGAAACCTAAACTGAAATATCTTTCTGCTGTGAAATGCTGAAAGAAATACTAATTTATCTGAACACAAGCAAAAAAGCAGTAATAAAATTATCCTTGAGAGGGTTCTTTAGTCTCACCAGTGGAGGCCAAAGACAGATCAGAAAAGCTCCAAGGGATGCTTTAGACAATAACATGGCTAGCCAGACCAAGATCAAGGGGAACACATACCAGAAGACAAATACATGGACAGGTATGAGGGCTAGGAGGGTATCCAACAGGGTTATGAAGCAGATAGATAGATAGATTTTAGCAAGCAGATGACAGGAACAGAGCAAACAACCAAGTACCACAGCAGTGAGGGAACAGGGTCAGACACCAGGAATGAGGGAACCAAGGCAGCACCAGCGTCAGGACTGAAGTGGGGGTGATCAAAGGGGCAACCAAGACAGAGGAGCAGAAATCAGGGACTCCAGAACATGAGGCTTGCCTACACCCAAAGTCGCACCAAGCAGGAAAATGCAAGCTGTACAATCCCATCACATAGCTTGTATTTACAACAAACCATCGGTCAGCCTCCTGGGACAACCTGCAGCTGCAGCAATATTACACAACTGCCACAATAACAGGTTGTGGGCAAGTACAGGGCTCACATCCTTGGCAAACCCAGGCAGAGGCTTCCAGTAATCAGATGACTGGTTACAAATCACATCATAGTCATGCACTCACACACAGAGGCTCAGTTTGTTCCTCTCCACTTCCCCAAGACCATTGATGGGGAAGGAGACCCAGGCTGCTACACATAACATGTAAAGCATGTGCAGTGAAGAACCTGCATTTCCAAGGATGGATTTAACCATGGGGGTCAGAAGGAGGGCTGAACAGTCACAGCTGCATGTAAATACTGCTTACTAATTAAAAAAAAAAAATCTGTAAGGTAAGTCAAACTGGTAATAAAAAATATCATATATTTTACCCAGAACTGCACAGGGTTTGGGAAGGATGTCCAACTAATTATATGAAATTGTCTGTCACAAGAGACACTTAGTATCGATATATTGAAATATTAGTGACTTTTTCCTTTAACACTGCTGTTTCCATAATCCCTTACGGTTCAGAGTTGCAGAAATTTATATGATAGAAAACTGAGGAAAACAGAAAATGTGAGGTACAACAGAAAAATTCTAGATGATGTGCCTAGTGTTGTGAGATTCTGATGAAATTAATTAGGAATAGGGGGATGAAATGCTTCATTCTCTGAAGAAATACCTGGGCTTACTCATTTCCAGATACCAGGCAAAATCTTGGATGTCAGCCACTTATACTACCATCTAAAATACAATTTAAAAAGGAATGGCAGAAAGAAATGTCCAGGGGTCGTTCAGCCTACTGAGCATTGGGCTAAAACCTCATGTTAAAGTACATTGGTATTTATGGACATGTGTATATTTCCCAGCACCCAAACTGGTACTTAATGTTGAACGACAAGTGGACCAATGTATAGACATACATTTTTTAGATGCAAATGCTATGCCTCATTAAATTTTGAAAATTAGTCTAGAATATTTATACCAACTTGTCACTTTAGTTATGGAGACATTATTTCTTACTGATTAGTATTTATTATTAAATAACTGAAGAGTTTATAATATTTCAGAACTTTGCATAATTCTGCATTTGTTCGTCTGACTATCCAGACTGTTTCTGAAGTTTCACAGCAAGTATTTATACACTCTACCTGTTTGTACAACTGCCATCTGATCCTCTCAAAGACATGGGCTACACATGCTTATTTCACGTCTTCATCAGTTCATCCTAGTTCATGTAGGAGACACCATGCTTGCTGTTACCAACAGACACAATAACATTTTGGAGTATGATAGCTGAGATTTTAAAAGAAACACAAACAAAAATATGAATCAGTTTCCAAACTCTTTTGATTGTATTTTGGGAGCATAACACGGAAATAATAGGCTCTATTAATAAATAGGAATGCATTTGAGTTCTAAGCTACCATATATTTTGCAGGGTTTTTTTTCGTTTTTCTTCTCTTCTCCATCACTTTTCTCTCCCAGTGTTGTTAGTTTCCCAGAGCTTTTTCCATTTTGTCTGACAAATGGTAGGGTTTTTATAAACACTTCATCCATCATCATCAATGACATAGACAGTGGGATTGAGCGCACCCTCAGCAAATTTGTAGATGTGTCACGATCCGTGCTGGATAGACCAGGGAGGGGTCGTGGTGGGTTCGGAATTCCCTCGGGCTAAATTGAGGTGAAATGACACCAAAAGAACAGTTAAACATTTTATTCATGGCAGAAGCAAACTGAACTTGGAAGGCATTAACAGCAGGTGGTGGGGTTTCTCACAACAGGAATTGGCATGGAGCGACCTCAGTGAACTGTGTAACCCATGGTAACCATATACATCGATTCAGGGAAGAAGGAGATCCCTCCCATTGGGTCACGAGGTTCAGAGCAGACCCTCTTGCTTTCCAGACTCCTCCTCAGAGAAGGGCCCAGGGGCGGCTGGATCCACTCTTAGTCTCAGACTCGGTCAGCAGTTTATATCTCGAAACGGATGAGGTATAGGGATTGTGGGAAAGGAGAGAGAAAGAGAGAGCGAGGCAGAGGGAGGAAGAGGAAAAGAAAAGAGAAAGATTTCACCGGTCCTGGGTCCAGCATTGGTCCAGTCAGCCTGGAGGTCCAGTTCCAGTGGGCGCGCACAGGGCTCCTCATGTTGGCGCCTTTCATAGCCCAGTTCCCGCCTTTTCTCACGTCAGTCACGCACCTCTTGGTCTTCTGCACACCGCCCGTAAGGATTTATGTAACTCTCCATCTTGTGCACAGGCGCCATTGCCGGGGCGGGTCACGAAGGGTCCCTCGGGCGGCTGTGAGCCCCTTCCTCAAATAAACTTCGCATGGCCTCTGGCCATACATGGCGAGCTGCCCCGCTCAGCCGATTTGAACAGGGAACTGCACACCCCCGGCCTGCCCTTCCTGCCCTGTTGCTGACCGGCTTCTCACCTGCGGTTTCTTGTTAGGCGGAACTTGCTGCTTTGTTATGCAGGGTTTGTTGTTAGGCAGAACTTGCCGTGCCACAATGTTTGAGACACTAACTCTTTCAGTCTCTCACAAGACACCACCAAGCTGAGTGGTGCAGTTGACACGCCTGAGGGACGGGATGCCATCCAGAGGGACCTGGACAGGCTCGAGAAATGGGCCCATGCGAACCTCATGAAGTTCAACAAGGCCAAGTGCAGGGTCCTGCACCTGGGCCGGGGCAACCCCCAGTATCAATACAGGCTGGGGAATGAAGAGATTGAGAGCAACCCTGTGGAGAAGGACTTGGGGGTACTGGAGGATGAAAAGCTGGACATGTGCTGGCAACATGCACTTGCAGCCCAGAAAGCCAACAGTATCCTGGGCTGCATCAAAAGAAGCATGACCAGCAGGTCGAGGGAGGTGACTCTGCCCCTCTGCTCCGCTCTGGTGAGACCCCACCTGGAGTACTGCATTCAGCTCTGGGGGTCCCAACATAAGAAGGACATGGACCTGTTGGACAGAGTCCAGAGGGGGGCCACGAAGATCATCAGAGGGATGGAACACCTCTCCTATGAGGACAGCCTGAGAGAGTTGGGGTTGTTCAGCCTGGAGAAGAGAAGGCTCCAGGGAGACCTTACTGTGGCCTTTCGATACTTGAAGGGAGCTTATAAGAAAAATGGGGACAGACTTTTTAATAGAGCCTGTATTGACAGGACAAAGAGTAATGGTTTTAAACTAGAGGAGGCTAGATTCAGAGTAGATAGAAGGAAGAAATTTTTTACGACGAGGGTGGTGAAACACAGGAACAGCTTGCCCAGAGGGGTGGTAGATGCCGCATCCCTGGAAACTTTCAAGGTCAGGTTGGATGGGGCTCTGAGCAACCTGATCTAGTTGAAGATGTCCCTGCTCATTGCAGAGGGGTTGGACTAGATGACCTTTACAGAACCCTTCCAACCCAAACCATTCTATGATTCTATCTTTTAATTAACAACATTTTTTATTAGAAAATACAGCTTAAAACACAGTGTTGCACAACACGGAGATACTTGAGCTAGCTCTGAATGAACTGAAAACAGCATGAGAACACGAATAGAGCCTTCTGCCTAAGCGTATTGCCTGCTGTACATAGCACTGCACTGTGAGATGAGGATGTACCTGAACATTTGAGTTTTAGATTCAGGCATTTTAGTTAACTGTATGAGGAAATCCTAATTTTTTGCCAAAGATTTACCCCTGGAGGTATCAAATACTAAAGTAAACAAAGCTAGAGAAATTTTTGTACATCAAGAAATGGTGCTAGGCAGAAGTAATTCTTGCCTATGAAAAGTCAATGAAGCTTTGTTGCAGGACTAATAACGTCAATTCCAGCATTCATGTGTTGAGGAGCTGAACTGACCAGAAGTCATTAATCTGGTTTGTGGGATAGCTGACCCCTGACAAGTTCCTGTAGATAGTACTTGAACACCTGATAGAAAGCTACTAAGGCCCAGAATTTATTAAGAATTCCTGAAAAAAAAATTACCCCATTTTGCATGTAAAATTCAGTAATACAAGCATGTGACCGGAGAACAAAATGCGAAGTTATTAGGGAAATTAAGGTAACAGCAAGAAAACTTGAAAAAGAAGACAATATAAAATGTGGACAACTCCTTTTAAAAATGGCTAGACAGAATCTCTCAAATAAAATGGCCTGGACAGTTAGTATTATTGAAGGATATTATTAACACAGGCTGTATATGCAAATCCATGCATGTTCTAAAAAATAAATGAAAATTGCCAGCTACAGAATGTAACAGGTTTTGTTCTTCCTGTTTGAAATCATGGCTATCATCAAAGCAATATTTCAGGTGTTTATGAGGCCAAGCCTGAAGCCTTTTCTGTAGGAAACAAACATACTTGAAAGTAAAAATCTTTTAATAAATTGAAGGCAGCAAAGCTCATGAAGGCAATGTAAAAACAGAAACAATCCTTCCACCAGGAGTTATATAGGTATAAACCTGCATTTTAAAAGATTAAGTCTAATGCGCCTCTCAGTTTTGGACTGCTGAGCTGGGCATGCCCTGAAGATGACTAACCTTCAAAGAGCACTAAAGCACACACTTTTAGAAATGCTCAGGAAAGCACAAGCTTGCCATTCAAAGAACTGTTACCTCAAAAATAAATTCTGCGCATCTTGCCTCATCAGCCCCATGGCAATGAGTTCTGTGCAGCTGAAGCAATAAAAAAAATTATACTTCAACAACAGAGAGCTAAAGAGGCAAAAAGGGAATCTTGAATCCCTCTGAAAAGAGAGCCCTATGATGTCCTGTTGAACTTGCACAGTGAGAGGGTTGCCCTGAGTGCTGGGCCTGCAATAAAAAACCCCTCCAATGGACATGAAACCAAAAAGAAAAATGATCTAAAGTGCAAATTACTGTTCATTTGTTACTGTGATGAAAATACATGACGGGATCTTTGTCAGTCCCTTGCTCAAGAACCTCAAATATTATGTTAATATATAGACTCTGTCTCTGGTTTAGAAGTGGATTTCTCAATGTCTTTTCAGAAAGATGGACAGTAGCATGGAGATTCTTCATAAATTTCTCCTGAGTGACAGTAATTGGTGAAACAGTAATAGTTCATAGACTTTACATAAAGCAAGACCCATCACATTTATTCATTTGATGTACACATGATTAAATTTATGTACCAAAAAGTCCTGATGAAATCAAATAGTTTACTCCTGGTATGGAAGAGAGAGTGTGTGGAAGCCTTCGCAGGACTGCAGAACACCAGCATATGTAAAGTCTCACCCTGCAAGATTTGCTAAGATAGCTAACCTGGTGTCCAAGAATGTTAACCTGACATGACAGGTTCACTGTTGCTGGAACAAAAGAAATATTTCATAGAATAACTATTGATTTTTCTTGTTCAAATATTTTTTTAAAGCCTCATTAAAGCTACAATGTAAACTCAACATGTGGGTTTCCTCTCCACCTGTTCTGCAAGAGACTACACATAACAGATCTAGTATATGCTGCTGAAACATTTCACCTCCAATTTTATTTAATTTTTTTCAAAACACTTCAAAGATCATAGTCTTACAAAAATAGGGGACCAGATAGGGAGGTAATAGCAACAGAATAAACAAATGTGGATACAGCTGTCTGTATTTTGTAGTGTTGATGCAGTTGACTTCTAGAATACATGAAATATTATTCAGAATTAATGAAACAGGCTACTCATCAGCTACTTTGTGGCAATATTCCATCATAGCAACATGACGGCAAGAAAGAACCAGAATTATAATTGGGAAAGATGACATGAGAGATGGAAAGATGAATTACAGAAGTTCAGCACAAACTGGCCATTTTCCTTTTTCCTCCTGATGTACACCAGGATTAAAAGGACAATAGAATTAACTACAGCAGGTTCAGTTTTGTTCTTTGCACAGTGCTGACTTAAGCTAAGGCCCTGACTATCTTCACTGAAAGGCTTTTGAAGACCTGATGCAAGTGACAAATTGCACCAATAATTTATTCGCTTTAGAAAATGTAAATACCATTAGCAGCAGCACCTTGGGTTATAAGCTTTAATTTCTAAATCCAGTACACCTACTATCATGTCATATCTCAACACACAAATTTACAAAGCTTTCATATTGTGAAAAAGTTGAAGTTTTTTGTTCCCATTAACCTGAAGGGTATTGTAAAGACTTTTTCCATTCTAGCTAGAAATGTTGTAATTTCCAGCCTACATTTATCTTCTCCCTGCATAGTCTTTTGATATTCACTGGTATATCCTTTTAATTTAAATGCCATGTCTTTCTTCCTGTCATATGAAGGTTTTCAGTTTATTTGTGTATAGTTTATGCCAATATTTTTGTCTCGTAATTGCTATTTCTTTTGTTCTCTAATGGATAATCAAAGATTTCCAACAGACTGAGGGAGCAGACCACCCAAGAAAAATAGCCATTTATTTATAGAAATGTTATGAACTGATCATTACAAAAACCTTCATCTTTCTTGACATACCTCTTTATCTGCAAAGGAACGAGAACCATGTAGAGCAGTCAGGGAACAAAACAAGCTCCTACTGGCTTCCACAGGGGCAATTAAACAGGGACGCTATTTTCTCACTGATTTTCCAGCAATGGCAACCTAACAGTTTCCTATTTGAACAAAAGGTTTCCTACCTGTTTTGTAAAGAAATATTCTTACCATCTTCTCATTCCTTCTGTTAGCCTGCATGAAACTTGGTTAGATAGTCAGTAGCTACTTATCCTCCTTCTTTAAACTTGTACTACTAGTCTACAGCATTTGTTTTGAAATATACATGCTCTAAAACTGGGATTGTAAACATGAAGCTATTCAAGTGTATCCACTACTAGCAAAAGTGAATTATCAGTCACCAAAACTCAGCTTTATAATGAAATGACCCCTTTATACAATGCACTACCTTACAAAGGGTCCTGACACTGAAGCCTAGGGACCCTGTCACCCTCTGAGAGCAAATATTTATCTGAAAAGTGAGTTCTTTCATGAGAACAAGCATTTTGCCAAGGTTCTTCTTGCAGCACCTATGCAGCTATACAGCAAATCCATAAATCTTTATAAAGTTCAAGATGTCTTAGTCTTTCCACAGCATGACCTGCATAAATTGTCCAAACCAACATATTAAAATCCTGAAAAATCCTCTTTTTTCTTTCCACAAAGGAATTTTTTCAATGATATCTCTAAACTCAGTTTACACCTCTCATTTTACCAGTAATACCTTTGATTAAGCATCCCATTAGCACTAAATATAATCCATCCAGAACTGTTTTTGGCTAAGGTTTGGAATACATTTTAGCTGAGTTGATTTAATGCAACTCCTTGATCTAGTGTTGCACCAGCAGTCTCCTGAGTACACATACCTTGAGCTTAACACATTGCTATGGCCTTATCAGATGAAAAGTCAGCTTTCCTCCTTCAGTATTTGGCACAATAGAGCATAATGCACTTATTCTATTTAACAGTTAAGCCTTACTTGTTAGTTCAGACTATAAACAGAGTGGGCATGCATCTGTCTGCACTGGACTGCATGGTTATGGTATTGCACCAGCCCTGAGAGAAAAGCACAGAACACTGAATTTCATCAGCTTGCCTTGCCCAACTGCATGAATGTTTGTATGCTTGTCATCTGAAAAATTACCATTGAAATGCATAAAATGATGTTTTTCTTATGGAACATAACTCCAGACTACAAAAAGTGCCCTTTTAATAGTTTGCTGATAAACTATAGGTGAGGTGAGGATTGCTGATATCCACACCGTGAATTATACTTACGGTTTTTCCAATCATTAATTGTTTTATATGTGCTAATGTTACCTGTTGACTAGCTATTCTGTGACAGAGAAAAATAACTCCGATTTTTCTCTCATCTCTGAACAGATAAAAGTACGCCCCAAATCTGTGTCCACTGCAAAGCAGTCACTGCCAGTTTTTACAGCTTGACTATGAAGCAAAACCATTGTTCTTTCAGCGTACTACTCTCCATTTAGAAACACATTCAGAAGCAGAAGTCACACTATGAAAACTTCAAAGAGAGGAAACAGGAAAAGAGGATTATTCTATCCTGAAACCTTGATAGTTCAGTAACTCAACTTTTAAATTAAGGGAAACTACTTTATTATTCCTGACCAGTAAAAGCAAATCTCCGCTTACTCACAGTTAAAACCATGGTATTGACAATTGCATTATTATTTCCCTGTCTTTTTTAAAGTCTTATGCAGTGAAATCCTAGAAATAATAGAAATATGCTTCACAGAAATCTTGTGACTAAACTTCTTTGTCCTAGGAAACTAGCTAGAAAGATATCAGAATCTTCTTTTCAAGTCATGCCAAATTATACAAATCTGAAAAAAAAAAGATACTTCAAACGAACTTCTCATAAAACAGATCTGCATTAAGCAATCCAGATAGAGACCATGGAAAGAACAAATAATCAGCAGAACTATTTAATCATCTACAAGTAATTAAATAATTTCTACAACTGAACTAATGAAAAAACAGCAAAGGAAGAAATGCATTATTTATGTGCCGAGGAACTGAAATCCAGAGGTTGCACAATGTCATTATCCTGGAGCTGGAGTGTTAGTGATGTAATAAACCCCAGGAAGCTCCTTGAATGCTGGTCAACATATATTGTAATATAAATACACATACCAAGCTAAATTTCTAAATAGTCTGTTGCAGTACTAACTGCATGTATTCTCAGAGCTTAAAACTAGAGGATCACACAAATATCCTTAGAGGCAAATAACTGAATTAATTTGAATTCCCTGAATCTTGCTTGACTAAACAGAATGGCCATTTCTTGCTCAGCAGAAGCTTTTCATATGTAATTTACTCTTGGATAGGAGTATCTTATTCTAATGGAGGAAGAATGATTCATTGACTTCATCATGCTTTAGATCAGGCTAAATAAAAACTATGAATCCCTGAAGGCAAATATGTTTTCTTTTGCTGGTCTGGAAAGAGCAGTAGCTGGGAAGCTCAGTAGGCTATATGCTGCATGGGACACTGGGGGAAAGTGCTAGTGATAAGATTTCCCTGCCAGATGTAGCAAGGGAAAAGCAACTTTAAAATCAGCATTCCAGAAATTAAGGAGAAATCTTGTCCCCAGGAAAGTGGGCAGAAATTTTTTTTGTGATATTCAAGAAGGCAGCAGCATTACATCCTCACCTTATTTCAAATCTATCATTGTCTCTGTGGTATGAATCACTTCTGCTGTTGTTTTGTTGATGGCATTGGCAGAAATCTCAATTAGCAGTGCTGTGGCTGTATAAATTTCATCTATACTACCACTTGGTCTGTTTTAATCAGCAACAGAGGGAAGGAAAAAGCATCCTTAAAACAGAGAAAAGTGATCTTACAAAGTACTATATTACTTCCTTTCTATGTTCTGTTTTCTTTATTTCTGTACACGCACGGAGAAAGCTTAGAAGACAAACAGGCAGGCAGACCTAAATATCCCAGTGCCAGGAAGGCCTTCCCCATTTTGATCTTTTGCACAGTCTGCTAGGACATTGCTCCCAGATGGGACAGTTTCAGTGTCTGTGTCTCAGCACACTTTAAAGCTAAAACGCTCTGGGACTGTTTTCTGTATGAGGTCCGCCCGGGAACAGAACTTTTGATGTTGCTGATCTCTCTGGTGAGCTCAAACTAGCAAACAAAATAGGCTTTCAGGGTCTTTTAGTTTGTTGCTCATTAAGCCTGAGAGTTTGGTTTGTTCCAGATATATACCCTATGGCAGAAAACCAAGCAAATAAGATTTCAGCAGGAGAGAGCACACTGCACAACTGTGACAATTTACTATTGAGTGGGTTAGGATTTGTTGCCAGCGTATGGCTTAATTAAATAAAACCCAATTTTAAAAGGTTGCTCTGTGTGCAGCTGTTAATATGTAAGCACTCAGTACTGAACATAGAGAAAAGCTCCGAGGCAATTTGTTCCTTTAAACATCAAAAAATAAGGACAAAAATAGAAAACTGGAATTAATATTTTGATTTTTTCATTCTAGTTTTATTAGTTGGAGACAGCTCCTTGGGTAGCAGATTTAAAATCTGTAGGCAGGAAAGTCCACTGTGAAGTCTACAAACTCTTAGACCCACATTCAACAGCAGAGGGAAACAGAATAGGAGAGAAAATATTTCTACACAAGAAAAATCTGAGTTTGCCAAAGATGACTACAGTTGCTGCTATATTACTGCCAGCAGTGCATATGTTTCTTATGGGCAACTGAATGCTTTCCATTCAGTGTGTAAGAATCCTATTCACTTGACCTATATTAACTGGAAATGCTCTAAAATTTTCTGAAACAGAGCCATACAAAAACCTCTCAGTTATAATTACTCCCTGCTCCATAAAATGTCTGAAGTTTTTTTTACACGTGTACATATAGGCTATTGCTGTTAGTATCCCAATGAAGAAATAGATGCCTTCACTTAAAATTCAGAGAAAACAACTGCAAAAAAGTAATTCTAAATATGTCTAAATTGCATCTTAAGTAGGCTTTTTGGCAAGCCCAGACAATCCAGATGAGGTATACTGTGGGAGCACACTAGGTCTCCCTGCTGGCCTACGTGCCCAAATTTTCTCCTTAGAAACTCAGTCTACATATGTGTGCATGTGTGGATGGAAAACTGCACAGACAGATTTTGTCCTACAGGGAGTCAATGTGCTCAGGGCAAGTGTCCAGGTCTGGAAACTGGGAAGGGTTCCCAGATCCCAAAGTACAGACACAGCCACAGAGAGCCAGGGTCTGGCTCCCCAGTTCTCCAGTGTTCATGCTCCAATTGTCTAAAAGGGTCTGAAAGCAGACCTAAAAGGCTTCACCGTCATTTGTTTTTTCATAAAAGCTGTCTTCAAGGAAGAAAGGAGAATTGTGAATACTAATGTGAAAGGCTTCGGATCCCAGCTCTCAGATCCTCATGGACCAGTTGATCAGAAATAAAAAATAAGGACCCAAATAAGGTGCTGGATTGAAGCAGAAGATAAAAGCTCCAGCAATAAAACACAGCACCTAAGAGTACATTTGTGAGGAAATGTTGTAGTACAGCTCTTGAACAACATCCTGTAAGCAGAGCAAACGATATAATCTCCCAGACATTCCTTCCATAGGCTTAGGAGAAAGCATTCAAAAATAAAAATGCATTGAAGAGAGATAGCTATGTCCAAACAGGCAACCAAGACTGGAAATTCTACATCTTTGCTGGAAATCTATAGCCACTATGTACAGTGTTTCCTCCAGTCCAATGGATGTGTCAACTACATAGGCTATGAAAAGATTCCTACTCTTGTAAATCACCATTTCCATGTTTCATAGGATTTCCAAGCACTTTCCACAACAAAGATTAAATCACACCAAAACTCAAATGCAGCAACTTTGTACCAAATACCTAAAAGAGTGTAGAACTAATATATAAAAATAAGGACTATCACATCTCACTGAAACTCTAGAGGGTTTTTTCTTAGAGTCTTTTTCACACAAAACACTGACTAAACTTTACTTTGCTTACTCACTGGATCAGACAACAAAACAATAAATGAAAATTTTATGGTAGTACAACACAATATTCTTCCATTTCCTTGACAGCGTATGATTCAAATATTTCAAAAAATAATTAGGTTAGACTAGCTACATTTGGAGTGATAGCAATCTAATCCCTCCACTAAGGTTGCACTTTTCTCTCCATACTTCTGACAGTCAAAAGATGGTTAATGTGGTTGATAGAAATAGAAATCTTATGTGTTGATATCTCCTTCAGGCTACTAGTAACTTCATCTACTTCAGTGTCAGTTGCCAAGGGAACCAACGAATTGAGTCAGCGATAAACAAGGTAATCAATTTTAGTTATTTTCCTCTGCCTTTCTGTACTAAGCCAAAATGTCCTTTTATCTCAGTAAGCTGATCAAGCACGGCTTTGGTCTCTTATTCAATTAATACAGCTCATATGAAAAACAATACTTCTGCTGCATCACAACAGTAGAGCTTGACAGCTGGGTGAACTGAAAACTAGCCATATTCGCAAATGCCAAATCAAAGCTTGCAAAAATGGCACAGCTCTTAGTAAGTGACTGTTAAGAAACGCCTCATCTTTGAAAGGCAGATGGGCAGTGTGGACATATATTCTGGGATTAATTTGACCTTCATTTTTCACCCACAGCTAGCTAGCCCTGAACTGAGTAACATCAAAGAAATTAATCCAGAAAGAAATAAATGGTGTGCTCAGACTTAAGAAACACCTGAAAAAAACATAAAGCAAGTCTGAGAGAGTAGAATGATAATAAGATGTGAGTCTAGAAAAAAATTTTGGGGTAAATTTTTAGTGGAAGAACTCTTGCTATTATAATCTTTGTGTAGACAGCAATGCCGTTACCATTTGGAGTCACTAAAAGAAGCAAAGAGAGATTATGACAGTCATGGCAGAACACAGTCCAAAACCCAGATATTGCTCAGTTCATGAGCAATGGAAAGTGGATCAGATGTGTTCTTGAAGTCAGGCACCCAGACTGCAACCTGTCTTTCAACTGATTTATCCCAGGCTAAAGCCTGCTGAAGTCAGTGACTTTTTACCATGAGAGTTTTGCATTAGGTGTCATCATTCAAATATATGATAGAATACACTGACAATAAACATAATGTATTTAAAAGTGGAAAAAAGTAACAGTATAAAACTTACAGAAAGAGCTACACATGTGAAACCATAATACTTAATATACAATTCAGTTCCAAATCACTGATAACTACTTCCTAAAAGAATAAAAGTGTGCCTTAATTTAAAATAGGTGAGAAAAAGGCTGAAAAAATAGAAGAAAAAGTATTCGTGACTAACACTGAAAAATGAAATTCCCAGTACTACAGAGAAGTTCATATCCATGTTTTTCATTAAATGACACTGAGCTTCTACCACCTCTCTATCCCAACTACAGTTTAATATACTTAGAAATTACAGGAAGTTTATGTGTCCAGTCATTATAAAATCACACTAGAATAGTTTTGAAGCAGCAACTATGAAGGAATTTGAAATCCACGTAATCTCTACTGACTTCAAAGAGCAGTTTATATTATTTCTATTTATAGGAAAGAGATTCATTACACTGTGTTGAAAGGTGAAAGCGAATACTCTTTAGCAAAAGAATTTTTTTCTGAGAAGGCTTACTTAGCAGTTTTGCACTCAAACATTCGTGAGGTCCTAGGTGTTTTCAAGTAAGGATGCTGCAAAGGAGATGGCAATTGATCTCCACAGTGGTGCACTGGGGTCATACTTGATAATACTTTGTTACAGATGAACTATATTTATGCCGAGATGCTAACTGAGCCAGAAAATCTGCACACCCATCTCCTGTCAAAGACTGTTAACTATGCCATGCTGGAGAGAGAGAACCTCTTCTTACCTTTGCTATCTTCATGAGCGCTGAGATCACCTGGAGACAAATAAAGGAATGGTAAAATTAGAAACTAGGAACAGCAAGGTTATATCTTCCAGATGTGATGAGGAAAAAGACATCAACATCTAGAACAGCTGGTTATTCCAATTCCTCTGTTGAGGAGCTCTGCTTCTTTTTGTGCCTCTCCTACTGATTGTACAAGCACATAGTAAGGTACAGATTCTTGAGTGAGTCTTCAATTATGCCATTTTTGCAAGCTCTTCTGTTTCTTTTGAGGTGGACTTGCATTCACTTGCCAGGCAAAATTCCTTTTTCTCTTCTATTTAATATTTGATAAGGAACTGCACCGTTAGAAACCAAATTGTTTTGGAAGACTGGTTTTTACTTATTTTCAAACAGGAAGCTAGATTCAACATTTTGCCTAATATATACAAATTTCATTGCTTGGCTAAAATACAGCTATATATTTAAATCTGCTCTTCAGCAAAGCACTTTAAAAATCAAACTGACCTGAAATAATTTCTTTTAAAAATATAAAAATATATCTAATAAATACAAAAATACATATGTGAATGCAAACATCAGGTACCCATAAAGGTTCTAACCTTTGCAGTACACATGATCCCATCACCTGAATTTCCTTATATGTTTCCATCCCCCTCTCCTGCTGATGCTGTCAGTCTGGAAGGACCGTTCAGAAGCTGCTGCCAATGAGAAAGGTTGGTTCTGTTGTTTCATTCATAACAGCTAGACTTAAAGGCAGCACTGAATAGGTAGCTGTAACCCTTCTTTTGCTTCTATGTCTCACCACAATGTTTAGCTTCTGAATCAGACTTTAATTACATTAAAGATTGCTTGGATTCCTTTTGATAGGCACAATTAATATTTAGAAAATATATTGACTAATTTAGGAAAGAATGAGAATCTTTCCAAAACCATCTAGCCAGACCTGTGTCTAAACACTGATACTCATTAACTTTATTTTCATAAGGAATAACAGATGTTCACTACATTTTTATTACATACACAAAAATATTCCAGATAAAGAGATAATAAACCATCGGAAAGGTTGATTTAAAAGTTGCCCTGGATGAATATGTAGTGGAAAGAATTAGAACTGGAAGACTACAACCTACTAGTTCTGGCTTGTTAAACTCTTACACTTGCCAAGATGTTGCTGTAGGGAATGGCTTTGAACAGTCCTCATGCCTCATCTCTCTGAGGTAGCTCTGCCAACCTTCACCAGGCTGGGATATCACATCATTAAGACCAAAGAGCTGGAAAGTATTTGACAATTTGCTTAGAGCCCAAAGGACTCAGTCACGTCCTAGGTAAAAAAAAATCTCTTGGTGTTTAGAATCAAAATAATTTAGAGATTTGTTTTAAGTGCCTCTCCTCATATTCAAAGATCAAAAGGTCTGTTTAGGTGCTGCATTACCAGACTACCTTTTGTAACATTTCATCTGGCTCTTAGCCAAGAAAACAAAATATTAACAGAAGTCCTGCACCCTTCCTGTAGACTGCAATTCTACAAGTTCTATAAATATTCTAGCCAATAATAAGAAATTCTGCTTGTTATTTGTCATAATAATATATATATCTTTTATTCTGGTTTGGGATGAACCACAAAACATGAGATTACCTTCTATAAAAACTGCAGGACTTTTTTACTTTGTTTATGCTAAGATTTTTGTGCAGTTTTTTTCTGATCTCTATTTTTTAAGAGAGAGGGAAATAATTTGTAAAGTTAGAGTTTGCTTACAGGGCTATTATTAAAGCTTCATAACATTTATAAAGCATGCTTAGCATTTAATGCTGCTCTCAGTTGCTTTGTTAATATTTCTTAAATGGTAACGTAACTAATAATACAAAGTAAAGCCATTAAAAAGCCACACATGTTTAAATATAAACCATAGTTTTAGCACTCCATTAAATCTATTCTTGTGTTGACAGAAAAGGAAGTAGGTAATTTAAATATGTAATTTCTCTCACTGCAGCAGGAAAATAAAAAAAAAAAATTCCAGCACACAGATTAGCTACACAGTCAACATTCATGCATCAAAAGTTATTTTCTGGTAGAGTGGTACACTGCAGTCATCAGCCTGTATTTAGTGGGTCTCAGGAATCATGGTCCCTTAGAATTCCTTTGATTTAGCAATTCAGGCTGGACAGATGAAGGAGAGATCTAAAGAACAGAAAATGAAATTTAGAAGTTGTGGTAATTGGTGGTCTTGGATGATAAGGTTCAGTAGATGGCCCAACCTTTTAGTACTCAGCAAATTTGGTTAAACTTCAGCAGTAAGAGAAATATGCAAAGTAAATTTAAATATATAGAGGATGTGCCGTCAGCACCTTCAAGTGCTTTAGCCTCTTTCCTTCTGGATTAATTTTATACTGATTCCTTGGTAGCAATGACAGACCATTGCTACTTTTTTTTCCCTGCACGGCAGAGCAGTATACTGTGATGCAAAACGCTGAAGAGATTTTTTTTCTAGGATGTGACCTCTGGGGAGGTTTAGCTCCTGGGAGCTGTGGCAATGCAGTTTGGAGTGACAGAAGTTCAAGTCCCTTCAGTGTCTAAACAGTACATCATGCAAGGCCTTGACCACAAACATCACATGGCCATCGGAAGTATTTTCCTTTGGTTCAGGAATGCACTTTTAATGGTTACCACTTACTGTGCCTTGGCTCAAAACATGGGGAGAGCTAAGTGCATCCAACCTTGTTTCCTTTCAGACAATGCTGATCTGGAAGAGCTATTCCAATCACTAATATGTGTTCTGGCCAACTGGGATGACTAGAGGTTTTCTGAAGTAAAACTCCTCAATCATGTGTGTTGCAGATATTGGGTCCTCCTCACCAGCAGTTCTACCATACAGATCCTCTGCTTTCCTCTCCTCACGTGCTGTTTGCTCTCACAGGCACTGCCAGTGACAGCATCTCTCTGAAGCTTGTGCCTCCTCCCTAAGCAGAACTGGTTCCAGAATTGGTGAATTGCTCCCAAAATGCAGGGAGCTTCAGGTTTAAGAAAAGACTATTTGTACTCCAGGGTTATAACCTCTCTTTCTGTGGGTACTCCTTCACAGCTAAGAGGAGATGAGAGGACTGTGAAAGACAATCTGCTGAGCATACAGAAGAGCAAGATCTCCTGCAAAAGAGGTGGCAGCGACAAACAGGAATGGGAAGAACTGTGACTCTGAATCATGATTCATTTTCATTTCAGGCCACTGCAGTTTCATTTTACCCTTTCTTCTGGGTATAATCCTATTCCTTATCCCTCTCCCTACATGTCTTTTTCTCTCTTTTCATTTGTATTTGCTTATTCATGAGGAGGAATTGGTCCTTGCATAAACAGTTAACTCATCTAGTTTGTAGTCCAGCTAAGGCATAGCTGACTGAGGGACGATGCAACAATGAAGGCCCTAGTTAAATGGTTAAAAGCTTGTGAAGTCCAGTCCATCATGGGATAAATGAGTAGCCTCAGCAATTCTTTAACAAAGATTTGTACCAAAATAAATCCGGATCCACACCTGAGTCTTCTTTTAAAAGCATTTCAAGGCTGACAAGTCAGGTTTATCTGTTGCACCTCCTATGCAGCCAAAACTGAATTAGTGTGATCATTTTTTTAAAAAGTGACCTATACCTTCATCATTACTCTTCTTCCTCACCCCTGATTTCATCTCTTAAATGACCATTGGTATGTAGTTAGACTGGAATCAAACAGTAAAATATTTCTCTGCAAATAATGGCAATCTTCTTAAAAGCACCAGATGTGGTTCTTTACTCTGGATTAGGTTGAAAATCCATTTATAAGAATTATCATAATCCTTATGAACTCTGGTTAGACTTTGAATTAATGTTTTTATCCTCCCATAATAAGTAAGCAATTTAAGGTATTCAACTTAGTCATTTATGCTGCTGTCAGTAACTTTAATGTTTCCCAGACTGATACAAATGAAAGTGCAGCCCACATCATCACTCAAGGTTTTAGAAAACTCTATTTCTTAAATCTATACAAATAGTTAGTTTTCACTTTTGAATTTAATATAGACAATGTAATTCTTTAATCTTTCAGAATCATTGACTCTATTGTCTGAAACAGAAATAGCAAGTGCCAGCACACAAACCCACCACCGCAATAACTTTATAACTAATCAAACAAGAAACTGAGCATTTATTTCCTACCTGCTTCTAGAGTTCATAAAGACCAGAGTCTGCCCTTTGCTAAACAAGCTGTGCTCCCTTTAAAGATGTCCATGTAATTATGAATGAAACCATGATATCATAATCTAACAAAGAGATACAGAATAATTTTTAAGCAGAAAACTGAAAGCAATACCACCAGAAAATCAGGGCTGCCTTATTTATTTCAAAGGACTATTGGCCCTTGGATTTACTGGTTGCAGACATGATTTTTCAGATTGCAGACATGATTTTTTGGATGTGTACACTAGGCTCTAATTTTGCTCTGAGCTCCATATTTTCTTTTACTGTTGTTTTTTTTTTTTAATATATATATATATATGTTTGTGAGATGGAATTGGAAATCTGCCTTGGATAAAGGAAGATGTCTGTCTGGAGTAGGTTAGTATTTGCACTCTGATTTGCACATGTGTGGCTGTGAAAAAACACAGATAATTCTCACAAGTCATCCACAATATCAAAAAAGGTGTTCATAAAGTGATAATACTTACCATGTGCAAACACTGTGGAATCTAGACCTATCTAACCACTATTTCACTCAGATTTGAAAGCACTGAAAACTATTGAATACCCACTTATTTCTTAATCTATTTTGTGCTGGCGTACACTGTGAGATATTTTATTATGTGATGTTAATGGCTACTTTCCTAGAGAAATTAATGACACCTTACAACATTCAATGGGAGGGGGAAAGGGGGAAAGAGAAAATAAAAAGAAGGTAATTGCTATGTTTTTAGCTTGGACTACCATTTAGTCTCAAATATTCAGTGTAATGTTTTGCAATAAAATGGTGAAGAAATTTTATCTCCCCTTCAGGATTAGTTGGTATACCCTGTTGTCAGCTGCCTGTTTTAGGATTCAAGTTAATTTTTTAAAATAACTCCTACAGGCAAGTAGTCTTCACTCTCTGATGAAAGACAGTGAGCTCATTTGCATGGTGAGGTTTAGCTGAAGCCTGCGACAGTTTTACAACACTATGTCTGACAGCTTGCAAAATAGAGCAGCCTCTGCAGCTTTTTGAGAATGATAATTACATAGTTTCGTTTCATTTATTTAGGATGCCCAGACACAGTTATCTTTAGATGGTTGAAATTGCCTGACACTGAAAAATAATTCCACCCTATTTTAGTTGTAATTCATCTGGCTGGAATAATTCTGTATTTCGTACCCCTGTGTCACCCATTCCTGTAAGTAACTGATCTGAATGACACTAAATAATATAATTCAAAAGAGAAACAAACTTCAAATGTTGAGGTTTCCATGACAGGAAAGATTGTTCTTCATGTTCAGTATTGATAGACCTCACTTATTACGTGACAATCAAAAATGGCAAACAGAAATAGCTGCTGATGGATGACTGTCAAACTACAGAGCGTGAAGGCTGACAGCTTCCCTACAACACAGTCAGAGATAAACCTTCCTCGTCTCTGCACAGTGATACCCAAATCTCATCTGAGAAGCACAACCAAACTTGTCCTGACAACAATTTCCACTATGCAAACTTCCACTAGCAGCCACCTTAAGAAAGGTTTTGTCAAGTTATCCACTTTCATTCTTGAATTGTCAGTTAATGATATGAATCATCCAGTAATGAATTTTGCCCTGTGTCCTTCTGAAAGACAAAGGTTCAGTGCCAGCACTGCTCCACAGAGCAGTGAGCTGGAGAACCACAGGAGCCAAGGAGATTCAACTTGGTCTTGACAGATATTTCTGCAAAAGCAGCAGAAGGCAGAGCGCCTGCTATTGCTAAATTTAAAAAAAAAAAAAAAAAAATGAAGAAAAGATTCAGAAAGGATAAAATTCAGACTATTTAAGGACAACTGGGACTTCACTGCGCGCTTGTTTCTCCAGGTCATTGATGAAAACTTTGAACAAAACCTGTCCCTCACCAGTGCTATGGACTTCCACTGCTGATTTTTTTCCACCGTGAAAAGTAGTAATTAAGCCTTACTCTTTACTTCCTATACCTTAATCAGTTTTCAGACCACAGAAGGACCTGTCCTCCAAACCTGTAGCAATTTACAAAAGAAAAAATACTCAGAAATTCAACTCAACTCTAAATAATTAGAAATAAAGAAAGGGACCCTTTCAAAATTTTTTCATGAGTTACATACATGCATGGTTGCAGACTGAGAACCAGATGTTAAAAGGATATGCCAGGGGGAAGGAGGGAGGAAGGGAGAGTGGGAAAGAACCTCTGTGCCTTGTTCGTTGCCTCTTTTTTTTGGCAGTGAGACTGCCACAGAAACCCATGTGGTGACGAGGAACATTACACAGTGCAAGAACACTAGAGGTGGTCTAGTGCTCACAGGAACACACTCCAGTATTTCAGAGGCACTCTTGATTTAATAAACAACGTTGTAAAGGGAGTTATATAAGTAGCCTAAGAATAATTTATTTGCAGAATTCTTGATCATAAAGGATGCCAGAAAGACAGCTGTAGTGAAAGACCTCACAAACAAAACCAGGTAAGATGCTACAGAATCTGTGATGTTAGAAAAATAAATGGCTGGGACAAATCAGTGGTATCTAGAAAACCTGAAAAATTTTAAGACTATAGCTTGACCGCTTAAAAATATGTATGTTCTCCAGCTGTAATAATAGAACAGGGAAGCTGCTGACGAATACAAGTAAGCAAGCCCTAATAAACTGCAAAAAATGATTGAGAAAACTCACAGTTATACCAGAGGAAAAGATCTTCCCACTAGAGGTACCCCAGATGACAGGCATAAGTTGGTTGCCCCAAAGGCTCTTCAAAATTGGTAGTGGTGATAAAGCTCATAAAATACCTGCATAAGTATAATATAAAAACACATAGCAAAGATCCCTCAGAGAACAATCATCCCTCTCTGGTCAACTGTATTTTTTAAGCATGCCCACCAAATGGTAGATTATGGAATTAGTTACTATGTTATTTGGCTTCCAAAAAAGAAACAAAATGGTTGCAGACCCAGAGGAAATGGCAACATACATTAGAATGTAGCTAGCAGAGAAAACAAAAGCAAAGCTCTAAAGAGCAAGAAAAAGGGACTATCAGACTCAGAATTCTTGTTGAAGAATGGCATTTAATGGGCCATGGACATATAGGACATGATGAACCCTATGTTTCTTTGTGAGAAACATGACTTTAAAATTCTGTTGTCACGTTGAAGGTATTTTCTTCTTCTGTGCCATCCTCAAATGCTGCATCTGTGTTGCCTATACAAGTTTTATTTCTTATGCAAGACTAGCTGAGACTAAATATTTCTTCATATTGAGTGGGCCACTGTAATGAAAGAATAAAATTACCACACTTGGAGACTCTCATGATCTTTTAGGTATATTCATACTTACAACAGGAATCTTTGACAGAAATGTGTTATAAGAGGACTTGAAAGTTGGTATTTTAAATAAAGTCCATTTGTGCTTAACCATTTGAATTCTTATCATATTCTATTCCTAAAGCCTGCAGATCAAACACAATTCTTTCAATGAAACTTGTTTGAAAAGAAGTTAAGAATGCAATGTGGCACTGCAGAGATTAATTGAACTACCATGTTCCAAGGTAGCATGCAATGAAATTGCTAAAAGCTGCCCTTTAGCACTAATACATCTGTGTTTGAGACAGAAATGATCATGTTTTTCTTCATACAGTATAATTTGATTAGGAAACAAGTTTGATTATTCTTATAATCTTTCTGCATACTAATGATTTGAGAACAATATCCGAACATATTTATCTCACTAAGCAGTGTAGCATGGTTGGCATGGCACTGGTTCGGAAAAATAAGGGTATATTTTGAGTAGTGAGCTCTCAGGACTCGCCCTTCCTTGCATCTCTGTATCTTAGCATGGAGGTCTACATGGGCCATAGACATTGCTTGGTGACACTGCTTATACTTGCCAGTATATAGACTTGCCAGTTACCCCACTGCATGCAGAAGTCATGCAACAGTAATGCAATAGTCATACCTGTGCATCTCTGTTATCTAGGTATGAATAGCTTCAATAATAGGTCTTTTCCTGGAAGACTGTATGCAGTTTTTGTTCCACAACTAAAAAAGAGAAGCTGAACTGGAAATTATTCAGAAAAGAAGTCTAAGAATGATCCTGAGATCCATTCCTTAATCACAGCTGGACAAGATGAAATGGTCTATAACTTTATACATGAGGAGATTCCTAATACCAGACAATTCCTTCATCAAGCACAAAAGGCATAATAGAATTCAACAATCAGAAGGTGACACTAAAAGACCTTATTATTTTCAACTGCTGTAATGATCAGTGTGTGTACACAGTGGATTCTGTTGAACTATTTAGTTTAAATAATTGATTGGATATTTATCATCACAGTACAGAAATTACTGGCTTATAAACATTTGTTTTGCAGCATGTCAGGCTGATGTATTATAAGATTTGGCCTTTGCTCTCAAAATCTATGACTATGCTCTTTTTATGGAAGAGTAAATGCTGCCTTCTGGCATTCTGGGTGGCTACGAATATACTTCTTTCCCCCTGGTCATTCTTACTAAACAAGTTTGGCACTATAAGCAGGTTCCCAGTGACAGTGATGTCAGAAGGTGAGTAAATAAGTTGAATGAGAAGAAAAATGAGTGAGGCAGCACCTTGAAGAGTCTACCTACCATTTAAATGGTGCTTTTATCTCAAAGTACTTTGCAAAGATTTATGACATGATTATCATCATCATTTGAAGGCTAGAGAGATTTGGAACTTGTCAGAAGTTGTGTATGAAAACTTTAAAAGGGAGCCCAGCTGTCTTTCCAGTCCCCAACCCTGGGCAGAGGACTACAGTGCCTCCTGTAGAAACATTACAGATACTTTTGAACCATTGACAAAGATCCTGATCTGACAGAGAAACTGATAGATCATTTACTCAAAAGCGTAACTGTGAACTTCATGAATGCCCAGCTGTAAAGTATAAGCACAGGACTAACACAGACTGGAAAATAAATATTAAACAGGGAAATAAAAACAGATATTAAATGGAGGTAGCACCCTTACACCAGAATTTCTCTTCATACTATTCATACTAGACAAACAAGAAGGACACTACCAGTTTTGCTCCAAAACTTCATCACAATAAAAGTAATTTAGCACAGTTGAACTGCAAGACTCTGTCTTCAAATGAGCTCCCAGTTTTTATGATCAAAACTTGTCTATTTTAAGGCTAGAATGAATAAATGATACCCAGGCAGTAATATACCACAGGGAAGACAGAAACAGCTCACCCATTATACACAGTTTAGTGATCCATTTGAAATGGGGAATGGGATTACCATATTGCGACATACTATTGAGCCCACTAAGTGACAAGAAAGACAAGGCAAAAAGTTAGTGACACAAGGTTTAGCATCCCTGTCCCATATCCAGCCCAGAGGTGTAGCATAAATGCAAGTCTATGCAGCACAGCTGGAGCAGAAGCACGTCTGCCATGTGTAGATCCTACAGGAGCAATCACTGGCAATTCCCATATATACAGCAATGCACGGCTGAGTATTGCTATTGAGGATGTGTCCTAAACACCGGGGATGTTTCTATTCTAAAAACAGAAGTCATGTCCTGCAACACTATATTCCATTCTTGAACCATAACTGCACTATTGAAATAAGTGTAATAAGCAGTATATCTGCTGAATCAGGCCCAATGACTAGGTACACAACAGAAAGGCAACAACGCTGAGTGTCTTTGTCATCATTGGGAGTGGATGGCAGTAGTGACTGTAAACAGCAAGTGTTTCATTTGAACTGGCATAAAGTAGGAACAAAGAAACGAAGAACTAGTAGCTGGATTAACAAAAGAATTAAAAGACTTTGTCATCACTCTAGGTACCTAAATTAAAAAAAAAAAAAAAAAGCCCTCTGCTACTGCCATCTACACATGAAGATGTCTAGCAATCCTTGGTGCTCAAATTTCCAAGATTAATGTTAATTAGGATATGGAGGATATTACCATGATACAATTTTTTGGCAGTTTTGATAATACTAGGCAGCTTAATGCCTTCCTCATACTTTGAAAATACCAAGCACCTACTGTGATTCTCCTCCCTGCTGAGGACTATATTTGTACAGGTTTTCAAAGCACACCTAATAGATCTCTACGTCGGAAAATGGCATTCTCATTTGTCTAGGAGCTGTGTGTGGTGAAATGCATTTAAATGGAATAGTGCCTGATATGACCTCAACACCCACCTTTGTCTCCCAGAAACAGGAACTAATTGACAGGTGGTCAAGAGCTCTCTGAACCCTTTCTGTGGAAGGATGTGGCAGTCAGCGTGATACTGCATTTTCAGCTGTGTGGACAAAATTACTGTTGCTTCTTGCTATTAGCAGTTTGTGTAAGTACATTAATCTAATTCTTTAGTAGTTGCTCACCTTTTATAGTTTTTACCTGAGGTTTTTAGACTTCAACTGAAATATGAAGCACATTTGTGTATATTTTTGTGCATAGTAAACTGAAAACACTCTCCACTTAGAAAGCCCAACCTGACACTGAGCAAACTGTTCACATGAGGTTTAGATTATTAAACTTAAGTGTTGAACTGTGATAAGAAAATAATTTTCTTTGTGACATCTTAAGGTAAATAATTGTATCCCATTGGTTTAACTCCAGCACTCAGCAATGGAGGCACACTGAGACACTTGCTTCCGCTCCCTCTTCCCTTCCAGAGAATAACCAGAAAAAAATCACAAGGGAACTGAATGTAAATCAAATACAAAGGAAAAAGCTCTTGAGTCTTTATCCAGAAAGGATTACTGCCATTCCCTTGGAGAGCAGAGTATTTTCACCCTTTGCTTCTCTGCTTGTTGCAGAATTAGATGCTGCATGTTTCCCCTAATGCCAATAGGAAACTATCCATTCGTTCTTCATCAGTGCTAAGATAAGGTCTTCAGCCATTTTGTTTAAACGTTTTACTTGCTATGGTAGAAAAATACAAGCAGCATGGTTACTGCTTTTGAACTTAGCTCTATCACATTATTCATGGTTGTTTACTACGGCTAGTGGGAGAAACTGGTGGCAATAACCTCTGTCAAAGTCCTGTTTCCTAAAAAAAGAAAACCAACCGTCATCAGCAGGGGGAAAAGCTCTCAGATATTCTTCACTTAACTAGCATTTCAAGCACAGCTCCTTCCTCAATTTTTCTCTTTTTTCTTCAGAGCAAAGCCAGCAATGTCTCTATATCCGGTGTCTCCTTAAGCCTTCTCTTACCTCTCTGCTTATTCCTCTAAAGAAAAATCAACTTCCTGTAAAGAATGGTAAAATCTGTCCTTATTTTCAACAGTGATGTGATTCTATGGGATGGACACTTCCTGTTTTGATTTGTCAGTTATGTGAAGGATCTTAACAGCTTTTTACAGTTATTGTAAACCAAAAGAAGTGTTTACATTCTTCAATGATGTTAGGTATGATTTTCTGATGCTGAATTCCCAGTAACTGTATTCAAGATTTTTCAGAGAAGACACTCTACATGCCTATTGACTGGCACATAGTCCAAAGACCTTAAATGCATGAAAGAGTTTACTTTCCTAGATGTGCAGATGTAGAGTCATTCTTTAGCCAATATTAATCAGGCTCTACTAATTAACTTTGAAAGAACAGATTAGAATTCACTGAATATTTATAAATTTTTTTTTCTCTGTTCATCACATTCCCTCAAGTTGTATTTTTAGTTATTGGTTAGTATCTTTCCACTAAGAAGAACAGGAAAAATATTCTTGACTTTTCATTTAGTCAAAGCTTGTCAGTGGAGATACATTAATACCCACTTGGATGCAAGGAACAAAAAAAGGTTAATAAATGTTCTGAAAAATAAGGCAAGTATTTATCAAATAACCTACTTTTCAAATTGTTTTCTAAGTGATTTTTGTGTTAAGGCTAAAAAGTAACTCACTAAAAAAGAATGTCTGATTCCAATTCAGAAAGATGCTGCAGCATCTGCCCAGAACTGCACTGATCCAATGCAAAAAATATACAAGATCTCACTCCTATGAGCAGAGGTGCAGGATAAAGCCCATGGTAGTATACCATAATTTCTTTAATACCTATATTAGCCAAATACAAAACAGCATAAGATTTCTCTCCTTTTAATGGAGCTGTTGCATTCACACTTGCCTATGAAAGAAAAATTAGACACAAAATGTAAACTGAGACCAAACTCCCTTTTTCATACATAATTTTCAGTTAACAGCACGGAAATATTTCAGCTTACAGGCTGAAGGGAAAAATGCAGGGGAATTTGCTGTTCAAAATTAAGTAACTCAACTTCCAGGATTTTTGTGCTTTCTGTCTGCCCAGACACAGTATGCTCATCTTTTTGTATTGAAACAGATTTATTTGTGCTAGACACACATGGCAAAGAAATGGTAGTTATGTGAAGCAAGTAATTTGAAAGTAGAGACAAAAGTGAAGCACTGAAGATGATAGTTTAATGCAGTAATAAAGATTTTTATAGACTGTGAGATTCAAAAGGAAAATTCACAATGACTTTTGATTAATTCAGTTAATTTCTTCTGGGAGTCACCCTCACATCTCCTCAAATGTATTACACTTGAAAGACAAGAGGTCCTTGCCTTCATATCATTAGCTCAAGTCACTCCTAATGGAACAAAAAGCTGTTTCCATGAGTGTGCAGAATTGTGACCAACTGAACTGACATGATTTCAGGTATACTGTTATTTATACACCAATTGCATCACTGGTTCAGATTCAAATTTCGGTTACACTGACAAATACAAAGGGATTTCCTATAGATAAAAAGGATTTTTAGGATTTATGCATACATAAATGAGAAAAATATGTGGCCCAATAGAGAACTATAGATAAGTAAAGCATGCAGATAAAAATTTAAAGACAAAATCAACATAAAACTTAGGAAAAGGAAACAAAAAGACACTAAAAGACCTCAAACTCATTTTAGAGCATGATTAAGAAAGTATCAGAACAGGTGCTATGTCCTAATTACAGTGTAGTCAAGACAGCAGTGGTCCTTCACTCTTCTGACAACTTTTCAAACAAAAATGAACAGCAACATGGTGTATAAACATTTGCCCACAGGCTGGCAACACAAGAACCATCTCAGTTAACAAGACTGAACAATAATTGAAGGAGCTTTGGAAAGTCCATTTCTGTGCCTGGGGAAAGGGAAATCTGTACCATATAACAAAGCATTATGAATGCCACTGGGCAGGAAACAACATCAATACTTTTTTTAAAATTATTTTTTGATTTAGCTCAGATGCTGACAACAGCTGCTAATCACTTCTTCCACAGTGGAAAAGAATGTATCTTCCATCCATAAACACCCCTTGTTAGTGTATTATTCTAGGTAACAATAAGAAGGACATAAACTTCACAACAACCATGGGAAGAGTTAAACTTCAGATCAGAAGGAAAAAGAAAATCTATTCCAGTTGTTTTTCTGTGTTGCCTTTTCCACAGTTCTGAAAAAAACAGGCTGAAAGAAGCATCTTCCTGCCTGATGTAAATACAGATTTCTTCTGCAATCTTGACTTTGGCAATAACAGGTCATTCTTCAGATGGGGTTTTCTAGAGAACAGATTTTAGAAATTACATCTGCTGCCTGCCTGTGCTAGCTGGAAATTCAATTCATGCACCCGATTCTATTCCCAATAGAAATTTTTTAAAATGGCACATTCATATAAGTGTTTGAAAAAGCTAAATCTCATATGACTCATACCTCTCTTCCTGTCAAAATAGATTAATAGTCCTGTTTATCCAAGCAGCACATGCAGCACCACTAGTAGGAGATGGGCTTTCCCACACAACTCAGGCAGTGAACAGCAACACCAGGACCTAAATGCAGAACACTAGAATGCTGCCAATCTTTTTATTTTTTTCTTTCAGGACAAAAACACATGAGTGCCTGGGGTGGGAGATACCGGTCTAATGCTTCAGTAGTTGGGTAGCCTTCAACTAGCCCTCTCTGTGCTCCTCTCAGATCCAGCTGATAAGGCCAGACAATTCAGATAAATGGTTAGCAGCCCACTGAAAGATGAGTAGCAAAGTTTGATTTATGCAACAGATCCTGGACATCTGTAGGGATACAATGGAAAAGCCTTTCAGTTCCTGTAGCTTGTTTTGCTCTTTCTGAAAAGGGATTTGAATCTGGCCATTTCTCCGGAAGCCTTTGGAGGGTCTCTAATCCTTCAACAGAGGGGAAAACAACACTCTCAGCATTTGAAAAGCGATTCCTGTCCCACTGGGAGAAGAGGGGTTTTAAACTTCTGCTTTCAGAAGAAGATTCTCAATTCCATATCCTAAATGGAAATGGCAAAGTGATACCTGTCTAACTATAGCATATGAAAAAGGCTGAACAGAGATGTATGCAGAAAGTTTGCATGGATCTCCATTATACTGGACTTCTGGATCTGATTTAACTGTAGAAAAGCCAAGTATTGCAACACTTCAGCTTCTTTTTTGGATCTAGCCCCAGATTTATACATATAATCATTGCTAATCTGTTTTACTGTGTTTGCAAAATAAACTGCCCCACAGAAAGTTCTTCAACACATTTTAGATGTGGTGGCTAGTCCTCTTGGGACAGAAGTGGCCAGCAGCTAAAGCACTTATTTGTCATTGTCCTTATTAAGCACAAAGACTCTGCATTTAAACACACACACAACATTAAAATATTGCATAACTGTGTTCTAGCTACAAGCAGAGTCTGGCATTTGCAGTAGTTTCTGTTCCCAGCAACATGGAACCCTACCTCCCAAGGTGGAAAGAACCCACAGTTCTCCTTTGCAGGCAGAACCCACCTTCTCCCTTAATAGGACCTGCTGCACTGGCACAGAGTGTACATTAGAAACTAGATGGACAACAGCAACCTAACACAGGCTAAGGACAAGACACAAATGTCCCAAATCCCAATTATTAAAAGCCATGGGAATCTAGACAAAGAATTTATCCCATGTCCCAGACTGCAATCCAAACCCCAGGGATGCCACAACTGAGACCTAGAAGAGCTTCATTACAGGCTCAGCGTGCTCAGCATGTGCATGTCCCCTAGTTCAGCAGAAAATACCCTTATTCTATGTAAAATGTGGACACTGTTTAACAAGATAATGGGGATCCCTGTTAATTTCTAAATATGTTGTAGGCACTACCCTGGAAAGAGGCTGCTGAAGGGGCTCAGGCAACTATATAGAAAGAAATGGAATTTAACACAAGGAACAATAACATTTACTGGTTATCATCTGCTACATTATCTCTGAGATGTAAGACAACTGGTTTTGGTTTGATTCTGGAGTTTATAATAGTTGTGCCTGCCAAAGTGGTACAGTTCATAGCTATAGCCTACATACTGCCTTAACAGAAAGAGCTCTGGATGTGTGAATGCTCAAGGTTTGTTCGCTATTAACAAAAACAGCAGCAGGTACCACTTTACTGAGTGCATAAATTTTATAGATAAGGTTTTGTCGTGGTTTAACCCCAGCCAGCAACTAAGCACCACGCAGCTGCTCACTCACTCCCCCCCACCCCCCCGTGGGATGGGGGAGAAAATCGGGAAAAGAAGTAACACTCGTGGGTTGAGATAAGAATGGTTTAACTGAACAAAAAAGAAGAAACTAATGATAATGACAACACTAATAAAATGACAACAGTAATATTGAAAGGATTGGAATGTACAAATGATGCACAGTGCAATTGCTCACAACCCACCGATCGACACCCAGCCAGTCCCTGAGCGGCAATCCCTGCCCCGCTCCCCCCAGTTTATATACCAGACGTGATGTCACACGGTATGGAATACCCCGCTGGCCAGTCTGGGTCAGCTGCCCTGGCTGTGTCCTGTGCCAACTTCTTGTGCCCCTCCAGCTTTCTCGCTGGCTGGGCTTGAGAAGCTGAAAAATCCTTGACTTTAGACTAAACACTACTTAGCAACAACTGAAAACATCAGTGTTATCAACATTCTTCTCATACTGAACTCAAAACATAGCACTGTACCAGCTACTAGGAAGACAATTAACTCTATCCCCGCTGAAACCAGGACAGGTTTGAACATTCTTTGTATTGCCACTACTCTATCAATTCCCTATATTTTACCTTTTTTCCTCTCTTGCATGGTATTATTTGGCCTACATTCACATCTTTAACTGCACCATTTTATTATGCTCAGCATTTTCTTTATTCATCCCATATTTCTGAATGCATGCAAGTTAATAGGAACCATGCATTGAACTTTCAGAAATGTTCTGGGGGATGGGCCTACTTCCTTTCCCTGCCTATGCAACACACAAAACCAATCTGCAGACATATGCCAAAAAAAACAAAAAAGAAAGCAAATTCACCCACATAAAAATAAATAAAAATAGACAGGTCATCATTAGCCCCAAACCAGATTGGTTTTAGGCAAGTTTTCCCAATACCACAATACCACAAAAGACAATATAAGACAACAAAGGAAAAAGAACTTAATGTTCTCAAAGAACTTTTTTCAACATATTTGTGAATTGGATAATTTTACAGCACTGAGTTCAAGAAAACGGACCAAGTGTACACACCAGTTGAGAGCCATCCAACTGAGAAAAGCTGAAGGAAGGAAGAACTAGAGACGCTGGTGAATGGTCTACACTCTAGCCATATAAAGGGGATGGGATTTGTGTAGACTCTTTTAGATAGTAGGACCATCAGGGCTAGGAGGCAGAACACAGGAGCACAGGACACAGGACTTGAAAGAGTCAGTTGGCCTGGGAAATGCAAAACAATACCTGAGACACAGAAACATAGTGGCTAGTTATAATCTGGAAGAAAAGTATCAAGAATTTGCTTTGAAAATTACAAGCTGTTCTAAAAATGGAAAGGGCATGAGTAGCTGAAACATTTGCAGCCGCTTGGATAATAGCTGCAGATATGCATTACCCCTTTGCAACAGTATAGCCACTGGTAAACGATGTTAAATGATTATCTGCTAGGTGAGATAGCATGAATAAGGACTGAGCTCCATAACAAGCAGATGTATTAAGACCTTAACTAAAACCTTAGCCACCTGGTGGTTAACAAGACATCACTGGGACGTGTGTCTGCCACTTGCTTCCCTCACAAAAGCTTTGAAAATTCTTTACTTTACGGGGACACAACAGAGATCAGTTAAAACAGTGTGTGTGAACGGGAAATGATGATTGAATATTTCTTAAAATACAAGAAATTAACAAGGCTTTTCTCTGAAGTTATTAGGATGTTTGAGATACGTTACAGAAATACATTTAATTACACTGAATCTGTTGACGGAACTCACCATTCCAGCTTATTGAGGAGGCCAAAGGGATTGGACCAATTCAGGTAATATAGACCATCTACCCCTACTTATGCAGCCTCCAGCTCGGTGAGTCCCTAACCTACTGACTGTAGAAAGCTGGGAAACGTGGTAGGGGAAAGTCTATGTTTGCACTTTTCTTATGCTCTCTGAGAGCTTAGCCCTGGTGGAGACCAGGATACTTTTGTCCAATTCAGTACAGCTGTTTTTCAATTGGATCAAAAGGAGATGATATAGGCATGAAAACTTCAAATGGGACAGCACACAAAATCCAGAAACCCAATACAGTGCAAACTGTCTGACTGTGAGCTCTCCTTTCCTTCTGCAGAACAGCTTTCTTGAGGCTTTCCTTTCGAGACTTATTATAATTTCCCAGTTCATAGACTTGGACTCAGAAAGTAAAATGAGCACAAGTCTTTCTACAGACTGAAACTGCATATTTGCTTTCAGTGGTAAGGATTTAGAACTATAAAGCAGGAACTGACCCACTACATATTAAACTGAAAACACTTTAAGTTCATTAAATACTGCAAAGGGAGTCAATGGAAAAAAATCTGCTTTGCTTTGCTTGACTTAATATCTTACAAATCCTATCTTACAAGACTCTCCTCTTGAGATTGAACCAAGGTCCAGCATAATTTTGCAATGGCCACAGCTTGACTGATGAAGCACATTCCTACCCAGATATACAAAGGTGGTATTTTTATTTTTACAGTTTAACTAGAGGAAGAGAAACTGTGAGTTCACTGAGCAGTGGCTTCCACGTTTTTAACCACATAGATTTCATGGTGGTTACAGTAGTAAGGATCAAGTAGGAGCTGATGCCATCTGATTGTCTCTCTCTAAAATTGTAGTAGGACAAAATACAGTGTCTCTACCATTAAGTTCTCTATAAAATTCAATGCCAAAAGCTATTGTTTAATTATTTCTGGAAGGTAAGGTGACCCAAATAGTCTTGAATCGAGGTGCTTTTATTGTATGTGATTTTGCTATAGAAACACTTGGGAAGTTTTCCCCTGAAGTTAAAAGCCAGAAAAATACAATACTTCATATGTTTTCAAAAAAGACAATGGACGAACTGCTCTGAAAGGGTAGAGTACAGAGAAGTCAAGCAATTGGTAGATTTTTTTGCCACTCCCCAGGTAAGCTGTTTCTCTCTTCACAATATTGAATACCATGCTTATTTTCAAGCTGCACATTCTACTTCAAACAAAGCATCATCTCTCCTGCCCTCAGCTTCTTGCTCATTCAAAAGACAAAAACAGAGCAACCAGATAATCCAAACTGTAGGTAACATGAAAGAAAAGGGCAGTTACTGTGATGCTCTTGCCTTTGTACCCATCAGCTTGTTTAAGATGCCTTGGTCTAATGAGAAAAATCAGACATTTAAGTTGTAAACTACAAAGAGATTCTTAAAAATGAACAAAGCTTTCACATTGCAACTCCTTTTTTTTTAATTTCCTTTTCATGCCTTACTCATGTGTTTAAGGCTGCTCACTTCAATATGGGGTATGATTTTCCAAAAAATTAATAATTTAATTCAATGTTTCTTTAATACTACAAACAGAAAGCTTTGGGAAAGCTCAAACATTTGGGCTACACACTTCCCATACTTCATAGCTCAGAATCATAACTGGCATGTCTGAAAAAATTATGACTAAAAGTGTTTAAGAAGGTGACGCAGAGCACCTGAGGCTAGGTGAGGAAGCCCACAGAAACCCATGCACAACTTTAACATAGTTATGAACTTTACTCTTTTTCACACTGAATTCCAAAAACCTATTTAGAAATTTTATTAACAAAGTATAAAATATGTTTGCTCAGTACATCAGTAAACACAATTAAAACAGCTGCAATAAATACAGCAAAAATGAATATTCATGATGTGGTACAAACCGTGTTTAATGGGATCTGAGTGTGCTTCCACCCAAAAGGGAAGTTTCTACATTCCCTTGGGCTGGCAGCAATGCTCAGGTGGCCCCACAGTCAGCTGTTACGAAAGCTTCCCCTTAATCTACTTCTGAAACTGTACCCTTAGAAGCATTTCATCAAGTTCATATTCAAGATCCCAGCTTTTTTCATCAGTAAAAAAATGACATAATTTTACTTTTGAAAGTGTAAATATGGAAATGGTTTCTGGTTCACATAATGCAGATTACTGGAAATAGGCACCTATGGAAAGCGATTCATGCGACTACTTTAGGAATGTACCTCTGAAGGAGAAGAATTGTAGTTGAGAAGTAGCTGTTTCTCTCCATGATTATAAAGGCAAGCCAGCACTATCTCCAATGTATGCTGTACACCTCTAGAGTTATGTGAGTTCACATGATCTTAGCAATGTATTGTGCAGTTTCTACAGCAGTTTTAACTTTTTCAGAAAACCTTGAAAATCCTTCCTTAACTCTTTCAATTTGATGAAGATAGCCTGTGACTGAATTTCTGTATATCATTCTGGCCCAAACCATTTGAATCTTGCCTACTCTTTTCCTTGCAACAGATGGGAAACGGCTGTTTGATGGGAAAACACTGCCCAGGCACCTGAACACATCTTCTTTCTCTACCCCCTGGCAGTGGCAGCACATCCCAGAAAGCTGGGCTGATGCTGCTCTTGAAACAAGGGGTGAGAGGTAGGGTATACTGCTGCTGCTGCTGCTGCATCCTCCTCCCAGGTTCCTCTTTTGGCCGTCCCTACCTGTCCCTGCCCGTGGGTGTGAAAAGCAGCAGCTCAACTCTGTACCTAGTAGCAACAGTCTTGATGCCAGCTTTTCCCTAGGACTCTCTGAGACAGTTATTTGCACACGGAAGAAAGTGGAGTAGCTATTGTATGTGGAGGAGAGCTTGTCTTAACGTGTTGCTAGAGGCATGATGAGGGAGGTAGAGTCAAGAGGGCTCTGGAGACACAAACTGAAAATCTATCCCTTAAACGTCCTGAGCTTTTTTCCATTTCCACTGTGTTGCTTCTCATCTCCATACCTTGCTTCTTTTAGGTGCTATGGTAAAAATGTGCAATTTTTTTCATGCATGATTTAGAGATTTAAACTCTGTCTACAGGTCATGGCACAACAAGAATTTTGTTTCAGCAGAAGAACTCTCAATGTCATTATGAAGCCACTCTCCATCATCTTTGAAAAGCCCTGGAGACTGGAGTGGAGGGTTCACAATAACTCAAAAAAGGCAAAAATCACATCCATCTTCAAAAAAGTCCAGACAGGGCATTAGAGTTGTCAGCTTCACCATAGGCTCTTGCAAAATTATGGAGTAAATCTTCATGGAAGCCATTTACAGATACATGGAGAACAAAAAGGTGATTAGTTACAGCCAGGATAGATTTACCATGGCCAAATCATATAAATTCCTACACCTTTAGCAAGGCAACACTGAACAGCAGGGCTACCACTCAGATGGAGCTTGGCAGGATGGAGGAGTGGGCTACCAGAAACCTCATGAAGTTCAGTAAAGGCAAATAGGAAGTTCTGGGCCTGCTGCAGAATAACCCTGTGCAGGCTGTGGACTGACCAGCTGGGGAGCTGCTTTGCAGGAAAAGACCTGGCAGTCTCAGTGCACAAGTTGAACGTGGCACATCAAGGCACCCTTGAGGCAATGAGAGCTAATAAGTACTGAGCTGCATTAGCAAGTGTATCCAGCAGATTGAGGGAAGCAATTATGCTCCTCTCTTATAAGACTCACTGGAGTTGCATCTGTTTTCATAAAATCATAGAATCATTTAGGTTGGAAAAGACCTTTAAGGTCATTGAGTCCAACCATTAACCTAACACTGCCAAGTCCACCACTAAACCATGTCCCTAAGTGCCACATCTACACATCATTTAAACACCTCCAGGGATGGTGACTCAACCACTTCCCCGGGCAGCCTGGTCCAATGCTTGATAACTCTTTCAGTGAAGCAATTTTTCCTAATATCCAATCTAAACCTCCCCTGCCACAACTTGAGGCCATTTCCTCTTGTCCTATAACTTGTTACTTGGGAAAAGAGACCAGCACCCACCTCACTACAACCTCCTTTCAGGTACTGGTAAAGAGCGATAAGATCTCCCCTCAGCCTCCTTTTCTCCAGACTAAACAGCCCCAGCTCCTTCAGCTGCTCCTCATAAGACTTGTGCTCCAGGCCCCTCACCAGCTTGGTTGCCCTTCTCTGGACACGCTCCAGCACCTCAGTGTCTTTCTTGTAGTGAGGGGCCCAAAACTGAGCTCAGTATTCGAGGAGCAGCCTCACCAGTGTCAAGTACAGGGGGCAAAATCCTGCTGGCCACACTATTTCTGATACAAGCCAGGTTGCCGTTGGCCTTCTTGGCCACCTGGGCACATTGCCAGCTTGTCTTCAGCTGGCTGTTCACCAGCACCCCCAGGTCCTTTTCCACCAGGCAGCTTACCAGCCACTCTTCCCCAAGCCTGTAGCGCTGCATGGGGTTGCTGTGACCCAAGTGCAGGACCCGGCATACAGAACGTCATACAATTGGCCTCAGCCCATCGATCCAGCCTGTCCAGATCCCTCTGTAGAGCCTTCCTACCCTCGAGCAGATCAACCCTCCCTCCCAACTTGGTGTCACCTGCAAACTTACTGAGGGTGCACTTGATCCCCTCATCCAGATCACTGATAAAGATATGAAACAGAACTGGCCCCAAAACTGAGCCCTGGGGAGCACCACTTGTGATCGGCTGCCAACTGGATTTAACTCCATTCACCACAACTCTTTGGGCCTGGCCGGCCAGCCAGTTTTTTACCCAGTGAAGAGTATGCCCATCCAAGCCATGAGCAGCCAGTTTCTCCAGGAGAATGCTGTGGGAAATGGTGTCAAGGGCTTTACTAAAGTCTAGGCAAACAACATCCACAGCCTTTCCCTCATTCACTAAGTGGGTCACCCGGTCATAGAAGGAGATGAAGCTAGTTAAGCAGGGCCTGCCTTTTATAAACCCACGCTCACTGGGCCTGATCACCTTGTTGTCCTGTACATGCCGTGTGATGGCACTCAGGATGATCGGCTCCATAACCTTCCCCAGCACCAAGGTCAGACTGACAGGCCTGTAGTTCCCCCGATCCTCCTTCCAGCCCTTCTTGTAGATGGGCATCACATTTGCTAACCTCCAGTCAACTGGGACCTCCCCAGTTAGCCAGGACTGCTGGTAAATGATTGAAAGTGGCTTGGTGAGACTTCTGCCAGCTCCCTCAGTACTCGGGTGGATCCCATCCAGCCCCATAGACTTGTGTGTGTGTTTAACTGGTGTAGCAGGTTGCTAACCATTTCCCCATGGATTATGGGGTCTTCATTCTGCTCCCCATTCCTGTCTTCCACCTCAGGGGGCTGGGTACCCCGAGAACAACTGGGTTTACTATTAAAGACTGAGGCAAAGGCGGCATTCAGTACCTCAGCCTTTTCCTCATCCTTTGTCATGGTGTTTCCCCCCACATCCAATAAAGGATGGAGATTCTCCTTAGCCCTCCTTTTGTTGTTAATGTGTTTATAGAAACATTGTTTATTGCCTTTTACTGCAGTAGCCAGATTAAGTTCTAGCTGGGCTTTGGCCCTTCTAGTTTTCTCCCTGCATAACTTCACAACATCTTTGTACTTCTCCTGAGTTGCCTGCCCCTTCTTCCAAAGGTCATAAACTCTCCTTTTTTTCCTGAGTTCCAGCCAAAGCTCTCTCTTCAGCCAGGCCAGTCCTGCCAGCTCCTCTTTCAGCACGTGGGGATGGCCTGCTCCTGCACCTCAGGATTTTCTTCTTGAAGAATGTCCAGCCTTCCTGGACCCCTTTGCCCTTCAGAACTGCCTCCCAAGGGACTCTGTCAACCAGTCTCCTAAACAGGCCAAAGTCTGCCCTCCAAAAGTCCAAGGTAGCAGTTCTGCTGACTGCCCTTCTTACTTCTCCAAGAATTGAAAACTCTATCATTTCATGATCGCTGTGCCCAAGATGCCCTCCAACCACCACATCACCCACAAGTCCTTCTCTGTTCACAAACAACAGGTCCAGCGGGGCACTTTCCCTTGCTGGCTCCCTTCCCAGCTGTCAGGAAGCCGTCTTCCACACATTCCAGGAAAATCCTAGACTGTTTCCTCTCTGCTGTAGTATATCTGGTAAGCTGAATTCCCCCCCAAGAACAAGGGCGAGCGATCGTGAGACTTCTCCCAGCTGCTTATAGAATATTTCATCTGCCTCTTCATCCTGGTTGGGTGCTCTCTAACAGACTCCCACCAGCATAGCTGCCTTGTTGGCCTTCCCCCTGATTCTTAACTATAAGCACTCAACACTTTCATCACCATTGTCAAGCTCTAGACAGTCAAAACACTCCCTAACATAGAGGGCTCTCCCATCGCCTATTCTTCCTTGTCTACCTGTTGTGAAGAGCTTATAGCCATCCATTGCAGCACTACAGTTGTGTGAGTCATCCCACCATGTTTCTGTGAGTGCAACTGTATCATAGTTTTCCAGCTGCACAATGGCTTCCAACTCCTCCTGTTTGTTGCCCGTGCTGCATACATTGGTGCAGATGCACTTCAGTTACGCTGTTGATCCTGCCACCTTTTTTGGAGGAAAAGCCCTAATTCCTACATGACTGTTCTCAAGAGCTTCTGTGGTTTCTAACACATCAATAACCCTTGCATCTTTGCTGCTGCATGGATCTCCATCCCCTACGTCCACTGAGATGGGAGACCCAAGGGTCTTGCTAACACACTGTCCCTCAAACATTGGAGTGCCACTTCCAGTCTTATCTCTAGCGAGCCTGGTTTTATCCCTTTCCCCCTTCTAATCTAGTTTAAAGCTCTTTCAGCAAGCCCTGCTTACTCCTGTGCAAAGATCCTTTTTTCCCTTCAAGACAGCTGTACCCCATCTGTCACCAGCAGGCCTAGTGTCATGTAGACTGACCCATGATCAAGAAACTCAAGATTCTGCTGGTGATACCAGACTCTGAGCCAGGTTTTGGTCCCCCAGTACAAGATAGACATTGACAAATTGGAGTGAATGCAGAAGACGACCACAAAGATGGTTAAAAGGATGAAGCATGTGATGTAGTCAAGGTTTCCTGAAAGTTCTGACAAAGCATCTCTAGAAACTGTGTAGTGTTTACATGCCTCCTAATAGATACCTCCAACTTATGGAATTCATCTTTCACTCACAAAATTGGCAGTAGCACTAAAACCACCAAACTTGATTAGCTGTGAAGATTTCTTCTTATGTTTGTAATTTTTTTCCAGGGGGTGTGGGGAGTGTGGAGTGGTGTGGAGGAGGAACATGGGACAGGACTGCCTAAAATCCATTTACTACAAACCCGCAAACATTTTTAAAAAATCTGCCTTTGGAAATAAAGATATTCTAGTCATAATTCTTCCTCCTCCAGTGTTAGCTTGCTAGCATTTGAGAAGAAGAGGACAAAAGCAAAGATTTAATTCTTCTCTTCATTGTCAAGCATAAAGGTTAAATTTAACTATATCTTTGTCAGAAAGCTCCCAGGACATACTCTGCTGCTAAGATAACATTGACCGAATAACTTGAATTTTTAGCGCGCTCAAGTTTTTTCAGCACTTGGTTTTCCAGTCTTACCACTCGTATCGAAATACATTATTGTGACTCTTAGCATAATATTTTAATTTATTTAGCCCTTTTAAATAAGTTATTTCGTGTTATAGATTATTATTTTAGGAAGTTAAAGTGAGGCATATCTATCTGAAAACAGCAACCTCATTCTGCTGCAAAATGCAAGGGGGATTGGAGATTTGCAGTAATTTGGGGAGGATGAAACAAGCCTAGGGCCTCTATAAGGGAAAGTCATTGGAAAATGGTAATATTGCAAAGGCTTCTGGGTAAGACCCTCTAGTACAGAAACAGGCGATTTTTCTTTTAAAAAAATTTAACCAAGCCCTTGCCTCCTTATCCTGCTAGTAGCCCTGCACTCTCTAACCAAGGACAGAATTGCCAAAGACAACTTGGAGTTTGTTCCTAGCTGAAACCTTGATCAGGGATGCAGACTTGGGTAATAAAACTCAGTTATACGAGTATGAACAGCTAACACATTAACTGGGTACTCCTCTTTTTTTTTTTTTTTTTTCAATATAGCTGATCATCCAGTCAAAGGCATATTATTGTAAGAAGTAGACTTCACAAAAATTCAGTGAGTGGAAGATTCATAAATACTGTTTTTCAATGGAAAGTGCTAATAAGCAATGAAAGAACAGAAGTGCTGGTTATGAAATCTTGTAGAATATCAGGGAATAAAAGTCACCGATACAAGGTTCATTCACCCAGGGGCAGAAAACTGAAATTCTAGAGAACTGAGGTTGTGTATACGTGTACATCCCAATCACAGGCTCATAAAAGCCAGTGAGGTGGAACAATCAGAACTCCAATCACTGCTCTTTTATGAGATACATCAGAAGAGAAAGATCAATATTAAGAGTTAGCTTCTAGCAGAAATTGAAGCCTTGACTGTGCTGCACTCTTCAGTAAGCCACAGCAGAGACAGACCCAAGACTCATGATGTAGCACAAAGTTACCACAAACCCTTTAGTCTGTCAGTAAGCATCTTTGGCTCCATGGAGAAAAGACCCAATGGTCTCCCATGCAGATATCAACCTACCCTGACAGGCCCCCAGTCTGCAACCGCTGAGGTGTGAAAAGAAGCTCCAGTTGTGAGTGGTCTGAAACAGTCCCACACCAGTGCATGCTCCACAGCCAGTGCTAGTACAAATTAGCATATTTAAAAGGCTTGAATGTTTCTGTAAATATAAGCACTGCAGAAGTTCCTTGGCATACAAGGTGGGCAAGTAACAGCTCTGCTTGTTGATACATGTTGTGCCTTTCTTAGTTGTACCTGCTCATTTGTCAGCATTTATTGTACCCAGAAATTCCACTTCTTGATTTCTTGCTGTGTATAAAAGCTTTTAGCACAAAGCTACAGCCACATACCACGGTGTTACATTCAGTAAGCATGGTAGAAGACCTTTGAATTCTAGTTAAATCTTGAACCAAGGGATGATTCATAGAAATTTTCCCATGAATGCTTGTAAAATAATCCTGGAATAAGCTCTGTTAGACTACAAATATATTTCACAGCAGCTATCACACTCCTTTTATCTGGAAACTGACTTGTACTACCAGTTGTTACTACATCATTGATGTGATCAATAGGATACAATTTATTTTGATGCAAATGACATGTAAATCATAGCAAAGCATGCCCATCACACTGACATTTCAATGGGAATAGAAAGATGCCACCAAATTTTGATACATAAAGGACCATTGCCATCCCAAGGTGCTGCCAAATATTCTCCAGCAGCCTAGAAAAAGGGGTCTGAGAGTGGCTCTTCAGAGCACATCTGTAGAGATAGTGTAGGCAGAAAGTACCAGGGCCATGTGTCAACACAGCCTGGATGAACCAAATTTTGGTTCCAGACTGCAATGTTACTTATAAACACTAACAGTTAAAGACCATCCTTTATTGTTCAGTGCTTTCTTCTCTACCTAATCATATTTTCTTTTCATGCTATGTTTCCTTGCTTCCTAAAATTTATTTCCTGCATGCTCTCCTCATGTTGTTTGTCAAGAAGAACGCTCCCTTCCAGCTGTAATTGTCAATTAAGTCACTAACTGATGCCCAGCATGGCTGTGTCTGAATACTAAGTTCCCTATGCATTGTATAAAACAGTGGCAACTGGAGCATTCAATTAGATCTAAACCCACTTGCTAACAGCATGACAAAAAGTAGACAAAGTTATTTCTGTTTATATATAGACAATAGAATGAAAAAGAAACTTTATGATTTTATAATCAGATTTCCCTATATTACAAGATAAAATGCAAGTACGTTTATCATTTATTAGTATATATTACCATGAATTGAACACTGATGAGTTGGAAAAACAGAGCAAAGGTTTATTTGCTTCATCTAAGTGATACATTAAACTAAAGCAGACAAAACAAACAGTCTGGCAAAATGCTGACAGTGGGTCTAGAATTAACTACAATTGCAAATACACACAATATTTCTTTGTGGTGAATCACTAATAAAAATAACATTCAGTTAATGATAAAAGGAAGATAGGTTTTGAGATAACTGAAAATTGATCTGACATTAACTGTTGTGCAAAATTTCAGCTAATGAGAGCATCCCATGTCTCTCTAAAAGCCATAGAGGCAGCATTAAACTTCTGGCAAAAAAAGGACACAAGAATGAAATTGTCAATAAAATTCTCTGGAAGCTTAACAAAGACATTTGAATACAGCCAGATTAAAGTAAATTAAGAAAACATTCCTGAGTGCAGGGTGTAGTGAGGGATGTAACAGGAGCTTTTCCAGTATCAGTTTCTGAATCCAGAAGATTCTTTAAAATTTTGCCCAGACATCCAGAAGACTACATTTCCCAGAAAAACTACAAAATAAATCCAGATGAGGTGCCAGAAATTGGGTCCAGAGGCTGATTTTCTCAGTTTGCTGACAGAAGGAACCCTTGTTAGAAATAAGGACAGTAAGATACATTAACCTGCGGAGGGGAAAGAGGGGAAAGATGAGGGAATTAATAAAAGGAGATGGGAAAAGGAATCAATGAACTGGTTTGTTAATTGAGAAGAGGACATTAGGTGCCCACAGCACCAACAGTATGCCAGCCACCAGTCAGGGGAGAATCAGATTAGGCGTGGGCAGAAAAACACATCTGTAATCTGGTAAAACACTTTTGAAAGGACTCCCCCAAAAGCTATTTATAACCTGGCAGATAATGGATGACTTAGTGTCACAGAGGTACTCATGAAGTCCAAGGCTACCTCAAACCCTTTAACTGATCAGACAATTAATGTATGATGATCAGCCAGTAAACTAGTCCAAAGTGTCATTCCTCAGGGGTTACTAATGCATGTAAGACTTCACTGAGAGAAAAACCCAGTAACTTGGCAGTTATCTGAAATGTACAGCAACTGGTCTACAGATCCTGCTCAAGATTTCAGCACTCAGAAAAGTACTGGTTGCTCAGCATTTTATTATCTTCTGTGGATTAGCTCTCACATATTTGTCCTTCCAGAAGAAAAATCCCTAAGCAGAGGTCACAGAAATTTTCCAAATTACTCTGGCTGCCAAAGACTGCCAGTTCCTGAGTACTCCTCCTGGCTGCCTGAGCCTTCTTTTCCCTTCTAACCAAGCTGAGCTTCATTCTGTGAATGAGGGAAAATTGCAAAGTGAATTTAAATCTGATTTCTCTATGCTTAGCACTCCAAAGTATTTCAATGATCTGATTTAAGGGAAGCCCCAACACTGCAATAATTTACGCTCTGTGCAAAGCTCCCCAAGTGGCAAATGAATCACAGCAGAACAAGCAAGAGTGCAGCAGAATTGGAAACAGAATCACACTCTTTCCAGAAAATTTTTTAGAATACCCCTCATGTGCTCTGGTTAACAGTAATGGTGCTTTATAAACTCCTATGTTGAATCACTCAGAAGCAAATAATTGTGCTTTTTGGTGGTTTTTTTCATTGTAGCAAAGAAGCTGGACACAGGACATTGGTATCTAATGAACACTTTTCAGGACAATATCCTGGGAGAAATATTCACTAATAATACAGCAAGAACAATTTAAGATCGTGAGGGATACATGCAGCTAGGCCTGGGACCGCTGCAGTATGCTTGCTTGCTGAAGGACAACAGGAGCTTCCGCCCTGCCAGACAGTTTCTAGCCCTCAGCTGGTTTGGAGGTCTCCTCTCCTCCCCTCTCCTCCAGGATTTTCTGATCAGGTATACCTAGTTCTAGGGTGGGGTCTGTTCAATGAAAAAAACCCCACAAAACAAATAAAAACTGGAAAAAACAGGTTGCACTTGTTCAATCCAAAACATATACAAGGAAGTGGTTCCTCTTGTCTCAGGGTAAATGGAGTGTCATCTAGCAGTGCCCTACCAAGCAACTGACAAAATATTTGAGGAAAGGGTGTCCTCAGACATTTTTGAACTACTTAGAACTCTTCAGTATCACAAGTGCTTAAAACATTAAATGATGTAAAATCCAGCCCTACACTGTATATGTCATTAACTCTCCAGAAGATCTTGACGTAAGTTGGCTTATACTCTTGCATTTTCTCAGCCCAGACCTTCAGTTGGATTACCAGACAGGAAAAACTTCCAAAAATCTGGGGAGTGCCTTTCCAAAGCTGGGGAAGAGCTGTAAAATGCAGCAAATGGGCAAAGATATCACTGCTGCATGTGTTGCATAATATAGCAGTGTCTCATTGTTCAGAGTGTACCACCAGAGAAACATAGAGGAGCAGAGTGAGATCCGTGGAGGATGCATTATCCATGACTGATTTTTCACACTGACGATTTATATAAAAACAGCTGTCATGAGCAGCAACAACAAATCTAAAACCTAACCTGGGCAGTACATTCTGAGATCTAAGAGCCATTCATGGTGCACCCAGACAAACTGGCAAAAACATCTAGAAAACAGATAGCTGATGAAGATCTGGCCTTCTCCTTACAAAAGCTGCAGATGAAACATTCCTTAGTATGTGAGTTCAGTCATTCTCTGACCTACATGTTACCTTAAATGTTGGCATAGCCACACTATCTGAATACTGCGGCAGACAACATCATTAGATGAATGCAACTAAACCAGTCTCATATACGGCCTGCTTCCATGGTGCTTCTGCTGCCTACAAACTACATGCACCACTAACCAGTGGTGACTAAAATAAGGGTTGCTTCTCATTGTGACACTAGATTCCATCTGTCTTCACCTGTTCACAAGAGGTCAACTAGCTGCTAAAATGAAAATTGGTAATAGCCACCACAGTGAACTACCACATACCAACGACACTTTGGTAAGCTCTTATTCTTAAAATACCCTGTAAAATATGATACATGCTTCAATGCTTTTCATAGGTTGTGGATGTGCAGTAGCATACAACTGTGACAGTGTATGAGCAATGCTACATCTTACAAGGACTGCTAACATAACAATTGTGGCCTCCAATCCATCTCAAAGAGATTAGTCTCAAAATGTTAGAGAATACCCTTGTTAATCGTGATCTTCCATTCAACATTGACTTCTGCACCCATATACATTTAATTATGATTGATACAGCCTCCCTGTTCTACAACTAACCATCATGTTCTTAAGACAAATGACCTTTTATCAGTGATAGCAAACTGAACCCTCATCATTGATCTTTTCTAAATTTAAAAAAAATTTTTTTTTTTTTTTGTTGCACCATTACAGCCTGTTCAGTGAGGTCACTGAATTGGCTGCATGGTGACCATATCCAGTGTCTCCACATGGGGTGTGTGTAATGAGGCTATGGACAAGTCCAAGTGACAGTGTACCCTGTAGAGCAGTGCCCTCTAGTTTGATTTGATTTCAAATGCTATTGACATTCAACATTTACACTTGTTTGCTTTGCCAAGACACAGATTCATTAGATAATCTCTCCTGTTGATACTGTTGTGTAAAAAATTAAACACTTAGTGGCACATGATACATAACCCAGAGGTACCATGTCCTTGATGAATTTTCTAACGAGCAGCTCAATTCGCTTCCATATTTTGGAGCAACAAATATTTAAGAATTTTACTAAAAGCATATCAGCTTCACCATGGTATACAGAGACCCGCATTTAGTAACTTGATGGTTGTAGCACATAAGCAGAAGGTAAAGGAACGTAGCCAGAAGTTCTTATTACATGGATGACTTTACGTTATATTTATGTAATTGCTTAGGAGTTATAATACCATTAACATTAGCATTAATGCCAGGAAAAAATGTTCCCAGCTGAAACAGTTTGGCAAAAAACCCATGAAGCATTTCAAGTAACTTCTGGCAAATAATACTGACAGAATATTTTGTCCAAATCTACAATACATTTGAGCCATGAAAGGGATGAACACATCAGTATGAATATTCTCCCAAAGTCACTACATTTCAAAACACAATTATATCCCAGTGTTGTGGGAATCTGTTTTTCTGACTGATTTCCTATGCATGTCAGGGTCCTGAGGGCACCAACAAGACTTACAGCCTGGCCCAGCATCCGCCAGGGCCTCCCCCATACCTGACCATAACCCAGGAGTCCATTTCATCCAGGCCAGAGCCACCAGTCTATGCTCCTGCCTGGCTGTGGACCTTGCTGAATGTGACCCCTACTCGCAGGCCAATGTCCCATCCCAGCCTCAGTCCTTCCCTGTACCCAGGGAAGTGCCCGATGCCCGGGACTGGGGCTACCCAGCTCCCTGTGTGGCTGCTGGGATGGGGCCTGGCTGCCAGGTCCTGCCCTGCCACCCCAGGGAACCTTTGCACCTTGTGGAGCTGCCAACCTGTGCAGTGCCATGACAATTCAAATGCAAAAACATAATTTGCTTTTTGGACAAAGGATTTCTCTGAATGGTTTTAAATTCAATAGCACACAATGAAAACTGAAAAAAACTACAGCTGAATTTTGTTTTCACACTACTGTAAAAACCATAGCACTTATTAGCTCCAGCTTATAAACACATGACTAAAGAGGTACCAGAAATACAGATGAAAATAATGAATGGTGAAATATCACAGCCCCAAAATAAGTCTGATAGGACACAGAACAAAATTGTAAGACACAGCCTTTTTCATCCCTCCCTCTAATAGTAACTGTAATGTGTGAGAATTTACCCCATGTTTTTCTGCTCAGTGTCGCATTTTTATCTGATGGGTAATTCATATTAAGCACTTCAGGCTTGCTCAGTGTTATCTGTCCATTTACCACTGTTCAGACAGAAAGCAATGCTATAAAGATCAAGGCCAAGTGGCATTAAAAAGGTGAAAGCTAGCATTCAATGCAGCATATCACTTATGCATGTGTGAAAAAACAGCAAATTTGCCTAGCTCAGACATGATACAATTAGGTGATAACCAATAGATAGCTTGGAAAGCATATACATTATCTGAAGAGAGGATAAGTGCCTATATGGGCAGCTGCTTAAAGCTGATTGATACAGTGTTTTTGAGGTACTAAGTGAATCAGGCTGCAGAGCCTTGGTTAATCAGAACAGGGCACCTTTGATCTGACTTATATCAGCTATGGAAATGGTATTGCTTTAGAAGTACAGAGACCAGAAAAGATCTTAATGCAACATTTACTACAGTCTGGATGAGTGACACTAATGACCATGCATACTTAGCATAGGATTATTAACTAATTAGGTGATGTATTATACAGATGCAAGAAATAAGGCTGACAAACAAACCTTAGTGATTAGGAAACAATAAACTTGGCATTACAATTCCTTCTCCATGGTCACTGAACTAAGGCTGCTACAAAAAGGGCTGCACAGAGTGCACCACCAGACTTCTGCTTGTCCCTTGCCACATCATAACATAAAACAGTCTGAATGATGAATCTGAAGTCAAGTCGAGTATTATGTCTTGGCAAAGTAGGATAAGTGGTTTCAGGCAAAGGTGCAATTGGAACCAGCCAGCTGTAAACCATAGGAAGAAATAGCTATAGTGGGTCAGGTTGTCAAGTCTGATACTCAGACTTGAACAGGAGCCCAAGCAGATGCCTAGAAGTGAATATAAAAGTAGTGTAAGCAGATAGTGATGCTTTTGAAAAGTGTTCACCCAGACTCCAACAACTTACAGCTCAGGAACCCCTGAGCCAAATATGTTTAACAATTCTCAGACAGTTTCTCTCCCATGATTATGCCTTGTCTGCCCTAAGCCTCCTGGGGCTCTCAACAACCCCCTGAAGGGGCTCCTCAAGTAAGGGGCTCCTCAGGTCACCAATATGGTATATGAGGAGCCTCATCATTATCATATCTCTCAAACCTGGCTTCTATTAACTTAATTTGAGGACTTACACTCTTGTATATGAAAAGATCCTAGCAATCAATTATTTTGCATCATCTCCAAGCTACTTTTATCTAACACACCTTTATTGTATCTCCTGTCAGCACTCTCTGTTGTGGGCTGGAGGGTCTTTGGTTTAATCAGTAATTCCTGGAATGTAAGCCATCTCATATTTCTCATCAACCTTGTCACATTCTTCATTGTATTTTTGCTAGTTGTACTAGATTGGTTTTTTTCAGATGGGGAGGGGGATACAGTCACTGCTACTGATTATTCTAATCTAGATTCTTTCTTATGTCTTTATCCCTGAAAAGGACTTTGGTTTTATTCAATGGCAGCAAGATTCCTAATGCCTCTAAACTCCTCTCCACACATTTATCCAAGTATCCAGGAATCATTCTGTATTACAGTTTTAAACTAATTTGCCTGTTACAGATACCAGGGTTAGCAGATTTTAGTTCCTCTAGATCTCCCATACAAGTTTCCCTAGATCTCCCACACAGCCCTTTCTAAAATTACCATCACGTCTGAGACCTCTGAGTCATTAAGTGCAAGGGATTTTTAAACACATGGCTACCCACTCCAGTTAACTCGTTCAGAGATTTCATCCTTGAGCTGAACTTTTGTAAGTCCTGGTTAAATACCATCTGCTCCTGGCAATCTGCTATAGTTGAGTTTCTGTTTGTTGCACAATTTCTTCCACTAACCCTTCACTTTGAGCAAAATACCAATGAATTCCCCCTCAAAAGAATTCCAGCATACAAACCTCTTGAAGTTCACATGCATTGAACAAAAAACTCAATTAGTTTTTCTGATAGATATTTACCTTCCCTGAGTGCTCTTTCACATGGTGGTATCTACTGACTCAGCATACTGTCTAGAAGGCTACTTCTTCCTGATGACTTTAAAAATGGTTTTTACATTGGATATGAGTTTTGGTTTCTGCCTTTTGCTAGTTGTTCCTCCAGGTTTCTTGCCTGTTTTATTATGTTTTACATTTAACTAGCAAATATTTCCACTGTTGTTTGAGCTTTCTGAAAGATACCTTTTTTCTTTTAATAACACTTTTGCCCATATGTTGATATTTAGTCATGCCAGCATCCTTTTGCCTTTTCTCAGGGGTTTATATTTCTTTATCGGGTAAGTGGTATGCATTTGCTCTGTACCTCTGCTATGGTGTCCTTAAATATCAGCCAGAAACATCCAAAACTACACAGCTGGCCATCCAAGAGATACAAAACTGATTCTACATTCTGTCACTCTGCTCATTCGCTCAGCTTAGTGAAGACAGAAGGGTTTCAAATGTCATTTTCATTTCCTCCTAAATACTCCAAAACTTTCTCTAAGCTATAATCTCAAAACTTTTGTACCTTGAAGAAACTTCCTCCCTTTCATTGCCCAGGTCTCAGATACCTATACTGCTTTGCATATCTGCAGCTTAGTCACCAGTGTAAGTGCCTAAGGATGACGCAATAATGTGCTAGAAGGGCTGTGCTCTCCCATCTTACATTAGGGAGGGAAAGAGGTCAAATGTAAGTAACAGTATCTACCCATCCTTCATCTCCCAATTGTGTGTAAAGCAAAGACAAGAGATTTGATTTCTCTGTTAGGGAGAAGTGTGTAAGATGACAAGACTTCATATGACATACTACAAAAATTGAACTTTCTTGATTTGGGAACCTAACAATTAAGGAACAAGGGACTGGGCTGGAACGTGTGTCTTTGCTCTTCTATAGAGCAATATCTGGTATTCAGACTCCCAAATGTTGTTTAGCTACTGAAGACTAGTAATCTCATAATTTTTTTTTCTTTAAATGAAAGTGCAGTCCTGTCCCTATCTTTGTCTTCTCTCATCTTGAGTCACACTGACAGCTAGATGGTTTTTCAAAAAAATGCTAGAGAGAAATGGAGAAAAACTACAGCAATTTTCCTACTTCTATTATCAGAAGGTAAGACTGAACAAAAAGAATCAGTGAAATTGTTAGGTTTCAGTGAGATTACCATCATTTTCCCCAAAATTCTCATTCTTGCCATGAAATTATAGGTCATGGTTTGTAAATAATACCAGCCAGAGTCTGATCTCATTTGCATCAAATTCAACCAAGGACAGCTGCACTGGTGTAATGAAACTGAAATCAGAACCTGATCTCTTTGCAATTCTTGGGTCCATTCTTTCAACAGAGTCCCAAAGGCCTTGACAAACACAATCAGTATTTACTGTGCCCTCTTGCTGCTACTAAAGCAATTACAGTCCCTGAGACATGGGAATTCACTGACTTCTCCCTAATGTCCATATCTTAGAGCACCTTGCATTGCACTGCCATGGTGCCTTAAAAATAGGGCATTCCCTAAAAGATAGGAAGGTAACATAGGACATGTACTGAAGACCTGTAACCAGGCACAGTCCTCAGTCCCTGGTCCACCCTACGTTCTATATCTCTGTGTATAATGTCTGTGAGCACATAATAAATGCCCCAACAGAAACCTAGAATACATGCCATACATAACAGACACATTCATTTAATGACAAAAACAAGACAGATGTGTGAACTAGGGAAGGGTGCAGGATGGTGAATTAGAAACACAGCCATTACATTTAAATGAAGGTAGTTCTTTTGTCTCAAAGCTTCCTGCACATGCAACCAATTTTCTGTCTCTAAAATTAAATTCTTGTATGGATACTGATTTGCAGTACAATTGCAATAATTCTGTCTCTTTTGTCTTGCTTTCCTAACAATGGCAGTAAAGTTATATAAATTTTTTTTGTAAATAAATTGTACAAAATAGCATTAGATAATAATGTTGTGCTGTTTCCCCCAAGATAGAATCGTAGAATCAAAGAATCATAGAATCATTTAGGTTGGAAAAGACCTTCAAGATCATCAAGTCCAACCATCATCCATGCCCACTAAACCATGTTTTGGAGTACCTTGTCTACGTGCTTTTTGAATACCTCCAGGGATGGTGACTCAACCACTTTCCTGGACAGCCTATTCCAATGTCTGACAACCCTCTCAGTAAAGAAATTTTTCCTAATATTCAATCTAAACCTCCCCTGCCACAACTTGAGGCCATTTCCTCTTGTCCTATCTCCAGCCACCTGACAGAAGAGACCAGCACCCACCTCACTACAACCCCCCTTCAGGTAGGTGTAGAGAGCAATAAGGTCTCCCCTCAGCCTCCTTTTCTCCAGACTAACCAGACCCAGCTCCCTCAGCTGCTCCTCATAAGACTCATTCTCTAGAACCTTCACCAGCTTCGTTGCCCTTCTCTGGACACGCTCCAGCACCTCCATGTCTTTCCTGTAGTGAGGGGCCCAAAACTGAACACAGTACTCGAGGTGCGACCTCACCAGTGCCGAGTACAGGGGAACAACCACCTCCCTGCTCCTGCTGGCCACACTGTTTCTGATACAGGCCAGGATGCCGTTGGCCTTCTTGGCCACCTGGGCACACTGCTGGCTCATCTTCAGCCGGCTGTCGACCAGCACCCCCAGGTCTTTCTCTGCTGGGCAGCTTTCCAGCCACTCTTCCCCAAGCCTGTAGCGCTGCATGGGGTTGTTGTGACCCAAGTGCAGGACCTGTCACTTAGCCTTGTTGAACCTCATACAATTGGCCTCAGCCCATTGATCCAGCCTGTCCAGATCTCTCTGTAGGGCCTTCCTACCCTCAAGCAGATAGACCATCCTTCCCAACTTGGTGTCGTCTGCAAACCTGCTCAGGGTGAACTCAACCCCCTTGTCCAAATCATTGATAAACATATGAAACAGAATGGGGCCCAACACCGAGCCCTGGGGAACACCACTTGTGACCTGCCACCAACTGGATTTCACCCCATTCACTGCAACTCTCTGGGCTCGTCCATCCAGCCAGTTTTTCACCCAGCGAGGAGTACACTTGTCCAAGCCATGAGATGCCAGCTTCTCAAGGAGTATGCCATGAGAGACAGTGTCAAAGGCCTTGCTGAAGTCAAGGTAGATAACATCCACAGCCTTTCCCTCATCCACTAGGTGGGTCACCTGGTCGTAGAAGGACATCAGGCTGGTCAAGCAGGACCTGCCTTTCGTAAACCCATGCTGACTGGGCCTGATCCCCTACTTGACCTGGACTTGCCATGTGAGTGCTCTCAAGACAAACTGTTCCATAATCTTCCCTGGTACCGAGGTCAGGCTGACAGACTTGTAGTTCCCTGGATCCTCCCTATGACCCTTCTTGTAAATGGGCGTCACATTGGCAAGCCTCCAGTCCTCCGGGACCTCCCCTGTTGACCAGGATTGCCGATAGATGATGGAGAGTGGCTTGGCAAGGACCTCTGCCAGTTCCCTCAGTACTCTTGGATGGATCCCATCAGGTCCCATAGATCTGTGAGTGTCCAGATGGTGTAATAGGTCACTAACTATTTCCTCCTGGATTATGGGAGCTATATTCTGCTCTTCATCCTTGCCTTCCAGCTCAGGGGGCAGAGTACCCTGAGGATAACTGGTCTCCCTATTAAAGACTGAGGCAAAGAAGGCATTAAGTACCTCAGCCTTTTCCTCATCTCTGGTGGCAACGTTCCCTTCTGTATCCATTAAAGGATAGATATTATCCTTGACTCTCTTTTTATTGTTAACATATTTGTAAAAACATTTTTTGTTGTCCCTTACAATAGTGGCCATATTTAGTTCTAGCTGAGCTTTTGCCTTTCTAATTTCCTCTCTGTATGACCTAACAAAAACCCTGTACTCCTCCCAAGTTGCCTGCCCTTTCTTCCAGAGATGATAAACTCTCCTTTTCTTCTTGACTCCTAGCAAAAGCTCCCTGTTCGGCCAGGCTGGTTGTTTTCCTCGGCGGTTCAACTTGCGGCACATGGGAATAGCCTGGTCCTGAGCCATTAAGATTTCCTTCTTAAAGAATGACCATCTCTCCTGGACCCCTTTGCTCTTCAGGTCTGTCTCCCAAGGGACTCTCTCAGCCAGTGCCTCGAAGAGGCCAAAATTTGCTCTCCAGAAGTCCATAGTGGTGGTTTTGCTAACTCCCTTCCTTGCCTCACCAAGAATTGAGAATTCTATCATTTCATGGTCGCTAAGCCCAAGACGGCCTCTGACCACCACATCTCCAACCAGTCCTTCCCTGTTCGTAAACAGTAGATCTAGCAAGGCTCCTCCCCTGGTTGGCTCACCTACCAGCTGTGTCAGGAAGCTGTCTTCCACACACTCCAGGAACCTCCTAGACTGTTTGCTCTCTGCTGTGTTGTATTTCCAGCAGACGTCTGGAAAGTTGAAGTCCCCCATGAAAACAAGGGCACATGATTCTGAGACTACTGCCAGCTGCTTGTAGAATGATTCATCCCTCTCTTCAACCTGGTTGGGTGGTCTATAACAGACTCCCAGCACAATATCTGCCTTATTGGACTTCCCTCTCATCCTTACCCATAAGCACTCCACCTTGTCATCACAATCGTGTAGCTCTGTATAGTCAAAATACTCCCTAACATAGAGAGCCACCCCACCACCTCTCCTTCCTTGCCTATCCCTTCTGAAGAGTTTATAGCCATCCATTGCAGCATTCCACTCATCCCACCAGGTTTCCGTGATGGCGACTAAGTCGTATCTATCCTGCTGCACATGGCTTCCAGCTCCTCCTGTTTATTGCCTGTGCTGCATGCATTGGCATAGGTGTATTTGAGCTGGCCTGTCGAATCCACCCCTAACATTGGCATGCTGCCTCCAGGCTCATCTCTGGCGCACCTAGTTTTATCCCTTACCCCCTTCAAGCCTAGTTTAAAGCCCTCTCTATAAGCCCTGCCATGTCATGAGCGAGGATTCTTTTCCCCCTTTGAGACAGCTGGACTCCATCTGTTGCCAGCAAGCCCAGTGCCATGTAAACCTCCCTGTGATCAAAAAACCCAAAATTCCACTGATGGCACCAGCCTCTGAGCCATGTATTAACCAGGTGTCTTTTCTTGTTCCTTTCAGTATATTTCCCTGAATCACTGAAGGGATTGAGGAAAACACTACCTGTGCTCCTGATCCTTCCACTAATCATCCCAGTGCCCTGAAGTCCTTTTTGATTGCCTTTGGATTTCTCTCTGTAATCTCATCATTGCCAACCTGCACAACCAGCAATGGGTAATAATCAGAGGTCTGAACCAGACCAGGTTGTTCCCTGGTAATGTCTTCTACCCAGCCCCCAGGGAGGCAGCAGACTTCCCTGTGGGATGGGTCAGGTCTGCATATTGGGCCCTCTGTCCCCCTCAGAAGGGAGTCGCCTACGACAATTACTCTCCTTTTTCAGAGGATGTGAGAATGCGTGGGGCTGCCTGACTGAGCCTAGGCACCTCCCTAGATAGGGCTTCATCTACACCCTGATCTTCATTGACCTGGCCCTCAAGTTCCAGAGCCCCATATCTGTGTGTAGGGGCAACTGGGAACGTGAGGGAGACCGGAAGGGGATTTGCCTGCCTCCCCGAGCAGGGACCTGTACCCATTCCCCTCCATCTCTTAGGTCCCCTCCTGCCTGGTGGCAAGAGGGCAGGGGAACCTCCGCTTCTTGTGGAGCCTCCATCTGCTGCCTCTGCCTCAGGGATGGCAGGGTGTGGGCCCACCAATCTATCTCCCCCTCACACTCCCTGATACTCCTCAACCTTTCCACTTCCTCCTTCAGCTCTACCACCAGGCTGAGCAGATCATCCACCTGGTCCACCATACACCTGATAGTATAACAAAGATTTGCGTAAGAATTCAGATTGCAAGTTGTAAGAGGCACATGACACCGTTTACTTAACAATCCACTAAGAAAAATTTTCAGAGGAAATCTGAAGCCCACCACTAACATTTCACAATAAACCAAGACTTGTCAAAATACCTTATTATAAAATGACTTATACATAAATGTATATGCCACAATTAGTTTTTACTAATCCGCATATTGTAACAATCAAATAAATAACATACACCTCTGTGTGATTCTGCTCAGTGTATAACCTGCCATTAATAACTCCCAGTAAAATAACTCCCAGTAAAAGATAAGATAAGATTAGTACATACTATTGCATTTCCATACAAAATCCTTAAGGCATTTTTGTAGCTTCAACTACAACAATGTATATTAACATCTTTTCCCTTTTTGATATCTTTACTAATGAGATTAAAATGATAACTCAAATCACTTAATACACAGATAAATAGATTGATTTAATTCTTTTATTCTAGAGGGGGTTTTTTGCACTGCAAAATTCTCAAATCTAAAGAAAACAACATGCAATGTCAATCTAGTTTTCATCTGCACACAACAAAATGTAGTTCCTTTCATGACTTACCTTCTCAGAAATTTCTTTAAGATTGCCAAAGACTAAGGAGTCAAAGGCATAGGGCTGGTACAATAGGAAGCTTTTGCTTCAATATTCTGAAGACTCAAGCTCCTAAGTAAACCTGCAATAAAATTAAGCATGGGAAGTTTATGCAATTTTTTAGAGTTGCTTTCCATGTCTGGAAATAACTCTGCAATTCCTTTGATTTGCTTGGATATTGTATCACTCTGGATCTTCAGTCTTGCATCAAAAAAAAAAAAAAAAGCACAATTTCAATTCTGAAAGCATACACATCCTTTCCTTCCCTGCTTCCCAACTGACATTGAAAGCATCCCACTGAGAAGTACTTACACATCAATACATCAAAAATTTGAGCAGATATAGACATGGGAGGACAGAAGCATGCTGTAGTAAGCATCTTAGGAATCATTCCTTTTCTCTTAGCAGTCCAAAATGAAATCAACATTTTTTATTGCTTTCTGAGAAGAAAACAAAGCACATCTAGAAGGTATTACAATCCATTCTAAAGTGATTTTTTTCATAAAAGCATTCTACCCATCTAAATAAAACTACCATTCCCTTCCTAAATTATTTGAGGAAGAGAAACATGTCACAGAGTCTAATCTGTCATGATATTAGTAATGAATTGTGCATCTCTTCACAGTACTTGCTGTAATACCACACCTCTACAAAACTAAATTTTTCAGAACATCTTAACTGCAACATATTTAAGGGACTAATTGTTACTAAAGCTGAAGTGTATCTAGATTCTAGCAACAGTGATGTTACACCCACTGAAGATTTTAGTTGGCCAAAATGACAACTTGTCCTGAGATAAGAATCATACCATTATAGAATCATAGCATGTTTTGGGTTGGAAGGGACCTTAAAGATCATCTAGTTCCAACGCCTCTGCCATAGTCAGGGACACCTTCCACTAGACCAGGTTGCTCAAAGCCCCATCCAGCCTGGCCTTGAACAATTCTAGGGATGGGGCATCCACAGCTTCTCTGGGCAACTGTAGACTGGTTGTGCAAGATTTCTTATACTTCTTTATAGAAGAATTCCATCTGAGATCTTTGTTCAGCCATGCTCAGGTTTTCTATGGTCTTTATTTAGAAGCTACACAGAGAAGAACTTTGACTGACACTGAGTGTGATAGGTAGCGTCTATGCTGAAATCATCATATTCAAATTGGTGCTTAAGGTCTTTTCTCAAATATGTTTCATGGCAAATTTACAACTCTGAATGGAACCATCTGTTCTACTTCTACAACCAATTTTTGTCATTTCCTGTAACACACAGCATCTGCTGTTGGCCATGAGGGTATTTAAATTCTTCTGGAAGAACCATGTCCCCCATGACATCTGCAAAGAATGACCAAGTACTTAGACTTTATGCAATTCAGCTACTGGGTAATATCAATGGAAAAGACCAAATTATAAAAATGATAAAAAGATCAAAAGATAAAAAAGGAGAAACCTATCATGCAGTTCAGATTTTCCTCCAAAAAATGACACCCTTAAAATTCAGAAAAATTCCACCTTTCAGATATGTTGTCTGAACTGAGGATGTCCTCTACTCAACCTCTGTCCCACGCTGATTTTGTTGTTTCATTTAAAATATCACTCAGGTCATTGTGTGTTCTGATGTTGCTAACATTCATTATTGAAACTAAGTGTTTTCTATTGAAAACCACGCTTCCTGTCCCTACAGGCTTTCTCCTTAGTGAGAAGAGGCTTAATGAGGTTTTCTTGTAAGCTAAATCCAGTAATAAATGCATGAACTGGGAACAAGAAAGGAATTATGAGAGACTGCTGATTCCTTGTTTTCAGGGTCTTCCTTTCAAAACAACATGTTCCCTTTAGTCCTCAAATGCTGTGGCCCCATGAAAGGCCATGGACTTCAGAAACATAAAGGCTTAACGGACTCTCAGATAACATCTACTTTGGTTCCAGTTCTGTAAGCAGTAACAGAACCACAATATCATTTCAGGCTGTGGGTGTAAGCTGCAGTAGAAACAAGGAAGAACGTCCCCTATACGTGGAAGTGAGACACTGGCACACACCAGTCTTTGTTCTGAGACTCGGGCTGGAAAATGAAATGAGAAATTCAACTGTTGCTTGTGAAAAAGGTGTGAAGGAAACAAGCAGCAATCAATTGCCTACTACATGGATGAAAAAAGAAAGCAAGTTCTGCAGAAGAAAACGCTGCAAGAGGAAAATATCTCTTCTCCTAAACAAGCCAGGTTCTTGCCTGTGAGTTAACAACATGTTTGAACACAGTTAGCCTGCTTCAATGTGTATTTGCAAATAGAAGTGAAGCGAGTTACTGTGTATGCTAACCACAAAGCTTCTCACCACTTTATGAGACATAGGAAAGTATAAAGCAGTATCAAACAAAGTCAGTCTGGATGACCTGTTATATTCTGTGACAAATTTTAACCCTGTAGAAGATGTAACTGTTTCTGTATGCATTGTTTGGATCGTAGGTGACTAAAATGACCTCCAAAGGTCCCTTCCAATCTTAACCATTCTGCAATTCTGTGAGAATTAGTAGAAAATAGGATCTTCCCTGCATCTTTCTTTCTGTGATTCCTTATTATAACATACTTCTCAGCATTACCAGACAGCAAACAAAGTGCTCACACTTTCAGGGAAAAATGGACTCAATTTTGTAATGCCTGAGCTATTTAAATATGGAGGACAGGAAAGTTACTTTGACTAAAAAGTTTTGGGGTTCATATTGTACCCTGGCAATAGCTCTATTTTAATGAAAACTAAGGTATCTCACAGAGTAAAAATCTGCTCTCTTCCAAAGGAAGTGTTAGGAAGATCTTGCATATCTCCTTCAGCAAGTCACAACCACAGGGACAATCCAAGGTATCTCAAAAAGAATTCCAAAGGATTGAGTGCAAAACATTGAAGAACTAAAACAGTGTAAGAAATAATACACATATGATCAATGAGTTTAAGGGATGAGCAGAGGCTAGAGATTTGAAGCCAAAATAGATATTCTGTGAACTACTTCAAATCCTGTAAGATCTGTTCTTCCCTGCTGCTTTAATACTGATCTAATATTAAAAAAGAATAAGTGAAAAAGTTCATTTTTTAGTATGCTGTCGAGAGGTAGGTCAATGGCAGTAACTCAAAACTGAGAGACACAAGCAACAATTCGAATAGGCGGACAGTTGGCTTACTGAGGTCCCTCTTTGGTTTTAAGTCTACATTTTTTTCAGGATGGACAATAAAGATACTGGTAAGGGGAGTTGTAACCAGATGTCAGAGATGTAACTCTGACATCTCTTCATCTTTGACATCAAAAGGGTGTCATAGCTGAGCGCTTTGCAAGTTTTAATGCTTTTGGCTCTTTATCCCTGCAATGAACTGCTTTATTCTTGACTTAGGTGCCTGATTTCTACCAATTTGGAAAAATCACCTAAAAAAAGAGGTGGTTAGGGCTACAGACAAGCTGTAAAGAAACAGAAATTCATTTTTCCTGGCTGCTGGAATATGGTTTTTCTCAAGAACTTGTTCCACCCAATCATGGAACATTAGAATTACTGTAACACTTATCTCTGATTTTTCATAATATTATCACTAATGCCACAAAAATATTACATTCTCCAGCATGACTGAAAGTCAAAACGCAGAGGTTTACCTCAGGTTAATTAAATATTTACATACACTCTCCCCACACTACTTTAGGATTACACTCTTAAAAAAAGGACAAATCTTTTAGTGGCTTAGATGAGCATGAAGGCTGTGCATGGTCACCTTACACCCTGATTACTGCTATATTCTCTTTACTGACTATGACAGACAATTCTTGACCTGCTAATATCTTTCTAATATCTGCTAATATCTAACAATGCTTCTAGTAAAGTAAAAAAACAAGAGGATAGGAAAATGGCTTTAGAACATGAAGAAAATGCTATGAACTTCTCATATGGATTTACCACAACAAGCAAGACAAGCTTCTTATCTTCTATCTTCATTTTCAAGACCTTTCAGTCCTTGTCCCAACATTACTGCACTTTATTGATTACAGAAAGTTTGACTTCCCTCCAAACAGCCTGCAGAGGCAGCCAGCATTGCTTCCTACTTATTTCCAAATACTTGTGCTTTTCCAGACATCACGTTTTGAGGAAACTACTTGCACATATCCATGCAACTAACCTTGTTCTAAAGCAGCCCTAGCTCACCTCAAAGTGTTGCAAATATTGATTTTTTTCACACAAGAAAAGGCTTAATTTTCTCCCTTACAAAACCACACTTAGTATTGTAATTAAAATAGCTGGTCCTCACTAGCACTGGGGAAGTGTTACCTCTGCTATCTGGTCCTCATCTAGTTAGGCCTTTACTCCTAAGACATCAACCCCCCCCCCCCCCCCCTTTCCAGCGGATTGTCTCTCATAAACAAATAAATCATACAGGCCACTCTAACCCACTAAACAGACTCTCTCTGGAAGTCCTTCTACTCTCCTTCAGTCAGTCTTACCTCAGTACGTGTTAGACTGAGGACTGCCCACAGTGCTGCCCTTTTCCTTTTGTGTTTTGCAGAAAGATTCTTGTGGGCTCCTGCAGTTAGGGGCCAGGAAGGTGCTCGATTGCTTCACTCAAGCCCTGTGCTCTGCAGATGTGTTAAATGGTTCTAGGACTCCAACACTGGCAAAAAGTGCATTTGCCTAAAAGCTAACGTTTGTCTATATGTTTACAAGCAAAGAACTAAAGCTTTCAAATACCCTTTTCAGATTAGACATGCAGCTTCTCCTCATCAAAAGTCACGTTATCTCTTTTCCTTGAATAAACAAACCACTTGATACATTGTTTTTCTGGTTAAATTAAATACTTGCTTGTACAGGGCTAGATGTTAAAGCCAAACATATAAATTCAGGAACATTTTGTTCTTCCTGACAATGCAATACTGCCACAGCATTCAAAACAGGAGTAACAATATAAATCAGTACATTATTTCCCCAATTAAGGTAATTTTATTATGCAAGTTGATTCTGCTGGCACCATATGAGATTTTCAAAGTCTTACGTATGCTTTCTTTTTTATCCTTAATAGCAAAATATTTTTGGTTAAATAATTTCAGTGAGGTACAATTTCTGTATTTATTCTCTGATAAAACAGGAGTCAGAGCAGCACTGATTTACAATCTCACCCTTATCTAGTCTCCATGATGTACTTAAAATTGCAGCTCTGGGTCCCAGGACAATCATAAGGTTGTACAGTACTGTTAGCAACATAACCATTTAAAACCCTGAATTCTTTTAGAACTGAGAAATTATTTGTGGGCTTCTACTTATTGCTCATTTTGTCCCTGTGTCCATTGCCTTTTCTCCAGCACTTCGTTTTTAGACAGATTCTCTGGTGAATCCCTCTAGAGAAGGATTCTGATGGAAACTTCCCTACTACTTCAAACACAGTCAATGCAGAAAGGAAGAAATGTTGGTGGTTTTGGTTTGGGGTTTTTTTTGTTTGACTATTGTCTTACCATCCCAAGCGTCCCATTATTCTGAATAAACAGTAACACAAGCTTTAAGTTACAATCACATTAGGAGAGTCATGAATACGCACATTATTACATACCTGTACAACAGTTCATTGGGTACCTTACTATCTACTAAAAACAAAAAAGCTTGAAGAATAGGTAGGATATATATTCAGTGTTCCATGTGTCAGAAAAAAAAATACTGATCCACATACAAAGCAGATATACAGTATTCTAGTTAACGTACTAATAAACTTGGGCAAATAATTTTAACCTCTTATTGAAATTTTTTTAGGTTTTGTTTTTGTTCATGCGCAACACAATTTAATGAATCAGCCATCAGCAAAATACACTGTAGGAAGCTTGACAGATTTTTATGATTAAGGAGCACTTGGAGATTACTGGGGTTAATACTTTAATTTTCCTACCTTTTGAAAGCTATTCTGATGGTAAATTATTTGATATAGGAAATCCACAGCAGCCACTTCAGCTGAACTCTGTCTTCATCTGGAGCCTCTGTGTTACATAAGTAAAGTCAGTACAAGTAAAAGTAAGAACAATACTCTCCCAGACACTCACTCTATTGCTTTTATTTATACTCATATTTGTGTGACTATAATTTTTAATTTAACATATGAAAACAGCTTGGAATATCTAACTACATATAACTGCAATTATTCTCAATATGAAATAAAGGTTCCACTTTATATTACAAGATTAGCTTTTTTAATAAGATGACCTATAATTAATTAGTACGTAAGAATAACAGTTGTGACATGCAGCATCCTACCACTTAATTCTCTTCTGAAAATTTAACTTCCTGCAAATTTACCTGAAGTTTCTGCACTGATTAAAAAAATAAAAGGAAAACAACCACACCCAGTCCTGAAACACTAAGTGAAGAGATTTCATAACAGTGACCAGGACTGTCTGGATGCAGAACCAAGATGTAGTGAACTCATCTGAAAGCAAAATATGAAATTCTGGCTCTATGAAATGCAGCGGCAAAATCCTCTAACATGAGTAAGGTCAGAACTTCACCCACACTGAAGAGATGACTAGTAGCATTTATTGATATTCAAAACCAGCAAAAGCATTTGGAGAAGCCTGCTATGAATATTTACAAAACAAGTAAGCATCTGCTGGTTTCTAAATGAAGTTCCTATTTCAGCTAAAAACCAAATGTAAGTATTTTAGTACATTTGCTGCAGAGCTGCAAAGTGCTTGAACTACTGAGTGTTAGTCAGAAGACTTCCTGTTTTAAAGAGAAAGCAAGAGATTGCTAAGTGCTGTTAACCTGTGTTAAAGTAGATTACACAAGTAAGGATGCTCTGTGGAAGGGAAAGGAGCTATCACAGAGTCTATACTGCACATGTGAAGTGAGGACTGTTTTTAACGATGTGTATCACTTTACTGCTACAGTTAATGCATTTCATTTACTGCTTTAGTACCTAGTCATTATTACAAGACTTTCTGCAAGTCTTTGCTTTGATTTTGTTTTGAATAGCCTAATATTAACAACAACCTAACCTCAATACTTTTCAAGAGAAATTACTTATTGCTGTATCACAAAGCTCTGTGGAATTTAACTACCAAAAATACAGTATATCAGGAGATGCACAGATGCATATAATTTCATCAAGTCAGATTAAATACAATTCTGTGTCTTTATTTATACATAAAGAGGTTTCCACACTTAAAAAAGACATAGACAAAATCTCTGAAGAGCCCAATAGGCTACTTCTCTGTAACAAAAGCAGGCGCTTAATGGAAGTCATGAATCCAAACTCTTTCCTTTCACACCCAGACCATGGCTGTTTGCTTTCCCCACCCACACTAGGGACTTTTGCCATGGGGGTTCTCAATTTCTCCACCTTAAAGTAGGAGTCATGGGAGAGGGGGCCTGGGGATAATTATCATGTACCTGTATTCTGACCAAAAGTGGACTATGCATTGCCTCATGAGCACCAAGATAATTTTTGTTCCAGTAAGGAAGAAGTCATATTTACAGTATTTACCAGCTATCTGCAGTGAGTTCCATTGTTTTGGCTGGATTAGATATAGGTGGTGGGGATGTTGCTGAAAGTGGCACAGGTGCCAGTTTTTGTCTGTTTCTCCAGTGGTCAGCTGGGAAATTTAACTAGCGTCAGTAGCCTCCATATCAGGAGAAGTTCAGGATACTTGAAGCCTTTGAAACACTCTTCTTCCAAGGACAGATTGATCACTGGAGGAAGAGAAATGGTCTGAAAGCACATGTGAATTTGAATGTGAGGAGTTCCTCCAGCTTTACCAGCTTGGCAATAGAGAACAAATCATTGAGAACAGTAAAGGGAAAACTACTGATACTGCACTGTTATAAAGAGGCAGTTTGGGGTTACAGCTGCTTTGTCCTTCATGCCCTTGGGTGGAGAAGTGCTGAGTATGTATACTACAAACTATCCTAACTGACCTGCAGGCAAAAGGGTTTTGTGACTGGTGGGAGGAGGGAAAGAGGTACAAAAGTATTCTAATTCACAGTTCTTAGAGTTAACCTGATAATTTTAATGTGTAGTCTCCAGGCAAAACTGACAATGAAGTGGAAATCATTAGTATTTTTAAGCTGCGTGTATGGTGACATGTCTAAAAGGTTTTATAGTGTTTTAGAATAGTGCAAAAATAATAGCACTCAAATCAGCATGAATTCACTTAGGAAGTCAATAGGAATATAAATTCTGAAAATTGTATGGTAAGGTTAACCTCAGATAGGAACTCTGAGAATCTAGCACTGAGGAAGGGGAGAGACAGTCTGTAGTAGTTTCCATAACATTAGAAAAAGACCATAAAAACCCTGGCTCAAAACCACATGAACTGCTCCACAAAATTACACTGAAACACCTGGACTCTTCTACAGGGCAGAAAAGAAAGCACACATGTTGTGTGGATCCTTCTTACTTGCTATAACTTATTTTATTAAAAAGACTACTACATGAGAATCTGTAGGACCTCTAGGATGTGAGGATTCAAGACTAAGAAAAAAACATTGACCTACCCTGACAGGCATTTCAGGCTCTCTCTCTCAATAGTCAGAGTTGAATTATTCTTCAAATGGAAAGTATATTGGGCAAAATGCCAAACAAATAAACAATAGCCTTGCTTCATATTCAGCTGGCTGAATATGAGATGGGAGTACGCCCAGGTGGCCAAGAAGGCCAATAGCATCCTGGCTTGTATCAGAAATAGGGTGGCCAGCAGAACTACGGATGTGATCGTCACCCTGTACTCATCACTGATAAGGCTGCAGCTCGAATACTGAGTTCAGTTTTGGGCCCCTCACTACAAGAAAGACATTGGGGTGGGGGAGTGCATCCAAAGAAGAGCAATGAAGCTGCTGAAGGGTCTAGAGAACCAGTCTTATGAGGAGCAGCTGAGGGATCTGGGCTTGTTTAGTCTGGAGAAAAGGAGGCTGAGGGGAGATCTTATCGCTCTCTACGACTACCTGAAGGGGGGTTGTAGCGAGGTGGGTGTCAGTCTCTTTTCCCAAGTAACAAGTTATAGGACAAGAGGAAATGGCCTCAAGTTGCACCAGGGGAGGTTTAGATTGGATATTAGGAAAAATTTCTTCACCGAAAGGGTTGTCAAGGATTGGACCAGGCTGCCCAGGGAGGTGGTTGAGTCACCATCCCTGGAGGTGTTTAAAAGACGTGTAGATGTGGCACTTAGGGACATGGTTTAGTGGTGGACTTGGCAGTGTTAGGTTAATGGTTGGACTCAATGACCTTAAAGGTCTTTTCCAACCTAAATGATTCTATGATTCTATGATTCCTGAAGATGTAGGTTTTTCTTGTAGAATTGTGCAAATAAGCTGGAAACATCTGCCTAGGCAAAACTCTTCCTTGAACTCTGAAGCTTAGAGAAGTTTTAAGGTAAAGACAGTGAAGGAAATTCATAGAAATGTTTTGTGAAGTCACCGCCGTAGCTGGAATTAACGGGTCTTGGCCTAAAGAGTCATAGTACTGCATAAAAGGATAGAAAAAGCAACTGCAGGGCAGCTTCTAGGGCTCTACTCAAGACTTTACTAACTGTGACATCTCTTTATTAGCTTGAAAATATGAGTACCTGGAAAGCAAGCTCATTTCAGTAGTGTCACCTGCTAGTCCTTCACACTGTTTGTTTCTTGGCAAATAATCCACAATAAAAAGAAAATGTAACCAACTGAAACCTCTGGTGTGCTCTTCCATAAGACTAAGTACAAACAAATGTGGATAAAACCACTGTGACTTCCTGTTTTATGAAATAAATATGCTGCATCAGAATAGCCTATTTTCCATGAAGGCCTGCAAAGCTGCATTCAGGTAACAGGAATGAAAAGATTCCTCCGAGCTGAAGTGAAAGCTGAATGGCAACTCTCTACAGGGGCCTGCTTCTTCTTACTGTGGCTGGGTTAGGTAAGTGCTTTCTGTAGCTGAAGTAAATCTGAAAATCATTGCAGCTCACTGTACTGACCTGAAAACAACAAATAAAACAAAAATTCTACTGCCTAATTAGGCAGTGAGCTGGATAGCAGCACAATACTAAGCATGAATGAAGGCTTGGGCTCTTTTCTGCTGCATTCAGAGCACTGCAAGCTAACCTACCATTTGAAAACACAACTAAAATTTTAGCCTCCAGAGGCTGTCTTCAACAAAGAGTCCTGTTGAAGACAAGGCACTCAGCCTCAAGCATACTGTAAGATTAGGCAAGAGCACTGGATTGCTCAGCATCTTGAAGAACTGAGGTCTTTTGAAGAGGTGAAGCCCTGAAGCTATAGTAGATGAGAGATTAGGAGAAGATAGTGAGAAAGAGAGCATTCAATTAGATTTTCCAAAGTAGGTCACCCAGGAGTCTCAGACTCAAGTCAGACATGCTGTTCTGCTTGTTTTCAGGCTGGGTGAACAGGTTGTTGCTCCTCTCCAGTACTGACTGCAGCCACCCTGCCAGAAATTATTACTTAATTCAATCTGCCATTTTTGCTGCCTGTGTAGTGTTCCTTGGTGTAGGGTTAGGAGGCCTACTACTACTGCAAATGCATTAGCCAACCTGGATTGTTTTAATAGAGCCAGGTAAGGAGCAAAAGCACACCGGATACTGAAAGCAACCCAAAACCTGCTGTATTCATAATATGCAAAGAGCAAACTGCAATGCCATTGAAATTAAAAAATAGGTAACGTGTCATCTCATTTGAATTATAGCATCTGCTCTGCAACTGAAATCCTTTGAATTAATCAAAGCGATTTAAACCAAAAAGAAAGTACCTAGCCTTTTAACATGACAGCAGGGTACTCTTTCTGTTCCATTACCTAATTGCAGTCCAAGACTGCACAGGCTTCTTCATCAATTTATACTTTGTTTTCCAAAGCATTCTGAAGAGACAGCAAATGAGTCGGAGAAGAGCAAAAACCATGCTGATTGATCCTTAAATCAGTATTTTTTAATGTTCACTGAGAAGAGGGCAGTTTGAAGGCCAATACTGCATAGCAAAAGCTTCCTTCTTTGTTTCTTTTTCTAGAGAATGTCCTGGTTTCAGCTGGGATAGAGTTAATTGTCTTCCTAGTAGCTGGTACAGTGCTATGTTTTGAGTTCAGAGCAAAGAATGTTGATAACACTGATGTTTTCAGTTGTTGCTCAGTAGTGTTTAGACTAATGTCAAGGATTTTTCAGCTTCTCATGCCCAGCCAGTGAGAAAGCTGGAGGGGCACAAGAAGTTGGCACAGGACACAGCCAGGGCACCTGACCCAAAGTGGCCAACGGTGTATTCCATACCATGTGACGTCCCATCCAGTATAGGAACGGGGAAGTGGGGGGCAGGGATTCGCCGCTCGGGGACTGGCTGGGTGTCGGTCGGCGGGTGGTGAGCAATTGCACTGCGCATCATTTGTACATTCCAATCCTTTCATTATTGCTGTTGTCATTTTATTAGTGTTATCATTATCATTATTAGTTTCTTCTTTTCTGTTCTATTAAACCGTTCTTATCTCAACCCACGGGTTTTGCTTCTTTTCCCGATTTTCTCCCCCATCCCACTGGGTGGGGGGGAGTGAGTGAGTGGCTGCGTGGTGTTTAGTTGCTGGCTGGGGTTAAACCACGACAGAGAATTACCTGATCTGACTCAGAGCAACACCAATAAAAATAAAGGGGTTCCTGTAAGCTGAAACAAAAAAGGAGCTGTTTAAAGTATTTTCCACACTGTTTGGAAACATTTAATTTCGAAAAAGAACAAAAGAATCTTTCATCTTCAAGAGGAATAGAAAGATTAGGTAATTCCAGACTCCAACCAGAAGGAGACAAATAAAAATAATAATAAGAAAGGGTGAGAAAAAGCTAATTACAATACTCACAATATTAACCTTTCCTTTAATGACACTAATTCAAAGCATAAGCCATCCAAATTTGTTCTCACCTTCAAGTATCTCCTTTATTGGAGAATTTGCTGCTTCAGCTGTTTTATTAGAAATGGTTTGAGGGAAAGTTCTCTTAAAACTATTTACTTACTTTTATCACACTGGTTATGAATCTGGGTCCAGTTACCTGAGTATGTCTGTACTGCAGTTAAAGCAGCGGCCATGGAACAATGGAGAAATTCCTGACCTAACTTTAAGTTAGCTATCTTGGATAATGGTCTTACCATAAATAGATAGAACTTAGAAGGGCTGATTTAGACAAAATTGTCTGCCTCAGATAAGTCTACACTAAACTTCAAGATAATTTCCTATTATATTAAAGGAAGAAAGATGTTTTTGCATTTTGGACTTGCCATTCAGGAACTGATCCAAACATCTAGTTTGTTTTCCTACCTATATCAGACAAAACAGCTAATGTGCCAAAAGACTGCAAGAATCTCAAACTAAGAAAGCAATATAACCTGCATGAATCTCATTCTAATCTCTAAGGCTGGTTTAAACTCAGAAATGTGGAGCTTCGTAGATCTGACTTTTGTCTCCAGTTATGATTACCCTAGCTAAATTATTCCTCCTATATATATTCGATTCTTTGAAGCAAGAATATACTAGTTAATATATTAATATATAAATATTAATTTCTTGTGGCAGCATTATATTAACCATTATATCCATTATATTAATTTCTTGTGACAGTGAGCTCCTTGGTTCATGTGGATGTTAACATTCCAAAGTGTTAAAAAAAGAGGTAACATAGCAAATTCATCATCAAGATAAAAGATAACGGCTCACCAGGGCCTCCTGAAAGTTTGGCAAAGATTCAAAATATCTGATTGGGAATATTTAGGCAAAATACTTATTACATAGGATATACAGGATCTTGTTTTCATTAGATGTTGCCTTATGTAAAGCATGGTACATCCACACAGAGGTTGCTGAATATTGTGAGCTAGACATCTAAATTAATAATAAATGTACTGGCTTAAATGTGGTCAGTAGTAAACTTCTCACAAAAGAGGCAAAATGGGCATCTGAGTACAAAATTTATTACAGCTTTGTAAAAGTGCTTCTAAATGTGAAATGGAGATAGAGAGGGTTCTGAAATACTGAAGTGATGAAATCTTGGTTGATTAAATACACGTATGCCCATTCCCAAACCTGAGGGGGAGTCCCAAGGACTGCATAGGTCAGTGAATTAAATTTCTGTTTTGTTTCCAACTCTTTACTTCTGCTTATATTTCTACTAACTTCCTCCTATGAAAACAATTAAAGGCAAATTCTTCTCTCTTTACACATGCAAACTGAAAGTAGAGAATAAACTTTTATATAATGTTGTGATATTCTCAGGCTTTATAAAACTGGAATCTCCTTCTTGGCCAGCAGCAATTAAGCTCAAGGTCTTACTACATTAGGTCTTCTATTGATGTGTTCTTATAATCTGTATATATATAATTAAAAAAAAAATTATCTATCTTGCATTTATCGCTAAACATATTTATCATAGAATATTTATTCTAATAATACTTTCTTTTTCTCTTTTACATGTACTTCTGCTAGTTTGGGGGGGGGGGTTTCTCATCCTTTTATTGTTTATCCAGTCTTGCAAAACAAGACATATTGCACCAATGAATTTCACTGAACATTTTTTATTGTATTCAAATATTTCCCTCCAGGTCTTCTCTGCCTTTTTTTTTTCTTTTTTTTTTTTTTTTGGAGTTATTTCTGAGGGTGTGTTATGTATACTGAATGTTAACATTAGCAATTTAGAGTGTGTGTCCCAGACATGTCTACAGTCATATGCACACTTAATAATATTTAAAGAATTGAAATAATTTGGCATGAATACTTAGTTTATGGAACAGACCCTGGAAATGAAACTGTCTTTTATTTGCAAGATTTCCATTGGATCAGAAGTTAGGTCCAATGGCAAATCTGTGAGCAAAAGCTCCCTTTGCTTCTGTTTGTGAAAGACAACAAATGTGTGAAGACATCAAAGAATTTACTTCCTGTATTGTAAAGTTTTTTCAAATTATACTGAAAAGTAACAAGCACAACCCCCTAACCACCACTAATTACAGCAATCTCTCACTTTGAAGAAATTTACTTATATCAGTGCAATGCAGTCCCAATATTTTTCAGTGATTTGTAATTTAAAAAGCACTAGAAAAGAGCTATTTCATAGAGATAGCCCATTTTGTATGAATTTGCTAAAGTGAGCCTGAAATTTTCCAAAGATATTAGCTAGCTAGCTTGTGCTCTCACTGATAATGAGAGGTGAAGTGTAGGGTGGATAATTTTTAGATTTCAATGCTGAAGTGCAGGGTACAAAGAGGGTGGGGTTGTAATACAGACAGAACATCCATCTGGTGTCAGAATATAAAATAAATATATCTAGACAGAATGGATTCCTTGGACTAGAGGGGGAGGAACAAAAACGAAACCCAACTTTCCTACCTGATGGAAAATATCACAAGTCCTTTAGTACTAATAAAATGTTGTTTGTCACAGCTGAGGTTCTGAAGTAATTAATCTCTTGGAGCCACAAATACAGATGAAAAGCCTGTCCTTGAAGGTGTTATTACTTTGATCCCTTCACAACTACATAAGCTTTTTTCCCCCTAGAAGATAGTATCGAATTTTAAAAGTCAAAGTTTCCTAGTAATGCCAGTTAGAGATGTAGGTTTCTGAGGCAACCAATTATGCCTTCAACATCCTGTTACATTATCAGTAAACGCAGGTATTGCAGTGTTAAAGAAGATCTTGTCTTCCTTGAAAAAATATTAGATAACTGAGAAAAAAACCTTTGAAAATTATGCAAGTACCTACAATAATAAGCAGTCACACTGACATATGTACATATCTGTCCAAATAGGAATGTTAAGCACAAACAGTATGTGCCTTAGAGACTATATTAGTATATGCATACAATTTATTCAAATGAATGGTTTATATCATCTTCTATTTTACTTCAGAAAATGAAAACCACATTTCTATGTGTAGGAGAATAATTCCATCTGCAGTGACACAAATACCAAATGAAACATTGTACTCAGTCTCTATGAAAGAAACTAGCACTGATTTTTCACTTATTATAACAATGATTGTGCTAGCTTGCACCCTAAGACACTACAGCTTGCATTGGTTGAGGAAGCACTTTCCTATTAACTTCTGACAGTACAGAGACACTTTTAAGCTTATGTAATCCCATAAGGCATCCTCATTAGCTCATACAGCAAAGATCTTAGTCCAATATTTGAATCCCATCACATATTTCAGAGACAGTGCTATGGTAAAGCTAAATGATATGAAGGAATTTAGTGAACTAATGAATTTTATTTGCTAAACACACCTGACAAGACCCCATCCATCCTGAGAAGGCAACACTAACCACCCAGCATACTCCAAACCCTGAATATATTTACTTTCGTCAGAAAGCAATACCCCTGGGGCCAAACTGGCTCCCACACTGGTTGTCAGCTGATTTCTGTTGCCTAATCTCACACACTTATGTTGGATGTAAGTTAGAGCTTCATGGGAGCCCTCTGGCTTTCTGAGATCCATATGGTCTGATAGGTACTTCAGCAGAGATGGAGCAGAAGTGGCACTCCTCTTCCCCCTTAACCTCTCTGTCCTGTAGAGCTTCATGGTTGGCTTAAGCAAATGTAAGTGATATGGCAGAAACACTTAGCTAGGTTGGGGGATGCGTATCCTGACACACAGCTCTCACTGCGGGGGAAGAAGGAAAGAGAAGGGAGCGCTGGGTCTGGATGATTTGAGAGGTTGCTGAGATGTATTTCACAACCTTATAGTGAGAATTTTTTATTGGCCTTCTCTTCTTGCTTTATACCAGGTAAATGCATAGCAGCCTTCAGAACTACCTTGCAAGCAAAAGTATGGCTTTTAATATTGCAGTTAGTAAAAGATCTATGATGTGCTCATTTTAAACCAGCTCCACTGGGGGGTCCATGCTTTTCTGTGCTACTACAACAAATTGCAAGTACTTTATGAAATTCAGGCTCTGACTGTCCCTTAATCAACTGAACGGGATTTTGGTTCTCTCCAGTTCACCATCACCTCTGGGACCAGTGTTCCCAAACCAGATGTGGTGCTCCAGAAGTGGCATCCCAAATGTGGCACAGGAGGGACACATCACTTCCCTTAGCCTGCAGGCTCCTGTCTTGCACTGCAGCCCAGTATACAGATAGCCTTCTTCACTGCAAGGGCACACTGCTGACAAAGAAGGGCCCATACAGTCTTTTTTTGAAATTATATCAACTTATTTTAGTTTTGTGTGCAATAAACAGCTCCACAGCTGCTACTGCTGTAAAGAGAAATAACAGCAGAGGCGAGTCTTGCACAAACCTCACCGCCGAGCAGATCAAATGGTGCAGCCTAATCTTTCAATTTTCATATTACTTGCTGGTACAAAAGACTGAGATCCACCTCCCTCCCTTTCCATTCCCCTCTCCCTCCTTAGGTGTCTTCCGAAGGCAGGCGGAGAGAATACAAAACGGATGAAAAACAGGCTCCTCTGCTCTCTAGCTGCTTTGCTTTGACAAGAAAGCCAGCTAATACTTCGCCTTTCTGAAGGCGCCTGTGCTCTGTGCAGGCCCTGGAGGGCTCAGCAGTGGCAGTGCTGCCTCACCTGCGGAGCAACATGGCAGCCGTGGTCACTGCTGATGGCTGCCTCACGGGGCAGCCGGGTCTGGCGCCAGCTCACAGGCTTCGTGTGAAAATGCCTGACGAAACCCTTCTGGCAGCGAGCTGGGACCTTTGCCACCAAAACACAACACTTCCTCTCTTTTAAGTGTGGCCTCTTCCCTCAGCGGCAGGGTCTGCAGCTCAAGGGGAGGCCGCAGCGAGACACCAAAGCCAGCCCATGGCTCGCTGAGGCAAACCGAACATGGCAGGTGGGGCCAAGGGGTCCCTGTGGGGTGGCACAGGCCCAGGGCCCTTGCAGGAACACCCAGGAGGCAGCTGTCTTCTGTAGGCTGAATTAAAAGGGCCTGTTGTAAGCAGGCATAAAGTCATACAATGTAATTTCCACCCAGGGTAATGCTATTACAGTGCCAGAGGGATGGTCAAAGAACTGTGGTGTAAATAGGAATGGGGCCATCAGTCTTCAGAGCAAATGTCTGTGCATCTGTCACTATAGATAGGCCAAAAGGAATTTATTACCTTTTACCTCCCTGTATTTGCAGTTTTCTCACTCTTTACGCTTTGTAGCCTAACATGCAAGTCAAGTGAGGATGATATAGTCATTTCCTAGTCCCTCTGGCAGAGAAGCCATAGGCGTAGCAAAGCACAGAAAGCGTGTTGTGTTTTTTTCCTTTTGCAAGTGGGGCAGTTTCAGGTTTTGTTGGGTTTTTTTAATTGTTGTTTTGGGGTTTTGTTTAATTTTTGTTTCAGGTGGTAAAGATAGTCTCAACACGCTATTCCCTTTGAACTGGTAAACAGAAATCACTGAGCTGCTCACCCGTGTCCTTCTCCTCTCCACAGCCAGCTCCAGCTCCTGCTCCAGGCTATCTTTCATGGGGCCTCTGGTGCAGAAGAAGATTTGAGGTCCTCTTCCAGTGAAATGTGCTTTCTTCTGTCATTTACATAGTATAGCATTTCCCCTTTTGGCTAAGGTAGCAGCACAGATGAGAACATGAAATCAGGTTCTGAAGTTTAATTAGTGTGGTTAGAAAATCGGACAGAAAGGCAATTTAGGATGCTGCTGCTGAGGGAAAAAACCCTTGCTGACAGCAGAGAATTGGACTTATAATGTCCTATTCACATAACACTAATCTCCCTATCTCTGAACTGACAAAGATGGTTTTTTTCAGTAATTTGAACACCAGCTAGCGTTAGGATTTTGAATAATAGGAATGGCTGTAATACAGTTCTTATTGTGTATGCTTAAATCTCCTTTGCAGCTAAGAAAAGTTTCATTACGGATTGATACCTACTTTCTCTACAGGGAGGGAGTCCAATTTGTCATTCATATTTTTACTTGACATAGTCTCTCCAGCTGTTCAATGAGTTACCCAAATTTCAACTGAAAATTTAAAACTGCCACTGACCTCTTCGGTGTGGGTTCAATTCATTGCTCATCTACAGACTTTCTATGCTACCATGAGCAAACTTAGACCATGCTCAGGTGTCATGGCTGGGACTTTCTAGGAAGTGCAAAACAGACTAACCACTGTCAAGCATTACCTAATTGTCAAAGTTGCCTGAAATCCATCGTGTTTAAGTTCTTTTGCAATTCAGAAATACTCTGCCTACATCCCCTCTTACATGCCATCAGATCATACCCTGTTCAAATAGAAAACACTCAAAAATGAAAGAAGAGGTTGACAGGACCTTTCCAAGGTAGCTTAATAGTAAAAGACTTGCGAAGGAAACAGGAGATTAAGGATCAAGGTCCCTTCAGCTTAGCATGACAGTGCCTGAAAGCGTGTTTCTTCATCAGACTGAAGGCAGGGAAGCACCAATACACAGACAGAAATGCAAGAACCCTGTGACTGACTTACTCTTTTGTCTGGTAAGGTGAATAAGGAAAAAACATGGTTTCTGATGTCTAGGAGAACCATGTGTGTGTTTTCCACTTAAGAGCTCGTGAATAAATGAGCTCTGGGAATAAGAAACAAAACTCAAGACAGTCTTCCTACTGAGTGTCAAAATCAGAATTTCTCTTGATTACTCTCTTTGGTGCCATGAGTTTTGCATTCCTTTTGCACTGGCTTAGCATTGCAGAGGGTTGCCCTACCTAAGGCTACTTTGTTGCTATAAAACCGGAGCAGTGGGGTAAAGCCTTTGCAGGCTGTTGAGGGTCAACAATGTGCTTTCCCATTTTGGGACATGTGTCATAACCACAAAACTATTGAACTAAAGAACTTGTTCTCCTCCTTGCAAGCCTCTCCAGTATATACAAAAGAGGTCTCAGATTCTGAGTCCCAAACTCTTGTTCTTCAGTCCCATTTAGCCCTTTTCAATTGGAAAGTATTTCCCTTCCTTCTTGGTGTTGCTCAGTATCACTGCTTTAAAAATCTTACAACTGCTGCTTGTGCCACCTATGCTGGTGATACACCTGAAATAATACCTTATTTCATGCTTGTCCAGATTTTTCAATTGTTTGCAAGACCCACTGTGATTACTAGTTTGTTTAGAGAAATCTGTCTCATGCTGCCAGACAAGCATGGCTAGACAAAATGTTTTTTTTATTTTTAACTAGTTTTTAGGCAATAGTTTATTTGACAACCATTTTGTCAGTCTCAATGACTGAATTCAGTGACTAGTATTTGCCAAAGCTAAAAAACAAGGAAGAAATGTCCAGGATGCAAAACGATTAATTTACAATTGCCATAACAGAATATTTCAAATGTTTAGGCTATAACTAAAGAAATGTAGGTAGGAAGAGGCAGTTGCATTAGTGGTGCTGCTGTCTTTTACACAGTAGAGACCTTACGTTAAGAAGTTCATCCAGTCTGCAGACGAAACAGAAATTCTATCTCCTTCTCTGCCTGACTGAATGCTTGGTTTGAACCAAGATTTCCACCTCCTGAGAGAACAGCCCAAAGCTCTCATTAAAATAGAGGTTTGGCTCAACCCTTTAATCAAGTTCTATAAATTATTGTCATATAGCCATCCATACTTGCAGACCTAGAGATGTGTATTTGAACTGAGAACTGTAGGAGATGTGTAGGGTCATGCCATGCTGTACCATTTCAGAAATGCCTCAGCTACTTCTGAGTGAGCTCAGATGCCTATGTGACGCTGCATAAAGAAAATACCACTGGATTCGACTGGGTGCAGTGATGTAGATCTGTTGTGGTCCTTAGTCTGTCTTTCTGTTGGGGCAACATGATCCTGTTGTGTCATACCCTGATATTCCAGCAATCACATTTCATGACCCAACAGTTTCAAATATATCTTTGCCCAAGGTTTAAAAAAATAAATGGAGACAGAAGTATGAATTTATTTTTCAAATAAATTTAAAAATACATTATACCTAGAAGGCATTGCAGACTCACGATCTTACCTAGCTTAAAGGTAAAACACGTTTTCCATTTAATTCCTTCCTTTTTCAACCTACTGCCAATGAAGACCTCCAGAAATAGATTGAGGTGATTATTTGTTGAATTTATATTGTTCAGATTATTAAGTTTGTTTGGTGTATTTGTGCTTCAGGAAACCTGTGTGTGAATGGGCTTTACAACATTGTCTGCAGTCAAGTAGCTTATTTACAATGTTGGTATTAAATTACAGGTGGTTGTTGTTGCAGTGTTCCTATATATTGTGCTGAATTCACAGCAGGTGTGATTTAGTTAAGACTCAGGGCTGAAACACTGAGTGTTCTTAAATGACTAGATTTCACAGTCATCCATCACAGCTCCTTAGTTATTGAGGGACATGGGCCTGTTAGTGACAGTTAGAATGGATAAAGCTACATGTGAAAAATGTAGAGAAATATTTAATGATGCACATGAAATCAGTAACAACAATTACTGGTGCATTGACTTTTAACACTCAGGTTATCAGTTTCTTTATGGACCCAAAGGCATAAAACAAGGAGGGTGCTCTTGAGAGGGCAGAATGCCACCAGGCCTCTTGCCTGTAGTATGTATGCATTTTCTTTTTCATTAATAATGTTGCAGGGCATCTCCACACCTAAAAGCTAAAAACAAAATAACAGAATAACAACATCCAAAACAAACAAACAAACAAACAAACAAACAAACAAATGTCCTGCTGGAGGTAGGATATTCCTTTAGTTCTTCCTCCTCCATGAGAAAAGTTGACTAACTTGTTTTTCCCCTTCTCTCTTCCAGTTCCTCTTATTTGTATCCTTCCGAAATTGCCTAAACAGTATTATAACAATCGGAATTAACACACTGCCTAACATATCTGCCTGTATGGGAAGAAAAAAGGGAAGAAACCTCTTTCTCTTTATTGGTTCGAAACTACATATGAAGTTTTACTGAAAGCTAATTCTAGGCTCTAATAATACTCATTGGTCTGGTGGAACAGATGCAACTTTTGGCTTAAACCACCTGATGCCTTGAAATAAAGACTGGAGTTGAAAGACTCCATTGTATTTTTGTAGCACTTAATTTATGCTTGCTTGAGTGACTTTGAAACTTTTGGTATGTAAGAAAACCTTGAGCTTTATTAACAGGATGCACAAATAGATAAGAAGCCTTAAGTTCTGCTGAGCTTTGTGATTAAAACCTACCAGGGCCAGCTAACTAGGAAGAAGAGATGAACCACCTGAGATGACCCGCACTGCGCATGCCTTAAGAGAGGTTCAATTAGTGGGCACCAAGAAAATTACCACCAGAGGGTTTCGAAGACCCCAAAAGACCACCGACCCATGTAATAGTGCATGCCCCAAAGGGTGGGCACTATGTAAATAATTTCTGGGAAATAACAAGAATATGTACAACAATTCCAGGAAATGTAATGAATATGTATATATTAGAATAATATAAGCTTTACTTGCTGTAGGTAGCTGTATGCACATTAGGACGAACTATCCCCCGTGCAGCCAGCACTGCAATAAAGAATGCCTGCTTTCTAAAACTCCAAAATTGAGTCTTAGAGAGTTCCTTTGACTGGCTTTTTATAGTAACACACCAGTAATCAACATAAAATAGTAATAGCATTCATAAAGTAGTTAAACCTATTTTTATGGTAAATTCTGCCACTAGCTGCATAACAGCAGCTCTACTTGTGTAAAAAAATGCAGAATGTTCCCAGCATTGCTGCACTTCCTGCTGTTTGTACATTTAGTCGTAAGCATACCAATTTCAAACTGTTTTAAGCTTCTTTTTAAGTTCTAGGTAAATGAAAGAAAATAGTTGGTATGAGCACTGCAGAGCCAGTATTGAATGACCTCTTATCATACTGTTAATGATCCCTCTCAAGTACTGGGGCTGTTTTTTACAGTACACTGCGAAATACAAACAAAGTCTTCCCTTCTCCAGTGTGTACTGTCGAGGCTTATTAGTATTCCCTTTGCAACATGGTTCTGTGTCACCACAGTGGCAGCTATTTGGTTCGGTGCTTTCTGCTCTTTCCTCAGTGATAAGCACATTCACTGTCATTTCTGCAACAGACAGAGAGCTAATTAGGCAGCAGTGATATTCTCCCGCATAAGAGAGAAATACTGTCATAAAGAGAGAAATACTCAGGATTTTGTGTCGAATTCCGTTAGACAGAACTTTAAGCTTGTGGATGTCTGGCTGTTGACTCTTCCTTTGAGATGTGCTGTCTGGTATTACAGATTGCCTCAATATTTCCATACTCCTTTTTCCATGCATAGTTTTGAAGATATATATTCTTTCCATCACAATGCCTACAGACAATGGAGAAATTGTTACCACATATCTAAAACAAATTTTCCAAGATTTTCTGCACCCTTTTCTTGTTTGGTTAGTTTTGGGGAAAATTACCAAAACCACTTACTCAGTTTTTTTCTGGATTTAACAAAATAAATGGAAAAAAATTCGAAGGGACAAATTCATGTGTGCTTGCTTATAAGAAGGAACTTGTAACTTTCTTTACTGAATAGTTTTCATAAGGAGTATCACAGCTATTTTTAATAGTACAAAGTACATTTCTTGCATTCAGGAAAGAGCTAAAGTTGCATATTTTCAAATGAAAATAGCACATTTGGTACAATTGTTAGAAGTTGCTCAGAGATTTTTCTGGAAATGAGAATTTATTTCTTTCTGAAAGAGGGTAGATTTAGGTTAGAGGTAAGCTCTTTACTGTATGGGTGGTGAGGCCCTGGAACAGGTTGCCCAGAGAAGCTGTGGATGCCCCATCCCTGGAAGTGTCCAAGGCTAGATTGGATGGGGCTTTGTGCAACCTGGTCTAGCAGAAGGTGTCCCTGCCCATGGCAGGGCGTTTGGAACTAGATGATCTTTAAGGTCCCTTCAAACCCAAACCATATGATTCTATGATTCTATGTTGCTAAATGGGGGAAAATCACTACAGCAACCCCAAAGTAAGCAAAGGGTGATTCTTGCTCTATACAGAGGTGAACTGGCAAGTGCAGGACTAGATAAATTGCAGTCTGCAGTTTCTAACAATGAAATTAGCCAAGACATCCGTACAATCAATTAAACCTAGAGCTTCAAAATCAGTCTGATTGGAATACTTCAACTGAATAAGAAACAAATTTAATGAATTATTATATCTACATATATATCTCCTTTAGAGTTTCTAAAGGAAAAGCAAGCCATTCATTTTGCAGACTCACATGCTAAATTTCAGGCATGTGAGTACTATTGACTTTGATGACACTTGCCATATATGTGGTACTTGAAGGATCTGAATGTGTAGTCAGAGTCTAGAGCATATTAAGCCTATTAAAGGAGTAATAGCACTGACCCTATTACATTTATGGCAGAAATGCACTCTGATGTCCTAGACTTTAAAATAAACAGTCTGTGCAGGAAGCTCTTATTATTCTGCAAAGAATGGGGTAATTTCCTGGAGGGAACAGCACTGTGACCTCTGTATGTGATTGATTGATAGCAAGGAGCAAGACATGGTATTGCCAGTGTCCAGACAAAAGCAGAGTATTAGCTGGGAGAGACTCCAGCACCTTTTTATCCAAGACTTTCAGGCTGCCTCAAAGAGGAAAAACAAAGAAGATTTAAATATCACAAACCAAATTATTTAGGAGCATTGACATTGCAATGTGCTAAAGTAACGCAGGATCTCCAAAATGCTCTCTGGGGATACATCTCTCTCTCTTTCTCTCTGTATAAGGACTTCAGGTCCCTAGCTTTAGATCACTCTAAATCATACCTTACTTCAATACCCTTGAATAGCTGTATGATGAAAACCTATCTTTAGAAACCTTGGTGATAAATACAGGGGGGGCTATTTAGTGATTTCTTCATCTAGAGCAGCGAGCTACAGGATCCCAATCCTCTCTCAACTTGAGCCAGCAGGAATGTGATTTTAGTGGATTCAGGCTACATCTATGTTCTGTTTAGGAATTGGTTCCAGCTCACTGTCAATATGACTGGGACTAAGTTTTAGGTTTTGGGTGGGGTCCAGTGCACTGGCACCTCAGAGGAGATAAGCCCACATTAATCCTTGTTATGGCTTGCTGTCACCCCAGATGGACCGTGTGAGCTGTGCCTTCTGGACCCGGGTCCACAAACGTGCAACTCACAATGCACTCTCTTGGCAATGAGAAGCAATACAAGGCTGTCAAGGTGCAAACAGTGCTGCAGTGCCTCTCTTTGGAATGTGCTGCAAATGAAGTACAATGCAAGCATGGCCCACAGCTTACTGAGGCCAAGATGTTTGCTTCACAGATTCTGTGATCACAGTGTGTCAAAAAATGATCCAGGAAGAAATAAAAAGACTTAATTAAAAGATTTAACCCACTGCATTTTTATTTTGGAAATACAATATTTATTTATCTTACAGGGCATTATCATTTAAGGCTTACCTTCTGTGATGTTACTCTGGAACTGGTTTACAACATTTTATCCCTGACTATAAATCCGGTGTGCTGATGCTCTTTTCCCAGGACATGAGTGTGTCCTTCCGGTGTAGTTTAACCCACTTTGAATGAACAAAGTGCTCTTATTTTGGAGTAAGAGTGGCCCTACTTGCAATTGTTCAAGAATAGCAAAATTTTCTGAATCGTCTCTAATTGGAGACCATTTTCAAATACAGGCATTCTGTTTAGATACTTCACAGAAGTGTTAGGAAGAAGATACCCATTCTGAGTGGTGCCCTAGCTGTCATGCCAAATTCTACCTGTGCTCAGATAAATACGCAGCCTGACAATCTCTGGGTATGTTGGAAGTGCCTCTCTGGAGCAACATGATCTTTCTGTCATTGCAGGTAATGGTGTGACAACACTGATATTCCAGTATCCAAATATCTCCATTCCACTTTGATGTTGTCCTGGTTTCAGCTGGGACAGAGTTAATTGTCTTCCTAGTTGCTGGTACAGTGCTATGTTTTGAGTTCAGTATGCCAAGAATGTTGATAACACTGATGTTTTCAGTTGTTGCTAAGTAGTTTTTAGTCTGAAGTCAAGGGTTTTTCAGCTTCTCATGCCCAGCCAGCGAGAAAGCTGGAAGGGCACAAGAAGCTGGGACATGACACAGCCAGGGCACCTGACCCAAAGTGGCCAGCGGGGTATTCCATAGCATGTGACGTCCCATCTAGTATATAAACTGGGGGGAGTGGGGGCGGGGAATCGCCGTTTTGGGGACTAGCTGCGTGTCGATCAGCGGGTGGTGAGCAATTGCACTGCACATCATTTGTACATTCCAATGCTTTTATTATTACTGTTGTCATTTTATTAGTGTTGTCATTATCATTATTAGTTTCTTCTTTTCTGTTCTATTAAACTGTTCTTATCTCAACCCACAAGTTTTACTTCTTTTACCGATATTCTCCCCCATCCCACTGGGGGGGGGGGGGCGAGTGAGCGGCTGCGTGGTGCTTAGTTGCTGGCTGGGGTTAAACCACGACAGATGTGCACAAAAAGAAATCAAACTAGCAACATATAAATGCACAGAAATACCCGAGCAGCATTTTCACCAGGAATACAGGGACGGACTTCAGGTATTTCACTGCATATCATGCCATAACTAATGAAATTCTGTGGATGCTGCTCAAATATTCTAAGACCTTCCTTTCTCCCAGTATATGCAATTCTGTGAGTTCAAATATGGGGTAAATTTATACACCTGGGATGTAATTAGGATTAGGAGAGGATTCCCGCCATATGACTGCACCTCTGAGTGCAGAATCTCACGTGGGCCACGGGCTCCAGATGAAGCACAGTTCTGCATTTTCTTCCATCCCTGACTTCAGCATCATCTGCTCCGCAAATCATAGGTCCGGCTGATGAAATTAATTCAGTGCACAGTATAACAGAGCAGAAAGGAAACTGCTTAGAGACCAGAGACACATGGAATACACCCCTGGAGGAAAGTAAGGCAGGAGCTGACTGTGAGTCTTGTGCTCAGCATGTGAGACTTGAAGGGATGACTCCCGTGTCAGTAGGGACACCCATAGACAACAGGCACTGTGGAAATATCAGTACTGGGGGTTTGGATGTTAGCCAGAATTTTCCATGATTGGTGATTTTGGGTGCCTAACATGAATCTTGTTGATTACTGTTGCAGCAGTTTCCAAAGCCTTCTTTTAAGTTGGGTCCCTCAAATTATTTCACCCTCAGGCACACTCAGGCATACCAAGACACTCCTAAAAATCTTTACACCAATACTTCCTTTAACTTATTTAACTTTTGGGTTACTTCTAAATTGTTAACTACTTGTGACTGGAACAAGTGATCAGAGAACTGCTAGGGGAAAAATGTCTCATTGTTTGTCTGTACACCAGCTGATTCATATAAACTCCCTCCCTGTGGTGAAAAGCAAGTTAGAAAACATAAATGCTTGATAGAAGTTTTTGGGTTTTAGTGAGTTCAAAAGCAGTTCAAATGTATCAGCTGAAAAGAAGGATATTGATACTGGCTCAGCAGCAATTCTTTTCAACAAAAGACTGAAGGATGCTTCAATTCAAGTGCACGATTCAGCCACATGTTGATTATACTCAGAGTTGCCCCTCTTATTTTATATGAATGTAGTGGTAATTAGGTTATTTGCTCTCAATAATTTATGTTTTTACAAAATCTGAGTCTCTAATTTTGGAAAAAAACATAAGATTTTTAAAATATTTTTGTTAATTAAACTTGTAATTTGCATTTAATGTCTTGCAAATAGCTTGTGCTTTTTAAAAGAAGGATAATGTGCAGGTGTATCAGTGCATCCTTATGCTACACTGTGCAAGGTTTGGACATGTGATGAATGAAGGTTATATTCTAAAAAGAGGATTCCCAGGTAACTTGATTACTTAAATCCTCATGATTCAGATTCATGACAAAATTTAAAATAATTTATCGCACAGAATGTAATGTATAGCACATATGCAGGTCAAATTTAAACTATTGCTTTCATATGAATTTAAAAAAAAAAGGACATGTCTTTAAATCACCACAAAATTTAAGACAAAGCCAGCTGAATTTCAAAGGTAATTCACTGTGAATTCTATCAGTCTTACAGGAGAAAGTTCTAAGCAACTGTTGTTTCTAGATTCATTTGTTTAGGAAACTTGTATAAAACCCTTTCATAAAAGACAAGTTGGATTTGATTTAAAGTAGAGAAAAAAGGCTTGGTTTTGTTCTTGTAGAGTAGCCCTTATACATTCAGATTTGTGGAACATGTCTCCCCTGACACCAGGATGTGGAATTGTCTTCATAATTCAAGTTTGTGGAGAAGATATGAAAGATGCCACACAAAAATGATATGCCTTTATCAACAGAACACTATTGATTAAGAAATACAGCCCTCAGTCCCCCAGTCCCTCTCTACCTACCTCAGTCCCTTGATTGTCATTCCTAAGAACAAAGAGAAGAGTTTATTTTATTGTATCACTTTGCAGAGAGTAGTATTAAATAATTTAATGAATACAGTAGGTGTTTCTGGATTGTCACCAGGATCATTTCACAATGCAACACTTTTCAGAGCTTGGTGAAATGTACTTCTGCGACAATATCAGCCTTTCACACTCACAGCTCTTGTCTCCCACCAGTTTGCCAAACTATGGAGGAATTTACTTTGAGGCTCTAAAACTAGTATTGTTCAAATTTTTTGATGGAGCATATGGCTTGATTGATTTCAGCCTTCAGGAAAAGACTGAATGCCCTTTTTCTCTCCCATCAGGTGACTGATTCTGCATGCTGTCATGTGCAGGGCCAGTGTTCCCAGAGATACTAGGCTCCTTGTGCAAGGACACCCAGAAATATTGTAAGTGTGCAATCAAGGGGCCAACAGGTGCTTCAGGAATGTCCAGATGTTGAGCAAAGACAAATGGAAAGTGCGGCATCTAGGAGGGAACACAGTGTGCGTCAGTGCAGGTCAGGGACTGACTGGTTTGGGAGCAGCTCTGCAAAAGGCACCTGAGCTCTTGGTGGACCAGTGAACCTGGATTCAGCAGTATGCCCGTGCAGTGATGAAGGCTAACTACATACTAGGCTACATTGAGGACAAGTGCTTATTTCCCTCTGTCCAGGATTTGTGGGTCTGAATCTGAAGCAGGGTGTCCAGTTTTAAGCCTCCAGTATGTGAGATGTAAACCAGAGAGAATCCAGCAAAGGGCCACTAAGACTGTTACAAGGCTGGAGTATCTGCTGCAGGACCTTGGCTAGTAATGCCCAGACTGGTACCTGCAAGCAGTTCCACAGCACAAACAGACAGGACTTTCTGCCTGACCATGGACCAACTGTGACCTCCCTGCTGGGAAGGGTAGACTTAGCGAATGTCATGCTGGAGGGGGAGTGAGCTAGCATGGGAGATAATCTAATCTCAATGGTTCTTAAATATACCCCTCTATCCGGATCCACAGTGTTTTGTTGTTTGCTCTGTCTCACTTGTTGAACATCTCTGCTATATGCTTACCCACATACTTCATTTGTAGTTTCATCCTCCTGAGGGAACCAAAAGCAGCCTGTGTGTGCAAACATCCTCTGGCCTGAGATTTGAGTGCAAGCTCTAACTATAATATCACTTTCTGCAACTGGCTGAAGACTATTTCTTTACTCTTGTACATACGGAAAATAATTTATCCGGAACCACTGGTGCTAAGATGGCACAAAAGACAAACTAAATCACATGACTAAAGCGTCAATCACCTTGCAATGACACCAGCCATTATTTCCGTACATCCTCCTAACAGCGACGCCAGCTATTTTCTTCAGCTGCAATACTCATCCTACCATACAGATCAATTTTAATACCCACCAGATTAAAAGAAAAGGCAGCATATCCCGCGTCTATAAAGCCTTTGAAAAACATGCTGATTTTTCTCATAGGCTTTTCTATAAGTGCATCTGCTTGCTGCCATATCTGAGAAGGGAGTAAAATTGATTACTCGAACCAGTTTGGGCAAAGGGTGTAGGGATGCTGCCTGGCTCGCGTCAGCGGCTGATGTGGATCAGCAGTGCCATCCAGTGGGACACGCAGGGAAGCACAACTCCCCTCTGAAGCTGCGGGGAAGCGAGGGGTGCCTACTGCCGCTCCCGCCCGCAGCCTCGGTGACCACCCAGCGCCGCTCCGTTAGAAGAAACTGCGAGACACCGAGCAAGTTGCGGGGACGCTGCCAGGGCGCTGCCTCCTTTGTCCTGCCAGCCTGGCAGGTACCCTCACGTACTGCTCTGGAGCTGGCAGCAGGCATTTTTGCTCTTCCAAGTTTCAAAGACTTGAAAATTACCATCCCCACAGCTGCTTTCTTTTTGGGAAAGCTGCTCAGGGGAAGCCTCAGTAACTGAGTTTTCTCATAAATCACATGTATTGTCACGTTAACCTTTTACTTTTATTTTGTGACCACTGTTTAGATAAACATCCTGCCTCAGTGGGCAGGAAAATTATTTTCTTTCAAACATTGTTAGAATCCTTAATCCCAAGGAGAGCAAGATTTCTGGGATCCAGATCCTGATGATTTTATTTCTCACAAACCCATCACAGTTGCATTTACTGTGATAAATACAAAACCAAATAATTTTTAAAAAATTTTTAGTATTAAAAAGTTTTAAAATACATTTTAGTGACGTTCTAATATTCCATATCTAACTCACTTTGAATTCGTAAATTTAAGTCCCAAGCTTAATTGACTTACTACGCTGCTAAACACAGCAGACTCGGGAATTTATATACTAGGAAGTTTTAGGTGAAACCTAAAAGGTAGTGCTAAATGAAATCCACAGTGCATCTCTGCAACTATTTGGCATATGAATTCTCAACATGCTGGTTGCCTGTTCCATAGCATACCTCTGTGCATCTAAGCTGTTCTTTCACACACTCCTCTTCCTTGCCTGTATCAATCCACCACAGTACTCAATCACACAAGCTACCCCACCACCAGCTCTGTGATTCCTGTAATGCTGGAGCTCTGTGACTGCACAGACTTATAATTCCCACTCTTTGTTTCCTAGGCTGCATCCTTAAAACTCGTGATCCTTAATTCTTTAAGTTATCCTATCTTTAAGTTAATATAGCTGATGTTCTTTAAGTTAAGAAAAATTATATTTCCTACATTATCTTGACCCTTTAAAATGTCAGTGAATTAATACCTGTTAATTAAACAGATAACATATAATAACATTGTTCATTAATGACTAATGATGACACGATGATTTGTTCTGTTATGACAGCATGACTGCAGACATTGTATGTGCGCATGCGCATGTGCATGCAAGCGGAGGAGCTTAACACACACAGAGAGACTGTAAATATCATTCTTTAAAAAATAATTTATTCCTTATGAAGAAAGCAGAACGAGGATCTCACATAAAAAAAACGTATTTGTAGTAGCTAACATAGCAACAGGTTGCTACATTCAGCGCTCTACAGATAGATCATTATGGGATTATTATGACTAGCAGGAAGGTCACATAGACCCAGTCACAAAGTGTGGAATTTTCCCCCAAATACTCCTAAATCTTTTGTGTCTTCTCTATTTTAAAGGGCAAAGCACACACACCCTATTAAAAAAAAAGGATAAAACACAGAATTATCATGGTATAGCTTCCCATTGATCTCCCCTTGAAACTCCCATAGGTCCTGATTAGAAGACATACAAAAACGTCTAGAAAGCTGAGTTAATTGTGCATAAAGATGAAAAAAAAAAACAACCAAAAACCCAACACTTCCTGTGTCTGTCCTAGTTCATTAAAAAATAAGAAAATTCTCAAATGGAATGTTTCTGACATAGCTGTATTGAGCATCAGACACACATACCAGACTGAGGGCAGTTACAGCTGAATATGCACCATGTCGTCATTTATCTAGGTACCAAGAAAAAATTCTGAGAGTATTGCATTTCCATGGAGAGAGAGAGGGAAAAAAAAAAACAAAACAAAACAAAAAGAACAAAGCAAATACATGCACAGGCAAAAAATCCAATTCATCCAATGATTAAACATTCATCCAATAATTAAAAAACATCAAAAAGGTGGAAGACTAGGACTATCCCAAATGACATCAATATGGAAAATGCAATTCCAGCTCTGAAATGTTGTTTCCCTTTTTATAAAAATATTTGCAACTGTGTAGAAAATTTCAAGCCAAGTACACTTCACATCTGCAAATGGCCACAACTATTTGAGTAACTGAGATAGGTCCTGTGTATTTGATAAATGTCCTGGAGTACTAATGATTCAACATTTATTCATGACATCAGAGGTATGTCCAGTTCAAGCTAATAATTTCACTGCAACAGAAAGCAGAATATGCTGAAGTCTTATGTGGTTGTTTAATAAATAAGATCACAAACAAGAAACAACCAATTCATATACGGTAGTTTGTTTGTTTGCTTCTGAGAATTTTGGTCTGGGCCAACAATTCTCCTGCAGGTGCTATTTCTTGTTTCTAGGCATTGTTTCTGGAAAAAATACAGGACAATTCACTCTTTTGAAGGGATACTGTCTTTCTGTCAACTTACTACTGTACAATGTATAGTATATTTTCCTTGGTTGGGAACCGTCACTGTCGAGATCGAATATACCTACTAAATGCATGATGCATGCCTAGGGCGGTGCTGATAAACCAACCTAGTGTTACGTACATTTACAGAAGAGATTAGATTATCAGATATACTGAGAAAAAATTGCACCCTAAAGGCCCCTGCTTGAAAGACAGAAAAAAACCAAACCACCCAGATTGCCCCCCCAAATCACTTCTTCATCAGCTGCTGGAATCCAGGCAATCCTGCTCGTACTTCTAACTCAGGACTACAGTTGGAAGAATGTTAATTATTAAAGTACATGCACCGAAATATACGCAGGTTTGCCTTTTAAATCTCCCTTATGACAGTGCTTTGCCAGGACAAGATTCTTACTTTGTCTGAACCGCAAAACACCAAAGTCTCCATACAGTAAAACAATGCACAGTTCCATTACAGTGCATTTTTACAATTTGCTTCTTCCAGGAGCCACTCAATTCCATTTAGCAATCCAGCTAAAGTTGCAGCTACAGTGTCCTGCACCTGTAAAAATAAAAAAAGCTAATGTATTAGAGATAACAGGTAACAGGATCTAACAGCATTTTAGTATCACTCCATGTCTATCTTTCAAGTCAGAAATACTCATATCAAATTTAAATTTTTATCACTGCCTTAAAGGTCCCTTAGACAAAAAAAGACTTCTTAAGAGTAAGGTACAAAAAGAAAACACTACTCTTTACAAAATGACTTATAAGACCCGTTAGGAGAGCCTTGCATTCTTGGTATCAAGGTGAATTTTATTTCAGTTGTTCCATCAGCTACTCTGGAACATTATACTTACTTTATGGATGAGAATCTACTTGAGAATTCTTCTCGTAACTCTTAAAGCAAAAATGCTGCTAGCTTTAGAATTCAATGCACATTATTAATTCTCAGGTTTTGTAATGTATTATGAAGTGGCTATTATAAATGGTATGTTTTTAAAAAAGCCTGTAAACATTTTCCTTATGAAAACAAAGGAATTATCTGAAATCAGGATTTTGTTTTTTTCTGATTAAGAGTTATTCTTCGGCCACACAACATCACCAAAAATAAATTATGTGTGGCTGAGCCATACTAATAAATACTGTGTTTGACAAGCATAAAAGAACAGGTTCCGGACCTCACATGCTAGGTAAAAACCTGATTTGTCAAAAACTCTATAATCACGTCAAGCAAGCAACAATTAACAGTCTCCTGAAAATGGCAGAAAAATCCACCTTGTGTCCAAGGCCTTGGGTCGTCCTCAGGAAATTTAGATTTAAATTAACTGAAGCTTCCTTACTCCCTTTGAGACCAACATTTTGTCATTCCTTACATTCTGGCTCCATCTGAAGTTTCTCATGTGTTCCTGGGCAAGCCACTTAGCTCCCCTATGTTCAGATAGGCTAATGCTTCATCTTAAAGGACCAGAGAAACTCAATTCTTCACCTAAGTGGAGAGGTCATGTACTAGTGTTGAAAGCTGGACTTGCGTAGGTGAGTACAGTTCAGAAACTACCATAAGCCTAAACTAAATTTAAGCCACAGAGAAATAGAAAATAAAAGGTTTAAAAGCAAGTACCATCCAGGGCTGATGTAGCAGATTTAGTTGCAACTGATGTGCCATGTAAACACAGGGAATTCTTTTCACACCAATGTGAGAAACACAAGACAAAACTAGCAGAGGTCTGTTCGGAGGCCCAAGAGCTGGATCAATCATTGCCAAAATACGAGCCAGTTCCTCTTGACGATCATGGTCTAAGAAACAATTTTTAATATATGAGTATTAAATATATGCAAATCCCAAGGATAACTTTTTTTTTTTAAACTTTTCAAATATTTAAGATATCAGAGGTGAGGAAACAAGATGGCTGGAAGGGACATGGCCAGATTATCTAGTTCTGCTTATCCCAAGGCTGGATCGTTCACATTCATGTCACACAGATGTTCATGTCACGCTTAGATGTTATTTAAAGATCTCCATAGATTCTACAGGCAGCCTGTTCCAGTCCTTAACACCACAGTGTTTTCCAAGTACCTCGCAGAGATCAAAATTGCAGCAAGCCATTAAGAAATACTCACACCCCGTACAGTCAGCAGCCCTTCCCTACTGATGTTACTTTTCTCCTTAGTATATCCCTTCACATTTTTTTACTCTCTTCTTTTCTGAGCTAGCCCTTTCCCTCCATTTAAAGTTGATGAATGTAAAGACAATTACCATAATAGGTATTTGGATTATCCTCTTTTAGGACTATCCTGATTGGCACTCTTTGCGTCTTTTACTGCAGTTTTCCTGGAGAAGGTTCTGTTTCCAGGCTATGACACCACCACAAGAGGCATTTCAGGCTGTTTCTCCTAACCACGGCCAGGGGTATTTTTTGGTTTTGGGTTTTTGGCTTTTTTTTTTAATCCAGATCATTTCCCACACGTAGCTTAGATAGAAACCACATCAGTATCCACCATAAATGAAAGAAGGGGCCAGAACCCCTCACAGGGAAATGTGGGAGAGTGTCTAGGATAGGGGACCTCTTTGACTGGATACGCCATGAAGAAATAGCACTAATGAAGCAGATTTTGAAAGAATCAGAAAATGGATTTTGATGTCTTGCATATTCTTTGCAATCTTTTATGACATTCTAATCATTCACAAAATATGAATAAATAAAATAAAGAGAAACCCCTTACTTTTATGAGCTTCTGCATTAGCAACATAAATGAATCCATCAACTACTTCGCACACCTTTTTCACTTGAGCTATTACACTGTAGTGCACGGCTTGCTGATTCCCTACTACACTGTTCTCTTGGTAGAACATCTTATTCACAGCAACAGCTTGCTCTGCCCTTGCTCTCCTCCTTTCCACACTGAAAGATATTTCAATATTTCAGTAGTCAGGTTAATTGACAATGCAAAAACTCAATTTTGAGAGTCTAGGCAGCACAGGAAAGGGACAGGAAAATGGCCTGAGCCAGCAAAACAGTTTCTTTTCTCCCTGTCTCCTCCCCCCCCCTTCTTTTCTAGTGTGCATATACAGATGGTTAGCAATCTGCAAGATGCATATGAAAATACAGGATGAGTTTATACAGTGTTTTAAAAAGGCATCAATCAAGGTATCAAGAGGGACAGAAGCATCTGTTACATATTTGTCATACACATTTGGTATGTATAAGGTTTGGAAAAGGTTTATTGCTTACATGTGAAAATTTAGCAGTTGGAGAAGGAAGGAAAGAAGGAAAAAGTGAAGATATGCATTGAAACTTCAGTTTATAAGGGATATCCATGCATGTGAATGCACACATAAAAATCACATGACAAAAACATGGGGAAAAGTACGAAATAACGGAGAAACTGTCCTTTTTTTTTTTGGTGGAGAACAAATCTTACCTGGTGGTTGAATACAATGTCAGAATATTGAATTTTTGATTGTTGCTAAACTGAAAACTGACTCCTGATCCAATTCCTACAGGGAAAAAATGAATATATGAGATTACAGCTATTTGGTTACTGAATACAACCAAGTGGTAGGCTAAAAATTCCAGTGGTGCTATAAAATGGGCACATCCAAGCCTAGGAGTTGCTGTTAGGGGCAGCATATTTACTATTTTATGATGAAATTTTATACATGCTCTAATTGATCAGACTATTAATTTAATTGAAATCAATTCAATAGTATTAAAAGAAAACAAGGAGGCATTTCCATGTTTCTGATACTTAGAGCTGAACCTAGAAACCTAAGCCAGAGAGGAGCTAGGCTTGGGTTTATTAGCTGAAACTGGCATAGCAAAGGCTCTAGTCTGTTTATGATAAGCTACACTGAAAAGGACATGAGAAAAAAAAAGGTAACACTACTAAGAAATCATATTTTCACACTTTCTATAAATACAATTTAATTATTCCAATTCTGCTGTGCTGAAGTAAACATTACTTAAAAAGTAATAGGCTTTTGCCTCTGGTTTGGACTGAAGTGAATCTACAGATGTTGAAAACTGTGTTTTTAAACATTGAAAAAAATCCTTCACCTGCTCCTGTTACTCTTCTAAATGAAATTTACACCATTTGACACAGGACTGAATCATACAAAGGATCAGTCTTGACTTCCTGTATAAAAACACAAGTGTGTTTTTTAGCCATTTTCTGCAAGCAGTATCTAAAGAAAGTTTTGCGTTTATCCATTACAACAGCAGGTGTGATGTGGAATTTAGGATCAAAATAGAAGTACAAGGAGCAAAATGATCCCTGTGACATTGTGCAAATTTAAGCATAAATTCACTGCAGCTATAATTCTATCACAAATGTTCATTACATTTATCCTTCAGAATAAACACAAAGAGAAACTTTTTTTTTTTTTACCATTATGCTATTGAGTTTCAAGGGGAGAAAAAAGCATCCCTTTTCTCCATTTCTCCCCCAATGTTTTTTGTGTTACATCTACTTATGAAATAAAAAAGTCAAAAACCAAAACCAGCATTACCATGAATTTGTCTTTGAGGTAAGCCAGCTACTAGCAGAACTTCTGGGCATGTCATCATCTTTTGCACTAAAGAGTCATCCAGCTCTTCCAAACCTGGCCCAAACATAGCAAAGCGAGGTTCTGCCTGAGTGACCAGTGATTGCAAAAAGGAAGTCACAGCCCCATACCGGGGACGGCTTGATTTCAAACTTCTTCTACTCTGAGGACAGCTTTTTTTGTATCTGTGTAAAATAGATGCAACTAGAAATTAAAATACAAAAGAGGTATTAATCAAAGAACATAAATTGATTTAGGTCCCACACTTCTCATGCTTCGTTACCGGTACAACTCAAGCACTGGTCAAAAATGATGATGTTCCATACTGGTAGTTTCAAGCACCAGTACAAAGCAGGTAAAGGCATCAGTCCTTTCGAAGTCCAAATACTGACTTTTTGGACCTATGTATCTTTTAGTTTTTTAAAAAATAAAATAAAATAAAATAACAAAATCCCCCACCCTCACTGAACACACAATATTGGTAAAATAACATCAAAGCTCACGAGTCACATACAATATAAAAAATACGAGACTTATGAGTGCATTTCAAACCTTAATTTCAATGCTTTTGTGTTTATGAACTATGAAACAGGTAACTCCACTTGAAAAGGAGCATTTCCCCTGTAGGCACAGAGAACGCGTGTTGTGAAAGGAGACAGGTGTTTGCAAGCTTATGTGCTCATCTGATGCAGAAGCTGGAAGGCATGAAAAGACGTTGGTAATCAAAGGAAAGAATTAAGAGTCATAGAAGTGACACACATCCTAGAAGCAGCTTCAGTCTTTGCTTCTGTAGTCACCGTAGGCTGCTGCTGGATAAATCACTTCAAGGCAACGTTAAATGTGTGCTCCTCTACACCCAAACTGAGATGCTTCAGTTGAGATCAGCAAAACCAGCAAGTGCTCACAGGCACAATGGAAATTAGTGACAGGTATTTTCAAATAGGTGATGCTCTGAAGTATTCAGACCTAAAGAGATTGAAATCCGCGTTCAAAACCAGTAGCTATTTTGCACTTCAAATTCTGGGCATGTCTTTCCCCATCTGTAAAGTGTGGATGAAGGGCACAGAGATTGCAGAGGTTAGTGCACTTGTAGTGAAACAACAGTTTCATGAAACCGCCTCTGGAAAATTTAAATGCAAATTAAAGAAAAAGAGAACTACTCCAAATTAATTTAGGGAATTGAATGAAGTTCAAAAAAACCCCCACAGAATAATCTGTTTGTCTTAAGCATTCTTCTCAGTCACCCAAACTCATTAGGAGTGCTGCTATGCTTTTCAACGATACTAGCTGAAACGTGTGTCTTTGTCTTAACGGCATCTGACCATCAGAGCTAAAGCAATACTGCTTGTATTCTGTGCACATTCAAAAAAACCCCTTTTTTTTTTTCCTTAGGTCTTCCAGGTAAGATGAAAAAAATGAAAATTCATTCAATTTGCTGTAGTTGAAGACTTCTTAGTACTTTTATTAAAATAAGAAACCACGTGTCATTGTACTGAGAGGAAAGAACACATTTTTATCAACAGTATGCACACCTTCTGAGATGACTGTATTTCTGTGGCATAGCAGACATGCAGTTCACAAAAAGCTTTAAAAGTTTTTTTACAACGTTAGCTTTTGTCTTCTCTCCAACATTTTACATTCTTGTTGAATTCCAACCAGAAAGAGCTGACAAAACTGTCAAACAACAGGAAATTGTGTTTCCAAAATAAAACAATGGATTTGAGACACATCAGAATTTAAGCAGCGGCTTACAGCACAGTTTTACAGCTGTAAATAGAAAACATGCACGTGGGGTGCACATGCCTGCTGTAGAGAGACTGTAGGTCGTGTAAGAGAGTACGAAGGTACTTACATTGCCATGTAATCATACAGCGCATTATCGCTGACCTCTGAAAAGGCTTTATTAAAAATCTCCCCATCTGGGAGTGATTTCCAATCAACAGATGTCCAAAAGGGGAGATCCCTCAGGAGAAAATACCTCCACAACAACGGATCCTGCACAGCCGCCCTCCAATAACAACTCGTGCTTCCCAAATGGCACAAATCTTGGGGCGAGAGGAAGGACATGATGTTCAGCTGCACGTCGATCTGAAAACCGTCGAGAGCAGCCGTTTAACGACTCAGGAATTAAGCAGTGAAGATGCAAGAGGTGGGATGCTGAGCTTCTCCTCCCCCCAACCCCCGCCACCTCGGGCTCCACTCACCGGCAGCGCCTGCAAGGCGCTCACCTCCTCCGGCAGCGTTGGACGCGGGGGAGCCGCGAACGCGGCGGTACCGCCGCGTTCGCGGCTCCCCCGCGTCCAACGCTCCCGGAGGACGCGGAGCCGACCCCGCACGGCGGCCTCCAAACCGCCCCGTTCCTCCGCTCCGCCGGCCGCCATTAACGCCGAAGCCCCGCCGCCCCTCGGAGTTACTGCGCCGGCGCCGGCGCCGGCGGGCGAGGCGGGGCGGAGGCCGCGCAGTCCTTTGTCGCACAATGTGGCGGCGGGGGGAGGGGGTCCTCCTAGGAACGCTTGACCATAGTCGTTGGACCTGTATCACGGGAGTTCTTTGAATGCACGTTTTTAATGTAAGAGAAGCATACATTTTGAGAAGAAGAACGGTCAGACACTGAAGCAGAGACCCGCTCCCTAACCGTGCTTTGCAGACACAAGGTTTCTTCCAGCACAGCTAAAGCAGCGGTTTTTAGTTGTGGGATGTCGCGAAGTAACACAACATTTCCTTTGCTGTTGTTGTGTTCCACCCACGGCCTCTTAAAGGCCCCTCACAGGCAGCCACATACTTCATTAACATGTTTTTGCCCGTTTCTCGGAAATCCAGCGGCACGCTCTGTGATCTGCAGCCCAGGTCACTGTTAGAGACGGAACCTATCGTCTCAAGGCTTTCCTGCCTCCCTTCTCCACACAGTCGCAGGCCCCAGTAGCACATTTCTCCACTGTACATCATTGCCAGTAAATGAGTGTCACTAAATATACCTGCAAAAATAATTTAGATCAAGTACTTTATTGTTCTGTTATAAGCAAGTACACAGCTTGTTAACTTCAAAATTATTTTTTTCAGTAACAGTGGGGAAAAAAAAAATCCAAAAAGGCAGTATAAACCTATTAAAGAGGTACACCAAAAAAACCCAAATTTTAACCATGAGATGACTGACACCGCCCAGAAGAGAACCTGGATCAAGGCCTTGCTGATTTCTATATCTGTTTTGCCCCTCCATAATGCTAAAATCTTAGAGATTGCCATATAAATATTATTCTGATAATTGTGTTTGCCTATTTATCTTAGAGAATTTCAGTGTTTCTTTTTACAATGCATTAAGCGCAGGCATGATTATGCATATTTATTTTAGAATACTTCTATGCCTGCCACAATTTAAGCCTCAAAGAAGACGCTGTTTGAGCATCATCTTAACTCAGGTTAACTAGCAGCAGCTTTAGTATTTGAATAGAAAGCAACATACATGTACAGGGTCATGGAAAAACAAGCCCTGCTAAATAAATCTTTAACAAATCAGTTACTGAACTTGGCTCTGCATTGTGGAGCTGAATTGGAGCAGCACCACTTTCAGATGAAATTAAGAAGGTGCTCCATCCCCCCACAGCCAGAGTTGAGCTAGTTTAGAGTATGTACAACGTGGACATCATGTTCCCAGCACCAGCTGTTTTACCTTACAGATCCCCCCCTGCTGCATCACCCCACCTGCATCACACTGATGCAGCCTCAGATCCTCATGGAAATGTACTACAGTAATGCAACCTACATGAAGTGGAGACAGAATAAAAGTTTGCCAAATCTAACCAATTCTGCATGTACTTTCTACCTGTGTGAAGTCAGTAATTCTGTGTTCCCATCTGTGTTCTCCTAGGTCTAAACAGGAAGACCAACATGGGAACATCCAGCATCCTCTGCAGTCGTATTTGTGCTTTCAACATTTGTCAACTGACACCTGGATGTTTGTAAAACACACGTGCTGTGCATGAAACACCCATTGCCTCAGTTCACTTTCCTCCAGTGCACCCAAAAACACAGAGAAAATGAGCACTGACACCTCCTAAAATCCATGAGTCAAAAGAAGGGGGGGAGGGGAGAGCACTGCTGCCTGCTTATCTGTCCTATTATTTTTTTGTTCTAAAAAGTGACAGTTTTTTAATACAAATGCAGTCAAACAACAAAAATATGCAATAAAGCATTTCATAAAGTAGAGCAGTTGCTAAGAGGAGCAGGTTGTAGGGTTTTTGGAAGTTTGTTTTTATCTGGGTTTTTTTTACCTTCACTGAGTAATTTAGCTGTGTCTTTATCTTGAAGTGAGACATCTTCATTTAGCTGAAGGGGGCATCTAAAGCTAAGCATCTTCATCAAGTAGTGAACTCCATCATTAAGACACTGAGTACAGTTAAAAAACGAGGAGAAAAAAAAAAAACCTTTTAGATAAGTTCTGATTAATTTAATGATCGCCAGAAATAATTCCCGCTATGAATTCCCCACAACCCTATTTAAAAGGAAAAAAACCAAGAAGCTGTACTTCATAAGCAAAGAGTCAAACTTTAAAAGTGTATTCACATGCTCATAACTTTTAAATCTCCTTTACCTTTTTAAATATGGCAATGTTTTCTTGTAGCCATTCACTCCTTTCTTTTGCTGTATGACAATGCATGTAAAGCAGGGCTCCTTTTCTCCAGTAAAGACATTCTAACAACTCTGCACCAAGGAAGTTGATGGGCTGAAATAAAATCCAACAAACTGGGATAACCCAAAAGTAAACCATCTAAACTACTCATATACACACAAACTGTGTTATATTCAGTCTCTTAACTTTACAGGCTGTACTTAACAGCAACAGTCACAGACACAAGCGTAATGCTTTGGATTTAAACTGCCAAAAGTACATGGAATCATGAAATGTTAGCAAGAAAAACTCTGAACACACAATAAATTACTTGAAAAAATACTTTCAGGAATCGCTATTTAAATTAAATTCTGCCCATCAAAAATACAAATACTACTACCCTATTTCAGATTTTTTTATTTTTAAATAATGAAATAATTAATTCTCTGGCTGAAAAACGTTAGTACTCACTTCTTCATTTATGCTGCACTCCCTCACTAGGTCTTCTGGTTCTGAAAGAACAGAAATAAGTTCTTTAACTTTTTGCAGGGAAGATTCTTCTGGGAAATCTTCATCCACAAGCTGGTTTTCCTCAGAATACGTAATGTCTAAGACAGCCTACGAAAGCAAGAAGATACACAACATAAAAATGCTACCAGCAAAATAATCAAATGGTGGTGTGCAGTAAGATACAAACTTGTTGCAGCTTATAAAACACGACAATTTTAAGGTAATTTTTAACATTTAGTTTACAAAAGCTGCAAGTTGAAAGTATTGCAAGATTGCCGACAGTGAACGTAAACTCAAAACCCTTTCTGTCCCTGCAGTACCAGCACAATCATTATCGACTTCGAGTTATCTTCTAATCCAGACAAAAGCAGCCCTGCACTTTGTGGATGTTGACCACACACAACAAGTAAGAGGGATTGCCTCTCTGCTGTACCTGCTTTCCTACACCCAGCCCTCTCCCATACCCTACACAGTAGATTTTCTTGAGTGGGAGCTCTCAATGCTTTAAATATACTACCTGCGTATAGAGCTGCAAAAGCGTGGAAGGATGTTCTTTCCCTTCGTTACAGAGGTCCTTCAATTTGTCCAGAGTAGCAGAGCCCTTTGCTAAGAAGGTATCTGAAGGAAGAACACAACGCTTCCTTAGCACTGAAAAGCACTCTGCAAGAGCCTTGCTTACTCTCCCTTTTCACTTCATACGGTTTTATCCATCTTTGCGGCATCTACAAAAGCAGCTGAGTAATACAGCACGTAAACAGGCCTGCTCTCCTGTCAGACGACACCTTTCACGACTGAACTAAGGGCATTCATGGTTACGGCCTGATGTCTCAAAACCAACGCCACACACTCCACTTGCAAAGAAGTCACACACCAACAGCACGACTTGCTAACGCGCAGGTACACGTTTTAGGCCTCGGCCGCCCTGCTCCACGGAAAAGCCTGCGGGCGGAGCCTCCGCACGGAGGCCTGGGCCGGCACCGGCCGCGCTGCTCCTGGGGCGAGTCTGTTTTTGGGAGGCGGGAGAAGCCGAGGCCTCAGCAGCTGCCCCGGAGCCGGGGGCAGCAGAGGGCGGAGCGGGCCCGCGGGAACGCCGGGCAGGGCAGGGCAGGGCAGGGCAGGGCCGGGCCGGGCCCCGTCCCCTCCCTCCTGCGGCCTCTCACCGTCGCCGCCCGCTCCCCTGGGCGCCGCCAGCCGCCGGCCCAGCGCCGCCAGCCGCGGCCGCAGCGCGGACACCGCGCCCGCGGACACCGCGCCCCCCGCCTCGGCGCCCCCCGCCTCCGCCATCGCCGCCGCCCGTCAACCGCGCCCCGCTACGCTCGACGCGGCGCCGGTTCGGGGCGGCCGCCAGGGCGGGCCAGCCCGCGGCGCCGCCCGTTGGGGCGGGGGCCGCCGGGGCGGAGAACGGCGCGCAGGCGCAGCGGCGCCGGGGCCGGGCGGGCCGCGCCTACCCGGGGGTGTGAGGCGCCGGCCCCGCCGGGGCGGGAGCGGCTGCCGGCGAGGCGGGCTCTGGCGGAGCGGGGACGCCGGGGGTTCCCGCTCCCGCCGTCTGGGCCTGCCAGCACCGCGGCGGTGGTGAGACTCAACTGGCGTCCGGGCCAAGGCAGCGGGAGGAGCGGGGCACCTGCGGCCTCCCCGGTACTGCCTCAGTAGTACTCCCCGACAGGCAGCGAAACGGCAGGCGGGCCTGCTGGGCCAGCCTTGTGCACCCCGAAGGCCGGGACTTCCGTTTTATTTTTTTACGTGGACTTCAAGGCTTTTTTATAACAGACCTTTGTGGCGTCTGCAGATCTGTGTCAAGGTCCCCGGGGAGGGTGTTCGGCGTTTCCCTGTGTTGCCCCCTGGTCAAACGATGCTCTCCAGCCTCGCTGCGGAATAGGTCTTGCCCATAAGCGAACTGAAACGAATGCTGAAGGGCTGTGAGGTTTTTTAAGGCCAAAGTCACACTTTTTAATCAATAAATATATCTCTGTTGGTGTTTTTTTACTTACTTTTTTGTCCTGGTTTCAGCTGGGATACAGTATATTTTCTTCCTAATAGCTGGTACAGTGCTGTGTCTTGGATTTAGCGTGAGACCAATGTTGATAACACACTGATGTTTTAGTTGTTGCTAAGTAGTGCTGATCCCAAGTTAAGGGTTTTTCAGTTTCCCATGCTCTGCCAGCATGCGGGTAACAAGAAGCTGGGAGGGAGCACGGCCAGGACAGCTGACCCAAACTAGCCAAAGGGATATTCCATACCATAGAAAGTCATGCTCAGTACATAAACTGGGGGAGTTGGCTGGGAGGGGCAGATTGCAGCTGGGGCGTCAGTCAGCAGGTGGTGAGCAATTACATTTGCATCACTTGTCTTTTCTGGGATTTGTTGTTGTTAGTTTTATTATATTCCTTTTCATCATTATTAGTATGAGTATTTTATTTAACTTTAGTTATTAAACTGTTCTTATCTCAACCCACAAGTTTTACTTTTTTTGCAGTTCTCCCCATCCCACTGGGAGTGGGGAGGAGTGAGCGAGCAGCTGCATGGTGCCTAGTTGCTGGCCGGGGTTAAACCACGACAATTTTAGTACTGGATTACTTAACACGTAGAGGTACAACTGTGAAAGTACAGTTAAATCATCTTAAAACCCATACCTTTGGTTAGAGGAATGAGACTTTTGCTCCAATTTTTTGTCCAACTTTAGATAGCACACTTCATGAACTTCAGAAGTGCTAAATAGCTTCCATGTTATAAGAGGAAAATAGTAAGTTTTCCTTTTATTTTTAACAAAATCTTGCTACTACCCCACAGTAAATCATCAAATATTTTATGTTGTGTGGTTATAAAAATTCTGTATTTTACTATATTGCTTCTCTAGCTTTCTCCATCTCTTTACCTGCCTGGAAAAAGCTAATACCTCAGTGTCCGTTGGAGTAATGTATCATGAGCTTACACAATATTCTGGATTTTGTTAGCTTGAATATTTTAAAAGAATAATTGACTACAGACATTTTCCCCTTTTGAAGTCATACAGTGTTCATTCTGTTAGTGCCTGTGTCCCACCGAAGTACTTAAAAAAAAAAAAAAACAAAGAGAAAAAAGTGCTATTTACTGGGGTACTTGACGTAGTGAAAAGCGTCTGCTTTACAAACACAGATGTTTTTTGCCGAACTGCGAGAGACTGAAAGAGTTAATGTCTCAAACATTGTGGTGGGGCAAGTTCTGCTTAAAGACAAACCCTGCACAGCAGAGAACCCAGGTGAAAAGCCCATCAGCTCAGACATCAGCAACAGGAGGGGGAGGGCGTGCTGGAGGGTGCACAGCTCCCTGTTCTGATAAGCTGTTCTGATACAAAGATCAAACAATGGCTGTGTCTGCAGGGAAGGAGAAGTTACTCCACAAAGCACCCCGAAGCCCAAAGGCTCACAAACTGCTCATTAACCTGATGAGTTCGGGTGCCAGCCCGAAGGCGGGGCAAGGATGATAAAAGGACACACACTGAAGCCCCGGTTGCACAAGCCCACCGGGACTGGACCCCTCGGCTGACTGGACCAACGCTGGACCCAGGACCAGTGAAGTCTTTCTCTCTTCCTTTCTCTCTCTCTGTCTTCTTCTCTCTCTCCTTTTCCACAATCCCTACACCTCATCTGTTTCAAGATATAAACCTCTGACCGAATCTGAGACTAAGAGTGGATCCAGCCGCCCCGGGCCCTTCTCTGAGGAGGAGTCTGGAAAGCAAGGGGGTCTGCTCTGAACCTCGTGACCCAACGGGAGGGATCTCCTTCTTCCCTGAATTGATGTATATGGTTACATGGTTTACAGAAGTAGTCTTACGCCAATTCCTGTTGTGAGAAACCCTGCCACCTACTATCATGCCTCCCCAGTACAGTTTGCTTCTGTCATGAATAAAATCTTTAACTGATCGTTTGGTGTCATTTCACGTTAATTTAGCCCGAGGGAATTTCGAATTAAACACAACTCCCTGGTCTGTCCAGTCTGGATCATGACACAAACAGATCAAATACAACAAAAAAGTAAAACCTAAAAGGCAAAATTGTGTTTGCTTCCGGAAATGGTTTGATTTCTAGAAGAAATCTCTTAATGCTTTGGTTGGATATGTATTGTCATTTATTCCTGCATAGTCCACAACCAGATATAATTTTCCATCTAAGGAACAGCTGTGTTAACAATACCAAAAGTAGTATGGTAGTTAACCATATCACACCTGAGAGTCAAGGAGATGGTGCTTCATGTTTTACGTGAGATACAACACTTTGCATGTTGTCAGTTTGGGGACTGAAGAATGAATGTGCATTGATAGGTTCCCTTCTCCAGATCCTCTGCTTGCTTAGTCCTGCCCTTGCTTCTCTATTTCAATACCCAGCTGTGATTTTGTGTTGCTTTCTTAGTTGCTTTCTTCATAACTAGTCAAGTAGGCAGGTGGGTCAGCCCTTAATAGTGAAGGAGATGTCATCCAGCTTTCAAGATGTCTCTTGTAAAAACAAACAAACCCAAACCAAAAACCTGAAGTGGTTGTGTGCTGACTGATTTGATAAAGGAAGTAGTATCTTTTTTTCTTCCTGTGCTCCAGGCACTGCTGCAGCTTACGTTAGCTGTATCTGTTTTGAAAGCTAGATGTATATGCAATGACTTTTTTTCCAGAAATTGTTATCCACTTATTCTTTAAATATACACTGAAATCTGGTTTTGACCTTTCTCATCAGTGGCTGAGATGGAAGAGGTGTGTTTCTGTTAATACCAAGCTGGTAAAATAGAAGCTGCTACAAATGTTAAAAAAAGGGGTGGGGGTGGGTGGGTGATGTCCACTTCAATTTTTGGTGGGTGGGTTTGTTTGTTTGTTTGTTTATTTACACCCCCCCCCCCCCCCCCCCCCATTTTGTCATGAAATGTGTGAGGGAGCAGAAGCCATCTCTCGTGGCTTTCAAGCGTTTTTCTTGTCTTATACCCTACATACTCCCTGGTGGGAGCTGGTTTGCAAGGAACGGGGGTGGCAGGACTTCTGGGCGAACACCTGAGAGACTGCAGAGCCTGGAAGAGCGGCTGGGCTGAGCCGGCTGGCGTGCTGACTCCTCACTGCCGTGGGCAAGCCCTCGCCTCCCCTGGGCTCTGCCCCACTCCTGGCTGGAGTGGCTTCTGAACAGCCCCGCGTCCATCCCTTCCTCAAGCTGTGTTCCCCCCCAGCACTAAACCACCAAGCTGCATTTTGTACTCTGTGGAGTTACCGTGCTAGTCTTCTCCCCACACCTTGTGTGAGAAATGCACTCACGCTGCATTTCATGAATTTTACAAGTTTATTATAGAACAAAGGCAAATAGCACTGGGCGCATGGTCAAAACCAGAGGCGCACCAGTTATACCCAAACTCGCCTTTTTATACACTGTGTTTGTGGCATTTCAAAGGGGTTATTTTAATATTTCAGGTATCTATTAACATAACTCCACCCCAGACCACCCCCCACTTGCGCATGTCTCTTGTGGTTCGGAGGGGCCTTCGGGGATCTGCAAGGGATGAAGTCAGTAGTCTTCCTCTGGCGGCCTTTGGGGATCTGCAAGGGATGAAGTCGGTAGTCTTCCTCTGGCTGCACTCTTCCCCCTGTCGTTTTCCTCCAGTCACACTTTTCAATATTTTCACATTAAACTCCTGGTTTTCCTTTGTTCTTCTCGTATCTTTCATGTCAAATAATCTTTGACCCCCAAAATGCTGTTCTCATGCTAACAAATCACTCCTTATCTTCTTACTTGTGTTCTCAATTTTACTCGTCCTTGAGTCCATATGTCTGTTTTTCTATGTTTTCACAAATCCATCTACATATCCTTTAATTACTTGAGTTACAGGATGTCTTATCTCATCAGAAGAAACTACATATTCTGCTTGTGCCCATTTATTGCCTACAAACTATAAAATACAATTGATGCCTGGAATATATTAACTACATATTTCCCGTCTTAAGGCCTAATTTAGTGGTAGTGAGGCAAACATCCTTTTGGGATGTAGCTTATGCAGTAGTTAGGCAAATTTCAGTGTTCTCGTTTTGCGAAAGCCAATGTACATTTCACAATTCCCCCTCTGTTTCCCTCATCATTTGGCTTGAGCTATACTCTCTCTTAATCCTTTTTATTCTTTCATTCCTTTCGAAAATCAACTTCACCTCCTCCATTGGGTCTTCTCCTTTATACACCCTTCTTAGGACAATTATTCTTTCAGCATTATTTTGACTTGCCCTTTTAGGATCCATGGGTATGCTAACAATTTGCATTCCTTGCACTATACTAGTAATTAGTCATATTAAGCAAGGTATAAGACATCTAGGAAGAAAAGACCTGCTACAGCACACAGGAGGAAGAACCCCACCTTCTTCCACCACGCAACACCCAGTAATCCATCCCACCAGCTACTATCAAGCACAGACTTCCATTTTTGTACTTGCACATGAGCTATTTTCCTGATGTCTTTAGCTAGGTCTTTTACCGCTTCCCCATTATCATCTATTTGCAGGCAACAATCTGATGAATTGAATTTTCCACACACTCCCCCTTCTTTGGCCAATAAATAATCTAGGGCTAGCTGATTTTGATATACTGCAGCTCTAGTTTGTGACTGTTGTTTAGTTATCAATTCCAGTGCCATAGCCGTTTTATTGGTAATCACCTCTACCACCGCCTGCAACCTAATTATACGATTTAACATATAGATTGGGGTCCTATAACCCCAACTACCATCCTGAGCCCATGTGGCCGGTCCGTAAGTTTCTATGATTCTCTCTGGTGGCCAGTCATCCTCTCCCCACCTTTGTGCTCCTCCAATGAAATCTCTTTTGTTCCTTCGTAAATTATCATATATCAGAACCCCTAATTCTCCCCCTCATTGTAATGGGAGTAGAAAGAACCCTGGCTGTAAAATTCCCAACGTACAACTCCCTTTCCAATCCTTCAATAACTCCATATAGGCCCATTTACCACAAATCCAGAACAATCCATCTGGGGCTTTCCATTCCATATCGGTATTGTTGATGTTATCCCAATACCTTGATTTCGTCTATCCCCTCAAAGGGATTACCTTTGCCCTGGGTTTTATTGCACCAGAAAAGTTCTGTCATATTATCAAATGTACAGTTGGAGTTGTTTGGTCCGGACCAATAGCCATCTGGAGCCTCGGGCCACCACCATTCACTAGATCCGTTGGTTGCCTTCATTCTTTTACAAGGTGATGTGCCTACTCGAGTCCTAAATTTTCCTTTCCCTGTTCTCCAAATACACTCATCTCCAGTCACGGTGGAACTTAATATCCACCCTTCAGGTCTGTGATCCCGGGAAACCTTTGTACGGTTCCATCTTAGGATGTCTTGAACCCTTGGACTACTCCCTTTCCATGGCCATTCTTCTGTCATTAGGGCTCCGCCACATATCCAGCAGTTAGTCACATTTAATTCCTTACTTATTCTTTCTACAAGGTCTATAAACAAATTCTGTCCTAACCTAGGGAGCTGTAAATCATCTTCCAATAAGTTCCTTATACTTTTATACAAATCGCTGTAGCTTTGGGGTTTAATCTGAGGCTGAGTGATCAACTTTACACGTTTTTTTACTATTTCTTCTTTTTTCATATCTTGTACACCCCCGCCATCAGAGATGTCCCAGTGACCTGCTTTGGTGAAACAAATCCACTGCTCCCCTCTCGGGCAGCTAACCCCATTTTTAATTCCCCATTTTCCTAAGTTTTCCGCTACCCAAACTTCAAGATTCCCAATTTTGCAAGTTTCCAATTTTGGAATCTCATAGCAAACCTTATTAATATGTGTATGGTACGCAAGATTGGTTAATGTTTTTCCCCCCAATTTGATTGATTGAGTGCATTTGTGGCAAGAGTTCGCAGCATTGCCCCTAACGGTTAGGAGGAGGAGTAGTAGCAGGGGTCCAGTATAACATATACTTCCACTTCCTATGCCTGACAGGAGTGCAGCCTGTGGCCAGATCACTGTGGCAAGTATAGAGGTTAATCTGGTCTTGCCCCCTACATTAGGTGCCCTTGGTTTGACAATTTCCATGCAAATCTCTTTGCGCAACATGCCAAGGTTTTATACCATTTGCTATCGAAGACTTCCCAATTTTCTGGAATCAATAATTTCCACCCACAAAACAGTTGCACAATTTGTGCACTGTCCAATCGAGTAGGGCCTAAATATTTGTCATTGCTGTGACATCTCCTACAGTGGGGTTGTCTATTATATGACACGCAAGACCATTTTTGATTACACCTTAAACATTCGAACATTCACATAAAACCCATCCCACATGCCCGGATCCAGGGTGCTTAATATAGGGAATTCTGTAGCTTAAGGAAGGTAACAAAAGGTCGCTTGCTTTATCCAAATCACATGCTAATGCTAGGGTCCTGTTCCCAGGTGTTACTCGATACACCCCTGAACCACCAGTTTGGGGGGGGGTTGCTTCTTCTCTCCCGGGGGCAGACCTTGGTTTCTCTGGGTTTTGAGGTGCCCCCCCCCCCCCCCAGGATCGGGGGAAAGGACTCCTCCTGGCTGGGGACAAGGTTGTCAGAAGGAGGTCTATTCATAAAGGTTGTTTACTCAGCTTCAGCTTCAGATCTCCTGGGGTTGATGTTAAGGTCCATTCAATTGGAGGCTCCACTGGTCCTTTTCTCCTGGTGGCATGCATCCATCCACGTTCAGCAGTACGAACGGCTGTCTCTGTAGTCAGCAGGACCTGAAACGGACCCTCCCATTGAGGGGTCAGAGTTTGTTCTTTCCATGTCTTTATCAGCACCCAGTCCCCAGGCTTACAAGTATGGATCTGAAAATCCAAGGGCACTGTTTGGGATAACATTCCTTGAGCTTTTAAATGTTGTAAGGCTTTTCCAATCGTCTGTACGTATTTTCTAACTTGTTGCTCCCCTCCCTCGTAACTGATTGTTTCCCCCGTTCCTGTCATGTAAGGTGGTCCAAACATCATTTCATAAGGAGAGACTCCTATATCAGACCTTGGCTGGGTTCTAATCCTTAATAGTGCTAGTGGTAAGCACTCGACCCATGACATCTGAGCTTCAATCATTAGTTTGGTTAGAGTTCTTTTGAGGGTTTGGTTCATTCTTTCTACTCGTCCCGAACTTTGTGGGTGCCATGGGGTGTGTAACTCCCACCGTATCCCTAGACTTGCCATGAGCTGTTGGACAATTCATGAAGTGAAGTGGGTTCCCCGATCTGAATCAATTCAATTTATTAATCCATATTGGGGTATTATTTCTTCCAATAACATTTTCGATACCACATTGGCGGTTGCTCGGGCAGTAGGCATAGCTTCTACCCAATGGGTCAAGTGGTCCACTAATACTAAAAGGTACCTCCATCGATGTACTGGAGGTAGCTCCATAAAGTCTATTTGTATTGCCTGGAACAGTCGCAATGATAAACTGTGTCCTCCCCCTGGAACCTGTCTCATTATTTTCTTATTTACCTTTTGACAGGTAATACATCTATTTGTCACCTGCCTTGCTATTTCAAAAATTCCTACACACCCATATTTTCTCAAGAATTGGTCACACAAGACTTGGGTTCCCCAGTGAGTACTCTGATGTATCTTCTCAAGGATATATCTAGCTAAGGGTTTTGACAACATCTGCCTTCCATCTTTCAATTTCCATATCCCTTTTTCATCTTTTTCTCCCCCAATCTTTAGTAGGTCTTGTTCTTCCTTTTCAGTAAACTGAGGTATCCCATCCTCATATGGAGGGGTAAGAATAAGTAATACCTTTTCGTCTCCCGCCTTTGCGGCTTCTTTGGCTTCACTGTCTGCTAGATTATTTCCCCTTATTACAAATGACACTCTTTTTGATGTCCTCTCACGTGTACTACGGCTATTTCCTCAGGACACTTTAAGGCCTCCAATACCTCTTTAATTAATTCTTCATGTACCAAATTCTTCCCTTTTGAGTTTAATAACCCTCGTTCTTCTCATATTTTCCCGAACATATGTACTACACCAAATGCATACTTGGAATCTGTAAATATTGTTCCCTTTTTCCCTTCTAAAAGTCGTAAGGCTCGATTCAATGCATATAATTCACAGGATTGGGCTGACCAATGTGAGGGTATTTTCCCTTTCTCTATTGTCTGCATTTTTGAGCCATCGACCACCGCATATCCAGATATGCGTTTGCCCTGCATGCACCTAAAGGATCCGTCTATAAAATACTTTTCTCCTTCCTCTAATTCTTGTTCCATCAGATCCTCCCGTACTTTGGTCTGATAATGTATGACTTCTAAACAGTTATGTGCAAGAGGCTCCATAGGGTCCCCATACAAGAATTGGGCTGGATTTAAACTAGTACTGGTAGTAATAACTAGTTCAGGACTATTAATTAATATAGCTTCATACTTCAAAATTCGGGAGTTAGTCAGCCATTTCTCTGCCTTCTGGTTCAATATATTCCTAACAGCATGAGGAGTATAAACTATCAGTTTACCCCCGAAGGTTAGCTTTCAACTCTCTTCAACCAACATTGCTGTGGCTGCTATGGCTTGAATATATATTGGCTATCCTTTGCTTACTGGATCTAATAATTTGGGTAAGTAGACCATGGGTTTTTTAGAACCCCCCCCCTCTTGGGTTAGGACTCCATAAGCCACCCCCTTTTCCACATTCACAAATAGTTGAAAGGGTTGAGTCAATGAGGGTAAATTTAAGACAGGGGCCTTACTTAGTTTTTCTTTAATCTGTTCCAGTCTTTGGTCATCTTTTTCAGTCCATATTACCTGGTCCCCTGCTGTTAATTTTTCATACAAAAATTTTACCATTTTGCTATACCCATCAATCCATAACCTACAATATCCCAATAAGCCTAACAACTTTCTCACTTCTCTTTTTGAAGTTGGGGGACGGATAGAGAGAATGCCTTTTATTCTGTCAGGATCCAATTTTCTGGTCCCTTGACTTAGCCAATGTCCCAGGTATTTAACCTCTTGCTTTACACCTTGCAAAGTGCTTTGGTCTGAAGACTAGTGAAAGACTAGGTGCCTGATTATTTGAGGGAACAGTGACCTCAATTTGCCGTATATTTTGTTTTTCCTTAGAACCTGTTTAGATAAAATCCCTGCCAGATATTTGAAAGACAATGGCCTGGTTTGGGGTTTGCTGCCTCTCACCGTTCTTTTCAGGGCTGGAAAATCTTAAAATTCAAATTCTCAGAGCTTCACACAAAACTAAAGCTGCAGCCAGTATTTTTCTGAAAATTTTCCATGTTTAAGAAGAAACACTCTTTCTGGGTGACACTTAACATGAATTATGTTGAAGCAAAAAAATGTTTCACTCCATAGAGTTACTTTAGGGAATAGTTACAGTATGGTAAAATTATCTCGGGTGAAGGGATTTGTGTGGGATTTGTGATCTTTCAGTGCCTAGCACCTGTTTTTACGGCCACTGTTACTAATAAGGGAAGGTGTAAGATGTTGGCTGTTTAGAGACAGGCTCTGTTCCTGAATTAGTGGACGCACAACAGGAAAAGTGTTGTGTGTAAACAGTTGCGGTTGATGGGAGAGGGAGAGCTGTGATGATTTTGTCCCTCAGAGCCAAGACTATGGCATTGCCACAACTGTTCTCCTGTTATTTTGGGTTTATATAAATATACCTGTGTGTGTATGTGCAGGTATGTATATGTGGTGTGCATGTAAAGTAGATTCTGTAGATTGCTACAGTAGATTCTGCTGCTTCTTTCCTTCCAAACCACATACTCTTTCTGCCATTCTGTGTGTGTAAATGCGCATGCTGCTAGAGAACAGACTGGTTATAACTATACACTCTGGGATTATTTTTGTCCTGTGGTATTCCATCAACACTTCCTAACTGTCCTGATACATGTAACTGTGAAACTGGGCTAGCCCAATGTCTCTGAATACCTGAAACTTTGAACATATTAGAACAACTAATGTCTTGGATATACATGATCTACCTTGCTTTAGAAGTTCTGTGACATCTCTTATTTCTGAAAGTTAAAGAAAAAATACTTAAACACAAGTGTGTTGTTCCTCTGTATATTTAGTATTATCCAAATGAGGAAAATGTTTTTAGCTCTAATTAAAAATATAGCATTGTCTAGAGAAAGCAACTTTGCATAGCAGTCATACACTTTTATCATTATTAGCAGCTTCAAGAACTTTTAAGTTGTGCAGGTTGTGCAAATTTTCTTGAACTATGGCACCTAAGTGGGGTGATAATGAACTCATACTAATTCTTGGAGAAAGTAGTAGAAAATTTCTCTTGGAGAGAAATTTTGTTGGGTTCAAGTGAACTGTATATGTTCATAGAACCGCAGAGTATGTCGAGTTGGAAAGGACCCATCAGGATCATCGACCCCAGCTCCCTGCTCCTCGCAGGACCACCTAACGCTAAACCATATTACTAAGAGCGTTGTCCAGACACTCCTTGAACTCTGACAGGCTTGGTGCCGTGACCACTTCCCTGGGGAGCCTGTTCCAGGGACCGACCACCCTCTCAGTGAAGAACCTTTTCCTAATGTCCAGCCTGAACTGCCCCTGAGGCAGCCGCATTCCATGTCCTCGTGTCCTGTTGCTGGTCACCAGAGAGAGGAGACCGGCACCTGCCCCTCCGCTGCCCACCACCCCCCCCAACCCACGAGGAAGGTGCAGGCGGCCATGAGGGCACCCCTCCGCCTTCTGATGGTGTGCTGGTTTGATCTTTAGAAAGAAAGCTGGAAGAAAGAGGCTTTCTTTTCAGCAAATTAGTCCTCTGACCAGAGGTACTAAGCCTGGTGATGATTACTGGATTATTTACTGCTTGCTTTGGTTATGAAGTGACTCTTAATGTTTAAAAAAAATTGTTCAGGAAAAAAAGAAAAGAGAAAAGGGGTATGTGTGGAGGTGGAAGTAGTTAGTAATGGAAAAATTGAATGAAAAGACAGAGATGGAAAAACTAGATCAGACCTGATCAAACAAGCCTCAAAAAAATGTCAGACATTATCCCTTATCTAGCAGATTCCAACAGTTCTAGAGTCTCTGGTCAAAATCTGTCTTTGAAATGAACCGGGGAGACATCATGGATATTCATACAGATGTACTTGGCTAATCTGAGTTTATAGCAGCATGCTTCAAGTCCTGTAGAACCTGGAAGAAATTATAATACTGTATTTGGTACGGCATCTTAGAATGTCACTAAACTACTGCGATTTCAAGAATAAATTTATGCACTTATTTTGCAAGCATGAATAATATGTGGTCCTCATAAATTTTTATAGGTAATTTAAGTGTCGGACAGCTGTCTCTGAATTTAATACAGTGATTATAACTGAGACAGATGTAATTGCCTTAGGAAAGATGCTGCACAATAGATTTCACAAATGTATTTGATCTCTGGTAAATTACTTAAATTAGGGATATATTTGTAAAATGTTAAGTAGTAATGGTATATTTTTGTTAGCAACGAAATGAGAAATGACTTATCTTCTTTGCTGTTTTTTTATTTAAGAAAATTACAAACTTTGACAGTGTACAAAAGCGTAACTACCTAAATTAGGCACAAATTCCATTTTATTTGGTGTAGTGTGAATTCAGGATTTGATCAGAATTTGTGTGCATGTGGTGGGCATTATGCTGATTTAGCTGTCTTAGAAATGAGGCTTTGTTGTTACGGTGTACCTCTAGTAAATAACTAAGGAGCACTTTATAAAAATTAATCCAAGGTACTTGCTCTTTTTACTTATTTATATGTATTAATGACATTTAGTCATGCTTGTCTCCTGTGGATTTGAGTGATAGAAGTTTGCTCAAAATAAGTTTGAAGTCTGCTTCAGGTCCATCTTGTTTCATTTTGCAGCAGCTGATGAGCTTTAGTGAGCAAAGAGGTGAACAGCTTCATAGTCTGTTTTGTGGCTCACTTGGGCAGAGCTGCCTTACTAACAACTGGATCGTGGCACTCAGTCATAGATGTCAGACTTGCACCATAAAGTGTTAGTTGAGGATTATAAGAAGTGTTGTTTATATAAGTACTTGAGAGAAACTGAATTTATTAAAATGTGTTAAAGAATATTTGGTCCTTCACATGTCTTTCATCACTGTATTCTTTGAAGCAAATATTTCTGCTCTTAAAAATAAGCAAAGAAAAAATTGTATTTATGCACAGAAACTGTTAAACAAGGGTCTTCATTTATGTATGTGAGCTTCATGAGTTTGTTGTATCTAATAATATCTGTAAGAAAGATGGTCAATATTATGGCATCACCTTTCAAATGTTTCTGGGATTCACAAAAGGAGATGCATGTTCTCTCTCTTTTTCACTGTGTGGCTTTGCAATTACTAGGGGAGGGGTGTAAAACTGGAATTTATTCAGAATAATGCTAAGAAAGTGGAAGATAGTTACCAAAGATTTCTTCTGTGTTTGTGGGATTACGCACTATGAAATAATTTCCAGAATTCAGTGGCATAGTGGATAATGTCATGGCATTGAATAAGGAAGTATCAAATTCAGTCAGTCCTCTTAAAATAAGGCTATGTATTCAGTCTGAAATATATCCAAGTCAGAGCATTTGATATTCATACTGTTGATGCCGGGGCATAAGGATGATCTGTAATGGAATTTTACCTTTGTGTCAATAAATGTGAAATATATTTATTCTGGAGAGGTACGTGAGTGCCAACTATTAGTAGACGTTGTAGGTGTGTCATATTTTTGTATGCCTAACCTTGCATGACTGCTCTTTGTTCTACCTGCTTTCTACTCTGTGTATAGTTCAGGTGGTGCCCTGACAAAATATAAACCAGCTGCTTTCTTACAATGTGGTCACCTGAAATGGGGACAACATGGTATCTGATTTGCATTTAAATAGGTTCAGAACATACAGTTTGATTTTGGGTTATTAGAAGTGGCATGCACTGAACTTTGATGCCAGAACCTCTCTCTTCTAAAGTGACCTCCTTAAAAGAAGGGAGTGTTAGAGACTGACAAATAGGAACTGCCTCTTGCTGCTCCAGGGGGAGCTGAAGTAGTTTCTCTTTAAAAAGCAGCTATAAAGTGTACGATCTTCTATAATGGAATGAAACAGTTTACTTGCAACAGGCAAGGAAACCTGTGTTTTTCTATTATATGGTTAATGATCAAAGAATGGTGTGTACTGTGGATGCCTTCATCCAGAAGAATGCTTGTCGTGGTTTAACCCCAGCCAGCAACTAAACACCACGCAGCCGCTCACTCACTCCCCCCCACCCAGTGGGATGGGGGAGAAGATCAGGAAAAGAAGCAAAACCCGTGGGTTGAGATAAGAACGGTTTAATAGAACAGAAAAAGAAGAAACTAATAATGATAATGATAACACTAATAAAATGACAACAGCAATAATGAAAGGATTGGAATGTACAAATGATGTGCAGTGCAATTGCTCACCACCCGCCGACCGACGCCCAGCCAGTCCCCGAGCGGCGAATCCCTGCCCCCACTTCCCCGTTCCTATACTGGATGGGACGTCACACGGTATGGAATACCCCGCTGGCCAGTTTGGGTCAGGTGCCCTGGCTGTGTCCTGTGCCAACTTCTTGTGCCCCTCCAGCTTTCTCACTGGCTGGGCATGAGAAGCTGAAAAATCCTTGACATTAGTCTAAACACTACTGAGCAACAACTGAAAACATCAGTGTTATCAACATTCTTCACATACTGAACTCAAAACACAGCACTGTACCAGCTACTAGGAAGACAGTTAACTCTATCCCAGCTGAAACCAGGACAATGCTTCTGCCTGCCAAATCTCATTTATGGGCTCCTGTACGTGTTGGTCTGGGAGAACTTGCTTACAGCAAGTAAGCTTCACCCCAGTCTCCCACTGTTACAGATTACTGTGTATGTAATTTAGGTTATTGCTTCACAGTCGACTTCTAGCTAACGCAGAAGTAATGTCATTTGGTCAAATGACTGACCAGACTCATGTCCCTATCTGCATATTCCCATCTTTAATTGTATTAATCCTAGAGTCATGTGATGGTTTGGTGCGTAAGGTCATCTCCCTTATCTGACTGAATGCTGCCCATTTTTTCCACTGACCTAGTCTGCAGTTGGATCACCAAGCTGATCTGGATGGCTGTAAGCTGAGACTGTAACTTCCTTCTGAAACTGTGATGTGTAACACACCCTCAAAGAACCTTCATCTGGCTTTTAGTAAAGTTTTGTGCCACTATAAGAGGTTTTATACAGTTAAGTCCCTTGGATCATAGCAAAATTAAATCTACTAGTTGCGGTATTGTATTAATCTGTGTGGCACCGAGCATTAAAGCTTTTCCAGTTCTTCTGGGGTTTCTCTTGAGGAAAAAAAACCCCAAACATTCCTGAAGGGGTCATGGGATGGATAAAGAAGCAACGTGTACTTGAGAATTCAAGACAGAGGTGTCATGCCTTAGTTTCGCAAGTGTTTCTCTCGGAAGAGTGCTAAGTTAAACAGCTGCTCTGCTTGCTTGCCCCTTCTTCCCACTCTTTATGATGCTGCCTTTTAAGTTACACTCATGTAACAGTATCTTTCAGATGAACATGAGTGGGAAGCTCATCTGTGTTAAAAGCCTCCCCACCTCTTTTCCTGTACTACAGTTGAATGTTCAACCATGCAAATGCATGTACTCTCCTTGCTAGGGCAACAAGTCTGTGTTCCATATACGTTAAGTGTGGAGTAGGATGTGAAGTGTCTGTGGTGTTCGGGTTAGCTTGCTGGAAGCCTGCTACCTGGGTGTGTGACTGCCGAGAGTACCCTTTTGAACCTATGTTCAACCAAATACCCTGTCTTTCAAAGGCATTAAGAAAATAAATATAAGCATACCGTTCTTGTCACAGGTAATTCCTCTGTTATGGTGCACAACTGCTGAAGGGGCAAACCATGATAATGGTAATCAAGGTTTTACCCTGTGAGGTAAATGGGAAATCCAAGGTTGTTGACAAATTTTCTGATTCCTTTTGTGGATAACTTGCAAGCTAAGTGAAACTCTGGAAGTGCTTGCTTGAATTTATTAACAATTTAAATGCATTACAACCAAAAAGCATCATGTTTGTCACTTGGATAAATAATCTAGCGTCAGGTGAATTATACATTCTAAAGGTGCTCTAAAATTATGTGGGAATCTGAGACCCTTTTTGCCACTCCCATAGTAATTAGTTTCAACCCAGTCTTTCTGGTTATGGTTGGTACTTAAAGATCTCTATACCAAACTTGCTACAGAAGTAGCACCTCGTTGGGGCTAGTCTTAAGTGAGGACAGAAAGACAATGTCAAACACCTTGAAGCCCTTTCTGTTTGAGAGTTCAGAAGGATGCCACAGGGTGCCACCAGTGCGCTCAATATGGCCCAGCTTTTAACGGGAGTGTTTCGTGGTACTGATGTCAATCTGAAATGGTTGTGTTTCCTGAAACTCCAAAACCCCAAAAGCAGAGTACGGAAGTCTTTGGTGAACTGTTAGGGTATGGCTCCAAACCGGTCCCTGAAACAAACCATCCGGATCTTTGATGAGGTGTTTGGAGCTGGTAAAATTGAGAGCAAGAGGCCTGAGAGCTTTGCAACAAGCAGCAGTGTGTTTGTAAAGGCAGGGAACCTGCTGCTTGGGCTTAGCAGGCCTCCAAGCTCCTTTTGAGTGTGTATTTGTAGAACCACATATAAAATTAGACAGATATACTTTACCAAAACCAGGGGAGAGCTGAAGGAAAACCCAATATTCTAAGACTGATTCTAAGAGACCTTTTAAAAAGATGGATGAGTGAATGGTAGGGGTTAATTTTAAATCACCTTATAAAAAATTTAACAAAAGTTTCAGATTTTGCGATACATCCTCTGTGAAAGTTAAGTTACCTTCCTTACTAATTCTTTTGTTCATTTGATTGCGACTGAGAGATGAAATGTCACAAGAAATTACTGTCTGCTTTTCCTATTAGATGTGTAAGGTTTGGACCATCGAGAATATTAACCAACCCATTGATCAGCTGCCCACTGCAGGGCAAAAGCCATTCTGAACTCTGGACAGCTGTTTGTCCAGCAGCTGGATGGAGTATAAGAATGAGACAAAACAATTCAGATGAGAATGTGTTGGCACTTGGTTTTGCCAGTGCACACAGGGAACTGGCTCCCTAGTCAGTGGATGATAAAATAATTACAAGGGCTTGGACTGCACACGTGAGTTCGCATGCTAGACTCTTGTAGCTGAGAAATGGTGTTGCCAGTTAAGCTCCACACCCATGAAATGGATGGCAAAGTCCAAGTTTCAAGGAGGAAACGAGTTACAGGTGAAACTTGCAGACCAGGCAGGTGTTGCTTTTCTTAATTTCCAACTCTGGTGGCTGTCCTGTAGTCTTACTGTACAGCCCTAGCTGCAGTGAGGTACAGGGTGTGGGGGGTGTCTGTGTGTGATCTGTTTACTCTATACAACGTCTGCAAACAAATTCTGCATTATCATCTTAAGGCTCTGTCTCTGTTTTTGGAAGTTGTGTATCAAATACAAGGAAAAAGATTTCTTCACCGGTAGTTTTACAAGTCCTCCTAGGTTCTGAGTTTAAAGTACATGCTGTTGCTGATGAGGTTTGTTTGAAAGTACCATGTGCAGCTTATTAATGTAACATTGCATTGCAGAATCCGGAAAAGCCTGTTACAGTAGTGCTACCAAACATGAACTGACTTGCAGTGTGACAGCTGCTCAGGATTTCTGTTTACAGTTTATTGTTTCTGTAGGCCCTTTTGTTATGTTTACCTTTACTCTTTTACAACAGTATCGGTATGGAGTGTAAAATAACCTCATTCTTTCAGCTTGGCCAGAGTGGGGAAAAAAAAGACTTTCCTGTTCTGTTGCATTCTTGCAGCAAAAAATTCCTGGCAAAAGTGAGGACTAAGAGATTAGTAGGGTTTTCTGAATAAGAAGTTGAACCAGCCTCTATAAATATCAATACATAAACATATGGAACTTGTGCAGCTGATGTCTGCAAGTATGTGCTGAGTAGGCATTTTGGGTTTTCTTAACTCCTGCTGTAAAGGAATGATAAGTCACTTATCCTTTCTCCAGAACTAGTAGACACACTGACTGTCACTGCTGAAGGTTATTACACTTAACTAATTTAGACAGTGTTCATGACAGTTTCTAAATATGCAATACAGGAACATGAATAGAAGTGCCAGGGATCATGCAGAGTAGCAGACTTTGTGTTTCTAGTTAAACAAAAATGACATTTAAGTACCGTATAATTTCAACTTGTAAGTACTGTGGTTTTGAATTGAGGTGCAGCATTTGCAGTGGTCAGAAAGTTTGAAGTTTTGTATTTTTAAGACTACCAAACTGAAGTAACTGTTTAAGTGTTGATTTAACTGCTGGTATTTCAGTGGCTATTTCTCAGTGCTGTTGAGGTTAATAAGTGAGTAACTTGCTGTGGTAACTTTAATTCTCCATTTTTGACCAAGTATAAAATGCTCTGTGGCTTCTAAGAAGTTCTGCATAGTTGCTTATCTTAGCTTGTAATGATATAGCCTGACATGATACGGAAACTTCTATATCTTTTATATGAATGTAGGGCATCCTGCCTAAAATATGAGACTGCTATAATGGAAACTGGACTAGTATGAAACAAACAAATGAATCCCCCCAGATTGTTTTTCACAATATGGACCTCCTCATCCAATTAGGGTTTTTTAAATTTTCTTAATTAGGTGAGCTCCTGTATTCTACTATGATATTCATTGTAACAAAAATATTTGTTGACTTTCTATTGCCGGCTCAAGAGGTCCTTCAGGGATAAGGAACTGGTCTTGTCAAAGCGTTGTTGATTCTTCCTTATTATGTAGTTTCAGGATCCTTTCTCATTTTGGTACCCCCTTTGATCTTAAGCTTAGGGCTGTGAAGAGAAAATGTTGCCATAGTTAGTTGGCAAAGGGATTCCTCAACAGCTCCACAGGTTGTTTCCTTCAAAAATCTTGGCTCTGTAGTTCTCTCATTTGCTTTACATTTCCATAACTGTCTAGAAGTCAGCTTTTGGGGTTTTTTTGTTTGTTTTCCAATTTAATTTTGCCTTTTGTATTTATGTTTAATTATGTATGAACTTTCATTTGCCAAATCCCTGCTGATTTTTAACATGTATAGTTTTCACTAGACCTGTAAATATCCATTTTTCTTTGTAATGACCTTCCTTTCACCTAAACTTTGTTAATAAGTTGAATATTTAAGTTCACATGGCTTACTAGTGTAATCATTGGTGACGCAGGTGGCAGCCCTTCTGTCTTCCCCTAGTTAAATATATTTCCTGTAAATGCTGTGAGTCGATCTTAAAATTGTTGAATGTATTGCACAGGAGCTTGTAATTATTTTTATGTTCTCAGCTGGAATATATTTATAATTATCTAATGCTTTTAGGGCTGTATATAAGTTTTATATCCTACCTTTATTTGTTTTCCCTGTAGTACTCCATTCTTGCAGGAAGATGTAGATGCTATGAAACAGTCTTTCCATTTTCTTTGACTTTCCATCCCATATCAAGGGAATCAGGTTCATTCCAGTTTATCCAAAGATGAGTTTCAAGTGCTCTTGAATGATTAATATAAAAAATACTTTAGTATTTTGAGTAATACTGAAACGTACTTAAACACCAACCCTCTTGTTTCAGAACTGGGACTTATTAACATGTTGGAGGTAAGTTTAGGTGTTCGCTGTGTGTTCTAGCTGCTGCATAGTTTAATGAGCTTTCCCTTCTGTGTGGCTCCATATGTGATTTTCATGCCTCAATAACTGAATTTTCTTGCCAAATTCCAAAGGATCTGAAAGAAAGTAAATTACTTAATTTTAATTAACTAAAATCCAGGTCAAGTATAAAAAAATTTTAAGAAATTTGTCTAGAAACAAATCTGTTCATCTCAGAGTTCTTGTTCTTCCCCCCATACAGGTAAATCAAACATATAAAAATAGCCTGCTTATCTGCTAACTCTTTGGTGACTTCTTTGGGAAATGCTATTTCACTGTATCAGAGTGCTGACTTTGACGTCTTCTTATGCTTTGTAGTAGTATAAGTAAGCTGATGTTATTCGGTGTATATAATGATTAACCTGTGATAGCTCCAGAATGCCTACCTGCTGACTTCTTTTTGGCACCAAGGGCTCAATACTCTCCCACTACTCACTTGTAATTGCTGTTGAACTTGAAAAGTGTTTGACTTGTATGCTACCACTCTTACCGGATTTACTTCAGTGAAGAAAAATCATATGAAAAATATTCCTGATCATTTTAGAGACTTGCTTCATGTTGACTTCTTAGCTGTAGTCCCTGTTGTGTGAAGAGCTTTAAGACATCTTAAAAATTAAGAAAAAGTAGATAATCTACTATCCTTTATGAACTACTCCAGAACAAATTCTTTTATCTACTCATTCAGTTATATTTGGAGATTTTCTAAGCCAAAATAAGAGACTTGCAGTCCAAAGCATGTGGAATTTACACATTTTTTTAAAAATAATTTTGGTTTTAGATAATCCATAGCACCTGAAAAGGAAAAGTTAGATGCCCCTAATTTCCTAGTTCAGAAACTGTACTTTATGTAAGTAGAGTTACCAGCTTTGCATAATAGATGTTCCAAGGAGGTATTAATACTCATGCACTGTACCTACTGCGTGCATTTAGCCCCCTTCCTCCAGCCTGCAAGGAGGAATGCTGTTGGAGTCCCAACCCCCATGCAAAATATATGCTAGCTGGCTATGTAACAGCTACTTAAGAGTGAACACTTTGATAAGTTTGCGAATGCACACTGTTGGTTTAAAGGAAGTTTTTTATTGAACTGAAGAGAATAAACTTCTTTTAGACAAGTTTTTCAATGCTAGGGTAATTTTTTCATGAAAGGAAATGTGACTTAAGAAATTTACATGTCTATATGAAATTTAGGTAGAACTGAGGTTCAGAAATCCAGTCCTATAAAACTTTTCTGCTGATAGAATCATAGAATCATAGAATCATTTTGGTTGGAAAAGACCTTCAAGATCATCAAGTCCAACCATTAACCATGCCCCCTAAACCATGCCCTGGAGTACCCTATCCACTCGCTTTTTGAATACCTCCAGGGATGGTGACTCAACCGCTTCCCTGGGCAGCCCATTCCAATGTTTGACAACCCTCTCAGTAAAAAAATTTTTCCTAATATCTAACCTAAATCTCCCTTGCCTCAACTTGAGGCCATTTCCTCTTGTCCTATCTCCAGACACCTGACAGAAGAGACCAACACCCACCTCACTACAACCCCCTTTCAGGTAGTTGTAGAGAGCGATAAGGTCTCCCCTCAGCCTCCTCTTTTCTAGACTGAACAACCCCAGATCCCTCAGCCGCTCCTTGTAAGACTTGTGCTCAAGGCCCCTCACCAACTTGGTTGCCCTTCTCTGGACACGCTCAAGCAGCTCAATGTCTTTCCCGTAGTGAGGGTCCCAGAACTGAACACAGTACTCGAGGTGCGGCCTCACCAGTGCCGAGTACAGGGGAACAGTCACCTCCCTGCTCCTGCTGGCCACACTGTTCCTGATACAGGCCAGGATGCGATTGGCCTTCTTGGCCACCTGGGCACACTGCTGGCTCATATTCAGCCGGCTGTCGACCAGCACCCCCAGGTCTTTCTCTGCCGGGCAGCTTTCCAGCCACTCTTCCCCAAGCCTGTGGCGCTGCATGATGCTTAGCCTTGGAAGAATACAAGCTGTGCCGTCATTTTGTTTTTCAGTTCACTAAGCCCCTGTAATTTGCAGCTTTTTACACCCGGGACTGCCCCAGACTTAATTGGTTAGCTAAATACTGTGAATATCTAGGAAAAAAACCAAACCCAAACCATTACCGACAGCAAAGGTGCCTCCACCACACTTCACTGGGGTCTGCAAGATTTGTCTGCTATGTGAACTGTAACTACAGGTACCACTACTTTTTGAAATGTGTAAGAGAGTGGCATGGCAGGGGCCACGAACCAGCACCTGCAAGGCTGGACCAGCCAGTGCTCTGAATAAAATGGCCTGGGTGTGCACAAACACATTGGAAAACAGCAGCACGCTCTTAAAACCTTGGCTTCCTCTTTGTAAATGATCCTGCTGCATGTTCATACCACAATTGCTAAGTACCGTGAGGCTGGCAGCTGCATTGGAGACAGCCTGGAAACAAGACGAGGAGAAGCGTGACCTGCAAGAAGTATGACCTCCTGTCATGTGCGTGAGGGGGATTTCTCTCTTCCTGCATCTAAACACCTTCTCGCATTTTTTCTGTGAATCCTTCAGTTCTGTTGGGCATTGTTAGGGCATGCACTGATCATCTGGGGTATTTTTAGAAAGCATAAATAATGGCAGAGGCATGCTTTGAATTTTCCTTCTGGCAGCAGCAGCAGAAATGCCAGCAGTTCACGTCACGTGGCTGCTTTAACAAGTCTACATCTATTCTAGTAACATTTTCCCACCCAAACATAGCATCCAAGCGGCCTGTGGAGACCATGTGCTTACTGGAGCCTGGGTCCCCCTGAGGGCTCCACATTGGAAACTTAACCGTTCACAGCCTCTGTCGTTTAATTCTCGTGACGTTAGTCCTCGGCCACAAAGTGACAGGACAGAAATTTAAGCCACCTTAACTTCACGGGGAGTCATCTGCCATGGCGCATGGGAGTCGTCCATCTGTGGAAGCAGCGGAGCACCAGAAGGAAAACAGGACACCCCCCCCCCCCCCTTTACAACTGAAGCGACTCTAACATCGATGGCTCCGTCCACGTGTGTTTTCCGCGGCTCTGAGGGGTTTTTAAGAACAAAACCGCCGGGTCGGAGGTATCAGTGGGCTGCAGCACGCCGGGGCTGCTCGCCCCCCCGCCGCCCTCCACGCCGGCCTGGCCCTGCCGCCGGCTCCCCGTAGGACAGCGACCAGCCCGGGCTCCCTGGGCTCGGCAGCCGCGGGGCGGCTGGACAGCTCTCCCGCGCCGCCGACCGTGGGGAGGGCCGGCGACTGAGGGGAGCCGGCAGCCGCCGGGCCGACGACTGGGGAGAGCCCGCAGCCGCCGGGGCCCCAGCGGCTGCCGGCTCCCCTCAGTCGCCGGCCCCGCCTCGGGCGCAGCCGACGTCAGTGGGCGTCAGGGCCGAGCCCCCCACCCTCCCCTCCGCCCGCGGCATCCGCCGTCCCGCCCGCTCCCGCTCCCTTCGCCCGGCGTTGGACAGCAGCCGCCACCGCCGCCTCCTCGGCCCAGCCCGCCGCCCCTCCGCTGCCCTCCCCGAGAGCCGCGCAGCGCGAAGATGGCGGCGTACAAATTGCTCCTGCCGCCGCTCAGCCGCCGCATCCTCCTTCCCGCCGCGCGGCCGCGGGGCGACGGGGCTAAGGTAAGGCGAGGCGGCGGGGGCAGCCAGACGCCCCTCCGCCCCCGGCCCGGCCCGGCCCGGCCCGCCGCTCGGCCCCCGCCGGCGGCCCACGCCCCCTCCGCCTCCCCGCTGCCCGCCGGGCCTTCGCCGCCGCGCCCGCCCGGGCGGCCGTGACCTTGGCGGGGTACCCGCCGCGGCGGGGCAGCCCTCGGGGCCGCCTCTGCCGGGGGTCGACGGCTCCCGCGGGCGGGCGAGCCGGGCGGGGCCGGGCGGCCGGAGCCCCGGGGGTCGGCGGCCGCCCCGCTGCCCCGAGGGTGGCGTTGCCCGCCCCCGCGGGGAAGTGATGGCTTTGTTCGGGTTTGGGGGGGGGGGGGTTTGTTTGTTTGTTTTTTTCTGTGAATGCGACGGTTTTGGCCCGAAGGAGGCCCGCGGGCGCAGCGGCAGGCGGGCGGCGGGGAGGAGGGCGGAGCGCGGCCCCCGGGCAGGCCTGGCCCCGGCGGCGGGTTGGGATGCGGTGACCTTGGGTGGCAGGGCCCGGAGGTTTGGCTTTGAGGTTTAATTTTACATTATTTCCCCCACACTTGAAACTGCGGCACAGTTACCGTCTGTCGCTGTGCTTTTCAGCCTTGCTGTCACCACGTCGGTCTTTCCCAGAGGTGGGCTGGAGGTGCAGGCAGGGAGGGTCCAGGTCAGCGAGCACAACTCCCTGGCAGCCCTACCGCGTATTGCCATTCATAAACGCGTGGAGTTCAGCCATGCAGCTCGGTCGCTCGCTTGCTTTCCTCTTCCTGGGGGAAGCTTCTGCCAAACCTCACTGATCTAATGGTTTCCTGCCCACGTGTAACCATAGCCACGTTAATTTTTTGTCTCTTCAGCCAGAATTGTTTCTGTGGCTTTTCATGTTTTATTTTAGTTGAAACAGCTCATCTACTCTCCTTCTCATGCCCGTGTTTACTCTTCCTGATGTCTTTATGGACAAATAATCATAGCTCTTCCAGCCTTTGTTTTGCTAAGTTGTGTAAAATTTACTTCGATTTTGTTGATCGTTCTAGAAGCTCATCTGTCCCCATGTTACTTCTCTCTTAAACCTGGGATGCCAGAATTGCAGCCAGCTCCTGAGGTCTTACCTTGCTGCCCCAGTGTGCCGGGGAGCGTGGGTGATCCCTGGCACCTCGGCTCCCTTAAAGCTCATTGCTCTCAAACAGCAGAGTGGGTGGGAAAGAGATTGAAAAGAACATATTTAGTATAGAAAGGCAGATACCCTCATTAGAGACATCCAACCTGGGAATGCACGCATATGTAACACATGCTGCTCTGCTGGTCCCTACTGTCACAGGCAGTTGGGAAGACTGAAGAAAAGGTACCATGTGGTCTCTTTAAAATATTTTCCTGTGTGTGGGTACAGCGACATGGCAGTGGCCTGGCCTCCCTCCAACCCTGGCCCTCATGCCTGCTTGCAGCCCTGTTGTACTGGAGCTCCCGAGGCTGCCAGCACTTAATACTCATTTTGTCACTTGCCTACTGAATGTGACCAGAAGAGATGCTCTTTGCAGACTTACTGTCATTGTAAAAATATGTTTCCAAAAGATATAGTCATGGTATAATTGAGCTTGGGGAAGGGCCTTTCACTCTTTCTCACCTGGCACTGTTCCTTATGACCCACATACTCTTTTTTTTGTTTGTTTGTTTTTGTTTTGAGTCCATCAAAGCAGAGGAACATCAGTGTTTCCATAGGGAGGGAGATAAGCCTCCCTCTGTTCAGAATGCTTTTCTTAATATTCAGTATTTGCAATTGAAGTCTGGTTTTGGGGCTGGGATTTGTATTGATTTCCCTCTTGCCCTCCCTATTTTATCAGTTTGTCAGAGTCTCCCTGATTCTGGGCTGTTCTTCAACACACAAAGAGCTCTAAGACTGCATTAGGAAGCTGAGGGAAGGTTCACTCTGTTGAAGGGAGTCCCTGCTTACTATACTGCCAGCACAACACTGTACTTCATATTGTTCCTTGGCCTCCACTCAAATTTTGTGGTGGTGTTGGCTCTATGCTTCAGCAATTTCTGGTTATGTTTAGTGTCTGGATATCTTTGAAGCTACAAGTAGCATTACATAGGTTGGAGCAGTCTTTGGGTTGCTCTAACTCATGCTGAGGAATTGCATTTGTGAATCTGTTCACAATAAGTCACAATTTGTCAACAGTTTAAGATGGAATTCAGAAATTTAAAATTTGTTTGGATATTGTCAAATTGATGCAGCTCATATTGAGCCTAAAGCCTTCACAATACATATGAATGTCATAAAGTATGGGTGATGTGGGGGATAGAGAGACAACAGAGTCCTTGTTTTGGAGACCTGAACCCTTCTCTCCCCCACCCAATGTTTAGTGTTTACAGTAGCAATATCTTTTCTTACATATTTTCCCCCTTATCTAGCCAGAAGGATGGTCATCATTATAAAGCTACTATATAATGCTTTTTATTCATTCACTTGTTTCTTTTAACGTTGTTCCAGATTTGTGGATGCTATTTTTCTACCAGCTGTCATCGCAACACCAAATTTTATACTGATCCTGTTGAAGCTGTAAAAGATATACCCAATGGAGCAACTATACTTGTTGGTGGTAAATATTTAAATTCTTTATGGATGCAACCACATGTTCTATTAATGAGATACTTTTTACCGTTTTACTGTGTTTCTTTTAATATTAATTAATCTGAGGACCCATGTACTTATATGGGTATTTTAAACAAGTGCTTTTCTACTCTGCTAATGAGGGGCAGACTCTCAGTGAGAAAATCCCAGTTTGTTTTTTAGAGGAGGGAAAAAGCCTCAGAAAAATCATTAAGTTTTTTCCTCCACTGGTGAAGTGTTAGACTTTACTTGTGCCAGTTTGAATGCAGAAAATCAACTTGGGCTTTTTCAAGTTAGCATTGTTACTTCAGATGCTGAAGAAATAAAATGTGGTTTATTATTTTTATGTAGCATTCTCTATATTCTGTACCTGCCTAATCGCTGGGTCTCTGTGACCTTGAACAAATCGCCTAACCTGTTTCTGGCTGTAGGAGGTGAAGATAATACTTACCTACGTTACGCTAAATGGTTATGTGTAGCATTTCCAGAAGAGTCAAGAAGTCATATCATACTTTGACTGTGGCTTGAGCTTTTGAATATTCTAGATGATTTCCACAATTTCATGCTGTTCAATCTACTGAAAGAAAAGCAATGTCTCTATTTAGTAGGTTATAAGTGATTTTTAGTATTGAAGAAATAATCAATGGAATGTTGTAAAACATGGGAAACCTCACTGGAGATGTGTAATGAGGCAAAATGCCTTCTAGGAAGAATTACTGTATTTTTTTGTTGTTGTTGGAATGAAAGAAGATCTGAGGCTAAGTGGTTGGGAAGGAAATGGTAGTAGTTGTAGTGTTAGAGCCTGGCCTAAGACTTAGGCACCTCAAATGTGGCATGGTATTTCATTTTAGGCATACTGGGTTCTTGCATAATAGGTAGGAGTCTGAGGCATCTCAGCCTGGGTGGAGATCTGGGTTACTGTGCTTTCAGTTATGCATCTTCCCAAGAGCGCTAAAATTCCCAGATTTTTATCACCTAATTATAGGCTAAGCTGTACAGGAGAACTCCTGGTTCCTCCTGCTTGCCATTGTTATGTGCAGCAAAGGACTGAAGGTTAGTTGGGTGGAAAGAGAAGGAGAAAAAATGAGTACAGTGGTTAGGACGCACATGAAGAGGGCCAAGGTCCTGGAGCCCTTCTCCAAAGGCCATTTGTGTGTGAGCAGACTTCTGATAGTTAAATGACTTTCATCCAAACTGGGAAGCATCTAGTGACTGAGAAATTCCAGTACTAGGGTGCAACTCTTGCCAGAAGTGTTGGTTTATTTAGTCAGCTAAGGAGCTTGTTCTACTCAGAAAAGATTTTTAATTAAACAGTGCACATTTGCAGACTTCTGATTAATATGAATTCTTTCAAACACTTGTTACGTATTCAATTTTCTTTTATTTTATGTAGGTTTTGGATTGTGTGGGATTCCTGAAAACCTCATTGGGGGTTTACTGAAGACTGGAGTAAAGGGAATAACAGCAGTCAGTAATAATGCAGGGTAGGTATTCATATGTCTGTGGTTTAATAAGTACAGACTAAATATTCAATTCATGTGAAAAGGCTGATACGTATGAAAAAGTCTTACTTTTCATCATAAGAATTTTCATATTAACCACACAGCTTTGTTTGAAAGTGTTATTTTTGGAATGAGCCCAGAAAGTACAGTACTGTATGTATACTCAGCTTTGTCAGGGAGCAGTTGTCACTGTTGCAGACAGTTGCAAGTAATGTATATTTATATATATTTAACTGGTTGACTGTAACTGAAGATTCTGACTTAGATGCTTTAAATGTAGTATCAGTAATTTATTGTGTGTGTGTGTGAAGTTCTAAATAGGGATTTTTTTTTTTAACTATGGTTTGGTGCTTTCTGATTTTCTTGTAATTCTGTTACTTCAAAAAAACCCCAACACAACAGTGGAGAATATTTCTGATGAAAGAATGGAGAGCCTCTTTAATGGGTCTTGGAATTTTTGATTTATTTTTTTAAATGTTTGCCCATTAAGAAATTAATGTGGGGTTGACAGAATAATTTTTTTACATATAATTTCTCAGCTTCTCATTAGGGCTAATTTTTACACAAGCTCTTCATTGTAGTAGACTCCACAATACCTAACAGTCTTCATATAGAGGAATAACTACAGCCACTTCTGTTGAAATGCATTGATAAAATAGAAATGAAATTAAATAAAAATACTGATATGCACAATATAATGACTTGTATATGAAATCAGCCTGGTCAGTAAGACTGATATTCTGTTCCTTGCAGTGTTGTCGGATGACTAGCATCCGCAGGTGGCCCTAACCTTGGTTCGGTGACTTATCCTATTAAATGTCCCCTCCAGCAACATAATAATTCCAGTGTAATTTGGTTCATTGTAGATTTAAAGAATACTGGAAGACTGATGTCTCCTAGTGGCATTGTACTTTCTTTAGCAAATTTTCTTTGATTAGAGGGCTCATCCTAAACTCTGTTGTCTTGTGGAATAGCCTTCTCACAGCTAGATGTACTGGGATTATACACCCCAGCTGGTAAGGAAGGTAATTTGGGAGCATACTTTCCATTTTGTTTGTTGGTTGTTTTTTTTTTTTTTAATGTTTTATAATGTTGCTTACTTTCATCAAATGGTAATATCTGTGAACTTTTTACTTTTGAATGCTGTATTTGTGGTGAAATAGTAATGAGAATTTTGTATTGTTTCCATGGAACTTCATTAGTGCTTGCAATTATGAGTCTTTACTTGGGTTGGAAGTCTCCCATCTGTTCTGTAGAAGCATAGCCTTTATCCATTTGCAGAACAAGAGCCATAGGGGCGGGGGGAAAAATCACTGGGAAACTGTTTTCTTCTGTACCTATGTTAGAATAAAAGAGAGACAAGTTTATGCAAGCCAGAAAGGTTGTTTGGGTATAAAGAACTTTGTTCTTCATACAAAATGAAAATAGATGTCAAACATTGCTCCTTAATTCCTCCAGCCTTGCCAAAGGCGTGAATTAGGTGGGATTTATCTAAAATGCTTTGTGCTGTTTTCAGCTGCATCATTACATTTCCCATATACTTTGCCATAGATTTGTATCCCAGTTTGGTTTGGTTTTAACCTGACTGTAGTTAACATAAGTTAAAACCGGAATACTATTCAAAAACCACAGATTTATTTCATATATGTATAGTCCAGGCTTCCGAGGCTGAAGTTCACAATATGTTGATCTTCATTTGTTTTCAGTGCTTCATGCTTGCCATTGCACAAATCATATGTGTTATCCAATGAATGTATTGGTAGTTGGCACATACACAGTCAAACTCAAGCTCCTTAAGCTCTTGTGGGAAACAATTTCTACAGGATGATAAAACGGAGAGAGAAAGAGAGAAATCATTTTGAGTGGAAAGATCAATCACTTAGAGATCATTCACTTTCCTCATACTCTAATTTCTGAATGGCACACATATATGTAGACAGAAGGATTGCACAGATGCTCCTGGAAGGGAGGTGAGGGTTTGAATGTGAGGAAAAGTGAAAAGAGAAGCATTGTGGAATAGAATGGAGAAGACAACATTTTGTATTGTATTCTACATATAGTTGTGGGTGTTATAGGGTAGAATTAATTTTGCTTGAAATAATGCTAACTTTCCTGAAAATTCTTTGGATTTTTAGGCTGGAGTGATTACTGTGAAATGTTTGGTTGCTGGAGGTAAAGCAAAGTTTAATTCCTTTTCTCTTGAAACTAGTTTTCATGAACATTCATGGAAGTCTGGTAAGCAGAACAGTGTAATGATTTGAAAATGCCTGAGCGCATCTAGGCTTTTCATAAAGTCTAGTTTGTAAAAATCCTGGTTTTGCTCTCATGTTGAACAGTATAATTTATTTTGAAATTAAATTCATAATAAAATATAGTCTCATCTATTGTTTTTATTTATTGTATTACTGTTATATGGAACTGAGCCTGCTATAGTTTGGTAGGGTTTGGGAACCAGGTTAAAGCACAGGTGTCGTCATTGATAAAGTCAGAATCCTCATCACAGCAATTGATACCATTTAAGCATCTTCTAATACCAGGTCAAAAAGTATAGAGATATTATCAAGTATTGCAGTGCTAATAAATGGATTTTAAAACTGAAGTAGCACAGCGATCATATACCCTGCAGCAATAGTATTCAAAGGGTGAATTGTGCCTATAACCTCAAGATGTCAGTACTTTGTGGGATGAGTAATTTGCCACTTTCCAAGAAGCCTCAGGATTCAGTGTGTTTTGCTTTGGTGTTGTTGTGCTGCAGCTGATGCCCTGCTGTGTTTCGTCTTCCTGACTGCAGCTGTTCTTTCTTCTCCAGGGCTTCCAGCAAATAGGAGGTAATTGGTTGTGGTTAGGTTTTCTCATCCTGCAGTGGGCTTAGCAGGAAACTTCTAACTGGAGCAGGGAATGGGCCAAGTACATAGACAGATAACCTGTTCAGGAGAACAGTGCAGGTACATGGGTTGAGTCACATGCCTTTCAATATGCGTGAACCACAAAATGTGTTACAGAGCTGTCTGTTTTTAACTAAAATAGCAGCAATGGAGACAGTGCTTCACTTATATCTAGGGGAAAGCAGTAGTTAGGAAGTCCTGAAGTGCTCTTACTAACTCTCTTTTAGCTGGAAAGAAGGTTCAGCAGAGCCTTGAAATGCTTGGCAATGTTTGGGAACACCTTTAAAGGAGTAGGATGTTCACAAGTTCACACCCTACTGTTCTGTGCTGCAGTGTAGTAGGGAGGAGATTCCTCCTGCATATCCTTGTTTAAGTCACGTAGTTGCTGGCAGGTAAAGTCCTTGTTTTGGCTTTTGAAAGGCTTGCCAAGGACAGGTTGTACAGTAGTGTATGGGGTGCTTTTAGGCACCCGAGTTCGAAACATCGTACTGCTAAACTTATTGTCTGTTGCTGCGCATTATGCTACTGCATACGCTGCGTGCTAGCTAGTGAAATGGCACCTTTAAGAGTAGTTACTCTTTTGCCAAGCCAAACAAGGCAAAGCGTTGGAAAGGGAAGCAGTACAAATATCCAGTATCTCTGGTATTTACACAACTTGCTGCAGGGGAGACTGGAGCTTGTGAACCAAGGAGATAGTGAAAGATACCACAGTGTGCTCCCAAAATACAACCTCTCACACCTTACTTGTTTTGCCTATGTTGTTCATATTTTAAATACTTCCTTTACAGTGTGTTATTATAAGCCCTTTAAATTTAGATGATTGTCTCAGTAAGCAACTAAAATCCATTTTATTAAATTTTTGCTGCATTGTTGTTTAAATTTGATTCACTCCACATAATGTCAGTAGGTCCTTATTTTAAACTTTGATTCAGTAAATTCTCAGTAAGTTGTGATTAGTATACAGTGCCTTGTTGCACACAGCTGTTTTTTCATCTGCTTGTGACTTCATGGTATATTGTTGCATGCTGATTTCAAGTTACAGTGGACTTGGACATTTCAGGTCAGCTTATGCTAAGACTTCTCTAATGCAGGCTGTCAGACCTATTGTTTCAGGATCTGTGTTGCAACAAAAACTATGTTCTTGTCCACATAGCCCAATATTTAAAATGAAAGTTTAAGAAATTGGCAGCAAATTGTTATTTTTAGTTAATTTTGCTCAATGAAATGGATAACTAATTTTGGCTATAATCACACACTGAGATCAACACTTCCGTTCTGTCTCTACCATCTCAATAGGCTGAATTTGTACTTTGTTAACAATGAAGTCTGCTATTTGTAGTAGCTGCACATGTGATCTGTTATATCAAATGAGCTACTTCCCTCTGGGTTTTGTCTGCTTTTGAGACTTAAATATGCATTCTTTTTGAATGCAATAGGGTTGAACAGTAGAGTTTCACTTACAGTAAAAATAGAGAAGTCACAGTTAGTATCTTAATTACTAATCACTTGGGTGATCATTTAAAAGGAGATTGACAGCGAGCTGTCAGATTATCACAGATTCAGACTGTCTGCTTAAAAGGCATTACCAGCTTTTTGAACCCTTGGTCTCTGTGCTCTTTTTGAGGAAGTTCTTTTTATGTTACAATGTTATACGTTAGTAAGGAGAAAATAGCTTTGAGATAAACATTTGAACTGCTGGTCATGATGCCTGAGTGCACTGTGATTTAGTGCTGTTGAACATAATACCCTTGTTTTCCTAATGGGCTATATGCAGTTGCCAAATCTCCAGATAAGGCACTACTCTATGGCATCAGATGCAATGGTAAATTCAAATACTTTGAATTTAAGATAAATGTTATGTATATTAAAGTTTAAGGTTATCTCATTTTTTCAGTCATTGTTCTGAATTATATGTTTCTGTTAAAAACAGAATGTGTCTGCCATCTTTGCCACAGACTCCCTGTTTGTTCTTGCATATGTAACTCCTATGGCTTAAATCCATCCTTATTACTTTTATATATATATAAAATGTATATTTATATATACTTATATATATATTAAAATATATTTAAAAAATACAAAAATACCGTCAGGTGGAAATCACATTCCAAATTCACACAAAGTTGAGAAGTTTTTTCACATAGTATAAGGTGTCAGGTGGTTTTAATGGCATGAATTTGATAATCCCTTGATTGGGAGCTAAAGTGTAACTGAGAAAGTCTGTGAGGGACTGGGAAGAAAGCTTGTATGTACACAAAGGTATGATCAAGGTGATGCTCAGAGTATCTTACATTGTGTGTGTCATTTTTGTATATGCATAAGAAATTCTTTAAACATCCCAAATTAAATATACTTTCAGAAGTGAAATACAAGGTCACCAATGACTTTATCTGTCTTGGTGGAGAGATAAGAGTGGAGTTAGGTAAAATCCTGCACATGGCAAGTTGCCAAAGTAATAAGGCAAGGTATATAAGATATTTTCAGCGTTAAGTTGATTATTTGAAGCAGCTTACTCTTTTTTTTTTTATGATCTCCATCCTTTGTAAAGAATCTAATCAGATGCTTTTTTACAGCTGTTAAATTGGTGACACTGTGTGAACTGTAAATCCCTGAAGATCTGACGAGGTCATCTTGCTAATTTTAGTGTGGAGGTTATTTAGGATTTTGGCAGGGCGAATTGTACTAAACTTTGCACTACATGGAACTATTGAGAAATCAGCTGTGCAGATGACTTTCTAGTTGTGATTACAAACGACAGAATAGAACTCAGCATGATCAATGAACTGTGTCAACTTGGTTTTAGAAAAGTGACAATGAGAGCTGAACCTAGCTTTCAGCCAGGAGACTTCTGAAGTATGCATTCAGGATAAAATTCAAATATTTATTGGATTAAGTCTATACCATGTAACTTCACTGTGAAGGAAAAAATACAGTAACTCTAGAAAGTTCTGAATCAAATTATTTGTTATGTGTAATAAAAACACAATATGCCATTTCGTAGCAGAAAGGAATGTGGAAAGAGGAGACCTTGCTGCTGATGTAACCATGCAATGTACAATACTTGTCCTCTTCAAAAATTACCTGCCTTTGCACCCTTTCGATGGACTTGGCCTATATGCCTGCACCCATCATTCTTATGGGAATGGAGCATCATTTCTGGAGGAGGATGGTGGAGGAGAAATACTGCCATTTTGCTGTGAGGCTGGAGCTGTGATGAAGTTACTGGAGCAGAGAAGACAGGGTTCCCCTGAGAAGGCTTTAGTAGTGGAGGGAGAAGAGTGCAGTGTAAACACTGCAGAGAAGGAGCAGGAGGAGTTTAAGGCTCAGTCACGCCAACTTGGACACAGGGCTTTGTGATTCCCGGCAACTGTGGGCTTCCTTATTTTCTGTCTTCTTTCTCCCCTCAAAGTGGAAGAAGTCCCAGGCTGCTGAGCTGAGAGAGATTCCGTGCACTGTTTCTTTTGTCCTTTGCCATCGGTTGAAAAGTTGGTGAGAGTTTCTGTAGTTTCTGGGAGCTGTGACTCAACTGCCCTGTTTCAGTCCTACCTGTTCCTTCTCCTGACCAGGACTGCCTTAGCATATGGCACCACCCGTACTTCTCTCTTCATCCTGTTTTCTCGGTCACCTTCCCTCAGAGAGCTTCTACCTCTTTTCTGCTTTCCATTACGCAGTTACCATTAGGGCCGATGGGAAAATGTCCTAGGAAAAAGGAAAGAAAAAAGGTGGCTGAAGACAGTGTCTCAAGAATCAATAGGGCAAGTAAACATTATGCCTCTGTCTAATTTACCTTCCTATGAGCTGAATCTGTTTTCCTCTCCCTACGGGTTGACTCCCATTCCTTAGCTTGCCTGCATACCATGTACCCTGCTGGAAGTGGGGGACAGAAAAAGAGGAGAAACAGAGTATCATCTGAGCTGGGTCCTTAGTAATCTTCCAGTGCAATGCAAGGGGGATTGTTGTGGGACATCGTCTTGCTGTTAAGAGCCAGCTAGAAGACTGGGGAAGACGAGTCATCAAGAACTGTTATGTGGGTGATTGTCCGCATTTATTTTACCCTTGGTGTGCCTGCACTTTTGTTTGGGGTCTTCCGGCAAATGCCATCTAGTAGGCATCTGCCTGTTCTCTGCACAAAGGCTGTAAAGGATCACTTTCTGGTGCTGCTAGGATTATACCTTATGATTGGTTTTGTGGACCTATGAATTTGCATCACTAAGAACTCAGATGGTATCTTCAGCCACATAACCTTTTTTCATGTTGGTAAAGTTTCATGCTATAGTCAGGCACCCCTGTGAGCCTGAAAGCTTAAGGCTGTGTTACTAAGACATGCCAGACAGGTAGTGATTGATGCATTCCTTTTAGTCGGGAAGCATATCTGGACTTCTCTAGGAAGTGTGGACTTACTGGGAGATGTAATTGCATGTAACTTGGAGCAGACCCTTTTGAGGACTGAAAAGCTGCTGTTAGAAAGTAAAACAGATGAGATCAAGCCACTTTTAAGTGCAGAATGATAGAGGAAATTGTTTCCCTCTCCCACTCCTAGCCTCTTGCCAGGAAAATTTCTAGCTCTGGAACAGGTCCATCTGTTACCAAGTTGCATGCATAGTTGTGCGGCACTCGGACCTGCCGAATGCCTAGAGGGACTGCTCTGGTATCTCCAGAAGCTGCCTAGGGTCTTTACATAAAGCATTCTCCAGGAGTAGGACCAACCACAAATATGCTTTTTTGCAGCAAATTGCAGGAAACTCTAGTTTCTGCTTGAGGTGGAGCCTTGCCCCAGGATTCTTACTACATGCTTTTCTTTCTCAATCCATAGTCTTCAGGGGTGATGTAGTTACCTTCCCATATGAGGGGAGAAAGGTCACATAGGGCATCGTGTTAGCTCCTCTTTGGCCAACATGTTTTAGTTCTCCAAACCTCAAATATTCAAGTTAATCTTTCATAACCAGTGACTTCTGGTCTTGGTGGGATCTCCTAGGAATATGCACTGCAGGTCCTGGAGAATCTTTGAACAATGGGTATAGAGGAAGACTTCTCTTTAAGACATGTAGAATGAAACCCTCATGCTAATTGAGGCTGCTCACCATTTCCAGTGTTCCCATTAAGGGCAGCCAGTCTGTCCTGACCACCCCCACTTTTCTTAGATACCTATAAATGTCTTTAGAAAGACAGAGAAGAGAGTGTAATTTCCTCCTTTTACTCAAACCCCCCCCCAAAGCCATCTTATGTCTCTTGCCAGAGTAGTGTTGCATTCCAGGTCTCCTTTTTTCTGCATAAGAATGCAAATTTCTATTCCCTACTTCCATCGGGCTGTGTACGGCTTGTTGGTGTGTGAAGCTTTTATCAGCTTGGAAACTGACGTAATTCCTTCTTCCCTGTGATGCTATAGAATGTGTTTTGCTTAAGCCACCAAATAGAAGGGTCTGAGAGCTGCAAATTACTGTTTATCTGGAGTGCAACATTGACATGCTGCCTTTGACTGCTTCCAGTATACTTGAGATATGTGAGCTAGATCTGGCTGGGAGTCGTCTTTGGCTAATTTTTTTATTAGAAAAAGCAGACATTAGTTTTTGACAGGAAGGTTTTGTAGGTCTGAGAGGGACAAAACAATAGGAAGGAACGTGTTGCTAAACCACCAGACCTCCTTAATTTTTGTTGTCTGCATAAGTAGAATGGGGAACTTGGGTCACCTGTGTTCTTGGTGAGTGCCAGGTTACATTTCTTTTCCTATATGTGTTTCATATATTCTGTTGATTCAGATTTCATCCTAATACAGAATGGGGAAACTTCTACAAATCTTAACAACTTTGAGCACAAAAGAACACATTCTCTGTCTAGCACTAATGTGTACTTTCCCTTTTCCAGCACCACACATAACAGCTATATCAACTTCCACCATGCCTTTTTCCTTTCTATCTAGGGCAACACATTTTTATTGAGCTCATCTTTGTTTAAATTTTTAAAGGACTGAATCCAGCTTTTAAAATAGATATACAGGATGTATTCTTTCCGTCCACTCAGTAAAGGATCTTTTTTTTCTTTTTGTGGTTACTATTTGTTTGGAAGGGCATTGCCTGCAAGACAGATATTTTAGGGGTAACATTTTCAGCATAAGCATAATTTAAGCTGAAAAGTTCAAAGTAACTTTTGTGCCTAAAACAACACAACCAAGAAAGCAGCAAAATATGGAAAGGGAGAACAAATAACTAACAATTGCCATAAAAAAATGTTATGTTGAAAGAAATTTCCCTAAACCAGAAATCGTTTTTTATTTTTATTCTGGAGAGCAAAGGGTAGGGAGAACAGGAGCGAGAACCGCATTTTCACCGCTATGTGAAATGGTGGTTTCTTAGGACATTCAAATACACAAAAACCCCATAGGAAATGTAAAATAGGCTGAAGTGCTCAGAATGAGTTTTTGGGGGGAGATGAAAGGAAAGCTGATGTGCATGGAAAGCAAAAGTTATTTTAGCTGGAAACCTGAATGCAGATTGCATCCTTAAAAAAGATGGATAGTGCTAGATTTCTTTTAAGAAATTTACATCTAAAATAAACCTGTAAGATGAGTAACAGCAATTGGATTTTGTGATGCTGCTCTGAAGATGAATGCATCTGGGAATTGAAGTCATTTTCTGTTATCAGGCAGACAGAGCCTCTTGGTGCATGACTTTCTGAAGGTAAAATTCCTCTTCTCATTATGCTAGGGAAATAAGGTTGTATGACCTGTGTGCTCAGTGACTGATCATCACTGCAATTTTATTTCTGAATAAATTGACTGCCTTTGAGGTGAGCAGAAAGAGTGGCTTAAGAAGTGAAGAACAACTTGGGATGAGACATGAGTATGTCTCATGGGATGTGACAGAGAGTAACTTCTGTGCAACTTTCTGTTTAATTGCTATAGGGAACTTTGTAACTACTAAGTTTTGTTTGAGAGAAGATAGTCTGCCTGTAATATATGAGGGAAGGAAGTGTACCCGTATGGGATCCTGCACGGGATCCTGCAGCATGATACGCAAAATCCTGTTAAAGACGATGTCCTCCAGTAGCTGCTTCTCAGACTGTAGGAGGAAGGGTTATAGATCTTAGTGAAATGAGACAGAAATTTCTTTAACCATTACAAATCTGCTGTTGACCCTCTGTTGCCATCCCTTTCTCACATGAATGCGCACTCAGAATTTTGTTGTCTGCATGCAGAAATCTCATGTCTGCCTGTTTCTATTTGATAGCTTCCAAGCTTTGCAATGGTAAGAGCAGTGTTAACCACCTGAATGATAGGCAGAAGTAGCAAACTGGTTTGTAAGCAGTTCAGGCTGCCCCTGCTTGTTCTTGCACTACAAAGCACTGCACAGTTTTGTTTAACTTCTGTACTTTTGCACATAGTCATACAAACCCATTAAACTGCCATCAGATATTGGCTGGTCTGTTACCTTTGCTTGCTACCTTTTATAATGAGAGGTCAGGGTTTGATGGTTTTCTTGTGAGAGGGATTGTCCTGCTTTGAGTGACCTGATACAGGAAATTCTGGCATTTTTATTTTTATTCTTTTTTTTAATCCCTTTCTTTGCCCACAAGACTCCTTTTTCTACTCTATTCCCAGCTCTTTTAGTTTCAAACTGCTGGAATTTTTTCCTGTGGGGAGTTAGAAATATAGGTTGTTTCCAGGCAGCACACATTTTATGCTCAAGACTTCGGCACTGCAACACTTTTAACATTGCATCAGAGTTAGATTTTTAATTTTTTTTTAATAAGTCGGAGTTGGAGAGTGGAGCAAGCTTTTATAATAAGGCAAGTTCTTTATATCTAGAGAATACAGAATAAATTCAGAGAACCGAATCAGAGAAGCTTGTTTCACTTCCTCTCATGCAGTTTCTAAAACACCTGACTATGCATAGAAGTGGACTATCTTCCTAAAATAGTTGTAACCTCAAAATAGTCCTCATTATGCATGCAGTTGAGAAGTCTTTCTGACTGCATGTCTGTGCATGCAGCTATTGTGAGTATTGTGGTAGGAGGCGAAGAGCTGGTGCTGGTACTGCTCTGCTCAGCCCCTCTCCCGTCACATGCAGCACTGCAGCGCATGCTGTGGGACGTTGGTGCTGGCAAGCAAGCAGATAGTGGTGCTGTTGTAAAAGTGGGTTCATCATTACCACTTTTATATTTGAAAATGAATACTGTATAATAGTAAACCTTTTGAATCCGGCCTTTTGAAAGGGTGCCAGGAGGTCGCACGTGGGATGTCTGACATGGATTCTGAAGTGGTGGAGTATTAACGTACATTAAGTGAGGTTTGACTGTTGCTCAGTGGGTTCTTTCCTCTGATCTACACTGATTTAATGTGCAAAACAAATACCTGTCAGCTCACTGAGTATCATTTCTTGATTTTTGAGTTGGGTTTTTTTCCCTTTTTTGAGTAAGATAATGTTTTTTGTATGGGGAGTATAGATTTGTATTACAGTACTTACACGTCTTCTTTACATTCTTTTTTTCCCCATCACCATAGGTTATAACACCAGGGTTAGGGGATATACTTGCTGATAATTTGCGTAAGGAATAAGGAGGGAGAATAGAGGGAAAGTAGTCAGATGCATAACTTTTTCCATCTGGTCATTGGTGGAAAGACCATTCATTTCAGTACCTAAAGAAGGAAGCAGTGTTGTAGACATGGTGGTGTAAGAATACCAAAAGGGTGAGATTTACATAGGAAAGGGGTATATTTCATTAAAGCAATTAACAGAATTAGAAAATACAGATGACCTTTTTGGAGCTCTTCTTCGGGAGTGATGTTTTCAATAGGATGCATATATTGTAAGCACATGTGCATGTTAATTATGGCATGCTGGATACTGGGTTTGGTTTCTTAAAGGATTCTTTTAATATTTTTCAATATTTCTTATCCTGAAATCTTAAGTGTCCTGGTTTCAGCTGGGATAGAGTTAATTGTCTTCCTAGTAGCTGGTACAGTGCTGTGTTTTGAGTTCAGTATGAGAAGAATGTTGATAACACTGATGTTTTCAGTTGTTGCTAAGTAATGCTTAGTCTGAAGTCAAGGATTTTTCAGCTTCTCATGCCCAGTGAGAAAGCTGGAGGGGCACAAAAAGCTGGGACATGACACAGCCAGGGCAGCTGACCCAAAGTGGCCAACAGGGTATTCCATAGCATGTGATGTCACATCTAGTATATAAACTGGGGGGGTGAGGGCGGGGGATCGCCGCTCAGGGATTAACTGGGTGTCGATCGGCAGGTGGTGAGCAATTGCACTGTGCATCATTTGGATATTTCAATCCTTTTATTACTACTGTTGTCATTTTATTAGTGTTATCATTATCATTATTAGTTTCTTCTTTTCTGTTCTATTAAACTGTTCTTATCTCAACACATGAGTTTTACTTCTTTTCCCAATTTTCTCCCCCATCCCACTGGGTGGGGGGTGGACGACTGAGTGAGTGGCTGCGTGGTGCTTAGTTGCTGGCTGGGGTTAAACCATGACATCAAGCCATTGTGTGGATAATTAAGTCATACTGAATTGAGACAACTAGTGGCAGATACACATCACTTTTTGTGAAGTGCTTCTGGATCATGGCATCTTTCCCGTAGTGGGAGTGGAAGGTCTGAGTTCTCCACTCATATGTTGCAGAGACAGAGGAGCTTGTACCAGTGTACACATGTACTGGTACACATGTACCAGTCTGCCAACATCCTGCATAATGTGTTGGAAATGTGAAAGAAACATGCCTTTGTAATATCAGCTCTGTTTATTTCCATTTTTAGTTTTTAACCTCATGTTTTTTCAAGTTGAAACAGCTTTTTTTACAGAACTCTTGAAATATGTTCCTGTCCCGTCACTACACAATATAGGCGGAGAAACATCACAAAAATACTAAAGACTAATAGAGAGTAATGTCTTTAGGATATCAGAATTAGAAGCACTGGCACAAGAAAAATGTATGTTACATTGTATGTTATCTTTGGCATTCAGTTTAAGCTGATAATATGACACAGATGAGAAAATCTTGAATGCAGTGTTAATATCTTTTGCTGGAGTAGGCAATTTCTGAATAAGAAATTTAATTATTCCCTGTAATAAGAAAATTTAAATACAAATATTTTCTTACCTTATATACAAACTAGCACTATAAATGTGACTGTGCCTTTCTCCTTGAGCTGCTAAGCAATCACTTGCCTTTTTCCTGGGAGCAAGAGTTTAAACAAAAATAAGTCTTTGTTCACTCAAAGCCAGGTTATGCCATGTGTGATTTTTTTATTAATTTGTAAGGCTTTTTAAAGGAGCAGATATGTAAAATAACACTACTTGTTAAGCTGGTATTTGTAGCTGTTACATGTGAAATGTCTTTAAAAGGAAGTTTTGAATGTAATCAGTGCCTTGGAAGAGATAAGGTCTGAGCACTGGACTCCTAAATTTTAATTGTAGCTTTGATGTTTTCCCCCGTAAAAGCTGGAATTTTATTTTTGTCTCCAATTCCTTACATCTAAAGATAACTTTGTTCTACTTGTTAAGTCATTAAAGTTTATCAAGTGCTTTAAATACAGCAAAACTTTTATAAATGCTGGGTATTGTCTGTCTTTTTCTACAGCATTGACAATTTTGGACTTGGTCTTCTGCTTCAGACTAAGCAGATAAAACGCATGGTGTCATCATATGTTGGAGAGAATGCTGAATTTGAACGCCAGTATTTATCTGGTGAGCTTGAAGTTGAGCTTACACCTCAGGTAAGGTAATAATTATAAAATTATTTTGCAATCCTTTGCCTGTGTGCAGATGTGCGGTAAAGACAGATGGCACTTGCCTTCTGTGGTGGGTTGACCCTGGCTGGACGCCAGGTGCCCACTAAAGCCACTCTATCACTCCCCTCCTCAGCTGGACAGGGGAGAGAAAATATAATGAAAGGCTCTTGGGTTGAGATAAGGACAGGGAGATCAGTCACCAGTTACTGTCACGGGTGAAACAGACTCAACTTGGGGCAATTAGTTTAATTTATTACCAATCATATCAGAGTAGGATAATGAGAAATAAAACCAAATCTTAAAAAAAACCACCTTCCCTCCACCCCTCCCTCCTTCCCAGGCACAGCTTCACTCCCGAATTCTCTGCCTTCTCCCTGCCAGTGGCGCAGGGGGACGGGGAATGGGAGTTAGGGTCAGTTCGTCACACATTGTCTCTGCTGCAACTTGCTCCTCAGGGGCAGGACTCCTCACACTCTTCCCCTGCTCCAGCGTGGGGTCCCTCCCACAGGAGACAGTCCTCCATGAACTTCTCCAATGTGGGCCCTTCCCACGGGCTGCAGTTCTTCACAAACTGCTCCAGCGTGGGTCCTTTCCATGGGCTGCAGTCCTTCAGGCACAGACTGCTCCAGCGTGGGTCTCCCGCAGGGTCACAAGTCCTGCCAGAAAACCTGCTCCAGCGTGGGCTCCTCTTTCCACAGGGTCACAGGTCCTGCCAGGAGCCTTCTCCAGTGTGGGCTTCCCACGGGGTCACAGCCTCCTTCGGGAACCCACCTGATCTGGCGTGGGGTCCTCCCCGGGCTGCAGGTGGATATCTGCTCCACTGTGGCCCTCCCTGGGCTGCAGGGGGACAGCCTGCCTCACCATGGTCTTCCCCACAGGCTGCAGGGGAATCTCTGCTCTGGCACCTGGAACACCTCCTCCCCCTCCTTCTTCACTGACCTTGGGGTCTGCAGGGTTGTTTCTCTCACATATTCTCACTTCTTTCTCCTCTGACTGCTGCTGCTGTTGTGCAGGGTTTTTTTTTTCCCTTCTTAAATACGTTCTCCCAGAGGCGCTACCCCCATCACTGATGGGCTCAGCCTTGGCCAGCAGCGGGTCTGTCTTAGAGCCAGCTGTCATTGGCTCTGGCGGACACGGGAAGCTTCTAGCAACTTCTCACAGAAGGCATCCCTGTAGCCCCCCCGCTACCAAAACCTTGCCACGCAAACCCAATACACCATTTTAGGATCATGGGCTGTAGACTGCGACTGGTCATATTGTGTGAATTCCTTTTATGGCTTGTTACATTACATTCAAGTATATATATATACACACACACATGTATATTCTATTGTACAATGTTTGATTTTTGGTAGTTCCTCCCAGACTGTAGAAAAACACACGAAGTATGCTCACTACTGTGGCCCATATAAGGTGAAAAAGTAAGGGAGTTGCTGAATTCCCATATTGGTGGCAGTTCTTGTGCTTCTGGGGATGTTGCCTGTGGATTGTCTGCCATCTAGTGGGTAGGAATCAAATTAGGAGATTTCAGTTCATTGTGAGACAACTCTTCAGGGCTTGTTCATTAAATCTTAAGTAAATTAATCTCTGCATAGTGTTATGAGCCAATACTTAAAACTTTACTTTTTAGCACCATAGTTTTAATTATTTTAGCACTGCCAAGCTACCCAAATGGCCAGAATGCAATGAGATACTAAAATCATGAGCATCAGTCACATTCTATTGAGATTTAGTTTTGTGTAATTAGTACTCTAACTTTAAAGCCTACAGCATGTTAGCGTGTTGCACTTCTAAAGGTGACACATAACCTTTGGGCTTTAAACAGCTATTGATGTAAGTCTCTGGGAAAAGCAACAGTCAAGTTTTTATGGAGAAGAGAGTCTCGGGCTCCATTGCTTGGGAATATCTCTTAGAATCCCAGAGATGGGCAGAAAAGCTCCTTTTATACCCAGTCAGCTGACATGGAAATAACCAGGCACTTGTCGCTTCTCATGTTTCAAAAGTCACAAATCTCACAATTTGTTTTTTCCTTCTTTGTACTTAATGTTCAGTGCTTTCATCCAGAAGACCTTGAACTCCTTAGACATGTAATTGGCTTTGTGGACTGCACAGACAAGCTATGTAGATCCAGCATGAAAATACTGGGTCTACGGTGTGCAATGGTAAACAATAAGGTGAATTAATGACTTGCTAGGAGATATGGGGATTTGAAATATTTGTGTCACGATAAAACAACCTTTTGGAAAAGGTTCTTCAAGTTTGGTATGACTTTAGGCAAAATGGAGGGCTGTTGTGTCCTTGTTCCACAGTAAGGGAGAGGTCATGGTGAGATCTTGAAATGCTAAGACTGCTTGGAACACGGGACTTTGTATCATTGCATGGTTCACATATGCCTCTTGCCGCCATTTTGTAAACCTACCAGAAGTCATTGTGTTTCTTGCAGGATAACTGGGGAAAATGCAACCTATGTCTTGGAGGCCTTCAAGCTAGACAATTGACCATGACAGTCTTGTCTTGCTTTGAACCCAGAAAAATATAAAAAAAATTTGGAAAGGACACTACTGAAAAGCAGGCAGACTTTGGCCATAAGTCTGTAATTAAGGCTGATGAGGAATTTGGGCTGTTAATATCTGTGGTACAGCTGAACATAGAGCAGAGTGCAGATGGGGTGGTCAAATAGAGTAGAAATGCTGTTCTGTCAGCTTGTTGGTGGTATTAGCATAGGCAACCCAGATTCCTTTCTCAATCTGCTGTGCATGGCTGTTTCAACTTGGAGTGAGGTATGAAGTTTATCTTAAGATGTTGGAGAATGAAAAGTAAATATGTAGGACTGTTATAAAAGAAAAACTGAGAATACGTAGCCAGGTGGGAAGGAGAAAAAGAACTTTGTATTCTGCTCAGAGTAATGGATTGGGAAACAAGCTGAAGGAGAAGAGGCACAGGAAAGTGCTGAGGCTTGCGTGTTGAAAGGCAGTTGTGTGATGGTGTGCTCTTGAGCAATTTATGGCCATGTGTGAACCATTTCTTGCCATATCCAGTACCAATCCCACAAAGGTGAGCTAAAATGGGAGGAAGAAATAGATGTAATGGTCTGCTGAGTTCAGAAGAAAAAGCTCCAAATGACAGGATATAAAAATAAGTTCATGCAAGCCATTCATCAAAGTTTGATTTGTTGTTCCCAAATGACTAGTTCTTAAATATATTTTCCCATAGGGTACGCTCGCTGAACGTATTAGAGCAGGAGGAGCAGGAATCCCAGCATTTTACACCAGTACTGGCTATGGGACGCTGGTGCAGGAAGGGGGTGCACCTATCAAATACAACACTGATGGCACCGTTGCCATTGCCAGCCAGCCAAGAGAGGTAAGATGCCAGTTTGTTACTAGGAAGGCTTCTGCTTTGAAAACAGAATTTCTTACATATTTCCAAGATAAACAGTAGTTTAAGCACCTCTTGGCCAAGTTTAACCTTCGTATGTTGGGTTAACAGGATGTCTGTGGTACCAGACACATTAGTTTTCCTCCCACTGCTTACTTCTGTCCTCTGTAATGTGTTAGAAAAGTTTTTACAGCTTTAGGGTGACTTAGCATCAAGAACTGGTCCAAGTGAAAACCTACCTTGCTGAGTTACTCTTCGTTTGACAGTTCTCTGACCAGGTTATTCAGACAAAATCTTGGACCAGGCCACTGCAGTGCAGAGTACAGACTGAGAACAGCCTCTATTAGTAGGGCAGGTACTCCTTAAATACTGTGGTATGGAGTAAGTAGCCCTGCAGCTGTACATGAAGCTTTAGCATTAGAAGAGATGGGACATTTTCCTATTAAGCAGGGAAGAGCTCAGTTGACATTTCAGGAAACGCATTTGCCAACAGTTGAAATGCAATTTAAGCTGCATATTTGGAATCGCACAGAAATAAAAAGAGTGTGGCTTCCAAGTGAGAAACAAGGGCTTCATATTGAAATTGGATGTAGAATTTGGAGAAGGGAAGAGATTTCTCAGTGCCATAATGGTACTTGAAGAAACGGATGGGGCTAATGCTGTATGTTCCATTAGGCTGCAAACAGCATTAAATTCTACCTCAAGAACATCTCTGGGGTAAAGGTAATTCTGCCCACCCCCTCTGCCCCTGGTTTTCACATATTTTATACATGGTTATTTTCGGTATCTAATCATTTACTTAGTCTTTTTTTTTCCTTAATTTTCTTACTGAATATGTCATTATTATGTTTTACCTTTTGAAGGAAAGTTTTGTTTATTAAATAACTTATGATTTTGATAACATTTTTCTTCTACTTCTAACAGTAGTGGAAAAGTTTTCCTTACTCTCCTCAGTCTTTTGGGGGGCTAATAACATGACTAGTATGATTTGATCCAATCCATTCTCCAAATCCATTTTGAATGCAAGTGTCATTTTATAAAAGCTCAGATCTCCTTTTACAGGACCGAAAAACTGACTTCTGATACACTTATGTCATAATTCCTCCCCCTCTCAGCAATTTTAAATAGCTCTCAATTAGTATTTCTGTATACTCTAACCTTCTACATTGTTAAGAGAAGTGCTGTTTCATGTTTCTATATGGGATTAAAATACTAACTGTTCGTCAGTTACATATTCTGGCTTCAGGCACGTATCATTACAAATATTGATCATAAATGCAGAGAAAACCAAATGAAATTCAGCCTGTCAGATGATGTGATTTGAGTAGTCTGTCTCAAATCCACTTTGGTTTATATTTGGGTTTCTGGTGGTGGGCAGTGATTATGATCTTTTTCAACAGTTCTGCTTTAGCACTTCAGTTTTTTGTTAGCTGGTAGATGTGCAGGAGAAAGCATGTCTAATTCCAGTAGATGGAGCAGCAGGAATATGGATCTGATTCTTGTTCTGTTTCACGAAACAGAGACACTATGATAAAACTGGGGTTTACAGCCTTTATCTGCTTCTCCCTTATTACACATTTGAGCTACAGTTTTTCAGATAAAACTTTATGTAGTACAAAAAGAAGTTTAAATATAATAGTCTGTAAAATTAACCCCATAAAATAAATACTACATGGGGGGTCTGCTTGAAGAAATGTACATCTCAGTCGTGTACTTTTCTCTGTAGGTGCGAGAGTTTGATGGCCGTCACTTTATTCTGGAGAAGTCAATTACTGGAGATTTTGCTCTAGTGAAGGCATGGAAGGCTGATCGTGCAGGAAACATCATTTTCAGGTATGAGTTGTTTACCAACGGGAAAAGATTCTTTAATGATCTCCCGTGTGATGGCAAAATAATGTTTTACTGATTCCACTTTCTTTCATATTGCCTTTCCCTACTGTCAAGTTATACTGCTATAAAACCCAAAATATTGCTTTTTCTAATGACTTTTGAGTTTTCAAACATAGCTGTGAAATAAAACATTGGTAGTTAAAAATGAGACATAGCAGACCGATGTCATTATGACTCTGGAGAAATGTAGTGACACTCTGTTCATTTCAATATTGATGTTAGTTTGGGTCCTTTTCCTTGCGTAATTGAAGGCTGACCCAAGGAGTACAGGTTTGTGTATGTCAGAAGAGAAAGAAGCTAAGTCAGTCTCCTGGCCAATCAGTGATGGGAAAACTTGATTCTGTCCCCAGAAAAGTATGTTTAAAGTCGATTTGATCTCAGTGGTGTAGGGGGAGGCATCATATGAATTTAAACATTTTTTGTAGTAATAAGTTTGGGTGTTGCACTAGTGATAACATCATTTATTTGAGTTGCTATATTTGTGCTCAGGTTTGTCCTGAACTGAAGCAGCAGAGGTTTGCTTATGTTTAACGTCTGGTTTTTATTTGTTTGTTTTATGGCTATCAGATGAAAAGGTAACTGTTATGGCAATCAGTTGCAGTTTACGACAAGATGCTGAATGGTGCAGTCTGTCTTTGTATGTATTAAAACAAACACAGAGTTGAAAAAGCAACTGAAAAATATGCAGATAAAATAATACCAATAAAGTAATGCTTTTCTTTGTGTATATATGTATATATATGCATGAATTCACATAAATTTTTATCTATATATCTTATAATAATAATATTAAATTTAAATACTTGAAAATTAAGAAAGAATTTTTTATTTTACCCAACTCTTGATATCCTGGCTTGCCCGCTGGCAAAACATGATGGTTTTGGATTGAAAACTGAATTTAATTGTGTGCGTGCTCATGAATTTGATGGCTGCTAAACTGCTTTCCTTAGACTCTGAGACATGGAATACAGGAAACAGTCTTCCTCCTTGACCTTGTCTTTGCTTGATCTTGAGCCTCTACTGTCTGTACTTTTACCCCATATCTGTCTACTGATGCTTACTTTTCTCTGAAAAATTCTTTCAGTCTCCACAGAAACAGCCTGGCTGCATTCTCGCTTTTTCCCCCCTCTTCCTTTATGTCCTGTGGTCTCTCTTTACACCTTTCCCTCTCCTTCCTGTTCCTTTCAGAAGTCTTCGTATGTCTCCCACATTCACGCAATACAGTTGATACCAGATACTACTTCCATCTGGAGTGGAGACTTAAAAATCTTGACTCCTTTCAAGTGTAACTAAGCAAAGGTGGAAACATCATCATCCAGTGTCTTATTCCATGTAGAGTATTGCTAGCTTCAAAGAATTTTCTCATAATAAGCAGTGACCCATTCTGGTTTTGGATGAGATACAGGTTACCTCATGGCCTACAACAGAGAAGCATGGGCCCATCTCATAGCCTGCGGGAAACAGCAGAGGAGGAAATTGTAATAGATTAGAATATAACAGCAATAGTTCCGTTATCTACAGGATGAGAAGGAAAATGTATTTTTGACATTGTGCTACGTGCTGAGTATGTATTCACTGCCAGTGGGACCCTTCCATACTTTTTTTATTATGTGACTTCTGATTGCTGAGGTATGCCTAGATAGACATAGGCTTTGTGTTTGCTCACATCTGCCACCACTTTCACAGCAGTGTGGTACTACTTATAAAGTGTTTCCCATGACTCTGGTATCTGTGGAGCCAATAGGAATGGAGTGTCTGCCAAACTGTTAATCACCCTTAAGCTAAGAGCTTTTTTAAATCTAAAGGGTGTACTTTAGGGAGACTTATTTGGACCACAGGCCAGCATGAGGGTTTTTTGTCTAGTCTTACACATGAAGTTATATTTTTCTTGGGGATCCAAAATGGCACCAGCTCCTTTAGAAAGCAATTTTTTAAACAGAGTTTTCTACATGATACTTTGTGTCCCCTAGCTCTTTTGTTCTGTACAGCATGCTGTGGTGGACTATTCTGCACCACAGCTTTTGCCTCAAGACCTGTGTCTGGCCCAGTAGACAATAATTGTTAGGTATAGTGCACCATTACCAAGGCAAATAATCCAAGACTCCCTCAAACATAATGAAATAATCCCACCTTGTTCCTGTGCCAGCTGAAAGGATGCATATATAGGCATTTTGCCTTGTTAGTCTGATGCAGGTATTAGTTCTACTTAGTGGAACAGAGCATCTCCAGGTCTTAAGCTCCTTTGGAGCTTTGCTTGTGAGGGACAACACCAGGGAGTGCCGTGGCTATTGTGGATATTCTACCTCCTTTGGCTCCCCTCCCTTTTCATCTGGTACCATTCTGCTTTGGAGCTGTTCTAGCAAAATATACTGCCACTTTACAATTGGAGGTGTGGTTTGGTGCTGATGAAAGTACACTCTGGACAAAGAAGCAGAGATGTTGAAGGGATAACTGGAGTCAGGGCTCCTGCTGTCACAGACAGTCATGTCAGGTCATCTCTTCATGCTTCAAGTGGTTCTGCAATACATAAATTCATCTCACATCTGAGGTGTCCCTTCATCTCTGCACCATTAGGTACGTGGTGGATGTAGTGCATTGGTTTAGTCTGCTATGAACTAGTTTGCTATCTTTTGCCTTTGGGAGAAAAGCTGTTGTCATGCCTTTGGGTCAGCTTAGGAATCCATTGCTGGAACAATGGACTTCGTAGTCATTGCTGACTCTAGATGTCCAGAAAGCTATCTTAAAATAAAAAGGCATACTTGGCTAGCTAGTTTCTGGATTGCATACTCCAAAAACCTGAACGTTATTCTGTGTTGGAAAATAAGTACAGTGTTTCTGTTTTTTCTTCTTCTGGATGATGTGTTCTTTAGAAATAAGACCTTTGATTTTTTTTCTTGTGAAAGAAAGAGCTTTACTTATCCAAGAACATTCTAAATTGCCTAAGCTTTTATAAATAGGGTCCAAATCAAGCCCATTAAGTCTTAATTTGACATTGAAATGTTTTCTTGTAACTCTTTCTCTTATGTAAAAATAATTTTATATCAGTTTCTTTTACTGGCAGACCAGCCACTATGATTTTGAGAAAGTCTTTGGCTCGGAAAAGTAGTCACTTGGGATGAAACACTGAATTCTTTGTTTCCACATCTGCCTTCCCCAATCTGTATCCATTCCCCTGCTATTTTAATTCAGATTTTGTAACTCTATTTTTCTTCTCATTTTCTACTCTGCTTAGTTGAGGGTACTTTTCCCTAAATCACTACTAGCTAGTATTGTATTCATGCACTAAGAGAAGAATAGAAATTCAAGTCTTTTTTTTTGTTAATGGTTTCCGCTTCTTACATCCTTTTGTATTTACACAGCCACAGAGGAGACCTGCAGACAAAAGATATTGTCCCTTCTGTAGCCTCTGTTAGAGGCTTCACAGCTGCTGTGTATTGCCAATAAAACAAGATTTCTCCAAGATAGATGTCTTTGGGTATAGCTTTGATTCTGTAGTTCTCTGCACTAGAAATCTTGTTCAACCTGCACGTTAGTCTCAGGATTTAGCCATTTCAATGCTCTACCTCCCTCAAAGCCACGCGGTGGCAGCAGCATCCCAAAGTTCAGCATGACTATAGCACTAGGCATGGTCATCGCACAAAAGGCTGAAGAAAGGAGGAGCAGGCATTGGGAAACAAGGATGGTCAGAAAAAAAAATGCTTCTGTGGAAAGAGAATGGGGAGAAAGGAGGTTTTGAACCCTAGTTCATGCATTTTGATGAAAAATTTTCAAGAATCCTGCTTTTTAAAAGAGAAAAATACTGAGCAGCTATCAGTGGAACCCTGCTAAAATATACATAATTTTTCTTAAATATTAGGCCACACAGTTTTGTTTGTTTTCTGAAAAATACAGAGAGGGCCTGACACAGGTCACTTGTTTTTCATTGTGCTTATTAGGATCTCAGTGCAGATCCCAGCATGGTTATACATGTCATGTGTTACTTTTATTCCCTGAAGGTTCTTTTTTCTTGTTACTGGAATACTTAGGATGAATGCCAGAGTCTTGCAGTAAGCGCCAAAACTGGCACAGCTTTTTTAATCAAGAGAATTGGACTAAATTTACTACTGTGCAGAGTGCTATCCCAAGTCCTAGTCTGAATTCTGAAGGCATATGTGGGACTTGAGAGGTTGTTAGGCCCTGTGCTGGTCCCCCTGTGGAGATTAATTTCATTCTTTGTGCAGTGAAATGCAGTGAAATAATGGGAAGGTACATTGTACAAAGCCCAGCTTACTGCTGCTGTTGGATCTAATAAGTGAAGGTATCAGTAGCATGCCCAATTTCAATTAAACAATGTGGTGATTAAAAGTCAAAAGAGCTGTAATAAGTATTTTCTAATGTAGCAAAATAGGATTTGATTTCATATGCATCTTACACAATTTCATAATACTTTTTCCTCCCTCCTATTTTTTTTTTTTATTAGTCCTGTAGCTATTTGGAGAAGAGATTTGTGATGTTTATATTACAGAGATACTTGTAGTAGCTTATCTCTGAAAAGTGTTCTCTCGTACTATTACAACTTTTAATATTTATTCCTTTTCTTTCACAGGAAAACTGCAAGAAACTTCAACCAACCTATGTGCAAAGCTGCCAAGACAACTGTGGTAGAGGTAGGGAATTGAAACATAGTAAGCCCTATACCCCTGCAGTCAACAAACCCCTTTGTTTTGCATAGTATTCTGGGGACAGAGTTCTTCTTTTCTTTACTCATTGGGGGATTTCATGCCAGGGACGGTGGTCTAACCTGTCTCCTTGGATTGCCTACTCCTAACACTGTGCTCTGTTTTAGTGATTAGTTCACCATGGTTCCTCAGTTTATTACTGCTCAGCTGATCCTGGCCAGGACTTCATGTTCACTGTGATCAGCCTTTGAAAGGAAAACAGCTTTCAGATTTGTTAAATAAAATAATACGTGGATGAAAAAAGAAACAGTAGACTTAGGCTGTGCTTGAGAAGATTCACATAAGACCTTATGCAAAGCTGCCTGATAATAAGGATAAGTACATAACAACATAGAATGGGCAAATCACGAAGCTATCACAGTTGCGGTCTCTAAAATTTAATAAATTATGTAAATATCAGAATATGTCCAGAATGAGATACAGACATTTGGTTATGCCTTGAGAAAGAGGATGAACTAGATGATCTAGAAGTTTCTTCCAATCTTTTTGTCCTTTTTCCTTGCTGTCTAAAACAGTAAGTTTAAAATCATGGAGCAGCCTACACTGGAAATATATTGGTGACTGGAGAGTGGTTAAGCCATAGAAATATCTAAAAGATAGACTTCTCTGTTAGCTTTTTCGTGACTCTGGTAAGTTTTTTATATGCCTAATAAAAGCTAAATATGGTTTGACAATAAGATCAAGACAAACTCTTCTAGACTATTTCTAGTAAATTCTAAGTGGAAGAGGCTTGTGTTTCTTCAGGGTTTTTGTTTTGGTTTGGTTTTTTGTTTGGGGTTGGGTTTTGGGTTTGGTTTTTTATTTTGGTAAAATCTTACCTGGAAAATATATTTGTTATATAAACATCTCTGGAGAATACGTTTGGGAACTTGAGTTATTTCTTTGTGTTTTACAGAACTATGGCAAAAAATACCATAGAATTTGTCACGTCTTACAGTGACAATTCAGCAACAGTACATGAATTTTCACAGTTGGTTTTCAAAAAAGGTTTAAAATATTTTTCCGTATAAAAATTAAATAAAGAATCTTTCATGATTCCCTTTCCTTCTAGTCACTTGTCCTTCATACTTTGTTCAGTCTGGCTTTTAGAGAATTTAAGTAGATCAAAGCCTTCCACCTACATTCCATCTCATTCTCTCTTTCTGCTCTTCTCTCCATGTGTGATAGGGTAGAATTTTCTTGTCAGTGAGCAGCAATTATGTGACATCCTTCTTGCTATAATTCCACTTAACAGTCTTTAGTAGCTCTGCTGTGAACTGTGTCCACCATGAGTCTTGTTGCATTTTCAATATCATTTAAAAACTGACAAGCTTTTTGCAAGATGGCACATAAATATTACTTTACAACTCTAGTATTTTATGGACAAATTAATGGGTGAAGAGGCATAACCAGAGATTTAGGACAAATAGATATTTTGAGCCAAATGCAATGCCTCATTGGCTTAATTTTTAAGTGTCTTTCTTCCAGAGTGGAATTCAGAATGTTGTGTTTGGATTTAAGAGTTCAAACCCAGGGAACCAGAACGAGATATCTCAATATGGCATGTAGTACATCCTCAGTACTGAGCATTGTCAGCCTGCACCTGTCTAGAGCTAATCACTAGGGAACTGAGGCAACTGAAAAGAGTTTTGTCTGACTCCTTAGTTAATGTCGTTCAAGGCTGAAGGGTGAAATTCTCAATTCCACTTACAGAGAGAAGAAAAAAGTTTGGGTAGGGTAGTAATTTGGATACTCTCTTGGCAGCAGGGATTTCTGAATTCTGGTATCTGTTCCCAGCTCTGTTTCTGTTTTTCACCCACTGACCATTTAACTTAATTTAAGCAGACGGTCCTAGAAGTAGAGATTGGAAGCCATCCCTGCTTCTTTCCATCAAACTAGCTACAAGTCAGACTTGTCTTCAAGTCATGCAGTGAGTAATTGGGATTTGCAGGAATGTAGGTTCTCTGTCTGGTGCTCCCATCCCGATTTTGAACGTGGAGCTTTATACCTGTTACGCAGCCAGACTTATGCTGCCAATATCTGCTTATCTAGCACGAAGAACCAAGCTGAGGCAGGTAACTAGCAAAAATTAGAGGCATATCCCACTATGTTTCTGATTTTTGAGTTTCTGAAATTTTTCCTTTAAAATGCATGCTATAAATACACAGAAAAAGAGTTGTTGTTCCTCTTAGCTGTGCTGATGGGTTATTTATTTCCCTTTTCTGCTTATTTGCATACATCTAGTTTTATTGAGTCCTTTAGAAGCAATCTTTTTCAGGGACAGAACTTCATTTGTTAAACTTCACGTTTGAAGGATGGGTGCTAGGCCATTCACTTATGTCACTATTAAGCTCAGTAAGTACATTCAATCAGAGAATAACTTGAATTTTGGAAGACAGGTTTAATCAGAAAGTTATCCTGCCTTGATGCAAACAAAACAAGAGATGGAAAACCCATCCTTCTGTTTGTGCTTGTTCCAGTGGTTAATCACCCTCACTGGTAGAAATATGTCTTTTTACTGTGATTAGTTTGGCTTTAGGTTCAGTCCAGTGCTTTTACTCTCTTCTGCTAGATTAAAAACTTTCCTGAAGCTGGCATTTCCTTCCCAGAGTGACTTCTCAGTGCTGTTGATATGATGAACAGATTAAGGTCTTAATGATTCTAACTGTAAAACATTTTCTTCAGCTCTCCTATCCTTTTTATGTCCATCTCCTTCTTGCTCTGTTTTTTCTTTACAAATGTGACCAACTGGAGCGTCTTCAGCATTGTAACACTGCCGCCACTAATGTCACCTGAAAAGTAGAGTTACTCTTTGGTCCTGCTGCTTTCTTGTTTGCATACCTGTACTCTTTGCCAATCGTTATACAGGGGCCCTACAGTGTTAGTTGCTTACACCTTGTTGATCTGTTTCTGGCGTACTTCAGGAAAAGTGTAATCAGTGTTTTCCAACATGCATTCTGTAAGTATGGCAGGTATTTCTTAGTCACAGATGTCTTAACCTTGTGTTTTATGAAACATATTGTGTTTGAATAGACCCAGTTTACCTGTTGTGTCTGGTACTGCTGCTTCCTTCTTAGGATTTATGATGTCACCTATCTTTCCCCAAATTTGTTTTACTTTCTGATCATTGATAAAAATATGGAATGGCACTTGGCATAATAAGATCCATACCAAGGGAAATATAAACTACTGGAAATCCAATCTCAAGCTATCTGTGAACTTGGTGAAGGCGGGAGGTGCACTGGGAATCAATTGTATTTGTTAACCTGTCCTTCCAAGTTAACCCAAGGAGCTGTGAAATTTCCTGATACGCACACACAGTAAAAGACACTTTTTTCTTTAATGTATTAAAACTGCTGTTGTCTAGTTTAAGTTAGTGTGGTATTTTACACTCTCTTAGCTGAAGTACCAACAGACACTAAATTTTTGTAACGATTCAGATGTGGGAGAACTTGGCGGCATTTGCGGTTGTGGCGGATAAGAGTAGAGACAAAAAACCCACCTCCCAAACCCACAAACTGATAGCTATTGCTTGCTTAAAAACTCTCCCATGTTGTGAGGTGCGAGGCTGGCTGTGCATAGAGAGGCTTCTGAAGGAGGAGGAAGTCAGGCTGTACCATTACCAGTTATGTCTGTGGCACACAGCGGAGAGTTATTTAATTTTAAAATTCCCCTAGAACAAATTTCAGAATAAAGTGTCTGACCCTCAGTCGGGTTTATTTTTGACTAGGCGAGTGGTCAGAAGTAGCTGTTCAGTACCCTTTTTGGGATCAGAAATACATTGATTGTAAATTTCTAATGAAATGCAAGAGGTGTTTACTGACCTGCACAAATATTTTGGATTATTACATGCGTTTCTTTTGTTTATTTAAGTGATAGGAAGTAGAATCTGCTAACATTCATGATAATAAGGATACATGCTGAGGCACAGATAACTGTAAAGATCCAACTGTGCTGAGTCCAGTGGAATTTCTACTTTAATTTAAAGGTGACCAGTATTAAGGGTCAAAAAGAAGTTTTCAACTGAATTGTGTAATTTCTGTTATTTGGAAGGTAACCTTTGCAGAGAAAAATGTTAAATAATCCAGTATTGGCAGCATTACTTAGTTTGGCTTTATCTATATGTGAAAGCAAAATGATGCAGGAGTTTGTTTGTTTTTTAGTTCTTCTACAGTGTTGCATTTAAAAAGAAGTTCTCTGTTTATTCTGCTTCTCACTTGATCTTGCAGAACCTGGAGGAGTTAAGTATGCAGTCAGAGCTGTAGCTTTTGTTTGGACCTGAGCCCTTGTGCAATGCACTCAGCCTGAGGCTTTGAATTGACTTTCAGATCTATAAACACTTTCCTGCTCCTATTGCAAAGATGAGAGAGTTGGGAAATCAACTGATCTAAAAGGAGCTCAGCAGTCACAAGTTATATATGAGCTACCAGCCCTTGTAAAGGTGCAGAGGAAGGGCTTGGCATGTGAAGAAACTTGAGGACTTGTGTGGTCTTATATATGTGGTAATGTTTCCAACACTCTCTGTTGAATGAAGGACACGTCTGCTGAATTCAGCAGGTGGCACTGCTGTCAGGCCCCTAAAGAGACCCCTTGAATTGCGTGACGGGAAATGAAATGTGTAGCAGCTCAGAGTTACAGGTAGGCCTCCTGGATGTGTGCGTAGACTTCTAGGTCAAGGTCTGTGATATTAGGATGCTTCTTAAGATGTGCATCTTCCTGTAGGGGCTCTTGTGAGCAGAGCCCTCCGTGGGAGGGACACCTTTTGGTGATGACGCCTCTTTTTTGGAGAGAAATGAGGCAACCCAAAGCCACAGGAAAAAGCATGGTATGACATTGCCAGGTGTGGGTGTCATGACAGCATGGGAGATGTGAAGGGTGATACAGGCTTGGGCTCTTGGTCTCTGCCTTGGAGGAGTACATAAACATCCATAACAGCCCGAAATGTCCCTAAGCTGTTGTCTGTTTTCTTGCCATTGTTATTCTCTGCTGTGAGACCTACTGAATACTTGTCCCAGGTGAAGTGGTTTGAGATCTCAGCCACTGCCATGTTGTAAGTGTTTGATAGTGGTAACAGTCAATATGTTTAGAAATATTTATTGACCGGGTGTTTGAATATCCAGTTTGAATAATTTTCTTGTTCAGATTGCAGAGGATGGCTAAATATATCTCCCTGTGTAAACAGCATTTTCACCTCAAATAATATCAGGGGAGGAAAAAAGAGAGTGTACTTTCTCATAAAAATGCATTAAATAAAAATCATTAAACCCTGCATTTTATCTCTGGTTGCCTAGTAACAACACAGCCACGTCAGTGAGCACCATTATCTCAGGTACAATGAACTGCACTGCACTAAGGGACAGAAGCAGACTGAAATAAGCTATTTGTATCCTGTTATCTGTGCTAAATCATGACATTGTGTTTTATTGAGGAAACTGGAAAATGAACCTTTTTTTTTTTGGTGTCTGTCTATTCCTCCAAGTGCTTGAACAACGGCAAAACTTTCCTCAGATGCATAGCTCTGTTTTGAGGAATTCTTCAAGGTTTTTGCACAGTCGTAGTTTACTGTAAAAAGCTTGTAAGTACTATTTTAAAGTGGAAAAATAAACTAAAAGAATATTTTTCCTTACCTGGATGCTCTAGCCGTGGAACTCAAAACTGAACCCTGGAACAGGAAGCGGTTCTGGATTTGGGATGGGCACAGACTTTGCATTAGGTTGTGTTTCTGGGAAACCACAGGTCAGAATTTGAAGCCAAGAAGGATACAGAATTGAGGTCCCTTTGTGCAAATGCTGTAACCACTGAGCTGTTGTGTTGCTATGGCCTTTTTCAATATTGTTTAATTGCTCAGTGATGACTCTGTGTGCACTCAGGGGATGGTTGCTGAGGGGGTGTCCCAGGGATCTGCAGTGGGGGAATGTTTTGTCTGAGAATCCCATTTGGCACAGGTTGGACACTGAGCTGCTTAGTCCTGCCACCTTACCAGCAGCTTTTGGCACAAGTGACAGCAGAATTCTAAGTTGCCGTAATAAATTAGTAAGATATATGCAAAATATATTTGTTACATATAAAAATATATATTATTAGTATAAGTATGGAAGTCTTTGCATCTTAAACATCTAGGTGGTAAGTCAGGGCTTTTGACTGCATGAATGGATTTACATGCCTAGGTTTTGGCTAAATCCTGAATTAGGGATGCTTGTAGATCTGAATTTAGATAACCCAATTATAGAGTATAGACATTACAATCTCCTTTCCCACAGGAACCTTAGTTGAAAGATTTGAGTGAACACTTGTTGGAAAGAAACTATGAAATGCAAGCTCATGATCCTTAGAAAGCATAGAAGGGAAAATGGCAAATCAGGAATGCCTCTTAGGAAGACTGATTTTGTGAACTCAAAGACTTAGTAGATGAAGGCTTCTGGGAGGTACAGCTAAGAAGAAATGAAGTTAGAGAAAGACTTTGTTAAGAGCCTGAGAATAAACTTTTCCAGCATGGAGAAAGCATTGGAAGAGCAGTAGGAATTTGACCTTGATCACAATCATTGCAATCTCAAATGCAGAAAAGAAAAATGATAGATAGTGAGACCAAGGTCAGATGTCTGAGGCTAAGTATTACAAAATCCAAACAAACAAAAAAGCTTAAGCACATAGGAGCAAACTCAGAAATCTCCAGCCCAGTAGAAAATAAAGAAGACTTGAAAGTAGCAAGAAGTCTTTCTAAGAGTAGATACATAGTGGACTGCGAGACCAAGGACGTTGATATTTCACTGCTCAATGAAGAGAGTAGAATTACCAATGCAGAGTACAAAGAAGGCTGAAGTGTTTAATGCTTTTTCTGCTTCTGCATTCAGCAATGTTAAAAAGCAGTTTGGTGGCTATTACGGCACCAGTCATGAAGGTTAAAGAGCAAGTCAGAGAAGGATTGGAATTGAAATGCAGGGACTAATAGTACTGATTTGGAAAAGCAGCTCCTAGAAATGTTTGCACACCATTGCCACAGGAATTTTAGTTTGCCAAAAAGAAGCCTACCTCCAGACTTGAATGCTCTTTTGTTGTTTTTATTTCCCTTCATTGTATTTGATTCCTTGCTTCTGTGTGTGCCTGTGTTTATTAAAAGAACTGAAAACCAAAACATTTTTACAGCTGTTGTGCGGACCATCTTATGATGATTTGAGAAGCGCTGGAATAGACTGGGCTAGAAGGGAGCTCGTAAGGTAGTTCTTTTTACATTTAGTTAACGTGCTTCTGATTTTCAGGGGAATAAACTTCTTTAATAGTTAATTTAGCTATGTGGTTTTGTTTGTTGGGGTTTTTTTTCCTATGGTTTCTTTTCTTTTGTATATAACCTCTAATTATGTGGGTTCAGATTTGGCACTTCATTGCTGGAGTAGTGAGTGTTAAGTGGTTAAAATACATAGCAGATCAAATTGTTGCTGACAGCTGTTCAGATAGTTTTACCTACACGCAACATTGTGCTGGAAGACTTGAATTTGTTTTTCTTTTGTCTGTCTCTTATGTTTTATTCCTTTCTAAATTGATACTTTCTTGAATGAGTATCATGAGCTTTCTTAGCATTCAGCTTCAGAAGTTCACTGCAGATGTGAATATAATATTTAATGAAAAAAAAGCCTTCTATCCTTGTCACATATGTTAAGAACAAATATGACATTGAGAAAAAACAAGCTAAAGCAAGTCCATGGTTGATCAGTAGACACTGCAGATTGCCAGGAAGTCAGTGTGCTGGGGAAACTGTTGGAAAGCCTCTGTTTGCTCCTAAAATTTAGTTTTTTTCATAACAATTTGTAGAAAGCCTGGCATACTGTGCATTTAAAGTATACTCCATTAATAGTACTCATGTCCTGTATCATAAGAATTTGAAAATTAACAGAATTTAAAACATTCTAGATTTAACTTTTTGTTGTATGTACTAATATGTACAATACATTAATAGGTCTTATGCCCTGCTTTGTGTGTAAGATCTGTTAATCAATCAATCAATGATTTATCAGTCTTTGCATTTTAAAACATACATGATTGTGTTACTGAAAAGATGGTGCAGAGAGAGTTTTAGCTATGATTCAAGGAGTTTATATGTATACATACTTTTATTTATGTGTCTTAAAGCAATAATTTGTTTCCTGTGCTATTAACATCTCTGATGGAGATTTCTAGTACAAAATGAGAAAAATTTGACATTCAGACTGAAAATCTTACAAAAAGTTCACAAAGTGAGTAATTGCCTACTGACATGAAACATGCATTTTTTCAGGTGGTCAAAACATGGAGATTTGAAAACCTGCAGCCTTGTAACTATTGCTGCAGTGAGAATTTTGGAGTAATCTTTTGAATCAGTAGCTCAGATTTTAGTCTTCTCTTGCACATCCTTCCCTGCAAATGCTATAGAATAGAATTATTCAGTGAAGAAAGTGAGGATTTAAAGAGAAGTAAAGAATTGAGATACCGAGACTGTCTTGACTTCAAATCATGATGATTTTTCAGGCTGCAGAAGATGGTAAAAGAATGGATGAGGACCACAGAGTAGTTTTCTATTTCTGTCTCCCAAACACTTTCCTGGTGTTTATTTGAAAGTCGCCTAGTCTTCCATTTTTTTCCAAAGCTGTGTTAAATTGCTTTATAGAAAACCTGCTCTCATGAAGTCCAGTGTGTGGGAGTGTGCTCCTATTGATATTCCTGTGAATTAGATACTAAGTTTCTTAGTTTGCCACTTGTGATTAAGCTGGAGAAAGCGATAGCTAAACAAATCTTAAAACAATTTCATGATAAAACAGGTGTTTTGGGTTTTTTTATTATAGAAAACCAGGCACATTTCTCTTTTTTTTTAACTTTTGGAGTAAGTCATATTATGTATTATATCAGTTTTTTGCTTCTTGTTGAAAAAAGCAGGCAAAAGCAAAGAGGAGAGCTGGAATACATTCCTGATCAAACCAGGGAAGGTATGTAGTCAATTGGCTGTGTAAACAATGTGCTAAGGAGCACTTGTGCCCCCCAGGCTCTCAAAGTGCTGAATTTCTTAAATACTCTGAGCATCAAGAGCTGCAAATGAAGGTACAAACGCATCTAATAATTAGTTTTTTAAGTAAACTAAATTTCTCAATAAAAATAGTTTCAGGTACCATTTTTTTCCCCACAGTACCTTCAAAATAGACACTTGTATTTTTATGCCAAAATTTTTGTCTATTTGAATTCCAGGCTGATGGAAGTTATACTGATGTCTCATGGTTCTCCCTTGTTCCTTCAAGTGAATTAGACACGTTCTTATGCATCTTTCGTTTCTGTTGCTTTGTGCTGTTGGGGTGGTTTTTTTGTTTTTTTTTTGTTTTAATTCTGTATTTTGAAAAGACTTGTGGCTTTTGTAACATCTTGGGACGAGGCCAGCTGAGTAACAGGCTTCCTATCGTGGGCAGCAGCACATTCTTGATGCTGTGATATTTGGTCACCTCCTGTAGGCAAATATTTAGGAGGGTTATATGCTTTGTGTTTGTTTGCATTTGCCACCAGCTATTAGAAGAGACTCCTGTCCCCCATGCACACCGAAGTAGACTATCACTTGATTTTCCTGAGCTATATATGCACTCAGTTTCTCCTGTTCATGCATTGAGAAAAGCTATTTTTACATGGTTTTGGTCTTAAATTTTACAGAAATGTGATGGTAGATGTGCTTCATTCATTCAAAAATAGAACTAATCTGGGATTTTAAGAAACTCCAGATTTAAGGGACTAACTTGAGCCATCATACAAGTAGAAATGAATTGCTGTTTGTGATGGATTCCATCAGATTCCATCAACATTGAACATCCACTAACCAAATGTATCTGATTTAGACGTGTGCCAGGAGGCTTATGGGAAAGCAGAGAACCAAACGAGTTATATGAAGTTGGCCACCCAACCACCCACTTCAAGACATTGTCTAGACTTTCAGACACAAGAAGAACGAAAATTGCTAAATGAATGTGAAGGTTTCTGAGAGTGCTGAATTTGTCTTTCAACAATTCAGACAAATCACATACAGCAAAGAAACCTATTGTTACTGTATTTCTATTTTGAGGGGGCTGGCAAGGGCAGGGTTAAAAACCCAAACAAACAGTTTATATAAAAACCAATTTAAATACGTTGTGTAAGAGTCTGTTGAGAATTTTAAGCCAATTGGTATTGGCTTGATGTGCTTCAGTGGTTATTCTGCCTGATTAATAAATACAGAGACAGAATAGAATACTTGGTATGATCAGGAGATTAGAAGTCATACTTATTATGACTTTGAATGTCAGATCTGCTAAAGACAATTTTTCACCATTGCTAGAGGGAAAGAAGTCAGAATTTTCTCATTAGGCTGTGATAAGCAAAAACTTTCATTTTTATGGTGTGAAGGACTGATTTAACATGTTTCTGTCAGCTTCAGCATCAAATAATATTTTTGGTTCTGTGAAGCACTTTATTCTTGTTTTTTATTTCCAGGCATGTCTAGTGCTCTCCTTTTTACGCAGCTTTTAGGAAGGATAATGATTAAGTGTCAGAAAAGTTTTATTTTTCTTAAAATTTGTTACTTGCAATTTCTTGATACCCACATTCCTGTGGTTTCTGATTAATCTGTTGAAAGTGTCTAAACAGCATGACATACTACCATCAGTTGTTTTCTTTCTTCCAATCCTTTCCTTGAAAAATCCTCTGACTATCTTCTTCCTTAACACTGCTGAAAAGTTTTATTGATCTTGAATACTTTGGGGATTTAGGATATCTGCTATGATTTTGAATGTGAAACAGACCACACTGATCCCTCGTTGAGAAAGAAAGTGGTAGCATGTAAAGTAGTTTTCAGAAATCTTTGTGAACTACTGTCTGTAACAAACGTCTGAAATAAGGAGGATAACTAATACTTGATACATATGTGCACATAAAGTGCCATTTTGACATGATGTGTCTTTTCATTGCCTTTATTGAAATACCTGTGGGGTTTCTTTTTCTTACCAGAGAGAACCAGCAACATAATTTGTTACAAAATAGCTGCTAATACATGGTTTTACCCTGATTACCTTCCCATATGTCTCCTGCTTAGCATGCTCTGGTCTGATCCTTAGTTAGAGGTATTCCTTGAATTTGAGGGTGGTTTAGTTGGACTTGCCTGGCCTGGAAAATACAAAGAATTCTTTCTTGGGTGGTGCAATTAAATCTGCGATTTTTTTTTTTTTTTTTTTTTTTTTTACTTTTCTACCTCTCCCTTCAGTACTTAAATTCCTCTTAGTTAATTTTTGAAAGTAGAGCTTGAATTTATCTCCTGACCTTTAAGTTACATTTCTTTGAATGTGTAGGAGATGAGATCTCTTTCAGTCTCTTTCCATTTGTCATTTCTCTGATATGAGTAAGAAAATAAAATCTTTTGTTGGGATTAAAGCTAATTTTTTTTTTAAGGTTTCGATTCTTCTTGGTAATATGTGAATAATTTTAATAAAAAATGTCAGTTACTTATTTTTACCTTCTAATCAGTTCAAAGGCTTTCGATCTAATGTATTTTGAAAATAAGCAATGAAATACGGGAATAATGTATTTAAAGCAACATAGATTTTGTTTGCAAAAATGTTAAATGATATCATTCCAGTAGAGTTAATATTGTTAGCAGCTATTCTGTTCTGGAGTGGAAGGATTTGGGATGTGGTCAGTTACCTTACGCAGCAGAGGTATCTGCTACAAGTTAAGCAACTTCTTTTGCTCTTAGCTAGCCCTTAACAAATGAAGACTATATTCACTGATTTTGGGGTTTGTTTGTTTTCTTCTGTTTTTTCTCCCATTATTTTTAATTATTTGATTGAAAAATAATTACATAATGTAATCTAAAAGAATATTTTCCAAAATTGCCTTTTACAGATCTGAGAAGGCAATTTTATGTATTCCATGTAGATGGTTATGTTTCATTTTGTGTTAAGAACTTAGGTGCTGAATACAAATTAGGCACTTTATAATTAAAAGGTAAGAACGTAATTATGTTCCATTTTTGTTGTCACTACTATCATCCAGTTGAGTATAGTAAAAATAAGCACTGAGCACTATGAAATCGCCTCATTTCATCAAGAAAGCACGAGTCACAAAACGTGATCACAGCTAGCATGAGTTCATTGCTGGTTTATATCAAAACAACCAGATTTTAAGAAAGGTTTAGGAAGGCATCACTCCTTGGGTTTGCATGCTGCAGGAGGCTGGGTTGGTTGGTAATACTGGGACTGGTAGATTGCTGGATCTTGAAGTAATCTCTCATACTTCTAATTCAGGTAGTTTACAGTAGAAAAATAGTGTAAAATCCAAATGAATGAATTTAAGGAAGCAAGAAAACAGCTGTCATTTATCACTTCCACTTTTTGATGCATACCGAATTATATAGACCTACTTGTGCAAATTGTCAAACAAGCAATTCCACCAATTTAATGGAGTAACTTCAGTAACCAATCATAGTTAGCAGACTTTGCTTTTTCATTCATTATCTACTTTGTAAACATCTTGAGGAAAAACCTGCAAGTTTCAGTTTAAATTTACAGAAAACATTTTTACAGTACATATTTATAGGCATGGTTGATAGCAGGCATTTATTGTTGAAGTAGCTACTCTTTTACAAAATCACTTCTATTGTGATTTAAGTGAGTCTGCCTAAGTGAGTTTTTATTTTGGGTAACACTGCCCAGTTATAAGAAAAAAAAAAAGGTGAAAATATGTTGTTTTGAGAGTGTTATTTTCTTAGGATTATGCCTTTGAGAAATTTCAGTATCTTCTCACTTTGAACATGTTATGGAAACTTAGGAGTATTGTATATCCTGGCTGTGCTGGAATGTGACTAGCTTAAAAATTTCTGAAGAAGTGTAGCTCTATGTATATGGTAGAATTTTTTCATATTCTTTCATGCATGCATACAGCTTTACATATAGATAGCTTTTGCAGATAATCAAGTATGCTTCCTCTTTTTTTCACGGTTGTTATCCCAGAACTGCTATGCGTGAGTACCTAGAGCAGGTAATTTAGTGTAGTCTGTTTTCTTCTTTGCTGTCAGCAGTACAGCATGGAGGAAGAGGTTAAATGTGTGGAATGGAAAGGGGTAGTTGGAGGAAACAGGCAGCAGGTGCAGAGAAGAGTGAAAGAAGAGATTAAGCCTGAGGAGGCAACTAGAGGTGGAGGTGATTGAGGAGACTTAGAACAGAGAAAACAAAGTTGAAATGAGTATAATCTAGCAGGGGTTCCTAACTTATAAGGATCTGTAGCCACATGACGAAAAACCTGGAGGCAAACCTAGGAGATTTATGGCAGCGTTGCTTCCCTAATGATCGGATATGACGTACTGGCAACACACCTCACTGTTTTCCTGTGTGGTGTTCATAGAGGATAACAGTCTACTAGAAACCAGGGAAAAAAATGTAAAGATACATAGGATCTTCATTGGTATGGAACAGGCAAATAAAGAACAGCTGCATGCTGTTCCTGTATTGCAGAGGGAAGGAAGCACACAGTGAAATTACAAGAGTTAATGAGAAATGTTTTTCATACTAGATAAATTGCAGAAATGCAATGATAGCGTCTTTTGGGTTCCAAGAAAACTATTAGACGAGTTCATGGTCCATCAGAAGCTATGAAGCAAGGTAGTCTATGTGCAGCCTCTGACTGGTGACATCCTTAAACTGCACATTGCTAGAAGCTGGAAGAATATAACTAGAAGTACCATGCTGTCTTTTAAGCTCCTATTCTTTGCTGAGAAGAAGGGTTACTGGATTAAATGGACCTTCAGTGTGACCCAGATCAGCCTCATTAGGCTAAAGGTGCTCTAATAAATCTGAACTTCACAGATTTTTACTGTTCCCCTGCCCCTCAGTATGCTTATGAAGACATGTATTCCAAGGTTGATGTGAGCATAACGTGGTGATTATTGACCAAGATGTGCCTTTATCAGACTACTTGGTAGTTGCTTGCTTTTTAAAGTTGTAAAAGTCTCTTCTTCAGGATGGCTATTGACTGTCATTTCATTACCATAGGGGTTTTGCAGGAGTAGAAATTTCATTGTCTGTCTGATCTTAGAGTCAGAAAAGGACAGAACTGAACTCAGAAGATCCTCTGTTTCATCTCCCTGCATGCAGGCAGAACTGAGTAAATATTAACCTGCTTTGCTCTTTCCTGTAGCCCAGTAAGTTTGTATAGTGTGTTCCTAATTTCCAGTGACCTGTTTTCAGAGTGTATTCCACTGTTTTACAATATCAAAGCTTTTTGTGAAATTCAGTCTAAACAATTAAAATTTTTTTTGTTTGTCATTAGCCATAGGGAACGGTTGATCACAGTTTCTGTGATCTTGAGTGAACCAGCCATATACAACTTTTCCTAATAGCCCTTATTGTGGTTTTTTTTAATTTTTTTTTTAACTTCTTACGATTTTATAAATGTTACAATGAATTGTGCAGTGACATCCTGACTCTTCCAGTAGTGACCTAAAGTGCTCTAATGAGTTTGTCTTGAGCATCTAAGGGGCTAAATTTGATTTCATTCTTCTGTTGGTTTGGACATTTGACCAGTTGTAAAGTTTTATTCTACTTACGTTCTGCTGGGTATTTTTATTATTTCAGTTTGAAGAACTGAAGTGTACTAGGATAATTAAGATAGTGATAGAGAGATTTAATAAAGCCGGTGTAAAAATAAGCTACTTAAAATTGCATAGATTTTGTTAAGCGCTCGCTCTCTCCCCCAGTCTCTTTCTCTCTCTCACCCACCCACCCACGCACGTTTTTGATTTTTTTCCCATAATAAGGAATTAAATTGTCATTTCTGGTTATAGCTTAATCTTATGAAAACTGAGATTTAAAACTAAAACAGCTGAAAACATTTCACATATCATAAAGGACCTAATTAGGCTGCAGAAATAGGGTAAAAGGTACATACTCAAAGGAAAGGCCTTTTTATTTTCAAGTGTTTTGGCATGAATAGTTGTGTCATTGTAATTTCCTTGCCAATTTTTGGTCATGAACTGGAGTTTTTTACCTTTCTTACTTGAAGACCATAACCTTTGAGGTTCCCTTTCTCTCTCTGGAAGCCTTCAGAAATTCTGAAATAAAACTGTAGAAGAGTAGCTGAATTTCCATAAGCAAAAATAAATCAAACTACTTTAAAAAGGGAAAAGTAGATGTAAATTACAGAAGGAAATGATATTGTGAAAAAAATGACCATTGATTCTATGAGTGCTGATACCAAAAGGAATGGCAGAAGGCTCTTGTGAATCATAGCAGAGAACAGCTTTTATGTTCTGGGTGTACTTGCCGATAAACCAGTATTCAGAAGTGATTGAATTTATTCATTCTGCTCCCATTGTCAGCAATCAGACAAGATTTGCAAGAACATTTATACCCAGGAAGAAAACCAATACTGTGAAACTATTGAAACAATGAAAGGATATTTGAATCATGTGTCAGAGCCTTCCCAGAAGAGGCAACTCAGCCCATACAGTCTCTTGAAGTTACTGTTTAGCTTCACCTGTGTAGCAAAGATGAAAACATTTTCTATCTTCTAGCATGTTGATGAAGTTAAGATTTAAAATGAACACATGTGATCAAGGCAATCTAAATGGTACCGGAGTATTTTGATTTGCTAATTGAAAAAAGTGCAGGAGTTGGTCTGCCTTGATTAGTTTCCTCTTTATGCTTTGCCAGACTTTGTGTCTTGTGGGTGGGATGCCATATACTGATTTTTGATGTTTACAGGGGTTCTGCTGTACATGGCAAAATAAAGCCTGAGGCAAGGTAAATAGAGAGAAGAAAGAAGAGGATAGATAAGATGGAGAGCAGAACAGCGAGAAAACTCACACACATACTTTTAATTATTAATATGAATGCTCTCCTGCATGTCTCATTGAGGCTTAGGCTGTGGATGTGTTACAGAAAAGACTCATAAAGCAGTATGAAACCTGAAGGGGAAGTCGGTATGCCCAGCTGTGGAACTGTTTATTTTTGCATTATCATTCTTATCTAGAAAGATGCTTGGGTTATGTCTTGCAGTGGTCACAGAAAGTTAAGTTGCTGATTCCCATAGCCATCAGATTTCCTGGATTCACTTCCGTTGGCACAGCTTCATCTGTGGTAGCAGTGCTGGCAATACTGATGGAGGCTGCTGGCAGCCCGTCTACAGTGTCTCAGCTGGAGTATCATCTAGTTCCCTGTGAGCAGAGCTGGGAGAGAGGGTTGGAGCAATCAGATTATATTTGTACTTCCCCTGCATGAATGCTTTCTTTTTCATATAAACATGCTGATCAGTTTCACTTGCAGAACTGGATGATAGGTATTCTTGCAGACATTACGTGCAAATTTTTAATCCCTTTTCAAAATTCCATTTTATTGCTATATGGATATTTTAACTTAATTTTAATCACATTTGATGCTTATTTCACATAATGGTAGAACATGGAAATTGCAAAACACCAGTAAGAATAGTGGGGGGCTGCCTGTGAACACAAAGGTGTTCCAGTCTGCAGGGATCCTTAGGCCCATCTGAAATCCCTAGGAAAAAATACAGATTGTCTGTGTTATGTTCATTTAGGATAATATACTGAAATCATAAATAATTACATTGATGGTTCTTGTGAGGAAAAGCTATCATGCTGACTGCTGTTTCCAAAGAGACAAAATACTAACCAGTTAAGGGAATGGGGTGGCTAATAACAAAATCCAGCAATTTATTGTTGGATAAATTATTCTGTGTATTCTATGGGGGGAGAGATACAGTGTATCAATTTTTCTGACAGCATAATTCTGTTGAAGTTGGTTGAATTGTGCCAGCAAAGATTTTGGTTTTATAATCTCAGCTACTGCAGCAAATAAATGTAGTTCTTTATGAGAAAGTTCAGATTGGTAGCAATTAGTATTCCCCAGGCCTAATTTTCCACCTGGTAAGTGAAGAAAAATATATTTAGAAAAGGTGAATTTGGGAGTTCTGCTGGTAGCAGATCATCTGCTTGCTTATGGCTTCATTGAAAAATCTTGTCTCCTGCTTCTCCTCCCTTTTGAGCATGTTCTAATAGCAGTCAGTGCACCTAGAGTGCAGTGTGCTTCATAGAATCATAGAATCATTTCGGTTGGAAAAGACCTTCAAGATCATCAAGTCCAACCATTAACCATGCCCCCTAAACCATGCCCTGGAGTACCCTGTCCACTCGCTTTTTGAATACCTCCAGGGATGGTGACTCAACCACTTCCCTGGGCAGCCCATTCCAATGTTTGACAACCCTCTCAGTAAAAAAATTTTTCCTAATATCTAACCTAAATCTCCCTTGCCTCAACTTGAGGCCATTTCCTCTCGTCCTACCTCCAGCCACCTGACAGAAGAGACCAACACCCACCTCACTACAACCCCCTTTCAGGTAGTTGTAGAGAGCGATAAGGTCTCCCCTCAGCCTCCTCTTTTCTAGACTGAACAACCTTCAGCCAACACCTTTTCATTAAAAACAATACAAAAAAACATTTTACCAAAAGAAAACACTTGAAAATATTGGCTGTAAAGTCTTTACCAAAAAAAAATTAGATATATTTAACAAATACTGTGTTTCAAAACTTAACTAAACAGAAACACTTCCTTCCCCTCTCAAAAAGGTCTTTTGTCCTCCACCAGCGACACCATTTCTAAACCAAGAAGTTTCTCCTTCCCAGTCGCCTTGCACTCTGCTCAGGTACACATCAGAAAACATCAGCTTCAACTACTGGTAACAATTTCGAGGCACTTTTTACTTTTTAACAGATCAGGCAAAACCCAATTTAAAAAACAAACAAAAAAACCAAACTACTTGTAACTTCAAATCACTTTCCTGAAAGAAGGGGCACAGTACCAAGGCAAACTGTACCCATACTCTTCAGAATTTTTTCATTTTACCCTGTGTTTGACTTTGTCGCCATATTAATTTTAAAATTCATGTATAAGATAAGAAACTTCAAGTGAGATAGGGCACAGATGTGGTTGCACTGTTTTTTCATTAATACAGTAGTCTGACTTGTTAAAATACTGATTTGATTTTCTTTCTTTATCTTGTGGATAAGGACTTTCTGGATGTGTGATTCTGCTCTCCATGAACACTGAGGTTGGTGTGGCAGTGGCTGTTATCGCCTCTTCCTTACCACCTTTGCCTTACAGATTTCACAACTTGTCTCTTCCTGTCTCTTTACCCCAGGGTTTTTCTTAGGGATCGTCTGAAACTGATCCTGTGATCTTTAGTTTGTTATTTTTTCTTCTCCCTCTGCTGCTTTTAAGGTGGATTTGTTTGTTTGTTTATTGTCACACTGCAATGCATGGTAGGAAGGTAATTGTCTATCAGATGTACTATAGATTTTAGTATTGATCACATTGTGCAGTAACAGTAGGATGTCAAATTGAATTTTAAGCTCTTTAGTGTTCCTTCACTAGTGATGGCTGCTAAGTTATGTACCCCTACTGATACGTCATACCCTTGGTCTTGTTTTGGGGTTCTTAGACTTTGGACATTCCTGAAAGTTTAACTAGTTCCTGGTGATAAAGCAGTTGGAAACTTATTTCATTTCTTTTTGAGTAGATTGTTTCAGATGTTATCTTTGACCTGTTGCTTTAACATTATACGTTTTCTCTGTGGTCGGATGCAGGTACAGCCCTAACAGTAGTGTCTGTTTTGTGGCAGAGTGAGATGTGCTTTCTGCACCTGAGACTTGTCAGGGAAAGCACCACACATGGCTGAGGGCCTGTGCTGCAGGCATCTGGCCACAGCAGGGTCTCTAGCTAGACCACCCTGAACTCAGATATAGAACGAAGGAAAACCCTGTTGTCTGTGGTGCTCCAAATAGGTGACATTTCAAATGTACTATGTGTGGATCAGTGCCATTTTGTGCTGAATCTCTGTTTCACTAACTATAGAGACTTCTAGATCTTCACATCTTTCTTGCAATCAATTATTACAGTTCAAATGTTTTCAATTTTATTTTTGAGTACACTATGGAGAAACTTCAAGCCTGCTTCTGTGTTTGTATCCTTCAAATTCATACTTTTGCTTTGTACTCTGACATTTTGTTACCAGCGTATTGTTTCCTTCTGTTTGGATGGCAATTATTTGTAGGTACAAATAACTCTGATGTAACTGCACATGGTATATTTCTTTCAGGTGCTTGTACAACGCGGGCTGTTAAAATATAAACTACTTTCAATTTGTTTGTAGAAATATCCTTTGAAAGAAGAGGAAAGATAAGCATCTAAAATAGCGTATTTTAAAGGGTATATCTATTTTGTCCCATTCTTTAGTTTTCTTGATTTGATCCACTGTATATTTAATATTTGAAACTTCATTGCTAATAAAATCTCTCATTGAATACTTTTCTCTAAATATTTTCGCTTTCCCTTTTCTCTCTGTAGGTGGAAGAAATTGTTGATATAGGAGCATTTGCCCCAGAAGACATTCATGTTCCCAAAATCTATGTTGATCGTCTGATACAAGGAGAGAAGTTTGAGAAGAGAATTGAAGTAAGTAACCTAGCTTCTTGGTCACAACATATTTCAGCTTGGGGTTGTATTTTAGAATTTTCAGGGTTTTTACTCTAGCCACCAAGTCTTAGCACTGAGAAAATAGTATGAGAAAGACCTGTCAAGTTTTGCTAAGTACTAGAGCTTAGGTAGGTATTTAGGAAGTTAGTAGTTAGGTGGAAGCCTGAGAATTGAGCCTTGTTTCTTATACCTCAGCCTCTTTGGTTCAGTCCCTGAATAATCTGGAGCAACTGCCTGTAGTCCTAGATGGCTTTAATGCAGTTGAAAATTTGATGGAAAATGGTACTTCATTCTCCTTCCTTGTCTCAGTTCACCTTCTGTAGACCCAACAAGGAGAACAAATAGACTACGAGCTGGCTTGAACAATTGGATACTTTCTTTTATGCTGGACAGCTTTTGACGTGGGCACGTAGGGCCAATCATCTCAGCCCTTTTTGTGCTGTGTATTGAACTACCTTACATTGCAAAGGTCCTGGAACCTTTCTTTCCTTTTCTTTAATCAGGAACTTTTTTAGCCAGTAGCATTTCTGGTCTGAATAAAAGATGTCAATAGCTATTAAAAATTGCAGCAATAATATTCTGTCACTGAAAACATGATTAAGTTATTGATCTTTGTTTCTGTGGCTTTGCCTCACTCAAGCTGTGTCCCTATATTCATTTTGGTGATGTGACAATGCTCTTGAAGTGCAATTGAAAATTCTATATTTCTCCTGTGTCTCCATACTCTGGAGGTGGGAATTAATCAAAATGTCATCAGAAGAGCTGGTGGAGGGGGAGATATATGACACAAGGAAAAAAATATCTTGGGGAAAAAAAAAGTGCAGAAAGGAATTGTAATAATTAAACTTTTATTATTAAAATCAAGTCACAAAGTCCTAGGAAGTCATACAAGGCCTTTTCTCTGAGTAAACTCTTTTATGAATGTTGAGGTTTAAAAGATTTTTTTTTCCTTTTCATCTGTTCATTCTGCAAAAGCATATTGCATGTTGTTGAGTATTTGACTGGAAACAGATGTGTCAAACCTCTTTCTTTTTTTTTTTCCTTTTTTCTTTCTCTGGGCATGTTGTGTTAGGCTGCAATTAATGGCCTGTTTCCTTCTTCTGAATGGATGCAGTATCTCACAGAAAAGCTTTTACCCTTCATGAGAGAAATCCATTTTGCATTTTTTAAACTGCTGTTCCTATTGCAGTTTGGCAGTGGGTGAAGGGGTGACTCTGTCCAGGGAAGACCTTTGTACAAACACCTGATTTTCTTTGGCTTGGCTGCATAAGTGAATACACCTACCTAGTCAACTGCCCCCTTCCCTATATGCTTGAGAAAAAAAGGAAGTGAGAGGGGGAAGAACAAAGTGCTACTATAAATGGCACAGCAAAGTTGTAACAGAGATTAATTTTGTTTGTGTAATTTTGTAATTCTGGCAGTGGTGCCTCTCATTAATAGAAGTATAGGAAGGAAATGGCAGATTTATTTACTCTTCTGTAAAAGATGATATATGAAGGAAGTGGCTGTACCTATGAAAGCGTTGAGTATGTGTCCTGGTTTCAGCTGGGATAGAGTTAACTGTCTTCCTAGTAGCTGGTACAGTGCTATGTTTTGAGTTCAGTATGCGAAGAATGTTGATAACCCTGATGTTTTCAGTTGTTGCTCAGTAGTTTTTAGTCTAAAGTCAAGGATTTTTCAGCTTCTCATGCCCAGCCAGCGAGAAGGCTGGAGGGGCACAAGAAGTTGGCACAGGACACAGCCAGGGCAGCTGACCCAAACTGGCCAGCAGGGTATTCCATACCATGGGACGTCCCATCCAGTATAGGAACGGGGAAGTGGGGGCGGGGAATCGCCGCTCGGGGGACTGGCTGGGTGTCGGTCGGCGGGTGGTGAGCAATTGCACTGCGCATCATTTGTACATTCCAATCCTTTCATTATTGCTGTTGTCATTTTATTAGTGTTATCATTATCATTATTAGTTTCTTCTTTTCTGTTCTAATAAACCGTTCTTATCTCAACCCACGAGTTTTGCTTCTTCTTCCCGATTTTCTCCCCCATCCCACTGGGTGGGGGGGGAGTGAGTGAGCGGCTGCGTGGTGTTTAGTTGCTGGCTGGGGTCAAACCACGACAGTATGATAAGTGGTAAGAGGAGAGATGAGGAATAAAGAGAATAAAGAGGAACTAGTCTGTCATAATTCTTACTGGCTTTAATTAGCAGTTCCTGCCTAATCTGGCTCAGACGTGGTCCCTGTAATGCAGGTCATACTTTCTATCCAACCTTCTTTTTGCTGCAGAGAAACCCTCTGTGATTGTTCTTACTTTTTCCATAACTCGTAAGTGAAGCAATTCTAGGGAAAATAGCCAAGGCATAAAAAGAAAGTTGCTGGGAAATTCAAGAGGATTGATACTGATTCTTTCTGACTGCCTAAGACGAAAGTGAATCCCAACATGGCAGAAAAAGACACTACAAAAATTCTTTTGTGGTGATGAAAAGGAACAGAGGATAATTTTGCCTGATGCGTTCATTGTGGCCTGAAGTAGGAAAGGATGTGAAGACATATGGGGGTGCAGGACATGATGTTGCCCAGAGCAGTCTTATGTGCATGGGAGGATTGCGCAAAGAACATAATCTGTGTAAACAGTAATTTACAAAAAAAGGTCTTAGAAACTTCTTGAATGTCATGGCATTTTCACCTACACGTGATTTAGAAAGCATCAGCCTAAAGGCCAGGAAATCTCAGGAAGCAACTTCAGGCAGATTTATGCAAGATGATACAGATTTATGTTTGAAAACTTGGTTGCTTAGCTCCCAGTATCTTTAGATGACTGGCATTTGTCTGTCTCATGCATATAAATCTAGAATAGCACCAATGAATTGAATGAATGCAGGAGAGCAGTATTTGTATTTTAGGCTGACATTTTACAAATCTATTTAGGTATCTCTGGGGTAATGAATCTCAGACTTGCTAGTATTTGCACTAATGCTTGTTGCCTTTTTAACCAGTGGCATATGTGCCACATACTCTCTCAGCCTTGGCAATACAGACAAAGAAATAACATTTTGCTCTAAAGCTATCATTGGGGATATTTGATGACTCCATTGGCTTAGATAAGCTTGAACTGATAGAATAAAAGGTCGTTTTTTGTAGAAGATGGATAGATAACGTTATTCTTAGACCAAATATCTCAGTGCAATCACAAATCAGGCTTTTGGCTCTTGAGAAGCAAGAATCTGGATTCTAATCTTTACTTACGATTACTTCTTTTGCAGCGCTTATCAATCCGAAAGCCTGAAGACTCAAAAGCCAAACAAAAACAAGGAGACAATGTGAGAGAGAGGATCATCAGACGGGCTGCTTTAGAGTTTGAGGATGGCATGTATGGTATCCTTCAGCTGTGCTATAGGTTAAAGTGCCGACTCACAAGAATAACAACCGCAGCTGTTTTGTTTAAAACAGGTTAATTACCATGCTCATTGTCTTTCCCAGAGCCTGGGGTTCTCTCATTTTCTTAACACCCTATTGAAATAGATGGGATGTTAAGGCATAGGGTACCTGGAATTTTAATCAGGCATATCTGGAGAGTCTGTTAGCAGTTGAATGTCTTGCAAGAATTTCCTGAAAAAAGTTACGTATGTTGGAAATGAAGCTTACTTGCACTGTGCATTTTTTATCATGTAAAGGATTTGACAGAATGCAATTAGACAGTCGAAATGGCAAAATAATTCATCACAAGTATGAGGCATCTAACTAAAAATGGAAGTGTTTGTGAAGAGAACAGTTCTAATCTAATAATAGTACAACGATAACTTTTTTTAATTTACTAGTTTGCAGTAAGTGTGTTCCTGTTTGTTCCTTAACCCATTCTCTTCAGCTAATCTGGGTATTGGAATCCCACTGTTGGCCAGTAACTTCATCAGTCCAGACATAACTGTTCACTTACAGAGTGAAAATGGAGTCCTGGGTTTGGTAAGAATATATCTTGGTCACTTATTGCAGTGTACTTACCTTGCAGTGGCTGAGTTTTACTCCCCGCCCGCCCCCAACTTGATTATAATTTTACTAAAAATCATATTCAGATATATGCCATATTGCGTGATCATAAAGTTCTCATTGTAGCACAGGGAAGTTTTTAAGGAAGTGTTCATTTCAGGATTATAGTGCTACTTTGCTAAGTGTGTTCTTAAGTACGTGTTTTGCTGGAAGAAGCCAGAACCTTCAGTAGTTTGCAAGACCAAGCCTTGTAAGCCTTATCAGACATGATTTTAAATAAAGCTTAAAGTGAATATTATTTTCACTGTTGTATGGCTTTATGAAGTTGCACCTCCATACCTTTTTCTGAAAAATGTCTCACTTTGGTTAAAAACAAAAAAACAAAAAACCCAAACCAACCAGACTCCCCACTTCGTGGTTATTTAGTAATTCTAACAGCCAATATGTCCATCAGTCCTGATATGTTAGTTCATGTAAATTGTGGCTTGTGTCATCAGGGATGTTGCTCTGCTAAAGATAAAAAAATGCATGTCTGTGATGATCTGTTGTCAGTAATAAGCATTAGAAATAATAAAGCAGTTTTGAATCGTATCTCACAGGTATTTTAATATAAAGCTGACATTTGTCTGTATTCTTGTCAGGGTCCTTATCCACTTGAAAATGAAGTAGATCCAGACCTGATTAATGCAGGTAAAATCTTTTAAATAAATTTAATTTATGGAAAATGCTTATTCATTGTTAATCTAAAAATTTTCTTTTGAGTCAGTATTTGAACCCAGACTCCTGTTTTATTTACTTACAAATATTAATGTATTTGTCTTCTTTTAAGTGCAGGCTGGTTTTGATCAATGGAGATGTTTAATATTCTGGTTAGAGAGCTTACGCTTTGATGCATTTTAGTAGCTACTGAAGGAAACTCTCTTCCAGGCCAGGCAGTAAAGGGTCAAATCTTCCTTTTCATAAGTGGGATTGTTTTGTGAAGCCTATATGCGAATACGGATTTGTTTTCCTGCTACTTTTCACCTTGTGTTTTCTAGAAAATGGTTTTCAATTATTTATGTTTGGGACATGTTTTAAAACGTCCTGTGTATAATGGCCTTGTTTATTCCTGGCTAGTGAGTTGCCAGGAATGCAACTCATTTGCATTTGGAGAGGAAGCAGTAGCCACGGCAGGGGGAAAGAGCTCCCCAAACGGGACCTGGCACTCTGGAGGGCTCTGCTGCAGGCTGCTGCTTTTGCCACTCTACGGGGGGAATGCCAGTCCTCATGTACTGTTTTTGCCCAGCTGTTTTGGGGCATTGCACCTCAGAAGCAGCCATGCAATGTAAAAACCTGAGCTTTTTATGGGTTAGTGCGTCTGTCTTGATTTCTGTGTTCTTCATGGAAAGTTGTGCCTGTGTCGGTTCTCTGTTTCCATGTAAAGTTAACACGTACATATTGCATTGCGACTAACAGAAGTAGGCCTTGGCACCTTATAAATTCTCATTGACGTTAATGGTATAGGTTATAGACCCATAGCTGACATCTTAAGAGTTGTTTTTTCATGTGGAAAACCTATGCATTTTGTATTTTTTATTTATGTATACATATATGTATGGGTGTGTACGTACGTATCTATATAGACAGTATGCTTCTCAGCGGCTGTTAGAAAGTATAATTAAACTCTGAAAAGTCAAAGGAGATAAAGCACTGACATCAAACAAGCTTTTAATTTAGTATCAGGGTGCAGTCCAGCAATTGTTCACTGACCTGAAATATCTGCTACCTGGCTTAACTAATTGGTACCATTATCATACTGTTATGTTTTTGCCCCTGTTTCAGTATGATATTTTAAACAAGGAATTATTTAAGGCCATCTTCAGAGTTGAAATAAGAAATTATTAAGGAATTGAGTCCAGCATTTCACCAGTAGCTGGGTAACTGTTGTGATACACTGCATGAAGGAAGGTGTCAGAGGCACCTGAGAGCTGTGTTAATGCTTGAACTGAAATTGAGGTGTTTTTTTTTTTAAAAAAAAAGAAAAAAGTATATATTGAAGGTGTCACTGGAAAGAAAAAATTATTTAGATAAAAAACATTTACTATAAAAGGTGAAATTATACGCATGCACACTAGAACTTAAGTTCTAATACGGGTGCATTAGAAATGAACATGTTAACAGAGTGGTGATGGAAAAAATATCCAAGAATTTGATAAATACTCTGAGAAATCATTGTGTTTTTATATGCATGTCAAGATGATCTTGAATTGTTATTTATGGCTGATAAATATTTTTGAAGAGGTAATCTTGCAGGGATGAAGCTAACAGAAGAGGTCAGAATGCAACATGGAAATCAGATTATTCTAGTATTGGTAATTCAGCGTTAAGCACCTTCACATTTTCCTCTGAAACTGCAGTAGAAAAGACACAGGATAGCTGAACCTCAGCTGTACCACCAAAATTATTATTGTTGTCATTGCTGAAACATTCAGAATCTGCTAAAACCTGACTGACAGTTGGATTAAGACCATTCTAGGTGCTTTCCAGCCAAGTTTATAAAACCATGTGAAGAAAACAGAAGCTAAATGGCAAAGGGTCAGGATTTAATTCTGGTCACATTCATCGACTGGAATGGGCCAGTATCAGCCCCCAAAGTCCACATTTTCAAAATATGCTCCCAGTTTGGGCTTTTGCCAGATTTTTATCTGCAAATGTAATTATATTTCTCTGAACTATGTATCATATTTTGTTTGTCCCATTTTCTGAATATCTTACATGATGTTTATCTTCACTGTAATTGAAAGGTAGACTTCTGTCTTACAGCAGAAATATTTATAAGTAGTGACTTCCTGAGAGCATTTTCAAGAAGTGGGTAATACAGTGCTCTTGTTACATTATTTTGTGGTCCTCAGCCTGTGTCTCTTCTCAGCATTGCCTTAGCTTGTCACTTTATCCCAGAGTTCTCGGTCCATGTTGCTGCTGGCAGGTGGTGTTGTCTCCCCACTTCCTTGGGTGGGTGCCTGGTAGGGAAAGACAATTCAGACAGTCTCAGCAGGGCTGGATGTTAGCATGGTGAATTCTTGTGATCTGACTGCAAGACCACTTGTATGACCTTAATTTTATGGTATTTTGTGTGTCAAAATTTAATTTCCATACAATGTCTTGGCATATAATATACATCAAGTGAACTCAATAAATCAAAGCAGGTAACTTAGGTCTCTATTTTAACTTTCCTACAGTGTTTCCTTCCCTTTTCCCATCCTCTTAGTTAATCTCATTGTCTCTTTTTCCCTGTTTTCTGGAAACTGTTTAATGATGTCTCATTCCTCTTCCCCCTTGTTGTTACACTAACTTTTTCTTCACAATGTCATCTAGTGCTAAAGTCTTTGGGTTTTTTTTCTCTCAAGTTTGCCATGCTTAGTCTCTAATTTCACCTTCAGCGGTGTTGCTTATGCCTTTCCAGAGGCACTCTGTATACATGGTTGTTGCTTAGACTGATTCAAAGTGCTGGCAGGAGAGGAAAGGGTGGGCTCTGGACAGAGTCAAAATAAGACACTTGCATGTGTGCTCCATTGCTTGACCCAAGCACTGTGCAGAGAACAATACAGCACACAGAAGCACATTTTTCTGTGCACTTTAACAAAGCAAGAGTAGACTAGATCTGTCATTTATTTTTCTGTATTCTACATTGTTATCTTTCTAGACTGTTCAACCTGGTCTACTTGCTCTTCCTTGCAACTTCCCAGTCTCCTGAAGATGCTCTTTCTCTGTTTCAGAAGAGAGCTACCTCTTACTCTTCCTGTGGGTAGAGCAGAAGGCTGAAATCCACAGAGATTTCTTAGCCTCTGGTGTCAGTGATGTCTTGCCTGCAGCTGCTGGTGGCCAAAGAGTGGGCAATCCTGTCATTAAGAACTGTAACAAACTGCTTCACAATTCATTATGATTGATTAGGTTTACATGTGACATAGTAAGTGTAATGAGGTCCATAGTTGTACGGAATCCAAAGGAAATAATTGATAAAAAAACTTTATTTCTTGGTTAATAGCTGTGACTTCATTTGTCAAAGAGACAAAATACATATATACTATAGCTTATTTCTTTTACAGGTAAGGAGACAGTCACTGTTCTTCCAGGTTCTTCCTATTTCTCTAGTGATGAATCATTTGCAATGATAAGAGGGTACGTAACACAAACCCTGATCTTTTGAAACATGAAAAGAATAAACTGAGTCAGTGACTGAACTCATTAGTAATTCTTTGAAATGTGGTTAGCATTTAACAACCTGTAAAATGATCGTGGACTTAATCAGTGATGGTTTACAGAGGATCAGGTCTAGCTATTGGAAATAGAAAACCACTGTAACTAATAGATACCGTAGTGATGTTTGTGTCTACCACCACCTGGCCATACATAAACACATTTATAACTATGTTTTAACAACTGCTATTTGGTCATTTCCAAGTATCTAATCTGTACTTGCACTGTATATTCTCTTTGCTCCACTTGCAACTGTGGTCCTCATTCTACCTCCCTAATGGAAATTCACCATCTGCACCTGTTTTTTGTTTGTTTTTTGGCAAGGAGGTTGGATGCAAACAAACACTAAATCCTAATGGCTCTGAAAAGATAATGAGTGCATGTAAATATGTGGAGTGCACTTAAAAGTATGAGTTCAGAGCTGATTGACTGTGCATGCAATTAACCAAAACCAGACAAAAGTAATAAAATTTTTGAGGCTCAGTGTGCAGACAGCAAAATTTGTATCAGCGATACATCTAGAGGGGAAAAAAAGCCCAACTACATGTGTGACAAAATGGTTGCTCCCTCTGTGGTATGCCACCATTTTTCTGTTGATGTAATGAGAATGTGAGCAAAAGCTTGCTAAGATTTGTGGGCTGTTACTTGAACATGATATGCTAATTACACACTTTCTGTTGCCAGAGGCCATGTTGATTTGACAATGCTTGGAGCTATGCAGGTGTCTAAGTACGGTGACCTGGCCAACTGGATGATTCCTGTAAGTAGGTGTTTGTACTACTGTCAGTGCACTGTATTTAGGATAATATATATGTAGCTGAGGGTCAGGCAAAGGAGAAAAGGGCTGAAGCAGAATGGGGGTTGTGAAGCTCAAAGCATTAAAATAGAAGTTATTTTTGCTCAGGGTATGTATACAGTTACCTTTAGAGTGAAAATTCAACTTTTCCTGTATTTAGATAAACTTCAAAATCAAGGTATTTTCCACAGATATTTTTCCAATATATTTAGTTGACTGTCCAGAGCTTGTTTGATTCTGGTTAGCATCAGTTTCCAAAGATACGTCACAATTGGAGAATATCAGAATTATTTTTGTGGTATTTTCAACTTGCTAGTAACATCTGTGTTGAAGTAAAACATTCAACAGTCTAAACTGCTTCTAAAAACTCAGCTTTAGCTTTTGTCTGAGACTTAGACTGAACAAAAGCACAGCATTCACAGACACTGCAGGCACAAATAATTCTACAGTACCATACAATGCTTTCAGGGACTATGTAATATTCACTTTTCCAGTAGCTTTGTGCACTTTTTACTTTGTTTCAGAATACTTTTCGCCATATAGAAGTTAAACTCATTTTTCTGATCATGATGTTGAAATTCTTTCACCAACAGTTTTTGTGACTTGTCTTTCAAGGTCTGAACTATCAAAACAAGAAGCTGCCATTTTGCATTAATAAAACAGATTCATTTACAATCATATTTCTTGAAACGTTGAAGCTTAGATTGTATTCTGAGTTTTTCTTGAAACTGTGCAGACTTACATATTCCTTCCTTCAGTGCTTTATGTTCTCTAGAAGATGCTGATTTTAGTTTTGCATCCATATCAAGGGCATTATTTTCCATATCTGGAATTGCTTATTTTGCTTATGAAGATGCCTCTCCATTCTGTTCAGCCCCAAATTTATGAATAACAGGTATATTTTCAAAACAGAAAAGTATAAAATACAACTTTGGGTAGCTTTTATTTGTCTTTTTCTTACCTTTGAGGTGTACCTTTTTACTAGCAGACACCACAAGGGCCCCTGTGACTTTTTGCTATCCTAATTTGCCACTCTTACTAGCCTTTAACTGTCTGCAAATTTCTTTTGCAGTGAGTTTGTATTTACTTATGAGTAAATATGCCTGATGACACCATAAATCCAGCCAGGAGCCTTTCCAATCAGCAATCATTTCCCTTTGGTTACTTTGTTTTGAGATCTGTTGGTCAGATGATTTGTAATCTGCTTTACTGATGTGTTATTACTATTCTACAGTACAGATTTTTTTAAATGGGATTAACCAGCATGTAGGCATTCAGATCTTCCTGCTTTTCCTGTAAATGAGATGATATGTTATCGTCAGTTAAGTTGAATTGTGAGCAAGACGCATCTTTTTTTAGTCAGGAGATTTGTGAGGGGTGATACAAAGATCGACTTTGCTGAAAGCTCATAGTGTAAGGAAACTTTAAGCTGTGTCTTCTTGTAACATTTTTCAGTTAGCTTTGTGTTTAGGTTTGGTTTAAGTATTTCTTATATGCTGTAGCTTTTGGGTTTTTGGATTGACGTTATTCGCCATTATTTCAGAGGCAAGTAATAACTCTAAATTTCATGTTTTGAATAAGTACCATCATGAAGCTATCCTTTCTGTCTCATTGATAACACTTGAGCCCTAGTGCATGGATGTGTGTGTTTACTTGCACTTAATGTTAGGAACAGAGCTAAGGAAGGCTCCTTGCAATAATTACAGTCCTTTCTTCGCTCTTATCTGCTAATTTCTAATGGAGAGGAAAATTCTGTGTGTAAAGGAAGAAGAGGGAGAGAATATTTTAAGCATATGCAGTAAACAATGCCCCCATAATCCATGGGGAAATGGTCAGCAACCTGCTACAACACTTAGACACACACAAGTCTGTGGGGCTGGATAGGATCCACCAAGGATACTGAGGGAGCTGGCAGAAGTGCTCACCAAGCCACTTTCAATCATTTACCAGCAGTCCTGGCTAACTGGGGAGGTCCCAGTTGACTGGAGGTTAGCAAATGTGATGCCCATCTACAAGAAGGGCTGGAAGGAGGATCGGGGGAACTACAGGCCTGTCAGTCTGACATTGGTGCCAGGGAAGGTTATGGAGCCGATCATCCTGAGTGCCATCACATGGCATGTACAGGACAAGCAGGCGATCAGGCCCAGTGAGCGTGGGTTTATGAAAGGCAGGTCCTGCTTAACTAGCTTCATCTCCTTCTATGACAGGGTGACCCACTTAGTGAAAGGCTGTAGATGTTGTTTGCCGAGACTTTAGTAAAGCCTTTGACACCATTTCCCACAGCATTTTCCTGGAGTAACTGGCTACTCATGGCTTGGATGGGCATACTCTTCACTGGGTAAAAAACTGGCTGGATGGCCGGGCCCAAAGAGTGGTGGTGAATGGAGTTAAATCCAGTTGGCAGCTGGTCACAAGTGGTGTTCCCCAGGGCTCAGTTTTGGGGCCAGTTCTGTTTAATATCTTTATCAGTGACCTGGATGAGGGGATTGAGTGCACCCTCAGTAAGTTTGCAGACTCTACAGAGGGATCTGGACAGGCTGGATCGATGGGCTGAGGCCAATTGTACGAGGTTCATCAAGGCCAAGTGCCGGGTCCTGCACTTGGGTCACAACAACCCCAAACAGCGCTACAGGCTTGGGGAAGAGTGGCTGGAAAGATGCCCGGTGGAAAAGGACCTGGGGGTGTTGGTTGACAGCCGGCTGAATATGAGCCAGCAGTGTGCCCAGGTGGCCAAGAAGGCCAACGGCATCCTGGCCTGTATCAGAAACAGTGTGGCCAGCAGGAGCAGGGAGGTGGTTGTTCCCCTGTACTCGGTACTGGTGAGGCCGCACCTCGAGTCCTGTGTTCAGTTTTGGGCCCCTCGCTACGGGAAAGACATGGAGGTGCTGGAGCGTGTCCAGAGAAGGGCAACCAAGCTGGTGATGGGCCTGGAGCACAAGTCTTACAAGGAGCGGCTGAGGGATCTGGGGCTGTTTAGTCTGGAGAAAAGGAGGCTGAGGGGAGACCTTAATCGCTCTCTACACCTACCTGAAAGGAGGTTGTAGTGAGGTGGGTGCTGGTCTCCTCTGTCAGGTGGCTGGAGATAGGACGAGAGGAAATGGCCTCAAGTTGTGGCAGGGGAGGTTTAAATTGGATATTAGGAAAAATTTCTTCACTGAAAGGGTTATCAAGCATTGGAGCAGGCTGCCCAGGGAAATGGTTGAGTCATCATCCCTGGAGGTGTTTAAAAGACGTGTAGATGTGGCACTTAGGGACATGGTTTAGTGGTGGACTTGGCAGTGTTAGGTTAATGGTTGGACTCAATGACCTTAAAGGTCTTTTCCAACCTAAATGATTATATGATTCTGGATGAAGGCTGAGGTAGTCAACATCTTTGCCTTAGACTTTAGTGGCATGGTCTCTATGGCTAGTGGTAGAATTTGGGGGAGGATGGGTAGTACCCACTGTAGAAGAGTACTACTCAGGACTGATTAAGTAAACTGGACATGTCTAAGTCCATGAGGGCAAACATGATACGTCCAATGGTGCCAAGGAAGCTGGCAATTTCCTAAACCACCAGGCTCAAAGCCTGGTGGCCAGCAGTTCAGTTAACAAGCAGCAGCCTCAGGGATGATACCGGGACTGATACTATTTAACATCTCTATTACTTACAAACAATATAAACCAAGTAAAATTCTGAGCAAGAAAATTAACTCTAGTTTTGTATATCCTTCTGTTGGAGTATAAAATTCATGTTTTGATAGCTAAGGTAATGCAGTTAGGGGGCTGAGGAAGAGGGTGATGTAATATGTGCAGGGTGACGAGTTTGGATACATGAATATGGATCATTCTTGGAAAAAAATAAACATTGAATTTTAGAAGCCGCAGCTTTAATTTTTAATGCTCTGACTTAGAGCAGCCAAACCTAAAGAATTAAAGTGTTAATAATGAAATAAATTGAAATAAAATGACACAAACATTCTAAGCTTTATCAAAGAAAATTATCTGAAAAGAAGACATGAGGAAACCCAATAAAAATTTACTAATAAATCTTTCAATTTACCATCTGTAGAGGTCAGTATAACCTAACACGTTAGGAATATAATTTTATACATTATTTGTAGTTTTTCTACAGAGCTTCAAAGTACATCTTTTGTACAGTTTTGGACACCTTAAACGTGAGGTGAACCACACGTTTGTTGATAGAGACATTTTTAAAATGAAAATAAACTGGCAGAGGCCAGCTGCGTATGTGACTGTGGGAGGGTTTTTTTGTTTTGTTTTTTATTTTAATTATTATCTGTAGTGCCAAACCTGAGAGCAGAGGGCTCCACAGCAAGAGCTTTTCTGACTTCAAATTATCATTTTTAATGATGGGAGAAAGGACATGTATCCCTGAATGCCTGAGAGCACTGTAGGTCTTCTCCAAGGAGTCCTGTTGCAGGCTATTTGCCAGTTTGCTCGAATAGGGGTGTCTTTGCACAAGGCTTATTTTCATTTTGAATCTAAACACACTTGTGTAGTAGCTCTCTTCTTCTAGTATTTCTGTTGCACTGAGTGCATCAAACCGTCAGTGTTTTGTTTCAAGTCATACAGCATTGCAAGAAATTTTGAGAAACTTATTTTAACTGTTAAACCATAAAATGAATTAAGCACTACAAATGAGCTAAATTCTGTATGAATAGAAAATATGCACATTAATTATGTTCAGTGACTGGGTTTTTCTTAGTAATGTGAAGCTGTCTGATGTCTAGGCCATGGCTGATTAGGGCTTATACAGCAGTAGTTGAACAAAGGAGAAGGACAGGACCTGCAGTTACCTAGCGTCTCCTTGGAAATCTACATTTCAATGGGATATTATTTTAATATGAAGAGATATTAGGTTTTTGCAGACACGTGTCTTGGAATGAAGCCTACAGTAGTATATCAGCTTACTGCTGATCTCCCAAGAAACACGTGCCTGGAAGCCCTGCAGAGCCCTTGCAGCACATAATTACCATCATTGGAAGAGTCCTGAAGCCTCAAAGGAGAAAGGGAGCCTGTTGTGTTAGCTCTACTTCTTCCACCTTTGTAAGGGCTTTTGCTATCAATTTTGTTTGTGTTTATTTCTCTTCAGACTGCATGGAAGGTAGATACAATGTAGGAGCTCGCTGTTGGTATTTTATTCATAATCTCTTAAATTTTCAATATGGGAAGTGGCAGCTATGCATTAGGCATCTGTATAACAAGAGGAGCTGAAGAAATTCTGCCTGTCTCAAAAATACAAGCATATGTCAAAAGGCTCCTAATTTGTGGGTTAGTGGTAACAATTGTGACTGATATGGAACCATCACTTTCAAGTAAGACCAGTATTATGTTGGTAGTAATATTTAATTATTGCATGCTATACTGTGTGTTTTGGAAATGGTGTGCAAAGGTAAATGGAAGGTTTAACTGACCCATTACACTGAAAAAATATTCATCACTGTAAAGCAAATCCATTTCAATGAAGCATGTCACAGACTGTTTAGAGTTGCTCCTGAGATGCAGTTTCTCAATGTATTCATTTGAATTTCACTCAGTCATTCGAATCTGTTGCCAATGGTTATTTCAAGTTAGATTTGTGGGAGAATAAAGGAATAAAATTTGACCGACTTTCTTTGCACATATTTTATGCTGCCTTAATTTTCTGGTTATGGAAAGTAAAAATATAAATATAGTTAGTGCCCATATTTGTGTATGCTACATTTTGGGGAAGAGTTATTAATAAATTTTGCAAAGAAGTATCAGTCACTCAAGAATTTATGTTCCATTCTTTCAAAAATTATTCTTACTTTTAAATTTTGCTCTTCATTATGTATGCATTAGGAGATATCTGGTTAGCATCCTTGAAAATCAGGTGATTTTCTGTATGGCTAAGCCATACAACTAAATCTTAATTTTGGACATCCTTGAAAAAATATCTTTACCCTGTTGTGCATGTAGAGTGTGCTCAGCTTTGTCGCATCCAGCCAGCATTAACTCTTTGTTGTGTTGTTGCATTATCAACACTACTGATTCAAAAATCCCATTAATGATTTCCCAGTGTTTCTTGGTAACGATTATTCAGTCATATACTCAGAATAAAATCTAATCTACCTGTCATAGTTGACAGTATAATTACAATAATTCTGTAATTGTGCCATGTAAGGACATAAAATCAGTGGAAAATTTAACAAGGAAGTATATTTCAGAACACCTACCTTCAGCTTTATCCATCTTTTTTGATACAGTCTTCAGTCTTTTTCACTGAAGAAATGGAAAGTCAAATCTGGAATAGTTGTGGCTTTCATTTTAGAATCAACTATAAACGTACCTTTCCTTTAAACACTGGACAGGACTGATAGCAATGGGCAAAGGATTGCCATCTACATTTTTATGTAGTTAGAGTAGATTTATGTGTATGTATGTTTCTGATATTACCTTCTGATTGGTATCTTTTTTGTACAAAGTTAAGGTCTGTGCTAATATGCACCCTCCCAAACGAAAAAAAAACCCTCAAACCAACCACATCTAACCCCACAACAATTCATGAGATATTTTTGTTAAATAGTTATATATGGCTTTGATGACCTCCTTACTTGTGCTGTGCTTGTCATTTGGGGCTAGCACATCTGTGAAGACAGACAGTATCTATATGAAGAGGGAGACCTGTGTGACTAATGTATGTTAGTAGTGCATACATACCACTGCAGAGAGGGACAGAGCAGAAAACTTTGAAGGGGTCCTAAGTTCATCGTTTTGACTGCAGCGTTAGCACCATTGATGGTGCTGATTGAAGTATCTTGTACCCGCTGCATTACCTTAATTTCTGCTCTTCTCTGTGGAGTTAATACTGTTTCAGTTGCTCTGAATTTTAGTAGCTGTCCCTGGCATAATATAATTATTTCCTTTCATAAATAAGCTGAGACTGGTGATGGGTTCTGTACCTGCCACCTAGTCTGTGTCTGTGGCCATGACTGTCAGAGACCAAACTGATACTCTTAAAATCTTTACTCTCTCATATGAGGTAGCTTGTTCAAGGTCTTCCAGGGGGATGCCTGAAAATTCGGATTGAATGGGAAGCCTGCATGAGGACTGTAGTTTAAACTAGAAGCTATTCATTATCTTCTGTAACAGTTTTTGAAATAGTAGTTTTACTAATTGGAGCATAGTGTGAGGCATATGTACTCTTATTTAATGGAAGGAAAGAGAAATTTCAGACTAAATGCTACTTATTTAATACAGTATTAAGGCAGTTGGCAACATGGGCAAGGACTCTCAAGGGAAGTAGCTCAGTTCCTTTTCAAATGGGTATACATTTTCACCTTGGTTGTCCTTTGATACTCAGTTTTAAGTGGAATTATTCAAGCTTTTATTTCCATCTGCTTTCTAATACTTCAAACTCTGCATTTACCACTGATAAGTTTTCACTGTTTCTTGAACACATCATTAGTATCTGCTTTGCTGTACTGTTGATGAGGTATGTGTTTGTCTCAAAAGATTATGTTCTTTTAACATAACCAGATCAGTTCAGGTGCATTGTATCCTATGATGTTGGGAGTGGCTATAAAATTCTGTTATGGAAGAAAAGTCCTTCCCCCTGGGAATACAGAGGAAAGGTGTATAACACCAGCATGGATTCAAGACCTTACTAGTGTTTGAAGGCTCCCGAGTTTTCCTCTTTTCTCTCAGCCACTTCTTTTTAGTCTGTTTGGATTTTCCTATAAATTGTTTCCTGTTTGCTATAGCATTTTTCTAGCTTGCAATACCATTGTGGAGAACTTCACATTTCCTTGAAAAATATATTGACTGTCTCGCGCACCTTGAAGTACTCACAAGTTTCTGCTGGAATGCCGCAGATTGTCTTGGATGCCACAAGTGACCAAACCAACAGGAAGGTTTCTCTTTAGGAATTGCTATTAGGCTAAATTACCTTCTCAGGCTCTTTAATGTTGTATTTTGACCACTTAAATGATGTTCAGATATGAAGACATCAGATGAGAAAATATGTACCCTTCTCTCATATTTTCTTGAAGATGCCCCATCACCACAATAACAAAATAATATATTTTGCAATAAGTAGGCATTATAAGAAACTGCACTAATTTTGTGGGGGTTTATGTCTGTGAAGAAGCAGAAGAGCTAAATATCTTCATTAAAAAAAAATAAAATCCATCAGGTCCATGAATTCACACCTCTTGCATCCCAAGATTATTTGGACTGACACTTAGCAAGAACTGCTCATGAAGCACAATGGAAAAAGCAGAATTCCTCCTTGCAATATGGACTTTTTATGGTAACTGAGAAGCTACAAGGAAACTGTCAGCTTGTTTCTGTCCTCTTCCTAACCCTCTGTATAAATATTGCCAACATTGCACCTCCCAGGAAGCGGATGGCTAATTCAAAAAACTTTTCTCACTTCAAGCTCTTGCTGATGAAGTGGGCTTTATAACTGCTTCAAATTACCAGTGCTCTACCACTGAACTGTCTTTCCTTCTGGTTTTTTAAGCTAACAGCACCAATGTAATGGAAACTAACAAAAATTGTCTTAAATAAATAAATGGGGAGGGTCGGGGATGGACACATGCTATCCTGGACCATACCAACATCGTAAGAAGGAGCAGAAAACCTGCAAATGTACTTTAGCAGTTGCTTATTTGAAATACCTCCTTTTTTTTTTTTTATGAATTGTTTCAAACAATTGAGCTTGGTACAGGTTGTTACATTACACTTAAATGCCTTATCAAGTAACCAAAAATGTATAGTTTTACTGTCTGAAATTTGCTCTGTTCAGTCAAAAATAAATAAAAATTAACATTTTATTGACGCGAAATGTATAGTTCCCACTTCAGCTAGTATCCAGCACTATGAACCCAATGTAGTTTCTTCAGAGATTTCACAGCAGAGGTGGCTGGTGCAAGCAGTCTTCAGGAAGAGAAAATGTTTATTTTTATGACAGACTGCATATTACATGCAAATATTCAAATAAAACAGCCTAACTTACATCAGATGCAATTAAATATGGTATGAAAATTTAAAAGAAACAGGAATTGCTTGTTGCTTGTAAATGTGCAGTGTTTATAAGTATCAGAACTGTTTTGGTCTGCATGCTTATCCTAGGCAAAAAGGAACAAAATGTCTTTTGGGAATCACCTTTTAGTTTCGAGCATTTTAATTCAAGTTTAAGATGCAGCTGTTCCCTATGCCAGTATGGTGTGGGGGAAAGCGCAAGTTGTGGGAGTTTGGTAGATGCACTGAGAGTGATGTAAGACTCTTATGCTTTGGATAGTCTTCAAAATAAAAGCATGTAATTACGTGGCTAGTTGGAGTTAATGCTTAATTTATTTGCTTTACCAGGCATCCTACAGTGATGAGTATGTTTGCCTAAAGAGGAGTAGTAAATGTAGCAATTTAAAGGACCCTGTCCTTCTCTTCAACTTAACTTGCATTTTCCTGCTTCTGTGTATGCAAAGGGATGCAGTCTCTTCTCTCAGTCCTGTATGACAGCTTCTCCAGCAGATTGGTCATTGTCCTTCATCAGCACTTACTTCTTCAGATATGTCCTAGTTGCTGTAGCTCTTTACTAGTTAATAGAACTAAAAGGTTTGTAAAATGAACTAATGGCATCGTCAGGACAGGTGTATTGGTAGCATAATCCTCAATGCAAACCTATTCTGAGTTACTGGGGAGATAATCCATCGTCTTCAGGTACTCTGCATTATCTTGTCAGTGAGCCTCTGGCAGGCAGATGAGAGGTCACTACAGTCACTGTAAGAGCTCTGTATTTCTGGGTAGGATGGAGAATGATCTGAGCAGTGCCAGGAAGTTAAGCAGAGATAAATCCTCTCATCTCTTTTAGGTTTGTATTTGCAAAGAAATATTTAGTAGTGATGTTAATTAATGTGATTAAATATTAATCTGACCCGAGAAATTCCAAAGTGGTTGTTTATAGATACAGGAAGATGCAATTTATTCTTCACTGTGCAAACAATAAGGAAATATGATTACTGGGGTGTATGTGTGTGTGTGTATATTCCCTTCATTATGATCAAGAGACCATAATGATCAAGACATCAGTAAGTTGCTGGCCTGGCAGCTTAATGAGACAAGTCTCCTCCATATATTTCGTATCATGGACCACAGGTACTGATACTAGTACGGTACTGAATCACAAAGCTAATAAAAGAAAGCATAAGAGGAAAGCTTTATACTAGGAAGTTTTCCAGTTGTTTAACCATATACTTTTAGGTTTCATATAGAAAACAGTGTACATTGTATTACTGTCCATAATTTATTTTAATTACAGATAATAACAAGTCAAAAGAGAACAAATACAAAACACTTGAGACAGAAATTAATTTATTTTAATCTGTAAAATTCCTTGCCTCTTGTTTCCTACTAACTTCCCCTATCATGCAGGTGCCTCAACGTTCCACTCCCCTTTCTGCCCTCCTCAGCAACTCTGGAGTGGCATATGAGGTTGTTGCCTTGTTTGTTTTTTGGGGTCTAGTGCTTGTTGTCCAAAGATGACTGCTCTGCTCATACTGATAGAACTTTGTAATTACGGTCATTTCCTGTCAGAAGTGTGCCAAGTCTGGACCTCTTACCTTCCAAGATCAGTTTAAGGTGGTGGAAGCAGGCAGGGGTTGAATGCTGTAGCATTATGGAAAGTAAAAATATAGGTAGTTGAGCACCAAGCCATAATACAGCTGCTGTGATAACAAGTGTAATTCTGACGCTTTTTAAGAGAAGACTTAAGTCAGAGAGGCAGAAAGTATTGCTTGGTTTGAGGGACAAACGGAAGCGAATACTGATCCACATTCATTTATTTGCCCATGTTCTGGAATGACATCCACAGACGTCTGGAATAGAACAAAAAGTTTGGTTTGTGCTGACACAGTGATGTGAGTCGCGGCTTCCTAAACTGGCAGGTAGAGAGTGCTCAGATGTTCTTGTTGCTACATTTCATAAGCAAAGATTTCTTTTGAGGAAGTAATGGCATTTCTATCAACAGGAGAATGAACACTTTCCTTTTCTAATATTAGAACCATTGGAACTAAATTTATCGCTCCTCAGTGTCAGGGCTTCATTAAGCCAATGGTACTACTCAGATTTAAGTTACACCCAAGGCACCAGCCATGGCAGTGGATCCGTATTCAATTCATCATTCTTCTCCTATTTGCATCATATAGAGCCTAGAATGAGAATGAGACAGATATTTTTGCTCTGGTGAAGCTCTGTTAGTGTTTGAATACAGTGGTGATGAAATAGGTGGGCTTTCTGTGCAGGAAAAGGGGAATATCTTGTGCTGTCATTGCAGGCAATATATTCTATCTTTTTTTTTTTTAAATAGTAAAAATGTTATATTTCCATTAAAAATTTAATTTTAGGGTAAGATGGTGAAAGGAATGGGGGGTGCCATGGACCTGGTATCCAGTGCGCAAACCAAAGTGGTTGTCACCATGGAGCACTCAGCCAAGGTAAGGCTCTGCCGCTTCTTTCTAAATAACTGTTTTGTGCTGTACCGAAAAAGAAGAAAAACCACAAACAACATCTTACATTCAATCTGCTACTTTGTGAGGATTTGACAGTTCTGATGTTGGTTATTATGGAGCTGGAACAGGAGGCTAGGTTAGTATGGTTCCTTTCTTCTTGTAAGTAAGTGAATCATTCACCGTGGAAAAAAATGAAATATTAACTTGATGTTTAAAAGCTGCACACATTTTTTAGTTACTTCATGCAGATTTAATGAGTGGCAATTGCCAGAGCTACAGCAGGTGCTACCCCAGAGGTTTTACTCTTCACCTTTGAAAAATTTGAAAAATGGGGTTCCCCATGGTTAAATACTTGTTATGATGGAAAGATATTTACCTTTGAAGTTACCAGTCAAATTGGTACTGACAGCTTAATAGAATAGATCTTTTTGGCATGATGAGATGCAGGCTACCTTACAACATTATGTGATAAGTGGTTAATCTAGAGACTTCTTTGAGGGAGGAGTTTCATAGATATAAATAGTCTCCCACAGAAGGTCATAGGAAACTTGTCATTTGAACCTTCTGAAACGGGACTGTTCAAACTATGAGAAAAACGTACTGAAGATCAAAAATCTCTATTTTCAGGGAACCATACCAAATGTTTAAAAATGAACTTTTTGTTTAATTTCTGTGTTTCTCTTATTCTAAATTTGTTGTATGTCTGCAGTAAGAATTAGTTGTGTATGTTCAAGATAGTATCCCTGTCAGAATGCATAAGGGCAAGCATAAGGAATTTGCATGGTAAACTATCGTAAATATGAAAGTTAAATATATTAACAGTTGTGTGTTTTTTAAATGTGATTTGAAGAATGAATTTTCACTTAAAAAAAAATTGTTGGTAAATATAGTAGTTTCACAATTTATACTAAGCTGTGATCTCAAGGGGCACATTTTCAGTAAGAAGGCTGAGTCTGACCCAATAGTTTTTGCGTGCACTTGTGTAAATAAGTAAACAAAAGTACAAAGCAAATTCGTCTATATGACTTGCATCCCTATCACAGACTCCCCAGAATTGGATATGTAATTATCCATTTGCTTGAACACATACTTCAGGTATTCGTGTGATCTGAATAAATATTTATGCTAAATTTCTAGTTACTGTGGAATTTCATTAAGGCTCAGAGTCCACACGCAGTGTAATTATTGATCCCAGTTTTTCTCTTAGAAGTATTATTAACAAAATCTTTTTTCAGTGCAATGTTTGGAAGTTGTTTCATGTTGGGTTTTTTGCCAGTAGGAAACCTGAAAAAGATGGAAACACAGATAGTTTTCACTGTTACAAACATAAGGCATAGCCGTACTTATTTTGGCTTATCTATACATAACATGGGCTCTTATGTACGTGGGATGCCTGGTGTGCACTTCTAGAGAGCCATTTATAGGCTTTCAGAAATTATTTCTTGTACTTTTGTGAGAAGGCAATGAAAAACTAAACTTATGTGTATGATTTTTCATTTTTTTCTTATTTTAAAATGGAGGGTATTCTTGGCACTCTTTCCTCTTACCTAGCCTCTTTTTGGGGTCTTCATACTGCTGCTTCTTGTTTGCTCAAAAGTGAACATGATGAAATATAGAAGTCTAATGTTTGGAAATCAAAAGCTGCTGTTACAGTTTTCAGGTGCTCCTCTTTTTTTTTTCTTTTTTTTTTTTCTTTTTTATACACAAGCAAATAAGGCACCCATGAGACCAGTTCTGAAAGTCAGAAGCCTTTTATTGGGGTGACTGCTTCTTACAGAGCCGATTTTATATTCACAGCTTTTTAATTTTTTACACCAAATATTTTCTCACAAACTTAGTGCATCTGTATCTATGCGTCAGAGGAGCAATCTTCCATCCTGCTCAAAACCCAGTGTGCTACTGAGTAAAAGAAATGTCTGCATGTACTGTGACAGTCTGTTGTGTCTGCTGGCTTTTTAGTATAGGGACATTTTTCTCATCTTATTCTCCAAATTAATAATAAGAAATCTATCATTAGATGCCAGAGTCTCCTGTAAATAAACAGCAGTCAAGATTTGATGGATGGAAATACAGTGGAAGGCTATGGGATACACATAGTACCTTCAATAAACATGTTCAAGAGTTGCTGTAATAGGTGGTTCTTGCAGTCAGTTTTGTCTGATTTGTGATCTTGTGAAGAATCTTTTAATCCTTTTCAAGTGTTTTTGTACAATAGTAATGTCTTGTTCAACATTAAAATAAGTTTTCTAAGAGTTTAAAAGTGCATTCTCCTTTCAGTACACAGTTGCAGTTTTCAAACATAGCAATAGGGTGAGTCCTTGCAGTGCAGGCAAAATATAATTTACACTTAATAATGAGGGTGAAACTAGTGTCTGTCTTAACACTCAAATAAATACTCAAAGAATTTTCATCTTTTTAAACTCTGATATGCAGTATATTACAAATAAAATTAACAGGCTCTGCCCCAAACTATTTAAATTTTTAATTACGTAAATTTTTACGTGTAATGAAAACCAAAAAGTACAGAAGAAAGATGACACAACATGAAATGAGTTTTGTAGAAGACTATTCAGCTTAAGTAATGCTATTTAGGAAGAGTAACATAGAAATACATAAAATAATAAGGGCATGGAGAAGATGGATGCTGAATGGCTAGTCACTGCCTTATAATAGAAGTAGGGGTAGCCAACTGAAAGTAGCAACCAGCATGTTTAAAACATTTTTCTCAGCCAGCTAATGAAGTTGTCGATGATCAGCAGGATGATGCAGGAGCTCAAAGAATTAGTTCTATATGAAACAGACTAAACTGTTTCATGAGGTTGACTTCATCAGTGACAATTAAATAGCATTGCCCAGAAGCAGTCTCTAGCTCAGGAAATCTATACATCACAGCATGTCAGGAAACAGGAGGGTGTATCTGTGGAAGGGTGGCTCAATTTTTGCTCCATATGCTTAGGCCACTGTGAGACACTTGGCAAATGGACCTTAAGTCTAATTCATTACAGTACTTCATTATGTATTTTTTGCTAAATTACTCTTTTGTTTATAACCTGTCCTGGTTTCGGCTGGGATAGAGTTGATTTTCTTCTTAGTAGCTGGTACAGTGTGTTTTGGATGTAGTGTGAGAATAATGTTGATAACACACTGATGTTTTAGTGGTTGCTAAGTAGCGTTTGTACTAAGTTAAGAATTTTTCTGTTTCCTGTGTGTCCTAGTTTCAGCTAGGATAGAGTTAACTGTCTTTCTGGTAGCTGGTACAGTGCTATGTTTTGAGTTCAGTATGCGAAGAATGTTGATAACACTGATGTTTTCAGTTGTTGCTCAGCAGTGTTTAGACTAATGTCAAGGATTTTTCAGCTTCTCATGCCCAGCCAGCGAGAAAGCTGGAGGGGCACAAGAAGTTGGCATAGGACACAGCCAGGGCAGCTGACCCAAACTGGCCAGCAGGGTATTCCATACCATGGGACGTCCCATCCAGTATAGGAACTGGGGAGTGGGGGCGGGGAATCACCGCTCGGGGGACTGGCTGGGTGTCGGTCGGCGGGTGGTGAGCAATTGCACTGCGCATCATTTGTACATTCCAATCCTTTCATTATTGCTGTTGTCATTTTATTAGTGTTGTCATTATCATTATTAGTTTCTTCTTTTCTGTTCTGTTAAACCGTTCTTATCTCAACCCGCGGGTTTTGCTTCTTCTTCCCGATTTTCTCCCCATCCCACTGGGTGGGGGGGAGTGAGTGAGCGGCTGCATGGTGCTTAGTTGCTGCTGGGGTTAAACCACGACACTGTGCTCTGCCAGAAAGCAGGTGCCCAAGAAGTTGGGAGGGGACACAGCTGGGACAGCTGACCCCAACTGACCAAAGGGTAGAACATCACACTCAGTATATAAACTGGGAGGAATTGGCTGGGAGGGGTGGATCGCTGCTTGGGCATCAGTCAGCAGGTGGTGAGCACCTGCATTGTGCATCACTTGTCTTTTCTTGGGTTTTGTTTCTCTCTCTTTTTGTTGTATTTCTTTTCATTATGATTGTTGTTGTTATTATTATATTTTATCATTATTATTCTTCTTATTATATTTTATTTTACTTTAGTTATTAAACTGTTCTTATCTCAACCCACGAGTTTTACTTCTTTTCGCTTCTCCTCCCCACACTACTGGGAGTGGGGAGGAATAAACGAGCAGCTGTGTGGTGTTTAGCTGCTGGCTGGGGTTAAACCATGACATAACCATGAAGAAAAACAATAGAATGTAAGGTTGTTATTTAATCTTTAAGCAGTCACTCTGCACCTGTGCCTCATCTGCTAAATACTGCCTAAGAGAAATAAAAGTCAAGTCCTTACCCCCATACCACCATTGACATGTTTTGCGAAACATAGTAAAGTAACGGCTGGCAATTGTTCTATGTTGTGAAACGAGTTGTCTACACCATTCAGAAAAATAGACCAGAAACTAGTTTTAAGCACTTGATTTGGACCTGACTGAAACATGGAGCACCGAATTGAAAACTCCTTTCTATCCTTGTGAATAGTTTTGATTATAATGTGTTGTGGAAGATTAAGGACATTTTTGTTCTTCAACAACAGAATTTTTTTACTTAAAGCAGACTGAAACACCTTAAGGTTTTATGTATCTACACAACAGTCTTTTCCTTTATCTGAACAAGTGCTGTATAAACTCAGATGGTAAAAATTCATGGAGTTCCATTTGGATTCCTATTCTGATAGTGCTCTGATGGATGTCTTCCAAAAGTCACCTTTAATGCTAACTAGTAATACAATTAATCTTCAGCTCTAGTGTTAAGAAGCTGGAATGTATCAGTTCTCAGGGTCACAGGAGCCATTCAAGCTGTCACCTCTGCAAGTCCATGCATTTCAATCTCAGCTGGGTACCAAGAAGAGACACTTCATTTCATATGGCTGAGAAGTATACCTGATACTTTACTGAAGATATACAAATAGCACAGATTAATCTTGGCTCTTAGGCAAAGTGTGCAGGAAGGTCCTCAAGATGGACAAGACATAAGTAGATCAACTGAACCTAACGCTGTTGCAAGTCATTATTTTCATTAAGAGTGAGTGAGTTTCATCAGAGTATTTGCCTTGATAGCAGATGTGGATCTTGCCAGTATAATTAGAATTAGAATGAAGAAAGAGTTCTTCACAGAAAAAGATAAATTCAAAAGCACATGGATTGCTGATTTTGTTATCATTCAGGAGTCAAACTGCCTGAGAGATGGTTCCTGAGTTTATATTAAGCCGTAAGGCAAACTGGTGATTGTAAATTTAAAAAGTATTGCATTCAGGTGATTAAATGAGACAGGTAATACTCTGCAAGTTTTGAAATGCATAACTGAAAATTGATAATTAGAGAAAAAATAAAAGTATGTGATAATGGGAAAAACGGGCGCTTAATGCTGCCCTTGTAAAACGCCTACAAATACTGACTAAAAATGTAGTGATCCATCTCTTACACATCCATTCAGAGCTCCTGCAGCTTACATTCATTTAGCAGGATCTAAAGACATTTGTAAACTCCTATTAAAAAAAATGGAAGAAAAAAAAAAGAAAAAAAAAAAGGAAAAAAGGAAAAAGAAGGAAAAACCCCAAAAACCTCACCACCCAAACCTTACCTGCCCAGCTTCATGTCAGAAGCTATGTCTTCTCATTAGGTAATATTTTTCCCAGGATTTAGAGTAGCTGGCATTTGATGCCCCAGAAAAGGAAGTGCCTTAAAGTAAATTCTATTTTCTATATATACATTCTTTTCTACTATATATGCATACTAATTTGTTCTGTCTAAAACAAAGATAACATAACTTCTGTGTAGCAGTTGAAGATGAGCATATTCCACTCATCTCTTAGTCTGCTTTTGGGCTTTCCTGGAGAGATGGAGGGAATAGGAATTCAATGTGGGTAAAGAAACTGGATTTACTATTTTCAGAGCATGACTATGCACTTGAGCCCTGGGGATTTTAAATGCCTGTGTGTTTGGCTGATCCTGCACATACTGTTTGTGATAAAGTATAAGGCAGAGAAATGTCATGCCTGCAATGTCTTTCCCTAATTTTCATCCTTTATGTGTCATCAATGAGGTCCCATGCATCTCTCATCCTCACATTGCAGCAGGAAAGACAAATTATTAAGCAGAAGTATGCAGAACTTCTAAACTCAGGAGCCCACTCTGTGGTACAGTGAGATTCTTACTAGTCATCTCCCTATATGTGGGATTTAAGTTATAACTGTCCCAAATTGCCAGACATGTAATCTGCCATTGAAATGAATTCAAAGAGTGTTCTGAGTACAGTGAATGTTTCAGTAACATAGTGGCTATGGCTGTGATTTTCATGTACATATTTAAATTATGAGTAAGTTGTGTTGTTTTTGAAAGTTAATGTTTGTCTGTATATTGTTAAACACAGGGCAATGTCCATAAAATCTTGGAAAAATGCAATTTACCACTTACTGGGAAACAATGTGTAAACCGCATCATTACAGAGAAGGTAAAGTACTTTTCTTGAATCCTTGTCAATACTTTCCTCCTCTATCCCTAAGAAGGGACACTTAGTAAAAGTAGTAAAACTTAGTAAAAATGAAGAATATATTTGGTATCTATTGCCAATGAAAGGTAAAAATTGCCTTGGTGTTCGATTCCAGAGGTCTGGGGGCTAATATTTTTCCTTTTAAAGCTTTCACCATTGACATCTAGCATACTGGACTGTACTCTTAGACACCTTTAGAACAAAGATGCCATGCATGAAAAGTATGCAAAGTGTGTATCTCCTTATTTTTCCCAAAGTATTCCTGAAAATTTGCCATGTGAGATGCAAATCCTCAAACACAGCTGTAATCACAGCTCATTTTTTTTTCCAGCAGAGCAACAACTGTGTAGCACGTCTATGTCAGACGATTGGCATCTTGGTGTATACTACAGACTCTTTCAGAGAAACAAAACCTGTAGCTGTGGCAGGGCTTTAATTCTTTTGTCCTTACTTGATTCCATTTGTGAAGCAGTTTACTCTCCAGTGCAAGTACATGTGAGCATCAGATATTGCTGCTGCTCAAAGGACATTAGTGGATCTTTTCAGCAAAGGATAAGTGACTTAAGGTTTTTGCTGTAATCATACTGCTTTTTTTATCAGTGTTTACATTTTTAAGGGCTTAGAGTAGTCCATCTGCGAGCCATCTATCATACTAAGTGGAATGTATCAAAGGTGCTGATGTAGAATTTGCTTTCTCCTGGTGGTATAGTGCTACTGTAATTTAAAGGTTTTTTTCTCTACAAAGTAACGGAAAATAAATGAAAATCTGGAAGTTTTTCCAGTCTTCTACTAACTGGCCACATACATATGTAAGGTACAAAAAAATGAGTGAAGAAGGACTGACAGAAAATAAACAACAAGCAAGTTTCTCTCAGTCACCACTTGTCAGATCTTGTTGCTTTATTAGGAGATGACACAAGTGTACAACAGTACTTGGATAGTGTTGCAAATTCTGTTTCCACACTAGCTGTCTAGTTTGTATGTTCCTTATGCCCAGCTTCTTTTTTAAGACTTAGAGGAGCTATTGTTTTTCACTCCCATAAATCAGTTTCATGTGCCCAGCGGACAGCTGAACTTTAGTACGCTTCTGTGATGAGCTTAAGACTTTACTTTCATTTCAAGTTCAATCTTCACCAGTCTTTTGCTACTGACTTTTTTTTTTTTTTAAGGAATAAGACTATAGACCTTATGGTTTCTCTGGCAACTAGCTTGCCACCTGTGTATCTCCCTCTGGTAGGCACCATTAAACTGCATGTGGTTTTACAGGTGTTTTTATTTGATGCACTTGTGAGCCTTGGAAGTGGAGAGCATATCTTATGAAGACATGAGAAAGAACAGCCTTTGCTCCTTCAGCCACTTCCTCCCAGGCTTTCTATTAAAAATACAACAAGAAATCTTGTCTTCCATTGCTAGCTTCTGAAAATACTAAAATTTGTACTGGGTGTGCAGTAGCTGTTGGAGAAGCTTATAATCTGGCAGAGGTGATCAACCACCCTGTACCACTCTACTGGCCTTAAAACGAAATAGAAGAATGAGGGAGACATTGTCTTTTTCTGTTTTCCTTCATGATCTCTTGGTGAACATTGTCTTGCAGCAAAGAATGTCTCACCTCCCAGTTCTCACCAGATTGGAGCAGCAGACATGGTCCTCATTTCATGCAAAGAAGAACAGCTGTATTTTTTTCCCACGAAACTAACACATCTCATATTTAGATTACTTCAGCTACAAATAAATGTAGCAAAAATCTTTATTGGTCAGTCTGAAAAGTGAAACCGATTGATAATGGCATCTTTTGTTACTGAGGGAATGCTACCTACTTCAGCACACCATTTTGTACAATATTACTACTTACATCCTCATTTTCTGCTTTGATAATAAAAAATCATGTGCTATTTGAACCTGACAGGCTGTGTTTGATGTGGACAAGAAGAAGGGATTGACCCTTGTGGAAATCTGGGAAGGACTGACAGTGGATGATATCAAGAAAAGCACTGGCTGTGACTTCACAGTAAGTCGTTTTACAAACAAGTATGGTTAGACTGGTGTCAGAACAAGTATTCTCCACAAATACTCATCACATGAAGACTTGTAGATGCAGTAAGTTTCCTCCTTATAGATGCAGGCTGGGTAGATTACCTGTGGGACTTTCATTGTAAGTAAGAAAATAATTTAGGGCTAATTGAGTATGATTATGTTGGAAGCATTAAAGCTAGGAAAAACAGAAGAGATGGAGAAATGACTAAGAGTAAAATGACAATGTGGAAAGGGAACTTTTATGATGCTTTGAAAAGGGGAGCTGATTCATACCTGAGAGGTAGATGAATATTTATTTTTCCACTGTGTAAGTTAGTTTAGCTAACTCTCTGTTGCTAAGTTTTCATGCTATCTTTAGGTGGGGTTGCGAGTCTTCTCCACAGGGGTCACTACACGTGTCCACTCTGTGTTACTAGTGCCAATCAGTTAAATACTCTGCTGTTGATATCTTTGCTTTTTCTCTCCCATTGCTTTGTATGAATGAAACTTATGCTCTGCATTAATCCAGAAAGCTACTGCCTTTTGACCTTCACATTCATTCTCAAGTCTCACTTAATGCTCACACAAAACTGGCTTATTAAGGGAAAGCTGTAGCACACTAGATTGTAAGTGATTGCATATGTGTGGTTGATAACATGTAGTTTCTTCATGGCCTTCTCCTGCATGTACATTACAAAATCTTTTCTTCTGTGTTGTGAAGTCTTTTGGGGCAGGTCAGCCTTCCTTTGGTGAGGACACTGAGTATGACAGTATACAAATTGATTTGTACAAATAGTTGGGGAATATTTGGTAATGAAGTGCAATACTCTTCCTCTTTGTAGAGTTTCATGGCAGGGCTAGGACATATAATTGAAAGATTGCAGAGCAGTTAGTATACGAAAGAGTTTGTTATTAAGGCTTTGAGCATACTATTGGCAGTAAGTAAAACTTTCTGAGCAATGAGCCTGTGAAATTTCATTCATTTCCTGTGTCCATAAGAGAGCATTTGTCATAACTAAATATGATCATGTATGTTTTTCTTGGGGAGTTTTAAATATTTTAAATAAAGAGCTGTTCAATTCTGAAAATACATTTGTTTATCTGCGAAAAATTGTTCAGTTAAAGATGAGTGACCTGCAACTGCAGAGTGCTACAAAATCACTTTGCTCCATTATTAATTTTCCATGTAACATTTTGTGGAAGTCATTATTATTTTTTAATTTACAGTGGAAGCAACCTTCCATATTCAGCAATTCTGTGTGCAAAAGAAATTATTCATTCAGCTTCTGACTGTGATTTAGGAAAAATGATCAATTTTTAAAAACTTCAATAATGTCAGGACTTCTTTTTCTTTGGCTGATCAGGCTGTCAAACAGCTAGCATCCAAAACTAAAACATAAAAATGACCTTGTAGGTTTGTATCTATTGCAGTCAGTCACTTTGTTTTGTTCTTGCATATTTAATTTGAGGATTAACTTCATGATGAATTTGAAGGTGCCATGTTTAGTATGTATTTTAATATACTGAAACTACAGGAAAGGACTTTTGTTGTCAGAAGACACTAGTCCTTATGTGTTCCAAACCTGCCTGTTTGGAAGGAGCTGTTTGGAAGGAGTTGGTTTCTTTTTGGTTCAGGTGACCAATATGTATGTATTTAATTGAGCACGTGTTACCCAAAGTAAAGTCCAGCAGCCTAGGCTCAAGGCAATGAAAACAGAAGCAACCAAAGAATTCAGTGAAGGAAGTTATAAGCTTAAAATGATGGACTGTGAGATCAAGCTTTGCAGCAGCATGGTGGATATGATAGGGCAAGACTATTAGGACAAAAGAAAAGATTAACACCACCCACTGTCCATCAGTGCATTCCTGTAATTGTTACAAAGGAGTGGTATAAATTTTGAATCTTTAGGATAACCTGAAGTTAGCAATTGATGAGAGGTATTGCAGCAATCCTCCATCTAGGTCCCTGGGATCAGTCTCACTGGGATCAGGAAGGGACACTTCACAGGCACCATTTCCTGGTTCTCCTGAAGGCAAACTCCAGCGCAGTCTGCTTTGTACGGCAGCTGTGGCCATGCATGAAATCACAAGCTGCACTAGAGGAGCTATGGGCATGAAAAATGTAGATGCTGTTTGGTTTATGCACTTTCATATACTTGAAAGCATGCGGCTTACATAAACGCTTGCAAAGCAATGCTTGCTTGGAGAGCATGTCCTTCTGCCAAGGTATGCATGGGGGTCAGCGTTACCTACTGATTGGTAGTTCTAAAAGTGCCTGAAATCTCTATATTGCTGCAGATGAAAAGCATGAACCACAATGATTTGTTTATTAAAGCTGTGGCATGGAAGACCACTAGCTCTTCCTTTCTTACGCCCCGCTCCCACCTAAAGAATGTTTCCAGGCCACAGTGACCCAGTCCTCCTCTCATTGAAATCCTCACCAAAACTTCTGTTGACATCTGTGACAGCAAGACTGGGCCACTGTTGGATAATATTGGACCCTTGATGGCTTTGCTTTTTGTATACAGTAAACACCTACAGCTCCTTCACTAAGTTTTCAAGTTCAGAAAGAAAATAGAGATTTCAGCACTGTAATAGGCATTTGTTCAGAATGCAGCATCCTCGGTCCTTTTTTCCACATTTCAAGACTCTGCCTCAGGCTTCCTTGCAAGAGTAACAGTTGTGCTTGTGATTATTTATGTTCATTGAATGAGACATCTTGTTCTTGTTTATATCGGTGTCAGGAACTTCAGTGATATTGTATTGCTACAGTAAAAGCAGGTTTTTTGGATTATATGTTTTGCCAGTTTGAAACAGAACTAATGGGTGGAAGATGAGACGTTGACCATTTTCTAGCAGCTTTCTTCAGTGGATGCAGTGAATGATCTGAACTAAAACAAACGTCTCTCTAGGTTCATTACAAGTGAGATTTTAAGGGGTGGCTGTACCTTTATATCTAACTATCTCTTCCCAAGCAGACTACTCCTTTTTGGAGAGGAGAACTTTATAGCCTGTATGGCTTGCTTTGAGACATTCGGCTATACAATCCCATTTTCACAGTCTGCTTACTTATTTGGAAAAACATCTCCTAAAGGACATTTGCAACAACAAAATGTCAAAGAAAACGTGATTTAGAGCCAACAGTCTTCATTATAGACTGGCATCATATAAAAAAACAAACAATTTTCCCTTGATTTTACTGTGCTGTGAAGACAAAGTGTTCGCTTATCTTGCACGCTTAAATCAGATTTGCTGCTGCCTAGCATATAGATCACCTTGGCAGGTAATCTGTTTGGGCTTGTACTGGCTTACACAGTTGGTGAGACCATGAGAGGACAGACTGAGAACCATACTTTTGCAGATGTATTTCACTATAAAAATAATCAGCATAAGTCTGTCTGGGTAAAAATTCCCTGTCCCCCCCCCCTTTTTTTTTCTTAATCTAAAAGCTCAGTTTTACAAATTGATCTTAAAAGATAACATGGAGTTTAGAAAAAGCATCTGCCAAGGAAACATTAAGTAGTTGAATAGCAATTGACTAGTGTATGTTTAAAAAGAAATTGACTGCCCAAATTTGAGCCAATGAGTACAGAATAATAGAGGATATGGGTTTATTTTCTGGAAGTACATTTTCCTTTGAGGAAACAGGCTGTTGCAGGATTGAGTTCATTTTTAAATGGATGTTGTGTTTTTTCCTGATCAATCACCCCCCCCCCCCGAGTCACATTAGGAACAGATATTTGTACAAAAGCTGATGCTAGAATTATGGTTTGCTTTTACCTGCAATTTCAAATAATTAGGAGTTAATAAGGGGTAAACAACTTTTATTATTTTATCAAATATACTAACACTGGGGTTTTTTTTTTTGAGGGGCTGTTTTTAAATTCTGGAACAATAACTTGCTTTTGCACACCTGATAAGGTCATTAGAAGTTACTAGGACTCACCATTGTTCAGAATCAGGCCTTGAAAGAACTGCTTGCTATAAAGAACATAATGAAATAAGGTTAGGGCTGTTTGTGTAGCTGAAGAGGGTAGTTTGGGGTTGGAAATCAGAGTCAACAAGCTTGAATTGCAGGGAGTCCCTGAGTCTGTGTGTCATCTTACCAGTTTGGAGGCTGCGTACATGACTGCCCAGGCAAAATGCTCCCAGTACACCTACATGTTGAATGTTAGCAACGTATTTTGAAGCTTCCAAGATAAGCTGTTCTTCCTGTAAGTGAAATAATATTAAGAAGGTGTTGCTTAGGGGGTACTGTAAGAAAGTAGCAACTCTGGCTGCGTACTGTAAAATAGCCTTGATTAAGCACATTCAGCCCTTATCAGATGCTGTGCTCTTAGCACAGGGTGATACTGAATTGACTGACTCTACTGGGATTTAAAGCAGTAGACTCAGGGGGCTTTCTGCCTTTCAGATTTAATTACTCCTTGTTTTCCAAGCACAAACCATCTGTTTTGTTACATTAGCATTTTTCTGCTTATTTAATCACGTTTTATTTAGAGCACACAGTTGTATGTGGGTCCAGTTCTGAGTGATGCTGGGTTCTCGTCACCTCTGTTATCTTCAGCAGGCATTGTGGCACTTTAGCACTCATGGGGATTGGACCCTTTCTGAAGCAGATAGTGGTACACACAAATGACAGCTGTTAGCATCAGATGTGCAGACATTACATTTAACATAATATGCTCATTCAAATGTAAAACACTTGAGGTTTTGATGGCACCAAAATCTACGACAGCAAAAAACCAATAATCTCCTCCAGTAATCGCCTTTTGTCATTATTTGCAGAACATAGATTTTAATGGTGCTATCTTCATCCTCCAGTTTTTGCCTTTACTTCAGTGGAACCATCCCTGGGTGAGGCAGAAACAGACCCAAGTCAAGTGAGGCACGTAGGCACTTGGAGTCAGAAATGTTGAAACATTTCTGGAACTAGTTCAGGAATGCTGGTACACTCAGGGAGTTTCTCCAGCTCCTCTACACTTGTACCTATTACACCTATTTATTATCCTAGTTCACACACAACTTTGAAAAATCAATGAGCAGTTTCCATCCGCTGAAAACGTTTCATTAGCATTTGATACAGTAAACACATTCTTCATGAACTAAGCCACTTTGCTCAGTGGCTGTTCTCATAAGTTTATAAATGATGATATATAGTGGCTGGAGGAAGGATAATGTAGAAATCTAACTGGTGGTAGAGGAAATACAGCCCTGTACCTCTAAAAGAAAGAGGCTTTAATGCTTGGAAAGGCCTTTATGTATCATTCTTTCATGAGTTAGCTTCTTCAGTACCGTTAAGTGAAAAAGATGGGATAAGGAGGCAGAAGAAATGCAGTATATGATGTTTCAGTGGGACACATTAATCAACTAGGAACTAGATTATCCATGGAACTGTTTTTCATCCTGAACAAGTAAGATCACATGAGTTATTTTTGTTCTTCATCCTGGGGCACCTATTTAAATAGGGCTGGGAACCGGAGATATTTAAAGAGGCTTGGATATTCTGTGGAGAGCTTTTCCTCAGCGTATTTGTGTAGACCTGCAGTCAGGGTTCAACCAAGTGTTAACCATTGCTACTCTTCAAAGTCTTCTCTGTATTGTTCCCATTTAGACCTTCTTTCCTCATCTAGTTTCCTATTTAGGCTTACTGTGTTTTATTTTTAGTCTCCTGGATATCTTATAATATGACTAATTGATTTTTACGGGTATATGGAATTAAAATAATATAATACCTAAGTGTGTCCTCAGACAAAAAATGAATATGAATGGAAAAAGGCAAGTTAAAAAAATGAAAGGTAAAATTAAAAGTATTGAACTGTATCATCATCAAACAAATCGAATGTGAATAGAAGGAGGCAGATTTTTAAAAAATACATAAAATTAGAAGTATTGAATTATATCATCATCAAATTATCAAATCAAATGTATACATATACTATAGGTACAGTATGTGTATAATATATATATACATTTGATTGTATATCCCCTACTAATATGCACGTTCCGAAACTCAGTTGACTACTTCTGCGCAGACCCAGCATTGACAGACAGCATCCTATCTCCTGGTGGGTGGAGAGGAAAAGCAGAATTAACTTGGCTATTGACCAAGGAAGAGAAATCATCAGTTTAAGATTCCTTGGCATGCTTGTTTTAGTACTGCAGTGGCAATTCATTCATTTATTGAATACAGTCTGTTTGGTTGCCTCTACATCATTCAGTGTGTTGATGTGTGAATGCAAGTGGATTAGAAGGTGATAGCTGAAGCTGTTGCCCATCTGCAGCTGTCTCTCCTATTGCTGTTCATGGTAAGCGCAGCCCCACTGTACACGAGCTATGACCATTTATGGACCAGTGTATTTAACTAAGCCACGGCCTATTTTTGAGTTATGTTCATGTGCCATCTTGTACAGTGTGTAATTGAGGAGCTGCTTCACTTCAGTTCAGCTATCCCTTCTGCTGGCATTGGAAGCCATCTGAGAAGACCGTGCAGTTAGCAGGGGCAACTACAGGTTCAGCTGCCCAAGTTTCATCTACTTGCATTCTTAAATAAATAATCCAACTCAAATAAATGAAGTTTAGAGGCTGGATACTAGCATCAAACATATCTTGTATTCCTGCATCAGAAAATTTAGTTGTAGGTGTTTATCTCTAAAATACTGCAAATACATCATTTTAATTATAGTGTCTCTAGTCTTCAGTGGTACATAGATAGAGGTGGAAGTGAACGGTGGGTTGTACTGCTATATCTGTATGCCAACTGTTGTGTTTTTTCCCTTCTATTTGCTAGGTTTCGCCAAAACTAATACCAATGAGGCAGATTTAAACGTGAAATACAGACTGGGCTTAACTTGCCAGAAGGCTTGTTTCCAAATGGGATCTTGGTGAAGAGAAATCGATGACTGTTTTGCAATTTTACTTCTTCTTCTTCTTCTTCTTTTTTTTTTTTTTTTTAAGGGCTTTGTAAGTAGTTTCCAGATAGTAAAACTCAGGCTGTGACTATCAGCCTAAATTGTATTTTACTTTCATAACATTACCAATTTTAATGGAAGGGTGAATTTATTGCCTAAATTTTGAATAATGCTATACTAAAATGTTAATGAACACTGTCAAAAAAATGCCTTGTAGTATCTCTGCCAAATACTACATTTTTTACACAGATTCAGAAAACGACCATGCAAAGCTTATGATTGCCTCTGCTTTTTCTGATGTCGTTAAACTTACAAATCACTCCATTGCTCTGGAACTACAGCACTTAGCACGTCCATTCTTCTGTAAAGGTATGGGCTTTTTGTCTGGAGTGGTCTGTAGCAAAGGTATGCAGCGGTAGAGAGACATCAGGAATATGGACTTCCCTTCTCCTAAACCTTTTCACCAGTCTGTGACAAAACTCTTTATACCAGTGGAAATAACTGGGTCCTTAGCCCTGAATGTATATGCTGTTTCCACAGTGTGTGTGTGTTGGCATTAAGAAGCCTACACCTCCCGAAGTCCAACTCTGATCCCTTCTATTTAAATCATACAAATTAGAATGGGGCTAGTATGAAGGAGGAAGATGATAATTAAAAGGTCTCCATCCCCACGCAGACAGCTGGCAGCTGCACAGTTGTCCCACATAAACTGCTCTTACTCTCCAGATACAATCCTCCCCAGCCCCATTCAAAGGCAAATGAAGATTGTTTAACATAGAGAAACAGGGGAGGAGAATGTTGTGGGCACTTGGAAGATTTCTTCTGAAGGGAATACAGCTGGTTAGGAGTAAAAGCCATAAGTTTGCACCACTTGCCGATCAAGGCATCAGCAAAAACTAAAGAGTTTGGAACCCGAACTCGTGATAACCAGAATGAATGCCATGAGACAATCAAAATGAAAAGTCACTCTCTCATACTGGTTCTGCTATTTAATAAAGATCTTCCTTTCTTTGTTATTCGTTACAAAATGACTGTTATTTTTGCAAATAGGTGATATGACAGCATTGGATCTCACATCCCAAATCAACATAATATATCTTTATTATACAGAGTATGAATTGACTGGAAATCTGCATTTCTAAAATACAGTGTTCTCTCCAAGTATAATGATTTCTGTCATTCATATAAATAGGAACACTTAAAACACTTCAGTTAAAATAATTCCTGACATAATATTTGACATCAGGACTGGAGCAGATTAAATGACTGAAAAACATGTAAAATGTAGATGCACAAATAAATATATATATATATATGCACACACACACCCCCCCACCATACATATGATAAACAGTGTTGGGATATGGTATAGAAGGGCATTCTAATAGTAGATGGATGAGGTATTCACCGTAGTCAGTGTGTGTAGTGGAATGAATGTAACACATTTCTAGGGAACCAGATAGGAAAATTCTGCAATATTTAGCTGCTGTACTAGCCTTTGTACTGCATTTTTCCATGCTAAAATAAGAAGCGCTTCTCTTGCATGTGACAGTTATAAAATTTGGCTTGATCCACACGTGGGTTTTACAGCAGTTAAACTGTTTTGATTGGAGAGATTATTTTTTTTAGTTGCACTTACTCTAAACAATTCTTCAATAATTTCTTGTCAATACAAGAATAGATTATCCTTCTTCCCACAAAGGAATAAACAAAATGCCTTTGTAAGCACCTTTATGCTAGTACAAAAGTACTCCATAATCCTAATTTGTATGACTTGAACTCATGGGTGCTAATGGGTGGTAGGCCATTGTATAGCCTGAATGTGTAGGCAAGACCTGATGCTGAGCCCATAGGAAAGAAACGTGTCATACAGAGACTAGTGCTAATTTAATGACTAAACATATACAAGTGATTTGGTTGATAAGTAATTTGCACGCAAGACTTGAAACTACATTGATCAAAGTGCTCCAGATTACTTTAACCCTGGATTAGCACAAGTTAGTTTTTACCTAGCCTTAGTTTTCACCTGGTTTCTTTATTTAGGTGTATTCCCTATGTTACTCACTCATTCCAACAAGTTAATTTCTTAAAGTTTCTGTTGCCGTGGAGGCAGACACAAATTCTGCTCACAGAGATTTTGCAGATTAAAAGTCTCTATATAACAAAAGGTGACTCTTTTAGCTCAATGTGAAATAGTTTTGATTTTGGATAGAGCAGCCCAGAGGCTTCTTCCGCAATCCATAAAGACACTTCAGTGACAATTCTGACCCTTGTGGTCCTGTACAGAGCAAAAGGTGCCTATTTTTGCCTTCAGGGTCAAGGGTGCGTGAAGAGCTGCTCTGAGGGGATGGGTATGATCCCTGAAGGTGTCTTGTTCATCGTCACTCAAAGCTCTCCTAGAGAGTACCCAGGATGGATGCTGGGTTTAGGGGAGGAGTATAAAAACTATTATACAAGGGAAGGGAGTTACTATTAGCTTATCCAGAGGAAAAAAATATAGATAGCTGGGGAAGTCTTAAATAAATCTATAAATGAAATGTTGATCTATTGCTATTACCTATGCTACATTAGTTGTAGGACTGATTAGTTAATTACAGCAAACATTTACTGACATATATAAAGCGCAGGAGAAGTGTCTGAGGGCAGCATCAGGTGTATGCTGCTGCTGCCATAGAACTGTGCTTTGCTGGCATACGCACAGAAGCCATAGTTGTCATTAATATATGGCTATAAAAAGACTAATGACCTGGTAATGTCTGGGAGTTCAGCACCTTGGTTTCTGAAGCAAAGAATTAGGAGCCAAGAACTCCTGAGTTTCAGCTTTTCTAGCACTCCACTTACTGCCTTGAGAAATGTCATCTGTGCTCTCTGCCTTGTCTCCTGTAGGTGGAAAAGGAGATGTTATTCTTCCTACCTCACAGGGATGTTGTGGGGAATAACCAGCTAAGGTCTGTGCAACAGGTTATTTTTTCTCTTCAGCTTGGAGATCGAGAGTGTGGAAGAGTATTTGAAGACTGTCATACATGCTGGATATTTGAGTTCTGTGTCTTCTCTTAATTTGTTTCAGTGTTAATGCAAGAGAGCAAAAGTCAATATGGTGCTGAAAACCGAGAAGAAAGGAGAACAGGCTCTCTCCATATACAACAGTGGTGCAAATATCTGCATGGCACAATTGATTTTTTTTATCTTGAGGACATTATATTGTAGTAGAATATTGGTATTGTTATGAAAACATCATGTGTCTGCAGAAGCTAATTGCAACAAGCTGTGACTCCACTTTTTTAATTGATTTGTAAAGTAGGATTAGAAATTAAAGCACTCATAAGTATTTCCCTCCCAGTGGACCCAAGTCTGGTTCATAGGTAAGGTATACTCTGAGCAGTAGTTGCGATGATTGGTATGACAGGGATGAGAGCTTCTCATTCCTCTTTGGTGGTTGATGGTATGCACAAATGTTTATTGGGACATCACTGAGATCATCCCCTGCTTGACAGCATTTCACAAGACAAGGACAGCTGATACTCTTTGTCCTGAAGAAGATGATGATTCTACTATATTATCACATTGGACTTATTTCACTTTATATTTTATTGGCTTTTGTCATGAAAAAGCAAAAAAAAGAAATATTATAGAAAATATAGTTGTACTGTAAGCTCTGCAAACTAAACATCAAAGTCCTCTATGTATTTGCAAAACAATCAATAAAATAAAGATTAAAAATACCAGGTTTCATCTATTGTTACCATTTTTCATGGTGTTCTGTTCTGCTATTGGGGTCAGTAAAAGATGTGTGTTGTCTTCACACCAGCATGTCACACCTCAGCACAGGCAAAAACCTCAAGGTCTTGGCTGAAGGTAGAGGGATTTGATAAACAGAAATAATGAAGCTCAGAACTCAGCTAACTGCTGGATTCTCCATGTTCTCTCTTCTCACTGATGTCTCTGTTGGGTCAATCTCAGACATAATTATCACATTCACTTTCGTAATTACTTGTTTTTCAATCAAGTCAAATAATGGACTACATATGTAGTCCTTAGAGAAGAGATTTTTTATGTTTTGATTAAAACTGCTGTAGAAATGCTAGCATTTGAGATGTTAATCATTGATGTTAGTGTGTGGCTGCATTCTGAAAATAGTACTACATGACACATGAAGGCAGATTCCATTAACCACCTGGTGAACAATAAAGTAGATGATGGCAGAATGACAAAAATGCTTGTCTGTGGGTAGTGGGGTCATTCTTCCATACATGTCTTAAGGTCATGATTAAATATGTCATAGTATCATTTTATCTTCAGTATCATTGGAAAGAAGGTTGATAAATGTGAAGGAAAATGTTTAGGCTCAGAAAAAACCCTTGATGATTCGCTCTGAAATGAAACTCTTCAGTAATTTATATGTGTGGTCAAAGTCTAACAGTCTGTCACCCCTGTGAAGAAGGGTACAAGGTAAGTGCCAAAACCACTGAGATAATACACCAGTCTTGCAGCTCTAAAATCCACTCATACAAATGTAGAAGGTAAAGTTTTCCTCTGACAAGAGGAGAAAGAAACCAGTTGGTTACAGGCATATCTGAGCAGTATCTTGTATATCTTCTGTTGCTTATTTTACAGTACCCCGTCATTTCTTTCATGCACTGCAGTATTCTGAGCCCCTCTTCTGCCCATATCCATCTGCTGCTATAGATCATGGCTCTGAATATACCTACACTGCAGTATATGTGGCAGCTTTTAATGGAACAACTTCAGGGGATACCTTCTGGGGGAAGGAACTCCTTTCCTGAATATATTTACATTGCATCATATTTTGAGGCTCCAGCAAAGGTGATAGTAGCTATTGTGTTTGTGTTGCAGAAACTTGCTGTGCCTGGTTCACATATATGTATATACTTAGAAGAAGTGAGAGCATGGAAGAAATTCTTGCCTTCAAGGCGAATAGGTTCTCCATCTGCCTCCCATGGTATTTACATTTTATTTATTGTATTTTATTACTGTAATGGCTTGCAAAACCAAATAGAACATTACTTATTTGCGGGAGCAGTAGAACCTATGACTAGAATTTCTATTTCCATGCTTTTAAAGCTGTCCCCTGAGCATGCAATCCAGACAAAAATTTGTGTAAAGCTGTGACAGATACTTAGACTGCAGCTGCTGCAATGCTTTTGGGCATTGCCACTGCTGCTGTTGCACAGGGTGAGAAGTGCTGCCCTCAGTGCAGTGCAAATCATCACGTTTGTGACAAGCCTGTGCCTGTATGAGATTCACAAGCTGGTCTGCACCTACCTGACTGCTGAAGGGTCTCGCCAGGTGTGTAGGTTTGTGCCATTTTCAACACAGAAGTGGCACAGCCACAGCTCCTTTAGAAAATGGTGATGATCCTTCTTGCCCTGTATTAACTCAGCAAGGAGAGTGTTTGTGAAGGGTCAGTTCCAAACTTTGTTCAGGAGTATTCAAAGCACATCTCGCTTGTCCCAGGAAAGCACCTAACCAACCACTCTGCAGGGTGAGCTGGGTAAGACTGCTGCTTCGGGGGAAGCTGGCTTACTTCGCAGAAAGGATTGCAAGGGCTACAAGACTGTGAAGAAAGGGAGCAGGAGAAGGTCATCTAGCATGCAAGTCATTCACCTAGCAGTGGCAAGGCTTGAATTATGCTTCGAAGAATGGCTTTTCTTTTATTAACACAGACTTTAAACTGTGTAAGCAACTCACTTCCCTTCTTTCTGGCTCCCCCGCATGTAGGCACCTACCTGTATTAAGCCAAGAGTTTCTGGGCAAGCTTGGAAGAGAACGTGAAGGCACCTACAGAACTGGCAGGTCAAGCAGTGACCTCAGCACAGTACAGAGCGAGATTTTCCCTTTTAAGATTAGATTGCCTATGCCAATTACTTTTTTTTTTCGGTAAGTTCTTAAATACTACCTTTGGTTCTGTCAGCTGGAAAGTACGTAATACAGAGGTAGAAAATAGAATTGAAAACTTTTGTAAATGCAGGGAAAAAATGTTACAAGAAGCACAAAAACTGCAGCCAGGAGGTGAATTAGTTTGCATAAATTGAGCAAAAGCAATGTGAAAGGCAAACTTGTATGTTACCCCCCAAAAATAAAGGCAAGCCACAGAAGCAGCACATTGCTACCACCTACAGAAAGTATACATTAATTCTAGAACAAATTCAGTCTCATCTCTTCAGGCTTTGAGTGAATAAAGACTATAAATTGGATCTGATGCCTATATCCTGCAACGTAGTGCTTCCCCCACCCCTTTGGAAAATCTGGCTGTATGAGCAATTAACACTTTCTCTCAGATCTGTCCAAGAATAAAGCAAACTGTGTGAGGCTATAGCAGGCAAAGTTGTCTTGTCCAATAAATATCCCTAAAAATACAAACTTTAAAGCTATTATCAGGCGCTCTGGCTTGCCTGTTGTTTCTGTCTAGTTCCATCTTGCATTTGCTCCCATGAACCTGACCACCTGTGCTCTCCTTCCTCTGGCATCCTTCTAATCCTAAAGGAGTAGCTCCCTTTGCACAAGGAAGACTGCTGAAGTTTCATTTATTCATTTCAGCAGTCTTCCTGCTTGCCTGTGCTCATTCTCAGGTGAAGGTGAGAGGGTAGAAACGTGTGTCCGTGTCTGCTGAGCCATGGCATTGGGGGAACTGAGACCAGAAGAGCAGAGCTGGTGTGCACTGTGCTTGGCTGGATGGCTGCACGGGGGCACTGCTCGCTCTGGCTGCTCTCGGCCGAAATGTGGCTGTGATGGATGGCGTGGGCAGAGATGTGCTGGGGAACGGCATAACGAGCTACTGCTGAACCTCGGCATGACTAGTTTGCTGGCATGCACTGCTACTCGTGCACCTCCTGCTGGAAAAAAAAAAAGATGCATGGTATGTTCTCTGTTTTTTACTTCATTTCAGCTTGGAAATCACATGGATGCTTGTGTTTGAAAAATGAAAATAATAATGCATTCCTGTGAAGTGGAAGCATCTTAGCAAAGGAGGTTGTAGCAAGGTGACTGTCAGTCTCTTTTCCCAAGTAGCAAGTGATAGAATGAGAGGAAACGGCCTCAAGTTGTGCCAGGGGAGTTTTAGATTGGATATTAGGAGAAATTTATTATCAAGCATTGGACCAGGCTGCCCAGGGAAGTGCTGGAGTCACCATCCCTGGAGGTATTTAAAAGATGTGTAGATGTGGCACTTAGGAACACGGTTTAGTGGTGGAGTTGGCAGTGTTAGGTTTATGGTTGCACTTGATTGTCTTAAAGGTCTTTTCCAACCTAAATGATTCTATGATTCCATGATTCTATGACAGCTGGGGGCTGGCTAGCCCAAGCCTGGGCAAACTCCTGGCAGCAATGCCCACTGGAGCAAGGAGAAGACATCAGGCTTGGACACGGCTCTCCTCAGATCCTAGGTGCTTGTTGTATGGGCTGTGCTTAGGGCGGCGGAGGACAGGGCTGTACCACCATGTCTGTCTGTCTGCCTTGGCAGAGAATGACTCAGGACTTCTTCACAGCAAAAGGCAGGGCTGACATCTGGGACTGAAATGGCACAAAAACTGTTCTCTGTCCTGTGTGGCAGAACCAGTGCTGAAACCATCAGTTCCACAAAAAGATGCTTCTAGTAGTATTGCTGATAGTTCCTTCTTCTTTGGGCTTACAGGCTGGTATTTGCTGGTTCTCTGCTGCTGTATTGATTAATACAGACATTCTCAGATTATTCTCTTCTTCAGGCAACCTACAGCCTGGGGCGGGGCAGGGAGCCAACTGCATAAATCTGCTTGCTATAAACTGAAGGATGGTGAAATTAGTCTGCAACAGCATACCCATGTTTTCATTAAGAGCAATCCAGCATTTTTAGGACACGTTAACTGCTGCAGTGAGGGGAAGAGGCTGCAGATCAATATAAAATAAACAACAGACTTGCAAAATCCCATTTATAATTTCCAAAGTACTTTCCCTCAGTTGTGCGGGAAAGTCATTCTCAGTACCTAGGTGGGTGAATAGTTACAAAGAAAACGTCACAGACCAGTTTGGGTGTGGAGCTGCAAAACTCATCCAATCTGAATAAAATCTCCATATGTTCACGAGGACAAAAGCCTAGAGGTAATCAGTATTGTCACAGAGAAACCAAGAAACGGTGAGAATCGCTGATGGTTTTGCTTCAAAAGTGGGAGAGGTCATGGCTGGTAATTAATTATCCAAATTACCGCTGTTGTATGTCTCTACCTAACAAGCAGTTTGACCCTTTGCAAAACAATTCTTCTGAGAATGTGTCAGCCTGAGAGCTTGTTTCTATGGGGATTTTAATTGTGCGGCAGACTATTTTCACGGTGGAGCTGAAGGGGGTAGAGGGACCAGGGAGCAGCAAATACCAGCCGGGTGCAGCAGACGGGGACCTCGCAGGCATTGCGTCAATGCATCGCTGGTCCTGGGGCACTCACCGGAGGTCACTGCTCCTGGCTATTGACTTGGATGGGATCCTCTTTTGGGTAATCTCTACAAGCGCATGTTTAGTTTAAGCATATCTTCAAATCTAATAAATTTAAGCGTGTGCTTGGGGAGCATGGGTTTAGAGGCGAAGGCCAGAGGAAGGCAGATGACAGGCATCCTGACCTGAAAGGGCTTTTTAGCTCCAGCAGAGCGTGACCAGGCAGGACCTGCCAGAGGCTAGGGCATTTGCTTGCATTGTGTGCAGGACATACTACTGTCCTTAGGGCAGAGCAAGTAACAGTGGGACGGGAGAGCTGGGAAGTGCTATGCAATGCCGCTGCTGGTGCGACAGTTGCCCCATGCTGTTAATCCCCATCTCAAAGTCTGATCAACACTGTGCAGAGCTGCATGAAAAGGGGAGGCACTTTGGCAGAGTGCTGAACCCTGGCTTGGATGGGACACATCGGAAGGCTATCATATTCTAACATGACAAACTTTCACAGTAGCTGACAGTTTTACCCCGAAGGGAGACCAGTTCTTAGCACAAGACAACCCTATGCACAGCACGATGCTCTGGCTGGGGCAGACGTGGTGGGGAGGTGGGGAGGTTGCCCAGTGCAGTTTTAGCTAGTTAAGAATTAACTACTAAACATGTATTAATTTAGTGAGATTGTGGCCTAAGGATCCCAGGATTACCGCTCCCAGGTGTTGAGCTTTCACCATTGAGTCACAGTAAACGTTTCAAGCCTGTGGCTTTCAAGTATTGAGATGGGCTGCACTAAAATCTAGAAATAATCTAATAATAATATGATCTAACAACAACATTTAATTTGAGAGGTTCTGTAAAAATCTAGTAAAGAAAGTGGAGGAGGAGAAGGGCTTTCCCATTACTTTTTTGCCACTTAGCATGCAAAACTTCATGCATTCAAACAGTGCTTCACAGTTTAAGAGGACTTGGGCAAATCAAACCCAGCAGCACCCATACATCTGCGTAATTACTGGGGGCCAGATAAGAGGAAACAAGCTCTAATTCCACCACCCCTATTTGCAGGTGAAGCCTTTGACAATAAAAATGAATACAGCTTGAGTCTCGCTAGTTATATTGAACCTTTAAGGTGGAAAATGAAAAAAAGATAACTGGGTTTGGTGAATAAATCAGCACCATCATCTCTGCTGGGGAATACGCTGGTTACCTCTATTACAGCAGGAGGAGGTTGGTGCCCTGTGCCCAGGCACTGATGCAATCAGCCGGGGGGGCTGCAAAGACAGCTGGAAATGGTGTCCTCAGACTGTCCTCACCCACAGAGGGATAATATCCAAACGGGCTGAAATGACAGAAGAAAAGGTCAATTCTTAGCTGGTTTCTGCCACAAAAGCCCAGGACCACAGAGAAGGAAAGCTGCTATGTTCTCTTAGGTGAATTAAATTGATGGTGTAAAATGAGCATTAATTCCTCTCCAAAGCATGGTTTGCTGGGGTGATGTGGGCCCCAGGGTTTTGTCGCTGCCCCTGGCTGTGAGGGTCTTGGTGGCAGGGAGCCAGCCCACTCTCACCAGCACCTCTCCACCAGTTTTGTTGCCATTACTATTTTTTAAGGCATCACAAAACAATGGAGGTCTTTAAGCACGCAATTGAGCTGTGGGGGAGAGATATTATTCAAAGCAGAAGGCTGTTACTTCTATTCTAGTTGTTCAAAGTAAGATTGCAGAGATATTTGCTAATCCCAGTAAACAAAAAATCCCTGCAGTTGAGAACCATCTCCAGAAAGCACAGGCAGAGTGGGCTCTCCCACGCCGTTCCCCATGGTTTTCCTTCCCTCTTCATCATGTACAAGAACAATACTTGTTTTTCACCCTTTGCCCTGTGTGGGAAAAAAAAATAAATTCAAATTTTTTCTTGGAATAAGAGATACTTTTTTTTTTCTTGTACCTTTTCTGCCACAGATGCTAACAGGATAGTCTCAGGATCCTCAGCATGTGTGCATCTGTATAAATTTAAGACAAAGGGGGGAGAAGATGGCAGTCAAACATGTTACAGTGATACTAAGTGGCATGGGGCTAGAAATGCTGTGGTTTAAGGATAATTTAGAATTTCTTTGGCCAGATGACTGTCTTGTTACCAGTCCTGGGAAAGGGACTGTGCATCATAATATGAGCCATAGTGCCTGAAAATCCTGTGGTTTGCTGTTGAAGCCACTTGAAATGAGGGAACAGTGAGGCAGCAGGTGAATGCTCAACTTTCAGAGTCACAGAGCTTTTCAGATAACCAAAGAGCATAAAGTTTGCCAATTAGTATTTTGGACAACACTGGAGCTGACAGAGCACATGAAGTGCTGGCAGGGCAAGATCTGATTTCAGCAGTGGAGATGTGCATTACTTTGCATGGATTATTTTTGGACAGGTGAAAGTAATTATTTCTCATTACAAAATGGGGAGTGTGTGTGATGCCAGGGCTGGGGGTACTGATGTGAGCTTGAGGCCACTGCTGCCCTTGGGACAGCTGAGCCTGCAGGCAGGGACCTGCTGGGGGTGAGGATGCTCTGTGTGCACTTGGTTGAGGCTTTGGCTTTTAGTCAGGCCCTGGAATAGTCCCTAGAAGATCTTGGTACAATAAAATACAAAGGAAACTGTGAAAATATCCAGGAGAAGCAGCTCATTTTAAAATTCAAGTGAAGTTTTGGAGAGGAGCGGTTCCCACACTCCCAAGGCCAGGAGAACAGTTTGTTTATTGCCTGTAGCTGGAAGAAGTCTTGTGCAACTTGTTTTAAAGGAAATTTTTTGCCAATGGTGGTAGTTTCCTGTTACCAGCAAAGTTATTTTTTTTACCTCCCATCTGACAGCATCATTAAAAAAGTTCATCCTCTCACTTAACCTTCGCTTCAGCTCTTAATGAGTGTGAAGTAGGTTTGACCATCTGTATATTCCCCCTATTAAATGCTCTTTTCATAATAAATTATACAGTAACTCTCCCAGGGGTGGTAAGTCTGGCACAATAACAGTTTATTCCAATGCAACCATTCTTTTGATGAGAGTAAACCTGCTCCCAAGAGAGCAGCCATGAGGGATGGTGCAGCCTTCAGCCACGTCCCTACAATGGGCTCATTTCTCTGGTGTTTATGGCAAAAGGGACTTACAGGATAGCATTGTTTGAGACAATTTCCCAGGCTGCTTACAATGGAAGTCCTTAAGTAACCCTGGAAAAAGGTGAGGCTATTACATGACTATTTCTTGGGACTTACCATGCTGCGTAGAGTATTGCAGGGCTAGAGGGAAGTGCTGCATGAAACATGGGGAGAGGCACGCATTTCTGAATTATCAGTAACAGGGGTTTCTCACAGAGAAGGGACCTGCTCTGCCGCAAGGTAACACAAGAGGGAAGTGCTCTAGTCTGGCAAACAAAGACTGCTCTCAGCAGGAAATGTAAAAAATTCCTGATTTTTTCCCTTATCAAAGCCAAAACTCCTCAGCCCTGCTGAAGCTGCACTGCCTGATTTCAGGCACTGACCCACCTCAGCCATGCCTGGAGCCCCTCCACCCTGGAGGCTTGTGCCTCTCCAGCACATGCTTCAGCAGCAAAGAAATAACTCCTCAGGGAAACTGCAACCCTGGTAAAAGCCTGGGAGCAAGTTTTGAAGGCGAATGAATGGGATTTCAGACCGTTTTTTTCCTTTTAGCCAGGGTCACTGGAGCAGTTGAGCAGCCTCCCACTGGCTTTTGAAGCAGCCTCTCCAGGACCCTCCTGCATCACCCTCCACAGGGCTTCACCTCTGTTCACTTCTGTGGTCGTGCTGCAAAGGTGCTGGGTTTCAATTTTTTCTCTCGGCAGCATTTCATGAAATTATATTATTTATAGTCCTGTGTCCATTCACATCATCTTTACTTTCTAACAATGAACTTAACAATGCCTTTGCAAGCCTTTGTTATTTGCCGAATGCTGTGGGGTACTGTATTTCTGAGCTAACAAGCACTTGAAAGAGCCTATGATTTGTCTCTTGGGTATGTTATCTTGCTATTAGCTGTAAATAGGGATGTAGATAATGTTTTACATCTGTACCATTAAGAAGCAGCAAATTAGACTCTTCCCCAGCCTCTTCCCCTAGCTCACAAATCTTTGTTAACTCCAGGAAAAATGGAATAAAAAAAATCATTGTTTGTAAAGTTACAGACAAAACTCTGCAATTCATATGCTTGTGAATATAACAATTGAGATTTTTAACAAGATCTGGTTGAAATTCAATAAATATTCCTTTTCCTGGAAAAACTCCACAATGTTGCTATTTGTTTTCATAGCAAAATGAAAAGAAAGCCCAAAGCATCAAAGTTTCCTTTACAAAACAAGATAAAAAGCAATTAATTTCAAATCAACCATTTAGAACATTTTGTTTCAATGAAGTAGATGTTCTATTTTCAATAAGGTGCAATACAAAACAAAACACTTCAGAATGAAAAGCCACTTAAGAATAAAAAATATCGAAATGTTGCATCTCAGTGCAACTGAAACATTTATTTTCAATGTATTTGCAAAATAAAATAAGCAGCTTCTAGGTATTCTCTGGAAAGTTTTGTTTTCACAGGCTGACTGGGCAGCAGCTTTCGAGCTGCCTTCTCCCCAGCCAAATTTCTGTCTCCTTGCAGGCTTCCTCCACAGGCAAACCAGAGGGCAAAGGCAGGTAGCAAATAGTTGCAGACACTCGAACAAAAAGTGCTGAAGTTCTTCCTCCCCAGTGCTGGATTGATTTTGATCAACTCCCAAAAGGCAGGGGAAAAATGCTTTTTTAAATTTTCTTTCCACAGTGACAAAACTCCAGCCTTTTGGCTTTTTTAAAGTAATGATTCTGTAGCTGAGATTTTGAAGCTGAAAGGCACAGCTTAGTTTTGGACAGAGGGGCTTTCCAGACAAACAGCCTATGCTGGACAGTGTGTCGAGGCAGTGGGACAAACTGCTCGGGCTCCCCACTGTCCCCCAGCCCCTCGCACTCCCAAGAAGCTGATGCTTTGCCTGGCCTCTCTGCAAATGTGCCTCCCACTCAATATAACATTTTCAAAAGCGATGTATTCAGACGTTTGAGGTCCCGGCTGAGCAATCCAAAATCAGGTTTAAACACCATGGATAGCTTTTGAAGACCCAAAGGGGTCAACCTCATCTCATTGCCTGAACTCCAGTTTCTTCCGTAACTTCTGCCTCAAACCCGTAACACCCCTTGCTTAGTTTGGTAAGGAGTCCATTTCAGCTAAATTGATATATCTAAATTAATTTGCTATCAGAGCACCCCTGCTGGGGTTTTGCACTAAATTAAGTTGCGTTTTGAAACTGATTTTTGTTAAAATAGTGCCACTTCCCACATACACAAGAATTCCACGGCTATAAACATGTGATAACCTGCCCAGAGACTCCCTAAACCTCCATCAATCACTGACTGATACATCCCCTACAGCAGGACAGTTTCTACACAAACCTTATTTAAGGAGATGTATTCTCTCTTGGACACACCACAAAGATTTTGTGCCAAGAGCATCTCATGGCAGCCCAGAACATCCCCCTCCTGCACAGCTGCCATGGGTGCAGCTGTGGGTCCTGGGCACAGGCGTCCCCACAGACGGCAGAGTTTGGCCTGTCCATGACCAACTGGCATCACTGCAAACATCATCACTTCACTGTTAGCCTTTTTCAGGGTTTTTCCTAACCACACTGAGCATCGGCTCTCTAGTCAACAGGAAACAACCCACAGGCAGGTTTTTTTGCCTTTTTCTTCCACACCTGATTTTCCCTCTAAGTTTTTTCTTCCGGGGAGCAGTGTCATCCCTGACACTGATAGAAAGGGACTTGTGAACATGCTGCCAACCCGTCTGCTTGCTGGCATGAGGAAACCATTGCAATCCACTAGGTATGCCATTTCTTCACCAAATTCATGTTTGTCCATCTCAACATATTAATCAGTGGTAAGGTTGGCATGAGCCAACCTCTCTTCTTACAACCACAGACTGACTTGTTTTGTTGGTAACTGCCACCAGGATAGAGAACGGATGTGTCTGCAGCTGAGCAGACACTGGTGCCTGTGAATACCTTGTTTGTGGGTGGTGTTTGGAGAAAAGGGAAATCCTTTCATCGCAGGACCAGTGAAATAACTTGAGCAGAGCCGTGATTTCCCAGGGAAGCTTGGTGCACTTTCAGAAGATCCAGTTAGCATGACTTCAGACTCAGGGAAACCTGGAATTTGGGAGGGATGTGCTCGCTGATGGGCACCATGGCAGGGGCTGTGGTGCTTGAGGTAAAGCTCTGCAAAACATAGCGAGCGCCTGCTCTCCTGGTTTTTCATGTGAAGGTAGGTGCGGTTCAGCATAGCTTATCAGCACCTTGCTGTGGCAGGCACCGTCCTGCAGTGATGCACACTATGGCCAGAGCACAAAAATTGCCATCTCAACTCATAAGTGCTGGTGATATGTAGGTATCTGCTATAGCAATGAGCAATGGAAGCAAATTAAATTTCTATGCAATATTCATAGCTTTCTTAACTGCTCCCTTCCTACCACAATGTGATCCCCTGACATACTGGGCTAATTTTGCTGTGTTTGTTTCACTCCCTCCTAGTTTTTGCTATTGAATTTTACCCGCTCTTCCTTCTGGCTTCACAACAGCTCTTTCTCATTGTCTGATGGAGATCTATTTAGTCTGAGTAGTTGGGAGAATCATTCTTTGTTAGATTTTAAGATGTATTTTCTGTGTATCCAAAGCTGGTGGGACTTGCATTTCCCATTACATTTCTAAGGAGCAATGATCCAAATTTAGATATTTTAAGAGAAAATAGGAAATTGCAGTGAGAAACAGCATAACGAAAAATTTTGCCCAATTATTAAGATTTGCTGAAGTTTTGGCTGGCTGGCCACATGTTTTGCCTTTTTTTAAAAAAAAAAAAAAAAAAAGACGACGACTGTGTCAAGAATCTTACTAGAAACCATGCAAATCTGTAAGAGAAATTCACAACAGGCTTTGTGGAATATAAATCTCCTCAGAACGGTGTTACTGTGGCCACAATATAAGACAAAGAAAGTGGTATGATAAAAAAGGATTTAAAAACTCACTAAAACTCAATTATAAGTGAAACTTTAAGATGTATATGTTATTGGCTGGGCTACAAAAGTTAACATCACAGTAATGGATGCACCAAGCTGTTTTAAAATATAAATTGTGTTTTGTTTAATATTTCTTGATTTCTGATGAATTCAGTTCAAAACATTTTGCACACTTTTAATAACATTGGGTTTGTTCACTCCATGCAACCAAACAACCAAAGCACATGCATTTTCAAATGGTGATCATACTTAAAATGGGAAAGGGGGCAGCTGCAATGGAGATGGTGCTGAGGAGTGTGGGTGAGCACCTGAACTTGAAATACAGTGCAACCTCCAGAGCAGCAATAGGTGCGGGAGCTCTGCACTTTTGAAGACTACATCGGAGGTTGGGCTCAACTCTGAGATGTTGTAAGGATTCTGAGGCACGTGATGAGCTGGGTACTAATCCTGCCTCCATGGGTACAACTTCTCAGACACCTGGTGAAGGTAACTAACTGCTTCATAAAGAATATTTGCTAAGGGAGACTCACCCCACTGCAGGACCCCAACGCGCTTACCTACTGACCCTCACTGCTATTTGCTCCAAGACAAGTTTCCCTTTATTTACTCCAGCTGTGCACTATGCAATTAAGAACAAGACCAGGTGAAGCATTTTCAGACCCTCTTCTTTAAATCCTGCCTTTTCACTTCCCTCTGGGGTAGTTGGTGATTCCTGCTACTTGGCTTTTGGCTCATAAAAGCCAGCAGTCAGAAGGGTTGCCTGTTCTTTCACTTCCTTCATGTGCTCAGAAACGTTTCTAGGAAAAGCAAGCTAAGGTTGTGGTGTTGCGTATCTGCATGCAGTAAGGAAAAAAAATTATTTTTCTTCACAGAAATATGGGCTACCTCATCCACAAAGTGAGTTACTGCACAGTGAGATAATGTGGCACTGGGTTTGCAAACATGGAAGCTGAAACCATGATTTTTGGGTCCTAGGGGAACTGAAACCCGGCTTTGGATACCAGCCTGTAGTTGCTTGATGTGTTAGAGCAGGAGGGACTGGGTGGATGCTCCTGTTATTTTAGTAAGTCCCAATAGCCTTCTTCAAAGGGCTGCCATAGAGTATCTCAGGGAAGCAGGAGTCCGGACAGGCACAAGAATAACTTGAGGCTCAGGTACTGCCTTGTCCAAATATGAAGGCAAGGGCATAACTCCTTTCTGTGTCTTTGTTTCTTTGTCCCGCCCCCCCCCCCCGTGTAAAAATACTAAATTAAAAGATCCCTGAAAGATCAGGGGGGCAAATAAAGCCACAGCAAAGGTTAAGGCACCAGCTTGATGTTGAAGTGTGCTGGGATCTGGTGGAGGTGCTGTGTCTGCTCCAGCCTCAGCAGCCTGTGAAGAGGGAGCAAACTGTCCCAAATGTTACTGCTCCCTACCAGCTTCTGCATCCCCATCCCTGGAAGGGGCTGTTCTGCAATCCAAAACAGCAGGAGCAGCCCCAGGGAAACTGATGTTTATTAATACACAGGCCTTGCAGAGGTCCCTTGCAAAAGACACCTGTTCTCCACGTCAGGCAGAAGAAAGATCCTTCTTTTAACTTAGACCTAAAACTCAGCAACTTTAATTGTCTAAATCAGGAGTCACACACGCCCTGCACATCCATCAGTGAAACTGCTGAGCGATGAAATACCAAGAAGGTTGTGCTCTCCCCCAGTATTCACCTAGAGGTGTTCACAGGTGAGCCCAAGGATTTTAGACAGTGTTATTAGGAAATTAAATGAACACCAAAGGGGATTCTAAGCAGACCAGCTGCATTAGGTAATATAAGGGTAGTGACGACACTGATTGGGTGAATCAGGGCTGGTGTGGTTGGAATGGCCCCGTGGAGAGCAGTAGAAAGATGGATGAGTCGGCCCCTGCTGTGCTTCCTCCAAGCATCCCTTCCCCTGCAGGTGAAAAAGCCAAGGAAAAGAGAAGCAAAGACTGTCCTAAACTCAGGGATGAAGGGCCTTGCCTTTACCAGGTGTTAGCTCACTGCGAGGGCTGCGCCCGAGCTCTGCACTGACATCCAGGCTGCAAACTTCCCAGAACGCTCTGTCCAAGCAGCTGCTCCTGAGAGCTGGGTTGAACTGGTGGGTATGTGGTGCAGCAGTGGGCAACTGTTGGGAACAGTGTTAAATGCCTTTCCCAGTGTTTGGGGGAGTGCTGCTGCTGTTGCAAAAAATGTGAAATCTTGGCTGGCAGTTCCCCCTGGGGCTGTTCTTTGTGGCACCAGGGATGGCTGGGTGCTGCAGGGAAGCTGACAGGCTTTGGTCCACTGCAGGCACAGATTTACTGAGGAGGCCAGTGAGTTGCAACCAGCAAGCATGCTGCCAGCGTAGGCAATGGGATGAGACAGTGCTCGAGTGTTCCTGCTTGTCCCCAGGGTGGAAAGGCACCTGGTGGCAGGGGATAGCAGGTCCTCCCTGGCTGGTACCATGTAATATGTTTGCTGGTGCTCAAGTCTCACTGTAAGCTAGTTCACTGAATAACAGAGGGATTAATATTTGGAAAGGGCAAGCCTGAGCAAAAGACAAGATATGGTGTGTGTAGTCTGCTTGTGCTCATAAACCTGCAGGTAGGATCTCAATGGGTCATGGTGATGTGCTTGGCCACCGCAGAGGCTGTGCGTGCAAAGGGCAGCCTGCCCTGCTCACCTCAGGGCATGGCAGAGGGGTCAACTGCTGCTGGAAGTATTTTCATGGAAGAGGACTTATGGATTGCACACAGCAGCAGATGCTTTCTAGTTCTTTGTGTTCTTTCATCCATGTCTCTTGTGGTTGGACTTGACCTTAAAGGTCTTTTCCAATCTAAATGATTCTATGATTCTTGACTTAATTTAGTGGGAGATATATTTGACTGGACACATCTAAAGTGGGTGCAAACTGACTTTTATGGTGGTGCTAAGCATGAGCAGAGAGAGAGAGATAGAGAGAGAGGCTACTTTTTACATTGCCACATGTTAGAAAAGCTGAAACTGAAATACTTGTGATGGTGGTATGCCTATCAGGTCAAGCCTGACGTCTTGGGCAGCCCAGAGAGGGTGTGCAGTCTCCAACCATGGAGAGAGGTTCAAAACCTGACTGGATGCTGCTCTGAGCAACCTGCTTTGGGTGACATGCTTGAGCAGGGGGGTTGGACAAGATGACGTCCAAAGGTGCCTTCCCACCTCATGCAGCCTGTGATGTTACAAATGATGAGCTCTTAGAAGCTTTGGCATTGTTTGTTTCTTAAGCTCCTTCCTATTGCCTTTGAGTGAAAATGAAATGGTCTGTGGATCAGTCCCCCTTTCCCTCTGGTGAATGGCTGTGGTGGGCCTCCAGCCAGGGGCAGCTCTGAGGGCAGCTGCAGCACTTCTCCCTTGCCATGGCTGCCAAGGACACCAAAAGGCTTTGAGCCCCAGAGCTTGAGCAACAAACTGAAAACTGAAGAAAAACCTCAAAGCGAGACAGAATAGAAATAAGAGTTTAAAAAAACCAGCCAAACAAAACCCATACCAAAACAAAAACTCCACCAAAATCCCTTTGCTACCTACTGCACCCTGCAGGCTGGTCCGTCCTTTCAGGCTTTGCTCACTGTAGTGGCTTTACCCATTTCCCACAACCTCCTGTGCTCTTGAGTGAGCAATGGCCATATCCGCAACATGTGGCCTGCCCTTCTCTTTGATGGGACATGATCGGCTTGACAGACCCATTTCTGCTGTGGATAGGATGCGGCTGTCTGCAGATAAACTCGTATTCTTGGAAGTGGGCAAAACTGGAGCTGTATTCCTATTTGTTTCTGTGTGCCTTTGCACACAGACTGCATTGAAACTATTTCATTAATCACTTTTCTCTCTTGCACCCACAGCTCAGGCATGTTCATGTGCATGTGCTGGGGGGGGGGTGCTTCCTGCAGGAGACCTACACAGGCAGGAGAAAGGGGTAAGAAAGACTTGCCTTCTGGAGCAGCATTAGCTGCAAGAATCAGACTATGCTATCTAAAGGTTTATCTGATTTAAAAAGAAAAAAATAAATTTAAGAAAATAAATGCATTAAAGACTAAAATGTTGACAGTAAGGAAGATTGACCTCTGGTCCTTTAGAGGAAAGTATTTAACTATTTGGCTCTGTCTTGCTTTAATACTGCCTACTTTGATTTTAAAATCACCTACTTTGAAAATAGATTCATATATTGCAGTTTCCAAACAGTGTGGAGCACTGCTGGAAAAATCCTTTGCTGAAGGAATGGATGTCATTAATGTGTAGTAAGAAAAGGTTGATTGATGTGTTCTAGAGTCTGTTTTAACCTGCCTAAGTTACAATGTTTTCCAGTCTAATCTGTCATTTCTTAGAAGAAAATAATCAACTAATGTTTTTAATCATTCATTTATTGCCTAAGCTTTTCACAGGAATTGGCTTTGAGTAATGTGGGGTTGTAGTCTGTTTTCTTTAAGTTGTATCTCAACATTTGTCTTGGCATCATCAGGAGGGTATTCCTCTGCTGTAGCACCCCTCAGGTGAATCCCTTTGTGGCTGAAGAAAAGGCAGATACCTTTTTTCCTACTCCAGGATGTCCTCAGGGATTCAGTAGCTTTACAGAACTGCAAGATCTTCCAACTGCAAGATCTTGGTTGGCCCTTCATACTCCTATTGGGCTCTTGTTTAGCAAGAGGGGAAGGGGAGGAAAATCAGTCTCAGCCAAACAGTATGTGGTGCATGTGAACAACTTCACACATGCTTGTGTTCGTGTGCGGTGTCCAGCAGACTCAGGCCCAGGGCTCTGGGCTGCTCCTGTTGTGGCAGGGTGCTGGGAGATTGCACGGCGCCATGCCAAGGACCTGGGGGCCTTGCAGCGTTCAGTGTTTGGAGCTGCATGTGATGATGAAACCTGAGGCCGTGTTTAAAAACCCTGAAATGCAAAATATCATTCAAAGCCAACAGTAAAAATGAGGCAAAAGGAAGAAAGGAGTTATTCCCTTTTAGAAAACAATTTCTGTTCTTCATTTATTAGCTCATTGTTCACCTGCCATTTGAATTTCTAATGTATTACTTCTGCTGTGTGTAGTGTTGGACACTGATGAAAATGTCTGTGAAATCAGAGTATGATTTGAACGCAATATAAAGGCTAATTTTATTTAAAGTCATATTATCTTCAAACTGAAGACCTGTGTCCTGTTTATATCCTGTTACTATTTATTGCTTGTACCGTCAATGTGCCTGGGAGCCCATATCCTCACTGTGTGAAGGACTTACAGAGAAGGGTCCTCTATGCCTCTCTCCCCCCATCTCTTCCTCCAAGGAGTTATATTTTTCTCTTGCTTATGCATGCTTTGTGAGCAAGGCCAATACCACATCAGGTGGAGCCAGCATTAATCCAGTGAAGAAAGAGCTGAAGGGACATACCCCACAACATACATGACCACAGCCTGGTCCTGGCATGCCTTCCTGGGCAGCTCTAGCACAAATTGCCCTGGGTAGCCCCTGCCCGGGAGCGGTGGTGTGCAGCAGCTCGGGCAGCGTGCTGCAAGCGAGCCATCTCCACTCATCTGCATAGCACCCTTCAGCCATATGGTGACATTTGCATCTTCATCCATCACTCAGTATAATGAAAATACAGGCATTTGTTTTGCTGCAACACTCGTCTTCCATGAATGTCTTGACATTTATGTGCCACTAAGAGACATTATGTTATGTCAGGATTTTATTCTTGTGGCATTATCTACCCCAATTAAGGATGTCCCTACCTGCTTCAGCCATGTAGCAAAGTAACAATGAAGTTGCATTAATTTCTGAGTCTTTTGAAGTTGTAACAAAGGAGACAGCTGATGCCAGGAGGATGGGCATCCCATCCCCGCAGCCTGCCTCAAACACTGCTTAATGCCATGCCATGCCATGCAGTAAGGCTCTCCATCATGTGTTAGGAGCAAATCCATGTCCTCAGCTCCAGCAGCCCCAGCACTGGAAGAGGCACTATTCCTGCATCTCTTTTGTAGATCAGCTACTATAAAACAGAAGAATTGTGTTTATATATTTTGCAAAGCCAGCTTTCTGGAAAGCTAGGAAAGACCAGACTTAAATCAGCCTGAGCAATGGGAAAAGCACTCACCATGCAGATGAGTGCAGGCAGTGTCCATGGGTGCATAAGACTTTTTTCTTGCCCCCATCTCCCTTTCGTGGTGTGCAGCCTGGGTGGGCAGTGGGGCAGGTAATAAATGAGGCAGCTCTGCGGAGATGCCCCAGGCTCTTGCGTTATTCAAGTGTCTTAGCACCTGCAGACAGTCCAGGTGTCATCTGGTGCCATTTGATCACCTCCAGCTTCTGCCAGGTGCTGCAAGTTGTGTCCTCTCTTCTAACCTTCCTGAGGTGCACCAGGGCTGGACCAAATACCCATAAGGCCACATGCAGGATGTAAACCATGTGGTTTGCTACCAAACAGCTATAGTATAGTATTAGCATGTTTTTGCTCATAGAGGAAAATGTAATGATTTGGGAAAAATGAACCGCGGGTGAGGAAGAGAAATCATCTCCTCCAGTTTTTGCAAGTATTATCAGACTGCAGGGCAAGAACATTTTTCTTGCTTATGCAAATGGAATCAGTTTCCTCTAGCATTTATGGAAGCATCTTTTGTACAGATGCATATATCTATCTACGTATAATACAATTCCTGGACACTTAGAGATGCTGTAAGAGTCATCAGGATTTAAGCACAGTGAGCCAGCATGGTCAGAGTGTTAAAAAACTGATTAATCCTTCTTGCTGGAGTAGGTTTGCATTAACAAAGTGCCCCTCACTCCTGCAGGGCTGTAATTCAGACAAGGAGACAAGTTCCTCGAGGGTGCCCTCCCAGGGCCTCTCCTCCCAGACATGGGTGAGAGGTGCTGCATCCCAAACACAGCTTCATGTCCATTCAGCCACTGACTTCTTGGAGAAGACTGTCATTAAAATTGGAGACTTTTTTTTCTGCTATTCCTTCTTGGAGATTGAGTGTTTGGTATATTGAGCACTCCTGGTTTAATTACAGGGCTCTTCCCCAACGTGGGGCCAAATTTCCCGGTTCATTTACCTGCCTTTCAACCTCTGATATGTCAAAGTAAAAATAGAAATGTCTTAAAATCACAACTTGGTTAAGAAAAGAGGGATTTTTTTTCTTTAAAAAAGGTTGAAAAAAGACTTGATTGGAAATGGAGCCAAGTAGGTCTGACAGTCTAGGTCAGTGGAAAACAAATTCAGTAATAACCTACGAGATGATTGCTCCTCAGCACAGCCACTCTTCTGCCTCCCACTGTGGCTAGTGCACTCGCCACCGGTGCCGCAGCTGGAGGGACCTCCTGAGACCCACGCTGGCAAAGGCCAGAAGACGTGAAAAGGGCTGTTCCAGCTGGAGGCTGGCTGGATGCTGGGTGGGTTTGGTATTGTGGAGTGTAAAGTGAATTATCTGTATCTTTAGTAGGAAGCTTGCTCATTGCTGTGTCTCATGGGGAAATTAATGATTGTCTGCAGCTAAAATCCCTAAGGCAGGTACCTTCATGTTTTAATTGTTACTACTGAAGTCCCCCTGACTTTGTAGTCTCTCTATTCTCTCTCGTTAGCAGAACTGGTAATTGTATTTTAAAATAATTATAACATTTCCTCTGATGAGCTTAGCTTGTTTAGCCAGGTTGAACAAAATTTAGAGGGGATGTAATATCTCAATAAACATGTTGGGTGGTAAATGCTGAAGAGAGGAAAGAGCTCTGTGAGTTGAAGGATAATATTAGCTCAGGATCAAATGGCTACATATTGATCATGAATAAATTTATCCTGTGAATTAGAAGACAGTTTCTGGGTACCTGAAGAGGCAAGTTCTGAAGAGCTTGCTTGGTCAGGGAAATGGGGGACTTAGGCTTGTTTTGAGATGGAGCTTCATGGCTCCGCACAAGGGGCAGAATAGGTGAAGGGAGGAATCCTTGGAGAAAAGGGATGAGGTTTGTGCTGTGTGACCTTGCGTGCAACAAATTAAATCCAAAGGGGTTTTGAAGAGACACTGGATTCCTCTGCTAGCACTGTGCTGATACTGTCATTACGTCATCTTTCAGCTCTCTGGGGTGCTGGGAAGGACACGTCTCCTTGGCCTCCCCTGGTGCTGGTGACTGGTGAACCAGTGTGGGGGCAACATGCACCATTGCTGCTGGGACGTTCGCTTCAAAGGAGTCTCAGTGTATGTCCTCTTTTCTGCTCTGCTTAAACCCGTCACCAGAACTCGGTCTAGACAGAAGGGACAACAGAAGGCTTCTCATGTCTGCTCTGGTAGCATGATCCTGGTCTGCTTTGTTGGTCCATCTAGGATTTTATTTTTTTTTAGGTTTTTGCAATAGCACATAAATTTGCAGTTATTGGAGAGCCAGTGGTGTGAGTGGTGTCCCTGATCTTTCCTGTTCTCTTCCTGTGGATGGATCTTGGTTTATTATCATAGGCTTTTAGTTTGTTGCAGAGGGGGATGCTCTGTGGCCCGCAGCATGTCCTGGCAGATGGGTGGATATCCTGGGGTCCCTCTACACTTGACAGTCACTGCCTGGCACCTTGTGATCATGACAGTCCCCCTAGCTTGGCATTTGTTTATGTACTGAGTACCACTGTCCATTGCCCTGCAAATAGCTCTGGAAAGCAAGAAGTTTTTAGTCCAGGGTGAGTTTTTACAAAAGGTGTATTATCATGACTAAAATTACACTCCTGTATCTATCTGCTGTGCATTTTTTTCCAGTGTTCATACATGAAGTCACAAAGTTCTATTTAAATGAATATTTTTTGCTTAGAATAAACTTTCTCTTTAAAAATGCTGAGTTATATCAACTGGGCCTATGATAGCTCAAAATATAACATTCACAGAGTGGGAATTGTTTGCAAAAAAGCTGCTTGTTTAACTGTGAAGTGTCTCTCTGACAATTAGCAGTGTGTTGTCTTTGCCTGAGACATGATTGTGGAGTTGAGCCTTCTCCCATAGCAAGTCATAGGACTTGCTGGGTGCAGACCTTGTAGCACTGACTGTTGAAGCTGAGTTCCTGGGGACAGAAAAAAACCAAGTTTTGGCTATCTTCTTCTGTTATATTCTTAAAGTGTAGGCAAATGCCATTGGATGGACAAATCTAGTAGTTTTGACAAAAAAAATTCTGGTAATTTTGGCAGTATGGTGTGCACACTGAAACAATATTGAGTTTTCAGAGGATCGAGGTTTTCTGTGAGAATGTGATGTGACATTACCTGAGAGTGTGCCCTGTCCTAAAAAAGCAGGTTCTTTCTTTTTTTTATCCTTCTGCACTCACTGTTTGAAGTTCTCTTCTGAAAACTTTGTACATAAACCACCACAGACAGAGTCAAATCTGGCCTAGGGTGCGGCACCTACAACTTCTAGAACTATGAAGAGATGTAAATCAGGCACTATGTCCATTTTTCTACTTTTTGTGTGTGTGTGTGTGTGTGCAAGGTAGAAGGATGAAAAAAAGCTTGACAGTGAGCACAAATATTGTGAAATATCTGCACCCCCAGTCAGTCAGTAGCTCTTCAGCTCCTCGCTGCCTAGCTATTTCCTCCTCTGTTGGAGCAGGGTACAGCAGGAGTATTAAACTCTAGTGATCAGTTTTGGTTAATAGAAGACAAAAGATGAAACTAGCTCATCTGTCAGGAAGATTTGTTTTGGAAATGCCAGCGGCGTCAGAGAGAAGTGAGAGCGACTGGTCTAGCAAGGAGACAAGTCTGAGAAAGACAGTTTTGGGGCAATTTCACTGTTCCAAAGCCTGGAGCCATATAGACGCATCTGTGTATGTGCATGCAGGTAGATGTGGTGTGTCAGTGGCAGTAGTTGTCCTTTTATCAGAACAATATTTCCTACTGACATTTTAATCTTTCAGTATGGAAGAATTTTTTTGTTTGGAAAACACAGCTTGGAAATAATTAGTCTTACTTTACATTACACTTTTGATTTTAAGCACTTTACCATGGGCAAGCTAATGAATTAATCATGGGTACCTTAATAAAGAAATACAATAGGTCAATAAATTGTTCATAACCATGGCTAATAATTTTATGCAATCATAGATGTGCATAGGACTATCTCTAATGCCAGCCACGGGAGCCCGGCACACTCTTTACAAGTAGAGTCTGCATAGAAATTGTGACCAAGGATTGTTAAAAGCCACCCATTTCACAATCTGCCACCTGTGTGGGTGTGTAATGTCAGTGTCCTCTGCGGGGGCACATGGTCGCTTCCACGTGTGCATGGGGTTCTTGTGTCTTAAAACAGCAGAAGCTGCTGTGCCAGGTGAGGTTTTTCTGGACAGCTTTGTCACTGTCCATAAACAAAATCAAATCAGTCTGAATTGTTAGGAATATTTTTGTCACTCTTCCCAGTTTACAGGAATCCTGCACATTCACTCCCTGCAAGAAGAAGTCCTTTGAGGATAGCTTTTCATTACATAGGAGCTAAGATGGGTATGCTTGTAACCCTTAAAATGTAATTCCCTCTTTCTACTCAGAACATGTAGCAGTCGCACTGTGAAGAACAAGATCAGTGCCATCACTCAAAGACTTTGGAGTCACTAGTGTAAAATGAAGGCTTCTCTAGACTATCCAGGCAGTGCATGCAGCCCGATGTTACTTATTTATTCTTCAAAATCACCTACTGTTCATGGCTGTTTAGTCTCATACACAAGTCATACAAGGAGGCACTTGCTTTCTGCCACTTATGCTTATAAGCCCTAGAAACAGTGGCTGAACAGTAGCTTTCTCACTTCCTATAAATACCCAGGTATTTTGAACACCCCAATTCTTTGTGAACATCCACTTAGCAAAAACCACATAGCACGCAGTGCCGGGCCAAAGCAGGCAGTGAGAATGGTGCTGCGAGAGGCCTGTGGGCTCTCCAAATAATATGGCTGCAAAAATATTTCAAAATGCCCCTGAGTCTACAGAGTTTGACTGGTTTATACAAGAAACAGTGGGCTTGTAACTCATTCTTATACAATATTAATGACATTAAACAATCTTTTCCCAGATGATCTGAGCAGAGATTGTTATTTCCTTCATCGCATTTATATTTACAACAGATAATAAACTTTAGAAGGCACCACATAAAGCAATTCACAGTGTGCCTCTGCAGAGGCTCTAATGCACAGTGTTAACTTTACTTCCCCCTTCTGTGTACACATATCTAATCAGGATTGTACAGATTTTGTACAGGTTTTACAGAATCCCCATCACTAGTATCTGAAGTGTTTCTGTGGTACTTCAGTCAGGCATGGGCCATTCTGTAATATGACTTCAGAGGGAAAAATGTGGTTGCAGAAGAGCATTTTACATTAGAAATATTTCTGTTTAGATTTGAACCTCTTTGAGTTTCAGGTCCTATTAATGGTACATGGATACACTTCTGGCGGCAATAATAAAAAGCTGTGTAACCAAGGCTGGGTCATATGTAAGGATGGGAATGACCGTCTTACAGAGATCACAATGATGAAAGCACTGTTCATCGACACTACCTGGCACCAGCACCATGAAAAAACCGCGAATTTCCGACTGAACTTTTTCTGCCTGAAGATATGCAAATAGGAGCCAAGCCTTCCTGAGCCATCAAGTCTAGTCTCCCTCTATCCCTGTCCGTCGCTTCATGTTTTCCCATTCACATGTCTGCCAAGCCCCACTTCAGCGTGTTGGCTTGCCCATTGCCCAGGCTGAGGCTGCTCCAGAGCCGCTGGTGCCTGGGAACTTTCCTCTCAGTTCCAGCTTGATACTATTAGTGGCAGTTTGTACCTTTTGCTGTAGTGTCAAACACACCTCTTGGCTTTAATAATTCTTTTTTCTGGTGTTTAGTTGAACCACACTGTATTTCAAGAGAAAAATCCCATCACTCCCTGCCAATGGTTTCTACAGCGAGCTGCTTCAGGATGTTTCAAGCCCTTGCAGGGACTGGCCAGCCACTCTTACCCATCTGGATGTGTGCCTGCTCTAGTCCACATTCATTCATACTGCAGACAAATGGCTTTCATTGTATGCCATTGCATTTAAAAATCAGATTATGTTAGCAATTTGTTTTCTGTATTTTGTAATTATATCGTTTAATGTTAGTCACTGGATGAGGTAAGCCCATAGCCTGGTGGATGGGAGCTGTGACCACACTTCTGTGTGTGGTCACGTTCACCTTCTCTCCACCCTCAGGAGTATTTAATTATCCCTTGCAAAGTGGTGCTCACAGAGTTTTGCTCCAGGAGAGCCCATAGCTGGTGGTTTGGGCACTCGGGCAGGTCCTGTGGGCTCAGACCCTTCTCGGTGAGGTTTCCTTATGAAAACCCTTGCTATGGGGATTTGGGCAGGCCCTTGGGGTCCACAGGGTCTTTCCAGGGGACAGCAGGGACGCAGGGTGTTGATGAACCAGTGTGGCAGGTTGTGGCAGTACACTTCTCCGCCCCCCCGTCCTGCCAGCAGGAAACAAAACTTCTCCAGGCAGGGAGAAGGGGAAGGAAAAAAAAAACCCTAAACCCTGGAGGCCGCAGGTTGAAATTTGAACTGGCCAGTCGAGACGTGCCAGCTACACTGAGGTGACCTTCTTGGCCAATAGGGATTAAAATGACCACAGGTCAGATTCGACAGGGGTATAGACGGGGTCCCGCCGGAGGACATGTTGGAATCAGTCCTCCTCGGAGCAGCGGGTCTGCAGTCGGGGACTCCCCCTCAAGTCGGGGCACTGCCAGAGGTAACTCCTCGAGGGAGAGAGCCCTCAGCTTTTAGGTGAGAGATACGCGCATTTTGAGTCATCACTTTTAAATCTCAAGGATTCTTAAGTCGCCTGTGTAGTACTAATTCCCCTTACACCATTGAGCCTGTAGTTCACTACTGTTACTGGAGTTCTAATTAACTTTTCTACTGAAGAATAAATCTGAGCTTTAACACCTGTTGGATTTGAGTGTGCGTGCATCCGTAACACAGGTGAGGAGGGAGTCACAAGTTTTAAACTGGTGACTCTGCATCCTGGTGTGGCAAGTCGGTAGTTTTGGGGCTCTGGTGATGCGCTGTACCTTGGAGTTGTTCCCCTAGCTTGTGGGCACCAGTCCAGCCATGGGGACCTGGACACCTTCACCTCTTCAGCACAATGGCCAAGCACGGGGAGCTCAATCTGTGGCTGCCTGCCACAGTCTGGAAACTCTCCAGTTGAATTGTACTGATGCCAGGGCAAGGATTTTTGTTGCACCATCGCCATCAGCAGGGGGAATACCGCTGAAATAGGATAAGCAAATGGTTCAATGTTACCTGGAATATTTTTGTAGAAACCATGGCAACAGTCTTCCTCAAAATAATAGCTGCTTTGCTGTCTGGGAGCTCACCTTGCACCTGCTTAAGCTGTTACTTGTGGCTAACTCCTTCCCTGCGCTAGGACTGCCCGAACAGGTGAAGCCAAGCACCTAAGTACCTGTTTGAGAGTTTGGTCATTCAACCACTGTGGCATCAGAGGAACAGCTTGAGAGTAATTTTCTCAGTGAAATCTCTGTGTATTCATATGTGTGTGTGTGTGTGTGTCTGTGTATGATTTTCACCTAGATCATTTTAATTTATAGATGTATAAAAGCTCTCACAGTTTGCTGTTCATCCTGCATTGTTCTTGTACACGGACAAATCACTCTTAAAAACTGTGTCAGAACCAACTATTTATGGCCTGGGGAAGGTCTCATTTTTCATTATATTTTATCATTCTACTTTATACTAATTACAGTCTGGGACTATTTGCTTATTTACTCAAACCTTGGTGGTTTGGCAGTATTTCTAGGTACTTTGCAAGGCAATGCAAAATGCAGAGAAGAGAGTTGCTCCCCAAGAGGGTCTGTTTTCCCCATGCACAGGGCTGCCACCATTATGGATGCATGGAGACACATACATTTTGCTTATTCTGCCAACTTATGTGTATCAATGCTATTTAGTGTTCACTGTGAGAGGGGTATTTTGGAGGACTTCTAAGGACCAGTTTGGTCTCAGAGCTGCTTTATTTGATGAGGTCTGTTTTGTTTGATGGGGTCTGTAAAGGGCATCTTCTCAGAAGCTCTTACAAGAGCATCTCCTGATGCACCAAATCGGCTGTACTCTACCACTTCAGAGCTGTTTTGTACCTCGGGGGCTGTGGCAGAGCATATGCTGCTGCATGGTGTTGCAGGGCAGCTGAGTTGGGGGAGCTGGGCAGTGCTGTGGCAGTTCCCATGCTTGTCACCCAGCTCCTGCAGCAGGACCAAGCGCATAGGGAAGCCACCAGGGGAGAGGCTATGAGCCCTCGTGCTTCCTCCCTACTTTGCTGCAACCTCCCAGGCAGCTGATCTGTCCTGCTAGCCTGAGGATGAATAATAGCAATAGTGATAATATGATTTTTTCCCAGAGATTTCTGAACTGTACTGCCACATTCGAATGGGACAATAATTAATAAAAAATAATCCAAGTATTCCAAGCCTATATTTCTTGAGGATTTTTTATTAACATGAGTCACTGAACGCTGTTATTAAAATAAAAACTATTGTCCTAGTTGTTACAAACAGAGCCAATATTTTACAGCCAAAATTGTTCTAGCTGCAGCTGCGTAGAGCCTGGTGCTTTTTATTAAGCCAGAGAGAGACAGGATTTGAACAATACATTAGTGCAAAAGGAAAATCTCATAATTTTGTTGCTTGATATGGTGATCCATCTGTAATTCAATATCATCAGTCTTATATCAGTTGGTAATTATATCATTGTGAGATGAGGTACAAATCTGACGGTTGTTTTTTTCTAAAGTGAATGGAGGACTTTTCAGCCATTTTTAAGGAGTTCTTGCTAAGAGTACAGAAATTGCTTTTACTTGATCCAATTTCACATTAAGACAAAAAGTAAATTTCACGCTACATTTCGTTTTCAGATGTAGGATATAAAATCATAAGCTACAAAAGAAAGTAGTGTACTGTTCCTATCTTTTGTCTCATAATAAAACAACAAGAACAAAAAAAAAAAGCATGGAGAGAAACAGAAAGTTTCTAGGGAAAAAAGCCCTACCATGTGGGAGTGAAACCAAGAGCCTGTGCACCTTTCTGTAGAATAAGTTGTGCTTTATTTATTTAAGGAGCCATGATTTGCCCACTGGAAGGTCAGGAGATTATATCCCCTTCCTACCTTGGTTCCTGCCTGTGGTCCTCACTGAATGCATGATCTTTCATTTGCTGCTCTGATTGGCTGTTCAATGGATATTGAGGCTGCAGCATAGCTCTAGTTGTTTAGTCTGACCAATATGCCATGTGCTGTAAAAATTCACCCTGGCCCATTGATCTATGATTTATTTTCCAGAAAGATACCCAGTCTTGATTTGGAGAGACCAAGTGATGGCTGCATATCAATGTCTCTTGGTGCTTTGTTCCAGCTGTCAGCATCCTCACCTGCCAGACTTTGTGTCCTCATATCTCTAAGATGGAGATGTCTGCCATTCATTCTTGTTATTCTCAGTCTGTGACAGAGATGGCTTGTCTTTGCTGATGGTTGTATTTCAGCAGGCAGCAAAAGGAGCCGTTATTCACCTTCCGAGCTCTACCGTTCTAGGAAGCTCTGCACTTTTTTATCCAACCAAAAAATATATAGTCATTTTTTAATTATATAATTAAAATATTATGCTAAGACTATATAGCCACAATCAGAAGTTTGTCCCTTATCTTTGGCTGAGGAATAAACCTCAGAAACAGAACTATCACCTAGCAAAGGACAGTTCAGATAAGTGACCTTTTCTTTGGAAGCCTTGAGACAGTACACTGCTGGAAAAACATCATCTGACCATTTCCAGACAACACAGAAGAAAATTCACTACCCGAGAGATTAGCATGTTGATACACTGATGAAATACTACAAATTCTGACCCTGTCAGATCAAACCCAGCTGCACTTCTTCAATGGCCCCACATTTCTTCATTGTTTTGTGATCAGTATATTAAAAGTAGAAGAAAAAAAAAAAAAGATCGGAGATCAGCATCCCTGCAGAAAACTCATTTAGACTCAAACTAAGCACAGCTGAAAACTCTTGACATCTTTCTGTGTTGCCATTGCAGCAGGTATATAAATAATCACTCTTCCAGGCACAACTGTATCAGACAAATCCTAACTCCTGTAACAGCTCTGTGTGATACACGGGTAATTAGTCCTGGCTGTCAGTTATGCTTTCAAGGGTTGTCTTCTTGTTTCCAAGGCAAAATTAGAGTGATTTTTGCTTAGAGTTAACAAAACCCAACAAACGGTCTTATTGAAATTTAGACCTGCGCTCTCAAACAGAAACCCAGAAAGCTGTTTGTGGTCTACTGAATCTCAGTTTCTCCATAGCATGAAGGCCACATGGCCCAGGTGACCAAGAGTACCCGCGCCTCTGTGGAAAGCTGTGACTGATCCCTCATCTGCAAACCTGTGATTGTCACTGTATACAGGTGGTGCCAATGACCTCCTGCACTGCCCAGAGCCAGGCTGCCATCCCTGCCATGGTGACAGCCTGCTGTGAAGGACTACTCATCATCAGGGTCAAAGCTCTCACCTTTGGATGAGGGTTTGCTGGTGTCACGGACAGCTTGCTGCTGGCCTTAAGCTGGAGGCACCAAGAGCAGATGCTTTGAGAGGCTTCTGGCAGGATTTTGATATCAGGAGTGTTAAAGTCCTTATATGAGGACTTGTGGACCTCTGTGCACAGAGATATAACTTTTTGGATCCTGGTTAGGCAGATACTTCTATAGGTCTGTATATTAGTAAGTCACCCAGGCTCTATTTCTCCCTCTTTGTTCCCTCCCTCCCATTGTTCATCCTCAGGGAGCTTGTGAGACAAGACATTTATGCCATACTTATGTAGAGATAGCAATGGTTTTCCTTCCTTTCCTTCTTTTTGCAGAAACTCCAGAGCCTGGAAAACCTGAACTGATGGGCAGAGAGCAGTTGATGGAAGTTTTACCCAGCCAAGACATACATGAGGATTAATAGTTTTGTACCAGTGTTAGGAAATACTTTAATGTTCAGCTTAATCTTTTGGTCTCACCAGTATTTTCAGCACCTCGAAGCAGGCTACCAAAGTAGAGTATAGCATTGGGGTCATGTTTTGTGTTTTTGTCAGGAAGACTTCAGGTGGTCCAGAAACTTTCTCTTTTTTTCCAGCAAGGAAACATCTCTACTGATCCACATTCCTGACATGACTAATATCGACTGTCACAACCCCTTTTTCCTTTGTCTTAATATGAACGCTATAGGAAGCCTCAGATTGTACAGCATGCAGCTACATGCCTCATAAACAATGATGGCCAACGCGAGCAATTGACATCTGTACTTTGCTAACCATGTTTCATTCTCAATTTTAGAACAGAGTTCAAAATCCTCCTCATCATCTACAAAGCAATTGCTAGAATAATGATGAACTCTCTGCTTTAGGGACTTCTCCATCCTCCAGAAAGCTCCATGCACCAGGGAAGATAATACTTTGGGGGCAGGTTCTTCGTTGCTTGAGATTCACAGAGCATCTTCAGTTGAGTATCCCTGTAGAAAGAGGGGAGAGTGGGCTGAGCATGAGCCTGACTATGAAGTGTATAGCACATTCTTCTTTAAGACATGGGATTGGTACTAAAGCCAATACCATGGCAGGGGGGGTGGAACTAGATGATCTTTAAGGCCCCTTCTAACCCAAATCATTCTATGATTCTAATGCAAGCTAAAAAGAAAAAAGAACAAGACACCTAACCTCCTCCAATATATATATATTCACAACCTGCAGTAGGGCAAGCGATTGGCCCAGGCAAGCAGGAAGATGGGATGACCTGTGATTAAGGTGTTGCCCCAGGCTTTATCTCCAGGCTCCTCTTGCCCAGTTTTTAAATCTTTCTGGACCTTGCTATCTCATCTGTAAAATGATGGCTTGAAATACCACTTTTGTCTTTTATCCAGATAAAATGAGATTATGTTAATGAATGATTGTAAGGTATTGGGATAATATGATGATAGGAAAAATAACATTTGCTTTTGATTCTATGGTCTTACTTGGATAAAATCCAACTTAATGCATAAATATCAAAGATTGTTTTCTGAAATTATGAATGGTGGACAAATAAAGAATTCAAGATATGTTTAATTAAAGCCCTTGGAGCAGCTTGGGTGAAATTCACCATAAAATTGCTCATTATCATATTTCTACACTGGACTAAAGAGTAGCATCTTTCCCATTTTTTTCACTCAGCCTTGCTTTCTTTAGAAGGCATGTTCGATGCTTTGATACTGTTTCTTGCTTAAATGAGAAGAGCATTGTTTCTACAAAATGGCACAAGTCCAGAGCACGTCCCACTTGTGCTTGTCTGACAAGTTACTGTGATGGTGCCACATCGTGCTTACAAATGTGACCAAGCCATTGCTGCCAGTAACAGTCCATGCCCTGGTTAAACCTCAAATAATAGCCGATGCTGAAAAAGCTGCTGAGCTGAAGAAACCACCCCCTCACACACCAAACAAAGCTGTTAGGTGTAGTTTTACATGTAGCAGCACTAGCAGTGTGTCTCAAGTCTGGGGAGATGTTCAGCTCCTTTTATTTTGTCTTGTTATTTTGTAAGAAATTACTTAGGCTAGCTGAGATTTAATAAAGCAGTTCTATTATATTTTATGTTGTGGAAAATTATGTTGAAGGAAGAACATACTCAGTAGTAAAGCAGCTGTGCCCTTTCCTAATGGTTGTCTCCCTCAGGAAAGAGGGCTGTTGGCTGTGAGGACTTGCTGTTCCACTGCTCTCTGGGAGCTTTGAGGTCACAGTTCTCACTGCTATTAATTAATGTGAGTTACTTTCTGTGAAAGCAAGCCCTGCTGGCAGCAGGAAAAATTCCACTCACTCTTTCTCTTCTTCCAAGTTTTTGTAATTTTGTAAATAACTGCAATTAATATTTTGAAATCAGTAAACTCAAATGTTGTCAAATTACGTATATACTGCTGTTTAAAAAAAAAAAGACAAATTGTGGCAATGTGAACACATTGGTACTGGTAGTAAGTGCAGTGGTGTGAAATGAAATCAGTCACGTTACTACTGGAAAATCTTTTGTGATTATCAAGCGAATAGAAAGTTCAGGGATTATTCCCAATTAATTTGATATACAAGACATTCATTCCCTTTGCTGTACACACTAGCTATTTCTACATTAGCCAATAAAATTAAGCTATCCATAAACCTGAAGGCTCTACTCTCATATGCCGTTTAATATGCCAATAAGAACAATGCAATTTCCTGAGGATGAATAACTAGGGGCTTGCTGGGAGCTAATGGGCCAAGGTGTGCACAGAAACTATCACACCATTCTGGTCATTAATCCCTGGGATCAGCATGTTCTGATTATTACTGTGTAATTAGTTAATAAAGCCCCTTTCAAAGTGGAAGAGAACCGCTTTCTCTGAGCACAATGTGCATTGCATATATCGTGGTTTATTCATTCTGGATGAATCTGATTCTCAATTAAGAGGATGTATTCTGGGAACTTAACGTCTCTATTGTAATGTTTCTGGTGTTTCAAACACTGCAAAAATAAAAGATGGTGATGATTATTAATTATTTTAATCTGAAGCAAATTTTTATACCCAACTTATATTGGGAACAGTATTTTGTGTTGGGTAGAAAAAGTAGAGGCGAAGGAGGGAAACTGATATTTCAGAGAGAGACATTTGCCTGTGTGACTTGGAGAAGATGACATATAATCTGAGCAACAAATATTTTCACTTTCTGTTGTCCAGAAATGGAGTGATATTTGATCTACTATCTACTACTAAATTCCTATTTACTATTAAATGTATTTTTTAAATAACTGCTTTGAAGAGTAGCTAGTCTTCAAAAAGAATTATTTTGAGCTGTTTTAATTTAATGAATATATTGCATGGCATTTAAGTGTAAGTTGCCAGGCCAAAGGTTTTGGAACTCAAAACAACATTAGTGCTTTCCATGTCAGATCATAGAGTAAATTCATAGAACAGAATATTCACAAAAACAAATACAGACACCTCTTTGTAGCCAGGTGAAATTATTGTAAAATCTTAAATGAATATTCACAGGTAGGGTTTGGTTTTGCTTTTTTTTTTTTCCCTGGCAGTACTTGGCCCAGGTTAACTGATCAGCTTCTCAAGTTAGAAGACAGATCCTTCCCATTCCTCTGTGGAAGTTTGATGAGTTTATGTCCTGCTCCAGAAGACACAGTAAGAATCAAATCCAGCCAAAATTGTCTCAATCCCTGATCAGCAGCAGCCTGATCTTCTTCATTATTAAAAGGGTCTTTTTCAAGATATAGATGCCATTGTCAGCATCCTGAAATGGGAATGCTGACCACCTTACTGATACTGCTTGACCAATGGAGCTGTTACGGGTTCGTATAAGCAATGTAACAAAAATGTCTCTCTCCTCATACCATCAGATCAGCAGTAGTCTATTTTGATAACAAATCTCTGCTGGGAAATTAATGGGAGCACCTTTGTAGCCTTTTATTCTATAACAAAACCTGAAGAAGAGGTTGATTAAGTGGAGTGAGCCCAGCAGAGGGCCACCAGGATGCTCAGGGGCTGGAGCACCTGCCCTGTGAGGGGACCCTGAGGGACAGGGCTGCTTGTGCCTGGAGAAGGGAAGGCTTTGGGAACACCTCAGAGCAGCCTTCTCCTGCCTATGGGCAGGTCACTGAGGACATGGAGTCAGGCTCTCCACAGCAGTGCAAGGCAGCATGAGAGACTGTGGGTCTAAGCTGAAACAGGAGGAGCCCACATTATATATAAAGGGAAACCTTTTTCCCTGTTGGGACAGTCCAGAGTGGAGCAGGTTGCCAAGAGAGGCAGTGGGGTCTGCATTCTTGGAGCTTTTCAAGACTGGCTGGAGAAAGCCCCAAGCCACATGGTCTGACCTTCTTGCTGCTGCTGTTTTGAGCAGGCAGTTGCACTGGGGACCTCCTGCCATCCCTTCTAGTCTGGATTACCCAAGCCCTTTAGAAGAGAGCCCAGAGACATCCCTGTGCCACGCCTATTTGCTTAAATTGTGGTGTGCTGAATTTGATAAGCCATGCAGTCTCTTTCAGTCCTATCCATGTTAGAGCTTTATCTATTTGTTCACTTGTTTTTTTAAACCAAGTTTATAGTTTGAAACGCTTGCTAGCCCTTTTTCCACTCAAATGTCTGACTCATGCTGTGACACACTCATGCCATAGTTCTCTGTATCTCCGAACTTCCCATTTTAAGTAATGGTTCTCCCTCACAAGCTAAGATGTTTTATCGAGTACTGTGAACAGTCATTCTTTTAATTATTTTTTTTATATACACCTCTGACTATCCAACATGCTGTCCCTTCTTCAGGTGCATCAGTGTGAGCAGTCTTTAAAAGTCAACTGGATCCCTGGGCGCAACAGACCTCATTCCACATCTGCAAGGTTGGTACAGTCTGTATTTGCATTTGTAGTTAAGTCAAGTGAATGTTTCTTCTTCTATGATTGAATTTGCTCAGCTTGGGGATTATCTTGGTGAGGATTCTGCTGTGTATATCTGCTCTCTGCTGATTTCTTAAATGCATTGTACCTTATTTACAGTCTTCTGCTGCTACCAAGCCAACTTTCTGTAAAATTGAGTTTGTTTCATGTTTTAGCTCATTGCTTAGGTTATGAGCAAGCTGCTGTGCACTGAAGCTCTAGAAACTATAGCTGGTGAAGGTTTTTCAAATTTCAGGCAACACTTTTCCCTATTATCTTATAAGAAACATTCCAACTCATTAGCCAGTTCATGTGCTTTGAAGCTATTTCAGAGCACTCATTTTTCAATCGTGACTTTGTAAAGAACAAAGTCAAGTATATGTTCCGCCATTCAAGACTTCAAGCCAGTTACCTTCAGCTACTCAATAAATTAAATCAACTGTCTGGCAAGAATTGTCTTCCATAAAATCACATTGACTCAAGTTAATTATTGTCTTCCTCTAATTCTCTATCAATTAAACCCCTACGATAGATTAGAGAGACTCTACCTAATAGCAGCCAACAAAGGTTCAATGAAGAAGCTGTTTCTCCAGATAAAACTAAAGATCAACCCCCTTCCTCAGACATAGCCATAGAAAGCCTTTTACTTCCCCACATCGCTGCCTTTTGTCTAGGGGGGACAGCCTCTCTGAGCACTTGTCTGAGGAGCCATAGGCAGACTGGCATGGGCACAGCCAGCCAGAGAAGACTCTGGGAAAGGACTGGGCAGGCAGGGAAGGCTTCAGTCTGACAAGCATCAGCTGGCAGTGGGAAGAATCCACCTTCAGACCATGGAGGTAAACAAGTAAGGGCAGCTCTTTCAAAGAGGGAAGGCACCAAGACTTGTGAAAGAAACACAGGAAAAATGTATGTTCAGGAAACCCAGGAGAGAGAGAGCCTGTTTTCCTCTTCAGGTTACTGCAGAGAGCTGTAAAGGTGGTCGCTCGGCCAGGCTTGCTGGCCACTGGCAGCACAGAAGCTGCGGCTGGGCCGTGACTGCTGAGCAACCCCCAAGGTCCACCATGCATGCTCTGGCAAATGCCATGGCTCCAGGACACCAACTCCAGCGTGGGCAAGATGTGCTAGACCTTGGGGTGACATGCTGAGGATGGACGTCAGAGGTGGAAGGAGGAATCAGGGAGATGGGTGCGTAGATACTGGCCTCAAGTTGAGGCAAGGGAGATTTAGGTTAGATATTAGGAAAAATTTTTTTACTGAGAGGGTTGTCAAACATTGGAATGGGCTGCCCAGGGAAGTGGTTGAGTCACCATCCCTGGAGGTATTCAAAAAGCGAGTGGACAGGGTACTCCAGGGCATGGTTTAGGGGGCATGGTTAATGGTTGGACTCGATGATCTTGAAGGTCTTTTCCAACCGAAATGATTCTATGATTCTATGATTCTATGACTCAGGAAAAAGGAATAAGGAGGGAAAGGAGCACAGAAAAGACAGAAAGCTGGGGGTAAGGCAAAAAAGGCCTTCACCTTTGAGATTAGCTGTACCTTCTTGCCTGCAGAGCAAAAACCTTCACTAAATGTTTGGGCAGATAAAAAGCAGCAGTGGCAAATGTGCTGCCATGGCAGATGTAAGATGGCTCATTTTCTGTGGGCTTAATCTCCTACAATTGATCATTTGATTTCCCACTATTTTGCCTGAGATTGCTATCAATTTAAGCCACCATCTGTCATTCTGTTTGTTCCTGCTGAAGTGTGGACAATGTTGCAGCTCTTCCAGTCATCAGGTATTTTCTCTGGCCTCTCCTAAAATTTATTTCATATAAAAAATCAACTGTCTAGAATCTTCCTCAGAAAATTTACTTCATGACTTGTGAAAAAGTTATCTCGCCCTGTTGATTCAAGTGTTTATTCCCTATATATAGCTCTGTGTGCTTCTTTGGTTACTGCTGGCCTGGGAATCATTTCATCATTGTCCTGAAAGTACTTCATCTAGTACCTTGTCTTGCCTTTTTCCAGAATAAAGCAGTAAATGATTATAGAAAGGCTGTTACTAATAAGGTAGAAAGAGCTGTTCAGTAAATGGGTGCCCTTCTTGCTTTATTATTTTTTTTCTTAAAACACTTAAATGTAAATTGCTTTGTTCTGTGCCCTGCCTGCCAGGGATTTTTATCTAACATTGTTAGCTTCTCTTATTACACCTTCCTATATCCTGAGCTAGACATCATATTCATTTTACCTATTCCTCCTTGTTTCTTTGTTATGTATCTAGCTTCTGGCTGGTCTTCATTTATCCAATAGGAACTTTTACTCAAAAAAAGTTCTCTGCCTTGATTGTAGCTTTTTGACTATCTAAAGAACTACAATATTAGTTCTTATTCCTTCTCTTTTGCCTGGTCTTTTCTTTCAGATGAAGCTGCCTAAAACTTTCTTTCCTCATATACAAGAAAAGAACTGTCTTCTTTTTATCAGTACTGATGCTAATCCATGAATCTTACCTTACAGGATTCAGCAAGAACTAGAACAGGTAAAACTTTTAGACCTTGGAAGACTTCTAAGTGGGAATGTAAATAATGAAATTTTTGGGAGAAGAAAAACAACTTTGGTCAATGATCTTTTAATGCTAAATTAATATTTATGAACACTTACAGAAAGCTTAAAAAAAAAAACCACAGAAACACCAGTTAGCAGTCTGAAGGGAGGAACAGATAAGGATAGGATCCAGCAGCATGCCAGGTAGCATCCAAGTCAAAGATGCCATTTCAGAATAGCAACCTGATTAAGACAACAGTCTTATCATGTACATATATATTCTTCCAATTGTTTTACCGTGTTCAATCTACTCGTATGTGTCAAACATGGGAAAAAAAAGCTAAAAAAAGAAAAGCAAACTAACTCATAGGTGGTATAACCAGCTTTCAAGCTGCTGTCGAGTTATTGTTGTTGTTATTATTATTATTATTAATTGTTATTTGTGCTCTGGACTGTGGTTTCAAGTCCCTAAGGTGAGCAATGGTGCCTGTGACACATGGTGGAAATCTTTTACCTACATTATACCTGCTTTATTCCTCTTAACCAGGTTAAAAACAATGTTGTTAACATTCCAGACATGCAAATACTCCCACTAGATTTCTGTATTGCCAATTATATTAAATGTCATCTTGTAAATGAGAAATTTCCAATTCTTTTTGCTTCTTACTTCAAGTTCTAGCAATTGGAATGCTACTTCTTTTCACTTTTTTTCTCATTGTAGGTCAATTTGTTCATGATTTGCTGAGTTAATGTCTGTGTTACATTTGTCTGTTTGCATAGTCCCTTATATTTTTAAAGTACTACCTTCCTTACTGCTCTGGTTGCCTCCATTCCCAATAATTATTGCTGCAACAGAGGAGATACTGGCAACCTAGTATTTCAGAAAACTCTTCTGTTTAAGGCTCTGCAAAAAGAAAACCCATTTCATTCTAGTAATATGACTAATGATGTGTCTCCATTGTTTTTACCCTGTTCCCATCTCCCTCCTGGGGACAGAAAAAATTGAGACAAGTTTTTTTTTCTCAACTGTCTAGATTTGCTTGATATTATATTGGTTCCAGGGTGTATCACCATAAGCAGACATTTTCTGGATGTCTTCATAATTCTGTCTAATTCCTGCAGTTTAAGTAAAAAAGCCAGGATTTGTGCTTTTCTTCTCCAAAGAGACAGCATGCAGTATCCTGTCATTCTTGTGCCACCAGGAGGAATAGTGTATAATCTCGATATTGATAATGAAAGTCTATAATCTTGATACAGCTGAAGAACTTCTCTTGGTTGATGCTTATTCCATACCACAAGGATGCCTATCAGGTTACGTCCTGTTTAGCTGAGTTTGCTTCTTCATAGACAGGTTTCTTGGCAGCTGGCTTGCCAACAACCTGGTAACCATCTGATGTCTCCAGCTACATTGAAAACTGTTTCTGTTTGTCATTTGACTAGCAGTCTCCAGTCTGGACTGTACATGAGTACTGGGGTATGGCTTTTATCCAGTCTTGTAGAAAGCCCTGAATATCATCAAGAACTTGAAGTGACTTTATTTTGACATTTCAGTTAGTTTTTTATTGAAAGGGTCATTCGATCTGGACCAACTTTGGTATCTGCACATCTTTGTAGAGTGAAGGAGACTTTAAAACTGATAAAGGTCTTAGCTAAATTTTCCTCAGTGGTATGGCTGAGGACAAGAAGGTCACAATTTTTTACTGCAGCTTGAGAAACATAAGGTGCCAGTGGGATTCCCCCCACAAAACTGCAGAGCACATCTTTTTTATTTATGCAAGCAAACACAGAGATACTAGCAGAGTTAAAAATCAAATCGTATGAGGCTATAGCAATATTTTGTTTTTATTATTTTGTTCTTGCCAGTGGATAAACCAGTGCAATCATAGGGATGAGAAATGTTTGAAGTGCCTATATTTCGACAATGACTGCTAAATACCCTTCAGAGAAAATACTTCCTTCAGAGGAAGGGACTTTAATAACTACTTTTAAGATATACACAGGGCAATTTTGATTTTAGTTAATATGATGCCATCTTCATTGAAATCTGAGCTGCACCTGGGTGTATGAGAAAAGCTTAGACCCATGATTATTTTTCAAGCAAATAGTGATATCGCAGTGCTATGTGAGGAATGGTCTTAAGCAGCATAAAAGAGAAAGGGAAAGAATTTTACATAAATGAGCATAAAACAGCTAGAGCCCAAAATTATGCTGCAGAAACAGTTACATTTCCACCATGCAAGACTGTGCTATGTATTTTCAGTGACAGCCTGTGTCCCCTTTCACACAGGGAAAGGCAGTACATACACCTGATGCTGTAACTCCTCGAAACTCTGAGCATCTTCCTCCTGAGCCATACTGCTGTACTGCCAGCTTCAGCTAAAGTTCTCAAAGATTTTCGTAAAGAAAAAGGGAAAGGAAAGAAAAAAAAGGCACCGTAACTCTCTAAGAGCTTGAAGCTTATCCCTACATGCTGCTTTAAAGATTTCCTCCGGTGCTTGCTTACGAACAGAGCAAGAGGCAGCCTCTGCCCAGCCTGGGGTCCCTCAAGGGCTGCAAAGCTAAACTGAGTCACATCCCTGAGCCCCAGTGCAAAAAGGCAACCGTAGATCTGTTTCTTTGTTGCCTGCAAATCTTATGCCTTATGTATTCCTTGGGCAAACCAACCATAAAAGCAACTATATTGGGGAGCAAAACAATGAAAATGGGTCCCAGTGAGTGTCTGACTGTTTTTACCAGGATAGTGTGAACAGCAAGGGGGAGGCAGCATGCCTTGGCTTTGCGTTGTGGCCAAGGGACTGGATATTGATATGAATGAGAGAAAGGAAAGATTAAGAGAAGTTGCTAAGCAACCAGGGGAAATGACATTTGGACTGAAAAGGGCCAATGTCTGACCTAAGCCTTCCTGCTGCAGAGGGGTTAACCTAATAAGAGTGCTATGCACAGTTATCTGCAGTGGGCTCTTCACCATCTTAAATGGAGGTTACTTAATAGCAAGGGAACTAATTTGAAGATAGAAAAGCTGTAACTCCCAGAAGTGAAATGGGCTGAGATGAAACTGAGGAGAAAAGGCAAAATAGTAACTGCTTGCAGCAAGAGAGGCAAAGCCCTGTCATTGCTGCAGCTGGAGCACAGACAGCAGTGTTAGAAAGAGAATGTAACTGTTCAGCACATCAAGTTGCATGCAGTATATTTACAAGTGGCATGTTCAGTATTTTTTGTTCAAGAACACGGTATGACAGTACAGTAATATGTTGGGAAATATAACACTATGCAAAAAGGAACAGAATTATAATGGATTACAACAGTCACTTGTGTACTGGCCTCCTGAACCCACATTCAGTATAAAGAATGTATATAGCTCATTCCCAATGGCAAAGAAGGGTGTGACTAGTCCCCTGATAGCACCATATAGATAACCTGATAGCACACTTGCATATATACATGTGTGTATGTATGCCGTACACAGGAATGTATTATTCAGTGTTGCACTGGCAAGGCCAACATCTTTAATGGAAGATAGGGATCAGATGAGATTCACAGCAGTGACAAGGCAGCTAATCTACCTCTAATTTCAATGGGAAGATGAGTATTTGGTATCTCAGGGATTTGGCCATAGCTCCTACCAACTGGTCTAGACTCTCAACTCCAATTCTAGACAGAGTCAAGAGTACAGGAATGAAGCTTTTATTTCTAATAGCTGTAATGATCAAAATGTGTTATGGACAATAGTCGGAGCTGGCAAAGTCTTTTATACTGCTATAAATTGCCTTATGCCACTGTGAAGCCAGAATTAGTTTATTCTGCTGAAAGAGAGAAGTGCGAGAGAGCTCAGCTGAGTTCTTGCTTTCACCTGGGCAGAAATGAGCTGTGGGCAGCCCCAAGGAGCAAAGAACAGGCTCACACTAAGATCATGAAAGATCCTAAGGTCCTAACTCTTACATTCCTGATTTAACCATGTTGTCTTGCACCAGCCATTTAATCTAGCTCCATGTTTTGGGCTAAGTAATGTTAAGTTTTGTACTAACTGGAACCAGGAAGCTAATTTTGCACCTTTCTCTAGTATGGACATTTGCACTGGTATGAAAGGACCATATCAATACATACGCTTCTTGTAAACTCACTGAAGTACGAGGTAGTGGCCTTTTTATTATGAAACCAGCACAGCAGCAGCAGCAAGGAAAAACACACCTTTAAAAACAAAGAACATTTTTGTGGTTTAACCTTGAAGCTGATCTCATGAAATGTTAAGGTCTAAATGGACTATCAACAACTTATCCCCTTTTGCTATCCCTGTAGCCTCAGAGATAGACAAAGGGAGTTGGCATCTCTGATTCTTGAATTTCTTGCTCACCTATCTTGTACTTTGGCATATGTTATATGCTTACATCTCTGTTGCACCAAGAAAAATAATGCCAAGCAGTGCATGTTTGCTCTCAACATTTTAAAGCATGTCAAAATCCTGAAATATTATGCACTGGCTATGCATCTGAAAATAAAATTGTTTGAAATGATGAACCAACTTTTGATTGAAATAGCCTGTTTTGCATCTGCAGAGACTAGTCCATTTTCCTCAAATAGTTCTACCAAAGATGATTTCCTTCAAAAATGAAAAGCCAGTTGGGAGCAGAGAAAGTAGGCAAGCTTGTTTTCCAGTTTATGAATAAAAATGAAGTGTGGAAGTGAAATTTATTGGTTCTAAAATCTTGAAGGACATAGTCACCAGGAACAATCTGTTCAGTTCATTGTATTTCTTAATAAATCAGTTTTTAATGTTGAATATGATTTGATAAGCTTATTTTTTCTTTTGTGTCCAGGAAATTCAAGGCAATTTAACAAGTAAAACTACTCTTAAATTCTGCTGCATATAATTTAGCTGACTCCCAATTTCCATTTAAATGTTGCTTTGACATATCACAAATATGATGTTTCTTAGAGACAGGGCATACGCTGTTTACATTTATGTAAGCAGCTATTGAATTGTAAATGGTTATGTAGCTTAACATAGTTATTCAGTCTTATTTAATCTTGTGAAGTCATTGTATGCATCCTTGTGTTATCAAGAATTATGAAATCTAGTGAAAGAACTAGAGCAGTTGAAAGAACTATAGCAGTTGAAAATTCACATATAATTATAGCTTCGCAACGTGAATCAACTTTTCTTTAGGAAAATAAAAAGAGAACAAGATTAAAATGCATGACAACATGAATGAAGACCTCTTCTGTGGTGTTGGTATGGTAGTTTACATCAATTCATCCTGAAAACACTGTGTAGATCAGGCTTTTGAGTTAGTATGGCATAATTTGGACATTATGAAATGTTAGATACACTAAAGCTAGCATGGTGGGGTTCATCTTTGCCTTTGCTAAGTAGCAGTGAAATGCATCTGACACTGCTAAGGAGCCAGAAAGCCAACGCAGCAGGAAAAACAAGCATTGGAAGTTGCTGGAAGAGGGGTGCTAATGGAGCTTGAATGCATGTCCATTTTCACCAGTATGTCCCATTTCAGAGAGCTCTCCCAGCCCATGGCACAGCAAACATGGGACTTGCGGCAGTGCAACAGCAGGACATGCTGCAGCCTGATGTGCACAGCCCACAGGCGGTGTTGGGTTAATGACTGTGCTAGAAACCATTGCAGGTCCAATTCTACAATGATACAAAGTTCTCAGAAACAAGTGGTACCAAAGCTGAAGGAGCTTTAACCTTCATCTCTGATTAAACCAGTTGTCCTGGTTTCAGCTGGGATAGAGTTAACTTTCTTTCTAGTAGCTGGTATAGTGTTATGTTTTAGATTTAGTATGAAAATAATGTTGATAACACACTGATGTTTTCCGTTGTTGCTAAGTAGTGTTTATACTAAGTCAAGGATTTTTTAGTTTCTCACGCCCAGCCAGTAAGAAGGCTACAGGGGCACAAGAAGTTGGGAGGGAGGACAGCCAGGACAGCTGACCCAAACTGGCAAAAGGAATATTCCATACCATGTTACATCACATCCAGTAGACAAACTGGGGGGAGTTGGTCAGTAGGGATGGATCGCTGCTCAGGAACTAACTGGGCATTTGCTGGCAAGTGGTGAGCAATTGCATTGTGCATCACTTGTTTTGTGTATTCCAATTCTACTACTACTACTATTATTATTATCATTATCATAATTTTTATTATTTTCTTTCTGTCCTATTAAACTGTCTTTATCTCAACCCATGAGTTTTAATTTTTTTTCCCTAATTCTCCCCCATCCCACTGGGTTGTGGTGGAGTGAGTGAGTGAGTGGCTGCGTGGTGCTTAGTTGCTGGCTGGGGTTAAACCACAGCACCAGTTCTGAGAAAGTATGGATATAAAAGTAGCTCTAACCTTGAGCGTGACCAATGCCTGTGCAGCCCCAGGCAGCAACATGGTGGACAAGCTGGCAGCAACATTACCTTTGCCTTCCCCTGAGTTTTAACACCACAGGGGCTTACTTGGGCCAGGAAGCAGCACTGGGATTGCTTTAATACATACAGCTAGCAGTTTTTACTGACAGAGAGTGTGCTCTGACTGCTCCTGTTCTAGCTGGGGAGATGGATGTAAGTAAGTGGCTTAACTCCAGGGTCACGGGGTCACAAGCATTAAAACTGTCTCTAAGTCCAGGGAAATCTCCTGCTTCCAAAAGGGCAGCTTTCTGGCCTTTTCTGACGTTAAAACTATAGGTGCCTATAGTAATATCTGTAGTAATGAAAACAGAATAAAATGTAGGGAGGAAAGGAAAAGACAGAAAACTTATCAGAGTTTCTACAGTACATTTTTTTCCTATCTTTATCCATTTGAAGCACCACATCTTTCCAGCAAGTTAGTAGGTGAAAGCAGGAGTTTGGCACTTGGTTAGTTTGCTAAAACTAAATGCTGTGCCGTGCAGGGGTGCAGCTCAGTGCTGTGTGGCAACCCCGTTCGTTCGTCCCTGCCAGGGAGCTTGAGGGACTGGGGGGGTCATGGGCCACATGTTGGTGGGTTGGCGAATGCCCCCACTCAGCCTCTCTGTGGCCATGGCAGGAGATAATCACAGGTATAAGGTCACCACTTGAGTCTCTCCATCAATGAAATGTTGTAGCATTAAAGCATTAAAAATAATGCACTTCAGACTTAACTATTTTTTAATGACAAAAATCCACAGCGAATCTGCTTAGATTTAAGACAAGCAGAAACATCCAGTGAACAGTGTTTTAAAGCATTGCAGGAAAACTTTTAAAATATATATGCATGCATCTGCCATCTTGCTTTTCATGCTGTTATGGTATCTAAATATTCACGAAAAATGTTGACAGCAAAGTTAGGCTTCACACACAACAGAGTGGTAGCTCGAAAAACCATGGCTGATTTCACAGGAGGCTGCAGCCTGCCAGCTGTGCTGCTTGGGGGACTGCAGCCATGAGCAGGCTCTCCGACAGCCCACTTTGGTTTTCAGCTGCAATATCTGCCTGCCCTCAAAGGTCTGCTGTGGCTTTTGTGTCCCAGTGTCACACACACCCTGTGAATCCACAAGGTTGATGGCCCCGCCAACGTGGATCTCCCCGAGGAAGATGAAGGATGGTGGCTGCTGGGCAGGCAGCCTGGTGCCCAGGAGAGAGGACATGCTCCAGGAGGTTGTCTCCTTTCAGAGGGCTCTGAAGGATGCCCAGGTGTGGGCAGGAAGAAGCTGAGAGCCCCCCTGGACTCACTCGAGGGATGCACCAAATGGGGGTGAAGGCTGGGAATTTGGGCAATACCTGGGTAACGTGCTGCTGTTTCTTGAAATTTTCCTTTGCATTAGGCACTTGCTAACCTGGTGCTGACTGCAAGTCCAACAGTTGCTTTAGATGGTAATCTCAGAAGCCCTAAAATTTTCTTAAAGATCAGGGCCAACTGAAAAACTGAAAATTAACACCACTATCAGGTTTTGTTTATGTATGAGTAACATGAATTTAAGCTTTTTAAGCTGTCATTGCAGTTGCATTAGTAAAAGGTTGTGTGTGACTATTTTACTTCATCTGACAGCACTTACAAGTTCACAAATTGAAAAACATGATGAAATAAAATGTGGTTTAGCTTGCTGAAAAGCAATGGTATCCTTCCTCCATTCTGTGTCCAGATTTCCAATTCAACAGGAATGCAATAGGCACAATATCGGGGCATTTTTGGAATAAGGACACTAAATGGATTTGAATCTGGCAATACAAGTAATATTTCCTTCTTATTATTTATGTTTTTATGCTGGCATACAATAAATATCACCTCTAGGTACACACAAGCACCTGCTGCCTATTTGCTTATGTGTTGGTAATGGCACTCCAGCTTGGTTTTGGCTGCTTTTTCCCCCTCTGAGCAGCATAAACACTTAGAAAAGCTGGCTGCTGCTGCTGTCCACCAGCATATGAGTTTCTGTGCCTTCACTTTAGATGGGCCCTGGGGCTGCCACTGCTCTGCAGAGACCCTCCTTCTCCGCACAGACCCTCCAGGGCACAGATGCCGGAGATCTCGCCTCCCTGCTTCTTAACACTTGCTTCCATCATGTTGAGATTTTAACCATTAAATGTAACCATTTAAAATTACCAAACAGCGTAATTATTAATTAAGATTAAAAATTTTAAATTACCCACCCAGGGAGTGCCTCTCCCCTGGGATTGCTTTTCCCACCTGCGAGGGGTCATGCCCATGAGGGCAGCACTGGCCATGAGCCCGCAGTCACAGCCCAGCTGGGTTTGCCCCTGTTGCCACTCCTCATCCAGTAATTTTTTGTTTTGGGTTTTTTGTGCATGTTCTTAGTAGTAAAGTGTAACCCCAGAGTCACCTGGGCAGTAATCATGCTCCTCGTGAAGCATAATAACACTCAGTATTTCCCAGGGGGATGAGGCAAATCTTACGCTTTTCAGTTCCAGCCCCAGATTGAAAAGAACATTTTCCCTGTATTGAGAAAACACAACAGCCCCACACTGTGAGACAAACAGCGCTGGGGCACTATTGGATATAATTATTTTAGTGATGCTCTTTGTCTCTGTTTTTGGGTGGACTGCAGAACGGTTTTTAGAGGCAGGGATAAGGATCAGTGCCTGTGTTAGGGCTGGGGTGAAGGCTGTAGAAAGGAAACAGGGACAGCACAGAGAGGAACATCTTCAGATGAGCTTTGTGGAGAATGAAGTGGCTCATCCCCTTTTAGTTTCTGTGAAAGACGCATGAGAAGAAGTTTCTTGCTTCGTTATATGGGTAGGGGTGTACATGTCCAGATGTATATACATGTTTATATATATATAAAATAGTCTTGAATTGTTCTTAAAACTTTTCTCAGGGAAGAATGACTAATAAAAATCTAGCAGCTGGAAATTAAGAGGAAGAAAAGTCATCCAGGCTGTTTAAAATCCTAAGTCTCATTTATGGTCTTTTTTAAAACAGGCCGATTGAATATGTGAGTGTTCCTCATAATAAATAGATATATTTTATTGTGCTGTCAGATTATCTCATGGGAAAGATACCAGAATCTTAAAAGCAATCATAATCTGGTTATCAGTTACAAACTCTATTGATTTATTTTTTTAAATGAAAATGTAACTGGGAAGGTACAATATTTGCTTTTAAAAGATGATAATTTTACTGACTTGTGTGGGTTGAGAATAAAAGAGGCAGCTGATGGAAAGTCTGCAGATCTGATTGAAGAATCAAACAGAAAATTATTCCTGCAGGAGCTGAAGCACAGACAAATAGCCCAGTTTGCTGTGTTTATGATGGCAGTTACTGATCTGGGACCAGAGAGGAGGCAGGGATTAATAATATTTTATTGCTGTTTAGGGAAATTTTAAATGGAGCTGTTGTGATCCTTTACTGGTTAAAGCTTCATCAAGGAATGAGAAATGACTCTTCTAGCTAGTGAGTAAAGAAGCAGGAACTTCTCACAGATGGGTTTTGCATGTCAATTGGGAATTGGTACCTCTAGGGCTAACGTGTGTTTATGATGCAGAGTACAGGCACAGAAGACTACTTCATTAGGCACTTTTTCAAGTCACATAGGCCAGAGAAAAATGTTCAGGAGAGAAATTTGCAGATCTGCAACACAGTTCAATGGGAGCCAAAGAAAAAGAGAAAAATAATAATAAAATTAACAACCCCCCAGATACATACTTAACTGCTGCTGGAAAAGGTGTACCAGGGCTGGAAACTCATCCCAGAAATGTCAAGCCTAGACACTTCACAGATGCTTTTCCATTTCTATGGCAATAAGGAAGGAAGGAAAAGCAGAAAGTGTAGAATTCAGGACAGAGAGAGTCCAATGATGAGCTGCCTCAAAGGGTCCAGCAGCACGGCCTGTTCACTGTTTCTTTCCTGAGGTGTGGTGAGTCACTCTGGGAGGGAGAGCGTTTGTCTGCCATCATCCCATCTGACCTTTTTGGTCCAGTAAAGAGAGGGGACACAGGACTGTGCTCTTCTCTTGGCCTCTCCCCTCGTGACAATCTGTAGCTTTGTGGATTTGCAGGAAGAGAAGGGTGTCTGGTGGACCTTAGGTTTGTTTCAGGAGTTTTCAGGAGGGGAAAGGGAGGGATATGGAGAACATGCACTTTTGGAGTGGGCATCTACCAACCTGCAGTTGCTGGCCAGTGCTTGGGTCCCCAGGTACTGCTGCCCAGCTCAGGGTGCCACAATTTCCATACAGACCCCATGGCTGTGTCTGGGTTTCTTTAGACTCATCTTCCCCTCAGGCTTCTCAGACGATGGATTTAGTCATTACTATTTTGCATCCGCTTACTCCTAGAACTGGGGTGGTATTGCAGAGTATTGATGGAAGAGACTGCCTCCAACTCCTCTAAGGGAACCAAAACGTGCAGACCCACTGAAAGCCTGTTTTGCCTCTGAATTTAATTAGTTTTACCCGGACTGATGCAAGGCAGTGTTGAAATCAGTCTTTTATTATCCCATAGTCTGTCTGCTTCTCTGCGCAGCACTGTACACGGAAAAACCACAAGCAGCCTCACTAGGACACTGAAGAAATCGGTATTTATGAACACACTAAAGAGTAAAAGATTAAGACAAAAAACCTTCTCTCTAACAATTGCAGGCTGCTTCTTTTAATTACAATAACAAACCAAAATAAATTCGTGCCATTTAAAATGAGCTTGCCAGAAGCAAACGAGTGCATATGAGGCGTAATGGCAAATAATAAGGATAGACTGCCGATCAATAATAAAACTCTTGGCACTTCTAGTTCATCCTTTAAATACTCCTAGAAGGAAAGGATATCAAAGTGAAAAAAAAAAAAAAAAAAAAAAAGGGTGCCTTGAACCATTTTTTTTACTCTTTCAAGTATAAAAAGCTGCAATCCAGGGAAAGCATAAAATACAGAGGTTTATTTCCATTTCATACTAAAACCATATACAAATTTGTAAAAATACATATACAAATAATAAGCAGATGAGCATTAAAACAACTCAAATGGTGTATTTTCCATGGGTCTGGTTCCCTTTTTCCAGAGGTTTTATACCAGAAAATCCTTATTCACATCTATGTATTTACATATACAAAAAAGACATTTAAGTTTTTCACTTTTCTAGAAGAACTTAAAGACCCTTTGGCTGCCCAGATAAGAAGGCCCCAGGCAGCCTTTCCTTTTGTTTTAAAAAGGATCAGCTTCTTGATTTTAGCACCTTATGCTACTTCACAGGGGGAAGCAGCATGCCTTTCTGCAGAGAGCAGAACACAGGTGCATGCCATAAAACTTAACCAGAATTTGCATCTCAAATTAAAGAAAAAGATATTTGAGTTTGTTGATAGCATCAGGCATGCAATTAGTCCCACAGATTTGGTGATACTATTCACATGGTGATATATTCACATGTTGGTTGATGAGAAGCTCGACATAACCCAACAATGTGTGCTCACAGTCCAGAAAGCCAATTGCATCCTGGGCTGCATCAAGAGAAGCGTGACCAGCAGGTCGAGGGAGGTGACTCTGCCCCTCTGCTCCGCTCTGGTGAGACCCCACCTGGAGTACTGCGTTCAGCTCTGGGGGTCCCAACATAAGAAGGACATGGACCTGTTGGACCGAGTCCAGAGGGGGGCCACGAAGATGATCAGGAAGCTGGAGCACCTCTGCTATGAAGACAGGCTGAGAGAGTTGGGGTTGTTCAGCCTGGACAGAAGAGAAGGCTCCAAGGAGACCTTACAGCAGTGCCTAAAGGGGACCTACAAGGAAGCTGGAGAGGGACTTTTGACAAGGGCGTGTAGTGATAGGACAAGGGGTAATGGCTTTATACTGAAAGAGGGTAGATTTAGATTAGGAAGAAATTATATTAGGAAGAAATTCTTTACCGTGAGAGTGGTGAAACGCTGGAGGAGGTTGCCTAGAGAAGCTGTGGATGCCCCATCCCTGGAAGTGTTCCAGGCCAGGTTGGATGGGGCTTTGAGCGATCTGGTCTAGTGGAAAGTGTCCCTGACCATGGCAGGGGGGTTGGAACTAGATGATCTTTAAGGTCCCTTCCAACCCAAACCATTCTATGATTCTATGATTCCTTGATTAAAGTTCTTTTGTGACTCATAAAAGAAATTAGACACATGTTTAACTATTTTGTAGTGATAGGGCCAGGTAGCATTTGTTGAACCTTTGAGGGATTGCTGTTTGATGTAAATATCTGTGTTTGACTATGTTGGGTTAAAAAAGGGGAATGGGAGAACAAGCCTGATTTTGGTACTGCATTAGATCTCTGTTGTGGTTTAACCCCAGCCAGCAACTGAGCACCATGCAGCTGCTCGCTCACTCCCCCTCACCCAGTGGGATGGGGGAGAGAATTAGGGAAAAAAAAGTAAAAATCCTGGACTGAGATAAAGGCAGTTTAATAGGACAGAATGGAAGAAAATAATAATGATGATGATGATGATAACAATAATGATAAAAATGACAATAATAATAATAAAAGAATTGGAATATACAAAACAAGTGATGCACTATGCAATTGCTCACCACTTGCCAACCAATGCCCAGTTAGTTCCTGAGCAGCAATTCACCCCCCTGTCTCGGCCAACTCTCCCCAGTTTATATACTGGACATGATGTTACGTGGTATAGAATACCCTGTTGGCCACTTTGGGTCAGCTGCCCTGGCTGTGTCCTGTACCAACTTCTTGTGCCCCTCCAGCCTTCTTGCTGGCTGGGCATGAGAAGATGAAAAATCCCCGACTTAGTACAAACACTACTTAGCAACAATGGAAAACATCAGTGTGTTATCAACATTATTCTCATACTAAATCTAAAACATAACACTATACCAGCTACTAGAAAGAAAATTAATTCTATTCCAGCTGAAACCAGGACAACCTCAAAGATAAATTGCATTTTCTTTTTAAAAATTCAAAATTGCAATGAGACCTGATCTACAGAAGCAATGTCAACAGGAGTGTATATCTGCAATCAGGTAACAAAACTTAAAGTTTCTTTGATGCAATATTTAGCATAAATCCAGGCTTATACTACAGCAAGTATTTACCACTTTAGGATGAAATGTTATAAAAAAAAATTTTCAACATTATGCCTTACAGTTTTATGTTCTTTTTAAATTAAGTAACAGCTGCCAGCTGATGAGAATTTTGGTAGATTATAATAAATTCTTTTAAGTGAGAGGTCTCCTAAAGAAGCTCTATGGAGAGATAACTTCTAAAATCAGGACAGAAACATGATGTAAAGGGGGATGGACTAATAATTAGGAAATGCTCCACAGTAAGACTCTACTGGTACTTTTCCAAAGGGATGAGGCCCAAAGAAAAGCCAAAAAAAGAGGAGGAAACCATTTAGCACAAACCTATGCAAGTGAAAAAAACCCAAGCAGGTACAAGGCAAGGTGGCTATTGCCTAATGTACTGAAATTAGGCAGTTTGGCTTCAGAGTACAACTGCTTAGATAGCACTCCAAGAAGTGAAATGTTGAAAGCTTAAACGAGGATGGTAAATGAATTCCTGCCTGGCAAAGGCAGGAAATGTGGTTAACTCTGGTTAACCGGGCTGGGATAAACCCTGAATGGTACTGCCAGGAGTAGTAATACAAACCTGACCCCAGCCACCCAGCTCTCTGGAGACTTTCATGCACCCACTTTGTTGCTGCCATTTCAGAGCTGATCCCTAAAAATGAGGGATGGTCTAGTGGTCTTTACGAAGTCTTTCCCCTCCAGGCTGTAGATGCTGGTGGGTGGGAGGCGCTGGCCTGGTGGTGTTTTCCATCTTGCAAAGCACTAAAAGAAAACCCTCTTCACAGGGCAGAACTTCATCCCAATGCTGATGTAGCAGGGAAGGCCCAAGGAGAGGTGATGCTCTCTGCCCACTCTGCTTCTGCATCAGCCCTGACATGGGTAGCATGTGCTTAGGGATGTGAAACATGGGTGCATTGGTTCCACTACCAGCGGGTGGTGACTCCATGGGAGATCCCAGCATTTCCATGCTCCATCCTCACCTGTTGGTCAGCAGGTCTTCCTTGATTTTAGTGTTACAGGATCTGGCACTTCCTACACAAACCACTGCGTTTTCAGCAGTGGAATGAACACTGGTATTTCAGAGGTTTTGTGGATTTCCAGTAAGAATAAACCAGGTGTGGGGATGAAATGTCGACAAGAGGGAGTGCTTGCTTGCCTGCTTTTTGTAACCTACAGGTGGTGTTAGCTCGCACCTGAAAAGCACCTAAAAAGCATTGGCTCAGGGAAACTGATACATAAACAGCAGCTTTTGCTTGCAAAACCTCAGCTTCCAAAGCAAATTTCACCTTAACTCAAACAGTATTTTTTTTCAGGAAAATAGTGCTATCTGTCATGATTGCATTTGGCAAGCCTCACTAGCTTTACAGTTGTTTAGAAACGTAGTGTTGGCCAACACGATACAATCATAGATGCAAGTCTTTTTGCTTCAAAGAGGAAACAGCTTTGAAATGGCAAATGAAGTTTGGCAAATTTTGGCAACTACTTTAACAGTGAATTATTACTGAAAATATTCTTTTGCTATGCAATTACTCTGTTTCCCATGAGAACTCCTGCTGAGCCAGCTCAGGGACAGCAGACGCAGTGGTACTACTTTCATAAGCTAAGGCAAAGCCTCGGTCAAGTATTAATAGACATCTACAGCTGTCACCTAAGCGCTGACTGATTTAAAATAGATTATTCTTTGCATACTGAGCATTTGGCAGGCTGAACTGAGATGCTTAGATCATGTGATTGATTTCCATTTTTATGATAATCCAGTGTTTGTTCAGTCTTGCCTCCTGTTTGATACCAGTGATAGGTATTTGGGCTCCAGAGTTTTCCCTCAGCTCCCTCTGTATATTGTGCATACAAGAGTTGGCATTGCAGTTTGGTTTGTTGCTTGGAGACAGCTGCAGGGACGCACAGTGGCATAAATCACACCTGACTCTGTTGCTAAGGAAATAAGACCGTCTCCTGCTTTTCCTTCAGGCCTTCCAATAAGAGAAGCAAACAAAATTTGTATTCAGGATATTTAAAATATTGCTTTAATTTAACAAAAGTGAAAAGGAAACTACATAATGCACATCTGCAACAGCTTTCCTGGGGAACAAATACAGCATTTTCTTTCTTCTGGAGGTGATTACTGGAAGCACAGGATTCAAACACATTGTGTGATGGAGGAGAATAGTTAGACACAATCTGGATTTGGGGCATAAAAACTCAATAAACTTTTTGGAGGGTTTTTAAACTTGCAGAGTGGTGCCTGCTGCTCACCCTAATGTTTATGGAGCTTCAAAGAAAAAAACAAGAAATCTTTGCTACCAAAAGCTTGACTGTAAAAGTGAAAATTGGACTTGAGAAGCTAGTTTTTCCTTTAGGAATACCATAAAAGAAATGAATTTGTCAAGCTAATGAAGAATCACAGATGCATACTTCAGTTGTCCTTGACAAAATGCTCGTTAAAGAGTTAGCTAAGAAAATATATTTGGGGAGCAACAGAGAATCTGTGAACACATTTTTCAGTCTCTCCCAGCTCTCCCTCAGGCTTCTTTCCCAAGAGGAAACTGGGAAGCAGCATGAGCATGAAGGCTGGTCAGATGGACCTACTGCTGCGGCTGGTCCCTCAGAGCAGTGGGAAGGAGTCAGGCATCCTCTGCTCTGAATTATTCTCTCCTCTTGTTGAAAGTGGTGTGCAAATATCTACCATTTTGTAAACACCACTTCACAATGTGCAGCATGTGTTATTTTGCCCTTTTTCAAATAAGACAAAGTTTCTCATCTTTTATCCTTTGCAAAATCCATATAAGTCCCCTAATCAGCACAGCATACCAAATCTATGTGTTGCATTGTGTTGGAAACAAAGTTCATCACTACAGGGAAACACATCCTTGGAAGCTTTACTCGTGAGAGGTATTAAGAGGTTTAGAGGTACCTAAACATTTAGAGTCTGTTACCAGTACTGGCACTGATTTGCAGGTCTCATAATTATTTCTTTATGTCTCATTTATTTACTTTGATTTATACAACCAATAAAGGAAGAACCTATCCCTGTCCCTAAGCATTCCTCATAACTTTTGAGATGTGTCTTAGACTTCCCAAGCTTTATCAGACAAATCACAAGCAACAACATTTATTCCCTCTTGTGAATCTTTTACAGATGCCAGCTTAAATGCTCATTATTTATCCTCCTGAGATGTTTTGCCTTCAAAATTCAGGAAACAGAGCTGGCCTTTGTAGGCTTGCCCAGAATACCTTTCTTTAGGCGAAACACAAATGTCGAACAATACAAATCTTTCTCAGTAATTCCTCCCCTCTGATGCAGGGCAAGGCTGATGGCATGAATGGCTGGTCCTGGTGATGACCCGTGGATGGTGGGTCCTGCAACTTTTCCCACGATGGGGGGCTTTGGAGTTGTGGGAGTCACTGAGGCAAGCTGTAGAAATGCCAAAGCAAAAACCTGCCCAGGATTTCACATGCACATTTAACCACCTGAATACTAGTATGCTAATCATTCCTTCAGGTTATTAATTTGTGTTGCATTAGTGAGTAGGGGTCCCTATTAGCATGTCACTGTAAACAACACCTGAGATGAATAATTTATTACTATAGTAAAGAAAGTGAACTGCAAGGAGAGGGAATAGTGAGGAAACAGTGAGGGTCAGGGTAGTACATAATGCTGCCAGGGCGTCTCCCTAACCATTACAGGGTGTTTTGTAGGTGCTGCACTGTAAGTGGATTACAAGAAGAATTTAAAAGAAATTACTGTTCTTTCTCCTGCCCTCTTATCTCTCACAGACACAGGCCGTTTTAGCAGACAGATTCATTGCCTTTTCATACTTATGTTTTAAATATTTTCTTTATGTGTATATGAAATGCCAGAATTTCCTTCTGTATCTAGCAAGACTTCCTTTTTTCAAGGACTAGGTGCACAGTAAAAGGACGTTCAGATTATACCAATGTACTTTCATGATGATTTGGTTTTCTGAAGGTATTATTCCTTGGCTGGCAAAGGATTTATCCACTGCTGGCACACACACAGCTTCTGAAATCCTTTGCTTTTATATTTTTCTTAATTATCCTTCTTCATTGTCCTAGAGCTCCTCTCCATGCAGCAGAAAGAAGGTGGCACTTTAAACCAATCTCAGCTGAACTTCCCTAACTTACTGAAAGTCGCTCAAACAGCTTCTCCCAATAAAGAGAATTTCTAGAATATTTTATGGTAAGAAGTAATGGAGAATAGAGTTGGGGAGGTGATTAATAGATATTCTTCTCTCTGAGTGTTGAAATCTCTCTAGTGCAGGTGATGCACCATGTCCCAGCTGGACTTCCAACTTCAAACGTGCATGCATGAAGCATGTTTCTCAAAACAGCTTTGCTCTTCCTGGAGGCAGTAGATTTTCAAAAACTACTTAATTTGCCCTCTGGGATGCTTTGGTTTGGGGGATTAAGGACATCTGTCTCCACACAGGTCAAGAAAATTTTCAACCTGGAATCCCAAGTTTATTTCCAGGGAAGAAGAATGATGCAGATCAGTGCGTGTTTCTGACTCTCATTTGCAATGGAGAAAGTAGCTCCTGCTTCTCTTCCTCCTTCCACAACACTCTGGCTGTTTAGCCAACAGTGTGACTTGCAAAACTCTGGCAACATCCCAGGGAAAGCCAGAACAGCGCTCATGAAGGCTGGCTCCCTCTCGCTCGACAACGAGCCTCACATTGACTTCAAAGGGGCAAGGATTTTACTCACTGTGTCTCCTCAGTCTGTGTGTGATTCAAGTCGTTTATCATCCAGACCATTCACAAACCTCCCGCTGCCTCTTCCCTTTCAGCAGTGGAAAATTCTTCCAAAAATGAAATTCTAAAAATGGGACAGAGTTTTGCTGGCTTTTTCACTTCATATGGCTAGTGGAATAACGCATCAACAGTCCTCTTTCTCAGATGGCATATGCTTAATATAACAGTGAGGAGACCTTATCAAGGCTATCTTTACAATTTAGCTCCTGCTGAATACCATTTCCACACAGAGATTTTCAACAAAATAGTTATGCCCTGAATCAATGTACATTTTCTTCCATTCATAAATACGTATTGTCTGATTTTGATATGGTTACATATGTACACTTGCATAACTCTGTAGATTTACATAGAACTACATCTCACCACACTTCAACCCAGAAAGAATCCTGTTAAAATGAAAGGCTACTTAAAAATCTTCAAATTGATCCTAGCACTTAAAATTACACCGATTAAGCCTATGTAAATATTCTGTTTTGTTCTGCCACTATGCTCTGCTCAGAAAGGTCTTTTCATCTGTCTGGAGAGCGATGAAACCAAACACCAGGCTTCTTTTCTCTCCAGCTTCTTCCTCTTCTCCAAGTCTATCTGCACCTTCTTCGTTTCATGGTGCCCTTGCTGGTGCTGGGGACTGCCCTGACAGCAGCTGCGGACACGACCCAGCCGTCCCCTGGCTCTCCAGAGCCAGGCTCCGTGCCAGCCCCAGCAGCTGAGGAGCTTTCTCTGCACCGCAGCCTGCTGACACCACATTCCCAGCACTGCTCCCACCAGCCCCCTCCCGAGGCTAGTTTAGTTTCATGCTCAGGTATGTGGGCTTCATAAAGCTGGAATTACCACGAGGAAAACACGCTGGATCTCCCCTGAGGTGAAAGAAAACAGCATGTGCACTGGCTGGATTAAGTTTCTGCTTTCTGCAGAAATTGGAAATCTGTTGCTTTGCACACACAAGAAAGGGTATTTCAATGAAGTTTGTATGTCTGGGTGCAGATTGCTGCAGAATTCTTTTGCTTTTTGTTGTCTTGCCTGTGTGAGCCCCCACCAACCTCCACAGAGTCTGCAGCCGACATGAGGAAGAGCAGATGCTGCACATTATAGCACAGTCATGCTCTAACCGGCTCAGCCCTTGCAAAAACACGTGTTGAAAGCAGCAGGTTTGTGGAAAGGACAGGGAATATTTACTGCTGTAAAGGGTTGCTTTTCCCTATTGCCCCAAAAAATTGTAACAAGAAGACTGAGTAGCTGAAGAAAAGCAGAACAACAAAAAAAGCAGATGTGTATTAAGGCAAAGTGATGGTACGCTGAGTTCAGGCTATGGGTAAAGGAAAGGAGCTGCCCAGCACTGTTGTGGGAAGCACTGTGGCTTTGTTTTGCCATCCGAGCGCCACTTTGGATTTGCAAGTGACACTTCGAATTTAGACTCCACTTTTGATGAGATATCTTTCTGCCCTTAAAAAAAAAAAATTAATCTCTAGTGCTTGCAGTGGGCATTGTGGAGGTAAGGCATGAACAGCCATGCTCCCAGCCCCAGCACTGGTCCTGCTGGCAAAGACGCAAGCACTGCCTTTCCCTCCAGCTGCTCATCCCGAATGGTCCCATCCCTCCTATCACTGTCTTGCTGGGATCCATCACACCTTATTTGATTTAGTTGATGGCAAAAGATGACTTTTGAAAGGATGATTTTAATTTGGCCAATGTCTATTTTTCAACAGGGCTCTGGATGTCGGGAAAAAGCAACCAGACTTTAAGGTCTTGAATCCAAAAAGCAGGTGCTGAAACCCTCTTTGTCAGACTATGACCTTATGTAGGTCCTTCACTGGATCAACGTCTTACTCTGATTTCCAAGCTACTGCATCCAACAAAAACCAGTTAAAAATTGGTAAAATGGGAGAACACTGCTAAAATACTGGCAGGCTGTGAGGAGCACTGTATTAAAGCTGCAACCCGTATGAGCTGCTGGAAGCGTGCAGCACTAGCAGTGCGTTGGAGGGCGGTTTGCAGGCTCTCCTAAGCTGCTCAAGGGCAGTGGGAGGAGGCTGGTCAGAGCCAGACTGCACCTTTTGCCCTTTGCGTTGGTTTATGGTGCTTGTGGGTTATGTGGGGAGAAGTCTCTGATGGCCTTTTTAATCCTGGTCTTTCCCAAGAGAATTAGGCAAATATTTTACAGTTTAGTGGCTAAAATGTGTGACTTTATGGTGCAAAAAATAATGAGTTTTAATCTTAAGGGGATTGTATTTTTATTAGGAATTCCTCATATCTTATTTGCTCAGTGTCATACGGATCATTACATTTTCAAACTTAATTATCTTTACAATCCAGAGCTGCACTGCGTTTAATGAAACTGTTTTTAACAACTTTTCATTCTGGTAGCAAGTTGTGATGCACAGCAATTAGGGCCCAATCCTGTGGGCAGGAAATTCTTTTGGAAACTGATGCCTGATTTCCAAGCTCTAGCTAGAAATATTTACAGCCCTTTGGAATGGTTCATTAGGTACAGTGCGGTCAGGCAATTAAGGTCTTGGGTGCATAATTTAATTTGCCATGTAGGTCAAGGGTGAGGCAGCAATTCAAAGCAGAAAGAAGCAGAGCAGAGCCCACAGGAATCAGAAGTAGCTGGACGGCAGAGGGACAAACGGTCTGTGAAGGAAAAGCAAGACCAGCTCCTCCACCTCATTGCCCCATGGGATGGAGGTCCAGGGGCAGAGGTAAGCCCCAGAACTTGGCCTCTACCCTCTTGGTGATACGGTCACCTTTGGACATCAACCTTCTCCATGTCCTTGGGGGATTCTATTCCTCTTTTTGTTACCACCCACTTTTTCCATTCACTTGTTCTATCCCTCTTTCTCTCTCACTTCATTTGCTTGACCTGGAAGGAGAAATATCCCTGGTTTCAGGTAAGAAGTTTTATGTTGTTGCATAGGATATTACCTTTGAGCAACGACCACGTAGCATTCCTTAACATCACAAGATGGAGTGGAGCACACCATGGAAACGCTGATTTCCCACAATTAGTTGTCATCTCTGTTTCTCTAGCGCCTGTGCCAACCTCTTTCTACACCTTCCTCTACAGAAGCCAGGTGCACCACCCCTTTCTTTGGGGTTGAGACACTGCCCTGCATCCTGTACTACCCGATGTGCAAATCCTAAGCTGGAACAACTGCACTGCTCACACCCATCATGGGGGGTGTGTAATTAAAAAGGAACATTATCTCTCATCCCGCCAGCAGACACTGACAGCAGCCTGTGATATGGGGCTAGCATACCTATTCAAGTAGTATGCTAAAATCTCATTGGATCTGCTGACTATTTTCAACACCTTCTGGGAGTGCTTCTTTACCATGCAAGCAGCAAGAGCCTGTTTGGAAAGCCTCATCCAGGAGGCAGAAATGCATCTTGCATGGAACATGACTCCAGTTGCCAAGAATGGAACTGACCACTGTTAACACTTTGCAGCTCCTCTTGGAAAGTCTCTGTGTCATGCATTATCCTATTTAAAAATAGAAAAGACTTTTCACCTCCAATGGATTAGGATATAAGTACAGTAGATATATCCGCTTTTAACCAACTGATACTAGTTTTCCACCCAGGGATCCAAATCCCACTGAATTCAGTGGAGTATTTTCATTATCTTCACTGATTTTGGACTATTCTCCAATGGGGACAGAAATAAAAATAATTTGCTTGTTATTGCCTAATATTCTTTGCTTAAGCAGCCATTATACCTTTATTTGATTTCTTTATTTTCTCATTTAATGCAGTTCCCATTTCTTTTAGCCTCTTCTAAGTAACATTTACTACAGACCATGAATGGTTTGACTGATGTTTGCTCTTTTAAAAATAATCCTACAGCAAAGAAATGGGAACTACATAATAGTGCATATGTGCTGTTCAGTCATAGCCAAGATCAATTACAAGATGTCATTCTGAATATATCGATGGTAAAGAAACAGTTGTAAAATCTGAGAGTCCCTTTTTATAGCATATAATTTCCATACTTAAACAAATTAAAAAGTACTTTACTATCTATTTAGAAACACTATTTTCCCCTTCTCCCTCAATTGCTAAATAACCTGCCCAGTAGGTCTGAGTTCATCCTAAACGGCTGACACATACAAACTGATTGCATCTCCTGTTTCTGGGGGTCCGCTGTAAAATCTTGCAAGAACTATCCACTGCTGATTATCTCATCCATTTCATTCCTATTACTTTCACTGATTTTTCTTTGTATGGGTTTGTCTTTCTTACCACTATGTGATAACATAATAAATATTGTCAACGAAAATCATTTTTCTCTTGACTTGGTTCTGGCTTGCATTTTTAACAGTTTTTACCCTGCCTTGAACATTCCCAATATATCTATGCTAGCTACAACCCCAAAGGTAAGATCCCAACATCCAGACAATCTGAATTCTTCTGGAGTGTGTTGTTTATTATCATATTGCTTTTTAGTTAAGATTTTAGTTACACTCATCAAAATTTTCTATTCATACAAAGGGCTCTGTTTTCTGACAAAACTAAGTAGAGTCATGGCACTATCTGACTGCCTTGAAAACTTTTTATTCTTTTTTTCTGCTGCTGAAAAACTTAAAAGTTAGGAGGGGAGAGGCTGTTTTGGGGCTTTCAACTCTATTTTTTTTTAACCAAAGGTAGATATTTTCATATTGATAGTCTTTTGTGACCATGTCAACAGTACACTGGGTGGCTACATGGATTATGATCAGCACTGGAACTTGCTTCTGCATTGCCTGTGGTAACTCCACCACTAAACTAGCTCATTTAGCTCTTGTTTTTGGTAAAACACAGTTTTCTACCTTGAGAATGTGCAGAAATTCAAATGCTTGAGTCAAGCCTTCTCTGCAAGTTCTTCGCCAAGCTAAATGTGGGGCCTTCGAGTCACAGAGACACTTATTCATGACAAAACATTCATGGTTTCTACAGAAAATTTTTAAACATTGTCAGGTCTGTTTAGAAGTAAAAAGCAACCTCTCATCCTTCCCTGTACAAAACCTGCATACTTTGCCATGGTCTTATAGAACCAGCTAGAAAATAGGGCTTTTCATGTTCTGCCATCGCTGCTCTCTGTAATGCCATTAGAGTCTTTGCAGTAATGCCAACATAACCAAACTTGTTTGTTTTTAACCAGGTGAAAAAGTAGCCACTGCTGTGGTTTTAATCAAACTTCTTAGGTGAGACATAGTATAACTCTGCATGACAAACTTAGAAAAGAAAAAACCAAACCAAACCAAACCAAACCTTCTTCCAGAAACCTTGGAAGTAATCTTCAGAAAGGAGTAGCTACGGTGAAATTGATTTCCACCTGAGGACTGGGTACAAATATTATCATTCATCTTTTAGCCTCTTTATTTCAAGTTTCCAGAATTTGATTAACTATAACAAACTGTTTTTCTATACACTTTAATTATTTTATTCTGTTCTAATAGTAGCTGTAGTATGCATTTTGGACTTGTTCTTTATTTGCATTAAGACACATATACTCCCTTGGGTCCTCTGTATATTATTGTAATGTCTCTGCTTTGGTTGTAAAGTATGCAAGTAAAAACATATGTTGGATCTTTATATTAAGCCATCACGTTCACAGTCTCAGTAGTTCACAACAACAAAGAGGGGGGATAACACTAACATCCTGACATTTGTCAGAACAAATACGGCTCCTTCTCAGACTCAATATCAGCACTGGCATGGATGCTCAGATTTTCTTAGTAGAGAATAACAAATCAGAGTGCAGAATAAACCGCATTTTCTTTTGCTTGAAAAGCAGAAATAGACATATTCTTTCCCATAAAATGAAGAAAAGACTATTCACCCTGTTTCTACAAGCCTTTTTTCTGTCTACTCAGCAATTTTGTAAGATGTTTTGACAGGATGAATACTGCTAAATACAGATTGCTTAATGAATGCAAGGCGAGGTTGTCAAAGTAGCCAGATGAAGTATGAAACGACAACAAAAATACTTGTCACCTCTTTACCCATGTAGTCATTTAAAAAATGATCTCATTCAATCAGTCTACTTATTTCGACTTTTTAGGATTTAATGTACTTGTCTTACAGATTAAAAATTACTTTTTACACCTGTTAGCCACGAGGAGTAACAAAGTTGGGAATAATAAGGATCCACTGCATTCTCAGGTAACAAGAAGATAATTGGGAACTCAGCTGCAAACAACTAGAAGAGCTTTGCTGCCCAGATGTGACTTGATGGTGTCACTTAAAGCCATAAGAGCTGCAAACATGGGATGGCAGCCAGGATTTGTTCTGAAAAACTTCTATTAATAGAAATGGGCAGTAAGAAGGAGAAAGAGACCAAACCTCATAAGCAGAATCCACTGAAAAACTTCAAATATTTAAACAATAGTAATTCTTCTATTCAAAGCCTCATTCTGAATTCAGCAACAACAGATTTCGAGTAACCTCTAAATAAATCAGATATAATAGCAAAATTACAGGGAGACAATGCCCCATTAAGCCATTTTTTCTTTTACCTTTCAGAGTGGAATGTATTCTATGTAATTTAGAGAAAGAGATCCTGTTACTCCTCTGTTATTCACACGATTAAATTAGATGCCAAGGACATATGAAAAGGCAAAGTATCTGACTGTTAAAATGACAAAGTGTAACAGTGAATGTTTACCATTATAATGCTAATTTTTAAGAGAATAAAAACAATGGAACGCCTTTTTTAAAAATTACATTAATTTTGAGTGCTGAAGCGACATTCCTACTGGCTAAATTACTCTGTTTTTCTGTTCCATAGAAGCAGAGGTGTCACTATCCATCCATGCTGTTATAGCTTCAGACTGGAGAGAACACAATACATATGAACAGATAGTACGATTTCAATTTTCCTTCTCTTCATGGCATCTTCAGTGAACTCAGCATTGCTGTGAATAAAAGAGCAAAGATGGTATTTTTTCAGTATCTTGGCACTGCCTTTCATTTTCATTGTACCTGGCCTCTCTTAAGCTTTTAGACTATCTGATTCCTGGAATCCACTTTCTTTGACAGTTCAGACTTCTTATGCGTAGGGATTTCAGTAATTTGTCAAAAAAATGTGATTTTTATTTTTTTACTCTTTTTAAATAGGAAAAAAAGTTTGTATGGACGCTCTGATTTTGATTTAGAGGCTGCCATTGTTTATAAATCGGTTAAAATTAGTAAAATGGCACGTTCAAGCTAAATCACAGTAAGGTGTTCTTCAATCAAGACATGCAAAGAGTTTGCTCTGGTTTTTATTAAACTCTTCACAAGCAGATACATAGATAAATGTTGAAGTTTAGAACCACCGAAAAGCTCCAAAAAGCTACCTTTTTATTTTAAGGCAAAGCTTCCACATAAATGTTTCTCCAGGTTGCTGTAGAAATGTTTCCTACTTTCTGACCCATAAAAGCTTCCTCTCCTATCCCACTTCCCTTCAAATTATTTAAGCCTGCATTCCCACAAGTTCACACAGACCCAGTGACAGATTTTAAGCCTGCTATTTTAGCAGTTACAGTGCATTAGAAACAGCGGCAAACCTCTTCAAACATGATTAGTGTGAGACGTGTTAGAGGGGACTGGTTTTTACAAAGCAGAGTATCCATGGTTTGAAAATCCAGACTATGAAGAATCTTACTTTGGGCATTAAAAGAAAGAGAAGAGGATACAAAAGCTCTAATTACTTGTGGAAGCAAAGGCCAACAAGTTTCTAGTCAGTGCAGAGAGGGATGTTTAAAGTTCTCCAATAAAGTAGAAAGCATTACTGAGAGACCTGGAATGATATGAGATAGTTTAGGCTTTATTATACATAATAATAAATTTTAAAATTACAGCGTTTTGCAGGTATTTGTTGTATTTTGCTCTGAGCTACACCCAAAGCTTTAGGGACTGGAAGAGATCAACAACAGTATTAACAACTTGTTTAACCTTTCAAAAAGCTATGTACTTCAGTTTTATCTCAGAAAAGATAGAACACACAGCAGAGTGGATAAAAATTCAGCAGCAGTTTTCCAGGTAACCAGTGCAAGCCATTAATAACTTTGCCACTTAAACTGATTTGATCCAGTCATGTTGATAAAAACATTCATTACTCCTTGCTTGAATGCTCTTTAGAATTCTTAAATTTTTTTACTGTAATTTCTTCCTGTACTTTGAAGATGATGTAAACTAACATCTTCCATCTTTAGGTCATGAGTTGGCTTTAAGTCTTTGTACCCAAAATGTGGATTAGTCTTCCCCCCCCCCCCCCCCCATGTTTACTAATACCAGTGACTTTGGAAGTAGCCGGTTAGCATCCTAATAGGCAGGATGTAATACTGCACAAAATTAAACCTGTTTCAGTGACTGTTTGCTTACTCCTCCCCCTTTTTCATGTACTACTCGATTCAGACTGGACATCTCCCCCAAGGTCAACCATCTGTTCATATTTCCCCGGTCAAATCCCACCTTAAGTGCTATTTCTACGGCAAAAAGTGATTCAGCAAAATTTGCTTTATTAAAATACCTCAGAAATATTCACTCATTTTTCAAGAAATCATTCCTTTATTTTGTGGCTGAAGGAAGAGCTTTTCTTCATACTTGCTCTGGAAACGTGGACAGAAAGAGAAAAGAGGGCTATTATTAGTTGTTCCCTGTATTTTTATTTCCAAAGCCAGCTGTTACAGAAGATGTTGTGTGCGAACACAAACTACAGGACCACAGCTGACCCTCCTAAGAATTCAAGGTGAACAGACAGTTGATCCTGGCTGAGGCATGGCTCTCTCCAGGCACTGTTCTTGGCAGATCTACCAGGTGAACTTCCACACGGGTATCAACAACTTTGATAAAGAAGTCATGAGTCATGCTGAAGTCAAAAGATCAGGCTTGTTGTAACAGTTCAAGGTGGCTCGCAGCGCCTTACCAGGTTCATTCATTCATTGATCTGGCGGCAGTAATGTAAATGCTTTGTTAATGCCAACACTTAAGATGCTTCTCCAAAGACGGTTATATTGGGAATGAGAATGGAAGATGCTGCCTTGGATCATCCTCAACGGACAATAAAGAATCAGTGCCAAAGAAATCAGAGGTCGCAAAGGGGCGTTCAAGTAAGGAGCGATGTTTTTTTCATGTCAGTAACCCACTGAAAAAGGAGAAGTTCGTGCCAGAGGCGGACAAGCCTGCCCCGGGAATCAGGGGCGAGACAGGCCCGCGTCCCAGCGGAGCAGCCATTCCGCCAACTAATCGCCAAGGTCAGGGCCGTTATTGCAAAGTCTCGGGGCTACCCAGGGGAACAAAAGCCCGTCAGTGCGCCTAACCGCCGTCCCAGGAGCAGATGCCTTGCCGGCTACGGCTCCGCGGCCGAGGCCGAGCTCTCGGGTGGGCTCTGCTGCCTCCACCCGACCGGGGAGGGGGGGGGGGGGGAGCGGCGAGGGGCTACGGAGCCGGCCGGCGGGAGCGGGGCACGTTGGCGGGTGCGAGGGGCCGGTGCGGCTGCGGCTGCCCGCCGGGGCCTGGGCAGTGAGCCTGCTCCCCCCGCCCCCCAACCGCCCTCCGTGTGTGTTCGAGCGGGTTCGCCCTCCCGAGCACCCCGGGCCGGGCCGCGCCGCCGGTGACGCCGCCCGGCCCCGCCAGCACACGCCGCTGAGAGGGCACCGGGCGGCACCGGCGGGGAGGCCGCGGCGGCAGCCCCGAGGGGTCTCACGGCACCCGGCGCCGCGCCGCAGGCAGCGGGGGGGAGGGAGGGAGGCGGCGGGAGGCAGCGGCCGGGGGCTCGGTGGGGCGGGCGGGGGGAGGTGGCGCGGGGCGGGGCCGGGGCCGGGGCCGGGGCCGGGCCGGGCTGCGCTGGAGGGAGCCGGAGCGGCGGCGGGAGAGCGCCAGGGGCACGGCGGCGGCATGGCTTCGTCGGAAGGGAAGAACGATCTGTGGTTCGCCGACTGGATGGCAGCTCTGCCCGGCAGCATCCACCGCACCCCGCTCACCAACCTGGCCATCCCAGGTAGGCGCTTCCGTCCGCCGTCCCCGCGGGCTGGGATGCGCCGGGGAGAGGGGAGCGGAGCGTTCTTCATGCCGCCGAGGAGGCAGCGAGCCCCGGGCTGTGCTGCTGTGGCTCTCCTCCGGAGATGCCTTACCGTGCTCCCGGGCGCTGCCTCTCGTGTGAGCGAGCGCGGCCGATGCGCGGAGGAGAGGTGCCTGCAGGACGCGGTTCTTGCGGCCCCAAACTGTAACCAACTTGGAGGTGACGGGTGGCAGAGTGCACAGGCTGCATCTGTTACCTGTATGGAAAAGTGGCGTGTTCCTATAGCGCTTTACTGGCCTAACAGTCTGTTTATTGGACCTCATGTACGACCAAAGTGCCAGAATTGCCCGTTTCCTCATCCACTCGTGTCGTGAGGTCGGGTCTGAGCTCAGGGGGAGCCGGGGAAGGGTGCAGGGCTGCCGGCTGTTGCCAGGGCAGATGGATCGCACCGCTTGTGCGACTTCATTTCTTGTCGCCATCAGAAAATATTCGATCTCAACACTAATTTAAGTAAGATGAGAAATGGCAGGTTATGGGGCTCTGACTATGAACTCTTTCTTTCCTGCACCCTCTGCCTTTTTTGGGTAAGGTATTAACTATAACTGTAGACTTACGTAAAATACATGTCAGAATCCAAAACGGTAATTGATTCACATGATTCCTGGTTTGAGGGAGCACCTCATTTTGCAAGACCTCTTTGTCAGCATCCTGTCCCCTCTGAGATGTCTAACAGGAAGGAGGTTTCAAGAGATGCTGAAGCTCAAATGTCTCTTAAGCTCCTTAGGAGAAGTGTTCACTTCTTGCAAGTTTTGTGTAGCAGCTGCTGGTGTTACAGCAATTTTTATAACACTAGTCAGATATTTTTTTAAGACGTTGTAGTTGCAGCAACTGTTTGCTGGCATGTGTTTTCTGTAGTTTCATTTTAACACAGGTGTGCCCTTTTAAAATGCTGTGTCTGTTAGTTTCTTACAGTTTACACAAGCTATGTCTAATATTTTACTTGCTACACTGTTTTTTGCTATTGGTTGAATATATCCTGTATAAAATTTTGTCCCTCCAAGGCATAGGAATTCAGCATCTATAACTGTTACGTCAAATTGTGTTGGAGCTGTAAAAGATTTTGCTGTTAATAACTTTTCATTAACCCACAAGCTGCGGAATGTTCTTGCAGAATATTGGCTATGATGAGAAATTAGTCTGTTTGCAATTCATTGGGCCTTTACAGGTTAAATGTGTTGGTTTAGAGACTTTTTCATGGGTTTGAGGAGATCATGATCAAACTTACTTGCTTCCAGACACAGGAAACTGCCTTTGATATGTATGACCTTTAACTGGCTTCCTTGACTGAAGCATCATGAGACTGTTATTGGTGCATATATCTCACCAAGATATATCAGTTACTTTCTCATAGCCTCTTTGTAAAATACAGGATGGTTTTTCACAGTGGACGTTCTTCAGAGCTTTGGCAGCGGTAGTATAAGCTCTCACACTTTGTTAACATGGTTAAATTAAAAAAAAACCCAAACCCAAACAAACCCTACTGTGGCCTGTAAGTGCTGGTTAATCCCAGTACAGCATTAAGCAGTGGACAAGTTCTGCAGCCTGTAAGTGCAGGGATTGACCCCTTACATTGACAGAAGGGTTTTATTCATGTAACAGCCATGCACAGCCTTGCATTTTGTGAAATTAGCAGCAAAACTTCTATGACTTGAGGGCCATAGTGTTAAGACCTTTGAAATTTGCCCTTCTGTTACTGCAGATTGACACAAAGGTCACGTATCTGCCTATCTCACTTTTAAAATGCTAGTTTTGGCAAATAGAGACGTATGGAGAGGGGGGCACTATACTTCATACGAATTTTGTCAATTAGGGAGCCTGGCACACAGGCTATAGGCATCAGTGCAGTTTAAATACTATCTTCTAACAGTAGATTTATTATTATATTCAACATACAATATGGAAATATACAGTATTAGTACAAAGGTGAACATGGGATTGGTTTCATCTTTTAAGAAGAAATGACCTTTGAGACATTCATAATGTTTATTTGGAAGTTTCCTCCCATATGACCACAGGTGAACATTAACACTATGTGTGCATAATAGCTATTAACATATAACTGCTGTTCAAGTAGTTAAGGCAAGGAATGTGTAGAATCCAAAACCTCATATGTCAAATCTTCATAGTTTCACTTGCAAATTTTTAACTGTTTTGGAAACTAACATTTAATTACTAATGTATTCATAGAATTACTACTATATCTTGTAAACAGCATTTTGTTTACATTGCCTTTTTCATTTTCCTTACCAAAAGAAGTTAACAGTACATTTTTATTTTTTTCCAGCAGATTGTAAACTTCCCTTGTGCAGTAGGAATACTGATTTTGACCTTAATTCAGCAGCATAGAACTTGGTTCCGGAGCCAGAGTAACAGTCCAATGCTAATGTTGAAGGAATCAAACTATTAGCTTGAAAATGTTAGAATGAATTTTCCAAATGAATGTATCATCACTTATCCAATACAGAGGATGTTCCGCTATATTAGGGGAAAAATGTTGTTGTTTTATTAAAAATCATCAGTACATTTCTCATTGTTTAGAAGGAGTGCTTGGAACTGAGATGATACACTGTGTTGTTTTTGCACAGACGTGTGTAATATTTTAACTGCTGCAAAGAGAAGCACAAAACCCATAGTATTATGTCATGATACTATTTAAACAATACTGTTGAAGGTATGTTATGTTCATGTTATGTTTAAAAACATGATTGATCACACATCCTTTTTTTTTTTTTTTTTTCAATTGGTCAGTTGTTAAGCTTATGCAGGCACAAATCTATACTATTTATCACCACTTATGCTTCCATAATCAGTGCTGGATTTTGTTAGTATTCCAGTAAATTCATTTACTCGTTTCATTCTCTCGTTCAAGCCAGATACATTTGTTTTCCTAAGATAGGAATCCAGTAGATGAGGCAGAGATCTCTAATATAACTTGGGCCAGCTTTGTCAATCAGAAACACTTTTCCATTTGGATTTCTTCCAAATATGAGGATGATGTGTTATATCATGATGTTTTCTTCTTTCATTGTGCTGTCTATGTCTGTGTGCTCTTGCACTGCAAATGGCAGATTTTCCTCAAGTGAAGGTTACCAGTAGCAAATAATAGTATACACTATTTGGAATGAAAATAATCTCTTAGCTTCCAGAAAACACCATGCGTATTTAATCTTCTATTGCTATGACAATTAGAATAATGAAAGGATATATTCTTAGGATTTCAGCCCAAGGTGTATGTCTCCTAGTGTTTGTAAACTGCCTCTTGTGTTAAAAGATATGCCTGGCTAAACTCACAACAGTCTGGGTTAAGGAAAAGGTGGAGGATTTTGGATTATTTTTTTTCTTGTTTGGGGAGGAGTGTGTCTTTTGGTAGTTGGTAAAGTGTAGTTTTGTTCAATGCCTGTGCCTCTTTGACCATGATAAAAACCAGTTTTTTGTAGATAATGTACGTTTATAGAACTGAAATCTTTGTGCCCCTAAACTGAGGATAGAAGGTGAAGTATAGAGAGCCTACGCATTCTGCTGTGTTAATGCCGTCTTCTTAATCCAAGTTGAGGATATAAGCTATGTGCAATGCAGTAAAATACACATCAGTAGGCAGCATCTCCTTATGAATTGACCCACTTACTGATCAATTAACTTTCTTATTGACAATGTGTAAATATATATCTAGTTTTATATCAGTCTGAGTTTTTCTACAAATAATATGTGTAATACATGTTGCCTTTTCCCCTGGTGCTAATATTCCAAGCCTCTGAGAAGTCTGTAAGAATAATTTATGATGGAAAAAAGTAACTAATCCCTCCACCAAAATTGATGCTAGCCTAAGATCTGCTGTATGAGGAGTCCTGATGTGTGCTAGGGACATGTCTGTCCTTCATATAATGTAGATGAAATCTTCTGAATGAATTTGAGACCCAAAATATCCCTTGAGTGCATAATTTTGAGAGCTGGGACTCTTCAGGCTTTCATTTCATCGGAGAGTTTTCTACTTTCTTTGAGCAGATGAAACCTCAGCATGTGCTCTCATCGCTAGAGGATTCACCATGAGCAATACAATTATCAGGGAATATTATTTTCACAGTGATACCAGCTTGGCAGGTATGTTTGTTTAATGTAGTTCCTTCTGAGGAATGCACAGGACCTGACTGGCTTCTTTTGTTTCTCAGATGAGAGGGGGGTTTTTTTGTATTTTGACCTATAAAGTTCTTTTTCCATCAACCAGAAAGCAATTACTAGACACAGCAGAGCTTAAGTTGGTTCATTTTAAATAAGAAGCTGTTGGCAGGTGGAATTTTTTATGCTACCGATCTTTAGAACGAGGCTCTGAGACTTGAAATTTGTATTTCCCACTATCCCACTGTCATCATGCTTTGAAAAGAAAGAGCAAGACCTCATCGAGAAGTAGTTTACAAAGAGGGAGGATGTGTGTTAGGGTCACAGATGTATTAAGAGATGGGACACGGTATGGGGAGACTTGGGAAAATCATGCATATTACTGTAGCTGGAATATTTTAGCCATTTTATGACAGCACTGCTGAGGTAACATAACAGCTCTGTTTCAAATATTTTGAATTCCTGTCTTCCATTGTAATACCTTGCAAGTGTCAAGTCATTACTTCTTGGGTGGACACTTCTCATTCTCAGCCCCACAGGGAAATTCTTTCATCTTAAAAATGGCTAGAAATACTTCATTGTTGGTTACATAGATAAACAACATTTTCACTATTTAGATGGTATTAGGGAGCTCTTTAATTTTGAGTGTGAATAGCTGATAAATTGGATGTTCTTAGAGTGAACAGAGATTGTCTTTGGGAAGCACTTGGGACTTGTTTCGTCCTTGTCTGTCCACTAGTGGTCAATAGAGTACCTCTGCATTGCTTGCCAGGGTCCAATTCTGTACAAAATTAGCTCTGCCTAGAGCCATAAACTGATGATACAAGTAAACTTATAAATAAACCTATAATGCAGTTTGCCCATTATCTTTTGACATGCATGCATCTGGAAGAACAGTTTCTTTTTCCAGTGCACCCTGTACTCTATTTCAGTGTTCTACTTGAAATAAGCACTTTATGCTTTATTTTCCACTCAGAAAAATGAGCAAAGATATTTTCATGACTGACCTTCCTAAAGCTCTCTTCTTCCTTATTGATGGTCTTCTTTTTATATCACTTTTTATCTACAAAACAGTCTCTCTGTGGCCCTGCACATGCTAATGTGTCATTTCCAACACTTTCAGAAATATTTCTGTGTGATACAGTTTCCTGTGGCATTCACCATTAATTTCCCCTGCTGTGACACATTTCTAGCATGCACAGAATGAAGCTGTTTGCTTCCTCACACTGCCATAAAAATCAAACAGTTCAAGCCCTTCAGTTACTTGCCCATCTGCTACAAGAAGTAATTTGAAACTGCTTTTGCTTGGTTTCCCAACAGGAGCTATTTATTTAATCCAGCAATCTCTGTCCACTCTGTCTCCTGCGGCTTAGTTCCAGCAGAGCTGGCTTCTTCTCTGACCTGCCTCGCATCCCACCACCATGGCAGGTGCGGCAGAGAGAATGGCTTTATTGCCATCTGGAATTACTCCTCTCTTTCCACCTCATTGAATTTCTGTTTCATTTCATCTCTTGGCTGAAAACTTAGTAACTGTTCTGTGTATCCAAACTGTCCTTACATTCTGAAAATTTTTGTGTTTGGTACGTGTTTTATGTTTGCTAACTTTCTACAGTTCTTAATATAGTGCAACTTGTACTGTATCTTTCACACAAAATGATACTTGGTTTGAAGACACTCAGACACACTCATCTGTGCAAGTAATGAAAAATGCAGGTGCAAAGTAACAGAGACTATAACTTTAAGCCCCCTAAGAGGGCTATGTAATCTCTTCTATTGCTCTGCATAGAGAGATAAATTCAATTTTAGCTACTTAATTAGAAATTAATTGTATATCTTTAATAAATACTTTTCAAATTTAGTAAACAGATTTGTGTTTAACAGTTCTGGTCTTCAAAGAGCAGCCAGTTCCAGGGAGAATAACCTCCATGCCCATCTTGTCCTTTCTCCAGAGTAGGTACAAATTATAGGTGCCTAATTTGTGAACAGATCTGCTTGTGCAGTTGTTACAGTAAAGTCCATGAGACACTGCAAAGAATATAATTTGGAAGAATGATGGTCAAAATCTGAAAGTTTGCATTTTAATCTAATCTTTTGCAAAGTTGAATGGTTTTTCGTTTGACCTATTGTGGCATACCTTGGTTTAATCTTAAATGTTCCATTATTTTAAACAGCTGTATGGTATCAGCTAATAACTGTACAGAAATACTGAAATGCTGACCTTGGTGCCGGGGAAGGTTATGGACCGGATCATCCTGAGTGCCATCACACGGCACGTACAGGACAAGCAGGCGATCAGGCCCAGTGAGCGTGGGTTTATGAAAGGCAGGTCCTGCTTAACTAGCTTCATCTCCTTCTATGACAGGGTGACCCACTTAGTGAAAGGCTGTGGATGTTGTTTGCCTAGACTTTAGTAAAGCCTTTGACACCATTTCCCACAGCATTGTCCTGGAGTAACTGGCTACTCATGGCTTGGATGGGCATACTCTTCACTGGGTAAAAAACTGGCTGGATGGCCGGGCCCAAAGAGTGGTGGTGAATGGAGTTAAATCCAGTTGGCAGCTGGTCACAAGTGGTGTTCCCCAGGGCTCAGGTTTGGGGCCAGTTCTGTTTAATATCTTTATCAGTGACCTGGATGAGGGGATTGAGTGCACCCTCAGTAAGTTTGCAGACTCTGCAGAGGGATCTGGACAGGCTGGATCGATGGGCTGAGGCCAATTGTATGAAGTTTAACAAGGCCAAGTGCCGGGTCCTGCACTTGGGTCACAGCAACCCCAAACAGCGCTACAGGCTTGGGGAAGAGTGGCTGGAAAGCTGCCCGGCAGAGAAAGACCTGGGGGTGCTGGTCGACAGCCGGCTGAATATGAGCCAGCAGTGTGCCCAGGTGGCCAAGAAGGCCAACGGCATCCTGGCCTGTATCAGAAACAGTGTGGCCAGCAGGAGCAGGGAGGTGGTTGTTCCCCTGTACTCGGCACTGGTGAGGCCGCACCTCGAGTCCTGTGTTCAGTTTTGGGCCCCTCACTACGGGAAAGACATGGAGGTGCTGGAACGTGTCCAGAGAAGGGCAACAAAGCTGGTGAGGGGTCTAGAGAATGAGTCTTATGGGAAGCGGCTGAGGGAACTGGGTCTGTTTAGTCTGGAGAAAAGGAGGCTGAGGGGAGACCTTATCGCTCTCTACAACTACCTGAAAGGAGGTTGTAGTGAGGTGGGTGCTGGTCTCCTCTGTCAGGTGGCTGGAGATAGGACGAGAGGAAATGGCCTCAAGTTGTGGCAGGGGAGGTTTAAATTGGATATTAGGAAAAATTTCTTCACTGAAAGGGTTATCAAGCATTGGAGCAGGCTGCCCAGGGAAGTGGTTGAGTCACCATCCCTGGAGGTATTTGAAAGACGTGTAGATGTGGCACTTAGGGACATGGTTTAGTGGTGGACTTGGCAGTGTTAGGTTAACAGTTGTACTTGATCTTAAAGGTCTTTTCCAAACTAAATCATTCTATGATTCTGTGATTTCAGTGATTAATAGTTTGTGCACTTATTTTCATGTATTTATGCTTCTGATAGAAAACTGTACCAGTGCTGCATATGTTTGCACAGCTAGACCACTTGGGGTCATGTTTCACATTTTTATAGTAAGGGTTCAGTTTCCTTATTGGGTATAGATAGGTAGCAAAGAAATAGTTTGTGCTAAGAAGCGGTTGGTTAATGTGGAGTTCTGAAATATTTTTTTTTTTTTTCTACCATTGGCTGCATGGAAGAACAGCTAAACAACAAAAATAGAAATTACAGTTTATAATACCAATAGTAATCCCTCCTTAAACTGTCATCTGTCCAAAATGCTTGTGGCAAAGCTGAAGATCTTTCTTCCCTTGTAGATTAGTGCCTGGCAGATAAGGACTAAATGCTGAAAGGTGCTGAGCGCTGCTAGCTCCCTTGGAAGCTGAGAGTCCTCAGTCTTCCATTAGCTCAGGTCCAAGTATCCAAAGAAAATCATCACTGTGTGATGTTCCTACTGTAGCAAAATGTCATAGCTACTTAAAAGTTGTTTTTCTTGAGGTGAAAGGGAATGTATTGTTTCCTCTATTTGGAAGTACAGATTTGGTCTTTTTCTATTTTAAAACCATCTCATAGTTTTCACTGCGATCTAATTTAAAACAAATCACTAGAAGAGTTTTCTGATGCATTGCCACCTTTTAAAACATTTCTGTTCATATTAAATAAAGTTTAATACTTGCTTCATCTAATCTCTTATCTGGTTAGCTTGCATACCTCATGCTTAAATACTTCATCTTAGTGTTTCAACTATGAAATAAAACATTGCAGAATAGCTAGAAAAAGAGAAAGGGAGGGAGGAAAAAATGGATTTCCTTAGCTGTGGTTCCAGGCTTTGCTCCTCTTTGTGTGTGACAGTTAGAGTGTTTCAGATGATTGGAGATGTATGATGTGCTGCTACTATGAAGGTGACAACTACCCACGAAGTTTATTGGATTATAAATTTTGCTTGTGATTTAAAAAAGCTAGGATAAAGGGCACTGAAATAACATGGCCTTTAAATAAATTCTGTAGCTTTTTTTTTTTTTTTATAAAACAAAACCCAGTGAGATGAATAGTATACTTTATGCTTTACCTTGTTGTCGTGCTATCATCCACAATGTATTTGTGTTTTGATAGAAGATTTAAAAAAAAAAGAATTATTAAACATTTGGCATGTATTTATACTTTGGCAGCCATGCAACTTGGTTTTATAACTACGAAAGGTTGCTAAACTGGGACTTAAGTGAGAGTAGAAAAAATGTACAGTATATGAGTTACGTGTAGTGCTATGCAATCAAACTGTTGGCTTAGGGCCTCAAAGTGTATTAGGTTGTTGGTTTTGCTAAATCCTTTTGTTAAAACTTTGCATTTTTCAAAAATACACACTTTGAACTAGTATGGATGTTCACACCAAAGCCAAATCACATGTTTGTACATGTCCTGAACCAGCGCGTGACTGGAATTGTCCTCTCGTGTTTCACTCAGATGCCTGCCATCAAAAGGTAGAAGAGATAGTCATTTTCATTATCTGTGAAGCTGCTGTGTGGTCCTAAGAAATCTGTTAGAAATCTCTGCCATGTTTTCTTCTTTGTAGACTGGGGTTGGTAATCTCAAGAAGACTGAGCCACTGATACTGAGGCTGGCCTTATTCTTAGGAGGAGAGCTGGCTTAGGAATCGTGCCCCATGGGTTGTGGAACATTTCACTGACCCCTAGGCAGTGCTTTGGAAGAAAAGCTGTTTGTTTTACACTGCAAAGCTCACACAAGCTTTTGGTGGAGTACTGCTCTCCAGCCATGTGAATGCTACCCAGAAGTTGCTTTGTCAGTAGAGGAGAAGTTTGAGTAGGTACTGGTTCTAGTTGCTAGCACAGGAATCCCAACATGTTTGCTGTTTTAGGATTAGTTTTATTTCTTTCTGTTGAAGCCCTTAAATTTTGCAAGACTGTTTGTTCTAGTTCTGTAGATAATGTTCACAAATATTGTCTCAGAAGCCATGTGATCCAGGGAGGTGGCGTTCCTTATATATCACATATGCAGATTCACGTTCTCATCGTGTAATCCAAAAATGTGCGTCTTTTGCATTGGTTCCCTCAGACTTGAAGTGTCTGCTTTGACATCGCAAAAGTGGCTTAACTGTGTATGATGGACAGATCAGGAGATCACTTTGACGCTACTGCAGAAGACATCTGCCAGTTGCTTTTTCCATTGCTGGAACGCAAAGAGGTGCTCTGTATTGCACTGCAGTAGGAGTGAATCATTAGTGCATGGGGGTGAGCTGGAGCTGGATGAAGCTGGTTTAAGCTGGTTTTGAGCAGAAGTTCCCTGGTTATCCTCAGCCACAAAAGGGGGGAGGAGGGTGTTGACTGCAAGTTCTCCTGGAGGCGAAGATCTGACTTAGACATTGAATAGCAGATGCTATGGGTTTTTCTGCATTCATCTCTGTATCTTGACTGCACTAAAAAAAGTGCTTTTAGGGAGTTCCACCATTGGATCCCCAGAACCTCTTCTCAGCAGGTGCATGCTGGAATTAGCTGTGCTCACTGCCTGTGCGTAACGGGCCTTGGAGGACACCATAGGAGTCAGCAGTGTATTTTTTTGGTCAACAAACTGTATGTTTAAATTCAGGACTACTTAGGCCATGTAAGTATGTGAATCCAAGTCTGGAATCTTCTGGTTTGGGCAGTGTTTGTGGGTTGGTTTTTTGGTTTTTCTTTTTTTTTAATGCTTCAATTTTCCCCCAGTTGGTGTAGTTCTCTCACCATCTCCAGGGTTGAAGTGCAGGCTTTTCCAATGGCATGGAGATGCTCAGTTTTGATGAACTTTAATCTTCAGAGCATTGCTTGGTTGGAGTTCTGGCTTACCCTGCTTCTGATGCAAATTTGACAGCCTTTACGCTTTCCAGAAGGAGACGTTCCCTCAGAAGAGTCCTGTCTGAGATGGGAACAGGGAGCACATGTATTTTGACCTTCTAGTCATGCTTCAAGGCTTTATCTAGTAGTGCAGGCTCTTGCTGAGAGAGGGAGCTGGACTTGTGCCGTTAGCCAAGTGTTATTTAGCGCATGTGCCTAGTGAGTGTTTTGAGAAACATTTTATAAGTTGACTATAAATAAGGAGAAATGAAGCCAGCTTCAGTAATTTTTGGATGTAGCTGTCTTATAGGGGAAACAAGACAAGGGACACTGAGAGACATGAACAGTGCATGTACAGATGAATGCTGTTGCTTCTAGTGTGCAAGAGGCAGGAATCCCTTTAGAAATCACAGTGTGGAATATGGAGAAAACCGGGATTTCCAAGATCAGTTTTAATGAACTGGCTGTCAATGATGCAGGCTGTTCTGGGTGGAAACAATGCAAGTATGAACCGATAAAACTAGACACTGGCTTGTTTGAGCCCAGGATGATGCTTGGGTGGTACTGCTGAGAAATGGTTTGCTTTTGTGCCATTATGTATTTGGCCTTGTTGCATCCTCCTGTTCTGCAGGGATCAGAACAAGTCAGTGAAAGGTTGGCTGGTCTGGTCCACCTTATGGTTTCAACTCCTAGCTGTTTGTTAATGTACTTTCTACACCACAAAATTCTTAGTTTCCTTTGAGGCTGGATCCTTTAAAAAACAGGAGTAATCTCTGCTATTGGAAAGTGTTTTTGCAGGAGAGTTTTGCAGGAGAGCCCTGTTGGTAGACAGGCAAATAAACACAACGAGGATTAAGCCGAGCCGGGATCACATAGTGTGGGAGATGCGAAGGTGGAGATCTAAGGCCAGCGTGAGAAGTGCTGTGCTGAAGGAGATCAACGGTGCAGTGGGTTTAGTGACCTGGCTCTGGCATCTTCTCTGGCCCATGTCAGGGAAAGGGCTTAAGGATGAGGTGAGAATAAAGGGATATTCCCCCTCTGCTATGTACCCATTTACTCTTCTGGCTTGTGGATTTCTTGAGCCAAAATATTGCATCCAAATTATGCTATATAACTCCTGATGGACTGCTTTTACAGTGGCTTTCAAGGGAGAGCTGTGTCCCTTAGTCTGTAAATGAGACTGTAGTAGGGACTTTCCCTATTCCTCTTGGCTGCTGGAGAGTACAAGGTTTGGACGGCTATGGGAGTGGGCACAAGAGGGTTTGTGACACTGGGTCAGTGCTGGGAGAGCGTGACTGGGACAAGAGAGGACTGAGACAAGTTTGGGTCCCGGCTTCTGGGACTGCTTAGGTTTTTGACACTGAATAGATACTGGATGGAGCAACAGAACCTGCGCTGGGGGCAGTGGATGAAGCCTGAATGCCTCCTTCCCAACCGAGCATGGATGTTCATCTTGTTTGGGGTCTCCTGGGTGGGGCCTGTGAATCTCGCTCACAGCTGCAGAGATGTAGGGACATGGCTGGAGGATGTCCTCTTCTTTCTCCCAATGCTCAGTAGTTTCTGGCTATTTATAATCCATATAAATCAACATTTCTCTGCTTTGGATGAAACGTATTTTTCCAAATCACATGCATTGTGCCACCTACCTTAGAGGAACTAACATCTGTGGTGGCCTCTTTCCGGCCCAGCCTGCTTCTCAGGTAAGTCTTGAGGCAACAGTAAGCCACCAGTATGATTTTCAGAACTGGATTTTATCTCTCTTTGGCACTGCTTTCCCAGATGTGCCAAGAGTTTCTAAATCTTTAAACCGCCTTTATAGGCTGTGAATTAGCTTGAATTTTATCAGGGAGAGGGGAGGTCATGGTGTTTTGTTGTCATTTTAAATTTTTAATAATAGGTGTTTTCGTATTCCAAATGGTATACAGAAGCGCCGATAAACAAACTTAATGCCTTGAAAGCAACTTCTCCGAGTCAAGTGAGAGGTAATGCCCTTTCCTTTTGAAACTGCTGTTGTCTACAAGAGCATGCTGTTCCTGGAGCACAGAAGCCAAGAAGCTAAATGCAATCCCTTTTACGTCACACTTTCCTTCAGGTATCATTTCAGCTGTCCTAAGTGTGGGATACAGGCCAGAAACACTTTGTTAGAGAATATATAAAGCCAGTAGAAATATGGAGAAGCATTCTTCTAACATGGAAATCACATTTAAAAGTAAGTGGGGATAGGCTAGCAATCATGTCTCTGTCTTAGATAATAATTTGTGAGCACTGATTTAATCTAGGAGGCAAAAAGTAATGTGTTTTCAAAACTCCCAGCAATTTATGGACAAACCAGGAAAGATCCAGGACAGAGAGAAGGAAACGTTATGCTTGAAGTAAGCTTTTTGCATGAGTTCAACCTAGTTCACAGTTAAGTTTGGGTGTTGGTTTTTTGGTTTGGTTTGGTTTGGTTTTGGACAGTTTATTGGATAATAGAATTCACCAACTGCCAGGAGAAATTTTGACATTAGTCTGACTGGACCTGATTTTCCACTGCCTTGTCCCATGTGTAAATGCAGAGCTATAATGAAATGTCACTAAATCAGAGCAGTTACTCTGTATTTTTACTTTGTGCACTATGTGGTGTGGAACTGAGTCTGTCTTGGTTAGCTCTTGATGAATAAATTGTTCTGAGCAGCTGAAGAAAGCAATGCTCATTAGATGATAGACTTAAATATGGCCATCTAAAATACCTGATGCAACTCATTTGTCAGAAGGATGAGTACCAACTTATGTTGCTTCCAGTCTTTTAAGTGAACCATTATTAAATACCTGCATGAAAGAAAAGATGATCTGTCTTCAAAGTGAAAAAATCGCAGGCTTTACAATTCAGCCTTATCCAAAAATTCCATTGTCTTTGATTATGACCTAAATATAAATTAGGGAACAACTAGAGAAAAACAGGATTTGGGATTTTGCCTATTGCATTTTGAAGTCAACTGACAGACCCACAGTGATGACTAATAGTGCTAGATCAGGCTCTTAGTCTGTTACTGTAGCGTGTTAAGGAACATGCAGAAGAGGAGGAAATAGCATATAATTTAATCTTTTTTGAGACAGTGCGCTGCTGAAATGCCACTAAGTAGTATTTTGGTTTTGGTCTGCATTATAATGATACTGGAGCCAGCTGGCCTTTCACAGACTTGCTCATTTTTACTGTAAAATTAAGAAAATAAATGAGGCTTTCAAATGAATTAAGATTTATTTATAATAATATGTTTTAATATTTAGGCAGCAGTATTTCGAAAACAAGCTAGCTTATTTTCAAAGTCTTAACATATCTTTTAAGATGTTCATATAATTGAAGTCCGGAGAACTCCTGGGACAAGTAAAGGTTGTAATTTCTGGTTTTTGTCTCCCAGTTCAGATGTAGTGATCTGTTCTGGAATTACTATGGAATTGAGATACAGGTAGAAACAGACAATGTTCTCTAAGAAAGGGCTTTAAAATGTCCGTGGTGTACTTGAGGCCATGTATGGTTGTTTCACGACAGCAGTATTGGTCTGTTTTCTGAAGCCCTGGAACACCAAGGCTCATTATATCTCTTTTGAACAGCTTCTTACAAAAGACCAATCCTCTTGCTTTGGTGTCTGATCTTGGCTGGATTTTCATGTCATATTACTAACTATGGAATAGTTTGAAAACAAGTATTTTAAATAATACTGAGATGCAAGTGGAGAACAGAAGAGCAGCTGTCAGAAACACTGTGTGCATTTGTGTATCTCATTAAAGGTAAGGATTTATGGAATTTTTGATGCCTGGACTAGGTGCTGAGAAGAGCAGTAGAGCTGGAGATCCTTGAGACATCACAGTGCAAGTAACCAGACTGGGTGACTTTTATATTAGCCCGACCAAAGCATGCAGCAGACACATCTCTGTATCAATGTGTAAGAACACTGATGATTGGTGGTATGGCTGATCTAGGACGGGGCTTCTGACTTCTGGCTTTTGCTCATGCTTCCAGAGGGAGATGTGAGATCAGATTCAGTGAAGTGGACTTAGAGCAAAAGACATGTACTTAAAGCTTGTCTCAAAAGAAACAATCAGAGCATTGAAAATGTGTGCATCATTTAACCATCTCCATAGCCTCCGTACTAAACACAAATGTGAAGGATTCATATTCTGTATTACGACAGGATGTTTTCCATGTTTCATGGACCAGAAAACTAAATGTCTTGCTTAAAATGGGGGAAGCTGAGGCAGGAGTAAGAAATGAATGTGAGTTTTATAGATCTTAATTTAGTGACTTAGCCTTTGAACCATGCTTTTTCTGAAACAGTAGTGTAATTTAGAATTCATGTATTCTGCTCTGACAGTGAATTACAGTGTTGTATAATAGAGGACAAAGAGAGTATCCAAAGCTTCTTGTGACAGCTGACACATTAGGTTTTGATATCTTGTACATGAGACTTGTGTGGTTTGCACTGTGTCGTACCAGGAAGGAAAGGAAATGTTTCCTACAGGAAAGCAACACAGGTTCATTCATCATCAGAGGGTGTGATGGCATATGGAGTGCTAGATTGCATCACCCACCTCTGAGGTGGTCTCTGAAGAGAAGGTCCAGTCAGAGGTGAGACCAGATCATAAGTGATTGCAGCAGATCCTCACGGGTTAGATGGTGAGCTGCAGGAGGTGAGGTTCCTGGCCTCATTTGAAAAGCAAAGAAAGTGTCACAGCAGCTTCAGCTAAATGGGAGGTTTGCAAGGTCTCCAGAGAAAGGGCTGGCCAGTTAGCAACAAATTCTGAGTTAAGGGTTGCACGTGCTGTCCATTGGAGTTACATGCAAACACTGCCTTGCCAGTGCGCTGGGTGTTTCCTGGTGCCACCCAGCAGTACTTCTTCCCCTTTCAGCAGGTGGACCATAGCCAGCAGGTTTTATCTGTGTCCTTCAGTCACCCGTGTGAAGAACCAGAGTGTGGGATTTGCTTCCTGAAGTGGAGATTGTTGAGTGTTGCATATCGCTGTAGTCTTTAATATATGTTAGGGACAAGGTGTGAGCACTCAGAAGCGTCCGCTAGCACTGTCTGAAAGCTTGAAGGCACCAGTAGTTCCACTGATTCACCCAAAATCATGCAAGAGAGGGAAATACAGAAAGTTAAAAGGGGAATAAATACACTGAAGGCTGTCGGGATGAGGACAAGCCATTTAGGTTACTACCCTGAATCCCTGCCCACAGATTAGGGGGTGAGTGGTGCCAGATTTAGCTCCATCTTTTTGCAAAGCATTGCTTCAGAAAGCATTTAGAGCACAGCCCAGGAGTGGTTTGCTGACTGATTTCGCTTCTAAGGGTTGAGCAAAGGTGAAAGAAAACATGTGCTCGGAAAGCGGAGGCACAGGTATTACACTGCTATTGGGAAAATAAGTGAAATTTACAGTAACAAAAAACACATTTTACTGCTAAATAAAAGTATATACCCAGGCACTTCACCACCTGCTAAGTTAATTTGTGGGCTCTGAAAAGGCTGCTTTACTTCTGTCGTTCTTGCATATGTTCTGAAAATATGTATCGTTGCAATATCCCTATCTATTAAATTTTGTCCTCAGGACCTCTGTTTGAAAATACTGTCTGTATATCATTGCAGCCCAAGCCTTTCTTCAAAAAATGTGAAAGTGACTGAATTTGCTGTGGAGAAGTTTAAGTAAAACAAATGATAAACCATGCAGGAAAAAGGTTTTTGTGAGCTCCCAGCATAATGGGGCTGTGTTCTGACGATTCAGCGCTGAGATCAAGATATTTTGCAGTATTGAAGTATTCCATGAGTGCCAAGCTAGGATATTTAAAGTGAAAACTGTTGATGGAAGATTTTTTTTTTTATAGCTGCCAAATTTAAATCAGGGTATGGAATTGCTGAGGGCCTAAAATGATGTTTGCCAGTAGACCTGTCCCTGCTGTTACATGCCCCTTGCTGCTCTCCTTGACAGAGAATTTATGTTGACTTTAGAGAGATAAGCTTCAAGTAATGTCTTTTAAGGGGGAGCTGATGAATGACTTTGGCAAAACCACAAGTGAGAACTTGTTTCCTATTGTCCTGTTTTGTATGATACTTGCTAAAAAAAAAAAAAAAAATCTTAGTAGTAGTGTTTGCATCCAATCAATGTGAGCGGCTTTCAGGTGAAGACAGCACTGAATTGCTAAAATTGGGTTCTGGACAGGGTGTTTTTGCACTGCTGCAATGTTTGGGTCCTGTTTCATCTAACGTTTTTCATTAATAACCTAGACGAGAACAAGCTCATTATGGAAATACATGAGTAATAACAATTGAAAGAAGCACAGGAGGAAAACAGTAGCCCATACTGCACCACAGTGAAATGAACTTCGTTTGGATAAAAATAAACTAATAGGCTGGGGCTGAACTGTAGAATTATTCAAAAGGCAGCTGTTTTTTCAGAAGAGGGATTTAAAACGTGATAATTCAGGAAGAGACCTGGAGGGTAGCGGTGGCTAGGATTTTGACATGTGAGGCAGCTGGGAACAAATCACCACTGCAGGCTTCTGGCACATGCTCAGAAGCACAGTGTGTAGCGTAGTGATTGTAGTCTGGTGTGGCTGCAAATGAGGTATGGTATTCATTGTTACTGGAAATACAGACAGAAGTGGAAGCTGGAAGTGAAGTGAAAAAGCCCTTTGAGATAGGCTGTCAGTGTGACGAGCAGTGAAGCACCCGGGTAGAGCTCTGGAAATTGGGCTGAGATCAGCAAGAGGCAAGAACAACAGGAAAATGTATCGATGGTGGATTAACTTACTGTGTGATTCAAAGAAAAGAAATGAGGTATGATCCATTTGAGCTCCTTTAAACGTGGATTGGAAGGAGTGCCTCGTTGTAAAACAGAAAGTTAGCACGTTACCAGGTGGGTGCCCTGCCTCACGTCAGAAACCCTTTCTTCCCATCCTTTACTCATCTTCAGGAAACCTAAGTTGAAATGTGGTGCTTTCAACCAGCCTCAGTTGTAGTAATGAGTGATTAATCACAATACTTCATCTGTAAAGACTTGAGGGCTCCTGGGGGATCAAGCTTATACAATCTTCTTGAAGCTGCAGCTTGGCACATCTTCACCATCACCTGCATCTATCTTCAAATCTCCCTTCTCTTCCAGCAGCTTTAGCTGTCAGGCCTCTTGGGCAAGTTACACTGCATGTAGATATCATCAGATGGGTTCCACCGAGCACTGGTCATCAGCTGCGCAGGGGACTTTCTGCTGCGGGTTGGCGGCACATCAGTGATGGTTTATTCCTGAGGGAACCTTCCACGGAACACTTCTAGAAACTTCTTCAGAGATGAAGAATGTTCATCCATGCCTCATTGATTTCTCTTGAATTGAGATCACCTTCTGGCAAAAAATATTTAGGAGAAGTAGTTTAGAGAGTAGCAATTAAGATGCTTTTATATTTCTTCATCAGGGACAAGTTTGGAGGGGTACTGTAAATTCAGAGTTTGCTGCTAGTGCAAACCACAGGTTAGTTACTGGAACCATTGCTCTATGAAAATTGATGCTGCTAACGGCTTGGTAAGGTTATTTTTGCCATGCTGTATAAAAAGTCTAGGCAAGCACTGGAAGAGTAGATCTTCTTAAATGACATGACCTGCTCTCTGAGCTTTTCTGTTGCAGGGGGCATCTTAAATTCTGTCAAAATGCAGCACTCCTTTTCAGTGAAATTTTGTGCTGAGTAGCTCCGTCTGGTAAGGAGACGAGATCTGTAACCTTGGAGCCTCTCTCTAGGTGGTGGTGTGTGTGGCAGAGCCTATCCAATTGAATTACAGCCTGATAATTATGCAGAAATCACTCCTCATTAAGAAGCAAAATTGGAATTCTTTTGCTCTTACCAGTAAGGTTTTTTTACATGAACAAGCCCACTGGTAGGACTGCTTACACCTTAAGAAACCTCTTACAAACTGGAAGATGACAACCACAGTTGAGCCTTAAATAGTCATGGGTGTAATTCAGGTGAGAATTAAGTTAATGCCTTAATGCTTTGCTGGAATCAAAGCACATTCTGTGTTAGAAGAAAATCTAAAGCAGGGAAGATGTGAGGAAATATATTAACAATTAAATGCAATATTACTTTCCAAGGTACAGTAATAGTTTGAGGTTAGCTGTCCCAGAGCCATGGGGACACATCTGACCAAACACTGTGCAAGGGCATTTCCCTGACAGCTGTGCTGCCTGTAGCTCACTTCCCATTGGTCTTGAGATAGGCAAGTTGAACCATTATTTTTGGCTACTGCCTACACTGTCCTTACTGCTCTGCCAGCATTTCAGCCTTTAACCACATGAAGAACCTCTGCAGGATCCAGGCAGAGAGAAAATTTGGCCTCTCCATGTGTGGTTCTGGGGTGCTAGTCGCGTCCTGTGGTGCAGACAATATATATTGTAAAAATAAATACTTAAAAAGAATTCCTGTTTGTTTTAATTCACACAGTTCCTGAATGTGTGTGTTAAGATGTTGTGATGTCTAGCAGGAAGCCCATGTGATTATCAGATTACCCTCATCTCCTTTAGAGAGTGATGCTCGTTTTCTGAGCTGTCCCAGTATCTGCAAAGGAAAGAAAGAACCAAGCCAAAATCCACACAATTACCAAGTATTTGTTACTCTGTTCATGCTACTTGAACAGCCCTTCCATCCCTAATACAGTCCTCTTTTTACCCTCGTAAAGACATTATGCCTTTCAAAGAGTATTTAAGGCTCGGGTCTGTGACAGTGTCATTCTGTATGAAAGTGTGTTTCTGACTGTGCTCCATAATCACAGTTCTCTGGTTGCCTAAGAAGAGGGTATTGCTGTATAATATGTCAGAGTAGGTATTTCAAAGCCTCAAGAAGAGCAAATGGTGAGGAATTGCTTCCCTTGGCCAAAGGGAGGAGGGGGAAGCTGGCGACATCAGAAGAGGCTGAAATCTTTGCTGCTCCTGTGTATTTCAGTCTCAGCATCCTTGGGGATCAGTTGAAGATGATGTCCTCTAAATTATTTCATGAGCTGCCCTTTTAAAGCTTTTAATGATACATTTCATTCTGACACTAGAATTTATGAAATTCTGAGGAGACCATTTGGTACCTCAAGACTGTGAAGAAGGTTGGTGTTAGAGACCCTGTGAGATTCATATTTTTGATGGAACTGTCTCTTCCTACAGAGTATGAAAATGTTTCTGAGTCTGATTAAAGAATATGAGCAATGTTTTTTCAGGATGGCTCTCCAGTAGGAACATAACCATCACAGCATGCTCTGGGGGTAGTCAAGAAGTGAAATATAAATGTCATTTTTACTCCATATATATTCAGCTTGGAATTAAACTGTGCATTTTTACCAGTGACTGCTAGCACAACTGATAGATTGAGAAGTGAAATCTGTTAAAGGGAGATTAGAGTTCTTTCCAGAAAAAAACACTCCATCTCAGCATGAGGTTTTGGGGTTGCCGTAGAGTCTCTTGAATGGAATTACTCTGTGGCTTGAACCAGTTTCTTCTTCTGTGCAATGCAACAGTCCAGCATAAATAACCATTACCTATTGTGGCTTTAGACATCTGTAAAGAGACTCTGATATGAAATCCCCTAAGACTGTCATTGTCTATTTTGCAGTAAATTCCATATTATCGGGAAAAGAACTGGGAAAGTAACAGATGTTTTTCTTCATTAGCAGTTGACAAAAGCCAATGAAAGAAGTACTTTATTTGAGATGGAAAAATAGGCATTTTCTCATTCAAAAATAAAAAGTTTTACTTAAGTCATGAAACAATTTAAATGTATTAATTCAGTAATGGCAAGATATATCAAACCCAAAGGACTTGTTTCAAACCAGGATGTTATGTTTAAAGTGCCATATAAATAGCTGTGCTGCCATCTCCCCATTGTCCTGCTCTCCAGCAGTGACCGTATGCAGTCATAGGGATGAGCAAGAACAGGGGCAACCAGATCTGCTGCTTCCCTTGTGTACTCTTGCAGTTTCCAGCTACTAACAATGGTATAAACTTTGCTTTTGTTTCACTGAAATACTTGTGCATCTTCTAAATCTTTTGGTGATGCTGGATGGAGAGATGCATGCTTTTTCAAGACCATGAAAAATATTCAGCTAGTTCTGTTCCGAAAGCCTTTAAGATCAAAGTAGCATTTTATTCTGTAAGTTTTTCCGTATCTTGAGGGTTTTCTAACTTCTGTCTGGGTCATTTTACACACAGGACATTTCTTGTAAAGGATTCATTTGCAGGGAGCTTAATGCCCCTGTACAGAATGCTGTGTTTCACCAAAACTACGTATATTAAGCTCACATTTTAAAGCTATTTTAAAAAATGAACAGATTTCTTATTGAAGCTTCCCTTTCTGTGACATCTGTAATACAGTTGTTTTTTTTTTAAAACCACTTATGTTACATATTTCAGTTTTTGGTGAGTGTGGACTCATGTCACAAGTAGGACTTGTAGGATGGAAACTTTTGGCAAAGAGCCAAGATGAGCTGGAAACACTCGAGAATGACGTACGTTTCTGTCTCCAGTGTTTTAAATCCATCTCTCTTGTGGAGCTGGCTGTTGTAGGCTGTTTTTATTGCACAGGCTATATCGAGGTCTAATATGATTTTGGTGTGAATCTGTAGATATTGTCTGTTAATTCCCTTGGGTGTTCCTGTTCTGTAAACCCACCATGTAAGATTACTTTTCTCTAAAATAATACCTTGCAGGCATTCTTGAACAATAAAATGTGTAAGCTTGGATTGATAGGTGATCACACATAAAAAATTAGTATTATCTCTTACTGATTTAAGTCATTTTATGAAATCGACAACATGTCTTGTTAGTTTAGGTCTAACAAAAATAATCGTTTTTCTATTACCTGCAAGACCTGGGAAGTGTGGTGGTAGTACCACTTTGCAGAGGCTTCTGAGATCTCTGTCAGAAACCAAACCATTACCACTTCTTTTTATTAAAAAAAAAAAGCCTGCAAGAGGCAGAGGCTACTCCTGACAAGGTTATGAAAGAGTATTTCACTGCAATGCCAATTTTGCTGTCTGCTTCTGGAGGAATTTTACCTGGATGGCTAGATGACTGGTTTACTTGAACCTGGCCTGAAGCACTGAGTCTTCTTTAGTCTTTTAGGAGCAAAGGTTTGGTTTTTAGGAGCCAGAAACAGGCAGTGATATCTGAAAATAATCACTTAGACAATATGCAGAGAATATGTGTGCTGACACACTATTGCTCTCCAGATTGAACAAGGAGTGATAATTGTGGCACAGTTAATCAAGGGCGTTTAATCATCTCTACAACAATCTCTTACAACTAGATTTTTTTCTCACTTTATGTCTTCCTTCATAGTCGTTAGACTTACTTAATTGACTTTCACAACAGATAGTGCAATCCTGTTGACTTGCAGAATTTTCGCTTTCCTTACTCTTACTGTCTTTTGACATTAGTTATGAAACTTTTCGTGTTCAATCTTTGAAAAATCAAACCATTATTTTGTAGTGTTGGAATTAGGTAGTTTCTTTTGCCTTTTCATCCTTTTTTTTGCAGAAAAAGTAATGGTTGGTAAGGGTTTTCCTTTGGATGTTTATTTCCCTGCAGCAGAGTAAGATCTGAAATATGGACAGTTTAGAATGATTTTATAAACATAGACTGTCATGGGGTAGATTGGGGTAGACAGAGCAGGGTGTAGCAGTGAAAACCACATTGTTTTCAGCTGTAACTTGTATTCAGTTTTTCTGGCTAAAGTATAATCCTTCCAGTATCACAGTTGCTTAGGTAGAGCTTTGTTCTGAGGATGTTTTATAAAAACTCAAATTCTAAAAGCTTCCTCATATGCTCAAAACAGAAAAAGTCATGTGAATAGTGTACAATGTGGCTGTGATACTGGTTCAGTAGGTTAAAAACATTTGGCATATAGTAAATTAAAAGTATGAAAAGGTACTTCTTGAATGCAGTGACCCAGTGAACTTTCCTAAACACTCAAAGCAATTATGTGTGGGAAACTAATTTGGGAGAGTTTAATCCCCACTACTCATAGCAGAATAAACTGATGAAGCTGGCTGATAAATAGGCTGCAAAATGCAGACAGTATTATTAGTCCCAGCCAAATTCACTGTTTCAAAGCAAACTGTGGACTAAGCTACATAATGTGAAGAGTGAATCTGTATGCTTGGAATATGTGAAAAAGCATGAAGAGCTGAGCTACAGGATAATGAAAAAAATCCCTATAAGCCACATAAAGCCAGTGAACCTTCTCGATAGGTGATCAGCAAAAGGTAGAGTTAATGTGCATGAAAATATTCTTTAATTCCCTGTTTGTGACACAAGCACTGGAATCCCAAGAAGCAAATGATATCTGTATCTATTTTTAAGGCTTCCAGGTGCTTAATGTCAGGTGGAGATTTACAGAATGCAAATACTTTTCTGTGGTATTTAATTTAAAAAGTACATACCTGCCAGTTTAGGATTTTTGCTGGGACTTGCTCAAGTAACATGCGTATATGAGTTTATTTTCACAGGAACTAGTAAAAGTTTAAGTGTGGATTTTCAAATGCATCTGGAATTCACAAAACCATGCTCTTGAGAAATCAGAATTAGGTCAGCGCTGAGGTCCATGTACGTGTTGCCCTAAGCTGGCCCATTTGAACCATAAGTAAATGCATGTGGGCTCCCTTGAGGACAGGAAGTTTTTTATGTTTTCAGGGCATTTGGAAAGTGGCCCTGTTATGTGTCTGTGTTCATGATGCTTGCCCCTTCCCTAATGCAGGGCAGACTACTGTCTGGCTCTGTCTGGGTGTCCTTATTTCACCACATGTTCTTGAATTCCCAAAGAGGACAGTGAGTAGGATTAGGATGTAACAAATGATTGTAAGGATCCATCACAGCCTTTTAAAGGTGGCTGTATAAGTTGCAGCATAACTCTTTAGGCTCCCATTCAAAGGAGCACTTTCTTGTTCATATATATACACACGAATGAAAAATTTTTTTTTAATTTGTGTATGTGTATATATATATGTACATTTATATGTATGTGTGTGTATATGTATATATATGTGATTCATCCAATCATGTTTTTTTTCCAGCTGTTGAGCTAGGCTTTCATCTATAGTGTTCTTCTCAATTATTTAACCTCTGTGTATAGGTCTTCAGGGTAAAGAGGTAAAAACGCATTGTGACTTTTCTGCTCCAAGTTCATCACTACTTTATTGGTGTGTTGGAGCTGGTAATATTCAGTGTCCTTAGCTCTGTGTTGGAGACCAGCTGTGCCACTGATCTGAGAGGTGGTTATTAAAAGTACCTGAAAGGCTACCTTCTCTTCATCAAATATTGTAACCAGCTAAACACAGGGCTTTGTAGCTAACTTGCCTTCTCAAAGCTAAGTGAAAGTAGTAGCATCACTCATATCTGGACTTCAAGACTACTAGCTCACCTTTCCTCCAGCGACATGCTTTAGTGACTGGGGTTTCTTTTCTTAAATTCTGGAAGTTGGCTCTTTGAAACACATTGTTAAAAATGGACTCCCAGGGGCAGGCTGGTCCAACCGGTCCCTCTCTCTGCTGTGCATACTCAAAGCGCTTGAAGATTAAAGAGCCTGGGCTTGCTCTGTGCTGTACTTGGGCACAGGCCTCGCATGCTGAAGAGAGTAGTTAGGAGATGCGTTATTTTAAATCTTGTTGAATTTGTGCAGTTACATAGAATCCTAGAATCACAGAATAGTTTGGGTTGGAAGGGACCTTCAAAGGTCATCTAGTCCAACCCCTCCTGCAATGAGCAGGGACATCTTCAAGATCAAATGCTTGCTAGACCAGCATGGTGTTACTTTGGTGAGTCAGCTCCTCGTTAGACTAACCCTCCAGGTAGGAGATCCAAGGGTGTTCCTGGCAGTAGCTGTGTTACTCTTCCTGCACTGGGACAGGTATGCAAACCCAACATAAACATGAACAGGGATTTGAAAAATTAATTTTCTCACCATTTGTGGCTGCCACCAGTAGTGTTACACAGATTTGTCTTTTTCTTCCTTTGCACTCTTTTGTCTGTCCATCTCTTGTCCCTGTTTTAGATTGTATGGTGTCCAGGGCAGAGGCTGCCCATGGCTTAGCATACTCAAGTTCTACACAGGGGTAATTTTAGTAAAATCCAAAATTCTTTTAAAAAAACCAAGAAAACCAAACCCCAAACCAAAAGGGTAAAGGACCACACTTGGTGTTGCACTGGCTGTTGGGGTTTTTGTATGACTGAGTGAGAGTAGAGGTCTCAGGAACTGAAAAACTGTCCTGGGCCAAATCCTAGTTATTTTGAAGTCTGCCTTTTTGAAGGCAAGGCAAAACTTTTCCTGCCCAGGAAAGCAGATTACCCCTTCAAAGGATAAAGAGCTAGGTTTCATGTGATGCTAAAGTAATAACTTGGTTAAAAGATAGAATAATTTGGACATGCATTAGTCATTGCATTGACTCTAATACATATGTGTGTGTGTGTGTGTATGTGTACATACATTTCTCTGGTTTTGTTCATTCAGGTGACAACTCCTTGTTGAAAGTTCCTAAGAGATGAAATTAGAATTTATTTTGCAAGCTGCACAAAGTATATGGGACAAATCAAGTGATATATGAACAAGCTAGAAAAAGAAAACTTGTTTAGAAAGTTCTTATGTCTTTGTAGGAGACCTGCAAAAGCTGAACAATCCTTTTTCAGAGTAAACATTGCCACTGCCTGCTACAATTCTCTCTGTTCCTCTGTTCTCTGCATGTGTGGCACTGTTGAACCCATGGGTACGCTACACCGGGTGGTGCAGAAGCAGTTGAGCAGCAGTACCTGTCTTGCTCTGACAAGAACCCATGTGGGTACTCTCAGAGAATAGACATAAGTTGTGTCTGCTCAGGTACTTTATAGTAGTGATTGCTGTACTGTTTGACAAAGAAAAAAGAGTATATTTGTCAAGGCAAATTATTTTTATTTACTAGATAGTTCGTATCTTTACCTCTTGTAAATGAAAGTACCCCAGAGAAGTTAGGTTCAATTGCCAGATCCTTGCACAGACACTCTACTGTAGTGTCTGGACATCTCACAGGTTTTTAAAAGATAAATGACAATTATTTCCTTTCTCTCAGTTTATTTTTTTCTCCAACATCTGTACCTGATCTATCTGATCTGGCTTGAAAAAGCTGCTGGGGGGGAAGCAAACTTGAAGAAGTGGGGATTGTGTTCTGGTGCAGGGTGGCTTTAATTCCCCAGCTCCTCTGCATGAGAGCTGCAGCCCACCTTCCCACTGCAGGTGGCTGCCAGGCACTTTTAACAGCCTCATGCTTTGATCTTGCATGTTTGCAAGATTACACTTAAGTTCAATAACCCTGTCTTGGGGGCATGTTCCCTGCAAATAACTCGATGTTGATACTTCCTTTTAGGTTGTGAAAATATAGGGCCGCAGGTCACGTGCCATCTCTCTGCCTCAAAGCCTTCTTCGTAGCTAAAGCATGCCTTTGGCAAAGCTCCATCTGTGTGTGGACAGCAGTGTAGAGTGGGCTTCTTCAGGACTCTGACCATTAACAGCAACTTCACACAGAAGCTTCCCTGGAACACATGTATTTTACCTGTAGATGAAAGCATGAGTCATATGAAGCAAAATAACAAATGCCTATATGCAAAACCTCTTCTACATTTCCTTGGCTCTGCTGAGAATCTCCTGCTCTGTAGGCAAGGTTATTATGACTGTTTCTATTCCTGTCGCCTTGCACAGCCTTTTCTTCTGTTCTTGTCTAGTCTCTTTTGCTATAGATGATCTGCTTTATTGCATTGTCTCTTCCTGTCTTTTCTTTGAGGTTTTTCCCTTTTCCATTTATGAGTTGTGATTTTCAATATCTTCTCTCTCTACCCTGCCCCCCCCCCCCCCCCCCGCCCAGCTGCTGAATATTTGTTTTTGGGGCAGTGGTTGGGAACCATTAGCAAGACAGTCCTCTTTGGCCAGGAGTCATCATTGCCGAGGATCAGTAATTACTTTCTCTGGACAGGCACAGATATTTCAACCCCCTTCTTGAGAAAAGAGGCATGGAGTAAAAGTTAAAAGCAATTAAGAGAGCTGCTACAGTGAGATTGGAATTTGTAAGACGATGTGGTCAGAGTACCCACATTCACCCGGTGCCACAGTTTGTTTCCAGTTCTAGTGTTGTTCTGGTGGGTTTGAAGGCCTTCAGGAATGGTGATGGTTGTGGAAAGAGCAGTCACCTCTCCAAGGACAATATCATGACAAATGTGTGCCAGGTCAGAAGTCCACAAAGGATATATGGACTACGTTTTCAAGCTGAAATGGATGCTATCCCTGTAAATGCACATATCATCTGTTGGACCGAAGGAGGAGTCTTACTTAATTTCACTGTGATGCTTCTTTTTAAGTGAAAGGTTTACATCTGTAGACTGAAGAAAATGGACACAGGAACCTTGTTTGCTAGGATTCATCAGAGGTAAGAAGATTTTTCAAAGTGTGGAATACGGATGTAGAATTAAACTTTTGGCAGTGAAATGGGCACTGGCTTTGGAGGTTTTAGGCAAACTCTTGTGTCCTTCTACTTTCTTCAGTTAAATACTTGTCATCCTCCCGAGCTTTGCTGTGATTGCTATGTAGGACACTGCTGGATGCGTACTAAGGACATTCACTACTGAATGGAACCTAATAGGGCTTTGAAATATTGATGAATAAAAGGTTAATTTTTAATTCCCCATCAGTCTGAACTAATTGGAATTCAAAGTGCTTTTGTCCAAGAGACCTTCTGACATTATATAGTTTAATGTATCTGCACACTTAAATAAGCATGGAGCTACAGGATTTTACTTTGCTGGAGGCCAAGGTGTTAGGTTTAATACAAGAAAATGATTTTGTGTGCTTCTATTTATAGTTACGTCAATGGCCCAAATTCTGCTCTTGCATATTCTTTAACTGTCGTCGCATAATGCCACTTCCATTGAGCTAATCCAGCCATAAGGTCTTCAAGAGCTTATGCCATGGATCATATATTAATAAATTAATATTGAGCCCATCTGAACAATGATATCCTGTAAGCACACATATAAAACTTGTTGGTGTGTATTTATGCATTCCTTCCTTTTACTGGATCACAGACCTGCTATGGCTTCAGTCTTGAATGCCTGCATTTATACTTGTGGCTTGAAAGACCTGAACCAGCTAGAGCAATGGTCGTCTCAGTTCTGTCCTCATTCCTGTTTTGGTTGTCTGATGGTCTTGCCTAATTAGAATTAATAAATTTCTAATATGTCTGTATTTGGAAATATAGAATGATGGTCACAAATTTGGATTTTCATTAGTGGGATAGAACTTAAAATACAGTGGAAAAGAAATGTTAATCCCTGTTTTTCATAGTCAAATGTTGTTTCATTTGAAACGGATGAAATACAACTAACATGTTATAGCCTTTTTCTGCTGCCAGGATAAAGGAGCTTAATAACTCTACAAGAAATAGTGTTTCTATCGGGCAAAGAACTGAAGAAGGTGGGGAAATGTTTCCTTCTGCCCCAGGAAAATACATTATTCAGTGACTGCCACTGTGATATGTGCCTGGCTGAGCCAAAAACCAACGTAGTTGGTGCTCACATTGCATTTCTTTTTGAGTGAGCATGGACTGTGTTTGCATAAGAAAAAGCCACTCGGTAGGTATGGCCACAAGGAGAAGCTGCTAATCATAGGTCACCAAAATATCTGCTTCACTAGTGGTTGTCCCAAAGATCGGTTCCATTTGTGTATTTGCCATTGAAGCATTTATGTGAGGCCATCTCTGGCATTATGAGTTTAGTTACTCCACTGCCAGAGAAGATAAACTTGGACTCTTTTGCTCTTGCCTCCTTATTGTTTTTTTCCTGCAAAACTGGGGAGATGATTGCTGGTATATGCATGGTAATAAAGCTTGTCAGACATAGCCAGCCAGAATTCTTCTGAATTCACATTTAATTTATTCACAGCGCAGCATGCAGCAGAGCTGATGGCTGCAAGTTAATGTGCTGCACTTTAATGAGATAACTGTTTGCCTCCCAGGTTTTGAGGTTTATGCTAGTTTTATTTGTCAACCTGGCCAAAGCTAAAGCCATGAGGAATCACAGCTCTACACTGAAATATTTTATTTACTTAGCTGATGCTTTTGCCAGAAGAGAAATCGGTGAAGTAGTTAAATAGTGCTGCTTCTATTTTAGAACAGGAATTTTTTTTGGAGCCTGCAGTTTACAATATGTCCTTGTCAGTGTTCTGGCTCATGAGTATTACCTAGATAAAAATATTCTATTCACAATTTCTCTGTACTTGTGGAATTAAATTTCCACCTTGCTTTGAAAACTGATCCCCTCTTCTTGTTTCCTTTAGAGGAGTATATTGCTTGGGAGGAGGGGCAGGGGGAGATATGTAGGAACTCTGTAATATCAAATGCAAATGCAGAAATTTCAGTGTGATGGAGAGCTGCAGAGTGTCCCATTAAACAACAGATTATATGGCTCCATTCAGGTTTTGAAATCTAGTCCATGCCTTGCGTTACAACTCAGTCTTTTAACAGTGGCAGTGCCTCCTCATTAACTAATTACTGCATCCATAATGAAAAGAAGATGAACCCTAGTCAAGAAAAATGAGGTTATGATTTATCACTAATGAGACCATTTCTGCGTGCGGTCGGGACACGCCGGGGTCAGGATGCACTTGGGAGCATCACCCCTGCAGATGGCTGTCGAGTGCCAGCCCTCGCAGGTCTGCCATCCGAGCCAGACCCTCCCCGGCGTGGGCAGAGAGGAGCACAGTGTGTGGACACGGTGTCTCTTATGGCAATCTTGCAGTCTGAATGCTTAAATCAATGTAAGTGTCCTCTGAGAGGTTTGCATTGATTTGTCTAAAGCCAGTTAAAATAACATCTTAAGTCTCACTTGTACGCCTGCCACTCTTTGGTGGACTTGGCAGAGCTAGATTAACAGTTGGACTCCATGATCTTAAAGGTCTTTTCCAACCTACATGATTCTATGATTCTATGCAGAAACATTGTTTCTGTACACAAAAGGGTGCTGGGAAGGGGTCTTTTAGATGGAGCTAACATCTTTTGTGTGTGTTAACCTTTAACATCTAAAACCTGTCAAAGTGAAGGTCAGACTGACCCTTCGCTTCACCATTGTACCCTTGCATTATGTTCTCTGCAAAACCAAAGCCTGTTAGACTTGCCGCCTTTTGCAGCAGGAATACAGCCATGATAAGAAACCGTGTAGTTCTCTGTCAGTTTTGTGCACCATTTGTGACACAAGCTATTGCCCGTTTGGATACAAATGCATAAATAAATAATTATTAGGAAATAACTGATAGATTTATGGGAAAATGCTATAACAAGCTTCAGTTGAAATGTGCCTGATGTTAGCTATAATCCTCTCTTCTCTTGTTTCTTTGCTGCTAACAGAAGGTTGGGGGAGTGGAGAGGGATGGGCAGGGAGTGTATAGGAGGGGATGTGCCACTGAATGTAATTGGTTTTGGGAACAGGGACAACCAAATTTATGTGCAGCCCTTCACTGAGAGACTTCAGAAAAAGACATACAAGGGCTGTGTTTGGAAATATTAAACTGTGTTTGGCAATCGAGTCAGGTAATGTAACCCATAGAAAGCACAAGATTGAGCTGACCACCTATGCATTTCTTCAACCAAATTAAAAAAAAGTTAATTTCCAATGCTGTGCAGGTGGAAAGAAGCACATAGACAAAATATCAGCACATTTGCCTATGTGTCATGCTTTTTATTTATAGGCATCTTTTCTTTCTCTTGGACCACGAGCTGCTTGTTAACGTGTGTGTCTTCTGCGGATGCCAATAGCATATCAAAAGGAAAAGTTGTGTATGTGTGCAGGGAGGGGTTGTGGAGGTGGCTGGGGGAGAGGGGGCTTTGCCTTTGAGCAAGTGCTACCTCTATAGCGAGACAGTTCACACAGCTTCTGGGGTTTCTTTCTCATCTTAATGACGGAACCTTAGATATTAGAGCAGTCTGACATTAATAGTTATTTACTTGGCAGGGGGAAAGGTAAATTACTGCCATGGATTGCCAAGTGCCATTTCCTGTATTGTTCAGAGCTGGCAGCTGAGTTTGTTACCTGTTGATCAGGAGTTAATGGGATTAGCTTAATGAAGAAACTTAGGGTTCACAAAAATATTAAAAGTTTAAGACATTTGGGTTTTTATTAGCCTCCTGCTGGTCAAGAAATATTCTGTTTAAGGACTTTGCTCCAAATTTGTGTCCAAGGGTGTCCAGTCTGACGTTATTTTTTTTCTTGGTGCTTTCCTAGGGTTTCCAGGTCAATTTGTTGCTGCCGGGGGGTGTTTCCATCACGTTAATGAGATTACTTTTGTTTTGTTTTGTTTTGTCTGTTATCAAATTATTTTGGCAGCATGTTAGGGTTTGCTGTATAGTGCTTGGTTTTGTTTCAGGAATTTTTTTTTAGTGTTTTGGAGCACATTTCTTGTTTCAATTACTTCCTGTGGAGTTGAGTAGCTGAGTGAAAGAGGTGACTTCTCATGTTTGAAATTCTCTACCTAGTTGTGTGTAGTAGTTAAAAATGAGTAATACACTATAGGTTTGGGGGTGTAGGTCTTCTGGGTATGGTGTGTAAATTTGAGAACTAAATGGTAATGTAGCTTCATTTTTCTTCATTTTGGGCAATCTCCATTCAGACACCAAATTCAGTATCTTTCTATATTGTGGTAGTTTCCTTACGGCTGTGATAGTCCCAGGCCCATAGAAAAGATAATCTCTTTTGAGGACTGGTGGCTATAACTGGAAAAAAAATGATAAACTTTTAGGTATAGAAACGTTTCTCCAGGCCTGAAATGGAAGCAGCAGACTTTCAGGTAAGTAGAAAAATACAACCTGACACTAATGCTAGTGCCATCTAGGAATAAACACAGTCCGAGTAACATGTCAATCTGTGAAACATGAAATTGTTACTGTCTGGATATCAAATGGAGTCCAGCCTGGGTTGTGCTGAGTGTATCCCAAAAGATGGTTTCCCTCGGATCGCCAAGGACTGACCATCTGGACACTGTTCTCATGTTGGGGGGAGAGAAATACCAAGATGGCTTGTGTAATTTTAGTTTGTCCAACACAAAGTATTGTGCTATGTCTCCCTGTAGGATGCCTGTCTTGTAGCTTACAGAGAGGGCTCAGGTAGGGTTTGTGGTGGTTCTCTCTGGGCTGTGTGTGGCTACGTACCTTCCTCTCTACACCACTCGTATAGAGCAAATGCACAAAGAGAACGGTGCATTTCCTCATGGGAAAATGCAGGACTTGTAACAGCAACTCTGGTCTTGCAGGCTTTCCTTCTTTTTGTTCTTGTCCATACCGCCCTACCCATCACAGCAAACACAGGGTGCTCAACCCTGGTTTCAGAACCCAGCTTGTCTCAGCCCAGCCAGTGAGTCCTGGGAGCCCTAGAGGGTTGGTTCTTGCCTGTGTTCCTATAGTAAAGGCCCCTTCTCTTGAACTTGAGTCAGCATTTCCCACAAGCACCATCACCTTTTCTCTTATGCTTTTTTCTGTATTTCTGTGGTGGGAGTCCTACTCCAGTCTTTCCCTAAAATTGAGCTCTACTGTGGTGTAAAAGCATGAAGTATTTAGCAAGCAATTGATGAACTGTGACCTTTTTTTATGCTGTTAGTTATTATCTTGGTGTTTCTTTCAGCTCTCCTCTTTTGATTTTTATTCCTACTTCATTCCTTTCTTTTTATGCTTAGATAGTTAGATCTTGCAGAGGTACAGGATATCTGTGATGTGTCTGTGTAGAAGTTTCTCCAACTCTTACCTTGAGCAAGGCAGCCATGCTCCTTGGTGAGGACTTCTTCAAGCTATCCCAATACAGATGTCACTGCTATAATTGTACCTCAGTGAGACAGAAAAGAAATGGAGGTATTGCTGAATATGGGAGAGTACATTTAAAAATTAAAAAACCCCAAACCAAACTGAATGTTTCTGGTGCTAAATTTGAAATATTGTGGGCCTGGATTTTACAGACTTCGTGCACTCTCAACTGTTTCCACCTCCCTGCAACAACCCCTCTTTATCCCTTAACCATACTCCTTCTGGAGCGTGTGGCCTGATGTCTGGAGTTACTGAGCACCTTCAGGTCTTTCTGATGTTCTCATGTGTATGCTCACAGCTTAGTTCCTAAATAGGAATTTAGAGCATGGACACTTTAAGTTTTTGCATACAAACAGGGATCATATGCCGTTTGGGCACTGAGCTGCTCATGCATGAGACTGACTCATTTCTGGGCAACTCTCATTGCTTGCAAAATGCTGTGGTAAGAAGTAAAGACTTTCTACTTTTTGCTTGTCTGCCACAGAGGGGTTTTCAGGGTCACAGTTTTAGACTATAAACTTCTAAATTCCATGTAGATGGACTTCAGATTCTTTTAAGGTACCACTTTCAGCCTCTCGAGACCCTAACTTGCCCATTAGTAATACAGAGATAGTATTTCCCTCCCCTTAAAGATGCATTCATTAATAGTGGAGGTATGTATGCTGGGATTGATCTCACCTTATTTTAGCTGCCTGAAGTGAGCTGTTTGTCTCATTTAAAGAGTGGAGAAAAAGAATCACGTCCACTGGTGAATTATCCTAATGTATTAGACACCTGTATCTGAACAGGGTAAATACACACCAGAGGTCCCTCTCTTTCTCTCTTATCTCTCCAGGAATTTAGATGACCAGATGAGAGGCTTAATTTTAAGCAGCTACAGTTGAGTGAGGTGGTCGGGGTGATAAACATGGACTAGCTAAGTGGATGTTCATCTGTGTGATGAAATTAAATACCCAACACATTCCTGCTCTTGCAAACAGCACATGTTCAGCTGGGAGCGGTTTTACTGCTAGAATTTTGTAGACATTTCCCACCATTTTTAATTTTTAATGCTGAGGGTTCAAGTCCACCTATACTGAGATCCTGGAAATCTCTATGTCTAAATATCACTGTACAGTTGCAGGAGCAACATCATAAAAATGTTTCTTTCCTTTGGCTTGGTTTCAAATAGGGTGACATCATTTTTATCAAACTGCCTCTATTAGTGCCTTAATTCAGCAGAGATTGCTAAGTAAGGTTACTTTTCCAGCCAAAACGTCAGTCAGAACTGCATGCTCCACAGAGTACTGTACAAATTATGATTTTTAACATCGCTATTGTAGTAATTATTCTAAGCATCTTTCTTTTATGACAGTCACAAGAAAAGGGATGACTTGTCACTGAGTTTCCAGACTTTAATTTTCTCCCTATATAAGTGTGCTCTGCCAACATCTCTTTCCTCTCTGGCTGTGCAGTGTTTCTCCACTGCTCATACCCAGCTGGGAGCTCTCTGTCTTAGTTACTGAGCTGCCACAATAGAGGGCAGGAAGGATCCAAACAGTCTTTGTGTATGTGAACAGGTGGTTTGAATGTTCAGAAGATCTGATGAATAGACAAACATATGATTTGACTGCTAGGGAGATGATTTGATGGCAAACAAAAGGTCACATACCAGCAAAACTGTTAACTGGTAGCATGAGGGCGGGGACTGCTGATCTGCTCGCTATTCATTTTCCTCCTACACTGAGAGGCAGATTCTGCCTCCATTGCAGCTGCTCTTGGTGCACAGGATGAGCGAGCTTTTGGGGTGATGTGCCTGTGCGCAACCACTAAATAGACCATGCAGCGGACAAGGATGGATTTCAGCACAGATTGGTTGCCATATGTCTCCTATTCCTCTTTATGGGCCATTTATGTGTGGTATCATACACAACCCCCTGCCTCGCACCTGCATTCACACTTGCCTTGTCATCCTTGAATACTTCATTTACTGTCCAGAGTGCAGTGCCCTTGTGTGCCTCTGTTGCTGCTTGACTATTGAAAATAAATCAGTGCCATGAAATCTGACTTTCTGTATGCAAATAAATGAACTATCTTGTTTCTGGAGTTCTTCAAAGGAGGTTTATGTGTGGAAGAAGGAAACAAATAGAGTTTAATGTGGATTTGTACCTCTGCACAGAGAGGAATATGTTAGTGAAGTAATGCAAAAGGCGGAATATATCTTTTGCTTGGGCATCAAGTGCAATTCTGGCCTTTTTTTTTTTTTTTTTGACAGCTAAGCACCTGGAGTGAGGAGTACCTGTTCTTGACGTGCACTGCAGCAAATAAAGAAGCCATTGTATTGCCAGTCTGCTCAGACAAAATAGCTTGCAATTCAAAAACTTTTCTTCTCAAAGTTTTGTGCTGATTATTCCTTTGGCTTTCATTCACCTGCACCAGGTTTGCTTTTTATCCCTACTACTTAGGGGAAATTACAGTTCGCCTAGCAGATCCAGCAAATTCATAAAACTCCGCACTTGATAACTGGGCCACATTAAACCTTCCTGGAACAATGCTCGGAAATCAACTATGGATGTTGAAGAACTGTATAGTAATGAGATCTGAACTTCCGTAATGCCAACAGCTACGTCACTATTATAAAGGGTAGAAATCTTTAATTTCAATTTTAAATTCCTGCCTCTTCAATAGCAACAATACTGCATGTTGTAGTTACGCACCACTGCCAGGCTTAAAACTTGTCTATCTATCTCACTTGGAAGAGCCTAGATATCACTGACTCCCAGCAACAGACAAGACTCCTGTGAGTCAGAGTTTCAAAGGTCTTTGGGAACACAAAGATAGAAGTATATGCTCAGAGGGTTTTTCAAAAGAACTGAAGAAGATTAGTTTCTGTGTTCTATTGAAATGTATTTAAAAGAATACTAGTCCCTATAGCAAAGGAATGATTTCTTCCTTTTTTCTTTATTCTGTTCAATGAAGACAGATTTTAATACTTTAAGTTTGCAAGTGGCTTTCAAAAGAACAGAGCACTTAATTGGAAGACAGGTATGTCATAATTCATGATGCGAAAAGAGGTCTTTTTTGTTGCGTTAGTAACTTCTGTAAGATGAAAGCAACTGCTTGTTGATAAAGATGCAAAACTACTTCATAACAAGTGCATCGCAAATTTTCTAGACAGTGATTATAATGTGTGAATTGGAGTTAATTAAAGTATGTCAGTAACATAATGTACAAAATGGCTGATTGCCAGTTGCAGGAGCAGATTTAGGAGCTTCCTGCAAATTTTAATTTTTGATGAATATGTTTAGATTTCAAAACATGCCCTCCGATAAGAGGTATTTATTCTTTGTTTATATGTCAGTGCTGTAGCTGATTACGGACTAGGTGTTTGTCATAGGTGAGAAATAATTTTCCATGCAATTATTTTGATACTTTCTTTTTAAAATATTGAACATTTTCACCGTATGCAAGGGTGAATGTTTTACGGTTGTGAGCACAGCACAAAACCGTACTTGTGCAAAAAGGCCTCTTGTGTCGCATGTGGGATCTGTCTGATCAGTGACAATCCTACCGTGGCGGGAGGGGAGGACAATGTCCTCCTTGCGGCACCATCTGGAGCACTGTGTGGCTCCGAGGACGAAATACAGGTTCTGCAGCTGCTGTTGTGGCTGAGTTCAGCTCGCTGAACTGGCAGCAGCACCGAGGGGTTGCCAGTCTGCCCATGGCGCATGGGTTTGCGGGATAAAGGGTGGCAATGTAGCATGTTGGCTGTTGTGGGTGAGAGGAATATCCTTATGGTCCGTGACAAGCATTAACAAGAATATTGTTAAGCTGTTGACTTGAGTGTCTACTAGCACCAGGTACTGCCTCAACTGAAAATTCAGCAATGCCTAGCTCCTACGTGGCACTTTTTACTATGAGACTTTTAATGGGAGAGAGTGTATTAATATCCTCTATTTTGCAGAAGTGACCATTGAGTGATGAAGAGATTTCTACCAAAGCTAAGTGCTGAATTTGTCTTCTGCACCGCTTGCTCTCTGGGTCACAACCATGTGTCAGAGGGATGGGGAGTCCTGAGAACTTTGGCTCTACGTGCTCCACAGCTTCAGTGATGTCCTGGCAGGAGGGTGGTTCTGCATCCAACAGAGAGGTTAAGGTTGTGAAAAAGCTTTTAAACAAAGTTAAAAGATGAAGATCTAGGTCTCTATCCAACTCAGTCTGCTTTTAGATTACTGCACGTGACTTGCTGGATTGTTTTTTTCCCAGTGCAGCTGCTCCTAAAAGAAGTAAGAAGGATTTTATTTTTCGAAAGATCTCAGTTACTCAAAATTTGTCAAATTCCTGAATTAATATATATGTCTATAACTGGAAGAAAGGCAGAGAGAAAAAAAAAAAAAAAAGACTGTCTGATAAAGACTCAGCTTTGACAGTCTCCTTGAAAAATACCAATAATAGCAGTATGGAACAGCTGTCATTGTGTTTGGCTGTGGAGTGGGACTGTCAAACTGAGACACTGTCTGCCAGTGCCATTTATGAAAGAATTACTTAATGGTTTAAAGCAAAGGGTCTCCTTTCACACAAGCCACTCACATCCTTTCACAACTGGATCAGAAATGGGCCGTCCTGAGCAAGTCTTTGCAAATATCTTGAAATAATAAATATTCAGGATGGCATAGAGCTAGAGAGTGGAGGGGAAGGGGATGTTAAGGCAGTTTGGTCTGTGATATTCCTGCCTGAGTAATAAGGGCAATCTCTACCCAGAAGAAAAGGGTGACACAGAAGTTACTACAGAATTCGAAGGAAGCATGAAAGAATTTGTGCTGGCATCATCACTGCACTGTCAGTGTCAGCTTTACCAATATCGTCAGTTTTACCAATATCGTTAGCTTTACCAGTATAGTCAGCTATGGGATTATTGCAGATAACAATATTTTGACTACTAAGCTGAGGAAGTGTCACGTTAGAGCTGGAACACAGTCAGTCTAGGTGGACTGCAGTCATTGCCATGATGCTCGGACAAAACATGGCTTTTTTGGAGATGTTCAAGACTGAAGACATTCCATGTTTGGATGCTCTGAAAGGTCCTTAAAATACATTTACTAATTGCTAAGTTTTACTGTATCAAAGTTAACTTTTGAACCAGGGGGATGAAAACAGCTGAAATGAGTTAGAGGGAGGATGAGCATAATATCCAATTACATGTTAGGAAATTACTATGAAATGTTGTATTTATGTAGTGTTATGTAGTTATGTAGTATGAAACACCTAAACTAATTATTGTTTTTAAAGACATGAGCGTATCCAGTGTAAATTAGATGTATTCTGAGCCTGGACAAAGTGCAGATCAGCTGACTGTTCATTCAGGTAATCAATAGTACTGCCTGTGCTTTTTCATTGACTTCTTAATGCTAAATGGTAAACACTAACAGCCAGATCTGCACCAGCCTAAATTGGCATAATGGGTCATTAGACCTGTACTGATAAATACCAACTGGGAATCTGGTGTGGACTGTAGACTGGAAATTTAGGAAATGGAATACTGCTATTTTATAACTTGTTTCATTCATTTCTTACAGTCCTCTGTATTGTATAGTGGCTTATTTGATTGCTGTATTGAATCAAGTAGGGATACTGTTAGCAACAAATAATGCAAGAACTGGATTGAAATTGGATTGCTAGGCACAGTGTGTTCGACAGGACTCTAGGTTGATTGATCGTGTGGGGCTTTAAATTGCCTGTTCAGTGATAGTAGGAGAGATGACTAAAAGGCAGGCATTGACAGTTTGAATCCTTTCTATTCTATGTGTCTTTACTTGTTGCCATTCTGTTTGCAAAATGAAATTATTAGTCTCTTTATGTTCCTGGACCAGAGAGGATGTGCACCAGGTGATGTGGCTGATTGATAGACACATTTTTCAATCCTAGGTAAGGCTCTTCCAACAGGGGCGCTTGTAATGCTTACATGTATTAGTATGGGGGGTTTTTAATTTGAACTGCCAGCTAAAATAGCATCCAAGTGAGTTCCATTTCCTGCCTATTGGTTGAGATTGAGACCTTTCTTTAGGCCTCTGGTGTTTTGCTGTGTTTTCTGTTCTTTCCTAATATCTCTTGGTCTTCAAGGTCAAAAATGAAATGAGTCACTTGTGTGGATAGGAAGATTATTCAGAGTTATAATTAAAAGCACAAAAACGTTGGAAGGGGTATTATTAAACCTCATATTTTAGGGCTTAACATTATTCAGAAGTCAGACCATGGCAGATTATCCCATACCTCTGTCTGGAGGGCTCCTAAACCTCTGCTGAGGTATAGCCCCTGGCAGAAAGGGGATACTGCCTCGTCACACCATGGCTGGTCTGACAATGCTTACCCGAACCACGCGCTGGGCTGCAAACATACTTGCACCCAGCTTAAATGGGGTTTATTTTTAAACTTTCCTGTTTGGTTGCAGAGAGTTCTTCTGTCTATCCACACCTCACAATCAAGGAGTAAAAACGCAGCTTATCTTTGTTCATGTTTCCATTTTATAGTGAGCAAATAAATAGTTTTATTTAAACTTGTTCTCTGGATTCTGCTTTTCCAACTGGGTGTATCTTCCTACTGTTCCCCTCTATAAAGCCTCTTGGCTCATTGTCTTCTAGTCTTGGTGTCATCTCACTGCAAGAGGCTATTTTTCGGCATTGATCTAGTGTTTTATAGGTGTAGTTGCTTTTCTTCACTCAACATGCAGCCAGTCGCATTTTTATCTTCTGTACATGCTCCTAGAAAGGATAGTTTACAGTGGCTGCATGTGACTGTGGAGATCTTCCATGAGAATTTGAGCAGCAAAGCATGGTGCAAGAAGGTGCTGAAAAACGTGCGGGCAGCATTGCCTGTGAGGAGGACACGCTCTAACACCTGCCACATGCTCTGGGTGCCAGCAAGGACAGAGTGTGTCGTCGTCTGATGGTTCATGATGTCTTGCAGCCATTGTCTTACAAAAGCCACAACCATCTTGAACTCTCACACACAAAATCTTTGCATGAGTTTATTTCCTTGTTCTGCAGTTGGATGTAAAAGTCAAATACTGATTATATGGAGGAGACAGAGAGGCCTCCTAGAAAGGTTTTTTCCTCTGTAGTACTTTCCCAGGGAGTCATGTTGTAAAGTAGTGGTTGTATGTAGTAAAGCAGAGCTGGGCTGTATTTGCAGACTTCTGGTCTTGAGAAGACCAGTGACACTGTGGTGTGGTAACTTGGTGGAGGGGTTATGTTTATGGCCAGCTGAATGAGCCTGTGTGCTTCCTCATGGTGACACAGCTCCAGTTGCCCATTCTCTTGCACCCTGTTGAGATACAGCAAAGCAAACTGACTGTGAGGGACCCTCTGGGCCGGAGGGATACTCCATTTGCACATGCATAGCTGGTGACTTCCTGAAGTTCAGGCTTCAAGTGTGTGGGCTGTTTCTCTGGATTTTTGCAGGAAAAAAATGCTTTGGCAAAGATGACGTAGTGTTTTCCATTCGCATCGCAGGGCCCAAGGGAAAATATTTCACTATTTCCCTCTAGTGAACATGAAGTCAAACATTACAGTGTCTTCGCTTATAGTTGAGGAGACCTTGCATGAGAGAAACTTCTTCTAGAGCATCTCATCTCGGTAGGCATGCCTTGCATTCAGCGCAGTGGCTAAGGGAGTTGTTTTGTTTGTAGCAGTTTGTCAAATGTGCCAGGCAATACACAAAAGTAGAACAATGTCTGATGTGAAGATTTGAGGCAACCAAAGGATAAGGAAAGGTGCAGAGCTAGGGGAATGGTCGAAATATAACAACTTACATGCTTCCCTCTTCCTCCCCTTCTTCTGCAGTATTTTACATCCCTTTGTTATCTCTCAGCCTTGGCATGGTCAGTCAGCTAAGTTGATATGGACAGCTTATTAAAAGTGGTATTCTAAGAGGGTTTGTCTGTGAAAGCCTTTGTGAACTGACTCAGAAAAGGGAATAGTATTTCTCCCACTTGCTTTCCCAGCTTTTTCTCACAAGAATCAGATGAACTGCTCAGATTTGCCCCAGCTTTTCAAGCTCAGTGACTGAGAAAATCAAAAAGAATCTAGCCTGGATTTCTTGCATGGTAATAGAAAACTCTATCAACATCGTCCCTAGGACAGCCCATCCTGGAGTGCTGGTAAACCGACTGTCAGTGCACTCATTACAGTGCAGGAGTCATCCTTATTCTCTGCGTTGCAGGTGTCCTGGCAGCAGAGTTTGATGCTTGTGCAAACAATTGAAAGATCTTTTAAGATTTTAAAGTTTTTGTGGAGATCCATCTCAGGTGGCAGCAGCTTTCTCGGAGGGATCTTAAAAGTAACAGAAAACCTGTTTTAAGGCATCATTCTTCCACTGACTTTGCAATGCAGTCTCATTTTATCCAGCCACGCCTCCTGGTTTTCTTTTTCTTGGCCTTAGAATAATGGGTAAAGATGCAGAAACTGCATATGCTCTGCCAGTAATTTCTGTGAGCTACAAGATCACTAGCACTGTTTGGTAGTGGTGATCAGATTTAATAGAACATACTGCACCATTGTTTGTTTGTTTGTTTGTTTTAAAAAAAAAAGAGACAAGGGAGAGCACAATGAAATAAGAACTATACTGAGGTTAATACATGTGTCAGTGTAGCCATGAGTTAGGAAAGGGCTATATTGTATATGCCAGAGGAAAAAATTGTAGGAAGAAAATGTAGATCAAAGAAGAGGGGAGAGGCAAGAGATGAGGGAAATGCAAAATCGAGTACGCAAAAAGTTCTGTGTTGCCGAAAAGATACAATAAGTGGCAAGAGAGAGATCTGTGTAATCAGAAGCAATTATTTCAAGGGAAATTACTCTTGTTACCAAGAGTACTAAAGGATATTTTGCATGAAAAAAAATCAAAGAAATAAAAGCACAAGAAGCAGAGGTTGTCTGATTTGATCCTATTTTAGAGTGTGAACATTGAATTACTTGTGGCTATACATAATAAGTACTGCTTTATGTGTGCATGGAGAGGAAGAGATATGAACACATCAACGGCCTGCTCTCTTTTTTATAAGCCTCCTCAGTTGCATACTGCCCTCCAAGGCTGTCCTGTCAATTGTAGCATTAGAGTTATGAGCAAGAATTATGATTGGAAGGCACTCACTGTGGGGAGTTGCCATTTCGCATGCTCAGCAGAGCTGCCTGGGGTCATCACAGATTTTTGCTAGTCCCAAAGCTGTTGGCTCACAATTCAAGTGCCGCTGATTGCCCCAGGAGATATGACTTGGATGCTGATGACATACTCAGCCAGACTGAGCTGGTGCTGGAATAAAATATGCTCCAAACTATTCCTGGCACATTAATTTTATGCTTAGAATCAGATATACCTCTTGCTATTTTTCCTCCCTGAAATGTTCACTTCCTTGTGTGCTAGTCCCTGAATTAAGAAGAAAAATAGCTAATATGGTACTTCTGAGACTAGCGTTTAACTAAAATGTCAGATCTGATAGACATCTCTGATGCATCTGAACACACAGCAGTGAGCTTACAGAGCAAAAGGAAAAAACAGCATAGTAGATTTGTTTGCAGTGTTCTCAAAAAAGCAAAAACTTGAAAGAATTGTCATTTGTGGAGTGCTGGTGATAGTAGCTACAGCTCTGCCCTCCAGTATTTTATTTCCAAGTGATTAGATAGCTAATTCGTCTTCAGATTATAGTTGTCCATAAAATACAAGTTTGTATGTGATGCTTATTAATGTGATATAGACTGTTCTATTCAATCAGTGTTTGACCTGCATCATGCAAGCCATATTGTTGTGTCTGGTCTGCTGCTGAAGTTGTAACTTCTGATGATCTTAAACCGTATGTTTTAGGTCCTTGGTCAATCCTAATGTAAATTAAAAAAAATTCTTTTAAAAAATTGGTAGTTACTCTTGCTGTTTCAGAAATAAGAGCTGATTTACTAGTTTTTGTAAGTTTGAGTTGACGTTCTTGTTCCGTGAATCCTGCTGGAAAACCCAGCCTGATAGGTGAAGGGAGCCTTTTCCTATTAAAGAACAATTGCTATGTGTCTGCTCACAAACCATTGTGAAATCATGTTTACAGTTTCACTTGACTGACCAAATAAAAATAACTTTTTTAGTGGCTTATTGTAGGGCAGGTTTTAAAAGTTCTAAGGCTTTTGCACCTTTTAAAATTTTCAGCGCAGTGCATAAACGTCCAACAGGGTGGGATTTTTTTGCATTTGGTATATGCACAGGTGTTATTACTGCCTTCCTCCCCCACATTTTCTTCTGTGTACAGCCGAGAGGTTTAGATCACATTTGGAAAAAATAGTGGGGAAGGCACACCAACTGATTCTCAGTCCTCAACATGATCATTTCCACTGCTACATCTATAATGCAAAAATGTTCCCCATGCTGTTTTCATTTAGATGTCTGCAGGAAATCTGGTGGCCTGACTTGTGCTCGGCAGAGCAGCTGGGTATGGCTCTAGGGGCCACGGAGATGGGGAGAGGTTGTGAGCAGTGCTGCTGCCCAGAGCTTGCCCTGCTGCCACTGTGCCATTGGGTGATGTCTCCACTGAGCAGATTAAATGTGAGAGTTAGCATGCTTTGCTCTGCGGTATGGCCTGATCTTGCAGGTCTTTTTCAGGTTTCCAATGTAATCTCACATTTGTCTGAGTGAAGACTGGATTGTTTAGAACCTACATTTGGTTAAACTAATAATTCGCTTAATGGTGAGCTTTTAGAGTACAGTAATCTGGGGCTCTTGGAAAGCCCTCACCATTTGCGTACTGTTCCACCGTGCTGTCTTCTGTGTGCTGTCTGCATGAAGTCTGCAAGGAAGTCTGTCTGGAGGAGGTTTGACCGTGAAGAGGTGGGAGGCTATCTACACTTAGCAGTGTCTCAGAAAACATTATAGCACCTCCTCCTACACAAATAATTACAGGACAGTGAGGAAGTTACTAAGTGAGAGGGTAAACATGCTCACAGGAGGGCAGCATGTGCTAATCTTCTGTTAAAGAATAGTTTCTTTAGCAGAATTGGCCTTGTGATGTCCATAGCTGTGAACGTGCTCACACTGTTTGGAGAGCTAGAAATACAATTACAGCTTGTTTTTTCTTATTTCTTTACTTTTCCACAGAGTATTGAGAATTTGAAATGTGGAATTAATCGATGTGGTGTTCTAAGAGCAACAGGAGCTGGTCTTTGTATTTGCAGGAGGGAGCTGTAAGAGACTGAATGTGGGTACTTTTAAGTACACTAAACATATTAGTATGAATTGAATAATGAGTAACCTAATCAGATTTTTAGCCAAGCTTGCCTGTCATACTGTGATAGTTGCCAGTTATCTTGGACCTTAAACCAAGTAGATCCTTCCCCACCCTCCAACCTGTTCGATTTTAGAAGTGAGTTCCTTATAAGAAAGCAGCAGTGCTTATGTGAGGCACTGATCTTGACTCAGTTTAGTGACCAGAAACACTTCCCAAGTGCAGGCACTGCCATAGTCCACAAGCTGTCTCTTAAAAAACAGCTTAAAATGGTAACAGCTTTGGCCTGAGTCAAGAATGGTTTGTCATGGTCATGGAGATTACTGGCAATGTCAACAGTCGTAGGCTCCCCTTGGCAGCAATTGTAGCCATGGTCAAAAGTACAAAACAAAATGACTCTCAGGAGTATTTCATAGGTGATAAAGAGATGCCAGAGGAACGAGAGTAAGTAGTTGCTTAAAATCCTTTCTTGTGCTGGAAAATTTTATTTGTTTATAGGGAAGACAAAGCCAGAGTCATTCCAGGTCTGAAAGTTGGTCACTAGATACAGGATGCCATCTCCAGACTGATGGACTACCTGTTCTTCTTTCTTCCTAGCTAAGAAGCTGGTTCAGACAGGTCTTTTTGAGCAGTCTTCAATGATTTGTAGTAATCTGTGCAAACATTTTTCTTTCTTTCACTTCTCTTTGGACTCAGGAGAAGGGGAGGTTGGACCAGATGACCTCCAGAGGTCTCTTCCAAACTCAAGTATTCTGTGAATCTCTGATGGATAAACCCTCTGTTCAGTATCACATTGATCAAAGAGCAGTTGCTTTGTGCTGGATTTTGAATGTTTTGTAGTTTGCCACATGCAGCTGTAGGCTGTGTCCGTGTATCCAGTAGTTGGTGCATCTGTTGCGATTGTGCTGTGACATTCAACGTGGATTAAGGTGCTCCATCTGAGATGTTTTGGCTGAGAAATGCAGAGTTCCACTTATGGCAGATGTAGTATTAGAAACCATGTCTGGCAGAGGTTGACAAAATATGACTTTGAAGCATTTTTTAGTGCAAAGTAGTTCTGCTCCCCCTTGCAAGCAAACCATGTTAAAATGTTCGCATACTAATTACTGTGCACCTATCTGGTTCCTCAGATTGTCCCTTTGACACACAACTTTGCCTGCAATAACAGTCCCAATAAGGCAGCACTGCACAGAGTCCTGATGCTGTCTCCCTAGGCACCGGATCAAGGTCTGAGGTATGGTTATGTGCAATTCCAATGGCTGGTCCAGGACTTACCTGGTGGCAGAGGCAAAATCCACCTTTATCTCCTGCAGGAGGAGGAGGAGGATTGAGGGGGAGGCTACCAATTCTGGGAAGTAATGGAGCAGGAAGGAAGAAAACATTTCCTTTCCTTTTCCCACATTATCACTGAGGTCTTCAAGGCAGAAGGGGATACCTGTGGAGGAAGAGAAGAGTTTGTTGGAGGCAATAGGACTGGCATAGAGGACATGGGCAGACTGGGGAGTGGATATCTGATGGGGAAATTGTGATTATGCCGTATTTGCAGCAACATCTAAATTCTTGCAAAGTTAATAGTAATGTAACAAATGTTGCTTTAACAGCTTCATTCTCTGTCACTCCTGTCACCTTTTCTGTGTATGTTCTCAAACATGACCAGAATACATTTTCTCTTTTGTCACTGCCTGCCTCTACTTGCTCCCTGATATTCAATGACTTCAATTTATCTGGTGTTAATGTAACTCCAAAGCAATTTGGAATTCTATTCTTCTGAAAGAAGCTAAAGCAAAATGGGGCTCTTTCCTGCAGACATTCGTGCACATAATTAAAATCATTCAAACAGTTAAGCGTACTTAGAATTGGGCTCTGGATTTGTACTTTATTGGTAATCTCCCATTGAAAACCAAGGTTAATTCATCCCTGTAGTTATAGTTTGTAAGCATTAAAATGCCTACTTACCAGGTTAAAACTGTTGACTTTGGAAGATTTAACTTTCTGGATATTAAGTTGTTTGTGCTGTATGACCTGGAAAAGATTTTATTTAAACAGTGGAATGATTTGCGTTCGTATTATCTCACAGACATTTCAAGTTTGTTTAATGGGCTTATTTTAAAAATGTCTTCATTTTGGCTTATGTGTTTTTTTCAATAGAAGCTTCAGGGCTTTATATACAAAAAGTGACATAGCTCTTCTGTTTTCAGCACTTGAGAGGGGGGTGTTTCAGTTTGATTTATGTATGGGCTAGCTCAGCACCTACAAAATGCAGGCATATAAAATATTTTTTTCTTACTTTCTGATCAGACAATTCACTTGACTAAAACCCAGATATTCTTACATATTGAAAAATATTCCTCTCATGTAAAGAAAAGTTCAACTTTTTATTTTTAATGAAAACCCCAATTTCCGTGCTATAAGACCAAGTTACAAGAATGTGTGGTGGTTTGACTGACAAGACTCTGGGAGGAGCATCCGCTGCTCTGACTTTCCATTGAGAAGGTTTCCTGAGCCTTCAGAAGGCCAAAAGGTAGGCACAGTCCTGTTGGTGCTGCAGGCAACCTTGGCTGAAAAGCCTAGCTAATTTATGGGCAGTGCAGGAACTCGTGGGTAGGGAGTTGCAGAAATCCCATGTGACTGTTGGAGGTTGAGGTGGGCGAATGAGACTGTGGATGAGCTTCCTTGCCAGGTACCTGTACCTTTAGCTAACTGTGGTGGTTTGGCTCATTGTGACCATGGGGTTTGGGTGGGTAAGAGCTGGGAGGTGGCCAGCTCAGTCTGTGCAGGCATCTTAATTTAGCTACAGAATAGAACAAAAATTTGGGGGATTGCAGGGAGAAAGCTCCCTGGTCCCTCTGCAGAGGAACAGTTCTAGGCTCCTCAGTTCCTCAGTTCCTGTTCACCAGATCTAAGTTGACTTGCATGGGGATGTCCGTGCATCTTTAACTGTTTGCTTCATGGTGCTTGGAGAACTGCGCTGTTTCTCATAGGGTTTTGGCAGAAATTTTATCGGTAGCAGAGTGTTGTCTGTACACATTATTACATCATAACTTAAAGTGATCAGATACATGGCCAGTGGGCCTTTGTGTACAAGAATGGGTCATACCTGTACTCTTGTTCTGACTCTGATTTGTTCATTATCTGGATTTTTGCATTACCTCAGGTAGTGTCTGCCTCTCTTCCCATGCCTTTGGATTGTGGAGTGCTGAGTGTATATAGGTAGCTAAGCCCTGTGATCTTCGGTTGGTGTCAGGGGCACATAACTGGTAATGAACACTAGAAGAACAGCTGATAAGCGAGGCAGTTACCTGTGGGGAAGCTGAGTCACTGCACTATCTATAATCTCTTTTTTTCCCAGTTGTTTTTGGTTTGCTCTCCTGGGTAATCTTTTTATGAAACAAAGCTTGTATCACCCAAGTAGTTTGAATGCTAAAGGTAACTTGACTGTGAAGTCTGAATTGCATTGCTCTTGGCAGCACCTTTTGACTTCCAGAGATGTGTTATGGCTTTGATGGAGAGAACAGCGCTCAGCCATCTTAAAAAGGAGGTGAAACACGATATTGAGGTGCACCAAATCTATTGTTCATGACTAGACTTTGCTATTGCTTGAAATAGCAGTGCAGCTAGGTAAAGATTCATAGGGCTTTTTTCTTGTTTGATTGATTTTTAAGGCCAAAGAGGACAGTGAGAACAGGCCAAACGAGATCGAGAGAACATCTGCATTGGTCTGCTGCGTACCAGAGGTCATGGAATTTGTCCTAGCTGTTCTCCACGACAAGAAACCTGTTGTCATCTGCTGTCAGTCACTGTAGAGCTCTCATTGACAAGTACGTTTTCGAAAAAGTTAGGCTGCACTGCTTGTGACATTTCAGCAGTAGTCACCAAGGAATGTCATCTCCTAAATATAGGAGGACTACAGCAGGTAAAGCTTTTAATGACACCCAAAGCAGTAGTAGAAGACTCCACTTCCAACAGCTGTTGGATAACTCCCAGGGCAAAGACAAGAGGAGCTTGAGATCTGTGGGAGAAGGGGAAGAGAGTAAAACACGCCAAAACCTGTGAAACTTTGCTTCTATCTGTTTGTGTTTTTTCTGTGACTTGTGGATCTTCAGGGTGTGATTGCTGCTGTTGGGAGCATGTTGGGCATTGCTGTTTGATTCAGTACCTCTATTTTGGGTGCTGTTTACCAGGCTGTTGTCAAGAGGGATGGCTAGAGCCAACAGTGAGGCAAGGGGAAGGCAGAGCAAAGTTCAGCTACACTTGCTGATTCGAATGGTATGTTAAAGCTTAGCCACAAAAAATAGTAGCTTTGCTGTGCCTCTGTGGGACTGAAGAAATGATTCTGAACTGAAACACACTCTCCCTGAGGGACTTTTTTCAGCACTAAGCCCAATTATTTTTTAAATGGGAGGTTTAGTCCTCCAGGGAAGCCATAAATACGTCCATAGTTGAGATGTAGTCGGTTATATATTCCTGATTGTCCTATTGCAGGAATTCAGTAAAGAAAACAGGAGACTGCTATCCCTAGTAAAAGTACTAGCAGCTGTTTTCTTGCAATCTAAGAGATACTGTACATTTTACTCTTGAATATCTAATAGTGTTCGGCCGCATATAAGTTCATGAAAATTTAATGTCTCAATGGTTGAAACTGGCCACTTTGGTTTTTTGGATCACAGCTGGTGCAGACATTTTGTCTCTTGATAATTGCTTCTAAGGTTGACAGACAAGAAATGAATCTTTTTTTATCTTGGGGGAGGGGTGAATAAGCAGACACAGAATAATTTACGTTTGAAAGGAGCTCCAGAAGTCATCTGGTCTATCCCCTGCTTAAAGCAGAGCTAACTCCAAATTAGATGAGGCTGTCGAGCCAAGCGTTGAGAATCAGGGACATAGACTGCAGCCCTGCTGGGCTCCCACTCCAGGGCTTAACTGGTCTTGTGGGGAAGTTGTTTTTTCCTTATGTCCGAGTGAACAAGTCTTTTTCCTCAAAGCTGCTTTCTAGCCAGTTGGTGCTACTGAATAGGATTGTCTGTCCTGGGTCCATCTTGCCTTTGAACTTCTTAAGGTTCCTGTCATCCAGCTTCTCTGCTCTGCTGAAGTTTCTTTGAATATCAACTTCCACCTCCAGAGCATTAACCTCTTCCCCCAACTTGGTTTCACCTGCAAACTTGCTGAGGGTGCTCCCCATCACGTTGTCTCTGTCACTGATGAAGATGTTAAACAGAATTGGTTTGTAATCAGCTGCAAGTTAGACTTTGAACCTTCACCCACAACCTTTTGAACCTGACAGTCCAGGTAGTTTTTCACATAACCTTATAGGGCACTTGTCTAGTTGGTGTCTTCCCAGTTAGACTGCAAGCATATTAAAGGAGGTTAAGTAAAGTGCTGAAGTAAAAGGAAAATTTTGTTTTCCCCAAAGCCAGTCATTCCATCCTAGAAGGCAATCAGGTTGGTCAGTCATGATTTGCTCTTGCTAAATCCATGGTAGCTGTTCCCAGTCACCTTTTTCACTGTTCATAAGCTGGAAATGGTTTCCACAAGGACTTGCTTGCTCTGTGATCTTCCTTGGGACTAAATTGAATCTGACAGACTGTGGTTCCCTGGATTGTCCTGCTTTCCCGTTTTGAAGATGAGTGTAACTTTCGCCTCCTCCAGTCAACATGACCTGCCAAAGGTGAGAGAGAGTAGCCTTACAGTGATCTTGGCCTGTGCCTTCTGCATGTTCAGATAAATCCTGTCTTGTCCCATCTGCTTATATGTGTCTAATCTATGTAAGTAGTCCTTAACTCAGTCACTTTTTACTAATGAGGAGCAGTTTGAAAAAGAGAAGGTACTAGGCAGAGAGACATGTGGTGCTTGAGAGCAGACCTTGCTAGTGAAGACTAAGGCAAGGAAGACACCAAGTACTTCAGTAGTTTCGTTGTGCTGCACTACGAGGTCTCCTGCCCTGTTCAGTAGTGGGCCAGCATTCTCCTTGCTCCCTTTTGCTGCTGACATCTGCAAGGATCTCTCTGTTGCCTTTCTCATCCCTTGCAGGTTTCCCGTCCCTTGCAGGAACTCCAGTGAACCTGTGCTCTTCTAACTCCCTCCCTGCATTCCTCCTCTGTTCCTCCTAGGGAGTCTGTCCCTGCTTACACCTTCTGCACATGGCTTTTTAAGTTTGAGCTCACTCAGCAGTTATCCATTCAGCCAAACTTGCCTCCTGCCTTAACTCCTTGTTTTCTTGCACGCTGTTCATATGCTTTAGAGAGGTTGTCTTTCAAGTTCCACCATTACCCCTGAGTCTCTCGGCATTTAAGGTAATTCTCCAGGCTACCACTTAACAATTTCCTGAAGAAGAAGCTAAGACTGCTGCTTTGAAGTCCAGGATCTTTATTCTGCTGTTTGCCTTCCTTGCTTTCCTCAGTATTTTAAACTCCTGTATGACATCGTAGTCACTCTGTCTAAGGCTGCTGTCAGCCTTCATGTCCCTAGTCATTTCTTCTTAATTTGTACCATGTCCACCAGTGTGCCTTGTCTACTTAAAGGAGGGCCTGCAGAATAAAAGTCTTTGATGCTTTCCAAATTGCCTGTGCCCTGCTGTTCTGCTCTTCCAGCAAATGTCTCAGAGTTCCCCATGAAAACAAGCCCTGTAATTAGGAGGCTTCTTCCAGTTGTTTAAAGAAGGCTTTGTCCACTTTCTCTTGACTGGGCAGTCTGTAGCATATGCACACCATGTTTACCCCTTGTTCGCCACCGTGTGATCCTGATCCACGAGCCTTCATCCTTGACTCCTTGAATCAATGATATGTTGCATTGTTGAAATAGTGGGAAAACAGCAAGCAATATTTTTTAAAAGTGCTAGACACTTAGAAAGTGGTGAGAAAATATGTTTGCACACAAGAGGAATATTAGCTTATTCCTCCTCCCTGTGTGACCCAGGACGAGTCATTTCCCCTCTCTTTGCTTCCCCATGTCTCAGACTGAAGTCTCTGTGATAGACACTGTCCCACACATCAGGTCAGTGTGTTCCCTGCCCTGCTATAATGAAGATACCTGATGGGCAAGGACTGCTACCTTCCAAAGACTGCAGGCATCATTGCGTTAGTATTTCTGAAAGTACGCTGCATCCTGTCTTTATGGGAGCTGAGATTTGGTGATACAGAGAACCTGTAAGTCCATTTCCCAGTAGCAAAGTAGGATGGGAATATGTCCCCATGCACCAAAGCAATGTTGGGAGCAAACCTGGTTGCTAAGAACAAGTGTATGTTTGTACAGTATTCTCTCATTACCAGGAACATAGGGATTTGGGGCATGACAGTGGAAAAGACCCTACTCTAATTTGCTCTGCCAAGTGTAAGGATTTTGAATTTCCCCAAGTTACATGAGAAAGCTGGTTAGGACAACAGGGCAGGATGAAGGCAAAAGGAAATGTAGATGAGTGCATGATGGAAATAAATATTTCAATGACCTGTTCAGACTACTTACACATGTGGAAAGTTGAAACATTTGCTGTATTTTTCAGTCAGGAGGTATCTTTACATAGTCTTGAATAGCTGCTATCATCTGCTTCGTTCAGTGTCAGCCAAGTTAAGTCAAGCCTTATTTTCTTACTGTAGTATTTAATAAGGCTTACTTGTTTGGGTTACAAAACATGGAGGTTCTCAGTGCACTGTGTGCTTTTCTCTGTACATTCCACATAGGAATCCCCATTTTTAGGGTCAAATATGTGCATGAAGACCTTAATTAAGAAAAAATGTTTTTCTAAACTATCCTGCTTGTAATGTTCAGTCACTTCTACTGTGGTGTTTTCCCCCCACTGCACTCTCTTCTCTGTGTTTTGCATTACCAGTAGCCAAAAGCTACCTGCTGACAAGTTGTTCACCTTAGTTTTCTGCTGTGAGAACTTTGCTGCCTCTCTCGACTTAAGTAGTTTCAAGTAGTGTTTGGCACTGTGTTGTATATTGGCCATGGTGGTCAAGTTTAGCCACCTCTTCTGCAACTTCAAGTTGCGAGTGGCTGTACATCAGGCAATAAAGGTCAAATGGTTTAATTAATCTTAATACCATTTTGAGCCTACTGCTTCAATCAGTTGATCATGTTTATACATGTACTTATTCTGACATAAAATCCTACTGAAATAAAAGAGACTTCAATAGAAAAAGTGAGGGTTTGCAAGATCCATCTCTTCCTAATATCAGTAGCTATGCCTTATTTTAAACAAGACTAGATTTAGTTTGATTTCTAAATTAGTGCAGGTTACATTGAGCAGAACATTCAATGTATCTCATTGATTTTCCCTGTAATACTGTTGAGACACAAGTCACAGCTCTAATCATTTGTTTTACCATTAAAATTCTGTATGCAGATCTGGTCCCTTGGGATATCAGTGTGTAACCAGATGCTCCATGATCTAATCAGGTTCTGCAAGGAATATGCTATTCCTTCAACACTTAGCAGTAGAAAGCTTCATCAAAATGGAAAATTTATCTAATATTTAAAAGTAAAATGCAGTTCAAAGAGACAACCATGAAAAGCAGGGCTGTACAAAATTTAAAGACATTTCTCAGATTAAACAAAGCCAAATCCAAGCCAGAGTCTAAGATGATTTGTCATGACTCCATTTATTGTTAAAGAAGAAAATGTTATAGCTGTCACTTCAGTTTATAGGGTTTGTTCCAGTTCAGTTAAAATAGCATCACCGTCAGAAATACTGACTAGCAGGATTTCATTAATGGGATACTTATTTGCCACAGCATGCGTGCTTTGGAAAGTAATTTTGAAAAGCGCCTACAAAAGTATCATCAGCAGGCAAGATTTGTGCTCTGAACTCATTTTGATGCTAGGATTTGGATCTCTGAGGGCCTTGGTGCTCCAGTCCATTACAGAAATACAAGTCCTGCTGACCTTGAAGGAGTTTTGCAAGTGGTGTGAGGTAGGCTGAGGAGCAGACCTGCTTGCTGCAGGGAGTCTGACCAGAAAGCATCCCCTCCGGCTGGGACAGCAGGAGTGTGGCTCTGCCTGCGCCCAGACAGTATTGCTGTATGTTCAGAGCCTGCTGACTTCACTGAGCTTAAAGGCATAAGTAAGAGCTAGAAGACAGTGAGGGAGTGCCCAGACAAACAGTGGAACAGGCACTACCTTTCCTTCAAGTTCCTGCAAGGTACTGGTGGGGTAAATGCTGCCAGACAAATGTAGTGTATTGAGAAAAAGGGCGGGGGAGGAGTTCATTGGTGAGTGTTGGTACAGGTCAGAAAATTATGTTCATTAAGAAAGAATCACTAATGACTTTTAATATATGAATACAATATTGATTGTTTTCCGTTGTTGTGTTTTTAGGGTCTCATGACTCATTTAGCTTCTACATTGATGAAGCCTCTCCAGTTGGGCCTGAACAGCCAGAGACGGTCCAGAATTTTGTGTCTGTTTTTGGGACTGTGGCTAAAAAGCTGATGAGGAAGTGGCTGGCTACACAGACCATGAACTTCACCAGCCAGCTGGGGGCAGGTATACGGTATTTCGATCTTAGAATTTCTACCAAGCCCAGAGACCCAGACAATGAACTCTACTTTGCTCATGGTTTATTCAGTGCCAAAGTCAAGGAGGGTCTGGAAGAGATCAATGCATTTCTTGCTGATCACCCAAAAGAAGTGGTCTTCTTGGACTTCAATCACTTCTACGGGATGCAGAAATACCACCATGAAAAGCTTGTCCAAATGCTCAAAGACACGTATGGAAACAAAATGTGTCCTGCCATATTTGCCCATGAAGTCAGCCTCCAGTACCTGTGGGAAAAGGAACACCAAGTGCTAGTGTTCTACCACAGTCCAGTGGCTCTCGAAGTACCATTTCTTTGGCCAGGCCAGATGATGCCAGCTCCCTGGGCAAACACAACAGATCCGGAAAAACTGATTCAATTCCTCCAGGCATCAATCACTGAAAGAAGAAAGAAGGGCTCCTTTTTTATATCTCAAGTAGTGCTGACGCCAAAGGCTAGTACGGTGGTGAAAGGGGTTGCTAGTGGTCTCAGAGAAACGATCACAGAAAGGTAAGTTTCTGGCAGGTAACGTGCTCAATGTGTGTGTTGGTAATGCTGCTTTTCTAATTCCTTTTAAAGACACTACAGCAGATGTGTTTCTTCCATGCTACTGTGGGTTAGTCAGAACTTGGGCATAATCCTAAAATATTTAAAGAGAAACACTTTGAAGGAGAAGCTTTTGTATCTTGAAAGAAAATCCAGCACTAAAGCCTAATGAGATTTTATGGGATTGGCTTAGCCTTTTTTTTTCAGAATGTAGGTTTTTCCATTTGTTTTGTTTTTCAAATGTGGTTTCTTAGCATAAGCACTGAACATCTTGCCTCGGATTTCCTTACTGGATGTGGATAAATCTATCAGAATGATCTAGATTATTTAAGTTTTTATTTATGCATCAGGCTTCAGGTATTGAGTAAATAATGTTTTCATTTTGGCTCATCATCAAAGCCTGATACTGCAGAATTTGCATCCTTAACTACTTTTACACACCTTAAAGATGCGTGGCTTTTCTCTCTGCATACCATCACACATTATATCAAAGATCTCAGGACACCATTACTGTGAATTTGCCTCCTAACAGGCCTTCATTTATCATACAGGAAAGAGACTGCAGACCATTGTAGAGGTTCTGAAATTGGAATACTGTGTTGACAGGCCATTAGTTGTTACATTACAAAAAAAGCTGTCTGTGCAAGACATGCATTATTTATTCCATTCTGACTTTGATAAATCACAGCCAATTTTCACCTTAAAGGCATATATGTGTTCTTGACAACTTGGTAGGAAACCTGAAATTTAATGCCAAGACACAAGAGCTATGTTTTTTTTCCCCTTAAAAAAAAAAAAAGGGTTGCAGAGTGTAAGAAATTTATAATGGGGGTCAATGGCCTGCTAATGTTCTGCTCTCTGCATGGATGTGCCTGTGCCAGGAAGGTCTATTGGGAGCACTGTCCCCTTGTATGAGATGAATGACGCAGTGCCTGTGACACTGCAACCTGCAAAGAAAACATGCCTCATATTTGAGAAACTCTGAGCCAGTTTTATGGCAACTTTCCCAAGCAACTGTTAACTTGAAAAAACAGGGAAAAACTTTACCTGAAATGGTATAACACTGACACAGAAGGTTTTATAAGCAGTGGAATATGATTCAGAAGTGCTTGTGCAACTGCACTTGCAGCTGTTTGTGTATCCTCCACATATGTTTATATAGGCTCCACTGGACTGGGCATCTCCCTTTCTGCTGAGTCTGAAGAGCCCTCCTCTGTACTGAAGTACTACTTTGTTGATGGATTTTGCTTTTAAACACCTGGTTGGTCAGGGATTTGTTTTCCCTGGTAAACATCTTTCTAAGTGTTCCTTAGAACATGAAGTAGCATAATCAAGAAACCACCACGTTCTTCTTAAAGCTTGCTGCATCAATAAAATAGCCATTAAAAAAACTTTTCTTCTCCGGCTCATAGTGTGCTTCCTTGAAGCTCTTTGGAAAAATAGAAACTTCAAATGGATTCCAAATATGGCTGAGCTACAAATTACTTAAGCCTTTGAACTCTTAGTATGCCTTTATCTACAGCAAATTTTAAGGTTATAACTAACTTGAAATGCCAGTAAATAATTGGGCTGGAATACCAGGAAATGTTGTTTTTCGAAATTGCAACTGAGATTTTTCATGTGAGCCACACGTGTGTAATCACGTCTGCTGCATGAATACTTCCTTTCCTTTCTTTGCCTAACTCTCTTAACCATTGCAAAAGAAATGTAGCTTTAAAATTATAGCCAAAGCTACTATTTAGTCTTCCAAATGTGGCATCTCATTTTGAATTTTTATTTGTATTTTTATTACAAAAATACACTGCGGGAAGACACAGGCTTGGAATGTGTGTTAATCTACATAGAAACTGAGCTTGTATATTGAGTTAACTGCTCTAAAAGCAAACATCAAGTATACTCAGAACTGCTCCTCACTTGATCATGATCCTGTTAAAAAATAAATAGATGAGCAGTCAAAGGATGCAGCACAATTAATAGAACTTACAGAATTCTCTTCAATCTCATGGCATTAATGTTTCAGCAACTTAGAAGTATGTAATTCATACTAAAGGAGCTGGGGTATATGTTCCAGTTGTGCTGTGTTTGCTACTTTGAACCACGTCATAATTATTTGCAAAAAGATTATTCTGTACTTTTCAGAATAAATACATAGATCAAATCCAACTACTGTGTCCAGGTAGATAATATATGGCCAGTTGCAGCATAGATTTATATATTTTAAACTATTTTCTGCTTATTAATAAACGCTGGCAAACAGCTTTGCACTAAGAATGCAGTATCTTCCTTTTAGCAGCAGTTTTGTAACCATACTTGAGTGGGGTTTTTCCCTCACAACATTGAATTTTGAAAGATCTGAATGCAAGTGTGGAATAAGGTTGAATTGTTCAAATAATTCTGGTGTGGGCTTTTTTCCCCCTGAATAAAGTATTACATTTAAGAAATGTTCCTTTGGCATTTTCAAGTAAAACCCATAGTTGTCTCTTTTTTCCCCCATCTGTACGGTGGCTGTTTTCATTTACATATTGACTTATTCTGAAAACAGAGCAAAGTTTAGATCCTTTTCGGATCCAGCAAAATATACCAGGTTTTGATCTCTTAAGTTGTTTGTTAGTCATGAGATTATTTATGATTTGAAGAGTAGTGGCCACCTTAGAGGGAGAAGCTGGTTTCTCTCAGTTGCAGCATCTATCAGACCAGGAAAACTGCAAGCAGACACTGTGCAGCAGTTCATGCTCCTTCCTGCTGCTTTGTAGCTCATGTTGTGAAAGAGCACGGTGAACTATTCCTCCGTAGCCAAGACGGTTCATTTAATAGCTTTTTATCGTGGCTGCTTGTGGTGGTAGAAGTCCACATGTTCAAACTGCAGTAGAGCAGTCTCCTAAGGTGATACGTTTCAGAAGGAGAAGTGATGTTCTTCCTCAACCTGTTCCCCACAGCACAGACATGCAAGGTGGGAGGCCCACGGTAACCTTGATTGAAAAAAACAGTTTTATGCTTCTAAGACTGAATTCAATAGAAGATATACCAGGACTCTTTTTTACTGATAGTGCTTGCTCATAAGTTTTGCTGTCATCACAGGTAATGCTCTGGGGGACAATAATTTGAAAGAAGGAGAAACTGTAATGTCATCAAGCTTTCTATCCTGCACAAATACAAGAGGGAAAAACCATTTCTCATAACATCTTCCTAGGACCACAGATCAGCATTACAAAGCTTTGTAACACAGCTTTCATCTTCATCACTTGAATGAGAAGAATTGCTTCCATGCATGCACGTTATGTTTCTTGGATTTGATGAAAAACTTTGAGGACTAACCATATGTTTTCAGGCTTAACGTTCTGTCATGCACAGTTTAGATGCCAAGAAATACTCTTTGATTAGCAAACAGTACGTACCAAATGAATTACGTTCCCTCGGCTTATTGAATCAAATTCATAGTGAGGCAGCTGCCTTTAGTACATCTGAAAGACCGTTGTGAAACAACCTTTTGATGAGTGTAGAGCTGTTCTTCATAATAATCTAGATTGTTTTCTGATTTGCAGTGAAATTACTAATTTTATCCCTGACATTGGAGACAAGCGTGATACTCTCTTTGTTGTCTCTGAGGTGGAATAATGTAGAAGAAGAAGATTAGATCTCCTTCAGAGGATGCAAAAATCCTGTGATACTTTTAAAGCTTTCAAGAGATAGAAAATAAACACATACCCAGCTGATTGTCACTTGATTTCAAATTAATCTCTAAGGATAATGTTCCTAGCTCACTTGTGACTAAATCCTTGCCTACCATGCTAAAGCTTCCCCCTTAGCAACCAAAGCAAATAAAAAAAAAAAAAAAAAAAAAAAGTCCTGCACATGAGAATGAACCATTGAAGTGGAGGCAAAACAGCCACACTATTAACAAAAGCGGTGGTAAGTAGGCCACAGAAGCTCTCTGGAGAAAAGCCATCTCTGGGTGCAGGCATAAACTAAGTAGGGTCAGATTTAGCTAGCGAATAGGTGGATATTATATGAAAAATAATCCCTGAAGTTGCAAGAAGTGGAATTTTTTTGAGTCAGTTACTGAGGGTGCACTCCTTCTCCAAGCCATATCACAGCCAGCTGAATTTTTGAGAGTTTCTGTGTTGCTGGAAGTGGGATTTGATGATATTTTCATCCACACTTGGTACTGACTGACACCCTTCTTATTTTATGTGAAAAAGAAAAACAACAACTGAAATGGCAACTGTGGCAACTGTATTTTGCTAATTGTCTGGGCATCTTTCCTGCTTGTAACCTTGGTGTCTTTCTCCATTATGGGCTGCAGGAGAGCAGCAGGCTCTGATGAGCTGGTTTGGGTTTAGGACTCGGTGACCCCACAGCAGCACAGGTGGTGTGTGAGCTCTTTAACTGCCAAGAGGCAGGTGTAGACTTGGTCCCTCACTGATATGTATGGTACAAGCATGCTTGTCCCTCACTGCATTTGATTTTGGAGGCAGCTGTCTTTTTTTATTTTCTTCTTTTCTTTTTTTTCTTTTTTCTTTTCTTTTATGTTTTCTTATTCCTTATTTTTTTCTTCTTTTTTCTTTTTCTTTTTTTTCTTTTTTCTTTTTGTCCTTTTTTATTTTGTTTTTTTATTTTACTTTTTCTTTTTCCTTGTTTTTTCTTTCTTCTTTTTTTCTTTGTTCTTTTTTTTTTCTTTTTTCTTTTTTTTTTCTTCTTCTTTTTTGTTTTTGACCCCAGAAGGCACAAGCTATCTTTCTGGTATATATACTAGGGACTTTGAAAGTACTCTAGGCAATCCGGCCAAATACATAGTGTTTCTATTCTTCCTCAGGCTATCCCTAATTACTTTTCTAGTCTTTCCACACAAGAGGCAATCTCTGTGTTTGCACACAGAGCAGCACAGGGAGACCTTGGTTTCATTTGAAGCATCTATCTGTCGTATCAACAGGCCTGCACAGTGAAATCCCGAATGGGCTGTGTATGTTCAGGCGGATTTTGCAGGCAAGCGTTTTAGTGGCATTTCATCACTGGAGTATCCATCTGCACAAGGATTTTAGTATAGCATTCCCCTGGGAGGTGCTGAGTGGTTGTGTCTGATGGCTTTGGTCATGAACCTGGAATAGCATTAAATTGCCACAAAATACAAAAGCACAGGATTTTTAATAACTTTGTTAGGGAAAAGTATTTATTCTACATACCTATTTAGGTATTATATGTGGGATTTAGTCGAGAAAGGAAGTTGGCATGGTGATCACCAGCTCTGTGACCACCAGCATTACCGGTGGCTTAGCTTTGGGGTGTTTGTTTGGGGTAGCTGGTGTTTTCTTGAGGGGGGCGGGAGTGTCTCACAGTCTTTTCCTGTATTTGGCCTGCTTGTAACTTTTATCATGTTATGCACCAAAACACCCGCTTGCAGTTACAGTATATGCTGTGTGACTACTTGTAAAGATATTTTATATGATCCCATCATCACACTCTGAGCACAGTCAGACCCTGCATATACAAAAGCAGCAAGCATGTTTCATCACGAAAAGGAAATGTTCATTCCCTCAGCCCCACTGCTGTAAGCTGTTGCTAATGTCTACTTGTCTCAAAGATTTCATGCTTCAATCTGGACGGCTGCTGTAGTGAAATTGCAAATGGCTCATTAAGTCAGTCGGGTTTTCTTTGATCTTTCTGACATTACTTAGATCAGTGAGGAAACTCAACAGCTAATAGATGCTAACAAGTGCTGACTGCGGGGGAAATGCATTTGTTGATGCTGGGCCTGGGTCTGCCTACCTGCTTTTACCTCATTGTGAAGGGAACGATTCCTTGTTGGGTTGGTCCTTCCTGTCTTCATTTATAAGGTACAAAATGAGCACAGAGATTTACACAAACAAGCCTTTCCAGATTTATTCACTAGGTGGCTTTCAAGCTGATAGTGACTTTCTGTACAAAGACATTTAGTACAAACTCAAGCAAATACAAACTCAGCAGGTATGGCAACATCCACGTCTCTTATGTTGTATTAGCACTTGCGTGCTATGAACCATTGCCTTCAGGTCTATATGAGTAAGTACATCTATAGGCACATCCTTGTCAATTTTTAAATGGAGAACTGGGCAGTTCTGGACTAACTAACATGCAGTCACTATATGTTTGGAAGTTTGAATTTTTAATCTCCTGTAGCTGCTCTGTGGTCCTGGAGTGGTAGGATGTGGATAGAAATTGTCAAAAAATTCCTGTCAGCTCTTAAAAACCTTGTTGCACATGCTGTATCATTCCTGATGGATTTGGGCAATTATCAGCATCCTCCAAAGCCATAGAGAGCTTTCAACTGTAATCTAGAGAGAATGCATCTACACTCTCCTAGAGAAGTCACCTGCATATCCCCAACATCTGCAGTGGCTATGTCCCCTTGGATGGTAGGCTAAGGAAGCCTTATCTACAGAAAGCCCCTGGGATCCATTGTCAGAAGGTACACCAAGCCTGCAATTAATTTTATTAAATGCTTTCCCATGCTTACAAACAAGTAGCCTTTGTGGACTGAATGAGCAGTTAGGCATGCAGGCTATAACCACAGTTGTGTTTGGGCAAAGCATGCAGAGCAAGCAGTAAGGGATCCTGGCACCCTGATGCCTCATTTGTACAAAAGAAATGGCTGGAACAGAGGGAGTAGAAAAGGACTTGTAAATAGGGAGGGCAGCCAGGCCAAAGGTCTCAGTTATGTACCACCTTCTGTATGATGCAGAACTTGCACAGGCTATAAAAATGCTCATGTGTTTCTTCTATTAAAACAGAGATGATAAAAGTTTGTTCCCCAGGAATTCAGTAATGTCTGTGGGATGCAATGCAATTCTTTCTTAGGGAGCCACTGTCACTGTGAAAGATGCTGGTTTGATACAATATAAAGCTTATTTTTTATTTCTTTTGTTCTTAAAGCCTGGAAGTGTTTAACCTCATTTTATTGGTCTTTGCTCTACAACTTTACTCCTAGGCAAACCTTTCATAATTCCGTTTTCTTCCAGGGTTGATTTTTTTGGGGGGGGGGGGGAGGGGGGCATATAAGATATAAACTTCATGTACTCAGAGATTATAATAAGAGTTTGTCTATAATTATAATGATAGCATTGCATGTATTGTCCCAGGCTGTACAGTTGCTTCAACAGAGCACGGCCTATTATAGTAAAATGTCTTTCAGTGCTTACCTCAGTAAGAATAATAATAAAAAACATGTCTTTAAGACACTGAATGATCATACAGTGGATTTGATGTTTGGCAAGATTTTAATATTGTCACTGTTGATCTGAGAGTTTTTGTAATTAAGCAACTGTCATCCAGAATGTATTGTATCATAAAATAGTGTTAAGATATGAAGGAGACTGAGTGGTTTGAGTGGAGTAGGGGCCATGGTGAGATGCAGGCACTTTTGCACTGAAATTTTTTGTTTTCTGAGCTATAGCACAAAGAAGAAACCTTACTGTCATTTGTTTCGTGGTGCGGTATTTAAACCTACTTAACTTTGTCTTTCAAACACCACCATGATGCTCTCGGTTGTGCCAGCAAGCTCGGTTGTGCCAGCAAGCACTGTTGTGTAGTAAATGAAGAATGGAATCAGTTCTTGGTTGATGTGCTCCTTAATTTTGCTGCTGGACAGCAAAGGGGGACAGCCGTGGATGTTTATTCCCTTCCTACTTGGATTTACATACTCTGAAGTCTGAAACTGGCTTCTCTCCTTTTCCAGTGACACCCATTCAGATTACAGCTCGGAGGCAATGCTGTAATCCAAATAATTCCTACAGTTATGGTAGTGTACTGTGTTGCTTGAGTAACTGGGAAGGGATCATTTTAGCCAGTGTGTTCACTGCCTTGTTTCCCAAAGTTTGAGTGGATATTGCAAAGAAGCTTACCTCCTTGTGAGCAGGCTTTCTCTCAGAGCTAAGTTCATTATGGTTTGCCTTGGTTTTGCTGCTTACCAGAGGAAAGCAAAAACAGGGCCACACCACTGTTCCCTGCTTTTGATTGAGGAAAATGCTGAAGCAGTGAGTACTCTACTCCTCGCTACCCTTCCCCGCTGTCTCAACTGAGCTGCCGGTTGTGCGGGGCTCATGACTGCCATCCCTGCATCAGGAGGAGGACCTGGCTCTGCTTAGGACCACTATTTTTGCATCCTTTCCTTAGCTGCCTTTCACCATCTCTCTCCTGTGACGCACACTCTTCTTCCTTTGTTTTCATTTCTTCAGATGGGCTGTTGCAAGCAGTCAGCCCAGCAAGTTTCATTTCTACTTCACCTGCATGTGCAGTGATGGTTGGGATTTGGACAATTAAGATGAAATAATTAAATCTGAAACCAGAGTGTTACCCTCAGCCTTTAAAGTTGCCACCGGGAGGAATTAGAAGAGGATGTTTTGTACCCAGAGATGCTGTTTCAGGCTGTCTTCGGGAGCTAGGTGAGCGGTCCTGAAGCTTATTGCTGGAAGGTCATCAAGGTACTTGTGTGTTGTCTAAGATGGGCTCTGCTTCTCTGAAGAGTATGAGCATGTGGCATGGCGAGTGTCTGCACCCAGTTTGGTCCATCTGTTAAGCATCTTTCTACAGAAGGTAAAGGACAGCGCTCAACCGAGAGGGGTGAGTAAGGTCACTGCTGCAGCACTGGAAATGAGAGCCCTGCTCTCACCCTGCTCTCACACCAGGCACAGTAATTTCTTCTGAGCTTGTTGCTGTTCTCAGCTGAGAGAGTGTTTGGCTGATAATGATCTGTCTCACCTAGTGGCGTTTGCTGCTGGCTGCCTCTCTCCATCAGACAGCATTTCAGTGCTATTACTGTCTGGCTTTGCTAGAACAGGAGAGACATAAATCCAACTGAACAGTTTTCTCTTGGTGGAATGCTCCATCCTTTGAGCTCTGCGGTCTCAGGAATATTTGTGAAGTAGTAATCCATATGACGAACATCTGGGGTTTTTTCTTCTAAGCTATTTCTCATGAGAGTTATAGGTGCGCTGTTGCTTGAAAAATACTTTCCAGCGCAGGCAGAACTTTTCTTTATTCTCTAGTAACTGGAAATAATGCATTGAATGGACTGACCACAAGGCTCAGTTACTGTAATTCCCTCTCAGTAACCTTCTGGACTTCTGTCCTGCTTACAGCCAGCATCGACCATACTGGCTGTGCAGCTCTTCTCAGGGTACATCTCTTCTGAGATGCAGGCTCAAATCTGCTTTTTTTTTTTTTTTTTTTTTTTTTAGTGGTCTGTATTTTTCTCTAGGCCTATGCTTGTGAACTCTTGTCATCTCTTAAATAATGTGTCCACTGATGCACAATATACCAGCACGTTGGGTCACACAGACAGAGGCTGTGCTGTCTAGCAGATCTCCTCCCTGAGTCCACGCTGGGTGGAGGGATGCAAGGTCTCTCTGGGTGGTCTTTGATGCTTGATGCAGGGCAGATGCTCAGCTGAGGCTGACCACCATCAGCATCTGGTGTGACAGGTCTGTAGGAGGAAGGGGACTGCAGCAGCTCTATGATGAATGTGCAGCTTGGTCTGTATCCCACAGGAGGAGCATAAGCCACTGCAGGGATTCTCATGCTCAGTGCATGGCTGACATGACAGGTCTGTGTTTCCTTGTGCCAGTGGAACAGAGTGGTTCAGCACGACTCCATGTCACAGTGAAGGAGGAGGGAATGACCTCTCTTGGCAACCTCTCTTCCGACACATTTCGAGTGGATGGACCTCAGGGCAGGGACTGGGGTAGCAAAGTCCCTCCCACTGTAAGAGAAGATCAGGTTTGAGACCACCTGAGGAACCTGAACATACTGAAGTCTATAGACCCTGACAAGATGCATCCTAGAGTCCTGAGGGAATTGGCTGATGTAGTTGCCAAGCCATTCTCCATCATATTTGAAAGTCGCAGCAGTCAAGTGAAGTCCCTGGAGACTGGAAAAGGGAAACATTGCACCCATTTTTAAAAAGGGTAGAAAGGAGGACCCTGAGAAGTATTGACCTGTCAGCCTCCCCTCTGAGCCTGGGAAGATCATGGAACAGGTCCTCCTGGAAGCTATGCTAAGGCACGTGGAGGACAGGGAGGTGATTCGAGACAGCCAGCATGGCTTCACCAAGGGCAAGTCCTGCCTGACCAACCTAGTGGTCTTCTCTGATGGAGTTGCTACGTTAGCGGACAGCGGAAGAGCTAGAGGTGTCATCTATCTGGGCTTCTGTAAGGCCTCTGACACAGTCCCCCACAACATCCTTCTCCCTAAATAGGACAGATATGGATTTGATGGATGGACTTTTTGGCAGATAAGGAATTGGCTGGATGGTTGCATCCAGAGAGTGGTTGTCAGCAGCTCAATATCCAGATGGAGGTCAGTGACAAGTAGTATCCCTCAGGGGTCCGTATTGGGACCAGTACTCTTTAATATCTTCATCAATGACAAGAGACAGTGGGATCAAGTGCACCCTCAGCAAATTTGCAGGTAACACCAAGCTGAGTGGTGCAGTTGACACACCTGAGGGACGGGATGCCATCCAGAGGGACCTGGACAAGCTTGAGAAATGGGCCCATGCGAACCTCATGAGGTTCAACAAGGCCAAGTGCAAGGTCCTGCACCTGGGTCGGGGCAACCCCTGGTGTCAATACAGTCTGGGGGATGAAGGGATTGAGAGCAGCCCTGTGGAGAAGGACTTGGGGGTACTTGTGCATGAAAAACTGGACATGAGCTGGCAATGTGCTCTCGCAGTCCAGAAAGCCAACAGTATCCTGGGCTGTGTCAAAAGAAGGGTGGCCAGCTGGTCAAGGGAGGGTATTCTCCCACTCTGCTCCGCTCTCATGAGACCCCACCTGGAGTACTGCATTCAGCTCTGGAGTCCTCAGCACAGGAAAGACATGGACCTGTTGGAGCAGGTCCAGAGGAAAGCCACAAAGATCATCAAAGGGCTGGAGCACCTGTCCTGTGAGCAAAGGCTGAGAGTGGGGTCGTTTCACCTGGGGAGGAGAAGGCTCTGGGGAGACCTTATTGCAGCCTTTCAGTACTTAAAAGTGGGCTTGTAAGAAAGATGAGGACAGACTTTTTAGTAGGGCCTGTTGTGGTAGGACAAGGGGTAATGGTTTTAAAGTAAAAGAGGGTAGCTTCAGACTAGGTAAAAGGAAGAAAATTTTTACAACGAGGGTGGTGAAACACTGGAACAGGTTGCCCAGAGAGGCTGTAGATGCCCCATTCCTAGAAATGTTCAAGGTCTGGTTGAATGGGGCTCTGAGCAACCTGCTCTAGTTGAAGATGTCCCTGCTCATTGCAGAGGGTTTGGACTAGGTCCCTTCCAACCAAAACTATTCTATGGTTCTATGACCTCTTTGTTACAGTGTGTCTCAACCAGATATGTATTCTGGCTTCACTCCAGGAGGATTTTAGTTTATTGTTGATGCATCCCCTGCAGTCCCTTGCTATATTTTTACAAATTATATAATGCATTTTTTAGTCTACCTTTTCCCTGATGGTCTGTGATGTGGTTTGTTTCATCTGTGGTATAACAACCCTAGTTCATCAATGTGGAGTTCTCTCTCATTAAATAAAATATGAGATCAACTGAGAAGTTACCAGTATTACTGGAAACATGAGACTTCTCACAGTGTCTGCCTATTTTTAGTGCTGATCTGAACCAGTAAGAGCTCTCCAAATCATTAAAACATTTTTGTTTTTAAAGCTAATTTGAGATCACATCAGTGGTATATTTGTTAATATTTTATTTCCTTTTTTTAAGAGTTTGGTCTACATTTGTTGGTTTTTCTAGATGAGTCAGCAAGTGCATATTTCTGTAAATTGTTTAAACCCAGTGATTACAAACCTATTTTTTTTTCCATTGGTGCAGCTTTTTATTGAAAACTGCAGGTATCTTAAAGTCTACTCTTGTTTTCAGGAATGCATCTTTCAGTGTTTTTCTCCAGGCAGAAGTCTATTTTAGGAAAATACTTTATGTCAAAATGTTTCAACTTTGTACTTCTATTAATTCTGTCTTGTCTTCAGATTTATGTTACAGTGTTAATTGTGATATTTAATACTGTTTGTATATTCCCAGATTTTCATTTTTGTACTCAGAAATAGGTCTTGAACTTTATTTGATGGGAAAGGCCAACATTTTGTATTTGCTTTCTATTTCGAAACAAAATCAGAGTTTGAAATGCTGGAGTTTCTCACAGAACAGCAGTTCTTGGTTTGGGGCCAGATCTGTTTCATACCACAATGGGTGTCTAGTGCTGAAGTACCCAGCCTTTACTTGCCTCTTGATATCACTGTTGATCAAGTGACAGTCTGCAGACAATATCATACTTTTTCTCTCATTCCTACTGTCCATTTTAAGTTTGCTTATGACTATTGGAAATTACGGTTTTATCCATTAGCTATAGGGTGAATACCACTGGCCAAACAAAGTAGCAGTATTATTAACAATAATAATTCAGCTGGCGTACATGGTAATAAACACTGTAGAAGGACAGAGTTCTTCAGGGAGACACTATCATCTAAGTATTACTGTTGCATATCTCCAGGACTTTTACGTTTTTGCAGGAAAAATAAGTCAGAACCTGTTTTTATTTTTCTCTAGGAAAGTTCAACCTTATTATTTTGGCCAAAAGTGAAATGGCCTGATTGCCCTCTTTAAAATTTAAAATTATTTGAAGTCAAGGCAGACAGCATGATGGTAGATGCAGTCTGGAGTTAGTGATTTGGGACTATGCAGTGTGGAAGGGTCTGACTCAGCTTTATGACTGATCTGAATTTTGCTGTCAGTCATGTTATGTTGCCATTGATTGCATCATTGAGACATTTCAAGACTGTGGCCTATAAGGTTGAGTTAAAAGATGACTGTTAGTATTTGATTACAAAATCTGCCAGTAATGAATGTTAAAAAGGATGGCTCAAAGGTCAGCAGAAATATCTACCAGAGTGAAACAAACAGATTTTATTCCTTTCAGTGGATTCCTTTGCACAGTGCAGTAAGTAAAGTGTACCACTGTTACCTTAACGATAGGCCCTTGTGAGTTGGTTAAAATAACTGTATTAATCCTGCTTATCTTCATGTTAAGTTCTGCTATATTCAGTGTGGAGCTTGGAAGTTAATTTTTCATCCAGTGTTTAAATTGTCAGGATTCTTCTTGGAGCCTTCTTTGCAACTCCCAGTATCACTGGGGAAGATGTTTTATAAAAGCTGTAAGAAGTGAATACATTCAAGCAGAGAGGAGAGTGATCTGTCTCATCTCCATAGCAGAACTGCTGAAAGACTAGCATGAGCACTGCACACATTAAAGCAGACCTATAAAAACAGTGGTTTAGGGTAGAGAGCAGAAAACATAACGCCTTTATCTAAAAACAGCAGGGAATGGTCTGAGCCCCCACAAGCTTTCAGGAGAAGGTGAGACTTAAGAGCTTACCTGGAAAGAAGTGATAATTAAAGATACAGAGGTTAATGGAAAGTAGGGTAAATGTTGATGAAGTTTTGCCAAAGGTGGATGGTGTCAAATGATCTTCTTTTTTTTTTTTTTTTTTGTAACTACTTCTGTGGAGATTTTACAGGAAAATTTTGGGATTTCAGTAATGCAGCTGGTAAAGTGTTAAGTAGGATATTATCAACCAAAATGGAATTTGGGAATTGGAAATGGATTTGGGACTGGTTGGAAGCACCAGACTGAAGAGAAGGTAATGGCAGCATTCCTCAGAGAGCCTGGTTGTCTTTAGTATTTCCATGAAGGACCTTGGATTCAGCTGTAGGAGACTGCTAATAGAGTTTGCTGATAACACAAAGTGGCTATCACCGTAACAGAAGACAGCTGTGAGGCAACATACAGCAAGAATTGGATGCCTGCAGTATTTAGAAATGAGCTGGAATTCAGTGGTATAAAATGCAAGGTCATAATCATGGGAGCATGCTCTGGTAAGGTGGGATCTCATCAGCTGGGGAAGACAGGCAAGGCAGATGCTGGAGTGTCACCCATGGCTGGCTAAAGCTGAGCCCTCAGCGGAAAGCATCTGGGAAAAAGAGCGGAATCTTCTTGATATGCACCGAGACGTTTCCAGCATGTGCAGAAAGGTGGCGATATTACTGTCCAGGATAGGGATATCTTTTTGTATATCCTGTGCAATTCTGATCATCCATGTTCTGGGGAGTAGATTAAAATTGGCACAGATGCAGAGAGGGACTACTAACTAGGATAATCAGGGAATGAATTGGTGAAGACATTGAGAGAGCTTGTCTTGTTTATCCTAGCACAGTGAAGCCTGAGAGACTATGTGATTACTGTCTATAAATATCACGGGCATAAATGCCAGGGAGGGAAAAGAATAGTTTAGGCTAAAGGCCGATGTTCTCATAAGAGCAACAGTTATACACTGACTAAATACATTTTGGCTGGAAGTGAGAGAAGGGCTCCCTGCCATCAGAGCAGTGAAGTTTTCCAACAGTCTTACAGCTGGAAAAGCGAGAGTGAGAAAGCTGACTGCTTTTAAGATGAGTTCTGTCAGCTTTTGAAAAGAGGAACAGAGATCATTAGCAGATTCCTCCCAGGCCCCCTTCCACAGGAGAATGTCATGGCTGCTAACGCGCCTTTTTGAAGGCAGCTGTGCACAGTCTTGTCCGTGCCACTTGCTTTGTCACTGGAGGTGGCAGGACAGGACCACACGGCGCAGCATTCCTCTCTGCTGGGTTGCTCGCGGGAGCCCCGGGAGCAGTCTGGTCTCAAGGCACATGAGCAGCCACTGCCCGGGGATGGGGAAGCTGGCGCTCTTGCGGTATTTGTTCATAGCCCCAGTGGTTATTGAGGAGTCAGAGAAGTCTGTGTTTGGGGGACAAGTCTTCCTGCTGTGGGACCACCTTGGCAGGAACGTAGCCCGGGAAGCGTGTCTCTCCCAGCTGTAGCCAGAACAAACATTTCGCACTGTGAAAGAGCAGTGGCTATTCCATAATATCTCCTGGGTGCTCTATTTGGCATAATTATAATTGGTATAATGCAAGGTTTATCATATGAATACTTTGGGCTTGTTAACACTGGGTTGTGAGGAAAACAAGTGGAAGGAATGAGGAATAGTTCAGCAAAGGCTGCTCCTGGTAAATGATTCACAGCAATGCCCAGGATGCTATTTAGGAGGATATTGCCTCTGGGATCCAGCTGATGAACAAAACTGGTTTAGCTGTGTGAGGCCAGAGCTAGAAGCCAGAAAATGTATAAAGGCTAATAAGCAGCTTAGTCCCCCTTTCCGGTGAGATGAAGCAGTTGTTGTGGAGGAGCTAGTGGGTGTGTGATGACCCTAGACCTCCCCCAGCCTGTGGTCTGGGCAGGGGGGCTAGGTGGCAAAAACCTAGGTGGCAATGACAGCAGTGTAATAAGGATCCTTAGTGCTGAGTATCTATTTGATACACACCTTGCAAGGGAAATGATAAAATTAGCTTTGCAGGTGAAGGCTTGGTGAAGAAAGAGGTGGAGGAAGTTCAGTCCACGCAAAAAGGCAGTTGCTAATATAATCGAAGCAAATGACAGCAGGAGGCAGAAGAGGTGGTGCCTCAGATGGAGAGAGGTACAGCAGGGAGGAATTTTCATGCTAAACAGAAATTTGCTGGACAAACAGATTTGTGAGGACCATTGATACTATTTGTGAAATTGGGTCAAGCTTGATGACTACTTGTATTTGAGGAAAATATGTAGGAAAACATTTCATCTTGATATTTTCCAACTTAATGTTTTGGAATTAATGAAGTGTTCTGACAGTTTCAAAATAACTTTATTTTTAAAGGACACCTAATTTAAAATTATATAAATTTTAAAGGACCAAAAAGTAAGAGAAGAATGTTTAATTGGCTACGTTGAACATTAACTAGACATTTAATTTTTTTAATTAACTGAAAAACTGGATGTTCCTATATAATTTTGTCCCCTACCATCTCATTTCCTGACTTTTTTTAATCACAACATCATTCAAATCAGAGCTGTAACTCTGTCCAATTTCTGTTACTTGGATGTGCAGCCTGAAGCTCTTACTATATTCTCTGCTTCTTCTTGCTGTCCAGATAGCATCAGTGATGAAAAATGACTATTTCCCTGTACCTTTTTTCAAAGGCAATTCTTTTTGTTGTAATTTTCCATTTAAACTTTGTTGGGTGGATTGCTTCATTGTAATATGCTTGCTGATGTTTCATGAATGAAGCAGACTTCCTGCTTCTCTGAAGAATCATAAAGTGTTAAATTCCTGGGAATGATGCAAGACCTATCTCTTTACTGCAACTTTCTCTGATTTGAGTAAGGTTATTTTTCTTGCATTTTTCAACATTACATTCAATATAAATTATTCCACAGTATGTCTGTCTGAATAACGTATTGTAGAATATACTGAACAAAGTACTATCACAAAACAGCTGTGTGCAGTATCGTATACTTTGGTTGTCTGTTCTCTGCCACTGCAGACTGACTTTATATCTCCATTTGATGGAACAAAAAAATTAGAACCACTTAGAGCTGTTTATCTGAAAGAAAATGGAAATTGCTTTGCTCTGTATTCAATAGCAAAGGATTCAAATACAGGTGACATTTAGTTTAATTTTGAAGCATCTGCAGGAAGAAAACATTAATTTTGCAGGCTACGCTATTAGACTGAAAAAAAACCCCCATATTTTACCTATTTAATTAAGTAATTTAGATTTATTGTGGTATCCATTTCAGTGGAAACTGTGCAAGATGTGTGAAGTTCTGTTACAGGTCACACTGTGGAGTGATAGTGCTGGCAGCCAGAAGTTTCTTAAATAAACTCTGCCTTCCACCTAGTTGCTCTGCTTTCCCTGGTAGTGATACCTACATTTTTACTAATTTTTCCAGTTATTCAAAGTGAGATTTTCAGAATCGCTCTGCTAATTCATCTGTGTTCCAAGATTCTGGGCCGAGCCATCAGCAGCAAGTGAAACTGTGAACTGGGGAGTAGCTGGGCAGCTCTTTACCTGGAGTCCCCTACCAAGCTCCTCAGCAGGAGGAGCTCTTTGAAAGGTCCCAGATGACACATGGTGGCAACCCTTGGAGAAAACAAAGCCCTTGGCTGAGTCTGCTGGAGGAAAACTTGGCTGTGAATGGTCTACTACTGGCTACAACATACACCTGTGACAAAGTAGTTCCCACTCTGCAGTTAACTCTAACACCTGATTTGAATGCTTTAATACAGTGGATTCAAGTGTAATGAGTGTATGAATCAATCATAACTCTTTTTTTTAAAGAACTAGAGGATAGGGCGGAAAAAGCCACAAACCTGTAGCTATTCCCTTGATCGGTGACAGATGTTTTCTTATGTAAAGCAGAGGTTTTCTCTGTTTCACAGGCAGTGGAATAAGTTCCAGTTCCCATTTTTATAGTCCATGCTTATTGTAATTTCTGTGAATTTCTTGGCATTTCTTGAACAGTTGGATTTCTGTGTGGAACTGGGATCAGGACCACCTGTCTCAAGCAGGTAAGCTATGCCACGTGCAGGCACTTGTGTGAATGAGCGTTCAGGTTTATCTCTGTTTGGGCCACAATAGGTTGAAAGGAATGACGTTGAACAGCACTCAGATCTCTCTGTTCCCTTCCATTTTTCATAGCTTAAGACTTGTACCACTGTTAGGAAAATGGGAGATGTTTCTCCCTGTTGTGGTTTAAACCCCAGCTAGCAACTAAGCACCATGCAGCTGCTCACTCACTCCCCCCCGCCCCCTGCAGTGGGATCGGGGAGAATATCAGGAAAAGAAGTAAAACTTGTGGGTTGAGATAAGAACAGTTTAATAGAACAGAAAAGAAGCAGCTAATAATGATAATGGTAACACTAATAAAATGACAGCAGTAATAATAAAAGGATTGGAGTATACAAATGATGCACAATGCAATTGCTCACCACCCGCCAATCGATGCCCAGTTAGTCCCCAAGCGGCGATCCCCCCACCCCCACTCCCCCCAGTGTATATACTAGATGTGACATCACATGGTATGGAATACCCTGCTGGCCACTTTGGGTCAGCTGCCCTGGCTGTGTCCCCTCCCAACTTCTTGTGCCCGTCCAGCCTTCTTGCTGGCTGGGCTTGAGAAGCTGAAAAATCCTTGACTTTAGACTAAACATTACTTAGCAACAATGGAAAACATCAGTGTGTTATCAACATTATTCTCATACTAAATCTAAAACATAACACTATACCAGCTACTAGGAAGACAATTAACCCTATCCCAGCTGAAACCAGGACACTCCCCTATGTGATTTTCAAAGAGATAACATTATCATATAATCACAGAATGGTTTGGGTTGGAAGGGACCTTAAAGATCATCTAGTTCCAACCTCCCTGCCATGGGCAGGGACACTTTCCACTAGACTAGGTCGCTCAAAGCCCCATCCAACCTGGCCTGGAACACTTCCAGGGATGGGGCATCCACAGCTTCTCTGCGCAACCTGTTCCAGTGCCTCACCACCCTCACAGTGAAGAACTTACTTCTTCCTTGCATCTAATCTAAATCTACCCTCCTCTAGTTTAAAGCCATTACCCCTTGTCCTATCACTACATGCCCTTGTAAAAAGTCCCTCCCCACCTTTCCTGTAGGCCCCCTTTAGGCACTGGAAGGCTGCTGTAAGGTCTCCCCAGAGCCTTCTCTTCTCCAAGCTGAACAACCCCAACTCTCCAGCCTGTCTTCATAGGAGAGGTGTTCCATCCATCTGATCATTTTCGTGGCCCTCCTCTGAACTCGGTCCAACAGGTCCATGTCCTTCTTATGTTGGGGGCCCCAGAGCTGAATGCATTACTCCAGGTGGGGTCTCACAAGAGCGGAGTAGGGGGCAGAATCACCTCCCTGGACCTGCTGGTCATGCTTCTTTTGATGCAGCCCAGAACACGGTTGGCTTTCTGGGCTGCAAATGCACATTGTCAGGTCATGTTGAGCTTCTCGTCAACCAACACCCCCAAGTCCTTCTCCACAGGGCTGCTCTTGATCCCTTCAACCCCTAGCCTGTATTGATACTGGGGGTTGCCCTGACCCAGGTGCAGGACCTTGCACTTGGCCTTGTTGAACTTAATGAACTTTGCACAGGGCCCACCTCTCAAGCATGTCAAGGTCCCTCTGGATGGCATCCCATCCCTCAGGTGTGTCAGCTGCACCACACAGCTTGGTGAGGATGTACTCAATCCCGCTGCCTGTGTTGCTGACAAAGATGTTAAACAGCGTCAGTCCCAATACCAACTGTGAGGAATGCCTCTCGTTGCTGCTCTCCACTTGGACATCAGGCCATTGACCACAGCTCTTTGAGTGCAACCATCCAGCCAATTTCTTATCCACCAAGTGGTCCATCTGTCAAATGCCTGTGTCTGCAATTCAGAGATGTCATGCCGGACAGTGTCAAATGCTTTGCACAAGTCCAGATTAGAAGAGCAGTTGATGACCTTGTCTGACTTGATCTGCTTGATCACTGCGAAAAGCCAGCCTCTGAACACAGGCATCCTCATGGCAGGCAGTAGTTTTCCTGTTAATCCATGGACTATCGTGTATTTGTCCATAGTAGCATAACTACATGTGTTATAAGGCCTTCTTCAGTCATGATGTAAAAGCTAAATGCCTCACTTTGTGTGGTAGCAGTTGACGGTTTTAGCTCTGGCATTGTGCTCTTTAATTCCCTACTACATTGACCAAGAGAGTAGCCAAAATACTAAAGCTGCCTCATTAATGAGATCTTTTATATTACAGGGTCTGCTGAGTCCTTTTGCTGCTGTCTGCATTCCTAATGCTATTAGTTAATGCCCTAGGTGCAACGGCTAAAAACACTGAATCAGGGAAGAATAGAATGTTGAACATTAATCACCTCCAGAACCACCATTTGCTGGTATTAAATATTCCATTGCATTTTTGTACAGGCAAAGAGGTGTAGGTTCAATAAACTCAGCTGAAATGTTCTTTGAAGGGAGGACAGGAATGGCCCTTTTGAGCTCATTTCTGCTTCCCCTTAAAAATGAAACCCAGAAAGCCAACAACAGCTCAACAGGAGAGCGAAGACATCTGGCCCCTGGTGACTCTGCAGAGTACAGCACTATGATAATTATGTTAAAATATTAATCTGACCCCAGCACGGTAGTCTGTGTAATCTGATTAGATGCATTTCCAAACTGTATAAAGCAATTGGAGATGACTGAATTATAGATCACCATTTCAGAAGAATAAATTCAGGGCTGTTGGACGTTAATGTAGGTAGTTCTTGCAACACGACAGCTCATGGGCAGCGTAAAGTCCATTCAGGATCTGGGGAAAGGAATTCCCACCTGTGTGCCTTCGAGACTATTAATAATAAAATTTCACCCAGAGTTGCCCAAATTTTCCTATTCTAGCCAGTCTGGCCTTGGTAATGCCAATTTTGTGGCTACGCTACTGCTGCCTAGAGAGGATCTGAGGGGTGAGGAAGTAAATCTAAGGAGTTCCTTCCCAGCCCCTTCATGCTGAGCTCATGTAAATCTCTATGCTTCAGTTCATTTGTTCCTTGGTTGTGTTGATCCAACAATTTGGGAGGTCCTGTTATAAATCAAATCTCATCAATGAACTGGGCCATTTGGGACAGAGGGAGAGCAAAAATGATTGATTTGTTTCTGTTAATCCAGACTATTTTCATGTGCTGGTTTTTATTTTGTCCCTACAGGTCTATTAGCACAACTGAGAGAATGGTAAATTTTGATCAGGGAGCAGAAACAAACAGCTGGCATGTGAAAGAAAAGGACCTTTTAAACTAGTTTCGCCACAGAGAAAATTATGGTAGAATGATGTACTGTGGAATGGTGCCTAAGGTTCATGTTCTGCAGGGAAGCTTATTTACTGATGAACAGTAAATCTTTAGCGGGATCAGAGTGAGGACATGGTGACCACTCTTGAGCAGCACACCTTAATGCCATTATTTTTGGTGGCATCTATTTGTGGGTACTCCAGTTGAAACTCATGAGGATGTATAAGGGTATTTACATAGGGATGCTCTGAATACTGAGGAAGGTTGTGATATCTCCATCACTGGGGCTTGTAAGTACTGATTAAACTGAACATTTACCAGGAGTGGTTTGTATTGTTGATCTTTGTGTAGTTGATGCTGCCCAGGATGGGCTGGATGAACTTGAATGATTTTTCAAGGTTCTTTCCAGTCGTGCTTTTTATGATTCACTGACACACGAGACATCCACTGCTCCCACTGGAGCGATGAATTCTCAGCATCCTTGAAAAGCCGAAGTCAGTGTGTGCTGAATTATGGCTCCAGAATTAATCAGTGTGCTTGTGAGCGTGGGTAGAATTGGATGGAGGGGGGGAAAGTTAACAAGTATAGGGTTTCAGATTCAGGCTTGTGTGAGTACATTGTCCTGCAGAGAAGTGCTATTTTTCTTGAACAGTAACACCTATTTGCAAAAGGCTGCAGCGAGGCAGTGTGTGTACTTTGCTGGAGACGGAAGAAATACCACATGTCACTTTGCCCTGAGCAAGGGGACTTGCTTCAGTTCTCGCTGGTGTTACAGGTAATGGGCACTGAATGCTAGGCAGCATCGCACTCTGTAAATGAGACCAGTTTCTCACTCTGGATTCGGTTGTACTGGCTCCCTGCACTCCAGAAGAAAACCTGTTCTCTGCCTTTAGTGATCAAACTCTCACTGAACAGTGGACAGCCCTTTTGTTTTGCGTTCACAACGTTGCTTTTCATCCTCCTCTCCCTTGAAAGCTCTGCAGAGAGGAACGGCTGTTTTGCCACGGGAGGTCCTGTCTTAGAGCGCTGCTGTCGTTAGTCTTCTGTCACGTTGTCAGGCTTTGATGACTCAGGCATTAAAAAAAAAAAAAACCACCACCACCCCTCTTTCTGAACTAAAATAGCCTAAGAGCAAATTTTTTAAAGCAAATTTTAATGCAATTAGTTAGGTCATATTTTCTTTCTGAAAGCTTGTAATGGGACTCACAGTTTTGCTGCTTGAACTGAACCTACTTGGATGTTTAATTATTATTTTTTAAACACAATTCAATACCACTGGAGTCTGCTTGAGATCTTTGATGGATTAAAAAAAAAAAGAGGTCTTGTATATTCAGTAGCTTTGAAAAGGGCTATGCATGTTTTGTAGTTTAGGGCAGTGTTTCTCAGCTGAGTTCTTTAATGCATCAGAACATGGTTCCTGAAAGAAGTGAAAAACATAAAAAGAAATCTGCACGCATTTCTGTTTATACAAGCAAGCAAACAGAACAGGGGAAATAGGGGTAATAAAACAACTGTCAAAGCTGAGACTTTTAGGTTTTACTGGGTTGTAAATGAAAATAGCTGTAGCCATGCTATATGAGAAAGTACACGGCTTCTCAACAAAAAAAGTCTGGAAACAGTGATGTAGGGCACATTTGCATGCATGATGTAAGCCATCCTGATACCCAAGCCATGCCCAGATGACGAGTACCTCTGATTGACCTAATGAGGTGCCATCTAGAGATAAAAGCTAGTCTCAGAAGACATATAGCCACATCAAATATCTCTGCATGACACTGTGTTGTCCAGCGTAGGTAGGTCCCTACTGCCTAGATCTCCTCCGCTCTCCCCCTTCTCATGGAGACTTTTTGGCAAGTCCGAGAGCCCTATGGGAGGCTGCTGGGTAGCATGGGCGGTGGGGTGCAGCGGTGTTGGGCTGGGATGGGACCATAGCCCTTCCCACAAGGTCCTTCCACCTTGCAGCTGGTCACATCACTTTCATCCCCCTGCTCTCGCCCTCCTGGGTGTGAGGGGCAGCAGTCTGGTACCTCCTAGTTCCCAGTCAGTGCAAATAAATTATACATTCTACATACTCCTTCAGGACAGAAGATTTTTCACTAAGATTACTGATCCCAATCTGTAGTCAAACCCAGGTAACATGCCGTTCCCCTCCTTCCCTGCCACTGCTCAAGCCCCCTAGTCCTGTGGCTTTCCCCTCCCTGCCCTGCTCATGCCGCTAGCCCTCCCCTCCTGCCGGGGACGTGGAAAAAGGAGACAACTTCAGATCCTGGTTTATAGGGCAGTACTGCACTGGCCTGGCGGCGTCAGACCTGGCCAGCCCTGGCCCAGGTCAGTGGAGCTGCAGCAGGGTGAAAACAGTGCCTTAGGTAGTGGGGGCGAGAGGAGGAGACTCCTCTTTCTCCCCATGCAGGTTTTGCTGACGAGCACACCTTCTCTCTTCCCTGGCTCTAGGCTAAGGCAAGCAGCACTCTTCTGTGTGTGTGGCTCAGTGTTACATGGTGACTTCTGCAACCCTTAGGAGTTAGAAGTGATTCTTTCCAAGAACCGGGACTGTGGCAGCAAGGGCTGGACTGCACAGCTATGGGATGCAGCCGACTTCAGTAAGTTTAAGGGCTGACAGCATTCTGTGTCTGTCAGCTTTCCCAGCTGCCTGGCTTTTTGTTTGTAGCACATTAATGTAAGACTTTTCATCTTGTTTGCCCTTCAGAACATTTACTCACAGCACTGAAACCTCACAACATATCTCTGAGGCCAGTAGTACTCCTGATCAACTCATCCAGCTTTCACTGCATCATTTACAGCGGAGGCAGCTGAGGCACAGGAGGGCTGGAAGACTTGAGGTTGCCCTCAGGAGAGCAACTGTCCTGCATGCAGTTTCAATAGTGGCATTGCTGTCATTATTACCAGCATGACAGTGTTTTATTAGGAAAACTCACTACACTAGCACAATGCAGTTGTGGATGTAGTTACAGTATGACTACACCACTGTAGTTAGTGGGGTAACAGCAGAGATTATAACCTTGAGTATCTACAAGCATGGCCCATACTCACATGGCTGGGCTGTCCTCAGCCCTTGTAGGGTTGGGACCTGAACCATTGGTGCCAGAGCTTTGGTGAGACCCTTAAGCACAGACATCAACATCCTCCATAGGAGAGGCAGGACCTGCCTAACACAGAGGCGGTGATGCTATTAGGGTTTGCAAGCCGAGAAGCTTGCTTATGCTCATGTGCAAAATTGTTTCTTATCAACATTGCAAGAATATGTACAAAGACCATGGTATGTACTGGGTTTCTGTGAGCACAGTCATGTAGGTGGCTGCCACACAGCATGGTTTGTGTTCCTTTGACTAAAACCCTTAATGAGAACAATTACTAGTTTGAGGCATGCAGAGACTGGAAATTACAAGGAAGCGTGAGCAAGGTTTGTGCTGCTATCACAAAGGCACCCTGAGAAATGTTAAAGCAGGCTTATTCTAATAATTATTGTGAGCATGTGAAATATTTGTACTGAAACTGAGCAACGTGTGGTTTCTTAACAGTCATTGATGTAATGCACTTTCAGGATGCCACTGTGGGAGGAAGATGAACTGTATGGGCTTTTTCCATGAATTTCTATCATAAGCAGAGTTGTATAGCCTAGATCAAATCTTTAAAGTCAGTGGGATCTTTTGTTCAGGTATTTTTTTACAGGATTGTGTTCTTTGCCTTTGCTATGCAAATAAACTTTTTGTTGGATAATATGATTCACTTTTTGACTTATCTTCAAAAGCTCTCTAGTTTCATGAACAAAAGGTTCCTGTGACTTTATCTAACAGTTTGCATATGGGCAAAAGCTCTTGCAACTGTGTCCTGTGTGAAATATCAGTAAAATATGAATAACCTATTTAACTACCAAGCCTAACTGGAGATGAAATGGCAGGGCAAACTGAGTTTAAGGAGGCATGACTATCTGTTAAGGGCTGGCTTAATAAGAACACAGTAGGAAAAAGAAATTTCAGTCTATATGGCTAAGTGTATAGACAGCAAACTCTATGGTCTGGAGACAGAATTACATCAGAACCAGCCTCAGAACAAATAAAGGACACCAAAAGAAATTATTTATGCCTCAAAGGGGCATAAAATACCAAGGGTATCAACTTACGCAGAAGGAAGGAAGAAAAAAATCTGTGCCTGCCTACAATCAATCAGTTCACCTTTAAACCTGAAACTCTTTGAGCTTAAACAGGGTGATATTAAAGACAAAGGCAACATACTGCCATCTTAGAAGTTCAGCCTTGTGTCTTTGTCCAGTGTTCAGCAGTATCTCTTGCACATGAAGATGCAGTGGAGTTTTCAACTGCTCTGAGCTGCTTTTTATCACCTTGGTGGTCCATGCTGTTCTGCTGAGATCTGACCTGGTTCTGGTTGCTCCCAGATCTTTTCGAACAGTCCAGGCATTGGTGGATATTTAACACCTGACCTGTGCCTGTTATAGTTACACAGAGTGCAGGTTTTCAGGATTACATAAAATTAAATCTAAAGATGCTGGCTGGTTTCTTATATAGCAGAGTGCTTAAGTTCAATTTTATGACCTGGTATGCATACATATACATGCTTCAGTAATATTGAATCAATGAGTGAAATAAAATGTGTTGCTGGGCTTAAACGTGGATCTTTCTTAAGGTAGATTTAAGCTGAAGCAAAACCTTGGTGTTTTGCATTCTCCTCTAAAATCATAGAGGGGGCTAATTATAACTGCTTGGTTCTTTTCTGTACTACGTTGTTTTAAAAAATGACTGATTCTGGTGGCCACTGACAAGTACAATCTGTGTCTGCTACTAGTCCTGTTTTCTTTGGATGTGTTTTCTTAAAGCTTTTGGGAGCAGATTTAGGTTCAGCATGTTCAGCTTGTTTTAAATTCCTGTCTGACCAACATTGTACATGTACCTTGCCTCTGTGAAAAAGGCTATACAACATGCTGGCTGGGGGGGAATCACAGATTTATGGATTTTAGAGCAAAGGGAGAACACAATGTTCACCTAAACTGACTGCGGCCCTGCCCAGTCCGTAGGTTCTTTTATTTAACTCAGCAGCTTGAGGTTGACCGAGAGTGTATTTTTGGAATGACATCCAGGCTTGATTTAAGACTCCAAGTGCTGCAGAGTTTGTCACAGTCGTTGGGAGTTTGTTTCAATGGTCAATTACCCTTTCTCTCAAAAATACCTTTCCTCTGAAAAATCTGTACCTTATTTTTTTGGAGCTCTGTTAACTTCTGTCTTCTGAAAACTGGATCTTGCTGCTTGACTTCCTCAGCAGGACTGGGGAGCCCTTTATTTTCCCACAGATATTTCTTGTGATCATTAGTTTATATTCTCATGAGATCAGAAAAATTTCTTTATACTCACAAACCCAGTTAGGCAGACATCTTTTACACCTCAGTATTCCTGTGCTTAGGGTCCGACATAATAAAAATACACCATGTTAGAAAAGAGTCAATATGACTGTGGTGCTTTTTATTTCAGTTACTAGCCACTGGTTTATGATTAAATATAATTCATGGCTAGGATATTAATACTGGGAAACAAAGGGTATTCGGTAAATGCTGTACTTCTACTGTAGAAATCATGGTTGCTCCAGTGTCCCCCAAAATATTATTTTTGGTATTTCCTTGAATGTGTCAGGCATGCTTTGCAAATGGCTTGAGTTATCCATTAATTCGTTTTCCATAAACAGTTCCCATGGAGTCATAAGGCCAAATGATAGCGGAAAGGTATCTGGTCCATGCCCTTGCCCCTGGGCAAGATCAATAATTACTGTGAGCCTGTATTATCTTCCTTTCATTCTTTTCTACTGAGAAGTTGAAATGCAATCAACATACTATTTGCATAGAAAATGAAAATTATAAAAAGAAGGGTTTTCAAAAAGCCTGAGCGCTAACCTGTGTCCTTTCTTACATGGTTCCCTTAGAAAGCTAGTAGGATCAATAGGAGTCATTGTTGGTAAATCCTGCCTCGATGCATTTGTCTCACTGCTTTATAAGTAATTATTGTTCCTGTTTTCTCCTTAGGGCTCTTCCTGCAATGATGCAGTGGGTCCGAACTCAGAAACCAGGAGAAAGTGGTGTGAATATTATCACTGCAGATTTTGTAGAACTTGGTGACTTTATCAGCACAGTCATAAAGCTCAACTATGCCCTGGATGAAGGTGAAGATGACACTACTTGATAGTACTATAATATGTGTGTTGCTGCGTTATTTAGAATTGAAAAAAAAAGATTGCATTTTAAAAGAATTATCTTGTAAAACACTAATCTTCCTATAACACACTGAGGTGTTTAGGGCTTTAGTGGGTGGGCATAGGGGAAATGTTTTAATCAATTATGATCATTTTTCTACATTTGTGTTTCATCTGAAGAGCAAAACTAAACATGTTTACAATGTTTGATAAAAGAAGGCCATTTACATGTTTTCCATGAGGTACCAAATGCGATTCATGTCTCTTCTACGATTATGAACAGTGCCAATAGATTTGCTGCTTTTGGAGCAATGGGATGTATATTGCCCTCTGCCTGCCCACAGCAGGATTCCCAACAGTGTGAGCATTGCACCGGGAGACTGAGGACAGTATATCTGACCTGAAAATTTTAAGCTGCTACACTTCATCTATTAGGTGGTTTAACTGATTGTATTTATCAGTGAGCTACAGGTTTAAATGTCTTTGTGAAGTAAATTCAAAGCCATGCCTCTAACACACGCATAATCAGTGGACAGTAAACATGATGTATTACGTAGCTTGCACAGAGCACAGATTAAATCCTACTTGCTTTTCATTCTCAAAATGGGGTTTTCCTATGTCTCTGCCCCAGGTCAAGTCAGCAGATATGTGATGCTGGCCTAACTCTGTACTAGGAACTGCCAGTGCGAATTTTCCTTGATTCTAGCAGAACAAAGTTAGGACAGCTTGGAGCACCACTTCCTCCCAGGATTAATCTTATGTAAGACCCTGACCCATCGCCCACTGAATTTAATAGGAGAATTTCCTATGTTTAGCATGGAGCTAGCATAAATTGGGCATAGGATCAGTAACTTTGTGTACTGTAAGGCAGGCAGGATTTTGTCCCATACTGGAAATCTACTTTCTGCAGGACTAAAACTGAACTTAAAAAGAATAAGCGCAGTCGAAGCTTCTCTTTAAGGCAGCTGCGAACACAATACTTCTCTGCTGATTACAAAAAACATCAGTGCGAGTTTCATCAGTGAAAAATTGCTGTACTAAAGAGTGTAGTAGTTCAATTTCTAGCTAATAACAATACTTTATAGTCCTTAAATTGTTTGTGCGATATAATACTGCATAACACAAGATTGGAAGTCTACTTAATGGTACTGTTCTAGCAGCAGAATCGCTGATCATCCTACTTTTAATGAAACATACATAAAACTCAAATATATGGAAAACTTAGTGATTTATAAAATGAGAGCATTGCCACTGTATGACACCTAACTGGATACAATCCAATCAGTCATATCTCCTGGACACATCAATGCACAGGCACACAACTTTGGAAGGCAAAACATTTCATTTGTGCAAAACAATAGATGCTATAATGTCTTACAAGGAAAATGCTCTTTGAAATATTGCAGGGCTTTATGGGATAAGATTAAGGGCAAGTTTCCATTGATACTACCAGAACTTTTGGTTGAGTGAGAAAAGAGAATGGCTATTTTCTGTCAAATGATAAGGAATACCATCTACCATCGGAGTTTAGAAAAACAAAAAATGGTCTTATCAAACTGGTAGGTTACAGGAGGTGTTATAGGGGTTTTGTTGTTGTTTTTAGTTTAGGAAGAAGTGGAATAAAATGAACACTTGCTGCTATTTTGTACTGAGAGGGTGCCTTGGAAAAAGTCTGTGTGTGTGTGTGTACTATAAAGAAACATTTAAGTGTATGTGTAGTATAATGACACATTTATATGTATGTATATGACACAAAGACATCCATGCACACTTGATGCATAGTGATATTCGGGTTTCTGGACAGAAGTATTATAAATTTGGTTGAAAAAAACTGTGCAGCTGTTACAAAGTTATGATGCCTCCTTCAGTAGCAGTTTTTTCTGTGTAGGTTAGGACTGTAAGACTCATCCCCAGTGTAATCTGTGATCTAAGCCAGTTAGGTTTTTTACAGTATTAAAACTTTACCTGAACTGCCTCAAAAATTTACAAAGAGTCACAGCCCATCTTTGCATTGAACGACAGGTAGGACTCTAGTGCTTTCACCCACAACTAAACAAGATACGGGGTGGGTTGATGCACTTTGTTTGCATTTTCCACAGGCTCTCCAAGCAAAATTCATGCAACAGACACATAAAATGAAACATGAGCATGTATGGTTTTTTGAACCCACCCTATGTGAGTGTCCCACATAGAAACATCAAAATGTTGGCTTATTTATTGGCGATGTGGTGTGAAATGCTCTTTCCATTTTTCCGTTTAGCTGGATTTGTTTGCTTCCAGACTCCTCTTGTCACCCTTCAGCTGCTTAAGTATAGTCAAAAGAGTTAACCTATCCTTGTAATATAGTAAAGTAATCTGAATCCTTGGGTGGAGCAAAAACTAGCTTTCTTTTTTTGGATTCTGACTGAAATTCTGTTGAATCTGAGAGCATCAACAGCACCGAGTTCCTCCTGGGACCCCCCAGCTCAAACACACACCAGGCACACTGAGCTTTTCGCTTGCACAGAGATGTACTGAAGGCAAATGTTCTGCTGTATTTAAGAAAAGTGTGTGTGTGTGTGTGTGTGTGTACGCGTGCGCCTGTATATATGAATAAATATAGAGCTATCTTGAGCTTGTTAGTGTTATTATGAAATGTTTGCTTAGCATCAGTTTTATTCTAATTGTCATTGGGGTGCTGTAAAATAAAAGTAAAGCAAAAAAAAAAATCCTCTGACAAGAAGGATAATAGCCAAATCATATAGTTTCTTCATTAATGGGGAAAAAAATCTTAGCAAAATACTATATTTTGATCAGAAAAATCATGTTTTCATTTAGCTGTCGATCTCCTTTCTGTTGGAGAAGCACAGCACTTTATGTTGGGGACAGGTAAACAACTTGCCTTAATCACTAAAACAAAAAGTTGTGTGAGGGGCATACTGTCCGTGCTTTTCTGGTGATTTCCTCTGCAAGGCCCCAAAACTGTAAGTCCTGATAGGGATGCACTCCCTGTTGATACTGTTTGGGAGATCTTGCCAGAAAAGAACAAGCCAGAAGGGACTATGCAGCACAACTGGACCATTCAAGAGCCCCGTTTTGCCACCCATATGCAGCTAAAACTCTCTTTGATTTCAACCAGAAATGTGCTTGCAGGGTTGGGTCAGATGAGTTGTTCTGACCTGATTCATTTGGGAGGTTTCTACACATGTATTATGAGGAATCTTGCATGGGAAATTAGATGACTGTAATCAGCCCGTCAGAGGAAAAATACTTGTCTACACTATGGATCTTCATAAGCATCTATTTACTCAAACTGTCATGTCATTCTCCACTAAAACATTTTTTTTCTTCCTGTACTTATCTTCCTCCTCAATATGCTCATTGTATACACATCAAGTAGTATTGTTTTCTGACATTTTCACATGAGTACTTGATTCTATCTTTTCAGTCATACTTGAAAAATTGTGACTGTGCTGCACAACACAAGCAGTGTCTCAGCTGGTGTAAACCTACCTGGCTCCATTTTTCAGTTTACACAAGCTGAGATGTCTTCGTTTGGTATTGATCCTACCTGCAGTGATTTGGACCAAACAGCAGCTGGTCCTGGTGTCTGATTCCTGCCTTGTGTGGAGAGGGGTAAGATCAGAATCAGACCACAGGAGCCTAGATTTAAAATCAGTGGGTTATTTGCATTCCTTTGCTGTTGGTTACATTACTGGTTTTCTAGGTCCTGCCATTTCAAGCTGTTTTTTTAAACATACACGTGTGTGTATACATATGCATATGTGCATGAGAGAGAATGTATGATCCTGTATGCTGGGCTAAGTCTTTCTGTCATACTGATACAAATCTAGACCATTTCTACTAACATCAAAGTAATTACTAAACCTTTACCCTGGCATGAGGGGGAGCAGATAGTCAGTGTATTGCAAAGGAAATTTAAAATCATGGAGCTTAACTCCACAATATCAAAAAAGTGGAGTGTCCTGAAAACACAGCTCCAGTGCTGTTAATCCTGAATATAGTATATGGAGCACTAGTCATTAGCAACTGAGTAGGCTGTTTGGTGACTTCAGGAGTTCAGGTAACACCGTTTTAAACTTCTAAACTCCGTTTCAGTGAAGTAAAACCTAATAGTGTATATGATGTATTTGCCATATCAGTGGTAGCTTCTGTGTTACATACAGTCAATGTTGTTCTGAATTGTGTATGTTTACCCAATAATGAGGTTAAAATATGCTGTATAGTATGTGCAATGTATTGATTACAAGTATGTTGGAGTTCAGTGATCTGTTTAGTTTTTACTGTGCTGCTGTTTTGTAGGTATGTGTGTGTATAGGAGTATGGATTGTCTACAGTGTACAAGGAAATAATAATTAATCCTAAAGGAAAAGGGCAGTTATGTAACCTGCCTTAATGCATCCACATAATATTGTTTAAATCCCATAATTATCAGTTCTAATTTGGAACGTTAACAAGGATTGTCCATAGGGCTGACTCCCTCACTTTTCGGCACTAAGGAGTTAAGCTTGAAGTTACTTGGAGCTCACTTACATATTGGTAAATAAAGAATAGGATGTTCACCTGATCTACTACCTTGATTGTACAAGGTGGCAAAGATGTGGTTTCCAGTGTGATACAGGTCAGATCACTTCTGTGCACACACAGCTCCTGCTGATGCCAGCGGGAATTGTGGACATGTAATTGAATGGTCTAAAATTCATCTTCTGGAATACAATCATGATAGGAGGGTGGTGATACCCTGGCTTTGGGGAAGTGCCTGGATGCTATGCAATACTGCTCATGTCCTATGCTGGAACGTAGCTGTAAATTCGCAGGAGGAGCTTTGAACTCTGCTCCAGTCTAGGTTGGACTGTAAAAATTCTTATGTAAAAATGATAAATGTCAAAGGCTGAGCAGCCTGGCCTGGCCTGCCCATGTACAGCATTCTGCTTTCAGGAGCCATGGCAGCTTTAATTAAAAAAGCTATAATAATTTCCCAATGTCTTGCAGGACCTAGTGCTCTACTTAGGAATCGCTACATTGCCCACAGGTATGACCCCTGTAGCATTCCCACAGCCAGGTCTAGGTCTCTCTTCACAGTTTCTGTCTGAGATGCCTCTGCCTGATGCCAAGGGTAATGCTGAAAGATGTACTGAACTCAGAGAGGGTCCGCCTCATGCCTGACTGGTTGGACAGGAGTAGGCAGGGCATGCCTGCCTTACGGTACGTTTGGTGTGAGGTCACCTTCAGTCAGACACACCTGAACAGTGACTGAGGGAAGGCAGAAGTCTCATTTGAGACCCTCTTCTGTTATCTTTGTCTAGTTACAATGCAACATCTTCCCAGTCTTCTCCTTTGCCTCTGCTCAGTGCTCCTTATCTCACCTTCTGCATATGCATCCCTTTAACTGCCAGCTGTGAGCAACACTGCTCAGGGTGAGTATTACATATTTGTCATCCTCAGTACACCGTAGCAATCCACAAGTTCTTATAAGATGTTAAGTACGGTGCTAAAAGATGGTGGTGTCCCACATCTGATGTTCCAGGATGGTTTATCTCCACACTCCAAGTTATGTACACATGTCCTCTTATGTGGGCCTGACCTTGGCTGATGAGCATTCAGTTATAAATTTTCTCCCTCCAAATTAAAAACAGATTGGATGATACGCCAATGAGTATGTCCTGAGATGGAGGTACACTTAGGCTTTTTTTCTGCAGTGAGATGATACATACTAGTCTCTTCCCTCAGCTCTGGGTCCTACAAAAGTCAATTTGATAGGGAGAGATTCCTCAAGTAGCTGAAATCAGTTTTGCTGTGAAGCTGGGATCCTTAAAGCAGAATCCTGGGTTTATGTGTAATTGTTACTATTGAAAATAAAAATACATAGTTAAAAATATAATTTTAAAAAGAAAAAGAAGAAATATCTGGGCTTACCAGGACAGTTGTTACGTTTTTGACTGCCTCAGTCATCGGTAGCTTTAGGATCATGTAGGTGATGATTAGAATGTTATTGCCACACTGCCTCCTGACACTGTTCAGGGTCTCTGTACAGAAGCCTTATTATTCCCAATGAGCATTAATGCATTTGAATGACTTTCCTCCTTTTGGTGGGAAGGACAATTGTGTAACACTGAGGACATGGAGCTCCCTGTGTGTTATGCCCACAAAGGTTCACAGAGCTGCACCTTCTCTTTTTGGGATCTATTCAATGGTACTTTAATAAATGTTGTGTAAAAAATGCCTACAGTTCTGTATAGCAAATGTGAATTTTTATGACGAGAATGTGTACTTAATGTAAAAAAAGAGTAATATAAAATCCAGTTTCTTTGTACCCAGTGAAACATCTAATAAAGCTCTGGTACCTGTATCGTTCGTTTATGGCTTCGTTGCTGCATTCAAGCCTTTACATGTAGGAGGCTTCTTAAACACAGTTTTGCGATACGGGGTGGAGTCAGATGTTAGACCCAAGCTGTGCTGTTACGTTAGGACACGTGGACTGCCCCGTGAGGGCATTGCAGCGGGAGTACCATTTCCACATGGTTATTGTGGGACCCTTGAATACCACAGGGCGGTGTGATGTGTTCGTGCTGCTAGGGTCACAGCAGGCTCTTGGCTTCCTCTTTCCCTGGCAGGGCCCTCCAGCCCCAATTTGCCTCAAGCACCAAAGTGTACAACCCAGCTCAGTAGCCTGCATGAGCCCATGCTGCTACTCTTGCCATTGGTGGTATCTTGTAAGAAGGAGGGAGATGGAAAGCAGGGTCTAGACCTCTGAAATGTTAAGTCTGTCCCACTGCTCCCCTGGGCCCTGCAGCTCACGTGGGCATGGTGAGGAGTGCCCACCACCGATGCAAACTCAGCTTGCCAGCAGGTCCTGGTGGAGCAGACTAGCCAATGCCTCAAGCCTGGCTCGAGGACATGCCCACCAGCAGGTGAGTTCCTTCCGTCATCTCTCCGGTGCCTCCTGTGGGGTTTGGGGACCTGTTCCTCAGAGTGGGACACAGGCGACCCCCACCAAGATCTCTGCACCCAGGAGCACGGCCAGCAAGGCTGGGCTTTGCAGCATCCTGCAAAAGTGGAGTGTGGCACGTTAGAAGCTAAAGCCTTTGGAGTTTAAGGTTCATATTACTTTTTCTTCCTAGCGAGGCCGGAAGCATTGTTTTGCAGGACAGACCTCTTTTGCTCGCTTCTCCTACCAAGTCACAGGCAAACCCAGCCCAAGTGCTCTGCTCCCGCACTCTTCATGCCCTCTCACTTGGCCCAGTTTGAAGCCAAGGAGCCAGGTGGAGGCTGCCAGGGTTGCAGAAGAAGATGCCATGAAAGATGAGCAGTGCCAGGGAGGCCTGTCTGTCACTGCCTCCCTGCAAAAATCCATGCATTAAATTTGCCTGCTGCTTAAAATGTCTCCCCTCCTCTTCCTACCCCACAGGTACCGTCTTTCCAATGGGAGCATATGCGTTGCTCAGTACACAAAATGATTTTTCCTCATTGCAGAAGTGGTTCTCTTCTCTCTCCTTTTTTTTCCTAAACTACTCCAATAAAAGAATCAGCAGGCCAACTTTATCCTGCTGTTGCAATAGCTACTTTATTCAAATATGGGTTGCCTCTGTCCTAACTAATACAGTGGTCTGATGATACGTGAGAACACAGCCAGCTGAGATGCTGATGCTTTTAAGAAAGCATGTGTAACACTAGGTGAGACATGTTTAGTAAATGGTTCTGATTCCAGAAAGGAATTTTATATTGAATCACTGGATTTGAGGGGGGGGGGGGAGAAAGATGTTCTACTCTAATATGTTTTTAATTTGATAAGAGAGTTCAATTAAAATGCAACTATTCTCTTGGAAGGTCAATTTTAAATAGATTTTATGGAAATAAGCTGTTTATGGGCATAGGCACAGTGTAAGTGTTAAATAGGACTTCCACATTTTTGGCCCAGTTTCTTGCCCCTTACTGCCCTAGCTGCAGTTTCTGCCATTATTCATTTATTTTTGTTTTCTCTCCCAGCAACTGTGAAATTTCTGAGGAAAAAATAATTACATTGTAAATGTATTGATTGAAATCAAAGTAACTTAAATAACTGGTCTTAATCAGGTTTAAATCTTCAAGTACAAAACAGTAATTTAAATAATTAAAGTCTTGCTTTCCCTTTTTTCATCATAGTTTTTTGTTGTCTAAAGGCAGGACAATTAAGCCCTGATTTAGCAACTAAGTGGAATAGAATATTAGACTTGGTATGTCTGTGCTAAACAGGAGAGTAAGCTATACACATGGGTAAGACAAGTATCTGTTTTAATATACATTCATGTGGATTGTTGTTTCCTCTTTTGTTTTGTGAGAAAACAGCAAAAGGTATTTCTTATTTAGGAAATCAATTTTTTTGAGGTTTTTTCATGCTGTCTCCTGAAAATGATGAGAGCGAGTTAACACATACAAAATCAGCACTATGGCTAATAACAAAAGTATTGTAAATAAAATGGAGCTAAATATGCTGGATCCCAAAGAAAATCTATATCAACACTGAAATCTATGGAAGGTCATTTACTAAATGAAAAAAGTTTGATCAAGAGTTCAGGATTTGAGTAGGATTTATTTTTTTATATAATTATCAAATTCTCTTATTTCTTTAGGACCAAAAGGCCCCCAAAACATGCATATACTTTTTGTTCAGAGATGACCAGAAAAGGGACGTCTTCCTGGCTTTTAAATCCATTTTTTTCAGCTCTGAAAAAACTAGTTAGTAAGAGAGGAAAACTTACTGATTTCTGCTGCAAAGATCCCACATGCCAAAAAAGTCAGTCACTTCAAGAAACTTTATTCCTTGGTGCTTAGAGCTGGGAACGTCAACCATTTCACCCTTTCACATTTGTCCGTGTTTCAGTGTGAACAAAGTGGAAATTATTTTGTAGTACTAAATAGTAAATGTAGTCTTTCATTTGGATCAGTGTTGATCCACAAAGCTTCCATCTCCCCTTAAAATGGTGGAAGTGATACCCAATTTTCATATAGTCATTAATAGCTAGCAAACCTTCCCAGAAGTGAGGGCAGCTGGAATAAAGTCTGGTGCTCTTGGGAGAGAGGGAGAATTTGACTCTCGTGCTGGTGGAGAGAAGCGTGGCGGGGGTGGCACAAATTGCAGAAGGAGCTGATCAGCTGGAAGGGACCCAAACGCGGGATTGAATTTCACAGGATGGCTCTGAACAGGATGTCCTGGGGGCTGTGGTGTGGAAAAAGAAATGTGTTTTGGGGAGAGTCAATGAGAAAGTGGGAAAATCTAAGAACAGGGGGCCTTTGTGCACCTGAGAGGTGAACTACTGCCTCAGGAGGCATCACATGGGAAGGGACTGGGTCTGCTGCTTCGTAAAATGCAACAGTAAATGCTCCAGGTGTTTTGTTTCTCTGGGAGACACAGATGTAAATAACCTGCCTGGCTGATCCAACAGATTCAGCCCAGCCAATATGGCCTGAAAGACATACCTGAGCACCTTCACCTTCAAATAAGCATATTCAAGCAAGACCAAGCCATGGAAATAGAAGAACACTAAGACTGAACAATGAGCTGCAGGCAGATGGGTGCTTGCAGGACTTCGGGAAACCCATTGCTCCATCACAGCATTCAGATTAAAAGGAAGACAGCTTTAAAAAACTCCAGTGCTTGATTTATGTGATGCACGCAGTCCTTGCTCATTAATGCCACATGATCTATGCAGATATATTCAGTTTTCTTGTTCCTGTGCAGTCTGCACAGGTGAGGAAGTGTCATCCTCATTAGCAAAACTATGGTCTGACCAAATCGCTTCCCATTCCCCGAGTAGCCGTCACATTTCTGAAACTCATAAACATCTTAAAATAAAGCTTGTACAATTTGCAAGGAAGAATTGGAAGGCATGAGCTGGGGTGTATTTCAGGTATGTCGGGTACCACATGGATGAAACTGCCAGAATAGATCTTGCCTTGGAGTACAAAAGTCTATTATTAGCCAATTGTCTAAGTCCTCTGGCTTTGCTTTTCTAGTAACTCAGGAAAAACATTAAACCCATCTCTCAGCTTGCATTCAAACCCAGGAGGACAGTACGCTATGTTACTAGGTGATACTTGAACGAATTGCTTATTCCCAACCTTCCAAGCCCTGCCTGCCCCCGTGCCGATCTAGCTCTGCGGGTGAGAGCACTGACACCAGCCAGGGTTTAGTGCTTTCATCTTTCTCTAGTGCTGTACTCGTCTACCTGGCCGTCATCTGACAAGAGTCGTCAAAGATCTTGCAAAAATTTTTTGAGGGTTGGTTTCTTGATAGCAAATCATGATTTATTTCCCTGCAGTAATAGGAAGATTTGCCCATGTTCATTAAAACGCTTCACCCAAAATCTGAGCAAACTCCTTTTCCACTGTCTCATGTATCTGCTACCCCATTAAATTCATGTCTACTCGTCCTCTAATTACAGCATTAAAAAATAGCAAGTGTGAGAAGTCGTCAGAAATAAAGCATACTGCATCTACTTTTACATGCTCAAGCCTTGTAGCTTATATATAGTCACTGCAAGCTCCCAAAGTAGCCAATACATTTTAATAATCCCTTTGGCATTGGATTGTTTCAAGAATAAGTGTCTGGTTTTATATTTTAACTGAAATTAAATATGCAATTGGCAGTGAATACAGTAAATGGCTGTGGCCTATTCTCCGGGCTATTGAGAAACATTTATTTGTCATCTGTCTACCTTTCGATCCTGTCATGACTGTTAGTATCAGCACTGAAACAAACTGTAAATAATGGAGCAATAAAATTCATTTGCTTTTGTGGTCAAAAAGGCAAATCACAGTAGGGATCATGAGGAAAGAAATAGGAACAAACCAGAACACATCATTATGTGTTCAACTAAGCAGTGTCTGCATCTCATGTACTGAGTGCAGTTTGGTTCACCGGTCTTAAGGAGGATGTGACAGATCTGAAAAAGACTCAGAGAAGGACAACAAGGATGAGCAAAGTTATGGCTAACTTCCACCTCAGGAAAGACTAGGTCAAGACTCTTCAGATGGGAGAAGAGGCTGATAGGAGGAGGTATGATAGCTGGCTATGAAACCATGAGTGGCATGGAAAGGGTGGACTGCAAGTTGTGGCCCACAAGTGGAAGGAGGCATCAGCTGAATCTTGCTGGAGGCATGTTCAGAGCAAACAAAAGGAGGGGGTTTCATCTGCTGTGTAGTTACACAGGGGAGCTCCTTCCTACCAGATGCTGGGGTGGGTGTTGAATGTTTTCATCAGCCCAAAGGAAGACTAGGCAAGTTCATGAAAAATAAATTTATTGAAGGTTACTAAATACACAGACAGTGGAGTCATCTTAAGGCATTCCTTAGCTGCGAACTGTTGGGGACTGAGAGGGTGCTTAGGAGCTCTTGTTTCATAACAGAAAGAAAAATTACTAATTTTGATGGTAACGAGTAATCCTTCACACAAAGCAAAATCTGATAGCACTTGTCTAGTGATGAATAGGAAAAAAGTTAATTCATGTTACATGGAAGTGAAGGTAAACCCTGCTTGGATAGCTCACTCTTGAGCACCCCACTGATTTGTTATCATACGGTCACAGAATAATTCAGGTTCATCTATTTCTGTATGTAATCCTTCCTAATACCCTTGGCGAGACAGGATTATCAGATCCTGAAAACATTATCTTGGAGGAAAAGATCCTGCTGTGCCTTCATTCATCTATTTGATGTACTGATTTTCTTAAGACTGCCTGGCTATTCACCCAAACCCTCATTTGTGTAACAGTATTTTTGTGGGCTAAAGATTTGCAGATATAATTTACAGCAGAGTGGAGAGCCAGGAGTACTTTATTAGCTGGAGTCACAGCTTGTCACAAGGCCTGGTATCAAACTGACCTGCATGCCTTGTCTCCATAGTCCAATCTAACAAGCTATTGTGTCTTCATGGTCTGTGTTCAATGAAATAAAGACTGCAATAGCCTTTTCCAGATGAAAAGCAAGCTTCCGCATTGAATGCTTTGGGATGATTAACTACGTAGTTATACAAGTAGGTAATCACACCCACAATTCATGGACTTGCACAAAATAGCAGTGGTCCAATTAATCAAACCATTTAGAGACGAGTCTGTCACCTGCTTGAATTACTGCATTACTAAAGCTCTTATATGGTCAGATCAGGTGCTTTTTTATAATACGAGGATTATTACTCTGTACATCTGTTTGTGCAGACAATGTACTCTGCAAGAAAATCAGGTAATCTGTATTCTCCTTACTAGAACAGTTAAATGCACAAGCTAAACTCAGCTGAACCTTTTGTACGTGTGCATAATCGGTCTGCATGTAACAGGGGAGGGAGGGGGAATTTCTTTCAAAAAGCTGCTTGCAAAATCCAACAGCACCGCTGTAAGCACCAACTATATCGTCTGAACACCGGGATTTTAGCTTGTGTATAGCAAAATCAAAGTTGAAAGCAAGGGAATGGTTGGGGCAATTAGCTGCCTCATCTTTGAAATGCAGCAAGGCAAAGCTGGTGTATCTCCAGGCTAGTGAAAATTGGTGGGGGCTGTTATATCACACATTGCCAGTGCTGGAAGTACATGTGCTTTTTTAGTGAGGACTAAGGCCCGTTCCATTTACTGCAGAAGAGGAACATGGACCACCCAGCCAGCCATTATGAAGTACTTAAGATACAAGAAATTTAGGCTTTGTGTTTTCTTGGCAATAATTATTAAGAGCTGGTGCCCTGGCTACCCCACCACTCAGTCCAGAAGAAAGCACATCAGGTATGATCTCAACTTTCTAAGGGTTCAACTAAATGGTTCTGCTTTTATAAAATTTGGCTGCAGTTTAGTGTGATGATATCAAATTGGCGGTTTAAAAACCAAAACTAGGAGCAGATGAAAGCAAACACAACCCCACCCTTCCTGGAGCCTCCTAAGAGGAGGCTGTTTGCTGGTGAAGGGAGTAAACACGGCTGCTGCTGCCCTCAAATGTTTGTCATCTCTCTGCTTTCTTTTTAACAAAGCCTGAGTCCTAAATTAGAGCTTGCTAAAAGGACTTGACAAAGATAAATGTAAATTAACAATTTATGATGAAGCTGCTTTTCAACTTTCAGGGCTGCTCTTTCTGTACATTGAAAGTGTCAGTTGTGCAAAGGCTGCAGTTAACAAGTAAGTGTAAAGTGTGTTAATTTGCCTGTAATCATAACATTTAACGCAGTAGAGCTCTGACGAGCTTTTCTCCTGATGTTCTCTTTGTGCAGCTAAGATTATCTTTTGGATTAAATAAATACAACTTTTAGAGTAAAAAAGGAGCTTAATTTAGAAGACCAAGTTACTGATGTGAGCACTTGTATGTACGTTGCTAAATTAATTAATTATTCAGTGAACCTCCTGATAGGTTTTTTTTTTAGTTTGCCCTTTTTCCAGACATTCAGAAAAAAACTCTTGAGCTTCTAGAAGAACTAAATAAATAGCTTGGAGAATTATGCTAGCAATTTTGTGGTAACTTTTAGTCCCATAGCATTGTGCAGAATAGAGAATTGGTCCGAAATGTCTCACTTTTCGTATCAAACCAAACGCTTGACCTGCTGTTCCTGCAAGGAGCTCTTTTTTTCTCTTTCTTGGGCATTGTGGACAAAACCAGGAGAAGAACTGGATGCTGTTAACCAGTGGTATTTAATGCCAATGTCCTGCAGCTTCTAATACAGCCTTTGCTGCATTGGTCAGATCACATGAGTGGAAGGAAGTGGTTTAGTGGAACCTTTGTGGGAGCAAAATATCAGTAACTTTTGGTCCTGTGTGTCTTGTGGGACCCAGTGCATGCTCAGAAATAGTTTGGTAATAAATATAAATGGGAGTTATTCACAGGTCTGCACAAGTTCTCTCTTACTTCAAAGCAAGTGGTAAATATTGTAGTATTAATGATCTGAGTGCTATTTTGATGCATTGAGGATTTATGATACTGAGTTGTGAGAACTTTGTCAATTTTTTTGAAAGGCCATGTAAAGGAGCTGAGTCAACTATGTTTACAAAGATTTGTCAGAAAATCTATGTATTTTTATTCTCTAAGAAAATAGAAAGAGTGATTCAGCCCCATAAACATCATACGTGCATACATGGCAGCACTTGCCTATGAGTATGCACTTAAAGGGGAGAGAGGGGACCTCCTCCAAGGACGAATCATCCTGTGTTTTTATATTTTACAAACTTGCCTATGGGTTTGGGGTTTTTTTTTCCTTTTTGAAGTTTGTTTCCCAAAACAGTTTTTCAACACAAAATTGCTAATATCTATCATGTTAGCCAAATATTTTGGCAGTGCAGGAGCCCTGGGCTCCAGCCCCAGGCAGCTCCCGAGGAACAGATCCATGAGCCAGCTGGTCTGCAGCTTTTCCATTTTCTTCTCCTGGGGGTCTTGTATGTTGCATAGAGCACTTACATACCAACAGACATGTGGAAAATAGAGTATCTTGATTCAGGTCCATACTCCTCTAACAATTGGACAAAATGGAAGGGAACATAATGGTCTGGGGACTTTTCTGATGCTACTTTTGTGATTATAAAGGGGATGGATAGCTTCAGAAGAGTAAAGGAGAAAAGAAGACTAAACATGTTTGTGTCCTGTTGTTCCTCATGCATCGTTTCTGCAATTGCTATACAAAACCTGTGTGGCAGATGGTTCAGAGCACACTGACCTTCCAAACAGAAAACCCTTTTCTTTTCTGAGTAAAACCAGATGCTGATTCTCCCTGTTTGTGTTATATGTATTTGCATATGTGCAGCTATTTGGAGGTCAGGTGCCATCTTGTAACATGGGATTGCCTTGTGCTGCCTCTGACAGCATTTCTAGTGTGAGGATGTGCACAGGTTTTGCTCTGCTTTGCCTGCTCTCAGTTTATTTGCTCCACTACCTTGGAGCTTGCCTGGTATTTATACCTCTGCAAAGTAAAGGTAAGATATTTGTGCTCTAATTTGCTAGCACTTCATATTCACTTGGCAAAAGCATAAAGCCTTGGGAATGGGAGCTTCTCTCTGGATTTTGCAGGCAGCCAGGGACAGCAGTGGTGGGAAGCTTGGGGTCCAGCATGTGCCCAGCTGCCCATGGGTGAGCAGAAACAGCCTTCCCATCCACTGAGGAAGGCAACCTCCACTACATCATGTTGCAAAGGACTCCCTTTTAAACTACAATATGACTGCCAGTTTCCATACCTTCAAGCTCTTCTTAAACAACAGCATTTTCTTTGTCTGTCTGACTGTTGTGTCTAAGCTGTGTTATTTGAGATCCCATTAATTGCATTTTTATGAGAGATGGAGATGGCTCTTCCATTTCTTTGCTGTATCTCAAAGTTTGCCTTCAAAGGCGTAGCTGGCTCTCCTGTATGGGTAACACCTTCCCAATAGTTCCTAGGCATGTCAGGATATAAGCATGGCTCTATAACATGTCCAGGTGCCTCTGTGTTGCAGCTGTGTGTCCAAATGGCAGATAGAATACTTCCTTTAAACGCTGTCTGCAAGCTATGCTAATCCTGTTACTTTGAAGGTGATGAACTGTGCAATTCTGAGTGTATTTGCATATTGATGAAAGAAAGAAGAATTTTCATAAAATTCAGGAGAGACATCTGACTCTGAAACGAGCTCCTTCTTCAGACCAGACCTGGGGCTTGGATAAATCTCAGCCTTTAAGGACTCAGTTCTTGGTTACTATAAATCTGTGTGGTCCCATTGCAGTTACAAAGCAGCATATGTACCAGCTTATTACATGGCTCTTATCTATGTTTGTCTCCTTTGTGTTTAATCACACTGAATCCAACCACCTGCAAATCATCAAGGGTTCAAAATACTGCCACTCAGCCTGACCTGCAAGTCCCATGTGAAGAACGTTGCAGGAGTTTTACAGGAATTTTGCAGTGGCTAATTGTGAACTAAACTATCCCCAAACACGTCTACTGGTCCTTCTGTTTTCAAACCAAAAGTCTAGCATGGACTTTTTTTGGCAGGGAGGTGGGCAAGAAAACATCTGCTTTCAGGACAGAGTCACCTCCTTCCCCATCCCCTCCTTGCCTGAAAGTCACATGACTCACATAAAGTTCCTGTCCTGAAGTCCATAACTGTTGCTCTGCAAGTGCTCAGTGTATTATTTCCAGTGGCAGCCACTGTTAATGGTGGCATGACTTGTTTTGTAAGTCTCTGCAGCTTGATTAAGCAGTGTTGTGATCTAAAAGTTATTTTGTCATGAATTATAAAACACAATAATTCTTACTGCAACACTGATCCACATGGTCTCAGCATCACCCTTACAAGGGGTGATGGTGCAGCTGCAAATCACTCACCTGAATGCAGATAACAAGGTTCTGCTGTAATTTAATTCACACAGATCTAGTTTTCATGGTTATCCCTGAGGACTTGAAAAAGATCAGTTATTGATCATGTTTGTAAATTCTCAAGTGAATAGTGCAATTAGGCTTCAAGTGATATTTAAAAAATTAAATCAATATTTTAGTAGCACCTCTTCAGCATTCTTGCCTTGTGTAAGGCAGAAAATAGTAGGCCTGGCTATAATAAACACACATGCATGCACATATACATGAGGCAATATTTGTATTAAATAAGTTGTGATGTGTCTTGGGAGAGCATTCAGCACAAGCTCCCTGTTGTACAGCACTGTTCTCTAGCTTCACCTGCAGCTGAATGTGTCCTACAAATCCACCATGTATAGTTCTGGCACTATTTTTCTTTATTTAGTTTAGTAACCCTAAAAACTGCCTCTGGATCACATCATCTTTCATTTTAGTCAGATTGTGAGGATTCTAGAAATGGGAAGTCTTTATGCACAGCTGCTATGAGATATCAGCTGGATCATGTCTAATTAGATAGTGCACACTCTGGGTAATTAATTTTTTTTTTAGGCAACAGATCCTTCTTTTTCTCAACTGTTCTAATTCTTCCACAAGACCTTTACAACCATCAAAACAAACAAAATAAAACAAAATTCCTGTCAGTGAAGCTGAATCTCACCTTGCTTATACATAAGAAAAATGAAGTTTAATTAATGTGGTGATACCAAAACCCTAATTTTCTTATTTAGGTATCTTGTTCAAAAACAATTAAAATTCCTTCATGGGCTTGGTCATACACAATACAGTTCTCTTTGCTATCATCCTCCTCTCCAAACTTCCAGATCTAGTCACTGTACTAATTCCTTCTCTGCATGCTCACCTTCTGTTACACTCACTGAGTCTTTCTAACATTTCATATAAGAGAAGCTTCTCACCTGACTTGCTCTTAATTTTTTTTAAATTAAAAAAACCTCCAGCTACTACGATCACAAAATATCAAAAGAATTTCAAAATGAAGAGTCCTTTACTGTTCTTCCCAATACTCTGCTTATGACCTTGCTTTTAAGTTCTACCTTTTCTAATTTTTGGCTGAAGAAATAGCCTCTCCTCCTAGAGATGGAGCTAACCATGGCTGTAGCATTGTAATTGCACTGTGCTGTTTTTATGCAGCTTAAAAAATTCAGGTCACTGGCCATTTTCTTACTTCTGCAGAGCAGAATTAACACTACAGTGTCAGCTGGACATTAATGACTTAAATTTCCTTTAATGAAATGAAAGAAATTTTGCATGACCTTCTTGTCTGGGCTGAATAGCAGAAAAAAGAAGGCAAATCTCTGGTATATGTTGCTTAATTTGTTTCTACAGGTTCCCTTGGGCTAAATTACTGCAGTGGTGCGGTCAGCTTTCTTCACATGGCCCACCATCATTAGCGGTCTGAAAAGCTTCTCATTATGAGTATCTTTACAGGGCAAAGGTGGTGTTAAGCAAGTGTTCGTGTAATGTACCATGGGTCTTGGTGATTGCAATATGCTCATGCTGCACAAAGTGTTCGGCTCATTCCAAGTTCTTTCACCAAGACTGACTTCAAAGGTTGAAATGGGAAATTGTATAGCCAAAACCATTATCTTGGGGTGTTGCTTTCACAGTCACCAGAAGGCCTACGTGTTCCTCTGGTTGGTTGTGAAGCAGCTTGTGGTGCCTCAGCAGAGAGGGATATGATGGCCGTCTGGAGCAGCCTGTGCAGGAGAAGCCATAACCAGGGCAGCCTGGAATGCTGCCAAGCCTGTGTGCAAACAGGGTGGGTGAGTGGGTGTAGGGAAGGAGGGATGGACGGATGGATGGATGGAGGGATGGAGAGAATGGGACCAGCAGGTCATTGCTGCACTGTAAACTGGACAAGCAAAGGTGAGTGTCACAGCTGGGGTGGTTATGGACTGGGAACATATACAGAAGCTGGAAGCCAGGGCTCTCCGTGCCCAAGCACTGGGAATGGGAGGATTTAGTGGAGAAAGTGTGGGTGGAAAACCAAGCCTCAGAATGCCTGCAGTTAGCAACATTGACGCACCAGGGGCCCAGGAGCGGTGTGTTAGTCATGAGACTGCCTTCCTGTGGAGTTAAATCCCGGAGGGCAGTGTGGGCTTGCATCTTCACCAGCTTCCTCCATCAGCAGCCTTCTTCCATCCTGCATCCTTGTGGCTTACAAGTGAAGAACAAAAACCCTTCTGGCACGTTCCCTGCTTCTGCACAGCACTGTCTTCTCTCTCCAGTGTGAGTTCATGCAGACAGCAGGGAGCAGAGAGGGGGAGTCCAGGCTGTGCCCGGCTGTGCTGCAATGTGTGATGAGAAGCAGAGCTGGTTGTCAGTGATGTCTTTGTCCAAGAAAACTAGTAACTTGAAGATTGTGTAGTGGTTTTAGAGGTCAACAAATCTTTTTTTTAAATAGATGAATAAACCCCTGAGTCTGAAAATAGAAGAGGAGAAGGCCAAGAAAAGTAAGTGACTTGGCATAATCCATAGAAAAGAAGGCATGGGACTGGGTGTTGTAATTTATAGTTCCTAACCTTGTGTTTGGTTGTCTGGACTACGCTTCCCTCTGCTGCTCTATCTTGAATGTCATTAATTTAATCACTTCAGTGGGAACAGGAGCAAGATCTTAGGCTGGGATTTTCAGGACAGTTGAGGGAGACAGAGACTCACTGCTGGGTTCCAGCACAATGTTGTTGTTTTCAAAACCTCTTGGAAAGCCAAGATCTCAGTTACTTGTAAATGGTGGCTTAGGGAATTTGGAGTTCTTTTATTCACTTTGCAAGCAAGAGGTCAGAAGAATTATGTGGACCCTGATAGAGCTGTCGGTTGATTGTTTATTTGTTGGCCACTGAACACAGCCATCAGGTTCCTTGACAAGTAAGTATGTACATATGCTTTCTGCAGTACATTTTTAAGACAATTTTAAAAAAAAATGTAAAACTAAGAGTTGTGTGACAGACTTATAACAACAAAATCACAGTATGACTTACTGGATCCACCTCTTGAATGCCTCAGAATGTGTTAATACAGGTAAGGCTGAAGATCATAAACTCAAAAATTACTCACTGAGGACCTGCTGACACCTTGGGCAGGGGAAGGGACAGCCTGTGACTGCATGGACATCCACAGCAGGGAGCAAGGAAGGAGTTGGTTTTCCCTCTTCATCAGTCTAACAGTGTGAGTTTCCACCCATGGCTGCTACAGAGGACTTAGCAGTGTGAGTAGATCATGTAGGCATAATGGAGATCGCCCTTTATTTTCCTGGATATGCAAGGATTTGTAGTGCAGCTCAGGAGATCAAGGCTGCCAGATGCAGCCAAGCTGGGAGCTGAGTCAGCCTGAGGGTCTGCCACACACTCTAAAGGAGCTCAGTGGGATGGCTGAGAAGGAGGGTGTCTGGCAGAATGACCGCCTGAGTCATATGACATAGGATATCATTTTTCTCCCATCTTCATACAGGTGTTTAAGGAGTCATGCATGCAGTTATCCTTGGATACAGAGGCATGCACGTTAAATTTGCACAGCCAGCTGTGCTCTGTATGCAGGTCACATGCAGGTAAACGGACATGCAGCAAGTTTGGCATGCAACTCTCCTTCAGACACACAAATGTCAGCATAAGGCATGAGAATTGAGACCCACAGCTGTAAACCTAGCCATTAGCATGCAAAGGAGTTTCAGTATCATCAGAGTCCCCTGCGCTTTGTCTTACCATAAATGGATCATGAATAAAACATTCTGAGTCATGGAGAAGAGCACAGCTCCCATAATTGCAGGTGAGTGATATAAAGATCGCATGGCAACACCACCAACTCCATCCCACTATAGGACACAGGGAGTGACAGAGAAATAATCATCTCGGCTCCATCAGCAGAGCCATTTCAGGAGCCTGTCTGCCTGCCATGGAGGCATGTGTACACCTAAAAAGCATCATCAGATAAATCTACAACCACAGCTCCTGGCTCTGCTGCCAGGATGCTGGACCAGGAATTTAGGTCCATCCCAAGGCTTGGGGGAAGAGCTGAGATCATGCCTTTCTAATGCAACTCCTCCTTTGACTTTTGGATTTCAGCAGTAGATTCTGTCCAGCACTGGACAGAATTGCCTCACCACAAAAATACATACATGTTAATTTTTATTCATGTTTGCAGAACTGTAAGTAAAAAGGGGACAATCTGACTTTGAGACAAAATTGCTTTCAGGATTTGTGGAAAGCTGTGACGACTTACAACTCTCATTATGCCCATGGCAAAGATATTACCATCCAGCAGCAACTGTGGTGTAACCAGCCATCTCTAAAGCCTTTCTGTAGGGGTAGGGACACTGATGGCAGAAGGTAGAGGTGACGTTTAGTCCCAGGGAAATGAAAGCAAAGTACCATTTCCAGATTTGCCCTTTTTCTGAGAATACTTTATATAGGGTTTCCTATGTGAAGAAGAGACTGCTTCTTGTTCCTCTGCTTCTGTTGTGGGTGACCTGTAAAACAAACACACAAATACACATGTACACAGCTGATCAGAAAGATCTAGCCATATACTTGTTCAAGTTACTTTCTAAATCCATCACGATTGGTAGTGTGTCATGTTTCTTGGAAGCAGTCTGTTTCAGGTCACAGAGTGTAATTAAAGGCAATTAATGCAATTACTCACAACTGTGCTACTGATAATGCTCCAGATGCCATTACGGCACTGTGCTTCCTGCTGCTGGCCCTCACAGGCTGTGCCTTTATGTTCTCCTAGTGTTGTCATTGTGGTTAAACCAGGGGGCTGGAAATGGGAGGAAAATACAATTTATTGTTCCTAATTCCCCTCACTCTGAAAATTTCAAGTGTGCCAGGCAGACCTCAAACCCATTTGTCCATTCTCTTTTCTACTCACTTAGTGATGAAGAGTAAGAAGAAGACAAGGGTGAAGACTGCCATGGAAAATGGTTGTAGCTGAAATGTTATAAAATACTTATATATAAAATACATATTTTACAGTAGTCTGTTCTACAATTAAACATGTACTAAATGTGTCAATTTCCACTAATGAGTTTTATAATTATAGAGTAATTATTCAAAGGGACTATAACTTTAGGCAGTAAAATCTGAAAGACTTGAATTAGCTGTGAACTTAAAACTTTTCATTTGGAATTCAGCTCTGTCTTTCCCTTTTGTCTCAGCTGCTGCCAAGTAATTTACAGTTCAAGAAAGGCTAATGGAGCTATAAACAATGCACAGATGCCTCTCACACTTCCTTTATTGGGCTGTGGTATGAAAATAGCCGCTGCTTCCAGAGGAGGGCACATGCATAATTACAGAAGAGCCTCAAGTCTCCTGCTTATCCACAGAACAGGTACACCATAAATCGTCTTTCGTCTTCAGTGGGGCTGGCTTAAGGGGCTGAAACCTACCTGAATTCACCCTCTGTCCTCTGCATTTATTTTTGTAAAATGAGCATTGGCCTACTGGAATGATCGTTAGACTCATTAAGTCTCTAAAGAAGGACTGAGTACTGGAAGCTCGGTTTTAAAAGCTGTCTCAGATAGATAGTGGGATATCTCTGGATGAACTTGTGAGCCTGTCAATCACTGCAATCACATTAAAGTTCGACATTTCCCACTCTCACCAGCATGAAACAAAAACATCTCAGTGGAGCTGAATTGTGTTGAAACCATTTCATAGCAATGCAGTTGTGATTGAGTTCATTAGCACCAGGTCAGGGCTGCCTCATGTTCTCCTATGCCTTTCCTGAAAGGCAGGTTCAGCAGTTCTGGAGCCTGGGCACACAGCACTGTCCTGCTGCAGCTGCTGCCTCCGAGCTCTGCCTGCCTCCAGGGACGGCTCTTGCTGCTGCTGCTGGGACGGGGGCACGGGGTGGCCCAGGCAAGCCAAGAGCTTTGTCCGGGAGGGCTGAACCCGTCTCCCTGCTTCCCATGGGGATGGTTGTAGGAAAGGGGAGACCGTGTCCGTGGAAAGATGCAGTAGGATTCATCCAACGGTTCCTTTGGAGAAGGCGGACTGTTAGCAGATGTTGGTAGCTGATGGTCAGCTTCACTGCAGGTGAATACTTGTGCATATACGGGTATTTCAGGACATGAGGCCAAGTGAGCAGAGGTAAGCTAGCCTGCACGTGCACGTTGCAGTTCACTCCCCGGTTTGCTGAAGCTGCATTTGCTGGCTCTGGGATCTTGCATGGCAAGCAGTCCTGTCAGATAACAGATGGGCTCTGTGAAAAGCTGATCTTCAGCTCTTTAGTAGTCAGCTTTGCCCTGCAATGAAGAGGCAAGGAGGCTGGGTCATTTATGTACCAGCCAGCCAGAGGAAAAGCTTTCCAGACTGACAGTTTTCATGAGCCCTGATGTTAAGCATTTGCATCGCAGCTGACAAGAACCATGGTTTGATTTTTAGGTCTGCTCAGAAATGTCACTGGTCAAAGAATGGCAGAGTTGCAGCAGAGACCTTGGGACCCCTCACACCTCAGGGCCCTTTTCACGCACCCTGGACCCCCACCAAACTTTGGCTGTTCTACTGAGTGCGTGGCTTGCCAGGCATTTTGGAGAGCCAACCTTTAGATGGGTGGTATGACTATAAAGGGAGGTCAGAAGTCAGGTCTCTAAGATACGGTATTTAGAGTAGTTGTTCTGATACTAAAGGGGAAGCAGCTTCTACCTGCATAGGGCACTATTTCTGTACTGAATTGTACAGCCCATACAATGCCCAGCAACCCTCAAGACTTTCATCCTCTGTATGGTTTCTCTTATTCAGCTTTGCAGATCATATCAAGCATAACTCAGGTATGTACCTACTGTTCTCAGTTCAATTTCATTTCCGCTGCCCCACATCTGCTCCCATCTCTATTGCCATCAAACACAGAGTGCCCAAGTGGACTAAGGAGTCCCCAGCTGGGGATCCATGTCCCTGGCCAGCCTGGCAACACCGCGGCTCAGAAGCAGTCCTCTGCATGTGGTCAGGAATGTCATCTTAAAGTCATTGCAGTGTACAAGTGGACAGGAGCTTTCCTACTGAATTCAATTACACCTTCTCTTGATACTTAGAGCACATTCACTACAGTGATATGACTATTGAGAAGAACAAGATATGAGATAACATGCCACTGAGGAAGGGGAGAGCCTTAATCCAACTGGAAGTGGGCTACCAGCCAGGCTAGATGAATGCAGTTTAGTTTCCATACAATAACAAAAAGGTTTTTCCTAAGAGTGTGCCATCACCCACTGCATCAGGTTTGTAAGGCCTTGCAGCTTGCGTCTTTTGACAGCTATGGCATGTGCATGTTTGCTTAGAGAATTTTCTTGCAGTCATGGCTCCAGCCATGGAGGACAGACCCTATGAGCAGTGGCTATAGACGAGTCTCCAGCCAAACCTCCTTTGTCTTGTGGGAATTGGTGTGAGGTATGCCAGGGCTGCTTTCCAAATGGATGACACTGTCATGACACATGGCACAACATCCTGGTTGCTGGGGAAAATGAAGGCTGGGAAGAGCTGCAGCATGGGCGGCTCCTGAGTCACTGAATAATCAAGGCTAATCCCATCTTCCAGTTTTAAAAGCAGAAGATAACATGTGAAATCTGACATTGATGATCAGTTTATTATACACTTTGGTCTGTAACCACAAAGCCATTTAGAAGTCGAGGTTGTGTTGACTTGAGCCTTGCCTTCATTTCAATGCCCTGAGGCTCCTGAACATCCCCATGGAACCGGGTTGATGTGGCATACAGCTAAAACCAGAACAGCCAGAGAGTTTCACAGCACAGTCTGACACCGTCCTTATTGTCACCCCACTCTGCACAGATGTGATGGCAATGCTGATGTTTTGTGTCCAGCTCACACAGAAAGAGAAGGTAAGGAGGGCATATAGTTGTGCTTCTGGCAAGAGGAAAAGGAATTGAAGGTGTATGGGGCGAGCTGTTAGCAACCATCTGTGGACAGTCAGTTCTGCTGTGTGGACTGGGATTTGAGCTACAGCTCCGAATTTTCTCCATCTGCCTCTGAGTCACTGCCAAACACCATCAGGATCCTCTGATCCCGATTTCCCACAGAAAAAACCAAGCTGTTTGTTTTCTCAGCTCTGTAATGTACTTCAGCTTTGACCTAGAAGGTTTGTATCTGGTGGAGAAAAACTCCTTCAGTGCCCGGTATTTGTCTTCTTTTATCATGATAAAGTTACCAGTCATACAAAGACTCGGAAAAAAATATCCAATAGTTGAAGAGATGAATCAGCAAAGCTCGTGATTGGTATCAATTTACAGACCTTGCCTAGTGATCAAATAAATTAAAATCTCTTGCCCCATTACTCCTGATTCATCTAGTTTCTCAGTGGGCAGTTTTAAAAAATTGCAATTTAAAATATTTATTTATTGTGTCAGTGTTAAATGCATTCTGTATTTTATAGTTATAGTTTGATTTCAATAAAGAAAAGCTCTAAAAAACTTTATCTGTTGGTGCTCTCTAGTGGTGACGTTTGCCTGCAGTAAAGCTGCAGGAATTTTGCTAATGATTGTGCAATTCCATATCTTAATTGCTTTAAATTAAGTTCCTCAGAAAGCCTGTTTGCGTGTATAAAGTCACTCACACAAATCAGTGCTTGCAGGACTGTGCTTTCATGTAGCACAGGGCCTTTACAACGTGAAAAATATACACAGCAGCGAAGAAAATCCTTTTTCCTTCCTAGGCTTTGTTCATTTCTGTTCTTAGTCTTAACATGCTACATAAACTTTCCTAAATAAGATGAGATATGCCACTCTTGTTTCTTTTCTCATTCTGTATCAGACAGAAAGCCACACACACACACACAGAGAGAGAGGGGCATGGAGAATATTTCTGCTCTCAAGCCCATCCCCAGGGTCTGTTTCCAGCAGCAAGTGGTGCAGTTCCCAGTATGGAGGTCACTCCTGTCCTGTGGTCCAAGGCTCCCTCCCCATACATGTCCCAGGCTGGGGATGAAGCACCGGTGAAAAGGACTTTGATGAATGCCAAACTGGCATCAACACACGCCTCTCTCTTGGGCCGAACTTTACCAACTTAAGAAATATCTGAGAGAGGAGGAAACCCCACAGCCGTGAGTCTACTCTTGCCTGCAAAATAGCTGTATGCAGCCAAGTGCCACAGCTCCCTAGTGCAGCAGGAGCCAAGCATAACCATGTTGCCCCTGAGAAACAACAGTTAAGCCAAAAAAAGTCTCTTCTGCCCTCATCCACTGGCAGCCGTGGTACGGGAATTATTCTGAGCCTGACCTGATGGACAAAGCTTCACAGACTGGATTTGCACTGGTAAATCCTCATTGTGTCAATCTCCTCCAGCACAAAACCCCTAAAGCCTTTGGGTTTCCCCAGCACATGCTGGAATTTATGTCTACACAGTCAAAACAAGGAACGAAAGGAGAAGTTGGTGCAATCTATATATCCAGATCTGGTATCTTTTAAATACATGTATGTAATATATATATAAGCATATAAAACATGTATATACCTTTTAAATGACACCACTTTCAAACACTTAAGCCCAGCACAATAGTGTTGGCTCAGGTTCATTTATGTGAAAGGTTGCTAAGGCTATATTACAGGAAAGGGAGTACAACAGCACCACATATGCAGAGGCAGTGGGATGCTTCTGCCCCAGGGAAACTGCCACTAATCCTGGTCCAGTAAAGGACAAGGATGACTGCAATGGTTTAGATTCTGCTGAGAAAGGGACATTGTCCCAGGACTTTGAAAGGCCCCAGAGAAAACAGCAGAGTCGGCAGATCATCTGGTTTTGCACAGAGGCAGTGAGTCTGAGCAGGGAGTGGGAGCACTGGGATGGGAGCAGTGATTAGGGATACACCCAGTTCCCTTCACCTCTTCCCTGTGGGGTGGCTTCTGGGTGCTGGTTTAATCAAACAAGGTGATTACCAGATGCTTTGATTGATGACTATCAAACATTTTCATAGTAAATACCATTGCTTACCAGGGATCCTTATTGCTTCACATTGTTCCTTTTGAAGTTTTTTCTACCCTTTTTTCTTTCAGGCAGGCTCTTATCTTCCTACCTTCAGCATTTTCAGCACCATGTAATCTCTTTCATGAAGCTGAGATCTATGTGCAAACTGGCTGGAAGCAAACTGAAATCAGTCTGTGGAATCTGTAAGGGAAAATTTCAATTTCTAGTGTTCACCTTATGTATGCACTTTACTAGACCTTCCTGCCCAATGCAGGAAAGCCCAGTACAGCAGACGGCTCCCACAGATGCAAAGTGTATTTCCAGTGGCCTGGAAAAGAGTCTTTTCCCCATGTAATTTCCATGACTTAGGTCAGTTTTTGAGAGTTGGTTCCCTGGGAGTTTCCAAAGCCCATAGGCAGGCGATGCGCACCCCGGCTCCCTCGCTGCAGACAGGGAGCGGTTGCCCTGGTAAATATCAGGGAAATCAGCTGTGGCACAAGGCGCTGTCTCCTGAACTCTAGGTATGCTCACAGGTACTCACACTACCCCCATCTGCATCGAGCACTGATACAGCTACAGAGTTAGTTGTTATATGACATGACAGGTATTTTCTCCTGCCTTTTGTCTAGAATACCTGCTCAGCCATGGGGTACAAATGCCTCGCAGCCCTGTTGTCCCTCCTGTTTGTTAGCACTCCAGAAGTACTATCATTTCTTGTAGAAGAACTAAACACAGATGCACCTTCCAGCATGACTTGCTGGGTGATGTTTCAGGGATCCTGAATCTCCAGCCCTATTTGCTGTCTGAGGCCTCAACATCTGTCTCTCATTTCAGTGCTCCAGTGCCTATGGGTTCCAAGAGAGATTTAATTTGCTCAATGACTTAATTTAGGTCACTACTGCAAACAGGGAGACCGTGGTCACACATTGCCACGTGATAGATGACCGGTGTAGGACAAAGTGGTGGTGCCAGCTCAGCTGCAGCGATGCCCATGGCCCAGCCATGAACCGTGGGCCAGGCCCTCAACACCGGGTTGATGAAGAACAAGAGTGTGCTGCCCCTCTCCTGCATTCACCCCTCCACAGACTGGGGGCTCCTGTGGTAATCTGGGTTGTCCTTAAAAGCCTTGATGGAGCGATAAACACTCACTTCTGTGAAGGTGGAAGTCATGTATCTCCTCTGGATTTCGTGGGGGAAACTTGCCTCCTTGGTGAAAAAGGGCACACAGCCACCTTTTGTAACTTGTCTTATTTGCTGAGACACAAGGGCGTCTTTGACTTCTCCCCCACAGAGGAATGCACCCCAGTAAATGGTGTGCTTATAGAAATCCGAAATGATATAAAATATGTATTACAAATTATAGCTTTAATATAATTTAATATAATTATAAATTAAATTATAAATTATATAAATTATAGATTGGTCCAGGCAGCCTGTGCAGGGGTGGTGGAAAGGGAGTCCCCCAAGATACTGCCTGTATCTGTGCGCCCAAGCTGTCCTGGGGTGCCTACTCTGCACATAAAATAGGGATACCATGAACAGAAAATGCTGTTCTCCTCATGAACAGGCCTCAGGGGACGTGCATAGGTTTCTGACTGCAGGAGGGAAAAGCAGCCTTACAGACTGCCTGGACCAGAAGTAGGGAGCCCCAGTGCTGGCAGCCAACTATTACAACCAGTATGGGGAAGGGGCACACTTTTGGCATCGAAGAGTCTAATGGGTTTCCGTTTTGGCAGTTCCAGCTGATTTCCAACCCCTTCAAGGCAAGAAGAGACCTCTCCTGGTGCATCTTTTAGGAGATAATTTTTTCTCAAGGTTCTTGCAGTTTGTTTTAAGTCTTATTTTATTTGGATGCATGAAAAACCGAGCAATAATTGTACTGAGGAAATCCTGCTCTGTGTTCTTGTCACACTTAATCACCTCGATTTAAGCACTCAGGGTTGTAGGAAAGGGTCTGTGTACATGTGTGATTTGAGTTTTTCTGGGCACACCACAGATTAGATCTATTTAGCAGAGAGAACTGTGAGAAAAAAATTGCAAGGCAATGGAAAAATATGTCTGTATTTTTCAAATTAATTTCAAGTGAAAATTTCTACTTTTTCTTAAGGAGGAAAAAAAAAGGAAAAAAACCCTCCCCTTTTAAAAATTTCAGTCATCACAAGTGCAAGTTTTCACATTTAAAAAAAACAGGGAGAAGTAGGTATTTTCTATGAAAGATGTTAAGCAGGCAATTTCCATTAAAGTTTTGACAAACATTTCAACTGGTCTCTTATAAAAATAATGATTGGACAATGTTTTACTGGTCATTAATGATACCATCTCATTAGTACTTGTGAAGTGTTAACCAGGAAACAAAACAGTTAAATAAATCACTTGTTTTGTACAGTCATACCTGGATGCAAATTCCTCAATGTACAAGCAGCTTGAATAGTAGCTACTTAATGATAGCTTCTATTCATTCTGAAAAATGTTATAAGGTAAGATCACTATCGCCTGGGCAAATACAAGGTGTGGGTCAAGCAGCCCAGCTCAAGTGCATCCTCCTTCCACCTATGTACCCAAATCACTAGCTAGCACCAGATGCTTTCTGACCTCCTTCCTTCCCCATAAACCTTGCAGTGGTGACTGCTGCAGACTCCTTGTTGTGTTGCAGCTCATGCAATAGAGGATACATGACTCTTCTGAGATAGACCAGCTCAGACTCTCTTCATTCAGATGCTGCTTCCTCATTCCTTGGTGGCTCTTTTGGCAAGCAGGGTATTGTGCAAAGGGTGGCTGACGTTCCATCCACCCTCCATGAGGAGGTGAGGTGGCTGAGTGCTGAGTGAATGCCTGTATGCAATGTTTCTGGCTGGTTCCCTGTCTTCTCCTTTGCTGGTAAGGTGCCTTACAAGCATGGCAACTAGGATTTATTTTCCCCAGAATTTTGTTTTTCCACTGTGTGGTAACTAAAACCCACTTTTAAGTATTTCAGACCCTGGCAGAAGGGGTGCTTTTGCTGCTTTGGGGGAACGTGCCTGTGCTGTAGTTGTGCTCAGGTAATCCCATGCTCGTGCTTCAGTCTGTCAGCACGGTCACTGGGTATTAATGGGTATGAAATCCAATGTGGCCTCTAAAAGTGAAAAGTATTAATTTAATTTCCAGGTGATCTGTGGGATGAAGAAGTGACAAAACAGTAGCCTGAAAGCATAGAAATGAAGGAAGGTGCTGAGCTGGTGTTTCCCTCCTTGGCTCCAGCTCACCCATTACCATGGGATGCAAGCAACAGGGCTGAGGGTCAGGAAACAAAGCTTGTGCTGGGCTTCCTGGTAATGCAAGCAGTGAATGTGCTTTTCAGAGCTATACACCCTAAACTGTGCTTGATCCAGAGCAAAGCTACCTGAACACATTTTCAGAAGCAGTGTCTGGTTTTGCTTGCTGGTGCCCCGGAGTGACCTTGGTGCCGACCACCAACACCATGAAGTCCTGAGTCCTGGGCTACTCCTGATGCACCAAATACTTTCAGCTTGTTAATTAAAGTCAAGGAGCAGCAAATTCTGTATGAGAGGCAATACCTGACTGTTCAACAAAGCAGCCGGAAAGGGCAGCTGCACCTCAACACTTTCAAATCTTGCAGCATAAAATCTGAATCTGCTAACACAATCCTTGGGCAGAAATTGTTTTTCTCCACAGGTGTTGCTGTTTCACAGCATCCTCTGTGCTGATACAACCCCTCTTCTTACAGCCTTTGCCTCTGCTCTTTGACCCCACACCTCCTTGAGATCAGCAGTAGCAGCCATGGAGGAGCCTGCAGCGTGGGTTTCCTGGTGAAGCAGAGCACAAGTGCCAGGCTGCAGGCAAGGCTGCCCGCCACTGCTGTGCATGCCAGGGTCAGTGCCACCCCTATCATCAGACAGCCCAGAGATGGACAAAGTAAGATATTTTATGGTTCACTTTTCTTAGTGCCACAGGGTATGTCAAAACAGCCCAGTATTGAAGCCATTCAGATGACCTTCCGGGCTTAAAGGTACCTTCATTTTTTTGTTTCAATATCCTTTCTCATGGGGGACATATAGGGCGATAAAAGTTTAAAGAGGAGAAAAAATACCTCACTGAATTATTGAATTAAGTGCAAAGTGTATTTTCCTCCCAGTTCAGCCTGATAGTAAATTTTAATCTGCCGTGTAGGGATGAGAGATTTCTCTTGTACTTTGATTTCAGGAAGATTTTAAGGGGAAAAAAGTCTAGTGGCAGTATCAGTTTATGCTCTTAAAACTCCGGACTTTGTCAGGGAGCAGACAGCTGAATTCAAGTCTGCAAGTTCTGTATGAGATGGATGAGGGGTGCAGTTCAGTAAATTCTTGCTATTCATCATCCAAAGAACTGGAAATAGGTGGCAACAGTCCACCATTGTGAATTTTATGGGACAGGATGAATGTTTTTTTCCTGTCTCTGCACCTAAGGGATCTGGAAAGCACCAGGGGATGTCACTTAAACTGAAGAGCTGTTTGACTTCTGTTTTGCTTACTTCCCAGAAAATGTTGTGGTGCTTGCCCCCTTCCTTCTGCTCTTTCCCCTTTACTGTTCTAGAGTTTCTCCCTTGAGCAGAGCTTTGGGGTGAGAACATAGGCTGCTCTCAGGGAGGTCTTCAAGGTTGACTTGGGAGGATAACACGGGTTTTCTGAATAGGAGGAATTAGATATAAGATGAAATATATGAGGTGTGACCTTGTGAAACCCAGCTAGAAACACTACAATCTCAGGCAGAATACTCATTGGATTTCTCCGCTCCCTTTGAGATAACATTTCTCTAATCTTTGAAAAATGATCTTTTATAAACACATTGCAGCAGAGATGAAGGGATGTTATGTTTGTTTTGCTGGAGAAATATTTCTTGTAGAAATAATGAAATCAAGGCCGTGGATATGTACCTAGACACTCTCAAAGTCTCAGTGTTGTAAAATGGCATGCATCTATACACTGACCTCTCTGGGTTGCTCTCAGTTTGATTCCAGGGATAGTGCTTTGGTCTTTGGGGAATACTGCACCAGAGCTTGAGACCAGAGACTTGGTAAGGCACAGCATCATATGGGTGTGAAAGCTTGAAGGACCGCAGTCCAGAGGAGGAGCATCTTTTGGTGCTGGTGCTTTTCCATGAGGCAATCTGTCCTAGAAGGCACCGTTGTCTGCATGAGCCATCACTTGCCATATTGCTGACCAAATTTCTAAATGTTTGTATCTCTAAGCAGACTTATTTGATTTCTCATACTTTTAAAAGGTCATGAGGAAGCCTTGCAAGCATCTGACTGTGAGGACAGAAAGTGAAGTCTCAGCAGTAGGGTATTGCCTGCTGTTCAGATGCCCTAACACATTCTATGGTATAAGGGCATATGAGCATATGCAAGCACTGATCTCCAGCCAGGGCAGAAGAGAGCAAGATTGCTCTGAGGATATCCTATAGACAAAGCCTGTGAGGATCTGCGGTATATATATGAGAGCAGTCCTGCAGTGTCACGAGGTGAGCTGCCACACCTGGGAAAAGCTCCTTTCTCTAGTCACTTTGGTTACATGAGTACCAGCTTTGTTGTCCTAGTCCAGACCCTTCATTCCTCTAATCAGCTGGCCTGCTTGCAGGTGAGCTGACAATCTCCTGGGGCACATCAGCAGCTGCATGCAGCTTTGCCAAAATGTAAGTTAGCCCAAGCAGTGCTCTTTGCTGCTGTGGCCCATCAGCCTCAGGCAACTGAGCTAAGTTCACATGAAGCCCCATATAAGGATTCAACATGGATGTCCTCATCTGTCCTCAATCCCTGACTTTGGTGTGAAGTCTACCAGTTCCAGTCTCCACCTAACATTTCTGTTAATGCTAATGGTGGTACTTCTCTGCTAGCTTGTTCTCTGATTATAAATGGCACAGACTGCTTGTAGACTGTGTGAAGTGCCCTTTCCTTGTAATAATTTTAAAATTTATAAAGTCTTTTAGTAACTCCTTGTTTTCCTGTTAAGAAAAAGCGTAAAAGTAGTTTCTTAGCTAGAAGGTTTTAGCCATCTGCATTATACTACAGTAAACACTGACTTGCAGCTCACAGCTGTGGTTTGTTTCTACAGGCCTGGGAGAAGCCAGGCATCTCCTGCTCAGGATCCCACTGGGGCTGGAGGGGCTGCCCTCAGTGAGCTAGAAGTGCTGAGGGTTAGGAGATGCTCTCTGAAAGGTAGAAGCCAGTATTTTTCACATAACTTTCACATATTTTTCACATAAATCCCACCCAGCAACAACCATGGAGCCAGAGTGATGACTATTTTGATTTCTTATGACAAGTTTACACAATGTAACAAGGATCTGGCAGAACATCAGTTTGCTAATTGTGTCCTCAAGTTGTGTAACAACACTTCCTTGGCCAAACTCAAGAGTTTAAAAAAAAAAACCAAAACAACTGCAAAGGCAACTGGAAAATGAAGCTATGCAGGAAGCTCTGAATTGTTTTTCTTTTTCAAGGATACATGTAACCTTGGGTCCCAACAAATTGGGAAATATCTTTTGAGGACTCTGACATCTTGACATGTTTCTGCCAGTCTGCTAGAGTGAAGAGGGATTCAATGCAGCAATACCCTCTGGGTGGGACGCATGCCGGGTAGTTGGGAGGTTTTGGGTTCTGTTCCAGACTTTGATTACTTTTTTAGGGCAAACTACTTCCTTAGTTTGTGCTTGTCACTGCTGTTTCTGTTCTGCATGGGTGTATTCTCTGGCTTTCCATTTTAATTCCTGCCCTGGCACCTCAGTCTCGGTCGGGGTGGTGCCCGCTTCTCAGGGCAGAGGCTCTCAGCTGCTCTTGTCTGCTGGCTGCGCTTCCCCAGGGTCACTGTGCACCCAGAGCTCACCACCAAGGGCAAAAGGCAAAGAGCTGTAAATAATGTCAAATGTATTTGGATTCTTGCCTTCTCTGGGAGCCCCGCTTTTGCAGAGATGGTGCAGCAGCAGACAGGTATTTTGCCCTGGCTTGGACTCTGTCTTCTGTTTCCTAGTGAAAACAACAATGAATTACGAGCATGTGCCATCTTACCAGGTTCTTACTCTCTTGCCTTCAAACTGAGAGCAGAGAGGTTATGCAGCTCTATCGGGCAGCACAGGGAGACCTGCAGTGCATCGAGCCATTATGGCCTAATGCAAAGGTATTTTTAATTCCTCTTGGCTCACATTGGGCAGCTACATTTGTACGAAGAGCTGTTCCTCCACAGCTTTCTATAACATGTCTTTCTGGGGGTGCTGGTGGACAGGCCGTTTTGTTCCGACCATTTCTGCCACCAGACCAGACCTGCCTTCATTAACGGATAACCAAATCAAACAAAACCTCCAACCTTTCATTTAAGAGACTGCAGCAAACCATGTCAAGTCAAAGTTGACTGACTTTGCAGCTAACAGTAAGTCTTACAGTCTTACAGTAAGTTAATAAGGAAGCTTTTTTGTTGGCTTCAGTGCACACAGGTTACAAGACATGTGGAAGTGTTTTGTGTGCGTGTTTTTTCTTTAAAATGCTGAATTAGTCTTTCATGTACTTACATTTATATGGCTGTTGATATGCTTCTGATGTATTGATTAGCTGGAGTTTTTCTCACAGATGAGAATAAACAGTGTTTTTCTATGTACAGTACAGTGAAGGAATGAACACAGTAATTTTTCTGTAGGTCTTCATCTCTTTTCTAAGCTGGCACTGTTGGTGCAAGGTGCTAGGAACTCAGGTAAGGAAAAAGATGTAATTCCTGTTCTCCTCTTGGTTCATTGGCAAGACTGCTGATTTCTCTGTCTTCAGTTTTACCATATTTTGGGTTTGGTTATACTTAAATCTCTCTGAAAGGCTTGTTCATTGATGAATTATTGTGTAAAAAGTGCTCTGGGTTCTCACTACGACAGCTGTGTGAAGACTTACTGCCTTTCTTTACTAGAGAAGAAAGCAGTGTTTGGACTTCACGCAATTTCATTTTTCTCAGCAAGGTATGAAAAGCATAATAGCATATGTGGCAAAAAACCTAAAATAGAAAATAATTGCACATTTCATTTCAAACTTTTCAAAATGAAATCTTTTGGAGAATTGTTTTAAAATAAATACTTTGCTTTTAAAACTTCCTATTGGTTTGGGGGGTTTTTGAGGCAAAACAAAATGATAATGTTCTACTGTAACAGCCTGTCAAATTTAGGGTTGATTCAATCTCATGATGAGGGGGAAAAGTCTTTTGCATTTTTCAATGAATAAATAGTTTGTCTGGAAAATGTTTTTCAAGTTTACTAAGCATTATTATTTCCTAAAGACTGCCTATAACCTTCTACCTCATCAAATAAAGTTTGATTGACCACTGGAGTGAGAAATAGGCTAGCTGTTCTGTCTTCAGCTGTTGGTAGAAAATTTAGATGAGCTTTGAATAGTGATGGTTTGTGGTTTAGACAACCTAGTCAAAACTAAGAACAACACAAAGCTTCGTTCCTAGGAAGGATTCACTGCAGCAAAGTGCTTATGCAAAGGGGGCTTATAGGCATGTGAAAATGAACTGGTTATGGGGTAATAGATAGGGCTGCTTATTCTTAAGGTCCTTTTTGTTGTTTCACACATTTTATAGGAAGATGTGTCTCATGCTTTTATTCTTATTCCTAGAAAATATTTTTGAGAATACTTCTAAGCAATTAAGAGCAACAACAGATCTTTATTTGTCACATTCAAAATGATTTATAAGCAACTTCTTAAATAGAAATAATGCACAGTCATGATTAGTACTCCTGATAAATAAATGGCTGAAAAAGCCATTGTGACTTCTGGTCCTTAAAGTATTAACTAAATTAATGATAAATATGTATCACGCATTATTGCCCCTTTCTAGGTACAAAGCTTAGCAACTTTGTATTGTGAAGCAGATTATAGACTCTGCAAATTAGAAGAGATGTCTCTCTAAGGGTGCAGGCATAATTATAAGTGATAGATTCTTGAGCTTTTGTTACCTTTACATGTGTAGGTGGACACCTCCACTACAGACAAGACTATGTTAATGCACCTGATCCTACTGAGCCTGGTGATTGGGAGCAGCCAGGGGTGCTATTGTGAACATTACCCATGGGGGTCGTGGTCTGCCTGTTCACAGACCTGCAACTATGGCACACAGACCAGGCACAGGTAGGGCCAAACTATCTCACTACTTCTATGTTTCTATTTATTCCCTGAGAAAATACCATTTCTGGGGAGGGGGACCTGTGTCTGAAGCTCCAGCTTCCACAATATACTGAGAAAAATTGTCATATCCAAGTGTGTACCAGATGAATAGATTACATTTTAATTGCAATACTTAAAAATTACAAAATTATGTATATAGAGCATTATGGTGCCTCCAAACAAACGTGTGTCTGCCAACACGTGTTGTGAGGAGAGAACAGCCAGGTCCTAGGAAGGCCTTGCCAGCAGCATGCATTGAGCAACCGGCCCCTGTGAGCACACGGGGCCAGTGCTCAGTGCCCTGCTCCAGGAGCTCTGCTCAGTGCAGAGCAATGCTATGGGAGGGATGAGCTCCAGCATGGCAAGCATACAGAAAGTTCCTTGCTGTATTGTTAGTTTTATGACAGCAGTTAAAGTCAAATAAAGATTCAGGAGCACCAAATTAGATGAAATTCAGTGGTATACTCTAAACTTGTGAGAAATTCCCTCTTTTCCTCCTGGCTTTTTCTGTAGCTATTCTCTGGGACATTTGAAGTGACATGAATCAAAAAGAATTGCTCTGTAAACTTAAGGCATATTTGGATTTTTCTATTAATCAATATTCTGCAACTACCTATTATCTCTCAAGTTTTTTTCATTGGGCTCAAATAATTTTCTTTATCAGCCTTCACCTACAGTTAAAGAACATCTACGATTCTACCATCTGTCTATGATTCCTTCCTAGCATAACTTGTTAAATTTTTTCAGGCAAATAAGAATGGATGAATATTATAGCCAAAACTTCTGTGACCAGCTATGCACAAAGCAGGAATCTCGTGCATGTAACCAGCAAACATGTCCTATCAACTGTCAGCTTGGAGACTTTGGCCCTTGGTCAGAATGTGATCCATGCGTTAAAAAACAAGTAGGTAGAAAATGTGTTATATGGGTTAAATGCAAGAAATTATGCCTAAGACATGTCTTTGTTTCAGACATTCAGCTTTATGGCAATTGATCTGCAAAATTACAGTTTAAGTTAACAAGGGAAATGGGTTATGAATTATAACAGTAGAAGATGGAGAGAACAAGTTAAAATAAGCATATCAAAACAGGTGCGATTTAGTAGCGTAAATCCATTTATAAGAACTTACTTCAAAAGTTCCATTGTCACAGTTAAAGATGAGTTTTCCACATAAAGGATAAATTAAGCTATAGAGTTTGCATGTCTGTTCAAGCAGGAGAAAGTCATGGAATATTTAGCTTATCCATAGCATTCTATACATTCTAAAGACAAGAAAAATAGGACCAAATAATCTATTAAAAAGAGTTAACTGGCAAATCCTAACCATAACTGGCTAGAAATGATCAGGCTATATGTTACACTGATAGTCAGGATCAGTTTGAGATTGCTGTTAAGAAATCTGGAGCACTGTTCCACCAACCTTTATAGCCCACACAAAAACCAGGTGGATGTGCTTAATATCAGTGGAACAAAGCCCCAGGATTGTCTTTTTTTCCTCTTGGGCTTGTGTCCGTCAACTGATGGTGGACTTTGAGGTGAGGTGCCAGAGGGGGAAGAGGTGAGAAGTCAGGTTTGAGTGGATTTAACCTAAAGAAACTGAGCTCTGCCAAACGTAAGGTTGTAGGGAGTGGAGGGGAGCAGACTGCAGATTATTTGGGGTAGTTACATGGCTGGTGGGTCTGAGCTTTGAGGCTGACCATAATAGCAGCTCTGAGTTTCTGTGCAGACAGAGCCTACAGCTCTCTGAATGTCCTGCTCAGCTTCAGAAATCCATGCCTGAAAAGCAATCTTGAAAAACCTGTCACATATCATAAGTATTTTTTTACATACATATATAACTTTCTGATGCCCATGCAGGATGAGGAAGACCTGAAGAAGTTTTCTAGGTGTGAGATGTGAACCACCCTGTAGGGTTCCTATCCTACAGCTGGGATGGAGAGTATGAGAGCAGAGCAGGGAGAAACAGTGAGGGAGTGGGAGACAGCAAACAAGCTGCAAGAGCTGAAAGGGAGCATTGCTTGAAATTGAACTGATTTTTTTTTGTAATCAATATCGTCTAAATGGCTGAGTTTCTTACCTACGCATCCATATATCGAAGCATTGTTCATTTTTATTAACTTTAAATATTGATGCAACATATATGCTGCTTCAAGCAAAAAGGTGCTTTTGTGGACTATGATCCATTTTTTCCCTCCAAGCTATGAAGATCACTGCTTGTGACCTTTATAAACATAAACCGTAAGAATGGAGGACATGAATTCCAAGGTAAGTGTGAAGACTAGTGTAAGCAAGCTCCCAGTGAGAGGAAAGGATGAAGAGGTGGAAGCTCACACAAATAATATAGTGAGTGTTGTGGATCCCAAATGGAGTACAAGGAAGGGATATCTTCAGCTCAAAAGCTTTCAGATGGTGTGCTGTTGCTCCTCACACTCTCCCTTCATAGTCACTCGGTTACTGATTTTTACTGGACATCTTCCTGCATTGTTTGACTCCAGGATCTGTCTACAGGGAGGGAAGTAACAGAAGTCTGCAGGGAACTGTGCTTTTCCAGTGGGAAAAATTCTCAGAGGAGGAACTGTTCAGTCACATGCAGACAGGTCTCACCAGCAGTCCTTTGAAATGGAGTGGAAAACGTATATGAAGTGATTTGTCTAGCAGCCTTCAGCTTTGTTATTCTGCACGGAGGGTGCTGACCTGGGGAAAGAAAACCCAGTGAGCTCCAGATTTTGGTCCCAGATCTTCTTTAGTAACAAACTTTCAGGAAAACCATTTCTGCCCTCCCCAGTCATCCAGTGCTCCTCAGAGAAGAGGCCCCAAAAGCCAAGACAGCTGGTTTGGGGATGGGGATACATGCCACTGTCAGAATATTTCTATTTCAACAGAGATGATAAAGAACAGGAAAAAATCTCCATAAGGCTGTTCACACACCATTTCCTACCGTACCTTTAGAACTGAAGATACAGGGTCTGAACTTTTGATTACTCCAGTGATGTAGCCCAGGTTGTCAAGTGTTTAATCATGTATGCTACATCAGGGCTATGGAGGATCTTGGATTTCGGTTCCCTGCCTGCCTTACCTGCGATGATGGTGCAGCAGGATGTGAGGACAAAAATAACTGATTATTTCCTTCAGGGCTCTGGTTTTCATAAAGCTTCAGCAGCACTGAGGCATGTGGCTCTGCCTGAGGGGGCACCTAGCTACAAAAACAGCTCACACAAACAACCCTGGTGTTATTTCTTCTGCCTTTCAGTTTCGTGTCCGGACACTCCTGAGACCATCCCAGTTTGGGGGTCAGGCCTGTACGGAGCCGCTGGTGGATTCCCGCCCATGCTTCCCAACTAAGCTCTGCAACATAGTGGAAGTTGATTGCAAGAACAAATTTCAGTGCGAAAGTGGTAATGATAATCCTCATTGTGTAACTGCTGCATTATTAGATAGTCAAAAGTTTAGACACTGAGACAAAAAAGGTCTGGATGATCCAGATCTTGTATATGCCATGCACAAACTCCAGGGAAAAGGAGCAGGAAAAAAAGTCTACTTAAGGATTTCATATGTATTAGTAGCAGCATGTGTTTGCAGTTTCTTCTGTAACTAAAAGTAATTCAAGTGCAAACTCTAGCCTGAGATGTCAGTATGACCATGACAGCTAGACAGTAACACTGTTCCAATAATATTTCTTTGCACAAATTTTTCGTGTACAAACATATCTGAACATAAACTCACACTATTTTTATTAAATTGTGGGTATTTCTTGTTTACTTCAATTTAAATATAGGTGATTAGCCTCAAAATAACTTTATCCACATATCCTTTTTCTAAACCCTGAATTAAGCCTTTGCACCTTCAAAGCAAGGCAAAACTGGCAGAACTGAAACAACCATTTCTTATTGGAATAATCTAGGTATTATTCTGCCTTGCTGTTAATTCGTATGGCAAATTCACACCTTTACTAGGGAAAAAGGCAGACTGCCCTTTTCTGCATTCAGACATGATGAATCTTTGCATAAAGTTTCTTGCTGTTGCTGTTTCTCTGGTGCAGGTCGCTGTATTGCAAAAAAATTGGAATGTAATGGAGAAAATGACTGTGGGGACAACTCTGATGAAAGAAATTGTGGGAGGAAAAAGACCGTGTGTAACAGAAAGTATGAGAGCATCCCAGGTGTGCAGTTAATAGGCAGTGGGTAAGCCGGCTTTGCTTATTTTTCATGAATGTGAGATTGTTAGCTCACTAATTTACATAAACAAGATAGTCCCCAATTAACATGTGATAGTATCCCATTAAACCACATAATCTCTCAAATTAAAATTAACAAGAAATTATGAAAATGCAACCAAACCACCAGGCTAGGACTTGCCCACTGCATCTGCCAGTCCTGCTCTGCACTGCCGGTGCACTAGATAAAGAGCTGTCAGGGAGCACTGCTGTCTGAGTGACCCTTCCTGCTTCACAGCAACCACAGCATCACGTCCTGCCAACTTCCAGCTCAGTTATGCCAAGTGCTTCAGAAATTTTGAGGATGGTCCTCTACAGATGTTTGTCTGTGATACATTTCACACAATAGTAACCGTCATCTCTTCCAGACTACTAATTTAAGCAGTGTAAAACCTAAACATGGGATGCCTGTACCAGGTAGTCTTGCATTTTTTAACTGAATTTTGAACTCAGTGCACTCTGGTAGCGTCACTTATGGTAGAAATGGAGAACTGCTGCTTCATTTTCCTAGGCCATTTTCAGGTGTTTCTCTGCTTAAGAGTGACTATCTCAAGCTGACATTGGGATTATCCAGAGGGTTAGGCACTGCTGGGAATTAGGAAACAGGCTTGCTACTACAGCATTTTTCAGGTGAATTCAGTGTGAATGTGAAGTTCTTGTAGAGGAACTTCATTCAAATCAGTAACATAACCCAGATGCTCATACCGTTTCACTCAAACCTACAACATCTTCCATGCAGCTATATACCACGAAATGTTTCAGGTCTGTATGTCTTTCTGGGATTGTTTAATCTCTGGAAATGATTTTTTGTTAGATTTCACATTCTGGCAGGAGAGAGCCGAGGGGAAGTCCTTGGCAACTCATTCAATGGAGGACAATGCACAACAGTGAAGCGCAATGAGACAAGGAAATCGTATCGTGTTCCTGCGAACCTGGAGGCTGTCAGCTTTCAGGTATTCTGAAGCAGCAACTCCTAGCTGAAAAACCATTGCCATAATCACAATCCAAGTTATGCGCTCGAGGCTTAGGCAGTAATGGGCATTTCAGGACAAGATTTCTCAACCTGGTGAGGCATGAACATGCTTCAGGTGTTGTGTGGAAATGGGATAAATTGAGCAGTCGGGTGGTTCTACTCACGCCTTTCAGATCTGTGTCTACTCACTGCATCATATATCAGCATCGACATCATCAATTTCTGTTTCTCTCCTGCTTTCCTCATGGCTGTGGCCATGTCTTTGTTCTGACTTGGCACCAAGGGCTTTGCTCCTAACCCTGACATAATCTGGCCAGAGACTCGTTCAAGTCCAAAGCTCATTTCAGTATCACTGCGGTATCCTTGCAGTACCAATGGCTGTCCTAACTCCAGCTTCCTCCTAGTCACCTGCAGCCTTGGACACAGTTCCTCCCTGAGCCGTTTCAGCCCTTCAGTCCTGCCTGTTCCCTGCCCAGCTGGTCTGAAGAGCAGCAAGGAGAGGAGGTGGACACCAAATTGGGGAGGCAGGAGGACAAGAAGTACACAGTCTGGGGAGGAGTCTTGCAGGACAGGCCAAGGACAAATGAACCTGGCTTGTATCTTATAAAAAATCTGGGAATCACTGATTTTGGGAGGCCTGATATTTTAGACTTTTAGACACTGACATTTAGAAAATTCTTTGAATACCGTGGTTAGGGCACAGCATCTGGCTGTGCACATATCGGCAGGCCCTGTCTGAAGCCAATAGATACTGCATTGGGAAGGAAGGAATGCAGGACATGAAAAAGCTCAACTAATGGATGAAATCTGAACTGCTGACTTTTGCCACGAGTGCTGTGAGTTTTTAGTATTACTTTAACAGCAGCAACTGAACAAAGGACACCCTAATATGTTCCATGGAAACTGCAATTGGATTGGCCATAACATGTAGGTTTTGTCAATAATGGTGAAAAATTACTATGTGCAGAAATACCCAATGGGGAAAAACAAGCCTTGTTTTGCCCAGGTCTCTTTAAAGCTGTGTGGTTTATTAAGTTACTGATGTCCATTTGCAGAACTGTTAAGGGTTTGTGAATCTCACCTTTGAGATCTATCTTTGAGATTTATATCTTTTAACTCTTAGAGCAGCCTTTGGTATAGAAGGGTCACTGGATCAGGCTTTCTTCTTGAAACTCCAGTGTGTTTTCATGCAAAAACATATGACTTCTTGGAGAATGGAAGCGGACTGGGGGAATGGACCACCTCACCTCCCAAGGTCCTTAGCAGCCCTATTAATTAAACAAGTCTAGAGGAGGGAAAAAATTGAATCTTTCAAACATCCACAGGGTTTGCCTGAGTTTTGGGAAATGAATAATTTCTGAACTGCTTCTAAACTTGTCTTGTGCTTTGCACAACAGCATCGCTGAGGTTTACCAACTTGATCAGGCAGGTTTGTGCCCAGTTCCTCTCCACCTACCCTTAGTCCATCATACAATATGGGTGCTAACACTGCAAGCATACTCTAAGACTCTCCTCTGGAAACCTATTCATTCCTCTAGCTGGGAATTAAGAAGAAAGGACAGAAAACATCAAGCTCTTTGCCTTGTATAATATAGAAGCCATGGGACTGGGACTTAGTCATAGTGTGGACATAGCATGAAGGTCTGAGAGTCTTTGAAAACTGTGTTGAAACACTTGTTGAAAATTATTCCTAAGCTTTGATGCTTGGGGGTGGGGAATTTTAGAAGAAAGTATTATGTGCTTTTTTTTTTTCCTTGTATAAATGCTTATTAGTAAGTCTACTTCTTATCTTGTATTCATCTTGCTGTTAACCTTTCTCAGTCTCATCTTTGGTGTTAAGAACAGTTTTTTAGCTTACTGCCATGTCTCAAATAATCGAGCATGTTTCTTTCATAAAAAAACCCAAGAATTCATTGCTTAATAGGTTTATGTTTCAGATTATTATTTGGGCAAATGCATTTTCCTTTACTGAACCCCCAGGTAATGAATGAAGAGGATGATGTAACATCAGATTTCTACAATGATTTAACTCCCCTGAGTGATAGTGCTCATGGCAGTACATCATCCGCTCATGGTGCTCGAAGATCTTCTGGTATCCCATTTTTATTCTCAAGAAAGACACGGGTTGAAGTCACATCATCTTCCTCCTTCAAGAAAGCCATTGAAGCCTCATATGAAAAGGTAATTCAATGTTGCCTCCAATTTCTTCCTTTCATTTGATTTCTGTCTGCTCATTTCAGAATAGAGCTACCAAAGGCTATTTTCTTTATCAAGGCATTGGCATTACATTTTTTTTTTCAAAAAACACTAGAATTACACATTTAAAAGTTCCTTTTCTGATACTACAGTATGTTCCTGGTTGTAACACACTTTCTGTAATGTAACATGCTTTTCTGTTTTTAGTACAGAAATTGTAGGCTTTTTCCACTTCAGAGAGCATAGATTTCACATAGATTTGAGATTTTTAGATCAGGTAAACCACTCCTTTCCCTGTCCTAGTTACAGATTAAGAAGGCAGCATGCCATGTAGTAACAGTAGCAGACAACTCTAAAAAGAAATGAAGTGTACTCAGGAATGTTATACATATGCATGTACTGGGAATTAATCTACATCAGCTTTTTATTTGGTAGCTAACTTGCATGTTGGAGTCTTATGGCTGCCAGGATGCACTTGGTCATAAAGATAATCTCAGAAATAAAACATCCACAGAAAAGTTTCTGAGAATAGCAAAACTTTTTCCCTTAAAATTCCGCACCTTTAATGGAGATGAATACTGTGGGATATAAGATTATGTACTTTTATAGTTTAATGGCAGTAAAGATTAAAGATTAAGATTTCCTATGATGGAAGTTTTCCACGGGCCTTGCTAACTTGTCCTCATGGTTAAGTAACTTGACTGCTTAATTAGTCCATTACTTCTAGTTTGAATTCAACTATATTGAAGTTCTAGCTACCGGAAACTATTGACTTTCGTTCCCATCTAGATACCTGTATACCTTCTCTTTTGTACAACTGGTAAGTTTCTTTTGGTGGAATGGTGGCTTCTTGTTGGCTTAAACCCAGACCAAAGCTACTTATGGAGATGTTAATTTAAATGAAACTTTTATCAGGAAAGTTTTTTCAAGGTACATTGGTTTTCAGCATTGTTGTCATGAAATCCCAGAAATGCATGTGAAATAGCCAATAACTTAGTCTGGTGTTGGCTAAAGATGACACAGGTTAAAATCCTTTCTTAGTGGACCCATAGCAGGAGTTTTAATTTGGGTCTTCCTCATGTATTCTACTGTATCATACAGGAAGCCTCTATTTTTATCTTTATCTTCATAAATTTTATTTATGTGTGTTTGTAGATAGATGTATACTTGCGTATGTTTGAGAAACTTACAAATGAATTTTAAATACTTTCTTAAATAGTGAAAATAGAAGTTTATACAGATCACTTAAAAGGACGGGGAACTTACCTGGGCTTTGGAAGGTCAGATTCAGGCTGATATATTAAACTGTGTGCAGAAGGCTTTCACATGAGCATCCCAGGGACTCTGGAGGGCCCTAGCCACTTGAAATGTCATGCATTTTTTCATATTGGCATGAAAGAAATATGAAAGCTTGACATTTTTCAAGTTTATTTTTGTTTACCAGAAACTTCTTTAGCTAAGCTGACTGGTCCTCTAGTATGTCTTCTTGGTTTCTGATCCTTTAATCATAGAATCACAGAATCATAGAACCATAGAAGATTTGGGGTTGCAAGGGACCTCTAAAGGTCATCTACTCCAACCCCCTTGCGATAAGCAGAGACATATTCAACTAAATCAGGTTGCTCAGAGCCCTGTCCAGCCTAACCTTAAATGTTTTCAGGGATGGGGCACCTACAACCTCCCTCAGCAGCCTGTTCCAGTGTTTCACCTACGTCATTGTAAAAGATTTCTTCCTTATATCTAATCTAAATCTACCCTCTTTTAGTTTAAAACCATTACCCCTTGTCCTACCTACTAAAAAGTCTGTCCCCATCTTTCCTATAAGCCCCCTTTAAGCACTGAAAGGCTGCAATAAGGTCTCCCCAGAGCCTTCTCTTCTCCAGGCTAAACAAACGCAACTCTCTCAGCCTGTCCTCACAGGAAAAGTGTTCCATCCCTCTGATCATTTTTGTGGCCTTCCTCTGGACCTATTCCAACAGGTCCATACCTTTCCTGTGCTGAGGACTCCAGAGCTGAATGCAGTACTCCAGGTGGGGTCTCATGAGAGCGGAGCAGAGTGGGAGAATACCCTCCCTTGACCAGCTGGCCACCCTTCTTTTGACACAGCCCAGGATACTGTTGGCTTTCTGGACTGCGAGAGCACATTGCCAGCTCATGTCCAGTTTTTCATGCACAAGTACCCCCAAGTCCTTCTCCACAGGGCTGCTCTCAATCCCTTCATCCCCCAGACTGTATTGACACCAGGGGTTGCCCCGACCCAGGTGCAGGACCTTGCACTTGGCCTTGTTGAACCTCATGAGGTTCGCACGGGCCCATTTCTCAAGCTTGTCCAGGTCCCTCTGGATGGCATCCCGTCCCTCAGGTGTGTCAACTGCACCACTCAGCTTGGTGTTACCTGCAAATTTGCTGAGGGTGCACTTGATCCCACTGTCTCTTGTCATTGATGAAGATATTAAAGAGTACTGGTCCCAATACAGACCCCTGAGGGATACTACTTGTCACTGACCTCCATCTGGATATTGAGCCGCTGACAACTACTCTCTGGATGCAACCATCCAGCCAATTCCTTATCTGCCAAAAAGTCCATCCATCAAATCCATATCTGTCCAATTTAGGGAGAAGGATGTTGTGGGGGACTGTGTCAGAGGCCTTACAGAAGCCCAGATAGATGACACCTCTAGCTCTTCCGCTGTCTGCTAACGTAGCAACTCCATCAGAGAAGACCACTAGGTTGGTCAGGCAGGACTTGCCCTTGGTGAAGCCATGCTGGCTGTCTCGAATCACCTCCCTGTCCTCCACGTGCCTTAGCATAGCTTCTAGGAAGACCTGTTCCATGATCTTCCCAGGCTCAGAGGGGAGGCTGACAGGTCAATACTTCTCAGGGTCCTCCTTTCTACCCCTTGTAAAAATGGGTGCAATGTTTCCCTTTTTCCAGTCTCCAGGGTCTTCATTCGACTGCTGTGACTTTTCAAATATGATGGAGAATGGCTTGGCAACTACATCAGCCAATTCCCTCATGACTCTAGGATGCATCTTGTCAGGTCCTGTAGACTTCAGTAGGTTCAGGTTCCTCAGGTGGTCTCAGATCTGATCTTCTCTTACGGTGGGAGGGACTTTGCTCCCCCAGTCCCTGCCTTGAGGCCCATCCACTCGAGAGGTGTGGGAAGAGAGATTGCCAGTGAAGACTGAGGCAAAAAGGTTGTTGAGTACCTCAGCCTTCTCCTCGTCCGTTGTTACCAGTTTGCCAGTTGTGTTCATCAGGGGGGTACGCTTTCTTGGACCTTTCTTTTCTGGCTCATATGCCTACAGAAGCCCTTATTATTCTTTGCATTCCTTGCCCAGTTCAGCTCCAGCTACGCCTTGGCCTTCCTGACCCTATCCCTACACAACCAGGTAGCGTCCCTATACTCTTCCCAGGGCACTTGTCCCTGCTTCCACTGCCTGTGCATTTCCTTCTTGCCCTTTAGTTTGACCAGCAGGTCTTGACTCAGCCATGCTGGTCACTTGCCTTCCTTTCCTGATTTCTTATACCTAGGAATTGAGAGCTCTTGTGCTCTATGAAAAGCATCCTCAAAAATCATCCTCATGACCTCCTTCATGTCTTCTGCTTGCATCGTGGTAACTGTCTATGGTGGGGTTCAGCTTACATATCCATAGGCAACAGCAGTTCCACAGGGATCTGCATATCAGCTAATTAGCCTCCTTTTGTATTGATGAAGATAAATGGATGGGTTTCTGCACGTCTGTTAACTGAACAGTGCCCTAGTAGGGCTGTAGAGGGAGCCCAGATGACCATCTCTCACTCTTCTCTGTATAAATGTAAGGAAAGATTCTTAAAGTGAGACTGGAATATTATGTAACACATTTCATTATAAACTACTAATATTGCCCATCATGCTCCATGTTGTTATTTTTGTATACTATTTTCTTCACTTTTTTGTCACTGAATTCCCATGCTGTGCTGTCAAAGGACTGCTGAAAGCTTTGTATCAGAATTTGTGCCCATTCCCTTAGCCCATGTTCCTATTATTTCTGGCAGGAGTTAATTTAGTTGGACTGCTTGAACTACAATTCAAAAATTGAGAGGTCAAAGATAGGAGGCCATCTGCATCCCTGGGGATGTCAGGCAGTGACAGACATGATTCTGTGGCAACTCTGCTTATGATATTTGGGATGAAAGATTACTTAATTAGCATGTTTTTGTGAAATACTGCTTTGTTAGAAAATTGCCAATTAAAACTACTGGTTTTAACATCAGTCCAGCTCAGCTTGTGTTTGGTTGCTTTTTGTCAATGAAGTAGCTTGTATAACAAAACTGAACTTGAGTACTCATACTTGATTTAGACCAGGCTTTCTTTGGGAATAATCATCCCTGATCTACTAAAATTTTGTATTAACACCTGGTACTCATGGGTGAAGCTTGCTACAGGCACCAGCATTTACCACTATGATTAAACATGTGCCCAGAAATAACTGGAGACTGGAATCCAATTTCCTGGGATTGTTCTACAAGTGAAGGTTTCCAATATTGTGCATGCCTCAGGGATTTAACATGGAAATCACTGGGTTTGACAACTGTAAGTTAAATTGCTAGTAATAAAAGCACTTAATTGCTGGTAATAGAAGCACTTAAGATACTTTTACTAGCAGAAAATGCAAATACAAGATGCATGTCAAGCAGAAATTCATATTTAGCATGCAAGTGCATGTTAAAACCAGCAAAGGTTTTAGAATCAATATTTGCTGAAGTGGCCATGCATGTCATAACTGAAATGTTAGCTGGCACAGCTGAAAGTTGAGGGTCAGAACCTAAATGACACCAAAACCCTGAAAATTATGTTACCACAGGGTATTTTAGGAGCTGAATATAATCTGGGAATTGTTACATACCCTGTTTCTTCCATTCTTATTCTCACTGCAGCAGAAAGTTGAGTATCCTTAGCTTATTTTCCAATGTGCAAACAAGAGCACTGAAATGAGCAGTGCTGTGCAGAACTGAGAGCTGAGGTCCAGCTTGTATGTTACATTGCTTAGTCCTGGCTGGGAGAACCCCTGTTGAGATGCATCCCTGTGTCTTCTAAGCCAAGTGACCTTAGAGACAGAAGTGGAGTAGAGCCAACCTATCAGCAGCAAAATTCAGCAGAAGAACCCATGTATAAATCAGTAACAAATTGTTTTATAATGAATCTTTCCTATCTGCTGGTTGGTCATTTCCTCTTTTCCTGCTGCTCCTTCTGCTCTTTATCTGTTTGCTTAGGCCTTGTGCCATCAGTTCCCCTTGTCACTCTATAAGTCCCTTCTTTCAGTATTTTCTATTCCTTTCCTTTCTATTTAGTTAAACTCCCACATAAACAGCCTCTAGCATTGCAGAAATATATGAATTAGCTGTTTCAAAAACATCACTATTTCCTAAATGTAAGTGATGTTTCTGGTTTTTGAACTTCCTCCCTTTTTTTGCCCCTTACATTAACGGCCTGACACATGATCTCAATGAGATCTTTATCCCTGTGGTTTAGTTTTAGCAAACTGTTAAATGGTGAAACTTCATAACAATGAGTTAGTATTCAAAACATACACTCACTAGATCAGTTGCAAACAACCCATGGATACTTATAAGCTGAAGCCTTTCCTCTGAAACTTTTGGTTCTCTTATCAGTTGCTGGTGTATTTGTTATGGCAGGAATCCTTTTGCTTTCTGTTTGGTAGGTGCTTAGAGAGTCCTCATTTTTATTGGAATGCTATATAGTCCCACAATGTAAAGCAGTAATGAGCATTGTCCTCAAGAACCTCACAGGGCTCCTGGAAACTCCAGGGCTAGTTTGTTTATGGTTGAAGCAGCATGATACACAGGATTAATTAGCTCTTGCAATGTATCTCAGGACATACTCTTGGCTTCTCTACTTTCTGCAGTTAACTACCTATGAAGGTGCTAAGAGTCCCCTTTTCTTATTTCTAGAATTCCAACTTTATTAGAGTCCATAAAGTAATTTCTGTTGCAAACTTCACAATGAAACAGTCAGATCTGCAGCTCTCAGATGTCTTTCTAAAAGCACTTAACCACCTGCCCCTGGAGTACAACTACGCTTTATACAGCAGAATATTTGACGACTTTGGCACTCATTACTACACCTCTGGGAAGATGGGTGGTTCCTATGACATTCTTTACCAGTACAGCTCCGAGGAATTGAAGAACTCGGGTATGTAATCTTTAACAAGAAAATATCACGATTTGTTTACTAGCTTTTCTTATTACTGTTTTTAGGTCTTACACCACATAGTAAGTTCTCCAACAGCAAAAAGTCCTTTAGACTTGCATAGACCCAGAAATTACTCACACTGCCTAAATATAGAGCAAGAAGAAATTTTTGCTCTACAGTGTCTTAACTTGAAAAGTTCAAGAGGTTCCTTGCTTGGTAAACATCATTGTGTTTAGGGAAACCTCTTAAGACCTTCAGATCAAGATCAGGTGCCACCAAGAAAAGGTGTTCCAGCATACTTCAGTGTGGGACTGAGGTCTGACAGGTATAAGTGGTACTTTTTGGGATACAGTCATTAAAGTTGTTGGTACTGATTAGAAATTACTCTAAAAATATTCCCATGGCTGCCAGACTGTCAAAATGAAAAGACAATACCACAAAAGTGGAAATCTAAGATCAAAAGCTGTGATCTTTAATGCCACTGCTGTAACTTGCATGGGTATTGGAGGGTACCTAAAGGGGATGGTAAGCATGACTCAATCCAATGCTGCTTGTACCCAGCGAAGCAGGTGCCTGCATTAGTGAAGTCTCCAGTGGTAGGTGAGGAGCAGGGAGACCTGCAATGGCTCACCTTGGTGTGGGAGCCTGGGGGCATGGTGCTGTCATGTAACTTGGTTATGGTGATGAAGCTGCTGCTCTGTGGTATTTCTAGGCCTGGCAGTGGATGAATCAGTGGAGTGTGTCCGAAGAGAAACAGTAAGGCGTGTGCTCTTCTGGAAGAAAAAGAAAGTCAGTACCAGATGCACCACAAACAGGATGACTGTGAAACACGAAGGTGACGATGAGAACAGGGCCCATGTCCTGTTACTTACCCTGAGAGATAGCATTCCCCTCAGCTAGGTGCCCCAGGTGACCTCCCAGCTTTGTTGGACTACAGATGCTCTTCCTCCTCTGTCAGAGGAGCCAGTGTTTCACTATCTCTGAAGCAAGCACTGGAAACATCCTCTTACTTGCAAAAGGAATTATGATGTAGGAGCACTCTTCTCCTCTGGAGCACCATCATTGGGGATCTGATGGCACTGGCTCTTCCAGTGAGTCACGGATCTGACAAACATTCCCCATGGCCCTGGGTCCAGGGCCAGGCACGCTGAACTGGGAAATGGGCACGACTAGAAGCCTGCAATCACGACTGAGTCCCTGATCTTCTTTAATGGTTGCTCAGGGCTCATTGAGAGAGTCAGGCAGAAATAACACACTCCCTGATCTTCGCCTCCCATCTTCCTCATGCCAAGCAGACACCTAGATGCAGAAGTTCCCTGGCAATGCGAGAGATGTGTGTCTCAGGAACTGCAGAAAGTTGGTGCATTTTCTGCAAGAATGGCAAGAGTTATGTTCTGCATCACTAAAAACAGGGATTTCATCACCTCCACCATGCTTTTGTCCTCATTTTATGATCAATTTCCGTTACTCAGGTGTTTACAACTGGGACTAAAGATCCTGCCTTGCAGTGTGTTCTTCTAGAGGAACCTGCTGTATCCCCTGCATTTTCCACGAGTGTCTTTTGTAGTTCTGAATATCACCATGGCTGAGGTCTCAGACACTTTCATCTGGAAGACTATGACAGGCTGCTGTCATAGTGGGGATTGTTTTTCTGAGCTTAGACTTCATTCTTCCAATGGTAGCTTCAAAATATTAATCTTAGTATATTCTTTTATGTCCTCTTACACTTTTTCTTAGAGCTCTGTTGTTAAATCCACTGACTTTGGAGGCCTTTGTCTGACAATACTGTGATGAAATCCCCTTTCAGGTTCCATTTTGGAGTCAGCCGAACGGTCAGTGTCCCTGGTAAAAGGTGGCAGGTCAGAGTATGCGGCAGCTCTGGCCTGGGAGAAAAAGGGGGCTTTTCCAGGACACACAGTCTTCACAAACTGGCTGGAATCAACAAAGGACAATCCCGTGGTGATTGACTTTAAGGTAAGAGAAGAACAAGAAAAATTGGGATAGTAAAGCTCTTCAGAGAGATCTGCCAGGTGTTTTGCCTTTTAAATTGGGATGGTGCTGTGTGTGATATGAATGCACATACATATGGGTGTAACATAAACATACAAAACATTTATTAGAACTACTTCTTGTGCATGTCGGTTTATAAGCCACAGCAGGTTTGCATTGCCCATGGACAGTGAGAGTAAGAGGGAGGAATATGAGTAAATTACTCCAGCATCAGCAGGAGCTCAGGCATGGGTAGGGCTTAGTTACTGTGCAGGAAAGCAGCGTATGGTGCTGGGAATATTTTTTCCCTTGTGCTCTTTCCCTATGTTGAGGCCTATGTTGAAAGGTATGGCACATAGCTAAACTGAAACAAAACAGCAGTCCCCTGGTATCTCTGTCCCGCTCATTTAATGCAGTGTGCCGGCACTGTTGTGAGAGCACTGAGCTGCCTCGCTCCCTGGCTGGCACAGCAGCCACTCAGCAGCAGTAGCAAAGCACTCGAGGCAGACAGCAAAACCTGCCTCAATGCAGCATGCAGTGATCTTTCTCCCACTGCAGCTGCTGAGCTCCTGAAGGCAGTGTAGGCATCTCATGTGACAGGGACTGGCTGTAAGCAAACCCCATGTCATCTATGATGTCCTGAATTTTTAGACGTGGTATCCCACTTGGATGGTTTTCCATTGGCTCACAAAGCCCTAACTTGGGGGCTTACAAAGCCCTAAATTGGGGAAATAAAAGCAATATAAACAGGATAATATAGATGTATAGCACTGTCATGCTCCTTCAAAGCTTCCATAACTTTCAACACATCTGAATCCTGTGTGATAGAGCTTCACATGTAGGCTCTAATGCCTTTAAAACCCTGCAGCTACCCCCAGCAGGACCCTGCTGTGTCTAGATAACTGCTTACTGAATGGCTGTCTACCAGGTGTCACCCATCGTGGATTTGGTGAAGAATGTGCCATGTGCTGTGACCAAGCGCCGCAACCTGGGGAGAGCCCTGAGACAATATGCAGGCAGGTTTGACCCTTGCCAGTGTGCCCCATGCCCCAACAATGGCAGACCTGTTCTTTCCGGGATGGAGTGCCTCTGCCTGTGCCAGGCTGGCACCTACGGCAAAAACTGCGAGACACGAGCTCCAGGTTACAAGTCAGGTATTCGGGGTGATACTGTCACAATGTAAATACAGTCCTTCTGGTATCTATTTGTCAAAGATGAATCTGACATAATCTTCCCTTACTAAATCCTTAGCACTTCTTACCACATGGTGATGGACAGAAAGTATGAGAATAAAGGATTGAAAATAAAAAGTCAAACTGAATAGGCACAGCTCAAAAGAAATTGTAAGACATGCTAAGAGATTCCTTAGCTGCATAATTAAGATACTAGGAAATGAGCTGTTCAGCAACAAGGATGAAGTTGAGATCAAAGATAATTGGTACAAAAACTAAGAAACCCATTCCTTAGTTTTTCTTATAGCCTATTATGCTTAATACTAAATGGCTAATGGAGATAAAAATTGGTGATTACAATATGGAAGGAAAACTCAGTTGTCTTAAGCAGAGGGAACATAATAATTGTTCTGAAGAATTTAAAGAAGAATTTCATGCAAACAGATTTTTGAATGAAATTGGCACTAGTGCCATACCTATGGGAAACAGAAGAGACTTACAGTATTATATTTATTATTACATATGTTTATATTCCTGGATTAAAAGGGGACAGAAGGGAAAGTCGCTTACGCAGTTACAGGTCTCATTATCTGCCCCTGATAAAGAAATATTTTGAAAGAAATAAAGAATCGAGGATATGCAGGTAGAGATGAATGTAGAAAGTTTATTGCATACAGAAAAGAAAGGGTGTATAAATAAAAATTTTTGTATATGCTTCATTGTGGCACAGACAAAATACCCCAGGGTTAAGAAGAGACAGTAGTGTTTTAATTTAGCTTGCATGGAATGTAGATTTGGGGTTTAGACATGGTGTTAGAGCTCCGATTTATTTAATAACTCAGTAAACTCTGAGCTATCTAAAAAGGTTGTCAGCACCCTGAAAACTCAAACATCTGTGTGTGCAATAGAAGTAGAAAATAAGCTGCTTCTGGGTTTGAACGTTACCTGCAGTTAAAACTGGAAAGGAAGATATACTTGGTTTTCATGAAGCAGCTGGAATTTGGCTGACCATCTCTTTTGAAAACTTCACATTCTAGATACAATCTACTCCCTTAACAGTAACAATTTTAAATCCTCTGAAAATGGCTATTGTGAATTTACCACAATCCCTCTCATAAGTGGCCTTAAGAGAAATACTATGTATGGTACTGATCTACCAAAAGACGGGATTTCTTTTACCTCTTGCAGTTGCTGTAGATGGCCGCTGGGGTTGCTGGTCCGAATGGAGTTCATGCGACGCTTCCTTCAAAACGAGAAGGACCCGGGAGTGTAATAACCCCTCCCCGATGAATGGTGGGAAGCCCTGTGAAGGTGAACGGGAAGAAGTGGAGGACTGTTATGTCTCTGTGTTCACAGACAGGTAAGAAGATGGTAGATCAAAAGATCTCCATAGTCATGGGGCAAAGTTAACAAGTCCTCCAAAATGGCTTTGTGACTACGAAGGAGAAATAGCAGACAACTCTCCTGTCAGAACTTCTGTGATGGGGTTGAGAGAAGGAAATGTCTGAAAATCTTTGCAGCTTGCTTCAAGTTTTGATTTATTCATTGATTATTCCCAGAAAATGGCTGAGGAATTACATACTAAAGTATGCCTGTAGGTCTCTTAGCTGCTTTGCATGGCTTCTTGTCCAAAGCCATGGAGAACTCATCTGCTTTTGTTCATGGGAGTTTGCAGTTTCAGGTTTTTTAATATCACATCCTCTTCTCTTAGATGTTTAGGTCTGAACTCAGTGTCAGAGAGAATTCCACTGAAACTACCAAGCTTTTCATATTCCTGCTTTGAGCATGGCTGGTGTAACAGTTTTGCATGGTTTCAACTTAAAATCCTAACTCCAACCCCAAACTGGCTCAGTTTCTTGCATCTTCAAGAGCAAGGCTTTGTACAGATTCAGTTTTTCTACTGGAACCGAAAGCTGAAGCAGGATTTTCATCATTCCTGCTGTAATGACTACAGAGGAGGTTCTGGAGTGGATAGGAGAGGATTAAAAGCAATGGGCTGCACAGTTCTTTGTTACTCATCTCAGTTAGACACCACAGGCAGTACATCTCCATGCTCACCGACACCAGCGTCCTTTAACTATTGCCTGATGGCAACAGGAAGCTTTTGACTGTGCTATCTTAAACCCTCTCAAATGACATGGACTCCTTAGAGACTTCCTCCATATGCAGTTCTTTGCCTCTTTTTCTTACTCTGTAAAAATATTTCATGAGTTATGTCAATAGAAATTGTAGCCCTGTATCTACCACTTTTTTAGTGGTCTCACAATCTCCCTCCTATCAATACCTGCAACTTCTGATGTCCACCATCTTTTATTCTTTTATTTAACAGAATAAAGTTTTTTTCCACTGGGCAGAGGGACACACAGACACTCAGCATTCCTGTCCAAAGTTCCTGACATTCTGCCATTGTTACTTGGTGACGCCAATGCTTAAGATACATCCTTACCAGCAAATTCTTATTTTTCAGAGGTGCTCCTTGTATAAATGATGATGAAGCCAGGAGAGAAGAGGATGTTTTGATTGGTGAACCTGAGTCTGGATGCTCCAGGCCAGACACACCAGAAAACAGCTTTATCAGGGTGAGCGTGAAAAATGAGTGATACAGAAGGAAAGTGTAGTAGTTGCAGAGCTGGGAAATTTTAGAGCTGCTTTGTTACATGTGCCTGATAACCAAGCTAGCTACTGTGCTTGTGAGCATGTTGCTGCGTGTGTGGCATGCTGTGGGACTCCAGTCCACCAAAGCCCACCAGCAACTGAAGCAAAAGCAAGGTAAAATCCATTTCAAACAGTGGTCCTTGAATTCTTGTTTTGTAACCATGACATCCTTTAGTGCAGCTGGGCAAACATATAATTATATAGGTGAGTGGATGACTCATATTTCAGAGCTGGAAAAGCACACATTCATTACATCAAACCATCAGGCTTTTATCATTGTTTCTTTTGACAATGTCCAGTCTCGTTACCATAGATTTTTGAAGGGCTTTTTTGCTTCTTTTTTTGTAGAATGAAAAGAACCTGTATGCTGTGGGGGAAGAAGCTGAAATTGCCTGTGTGAGTGGTCATGTCCTCAGTGGCTATCAATTCCTTCGGTGTCTGCCAGATCAAACCTGGACGCAGCAACCTGTTGAATGTGAACGTAAGAAAGAGAAAACTAATTTAGCCCAGCAACAAAACAGAAGTGGAAGAAAAAGAAACAAAATAGATTTTAATACAGGTTTTAACAAAAGAATCTGTAATGATATCTGAAAAGATAGCATTTTAAGAAGGTATTTCATGTAGAAGTGGCAAAAACCTACTGAGTCACTACATCATTCCTCTTTCAATTCAGAAGTGTTACTATTATGTACTTTGTAAGGTTATTGTAATATTGAATGATTTAGAAAATGCTCAGATGGATGCTGTGAGGTCCTTCTTTTGTCTAGTTTTAAATACCTTTAACAGAAGGACTCATCTTTTGTTTCCAGACTTACATAGATATCTTTAAGTTGATGACAGTTATGCTGAAGAAAGTGTTCTTAGAGCAACTCGTCTAATGCTTTTTATATTAAATGGATGGTCTGTCTCTAACCACCACCCCCACCCCCAGGCTGCCTTGAAAATCCCCACAATAAATCAATGCCTTGAAGTACTTATAGTCCAGTTAAGAATTAAGGATCAGAACTGACCTGGGTTTGCTAACAGGAGAGATTCCGGTAGTTTTCTACAACTCGGTGTGATTTCATTGACTTAGTGTTCATTTTATCAAAAAAATATACTCCCTGAATATACTTATGAGATTTCTATTGGCATTCATATTACTTGTTTTGTTAATAGCTTCATTTACAAAAAAAAAAAAATGCGGTTAATGACATTCTTATTTTTAAACTGTAAAATTAAATTACTTATACTAGCATACCTTAGAAACACATAATTATTTAGTTATTGATTGAAAAATATTTTTAAAGACTATGACAGTGCACTGAAAATTTCTAGACTTAATTATGTTAAATATTTATTAGTTTTGAATGTCAGTCAAATCTTCAGTGTTACTGAGTATCTTTATGGCTCTTCAGATGAAGCATTATGACTTGCTGTAAATATCCATACACCATAAAACCAACAAGAATTATACTTTTTTCTTGTTTATTACAGCCTCGGTATGCCTCAGGCCACCAACATCTGACAGTGTCACAATTTCCCCATTTAAGCAACAGTACAACATTGGTGAAACCATGAAGCTGAGCTGCCAAGCTGGGTTTATTGTCACTGGCCAAACACAGTATACCTGTGGGAAAGACCTGTCCTGGATACCTCCTATTTTGACATCTATTACATGTGAAAAAGGTTAGTATGCCTGCAGATACTTTACAGTTTCTATACTGCTGTTATTAACAGCAGAGTTTATTTTAGCTAGCTAGAACTAGGAGGCAGATGACTGGTTTTAAGACACATAGCAACTGTTCATTAATTTTGGTTTTACTTTGTGCCTACCGCAGTACCATATAATTTCAGCTCCAAACTTCTCCATTAAGTTCAGAATTTTTGTGTGCAATGTAGTGTACACTTTAATTATGAAATTGAGATCCTGAAAATTTTCTTAAAAACAAAACAAACCAAACCCCAGCTGTATTAACAAGGCTTTATGAAAGCAAAGTAGGAGAATGCATTCTATTGAAACTTCAGCTTCTCTTCTTATACAGGATTTTCCAGTGATTTTTGCAAAGACTGCTGTGTACTTGTGGAATCCCAACCACAGCAGGTTTTGAAGAGAGAAATATAGGGTAAATGGAAATAAATCCATTTCAGGTTTTACAGCAGCAGTCTAAAAAATTTCTGTTCACTTTGTTACTAGTTACAATAACTCTCACTCCTCTGTTTCAGATGTGCAAACTACTATTAGAGGCATTTGCAATCCAGGACAAAAGCAGGTTGGATCTCAGTGTGTTTGTATGTCTCCAGAAGAAGATTGTGGGTAAGTTAAGTACTTTAATTAGAAAAAGTCAAGTCAAAGTTTCTCCACTGATAGACCAAGAGTCCATTGTGGCAAAAACCAGGATGTGTAACAAAAGACAACAGCAATTCAGGGCTACTGTCTGTTCAGATATTAGCCAGCTATGCCTCTGTGTCCAGATTACAGACCCATTTATCACTGTCATCACCTTGCTATAATAGGTTATGCTCCTTGTGTTTGAGATTCACCTTTTTCAGATGAACATGCTGCAAAATACACTGTATGTTTCAGTCTCCAGACCATATACAAAATACGTAAGAATTGGATTTACTGTCTCTTTGCGCAACATGACCTGCACAGACCATTGAGCCTTCAAGTGAATAGAGGGTTATCCTAGAGGATTTTTTTAGTAAATGACTGGCCAGGGTGGAGGTGTGGTGTGGGTCTGGAGATAGGAAAGATGAGAACAGATTGAATATGAGTTGGGCAATTGTAGGGCTGAGATCAACATACGTTCCACCAAAGGGCTCAGAAGGTGATAGAAAATGTCAAAAGTATGTAAGCCAAATCCTCTGAAAGCTAGAGAGGTTTTGTTGACTAAAGCTCTAAGCTTAACTCAGGAACATAAACAAAAAGTGAGTTGTATTGCTCCCTGTCTTTGGGAAATGACTAAGCTCCACAAAATGATGCTGCTTGGAAATGCCTGCACTTGCTGAGAACAAATCCACTCGGGAACCAAGAGCAATGCAGAAGGAAACTACAAGCAGCATGGCTGGGTTTGCCTGCCATTGTTCTCAAACTAACTATGCCTCAGAGGCAGACTTGCGCACACAGCTGCAGGGCTGCATTAAGTAAGTCAGACAAGCCACCCCAGGGCCTGTGGAAATTTCACATGCATTGTCAGGTAAGAGCACCTCCTGTTTTCTTGTGCAGGCACGTGTCATTCACCTCCCATCTGTTGGACAGGACCAAAGCTTCCTCATCTCACAGCACTGTGCCATATCAGGTCCAGGTCCTGCAGTAGCTGGGACAGCCTTAGGTCTTCAGACAGATATCTAACCTGTCCATGGCTTTGTTGTGTTTCATCCAATACTGGTGGAGCGTTTAGGAGCATGGACTTGTTCCACAGCCTGCTAAAATAATTTTTCTCTTTTTCTTGGGGCAGCCACTACTCAGAAGACATCTGTGTGCTACACACCATTTCTGAACAGAATGTGACCAAGCCCAGCTGTCAGTATTCAGCTGAAATGTGCCTCGGAGAGCAGTCATTTCATTTCTTGCATGCTGGCCCTTGCCATGGTGATTCCAACCTAGACTGGCCTATTGAAAGGGCAAAGCTCTCTACAAATAGCTTGAAGAAAGTGCCCTGTGGCTATGACACCTGCTATGACTGGGAGGAATGTCCAGGTATGACTTCTGAATGGTGGGATTTATCCAGCCCTTTGGATCTAAAAATAAAACGTGCTGAGTCCTTCACTGCTCCAAGGATGGGACTTACAGGCACTGTGGTCTATCTGAGCAATTTACGATGAGAGGAGCATGGAAGTGTGGTCAGCCCCATGTCCCTGCTAGCAAGTGTTACATTTAGATATGTGCCTTTTCCCTCAGGCACAAGTGGTGTAGCGTTGCCACTTCCCATTAGTAAGCCACAAAAGGAACTTGGAGATTAAGGGAACTTCTTCAGGAGAATTAACGTTTGAATCTTTAATCACAAAAATGTAGTCAGCAATGTTATCGCATATTCCCTGTAAGGCTACTATAACTACTAGTTTGTACTTCAGGAGTTAATTTGGGCCACACCCTCTATAGCATATAATTAAATTATGAAATTAAATCATGATACTACTTAAAAAGAAAGACTGGGGCCATCAGGCTTAATGGGATTTTAATGGTAAAATCTGTAAATATCCGTATGTGAAAACTGTGTTTATTAAGAGTTTTAATGAACTAGCTAAGCTGGTGAAATCCCTAAGAGGATTATTTTATAAACACTGTTGTGCAATTTGGCTATTTACTGTGTAACTTGGTGATAAGAGCAGTGCGTTTTCCTGTAAATGTCTGAGGTGCTGGCTGGCTCCACACGTCAAGCGCTTGCCAGGAAAAGGCTGAGTGGCAGCCACACTCATTCCTTCACTTGCTTCCAGAGACAAATGTGATCCTTATCACACCTTGTCTACTTATGATAAATAAAGCATCAGCAGTGTGCAGCAATCCTAAAACCCTGTTTTGAAGATGCAAGGTTTCTGCAGCACAGGATTTGAAGTAGGTGCCTGTAAAATTGCTGCATGAGATGTTGTTCCTTGTGGGGCCGAAGCAGAGGGCATGACCAGACGTGCTGTGATGGAGCCTCTAGGAACCTTGGGCTCCTGGGAAGATGGTTATAATTTAAAAAAATATTGGGCTTATTTATTCCAGAGCCCCTAAGAAGCCTAGATCTGCTCCCACTATGGAAGTGGCTTAAAGCTGGATCCTGTGCCAGCATCTCAGTGTTTTTCTCTCAAAAGCCTACAGAGGAGCCCTGTTCAGTGACGAAAAATGAGAGAGAGGAGAAAAACACATTAAATAAAATAAGTTTTCATTGGACTTTCCTCCTTGCCATCTCTACAAAAGTCAGCTTTCTCATGAGTATGCACAAACATTTAGGAAATGGAAGTTTTGGTTTTCCTGAGAACGAGTAGTTGGTATCAACACAGAGGCAGAAGATGCTGCAGTACCATGTGAAAACACACATTTTTCATATGTTTTAAAAAAAGGGAAGGCAGGAACTTAGTTTCCTGCCCAGGGAATTTCTGGAAAAGAATATAAAGATTTAGAATCTGATTAGATCAGAAATGGGTAATGAAATAACAGGCAGGACTGAGCTTTACCACAGCCCAGCAGCAGGTAGCTTAGCATTCCTAAAGGGAGCTTTAATGAAATAGGAGCTGACACAATATGGACCTTAAGACTCCATTTCACAGCAACATTGGGTGCAAGGATAATTGGGAACAGAAAGTCAACTTAATATCTTTTTGTTTAGAAGAAAGGTCAGTGTCGTGGTTTAACCCCAGCCAGCAACTAAACACCACGCAGCCGCTCACTCACTCCCCCCCACCCAGTGGGATGGGGGAGAAAATCGGGAAAAGAAGCAAAACCCGTGGGTTGAGATAAGAACGGTTTAATAGAACAGAAAAGAAGAAACTAATAATGATAATGATAACACTAATAAAATGACAACAGCGATAATGAAAGGATTGGAATGTACAAATGATACACAGTGCAATTGCTCACCACCCGCCGACCGACACCCAGCCAGTCCCTGAGCGGCGAATCCCTGCCCCCCACTTCCCCGTTTCTGTACTGGATGGGACGTCACATGGTATGGAATACACCGTTGGCCAGTTTGGGTCAGGTGCCCTGGCTGTGTCCTGTGCCAACTTCTTGTGCCCCTCCAGCTTTCTCACTGGCTGGGCATGAGAAGCTGAAAAATCCTTGACATTAGTCTAAACACTACTGAGCAACAACTGAAAACATCAGTGTTATCAACATTCTTCGCTCTGAACTCAAAACATAGCACTGTACCAGCTACTAGGAAGACAGTTAACTCTATCCCAGCTGAAACCAGGACAGTCAGGGAAAGCCAATGGATAAAAATAGTTAGATACTTCATTTCTGCTTCTGTATGGGCACTGCTGCAAAACCTGATATTTAAAGGTCTTTGTACCTAATACTGTACCATCTCATGTATGCATTATAGGCTTTTTGTAACTAATGTATCATGAATCTCCAATAGTGTTTTTCCCTGTTGGACTTTGAAATGTTGTCAAACTATAAAATGTGATTTTAGTCATGACATTTGCAGCTAAAATTCCAACTCATTCATTCCCAGAGCCACAGACCCAGTGCTTCTGCCTCATGCCTTACCAGTGCCCCAAAGAAGAGAGCCGCCTTCACTGCATCCAAATGGAGTCGACAGGGAGGAGGAAGACAGTCAGTCATTGCACACTGGCAGCCATGAAGTGTGCTGGCATCAAACTGGAGGTGCTGGAGCAGGGACGTTGCCTGGCGTAACCCATCAAATCTCCTGGCAGCCACCATGATCATCGCACTGTGCACAGGCTGAGCCATCCTGGCAAAAACTTGGCTGGTTATGAAAGGACAAGTAGATCAAAAACAAAGGATGGGGGGAAAAAAAAAAAAAAAAGCACTCACTTAGATTTTTGGGAGAAGGGTGGCAGTGGGCTTTTTCTGGTCTGAAAATGACCTGGGGTGTGGGGTGTAGGGACTGCTCTGACTGCTCATAACTGTGGATGTGCAGAGGGAGGGAGGGGAGGGGATTGGAAAGGAGAAAGAGGACCATTGCCTTTGTCTGCCCTGGTGCTGGATGAGACTTTTCCTTTCCTCAGCCATTTGTTGATTTGTCCCTGTGCTTGTGACTACTGTGCACCCCAGCTGTCTCACTGGCTGAGTACCTGCTGTATCATCCAGGCAGGCAGACCACTTCAGCATCATTGCATGTTCCCTCTGACACTTAATGGGGTCATGAAAGAGACTACTTGTATGGGCACTCATGGTACAAATTCAGGGAGCAATACAAAATATTGAAACCACAAATATGCAATGATTGAGTGGAGTCTTCAAAACCATGCGATTTTTAAACACAGTAACTGAAGGGAGGAAGTGTTTGCTGTCTGGGTTTGTTTGCTGGTTTTGAGCCTTAGACACTGTTGGGGAATTTTTATGGTACCCCTCAAGGTGAATTAAACACACATTTGTGCTTAAATATAAAAGAAAAATTTAATGAACAATGCATTGGGCAGAGTCCTACCACAATACACAGTTCTACATGGAGTCTGCAAAGATGTTTCACAAGCAGATTCCTTATATACACTTGCACCAGCACTAATCCTGAGAGCAGTTGCACGGGGCACCTCAGCCCAGCTGTGGGTCCATCCCCCAGCCCAGCAATGCTGCCCGAAGTTGGCCCCTGAGCACTCCCATTCCAGGACAACTACAAGACTATGCTGAAGCTGTTTCCTATCACCAAGGGAAACTTCAGTCCCTTGCAAGGAGTCAGTTCTTTCTCTGGCATTTCTTCTTCCAGCCAGTTTAACACCTTCTTGTAGTTGGGCCTTCTTGCCCTCTGTGCCAGATCATTCCTCAGTCACAAATGACCACTGCTGAGCAGTTACAATTGGAATTTCCCCTTCATCACTCAGAATTTTACAAAACTGAATATTAGAAAGCTGCCTTCCAAGAAGGGGAAAGCTGAAAGTCACTTTTTTTAACCAGCAGTCAGCAGAACAATGAAAATCAGGGAAAAAAAGCATGAGAAGTGTCCATTGGTGAATAACCTGCCCTGTGTATAAGTGTCACACCTCCCCTGGGGCTGGGCAGAGTCATTTGGGAGCTGGGAGTAGGCTGGATGTGAAATGGTTATTTTCCCTCCAAGGAGGTATCAGACCCCTAGATTTGGGATGTTGACAAGCTCCCTAAAGCAGCAACTAGTCTCAACTGGATGGAGCTCAAGGAAAAGAAGCAATTAATCCTGCTGCTAAATACAATAAAGCACTGTGTTTTCTTGTTTAAACTGTGTAGTAAAAATGATTATAAAAAATGGAGATAGGTTTGCCTTTGTAGTTCTATAGCTTGTTCCTCCAGCTGAAGATATATACTAATATGCTGGTGATGGTCTAGGAGAGGGTTGCAAATTTGATTGTACCCAGATTGCTTTTTAGTGCCTTTATTTCTTCTTCTTGGTTGCATTTTGTGGGGCAATGATCACTCAGAATGGCTGTGTATGCCTTCTGCACCCTCAACGAGCAATGAAGATTTCTTGCTCCTCACCCTCTAACCTTAATACTAGCTTTTCATTACAGGACTCTGATTCCAGTGTGACCATCTAGAAATGTTTCTGATATGAGGAATTTTTTTTCCCTGACACTTCTCACCATGATAAATTGCCAGATGAAGTTATCTCCTGGTAAACAGAAGGCAGCTGAGAGCTCCCTGGCTGCCCCCATTTCTCCAGCACCTCTGGTCTCAGAGTGGTTGTGTGCTGTGCGAGTGCTCACATTAAGACTTGCATTGTACTGTCTTGCTAATGGGGATAACTCCCATATTTTCTGTTTTACAGTTGAGCATTATGGCACAGAATGGAGACATCATCTGCCACTCACTAATAAGGTGGTGATTCAGCCATAAGCTGAATCAAGAGGAAATATTCACCTTGCTGAAATTAGTGAAAGTTTTACTGTTGACTTCAGTAGGGTCAGGACTGCACTCGCAAGGACTTTGGGTTTGCTGCTGTACTCTGTCACAGGGGTCCCCAACCATCGCATCAAAGACTTCAGCTCTTTCATGTTTCCTGCAACATCTATCTTTTTCTTGGATAAGCTCTCCTCTTCTACCATGATAACTTATATTAGGTATTTTCTTGTTTACTGGTGGCAGGAAATGCTGTCCCTCCTTTGCCACTGTAAGCTCCAAGTAATGCTATCTGGCTTGATGGATCATTGCCTTGAGTCATAAATTATAATTGTGGAAGATAAAGCAAACATGAACTGAATCTGTCAGGGTCACAGAGACCTTACCGATTCTTGAAAGACGGCTTTCTTGGTAATGCTGCCTCTCTACTGCACAGAAGAATCCCATCTATTTGTTCTTAATGGCAGAGAAGAGGCATTATCCAAAATGAATATAATGAGCCTTTCCATTGACGCAAAGTTCCATACAACATCCCAGCATATCTAATTTTTCACTAGCACAAGAGTATGTGAAGTGTATGTAGAATACACTTACCACAGTGAGGCAGCTGAGGCACACACAATTCAATGGCTGGACAATTAGCAGCTGCTGTTGTGAGCTTCTGTATAAATAGTTACTGCAATTGTAACATAGAATGCAAAATTTGACCAAATATATAAGAGAACTGAATACATATATATAGTAACTGTGTTCATCCTTATGCAACCTCAGAAAGGGGTAATCCACAGTTTGCTTCAAGGGTTTGAAGATAAGGCAGATATGTAAGTTTAAATATCAACCTCCAAACTTTTGCCAATGAGCCACTGCTTAGTTATAGCAATTACTGTTTCCTGTTACAGCTATGAGAGAAAACATCTTGTGTTAAATGTTTGAGTCCTGATGTCTTTATTTCAGCTGCTATGTGAGAGAAAAACATCTCTTAATTTAAGAATTTGGTGAAAAATATGACTGTGGCTATTAAATGCAAAGTTGCTAGGTGCAGTAAGCACAGCAGAAGATGGGTACCAAAGCTTTTGCCAGTGCCACTTTCCCAGTAAGTGATAACCCAGAGGCAATCTTGGCCAGCTTTTTCCCACTGGGTTGCTGCAGAGCTCACTGCTGTCCAACGCACGTCCTGGACTTGCACTCCAGGGAGTGCTGGGATGTATCTCCAGCAGCAGCATAACTTGTTGCATTCATGATAACTCCAGCTCAACATATTCAGTTTATGTATTTAGAGGATGAGGTCCATCAGACTTCTTCTCACCCAGAGATCCCTGAGCAGGCATTCTGACACTAGCTTTGGCTAGTTTTTTCAGAAAAGGGAGGCTTCAGCCAAATCAGCCAAACAGAACTGACTCAACTCTGCTGGTGGAGTGTTATGGGATAAAAATGCTGCAAATAACGTTGTTTATAAGGTAAAACTTAACTAGATTTAATAAACCCTCTGCTCAGAGGTCTCAGTTTTACTATAAGGGGTCTTTCAACTGGCTCCCAAGGTTCTGTGTCTCCATGTGTGGGTAGGTGTGAAGATTTCCAGCACAGAGGGGTTTGGGTAAGCTGATGTTCCTTCCTTGGTTCCTGGGAGTGAGATGCCCCTAAAGGTGTATGTCTGCATCCAGGCTAATCATCTTTTGCTATCCTTTTAGTCAGTGGAGGAGAGAAACAGTCCCTTAGAGGGCAGGATTTCTGTCTCGTTAGGTAGACATCTCAAAACAGGCTGGGTGAGTCATGCCCTAAAGGTGCCTGTCTTCCTCTGTTGACTGTGAAGGGAGCTGGGGGGTGACTAGGCCAAATACAAATATTTATGCTATACGTATCTAAAATTGGATTAAATTAATCCTACTTCTATTTTTAAAAATGAATATTTTTTTTTTAAGTATATAAATAAGTATATATATATATACTCCTAACATTTAATTTCCAGCACTGGGTTATTTCTCTTCCAGATTGGCGCCATTTCTGTTACCACTTTTCAGGAATAACTGGCTCCATCCACAAAGGACCAAAGCTGTTGTAGCGCTTGGTACTGCGATAACGCAAGGTTAGAGACTGCCTCCCAAAATGGTGCTGAGCACCAAATGAGGTGCCTGTGCTTCCTTCTCATTGCATGTTCTGTAAAGCAGAAACCGTCAAGTGTTATTCATGTGTGGGTGGAAGAAACGAGCGTGTCTGTATGAGACACAGCCAGCCACCAGCAAACTGGGGATGGGATGATTTTAGTGCATTGTGCCCTGCTCATTACCCAGTGGGGTTTGAGGCGCAGTTGTTCCAGGACCTGCAATAACCAAACCCAGAGCAGAAGGGACTTGATTTTAACATGTTGCTTTTTAGATGAAGCCTGGTTGCCTTCTTTATTATTATTATTATCCCTCCCTAGAGCCCCCTTACATCCTAAGTTGAGAGTCAAGGGGTCTTCAGCCTGACAGAAATGAGCCTAAAGGAAGACAAGAAATTACTGTAGAGATATATGCTAAAATTCCCATTTTGTTTTTGGAAGCTGTTCCTTCCGTAACTTGCAGGGTAGCAGAGCCTTTCACCCAGCATCAACCTCAGGTGATGAAATCATTTACCTAGAGCACAGTGAGGAGTCAGGACCTGAGGGCACCAGCCACACTTAGGGCCCAGACCAGCTTCCACCCTGCCCATGGCCCAGGACCCCGTTTCATTCCCCCGAGGCCGTCGGGCCCTGCCCTGCCTGGCCATGGACCTGGTTGATTGGGATCCCTGCCCACGAGCCAGTGTCCCAGCCTGGCCTGGCCTGTCCCCATCCCCAGGAAGGTGCCCAGGGCTGGGGCTGCCCAGGTCCCTGGGTGTGGGGTGGGACAGGCCTGGGCGGCCGGGGTGTCCCCAGGGAGCCCCTGGCTCCTGCAGCACCCTGACAGGAAGGTAGAGAAGTGCATGTTTAGCTGGAAGCCATGAATGTGTCAGCAAGTGCAAACTTCTAATGGTATTTTCTTTGTTGGGCATAAACCCCGACTACCAGAGACTTTCTTGCTGTACTGCTCTCTGCTGCTGAGATCTTACTAAAATAATAAAAACAGTCTTCCTCTTTTACTAGATCCTTCTGCGAGCATAGTGTAAATATCGCAGCTGATAGGAAAGCCTTAGTTTTCCTGTGGTGATATCTTACTTTTCAGACAAATCAACTACAAAAGCTGTCATACACGAGTGATTGTGGGTAACTGGGCACCAACTGGGAATTTCAGGTCCCTGATGAGCAAGTAGGTCTTGCCAAATGCTGTCTCGGAGACTTCAGGCCCTCGTCAGTGTGACCCAGGTGTTAAAACCCGCTCAGGGAGAAAATAAAGCTGATTACCTGCTGTTTCCTCAGGTCACTGGCTGTTTACTTGTATCTCAGAAAGGCATTCTGACACAGCACTGCAAAGCAGCTGACCCGTAGCTTCAGATTACCAGTCCAGAGAGAGAGCTGCAATTAACAGCAGAGCAGAAATTAGAAGATCTGTTCCTGGAAATCAGCTCAGCCAGAGACAATTGAAACTTCTAGCAGAATAAACCATTACTGGTTGAAACACTTAATTATATTTTTTCCTAATTTCCACAGTTAATGTTTACAATGCACATGTAATCAGGGTGATGCAGGTTATAGTAAGCAGGTGGCACATGTGCCATTGCCACAGTCTTTCTCCAGAACTGAGTCACTGAATATGCTGCCAGCCACGCTGGGGGGTGCAAGACTGAGGAGGGCCCTGACTGCACTGAGGCCCATCAATGCTCCCCCCGGGAGCTCCGATGATTGCTGCCTGCCACCTTCTGCTGCCTTTCAGGGGACCTCAAGGGATAATTGTAATTTTGGACAAGGCAGGTTGGATCCCAATGCATCTGTATGACTACAGCTGAAGACTGTGGGTAAGAATATGTGGGGAAGTTTGGTGTTTCCATTCCCTGAGATTATTACCACATGAGCTAAAAATAACCAGAAGCCCTTAAACTGCTGTTCTAAAATAACCCATCAAAAGTGAACCATACTTACAACCAGGGTGACATGATTTCAAACCTGAACATGTGCCAGGTAGCGCTAGATTGCATTACAGAAAAACGGTGGTCTTGGTTCACCAGAGCCACGCACCAGGAAAAATATCTATGCAAAAAAAATGTATCCAAGGTCTGCAGCAGGAGCAGGGACAAAGAACACCACACACACCAGTCAGGCTGCTGGATTCAACATGCGTGCTTTAGATTTCAGGAGGCAGAAGTGAACTGGCTTTTTATCAAGTTTGGGGACTAAGGATTTTTTCTGCTTCATTTTAAGTTTTTCTCTTTTGATAGTGACAGCTCTGGAGACATCTGTGTCCTTGTCAAAGTTGCAGAATAGAAGAGAATGAAGCCACATTGCCAGTATTTCATTGATAATGTCTAGATGACCAATAACCCATCTTTCTGTGTCCTGGTCGCTGTAATTGTGTCATTGACATGAATTGGGCTATTGAAAAGATAAATTCTTCAGTGAGGATTGGAAGGAAACAGCCCTGCACGTATGACACCTGCTACCACTGAAAAACGCATTAGGTATAACTTTCAATGCCTTGATTTAGGTCTCACATTTTCAAAGCTAAATTTGATGGTCAGTCCTTGGATTCACAAAAGGTCTGTGACTGCTAGTTACAAAGCTTTGTACTGCATGTAATGACTTGCTGATTTCATTTGCAGAGGTTTGAAAGGCAGAGATGAGTCTGGCAAGTAAGTACTTCTCTTATGAAACCATTTTGGGAGCTACTGTTATTAACAGTGATTGTCCAAGAAATAAAAATGATCTAGCAAATAAATAGCACTTTAGAGTTGGACATTATCAATGGGCTAATTTTCTGGAATTATTTCAGAACTGTTACTTTATGAAGCCATTGCACTTAAGATTTCATTGCTCGTGTAACTTTAGGATATTTTGCGAGTGGAACATTTTTAGTACTGTGTCCCCAGAAGCAGTAGAGTGGGGTCACCATAGCACTGCAGCCGTTTCTGTCCTCTGATGAGCAGCGTGGTTGTGTCTGTGCTGCTTAAACAAAAGAGGACCAGGTCATGGGCTTCAGGAAAGGGCACACAATTATCCTTCCTCTTCTATTATTTAACATGGTTTTGGTCTGTGCTAGCTAGTCCTCCCCCAAAGAGCATTTGGGCCCAATTCAACCACTCACATGGGCCAAGGACTGTTTCCAGAAAGACAACTGTTTTTGTGGCAGGGGGTTAGCTGGCTGGATGTGAACTGACTTATACCCCTTTGCCTCTGGGAATGTAAAATGAGGTCCAGTTTTATTTACTGTTATAAGCACTGGTTATTTGCTCTTTCCCAGGAATTCCTAGACTTGATTTACTTTATTCAGATGCCCGTATCTGTTTTGAAACTCTCTAGCATGCACTAGGGACAGACAACAGCCCAAAGGGTCACTGTTCAGGGCCAGAGAAATGTTCCAGTTTTTGAAGTATAAATGAAACTTGACAGTAATGTTTCAGTCATCTGGGACCTCTAAATGGGGCTGGGAAATTTTAAGAAACTTAAGATCTTTTTTCTGTATTGGCTGAAACCTCAAGAAATACTATATATGTTCTTTCAAGCTCTCTTAAGTTAAACCTGCATAGTACCATACCTGATGTATCATATGAGTTATGATAATCATCTCATATCCTCGGTTTAGGTCACTAGGGAATAATGTCTTAATAACTACATGTGAAATCCTGGGTTATTTTGTTAGCATCTGTGAATACATGGTTGTTTTGTTTGTGAAATTTCTCTGAGAATTACTGTGTCAACTTTTGTTGTGCAACACTTTTATTTACTGTGTAACAGGGTGAGGACAGCAGTGGGTTTTCCTGTAAATGTGAAATTTTTCTTGGCTGACACAATGTGCAGAGCCCTGCCAAGAAAAAGCTGGGTAGCAGCTGCATTCCTTACTGGCTTGATAGGTGCACTTGGGTGTGTGTGCAGGTATGTGTCTGCACACATGTGCAAAACCACACATTTACTGGAGGGACTGAAAATACTTTAGCACTGGCCAACACCACCATGTGCTCCCATCACTGATGTAGTCATGGATGTTGCAGTCCCTGTTGCACGTGTGAGCATGCATGACAGAGACACTTCACTAAAGACTTAATCATTCTTGCCCCTGTAGGTGCAAACTCAGTGTCAGGACTTTGACTTACTTTTTAGCCTTATGATATATGTCCTCTCTTTCTAAAATCAAGAAGACTTGTAAATACTTGTAAATAGATGACAAACATCTTGAGTGCAGCAGCAAAACAGCATGAGCAGTCAGTCCTTGCCAGATGCAGTTGTAGTTGGCACTGCTGGCTCAGGCTCTGTATTTGTGCCACCTCTTCTCAGCCTAAAAGCTGGCTGAAGTCTCAAAGCACTGTCCTGTGCTCAAGTTAATCCATCCTAATCTCCCCAGGGCGTATTAGTTTAGCCACTGTATTACCCTAGTGCAGCTACATGGTTCCCAGATCAGGCTATCTTGTGTCTAGACAGCTTGAAGAGCAAGGAGAGTAGATATGCATAGCCTAAGGCCATCTTTGGGACCTATGGGAATTTGGCCTTCTTGGAAAGGCATTTTATTGGTGAGCTTCCATAAAATTTGGTAGAGGAAACAATGTAGAGAGAAAAAAAGAATAAAACTCCAACCATTCTGTAGATAATGCCCCCAAATTTTCCCAGTGAGAGTCACAATACCTCTTCCCCTTGCTTCAACTAGTGTTCCGAGGTTTAGAAGCAGTCTGACTGCATCTTGTTGGGAGCTTAATGCAGAAAGACAATATCCAGTATTTGTGTGCTGGGAGCAATTTTATGTACTGAAACAAAGATGGCAATCCTGTTTTCAGGGAGATATCAGCATGTACATGTCCTGGGAGATGATCCAAATAAATTCATTTTCACTCAAGAAATGCCTGCCTTGGAGTCTTTTTCCATTTGGAGAGGATTTGCAGCAGCCTTTGCTGCTACATGTGCCTGGACTAATTGCACAAGTAGAATACTATAACCTGCTTTATGCATGTGACAGTACTTATGTAACTCTCCTCAACATAAGGTTTGATCACCCGAGTAGCAGTTCTCAAAATACAAGAACACTGCTTGTGTTTGTTGGTTGCCTTTAGATCAATAAGGTCTGTAATAGGAGCAAGTTCAGTTATCATCGTACATTGTGTAATTATTCAGGAAGTGAATACTGCAATCACTGTAAAAGTGTCAGTGTAATTGCTGTCAACAGTAGAGTACAAAACCATGACTTTGCTTTACCAGAAGCTAGTGATCTAGTCTGGTAAACTATCACTCTGCTCAAAAGCACTATTTGCAGCTGTTTGTCACTGTTTCCCTCTTGCTAAATTTTATTTTGTATATTCACATTTGATACAGTTCTTAGAGGCTTGAACATAATAAAAATCCATTTAGAGAAGTGCTAAAGTGAGTTGATTGATAGTTTTCTCTTGCCTGTTGTGAGGCAGGACTCTGCCCACTGGCCCCTGACCACAAGAAATGAAAACAGCTCCCCGAGGAACACATGCAGGAGAGCAGGACCTGGAGGCTGAGCCCCAAGCAGTTAACATGTCTCCTGAGTTTGGCCAGAAGATCTGAGGTGCCAGCACCATCTTTCTGCTGGTCAGAGACAACTCCTCTGTGTTCTGCAGTAGAGAGAGAGAAAGAAATCAATAGCAGTTTATATTCCTGTGCCTCCTGTCATACACAGTAAAGGCTCTGCTGTTACAGTGACAGCTCATCACAGTGAGCAATGCGGCAGAGCCACAGTGTGGTGGAAATTGAGTTGATCTGTAGTAACGTTAAGAATATGGTGATGCAATGAATTTAGGTGGTGACAAGACCAGGGCAGGAGGTTATTGATTAAGCTTCTATTGGAGCTGGAGAGACAACAAACAAAGAAGTGATGCAACAGCTCCCAGGTTGAAAGCAATTGGCAAAATCATGAGGTGTAAAGACCTGTCCCAAAGAAACCGCAAGTGTGTTTCATCAGGTTATGAACTGGCAAGCGAGGGAAAACAGCAAGTTAAGTCCAGTGAGAAGAGGGATGGAATAGTGGAAGTGCGCTTGACCAAAGCTATCTAAAGAAGACATTAACAGAACAGGAGAGAAAAGGGACTTCTCAGTAGCAGAGAGTAATATATCTTGTAAATGTTATTTACACTGGCTTTTTAATGTTTTCAAGTTATGTTTTTCTTCAAAACATTTTTGTTTTAGTTAGTGATGTTTTGCTTTAGGCAGGGCACTGAACTGCTGATCCCTTGTCACGTGGGAGGTTCTCGCCCCGGGCTTCAGATCAGGGAGTGCTTCGGGAACCACAGCCTCCCGCTCCCTGTGTCTCTCACCCTGAGAGGTGGGAGATACCTATGGGTGCCAGTAGGTGAGCTCAAGGAGCCATGAGAAGCACACAGGCTATACAGTCCCAGTGAAGAAGAGATTTGCAAATGATTCCTCACACAATTAGTGCTACCGTTATTAGTTTAACAACAGCAGGTTGGTGGACATTATGTGTTCTCTTTCAGCTAGTCTCCAGCTGCACTTTGGTCCCAAACCTTTTCCATGCAGGCAGGCTCCCATCTGGGAGGAAGTTAGGAAGCTTCTCCCATGTCACTATGTAGGGAGACAAAGTGTCTGTCACTCTTCAGGTGTTAAATTGCTGCTCCCAGATTAGGAAAAAGTACCTCAGAGACCTTTATTCTTTCTTAAGTGTCTGCTAGCTAATTGTCTGTTCTGCTTGGAAATATTCCATGTCTTATGCTTAACCTGGGGCCACTACTGCTCTGTGCCTGTCCCACTGTATCCTTCCCACCTTTGCTTCTTGGCATCTCCTTCTTCCTTTTCCAGCTTGCCATTTTCAGAAAGGGAGCCTGTCATAGGGCCATTTGAGCAGAAGTCTATCTACCTTTGTTGTCCCTTCAATAGTATTTGAACCTGTTGTCTAACTTTTAACAACACATAACTGAAGGTTAGACATCCCAAAGGTATTGATTCTTTAGTATCTTTCATGAAAATAGGCAGCTGGGTAGAAGATCTCTCCTGTGTCTTCCCCAAGGGAAAGGACGCAGTGCAGACTTGCTCTTACTAAACAGAGAATATATTAAAAAAAAAAAATTTCTTAAAAAAACAAGTCTTGATAGCGCTGCTGCTCAGGGAACCACTTTTTTGCAAGGAGGCAACCAAGGCTGAATTTCATTCCACATGCTGGTACTGTTTACCAAACAGTGTTAAATAGGAGGAATTTTTTCAGCACTACTCTTTTATAAAGGTGCCCCACTCTGTCCTTGTACCTGCTGCTCTGCATCAGGCAAGCCTTTTTACTGAGCAGTTTGTGATGGTATCTTCCAAGTCACTGGCCTCAGATGATCCCATGAGTCTGGCTTATCAGTATGGATAACAAATTTACCTTACCTCGATCTGAGTTAAATTTAATCTGCCACAGCATCGCTCAGTTTCCCAGTTGGTTTCTGTCTCTCAGCAGCTTCTTACAGGGTAATATATTTTTACAGTTGAATGTCACTTGCAAAAATTTACTAGCTTGCTGTGAGTTTTCTCTTTCATTCTTTCTCCTTCTCTCTTCACACAGTATATGAAACTGTTGGTGCCTTTACACATCCCTGGGAGGATCTCATCTCATTGATAATAGGGGCAGATATTTACAATACTGCATGAACATTAACATTAAGATGCTCCCTCTTGGAACATGTATGCGTTGCAGGTCTCATTGGATCTGGCACCATAGACTGGGAAATGTGCAAGAAAGGCAGAGTGATCGTCTCAGTAGTTTAAAAGAGCCCAGTTCTCATAAAAGTCTGTTGTCTGCCACGGAAGCATTCTGCAGCTCTCTATTTCTGCTCTTCACAGTTCGGCTGCCCAAAGCTCAGGTCATCTAATACCAAATTTCTCCCAAGTATCTTGACACATGCTGATGGGGCAAGTGCTCATACAAATGAAGCATGTGGTCATTTAGTTCAGGTAAAACAAAGGAGTTTACTAGTCTCTGCCAGGTAATTTTGCTAAGCTGATTGACTCCACGGAACCCTGGTCCCCTCTTTATTCTTCTCATCTGACGCCAATTCATCTGACTTTGCTTTCTCACCAAGAAAAACTGTCCTGCAGTTTCTTGTTAGTTTAACAACAATATGAAGAGGTGGACCACAGTGACTTGGGATGCTTCTTCACTGAAAGGGTCAAAGTGTGGCCAGCAGACATGCACGCCATAGAGAGGAACAAACGATTGGACAAACTGTTATCCTAGCTGCTGGTCCTACATGAACCTGGTTTTCCTTCATTAAACAGTCATATTGCTTTCAAGAAAACTTCTACCTACTCCTGCCTACTCACCTTATCTCTTCTTCCCTCCCAAGCAGCATTAGACAGGCAGCTGGTTGTTTTTAAAAAAAAAAAAAAAAAGGCATCATGTCTGTTCTAAAATGCTATAAGATATCCTCAGATTTTCAGGAGGGATGATGGAACTGAAGTGCTTTCTGACCTAGGCAAATACAAGACTGAAAACCATATGTGGCAGAAGTCAGGCAGGGAAAGGACTGTGGTGTCACAGCATGAAGGCAAGCAGACCCTTGCTGGACACCTGCAGGCAGGCGGCTAGGAGGGAAACGGTCTGTGAGGTGTCTACAGGAAAGGAGCTGGCTGAGCTGAGAAGTAGGAGGTGAAAAGATGGAGTGGGTAATCAGAAAGAAAAAGGAGAGAAAAAGCATGCCTGGGAAGATTTAGATGGGTCAGATGATTGTCCTGGTTTCAGCTGGGATAGAGTTAACTGTCTTCCTAGTAGCTGGTACAGTGCTATGTTTTGAGTTCAGTATGTGAAGAATGTTGATAACACTGATGTTTTCAGTTGTTGCTCAGTAGTGTTTAGACTAACGTCAAGGATTTTTCAGCTTCTCATGCCCAGCCAGTGAGAAAGCTGGAGGGGCACAAGAAGTTGGCACAGGACACAGCCAGGGCACCTGACCCAAACTGGCCAACGGTGTATTCCATACCATGTGACGTCCCATCCAGTATAGGAACGGGGAAGTGGGGGCAGGGATTCACCGCTCGGGGACTGGCTGGGTGTCGGTCGGCGGGTGGTGAGCAATTGCACTGCGCATCATTTGTACATTCCAATCCTTTCATTATTGCTGTTGTCATTTTATTAGTGTTATCATTATCATTATTAGTTTCTTCTTTTCTGTTCTATTAAACCGTTCTTATCTCAACCCACGGGTTTTGCTTCTTTTCCCGATTTTCTCCCCCATCCCACTGGGTGGGGGGGAGTGAGTGAGCGGCTGCGTGGTGTTTAGTTGCTGGCTGGGGTTAAACCACGACAATGATAAACAGTGAGATGTCAGGGACCGGATGAAGCATTTGAAATGCAGCCTTCATTAATATTTTGTCTGTCTTATCTCAGACTAATTTATTTTATGGACATGGAGATCTGTTCCTGCTGATGTATTGAGATGATTGTCAGGCAACCTTATTGGTTTTTTGAACTGTTTCTTAAGCAGGAATTCTCAACATTTCTTGAGGCCCTGTTCTGGTTTTCTACATTTCCCTATGTTTGAAGACATAAATCACCAAGTCACTATTATTTCTGTGCTATCTATCAGGAAATTTCCAGGTGATTTTCTCTTGCCTTCAGCAGCTATGGAAGCTATTGCTACCCAGTGGGCTCATGGTCCAATCACATGTTGTGCCAGTTGCCCCAAGAAAAAGGCTAGAAATTGTGGACAAGAGAGTTGGGAGTAACCAAGAGGCAAACATCCAGCTACTTTCCAAACATGTTACTCCTGAGCAAATAATACAGAGCAAATAACTCGTTGAAGTAATTTGGCTTTTATTCTACTTCTTTTCGTCTATAAGCTATTCACAAAAATTAACGATTTGCTCAAAAAAACCCACAAAAGTGCCATTAAGTTCCAGACAGCATAAAGTTCAGGAGGTCCTTTCAGTTAGTGCAGTGGCAACCTTCCCCTCCAACATAGCTGCCCCCAGGAGAGGGAGTCTCCAAGGGATAGCAACCCACTCCCTTTCTGGCTTAATCCTCATTGCCAGCACCATGGAAGGCAAAGCTTTTCCAGCTGAGGGTAGGTTTTGTGTGACGAAGCTACAGGTACAAACATGATAACCAAGAGAGATGTTTTATCTGGTAGGTATTTATTGATAGTAAGAGATAACATCTGTCACTTAAAAAGCATACAGGCTTCCTGCTGATAGTACTGCACTTGCTTGATCAACCACTTGCTATCCAGCCCTTTGTCCTTGTTTGCATCTGAGAATAGTCAGGAAGGATCAGACTGCCAGGACAGGTACCTGAACGGACTTGCAAGGTACACCTTACGTGAACAAAGATGTCACTGTCTGACTACACAAGACAGCATGCTTAGCTGTGTAAGGAAAGAGTGTAAGAGACTTCTTTTATTCAGGAACAGTCTTAGGAGATTGTCCAAAGGTATCTCCAGGGGGACTGCATGCAGAGTGTCTCCATTTCTCTGAAGATATCCTTTCCCTAATAGCTGCCTTCGAGAAAGTTTTGCTGTGGTGGAAGGCCTGTGTGTGTAATGGTCTGTAAGAAAACTGGTCTTGGCACAAACATAAATGCATGTGACATGCAACTGAGTTACCTGTGCTTACAAATGTAGCTCATGATAATAGTTATGACAATGTAAAATGGAGACTCTTCATGAAGTGGTTCTGTGTACAAGAAGCTGCAAGCATAGAAATCTTCTCATTACTTTAAGCAGGCTTTACTATTAATGCACATTAATTTGACCTTTAAGAGCTTCAGGCTCAACAAAAGGTTCAACAGCATGCATAGTTTGCTCAACTGAATAAGGCACAGTAGGAAGAACTTACTTCATTAAAAGAGAAGAATCATACCTCTTACTCTGTAAAACTTATTCTTTGGGGTTTTTTGCAATCTAAATCTACTCAGTGCATGCATATGTTCATGTGGCTTTAAGAAAAATGTTTTTACAGTATCAGACACTGTAATCCATCGCTATAAATGCTACTTTGGCAATTGCACTTCAGCAATATTTTTTAATTCTGATGGAAATGTGAAGTAAACTTGCCAGCGCTAAGTCCAGGGCCTAAGCAAGAGCCCTGCCATGAGCGGTAGTGGCAAGTGCAGCTCTGCCTAACGAAGAGCCTCAGGCCCTGATTCAGAGCCGGCCAGAGCTGATGCACACAGTCTCATCAGCTGCGGTGGACTTCACAGCAGAGCTTACATTTGGTAGAGCAAGGTTCGAAGTACATCCTGCCCAAGAGTTGACACATTTTGACATATCCCCTGGCAATAAGCAAAATGAACCGTAACATGTCTTATTTGCTCTGTACATCGCAGGGTCTTATGCTGACAAGGGTGACAGTCTCCCCCTGGCATTTGAGCCGTCCAGCCTCGCACTCAGTCATGGTCCGATGGGCAGCAGAGCCAGTCACTTCAGCACAGATCTGGATGCCTCCCTCCTCGCACGGCCCGTCTTCATCACAAACACAGCTGTTGGATTGTGCTAAGCAAAAACACACAGGAAAAACACTCAGGATGACATCCAACTCAACAAAAAACAGACTAAAATGTTTCCAGCAAAACTGTAGGATTGACAGCAATTTTCTGGAGGGACTCATTACAAGAAAGACATGGACCTGTTGGAGCAGGTCCAGAGGAGGGTCACCAAAATGATCAGAAGGATGGAACACCTCTCCTATGAGGACAGGCTGAGAGAGTTGGTGATGTTTAGCCTGGAGAAGAGAAGGCTCCAGGGAGACCTTATTGTGGCCTTTCAGTACTTAAAGTAGGCTTATAAGAAAGATGGGGACATCCTTTTGAGTACAGCCTGTAGCGATAGGACAAGGGGTAATGGTTTTAAACTAAAAAAGGGTAGATTCGGACTAGGTAGAAGGAAGAAATTTTTTATGATGAGGGTGGTGAAACACTGGAACAGGTTGCCCAGAGAGGTGGTAGATGCCCCATCCCTGGAAACATTCAAGGTCAGGTTGGACAGGACTTTGAGCAACCTGATCTAGATGAAGATGTCCCTGCTCATTGGACTAGATGACCTTTACAGGTCTCTTCCAACCAAAACCATTCTCTGATTCTATGATTCTTTTCCTAACCAGAAGTAACATTAGCTGATATTCAGGTTCAGTGGAAAAACTAGAAGTGGAAATGAGTGGTGCACTGCTGGGGCTTCCTCTGCTTAGAGAGGCTGATTGTGTATGCGGGAAAAGCTTGCTCAGGGTGCCTGAGATATTGCTCTCAAAGACTTCTATGATGTTACTGCTTGAACCGGTTCATGTATCTACTACTCCAGAGTCCAGATAACATGTAAGACGAGAGATCTGTCCTTGGACAGTAATAAACTGATCATACAGACACTTAAAACTGGTATCTTTATTTACATACAGGCAGTTTCTCTAAGATCAGACGATCTCCTCCTACAAATAAATGTGCATAGTTCTATCAGTGACAACAGCTAAATAATCAGATAAAAAGAGGGTCCCATCTGAGATTTATTTTTCATAACTGTGCCTTTGTTTTGGTGTTGTATGGGGGGGGGGGGGGGTTGCCTCTGTTTGTCTCAGCTGAAGCTCCAGACAGTTTCAATTATCTTTTTTTGTTATTATTTTTGTCTGTTCAACTCTGTTAGACAAAACAGATGAACTCCTATCAAGTAATCTTTTTTATTTTCAAAACATGACAATAACTGTGCCTCTATCTGGGGCACTTCTAAAAACCTAATTTACTTCTTTATGTTCCCATTTCTGGCAACCCTCCATTAAATGCAATGTAGTGTAGGATACTCACTAGGAAATTAGATCAGAGAATTTGAAAACTTCCACTGCAGACAGATTACAGAATACTGGGACTATTTCCTCTGAGGTAAGAGACACTCACCTTTATCATAATATGAGAAACTGGGGATAGGCAGTGAAGTACAAACAAAAGTAAGTGGCTTTCCTAGGTAGTATAGAATAAGACATTCAATGCCTTGACACAAAATACTGCAGGGGACACTGCTCGGCAAATTTCAGAAAAGGATTAGCTATTCCTGTGGGCAGTAAGGATTCCCACAATTACTGTGTTGAGGAATTTGGAACAGGTAGATACAGTGAAAAAAGAGGGCAAGGCTTTCACCCAAAACTTCCAGAGGACCAGCAGGGTAACTCACTTAACAGGGACTAGGAATAAGCTTTTACTGTAGATAGTGCATTTTGTTACGATATCCTGCAGGATTTTCTTTTCTATGGTTGGAGCTTCCTGACATGTTTGGACACCATCACTGGGCTGATCGTTTGAACCAGCTTAGCAGTGCCTGATGCTTCTGGGACCGTGTGGAGATACCATACCAGGACAGACCTGCAGCTAATTTGTAACTGGGGATAAAGACTTCATTTTGGTCAAATAAACAATTTTGCTTACAGTTGTGAAGAATCTCTTACCATCACATTTTTCCCATGAACGGCACGATCCACATGATATTTCAGCTGCCTGAGGTATTTTGCAGTTTTCTGCATTAGTAAGAGAATATTTTCTGCCCATGCACTCCAAGGCATGCATCTTGCAAACAGTTAAAGCTGTGTTTCTCTTGGTTCTTTGATCTGTAGCACAGGTGTCCAGGGAAGGGCTGAAAACAAAAGCAGGGATCGCACTATTTAAATGTGCTTTATCTTGGTACCTCTTAAAAAGAGCTGAGGGAGTGGAAAACATTCAGGGTCCAGTTGCAATTTCCCTGTTCATTGAAGTACATCGTAGGAGTGCAGCAAGTGAACTTGAGACATAGACATGTGAATAATTCAGGCTCCTTCCTTTTCCACAGGATGCTGCACCTCAGCAAAGACAGGATCTGTTCCCTCTGAAGGACAGGGATATTACTGGGTATTTGCCATTGGTTTCAGTAGCAGTGAGAGCGAGACTTCAGTTAAAAAGTGTTCAGATCTCAATTATTCTCTGATATATTACACATGCATGCACCTAAGTACATACACAGAAAACATTTCATATACATATAATGATATATACACACATGCACATATATTAAAATATAAGTATTTCTTAATTGTAAGACATTAGAATATACTTGAAGACCTTTGCTGTCCTTTAAAAGCCTCAGCTTTTACTAAATAAAATGTTATGATCCACCATCAGAGACCAAAGATATTTCTGGAAATACACATACATCTCCACAGAAATTTTATGAAAAATCTGCTCTATTTATCCAGGGAACTTGCTTGTTTATTTCTTGAAATTTAGATATTGTTCTAACACCCACAAAAATTAGCTTGTAAAAGTGGTAATAACAATTCTTGGACAACCTTAAACAGCGTTTGCTTTGAGGACAGTTCCGGAAAGTTGCCATCATTTGTGTTTGTCCTGGTTTCAGCTGGGATAGATTTAATTTTCTTTCTAGTAGCTGGTATAGTGTTATATTTTGGATTTAGTATGAGAATAATATAGATAACACACTGATGTTTTCAGCTGTTGCTAAGTAGTATTTGTACTAAGTCAAGAATTTTTCAGCTTCTCATGCCCAGCCAGCAGGAAGGTTGGAGGGGCACAAGAAGTTGGGACAGGACACAGCCAGGGCAGCTGACCCAAACTGGCCAAAGGGATATTCCATACCACGTAACATCACGTCCAGTACATAAACTGGGGGGAAGTTGGCCGGGGTTTGGGGGGGGAGCAGATCGCTGCTCGGGAACTGACTGGGCATCAGTTGGCGAATGGTGAGCAATTGCATTGTACACCCTTTTTTTTTTAATATTCCAATCCTTTTATTATTATTGTCATTTTACTATTGTTATTATTATAATTATTATTTTCTTCCTTTCTGTCCTATTAAACTGTTCTTTTCTCAGCCCTTTTTCTTTCCTGATTCTCTCCCCATCCCACCAGGGGCAGAGTGAGCAAGTGGCTGCATGGTGCTTAGTTGCTGGCTGGGGTTAAACCACAACAGTGTTTCATGCTGTAAAGTGTAGTATGGGAGGAAAAAGCCTTTCCATTATTTCTGGATTTTAATGTCAAACCCCAAGGTTCTCCACTTGTTCTCAATGCCATCACTGGTATCTGTATGGAGTGAACAAAAAAAATGCTTCTCCTGAGCAGGGCATACCTGTGCTCTCCAGGATGCGCTTTACAGCCACACGTAAGGTGCTGCGCAGGGTACAAAAGAGCAGAGATGTGCCCCCAGGGAACAGAGAGCTTTGACATATGGCTCCAAAGATTATTTTCAGCACAGATCCTCCTTCTGAGCTCACAAACACTCCCACAGAAACTTCTAGTGTCTAATGGGTCAGTTCTGAGTGTCAACCTCAGCTAAACAGGTGTTTGGTGGGGAGGAGAGGTTGATAAGGAACAAGCAAATGACCCTAATGATTTTCACACGGCTGCCTGAAGGGGAGGGTAACAGTCCCTATGAAAGTGGCTTGTCAGAGTAAGGAAGAGGAATTTGGAGGAGGGAAGGTCTAGTAAGAAAGTCCTGACTCAAACCTTGCTCACTTGCTGGCTAAGTGTTAAGGCAATTTTTCCCTTTTTTTTTTTTTCTTCCCCTTGGAATTAGGAAGTGGGGTTTGGTAGATCTATAAATAAGGCACTGAGGAAAAGTGCCTGCTCCAAGCTTTAGGAATGGTTCTTTGAGAGATGATTTTGAAGCCACTTAAAAGAGCTGGCTTTACAGAAAGTTTAATCTACCTGTAACATAGTGCACCTTTAAGATATTTAAAATTTGGCACAGAGTTTATCAGCTGAGCTTAAAAACTTTGCTGCATCTATCCGCAACCAAATATGTCTTCAAAGATTATTAACTGTATTACATCTCCTACTTAAGTTAGCATCCTCAACTGCAGTGGGTCCCTTAACTGCTGTCCTTAGTCAAAATACAGGCCACTAAATCCTTCAGTTTGTTGCCTAAATTTTCCTTAATGCTCTTCTGTTAACATAAAGAATGAGGTTAACTCTCTTATTCTGAGGCACAACAAGAGGATGGCCCAATGGATACACAGCACCAAGCATCTGATAAAGGAAGCCTTTTTCTGCATTATATTGTTTGCTTGTCTGGCTGCACAGCCTATAAGTTAGCAGTGCACTGATTTATAATGTGAATGTTATATTTACAGACACAGGTATAAGAAGAACTTCATCTTTAAATAACATCTTAAATTTGGAAGAACAAGGTGTGATCCAGGGAAAGCATCTAATCTATAATTAAGTTGTTTATTATGTTTAAAATTGTTCAGAGGCCACCTTTGTTTGCCTGAGTGATAAATCTCAATATCTGAGTCTTAAGGTCAAAAACTTATATACAAGGCATCTTAATTTAGCTGAAAAGATTAAGGCCAGGCAAAAGTGCATTAATCTGTCTGCTTTGCACCACTTTTGCAATACCTAAAACAGGGGAGGGAGGCTGATTTAACCAGCTGCCAAAGGTTGAACCCAGGGAGTTCATGGTCCATATTACTAACCTCTAGCTACAGTATAAACCCTCAAGCTGTTTTGAGAGTGCTTCATATATTTGCTATGGCTGGGTCAGCTGGGAGTAAGCCAGTGGAAGTCAACATATTCAGATGCATAAGAAAAAGGATGGAGAATCTGTACTCATACAAGAAATTAGTAATTTGCACTCATTGCTGAGGAAGGATATTACAGGGCTGGGAGCATCACAGCAGTGTAATAAAAAATATTAGAGGCAAGGAAGAATCCTTGTGTAAAGTGAATGTGAGAAACTCAATACCTTTTACCTGAAAAAGAAGGCTTGGATAAGAACAAGCTTTTACTAAAGCACATATTGGGAGAAATTAAATAGCAGATATAAGTCAGCAGATATGTTTTTTCCCTTTCACCTACAATGAGAGGCACGCAACTTTCAGTGAAACCAAAAAGTGAAAAATTCAGCATGCTGGAAATTATTTTAACTTCTTAAAATTATACTCAAGACCATCAGTTTTAATATAACACAGGCCAAGAACTCTTAGGAGATACATAGATGCTATGCAAATAAGTGTGGGGGGGGGTAAAGAGGAGATAGTATTTAAAAATCATGAAGTATCATGTTTCAGTCTTTAGCTACTGAGGTTTCATCTCTATTAACACACTAACTGTGCTCTGACCCCTTCCTTGCACTGGGGCCAATTCACACAGAATAACTGGTGTCCATACTGTTAAACTCTCTTTGCCCTCAGAAGATAGGGAACACATCAGACTGCCTGTTAGGAATGGTCCCTGACCCTAGTAACTCCTGCACGGTGCCTGGGAATTATCTGGAGTTGGGCCTTGCCAAAGCTATACCAGGAGCTGCTTTAGCAGTTTAGCAGCTCTGGTGCCCAGGATCGTTCCCTGGCTCTAATTGATGAGGATAAGATATAGGCTAAGGCACCACGTCATGAGGACAAATTACCCCTCATCAGCCTGTTGTGGGGTTCTTGTGCTGTCCCTGGAAGTCTCCCTTGCTAGTCTCTTGGAAGCTGAAAGGATGTAGGATGGGTCTGAAACCATGGTGTTTCTGAATTCCCACGTGAACGCTTGTTCCCAGCTCTCTTCCGAGCAGAGGCTGCTGCTGAAAGTCACTGCCACAGCAAAGCAAGCCAAGTTCTGGTCTCTGAGGAAGGACCAAGATCTGCTTACATGCCTTATTCCTACAGCCTTAACAGGCTGGCAGATAAGTCTGCTTTGACAGCTGATGATTTATCTTTCTATTATTAGATGTGTTATTTCAAGACAGAGTGAAAAGATGGCATCAGGTAACAGAAATGACTGTTATCTATCTTCCTGCCACTTTAAACATAATTGTAAAAAATAGAAACATGCAAGTAGTAGATTAATTATCACTGATGCCTGAATGCATAACTGAATGTAATTAATTTAACCTCCAAGGTTATTGTAACTCTGCCCAAGACCTTCCTAGCATTGTGGACTCCTGTTGTCTTCTGTGTAATAACCTCAACACACCCATACCTCACTTCAATGAGTATTGAGACAAAAAGAGTAGGACCAGATTATTTAACATATTTAGGTATTTAAGGACAAGAATAGAGTCTTAGCAGAGTTGTTACAAAACTGGCACTTATCTTCTCATACAAGATGTTGGCCTCAGACCCTAGGGAAGTCCCCAGTGGATGTAAAAAGCTCACCAATTTTAATTTTAAGATGTTCAAAGTATGCTAATTTTGGCTTAGAACCAGAGTTACCATGCAGGCTGATGGAAAGTACACATCCTCCACTGAGAAGTTCTGTTACCTTGAAATCACTTCAGACAACTTCAGAATTTCTTCCTCCTACTACACAAGGATAAGACAAATTTGGTCTGTTATCCTGGAGTTTCCAAACTGCTCAGCTCCTGCTGTGACATAAACCTGGCCACATTTCATATCCAAAGCTCACACCCACTGTGATGACTTTGTAGGTGACTTCATCCAGTCTATGCAACCAGCCCAGACGTTGGAGTGCTGAGCTCTTTGGCACATCTAGCCATCAGCACTGGGTGGTCTCAGGTGTATTCTTGTTCCTCCTCTATTTTGGTTCTATTACCTCCATGTTTAGCAAAGAACCGAGAGAGTTACTCATTTCCTTGCATTTCTCCTGCATTGCTTATTGCAGAATATAGGCTTAGATCAAACAGGAAACAATAAACTCTGATCTGCAAGTTATGAGGTCAGGAAAGGTGACGTGACTTGTTTGTGCAAACTGCTGTGTAAATGGGAGATTAGATTATTGTGCCCTTCATGACTCTCCAGTCCCTCACCAGGGAAAAGAAGTCTGCTTTATTTCACTATCTTACTGCTTTGATGGTTTATGTCCCAAGGGCCTCTGTTCTAACTTTTCCTCAATCTTCTAAATCTTCAAAATATCATTTTATCTTTTTCCATCTACTTCACAGATCCAGTGGAGCTGAAATTACCCCTTCACCTTCTGTCGTCCAACCAAATTCCATCACTGCTAAAACCCACTGACAGCTCTGACAAGGCAGGTAAGTGATGAACAGGACATTGATTGAGCTGTAAAACAAACAAAGTATAATGCCTCCTTCTCATATGAGTAAAGCTTTCTCATCTGTCATGGACTGAGGACTTAAGAAATTTAATTGGTCTTGAATAAAGTGAGAAAGTCATTGACAAATTGAGCCCGAACTTACCTACACTCATAGGGCATTTTGCACACACATTGTGACTGATGCACTTTCTCCCATGGCTGACATTTAGGCTCTGTCACTTCTGGTTTCACACTGGGCACTGAGGTAGAAGAACAGAGACAGTGCTATTAAGGGTCAGAAAAACAAGGGCTGTTAAAGGTCTACTCTGAAATTATCCTATCAGCTGAGCTTAAAAGGCACTGAATTATACAAGCATGACATAAAGTCATATTCTGCATGTTCAATAAAAGTATCTACTGCATGGAAGGAATCAACACTATTAAAAAGATGTGATACACTTTGCAAAGTTACTGTTCAGTAATTTATCCATGGGTCATGAGTCAGATGGAAGGAGACAGGTACTATTTTCAAGCTTAAACATTCATCTCATTTCTGTAGCAGCTGTTTGTTTCTGCTAAACTTAGCAGTGCTGAATCATAGCTAGCAAAAGCTTCATCATTAGGTTTCAGAGTTACTGGCTTTACTACTGTCACTAGAAAACCTAAGGCTCCACAGTCCTATGTAGAAATGTGAACCTGAATATCTTTATACACTAATGATAATGAAAACTGCAAATTCCATCATTAGTCCTAAATCTGCACTAACTTTACAAATAAAAGCAATAGTGATTCTTCAGGAATTTTCATGATTGCACATGTACTGTTCTTTGAGTGTTAAGTTGTATGCCAAGTTTGAAAATTAAGTAGGCCTTTGCTAAACATTCCTCTGGAGATTTCTGTATCAAGTAATGGCGAGACTTTGCTAAAGCTGTATGGGCATAATTTCTGAGAAAGCTTTATCCTGATTTGTTCTTTAGATTAGGTGTCTGTAGTTTCCTACTTTAACATGAAACTTTAATAACTCTGAAAATTGTTGCCTTTAAAAAAAAATTTTTTTTTAAATCTCCTTTAAGGATTAAGACTTGCCGAGCAAAATAGACACGCAGAAATTGCCAGAGAAGAAAAAAAAAAAAAGAGAGAGTTGCAGTGCATTGCAATACAGATGGCAGGCATAACCCTGTCTTCCTGTAGAGGGGAAATTTCCACCAAAAATCACTGTATTGCCGCCACACCTAGGGCTGTTGGTTGTGCAGTTGATTGTTACCGACACTACTGCTGACTAAACACTCTCATCCAAACATATGTGTGTCACTGTGACTGTGTATACATATCTTCTTAGTTTTTACCCTTCTTATCTCATATTCCTTGGGTTTTTAACTGTTGTTCTAATTGTTATTCTAATCTAATTGTTGTCACTTTTTTGTTTTTTAACTTTCGTGCTAATGTAATGCTTCCATACAGCCAGGAACAAGCTGTTTCTAAAAATGGAGGTATTTGAAACTTGTTTTAATTATTACTGGAATTTGAATACATGATGTAACAAAAACCAATGAAAATCAGTCACTAAGGCTAAAGCCTAAGGAATAATTGGCAACAGTACTTCAGCATTGGTACTTTAGCACTTCAGCAGCAGTAAGCTGCTTATGTACAGCTATGTTACTCCTGAAATCCTTACGCTTCCTGCGCATGTGGATATGATGCAGCAGCAGATGACTTACGCTGAGAATCTCACAGGACTGTTGCCTTGTGAAGTCCAAGCCTGACTGTCACCTGCCTCTTCCCTCAAGTCATGCAACCTCAGGCAACAGCTGGCTGGTAAGGAGAGGGCAGACACGAAATGTAGGGGACATGCCTGGTCTTCTACAGCGGTGGCTGTTGTCCCCAAGCAAGGGTCTCCCTTGGGGTATGAGAACATCTGGGACTTTGGGTGAGGATGTGACTGGCCTGAAGCAGCAAGCTGCTTGGATGTCTGTATGTCAGTGACGAGCATCGTGGGAGTGCACAAGAGAGAGCCTTGTCTGCCTTCCACAGCTGGAAAAGATGACTTAGAGCTGCTGTATGCTATAGCCCATTTCCCTCTCTGCCAGTGCCTGCCAATATCAACCCAGTGCTTAAACAGCTGTTACCATGAACTTGAAAAAGCATTTCCCCCTTGCTTCCAGTTTCTGGAGATTTACTCCGTGTCAGTTTTGTGACTGTCAGATGAGCAAAAGGAGTCATCTAGCCCTGTCCTTCTCTGCCATGAGAGGCCCTGGTGCACTGAACGGCTTCCAGATAGCAAAGCTGTATCTCTAAGGTGCAGCTCATCTGGTGGTGGTGTTACAGAACATGGCTGGAAAGTGAAGTATACGTGGGTGGCAGAATAGGCAGCATACATCCCAGGCAATCTCTTAAAATGTTGTTAGTGATGATACTTGATATCAGTAGGGGAGTGGGAAGCAAAAAGTCATAAGGAAACCTCACAAGAAATGTCTTAAGGCTGTTTGAACAGCCCCCAGAAAACACATGCTTATGTTTTCTGCACTTCCTGCTGGTGATAAAAGTATGGCTTCTCTATCACTATATCAGCTATAGCTCTGTCTATATCTTATCTACATAAGCCATAGTCTGTCCAGGAAAGAAACTCCTGCACTGCACTTGGAGGAGTGCAATGGCTTACCTGGTCTCTTGCACTGGATAGTCTTCATGTCAGGAGACCACTTGAGACTGGGCTCACACAAAATGGAGCGTGACCCTTCTAAGTGCATGCCGTGTGGACAAGACAGAGTTATTCTCTCACCGATCTCATATACAGGTTTCCATGGCTCTCCCTGCAAACCCCCCTCCAGGACAGGCAGGAGACAGGCGGTTTCTAAGGATTGAAGCATTTGAGATAGTCACTGTGAATCAGTGGACTGCAGAAAGCAGTCACATATTTTATCTTCTCCTAAATTCCTTAACAAATTGAGTGGTAAGATTACCTGATTTTCCTGTAGAAATGTATCAATCATGTTAGCACAGGATATTAACTCATCACACCAGCCAAATGTATGCCATACCAAGGACAGAGTGGCAATATCTTCTCCTACTGCCTGCAGGTCCAGCCCTAGCTTGAAGAGGGCTTCTCTGTTCTTAGGACCCATGCTTCTGTTGAGGGCTCATACTAGAGAGTAACATCCTAGTAGAGAGAGGTCATACGCACAGGACCCTGGGAGACCATGTAGCAATACACAAAGAAATGGCATTTAAACTGTGTGGCCTAGCATTTGTGGGCAGTCACTCCTGTTTGGAAGGATGAAAGGATGGTGTTGAACTGCAGGTCTGAAAATTCCCAAGTCTATACGGTGTGTGGATTGTCCAGCTCATAGTTCACAAACGAGTTTCACCATGTCTAGTGCACACAGGGAACTCATGGGGGGTTACAAAAGTGACCCAGCCTTGGGTTGCCTCGAGGCCCTGTCTCTCTGCAGAGACAACTCATGGGGAGCTGTGTAGACAGCTTAGCCCTGGGTTGTCTGATAAACCCTAAAGTAAACAGGGCAGTGGCTGCACTGTTCAAGAACCAAAACCTGAACTGAGCCTTGAAATCCCTTAACAGATAGTATGCCCTGAGTCTCAATCCAACCACTATCCAGTTGCTGAGGAAGCAAGGTAAAAAAAACCCCAAAACCTGGAGGGTTTCAGCTTCAGTTTCAAATGACAACCTTATGTATTCAAACAATCACAGACCAATGAAGGAAAGAAAAGGGGAAATTCCACTCAGATATACATAATCCATTTAGGCATATATCATAATCCACTCAGACATAGTCATACACACCATTCCACAAGTCAGGGGATAAAAACTCTAAGATTCAGGTTGGAAATGGGGGGAGTTACTTCTCTAACTATACAGTTGGCTTGCGAAGGAAACCCTTCCCCCCCCTTGATCGGGATGCTGGTCAAGGTAACTTCCCTGGGATTGAGAGTCCTTACCTGGAGGGGTAAGTGAATATTGTTTATGCTTTAAGTTCGTAAATGCATTTGTGGTTGTCTGTGAATCGCTTGTGGTTGTAATAATGTACTACTCTTGCCTTAAAAAATTGCAATAGTGCATTCCTCCATTGTATCTGTAAAACCTGCAATAGTGGCGTGTTAAGTCTGTAAGTGAAGTTCAAATAAGTTGTTCGCTTGAACCTTGTAGTTAAGTCTGTGAGTGAAGTTCAAGTCGTTTGCTTGAACCTTGCAGTTAAGTCTGCAAGTGAAGTTCAAGTCGTTTGCTTGAACCTTGCAGTTAATTCTGCAAGTGAAGTTCAAGTCATTTGCTTGAACCTTGCAGTTAAGTCCTTTTCTGTCACATATGGTCACACTCAAAGTTGACTTACAAATAAAATGTGCAGGGAAAAAAAAAAACCCCTAATGGTTACTGACCAGTTTAGAGGAAAAGAGTGAAGTGGGGAGATCATCCAAGATGTAAAGCGATCCTTGGCATTGTGTTCTTATGACAAGGCAGTTATTTGAGAACTTTGTGGTTGCCCAGTGCTGCCCATTGGACCTTTTCCTCAGCTGGCTTTAGACATTGACTCATTCCCATGGCTCTTGGATATAGCCACAGGACTGAATTAAGCAACAAAGTTTGTTTCCACAGGAAGTAATTCCTGGACTGGAATTTAGTCTCCCTTACTTCCAGCCTTCCTTAAAACCAGAGTTTATGGGCATGTTTCTCTTTCAGTATTACAATATCTGGATTCAAAATAAAAGTCAGTTTAGACCTGATTATGTCTAGAGAACTGGGAAATGCAGGTGTGCATTTTTCCCCCGTTGCTGTTGGAAAGCAGATGTTCAGACATGTTTCACTGGAATTCAGGAGTTGTATTTCAAAACAAGAATCAGTTGGACATACCCTGGCAATATTGGTCTCCAACTTGCCACTGCAGATTACTGCCACACTTAGCAACAGGATCACCAACAAAAGAATATCCATGTCTGCAAGCATAAACAATGCTTTTCCCAACAGGGTATGAGTTTTCAGCATTCTGAAAGAAAAGGAACAGGTGAAATTTTGGATATACAATCTAGGAACCACCAGCAGCGTTGAACTCCCTTTGATTGTGGGATGCAGTAGTGGAGGACAGTGAGAAGTGTTGCCACTCTACAATGCACTAACAAGAGTGTCTAGAATACTGGGGGCAATGCTGGTTATCAACAGTCGTAAATGTGACCAAAATGGAGACAATGTGGTAAATAAGTTGGTAGAATACAGAATATTTGGGCTATCTTAACATAGCAAAGGGAGGGTTAGAGTTGAAGGTACCCTGTGACAGGGGTCTGGCAGTGGTATGTCAGTGATGGAAGAGCGCTCTCCTGCCAGTGCATAAGCTGACTGCAAATATGGCTGTTATTAAGCATTAGAGGGGGAACATAAGCTCTTGAACAGAATTCTGGGGGGATCAATTCCAATTTCTAATTCTTAGGATGGCATGTTATCATCTTGCTAAAGGTTAATGTGATATGGTCACTCAAAAGTGCTGGACTTGAGGACAGGTCTTTTCTCATTTTATATCCCACTGTCTTCTAAGGAGAGGTCTTATGAAAAATGGAGATTACTCCACAAATTGCAGGGTTTTACCTTTATTTTGTGAACCAAAAATATCAATATAGGAGACAACTATTGATTACCCCCCAAAAAATCACTGGCAAAAGAGGGAGCACAAAATTTTGCATCTTACCTCAGGCTGCAGTTGTGCAGAGGCAACTAATGGATTTTGAACTAATCCTTTTATCTATACATTGAGCGAAAAGACGCTAAACAGCCTTGTAAGATGGAGAAGGCATAATCCATTCCTCCAAGGGAGGAATCTAGTCTGCCTTGTTAAATAGGCCCAAGTTACAGTGAGCCAAATACCATGCCAGATCATAGTTTCACCAGAAAACAAGGAAGTGCAATGGTGATTTACAGGGTGTATAGTGAAGATTCCTAAAATCTGTTTATAATTTCATTACGGACTTGCTGGATGTCCTTGGACAGTTTCCTTTCTGTGCTGTTTTTTCTCTAGTTTCCTGTGCTTTAATATGTAATTCATGTTGCTCAGAACACTTTTAATATGTTTAGGGTAAAGGACAAGTAGATTACATTTGTCTGTAAGTACCATGGTCCAGAAAAGCAAAGATTTTGTTCTGGTTTGGGGGGTGGGGCTTTTTTGGTTTTCTTTTATTTCTAGTAAGAAGTCTTGGCTAATGTCATGGAAACTTCAGCCAGGGAGAAATGCTGAGAGAGCTGCTATACAGTAGCGCTGATACTAAGCTTACCAAGATAAATACAAATTTGCAAGTGAATATCTGTATTAACTGTAATAGAAACATTGCAGGTAGGGATAGGACAGATAACAGACTAAGAGAAATAACTTACTTGAACAAATCCATTTTCCAAGAGAGGAGGAGGTGAACAGAATTCTGTAGGAGTTATGGATAAATCAAAACAGTGTGGTTCAATCAAGCTATGAAGCAAACAAAAGTACGATTTAGTTTGAATTTAGTCTCCCTTCCTTTCAAAATTCTTCACTTCTCAGTGAAGCCCATTTTCAGGACTATTATGTGTCCCATTTACATCACAAATATACTTAAATCAGGCACTACCAGGCTATCTGAGAGAGTGCTAAATAGAATGATGTCGAGTTTACTGGCTTTTACCCCATTTTCTACTCCTACCTTGTATCAGAATCACAGCTTCTGAATTTCATTTTGTTCCAACTTAAATATGAAAGCTCAGTAAGTGATCTTCTCCCTGAATTCAATAGCTTATGCACCCTTCTGAAATAAATTCTTAAATCTTCCAACAGTTGTGCTCCAAATGTTTTTTTCTGCTTACCGAAAATGCTGCAACTCTTCATCTTCGCATTGTCTGCTTTCATGCTGCTCTCCTATGCAGGCCTTCCCACCACCATGCGGGGAGGGGTTGTTGCAGGTTCGACTCCTTGATTTCCGTCCCCCTGAACAAGGACTCCAGGAAGACCAGCAGCTCCAGTGTCCATCAACAACACCTATGCAACATTTGGGAATATTTCACGTTAAACCACCCTGTAGGTGTTTCAAAGGCACAGACTCTTCAAAGCTAGCGATGGTCCAAATAGTGTTGTTACAGAGAATTCCAGATTGCAATCATCTAATCTCTCACCTTTCCCAAACTTGCCTTTTATGTAAGTATAATTCCATGGAGTCTATATGTTATCAGAGTCTGAGAGAACATAAAAATAGCTATCAGCTACAACTAAATACAAACTCAAAAAGCAAAAATTTTTGAAGTTATTGATACTCATTAATTTAGTATGCACACTTATTTATAGAAGGTTACATTTTGAGCAGTTAGTATTGTCCACTGCATTTAACAATAATAATAAAAACAGTTCTTTACTAAGTACTGTTTGGACATGTTAAGCAACGGCTTAGGCTCAGCATGACCCTCTCCATGCTACATGTCTGCAGCGATATCTGACCCAGGCAGCCACTGCACACCAGCCACTCATTCAGGGTGTGCAGTGGGACAGACAGACTGGAAGCAGGAAAGCACATTTTGCCAGTTCTAAACTCTCATGAGTTCAGAGAGTGCTGACCTGGCTGATCTTGCACAAGAGTTCCCAGCTCACAAGCTGCTCCAAAGGTGTAAGGCTTGCAGTAACACACACACTGAGTTCCTTCCACGGCTGCCTCACCACCATTCTGGCAAGGCTGACATTTGCAGGGATCATTTTCAGCCATATATTCTTCAATGGCTTGTTTTAGGTAATGCTTTTTGACTGATGAGCAGGGCACTTCCTTTACCAGCTCATATAATGGAGTTAGCTGCACACAGTAGAGAAACATTTATATTAAATAGTTATAAGCAGGATATAAGAGTTTATAAGCACATTTCATCATGCAAAATAATTTGTGATGTATGCTCTTGCACATGGGAGTTGACAGATGCCCTAATTTGCTAGCTAGCTAGCTAAAATCTTATGTTAGTATTTAATAATAACCTTTTTCTGAAAAGTCAGCTCTGCATAACAGCATCCCTTAAAGCTAGTGGTAGATTAGTCATGTTTAAACCTATTTGAGCTACAACATTATGGTTGAGATAAAAGTGTAACACAGACCACCAATGTTCAGTAACCCGAATTCTCACCCAGCTATTCCCAGCCTTAAAAGCTGGGCATTTAAACAACCCATTATGATATTTCATTGAGCAGTGATTGAAGGTAACAATAAGTGAAAACATTTTGCATTTCTATTGCCTATTTTATGACATTCCGTGCTTTTACATTTAAATGAAAACTTCCTGACAGAAATCTTTTGGGTCTATAGCATTCTGCAGTATGTGGGCAGTTCCCAAAAGGGACTTAGACAAGGTAGCAGTGAATATGGCCATGCCCAGCTTTGAAGCATCTGGCTTCTAGAATCTCCAGTTATGCTAAACTTCTGGATGCAGAGAGAAAGAGGAGGGATAAAAGGGATACACAGAGGTTGGCAAGCTGAGTGGAAGCCACACAGACCTGCCAATATGCATTTCAGGAAAGGGGCTATCTCAAATCTGGGCTTTCTCCAATACTAGGGTGGTCCTCTATTCTTAAGCAGAATTCCACTAAAGTCACTGAGGGCTGTTGAGATTGTAGGTATTGACCTGCCAAAGGACTTAGATTTGTGATGCAGCTGACATCACATGGCATTTTCTTCCTGTGAACATTTCTCTTCTTTTTTATAAAGTGACCTGAAAACAAAATGATTGCAGACTACATCCTGATTAATCACCAGCTATAGCTTAATCATTTCTTCCCTTGAGGTGATCCCATCTGCTCATCTCTGCTTCAGGAAAACAGCCTTACCTTTTGTTTAATTACTCTGGGATAGTCTGTCACTGATCTGGCCCAAAAGGAGTATCTCTGACTGTTCCCAGCAGGATTATTCAGCTCTAGATAACTAAGGCCAGCAACAGCACCTGGGCTTCCTCCTTCTATGTAGGGGTCTCCTTTAATCTTATTACCACTGCTTCCTGTAGATTCAGCATGGAAAATACAGAAAATACCAGCATTGCTGTATTTACAAATGGAAATAGAAACAATACATGCAAAAATTATGCTAGCAAGTAGTGAAAGGACTCATTAGTGCAGATCAACCACCTGTGCCTGGATTAATAGCTCCTACATTGATAATATATAAGAAGTATCTGGTTTTGCAGGTCTCTTGGCAGCCCTTATTTAGGGTGTCCAGAAAAGTACTAGTTACTGGGAAACCATTAACAATGATTGATGAGTGTTGGAGAGCCTTTTAAACCAGGCACTTGGTGTCTGGGTTCAACATGTTAAGACAGAGTTCAACAAAGCTATCAACACCTGCTCCTCATTTTGACAGCTGTTTAGGAGGAGATGAAAGATGGAGACATGACAACTGTATGAGTCACTGTTCAACATTTACCTGAAGAAGTCTGTAGCAGTTCATCCAGTTTGGAGCACTTTGTTTTCTTCTTTTTCACAATGAATGCGTTCCAGCCTGATGTGGTACACTCATACATGTCTGTTATGCTCATACCTGCAGATAATTGATCCATTAACAATACTGTACACAGAAAGTATGTTGGATTAATTTCCAAGTTTCCCATTGACTTGAGATGTCATGAAGTGTTATGCCTAAATTAGAAGGCAACCAACTAGGACATCCTGTAGGAAGGTCCACACATTGCTAAAGCCTACAGACGGAGGCTGAGAGATGGGAGGTGTATCTGGAAAAAAGTTTATTGTTTCTTTCATCTCTTTTCTCAGCAGTCCCTAATTCTACAGCACTGCTCCACATGGAGTGCCATCATATGTGTCACTCTGATGTTTGCTCTGTTTGTAATTTATTCTCCTTTACACAGTTTTACTCAACCTTCATCTCTAAGTAACTTTTAAGTTTTAACGTTATTTGAGATTTATATTGGCACTAGATTTCAAGTTTAGCCTGATGAGGTCCTGAACCAACTATCAAATCTTTGCTACCCAGAGCACTGCAGGTCACAGATGTGGATCTAGAACTAAATGTTGTGGTTTGAGCACTTTTTCTAATCTTCTTTCTTTTGCTCATGAAAGAATGTGGTGATTAGTAGAAGTCTCTTACTTTATTTGAGATATTAGCTGAACATGCAAATAAATTTTTATTTTTGTTTATTCACTTTGTTTCTCATAACAAATACTCTAGTACTCTACCTTCTGCTTTCATTTTGTCAGTATCCATATAAAAAATAACTTTGTAATGTCCTCCTAGAGATCCAGAGTGTAAGAAATGAGTCCCAAAACGTTCAATAAGTCTTCGGTAGATGTTGTAGTCATAGATGACTGGAAGGTTGGCCAGTTCCTTCCAGAAGGGCTCCGCAAGAGTGAGAAAGTCTGGGCGGTTGTTAATAAACTGAGCAACTTCCACACTGTTCTCAACAACCATCAGCTGCTTACTCTGGAAGAAGGAAAAGCCATCAGTCATGCTCTGTGTCACTATCAGGGTGGTTCCTACTAGCCAGATGACATGCACGCTATATTGGCTACAAACCAAGAGATTTACAGAGCTGTTAGATATGTCTAAGCAACTAAGTGAATGCAAAAAGAATACCCTGAAGTTAGGAAATATCTTTTGGACCTTTATTTGTAATTGCTGCAACATCTTTGTTTTCCTCCTGCATACATGAAAGCTAGCATAAGAACAAATAAGAATGGAAAATACAGCTCTTCAAAGCTAATGGTATTTTCCAACACCAGAAGCCCGGCAGTAGCAGGTTAACAAGCCTTGTCTGAAGGCAAATGAGAGGCACTAGAAAGGTCGTCTTTGCACCCTGTTTTGTCTAGAGGAGCCTTTCTTTGTAAGGGGCTCTAGCCATTTTGAGAATGCTGCTGAATTATAAAATCCTATATGCCTTTACAATGTCGTTCACCTCAGCCTCCCAATGTTGCTTTTGAACTTTGTTATGCTAAGTTTCAAAATATGTCATTGTTAGTGTGATAACATGAGCTTGAGGGCCATAAAATGTATAAATTTGTTACTTGCTTTCATTTGCTATAAGGTAGAGTTGATGATACTTCATAATTGATAGTTACTCTCAAATTATTTATCTAATGCTCCTTTTTAAATAAGTCAAAGGCATAAGCGCTGTGACTTCCTGGCTGTTTAAGACAACAGATCTCTCAATGGAGTTGTACTAATGGAAAATGTATTTTAAAATAAATTAACTTTAATCACAGAATTATTTCAATTTTTTTGCTCCAAGATACTGACAGAGGTAATAGGGGGAAAAAAAGGGGGGGGGGGCAGTAAATCATTAGAAGAAAATGGAAAAAATTAATCAACTATGAGAAGAAGCAAATGTTTTTCGTCCTCAAATAGGGAGGAAAACAGCTAGGAAATAAATAAATTGCTAAGAGGTAAAATGGAGAAAGTAAAAATAGCAGCCAACTCTTCTTAACTGATAACCAAACCAGTGATCTCTTTGTAAAGTTTTTATGGGATTTTTTCTGTCATGCACTTTGTGCCAAAATATCTGGATAAAATAGTATTTGCTTCTCACTATAAAAGCACATGAAAAAAATGATGAAAATGTTTATGAAAAATGCTAAGCCACATTGGCAACTTATACATACCTTTTGACTGTGTTGCAGAATTTTATTCTGTGAATAACTGTGTCCACTGTTTGATTTTTCATACCTCTCTGTGTGTTTCATATAAGACCAGCTGCTGTTGAAAAACTCATAACTGAAATCATTCTGAATTTTAACCTAGAAGATGAAAGATAGAATTCTGTATAAAGGGCCTCATGAAGGATGTTAAAAATAATAACTTACAGAGTAAAGCAAGTCCTTCCTGATGCAAAAAATCCAATGTGTTGTTCAGGCTGAATCCATTTTGGATTTCATAAAAAGTACTGAACACTATTGGAAAAGTATTACTTGATATGTTTTTTTGTATATTTGCATATTAAGTATTTACATTATGATGGATTAAGGATTACATTAAGGATTGCTTGGCATGCTTTTGATAAATGTGAGACAAACCATATCTCTGAGACAGTGACTTCAAACAAAGCATATCTCTGGAAGATCTCCGCAAAGCGCCCCAAAGCCTAGCCTTGTGCACATAACATTCTTAGGGTGATTCAGGCCACTACTTATGCTAAAGAGATGGCTTTACATTCAATCTAACTGTGAAAGTATTAGAAATCACATTTAGGGAATTACAGGGGGTTTTCCTTTCATTTTAGCAAGATATACACCAGTTTGTATTTCAAAACAATAAGCAACTGCAGAGAGGGAAGAGATGTCATTCAGCTGCGTTTAGGGAAGTCTACTTGCCAAGAGACCCTACAAGCTTTCCATCATTCTCCCAGTTTTAATCATGACTCTAAATATAAAGCTGTCCTTAATGGAAACATACCTGGAAAGTATAAGCAAGAACACTTTCACTCAGCCTGTAGTATTCTCTCCCATCACCACTAAAGACCTTTCTGCATTGTCCTCCAAAGCTTTTTGTATGAATGACTCTTCCCCTAGTCTCACCAGTAATGGCATCAAAGCTATGAGAAGAAAAACACGAAAGATCATTAAGACAGAGAAGTAGCAAATTATTTTACAGGAGGCAAAAATTACCAAGCAATTATAACTGAATGCTGTATCTGCAGATTAAGATCATAAGCTGTTTTACCCAAGAAAAGGGGATATCAACTGATAGACTTCTATACCTGCAGAACTGTAATGTCTATAGCATGTTACGATATGGAAAGCAAAATGTTGCTCTTGATTTGCCAACAAAAATGAACACGTATCAATATCTCTTAACATGAAGACATTCATGTCTATCACAACTGATTTTATTAAGTTTTATTGTTCCAGTAATTAATGGAACACAGAAACAACAGAGCATCCATTCCAAAATGTTTTCTGTATTGTATCTGAATTATAGCACATATCAGGTGATACAACTACACTAGAGAAGCTTAAGATAATTATTTTGCTAGGCTGTAGATGGGATATATAAACAGAAATCCATATGGATCCACAATACTAAATGCAACAGCTATGAACAAAAAGAATGAGCCTTGCTCGCTCATTTTTTCCAAGCTGATGATCATGTGTTATTGGTTAGCATTCATTTTGTATCTTAAAAGATGTTTTTCAATAGCAGGAATGAAAGATAAAAGGCTTTATTCTGTGCTTCAGATCAAAGGGCCTGTACATCCTGGCTGCACGCAGCCACTGGCATCATGGAGGCTGTTGTACTGAACACTTTTACATATGGGAGGTTTTACCATAGGCCCAGGAAGCCTATCTGTACAGCCAGAGCTTGTAATACAACAGAAATGTAAATGCATTTGGCACCAGTACTACTGAGCTTAGCACAGAACATTACCCTGTTCCCGTAAGTTCTGAATTTGGAGGTGTTTTATCAATATCACATACAGTCGTCTTCTCTTCACATCGATCTTCATCTGCACCATCTTCCTCACAATCCTGATCTCCATTGCACACAAGAGATCTGCTAATGCACTGACCTAAATCAGAGTGAAAATGCAAGGGGAAAGGAGAAGTGTTTGTTCATTTAAAAATAAATCACCTAAAATCAAAGTGAAGACCCACTTATCTACTACATTAATTAACTTGTTCACTCCCATGATGAACAGTCTGTGCCCAGGAGGGCTTATGAAACAACACTAAATGTAGACATAAAGAAATAATGTATAGTACACTTGAGGGAACCACAGCCATTCAAGGCTTATGATCTATTAATAAAACAGTTGACTTCTAGATTTATTTCCTGAGCTTTCATCCTTTGACCCTATCACTTGTGATTGACTGTGATCATCTCTCTGGCAGCACCAAAACACGTTTATCATGTTTCTCTGTGATAAACATCTACCTACTGAGATAATGTGCTTTTTTTGTGAAGGTAATGGAAGCTGCTTAGATATGAGGAGTGTTCTGGGGAGCATTAGTTTCCATGACCCAGGTGATTTCCAAGATGTTTGGATATAGCCTAGAACAGCTTTGAACAATCACATCTAAGGTTGCATTCCTTAATTACCTTCTCATAATGAAAAAACCTGTACTCTGGGGCAAATCAATAAGGCAGAATGACTTAGGCTATCAGGGCTACAGCATATTATCTGCAAAGCTCTGCAACACTACAGATGAAATTAAAAACATGCATAGTTGAGGCTGGAAAAAAAGGAAACATACACCTAAATCAAACTTATCTGTAGGTCAAGGGTTCTGCAAAGCCATTGCCCATTTATTAAAGTTCGAAGATAACAAGGTTATCTTCTTAACTCTATGACCAGAAAACGGTGAAAAAGATCTTGGATGGTACCTGAGAAACACCTGAACCGATCACCACAGCCATCCTCTGTTGGGCATCCCCTTGTGGGGGTGCATGGTCTTGTTTCAAAGGCATCCCCAGAGCAGGGGTTTCCCCCATACTGGCCATAAACTGCTACTGTCCGTCTCCGAATCTGAATGCAAATCAAGAGAGATCTTAGAAAATCCAAATGCAAAGCAGGAATAGTTTACTAGTGTCAAGAAAATGCTACCACTCTACTGTTATAAGGAAATGAGACGTTCACTATTTTTTTCTGAGAACAACCACACTTGGTATTACCACAATATGGTAACACTCTCAAGTTAATAGAAAGACAACTATTTTATCTATAAGGTCTTTAGACTGATGCATAAGCTTGGCTGGTTCGTTCAAAAATCTAATATGTAACTGAAACCAAGAGAAAGCTGCTGACAAATTTCAGTTTTGGTTTACATTTTTAATAGGACCAATCATGCCTGAATTTCCTAAAGTTCTTCAAAGTAAACAATGTCATTAAGGAAGATGATAAAATCTAACATCAAGTAGGCTACTTTTTGCTTCTAAAAAGAATAAGTACTGACTCATGGCGCATATTTAATTTTGACTAATCCCCCCCTAATTGATGCAACATCAAAATAAATGAGAAGGACAATCAAAAGCAATTGTCTTGCACATCAATAGAGTTGCACTGTAAAAAGCATCAACTTGTTTTCATTGAGGATAATGCTTTGCAACCAAGTTTTTTTTCCTTGAGACATGACTCCACTAATGAAAAATCAGCAGAATTGGTATAAACTAGCATCAGTGTAGGAATGTCTCAGTTTACCGAACAGTTCAGCTGAGCCTTTTGGAACTATCACCAAAATAAAAAGTGCACAAACTATTTTACAACATGAATATCATAGCTTGGAAAGGGAACACATTGGGGACAGACTGGAGGATTTCTCTTCTGAGTTCTTTGTTCCTCTACCTTCTTGTTCTGCTGGGGCTTTTGTCTGACATCTGATTTGGGCTTTTAAAGATACAGTGACTCCTTAATTACGGGGAAAAGAAGTATATGCTTATGAAGTCATGAGTACAGAAAAGGTGTGTCCGTCTATACCTGGTTTTGAGTACAGCCATCGCACTCGGACCAAGGACCAAAAGAATTCCAGCGGCAATGGACTGGAGGGGAAGAGCTATTCCAGTAGTATTTTTGCATTTGGGAAAAAAAAACAAAAAAAAACCCAAAAAAAACAAAAAATCAGGAAAATCATCAAGGATTTCCATCCATAAACATTAATGCAAAACATTCCTAAACAGCAAGGCAGGCCTTCAATAACAATTAGGGGTATGATCAGGCTTCCTCTAAAACCACTTGGATTTGCTTTTCATGTAAGAATTAAATCAGCCCCAGCTTGGGCTTTCTGGTCACTGAAAAGAAGAAACTAGATACGTTCACCTAGCCTGAAGATCAGCAAGCACTTTGTGCAACCATAATGCAACCTTCAAAGACCAGCTTCAAATTGCAGAGCAGGGAGAGGCCGGACCACGCCTGGAGATCTGCGGGGAGCTGCCAGGGGCTCTGCGTGCCATGGCGTGCAGCCGACCTCCCCACGGCAGCTCTCAAACACCCAGTTTGCCCGTGGGAGGCACTGAGGGTGCTACCTGCCCCTCAGATCAGGGCTGGCTTGGGGTAAGCTGCGCTGTCTTTCTCAGATGTGCGTTGCTGTGGCTCACACCACCGCTGTGTGCTTTTTTCCTGAAGGGCGGCTGACTTCTCTGGGCAGAGGTAAGGGACACCATAATGCCTCACTCTTGTCACTGCTGATGGCAGTGGCAGCGCTGGCAATAAATGGTGTCTCCTCTCCCAGGAAATGTATCTGAAGGCCCCTATAAGCCCTGCCCCATGTCACGCACCAGAAGTTGTCTGTTAAATTACACATGTTTAGTCTTCAGCATGTAATTTACTAAAGAAATATTCACCTGGAAAAAATGGGAAAGAAGCCTGAAACTTCCAGCAACAGAAAAATACCCAGCACCTGAAAAAAGAGGAGCAAAAGAAAACTTACTTTATTTTTCTGCTTTTTCCATGAGCTCATGCAGCTGTTCTAATTTTCTGCAATCTTTATACTAGTCAGCTTAAGAAATAAAGCAGAGCGTCACACTGATTTTCCTCAGCTTTGTTGTACAAGCTGTTGTTTTTTAGTTTTCTTCTTTCTTACAATATTGCCCAATTACATTTTCAACTAAGTACTTCTCCATATAAATTAATATTTCATTGTACTTGCCGTATTCACTTCATCACTACAAATTAAGTAAGCAATTGTCTTACCTTCATGTTAGAGGAAATACTCAGATATCCAGCAATTACCAGGGAAAAGCACTTCCACTCAATTCAGCAACCAAAGGAGTCAGTCAGTCTGTCTGCTACTGTATGTCTCTTCTCACTGTGCCTTGCTATTCTGCTTTTCCTTCCCTAAAAAGGCTGAATATTGCCAAGGAATTTCAATCTTAACCCATCTAGTCCTCTCCAGGGAAACAGCCTGCTTTGGGAGCTGCTCAGTGTTTTTAAGACACATAAATCAATGCTTGGATGTACTGACTGGGGCTGGCACAAAGTTGTGAAGAGTGCTTACTGGAACAACAATCATCTTTTCCTTATCTTCTCTCTCACAGTTTTTTTCCTCTGGACAAGACTTTTCAGAAATCCCAAGCCAGTCCTGGTGTCACACAGAGTACACCACAGCTGAGTCCCTGGCTTCGGTAAGAAGAGCTGCTCTAGAATTAAGCTGATGTTGCTAAAGTTTAATTTTGATCATGAATCTTCAGTTCCACTTCTGCAGTCATGCTGATTTTTGTGTATCAGTTCTCACACTGAAAATCAGCTCATGGATCTGAATGCAAGTTTTGCCCAATTCTGGCATGGTCCTGCCTGTGAAAGACTTCCCGAGATCATACACAGCCCCTAGCTCCGATGACACACCAACAGCTGGCTTTTTGTGGGGATGCTCTTACACCAGTAAGAGCACTTCACTTTCTCTTTCCTCACCTTGCCATGGCCTCTTATTTTTTCTTTTGACTTTTTTCACTTTCCAGAGCTGATCCATTCCAGTAATAGCAGGAAAATGCCACTGCTGGGGAAATATACATGCATTTATCCTAGTGAAGCCTGGATTAAGCCCTCATGGAAAAGCAGCACCCCTACCTGAAAACACTTCATACACTACATCTCAGGCACTACATCTATTTTGAACAGTTTAACACAGTCCTAAGAAAACTAAATGCTTCATGTCACAGCATCACTTCATGGTAACTTTTAGATCAGCACTCTGTTCTCATGGTCTGCTTTCCTTAAGAAGATGCCTAGATCTTGGGTGAACCATTCATGTGAAGGATGCCTATGTCCACTCCTCAGAAGTTAGCAACCCCAGAGCCAATTTAGCTAAGCCAGAGCCTATCTTTGTGATTTTTCAGGTTCAGTAACTATGAATCTTTTTGATAATGTAATTCATATGCTTTCATCACTTCTGTACATATTTTATTGCTTTTGATCAAAATCCTCATGCTCCTATTAAGTTTTATGACTGATTTCTGCAACACTGTCAGTGGTCATTTGGCTATGAAGGAAATGATTAAAACTGAGTTAAGCCCTTTAATAGCTGGCCCAGAATATGGGAACTCTGAAGAATATTTCATCTCTCCAGACATATGTCTTGATCTTGCAGTTAGCTGTCTTAATGGCTTAGACAGCAATTTTGCTTTCTGTAAGAACATCATTAACTATAATAACGCTCAAGATAAAGATATACTGTAATTTTCTCACAAACAAAACATGCAAATAAACATAAAAGAAGACAAGTACAGCTAGCAAAGAAAGTATGTGTGTGGGGAGCTCTGCCCCTAATTAATGGGTAGTAAAATCAGTGATAGTAATCGGTATCATATTCAAATGAGTTTATATTAATGGAATGTCTTCTTGCATGAAGCATTTCAGCAAGACAAAAATGTTACTTTGACAGATGTTGTATAATATTTCTTTTAGCACACATTTTCAGGTACCTCAGCCTGAAGACTTTTATCTTCTTTTGTTTGGAAACAGGATCCTGCTTTTTTACTGACCTGGCTTCAGCAGTAACAAAAGCAAAGAGACAGAACCAACAAGGTGGAAAACAGAGGGAGGTTAGAGCTGGACTTGTGTCGCTCCTAGGACTGCAAGTCCATGGGTCCCATGGCACTTTACTGGTTTGCTGTGGATGAGTCTTCAGTCTTCTCTACAACAGTGGGACTGTGAATGCTTGACTTTTCTTTCATTTCATAGGGTACTTACAGTAACATTTTTCTGCTTAGCATTTAGGCTCTGGACCATTTAGATAGTTTCCTACTTTTGTGTGTTATTGATACTTAAGGCTATGTGCAGTTGCATGATAATGTACTTGCACTGCAATTTTGTGACAAGGGACTATGCAGCACCTAGTACAGTCCCAATCTGACTGACAGGCATTTCTACAGTAACATAATTTATAATAAAAGGCCAGATTGAGTGACCTCCCCAATTACTTCCTCTGACTGCAGGGTAGTGAGGGACAGAGTGTAACTTACAGAGATGGGGCTGATTTTCCCTTACTGTTAGTGAAAATGGCGACAATCTACTAACCATTTTGCAGTTAAAAATGTGTTTTATCATAGCAGCTTTAAGTTCTTGCTAAACATTTCTACTGTCTGTTCAGAAATAGGCTTAAAAACGATGTTTTAGGGGGGTAAAAGAGCAGTAATTTGAGAGACACAAAGGGTTAGCCATAAGGCAAGGCATTTCTTGTCTTGCACCAAATGATAATTCTAGCACAAGAATGATTAATGCAATGCTTCACTTGCTGGGCTAATGATATCCTGCCTGGTCTGGAGACAGCATGAAATGGTATTGTCTGTATTCTACTTCACACTAAGGTCAGCCAGAATATAATTGTATCTGTGATACTTCCCTGTAGACTTCCAGCCTTTTATAGGATGGATGCTAAGGTTACTCAATAGTTTACCAAGCTTTAAATAGTCTTGTGTCTTCATTGTCCAAGTTCATTATGCATTATGGCCCTAAAGACAGTCTGTTCTCTGTGACTGCTGCAAATGTCAAGGGTCCAGTGACAACTGAGTGGAGAAAGAGCATCTTGTCATTATGGTTTTAAATTGTGAAATTGACTTGGAGAATTTTTGGATTTGTTTGCATTTGCTAATGCCATCTCACTTTTTTTTTTTTAAGGCATTTTAATTGCCTGTTTTGCTTTTAATGTATTTGTCGCATTTCAAGGATTTATGACAATGCCTTGGGATGTGTCTCTATGAAATATGTCAAATAGCATTAATGCTGCGCTAACTGTAATGCAAATGATTGTCTCTCAGGGGACCTGATAGAAGGATATTGCCTTAGATACTGGAATCCATATGCTACAGAAACTACACCAAACAAACAAGGGTTGTGAGAATTCTGGTTCAAATGAACTGGGTTGGAAGAGAAGAGCTCATGTTATTATAACTCAAAACTCAGACAGCTTTAGTAGTATATAGGTAATAAATCAGACTTGTCTAGAGCATAGACATTTCAGCCTGTGTGTATACAAAGGTCATCACCAGACAAAAAAGTACTTACTGTTGTTTAGAGTTAGGTTCTGATCTTAGGACACAAGACATGGTGAACAAATTTGGCAGCTTGAAACTGCCCAAAATGGTGAGTTACTACTCTGTTTTTTTCCACATCTTTCCCTGCTTTCACTTCCAATCTTCACCATGTGTTCCTTCTGCACATCTGGTGCTGGCTTTGGCACACTTCAGTCCTCTTTGTGAGCCAGTTTAATTTATTATGACAGAAAATAAATCCAGTAGAAAAATCCAGCAAAAAAATCTGGGTGGTTTTGTGCTATTTTAATGAGTTAGGTCATCTCCCAGGAAGGTCTGGTGGGCAACAGACCCAGGGAGAGGGTAAAAACGTACAGCCACAGAGGAGAGGGAGGGAAGAAAAGAGGCGGGAAGTGTGACATTTCTATCATTACTGATACTTACCTCATTGAGACATCCCACACTCAGGCTGAAAAAACTGTTAAGGTTCAGACCATCTGTCTTTGGAGATGACTGCAACCAAAGTATGGATAGTAAATATGAGTGAGATTTTCAATGGCCTTCATCATTGAGGGTTGGGAGCAGGCTTAGGTCCACGCTGAGTCCTTCCCGACCTGACTATCATGGCCACAGATCTCACAGGGGTCAGGGCTTCTGCATAAGCTCTTCTGAGAGCTCACCTGCCAGCTATGTGCAGAAGCAGAGGTACTGTCTAAAACAGGTCCATACACTCTCACATGCGTGCCCAGCAACAGATGGGCTCACACATACATAAATTAGGTGAATTTCATGAACCAGAGAGCTGGTCTCATGCTCTTAGCACTTTAAATAACCTAACACAGAAAGAGTCACATGAAAGCTAAAGTGGAAGTATTATCGCATTTATGTTAATAGTGACACAAAACAACACATAGTGTATAAAGGGGTGTATCAGAGGTTAAATCACATGAAGAATTGCAGAGCCTGTTCCAAGCAATTGATCCTCAGAGCCAGGCAAGGTCAATTTTTCACAAGTATCCAATGATTTAAGTATTTGTTGATTTTTTATTGTATTCTTCTACATTGTTTAACTATGAATTTAATTCCTACAGTTTAATAAATTCATTAGCAGCTTTACATGATTGCCTGAGACAGCAGTATCTCAAGTTGATGATGCAGAAGGTCTCTTTTAGCCTGATGTCTTGGTGCTTTTCAAAATACCACCTCTTTCTGATTGTTCTTTGCAGAGTGAATAGAATGTCAGACATCAGCCATTAGCAACCTTGCCCATGCTTTTATATTTCTGGTTCTTTCTGAATCAGTGGTGTACATGCATTATACATTTTAGAATTATTATTGTAACTATTTGGAAAGCTAAAATGTGGAAACATTTTTGAACAGCAAACTTTGAACAAAAACCTTTCATCAAAGTCCATCAGTCTGCCCCTGAAAATTTCCAAGTATCTTGAAATTAAAACCTAAACAATGTTCTTCAGTAAGCAGAAAAAAGATTCCTCTCCTATAAAGGAGAGTTCAGGAAGCAAATGAAGGCAGGACTTCAAAGAAACAGACCGTATTAGGATGTCTTTTTGAACTACAATATTTTTAGGACCATCTGAAATTCATTAAAATTTTGTCAGCTTACTCAAGAAGTCAGCAATTAACCCTAACTGCTACTGTGAAACTTTCTGGAATGAGCTTTTGTAGGTACCTTCCAGCGGAACCAAAGTTCAACAAATAAAGTAAGCTTTTGCAAACTTTCATAGAGACAACAGAGATGCAGTGCGTTGTGTAGAAACAGAAATGACATAGCACTGACTTTTGCCCTCCCTGATTCTGGGCTGGCTACACACACAACAACCATCAGACTGCAATAAATGAAAACACATACCAGTAATAAGAAAGGGCTGATATAGTTGCAGAGATTCACCTGAGCTCCAGAGAAATTTAGGTGTGCTCAACATTTGTTACTTCTTCTACAACAAGCTTATAAACCCTCCAAATTGGCATGATGTCCTTTTGCGAGTTATTCCAGCTTCTGTCTGTACTTGCAGTTCACTGAAGCATAGGGTCAAAGTACACCCTTTTTATATATATATATATTTTTGTGTGTGTGTGTGTGTGTAGGTGAATACATATCTCCTTCTATGCCCATATTAATGATGTACATTGTTATTTTCAGATATAAAACTCTCAGACAATTTCTGTCTATCAAGCCATGAAATTACCAGTATGTACCAATTTTTATTACTATGGAAAAAGTTGATTTGGAGTTGTCTAAATTGGAAATGTTTTTATCTGGTAGTGGAGACCATATCACTAAATATCTTTGAAAGAATCTGCATTTCTGGAGATGGCACTTGTTCTTTTCTAGCCTATAAACACATCCTGTTCTGTGCTTGTTTGGTTGAAAGACCATCATGAGAGTGATTAAAAGTACGGTAGCTCTAAAATGGGGGGAGGTCCTGTAGAACAATCAATAGCTAGGAAAAAGTATTCAGCAAACAGCAATGTCCAGACTTTTTAGAGATGGCAAATGGCTTTGAGATTTTTATAAATTATGAAAAAAAGAGATAAATACTGATCATTCCAAGGAGAGAATGTAAAATGTAAGGCTTGTAATAGCAACAGACAAGGAAGCCTCCTGTTTCCTCCTTTGCGTGGGCTCATGGCAAGAGAGATACGCACACACTTCTGCCCATTTATTGGTGACTATATATTGTGTCTTCTGAGGTAGTAATGAAGCCAGTGCAGGGAAATACTGCCATGTAAAAAAAATGTATCGGCCATGAGAAAGGTACCTTGAGAAAGGTTGGTGGTTGGTTTTGACTGAAGTCAGTAACAAACTTGTAAAATGTTTGAGACACTCAGCAGAAAAAGTCAATCACCAATATTGTTGCTTCAAGGGTTACCACATTTTGTTCTGCTGTTAAAATAGAGTAAGAATAAGTAGGCTTGGACTTGTCACTGTTTTGTGACCTCTTTATAGTGCAACCTTCCATCAGGCTTTTTTCCCTTCTCAAGCAGCCACTTTAGGCTGCATGTCTCCCTAACGTACGCTCAAGCACAACTGAAAAACATTTCTAATTTACACCAATTAGTTAACAAGTACTAACTAACATGATAAACCAAATCTAAAACTGTGAGTACAGGCATGTTCTCCACCATCTGCGTAAGTGCTGGCAAAGCTGAGTTTGCCCTGCTTCATCCAAAGGCAGCCCTTCAGAGACAGAAATGTGCTAAGGTGTAGTTCCAATCATAATAATGGGAGTGTCACAGAGGACACTTAACTGGACATTTTGGAACACCTTTCTGTACATCTGCTGCCTTGGCAGGCAGACCAGTAACAGCACCTGCCTGTGCCCTGCCAACTGGTGCACAGCCTTCCCCTCCAGAAGACTGGCTGTGCTGCATGTGCTACTCTAAGCTAGGTCTTGTGGCCACAGTATCACGACCTCCACGTTGTGATCAAATAAGAAAAAGTTCAAAAAGCTCCATATCTTTTCTGTGTCCTCTTTGCACACACTGATAAGGCCAGGCACAGTTTTGCCCTCTGCTTTTGCTAAAGTGAAATAGTGTAAGAGGGAAATCGTGCATGGGTGTTAGGGGAATTCCCTGATGGAGCAAGTATGCCTCAGTTCCAGTAAATGCAAAGCTGAAAATGCCTGATACAGGGAAAACATATTCCAGAACAAACAGAAGATAACATTTGGAACGGCAGAGTTGAGCTGACCTTTGTTAGCAAAGCATTTGTACTTAGGGAATGTTCTCAGCTGGTGAAAATAATAAAATGCAACAGTGATTTTGATGAAGGAAGGCGAACTTATCTTACCTGGGGAAATAGGCTGTATCTTCAATAAATATAGAACTTGCATTTTTCCACTTTGTTCCACTGCAAAGCCTTTTTTTCTTACAATTTGTGTCTCACATCTGAATATTAAAGGCAAACTCCAATATTCCATACAGGTTAAAGAATGCTATGCAAGTGCACGTTTTTCTGCTTTAAAGTAAGCTTCTATTTTTATTTCTAGAGAAGGGACACAGTGACCACAGAAAGCAGTCATTTGCGGTTCATTGTGGGTCAATGTGGCTCATTATCTGAGCAAGATAAATGTAAATTCTTTAGGATGCCTGAAGTGAGATGTGAGATAAAGTAAATAAGTAACAAATAACATATTAGGGTTATTTTACTGGTTTCCAGATTAAACATGAGTGCCCCAATTTTCTCCAATGTTTTCTGTTCTGACCTTCCACTTTATCGCAGACATAGGTGTTTTTCCCCCTGAATGTTAGATCTAAAGTAAAAATTGAAATGTATGAAGAGTAAGTATTTGTGAGAAGTAAATACATATTTCTGAAAGAAAATCAGACACCTTATATTTATGTAATGCACATTTTGTGCATAGCTTTGTATTTATTCACACACTTGGATACTTCTAATTGCAACATATAGGGAAAATTTGAAAACGTACTGTACCATGTACATGCTGTACCAATGCTTTTAACACCAACAGGTGCCAAACATGGATTGTTCTTGTAAAACTGAATTACCTGCTTATGTTTGGAGACAGAAACGCTTGTCATGGTTTAACCCCAGCCAGCAACTAAGCCCCACACAATCGCTCACTCGCTCCCCCCCGGTGGGATGGGGGGAGAGAATTGGAAGGGTAAAAGTAAGAAAACTTGTGGATTGAAATAAAGACAGTTTAATAGGTAAAACAAAAGCCATGCATGCAAGCAAAGCAAAACAAGGAATCCATTCACCACTTCCCATGGGCAGGCAGGTGGTCAGCCATCTCCAGGAAAGCAGGGCTCCATCACACATAACCGTTACTTGGGAACACAAACGCCATCACTCCAAACGTCCCCCCCTTCCTTCTTCTTCCCCCAGCTCTATATGCTGAGCGTGACATCATACCGTATGGACTACCCCTCTGGTCAGTTGGGGTCAGCTGTCCCAGCTGTGTCCCCTCCCAACTCCTTGTGCCCCCCCAGCCTGCTCGCTGGTGGGGTGGGGTGAGGAGCAGAAAAGGCCCTGACTCTGTGCAAGCACTGCTCAGCAGTAACAAAAATACCTCTGTATTATCAACACTGTTTTTAGCACAAATCCAAAACACAGTCCCATACTAGCTACTACGAAGAAAATTAACTCTATCCCAGCCAAAACCAGCACAGCACCATAAGGCATGCATGTACGTTTCTCCAGCTACCCAGAAGTATTCTGGGAGAACATCAAGTCATATTCTAAGCAATGGCTGTTGAGAAGTAAAATCATTCACGTACTTTTACTAAAGATAAAATAATTCACATATGCACTTGAAGCATAGCTGAATAACACATGGAGAGCTTGTGATGGCAGAGATACACCTAGACAATTGTGTAATTCCACATAAAAACTGAGAAAATTGAGAGGGTAAGATAGCCAACTGTTTGAACCTAACTTTAAATTTAAGATAGCTTCCTTTCCTAAGCTTCTGGCAAAGACTTCAATATTTCTGCAGGAAAGTTTGGGTTTTTTTTTTAACCAGTTGAAATTATATTTCTTTTCCAAAGAGTATGCACATGTATCACTCATACCAGAACATTTGGAAGTATAAAAGAATTGACTTTGTAAGTCATGTTTAGAGACTCAGCTTCCAAGTGTCGCGTCCCAAAGTTGGAGTAACTCAAGTTCGTGGATTTCCTTTGTCAGAATTAAGGTGAAACGACACCAGGGGAGTTCAAACAACAATCCACGTTTATTCAACCTAGCTAACCTTGCCCAAGTACACATGAACTTATCAATATGAATCTTGCAACATGTCATTAAGCCGCTGTTTGAAAAGAGAAGGGAGGTGTAGAAAAAGAAATGGAGAAAGGAACATGGAACTGTATCAGAAGGAGAGCCCTCCCATTGAGTCACGAGGTTCAGAGCAGACCCCCTTGCTTTCTGGACTCCTTCTCGAAGAGGAGCCCAGGGGCGGCTGGATCCACTCCTAGTCTCAGACTTGGTCAATGGTTTATGTTTAAAAGGATAAGGTGTAGGGACTGTGGAAAAGAGAGAAGGAAAAGAGGGAGAGAGAGAAAGAGAGAAAGAAAGAAGGAAAGAAAGAGAGAAGAAAAGGGTTTCACCAGTCCTGGGTCCAGCGTTGGTCCAGCCAGTGTAGAGATCCAGTTCCGGAGGGTGCGCACTGAGAACTCATTCTCCCTTCTTTTATAGTGTGTTAGTTGATGGTCTCGACATGCGCAGTTCCTGTTCCCGGGGTTCTCTGGAATCGGTCGGTGAGCTTTGGGGGGGATTCATTGCGGAGTTGCCTCTCTTTTCCTGCTGGCATGACCGCTTAAGATAGAAGCACAGTCCCATCCTCCGTGGGGCCTCCTCCTCCAGGCGCATATGCTGTGCTCCTTCTTCTGGTCACTTAAGATGAGGAATTGTGGCTTTGGAGAAGCGCGGTCCCACCCTCTGTGGGGTCCTCTCCTCCGGCCACATTGTCCTGTTCACAAAACTCCAGCAGTTTTACAGAGGCCGTTTTCTCCACCAAAGTTCTTTAACGAATGTTTGAGACATTGACTATAATTTGTCAGACTGTCACACCAAGTTAGCAAATTTCAGCCATAATGTCTAGGCTTAGATATAGGCTTTGTCTAGCTACAAATCAGACAAGCTTTGATAATCTTTTTAGTAAAAAATAAAAAGGAAAGAAAACATTGCTAGTACTGTGAAGTGTGTACCATCCATGTGTATGTGCCTGCACAGAGAGATAAACACACATATACACATATGACTGGGTGACATTTGCTTTTCTTTTGTTCAATAATAAATCTTTGGGGTTTAATGTGCTTTAGAATAATTCAGTAAATGCAAGACAGAGACCTGCATTAGCTTGGGGAAGGATGGATGTTTAAAATGCAGGCTTGTCAGCACAAGGCAAGCTTGTAAGGTAGAGGCCATAGCATTTATTTGACCAACTATCATTATGGAAAAAGCACACAAAATTTGAAGGCAGAATACATGAAGATCTGACCTTTTTTCCCAAGCATAAAATTGGTCAAACGCGTTTGTCTGAGAGCATGACAGCCAGGGAGATTAGACATACAGTCTCTTTATACTTAGAGGCCTCTTATAAAATGACAACATCACAAAAGTACGGCTTGGAGGAACCTCAGAAGATCATCCAGCATATTTGCCTTCCCACTACAAGATCCGCTACACCTAAGCCATTTCAGACAAACATTTGCCCAGTCTTTTCTCAAAAACTCCAGAATCAGCTGAAGGAAAATTAAGTCCAGTGCTTTGCAGTCTGTACTGGTACAAAAATTCTCCTAATGACTAACTAAAATATTTTCTGCTGCAATGTAAGGGGAACATAGTTAGAAGCTGGGCCTTTCCACCTGTAATGCAATGCAGGCTACAATTCCAGAGTGTGATGGCTCAAATACTTTTTGTGCATCTCCAGTGAAAATTTTGTTCTAGGCTTGTGTGTCCACACACTTGCACATGAATAACGTAACAAAGGTTTAAGACAACAGTATCAAACAAAACAAGATCAATACAGATTGTTTTTTATCAAAATAATACTAACAAGACAAGAATATTTAGTTGTTATACAACTGAGAAAAAAATGGCTGTCACCTTGTAAAGGAACTTGTGGCTTTCTCCTATGCACCCCTTCTGGTGCTCAGCCCAATTGCTGCGCAACCACCTCTGCGAACTTGAGGCTAGCCAGTGAAATCCCCTCTGAGATGTACTGCTTTTGTGCAACAATGCACTACAACCCTGTAATGTTTCCAATTATAAGCATTAAAAAAAACTAGGGAAGTTTTAAAATTCTGAATTATGCTGTTGCACTGTACAACATGTGTGTCCCAGCTTTGTAGCTACGTCTGCTGTACAGAGGTATGCTGCTCCTGTTCCCCTAGCTAGACGGAACAACAAAGAAAGATTTTAGTGGGGTTTCTGGTGGGGAAGGACCCAGGAGGCCCCTGACTCCAGCTATCCTAAGGTAAAGGTTAAAGGCAGCTCAGGAAATGAGTGGGCAGCTCTTGCTCCTACTGTTTGTGATGGTAGTCATGCTTCAACCATGATCTACCAAGTGTTAGTGCCACCCTCCAAGCATTTGCCAGTGGTCTGAAGACTACTATCTGGTCTCTCTGTCCAATGCTAGGGTGTGGTAATAAAAAAATATGGTAACCTACCTGTACAAGCACTGCTCATGAGCATTGTAGAAGAGATGTTATGTGATGATGAACCTGTTCATACCATCATAAACAGAAAGGCTATGAAAATTTCTAATTCAGTATTGACAAAAACACTTGGAGATTTTCTTTAGTGTGAGTTTGAATAATCGATTTTTCTTATTAAACACTGGCATTGATTTCTAAGTGCTACATGTGAGGTCATATTTTGTGCTGATTTTTATGGAAAAGAAGAGTCTGAATGCATGGAAAGAGTATATAGTTGTGATAAAGTGGCTCTTCCCTTCCCATTCAGGACTACCTACAGGAAACAGCAGTACCAAACGCATTTTAGACACAATGTATAACCTTTGTTACACAAACAGTTTTTATAATTTTTTTATCATTTCCACTATATTTTAACAAGCAATTTCATAAGTTAGTGACAGCTGTTTAATTTTCTTCTATCCATTTTCATCTTAAACAAATAGAAAGCCTTTTGGATTATACTTACGAGTTTCTTAGCAGGATATAACAGCCTTTTTCATAAGCATTGCTGTTTGCTCATATATTTAAGAATTGTACAGATAATATTGTTTTCAATTCATTAACCTAATTCACTGTTACCATGCAGCGAGTTTCTACCAAGTTGTTTAGGAGAAAAGTTTTAGCTGAACTATACTGTCATCTTGTGGTGACCAATGTTTCTGGTTCAAATTCACACATGGAAATTTTCAAACTGAAGAACCTGGATACAAGTGAAGTTATATTTCTTGTGGCTGCTTCGTAACGGATACTCAGTGTAGTTTCTTCCCCACTAATTCCAACCAAGGTGTCTACCTCTGCAAATCAAGACGACATCCAGGAACAAAGGCATCCAAACTGACCCTTACAAAAACGTTGCCCTTGAATTCCTCAGCTTTCCTGCAGCCTTCCTGAGACATTGTTACCTAGGTCAAAGTGATCAATATCCAAGAGGATACTGAAAGGCATTCCTTTGATTTAAGAGATGACATTTAGAAATAAAGACTTCAGCTTGTCTGCACCTCTGAAGATGATTGGTTTCAGGCACTAACTAGCTTCTAGTACATACAAAGCTTGAATCTTCAGTGTTCCTCTCCCTTGAAGTCATCCCCGCTTGTGCAAAGGGTGCTACACAGGAGCACAGGTAAGCGATGCCATATGATGACATTAGACAGAAATTGCTTGGATATCAGTCTTGCATTTGCCACACACAAGTCCTTTCAGCAGTGTTCAGGTTTCGTAGAACCGGTACAACTACCGTATTTTTTGGAGCAAATCCCACCATGGTCACATCAGGGACTGTATGGCTGTACTACACCCTGGTGACAGTGTTATGTAGTAGCATGACACCAAACCCGTGCCAAACAAATGCCACTGGGGTTATCTGGTGCTCATACCCACCTTGCTTTCTACTGCCTAGCCAGCCCTGGTTTTGGTCTCCCTGTCCCTGAGCTGGACTTACCTGTAAGTCTGCTCTGCTTTAGCTGTGGGAGGGACTGGAAGTGGGTGATTCTCCAGCGAAGTGCCAGGGCAGAGAAAGGTCTATGGGCCTTGGGTGGGATCAGTTTGAGGCAGAGGGGCTTGTACCCCAGAGGGATGGAAAAAAAAACGGATTGGCATACCCAGTGTTGCATTTTGCTTCAGCTATTCAACACCAATGAGATCGGACAGGCTGCAGAACATGGTGCTAGGGGATATGGAAAGGCACTTGCCTCCACACCATTCAGTAAACCCTGATCTAGGTGCTTAATAGGATCAGAGTTTGCTGGCACGACAAAGAATTTTTCCCATCACCAGATCTGGCTGGACCAAAAGTGCTGTGCGGAAGCTGTGATGGGACACCAGCTGCAGTGACAGACTGCTGATTCCTACATCAAAAAGACAGCGCTAAAATCCAGACACATCGCCTTCTAAATTTTGGACTACTTCCTATGCATCAAAGAAGAAGGGTGAATTAGCCAGTGCTGAATTTAGGCTGGTGCCATTCAGCAGCTGCCAGTACATGAGTCTGCGGGTTTTGAGCAGGCTGGAGTTCACTATGAGTGGTGATCTCTGTCCTCACCCGTGACCTGCACTTGGGCTAAGAGCTTCTGAGATGGTACTGAGTCAGCCACAGCTCTGCCTATTCTCTACCCTAAAAGTTCCTGAATACTGAAGGCAACTGCATGACGACACCAAAAATCTTTCTTTCCTAACAGGTTTGAAGACATTTAAGTGAAAAAGATTATTTTTATCCCACAAAGGACAAGAATAATTCCTCTGGCAACATATCCTCACAGGCAGCCAAACCAACATACTTCCTTTAGAGGCTGTTGCCATGGCATCTGTCCAATGTCTTCACAGCATCTTCCAGATTTCAGATACCTCACAAGAAAGGAGGCACTAGTTAAAAGACACACAGCGAGGTTGCTGGGAGAAATATGACTCCAGTCCAGCCTGTAGAATGTATTCATACTGTTTGAATTAATTGTTTGGTTTTTTTCTGTATGGCATTTCTTCCATAGGACACCGAGTTTTCTCTTTTGGTTTTTGGCAAGGAAGACAGAGTTGCTATAAAAATATTTTCATTAAGTAAGTCAGGGCAAAATTGATTTTACCTCACTTCAGCCATCTATGTGCCTAGCCTAAGGGTGCTGTCTAGGCTCCTGTTAGAATTAATGGAAGGAAAAGGGTTCCTCCCAACGATGATTTTTCCAGCCTACTTTAGACACCTAATTTAAGATGGGATGATTTACCCTTTGGAACCATTTCTCTCTCTCCTTTAACTACAGCAGAACCATGGATGGAGTAAATGCCTGGATTTTCAGGTGAGGTAAAATGAATATGAGCAAAGACCTCTGCCTTAGGTGTTACTTCAATGATAGAAATTGAAAACCAAGATGAAAGAGCTGGGTGAACAGCCTGGGCCACACCTTTATGTGTCTGGAAACAATGCAGCTAAAGTCAAAATGGCTTTTTGCCCCATCCCTCAACTGTAGCAGAGGTCAAAAGACTCCCAGCACATAAATTAGCACCAAAGGAATTCAGTGAGAGCCTATGCTAGGGAAAACAACTGAGGATAAATTAACATTGAGATAACCGTACAAGGCTGGTTTGTCCAGGAGTGAAAATGCAGCAGTCAGACACAACTTCACTGCTTTGGGGATTGTGCCATGGGACGATCCCTTTTTCTGGACAACGAGCTCCATGTTACAGGGATTCAACTGTCCGCATGTTCATTGTGGGAGGGTTCCTCACAGTTTGCTGGCTTGTGGCAGGCCGAGACAGCTGTATTTTGGAATAACTGCATTTTTAGTCTGTAAACCAGAAGCAGAAGGAGTGAAATCTAGCCTGCCAGATAAATACATACTTTTATCAAGAGCTGCTAGACAAGGTTATATAATTCTACAATCAAGGATGAATAAACTGGCTTTATCATCCATTTCTGACTTTGAGACAACAAGGTATTGGTGACGAGATAAACACAAACTTCTTCGATTTCTCTCTTTACATGCTATCTCCCCCAAATTAACTCTTCTAAGATAAAATTTTGTATAGATTGTGAGTATACCAAAGACATGTGGTCAGCTGGCATGCCTAGTGAATGCGAATAAAAACTGATTTTGCGTCAAGACGTCCACGCGATGTTTTCAACTGCAGGCAGACTGTCACGTAGTGTGGGAGGCCTGGGAGGGGGGACGGGGACAAAGACAAGCAGAGACTGAGTGCAGGAGGGGCTGCCTGTTTTTTAAGTCATCTCCCTTTGAAAGTACGTGTTACAGCCAAGAGCACCCTGTCCCAGAGTTTCATTCCCAAAAATCATTTTCCGTGAATGCATAAGTAGGGCCAGGACTTGACTCTGCGGCCTGAAGCGGAGCCGTGGGCACCTCTGAACAGCAGCGCGGGCACTACTGCAGAAAAGCAGCCTTAGAGCTAAAAATGATGTGCCGGCATGGCAGCTCCGTCAGGGACGTTAAGCATTTTCTTTACCAGGCAGAGACACATTCACTGACAGACAACGAACGCTCCGCCGCTACTTCCAGGAGCAGCCGGACCACGGCCTAGGACACACTGCGACTGTCCGCCCACCAGTTTTGGAGCGGTGTCACCGGGGTCAACCGACCTTTCAGGGCCGGGGCGCCGGGGCCTTCGGGGGCCCGGTCTGTCCCGCCGGGCCCGGCCACCACGCGGAGAGGACTCCCGAGCACAGGCAGGCCGTAGCCGGGCCGCCCTCCACGGCCGGCCGGCCGCCGCCGCCGCCGCCGCCGCCGCCGCCGCCGCGCCCCCGGAAGCGCTGGCCGCGCCGTAGCGGAAGCGGGGCGGGGCTCGGCCTCTTTGGTGCTGGCGTCCGCGGAAGATGGTGGGCGCCGGGGCGCGGGCGCCGGATATCGGGGGGTATCGGCTGCCATCCGCCGCCGCGCCGGGCCCTGCGGGGCCGCGGGCCTCCTCTGGGGCGCGGGGCGGCCCTGCGCTCTGCTGCGGCCGGGCTCGGCGGCGGGGCGGCCTTCGCGGGGCCGGGGCCTGAGGGCCTGGCGGCGGGCCCGGGCGGGGAGGCCGCGGTGGGGGTGCGGGCCGTGCTGCCGCCCGGGCGCTTCTGGGGTCTGCTTCGGGGTCTGCGCCGTGCTCGCTGCGGGCCGGGCCGGGCCGGGCCGGCGCTTGCCGCGTGGCTGAGGCAGCCGTGCGGTAATGTAGCGAGAGGGGATTCGGTCGCCAGAGCCTCCTGTGGTGAGCGTGCGGCTGACCTGCGTGCTGCAAATAACCTTTCTTCAGGAAAAAGCGGTTTGCTATTTACTGGTGGTGAGGTGGGGGAGATGAGAAGGGAGCTGGGGATAACCGCCCGGTGGCTTTGTTTTATTTCAGCCCGGGGGGGTGGGGAGATAGGGAATGGCGGCGAGAGGCGTAAGGAAATGGTTTCTAAAAATGGGAGCTACCTGTAGACGAAACTGAGTTGGTGTTTCAGAGTTCGGTGTGCCTCTGACGTGTTTATTGGATTTTGTGGATTTGTGCGTGGTTTTCTGAGGAGCTTAATCTTTTCTTAGCCGTGACTTGCAAGTGCTAGCTATTTCTAATGTGCCACGTCTTGAAATGCTTTTCAGACGAAGGGTACGTCGTCATTTGGTAAGCGGCGAAATAAGACGCACACCTTGTGTCGTCGATGTGGGTCCAAGGCATATCATCTGCAGAAATCCACCTGTGGGAAATGTGGTTACCCTGCCAAGCGTAAGAGAAAGTGTAAGTAACAAAGTTTTAACTGACTTGAGTTTAAAAATCTGTGTTTCTTTGTCTTCTTCAGTAGTCTTGACTTTTGGAGGAATACTGTGTCGTTTTGCAGTGTTTGGAACTTTTTTCAAATTAATGCCGATTTAACTATTTTAGCTAATGGGCAGTATTACTAAAAGGAAATTGACTTTATTTTTTTGTTTCTGTCACATTGAATAATTGTGCTATACAGTTGTAATGTACAACTGAATTATTTGGTGCAGATGTGTAACAGTAACTTGTATGTTTTAGATAACTGGAGTGCAAAGGCTAAAAGACGCAACACCACTGGTACTGGTCGCATGAGGCACCTGAAAAAGGTCTACCGTCGATTCAGGTATAACATTTTATTACAAACTAGTGTGGTGTGGAATCCTGCATAGATACCACTTAATTGTAAAATTCATCACTCAAAGTTAACTTTTTTTAATTTAGTACAGTCAATGTGGTATGGTCGTTCTTCTTAAAAATATCGTGAAATGAATGATGCTTTCTATAACTGGCTGCATATTCCTTTGAGGATTAAAAAAATCTCACTCACTGTTAACACATAGGGTGTATAACAAGCTCTAATGTTTCTGTTAAGTGTAGATAGTACAGAACACAGTTTATTGTAATATAAAGCCCACATTTTAAAAGATGTACTTTGTGTAGTATTGCCTCTATTTGTGAGCCAATTAAATTGCTGGTTGCACTGAAGTGTGGGGTTTTTTAAGAGGCAAGTCTTCAAGTGCATTCCAGTCCCCATTTGCCCACAAAAAAAAGTTCAGAACTGGAATAACTTCAGTAGTCACTCTCTTACTTGGATTTCAGTTAGCAGTAAGTAGCTTTAACATCAGATTCTGAGTAAACACATTTCTAAAACTTGCTACAAAGCTTTGAGTTGTACTTATGATGTAATGGTGGGGATATTGTACTCTTAAAACTCATTAAGAATTTCTTCATATGACCTCCATGTTCTAAAATTGAGCTCTGTAGCTTCTGGCCTAATACACAAGAAGGCTGAATGAAAAACACCAAGTAATTCAAGAGTCTTGTTGGAAAAATGTAGATTGGATTTAATACTGAAAAGTAGGAGTCTTTGAAGTCCCAGAGCTGGGTGTAGTTGAGGGATCCATTAATCTTTCTGTTTTGGTGAGCACCGTCTTTCCCAGCAGCAGCCAGAAAATACCTTACAGTGTGCAGCTACAGCCTGCTTTCCACTGGGTGTTGCTGAAGTGGAAACGTCATATCCAAAAGCAAGCTTGGGGCTGACTCTTCTTCGGTCATGCCCCTCTTAATCTCTGGTTGGAGGCATAGAGGATTTCTGTAAGAAATTGGCATGCACTTCACCAACATGAAATCTTTTGCTGAGTTGCTTAGTAGGAACATAAAGTAAGGCCTGCCTTCAGCGGGTGTGCTGTATCTGATGCAATCTTGCAGTGTTCGCTCAGTTACTGAAATCTTCCCATTTGAAGAAATCAAATTTACTTCAGCAGAAGAGAGTGAAAACCATACTGCTTATTCCAAAAACTTAGTTAATAAGATGTTTCTTATTAAAAATGTCTGAACATATGAACTCCGTAGTGATCTCAGTGCATTACTGAGATAAGCTGAAAAAAGCTAGTGAACTTGAATTACAATATTTCTTGTCAGAAAATAACCTGGAGCAGGAATCATACTTTCAGAAGGCAGTAACAATATTTCTGCTTGTAGGAATGGATTCCGTGAGGGAACCACACCGAAGCCCAAGAGAGCAGCTGTTGCAGCCTCCAGTTCATCGTAAAGACTCATCTATTTGTTAAAATAAATGGTCTTATCTAGAAAATCTGTCACCTTTTATACGTGTTTTACTTCAGTGAAATGCAGCATTCCTGAAAATACATGTATTTACACACACAGTTTCTTGATGGTGTGCATTGAAGCGATTCATTAAAAACAATCCTTTAACTGACTTTTCACTTGATAGTACCTCTGTCTTGAAAAGGACAGTTATCTCTGCGCTGAAACTAAAAAGAGGCTTGTATGTGCTACTCGGAAGAGCTCTCTGCAAGAGAAATGGAGTATTGGCACTATGGACTTATCCTGCTTGCCTCAGAGTTTCATTGTGCCCTAGCATTGAGAGTCAGAATTTTATCTTAAAGATAGTGACTTGAATAATGGCTGCATGTGCTGTTCTGGGAGGGAATAGTTAAAGAGAGATTTCCAGTCTTGGCCATTTTTCCTGGCTGTTGGGGCACTGAAAGTCCTGCAAAAATAGTGCTTACTCAGTGGGTCATAGCTGCTTGGGCAAAAAGAAATGCCCAGGTCTGCAGCACGCATGCTGCCAGACACAGAGGGACTGGAGATCTGCATTTGGGACAGAAGTTGCCCAAAGGGTCTGGGGAGATTGGTGTGGAAAGCTGACACACAAAAATATCTTAACTATGCTGGGTGTAAACAATAAATGGTAGGTAGTATGATATAGAAGTAAGTCACCTGGGGGTATGTGCAAATTACGCATTGATGCCTGATTTTGTACCCTGCGTGGTGTGTTACTGGGCTACTCGGCTGGCTTTCAAACTCAGCTTTAAAAAAGTGATTGTAAGATGCTGTTACCAAAGTTTGGGGAATTGCAGTAATCACTGCAAGGGTTTAGAGGATTTTCAGATGCCCTTGAAGAGAACATACTAAAAAAACAAAAAGTGCTTTAAGCTTCTGAGGCTGTTCTTGCTGTGATTCCTTTGGTTTCATCACGAACTTCCAGAAGCAGCATACTGCTTTGTCAGTACTGAAGGCTCAGCAGTTTACATATCAACTTGTGCAAATCACTGAAGAAATTTTCAGCTAGGTTTGAAATTTGAGTGCACCTGACTGTGCTTTCTTTCATTTTTAAATGAAGTACAGTTAATGCTTTTGGATACTTGAGTGTACCTACCTGGGCTGTTTCTAAACAAAGAGACATCTTTCCCTGCTGTTCTCAGAGCATACAGCAAATGGACTGTATTTACTCTGCTTTCAGCTGGTCCTTCTGAGAGAGTCTGAAAGCAAGTGGTGAAGCTGTTAAAATACACTTTGCGTGTACTACATATCCATGTATTCCCAGGGCTCAGGAGTACATCTGAAATGTGGGGTTTTAGTGATTTACTGGGAAACTTACAGGAGGAAGTAATCACAAATATATCTTTTTGTTACTCAGAGTGAGAATAACCCCTCAAAGCATCTCAAAACAGGTCAGCAAGGCTCTAAGGACTTGCTGAACAGTGGTGCAGTTGGACAGTGGTACGGTAAGTTTTATTTTTGCTATGCAGTCTTATGATCTTTGTGTAGTGTGGGATTTTTGTTCTGAGCAGCCTGTTAACGCTGACCTGCAAACATGGTGCAATACTGCAAAGGCAAGTGCTTGCTTAGCTATTTGCTGCTGCTACACATTAGCTCCTTAGCATGAATTAAGCTCCTGAAAAATGAGCATTTGTATAAATATGCAACATAACTGAGGTAACAATGACTGAAACTTGCAATGGCTTGCAGTAACTTTGAAAACTTACAAACTTCATTTCGGGGAATTTTACCTACAGCAGGAATGAACTTTGTGGATGAGAAATTTGACAGCCACTGCATTTTCAACTGTGTTAAACCTCTTGGCGAGGGGCAGGAAATCGGTTAATTTGGGTTTGTGTTAGACCTGTTCAGAAAAGCTTGGGTAGCTCACGTGTCAGTCGTAGTTGGACTAAAAGCTTTGCTGGGTATGGATTCTGAAGTACTTCAGTTCTTTGTAGTGTTTTCTTAAATGTTGAAAGCTAGACTGCCTCAGTGGTTTTTGAAATATATAATCTTTTGTTGAGATCTTGTTACAAGCATCTTAACTAGAGAGTTATCAGTTAGAATTGAACCTCTGCATGGTGTTCACTGGGGCTGTTCAGCCCCTTCATGTATAGAACTATTGCCATACACAGTCTGTAATACGTTTGATTTTGCATCCTTCAGGCTGATACATATGGCACAGTTAGGTGGTATAGTCTAAATTGCATCAGAAATTACTACATTTCATATTGTTCAGTGTAGCAAGTCTCACTTTTTAGACAAAATTGTATCAGATGGTTTCTCAAAGGCAGGTGCTCAGGTGACTGCGGTGGTGGAAGATTGATCAGCTTCGGTATGTCTAGCTCTAAAAGTGCAACTGCATGCCAGAGCTTAAAAAGAAAAAAGGATCCTTGTCAGCTTGACTTGAGGGTCAGAACTCTTTTTTAGTCTCCAACTTGTAGGCGGGAATTCTGCTTATTGCCATGGAGCAGTATTTCATCTGTGTTGGTTCATATTGAAAGGATGACAAGACCTAACAGAGCTGTTCAGTGCATAGTGAGCCATAGTTATCAGGCAACTAACCAATCCCTCAAAGGTAATTTAGACTTCTAGTACCGTTGTATCCTGTAAAGACATATAAATAACAGTACCTGTTTTTTAGATAGGTTGTGTGTGTGAACTGGCAAACCCAATATGGTGGATGAGCTACACCTCTGTCCTGGTTTCAGCTGGGATAGAGTTAACTGTCTTCCTAGTAGCTGGTACAGTGCTATGTTTTGAGTTCAGTATGCGAAGAATGTTGATAACACACTGATGTTTTCAGTTGTTGCTCAGTAGGGTTTAGACTAATGTCAAGGATTTTTCAGCTTCTCATGCCCAGCCAGTGAGAAAGCTGGAGGGGCACAAGAAGTTGGCACAGGACACAGCCAGGGCACCTGACCCAAACTGGCCAACAGTGTATTCCATACCATGTGATGTCCCATCCAGTATAGGAACGGGGAAGTGGGGGCAGGGATTCGCCGCTCGGGGACTGGCTGGGTGTCGGTCAGCGGGTGGTGAGCAATTGCACTGCGCATCATTTGTACATTCCAATCCTTTCATTATTGCTGTTGTCATTTTATTAGTGTTATCATTATCATTATTAGTTTCTTCTTTTTCTGTTCTATTAAACCGTTCTTATCTCAACCCACGGGTTTTGCTTCTTTTCCCGATTTTCTCCCCCATCCCACTGGGTGGGGGGGAGTGAGTGAGCGGCTGCGTGGTGTTTAGTTGCTGGCTGGGGTTAAACCACGACAACCTCCATCAGTGTGAGATTGTTGACACCACAGCAGGAAGAGCTGGACAAGGTGCTTCACACTTTCGGACTCCCAGCTGTTTCTACCATCCAGTGTGCTAGCATAAAGTGGTGCTAATTTTACTTTACCTATAAATTAAGACTACCTCCACTGTTGCTGTATTGTGAGGGCAGTATAGAGACCAGTCCAGTTACTTTTTCCCCAGTGACACATGGAAACAACACCCACTAAATTATTGTGACCCCTGGAAAGGGGAGGTGGTCCTAACATGTCATGAGATGCTCTAAGAAGAAAACGTTGGGGTCAGAAGGGTGTTAAGTCACTTTTCCTCTTGGATTTACATGAAAAAGCTTAATTTTTTGATTGATGACAATGATTTGAAGACCTCTCTTCAGAGTAAGTTACTCTCCTATACACAGCCATAACTACTACACTAGAATCTTGCACTTCTCTGCTATATTAAAATTTGATTCAGAGCCCTAAACAAGAACTTTTGTGGTCTTGGCCTTATGCTACAAATGTGGAGGCTTCTTTACTCAAAATGTCAAATAACTTGATTAAGTGATGCTATTTGTCTTATTCAGAATGTGTATAAACTCCTCCTCAAGGGGGCAGTTGGCATAGGCTACATCCATAAAAACATGTAGATAAAGCAAGGTAAATTCCAACTTAAATAATTTTGGGGGCTATTTCATGAAGTAAACAGGTTAGTGAACGTGTTAAGGCAGCAGTCCTCAATACGGGTTGTGGGCAAATTGGCAAAAATCTGCAATTCTTCATGGAAACAAAGTCGTATTTCTTGACTAACGGGGAGATCAAAGTTCTACTGCTTTCTAGAGAGCACTGCTTTCTTAGTGGTGTTACCTCCAGGGTGCCAGCAAACTGGGGACTTTCTGGTAAGGTATTTCATATGTAGATAATAGAGATGTTGTATTTATGTATAAGGAAAGATGCTAGAGCACAAAGGACAGAATTTTCTAATTGCAGTAACAGTGGGATAAATAATGCATTTAATCCTGTTTGGTTTTTTTTTTTACAGTAAATTTACCTAATGATCTTCTAATGGTGTATATCCAAAATCATCATTAGCTGAACTCAGTACAGATCTTAGTCTATTTTACTGCTACTGTTAACCTGGTATGTAAAGGGACTCCTGTACTGTTGTCATGGTGCAACGTACAGTATGTTGCCTACTGTACCAGTAAATACCAATGCAACTGTTCCAAGCAAACACTGTTGCAGTTGTTGCAATACTGCTCTGAAGCAGAAAAATATTACCAGATAAGAGTTTACAGAGAGGAATTGAGGCTAAGATTTTTGGGATGCCACGTCTTCAAGAACAGGACAGGTATTTGAAAGCATATCTTCTGAAATCCCTGTATTAATGCTCTCCCACCTATAATGAGGAAAGACCATAAAAGGAACACAAGATTGCATTAGCACATAAAAGCTCATACACTTTGCAATAGAAAAATGAATCAAAACTTGTGAAAATCCCTAAGTACTTTCTAGAAAGTATGAAGAGGAGAATCCTGTTGAAACAAAGGGAATGGTCCTCTTAAAACAGAAAGCATGTTGCCTGCTGGGTGATGCTCCAAGGGAGAAAATGGTGAATAAACAGAAACATAGAATCATTTAGGTTGGAAAAGACCTTTAAGATTGAGTCCAGCCATTAACCTAACACTACCAAGTCCACCACTAAGCCATGTCCCTAAGCACCGTGTCTACATGTCTTTTAAATACCTCCGGGGATGATGACTCAACCACTTCCCTGGGCAGCCTGTTCCAGTGTTTGACAACCTTTCAGTGAAGAAATTTTTCCTAATACCCAACCTAAACCTCCCACGGCCATTTCCTCTTGTCCTATCACTAGTTACTTGATAGAAGAGACTGACACCCACCTCACTACAACCTCCTTTCAGGCATTTGTAGAGAGCGATAAGGTCTCCCCTCAGCCTCCTTTTCTCCAGGCTAAACAGTCGCAGCTCCCTCAGCTGCTCCTCGTAAGACTTGTGCTCCAGGCCCCTCACCAGCTTGGTTGCCCTTCTCTGGACACGCTCCAGCACCTCCATGTCTTTCCCGTAGTGAGGGGCCCAAAACTGAACACAGTACTCGAGGTGCGGCCTCACCAGTGCCGAGTACAGGGGAACAACCACCTCCCTGCTCCTGCTGGCCACACTGTTCCTGATACAGGCCAGGATGCCGTTGGCCTTCTTGGCCACCTGGGCACACTGCTGGCTCATATTCAGCCGGCTGTCAACCAGCACCCCCAGGTCCTTTTCCACCGGGCAGCTTTCCAGCCGCTCTTCCCCAAGCCTGTAGTGCTGCATGGGGTTGTTGTGACCCAAGTGCAGGACCCGGCACTTGGCCTTGATGAACCTCGTACAATTGGCCTCAGCCCATCGATCCAGCCTGTCCAGATCCCTCTGTAGAGCCTCCTTACCCTTGAGCAGATCAACCCTCCCTCCCAACTTGGTGTCGTCTGCAAACTTACTGAGGGTGCACCTGATCCCCTCGTCCAGATCATTGATAAAGATATTAAAGAGAACTGGCTCCAAAACTAAGGCCTGGGGAACACCACTTGTGATTGACCACCAACTGGATTTAACTCCACTCACCACCACTCTTTGGGCCCAGCCATGCAGCCAGTTTTTTACCCAGTGAAGAGTACACCATCCAAGCCATGAGCAGCCAGTTTCTCCAGGAGAATGCTGTGGGAAATGGTGTCAAAGGCTTTACTAAAGTCCAGGTAGATGACATCCACAGCCTTTCCCTCATTCACTAAGTGGGTCACCCTGTCATAGAAGGAGATGAAGCTAGTTAAGCAGGACCTGCCTTTCATAAACCCACGCTCACTGGGCCTGATCACCTTGTTGTCCTGTACATGCCGTGTGATGGCACTCAGGATGATCGGCTCCATAACCTTCCCCAGCACCAAGGTCAGACTGACAGGCCTGTAGTTCCCCCAATCCTCCTTCCAGCCCTTCTTGTAGATGGGCATCACACTTTCTAACCTCCAGTCAGCTGGGACCTCCCCAGTTAGCCAGGACTGCAGGTAAATGATTGAAAGTGGCTTGGTGAGCACTTCAACCAGCTCCCTCAGTGCCCTTGGGTGGATCTCATCCAGGCCCACAGACTTGTGTGTGTCTAAGTGGTGTGGCAGGTTGCTGACCATTTCCCCATGGATTATGGGGGCTTTATGCTGCTCCCCATCCCTGCCTTCCACCTCAGGGGGCTGGGTACCCCAAGAACAACTGGATTTACTATTAAAGACTGAGGCAAAGAAGGCATTAAGTACTTCAGCCTATTCCTCATCCTTTGTCATGGTTTCCCCCCCCCCGACATCCAATAAAGGATGGAGATTCTCCTTAGCCCTCCTTTTGTTGTTAATGTGTTTATAGAAACATTGTTTATTGCCTTTTACTGCAGTAGCCAGATTAAGTTCTAGCTGGGCTTTGGCCCTTCTAGTTTTCTCCCTGCATAACTTCACAACATCTTTGTACTTCTCCTGAGTTGCCTGCCCCTTCTTCCAAAGGTCATAAACTCTCCTTTTTTTCCTGAGTTCCAGCCAAAGCTCTCTCTTCAGCCAGGCCAGTCCTGCCAGCTCCTCTTTCAGCACATGGGGATGACCTGCTCCTGCACCCTTAAGATTTTCTTCTTGAAGAATGTCCAGCCTTCCTGGACCCCTTTGCCCTTCAGGACTGCCTCCCAAGGGACTCTGTCAACCAGTCTCCTAAACAGGCCAAAGTCTGCCCTCCAGAAGTCCAAGGTAGCAGTTCTGCTGACTGCCCTCCTTACTTCTCCAAGAATTGAAAACTCTATCATTTCATGATCGCTGTGCCCAAGATGCCCTCCAACCACCACATCACCCACAAGTCCTTCTCTGTTCACAAACAACAGGTCCAGCGGGGCACTTTCCCTTGCTGGCTCCCTTCCCAGCTGTCAGGAAGCCGTCTTCCACACATTCCAGGAAACTCCTAGACTGTTTCCTCTCTGCTGTAGTATATCTGGTGAGCTGAAGTCCCCCACAAGAACAAGGGCTAGTGATCGTGAGACTTCTCCCAGCTGCTTATAGAATATTTCATCTGCCTCTTCATCCTGGTTGGGTGGTCTATAACAGACTCCCACCAGCATAGCTGCCTTGTTGGCCTTTCCCCTGATTCTCATCCATAAACACTTGACCCTTTCATCACCGGTGTGAGTGGCCTTCGGTGGCTGCTGCCCCCAACATGGTCCACAGCGCAATCTGGAAACAGCAGCTGCAATTCACACAAGAATCCACTCTCTCTAATGCATATTGGTACACCCGTAATTAGGAATTCAATTAAAATTCCCCCAAGGGAAATTAGAAGGAACATTTGTCAAAGGGTGGAGGTTGAAAGAACTGCAGGCTGTTAACAAAAGGAAACGTGAAGAATAGAGTATGGTAACAACCAGGAGGTGCTGTGACCTGTGAAATACTCTGCCTCACATAAACCTGGCCTTTAATCCTTCTGATACAAACTGAGAATGACTCTGCAGCTCTCAGTGTCACTGCTTGTCTTAAACTGATGTAAGGTCATCAGCTGCCCACTGATTGTGCATGTCCCTTTCACTTACAGTCAAAGATATGTAAGACATTAAAGGCCTCACAGTACCACACCACTCTTGCTTTTCTCTAGAGTGAAAGCCAAAAAAATCTGAACACTCACAAGTCAGAAAATGAGGCTGTATTTCCTCACTTCTACAAATCCCTGAGCCAAGACTCAAGTGGAATTGTACAGCAAGGGGAACTTCCACCCTCTGGCAAATTCCACCTTAAAAAGAAATCTGCTTGCATTTCAAAATACAGTCATGATATTTGAAAAGAACTGGAAAATAATGTTTTTAGTAAAAGTATGTATGTGTCAAAATATTGCAATTCAGTGTGTTATAAACTGTTATTATTTACTATACACTCTGACAGAACACATGACAAGACGTCTGAAGTAGTATATTGAAATGAAGTTTTATTTTGCCAGAATTTCCTTTGTTAAAACATATTCCTACAAAATACCATACTTGCACAGAAGAATAATCAAAAAAAAGAAACCTCCCCTTAGTTATACTGAAAAGCCCCAATAGTTCAAAGTTGAGTCTGTACGCAGCCAGAAGTCCTACATCCACTGCAGTCAACAGAAAAGAAAAACACTTGCTGGGCTCCTGGAAGTTGATAGCACTCTGTAGGTTTGGGCCTGGGATATCTATTTCTTGTCCATAACATTTTCTCATGACCTTATGAGCATACAGGACTGCTGTAAAATAGGATTGCTTCTGAGCACTTGGCTGTAAGCATTGATCTTACTGATGCACTGGTTTGGACAAGATTGTGAAGGAAGTAGTATATTGAATGCACAGAGCTAAAGAAATAGGATGAATAGCACGTGTCTGCAAGTGTAAATCAATACAATTCATGAATGCCATGACAGAGACAGTGCCACCTACCTTCAGGTCATCTCTGTAGGACTGAACTTTCTTGATGTAAATCTCAACACTAGTGCATTATAAAAGAATCAAATTAATTTAAAAAATTAAATAGAAATATTGACGTTGTGAAAGTCATACAGGCAATGTTTCATATAGGTGAGGAGGACTGATTCAGAGCAGGAAGTGTTAATAAATGCATTGGCAACACACCTTGTTTACTACTGCATAACGAAAACCAATGCTCATGTGTGGCAGGAGCCAGATTCTGCCTTTGAAGGTATTCAGAAATGCTGAAATCAGGATTCTGTCTATAATGTGAGAATTTCAACAGCTTGAAACTGCAGCAGTAACTATTATTTCTTTCTGTAATTTCCATTTACTGACAAATCAAACACTGAATTGTAGTAAGGAGATTCTCGCTTGGTGAATACAAACTGTCACTTGACACTCTCACTCACTCAGGATGCTTATATAGAGAAAGCCCAGAAAAGCTTTTGCTGTATTAAAATAGCAATAATGATAATGATAAAACCCTCCATCCTTGTGATACCTACGGTGCACACTGATATAGCCCAAATTCCCAATAAGCTTAGACTAAAAGTAGTTCTGCAGTCATAACAAAAACCCCAGGACATTGGGGCTAGCCTGGTGCTTGGGCCATCTGTATGTGCCTCCTCCTCAGGCCCTGATCTTCAAGGGGATCTATGCTTTTCATGGTACACAGAGCGAGCCATCCACTTCCATTGAACTACGAACACTGTAAGACAACAGACACTACCTGGATCACTAAATGTCATCTCCCGCAAATGCACCAACCATGAAATTAGCATTTGTTTCAGAAGGACTCAAAGAATATCCTCCAGCCACTACAGAGGATGCCTTCAGCACTCAACAGCAAATGAATGGCCTGTTATAAAATACAAGCTCCCAAGTCTCAATTAATGTCCCTCAGGCAGCAACCAACAGGAAAAACCTTAGTAGACCTGAAACTATCACTGAAAGACCAGTGATAGAAGATGGAGTGGAAACAAGGGAATTTTGAAAGATTTGGAGCCATGAGGCCTCCAAAACTCAAACACTCAGGTAACTGGCACTATGCTGGAAATACCAGACCTGATACAGCTCTGCACACAGATTTGCTCCTCCATTCTTGCTTTGAGGGGAATTTTGGGACTGTCCTTACAATTGTTTTATAGTGGAACCAAGGAAACTCTGCAGCAGGTGCTGTTCCTTGTCTCAAACTCCTCCAATAGTAAGTGCAATGCAGAGACAAGCCCTAGATCTCAAGATGCACCAAAAAGATCTTACAGGCAGTTTACAACATGAAGGATCATTTTCACATGATGTAGCAAGTATGCAGGTTGATGCAATGATATTAAACATCCAGACTTGGACACCCAGATGGTGGTATCAGATAGGAAAAGGGAACGGATGCATTTGAACAGGTATTTAATTTCCACATGGCAAACATTAGCTCCTCTTATGTGGTTTTGAAGCAAGAAAGGTTATTTTTCCCATTTTACAGACAAGGCAGTGAACCAGAGGAAGGCAAATCCTTCTCAAGTCCCTCAGTGAGCTTGTGGAAGGGACTCCCAAGGCAATACCTGAGTCAGACTATGGAGCAAGGCTGTCTCAACTCTACCTTAACTTCCAGATGCCAGGACAGCATTGCAACCCTCTTACCCCACTTGTGAAACCTAATAACCCTCAAACTTGTTTTTGTTTATGCTTTCAGCTCACACAAGCCTGCGTGCCTGGTATCATGGATTAAATCACTTGAAAGTGTAAGTGAAGGCTGAGAGAGGCCAGGGGAGATGCAGCAGATCACTTCTCAGCATTTTGCCCGGTGCCTGCGGAGACGTGGAGCATCAGGCAACTCAGTCGAGGTGGTGACTGATGGTTCAAAACTTTCACAGCGTCTAGCACAAGTCTCGAGCCACAGTCACAGAAGCTAAAACCCATCTAATGGACAGCAGATGGCAGTGAAAAACCTGCCTGAGGACAGAGCCGCACTCCAGGTATGCCCTAGGGCAGAGCAGGCAGCTGTTGATTAATTCCAGCTCTGCAAAAACCATGGGGAGCGGGAGGGAGGGAAACATTGGGAAATTGATTTGTAAGCTTTATTTTTGGTATCTTTTTTATCTCCTGATTTGGCTGGTAAAAGGCTGTCAGGATTTTCCTCAATTTTTCAGGAAACTTCTTTTTAGGTATGAAAGAAACCCCAAATTTTTGGTCTCTAACATTACTAATACAGTACAGCAAGTGGATGCAAAGAGTGATTTACCAATTTTTCTACCAGTATCGACAGACTTGCAAGAACAAAAATTGTTACTAAATGACTTATGCACCTGGATTTTTGAGATAACACAGCATAATAGCAAACTCCTGACGCTGAGTTGCTGGGTATTTCGTGGACATCTTTATACTTTCTAGACCCATAAATAATGCTTACTGTGCTCTAGCAGGCACTCTAAGCAAAGACTCAAGAAGAGATTTTTGCTTTGCACTTTTCTAAATGTATATACATAGAGAAAGAAAAAGAAACCCAGCCTTAAGAACCTGCAGTCTAACTGGGATAAAATAAAGGACTTAGAGAAGGCACACAGGTTCCCGCTGTGCAGGCAGGAGTTAAAATGCAGCATTTAAGAACTAAACCCACACAATTATTCAGGGGCTTTATATTCATTAATGAAAGTCAGCATCACCTTCCTTTGGAGTCTTGTGGTTATCATAAGGCCAAGCGCATGGAGGGAAACAGTGGCTGAACAGAGACTGAACCTAGACTCCCTTCTGCCCAGCTGTCTTGTATGGCAGCATCTTCTCCTTCAGGATGCATAGTAGAGAGAGTGTTTAGCACAATGCATTCAGACTTAATTCCTGAGAGATCCTTCTCTTTTCTTGATCAACTTGTTAACAACCTGTGTGTGCCAGATGGTGTGGCTATACTGCTCCTCGGTGTTTCTTTTTAAAAGGCTGAGAACTTGTAGCATGCTCCTACCTCACTTTATTTCCAGGGAAAGAGAATTATTTTGATTGGAGCCCTTCCAAAAAGGCAAGGCCAAATCCCTTGGTGCCTTGTAAGTGAAACATCCTTCTCTCGTGGCAGTCCTCTGCAAATTATGCCCTCCTTGGACTGTTTGGATTTCCTATTTGAGACCTATCCTACAGCTGGGATAACAGTGCACCTTAGAGGCAGCAGAGAGTGTAAAAGACAGCAAGAAGTAGCTGGTGCTAGCAGGAGATTCTGTTATTAGACCTGGGTAACTGGGCCTGTGAAATTAAATTACAAACTGCTGCTGGGCACAAAAGCAGCAGGCATCATGCAACATCTAGGTGAGAGGCTACAGGGTCAGAGTTTGTTATTTTGGTCCATCTTCATATCATTGAGGCAGGTAAGTTTTGGCTGCCACTGAGGATCAAAACTTTCATTCCTTGAAACACTGTCAATTCCACATGTGAAGCCAGGGACAAACAGAAATCCAAAGTCTTAGTGCCTGAATGAGATGTAGACAGGAAGGACTTAGATACGTGAAGCAGAGGGGCAGAAAAGCACCCAGTTCAGACTGATGTGATCTAAAAAGTGGATACAGCTAGGGTTCAATACACCTCGGGAAATACCCAAACAGAAATAAAAAGAACAATTGCAATAAATAAGGAAAGCAAATTAGACTGCTAATGTCAGTTGACTGGTACATGCAAAATTAAGTAATGGAGTAAGGGCAAAGCTTAGAGATGTCATGTCCCAATTTCTTATGATGACGACTCAAGTTTGCTGATTGCCAGGTCAGGATTAAGGTGAAACGACACCAGGGATCCTTTAACTGACAAAACTCAACTTTTATTTGCTCACAACAAGAATTGGCATGCTCACAACAAAAATTGGTATGCTCATAACAAAAACTGGTATGCTTACCACAAGAATTGGCAGGAAACTATGTCAGTAAACTGGGTAACATGTGCTAACCATACATCACCAAACATACCTTGCTTATTTGGGGATCAGTTCAGGAAGACAATAAGGAGAGCCCTCCCATTGAGTCATGAGGTTCAGAGCAGACCCCCTTGCTTTCTAGACTCATTCTCAGAGAAGAGCCCAGGGGCAGCTGGATCCACTCCTAGTCCCAGACTTGGTCAATGGTTTATGTCTAAAGGGATGAGGTGTAGGGATTACGGGAAAAAAAGAGAGAAGAGAAAGATTTCACCGGTCCCAGGTCCAGCGTTGGTCCAGTCAGCCAAGGGGTCCAGTTCCAGTGGGCGTGCGTGTGGGGCTTCAGTTTGCGTCCTTTTAGCATCTCCTCACCCCTCCTTTAGGGGAGGCATTCGAACTCATTGACCTAATTAGGTGTCATATGCCGTTTGTGCTTCCAGAACCTCCGGGAAATGGATGGGTGGGCTTGGGGGTCGTTTGGGGAGTAACTCCTCCCTCCCTGCAAGTACGACCGTTCTTTGACCTTTGGCCATATATGGTGAGCTTCCCCGCTCAGCCTATCAGAACACGGAACCGCGATCCCGCCGGCACACCACGAACTCCTGTTGCCAACCGACATCTCAGCTGCTGCCTTTTGTTGCTGTGCGCGTTCCTTGGGAGGCAGGGTGCTTGGCTGAGGTGAACTTGCCCCACCACAATGTTTGAGACATTAACTCCTTCAGCCCCCGACAACAGGTGCTGCCATATCCACACACGAAGCCTGAAAATTAAGTTAGGGGGGCTGAAGTGGTCGCTTTCCAGGACAACCCTGATACAATGGACACCTCAGAGAGGTGGGGTATGGAGGATCAACGGGATTCGTACTACTGGGTCACTGACTTCTCAAGAATGAAATGCAGAGAGAACATCTTTGGGTGCAATAAATGACTGCTTCGTAAGACAACTAGTCCTAGGACAAGAGGCCATACAGGGTTTGATCTGGAGTGGTGCATTACGTGAACGTAATTTAAGAGGTTTTAACAGCAGTTTTGACGCTGCCTGCTAAAGAAGCCATAGCACAGCAAGATTAAACACAATTTGGCCACAGTTCACTCACTTTTGACCCAAAAGGTCATGTTAAATAACTTCAAATGTCATTACTGAAACAACAGCTAAAGCATACTCTTTAAAAAGAAGCATTATTAATGCAGCCTTCTAGACCAGAAAAGTCAGCAAGCCGTATACAGATGTCTAATACCTTTATATGCTACCACACAGTGTACCTGCAGCTTTAATACAGGCTTTTCAGAGGTGCATGTTGCAAGATGTTACCAGCTCTCTTCTGTTTGTGTCTTGGTTGTTTGAAGTGCTGAGGTGGACGTCCTGGTGGGGAATACTGAATGAAGACTGCCAGCGGGCTCCTGTTGGTACAGGTGTTACAGTGTGGTTTTGGATAACCTCTCTGAGCAGCCCATGCCAAGGTACAGGAGGAGGGGAAGTTGCCAGCATTGCTCCCTTGCGTTGTAGGGCAGAGAGGGCTTGCCATGCTGTGGCTCCCCAGTGAACAAGCAGTCTCAAGGTGAACACTTTGCTAACCTTAAAATTCTCAGGCAAACACAATTCCTGAAGTCTGATTACTTTGAGTAATTGTATTTTAGTGAGTTCTTAATTTGCAACTGGATAAACTATTTCTCCTGTCTTCCTCACAGTTTTATTCTGGGAACAGCCATAATGGCTGGTAAAGCTCCATGGTGGCTCCATTTCAGTGGCTGACCTGATGGAAATACCCCTGAGCACTGAAGGTGAAGAGTTGAGTAAGACTGGCTAGAAATCTGAACTCATACTTCAGTGGCCCTTTGGACTTTGTGCAGTTTTCCTCTTTTCTGACACTCAGTGGCAACTGGATGGCACTAAGGCTACTGTCCTGCTCACAAACACATTCTAAGAAGCCTCATACTTTGATTTTAGGAGTACTGAAAAATTGTCTGGGGCACTGAATTTGGGTTCTTTCTTTGGACAAGTGTGAGGTTGGTTGCCTCAGCTCATGTAGTTCAAACAATGCTTCTCCCCTCACACAAACTTCCTTTTTTTTTTTTTTCTTCCCTGCTTTGGTAGCGTTTACAGCTAACAGTAAATGGTCACTGGAAATCTCCACACAGGTGTGTATAGATCCTCAAACTTGCTGAGAGTGCATGCTGTCCCATCACTCCAGTGGGTAAAGATGCTAAATAGCCTTGGTTCTTGTATTAATCCCTAAAGCGTGCCACTAGTACCTGGCTACAGAGTCATTTCAAAGGATCTGTAAAAGCACTGGTTGCCCTCTGTGTCAAGAAATGGATAGATTATGAAGAGCTGTCTCTGAAGAATAGCCACAAGCAGGTTGAAAGCTGATGGGTAGGAATTAGAGACCGAGGCAACCTTGTGGTTGGTGTCTACTACAGGCCACCCGGTCAAGGGGAGCCCATTGCCAAAGCCTTCTTACTGCAGATACAGAAGGCATCACACGCACAGGCTCTCGTCCTGCTGGGGCTCTTCAGCCACCCTGACATCTGCTGGAAAATTGGCACAGCGGGCTCTAGGCAATCCAGGAGACTCCTGGAGTGCATCGAGGATAACTTCTTAAGCCAGGTAATAGACAGCCCTACCAGAGGGGATGTGTTACTGGACCTGTTGGTCACCAACATGAGTGAGCTGATCAGATGCATCAAGATTGGAGGCAGCCTAGGCTGCAGTGATCATGCACTGGTGGAGTTCTCAGTCCTGAGGGTTATTGGACAGGCAAAGAGTAAAGTCCACACCTTGAGGCTTGTGCCTCTGCTCCTCCGTGGGCCTAAGCCTCATCCCATCTCCTGCCCCCATTCCTCTGCCCTGTGGAGTAACAGGACCCACAGTGGGTGCACCCCATCCCTTGAGTCCCATAGCCCAGGAACATGGCACTGCCATTGCTAGTACCAGACTGCAGACTCTATACTGAGTCTGCAAGGCTTCTGGGTGGAGGAGGTAGTAGGGCCCAGCGGACACGTGAGGAAACAGTGGGTGTAGCACCAGGAAAAGGGGAAGAAAGCAGCACAGGTGCAGATGGCAACACCATCTACATTGTTAGTAATACTTGAGACTTTTTCTGCAGTTTTCATTCCTTTATTTTCTTTTACTGCATAACAATTAGATTTAGGGGGCTGGGATCTATTGGGGACCACCCTAAGCCCCAGCTGCCAGCCTGGCTGTGGTTTGGCCAGCCGCTGAGGCATAATCCCAGTGTCACTGATGGTGAGGTGGCTTCTTGCAGGTCTGGGAGGGGTCCTCAGGGCTGCCGGCCCTCCTCTTTGGGGCTCGCCGGGTCCTTCCAGGGGAGCGTTGGCTGCCCTGGCTGTGAGTGGAGGGCCCGGGCACAGCCTCTTCTGGGTCCTCCTGCCGCTCTTGTCGCTCCCTGTGGATGGGAACAGGGGCACTGAGGGCGCTGCTGAGGTCCTCCCGGCCCCTGGCAGCATGGGCATCCTCGAGGCCCATCCGACATCGGGCCTCTCTGCTGCACTGGCACATGATGGTGTCAACAAGCTGGTGGACAAAGCTCCTCGTGCGCCTGCCCAGGGAGGCCTGCAGCAGCTGGATCAGAGCCTCCTCATCCAGGCCAAAGTAGCGCAGGCTGGATATGACGAGGCTCTGTGCTGCTGCTGCTTCCTGGGCATCCTCAAAGAGCTGCCCCAGCTCCTGATGCAGCCAGGGCAGCAGGGGATGGAGGACAGCGGGGTAGATGCGGAAGATGGATGCCCAGACATAGGCATGGAAGGCGCCCACTGGAGCCATGGGCGGCCGCCATGCAGCTGGTGGCTGGCGTGCTGCAGGGTGATGGAGGCTGTGGACGGCTGGGTGTCCGGGGGCTCCTCTTCTCAGGTGGATGACGAGTGGTGGTGCTGCAGGTGGTGGGATGACACGTTCCTCAAAGTTGTCGTCTGCCCGCACCGAGTGCAAGATGGATCTTATTTTCTTCCTGCAGAGGGGGCACTCAGTCTTGCTGTCAGTCCACCGCACAATGCACGGGTAGCAGAATTGGTGGAGGCATGGCAGTACGTAGCTGGCCTCCTCCCAGCTGTCCAGGCATATTGGACAGTGGTTCTCCGGCTCCGTGTGCATGGTCTCCACACGCTGTGGTGACTCGGGGGAGCTGGGAATGTCAAGCCGCTCCCTCTCACTGGCACTGCAGCAGCCGGTGTCACGCTAGAAACAGAAGAGAGGCCACAGTCATTCACTTCTCCAGGGAGGGGTGGAAGAAATGCTGTGCTGGTTTTGACTGGGGAGGAGTTAATTTTCTTCATAGTGGCTAGTATAAGGCTATGTTTTGGATTTGTGCTGAAAGCAGTGTTGATAACAACAATAATGTTTTCATTATTGCTGAGCAGTGCTTACACAGAGTCAAGGCCTTTTCTGTTCCTCACCCCACCAGCGAGTAGGCACAAGAAGTTGGAAGGGGACACAGCTGGGATAGCTGACCCCAACTGACCAGAGGGGTATTCCATACCATATGAAGTCATGCTCAGCATATAAAGCTGGGGGAAGAAGGAGGAAGTAGGGGACGTTTGGAGTGATGGCGTTTGTCTTCCTAAGTAACTGTTACACGTGATGGAGCCCTGCTTTCCTGGAGATGGCTGACCACCTGCCTGGCCATGGGAAGTGGTGAATTAATTCCTTGTTTTGCTTTGCTTGCGTGCACGGCTTTTGCTTTAGCTATTAAACCATCTTTACCTCAACCCATGAGTTTTCTCACTTTTCCTCTTCCAATTCTCTCCCCCATCCCACCAGGGGCAGAGTGAGTGAGTGGCTGTGTGGTGCTTAGCTGCTGGCTGGGGTTAAACCATGACAAATGTCCAGGTCCCTCAAGAAAGAAACCCTCCCAGCTCCCCAGGGTGAGTTTTCCCTGCACAGCTCACCTCTGCTGCTGTGAGCGCACTTCCTGGGTGCCCCAGCTGCCTGAACCAGGCAGGGCTGGGGAAAATCCTTCAATGGCTCTGGGGTCGGGCACTGAGAGTTGCAGTGAAGAACTCCCCGACCACGACCTCAGCACCAGCAACAGCCTTGCTCAACACTCCAACCTCGCGTACTCGCTCAGCTGGAGTGCTGGCACGAGCTGGCTGGGTAAGCCTCGGCACCCAGATATAAGCAGCGAGGGACACGTGGTCACAATCCTTCGCTCAGTGATGTCATAGTCCATTGCTTGGAGATGTTGCAGTCCATCCGCTGTGGTGACTCGGGGGAGCTGGGAATGTCAAGCCGCTCCCTCTCACTGGCACTGCAGCAGCCGGTGTCACGCTAGAAACAGAAGAGAGGCCACAGTCATTCACTTCTCCAGGGAGGGGTGGAAGAAATGCTGTGCTGGTTTTGACTGGGGAGGAGTTAATTTTCTTCATAGTGGCTAGTATAAGGCTATGTTTTGGATTTGTGCTGAAAGCAGTGTTGATAACAACAATAATGTTTTCATTATTGCTGAGCAGTGCTTACACAGAGTCAAGGCCTTTTCTGTTCCTCACCCCACCAGCGAGTAGGCACAAGAAGTTGGAAGGGGACACAGCTGGGACAGCTGACCCCAACTGACCAGAGGGGTATTCCATACCATATGAAGTCATGCTCAGCATATAAAGCTGGGGGAAGAAGGAGGAAGTAGGGGACGTTTGGAGTGATGGCGTTTGTCTTCCTAAGTAACTGTTACACGTGATGGAGCCCTGCTTTCCTGGAGATGGCTGACCACCTGCCTGGCCATGGGAAGTGGTGAATTAATTCCTTGTTTTGCTTTGCTTGCGTGCGCGGCTTTTGCTTTAGCTATTAAACCATCTTTACCTCAACCCATGAGTTTTCTCACTTTTCCTCTTCCAATTCTCTCCCCCATCCCACCAGGGGCAGAGTGAGTGAGTGGCTGTGTGGTGCTTAGCTGCTGGCTGGGGTTAAACCATGACAAATGTCCAGGTCCCTCAAGAAAGAAACCCTCCCAGCTCCCCAGGGTGAGTTTTCCCTGCACAGCTCACCTCTGCTGCTGTGAGCGCACTTCCTGGGTGCCCCAGCTGCCTGAACCAGGCAGGGCTGGGGAAAATCCTTCAATGGCTCTGGGGTCGGGCACTGAGAGTTGCAGTGAAGAACTCCCCGACCACGACCTCAGCACCAGCAACAGCCTTGCTCAACACTCCAACCTCGCGTACTCGCTCAGCTGGAGTGCTGGCACGAGCTGGCTGGGTAAGCCTCGGCACCCAGATATAAGCAGCGAGGGACACGTGGTCACAATCCTTCACTCAGTGATGTCATAGTCCATTGCTTGGAGATGTTGCAGTCCATCCGTTGGTGACAACAGAACCATCCATCACTTGGGAACGTCACAATGGCCCTTCCTCGCCCACAGCGCTCGCACATGTGTCTGGCATTACTGCAATGCCACTGTCCACTCCATCCCATCTCTTGTCCGATGCTCGGCATCGGTGTTCCACGCCAGTCACCGAGGCCTCGGCCATGTCCTCCCAGGTCCCCATCAGGTCGCTTTGTCTGGCTGACATCTCCAGGCCCATGAGGCAAGAGGATTCATTTGTTAATGCCTCGTGCCTCCCTTGGAGGCTGCAGGACAAAGTCCCACAGGCTCTCCCCACACCCCAGCACTGCTGGCCAGCCCTCTGGGCTCCCACAGAGGGTCATAGGCAGCACATAGCTCGCTCCTGGGGACCTTGGTCTAACCGTAGGGGAATCAAAGCGTATGGCTGCCTCCAGCCCCAAGCCCTGGGTGTCCATTTGCTGAAGGTGGCCGCACCACACACACCCTGTGGAGACACCACAGGATGCGGTCCCCCATTTTCCAGAAGGGTGTTTGTGTTCAGTTCCTGATGCCCCTTGGGCTGGGGTGGGGCTGGATGGGGCCCAGCTGCCCCTGGTTGGAGTCTGCAGGGCGATGGGGGGACACAGCCCCAAACAGCACCAGCGTCTCTGCCTGCTGTGAGCCATCAGAGCAGGCTTTGGGAAGAAGGTGGAGCCTTTTCCCTGTCAAACCTCAGCTTGGCCTGGAGGCTCATGGGCGGGAACTGCTGGCAGTGCTGTTTCAGGACAGGAAAGAAGATGGCCGCCTTGCCCAGTTCCTGAGGCAGGGCTCGCTAGCCCACAGGTATGCAGCCCCCAGGCCGGCTTGGCAGGCCCTCAGCTCTCGTCTTTTTAATGCCAGCCCTTCTTCCTGCTCTCCAGTGCTCTGCCCAGAGTGGGTCTGTGATGGAGGTCTCTTCCTGGGAGAAGAGGGGAAAGCGGGCAGCCACGGATGGGCTGGCTCCGTCATCTCTGTCCTCTCCCCATGCAGCAGTGACTGAGATCCACTGGCTGCTGCTTCCCCAGAGAGAAAGCAAGGTCCTTCTGCCTCTTGTTGGGTGCTCTGCCCCAGGTGCCTCCGGGTCTTGAGGTTACCCATAGGAAGAAGCATCCAAAAGACACGGGCAGGAACTGAACTGCCTATGGCACCAGTGAGTGCACCTGGAGAGACATTTACATGGTGAAGACTGAGCTCTGGAAACTCTTGGAGGATGGCAATCGACCTGGCAGTGCTCTTTTTGGTGCCTGCCTCCCTGCCCCGCTCTCCAGTGCTCTGCCCATGGACGGAGATGTTTTCATTCTGGGAGGGTGGAGGAAGGCAGACAGCCTTGGAGTATGGTGCCTGTAGTTCTGGGAAGAAACAAACCAAGGCCAAAGACCTGAGCAGGGAGAAAGTCAAATCACTGGAGGAGCTTCTAGGCCTGTGCAGCCTCCTCACAGCCTGCTTTCATCTACGCAAATGCGCGATTGGCGCTTTGCAGGCAAAGGAGGGGTTGATGGTCATCAGCCAGCACTGGCGCTCTTCTCTCCTGGAGCCATGTGCGAGGCGGGCTGGAGAAGGGGATGCCATGGTGCCTGGAGATAGTGCACTGCAAGTCCTGAGGAGCATCCGCCACGGTGTTCTGCAGGGAGATGACAAGACACCCTGTTAGCATCCCTGTTTAAGCAGTACCCATGCAGCCAGCCATAGAGATGAAACATAGCATAAGTCACTAATTCAAATAGGCAGGAGAAGTCAGGGAAATCTCTGGACCAATCTGGTACTCTGAAGAGTATCTAGTGGGTAATAGCACTGAATGCACTGTGAGTTCTGATTAAAGGCAGTCTTCCTGAGATGTTCTGTTACATATTTTTAAGTCCCTGCATTGCTATTTGTGTAATGATCTGTCTGGCACTGGTATTAAGTATCTGGCAAAGATAATCAATGAATGAATGAATGAATTCACTAAATGTTCACTGTAGCTGACAGTGTATATTAAGTCTTCTGCATGAAAGTCTTCGTATTTTCTGCAGAAAACTTAAGCAGCAAAGTCAGGTATAAAACTATACACATTGAAACAATTCTACAACATCTCAGTGGAGTAAAATGGTATGTTGGTCTAGTTATGTTGCTCAATAGGATCACTAAACTCTGCTGTAGAGAGCTTTTGATATGCAACAACCCTGCATGGACATCTGCATCACAGCTACAGCATGTCCATGTAACAGCTGCGTTACAGGTGCATCACCTGGCAGTGAGTATCATGAAGTATAAGGACTCATACTTCCCTGTAAAAGATGGGAAGATTGCAGAAAAAGGCAGCTGTACACTAAGCATGGCAATTAGAGGCTGCCGGTGGACTCAGGGCATCAAATAATGCAATGCACATGCAAAAAGTAATCCATTAAAATAAATACTGAGTCATTTTGTTCCTTGGACTGAAAATGTTCTCTGCTTCAGAGGACAATAGATCTATCACGTTTTACAAGGAAGCCTTTGTTTCATGATTAACATTCACACATGCATCTATAAAAAGAAATCTGTCTTTCTGAAGGGTTCAACTAGACTAAGGTGAAAACTGCTAGCAGTTCAACAGACTGAAATGTCTAGAGATTGTAGTCCAGTGCAGAGAAACTGTATTGCAGTTTCACATCAGCTTTGTTTAAAAAAAGATTTGTTTCCAATATCTGCTTGGAGCACAACTATGCTTCCTGAGGGAAGCAACAAGTGAGGGAAAATGTGCTTCCATATGTGTTGCCAGTAGGCTGCAGTTAGCTACACGGATGAGTCAGACCTTCCTGAGGGACCAGGGCTTAGCTGAGCACTAGAAAAGTAGACTTCTAGTCCTGTTAGACCATGCTTCTTGTTCCTTGCCCCCACCTAGGGCCTCTCTGGTATTTTATGACTGACCAAGGTGTGACACCTTGGCAGAACTGATTTCTAGCACCTGTGGACTTGACTATTTTCAAAGCTGAAGCTATGAAAGAAGCTGGCATAACCTTAAATGCCATCAGCATTGAGACTTACCTCCACCAATAAACTCAATGGCAAGTTCTTGTACACATTGCCCTTTAAATATTTATTACTCCTCCTTCAACTGTTGCTTTTGTTCAGTTTAAATCCTAAACTCTGGATATGGACTCCTTGTACTGCTCAGGGCTGGAGATAGCTTGCACAGGGCCGTGTCTTCACTGGAACATCCAGGGACCTATTTCTATTTCCTCAGACTCATGTGTGGAGACTGCAGCAGAGATGTCTGAGTGGGGATCCACTACTGCCACAGCATGAATCCTGCTCATAGATCCAAAGTTTCTCCTGAGCCAGGGCAGATTCCTCTAACCTGGGCAGGGACAGGGAAGACATGACTGCTGATCTCAATAATCAGATTATAACACTGCGGAGAGGGAAAAATTAGAGAGGAGGTCTGATTTAACTAACAAAACTTCTTGCTTTTTACTCTTCTGTTGGCATGTGGTGACCGATGTGACTCTCACTGTCTTCCAGGGGCCACACAACAGTCAGAAACTGTAGCTTGAAAACAGCTCTTCTAACAAGAGTGTTTATGTATAGCAGGGATTCAGAACAGGAAAGAGAAGAGAGGAGGTGGTGAAGGTCGATTATTAAATTTATCATATTAATCCTGTTCCTGCTGGTGACATATGCATAATCAATTACGTTAATTATTTTGCTGCTGCCAATGTTATGAATTCCATGTACAGGAACAAACATGCAGCTGGATTCCTTGTTTGCTTTATTATTTTTTTTCCTTTCATCTTTTCTTAATGACACCATGGGTTGGATTTCTAAACCCTCCCAGCACCAGCGTAACTGCGCTCTCTGACAGCTGCAACCAAATTCCTATTTGTCTAACTGCTAACACTTCTACCAGTGAAATGCTGACTAACTGCAGCAGGACCAGAATTGAAGTAGTTCAGGCTCTCCTAAAAATACCACTCTAAGAGATTACTGTAGGAAAATACACGATTCTTGGTCTGAAAGAGCCAATAAAGGTGACTTATTAGGGCCAGTATCAACAGATGAGGAACCTGAGGCAGGGAAGGAAACAGCTTTTTTGGTTATGTTGCAATTATAGGGGAGACCTAATTTTCCTGAGCCCAAGCAGATTGGTTGAACCTAAGTCTCATTGTTTAAAGTTATGACAAATGCCATTCTGTTCATGTCTTCGGTTTCTAACAAGACATCTCATCCTGCTTCAAAACTCTCGACTATTTGAGAACTATTCAAGGTAAGCTACAAGAACATCATCCCACTTCATATCACTGCGTCTCAGAGGAGGCATCTGCAGAACTGTGGCTGCTTGTTATTTCTATGACAAAGCTAGGACCATTTTCTTTGATTCTTTTTCTTTCTTGAAAGAGACAGCTGCTTGGCTCCACTGACAACAATGCAATTCTAAACTCCTGAGACTCCAGTTAAAACTAGATCGGTTTCCAAAACACACCAGAGGAAAAGGATTTGAATTTATTGTCATGAATATAAAGCTTGTCTCCCTAGGTGTGGCAGAACAGTGAGGAGAGAGTGTGCCACAGACAAGCCTTTCTGTCTAGCAGGGTGAAAGAGTGTCCTCCCAACAAAATGGAGACTGCAGTTAATGCTTTTCCCCTGGTGATATGTCTAGACATACAGGACCTGGCACTGGTGAGGCATGCATACTATTAGGAGTGGTGATCTAATAAAACAGCTGGCAAACTTTCTCTGCTGACTCTGCCTTGTGTCCAGCTCCCTTGTTTTCTGTGAGACACTTAGGACTTGATGTTCCCAAACTTGTGGCATCTCTCTCCATATCAGACGGCCAAATATGCAAAATTGCTTCTTCCTATTTTGTTTCAGTATTACCTGAGAATTGGACCTGGTAGTACTTTTTGTCTTATGACTACTCATTATTGGGATCTGCACAAAAACCAAGATGATGCGGTGAGCTATAGCAATTCGTGAATATGCTTTGCCTCAGCTCTGCCTAGCCCTTCAGCATTGGCTCAACTCCTTTCCTCTTGATGGGAATTACAGCAGACTCCTGGTGAGCTCAGAATACTTAACGTAACTCTTCAGTTCTCTGGCAGCATGCATGCTATCCCTCCCTTTTCCGAGTTGTGTGTGAGTAGACATGAACCCAGTCTTCACGGAGTGAGTGGAAAACATCTGTCTCTATGGGTATCAGCAAAATGTCACTCTGTAACTGCAGCTGATGCACCACTGATGGCCAAAAGCAGATTCGTAGCAATTGTGGAGATCAAAACAGCTGAGATGTTTGCAGATCTCAGCACAAAGCTGGGCTCAAAGAGGACAAAACATGATTTCAATGTCGAATTCACAGGAAAGCACTTACATAAAGAGAGCAATAGGTCTCTGTGTGTGCTCAGCATGGTGCATGGTGCTCAAGGCAATCAGGGGCAGGTTCCAGCCATAAGGAAATGTTGTTTCATTGAGTTATAATGACTGGCACGGGGTACTTTGGACCTGTTTAAAACCTAATCTTTAAGAACTTCCAGACATATTGAGGGATGAAAAGTCCAAGGACCACCAGGTAGTAAGACACTTTCTCTGGCTGAGGAGGTCTGAGCCCATGACACTGTCATGGTTTAAGCTGAGCTGGTAACAAAACACCACTAAGCCGCTCACTCACTCCTCCCTGCCCCTGGCCCTGATGAGCTGATGAGGAGAAAATACGAAGAAAAGCTCGTGCGTCTAGACAAGGACTGGGAGGGATCAGTCACCACTTATGGTCGTGGGCAAAAACAAGGCTCAACTTGGGGAAAAAACAAAATCAATTTAATTTACTACCAATCACATCAAAACAAGGATAATGAGAAGTAAAACCAAACCTTGGAACACCTTCCCCCCACCCCTCCCTCCCTCCCGCCTCAACTCCACTCCCGGTTCTCTCTCCCTCCTCCCCCCGGCAGCGCAGGGGGACGGGGAATGGGGGTTGGAGTCAGTTCATCACACGTTGTCTCTGCCGCTCCTTCCTCCTCAGGGGGAGGACTCCTCACACTCTTCCCCTGCTCCAGCGTGGGGTCCCTCCCATGGGAGACAGTCCTCCACGAACTTCTCCAATGTGAGTCCTTTCCACGGGCTGCAGTCCTTCAGGAACAGACTGCTCCAGCGCAGGCTTTCCCATTGAGTCATGGCCATCTTTGGGGGCATCCCCCTGCTCCAGGATGGGGTCCTCCCCGGGCTGCAGGTGGGCATCTGCTCCCCTGCTCCCCTCCATGGGCTGGGGGGGGACAGCCTGCCGTCTCACCACGGGCTGCAGGGGCATCCCCTCCTCCAGCGCACCTCCTCCCCTCCTTCTTCACTGACCTTGCTGTCTTGCATTGGTGTTCCTCTCACATTCCAATCCCACTACTCACTACCAGTTCCTCCTCCTAAATACGTTCTCCCAGAGGTGCTACCACCATCACTGATGGGCTCAGCCTGGGCCAGTGGCGGGTCTGACTTGGAGCCGGGGAAGCTTCTAGCAGCCTCTCACAGGAGCCACCCCCGAAGCCCCCTCCCCCACTACCAAAACCCTGCCACACAAACCCGAAACAATGAACTCAGAAAAATGAGGTACTAATATCAAGACCCAGAGCAGCTGGATGACAGCATCTTACTGGAAAGGAAAAGTGCCAACTGCAAGAGCTCTAAAGAATTCTAGAGCTTAAGTTTCGTATTTATTCACCATCCAGTCCCAGGAAGCTGCATATAGTCATGTTGGCCACTAGGAGAAATAGGTCAGCCTGAGATAAATCTCTCTACTCATTTCATGATCTGAAAGAAAAGACCTGATAGACCTAATTTAAATTGCAACTAGGTGAAATCAACCATGATAAGGCTTGTGTAGTGTATAGTAAAGGTAATGTAAAATGAAAATCAGATTCTTTATGCCTTGATGTACAAGATTTTTAGAGCCAAGGATCTAACATTAGGCTGAATAATTTTTTATCATTGGGCTTCAAAAACTTGTGTAATTTTACAGTTGTTAGCACCCAGTAATGTAGGTATTGTGATTTGTCTGCTTTATCCAGAAGAGCCAATTAGGCAATACAAACATGAATTGAGATATTTAATTAAAGTGCTTGTTTAAGTATCCAAATGGGCAAACCTCAGTCAAACATTTAAATGATATTAAAGACAATGGGCCAAACTATTTGTCATTCTCTTGTACTTGGTGACAAATCTGGCCCCGTTTGAGTCAAGCAGTACAAGAGCAAACTGTTCTAGCACTTCTCAAGGGAATAGCTGTCAGATATTTAGCTGCTTCTTAAAAGTACAAATTCCTTGTTGTTAACAGCTGTTTATTGGTTACCACCACAAGTGCAACATTATTTGGAATTTCTGAAATAGAGGGAGCAACGTCTATCATTCAGTTAAACCAGTGGAAAAATATAGTTTAAATATGCATACAAGAATATAAGAAAACAATCAGAAATACAACTGATGAAAATTGAGAAAATTTCTTGAAGTCACAAACAAAAATCATTTGAAGTCACAACACGAGGTAGAAAATCTATTCTTTCCAACTTTCATTTTTTTGGTAGAAGTTTGTTTAGATATTCTTTAGATATCTGTTTTGCACTTGATTTGGGAGATGAAATAGAAAAATATGGTAGCTTTTTATGGTGATAAGGACAGATTTAATTTCAAACTTTTGGTTTCCATTACTGTATGATAGTCTGTAGGTATCTTTATTTATGCTTCTCTATTTTCGATAGTGATCAAAGCAATAAAGCCAATCTAAAACTGTGTATGTGTAATCTCAACATATTAAAGACCTTTATTGTCTGAATCCATATAGTTAGAGATCAACAAGACATGCATGGGACAGCATGCATAGCAAGTGGCACTCCATGTGTTGATTCATATTCACACTGCCTTAATTAGCAGTTGGTGTTCTAGGTGTGAAATAGTATGCCTGTGCAGATTGTATAACATTCAGAAAATGATTCACTGAGTTTTGATATACATTCGTATTGCTACTTCCCGCATGCACTGCTTTTCCTACAGTGTTACAGAATAGCCTTTCCACAAAGCCGTAGATAGGATCCTATACAAAATTTAGGCATTTAGACACTTAAGATAAATGCTGAAATTCTTAAGACATTAGACACAGTCTCTAACTTGGAGCCAGTAACCCTTGCTAAGTACTTTTACAGACATACTTAAACATTGCCCTTCTTCTGTACTGGACTTAACTCAGCCAGTCTACAATAGCCTGGAGGAAAGCAAGAGCAATCACTGACCAGTTGGTGGCGTGGGATCTTGCCTCAGTATTAGATCACCTTGTTTTGTAAATACAAGCATTTTACAGGAAGATGAAGGGAGAAAAAGGGAAAAAAAGGAAAAAAAAAGGCGCAAAACTCAAACCGGAGTTCCCACCGGACTGGAATAATGTACTTTCCCAAAAGATCAATAACTGAAGAAAAAAATGTTAGCAGTCTCAGCTTGTATGTTGTTTTTACTACGATATGCGCTAATATGGGATAAAGCCCATGCAGCCTTTTGCATGCCTTGTCACGTTTGTTACAGACTAGAGCCTATAAAGGTCTGACCTCTCTTTAGAATTCAAAATGTAATTTTGAGGATTGGAGTCCTGTCATCCGCTTGGATATGGTTACAGGAACTGTTTTCAGCTATTTTATTGAATAGGAGCATTCTTACTATATATTCCCCATACATCTTAGAAATACTGGTAGGCTATTTCAGGCTTTTTGGGGGCTCAGGTAGCTGCATTATGGTCCCAGCTATCACTTGCTTCAAACACAGCCTACTGAGCAGCGTTAAACTCTTGGAACTGACCTTTTGTTTTTATTCACATTTGGTTTTGTATTTCTGTGACTTCTGCCAACTGTTCTTGGTTCTCTTGTGGTTTCTTCTGTGGCACCACTGAAGGCTTCTCAGACGTGAATCTACTAACTGACCTTCTACAGAAAACATTTTCAATAAAACAATGTCTGGCCCTGATGCTGATTATTTTTCTGCTGTGGGATATGGGAGGCAGACTGTTGGTAGACAAAATATGCCACAAAGTAAAAAGTTGGTGAGTTTATGTTAGTCAACGTCAAATACCTTTCAATGTTAGCATTTTTAAAGCTAAGGCCTCATTTTATTTTAGAACTGAAATTCAAGTCATTTAAAAGCCATGTTTGTGGAAGCTAATAGCTCTGAACTTGTTCTGTTTTTCTTTAAAAACAGGGGATGCCATTTCCATTTAAGCAGAACTGTAGGAAATCATATCAATACAGATGGGTACAAAGCCTGATGCTTGCTCGTCTCCCCTCCATGCTCTTTCTGTACATATGCCGAGGCTGTTAGGAACCGATGGGTCTGGTAGCAGAACACATGAAGTTCTGCTACAGAGAAATTGTGAGATGCCTCTACTATCTATTTTCCTCCTCCAATTAGAACAAAAAAAGTTGTACAGCAACATGATTCGCAAGCCTACTGATGCTGAGCATGAATTGTGATTCAAATTGGCATTTCTATGGGAATACTTCTCTTTAGATGATGTTCAGAAAGGGCATAATTAACACATCTGAATGCGGAAGTCAGGAAGTGAAAAATCTGGCACCTTTACACATTAATGCAGGCTTACTGAGGAACACTAGTACCTGCTTTTCCTGCATGTCTTTTAACATTAATTTATTATGTTTCTCTTAAAGCTTTATAGTGGTCAGTTAGGGCAGGCTGAAAGCTTTTCACATTTTCCACTCAAAGATGATCCTCATGAAAATGTTTGAAATTAAAATTCTAAATTACTGAAATAAAAATTATGTATTAGTTTTACTTTCCTTGTTTTGACTATTTTTCCATTTAAAATGTTATTTCATGTCATGCAAATTTTAACAGGGTAGATATTATAAGTAGTCCCTACGTTGCTTACCAGCCTATGTTTTGGCACTGGCTGAACAAATTACTTGGTTTTATCAAATTAAAAAACAAACAAAAAGATTCTTTATATTTCCTATGATATCTTTCAGAATTTTTCTTCCATAGTAGTGAACAAATGGGTTTTAATTTTTTACCCCATTAGGGTAGAGGGATGTTTTAAAATACAAAGATTTTCCATGGACCAGAATTTCTGTTTTCCAACTTTCTGTTAAATTAATGACTGTAATATAAGTAATACTGAATGCTTTCTGAATCAGGTTTAGGTCTGTTACTAAAAAAAAAATGTTTAACTTCCTGATGTCTGCACATTAAAAGATCTTTATATTGTTTCTGTATTTATCTATTTGCAAACACACTCAGAGGCTGCGCTTAGGGTAGGCAAGAGAAAGCATTTTAGCTGATATCATTCACTTACTTAGTCTGGAGAAGTGGGGAAAGGAGATGAAGGGATGGAAGTTGCCTGTAACCTTCCTCTTCAATCGATGATCTATCTTTCCATGCAAAAATACCCATCCAATTGCCACTTATCCAGGTTCATCTGTTTCTTTGAAGACAGAGTTGGAAAGCAAAGAAATAATCCGGTTGTAGTGAACAATAAAACAATATGGTCTTTGGTATGTAGAAAATACACAAAGCATGAATGGAAGGAAGGCTATGGGCCTAAATGCAATGTGAATGAATTAGTTGGCAGGACAAACTGGAGGACAGGTTATCTTGATAGCATTATTTCCATACATTCTGCATAGTATGTCTAAATACTTTGATGGTTTTAATATTTTGTACTAACCGTGGAAACTGGCTTGCTGCTAGATGACTGTAAAAGTGAGATTTGGTAAATAATTATGAGAAATCTTGTACTAACACTATCATTGAAACAATAGACAAAAGTATAGCCAAGCAATTAACTAGTAGAGGTAGTTACTCAGAAGTTTTGCAGTTCTTTTGCTCTTACGACTAGATGTTCCTGTACGCTAGATGATAACAATGTTGAAACTGACCACATGTGATTGAAACTGTGTTAAGTTTCAAGATCAAACAAGGACAAGAACAAAGACTTCAAGGGCAGCCAACAGAATCTCAAATGGGTCGGTGGTTGTAAAAGCGGCCCTTCGACTCAAATGAATTCTTCATTGCGCATGATTGGATGTAGGCAGTACTATGATAATCAGTTACAATAATTTTTATGCATATGCATACTAATCTGATTAATATGTAATTAGTTACTCCATATAAGCTGTTTGTGCTGAAGCTGTGGCATGCACGCTAGGTGGAATTATCCCGTGTATCCAGCGCTGCAATGAAGAATGCCTGCTTTCTAAAACTCCAAAACGAGTCTTAGAGAGTTTCTTCAACCGGCTTTTTGGTATCAATCATCTGGTCAAGGTAGTAGGAGTTAAGAGGGTCCTACTCCTCCCATAATATTCCCTTAACAGGGTCTGGGTTTGGACGAGGGAAGAGGAGGGGGGAAGGAGGAGGAGAACTGACAGATTTCATTTACAAGGTTGATTGGAAATGGAGACTAGAGAGGTCTTATTTTTTGAGGGTGGCTATGTTTTCTCTCATAGGATGCCAATACTCATTTTTAAGTAGACTTGATCTTCTGGCAGCTTATGCTCCTGAATTCCTGTAATGAAGGACTGGACTGGTTTGCTTTTGTCTGTCAGAGCCAGCGGGGAGGTGGACACATGGCTGCACCAGCTCGCTTCATCTCAGAATGGTGACAGACCTTTCTTCATGGCCAAGCACGGGTGGTTTGGAAACAACAGTATGCTCCCTGCACAAACTGGGTTTGCCGGTCATCAGCCGCCTCGGCACCGCTGGCAGAGCCGAGCATCAGCAAACAACTGCGTCTTGAACGGACCTTAAAACCGTGGCACACAACACATGGCATTACCAGCGCCCGAAGCCCTGCCTGCCTGCGGCACTCAGCTGCCGGCCCAGCGAGAGCCGCTGCGGGCTCCCGGCAGGCGGGCCCAGGACCCCCAGCACATCGCACGGCACCCCGCCGCCGCGCCAGGGCGGACAGCCTAGCGATCTCATGGCAACAGCGCGGTTTCTTAATTAAAAGTACGTGTACGCTCTCTCCATCTCCTCGCTTCGGCGCCAAGAGCGACAACCCGCGCTGTGGGAAGCGCTTAGCCCCAGCTTCCCGCTGTTGGCGGCCACAGGCCCTGAGGCGATGGCGGCGCCAGCCGGCAACACGGGGCAGCTTCAGCTTCCAGGCGGTGTCTCTCTAGACCCGCCGGCCCTGCCCCGCCCGACACCGGCGGGCCCAGGCCAAGCCCTTGCACAGCGCCGGCGCGGAGAGGAAAAGCCGCCGGCGCTGAGGAGCCAATCCTGCACCCGCTTTCCCCCCCCCGGTCCCGGAACCGGGGTGAGCTCCTTCTGCTCCTCGGGTGGGTGGGTGTGTGTAAAAACGGGGCCGCCTCCCGGCCCCTCGCTCCGCTCCGCGGCCTTTGGGGGCTGTTTCTCCCACCCCGCCGCCTCGCCCCGCCGGCAGGAACCGCATCCCCCGGGACGCCGCCGGGCCGAGCCGAGCCGAGCCGAGCCCTGCCGGGCCTCCCCCCGCGCCCGACCGCAATGGTTTGTCCTCGGGGAGGGCGGGAAGGCGGCCAGGTGCGGCGTTCGCTTCCGGGTTTCGGGGCGGGCGGGCGCTGTGTGGTTGCTCCTCCCCCGCCGGCGCTCCGGCCCGGCCCGGCGCGGGCGGGCACTATGCGCAGGCTCGGTCCGTGGCTCAAGATGGCGGCGGCGGATAAACAAAAGCACGAGCACGGGCGGGTGAAGATCGGGCACTACATCCTGGGCGACACGCTCGGCGTCGGCACCTTCGGCAAAGTCAAGGGTGAGCGGCGGGGAGCGGGGCCGCCGCCTGCCCCGCGGAGCGGAGCGGCACGGCCCCGCCGGGCGGCGGGGAGCGGCGTCTGGGGGCCCGCGGGGCCGCCGGGGGAGACGGTGGGCCGCGGGGGCCTGCGCCGCCGCCGGGGCTTGGCCCGTCTCCGCCTCCCGCCCAGGGCGCTGCGGCGGGATGAGCTTCGCCGGGGGCGACGCCGGGAAGCGTGAGGTGCCGGGCGCTGCCCGCTCGTCCCCGCCGGGGCGGGTGAGTCACCGGGCTGGGGCGGCGCTGGCAGCGCGGTCCGGCCGGGGCGGGGGGAGCGGCTGGAGGTCAGCCGGCGGAAGGCGCTTGGCGGGCCGCTAGCGGGAACCTCGGGCCCGGCCGCGGTGGCTGCGGGGTGGGGGCCGCCGGCCGAGCGCGGTGCTGCGGGGGCGGCGGCTGTTGGGTTGCGGACGCCTGCGGGCAAGAGGAGCTGTGTGCGCCGGCTTGCCGGGAGTGGGACTTCGGTCCCGCAGCGGGAAGTCGTGGCTGGGGGAGAAACAGCTCTCTGTTTACGGAAGTAATTGCTGGGAGCTAATGAGGCTGCGTTTATTTAAAATAGCAGCGGATGCGTAACGGAAGTAGGCGAGACTTAGTTCCTGAGCTGTCTGTATGTTGCATGTTGCTGCACAAATACTAGCACTTGATGTCCTTATAAGGAAGGCAAGATTTCTCCCCCTCGAGGGAAAGAAAGAGTCATAAAATGCGAGCCTGGGATTACTGGATTAACTGGCGACACAGCTGATGCACAGATACGGAAAGACTTTATGCTAAATCTAGTTGACTGGCGGTTAGCAAAGTTTTTTTCAGCTCAGACTTTAAAAACTTTTCCCGGTGGGGGTGCAGATGCCATGCTGCAAATTTGAAGCCTAGTAGAAATAAAATAGAAATAAAACTTTCCCTTGATGCCATCCACCACAGGTGGAAAAACTGTGCACTAGCTCACACTGCTCCTGCTGTGTTGTTTGCAAGAATTGTTCAAATATTGGGGTTATGCAAAGTGAGAACATCCTTTCACAAACGATTTAGATTAGACTCAGGTTGTATTCTTCATAAGGTTTTTTTATGGTTAACCTAATGGATTGCTCATTGTTATAACCAGTAAAAAACACTTGATTTAACTTCTTGATTGCTCATCGTTATCCTGTTGTATCTAACGTGCTAACTGACTTTTAACATGATACCTTTTTTCAGTGTAGATGTTTCTATTGTATGTTCTCTGCACAAGCTCTTTCAACTATTGGCGTGTTCTGAAGAATGTATAGAAAATAGGAGTATATTTGTCTCAAAGACTATCTAGGAAAGCAGTGGAAAATTGAGAGTAGAGCCCTTTGAGTCTTCTCTTTTCAAGGCAGGCTTATAAAGTGACACCCCCACCTCCAGCCCCTTGGAGAAGTGACCCCGAACTGGCAGCTGGAGTATCCTTCCTTTCCTTGGGAATTTAGCACCTCTTTAAACAGAGAAGAAATGAGAAGAGGCTGAAGACAGTCATCAGATTCTCTTTCCTCATGGAAGGACTACATGGTTGGGGGGAGACGTCGAAGATGTGGTTTGTTTGAGTTTTTTTTTTCCCGCAGTGCACTGCACAAAACTGAGGTTGGCATACCCATAAATGTTCTAATATGCTCTTAGATTTCAGACAGTGCTGTTGGTGTATTGCTGCTGTTCTTACCTGTATTGGTAAAAATGTGTCTGAAGTTGAAACCTTGAAAGATAGTCAATTTGTGGAGCTACTGTTAGAATTTTAATATATTATTGAACGTCACTCGTTAATATTTCATGAAATACAGTTAGCTTGAAAGACTTAATTGAAAAAAAAAAAATAGAGTTGCCGGTTTTATTATTGCTCTATTTCCATAATACCCCTCTGTCTGCCTTATTTGATTTGTGTTAGGTGTTCCTTTAGGCTGCTTTGTAACTATTGATTGTGTGAAGAGTACACATGCATGTATGAACATAGTTTTTTGTTAAGGATGGGGAAGAAGTTGCCTTGTGAATTGCAGCATCATTGTCCGTCTTGAATACCTTATTTATGATCTGGAAGCAAGTGTTAGTGTTCATGGACTAATGCTCTGTTTCCATATACAAATTGTTTTAAGTTTTGTTTTTTTCTCTTGTCCCTAGATGATATACTGTATTAGTTTTATCTTGCTTTACCGGTACTTAACAAAGGACATATTCATGTATGATGCACTGGTTTTCCTCCTGAGCATACATTTTCTTCATTTAGTACCAGATCTGTGATTGTTTTCCTGTAATCCTCATCATCTTCCTTCTCTGGTGACTCTGATACAGTTTCATCAATTGACAATAAAGTGAAAAACTGTGAAAAAAGTGTTCATTTTTTAAATTCAGTTAGGGTTTTCCTTGAGCTCACGTGATGTAGGGGGTCAGACATATGACTTCTTGAAAGTGCATCTTTAATTTTAACAGCAGTGGCAGCCTGAAAAGATTGAACTGGAAAACGAGTGCTTTACTTAGTAATTGTTAAAAGTCTCCTGCTGTCAAGGTAGCTGTCAGATGAATTCACCCTGCTGCTTACCCTTTTACCCTCACAGGTAACTGTTACTGATGCGATGTTTTTCCAGTTTAACTGTTCATCTGGCTGTACTAGCCTGAATTAACTACTGACCAACTCAATTCACTGGACTGTGCCTCAGATGGACAGGCATGGAGGAGATGGCTGTTTCTAGCCAGTATCTAGGCAAAGCTAAAATGCCACAGAAGTGAAAAGCTGTGGGGTAGAAGAGAGTACTGAACCTAAATGAATTATGTAAGACACATTCTTGTTTGAACTTTACCAGGATTCAGTGTAAAACATCTATCCCTATTTTAATTAATTTTTTAATGTTTTTAAAAAAAAAAACAACAAAACCAAAAAACACTGCTGATGTTTCCTGCTGAAACCAAGTGCTTTCCCAGTACTTTTGGAAATAAAGTTAGCTTTCATAAAAGGAAGAGTAGTCAGGCTTCTAGTGATTTCTGCTGAGAAAATGAGGGATACCACTTAAGGTTGTAAATACACAATATTTGTTCCAGTGTATAGAACTAGGTTAAAACCCTGGTCTGCATAGACTGCAGAACTGGTGTAAATAGCTCGTCTTGGTCAAGGCAGTGATAAGAGACATGGAAATGGACAGTGAAGTTTGCTATCTAATGTTGTGCAGCAATATGCCATTGTACAGCATTAATTCATGGGTGCTTTTATGTTAGTGAAAATATTTGTTAAGCTCATACTTTTAAAGACTGCTTTTCTCTGAGCCTCGGGTTGGCTTTTTGGCCTGTTGCAGAACTGTTTCATTAAATGCAACATATGCTTGCTCAGCTCTTTTTAATACAAATTTAATGACCCATACGTCTATTTCGGTCACAACAACCCCATGCAGCACTACAGGCTTGGGGAAGAGTGGCTGGAAAGCTGCCCGGCAGAGAAAGACCTGGGGGTGCTGGTCGACAGCCGGCTGAATATGAGCCAGCAGTGTGCCCAGGTGGCCAAGAAGGCCAACGGCATCCTGGCCTGTATCAGAAATAGTGTGGCCAGCAGGAGCAGGGAGGTGACTGTTCCCCTGTACTCGGTACTGGTGAGGCCGCACCTCGAGTACTGTGTTCAGTTTTGGGCCCCTCGCTATGGGAAAGACAGGGGGGTGCTGGAACGTGTCCAGAGAAGGGCAACCAAGCTGGCGGAGGGTCTAGAGAATGAGTCTTATGAGGAGTGGCTGAGGGAGCTGGGTCTGTTTAGTCTGGAGAAAAGGAGGCTGAGGGGAGACCTTATCGCTCTCTACAACTACCTGAAAGGAGGTTGTAGTGAGGTGGGTGCTGGTCTCTTCTGTCAGGTGGCTGGAGATAGGACAAGAGGAAATGGCCTCAAGCTGCAGCAGGGGAGGTTTAGATTGCATATTAGAAAAAACTTCTTTACTGAAAGGGTTGTCAGGCATTGGACCAGGCTGCCCAGGGAAGTGGTTGAGTCACCATCCCTGGAGGTGTCCAAAAAATGCGTAGACGAGGTGCTTCAGGACATGGTTTAGTGGCCATGGTGGTGTTGGGTTGACAGTTGGACTCAATGATCTTAAAGGTCTTTTCCAACCTAAATGATTCTATGATTTCATAAGAATGTTGTATTTACTATGGATGGCCTCGTAAACAGTTTCATTTTCTAACTGAAGACCTGCTGAACTAAGTTTAGAGACTGTTGCTCCTGCACTTCAACAGTTAAGGCACTGCTACTTTGAGACTCTTGCCACTGTCGTTGAAATCTTGGTGCTATGCGTAGCCATAGTGAAGCTTGAAGGCAATTATCAGAGAATAAAAAAATACAGGGAAATACTAAGTCTGTAAAGTGAACTTCTTTTTGCAGTGATTCTTTTGAAGGACTGATAGCTGGTTCAGGATTAGGGTGAGTAACATTAATATATTTTGATTAGTTATGATTTGTGAGCCTTCCCTTTTTGTAGGTAAAACTTCTGTCAAGAGGTAATACAAAGTAGGTTTTGGAATGGTAACACTGGCTGCTTACTTTTCTACATGATGTTATCATCTGAGGTCTTGCTTTAAGTTCTGTCTTTATGCCGAATTCAAAAGTAGTCAGCAGTCTGTTACCGGTTATGTTGTCCCACAAGTGGGGTTGTTTACCTGGTGTGCGAAATGCCAATATACACACAGAGCAGAGGTATTTTATTCCAATTCATGTTTGCGCAAAGATGGGGGCTAGGTGGTAATCCACAAAGCTAGCAACCCTCATGCCTAAACGGGCAAGCAATTTATACAGTTCATTTATACATATTCAATTTCCAAAGTTCTTCCCCAAAACTATTACTGGTAGTCCCTTATCTACCACAGTTTCTGTTGGACTAAAGTTTCCTGGCTTCGAATTAAAGGTACAGTGTTCTTATTCTACAGCGCATGCTCAAGGAGATGGGGGTGGGGGGGGTAAGTCTTTTTGGTCTTGAATTGAGTCGGTGGTCGTGATCTCCCCCTGCCGCCTTTACCTTTCCTCCAGCTATTGAAGATTTTTGTTGACTTCATGCCTGCTAGCAATTACTCAACTTTTCGGCGCCTCCTGGGGTAGGATGTTCCCTTCTTATCAGTCTTTTAGTTCTTCTGGGGCCCAGTCGTTAGCAAGGCATGCATTGTGTATACAAAGGGTATCTTATTTCACAAGGCCTTTGTGGTCTTCTTAAGTACATCAGTTAGTCTGCTGGTTTACTGATAACAGATACCTTGAACTATATCGAATAAAAGTTTTATTTCACGAAGTAGATAGTTATTGGAAACTCGTATCTTAAAAAGCTAGATTCGTTCTCATTTTAAATTGAATTTAAAAAGGGAGACAAAAATTACTGAAGAAATTAGTGATTCAACGTGAAATGTCTTAAGCAAGTGAACAGGCTTTTTGGGATCTTTTTGCACCTGCACAAAACCAGTGTTTTCATGACAGTAATTTATTGACAGTTGGCAAACAGAATTGAAGAAGCAGAAAATCTTGTTTTCTCCCAGTCAGTGAATAAAATCAAGGCTTGAGGCACACAATCTTGAAGGCTGTGGCAGCTAGAAGTGGTTTCAGTCAACTGCAAATGTTACTGTTTAATTACTTTGAATGAAAAATGTGTTTTGAAAAACTATTTTCTTATGTGCCTTGCACATAGATTGTTGGAGCTAATAAATTACTTTCTGATGTTTTTCTGAGTTCTAATGAAATTCCTGTTTTCATCTAAGTTAGACTGGCAAACCAGAAATGAAACAAATTGGCTGGTAAGTGAGACTTTATAACACAATGTATGTCAGAACTGAGTATTTATACACTAAGCTGTAGAATTGCTCAAATATATGACACTTAAACACCTTCTTAAATGTACTTTGTAAAGCAAAGGAAGATGCGAATTCATGTGTCAACTGATTTTTGGTTAGTTTCTAAGAAGCTGTTTCTTACTAGTCAAAATTAATATTAAATTTTAACTTACTGATCAAAGATTTTTTTCAAATACTTCTGGCTTACTTCAGTTCACATTATTGATAGGCAAAGACTTTGTAATTCAAATGGAATAGTTACGTTTCTAATGTTTTATGTTAATGATTTGTTACTCCTTAGGGTTTGAACATAGGTGATATAATTTGTTGGGTTCCAATCACATTCGAACTGAAGAAACCAAAGGGGATGTGATTGCTTTAATTGTAGATCTGTGTGAAAGCAAGTAATTCTCATAGGTGACATGATTTTTTCAGTTCTATGCACTCATCTACCAATACTATGCACTCATCTACCAATGCTTTGTGGTCTGTCTAGAATTTGTGATGGATGTGGGCTTTGTCCTGCATTCCTCAGCCATGCAAATGTGCCTGTCCAGTGTCTTGGTTATTGTAGCCGCTTTTAGCTAATGGCTTCTCTGACCGAGGCGATGTGTTTTTTCATCTTGAAGTTGGAGCTTTTCTGTATTCTCAGGTACAAAAAGCATCTCTCTGCCACATTGTGATGGTTCAGGGTCTTGGGTAGTCCACTACTTAGTTACTTCCATACAGGAATTTAGACAAATGGCTTTATTTTACACAGTGGCCGTCTTTTTGTTGTAATAATAATCACTCAAATGCTTATCGATATCTCTGTGTCTCTGCTAAGAATTTCTTCTCACTTGCATTAGTTTTTAGCTCAATATAGAGGCAAAAGGCAGCAGGGAAGTCTTGTGTTGGGAATGAGATTTACAGATTGATAGGTGTTTGCTAATTCTGTCCAAATTATCTGTTGAACGCAGACATATCTTTGTGGATCACTGCCATTTATCACAGCTTCCCATGGATATATTTAAATAAAGCTTGAAACCTGGGGCTTAGTTAAGTTCTCAAATGAGAAGAGGCACCCAGATGAGTGTGTAATCTGTTCAGCACAGGTCTGTTAGCAATGTCCATTCAGGTGGATGAGGATGAACCATGTAGGTGTCCCTGGAATCTGGTTTATCTTCAAAAGGTAGGTATCAGGGTGGCGACTGAAAGTGTTGTAGTTACAATCACTGCATGCAGAAACCAATGCAGATTGCGAAGTCTTCTAGTGGAAGAGACACTTACCTTCTGTGGTTTATCTGTGATCCAGTGTTGGGTTTCAGAAAAACATTCTTAGCAACTTTCTTGTGGCTACTTCCAATAGCACCTGGAAAATTAAGGACTTCTAAGAGTGGTAACTGTCTAGGAAATATTTTACCCTTTTGAGTTCCTCTGTTGAAAGAAAAATGAAACTCCCCTAGAAGTAGGAAAGAAACTGAGGAATGTATGAGTTTGCATGTTTGCATTGCTTCTTGTAGGTACTACTGGAGTTTATTTTGTGCATTTCCTGTAGCTTTTGCCACTTATTTTAGAAAACAAAGCTTTGGTGTTTACTGCACAGACTGTGGTGCTTATATAGGGTCAGACTGCTCCAAGAACAGATAAATAATTTTTTTTCAAGTAAACTGATCAGATATTCTTAGTGGTAACTGAGAGTAAATTGCTGAAACAGGCTTCTTGAAGGAAGGATAGCAGTAATTTCTGCAGTAAGAGTGATCCATGCAGATAAAGTAGAGGAACTGCAGGAAAACATGTCTGAGTAGGTTACCGAGTGAGCCAAAAGCTTGGAGTGACTTACATGGGGAGAGAAAATGGTCTCCCTAATTAGCAAGGATGGCAGTGTTTTGGGATATGCTTTCTTTGTTTGCAGTAGTGAAAAAATGTAGTCATGCTGCAAGACTTCTGAGGGTTAGGTTTAAGGTTTTTCTTATGTATCCTGTTCATCTTCTAGCTATGGAGTTGTGGGAGAAATTGAAGTAGGGCAGAAGACATGACGTGCCATCTGGTTTTCAACCTTCTGAAAGTTAATGGGGATATGTGGAATGCTAACATCCTAACTTGTATTTCTTGGCTACAGCCAAAATGGGCAAGTTAATGTCTTTACAGAGCAATTGAAAATGCTGACTAAATACTTCCTTGTTTCTTACAGTTGGCAAACATGAGTTAACTGGGCATAAAGTTGCAGTGAAGATCCTGAATCGACAGAAGATTCGCAGCCTTGATGTTGTAGGAAAAATCCGCAGGGAAATTCAGAACCTCAAACTCTTCAGGCATCCTCATATAATTAAGCTGTAAGTTTTGCTTGCTATAATCAAACATATTTAAGCAGTAATCTCTTTTTCTTCTCACCAATCTGAAACATGTTTAAAGGGCAATATTACTAGCAGTATCTTGTCAGGAAAGTAGCAGCTTCCAAGTATGCAACCATTTTCAGTGTCCTCTGTAATGCGTTTTCACACACTGATCTTCTCTGCAGGCTGGAGAGCTTCTATTAGATCTTTGCCTACAAATTCTTTGGACAGGTATATAAAAGGTAATGACGTGATAGATACTTCTAGTGGCATCCACCTCTGTTTTTAGCTGCTACTTTGGTTTTCTGGTTATATTTGATCTTTTTTCTGCTTAGAAAATGAGCTATTAATAACAAGATAGTAAAGGGCATTCCTATAGTTAAGTTTCTTGTGTTTTCATACTTGAAATGTTTTTAGTGATGTGCTGGTCAGCGATCTATGGTTTTCCAATGTAGATGGCACTCTGCAAAATTTTTCTGAACTACGGATGTGCAGTTTGTTAAATGTGATTGATATTTCAGAATTCTTCAATATAGCTGCTACCGATTGTCTGAATGTGGTATTTACAGTGTGCCTGTTTACATCTGTTAAGTTGATCAACAGTTCATTAGCGGAGTTCAGAGTACAATTAAATATGTCCCAGAGTAGACCCCTCATGTCTGGTCTGAGGAAATAAATTATAAATGCCATTGACTTTTTTGACTTTAATTTCTTGTAAAGTTAACCTGCAGCTCCAGAGTGTGGGTGACTTTCACTGTCTTAATCATGGTGTTGGTGTTAGGTTTTTTTGTTGGCAGAGTATTGTCTTAAGACCCTCCTGCCACTGACAGATGCCATCCCTATACACTCCCTTTAATTTGGCAGTAGCTCTTGCACTGAAGCTAAATTGGATTGTGTAAGATAACTCACTAACTTCTTCAGTGGGTTAGTTTTCAGAAGACCATTGAGCTGATGGAGCTGCGAAATTGCTAGTGCTGCCAGTTAGAGTTCATAAAACGAGTCCAAAGCACATACCTGTAGCCAAAAAAAAAAAGGAAGTGTCAGTGTACGGACTGAGATATGGGGGTGGAACAAGAATGTGTACTTGTGGTGTTGCTAAACTGTTAAGTCAGCTTAACCCGTGTCAGATGACAAGTTTCTTTCTCAGGGAATTGTGGGGAGAATTTTTTCTCCTGCATGTGGAGAGAAGGGACAAGGTGTAGGAGATGATGGAAAAATTGATGGATCCAGAACTTTTCAGTTGGTCAGCCTGCATTTCTAAACCAGAAGAATTTCTAGTCTATGTGTAGTGTCCGAGGTGTAATTGGTACTGTTGTGCAGGTAGACTTGCTGGTAACTTGGGATCATGCTGCTCGTGCTAGTAGAACTATTAGTGCTTCAGCTTAATATTACAAATTAGACAATGTCTAATTTGGAACAATGCTGTGCTTTATGAAAAATTTCATACGCGGCTTTAGCAGTATATACAATTGCAAGCCTGTTGGCAGTAAGGTTTTCTTTCTACACCATGCTTTAAATGAAAACTTTTGGAGCGTCTCCTCTTGTGGTTTTTGACCTCTAGCAATACAATGCATCTTGTTTTCCTGCATAAAATTGCCTCTTTTTGCATTCTGGTCATCTATGCTGTGTGGTTTGATAACCTTATTTATATTGTAGGTATGTAACTATTCCACAGCCTCCTTTTCCATAACCAGAAAAATGAGCTGACTGTAGAGAAGCATGGATGTAACTTTTGGGTTAAAAGGATTAAAATACTATTTCTGTAGTATTGTCTTAGTTGTGGCTTCAGAATGTTGCTGATACTTAAGTACGTGAGGTACTTTCAACCAAGGTATTAGAGAGAAAATCAGTAAAGGTAAAGCATTTTGGGCTAGATTTTTGCAAAAACTAACTTCGAAGATCTCATGTTGATAACTGCCTCAGAAAGTTATTGAGGTTATTGAAATGTTACACGATAATACTAAGCTGTTAAAATAGATACACACACGTATATGTGCACACACACATTCACCTGGATAGTCTGAACTCACTGCTGTCTGTAGTTGAAGAATAACTTGTCTCAGTAAGCTGAAGCATGTCTGTTTTCTCATTTGTCTTGGAATTGGCATTTTGAAGAATGTTGCAGTTCTGTAGTGTATGTGTGAATTCAGTTATTTATTACAAATTGGATATTTGCATGCTTAACCGTAGTACCTTGATACATTCATTTTCATCCAATTGCTACCTCCTGTCTTCTGAATATCATATCTGAATTTTGGCTAAAGAGTTACCAGTGTTCATTTTCTTGTTCCATTAAAAATTGATCACTTCTGACTGCTGTGAGAGTAAAAAATTAAACAACTTTTAGGTACAAATATGTAGAACAAACTCAAAATCTCTTTAAATAGGGAGTTTGGCCATAAACTAGTTATTTCAAAACTTCAAAGTTTGGGGTTTTTTTTTTTTTTTAACTTAATTGAAGTAGAATGATAAAAATATAATAACCAGAGTGTAAATAACTCTTAAATACTAATGACAAATTTAGGTCCCTTTGTAAAAGATGAAATTCATGATTATGAAGAGCAATTTTTTTCTAGTCTTGAAGTACACTTTTTATTTATGGCAAGTCAGGGTTTTTGCATGTTAAGGTTGAAAAGTGTGTATTTTTGAGGCACTAGCAAAGTCCTTTTGAATTCCTTCCTCACTGCACCAAGCTGTCTGCGAGGCAGCGCTGTAAATAGTTTCATAGCAATCATTTGGACTAAGCTTAGTCCTCTGAAAGTAAAAAGACTGATGCTCCTGGTGGGGAATACGAATTTCCTGTTAGTCTTGGCAATGATGGCATCACATAGTGAAAGGAGAGGGAATAGCTTCTGAAAAATGCTGTCATTCCAGTAGCTGAAAATTGGCCGATAAATATTTTAAAGTATACTTTTATTTGATTCTTTGCACAACTTTGGTTTTAACTAAATGTCACTAACATCTTTTACTGAGCGTGTAGACTAACAGATACCTTCTCTTATCAGGTACCAAGTCATCAGTACACCAACTGACATTTTCATGGTGATGGAATATGTTTCGGGAGGAGAACTGTTTGATTACATCTGTAAAAATGGAAGGGTAAGTAGTAGTCCACCTCTACAAATTAATTACTTGCATTCTGTTAACTGCTTTTGCAACATTCCTGTGTCATCTGACACTGGGGGGACAGACAGGTTCTTTTTGGGGATCCTTGGCAGAATGATATGATTAAAGCTTTACTTTCTTGACAGGGTATTACGATTAGCGTAGCACGGAATTTGTGATTAGAATGGCAGAGGATTTCTACAAGCAGAATCAATGTAGTAAAATCTATAAGTAGCGCAATACAGAATTTATAATACAATTTACGATATCTAATCACCTAGACCCTCTGCACATCATGTCAGATCTTAATACATGGTTTGCTGTCTCAATATAACAATCACAGTCTAGACTCGAAAATCATATGAAAGAACACGAGTCGCTCGCTCAGTCCTCCGAGGAAGCAGAGGACAGTGGAGGTGTCCCTGGCCACTGCGGGGTCACGGGTCTCACTGTCCAGCAGTGGTTCTGGTCCAGGTTGCCCACTTAGGATTTGTAACCATTTGATTTTATGGACAGTGCTCTGGGTGCTGTTACACTTCCCTCTTCTGGGATGGGATCATCACCAGCCCCTGGCTGGCTGGGTGCCTGGGACCTTCAAGGCCGGTAAGGAAGGGCATAGTCAGCCTGGCGCCCAGGAACCTTGAGGCCAGTGGGGATGGCAAGAAGAAATCTGTTTGGTTTGTCTACTTGGTTCACAGGACCTTCAGGACCTGATAATGAGGGAAAGGGCATGAATACATGACTCACGTGGTCACAGAGCATGGTTGCTTGCTTCATAAAATGGCGTTAGTTATGCTAACGACATTACCAGGGGCCGGGAGCAGGGGCTACCAGTCACACCCTGTTAAATGAAGGTTTGTTTTTATATATTCAGCATTAATTTTGCCGTTAGCAATTAAAATATACTTTATGACTACATCTTGTTCTGAAAGTAAAAAGGGTTATATGTTAACATGTTGCAGATCTTTATGTATGACTTTGTTATAGCATTTTTGCTCTCTGGTGATACTGATATATGTTAATTTACAATTACTGGGTACAAACTGGATGGCTATGTATCCAGCTGGAGTTGAAAACTATTTCTTCAGTATAACCCATTATTGGAAAGCTGCCATTGTGCCCTCATTACCCTCTTCTAGTAGATCAGTTTCTGTGGAAGCTCTGAAGTCACTTTTGACAAGCCAAGATACTTTTAGTTAGTTGTTAGAACAAACTTTGACGTGGATTAGGGCATGTTCGTAGGAAATGCCCAACTAAGTGTGCTGTTTGGGGCTAGCTGCTAATAGCATAAATAGCATCTAAAATTTATCACTTCTGTGCTGCGTGTCAGCAGCTTTTGTCAATTTAAATCCTATGTTGTGCTTAAATGTCAAAGTTCATTGATATTCCACTTAGACAAAGTTAATGTTTGGGTGCTAGTGTTTCTAGTTACTGCATATGTAACATCTGTCTAACCAATTTTAAAAGTGTGATTGAGAAATTTCAGTGACTTTCTGAGTCGGTGGGTATGTTTTATTTTAGTCATTTTAGAGCTGTGGTACACACAAAATGATGTAAACTATGAAGCTTTCTGCTACAAGTTCTGATAATCTGCTGTATAAAGTACCAAAACTATAAATGATAACTTTAGGTCACAGGAAAATTTCCTTTAATTTCTATAAATGAAAACCAAGCTATCTTCCGCTGTCTCATAATTGTTTAAAACCTTTGTCTGTCTTAGCTTGATGAGAAGGAAAGTAGACGTCTGTTCCAGCAAATCCTTTCTGGTGTGGATTACTGTCACAGGCATATGGTAGTACATAGAGATCTGAAGCCTGAAAATGTGCTGCTCGATGCACACATGAATGCCAAGATAGCTGACTTTGGTAAGCATTTCTATTTCATATCTGATCGCATTTCTAGTGTTATTTAGATCCTGATAATTACTATGGGAAATATGTAATAAGATGTGTATACTTGAATATCCTGGTGGTGGGACACAATGCAAGAACCTGAAGAGTATGAATGTAAAGCAAAATTATGTTTTTGCACATGTGTAGAACTTGTTTTCCTCTCAAGCTTTCTTTTCAGGTATTTGACTGGGTGAAATTGTGGACTGATTTGTTTGGTTTTGCTTAAGAATATTTTCTGTGAAATGCTAAATAGACTTAGTTCCTGACCTTTCCACTTCAAAACTCACTCCTATTGCATGTTTTACCATGTGTAAAATGTAGATGCTTAGCTCTCTTGGAAGTACAGTGCAAGGGCAGTTCATCATGATTGTTATAGTTCACTCATTGCTGTAGTAAAATACACTAGTCCTCCTATTAAAATACTCTAAATTCACTTAAACTCCAAAGATGTGATTAGAAAAATTTAATTAAAGCATAAAAGGTGAAATAAGAAGTGTTAATCTTGCAGACTCCTGGGCTTTTTTGCTATATACCTGCCTGACTAATCAGAATGCTTAATTGTTTATACTAGCTGTTTGTGACACAGCTGCTGAGAAGACCGGCAGCTAGTGCTTGGAACTATCTGAATCAGGAGACCTCACCATATAAGCGTAGTAAGGTACCCATACTGCTATGTCATCACAATACATCTCTTGTAGACATGTTGGATAATACCTGCCCTTGTAAAGCACTTTGATGAAAGGTGCTACGTAATGCTGAGTATTCTAAGAATATTTTAAAAGTGTGGTGTTCAAGTATGTGGGCACTGGGAGTCATACTGACTTCTTCTGTATAGAAAATGCTTTGGGTGAAATGGCCTATGTGGTGAAGAAATGAAATACAATAACTTATAAAAAAACCACCTTCCTGTAACTTAAGTTTCAGCAAAGCTGTAGCATTCAGTTAATCATGGCTAGTGTATTAAACAAGAGCTTAATGAAAGCTTTTGTGTATTAGAATATGAAAGCTACCCAAGCTGTACTTTCATATTCTTCCTGCCCTCACGTCCCCCCCCTTCACGTCCCCCCCACGCCATCCACCCCCATCCCATAAAAGGGTATAATTCCTTCTTGGAGAGTTTTCTGGCTTATGGTAGTTTTGATCATGCAGCCTCCACTGAGGAAATCAAAAGATGTTTTCCACAGCTGTTCTAGAAGTGGTAGTTCTTTACTGATGCTAGACTATACTGAGGGCTGGTGAATGAAGATGGCCTAGTTCTAAAGTACACTTAAATTACTCTCAGAATATCTACAATCAAACTACTGAGCTGCAGTGGTTCAGGAATCAGCTGAGCAGTGTAGGTGTCTAAATTTTGGTGAAATCGTGTACTCTTCACTTTCCTTATTCTATATAATCTCTTACAGAATTTTAGGCAATTCTGTTGTAGCATCTTCCACTTTGGCATTTAGAAGCAAATGTCGTTTTTAAGACTTTCTTATTAATGACCAAAATCCTATCTTGCTATGCTGCTCCATCTCCCTTAAAGCAACTTTGTTCTCTGTCATGCCTGTGTCATCCAAATTGGACTAGTTTTTGTCTTGGAATGAATATTGTTATCAAATATTTTTAGGTTGTGTACAGTAATAGATTGATGTTACTCAATTTTCTGGTAAACTAAATGGAGAAGTATGTGGCATGCTCGTATAAAAAATTCAGTAATTCTAAACAATGTTACTCTTTTACTGAGATAAACTTGTTAATTTTCTAATTTGAATTACTAGTGAATTGTTCTAGGTGGTATATGCAGTGTGAAATTATTTTGCGCTCTGAATTTTTAGTAGTTACTCTTATACACTTACAGGTCTATCAAATATGATGTCAGATGGAGAATTTTTAAGAACAAGCTGTGGTTCCCCTAACTATGCTGCACCAGAAGTAATTTCAGGAAGGTAGTTTATTTTATATTGGATACATGTCTTCATGTACTTAAGTCATTTTGCTGCTTGATTCTGAAGACTACAAAACTAGTTTGATTGACAAGCTTGATGCTGAGAAACTGTGGGCTGAAGTTTTAATTGTCTTGATAATTTTTAATGTGTATTTAAGGCTTCTATGAACTAGCTTTGAATAGTTCCTGTAAGGTGGAGGTGATATTTAATGCCCCAAATCCAGTGTGCCTGAATTGGTTTAAAAATCGCACTTCCAGCTCAGATCTTGGAAGCAGAGGTATGGATAGAATTACGGGCAAAGTCTGCTGTGAAGTTGAGTAGCAGTGAAATATCTGCTGCAGAGTAGATACTCAGTCTGAAGGCAACTTCCCCTTTTTTGGACTCGATGATTGTCAAATCTGCTGTGTTCAGCTACTCACCCTAATATTGCCTCTTGTTGATTTGAGGCCAAATGTCTGTTCTCTTCAGGCAGTAGCACAGAATGTGGCAATTTCTGCTATATGGACTTGTCTTAAACTTTTCAGCCTCCCAGTTTTGGGGAATTGATGACTTTGCACAGATTCCACTAAAACAGTGATAATAACGTATAACACAGGCATTCTTAGCAGTAGGTACAAGTTTCTTTCAGTTTGCTGTTGTCTGAAATTGCATTTGTGGATTATTGTTGTACAGTAGAGAGGAAAACTATGTACTTGCGCCCTGTTATATATTTGAAGGGGAAGGACACTAAAGTTCAAGGGAGGCATGGCATAGAACTGAAATGGTATCGTACTTGCAGATCAGTTGTCCCAAGTTCATACACTTTTTGATTATTCTGATACAATGTAAGAAAGAGGGAAAAAAAAATGTAATTAAATATATTAAACACAGATCGCTAATAGTTAACTTTTTCCCAGATTATATGCAGGTCCAGAAGTAGATATTTGGAGCAGTGGGGTTATTCTCTATGCTTTGTTATGTGGAACGCTTCCATTTGATGATGATCACGTGCCAACGCTTTTTAAGAAGATATGTGATGGTATCTTTTATACCCCTCAGTACCTGAATTCGTCTGTAATTAGTCTTCTGAAGCACATGCTGCAAGTGGATCCAATGAAGAGAGCAACCATCAGAGACATTAGGTAAAAGGCTAACTGGTGTCTGATCACAGGATGCTGGAATTACAATCTCAGTGCAAATACGCATAACAAAGAAATCATTCATACATCTTTTCCATGTTTTATAGACCGAGATGAAAAATTCAACTTCTGGCGGTTGGCTTTAGCTTTGATGGTTCTGATCTCCAGTGGCCAATGAAGTATCTATTGGAGGTTACTGTAAAACAAATTATACACATTACATATAGAAATTCTGAGAAACTCTAGGTTTAAGACTGCTATAGCAAAGCTGTTTAGCTGCAGAATGGTTTGCAAAAAGTACACTGTATTGACTTCTCTGGGTAAAAAAATGTCTTTGATGTTAAGAACCACTATTTTGTACTGTAAATGTCTGGGATAAGGTTATGGCTCTTTAATCTCATAACTACTGCTTTTCTTCATATTTCTTCAGACTCTGAAAAATCATCTGTTAAGACTGTGAATATTCCAAATGCAAAATAGTACTTTCTAGCTTCAAAACCCTGGCATGAATTTGTGTATGAGTGATAATTACTGCATTGAATACTGATAAGTTAAAGCTGGTAGGTACTGATAGCCATCATGGCTGCAGATTCCAAGAGGAGATTCTGGAGAAAGTGACTGCTTTGACAAGTGTACAGTGGGTCGAATAAAAAAAAATTTGGTAGCCGATAGAGCTGTACTTTATGCAGCAGCTTAGTTAGGTTTGCCTGTTTCCTTTGTAAGAAGCTCAAGGAGAGAGCTCTGATATATTACCTTAGTGAAAATGCTGCTTCTTTTAGGGTTGGAAGTTAGGAAGTCGGCAGTGTTCCTGTTCTTTCAGTAGCACAAAAAATGTGGTGCGCTTATCCCTTGCTAGTATATTTACAAAGGGAAGTACTTTCTTGCAGAAATCAAAGCACTGTGAGAACTAAGCATTGTAAAACTTGAGTGGATAGGAACTTAGCTTATCTCAGTCACGTTAAATAAGTCTGGAAGAGAAGTGGTGTGAAAAATGTTAAAACATGTTGGTTACAGAGCATGGATGAATTTTGAATCCTAAACAGTTCTGTCCTATTAGCCATAAGACATGTCACCTCACAGTTCAAAGGACAAACTGAGTTTAATTGAATACCTTAATATTTCTAGGGGGCTCTGTGTGTGCATGCAAGGAGAAACGCCCACTGCAATGAATAGTAACAAAATACTCCTCTGGGTTCAGTCATCCAGCTAGGGCTGTGCTGTATAGTGGCATAGGAGAAGCTTTTTCTGCTTCCAAATTAACTGCTGCTTCTGGTGAAAGTGTATTTTGCTCAGTACATTTGTGCTGAGGCAGGTTCTCAGGGTCACATTGACAATGGTCCATCATACTGGTTTTGTCTGGGATAGAGTTAGTGTTTGGGATGGAGTTAAATTTCTTCCTAGTAGCTTGTATAGGGCTGTGTTTTGGATTTGTACTGAAAATAGTGTTGATAACGAACTGATGTTTTAGTTGTTGCTGAGCAGGGCTTGCACAGAGTCAAGGCCTTTTCTGCTCCTCACCCCACCCCACCCCACCAGTGAGCAGGCTGGGTGTGCACAAGAAGTTGGGAGGGGACACAGCTGGGACAGCTGACCCCAACTGACCAAAGAGATGTTCCATACCATAAGACATCACGCTCAGCATATAAAGCTGGGAGGGAGGTTGGTGGGGGTTGGCTGCTGCTCAGGGACTGGCTGGGGACCTGTCGGTTTGAGGTGAGCAATTATTGTCACTTGCATCACTTGTCTGTCTTGGATTTTATTTTCCTCTTTGTTTTGTTTTGGTTTTTTCTTCTTTTCCTTACAATTAAAAAAAAATTCTAATTATTAAACTGTTTTTATCTCAACCCACAAGTTTCTTTCTCACTTTTACTCTTCTTTTACTCTCATCCCACTGGTGAGGAGTGAGTGAGTAGCTGTGTGGTGCTTAGTTGCTGGCTGGGGTTAAACCATGACAGTGCATTTTGGTGCCCAATGTTGGGCTTGAAGGGTTTGAGACAATCACAGATTTGACCAGAGTGTATTAGATGGAATTTATAATTATTATATCTGTTAACGGTTGCTGGTCGTGATACTGATTTATCTGTTCTCAATATTAGTTTGTCTGATCTGTGCCATGTTCTCTTTTTTCTTGTACCTGTTACAAAGACTGGTTTTGGCTTTTGCAGTTTGCTGTGCTCTGTAGTGCTTAGTGATGTTTTGCCTGGGAGATGTGTTACTAAAACACTGGCCTTCAGCTTAATCTGGTATTTGGGCTCTGTACTGAAGCCATTACTGTACTTCAGGTACCATCTCATGGAGACAATTAATGATTATACTTTGTCCGAGAGCGGTTTTTTTGTGGAGGAAATACAGAATGGCACTTTCACCACCTTCTGTGATGTTTTCTCCCTTGTTACAATAACTTCAGTATCTTGAACATCCTTGGATGGTCAAAAAACTTCTACTGGTATTTCTTAGGAATATTGTTTTGAGTACTTCTAAGGTTGACAAGCTATTTAGGAATATCACCCAGGCACCATGGCAGTGTGGTTACAGGTAGCAAGGCCTGTGGGAGAATATGGGCAGGTATCTAGAAAGCTTGTCACCTCTGGTAGTTGGGGACTTCACTCACAAATGAGTGTGGGATCCTGATGAAGTGATAGAATGTTTGGAAAAAAGATGTCCTGGCTATTCCAAAGAGGCACAACTTGCCTCACTGTGCTGGGGTCTGGGCTGTACCTCCTGAACACTGCTTAATACTTTTCAGCACCCTCAAGGAGAAGAGAGGGTCTCTGATCTGAACACTTACCAACAGATACTGTGGCTAAGCCAGAGACCTGGCCTTCAACTGTATCAGTTGGTCCTATAATTAAAAGAAACAATTGAAGTGGAAGTCAACTTGTTGAGTAAGGGATGAAGAAGCTTCTCTTAAGAGGGCGCAGGAGAGAGAATCAGAAGAGGCAGCCTGTTCAGCAGCAGAGCAGTCCCAGGAATGGGAAGAGGGAGGGACTAAAATCATAAATGAGACAGAAACCACCTGATCCAGATCCGTATCCCTAAATGAGCTGCTAGATATGCAAAAAGATTTCAGCTCTCAACCAGGCAAGCAAATTCTCAGCTGGCTACTCCGATGCTGAGGTATTGGGTCCAATAGTCAGGAATTAGAGGCTAAGGAAGCCTGGCAGCTGGGATCCCTTGCTAGGGATAAAGCCATTGACAAAGGGATTGTAAAAGGGGCAGGAGTCTTTGGAGGTGACTCCTATCAAGTGTGAAGGACAGGTATCCCTTCAAGGAAGATCTTGCAAATTCCCTACACAAATGGACCACCACTGAGGGAGGCATCCAGTATCTGAGGGAATTAGTTGTGGTGGAGGTGATCCATAGCAACCTGGATGACAACCAGGTATCCAAAGACCTGGATGAAACCTGGTGCGTGCAGTCTATGTAGCAAAAGTTCGTATGAAGTGCACCGATGTCATATGCCAACACCCTGGTAATAATGAGCTGGACAGACATGGAGGCACCAACTGTGGATGGATTGGCCAGCCAACCCTGAGAATTTGAAGAGAATCTTGCTTCCTCCATATGGGCCTGTGTTTCAGCTGTGGAGAAACCCACAAGTTTCTTTCTCACTTTTACCCTTCTGATTCTCCCTGCCATCCCACCACGGGGGGCGAGTGAGCGAGTGGCTGTGTGGTGCTTAGTTGCCAGCTGGGGTTAAACCACAACAGCCATATAACTGCCCTTAAATCTGTAGCAAGTGTTTATGCTATAGGCTAGAATACTTTCAAAATTAGTGTCATGCCATACCCTTTGGCTAGTTGAGCAGCTTAGTCTAGGCATACAAAACAATCTTATTTTTTCTGTATGATTGGGCAATGTAAGTATTTGGTTCCTTCTGTACCTTTCCGTTTCCCTCTTATGAATACCAGTACAGACTGACCCTTCCATGGCTTCCCTCAACCCCTTTAAGTCCTGAAGAGGCAGCTGTGGGTGTTCTGAATGAAAAAATAATAGGCAGCTTCTTTGGGCTGGGGAGCATGTGACTTTGATGTTCAAAAATCCGTGTCCAAACATCTACCAAAAAATTATTCACCATCAACATTTCTTAATTTTTTTATGTATTGTTATGTGTGTACTTGGGGAGGGGCAACTCAAGTGGGTAGTATAAGAATTTCAGTTGAAAATATCTCAAAACTAACATAGTTGCAGTAAAAAAAAAACAAAAACATTTTTATAAAAAGCTGGTTGATGAGTTATACAAAGATAGTTTTGGAGCTCAGGTAGTTGAAAAACTTACAGGAAGGAGGATTTTTTTTTAGTCTCCTGCAAAATGTCTAGCAAAATCTTGTGAGGGCAGTGATTACTGTCCTTGTGATGTACTGTTTTATTGTCTGTGCTGCACAGAAGGGGACTTGGACTGACAACTGTGATTCTTTTTGTACAGACTACAAATAATTTTATTTTTAAAAGAGTTTAATATTAAAAATGTTTGCTTTACATAAATACACTCGGACTTTTTTTATTTTTAATTCTAGGGAACATGAATGGTTTAAGCAGGACCTTCCGAAATACTTGTTTCCTGAAGACCCATCATACAGCTCTACTATGATTGATGATGAAGCCTTAAAAGAAGTGTGTGAGAAGTTTGAATGCACTGAAGAGGAAGTGCTAAGTTGTCTATACAGCAGAAATCATCAGGACCCTTTGGCAGTTGCTTATCACCTCATTATAGATAACAGAAGAATAATGAACGAGGCCAAAGACTTCTACTTGGCTACAAGCCCACCGGATTCTTTTCTTGATGATCACCATCTGTCTCGCCCTCATCCTGAAAGAGTGCCATTTCTAGTAGCTGAAGCACCACGTCCTCGCCACACTCTTGATGAGCTGAATCCACAGAAGTCAAAACACCAAGGTGTAAGAAGAGCTAAGTGGCACTTGGGAATACGGAGTCAGAGTCGACCAAATGATATCATGGCTGAAGTTTGTCGAGCAATTAAACAACTGGATTATGAATGGAAGGTAAAAGAATAAAGGATCTTTACAACAGACAACAGTAAATTTTTGTTTGCGCTGTATAGTTACATAGCCTAGGGGTCTGAAGCTGTTGTTCTGTGCTGGAAAATAATCTCATGTGCCTGTGCTGTCTGCTTGTGCTTGCTGTGCAGGGAGGGTTTTGGGGGAGGCTGTTCATGCTGACAGCGAAAAAAAAAAAGTCTTGCTAACATGTCTAACTTTTCTGTTGAGGCTGTAGGAATGTTTTTCTGTTGCCTAAAACAAAAAAAATAAAAATCGCAACTCCAACAGGTAAGCCTGAAATCACTTGATAATAGCAGTGAGTTGAAATGACAAAACCAATATGCACTGTTTTTCAAGCAGTTTTGGTAACTAACTCAAATGTCTTTTGTACTAGGTTGTAAATCCATACTATCTACGTGTTCGAAGGAAGAATCCAGTAACAAGTGCATATTCCAAAATGAGTCTACAGTTGTATCAGGTGGACAGCAGAACATACCTACTGGACTTTCGTAGCATTGATGGTATGTGAAGACTTAAATAAGTTAATGGAGTTCTACAGGAAATAATTCTAAATGCAAACATGTCTTAATTTACTTGTTTAGGAGTGAAGTAAGTGTTGCCCTTTATTAGTTTAAGTCAATCTAGATCTGTATTAGTGTTTCTTTATTCCTTCCTGGTCTAGTGTTCCTGTGATCAGATGGTTAGCTGCTCTATACCTTAAATAATAGCTTTTCAGCTATATCAACTCCTGAACTGCTGCATTTTGTGTTTGCACCAGTAGTAACACCACTAGTGCAAATGGGGACAGGGCTGCTGTTGTCCAAAAAGGGGATTTGTCACCCGGTGTTCAACAAGCCAATAATCACACACTCAGGAGAGACATTTTTTTGTTTCATATTTGCACAAAGATGGGTGCTAGGTGGTAATTCCACAAAGCTAGCACACTCTACAGTTAAACAAGGAAGCAATTTATACAGTTTCAGATTCACCCACTTAGTTTCCAAAGTCCTTTCCCAAAATCATTATTAGTAGTCACTTATCTGCCACCATTTCTGTTGGGCTAAGGTTTTCTCCACTTCAAATTAAAGGTACAGTGTTCTTCTATTCTGCAGTGCATGCTCAAGGAGCGTGTTGTGGGGTAAGTCTTTCAGGTCCTGAATTGAGTCGGTGGCTGTGATCTCCCCCTGCTGCCTTTACCTTTCCCCCAGTTACTGCAGATGTCCACTGACATCATGCCCATTATCAATTACTCAACTTTCGGAGCCTTCTGGGGCAGGGTGTTCTCTTCTTATTGGTCTTCTGTTTCTTCTTCAAGGTTCCTCAACGCCCAATTACTCCAGGATGTCCTTGGTTAAAGAATTCTAGCTGTTTTCTGATTACAAATGATTAAGTGTCTTTAGACTGTCAGCTTAATATATACAAAGAACATCTTGCATAGAAAGAAACAGATCATTTCACATTTTTAGGTTAATCCTCAACACTGTGAGAGGTGAGATTTGCATCGATCTAAACTCCCTTTGGAGCTTCACCCCCAAATTTAAACATTAATTTAGATCTGAAGTAAGCATGTGAGTAACATTTCCTAGTGAAGATAAAGCTTAGCATCTAGGCATTTAAATTTGACTTGGACTGTACATTGCTGTACTGGGTCTGGCTGAGATGGAGTTCATTTTCTTCATAGCAGCCTATATAGTGCTGTGTTTTGGATCTGCGACTAAAACAGTGTTGATAACACACTAGTATTCTGGCTGTTGCTGAGCAGTACTTGCATAATATCTAGTCTTTTTCCCTACTCTGTCTCACCCAATGAGTAGCCCAGGGATGAGCAAGAAGTTGGAAGGGGGTGCAGCCTGGAGAGCTGAGCCAGATTGATTTATTCATTTATGTATTAATCAAGATTTTAAAAAACAAGGTTTAGAAGTGCGAGAAGGGGAAGATGTTTGCTGTCCTACAACTGATTTGATACTGATACCTAATTTTCTTCCACTCTCCCCTTGCCCCCCAGATGAAATTACTGAAGCGAAGTCTGGGACTGCAACTCCACAGAGATCGGGTTCTGTGAGCAACTACAGATCCTGTCAAAAAGATTCAGATGCTGATGGGCAAGGAAAATCTGCAGATACATCCCTTACCTCATCAGTGAGCTCTTCGCTTGACTCTTCTACAGCTGACTTAACTCCAAGACCAGGGAGTCATACAATAGAATTTTTTGAGATGTGTGCAAATCTTATTAAAATACTTGCACAATAATTTTGAAGATGGGCTTATTTCTTTCGTAGCAATAAGCATGCCTAAATCATAGTCAGATGCTTCCAATTATAATCAAGTTAAATTAACTAAGAGGCTGAAAAAGCTAGCCACAGAATATGATTTGCACAGGGATTAAAATGATTATGGGCAGTTAAAGTATATTATTTTGAAGCTGGAGTGAATTCTGATTGTCTGCTGTCCAATAGCATAATACAGGTACAGGAAATCACATGCCCTTGGGGCAGTGTTCATAACCTTTTACATTGATCGCACATTAGGCTGCATATAACATTTAAGTTAGACGGACCTTCTTGTTTTTTCACTGGTAATACATACATCTGATGCACTGTAAGTAAATGTACACTTACTAGTTCAGTGACCTAAGTATGACTTGTTGGTTACCATCTACAGTTGTGCCTCAGTTGGTCAGAACTATCAACATCTATCTTCTAACAGTAATGTGTTAAACCTGCTGTGTTTCTTCCCCCTTACTTGACAGTAAATGATAAAGAATAGTTTAATGTGTTACAAGGTACTACTTTTAACAACTGATAAATTTGATTAAATGCGTACAAATCCAACCAGTTGGAAATGCATGTTAGGTGCTCTGTAACGCACTAATGGTGAAATTCTGTGGGCTGTGACTAGAACAACTGAGTCCACAACAATGGCGAGAGACTTAATGCTGAGAAGACTTGGCACTCCGTGGGCTAAAATGAAATGTTGCTCTGTGAAGGAGAACTGTTGGCAAGCTCCAGATCTGTGCGTATACTTTAGTGTGGTAGCAGCACAGCAGCTCCCCACTGCTACTGCAGGCTGAGGATCCTTTTCCTTAGAAACATGTGCATGTAGTTAAGAGCACAGCCTAAGGGCTGTTGCGTGCTATTCCAGAATCTGAAATTGACAGTTTTTAAAAAATATATGTTAATACTTTGATACAGCTGTTTATCACATGTTAACTTAGCATATACTATGTAGAATTCACTTTGCAGTTGAAACTACCTGTATAGGTTAGGTTTTCCCAGGCCACCCTTATAGCAAACTTTGCTATTTAATTTAATTGTGAAATTAAATAGTCCAACTTTTCAGTTGAATGTTGAAAACTGATCACGACAAATTGAGTGCTAATATTCAAAAAGTTTTCAACAGTAGATTGCAATTACCAATAATATAAATCCTTCTGCATTTATGGTTTTTGCAATGTTTCAGGAAGAAAACAGAACCTTGTATGTTAAAATCACAGCAAGCACTTGCATAAAAACATTTACTTGCAAATTGGATATCATTAGCCACAGTTCCATTTTCATCTAGCACTAATAGGCATAAACAGTAAACTAGATGTCATAAAATGTTTAGTTTTGCAGTCAAGAACTAATGTTTTTTTCAAAATAAACTTTAATGACCTATTCAGTTTCAAAGGTTGCTCTCCCAGGGAGAGACTGGAAATCAAGACATTGCTATGAACAGTGAAAGCTGGACTCTTAAAATGGATGGGGATTCTTGCCAATGACTGAGATTTCATCCATGGAAAACTGCTAGCTACAAATGTAAGAACAGTTTAATCCAGGCCAGCTGGCTTCAGTCCAGAAATTCATCTGTTACGAACATGCACAGAATCTGAAGAAACAAAGCTGCTTTAAGTCCCAGAACTGCTGTAACTGTATCCTAAACTGGGCGATTGTGTGGTCTGTCTAGTATGTAGGTACAAGTTACAACTTCAGTTCTTTATCCTCAAGTGTCACGCATGGTCCCTGTAATGCAAGGTGGAAGATTTTCCTTAGATAAAGCTTTGGGTTTAAATTCCTGAGATTGAGAAGTCAACGTGAGGGACCAGCTGCAAATCCTACATTTAAGTCCTGTTTTGAGTCTTGCTAAGAATTGGTTCTGATGTACTGAATAAATCAGTGTGTTCATTTTTGTTACCCTTTTATTTTGAAATTGTTAAATATTGCACTTGTACAAATAGAACAAACACACAGCTTTTTTAACTGTAGTAATTCCTCATCTGCAGTTGGTTTGGGATCACTCTTGTGTATGTTAAAGCAAGTATAAATGATGTCTCCTCCTTGTAATGCGGATCACAAATGCAAGGTGTCAAGATGCAAATAGCTTTTAATTTTTATATACTTTTTTGTCCCTCTTTGCATTAAGACCACCATGGTTTTTCCTTTGTCTTACTATCTGGAGGTTAAAGTAAGTTTCTGGCAGAAGTGCACTGTATGCTTAGTTTTAAATAAAGTAAATTTTACTGGCATGATAAATCAGTTTTGATGGCCAAAAGTTTTCTGATTGAACTGAGATTTTTATAGGGGGTGAGGGAGGGAGAAAGGGGCCTGACAACCTACTTTAACCCAGAACAGCTGTCTGTTGTGTGACTTTCCTATGCTTTGTAGTTCTTGCCGTTGAAACTGGTTTCTTCACATGTTCCTACTGATCTTGCAGACCTTTTTTTAGGATCGCACTAGTATCTGCCAATAGGCTGTGAACAGAACTTCACCGAGAAAGCTGCCAGGGTTGTAAGGAGGCAGCTTATGCAAATACACACATTGGTCAAGTATGTTACTCTGTATTCCCAAGCTTACTCCGTTGGAGTACCTTGAATTATCTTGCCTTTGTATTGTAATTTTTTTCAAAAACATGGATGAACCTGATTGTCCATGTGCAATGTAAGTCAATAGGTAATGGATAAAAATTCATCTTGGTGGTGCAATATTTAAAAAAAAAAACAACCAACTTTCATGTTTGTCTTTATATGAGTGTTCAATACAACCTTGGAAATAAATTTTATTTTACCGGTTGATTACCATTGTAAGATACGAAGTCCTGTTCTTGAACAAAGATGTGCCTACTTCCTATGTTAATGTCTTTTGACAAAGCTGAATGGCAAAAGTGCTTGTTTATAACTGTAACTTTTTAAACTTTCAAAACTTAAGTAAACAGGAAATGCTGAACCATTTTGTCTGAAACTGTGTGCGTGGTGTCTTGTAGCGTTAGGTTATGTTACAGATTGACAAGGACTGTTAACGCTTGTTTTGAAAACAACAGCAATCACGATTTTAGAACAAGCAGCAACGTGACAACAGGTGACTGCAGCACTCGCTCCCAGCTAGGCCGGCAGGCTGGGCCGCCAGCTCCGCTAGCCTGGCCCCTGACTGACCGTTTTCCCCTAGATCCCGTAAGCCCTCTTGCTGCGAAAAGGAGTTTGAGGTGGACGGAACGCCGGATACTCGCTGCAGAAGCCCCCTTTCGCCCTGCCCTGGGGCGGCCCGCCTTGCTTCGCATCTTCCTTTCCGCTCTGCTCTTGTCGTGCACCACCGCTCCTGGTATTTTCCCCGGTGACGAGGGAGCGATTTTAAACCCTTCTTCCTGCGAGGCGGGGAAAGAACCCTCAGCCTTGGTCGTTCCTCCTGGCAGCCCTTCCCGCCCGGCGCCGGGGACGGAGGTGACCGCTCAGAGGAGCGGCCGGGGGTGCCGCGGGGTGCCGTTCCCGCCTGCCCGCCCCGCCCCCCGAGCGTCAGGAGCAGGGGTGAGCACAGAGGCGCGTGTCGCCACCCGGGCGGCGACGCGGCACCTGGCGACCGGACGCGCCCGGAACCCTCCAGCCGCGCATCCGGGAGCTCGGGGCAGCCGGGCTCGCCCCCGGGCCGCTCCGTGACCCAGCTGGCGCTGCCCTGCGTTGCCCGGACGCCTCCCGGTCGTGCTCGTGGAAGCTGGATATCACCGGCACTTTGCCCCGGGCCCGCGCCTCCGGGGCGGGAGCCGTTCCCGGGGGAACTACAGCTCCCGGCGTGCCCCGCGGGCGCGGGCAGCCCTGGCTGTTCCCGGCGCCGCGAGAGGCGATGGCGGCTGCCGGTGCCCTTCCTTCCCTTCCGCTTCCGCTCCCGCCGCTGCCGCCCCGCCCTTCCGCTTCCTGCCGGCGAGGTCGGGGGTGGGGGGTTAAGAGTCGCGCGGGCCTTCCAGCCGGAAGAGAGGCGGCGGGCGGCAGGTAATGGTCCGCAGCCGCTGGGCCCTGCCCGCGGCTCGAGCGGCGGGGGGATGCGGGGTCGGCGGCGGGGGGATGCGGGGCGGCGCCGGGGCCTCCTCCGCGGGGCGGCCGGGGCGGAGCCGACGCAGGACGCGGCCTCCCTCAGCCCCGCTGGCCACCCGCTTCCTGCCGCCTGCCCCTCGGCTGCGCTCCCCGCCGGGGTGAGCGGCGGGCCGTGCCCCGCCGGAGACGCCCGTCCCGGCGGTGCCTGCCTGCCTGGCTGGGGAGCGGCCGTGCCGGGAAGCTTCCCCACGGGCGGGCGGCCGGGCCGAAGGGGCTTCGGGCCGTGCGGCGGGAGGTTTGCGTGGTCGGCGCGGCTCGCAGGCTGAGCGGGGCGGGGGCCATGGCCGTGGTGCGTCGGTCACCTTGGGCCGAGTCGTTTCTTTTTTTCCTTTTGTCTGCTTTCTGGTGTATTGGCTTCAACGTTTTAAGGCTTTCTGCTGTGTCAGAGCTCTGGCTTTTTTTTTTTTTTTTTTTTTTTTTTCCTGCTAGAGAACATCTTCCAGCTGGGCTTAAAATAATAGTTGCCTGACTAACATTTCTGGTGAAGCCAATGGGCAGAATTTGTGTGGGGGAGTGGCAGCCTGTTACATATTACTGTTTGAGAATCGAGATGTGCGAGGTGTATTTTTTATTTTGCGTACTTAAAACCTAATTACTGAAAATACGTTTTTGTCTAGTTCTCCAAATGGCTTCTTTTGGGTGGAAGAGAAAGATTGGTGAGAAAGTTTCAAAAGCTACTTCTCAGCAATTTGAAGCAGAAGCTGCAGATGACAAGGATCTGGCTGATGATGATGCTGCTAACTGGGTGCATGCAACCAAGAGAAGAAAGAAAATTCTTGTCGAAGACTGTGTAAAGAAAAGTAAGGAGCTGAAGGATGAAGGTGCAAATTTGGCGGAAAAGAGGAGGTACTAATATTATCTTACTCTTTTTCATTGACTGAATAAGTGCTAAATGATATTTTAATCCCATCTCTAAACACTAGGCAGTTTGCTAGCAGCTGCATTCGCATTTTTCATCGCTGAAAAAGTGATGATTTCTTTCATTCTACCTTTACTGTCTGGTACTAAATAAGTTGTTTCCATGGGTGGTGTTAGCAGCTGTCTGTACGAAGTTTGTATTCCACCTCGTTTTTGTGTGTTCACGTAACGTATTCCACCTCGTTTTTGTGTGTTCACGTAACGTATTCCACCTCGTTTTTGTGTGTTCACGTAACGTATTCCACCTCGTTTTTGTGTGTTCACGTAACGTATTCCACCTCGTTTTTGTGTGTTCACGTAACGTATTCCACCTCGTTTTTGTGTGTTCACGTAACGTATTCCACCTCGTTTTTGTGTGTTCACGTAACGTATTCCACCTCGTTTTTGTGTGTTCACGTAACGTATTCCACCTCGTTTTTGTGTGTTCACGTAACGTATTCCACCTCGTTTTTGTGTGTTCACGTAACGTATTCCACCTCGTTTTTGTGTGTTCACGTAACGTATTCCACCTCGTTTTTGTGTGTTCACGTAACGTATTCCACCTCGTTTTTGTGTGTTCACGTAACGTATTCCACCTCGTTTTTGTGTGTTCACGTAACGTATTCCACCTCGTTTTTGTGTGTTCACGTAACGTATTCCACCTCGTTTTTGTGTGTTCACGTAACGTATTCCACCTCGTTTTTGTGTGTTCACGTAACGTATTCCACCTCGTTTTTGTGTGTTCACGTAACGTATTCCACCTCGTTTTTGTGTGTTCACGTAACGTATTCCACCTCGTTTTTGTGTGTTCACGTAACGTATTCCACCTCGTTTTTGTGTGTTCACGTAACAGAAAAATGGTAGAAGGAGGTAGATGAGAAACTGGTTGGATCTGAGAGTTGAAAGGGTAAATAAGATACAGAGAGATAACCCACACTGTAAGTAATGCTTTAGCTGCTCTGGTAGTTTTCTCTTGTAAATGTGTTTTTTCTTTTAGTAAGAGTAAGCTTATTTCCTTGTGTACAGTGCCTAGGTAAATACTGCAAAGCAGCTAATATGCTGTTAATCTGTCTAATGCTTTTGGAAAATCAGGTTCAGGTAGCTGCTCTGAACATCTTCTGATAGCAGTACCGAGTCTTGAGAGTTCAGCCATTTTGGAAGGATATTGCAAAAGCGGTTTCATTGTCCTGTTACGCTTCAAGCAGAAACTACCTTCGGACTAGGGCAGGGTTAGAAGAGGGAAAGAGGGACTATAAATTACATATTAACTACATAATTTGGCTAGATCTTCTCTGAAGGGGGGGAAACAGTTCCAAGAATAGTCCACTTAAAATCTTCAGAGTGCTCGACATCTAAATCTGTATCCTAACTTTACTTCTGTGAGCATCTCCACTTTATTCATTGTCCCAGATCAGAGATAACATTCTTTTCCTGGTAGAAATAATTCCGTAATAAGTCAATATGCGCTTCCGTGCTGCTAAACTTTTTGTGTTGAGAAATCTCATCCTAAAAAAGGGTTGCCAGGGCAATATGAAGGAGAGAACAACTTAGAGGTATAAAGCAGGCAAGTTTATATATGATAATAAACACACTGTGTGTGTTGTCTGGTCTGATTTAAAAAAAAAAAAAAATACAAAAGGTCTTTGAGAAAAGGCTTATTTTCAAATATTTAAATACAGTTTCCTCTTTTTATTGTTCACTCAAACAGTGACACTGTTCGGGGGGGCAGTGATTCACTTCTGTACATCCTTTTGTGTTCCTGAGTTCTGTAATTCCTGAATAAAATTTTGAAGCCTTTTAAAGTTGACTTTAAATTTAAACCAAATAGCTAAATCGGTTTTAAGCATGCTGCCATTGTATTAATCAATATCTTTAATGCATAAGTTGGTTATGTTAATAGTTGAAAACACAGAATACACAAATTAAGAGTCTGTTAACATCTTTGGTTTTAACACGAAATAAATCATGCAGTGTTCTACAGAAAGGTAGGTCTATTCTGTCCTTTTCGGGATATACAGATTGTGTTTTTAAGCTTGAGAAAACAGAAGTATTTCTAAATGTTTTCTTTCTACATCTGGTATTCACTAATATTTAGTGTACTTACATATATTAAACAGAGATTTATTTTATTTGTCTGGTCTTCTGGTCTACCTTTGCCTTCCTTGTATTTTGCTTTGAAATGCTGTGTATCTTTTCTTTGTGGATTTTGGTGTTCTTTTTTTGATTTGTTTTTGTGTATTACGTGAAGTTGTCATGGTTTAACCCCAGCCAGCAACTAAGCACCACGCAGCTGCTCACTCACTTCCCCCCCACCCAGTGGGATGGGGGAGAGAATCGGGGAAAAAAAAGTAGAACTCGTGGGTTGAGTTAAGAACAGTTTAATAGAACAGAAAAGGAGAAACTAATAATGATGATGGTAACACTAATAAAATGACAATAGTAATAATAAAAGGATTGGAATATACAAAGGATGCACAATGCAATTGGTCACCACCTGCTGATGGACGCCCAGTTAGTCCTTGAGCAGTGATCTCCCCACCCCCACTCCCCCAGTTTCGATACTAGACATGATGTCACATGGTATGGAATACCCTGCTGGCCCCTTTGGCTCAGCTGCCCTGGCTGTGTTGCCTCCCAATTTCTTGTGCCCCTCCAGCCTTCTTGCTGGCAGGGCATGAGAAGCTGAAAAATCCTTGACTTTAAACTAAACGTAGCAACAACTGAGAACGTCAGTGTGTTATGAACATTCTTCTCATACCAAACTAAAAAACCTAGCACTATACCAGCTACTAGGAAGACAATTAACTCTATCCCAGCTGAAATCAGGACAAAAGTGCAATAAATCTCTTGAGCAGCAGCAAATAATCTGTTGTGTATGTGGTTTAGGGCAGGGAAATACATAGTGCTGCATATTTATTTTCAGCAGTAGGTGATTTTTGATGCTTTTAATATCTTAAGTTGGTCTTAGAGATTGAGTTTTCCTTTATCTGTCAGTTAGAAAACAACACAAAAGCTTAAGCCACCCATAAATAGTAACATAAGGGGTTTTTGTGAATTTAGTGAAAACTATATTTCACCAGAAGTGCTTATAAGAGCTACTGAGAAACACTGAATGGCTTATAACAGGTATGAGAAACAAGTAACAAGAAGTTGAAGTGCAGCTTTTGGGAGGCTTATCACAGTCTTTTGTGTTAATGTTTTTATTTCTGAGGCTTAACAGAAATTCTAACTTGAAATTGTAGTTTTCATCAATTACTCTAGCGCACTCTGTACAGTTTGGGCAATTACGGTAATATAGTGCTGTCAAGGTACCTAACTTTCAGGCAGATCTTTCTCTTAAAAGATTTCATGTAGATTAGAGGCTAAACTCACAGTGGGAGGCTTTTATTACTTAAAACAGGTGGAATAGTTGACATACCATTACAGGGAACTTGGAAGCAGACTGAAAGAAATGTTTATTCTCTCTGGTGGAAGGTGGTTGCTGTACTTGTGTTTCGGACTTGTGTAGTCTATTTCTTGAATATACATTTGTACAACATAAGCAGACTCATGTCGATAATTAAATACTTAATGTAGATTGTTTCCTGAAATATCAAAGCATAGAAACAGTTAAAGATTTGAGTTGGATTGTGTAGCATATAGGTGAAAGGATGGTGTCTCTTCCACTGAAGAAAATCAGAAGAAAAGCAAAGACTAAGTACGAGAGGGTAAGTAAGGTGGTGTCTTAGTTGGTGTTACTTGCGGCATGGAGAGAAGAAGGGGATCCTGAAAGAAAACAGACTTGGTGTCTTGGGTTCAGCTGGTGTAGAGTTAATTTTCACAGGAACCTGGGAGCAGGCACAGCCGGGACAGCGGACCTGAACTAGCCAAGGAGCTATTCCATACCATGTGACATCATGCTCAGTATATAAATGGGGAGTGGGCTGGGGGGGAGCTCTCGGCTTTCAGTGGAGAAAGTGGTGGAGCATTGGGTTCCGGGTGGTGAGCAGTTGCACTGTGCATCGCTCGTTTTATATATTCTTTTATTAGTACTGTTGTTGTAACTTCTCTTTTTGTGTTGTCCCAGTAAATTGTCCTTATCTCAACCCTCGAGGTTCTGGGTTTTTTTCTTTTCTCCTTTCTGATTCTCCTCCCCATCCCACTGGAGGGGGGTGGGAGGAGTGAACGAGCGACTGTGTGGTCCTTTGTTACTGGCTGGGCTGAAACAATGACAGTCCTTTTTGGCGCCCAACATGGGGCACGAAGGGTTGAGATAATGACAGGTCTGGCCAGAGCATGTTAAAACAACTTTGTTATATGCATTTCTTATATTAGTTAAATAGATGCTAGTCACAATGTTGGTTCATTTGTTCACATGGTGGCGTTGTGTAAGTTCTTATATGCTCTATGTATTGCCTGCAGTTACGCATATCACCTCTGGGAGAGGGATCGGGATTATCATTTTGCTCTACTGGGCAGTGTTGACTTATGAAATGATTACATCACTGGTTGTGAGGTTAAGCTGGTATCTGTATGCAGCAGTGATATAATTTCCATACTTCAGCTGCCTTCCATCGGAATTTATTGGTAATCACACTTAATCCGTGGGGAAGTCAGGGGGGGATACTTCCCCCCATCCGTTCACCTCCCTTTTCTCCTTCTGGCTAATTACAACAGCTTTTGAGAATTTTGAATATCCTTGGGATGCGCAAGCCAGCATGCTGTTAGTGCTATGTCTCCTGAATATGTTTCAGGTCTTGTTTAGGACTACTACAAAAAGGTTTTTTAAGAATACCACTGAGAGATCTGCCCCAAAGCTGGATATTCATGGGTGGCATGGCATGTGGGAGGATATGGGCAGGTATCTAGAGAACTTCTCACCTCCAGTGGCTTGGAACTTCACTCCCGAACAACTACAGAACCCTCATGAAGTGGTAGAATATTTGAAAGGAAAATGCTGTGGCTATGCCAGAGATGCACAACTTACTGCACTGTGCTGGGCCCTGGCCAGTATCTACCAAACACTGCTTGATAGTAGGCAGCACCCTTGGGGGGAGGAGAGGGAAAACAGAGTGATGGGCACTGCGGCTACCCACCCTGGCAACGGGCACCGCAGCTAAACCAGCGAACCAACCTGTGCCAGTATCAGTTGCTCCTGTACAGAAGAAGAAATACACAAAGAAATCAGTTTGCTTAGTGAGAGATGAAAGTGAACCAGGGTCATCACGAGAACAGGAGGAAGAGGCAGAACCTGAAATAATCACCCAATCTCTATCGCTGAGTGAGTTCTGTGACATGTGAAAAGATATTGGCCGCCACCCAGGTGAGCACATTGTTACCTGGCTGCTCCGATGCTGGCATAATGGGGCCAGTAGTTTGGAATTAGAGGGTAAGGAAGCCAAGCAGTTGGGATCCCTGTCTAGGGAAGGGGGCATTGACAAGGTGATTGGGAGAAAACCACAAGTCCTCAGCCTCTGGAGGCGACTTCTGTCAGGTGTGAAGGAAAGATACCCCTTCAAGGATGAAGTTACACGTCACTGAGGCAAGTGGACCACCATGGAGAGAGGTATCCAGTACCTGAGGGAATTAGCTGTGCTGGAGGTGATTTATAATGATCCAGAAAATGCGCAGTCACCCACAGATCCAGATGAAGTCCAATGCACACAACCGATGTGGCGGAAGTTTCTACGAAGTGCACCACCAACCTATGCCAACTCATTGGCAGTAATGTCGTGGAAAGAAGGCTATGGACAAACGGTGGATGAATTGGCTGTCCAACTCCGGCAATACGAAAGAAGTCTCTCTTCCTCCCTACGGGCCTGTGTCTTGGCTGTAAAGGAATTGTCCCGAGAGTTCCAGCAATTCAAAGTGGATATGTCCTCCTCCCCACCTGTACAGGCCCGCATCGCAGCTATTAGGAGTAAGCGTTCCTCTGCCCGAGAGAGGAGATAGAAAGTACACATGATGGGCTAACCTGTGGTTTTACTTGTGTGACCATGGAGAGGACATGAGGAAGTGGGATGGAGAACCTACCTCAGTCCTGGATGCACGGGTACGGGAGTTGCGAGAAACAGCAATCAGAAAAGAGGATTCTTCTTGGAAAAATGCTGCTCCAGTTTCCCATGAGCAGTCCCCCAGACAGAGTAGAAGGGCTGATCTCATTTCTGATCCTCTTGAGGGGACTCTGATTCATGTTTGTGAAAAGTGAGTAACAGATACTCTAACCAGGATTAGAGGGGCCCTGCCTCCAGCCAGGTGGAGGAAAGGGACAACTGGGTCTACTGGACAGTGTGGATTCGATGGCCTGGCACATCTGTCCCGATCCAATGTTGGGGGAGGTTTCAATAGGATCCCAAGAGTGAGATTAAGACAAACAAGGTCAAATGCTGTATACCTGAAAGAGTTTTTATTATCAGAAGTATCAAAAGTAGAAAATAGTAGTGATGGGATAGAATGGAAGAAGATGCAGAAATCAAGCAAGGAGTCAGGATAGAGTTGCAAGGATAGTCACCAACATGGATCCAGCGGTGTCCCGTTGGTCCTTAGTCTTCAATTCTTCGGTGGTGGGTGCACACCACGGCTTGTCTCCACGGTTTTTTATAGGGCATAGTTCGATGATGCATGCACATACGTACTGTTCATGCGCTGCAGGTTTCGTCTATCACACGACCTTCCTGTGATCAACACTAGAAACCAGTATCTTATCTCAAAGACTACAGTTTCCATAAGAATGGTAGTCTCCACATTCCTGCATGCTTCATCGGCTGGAGCCTGTTTCCTCCCCTGGATGCCTCAGTGGCCTGGTAATCATCCTTATGGACAGAGGATGGTCCTGCTTAAACAGGCCATCCCAGAGACAAATGGCTTGAGATGAATAGTTGACAGTTCACTCTCTCACATCAAACAATCCTTGAGATGAATGGCTTGAGATGGCAGTCCAGTCTCTCACACCTAACAATCTTTGAGACAAACAGCTCAAGATAACAATTCAGTCTCTCACAACATCAGACCCACAGGAATATAAGGCTCTAGTAGGCACTGGTGCACAATGTACCCTTATGCCATCAAGTTATAAAGGGGCAGAATCCATCTGTATCTCTGGTGTGGCAGGGGGATCCCAAGAGCTAACTATATTGGAAGCTGAAGTGAGGCTAACTGGGAATGAGTGGCATAAACACCCCATTGTGACTGGTCCAGAGGCCCCATGCATCCTTGGCATAGACTATCTCAGGAGGTGGTATTTCAAGGACCCAAAGGGGTACTGTTGGGCCTTTGGTATAGCTGCATTGGAGATGGAGGAAATTGAACAGCTGTCTGCCTTGCCTGGCCTCTCTGAGGACCCTTCGGTTGTGGGGTTGCTGAAGGTTGAAGAACAACAGGTGACAATTGCTACCATGACGGTACACCAGTGGCAATATCGCACTAACCGAGACTCCCCGATTCCCATCCATAAGCTCATTTGCCGATTGGAGAGCCAAAGATTGATCAGCAAGACTCACTCACCCATTAATAATCTCATATGGCCTGTGTGGAAATCTAATGGGGAGTGGAGACTAACAGTAGACTGTCATGGGCTGAATGAAGGCATGCCACTGCTCAGGCTGCTGTGCCAGATATGTTAGAACTTCAATATGAACCGGAATCAAAGGCAGCCAAGTGGTATGCCACAATTGACATTGCTAATGAGTTTTTCTCAATCCCTTTGGCAGTGGAGTGCAGGCCACAGTTTGCTTTCACTTGGAGGGGCATCCAGTACACCTGGAATCGACTGCCCCAGGGGTGGAAACACAGCCCCACCATTTGCCATGGACTGATACAGACTGCACTGGAAAAAGGTGAAGCTCTAGAACTCCTGCAATACATTGATGATATCATTGTATGAGGCAACACAGCAGCAGAAGTTTTTGAGAAAGGGAAGAAAATAATCCAAATCCTTTTGAAGGCTGGTTTTGCCATAAAAGAAAGTAAGGTCAAGGGACCTGCACAGGAGATCCAGTTTTTAGGAATAAAATGGCAAGGCGGGTGTCATCAGATCCCTATGGATGTGATCAACAAAATAGCAGCTATGTCCCCACCGACCAATAAAGAGGAAACACAGGCTTTCTTAGGTGTTGTGGGCTTTTGGAGAATGCATATTCCAAATTACAGTCTAATTGTAAGCCCTCTCTATCAAGTTACCCAGAAGAAGAACAATTTTAAATGGGGCTCTGAACAACGACAAGCCTTTGAACAAATTAAGTGGGAGATTGTTCATGCAATAGCCCCTGGGCCAGTCTGGGCAGGACAGGATGTTAAAAATGTGCTCTATACCGCAGCTGGGGAGAACGGCCCTACCTGGAGCCTCTGGCAGAAAGCACCTGGGGAGACCTGAGGCTGACCCCTGGGATTTTGGAGTCGGGGATATCGAGGATCCGAGGCCTGCTATACTCCCAAATGAAAAAGAGATATTGGCAGCATATGAAGGAATTCAAGCCGCCTCAGAAGTGGTTGGTACTGAAACACAGCTCCTCTTAGCACCCCGACTGCCAGTGCTGGGCTGGATGTTCAAAGGGAGGGTCTCCTCTACACATCATGCGACTGATGCCATGTGGAGTAAGTGGGCCACACTAATCACACAACGAGCTCGCATAGGAAACCCTGATTGCCCAGGAATTTTGGAAGTGATCACGGACTGGCCAGAAGGCAAAGATTTTGGAATGTCGCCAGAGGAGGAGGTGACATGTGCTGAAGAGGCCCCACTGTACAATAGACTGTCAGAAAATGAGAGGCAATATGCCCTGTTCACTGATGTGTCCTGTTGCATTGTGGGAAAACATTGGGGGTGGAAGGCTGCTGTATGGAGTCCTACACGACAAGTCGCAGAAACTGCTGAAGGAGAAGGTGAATCAAGTCAATTTGTGGAAGTGAAAGCCATCCAGCTGGCTTTAGACATTGCTGAAAGAGAGAAGTGGCCAGCGCTCTATTTCTATACTGACTCATGGATGGTGGCAGATGCCCTATGGGGGGTGGCTACAGCAATGGAAGCAGAGCAACTGGCAGCGCAGAGGTAAACCCATCTGGGCTGCTGCTCTGTGGCAAGATATTGCTGTTCGCATAGAGAAGCCAGTGGTAAAAGTACATCACGTAGGTGCTCATGTACCCAAGAGTCGGGCCACTGAAGAACATCAAAACAACCGGCAGGCAGATCAGGCTGCCAAGATTGAAGTGTCTCAGGTCGATCTGGACTGGCAACATAAGGGTGAGCTATTTATGGCTCTGTGTGCCCATGACACCTCAGGCCATCAGGGAGGAGATGCAACATATAGATGGGCTCGTGATCGAGGGGTGGACTTGACCACGGACATCGTTGTGCAGGTTATCCATGAATGTGAAACCTGTGCTGCAATTAAGCAAGCCAAGCGGCTAAAACCCGTGTCGTATGGAGGGCGATGGATGAAATACAAATATGCGGAGGCCTGGCAGATTGACTATATCACACTCCCACAAACCCACCAAGGCAAGTGCCATGTGCTTACAATGGTGGAAACAACCACTGGATGGCTAGAAACATATCCTGTGTCCCATGCCAGTGCCCAGAACACTATCCTGGGCCTTGAAGAGCAAGTCTTGTGGTGACACGGCACCCCAGAAAGAATCGAGTCAGACAATGGGACTCACTTCCGAAACAACCTCATAGACGCCGGGGTCAAAGAGCGTGGCATTGAGTGGGTGTATCACATCCCCTGTCACTCACCGGCCTCCGGAAAAATTGAATGATACAATGGACTGCTGAAAACTACATTGAGAGCAATGGGGGGTGGAACTTTCAAACATTGGGATATACATTTAGCAAAAGCCACCTGGTTGGTTAATACTAGAAGATCCGCCAGTCGGGCTGGCCCTGCCCAACCAAGACTTCCACGTACTGTAGAAGGAGATAAAGTCCCTGTAGTGCGCATGAAGGTTATGTTGGGGAAGACAGTCTGGGTTAGTCCTGCCTCAAGCAGAGACAAACCCATCCAAGGGATTGCTTTTGCTCAAGGACCTGGGTGCACTTGGTGGGTGATGCAGAAGGATGGGGAATTTCGATGTGTTCCTCAAGGAGATTTGATTTTGGGAGAGAATAGCCAGTGAATTAGGCTGTATGATGTTAACTGCTAAATAACCTGCCAATGTACATCATTGTATCTATAGTGTCTATATTCCATATCAAGGGTATTACAGTAAGAATTACGCAAATGACTGAAGGATGGACTTTGAAACCGAGCCAAGTGCAACAGTGATGGAACTTGAACTGGTGCCCAGCGATTTCGTCAAGATCAACATCTTTGACCTGCAGACCAAGGGCGTGGGTTGCACCAAAGGTACCAGCCGCAAGCTCCAGAGACAGTATGCAACAATCCAACACCTCACACCATCTGTCCTATTCTGTAGGATTGTTACAACAGATGGAGCCCCAAAGTCATGGACTAAATAAAATTGATGGACACATTAGAGGGAAGGCCCATAAACTAAGGCAATGCTATATGTGTGTGTGGGGGGTGTCCATATACATATATATATGTATATAAGACAAGGGAAGTGGTGGTGATTAACTGGAAAATGTAGGATCTGGGCATGATATAGATTAAGGGGTGGATGATGTCCTGGGTTCAGCTGGGATAGAGTTAATTTTCACAGGAACCTGGGAGGGGGCACAGCTGGGACAGCGGACCTGAACTAGCCAAGGAGCTATTCCATACCATGTGACATCATGCTCAGTATATAAATGGGGAGTGGGCTGGGGGGGAGCTCTCAGCTTTCAGTGGAGAAAGTGGTGGAGCATTGGGTTCCGGGTGGTGAGCAGTTGCACTGTGCATCGCTTGTTTTGTATATTCTTTTATTAGTACCGTTGTTGTTGTAACTTCTCTTTTTGTGTTGTCCCAGTAAATTGTCCTTATCTCAACCCTTGAGGTTCTGTTTTTTTTTTTTTTTCTTTTCTCCTTTCTGATTCTCCTCCCCATCCCACTGGAGGGGGGTGGGAGGAGTGAACGAGCGGCTGTGTGGTCCTTTGTTACTGGCTGGGCTGAAACCACGACACTGGGGAAGAAACAAGAGCTGAGGTAAAGGAAAGAACGGAAAGTAGTAAGTTCAATTTAACTTCTTCTGGAAAAGAGACTCTGAGGTAATGTGCATAGCAAAATTAATATGATGAAAGGGGAATTTTATAAGCAGATCCACTATATAGCTGGAATAGTGATTACCACCTTTATGCTTTGTTAGTCTGTTAGCTTATTTTTCTGATAAGGGAAGGCAGTGATGGTGTTACACCCTCACCATGGTTTTGTTAGTCTCTGTGTATGCAGTAATCTGTTTCTGTGGATGAGTGAGAGCTGATTGGCTTGTGCTTGTAAAGCAAGTCTCAGTGCTTCTTGGGGGGAAGGAATAATGAATGGGCTTCTTGGGGGTCAGAATTTATGCAGCCTGCTTTCTTTGCCCATTGGCAAACTCAGGAGTGGCATGTGTGAATTGTTTTGAAGGTGGCAGCGCTCTGTGGGTTTTCAGCTTTCGTGGGAGCTGCTTGAGGAGTATTTGTACATGCTGTAATGTGTGTGCATGAACCTGTTAAGCTGAGAGTGAGACACACATAGAAGAAAAATGGTGCTGAAGAGAACAGTTTCTGATTCATATTTTAGTTTTTTTGTGGGATGGGAAGAAGGCTGGGGAGACTACCAGAAGCAGGTGTTGAACTTGGTTGATTATCCAAGTGGGTCTGTTATTATGGAAGACATGGTTTAGGAAATTCTGACCTAGAAACTTGATCAATAGGCAGTTTTGAAAATGACTTACGAATGAGTGATCTTGCTGTCAGAACAGAAAGAAAAGGCAGATATGTGGAAGAAGTGTCACATTTGTGTGGTCTTTTGACGTGTGGGAAGGAACAATTAAACATGTACAAACATACACAGAGTCTTTTGGGAAACAGAATACTGTTTGTTGGTGGAAAGAATGGAGGACATTCCAGAGGAGAAATTGGTTTTTCTTATATGAAATTTACAATGCTAGCATATTATCCAACTTGAGACGTCAGTATGGATGTGCCCACACACACTGAAATTAAGGAAAAAAAAAACCAAACCAAAACAACAAAACCCAACAAGCATAATCCAGGTTAGGTTTTTTGTGTTGATACTCCTACACTGTTTTAAATCCAACATAATCCAAAAGGCTAAAAGTTCATGTTCTCAGCCTCAGCATTTTGAACACAGCAGTTTTCAATTACAGTGTATTTTGACTGGTAGGTAGGTAGTCTTTGTCTGTGGACACAAGCTTAAGAACAGGTTTAGGTGAGATTAAACAGTGAAGTATAATGTCCTTAAACATATGGCATGTAGAGAGCTAACAGCAAGAAGAAGAAAAACTTCTGTCAGACTAGTATCTTCAATATAATTGAGTTGCATGTTCATATAAATGGCTTTGCAATCCAATCCCCTTGTGCTGTTTCAAAACTACAAACATTTTTGTAGCTGATCCAGTAGGTGGAGATAGAGTTCTTATCAATGTACCCTGAAGATGTGCAAATAGGGCTCATGTGAATACTTCATTTTCTTCTGGAAATCGACACTACAGGGTTTAAATTCTTATTGAGTTGCATTTCATTTTTCAATTTTGCTAAATAAAGGTTGATACTGCCCTCACTTTTGATGATATTTATTTATTATTCCATATGGCACTAAAAAACTTCCACCTCTAAAGCTGGTACTGGTTTGGGAGGATCGTGTTTTCAACTGGAACACTTATGTTTTGGCTGAGCTTATAGAGATTCACCTATGTTAAAATAAATAGCAGTGTCACGTGGTGTCTGATTAATGAGGTTTTACTCTCTTCCCTTCAGCTTTTGCAGTAAGTTAAATACATGTCAAAGTGCTATAAGCAGACCAGATAATAGGTCAATTTTTCTGAAACTGTTTACTTCTCTCGGGGAATTAATCTTTGAGAATTACTTAATTTTCTCATCTATTTAAAAAAAAATAAATTGAATTTTTGTGAAGTGCTACTTATTCCACATTTTAGCATTTGAGACTTTTTTTCCCCTGATGCTAATATGCCAGCACGTGTAGTTTGTGATTCCTTAGCTGTATAAGCCGTAACTGAGTTTGTCTTTCTCACCAGTCATTGTAAGGTGTCGGTGTCAGACGATGAGGCATGCTCCTTTAAAAAGTGTTTTTAGTGTAGTGGTAAGTTAAGTGTAACCAAAAAAATAATATATTTAGCAGATGGAGCAGAAGAGTAGTGCCTATTTAAATAAAGTTGAAAAGCCTTTCTGTCATGTTCTTATAACATTTGTATTTGTTCAATTTACCTGTATCTTTCAGGTTTAGATTATGATAAGCACTTAATTACTAATGAGTTACGAAAGTGCTAAAGTAATAAAATTGCTTTCAGATTATCTTGATAATTCATTTTGATGCAACTAATATGGCAAAGGGCAAAGATCACTGTGTCAAAATTGCCTTTTAATTTTCAGTCAGTAAAACTGATGTTACTTACATAATGTGATGTTAATAAAGAGGTTTCCCAGAAGATCTAACAGCTGTATTTGGCAGAAACATTTCAGCAGTTTAATAGGCTGACTTACATTATGGAGTAGCCTAGAGGAAGTGAGCTTTGTTAGAGCAAAGAGGGGTCCAGGAGAGCTAGCTGCATTTTTTTCAAGTTATCTCCTCCAAGCTCAAGAATGGTTCATCCTGATGAGAAGGAAATCAAGAAAAGGTGATAGGAGTCCTGTGTGGATGTACAGGGAGCTCCTGACAAAATCCAAACGTAAAATGGAAATGTACAAGAGGTGGGAACAGGGCCGTGTGACCCAGGAAGACCACAGAGACCCTGTCTGAGTATGTAGGGATGGGATTAGGAAAGCCAAAGCCCACCTGGAGTTGGATCTGGTGAGGGATGTGAAGGGCAACAAGAAGAGCTTCTACAGCTGTATTGGCAGCGAAAGGAAGACTGGGAAAAATGTGGGTCCTCTGCTGAATGGGGTAGAGAATCTAGTGACAAAGGATGCAGAACAGGCTGAGGTACTCGGTGTTTTCTTTGCCTTGGTCTTCACTGATAAGACTTGCCTTCAGGAACCCCAGGCCCATGAGACCAGAGGCAAAGTCTGGAGCAAGGAGGACTTACCCTTGGTGGAGGAGGATCAGACTATGCAATGTTTAGACAAACCTGATGTACACAAGTTCGGGGGACCTGGTGGGGTGCATCCATGAGTGCATTGCAAAGACTCTTCAGCTGCATTTGAAAGGTCATGACAACTGGGGGATGGTTCCTGAGGGCTGCTAGAAAGCAAGTGTCACTTCTTATCTTCATGGAGGGTAAGAAGGAAGATTCAGGGACTTATAGGCCCATCAACCTAAAATCTGTCCCTGTGAAGGTGATGGAGCAAATAATTCTGGAAACCATTTTGAAACACAGGAGATACAAGAATGTTATTGGGAGTAGCTGGCATTGATTAGCAACAGGGGAATCATGCTTGGCCAAGCTGACAGATTGACCAGAGAATGGTGTGGACTTTCCATCCCTGTTGATACTCAGAACCCAGCTGGACAATAATTTGAGAAACCTGCTTTAGCTGACCCTGCTTTGAGCAGGGTGTTTGGACTAGATGATCTCCAGAGGGTCATTCCAATCTTGGCAATTCTGTGATTATATCCCATTACAACTACAGATTCATTTAGAATATAGAAGGTAGTTCCCCAGACTTGAATTGGACTGTACAGGTTGTTGGTGTGGTACCTTTTCAGTGGGTGGGAAACTTCTTTCTGTTTCTTTAATTTATTTTTTATTTTGTTTCACTAGTCCATATATCTTTGGTGTAATGCTTCGGGTACAGAGAGACATGCAAAAAAATGGGCAGTCTTTTCTCTGCCTTCTTACTGTCTCTGTCTGCTAACTGACCTCATTTAAAGCAAAGATGTATTTTAAAAGTTAGAAAATTAAAATGATTAAGTAGATAATCTGGGAATCTACAAATTTAGCTTTTATTTCTGGCTCCTAGAATGAAGTCTAAAATTCTGTTAGGCTGCTGGTATATTGCATCAGGAATGTTGACTCTTCCATAAGTGATCTGAAAGCCTTACACAGTGGAGTTTGTAATTAAGTGTCAGGGAAATCACTGGAAAATGCTTATGATGAAACTAGTAGAATGTAGTAAGTACTCACTCGTACTGTTCCTTGTAGATGGAAAATAACTGTTTGGTATCAGTCTTGGATGTAATTTGCATGTCAGGTATAATTAGCTATTCCATATAGTGCTTAGCTCTTTCCGAGTGAATGACCAATACCAGTGTTCTCCAAATAAAATGAAAAATTTTGATCTCAGTAATTATTAGCTTTAATTAGTTTGAGTGTCTTTTAAGGTCAATCATACAAAAAAGCGGAGAAAATAGGTAGGCTTATCACTGTAAGTAAAATTGTATAGTACGAATAGGGACTTGATTAAAATGGTCATGACTTCTAGTCAAAATACCTGATCACTTTTTAATGTTTTTCAGTGTTTAGCATTACTGTCTATTATGTGTGTATATATATGACTGCCTTGCTGTTAGCTTCCTTGAGAATGCCTTACACATGATACGCTCACTAAAATGAGACTAAGGGTGTGTAAACTGTAACTGTTGAGTGCAGAACCCATGAGCTGAAACAGAAAAGACTCTGAACAAGTATGGACTTCTTACCTCTATTTTTGGGGAAAAGCACATGTTGCAGCTTCTCTCTTATGAGTCAGAACGTATGGTTTGTTTTGCAGCCCCCATAACCTTTCTACAGAATTAAAAAAAAAAAAGTGCAGAATGTTTTACAGTGTCTTAACACCCTCCTGTAAACTGCTGTGTGAAGTAACACATTAATTTTTGTCTTGAAGTTAGTTTTTATTGCTAGCTTTATTGTGTTTCCTCACTTACTGATAGAGTTATTGCTTCCTGGTGATGCATCTAGTTGTCTTCTCTCATTGAGGAGGATGTTCTTCACAGAATGTTTTAAGTAGTTCTTTTTGTTTAAATTGCAATTTATTTTTAATTTAGCTATTTTCCTTTTGTTCTGGCAGACATTATTTTCCAACAACTGGTTATTATTTGGCAAAGCAGGAGTTCAGTTTTGAAATTGTTACTAATTTAGGGCAGATTATTCCGAGAGTGTGTGCAAGAAGAATTGTAGATTTAAACTGTACACAGTTTGAATAATTTTGAGAGTATCTTCTTGTTAGAATTGTTGTTACTTGAGGATATTGAAGTGTGACACTGTAGTATTCATCTGTATTTATGTAGGTATGTATTTGTACATAGAAACAGAAGGAATGTTCACTGTACATTCACAGTGTACACGAACAACTGTAGACTGTGGAAGCATTTATATACGTACATGTATTTACATTTTCCTTAAGTAGAAAATCTAATTTAATTGGTGCCGATATATCATCCTGTATTACTTTAGGCATTTAGCGGAGTCAGCCAAGATACGAATCTGTATTTGTTGCAGGTCTCTTCACAATGTAAGGAGAAAGAGGTATTGACATAATTCAGCTCACTTAAGAGCTTAAATTGGAAATTGGAGGTTCCTGTTTCTCACTGTTAACCCATAGATAACGTCATACATGTACCAGGACTGTGTTGTGGTGCTTTTGCCTTCCTGAACAGGGTGGCTGTGGACAAAGTGGGAGAGTGCTGGCTGGCCACAGCCCTGCCAAGGACCACTCTGTAAGACAGAGTAACGCTGCTCAGGTGCCAGTGTCTGGGAATGTTCCCCGGCACCATGAGCATGCTAGTGCAGATACAGCCTGCGAGGCCACAGGGCGACTGAAGTCTTCTGTAAATACTTGAGGTTAGGTACCTAAACTTAGGTGAGATGAATCGGGCCTAACTGCTGATACCTGTTTGGAGATGAAGGATAATTTGTGTGTTATCTGTCTTTGGATTTAAGTTTAAAGGGTCTATTCCTGCTATGCATGAAATATAATTTACAGAACTCTATAGTGAAAAGCTGTTGTATTCACTGGACATGTGCTGTGCAGTGGGTTTTTTTTAAATGAACTCTTATGAAAATGTGTCTGTTTACTTAAAAAAACCCTTGTATTTAATTATGTAGAGTATGTTACTGGAATTGAAGAAGCATAAAAAAAATTGGTTCTTAAGTAAAAATTTTCATCAGTATATATTAAATTTTATGTATGTATTAATATCTCTATATAGAGGAGTCATTCCTGCCAATTACTTTTTTCTCCCTTCTAATGCATATGAAGTTACTGGAAAATAATGAATACTTGCCTCTGATTTTTACATTTCATTAAAGAAAATTGGGATGTTGTTCTTAGTAGGGTAAGAATTGATAGTTTCTAAATTTTTACATTGCTAGCTGCTTCTGTTGCCTCCATTTACTTCCTAGCACTTTTTCCAGACAGCTTTTTTTTATGACAAAATAGAGTATTTGCATCTAATCCCAGAATAACTCTCTAGTACTACTTGAGGACCTATAAGGAACTACATAACATAATGGACTGTAAATAAATAATATAAAAATATAAGTATTGTTATTTTATTATTTTAATTTTTGTTATTTATAACAATATTTTTACATTTAATTTTTATCACCTTCTTGAAAAATTAATTTAAAAATACATGAAAGCACATGTGCTGGCATTTCTAGCCTTGTAAATTATACACGAGTAAGAGTTCATTACCATTTTAACCTTTTTTTACCTTATTCTTTTGACCAGTCTGTGTTTTTCTTTGAATCTAATGTGTGTATGCCATGCATCTGTTGAGATATTTTTCCTTAGCAACACTTAAAACCTTTTGCTGCATATGAGGGATAATAACTGTGTAGAGTGGAGTGTGCCTGGTGCATTTTCATTTCCTCTAAGTGTTGTGTTAAGTTGAAGTGTTCCATTGTGAGTTTCTCTCACAGTTGGCTTGCTTGTTTTCAGAGTTGATCTCTGAAACTGTCTTCATTCCTTTTCTCTTGCTGCATATTACTGTTACAAACTGACTGAGACAGGGACCATCTTTTAAAATAGACACGGTGGCAACAAAACCAGCACTATTGCCATTCCGCAGAAACCAATTTCTACTAGCAGGTCTGTACTGGTAGATTGTGGCTGGACATTCATGCAAATACTTTAATGCAAAAGTCTATCTAGCAAGTTAAAGAACATGTTTCTGACTTGAGCTAAGAGATTTTGCCCATAACTTGTTAGACATTCTAATAACGCAGCTTCTAAATGTAGACAATTCTATTACTTCTATACATAGTATAATACAACTTAGCAAAATCTAGTAATTTACATTAACAATCTAAGCAGTTTTTACAGAGAAATACAACCTGGGGCCTTTTCCACATCCTTTGCTTGACAGACACTGGCAAGACTTGGTCTACTGAAGCACCGCTGTCACAGTGTCCAGGATTCCCTATATTAATGACATTATGTATGGCGACGTGGATACTGTAAAATATGATATTTAATTTTTTTAAAGTTACAGTTTTGTGGTTTTATTTATTTTCCAGATCTACTGTTAAATACACCTAGTTGCTTTTACTTGAATAATAAAACCTTTGTATTTAGAAATTATTTTTTCATAATACCATTTCTCTTCATAGAGGAAGCTGCAGGGAAAAAAATAAAGCGGTTTCCTCATTTTAATACCTTTGTCCAGCTGCTCTTAAACAAAGCGTAGTTGCTGACAAAGATAATATTCACCTCCACCCCCTTTGTTTTAACTGTGTTTATGGTTCATGGAATTTAATTTTGAGACAGTAATTCAGTATCCCTTGCATGATCCTCACTGAACATGATGTGTACCTGTTGTCCGTATCTTCTAAAATTAAAATGTACTGAATTTAAGGGATCATAATTGCCCATCAGCATTTGTTTCAGGAGTTTTCTAAAGTAGGATGATACAGCAATGTGTTTTGTTACAAAGATCTTGGTTTCTTTATGTACGTCAGCTTGTTTTCTGGTTCCCTAAATGGTGTCCTCCACATTTTACGGCATATCATGAGAGTATCCTTAAAGTGGAAAGGTTGCTTAGCAGTAACGGCTCAGAATAAGAACTCTTTAGGAACAACATCTTGTTCAGTCAGGCCTTTTGAAGGATTAGTTCAGATAGCGGGTGGAGAGAATCAAGAGCAGTACATGCTCATTTTTTCTTCATGGAAATATTTGATGTTATAGGACTGCTAATTGTTTAAGAGTTGACTGTACAACATTATGTACTACCACAAGAAAAACTACTTGCAAAGGTCTTGTACAGTAACATGTGGTCATCAAATTAATAGAAATTTAATTTATTGTGGATCTTGCTTTCTCTACTGCTTTTTGTCCTGTTCGTTTATTTACATGGAAGTTAACTATGTAGTAAATTTGTAGGCAATTGTTAAAGTATATCAGGGCTGAGTTAGTTGAAAGCAAGGTCTGATACACATGCTACCTAGCTTTGGTTGTTTACAGGTCAAGTATCTAATCAAATGTTGTAGTTCCATCACTGGTTAAGCTGATTTCAGTCAGGGTCAGTGTGACCCAACTCTCCTGCCCTCTCATTTCCATCCGTTTGCAATGGTCCCATTTTTTTGTTTTACACTGGGGGGAGCCAGTTCGGAGTACCAGTTTGTCATTGGACTGGAGAAGAAGCCTAGCTGGAAAATAACCTCTTTCTGGTTGCTGGCTCTGATCTGGTTCACAAATGCTTTTGCCAAAATAGGCAGGAAAACGAGTATTAGAATAAGTGGTCAAACAGCAAGGGAGGCGGAGTCAAGTTCTTTCATTTATGCGGTATTGTTGTCTAATTGTTGCCTGTGTGTTATTGTTACTGTATTGCACTTCAAATTTTAAATGTACGCCTGTGAATGTATTTTCATTCCACGCTGGCCTCTGTCCAGGCCAGACATTTCAGTTTTTACACTATTTAAATGTTCATCTCCTTCAGAATGAGTCTAATTCTTCTCTCACTTAATCACTGGACCTTGAACAAATAACTCTTAGCTCTTAAGGGGCTGTGCTAATGTGTTATATGCAGAGCAGTTATTTTCTCTAATTTTAGCAGTACATAACTGAAGGAGACTTTTTTTTTAATGGGGCGTAGGTGCAGAGAGAGTCATAACATGACAAAATTGATAACGTATATGCCCAGTACTTTTGCTAAACCGTGTGACATGTATGAAATAGGTGATAGATATTGTACATTTTTCTGACTACAATCATTTGGGTGACCAGTGCATCCATCCCAATCTCAAGAGAAGAATCATGGTATTTACAATATCATGTTCAATTTTCTAATACAGTATTTATATACCATAAGTCAAAGGTTTTAAACAAAACCATACCTTTCTACCTCTGGATGGTGCCTGGTACACTGATACCATATAGTGACAGAGATCATGCATCCCTCTGCTCTTTCTTACTTTCTGAAAAACAGTCATAGAAATTTTGTTTTCATGAAGAACTGAAGTTTGCTATTTTGAAGTGTATTGGTTTTGTGTGGCAAGGTTTTGGTAGCGGGGGGGGTTACAGGGGTGGCTTCTGTAAGAAGCTGCTGGAAGCTTCCCCTGTGTTCGACAGAGCCCATACCAGCCGGCTCTAACACAGACCCGCCGCCGGCCAAGGCCGAGCCAATCAGCGATAGTGGTAACGCCTCTGGGAGAACATTTTTAAGAAGGAAAAAAAAGTTGGGACGGTGGTATTCGGCAGCCGGAGAGAGGAGTGAGAACATGTAAGAGAAACAACCCTGTGGACACCAAGGTCAGTGAAGAAGGAGGGGGAGGAGATGCTCCAGGCGCCGGAGCAGAGATTCCCCTGCAGCCCGTGGTGAAGACCATGGTGAGGCAGGCTGTCCCCCTGCAGTCCATGGAGGTCCACGGTGGAGCAGATATCCACCTGCAGCCCGTGGAGGACCCCACGCCGGAGCAGGTGGGTTCCCGAAGGAGGCTGTGACCCCGTGGGAACCCCGCGCTGGAGCAGGCTCCTGGCAGGACCTGCGGATCTGTGGAGAGAGGAGCCCACGGAGCAGGTTTTCTGGCAGGACTTGTGACCCCGTGGGGGGCTCACGCTGGAGCAGTCTGTGCCTGAAGGACTGCACACCGTGGAAAGGACCCATGCTGGAGCAGTTCGTGAAGAACTGCAGCCCGTGGGAAGGACCCACGTTGGAGAAGTTCGTGGAGGACTGTCTCCCGTGGGTGGGACCCCACGCTGGAGCAGGGGAAGAGTGTGATGAGTCCTCCCCCTGAGGAGGATGAAGCGGCAGAAAATAACGTGTGATGAACTGACCGTAAACCCCATCCCCGTCCCCCTGTGCCGCTGGGGGGGGGTGGTAGAGAATCCGGGAGTGAAGTTGTGCCCGGGAAGAAGGGAGGGGTGGAGGGAAGGTGTTGAGATTTGGTTTTATTTCTCATTACCCTACTCTGGTTGATTTGTAATAAATCAAGTTAATTTTTCCCCAAACTGAGTCTGTTTTGCCCGTGACGGTAATTGGTGAGTGATCTCTCCTATCCTTATCTCGACCCACAAGCTCTTTGTTATATTTTCTCTCCCCTGTCCAGTTGAGAAGGAGGGGGAGTGATAGAACAGCTCTGGTGGGCACCTGGCATCCAGCCAGGGTTAACCCATCACATGAAGCCAGTTCAAACTGGTAGTTTTTACAGGCTGCCACTCTTAGTATGTAATGGACATGTTTTCATGCTAGTCTCTGGAGTTTACTGGCTCTAGCAACTAAATGGCAAATCTTAAAAAATGTTGTTTATTTTGTCTTTGACCTGTCAGGTGGTAATAGAAATCTAGTGTAGTAGACTGTGGCTTAAGCTTTTTGTCTTCTGCAAAAATGAAGAGATAACAGTTAAGACAAAATGCAGTTCATAGTTGTAGATTTTTTTTTTTTAACTAGGCTCTTTGGATTAGGGATGTTGGCAAGGAATAATGGCTTGTATTCAGCTGGCTCCGCAATCCTATTTTACTGTTAAAAATGGAAGACACCTGTTAATTATGTTAAATAGCATAAACTTACTGAAAGGAGTTCTGCAGTCTAGACTTCTCCATAGGAAGTTGTATTTGTCTGGAAGCTTTAATATAAGCTTTCCTTTTCCTGGCAATTTGCTCTTGTGATGATGATAAATTCACCCTCAGTGGATTTGGATGTTGCAATAGATGTTTTTAATTGTCTTTAGCCTGTTAGTGAAACCATCTGACAAACGGAAGACTTAACTTGCCCTGGTATTGCTCACGTGTAGCTTATTTTCCTGGACGTGTTATTTGAAGTATTGCATGTTCTAAAATAGAATTGTAGTTCAGTAAAGTATTTCGACTTTTAGTCTTCAAAGAGCATTTCTGATCTGAATTTGATTAATATTTATTGAGACTTCAAAAAGGATGTAAATAGGGTCTTAATAAAGAAAATAAAGCTGTCTGGGGGGTAGGATCACATGTTGAGATTGAAATAAAAATTTTTCAATATAGAAAACAAATTTTGTTTTAGTCAGCCCTTGCTAGACCATCTTTCTCTCACTGCCAAATTGAAAAATCTGTTTGTAGAGCTGTTAGTATGAAGATGGTAGGAAGCTATTTGCTAAAGATGCCATTTTTTAATAATGCATTCAGTTTCATGACTATCACAACATTTGTCTTGTTTAGTAAAGACTGTGAACTTCTCCAATAGCCAAACATGAGATATTAAAGTTTAGCTATCGTGTGAAACCATTACAATATAGCTGTGTCATTGCTGCCTAAATAAAATTCTCTTCTTTGTGTTAGTGTAGCCAAATGGAGAATTACACTGGGGAACTGCTTGGTGTTTTAAAAAAACCCTAATGTTTGGACAGGTCACAACCTGGATTAGACTGTTGACTTGGTTTCAGAAGCAAAAGCTTTTATACTGGTGCAAAGCAGGGGCAAGAAAGTAGACTGAAGTGAGGAGAGTGGAGAATGATTTTTGAGGACTCACTTAGAATGACTCTACAACTTTATATTAAGACATTTGTATTTGCCTTTCAAAAATGTGGCAGAATTCCAATACTTCTGTATTGTGGGTGGAATTGAATGAACGAGGTTTCAGAAATTACTTGTTTTAGTAACCGATTTCTTTTGTGGGATTCAAAGTGAGAAAGAAATTCCAAGCAATGCTGGAAAAAGTTTTAGAAGTGTTGTTGTCATACAGAATGAAAGAAGTGAATACTAAAATTAGAATCATAAATATGAAAATGTCCTAATTAATTTACAGAATAAGTTGCTGTCATAAAGCTGAAAAGTTTTATGTAAATTACTGGTATAAACAACTGTGACAACGAGTATTGCGTAAGTATGGGAGAAATCTCTAACCTGGCTTTTTTTTCTGGGTAATTTGTAATTTTTGAATCTATTTTAACTGATTGTGAGGCTGCACAAGTTATTCAGTTTTGGTCATATTATGATAGTAAATTGAGATTAAGAGAGAGAAATTTTAAATATTGAGCAAAACTGGAAAAAACCACCAAGGTGAGTATATTTCTCAGTCTGAAGAAAATTCATTGACACTCTTGGAGTTTGTGGATTGTAGCTTTCATTAAATCCAGGAAAAGGATTTTTAGAGAGATAAGGCTTTTGCAAGTCAGACTTAATTTTTATCTAATCAGTGGAATCAACCTCATGCTTAAAGAGAGAAGGTAGTAAGGAATGTTAAGGGGCATATTTTTATGACTGAGACATGGATCCTTTCTCCAGATGCAACACTGAAGCTTTCAAACTTTGATTGCTTCCTTTTTTTTTTTCTTCTCCAGAAGAAGGGATCTTCCAGTTCACAGACGCATTACAGCTGTGTGCATTATTGCAACAAACTAGTGTCTGTTCTGTTTACTTTTCTGAAAGTGTGTTATAAATCTATGGGTAGTTTGATGGAAAGGGAGTTCTTCCAGAACTCAAAACATTCTTTGTAGATGTTCCCTGCTGGGTGGAGCATAGAATTTGAGTCATAAAATAAGAGGAAGACTTAATTTTAGCATTTAGGTTTCAGAAGCCTAACTAAGTGGACTAAATGGCTTAAGTATTCCTATCCGGTAATTAATGTAGATAAAAACATCTGAAATATTAATCTTCTGTTGAATCTTTAATGTTTTATTTTGCATCTCATGCTGTGCTATGGGAAAAATTGAAGGAGATAGTTCAAACAGTTCTTGCTGTTACTGCCTTTTGGTAGGCACTATTATGTGTATGCAAAATCACACTGTCAACAAAAATTATCAGTCTGAATCTATTGGTTCTTGTAAGGTTGCTTATCAGTAGAAACATAACAGTGTTGTAAGTGACTAACTAGCTCTGTCATGGAAATTGGAGCACACGCTTGCCTGATCTGTCCCTTTGTAGAACATGTTTGCCTAGTGACACCGAGGCTCACCACTCCTTGTCTCTGTAGTGCTGGTAGTGAGAGTTCCCACTCTTCTTGCCACTTTTATGTGTATGACTTGCATGTTAGTCATCTTGGGATTTAAAAGTGTGTGATACATTCTTTTAGTTCCGGATGGTGACATCCAGTCTCTATACAATCTCTATATGTGTATATTATGTCCTTGTAGGTTGATTGTACTGTTTATTACATACCTGTTTCACTTATTTCGGGACACTTGATGATTTTTGCTGACTAGTATTTTTGTTGGTACTTTATAGTTGTTTTACATCAATACTTTCTAGTCGTTTCAGCTATGTGGGGAGGTTTATAGGTTACCCGTCTACTTAACCTATTGGTACTTTCATGAAAAAATAAATTAAAATTGCCCTTTAAGTCTCAAAATGCCATAGAGAATTACATGTTTCCTCCATCCTTATTTCTTTCTCTCTGTTTTTGTATATAACTTCTGTCATTATTACTCTGTGATGTTGACATCAACAAACATTGTAAAGAGGCCAGAAGTAATAGAGGGAAAGAAAATGAAGGGGAATTGCATTCTTTAGTACAGATAACAAGAGCATGTCAACTAGAAGAAATGGAACTTCTCAGAATAGAATGTGAGCAGACTGTTGCTTTTTGTGTATCATCTCCCTCAAAATGTTTTGCCCTGTTAAAACGCTACCTTTGAGAATCATATTTTGGTAATAAGTCATTTTGAGAAAGATAAAGAAATACTGGTATCGAAATCCCAGAAACTTTTTTTGGTGCTGTTGACAGCTTTTGACTTCTTGCCCTAGTTTCTGTGACTTGATTTCTGAGGACCAGTAGGATACTAACATGAGGTAAGAGAAACAGAGCTGTCAGCCACCTGTTGACAAATAATTAAAAGGTTAAAAGGATGAAATGCCTACTCAACTAAGAAGAAAACAGATGGTACCCATCATTCTAGCTCTGCTACTATGTTTCTAAAGGCTGTCTAAACAAATAATTCTCAAAACCAGAATATGACCTCAGAATGGCTTCAAATGCAGCATAACAGTTTTTCTACTGCATTTTTCTTCCTGCTGCTGTCAGAGGAACTACTGTTGAAACTATTTTGAGGAACTAAAGCTTTGTATTTAAAACTTCATTTCAGCAATAAAAATACATTATTTCTCTGTGAATACTTAAAATATTATAACTATTGCAATATCTGATACTTGATATATATTAATTTGCAGCTTTTGTTTAGGATACTAAAATAGTGGATTAGTTTTACTGAACTATACAATTGCTTCTATTTTGAAGCTTGCAAGGTTACGATGGTATGTTCTTATTGCTTAAATATTGAAATGGCAGGTTCAGGAGTAATAGAGCTTGTATTCCTGTTCTTGATTTGAATTTTCATGTGTAAACTTCAACTCTGCTCCTATTTGTCACTGTTTGTTTTGGCTTTCTAGAGAGCTCTTGCCCATAAAATGACAGTCAATACCTGATTTATGTTAAATTGCAAGGCTGGAATTTAACAAAGTATTCCATGTCTTTATGGATGGTTGCAAAGCAGCTTCTAGACCCTGTAGAGGGTTACTTAGGTGATTCTTTTTTTTACCAGTTGTCGTCTTATCTGTCACTAATGTTGAACATGAAAGCATTTGAAAATGGAATTTTTTTTTAGTTATATATATAATTCATATTTGTTCTTTTTACTGCTCTTAAACGAACACAGTAGTTGTACAACATAGTAAATGTTCTCTTGTGTAAGAATATTTCTCAGTGATGTGGAAGGTCTTGGCAATTCCTGTTCCTAAGCACTCTAATATGACTTACAGTATATGTGAATATAACTGTTATTTCCTCTGTATGAACAGGTCTGTTGTTAGCACTACCTTTTTAAATAGAAAAATGATTGTTCTACTATGTGTTTAAGACAAACAGGTATGTTATATAACTTGAAACTAGATACTGGAGAAATACAGGTTAAATGTTTGCCTATCTGTAAAGAAGTTCTCAAATACTGTGCACTGGTGAATTCAGATCTTTCACAGTGTATTTTTACACACCTCTTTATGTTCTGTTTTGTAATTACTTGACAGTTTCGTGTTAATAGAATACAGATAGAAATAAGCTAATTTCTTTTGACTCTTCCTTAAAGTCAAACATTTATCCATGCTGTAGTTTTTAACTTTTACATGGTAAAAATCTAAATATATCTCACTGCAGTCTATCTGTTAATATTTCTATAGTTAATCAGGTATGCAGTCAGAGACGGTAGGGTCTTGTGGTTTTTATGACAAAACTAAACCAGGAAAACCACTGCTTAATTGAAGGAAGCATAATAAATTCTTCCAATTCTGTTCCTCCACTCTGAATAATATCCTGGTGTCTAAGTTAACAGCTTGTAGGGAGAACTTGTGCTGTTAACCATTCTCACTTAAAAATTACCCTACAAAGTTCTCAATACTACCACACATAATTAAAATTAGCCTGAACTTGTCAAATAAGATTACAGTTATTTTGACTGTTTTGAGCATTTTTGTAGGATCACTTGCAAAGTTAAGGAAGTGTTTGTGATTAGCAGTTTATTTCTTTGAGCTTCTGACAGTCTTCATGATGTACTCTTACTGCAGGTAGGTAAATTCCTCTGTGTTACATAGGTTTTATATCAAATCCATATTTTCAGGAAAAAAATGTGAAGTAGCAGTGCCAGGTCCAGGGAGATTCTGCAGCAAGGCCAGAAACAAAACTGTAGAGTACCCAGTTTCTAGAATTTTGCACGCGACTGGCATGTTTGACTAAGGTTTTGTTTAGCAGTGTGCAACTTGTTTGGGTTTTTCCTGAATATAAAGGTTTTTTTAAAAGAAAAATATGTGCTTTTGTCTTGCTTCAACCAGTGCTTGTCGATCAACTGTATAATTCTATATTAGTCAGAGCTGAAGTAATTATAATTATTTCACGTTTGAAGAATAAACACAAGCATGCGCACATACATGCTTTCCAAAGCCCTCCTTGAGGACAAAGCCCTGAAATTGTCACGCTGATAGTGCCAATGTACAAGGCACAGGAACGAAAATGGTCTTCAGTTAACAGCAAGAGAATTGATTAGCAGCTGGATGTGTTGCATTTGTGTTGCAAATTTTCTGGTCTCCTTCGAGCTAAGTGCAGTGTCTGAGTGAGGTGGACCATGGATCAGTGATTCACCAGATTGTAAAGAAGGGTATGAAATAAGTCAAAGGCAGCAGGTCCTTCAGCTCACAATTCAATATAAAATGTATTTGTGAAAGATATCTTATGGCAGACTCTCAAATATAGGCACTGTTCACTCCCCGTTGTTATCTAGTACTGTTGCATTAACTCTTGCCATTTATTGTTAAAATTATTTACTGGAGTATATTCCATTCCTGGGTCTCAATAAAATAATTATGAAGTAGTAATGGGTGATTTTTTAATGAGATTACTTTTTCATATTGTATATGAATAAATTAAATATTATGCCCACATGAGAGAGGATGCCTCTCAGAGACAGTACCAGAATCCTGATTTTACATGTGCAGCTGTAATAAAGATTAGGAAAATGGTAAGTGGAACTTAAGTTAAAAACTTGTTCTTGTAATTTAGCATGATGATAGGTGGTAATTGCTTTTGGCATGTGATGAAATGGTATTTGCCATCTGTTCTCCTGTGGAAGTTCTTAAGTGAGGTAAGTGTCTTTAAAGTACTTGCATAGCTATGTAATTTTGTGGTACATTCAACTGATGACTTGTAACAGAACCTTGTATTTGCTGCATAGGAAAATACTCAGCTGTGTAAATCAGACTTACTTTCACTATATGCACTACTAGTGTCCATGTGTCAACACCTGATATTGAGGGATCTAATATGTGCAAGAATAGTATGATGAATACTTACGCTTTGAAATGATGTGCATTAGCTATGTTCATGCTGTTTTACTCTGTGGTCAATTCAGTACAGTTTACCTACTTGAAGGGTGGTTACAGCAAGTTTGTGTTTATCTCTCCTTTACTGTGGGCGAAGAACTGTGGTGATTAGTGTGGCCATACCTAAATCAGCTTGTTAAATTAAAATGTTTTATTGGAAGTTTTAGTAGATAGTAAAGCAGTCAGCTTTAACTTTCTCCCTGCATAATCAGAAGTAACGTATGACACTTTATTTACCATAAAATAGCTATGCTTTTGAGCTGCAGTAATGATGATTCATCAATAGTGTCACAACTCAGAATTGTCTGCAATAAAAAAAAATAATTGTAGAGTTGCTAAGACTTCAGAAGAACATTTGCTATTGTACTTCATGTGTTTAAAGACCTACTAATCTTGTGAAGGTTACCAGTGAGGTTAAATGTGCTGTATGGCACTAACTATGGACGAGAATTTTCTGTGCGCACTTAAGCAAACAGTTTCCTTTTGCTGGTTCCTGCATGCTGTTCTTCTCTAGATGCTTCTGTAAAGTGCCATACAAATCACTTGCCATCCCCAGCAGAGGAAGTATTTTACTCTAAGAACCTAGCTGGGTTAGAGGACTCTGAAGTTGTTAAACACAAAAAAGCCATGTTACGTTCATTGTCCTTTATTCTTTTTAGTTTCCTCCTTTTACCTATTCTTTGAATCTTTTCTCCCACAGTCCCGCCCTGCATCATCTCTCAGCTTATAAAGGGAATTGTATTCCTGCAATTAGCTTCTGCTTGGCTTTTCATTTCTCTTTCCTTTTTATGTACTCTGTATAATTACTGAGTAGTGTTCTCTTTCTCTAGCTTCCACCAAAGTCTGAATTTGACCCTACACTAGATTAAAATTGTACTACCTGGTGTTTCTGGTGGCCACAGACCATTCATGTTCATCCTCTATGATACGATATGAGTATCTGACAATTAGCTATATTCTTTTTAAAATGCTGTTTTCCTCTTCCCTTCCTTAGCTCTAACTGTGTTTTTCCTCATCCTCCTGTAACATCTGATTGTAGGAGTGTCCTTCCAAGTCTCTAAGAATTCCCAGGAGTTATGTTGCCTCATCCCTTCTTCTGACACTGTACTCTGTGCTCTGCCTCTCCTGCAGGCCTGTCTCTTTTTGTCTGAATTTGATACCATCTCATCTCTTCAGTATATCTTCAGATATTTTCAGTGTCACTCTGAGCTTTCCCTCTGTTCCTGAAGTATCAGCCGTGGCAAGCATGTTGGAGTAAAGCTACAGGACTCTAGATCCTGCGTGATCTGCAGTGATGGTTTTTAGCTTTATATATACACACATGTATCATTCAGAAACTGATCTCTGTGTAACTTGAACAAGGTTTGTTTTTTTCTACCCCGAAGCCTGCAATTAAATATTTTTTATGGAAATATGAATTTGTTTTAAGGATTTTGTTTAAGAGTTCAAGAGATCCTGTTTTCCCAGAAGTTGTGTTGAAAAAGTGAAGTGTAAGCATGAGATGTTTGTTTCAGACGTTTAGCAAGCTGTAGTAAAGTGTGCCAAGTCTGTATAGCTCCCAGATGGTCAGTAGCACATCTGAAGAGAGCAGTTGTAGTACTTTAGGGGAGCTGTGGGATTTTGTATGCTGTTAAATAAAAGTTGGCAAGATCCATCAAGTCTTCTACACTGAAGCCACCCCAGATGTATCCAGTTCTCAATAATTCATTCCTTTTTATGGCATTGAAGAGAAAATGATAATTAAATTCTGGTTATAACTGTATAATTTTTTGTAGTGAGGTGTACTATTTTACTGAAGTCACTGTGGGTAGATAAAATTAAGTGTACTGTATTTCTATAATCACATAAATAGTAATTAAATACTTAAAAATATGATAGTCTTTTCTTAAAAATGCTTTATATTAGTGGAGTTTAGATTCTTAGTTACAATGTGTATACAGATCAGGCTTTTACTTTTGCTGGTAATATTAATTTGATACTCTATAAAATCAAAATATGCCCATTATTAATATTCTGTGTCTTCTTTACTGCTACATTAGATAAGTTTTTACAGTAATCCCAGACATCTAAAAATTAACGGGTCTGTTATAAGATTATATTTTGCTTAAAATTCGTTTTCATTTAGCCAAGCGATAATCATATTTCCTCTTAAATCATGTATCACTGAGGTTGTTGATGTCTTAGTATCATATAATCCTAAGGAACCCTAGAAGATTTTCTACTCCAACTCCTGCTCAAAGCAAGGTCAACTACAGCAAGTTGCTCAGGATGTTATCCCATTGGGTTTTGGGTATCTCCAATGATGGAGATAAGTTTAAACAGAATTTTCTGTGCTTCAGTTTCTGCCTGTTGCTTCTTGTCGTGTCACTGGGCATGTCTGAGAAGAGTCTGGTTTCATCTTCTTTACCTGCCCCCCCCCCCCCCCCCCCCCCCCGTTGGGTATTTTTACACTTTGATAACAGTCCCCCTTGAGCCTTCCTTTCTCTAGTCTGCACAGTCCCATCTTTCTCAGCCTCTCCTTATATGACAGATGCTCCAAGCCCTTAATCATCTTGGTGGCCCATTGCTGGACTCATTCCAGTATGTCCATGTCTCTGCCATACTGGGCAGCCCAGAACTGGACCCAGGACTCCAGGCATGGTTTCACCAGAGCTGAGGTAGATCACCTCTGTCTGCTGGTGATGCTAAGGCAGTCCAGGATGCTGTTGGGCTGCTTTGCTGCATGGGCACATTGCTGGCTCCTACTCAACTTCTTGTCCTCTGGGACCCCCAGGTCTTTTATCTGCAAAGCTGCTTTCCAGTCAGTAGGCCCCCAGCCAGCTAGTGCTTGGGATTAAGCTTCCCTTTGATAAATATCAGAGGTTTCTGAAGAAGGTTTATAGCATCACCAGTGGATGGACCTGCGATTTTTGAGTCTCATTCTTGTTTCTGAGCTGTTATTTTTGATACAAGTTATTTTAATTTTTGCAATGCTAGGTTTCATACCCATTTTTCTGAAGAGACATAAGATTCAAATGCATGTTACTGTGCCTCAGCTGTGCCATAGCATGTGTTCTGAACACGTGTGCTCTCTTTCCATATCAGGCATATGGGAAGAAGCTGAGGTAGACCCTAGTGGAACAGCATTAAGCTAAAATTCATTACTTCACTTTTGCCAGCTCTGACATGGCAGTTTTTGCAGCTCAGCTGATGCATACAAGCTTGCTACCTGCTAGTCACTCAACTGTATGTGAGCTTATTTACTTGCTAAGAAAAGAAATGGGAATAGCAAATGGAATGCTCATTAAATGTGTCCGTTAAACCCAAAGCAGATGTCATATTTATATTGAAGTTTTCCGTTTCAAAACTAGTTCTCCCTCCTTATAATGGTAAAGGTGTAATACAATTCAGGTCAAAAACGATTCTGAGAGACAGTAAAATGATCTATTTTTAAATTATTTATTTTACAATAGTACCCCTGTGTTAGCTCACTTCTTATTTCAGCCAAGGTTTATGGTTTTCATAAAACATTTACTGGAACCTTGAGTTTACAACTGTATCTTATATCCCCAGGCAACTTCTTCAGTAAGGCATTTGATATTTGGTACAGTATATAATCTTTTCCTTCAAAAGAATGAGGTAGAAGATTCTTTGATTAATGGGCTGTCTTTATAGAAAGGAATTTTTTCCTGAATTTGTATTACTAGAGCGAGCAACATGGCTCAGTTTCTCTTAAGAACCGTGTCCTTAGTTTTTCCTGGAACAACAATGGAAACATCTTTTTTCCTGAACATTTAAAAGAATAGAACAGTCATGTTTTATCAGACTTTCTTTTTAAGGAAATACATGCACTGAGACGATCAATTATTTCACAGCTGTGTGGATATCTCCACACTGTAAACTGGTAGTCATCAGTTAGTCTTTCTGAGCAGGCGGTTCAACACCTACCTGCAGACAAATCTTCCGTCTCCATCCCTCTTCCATTGTGTTCTTAGTCCCGGGAAGCGAATCCGGCATTCTGTCATCACTTCTCTTGGATCACACTTTCTGAGGCTCACAGGCAGAGAGCATTCATACACAGAACACTCCTAGCACAGCATTTCTGTGAATGGACAACTTCTTTTCCCTTGCCCATCTTTATTCTGTTGGCAGACTTGACAAATTGGCAGCAAAACCCAACAGGATTTCGGGCAATGTTTGCTTATATTTAGCGCTTCCTTCAGAGGTAGCATGTTCTTGCTAGGAGTTTTTATCCCATTCAGATTGACAGTTTGAGCAATGATGTCCCTTCTGTAGAAGTAAAAATGAAGATTCCTGAAATGCAACTTTGTCTTACATCTTTCTATTTGCAGAATGCCGGTGTTGTTCCTTCCTTTCTGGTTATTGATGTCATTACTGTATTTGCTCTGTTTTCCAAAATTGTCTTTTTCTAAACTTTTTTGCTATACACACAACATTGCGCCTTGCTGCATGGCCATGACACCACCTAACTGAGCTGAGGCCTTACTTTTCTTATGCATGTAGGTTTTATAGTGCTGTGTCCGTGCTAGGTCTTGAACAAAACTATAGTCTTCTACTCAAAAAGTAGTTCTTGTTAACTAAATGACAGCTTAGGCTTCTGCTGGTGTATGTAGAAAATGTGGTGATGTTTTCTTTAGTGTGAACACCTGCCCATGGGGAATGAACTGAGATGACAAATGCACAGCTGGTGGCTAAACTTTGAGGAAATGTGAAAATTTATTGAAACAGCCTTTGCTTAGCACTCAAATTAAACATCATACTTATCAGTGTCATTTACAAACTAATAATACCTGAATCATAATGAGAGTTTGACTTCAGTTGCATTGCTTTTCCAATCTATTCTTCTGTTCCCAATCGGTTCAGAACTTTCTGAAGTCTTCATGTGACTGCTCTGGAAACCCTAGTATGCATTTCTCCAAGTTTAACCTCTTTGTTCAAGACAAAGACCTACTTTGTATTGGTTTTGGTCAACTCTTCTGTTTTGTAGGGAAGGGCAACATATTATGAAGCTACTGTATACCTTCCCAAAGTTGAGTGATTTCAGTATAGTTGTTTACTTTCAACTTCCTTCTTATATTTATATACCAAAGTTATTCAGATGTCTTTAGTATCTTACAGTACAGAAATGCAGGAGGGTAAGTAACTCCCATGTTTCAGCCTTTTTAGACTGAAAAGAAATTTTAAATTATGACTGTAGCAAGGCATGTTGGGTTCAGATTCTATTTCTTTATGCCTCACCAAGGATGATGTTGACAATGAGGGGAACTGGACTTAGTTCAAGATTTCAAGTCATTGCTTTGCCATAGGTTTCCTCTGTTGACTTGTAAATTCTCTTGAGGCTGGTTGTACAGTAGTACTTAGCATCCATTTGGTCAGAAGAACAAATAGCCCGTTTGTGAAAACAGTTCAACATGTCTTATAGGGAAATGGTTAGAAAAATCATGACACTTTATTTAGGACAATGTCAGGATATAAATAGAAATATCTAATATCTTTAAATATAGTGAGACTGTAATATTGTTTTAACTACAGGTACCGAGAGGCTATTCAAAAGTGGGATAAAGCACTTCAATTAACTCCAGAGGATGCTACGCTTTATGAGATGAAATCACAGGTAAAGCATGACAATTCTTTTATCAGTTCAGAAATTAAAAAAGAAAACACTGTGCTTGTGAACAGGTACTATGCAACATTGTGTAGTTGTTGTGTACAGAAACTACAGCACAATTTAGGTTTTTCATTTTTCCCAATGCAACAGTGTATCTTTTAACAGGAATTAAAATAATGCTGTTATCCCAGCCAATCACAATAAATGTATTTGTTAGGACATGAATTAAGATGTTACAATGTGGAAAAAACAACTGTGAAATACTTAAAAATTATATTGGGAGGAGCAAAGAGAGCCTTACTGTGAGAGATTTGCAAATTTGACCATTAAAAATCTGCCTGCTCTTTCTAAAGTGTTGGCTTAATACCATCAACATTAAACAAGGATACTGAATGCAAAAGATATGCTCCAGTCTGTTTTCGTATTAAGTATTACATAGATAAATTAGTCTTGGGAAAGAGCATTAAACAGAGTATACTTATGATGTCAATTCACCTTTATTTTAAAGATGTTTTGAGGAAAAAGCTTGCAGCCATCAATCCCTCACTAAAGTTATGAGATTAAGCTTGCAATTTGAGTGTGTCTTTGCATAGCTTAGATGGCAGGATCCATTATTTTGTTTGGACTGGGAAACTTTTGTCTCCATCTGTATGCAAAGGTAAAAAAATACTTTTTTTTTTTTTGGTATTAAATAGAAATGCTCTTCTGCAAAAGTGATTTTAATTTGGACTGAGGATGAGAACAAGAAATGTATGGCTTCTTTCAACCAGCTGGACAGATTAGAATGGGGAAAATTATTTTTAGGAAGGTAGCTACTCAAAATATGGCTGAGAAATACATTGTTTAAAGTTACGAGAAAAGAAAAAAAAAGTAAAACCATGGTACTTCAGTGAATGTGTTATGTAACTTTTAGGAAGCTTGCTATATTGTTTACTTTTTAACTCTTTGTTGAAATTCTTTTCTTGTATAAAGAAACCAAAACACCCCACCCCCCCAAAAACCCCAAACCCAACCTGCCCCCCACCCCCATGCCCTCCCCGAAACCCCAACAAAACCCAAGAAGCAAAGCTGGCTATTTCCCAAGGTGTGGTGACTGCTCTGTTTCTTTTCTGGATGCTATCACATGGCCTCACAATCATGTTCTCTGGGAAGTGAAGAAATTTTGATTCTGCAAAAGAATTAATGGAATAATCATAAGCTCATTTCAATACAGTAATGCTGAAGGAGGCTTTTGTTTTATATAGCTGCAGAAGGTTTAGGTCTTACTTGATTTTGCATTTGGTTTGAGAAATACTTTATGGCTTTAAAGGTTTTTATTTCTGAATTATTTTGGGAGAAGTGTGTTGTTGGATTGTTTTGTCGACATATCCTATGTATGCAAGGGATCCAGACAGACTGTTAGGGAAGACTCGGGGAGGGGTGTGTATGAAGGGTTGATTTCTGACTTGGTGCGTTAACTTGAATGGTGTTCATAATAAGAGGTAGTAATTGTTTTTACTTTAAATTGCTGAATTTTTCTAGTGCAGTTTTCTCATTGTGTATCCTACAGGATGCTGAAAAGCGGGCATTTGTTCTCCTTGCTTTCTTACCTGGCTAGATTTGTAGTCAATTATTTCTTCCTAACTTCTAAAACAGGAGGTATATATCTTTTTAGGAAAAAACCCAAGATCTCTTCATGCATGTTGTTCAAACCTTGTGGAAATTCTGCAGTGGTACTTTCTGTTAATTTGGGCATGGTTAGGATCGGATCTATACATTATTTAGATAGTATATTAGTATTTAGAGATCTCCTATATGATTTAGGTGCTTGACTCCTGCATGCTTCTAGAGTTCTGTGGTAACAAAACATCTTAAACACGTAAACCTCCATTGAATATTTACTTGTATTTGGATGCCTTTACATCAATGCTAGCTTAAAGGAAAGATCTGTCTAGCTTAGTATCCTGACAACTTCCAGCAGTGGATGCCTGAGAAAAAGTCATACAAATGGTACAAGCATGTAGCAGTACTTCCCTCATGATACTTTCCCCAGCCTCCAGCAAGCCTTGGTCCAGGGACTTGTCTGTGCTGAGAAGTGCTTGAAAGATTTTTCTTCAACAAATTTGTCTCATTGCTTTCTGCTCTCATGTAAGCTTTTAGCATCTGCAGAGCTATGTGCCAATGAGTTCTAAATCTTAATTATGCACTATTGGAAGAGACAGAATAATACACTTCTGCTTTAATCAGCAGCTTTCCAGGTTGCTGTAAAGGTTGTTAACTTATGTAGCTGTTCATTTGTACATTTAATTTTTAACTCCACTAGTAAAGAAATTCTTTTAAGATATGAAAATGGTATGGGTCCTATAGTTTTTTTTTTTTTTTACTAGCATTTAAAGATTGACTCTGTTTTGAGTAAAACAGACCACCTAGTAGGATTTCTTCTAGGTTGGAAAGAAATGGTTCATGTGCTCTGATGCTGGCTCCTTAACACAGGGTATTTTTGAAGGAGCCTTTATTATGCAATTAGAATTTCTTTTTTTTTACTTAAAGTCAGAGAAAGCTGTTGAAAAGCACAGTTATGCTCAGTGGGACAAATTAGTGAATAGCTCATTTGTAACAGTTCTTTATTATGGTCTTATTTGAATGCAGGAATTAAGCTAGCTCTCCAAAAGTACTCAACTGAAATTAGACTAAAATTAAATATTTTCACAGTGGAAATAACAGGAGAACAGGGAATTATGTTAGCTTATCAGGATCTGAACTATAATGCAGTGACTTACCCAAATGGATGCTTACTACAACATCCTTCAATCGGTGTTCCAGCTGCAATACCTAATACTGAGGGGTAGTTGCTTACTCGGCACCCCAGTCCCTGTATTTCGGCTAAATGGCAAAGGTGAGTTGGAGGAATAAGGCACACAGCTTTTCTGCTGACCAGGAGGAGCTGAGAAACCAGCTGTGTGACTCTGATTAATCTTGTAAAATATCTTTTCCTGTCTAATGAAACCATTGGAGAGTAATGAAAGCTGAAAGAATAAAGGAACTCAGGCCTCTGCTTCCACCATGCCTTTGCTTCCTTTCCTGAAGAGGAGAGCAGTGCTGGGCAGTTGCCCTGTTTCTCTTTGGTTTCACTTTCTGATATTGCATAACACTTCTGTTATACTGTGAATGAGAACACAAGAAAAGTTTATGTACAAAATAGGCATTTATAAAATTATTTCCTGAATCTTTTTAACTAAACCTCTAATATTTAAATTGGTAACATCTCTTTAGTACACGTAAATAATTATTACAGATGTTTTATGCAGTATGACTTATGCTTACTGGAAGCTGATTAGTATAATGTGTAATTTGATACCTTTCTACTTTCAAAGGCACTAATGTGAGCTGTAAAAATCCATTTTTGCCAAAATAGGAACACGTAATTCATTCCAAAAATATTGTGGTTAATATTTAAATGATACTGTCTTAGAGCTGACTACGTTATTCCAATCCAGCATACCAGCACAAATACTGCAGCTATTATTGTGTAGCTAAATGAGAAAGTTTTGTTAGCTCCAGATTTGGAAGAACTGTACACCAACTTCAGCAAGGGCTTGACCAGCATTAAGCCTATGAAAATCTGACTATCTTGGTATGTGAGTCATACTAGAGGAGGTGATTAATGTTAAGAATGACTTTGTGCGATACGCAAAGATTCTTTATGATCTATACTAATTTTCTTTCGGTGTGGAAAAGTCTCCTCATGGAGTAATTTCTTTTGAGAATTAACAGTGGATGGAGTATTTTGCATAGGCTCGAATATCTATATATCCTGCTACATTTATTAAGATTATCTTATGTTGGGTTATATAGCAGCTTCCCAGTTCATTAGTATTTCCTTTCTCAGCAGCAAACTTAAACAACAGGGTATTTAAAATGTTAATATGCAGCTCAGATAAATATGCTAATGACACAGTAGGAGTCTGTAAATATTTATGGTAAGTTCTTAAAGATATGTATTTTAACAGATGTAAGAGAAATGTCTTTCAGTATTTCTGAAGAGCGGAAATAGTGTTTAAAGTTCCCAGTTGTCAATGACACTTGCAGTAAGTGTGTTTCCAGAAAAACATATGGGAATTGTGGAATTGCTCAACTGCTGCAAAAACCCATAAAAGTCGATGAGATCTTTTTCCATTGCTCTCAGCTACTCTTTGATCCATTTAAAAACATTATTGTGGTGTGTGGAGAGGTTAGGGGTGCACTTAAACCGTTCTTTGCATGCAAGATCCTTCAGTGTCTGTACTTGATATTCCGTTACCAGCCTAAACTGCTTCTCCATTGCAAGAACAATGAGTGGCAAGTAAATGTTTATGCAAGCAGTTCATTTCTATATTTCTGTTGAGGAAAAAAAGAACAATCTTTAAAAAACCCAAACAAACAAGCAATCCACTACAATAACAGCCTAGTGTTGATTCTAGTATTAGATAAGTAGTATTGTAAGTATATTCAGAGGAGTATATGAAGACTACCTATATTAATGCGGTCGCTAATAGTGCTTGAAATTCATTGTGGGCTAAGTTTCTTAAACATTGACTGGATTATTTTATTGCTGCTTTGAATTACAAAGATGGAGGAACAGGCTTTGAGAAAATCTTTTAATTTGGGTGTGAACATTTGTATGCTGGATCACATGGGACTCTTTCTTGGTGAAGAGATATCGAAGGACTTACTACATTATGATACATAATAAACTCTTGGGAATCAGGCACTCTGCTATTCTGTACCAGTCCTGAGAATTTACCTGGTTCATGTTGCTCATCCAGTGATACTTCCACCTCAGATCTCAGATAACACACTGTGTAACTGACAGGATTTGTAAAGTACACAATATAGTTGTTTATTGATATTTATAGAAACAAGTAAATATAAATGTAAACAAACAGTCAGGTTTATCTCCATTTAATAAGCTTTTTGGATGTTTGTCATCAGCTGTCTGAGGATCTAGTTTCTGTACAACCCTGCATCCTCAATTTGCATTCACTGAACAGGGCTGCTATTTGAGATGTATGTCTCTTTTTTTTTTTTTTTTTTTTTAGTAGGCCAAACCCATCATACCTATATTTAAATAATTCCATTTCCCCTCTTCTAAAGCTTTTCTTAATCTTGAAGTCAGTGAAGAGATAATATCAACTTCCACCCGTCTCTCTTCCTGCTTAAGAAATTATAAGGTTCATAAGACATGACCAGACTCACAATCCCAAGTCCCAGTTATAACAAAACAGCTAATAATTGCTGATTATTCTTTTTTTTTTTTAAGCTGGAATGTAGTGAGAAGAGTTTACCATCAAAACATTGTTGTAAACTCCGGAAAGCTACGTAGCAAAAAGCAGTGCTGTGTGTGCAATGGTAATTGCTTTCCACCATGGATAAATATAAACTGCTTATGGGTAGGAGAAATTTTATTCATCAGTGTTTTTGAAATGGGTTTCTGGATGGAGGAAGGAATTGGGTCAGTTTCACTGGACTTGGAATGTATCTATATATAGTGATTCAGCTTCAAGCCACTGAGCTCATCTAAAACCAGGACTTATTCAGATTCATAACACTTCCAAAATATTGTGGGTAGGACAGAATGGGTCATTATGCTGCCTGGATTTTTAATACTTGGTCAGTCTCCTGATGACAGTTGCTATGTTTAATTGGGTTTTTGCCACCAAGTTCTTCTAATTCTTCTAATCTGTCTCATGTATTTATTTTTTTTTTTAAAGCTAGATCTATTAAACTAAGTCATTGTAGAGACATGGATCTTCTTTGGTTTAATGCATGTGATAAAGGTAAGTCTATGTTGGAATAAAGTAAGTTCTGAAAATCCACCTACTGAACATCTTTGTAAGACATTTCCCTCTAGGCATTTTTAATATATATGTGCACGAGAGTCTTGAGATTTTTTTCTGCTTTGTAAGATTATTTTTTTTCTAATTATTTGATTAGTTTTAGGAGTGTTTTCTAATGAAGTGCTATCACTATAATTGGAAAAAAAATATGCAATGAAATTACTTAACTGTGAAACTTGAGTGCCATCCTGCTAATGAAGTTTGCAAAGGAAAATTCATCTGAGAAATTACCTTAAGAGCAACAGGAAAGAAATGGAATCTTAGTGTGTCAGCTCTTAAAAGGGTGTTCATAAGCAAACACACGCATCCTCATCTTTACCTTAGGTGATTTTGGCAAAATAGCCCTTTTCTGTCATAGCTTGCTTCAAAATACATTAAAGGTCTATTCTGCTGGTAGGATTGTCTCTTCTATGAAGGTTTTCCCCAGCATAATTTTGATAAGTAAAAGCTTAATATCTTCATACTCTCAAAAGACAAGGTTATATTTGTGCATTTTTCTGAATGCATGGCCATCTAAAGACTCTTAAGTTGATGCTAAAACATTGAGGAAGAGGGATTTGAATGGAGTTTTCAGTGACACATCGTTCCTCTGTGAAGCATCATGCTGTTTGTCTGGTCGTTGAAAAATACCTTAATGCAACTGAATTAGTTTCTCTAAAAAGTAAACATCTGTTTAGAAAAGAAATGTTACATCTGAGTACTCTATTGTAATGGTTTGTGACCTTTTTAGAATTATGCTTGCTTGTTTTTGTTTTTACCAGTAAGCTGAATGTTTTGCAGTAACTAGCAAAGGGTGACAATTATCTCTGCTGTCAAAAAAACCCCACCAAACCCACATTGAAATTGGTGTAAATGTAACTTGGATCAAAAGAGATTGCACCAAGTTACAGATAAAGTAATATAATTGTATGCAGGTCTGGATTGATGCTGGTGATGCCTTGCAGTTTAAAGTCAAGTGTACTGAAGTAGTCCCTAAAGGATTAAAAGAGGGTCAGAAGTTTGTTGTATTAAGTACAATAGAGCTCCCAACAAGAAACACATCCCACACAGAGGAGTTCACTTTACTCTTTTGAAAGGAATTCAACCAAATCAAAGAACATGCTTATTTTGGAGGGAACCCTTGGGGGTGTGTCCTATTTATTCTATTTTCTACAGAATAACTATTTCATAGAATCACAGAATGATTTGGGTTGGAAAGGACCTTCAAAGATCATCTAGTTCCAACCCCCCCTGTCATGGGCAGGGACATTTTCCACTGGATTAGGTTGCTCAAAGCCCCATCCAACCTGCCTTTCAACATTTCCAGGAATGGGGCATCCACAGCTTCTCTGGGCAATCTGTCTCACCATGTTCATTATAAAAAAAATTCTTCCTTATATCCAATCTAAATCTACCCTCTTTTAGATGAAAACCGTTACCCCTTCTCCTGATACCACAGGCCTTGGTAAAAAGTCTCTCTCCATCTTCTTGTGAGGCCCCTTTATATATTAGCATCATAGAATCGTCGAATTGTTTAGGTTGGAAAAGACCTCTAAGATCATCAAATCCAACTGTCAACCCAACACCACCATGGCCACTAAACCATGTCCTGAACTGCCACATCTATGTGTTTTTTGAACACTTCCAGGGATGGTGACTCCACCACTTCCCGGGGCAGCCTGGTCCAATGCCTGACAACCCTTTCAGTAAAGAAATTTTTTCTAATATCCAATCTAAACCTCCCCTGCCACAACTTGAGGCCATTTCCTCTCGTCCTATCACCAGCCACCTGACAGAAGAGACCAGCACCCACCTCACTACAACCTCCTTTCAGGTAGTTGTAGAGAGCGATAAGGTCTCCCCTCAGCCTCCTTTTCTCCAGACTAAACAACCCCAGATCCCTCAGCCGCTCCTTGTAAGACTTGTGCTCCAGGCCCCTCACCAGCTTGGTTGCCCTTCTCTGGACACGCTCCAGCACCTCCATGTCTTTCCCGTAGTGAGGGGCCCAAAACTGAACACAGTACTCGAGGTGCGGCCTCACCAGTGCCGAGTACAGGGGAACAACCACCTCCCTGCTCCTGCTGGCCACACTATTTCTGATGCCGGCCAGGATGCCGTTGGCCTTCTTGGCCACCTGGGCACACTGCTGGCTCATATTCAGCCGGCTGTCAACCAACACCCCCAGGTCTTTCTCTGCCGGGCATCTTTCCAGCCACTCTTCCCCAAGCCTGTAGTGCTGCATGGGGTTGTTGTGACCCAAGTGCAGGACCCGGCACTTGGCCTTGATGAACCTCATTGGACTTGTTGAACTTTGTTGAATCATTAAGTTTGGAAAAGACCCCTAAGATCATCAAGTTGAACTGTCAACCCACCACCACCATGCCCACTAAACCATGTCCTCAAAACAGTTACTGAAGTTAAATGTCCAAGTGTAAACAAACTAATAAAGAAAATAAATTACTGTGACAATGAGATAAAATTGAGCAAAGGAGAGAGTAGCAGCAAGCATTCTGCTCAAATTGGATGTAGAGACTGCTACTGGCTTCCAAATCTATGTTTCAGTCACACATCTGAATGAAAAGATAACTGTTTTCTGATCAGCTCAAGTATTGCAAGCATATGGGCTGAAATGAAAGAAGACCTGGGGGCACCTTTCTAAGAAGCAGAAAAATAGACCATTATGCTGATGCCAAGTTGGAGCAAATAAAATAAGAGTAACTTACTCAAAAAGAGGAAAATAAAAGGAAACAAATAAAATAGATTCTTAAAACAAGAGAAGATCAAGTTGTATATGGTAGAAGGTGGGAGTAAGACTTTGAACAAAACATTCATTGAGCGTATAATTTTTTAAGTCAAATGGACTTTGCTCCATTATGGTGTGATATGTAGGGATCAAGGAAACCAACAATAAAGAGAACATAATCAAGACAATGGAAAGAGTTTTGCAGATAGCAAATTAACCTTGCTCTTATACAAGCCATAAATGTAGACTAAATTTGTGTGAAGGAAGAGAAAATTAAAAATGATACTGTCATGGTAATGACAGCACAACAGATAAAAGAAAGTAAGATGATTTGGGAGGGAGGCAAGGAGTTCGGTTCTAGGTATGGTTAAACTAGAGATAAGTTATACAAGAAGATTTGAAATGCAATGAAAGTAGTATTTCAGAGTAGCTGCATCCTTGAAAATAAGCCTCACATCTTGTATTGTCATGCAGAACTCAAGATTATTGTATTACTCACGTATGTATAAATGTTGAAGTATATGTTGTGCATGAAATGATATCTATGGAATTAGAAGTACGATTGTGGGGTTTTGTTAGACTGATGTGTTAAGCTAGTTCGGGATGAGAAATCTATGTTTTTATAAAGGCAACCGCTATAATTCCCGTGATCTACTACCTGGCTGTCGCCTCCCCTTTTCGGACACACTCTGTCTAAGGGGCACACGTGTAAGGGGTGACAATAACCCTTTAGGTGCTTACCATACTAGTGAAATGGAGACCACACTGGACTGTGTGTCACTGGGGGATGATGTGTATATACACATAGATTTGATGCTTGATGTGGCTGCATGTTGAGCATGTGACTGGCATGTTGTACGACAAAGGGGGCTACAGCACATGTGGTTCCTGTCTGGTTTTGTCTTGGCCGTGTGGCCTGCCCCAGTAAAAGGACTGAACACCTCTTGTCAAATCTGTGCAGAAGAAAACTTTATGCTGGTGGTGGTTTATTCCTTTTTCAACATGACTTTCCAGATGTAGAATAACCAAGTGTTTGCTGGTTCAGTTTTCAAGTAGCAGTGGTATCTAGCATGCAGAGGTATTTTATTAATCTGATAATAATATCACAGGTAGAGTAACCCAAGACAAGGCTTCACACATTCAGGTCTGCCATCGTATGTTCATTTTGATGATCTCTTCACCTGAAAAAAAAGTGTGGGAAAATAGCGTACATTAATAAGTTTATTCTTTTATAATGACTGTACAGCTGAGTCATTTTACTAATAACTGAAAAAACCACCTGTGCTGGACAAAATATATACATTCAAATTTGTATTTGTTTGAATGTAGCTTGAGAAACTGATGCCACAGTTACTAGGAGCACAGTAATTACCACTGTGATCTGGAACAGCATTTTTAATGATCTGGAACAGCATTTTTAAAGCAGCTGTCTAAATGAGTACACACAACAGTCATAAATAGATGAAAGTGGAGTAATTGTCTTTTATTAGTGAGGTCACAATTCAGTAAACAAAGCAGTAAAATTCATTAAAAACTACAAAAGATTTTCTAAATATGTAGCTGTTCTGGAATTGTGTTGCAGTAGGAAGCGCTGGTAGGAAATACTGAATACTCAGGATGCATAAAAATGTTCAGGTGAGTGTATACTTGGATTTGTTTTATCTTATGAGAATAAACACATTAAGATATTAATGTAAAAGCTAGCTGATGGATGTGAAATCACTTAAACTTGGTAGAACGTACACCTATCCACTAGTAACAATTTGATTCAATTCACAGATCTGCTGCATATAAGAGAAATTGCACTGAAACTGAAAGTTTTGGAAAAATCCACAGTATTCCTTACAAACTTTGCTTACAAAGCACAGTCATTGAGAACTATTGAGGAAAAAAGGCAAAATGACAGGACATACAGCTGTGGGTTGTTTTTTAAAGATTTCTAGGTACTTCTAAATTCCAGTGTACAGCCTATTAAATGGAATTAAAGAGAAGCCATGGGACCAGTCTTTAGAAAAATTTAGGTTTACTAAAACAGCAGGAGCATGGATCCAAAGGGTTTATCAGAAGCTATGCTTCATGTGTTTCTTGGGTACTTGATTACTTCCTGTAGTAAAACTAATTTTTTATACTGTACTCACCCCAGTGCTGTGCAAGTACTTTATATTAATTAAATACTCAAGAATATTGCATTTGAATCCTCCTTTACTCCACACTCATATTTGTCTATTTAATCTATCATAGAACAGTAAGCTTAAATAAATGCTTTTTGAACTTCAGCAATAGTCCTAATATGTTCTAATATTATTCATCATACTTGCGGGTCAGTTGGGATGAAAGTGGTTGCCCACACATGAGTCTTACTCTTGTGGTTGACATTCTCATCATGCTGTAGGAATGTGGTTGTCATTTGTTTCTTACACTGGTATCTATCACCATAGCGTGTGGATGTCTGAAATAATGATCTCAGAGTGATGCAGGTCTTCAGGTAATGTGCCAATCTCATGGTGGTCTTGGAAAAATAAGGCAAGCTTTGAGCCATGTTATGTATTGTTAACTATGATTTATAGGCTTAGTTATGGAGATTCAATGCAAGCAGTAGAATACTATGGTAACAGGCTGACACTAACCTGTACTGCTGAGTAAAAGAGATTTCCACATTCAGAAACCACTTTTTTTTTTTTTTTCATTGTAGGTGACTTCATGTCTAAGTTAGGCTTTGCTATTGCAGAATGCTTACTCTCCAAATACAGCAGTCATTGTTAAGAGCTGTTTCCATGCTCAGTTACAGGGATTGTTTCTATAATTATATCATGTGCACTGCAACTGTATTTGGTAGATTCCAGTCTGATATTAAAAAGAAAAAATACAACTCAGGAGTTTTTCAACAATATTTGCTTATTTATTGTGTTGAATTCTGAATGTGTTTGTCCTTCAGTGTATTGTTACGCTTTTAAAGAGTGTAGGGTTTGTAGGGAGGAAGGGAGAGGGAGGGACACCTTCAGAAGCATTTAGTTTACTTCTGTTGCTTAAATAATTCAGATGAATCATCCTCTAGCATGCCTGTTTCTCTCCGTGGGCTATGGAATGAGTCTGGATGACTATCTGAGATTAGACAACTAACTTTTAAACTAGAAAAAGCTAGGTAAGATGAACCTGTCCTTAGTTATTCAAACAATGGTTGTTGCCTGGGTAATCCTAGAAAACTTAAATCTGTTTTCAATTTTGCTTATTGTTATTTCCCTTATTTTTCTTTTTCTGTCATAGGTCCTGATGTCTTTACATGAAATGTTCCCAGCAGTGCATGCAGCAGAAATGGCTGTCCAGAGAAACCCACGTTCCTGGGATGCCTGGCAGACTTTGGGACGTGCCCAGCTTGGATTAGGAGAGATAGCACTGGTAGGAAAACAAACAACATTAATATGCTGAACTTGTAAACCACATCCTCTGAATTATGTCTGAGAGAATGAAACTACAGAAATAGCAAGGTAGCTGAGTATCTTTATGTAACCTGAAAGTAGGCAAGGAAAAAGGTGGTTGTTATTTATCTCCAGTATTCCCTCTACTTTGTTGTTTTTCACAAATGTTTCCCTGTGTGGTTTTGTTGCTGGGCTTGTTGAAGACCTGCCTAGCTCAAAGCCTTTTGTGTTATATACTATATTTACGTGGTGGCTTTATGCGATAGAATAATTATGTTGACATAACTGCACATACTACATTCTGGGTACTGTACTGCTACAGCACAGCTCACCATAGTTTAAAGGTGAAGGTAATGTGAAGTCCCAGTTGATATTGTGGCTTAGTTTTATACATGCCTGCTAATAAAATTCTAGTATCTTGTTTTCCCTCTCTCCTACTCCCCTGCTTCAGGTGCAGCAAATCCTGTATACTCATTCATGCTTTCCTCTGGCTCCTTGACCCCAGCTGGTGGCTGAAGTTGCTTCTTTTCTTAATAAGATAGCAAAAACGCTGGAATGCTCTGCAGTAGCTGAAGTGCATCTTTTCTTTAGCTGCAACTGTATGCCATGGTGCTGTCTTGGCTACATGATGTGATACAAAGGGAGACACTTGCTCCATGTCAGATCACCCTCTGCCTACAGACTACTCACCTGTTAATAATGTAACAAATATTGTGTAATAATTTTCTGCTGGTTAGTGCAGAAACATAGTGAGTGAACTTTTTAATTCAGACATGATCACAAAAGACCATTAGAAAAATAATTCATTGTGAGCTCTCAGATAAAAAAAGATAATGGTTTTATTTTATTTCTAATAGAAGTAGCTGTGTGCTGGTTTAATACAAATAATTTTCATGTTAATTTAGAGTGTTTTTGCAAAGTTACAATGTTTGGATTGAAAATTTTCAAGAATAAAAAAATAATTAAGATTTTTTGGAGGGACACTAAGAGATCATGCAAAATCAGTTTGTTTTTAAAATGTAGTAAGGACCAGTATTTAAAAAAAAAAACCAAAACCCCAAAAACAAAAACCCCAAATGATGAGAATAACATAAGAAAAGCTGTGTTGCAGGTGTGTCATGTGCTACCTTCTGTTGTTGCAGTATCATAATATGAAATATTTAATATAAATCCATCCATATCTGCATCACATAACTGGTGACATTCCATGGCTTTTGTGGTGTAGGTGGTCTGTCCTGTCTGGATCTACAATCTATAAATCTTTTTTTTTTTCCTTTTAAGTGTCTGAATTTGTCGCTGTAAATTATGTCTGAGATTTTTTTAATGCATTAGTCTCAGGAAATTCAAAAGTTTTATTTCCTGCAAGGATCCTAGGTAACTGATGCTGCTTATTGTATAAAAAATGCTACAGTTACTGTAATGTGAGTTATAGATATTGGTATTCGTATACTAGTTACACCACCAGGTCTGCTCACCAGATCCTACAAGCTTTGTCTACATTGGCAAGTCACATCACACCAATAGGAGTGTTATTGAGTTAATAGTGCTGGGCACCCAGTGTTCACATTATATTCATTTTACTTCAGAGTAGCACTTCAGGTGTTCTCTTGGAGTGCATTGTTGAGCTTAATCAGAAAGGAATCTAGTTTATGTAGTCTGAGGCTATTCCATGATACAAACCGAAGCATTTTAAGTGGGAACAATTAGAGATTTGCATCAAAGCACATTAGTCATCTGAAACAAAACACTACTATAGGTGCTCCTGTAATTGTTTATATTGACCTTACTGTCTGTGAAGAGAGAGGGAGGAGGAGTTATCACCAGGTAGTTTGCCCTCTTAATGTTTTTGTCTGTCTCTGATAAGGGAGCCCAGGGGTGGGTAAGCTCCTGCTGGTGAATCCAGTGCTTTAGAACTCGGTGTTTCTACTTTTTTGCCTCTCTGTCTCTAAGGTGTATTGCACTGTCTTCTGATGAATGCGTTCTCGCATACAGAGAAGAACTTGGGGAATTACTCTAAAATGCGGATAATGTTCATAATTAATTTTTTAACCAAGCATTTTTTAAGGAATCTTAAAAGGTTAACACTGGAGGAGTCTTAAAAGGTTAAATGATTTCATAATTACTGAATCTGTGGAGGCTTCTTGACCAGGTGATCTAAGTCTTAATTATCCTTTTCCCATTAGCCTTTCATTACCACGATTTTCTAATTTTTTACTGCATTATACTTTTTACAAAGAAAAATTAATAAAGCATAAATGTCAGGGCTTTTTAGTAATGTTTGAGATTTGGGAATTACTACCCTTCTCAAGAGTAGCTTCTTCTGTTTCTTTGTTTCATTTGTCCCCCACCAATGTCTGTCTTCACTACCCACATCCTGTCAAATGGTCTGTTGTAAATATTTTTATTACTTCACAATGAAGGATGCACTTTTCCTTGGGAAAAAAACAATTTACTGTATTTTAATTTCAAGTTTCCCAGGTCTAAAATACAGCTTCCAAACAAATCTGATTTATATTATGAGCTGCATAATACACTTATTTCTTGCAAACAAAGAAAGATTTTTTTTTGTTTGCTTTTGTCAAACTTGTGACAGAAAGAGATAAATTAGCCCTTTTTATTTAGCTTTTACAAAAGCTGTTTGCTCTTTTTTCTGAATTTACTAAATAGTGTAATTCAGCAGTAATACTTAAATGTGAGCAGGCAGAACTTTATTTCTGTATAGAATTCTGTAAATTCTACAAATCAATTTGCAAGAGCACACCCAAGTAAACTTTGCAACGTGAGTGTAAACACTGTAGAAATGTAGTCAGGCTAGCAATATTTCTCTCATTTAATTGTAAATGTTTGTTTTTACAAATTATATTTACTGTATTGGTGATGACAGCTTAAGCAGTAACAATTTCACACTGATATCTTCATTAGAACAATTCTTCCCATGAGCCAGAGTAAGCCCCACACTTTCATTAAACAAGCAAACAAAAAAACCCCGAAACAAAACAAAACCAGCATTAAAAAAAAAAGACCAACTGAAAGTGACTGAGTCTCCCACCTTGGAGAGGTTCATAAGGCATCTGGATGTGGTCATGGGCAACCAGCTCTGGGTGGCCCTGCTTGAGCAGGGTGGTGGCCCAGATGACCTCTGAAGGTCCCAGCCAACCTCAACCGTCCTGTGATTTAAGCTTACCCTGTTGTGGGCTGGGGCCTCTGTGTCAAATCTGAAGTACTGGAGATTGCAAAGTTAACTGGGCAGATGTGTAAATATGAACCAATTGTGCATGCTTTTTGTTTGATGTTTTGAAGGACGTGGCTTAGCAGTCTTTTAAGTGTGATGCTATGTTTTGTAAAAGGAATCAAGCCTTGACAATATCAATCCTCAGATCAGCCCTTTTCTTTTAGTTCTCTTGAAAGAAATAGTTTTAGGTCTTTTATGTAAGGAGGGGAGTTATATACTAGTAAAGACAGGAATTACTGCATTTTATTGGAATCCAGCTAATTACCATAACATTCTGAATTTGAGAGTTTTTCAAAATGTTACTAAAGTAAGTGTGTAGAAACAAAGATTTTGGTAATCCAAAGGAAAGTGATGGTTGGCTTTCTGTTGAAAAGCAATCAAGTCTGTGCTTCAGATTGTGTTCCTATCAACTTGAGGGGATAAATAACTCAGATTTTATTTTTATAGATTTATATGACATTAAAATATTTAATTACACTGCTGTGGCAATCTTCCTTCTAAGCACAACAAAATGTGTGGATTATTTTATAGTGATGGAATATTTAACTTTATCATTATATTAGTATAGTTGATACTTATTCTTCCTATGTGCATAAATGAAAAGAAAAGAGGCAATGCAATTTTAAAAATTCACACAGTGGCCGATGGGAAATTTTCTGAAACTCTGGTCTGTACAGAGATGTGTGCCTGGGGCCAAAAAAACTGAGGAGATCTTTTTCTATCAGTTGCCACAGGCCATTACATTCCTGTTCTCATACCTCCAGGCTCAGGCACATATTGGGCACTGCGCCCCAGGGAGGACGTGTGCTGAGTCACCCCTGGGAGTGATACATATTCATCCGTGCTGCATGAATTCTTTGCAGTGGAGAACCTCCAGCATAGGAGAATTAAGCTAACATTGTCTCACAGATGTCTACCAAATGGGAACAAAGACTTTTATGGGTTTATAACTTGACCAAATTCCAATAGATGTGAGGCAAAAATAGTCTTTCACATCTGGAAAATTGCCTCCTATATTTCAAGTCTTTTCTCCAAAACATGAGAGCACCAGAAACTTCGAATAAAATGGTTTTGTAAACATAAGAACTGAAAATATTAAGCGTTCACCTCATTTTTTTGAAGACAGAATTATTTTTGCTGAAAAGAAATTACCGGAGAAAATTTTTATTGAAAAGAAGAAATAATCTGAACAGAAAAGTTGCATAGAAAAATTTAGCCTGGCAGTTTAAAGTTAAAATAGAGAAGACATTTACCATTCATATTATATCATATAAACTATTGAACTAGAGTGAAAATATCTGAAAGTATTGTTTGTGGGTTTGTTTTGTTTTTTTGTTTGTTTGTTTAAATAAAAGAAATGTAGTGAGGAGTCTTTAAATACACTAAAATTTCATGAGCATCTCTATGCTAAAGGTTTCTATAAAAATTAGTTATTTATGATCAAGGTGAGTAGTACAAGAAATAAGACTTAATTTCCAATAAAATATTGTCATAGAATGGTTTGGGTTGGAAGGGACCTTTAAAGGTCATCTTGTCCATCCACCCCTGCAATGAGCAGGGACATCTTCAACTAGACCAGGTTGCTCAGAGCCCCATCCAACCTGACCTTGAATGTTTCCTGGGATGGAGCATCTACCACCTCTCAGAAAGGAAAAAATTTCTTCCTTCTGTCTAGTCTGAATCTACCCTCTTTTAGTTTAAATGCATTACCCGTTGTCCTATCGCTACAGGCTCTACTCAAAAGTTTGTCCCTGTCTTTCTTACAAGCCCACTTCAAGTACTGAAAGGCCACAGTAAGGTCTCCCTGGAGCCTTCTCTTCTCCAGGCTGAACAACCCCAACTCTCTCAGGCTGTCCTCATAGGAGAGGTGTTCCATCCCTCTGATGATCTTCATGGCCTCCCTCTGGACTCAGTCCAACAGGTCCATGTCCTTCTTATGTTGGGACCCCCAGAGCCGAACGCAGTACTCCAGGTGGGGTCTCACCAGAGCGGAGCAGAGGGGCAGAGTCACCTCCCTCGACCTGCTGGTCATGCTTCTTTTGATGCAGCCCAGGATACTGTTGGCTTTCTGGGCTGCGAGAGCACATTGCCAGCTCATGTCCAGCTTTTCATCCACCAGTACCCCCAAGTATAATGTTGGATGCTGTAAAAAAAAAAAAAAAAAAAAAATCCATATTTAAGGATCATTAAACACAGAAAAAGATTACTTATAGATGTATATGTATCTTCACTGATGGACATCCTTTGAAATAGGTCAGGTAGTGTCTGTCAGATGTGTCAGATGTAGCATAAAGCCCTAATAAAAACCTTGGGGGCGGATGTGAACTGCATAACCTCTTAAAATGCTCCCTTACCTGTTTTAGGGGTCACTGTATAGTGATAATTACTAGGTCCATGTGTTACAAAAACATGTTATAAAAAGTGTAGTCTGATCAAAACTGCCCTTCACATTTAAAGACACTGCAAGCCAGCAGAAGAGATTATGCTTATGGTACAAATGAAAGATTGTTTGCTACAGAATACCCTATCGTAAGACGAAACGTAAAATATTTTAAAAATACAAGTTCTTCAAATATTGTAACTCAGCAAGTGAGAACATCTTGCAGTAGATTTCATAGTACTCTTCCCTACAGAAGCAAAAGCAGATATGTGACTACATACTGATGTAAAATCCCATAGTCCTTACATGCAGGGTCTCTGAGACTACAGCTGCCCTTTAAGGCTAGAAATACCAGGTTTACCTAGTGCCACCACGTTTTCCTGTAATGCCAGACAGGCAGTTGGAGAAGGAGATTTACATCTCCATCAGGGTGAGAATTAAAAGTAGCACTGTTATTTTCTTTCTTTCTGTCTCAATAGAAGTTAATGGCTGTGGAAGCAGTTACAGTGGCAACATGAAATTTTATGTGGATGACAATTCTGTATTTTTCAGTATTACATTGCTGCTTTAAAATTAATTCCTCTGATCTTTTGCAGCACTTAAAATTTTATTACTTTATTAGTATTATTTTATTACTTATTTATAAAAATGTCACACAAAATATTTTTCTAATAGATTTACAAAGATGATCATTTTATGCTGTATTGCATGAATCATCAATGCAGCTTCTAAGCTTACCAAATGTTACCTTATATTTGATTACTGTGTTTAAGGTTGTTTATTGTGCATTGAACATAACTACATAGACAGGTTTTAGTTAGGGGGCCTTTTTCATGGAAAGCTTCAAAGCAGATGGGGTTTGTTTATATTTTGTTTTCAAAAGAAGTACAAAAAAGAGCATTTAGTGTTTACTTGTAGCTCATCTATCCCTGGAAATTAAAAGCTAGCAAAGTTGAATAAAACGACACCGTTTTGCAAGAACTAAACTGCACTCCTCCCGCTGTTTAAAGTTCAGCATGCTCCTACACTTCAGAGCTGGCTATGGACCAATAATAAAGTATTACTTTTTTTTCTTCCTGGAACTAAAAGGCTGCCTATTGCAACAGCAGTAATACTGATAGCATAATCAGTGTTTTTTAAATCTGATTTGTATCTCTTGTCTGCTGAATTCACGTCATACAGAGTTTGTATGGTAATCTGTGCCAGCAGAAGGATGAATTGGCAGTTTCAGTCAATGCAAATGAAAGGTTTTGATTTTTCAAATTAATTTGCATGCTTTAAGTATTTATAAATTACAACAGAATATGGAATTTGATGGTTGTTCATACGTCTTTAAAATCTTTATATGTGAGTTGCTAGAACTCTTCCCACATGTAATCCAAACCCCTATCATCACTGTTTTCCCACCCTACAGGAAGGCTTCTGTACATCATCACACAAGAGTTTAATCACTCAGGTGGCCATTTCCATAACTGACCACACAGTCATAAATGTGAACACATGCCTGTGTGTACATATACATAAGTCTGAGTGTGTAAGGTCAGTCTTGACCTTTTCACTGTTAATATAATGATAAATACAATACAGTTGTAATTCTTGGTCTAGCATTTTTCCAGTACTGTAGCAATCTCTTCTCATTGCCAAATATCACATCTACTGGATTAGATGGTCACAGGTTTTTTATATTTAACTTATGTGTTGAGTGTTTGTATTTGTGAGACTTCTCCCAACTGAGCTGAAAGATAGGAGAAACAGTATCAACTATACTTAGATGTATTAATATTACATGGTTTATAAGATTATAGGAGTTCTTTCTTAGAGCAACGCTCCAAGTTGGGAGTTTATTTGTCCACTTTTGACTGTTCAGGTAAGTGTGTTTGCAACGACAAACCTGTTACAGAAACTGCTTATCACAGGGCTAGGATTACAGTAGTATTAGGTTTGTATGTGAAATGACTACATGCTAATTTAAAAGCAGCAATATTAGTGATATTTTAAATCCCAGTCATCCTTCTTCTGTATTTCTTTAAACCATATCTCTCTGCTTTTGCATTCCCATGCATCTTATGATAGAAGACAAGTGGGAGAGAAAACCATCAAAACAAAAATTATTTTTGCTTTTACCTTTTTGATTACAATATTATTTTTGACATGAGAACTCTTATTTGTGCCCATGTTGCCAGGTACCTGATTTGTTCAGGCATTCTTGGTACTTTCAGGCACACTTGTACGCGCAGTTGTGTGGGGGTAACGCTGCTATTGAACTTACAGCTGAGGGAGGATTGTTCCACTAAAGACAGACTGGCGTAAAATCACTTTTGTCTTTGGTTGAGTGATGTACGTAATTTTTTTGGTTGCTTTTAATTTCTATGATATGTAGGCTTTAAAGTGTCCAATCCTTGTTTCTTCCCTATTCTGCTTATAGGCAATCCGAAGTTTCCAGGTATCCTTACACATCTTTCCAATGAACCCTGAAGTATGGAAAGAGGACCTTTCCTGGGCAAGAAAACTACATGAACAGCAGAAGGCAACAAAGACTGAGGCAGTGCAGGCACTGGCAAAAGAAAAAGAGCTTTCACAAGAATCAATCCCAGACTATGACTTTGAAAGTGATGAAATTGTGGCAGTCTGTGCTGCTATTGCAGAGAAGGAGAAAGCTCTTTCAGCAGCTAAAACGGTAGTGATTGTGTCTGCTTCAGGCACAGTAGAGACTGTTACTGAGAAGGAGAATTGTCCTACAGCTCCTGATGAAACCCTTTTCATCAGAGCCCGATAGGGCAGCCTTACGGGTTACCATACTGGTTTAAGAAGTTATGTTATTTATTGTATTTGGCTTCCTTTGGTTTTGTTTTTCAAGCAGTGGGAGAGCCTACAAAAGTTAAAGAATTGAAGTTATTTTTCTTTTGTAAATTGAAAAAGCAATGACCTGAGTTGTTCCTTCCATATTTTTGGAGAAGAAAGCCAAGAGTGGATTCTAAAAATCTTATGAACAAATGTAATATTAAAATGCTTAACTACATTTAATCTTTGTTTTTCAAAATTTTACAAGTTAATGTCTACATTTTCCCAGTAATTAATAAGCTTTTATTTAAACTGCAAATAAAAAGGTATTTTTTGAAAATCTATTCCAACCTGTATGCATTAACATTATTTTTCTTCCATTTAAAGTCTGAACTGTTCTCTGTTATCAGAAGTCTTTAGTTTCATTAAGAATACGGTTTTTATGAGGAAGTTTCCTATGAAGAAGAGATGGATTATTATTTTGCTTGTATGTCTGTAAGATAGATCTGGCATCTGATTTGTAGTCAGATGATATCAGTAGAAACCTTTATGTTGCTTTCATAGGTGAATGGGTTAAACACTTTCTGATTAGATGAAAGGAAATGCTATACCAAAAAAGTCCATGAATGCTTCATTATTACTAAATGTTTCACCAGAAGAAAGAACATTCAGAAAGAACACAGCATTGAGTGCTGTGCTACACTCATCACCAAAAGTGAAATGGTGGGATTTAATATAGGTATGTCTGAAGTGTATTATGTTTAGCCCTTTCTTTCATAGTGAGGCTAATCTGATAAAGGGAGTCAATTTGTTTTCCCGATTTCTTATGACCTGCCATTTAAAGTATGTTCTTAGTGAACCAGTTTTTCAGGACAGCATTGCCTGAGTCTCCCTTTTTATCCTCTTTGGATTTTGGATGCTGTCGTGGGTATTCACACTGTATTAACTTAGAGGCATAACGCAGGAGATTTGTTTAATGTTCATCTTTCTTTAGGGGAAGGTGGCCATTGGTTTTTCACATGGGCAGTTCAGAGAAACAAAATCAGGCTGTTTCTTTGATGTGCTCTGTGCTGAGACTGCTCTTTTTCATTGTCTTGAAGAATGGTAGAGGTGGTCACCTCCTAAGAGGAATGGAAAAAAAGGTCAACTGAGGAATTCCTGGAGAATTCAGGATTGGGAACACATCATTTCTACCTGATTTTGATAATATTTTGCATGATAAAAACATTTGAATAATAGTTTTGTAGACAAGTGAAACCTTTTGAAATAAGTCATCTTCGCATTTTTCATATCTGCTTTCTATTTTCAGAATAACACATTTTAAAAGGAAGTAATGTTGCTTGAGAAGCATAGTGGTTTTTCCAGTAGAAAGTGTATTGTAGAAAAATTCTTTATCTTGGATCATGCTTTCAGTTGAATATCTTTATTTAAGAGGACACTTAGAGTCTTTGCAGAAATTATCCCTTTCAAAAACTTAATTGCCGTGTTGTACTTACTAAGTTTTCGTTACTTTTTGCAAGGTTCTTCCTGAATATTTTTCTGTATATATGTGAATTTTTAGATCGGTGCTTGCACCTGTACGCACAAAAAGTTTTAACATCTCCTGACTATTCAAAATAATTACAGCAACTAAAATATATTAAGAAATGTAAAACATCACCATGCTACATTTTTATTTGTTCATTCACTTCAAAAGTAGATCTTAAATGCTTACTGAATAGGCATTTGATTAAGATACGGTTTGACAGATGGTTTAAATTGTCCCAGTTGAAGAATTTCTTAATCTTATTTTTCCTAACAATTAATACAATCTATTCAACCATAGGAAGAGTTAGTATGAGAAGCATTTGGACAGATTTCTTCAGAGACATTCTCTGGCTAGAAAAGGAAATATGTGAGAAGCTGTAAGATATGTTTTCATTTTGAAGGAGCTGGCTATAATCCAACACGTTTTCTTTCTTTGTGCTTTATACTTGCGTCAGTGTTATGTATTCACTCATACAGGAAGGACTGCCTCTGTCCTTTCACAGGTCCATGTTATCATAGAATCTGTTTCCACTGAAATGATTCACAAAATTCCTATTGACTTCAGCACTGCTGGGCCAATCTAATGGAGGGGTGTGCATCTACACCGTCAGGCAGAACGGCCATGCCAGGTTTGAGGGGTGGTTGTTTACATCCCCTGTACTATTCTGATTAGATTAGGTTCTGAATTCTAGGTATTGTCCAGACTGTAGTGTGTTGTAGAGCACTGTAGAGCAGATAAGTTCTTGTGACAATGTTACTCTCAAACTTGGAAAAAGTTAAAAAATTGATGTTTTCAACATTGTTTTTTGTACAGCATGCTGTGTTTTGCATGTATGGGATTTTCTGAATCTGTTTGAATAAAATATTGACTCCTCTGCTGCTTAGTGATGCCTGTTCATTCTTTTGGTTATAACAAGAATAAGGGTTACTGTTGACCATTTTAGAATGTTACTCATTCAATCAGTTGGCTTCTTCTGTCTCTGCTGAAATGCTAATGTGTTATAGTTAAAAAAAAAAAAAAAAAGTCTCAGGAAAAATGTTTAATAAAAGGTAGTGCTCAGTGCTTTTAAACCTCTCAGGGGTATCCAAATGAGAGGGAGCCAAAGGAGAAAGCCTTTGTTATCAAAAATGGGATATCTATGAAGCACACTCCCACTTTGCCATCAGGAATTTATTTTTACTGTTCTTCTTCATCACTAGTGGCAGTAGCTTCCATGTGTTTGCTTTCCATATGAATTGTATAATAAAATACCAAAGTGTTGCAACATCATTAAGGAGGAAATCTCAACAGTAACAGTAGGTTAAGTGGATTAATTTTGCTTAATTTGAAATTACAATTAAATATTTAAATATAATTTTTTCCCTTTGAATGCCTTTTTATCCAGTGGAAAGAAATACACAGCCTCAGAGGGCCATTCATATGCCTTGTGTTAGATAAGTATCTTAGAATGAGTTGAATCAACCTCCCAAGGTGCCTAATTATTCCATTGACTCCAAAGGAAGCTGAAGGTGACTGATGGGCAGTTAACTTCAAGTGCTGAAACAAGGCAGATGAATTCCACTCTTGGAGATAAGTGTCTTTAAAAAACTTAAACATAGATTATAATGAGAGAGAATAAATCCTTTCTGACAATACTAGAGGATAAAAAAAGTATTGATCAGATAACACAACAGTGACTCTAATTTGTAACACCATAAGAGATTGGATTTTAAAAGTAGTTATGGAGGGGAGAAAGGCAAGTGTAACAGTTTCCTCTGCTCTTCTAGTCTGAATATCTGTTGGTGTGGGGATCAAGATTAGAGCTAGCATTGGGAACTTACTTGGCCATACAAGGTAAGTCCCACCCAGATCCTAAAACCAAGGGGAAGGACGTAAAAACTAGTGTTGAGGGTAGGTGCTCTCTTAATTTATTTTGAGGTCATATAATAGCTATCAGACTATAATAAGCATAGTTAGGACTGGGGCACAGGAAAGCAGAAGCATGTGGGCTTGGTTTATTGGCAGGTTGCAGACAGCATGTGTTTATTGTAGGTCGGTATCACGTTAATATCGTGTTCTCGAATGGACTGGAGTCCTTGGCCTGTGGTATCTCCAGAGAGGGCTAGTTTAGAATCAGGAGGAGCTTGTGAGCATGGATGATTGCTGGATCCTGCCAGATGTGCTGGCCTGGTTTTGAGGGCTGATGTTCTAAGAGCCACAACTCAGGAGCTCTAAGGGTAATAGAGGGTAAATGACCATGCGGAAAGATTAGAGGTGAGGAATGAGTTGCCTATTGGGGTTCAGAAAGCAGGCGATTTAGACTCCAGTTGGTTTCCAGAACCGGTAAAGCTGGCAGGTGTAGAACAAGGCCTAGGAGTGGAAAGGTCTAGTGGTATTTAGTAGCTGTCATAGTAAATCTGCCTTAAGTACAATGGTTTTGCAGTTGTGTCTAGGAGCAGAACTAAAAACTTTGTAGAAAGCTTCTTAGCTAGGGTGATGCCATTTGAAGATAGTGGATTACACTGATTTTGTTAGTGCTTTGGCATTGCGCCTATAGTACCAATTTGGGTTAGGCAGCACCAGTGTTGCAGACAGCAAAGATGTATAAGCTTGATTTAAAACAGGACCCTACAGCCCACCCTTATAGTCCAAGCCCTCTGTCAGTATATCCTACACCCTAAACCTGGGCCCAATTGTATTGATGAGAGATTCAAACTGATCTACAAATTTTCACAGAAACAACTGTGCCACAGGACAGGGGCTTAAATGGAGTTGGGGCTGGGGTTTGGGCCATGGCAGGGAGGTGGGAGGTCTAGCGGTACCTCTGGGTGGAAGAGGTTCTGTGAAGCGGTGGTCTGGCATGTGTGGGCAGGACGGACTGATGGATTGCCAGTCACAGGACTAGCGGGATGGAGTCAGGGAGATGCAATTTTGGTAAGAGAAATTTTTGAATGGCAAATTGGTCCACTTTCTGTGAACACAGAGGACTGGGGAAGGTGGATGCAGATGTGGAAGACAGGCTGTTTCGGGGGTATATGGATCTCTAGGGAGCAGAAGGGAGCTATAATGTGTGAGAAGGGAAGCCCTTTTGAACGTATGGAAACTACTCGCAATACCTAGCAGGAAAATAACCTTTTAGCATCCATATGGCAAATTAATCTCTACAAATTTTTACTCTATTTTATGAGACTTGTTACGCTTAGGGAGGCTGAGGAAGAGAATTCAGTGATGCGTTGTGGTCAGCATGGATGAGGGTGCCAAAGCTGAGCGGGACTGTTGGGCAGGTGAGGGAGACATAATAATCTGTCACCCTAAAAAAAGGCACACTTGGCTGGTCCTTTTAGCCAGGCTACTTCTGAACACCCATCTGTGTTTGCAACTTGGCAGTAGAGGTGCTTGGATTTTGTCTGTGCACTGCCATTGAGTTGTGGCAGGCAATTCCAGTATTGCTGAGGAGACTTTGTAATCTGTGGGCTGGTTGGGAATCCTTGAGTTCATTACTGAGGGAGTTAGTGTCAATATGTGCTGCGAGTCCAGTCCACTACTGACACACCAGTAATGCTGTGGGCAGAAAGAACACCTCAGGCTTACTGTATGTGTTTGCTAAGGGAAGCTAGAAGGTCAGCGACTGAAGATCGTCTGTTCTTGCTTAAAGCTCTTCCAGACCACATACATGTATTTCTCATCAGAAATGATGAGAAATAATAATAAAATAATAAAATACCAATTAAAATAATAATAATAAGCCCTTGCTTATTTAAATACTTACTATACTCTGTTGATATTGAATTCTGTCATTGCATACAGTACCAATAACATTGGTGTGCTGCTTCGGGCCAGCTGCAAAGTATGGTATACCAGTATTGGTATAGGTGGTGTATCTGCAGGTGGCAGTCCCACCTTCCTGCTCTGCCAGGTACTATTTCCTGCCTTGGGAAGTACGATGAGTGCATTCTATTTGTTGGTCACTAGTAAGCAACAGACCATAGTTAAGTGGTTTAATTGCAAAGAATTCAGGCAGATCTTTATCTGTAGCTGCAGTAGGAACTTGAGTAATACTGTTCTCCAGCTTAACTGGTGGAACAGTGGGTTCTGCTGCAAATATTTGTGTAGAGATTTAACTTCACTTTCTACATGTATCAAGGCAAATAAGCTCAACTGCTCCCCTATTAAAGGAAAATGTCTTTGATTTCTGTTTGTCTGCATAATTTTCATGGCTCTATGTTGGTGCTCTTGGGGACATTTTTGAAGATGACTGCGTCTTGCTGAAGGTGATCATGCTGTGGTGTTTTGGAAACTTACAGGACAAAGTATGTTTTGACAGTAGCTCAGCGCAAAGTGTTCCAAGATGGGAGGCTTGTTAAGGTGAGGAGTTGGCACTGAATGGCAGACTTGTATAAACATCTGAGATCAAGCAGAACATTTCCATTTAATTGTGATCTCCAAAATTACTTTGGTCAGTACAACTGCTTAAACATATCAACATAAGGCTCAAGATTTTCATTACAATAAAGCATTCACATGAAAACACTTTAAGCAGCATAACATGCTTCGTATTTGACAAAACATCCTCCAAATATTTGTACAGAATTATTTTGATAAACAGTGTTTCTGGAACAAGATCTAACCCTTACAACATAAAACACAAAATTCCTTTTTGTCAGTGGTTAACAGCTGGTTTTGATGATGTGTTTGCCATTAAAACTCTAGGAACGAATGATTTTCAAGGGGTTCAAGACCAGGATATGGTTCTATATAACCTATACTTTTAAATGATTCTGCTTCCATGGTTTTGTACATTTATTTGATGGAGTATCAGATTATACAGTCATAAAATTCTATTTACTATTTAAAGTAAAATGATAAATGTTATGAAAAAATGCCTTTATTACATCAGTGATGCTTTAACTAAAGTGAATATTAAGACTATTAACCAGGGGTTGAAACTTTTAGGCCCTGATATTGAAAGCACTTCTATATGTCCTTAACCTTATATGTAAGGAGTCTCCCTGGCAGCAGAGGGACTACTCTGATGGGCGAAGTTAAGTGCGTGCTTAAGTGTGTGCAGACTGTGGGCCAAAGTACTCGGAGAGGCGCAGATGTGTTATACAGAGAAACATTCTCAGCACATAAATAAAATCTGGCTTTTTAGTATGTACATGTACTGGAAAGGAATACTCTTAACTGAAAGGATGTGTTTTCTTTTTCTCTCTTAATAGCGTACATATTCCCATTTCACTCAGAAAGTGCTTATGTATTCTCAGCTAGAGAATTACCTCATCAGCTGTGAATCTAGCATGGACAACAAATCCAAACCAAGAAGGTCTTATCAGCAGGAAATACTGGGGGAAGAGAAGGCTGGCAATCGTTTCTATATACCTTGTATTAATAAAAAACCTTCTCATAGAGAAGAATAGACTTTTAAATATTTTCAATCCTGATACATATGCAACAGTAAAAATTCACATTTTCATGCTTTAGTGAGACACTTTAAAATCCTGCCCCAGGCAGCTCTCAGGATAGCTGTGTCCAGTTCCTAGCAGCTGCCTCACATTCAGCTCTAGTACCAGAAGCTTAAACTCTTGATAGCTGAGCAACCATGGGGAGAGAAAACACAGTTCTACTAGATTTGGAAAGGGAAAGAAAGAAAAAAGAAAGTGATGGGTCTTTCTATTTCCAGAGGCCCAGTAGCTCTCCTGTGTCCCAGAACAAGACAAGGCAGTTCACGTTTCCAGTCCCATTAGACCTGCCCTGTACCAGTTCTGATGGCAGGGCCCAAGTGCAGCGCCTGTTCCACACAGTCCTCAGTAGTCTAAAAGAAACGTACCCTTCACATGGCAAGAGAAAAATAGCCCTTTGGAGCACAGCTGAACCCCTCTCCCCTCGAACAGGCAGAACACCTATCTATTGCACCAGTTTTTCCAATGTACCAGGAAGTATCCCCAGGGTTGATGCCTTTCATGGCTATCTATATACACTTTTCTGATAAATTCAATGTCTCTGTAGGGAAGGTGACCTGCAGTGGGCTGCCCTTGGATGTAGAGCTGGCCCCGCCACCAGACCTGATCTCATTCACCAGGAAGACGCTCTCGGAATCCTGTCCCTGGGAAGAGTCCGAGGTTTCCGAGCTGCGCAGTGTCCTTACTGACATGGTGTCAGGCTGAGCCAAGCTGGCACTGGGGCCTGGAAGCGGCACGCGACCCCCGACGCTGCTTTCGCTTAACTCCGGAGGATAGAGCAGCGTTTGTGAGGTGCTGCTGATCTCCCTCAGCTCACGGGAGATGAAGGAGGGTGACTGACTTGACATAGCAGAGGAGGTCCTGCGGCCATCCACGCAGTTGAAATTGCCCCCTGAGTGCTGTCTCCGAGCCCCTCCAATGCGGCAGAAGAGGCATTTGATCTTCTCAATGGCTTTGCTGAGCACAGTCTTGCGGAGGAGGATGTAGACCCATGGGTCCAAAATGGGGTTCACCGAGGCAATGCGGATGGCTTGCAGGTCAGGGTTTTGCCTCACATCCCTCACTGATTCCGGCTGGTACAGCTGGTTCACAAAGACACGGACCTGCCCACGGAGATGGGGAAAGAGAAAGACACTATTATACAATTACATCAGTAAATCAAAGTTTAAATTTCAAAGCAGAGATCTAGATTCGCTACCACAAGCTACGACAAGAGAAGAGGCTGGCAAAGCTGTGAGTTTACTTCTAGAAATAGCGAAAAAATCAGAGATATCACTCTGCTGTAAATTGGCCGCCTTTGTTACAGATAGGAAAGGAAGGGCTCTTTCTGTCCCTCATAATTAATCCTTGAACCTCCAACTTCTGGCTGATGTTTTTAAAAATTCCTTTCTCCTGATAGAACCCAGCAGCAAAGTTGTAGACCTGTATCCTGCTTCCTTGGTATACCTTGAGTCCTACGCTACCTGCAAAGAGATATCTGACTGAGGAGACCTGGACAATCGGTTCCTCTAGCAAAGGTCTAATAATTGTTTGGTTAGAAACAAACTGAAACACAGATTACAATCTAAGTACACTAGACTCTGGAAACAAGTCCAGAGCTGTCGATTCCCAAATTTAGAAATGCATCTTGCTGGCACCTGTCCTTATTGGAATTGTTTGTATACCCTCAACTGTTTTCTTGCTGCAGCATGGTTTGGAAAAAAGGAATGTTTAAAAAAAAAAAAAAGGAAAAAAGGAAAGGTCCGCCAGCTAGTAGAAGATTTTTAATAGGTCAAGATGATGAGATGATTGCAGCGTGGGAGTGCACTGCTCTCCTACACGAGCTAGCATTTTGATTCTATTTACAAAAGCAAAAAAACACTGATGAAGTGGTCAAGAATTTAAGACATTGAAGCTGCTGCATGAAGTCACTATTTAATTAGCAATTTTAGTTTATCATGCACAAAATTTAAGACTAAAGGATCCTGTCTTCTACACAGAAATGTCTTCTTCAGCTTCTTCCTTGGCATCCAAGAAAAAAAAATAGTTACCTAGTCCCTCTCCTGGTTTAGAAGCCACTTTTGTAAATGCTACTGTAAGGTGCCATCCAATTCTTTGATATCAATTGATATCTTTCCAGCATGGCTAAGGAGGATGGCATCATGTAAGTTTGTCATGCTGATCAGTCTCAAATAGCTGTTCTCCATTTCAGCAAGACCTATACAGTCTCCAGTTATAGGAAGACCTAGGAAAGCCAACAAAAAGAATTGGTAATTGAAGATGCTGTTTTCTTACCTTAAGGTAAGTCAAAATAAATCCCTTAATTATCTTCTTATATCTGATACAGTAAAAATCTAGTAGCAAAATTATGAGGTTTCAAAAATCTTATCCTTGACTCCTGAAATAAATCAAGTCTTGCCTAGCAAGGAGGTTACAGACAAGGAGGCAAACAAGCACTTAAATAAAGGAGCCAAACTAGAACAGTCCTCTTAAGTCATTTTTATTAGAAGTTCTGCATGTGAAGCCATCCAAGTCTGGTGAAAAACTTTACAATTCTGTTTGAAGAAATTTTCCTGCAGCAGGGTAATGTGCTGGCATTCAGCTTGTCAGAATTCAGAGATGGAGTGTGCTCCAAAGCTATCAATGACGTGTGTTTAAAATAACGCAGAGTCCCTCTTCAGAAGTCCTATGCATATAGTTTCTCTCAAACCGACTGTGAAATCAATGATTGCCCATATTTTCTTTCTCAGTACTTTTCTCTAGGTTTATGGGTAACAAAACCTGCCCAGGGAATTCAAAATATGGGAAAATCTTGAATTTATACAGCAGTATAATGATCTGAGTTTTATTCTCTGTTACTTTCCTCATGATTTCTAATGCTGCAGATGCCTTTTTGACAACTAATTTATTGCCTTATTTTTCTGTTATGCCAAAAATGCAATTCAAGTACTTCAAAGAGTATTCCTCTGCATATTGAACTTATTTTTATGGGTTTTTCTTTTATTAAGCTTTACTCGCTTCAAATTTTTTCCATTATTTATTTTGTATTAGCCTCCTACCCGATGTCCATCCCTACAACGTTCCACGTATCACTGGCAGAGAGGAGACCAGCCCCTCCAGAGGCCAAAATTTTTCAATACCTACGGTTTGGCTGGTAATGATTCCCTAACAAACGCCCTTAATTAATACCTCTCGCCATTTGCCCGGGGGGGGGGGGGGGGGGCGCGCAGGGATGCCAGTCTCCCCTCTGACTCGAGGACCCCTTTCCTGAGCGGACCGCTAGGTGGCACGGACGGCCCACGGTCACAGCGTGTCCCGTGTCCCGTGTCCCGTGCCGCGCCCCCCCCCCCCCCCCCCGCCCAGCACGGACGTCCCACGGTCACAGCGTGCGTGTGTGTGTGTTCCGCGTCCGCCTCCTCCCCCACCCCGGACGGACGTCCCACGGTCACAGCGTGTCCCGTGTCCCCCCCCCGCAGCAGCTCCGCCACCTGCCCCGCGCCAAGGGCCAGCCGCCGCAGCCCGGCAGAGGCCGGCGCAGGGACACTCCGCGGGTGGGGAGAAGTTCTGAGACTCACTCCATCAGCCCGTGTAAGTAAAGCTGCTATTAGCCACACGCGGGCGGGCACTGAATCACGAGTGTGGCAGTCGGGATTCCTGAACCTGGAAGGCTGGAAAAGAAGCTGATGCGACATTGCCTGGCATCGGCTGAAATCTGTTCTTGAAATACCTACTTGACCGTTCGTGTGAGATTTTTCCCCCCTCCAAAATGATAAGAGGTCAAGTGTTTAAATATACGAAGGTCAAATATATAAATACGCTAAGGTCAAATATATAAACATACAAAGGTCAAATTTCCCCAGGGGATTTAACCTGTGCCATAACAACCTTTCTTTCCATATGCTCCTTTTCTTTTTCTGTACTGAGATTTCCGTGCGCAGGGGAATACACCCTGAAAGCGTGTAAATGCTGGTCTATGTATTTGACCGGTTGATCATTGGACAGGGACATGCCCTGGGAGCCAGGAGTTCAAAGGACAGTGTTGAGGGAGTGGAGGCCTTCTAGCAGCTCGTACAACTAAATGCAGTCATTACCAGGAAGATTAGAAGTGTGACAGGCGGGGGTATTTGCTGATCAACTAATCCATATCACAGAACCAGAAGGCACACTTTGAAGATAGCTGAAGAAGTACACAGTCCAACTCCGGAGACCTGACTTTTTTTTTTTTTTTTTAAACTTGGAGCTATCGTTACACGTCAGTGATTTAATAGTGGGATTGTTCTTTTGATAAGCAGCCTATGAAGTTAAGGTACCTATTTCACCTTTCTCTGTCTACCTGGCAGACTTCATAGAAAGACAAAAATGTCTTTAAGTGCTGACTCTGTAACTGAAAAGGACAATCACTGGTTGCACAGTGCAGCTTGCTCTTTGTTATCTCTGTATGCTTTATTATTTCCTTTTGACAGATATGCGGCACATATAGGTGAAAGATTCATAACATGGACCTATTTAGTGGGAACTTTGGACCGTACAAAACTGTTTCTACTTCCCAGAAAGGTCCCATGTCTTTTAGTAGAAGCCCCCCAGAATGTCAAATGCATTTATCAACTCAGACCTATTGCTGGGATTACATCTTAATCACAATAACATAAAAATTAATCAGTGTGGGAATGTCAGTATTATCATTTCTTTACATACTGGTGAAACAGCATTCACTAATGTATCATCTTCAAGAACAGCGCAAGATGTATGTATCCTGTTTTGGCTACTGCTGTAGGAGGCAGCACGAAAAAGGATATTGCCTTGCATGTTCTAAGTAAGTGCCAAGTAAGTGGAATCCACTACTAAATTAGCTAACCTGATGCTTGAATTTGTGCAATTTGAAATCCTAATTAAAGAAAGAAGCAAACTAGAACAATTCAAATCTCAAAAGAACTAGTTTTGTATGTTAGCTTTGTAGCTGTAGAATTCAGGCAACATACACACCTTAAAAGTACTAACAGTTTGTTTGCAATTGTGTCAAGAAGCACACAGCTCCAAGGTATGCTGAGTTTATGCTCAAGTGATAGGTACCTGGAGGATCTGAGTCCTGTGTGCTGTTTGCTGCTTTTCCTTTTTACTAACTACAGATGCAAATCATGATTTCTAATCCTATGAAGTACAATAAAGTGACTTGTATAGTTACAGTCTCACTGGTAATTGTCTTCATAGCTTCTACCTGCCCTCAAAATGTCCCCACATACTGATAGGATAAATTTAAAAACCATACAGTAGTAAGCAGGAACAAGTTTTTCAGCTCTACAAGCCAATAACCTTTGTCTTTCAAGGGCTTGGTGTCTGCTTGGTGTCTACTCCATTGCTCAGAAATCATGTCTGCCACCTTGCTGTTGGCTGCGGACAGCCCCTGATATTTAAAGACAAAAGTCGAAACCAACCAAGGCAAAAGAAAACCCAAACTTCTAGATCAATTAAACATTAAGTTAGAAAATCCTGATTATTTCATGCAATTGACCGGATGTACACCCTGAAACATTATGTTTTATTTTCCACTTAACCGTAATTTAACAACAATGTTCAGTGGTCAGGATCAGAAAAAGATCACGCACTTAAAAATCTTAAGAGTACCTGACAGGCTGCTGGAGTAAATTACAGACTTTGAGTAGTGTGTGCCTATTTACTCTTGTAAGAGTTTGATTTTTTTTTAAAGGCCAGATAATAGTGTCTACTCTATTCTTGACAAAATCCCTCCTGATATAACTTATTCCCTACTTTTAACTATATCCAATTCTATTTTCTAAAAACTCACAGTATTTTAAAAGATGTGATAACGAGTGTGGAGTGTAGACAAGAGTCAGCACACAGTTTATGCATTTTCCTTATTTCATTTTTTAACTATTGTCAGATTCTTCTTCGTGTCTTTCACGTCACTTTCTGCATACCGAGAACTCATCAGGTTATATCAAAAGTTTCCTTTCACTAATATTTTTCATTCAACTTTTCTTTCCTTGATAAATTTGATCACCCTTCAGTTCTGTCAAGTTCATTCAGCGTTTTGCACAATCCCCCAAAATTGTTACAGCACTTGTTGTCACTGTAAAATTTTGCTGATTTTATTAATAAATCATTAAGACACTAAACAACCCTACTTGTAAACTGAGTCCTAGAGCATTGCATTATTAAAAACTGCTGTTCACTGTGGCTCAGCTTGCTGTTCTTTAACCACTTTTTAAATCAAGACAAGCCTTTGCTTATTATTTCAGGGCTATTTAATATTTTAAGACTTGAAAATTTTTTGTCAAACCCTAATAAAAGTAGCCAGCTGGATCGCCTCTGTCTGCTATTTTATTATGTTGTGAAAGTGTTCATTCTAAAATTTTAGAGGTTTATGTCTCTCTTTCAGAAGTTGCTTTGCTTTGACTGAAGTGATGGTTTATTCAGCTGAAATCGTCAGTAGGAAGTCAGCTCATCAGAAAACTTCAGTCACAAAGCTCCCTCCGAGCCTCCTTTGTGCACCTGAATCCTGTCGCTGCCACCACCTTACCACTTGCATGACCTGGGTGACTGCCAGGTTGTCCTGTTGTAGATGAGCCTCTTGCTCGGCAAGAGCTCCCTAAAGCTCCTACGAGTCATGAAAAGGTACATCTACATGAGTTATTTGCCTATCTCTGCTAGTGGCTCTTTCTAGGGGTTTGTAGCATAAAGGTGTCACTTCTCTGAGTTTGTATCTACCTCAGTTCTTAACCTCAGTCTCTGTACACAACCAAAGGGCTTAATACAGCGGCATACACAGCTGTACATCATGGCACAAAGCAGTGTATATGGCTATAGTTTATTCCCGCAGGGGGGAGGCAAATGACTTACAAAAGCTACTTAACAATGAAGAAACTTAACCACACAGGACACTGTGATGATGTGTACATATGTGGTTGTGTTTGGTTTTTTTTAAAAATAAAGCTTCTTTTTTTTCTTAGTCATCCATCTAAGTGAAATGACAGTCTCTTACCTCTTTTCAGATACAGAAAAGATGTGCTGCTTTAACAGGGAAAAGCTAACTTATATGAACACTCCCAAGGTAACGCTGTGCCTTTGTAAGTAGTGAAATCAAGGTCTGAGAGAGCTACACAACTTCATCAGCTGCATCTTCACATAACTTCTGCCATATGCAAGTTTTTCACTAGCTACTGTTTAAATAATAACCGTTTTGCCCCACCCAGGTTCATGAATTTTAACTGTCAACAATCCAGTTCCCTTTCTGGTAACCTCTCCCTCTTGATTTTTCCCTTTTTTTGTTTTTTTAATATTCTGTAAAAGACTGCCTAGCTCCAAATGGATATGAACAATTTCATTTTGCATTTTACAGTCAGACTTCTCAGCCTTCCTCCAGCTGCTCCTCCACGGGATAAGGTTTGGCTTTTTTTCTGAGACTGCTGAAGTCCATCAGCTGATAACCTGTATCCCATTAGGACACTGTATTTAATTCCCAGAACTCATTCTCCACATTTACCAGCATCTCTTTTGAAAACGCAATATTGTTCTTTTGTGAAGTAGCTGTTATAATAGTAGATTAATCAAATTAAGTACTGTCAACCCACGGTACTGTCGGGGTTTTGGTCACCCCATGACCTCATGCCTCCCGGTGCAGCAAGTCAGCTTATCCCTGCGGTTTCTGCAGCTGGACTGCAGGGCAGGTTGTGTGCGGTTCCTCCATCTAACGCATGTGCACCTCCGGTAGACACCCTGTGTGCAGCTCAGACAGCACCTCTCGACTTCCTTCAGATGTCAGGCAACGCACCGTGCTCAGCCATGCTACAACGCAACGCAAAGTGACAACGCTGAAGGACGGGTGACGGCCTTCGGCGACAGCCGGGGCGCTGGTGCTCCAGCACAGCCACACTTCGCTGGCTCCTGTTTATGTTAGTAATGTGGCAAAACTGGCCCGACTCTTGCGATTCCAGCTCCTCCAAAACAGGGGGACGGACTCGCTGACCTCTCGAGTCCTGTTCACATGTACTTCTCTAAACTTCCTTACCATGGTATACACAATTTGTTTCACATCCCCAGCTGGCCAGCTGTATTTCACACACATTGTAGCCCCTCTATGACAGAGGAATGACCCTACTGACAGCAAACCCCCTTAAAACAATCCTTCTAAAAACACCTTCTGTCTGACAACCACTGCTTGGCTTCCTACGCTGTGTTTTGGAAGGTGGCAAGTAAGGCAAGCCAGCTATTTGTTTAATGTCTCTGAGCCAGAAGAGGACAGAAGTTCGCCAAGCTTTGTTATGGTGGGTGGCAAGCAAGAACTGAGCCTCCAGCTGGTGAGGATTTTTGTCTTCCTTGGAGATAAAGTGGAGGAATAGAAATAAGTGGATCCTGCATGTTCGATTTAATGACACTAATTGTATCAGCCATTTCAGAAAATTAGCAAATGGTTAGTGGTAATTTTGTTTGACATTTTGGTATGATCTCTAGGTTTATGTGGGCCAGATTCCTCCAACTCTCATTTAACTGAGCATTACACCGACGGGTGGTTCCACCGAGTTTACTCCTCCCACAGCAGGGAGCTGCTGGAGGGATGTCTGTATGGGATCTACCCCAGATAAGGTGGCTGAATCCCTCAGGAGGGGAAGCTCGGTTCAGGTTTTGGGTGTGAAGCACTGTGCGTGTTGCTGGTGCCAACTCAACAGAGCCCTGTCCTCCTTCCGCACATCAAGGACTGCTGTACCCTTCAGCAACAGCGTGCACATTTTTAAAACACAATAAACATCCAGAAATGCAGGCCAGACCCAAACCTCACTCATCACAAATTAATTTTGGAAGTGAACTTTGAAGTGCCTTTAGCTCTCTTTAAGATTTTTGCTGTGTGGATTCCAGTTGAACAGTGGAAAAATGATTAAGAATTTTTGGCGCTGTATTTTAACCAATCAAAGGAGCTGAGGACTTGGGATAAGCGTGTTTCTTTTCTTGTAAATATAAATCAACACAACCTTCTCTCACCATGCATGTATGCTAACAGCCTTGAAGATATTATAACAGTTTGCAGCACCAGCTAAATAGGAGTCTGTCCTACAAGCACAGACTAGGAGGAGAAAAGGCTCAACGGTGCGGATGATGGAAAAGAAGAAGGGTTGCACAACGTTACTCACCACCAGAGGAATGGAGCAGATGACCACCACCAGGGAAGTGGCAATGAGCAGAATAACCATCTGGATCTCCGCTCCGGCCATCCGACGGAAGCTCCGGCGTCTGCGAAAGTCAGATAAACGGCTGGAGGTGGTGTCTGTCCCCAAGGACGTGCGTCGCATGAACTGGCGGTGCATGCGAATGAGGGCCACGCACACCAGGATGTTGCAGATCACCGTGACCATGATTAGGAAGGAGCTGAAGCCAGCGTACATGTAGGAATATGCCGCATGGGTGGCCTTCTTTGCTCGCCAGTCTATGAAACACCAAGTGTAAGGGTACTGCAAGGTAGATCTGCCGAGCCCCATGCTGGGGAGGGCGCAGAACAGCACGTTGGAAGCGTAGATGGCAAAGAGCGTGAGCCCTGCCAGCTTCTTGTCTACGTAATGGTTGTAGAAATAGGCATGGTTGATGGCCAGGTACCTCTCTATAGACATGGCACAGATAATGCTGAGGCCAGAGAGTCCAAAGAAGAGGAGGATGAAGGAGCTGTACTCACACAGCGCCGGTCCTCCTGGCCAGCGGTTCTGCAGGTAAGTGGCAATAGTGACCGGACTCACCAGGCAGGTCCCCAAGAGATCAGTGACTGCCAGCCCGCAGACCAGGGTGTAGAAAGTAGTCTCCTTCTGCTCCTTCCTGGACTTGCAGAGCACCACGATGGCTATGAGGTTGCCCACCACACCGAAGATGAACATGACGGTGGGGATGGTGGGGGGCTTCCCACCCTCGGCCCCACTGGCGGTCCCGTTGGCAGAGCCGTTCGCAGGTGGCATGATGGTGGGGTCGAAGGACATGATGCCCACGCTGCCACCGGGGAGTCGAGCGAAGGAAGGCAAGAGCGGGTCTGAAAGGAAAGGCAGGCTAAGGGAGGGGAGGGTGTAGTCTAGCGTGAAAATAAAAATGCAAATGAGACAGAAGGGTGGGGGGGAAGTGGTGTGTTTTAGTTAAAAAAAGAAAAAAAAAGTCCCCAAAAGCAGCCGAAGCAGGGTGCCGCCCGGCAGCGACCGACTGCAGCCGGGGGAGCCGAGGCTGCCTCCTCCCGCCGCTGCTCTCCCCGCGCAGACCGCAGCGCTCCGCCGCCCAGCCCGAGCGCGGAGCCGAGCCGAGCGGAGCCAAGCCGAGCCGAGCCGAGCCGAGCCGAGCCGCCTCACCGCCTCTCGCACCGACGCCGGGGAGGGCTCGGCGCAGCGCTGGGGCGGCCCTGGGCGGGCGGGCGGCGGCTCCAGGTGCCGCCGGGGGTGGCGCGGAAAGGTGCCGGAGCGCGGTGGCGGCCGCCGCTCATCCCCTCCCGCCGGCCGGCGCGGCGGTGCGTTGCGGGGCGCGGGCTCCGTCTAACTCCCCGCGCCGCTCCCGCCGAGTTTCGCCGCGGAGGGCGGAGGCGGCGAGGGCAGCTCCCGCCGCTGCTCCCCGCCCTCTCGCCCCATTGGCCGCGCCGGGGAGGGCAGGTTGCGCGGGGCCGGGCACGGGCACCTCCGCCCGGGGCTGCGGGCGGAGGGAGGCGGGCGGCCGTTGGTGGCGGCGGGGGGGGCGGGGTGTGTGTGTGGGGAGGGAGTGAGGCGGGCACCGGCCGGGCAGCGGGCACCGGCCCGCGCGGAGCCCGCTTGGCCGCCTCCTCGCCCGCGGCCGAGGGGCCCGCTGTGTCCCCTCGGCCCGTCCGTCCCTCGGTTGTAACGGATGGGAGCGAGGGCTCCTCCCGCCTTCCCCCCGCGGGCCGCGCTGCCGGACGGGCGCCCCGACCGAGGGAGCCGTGTTTACCGAGGAGCTGGCCTGGCGCGGGTCAGGGCCGCCACATGCCAGCGCGGAGCCCTGGAGCGGGGCCCGGTCCGGTCCGGCGGTGGCCTCGTGCAGGGGGTGAGGTGGTGGCGTCCCCGGGGAAGGAAGGGGCTGGTGCCCCGCTGCCTTCGAGTGGCGGCGGGGAGAGACTGCGGCCGGGCCGTTTATCGGGAAGATAAGCGCAGGTGCAGCGAGGTGATACCACAGGGCACGACGGCTGGCCGCGGGCGCTTCTGTGTGTGGCGAGGGTGACCGGCGTCTCCCGCTGCCGAAGAGCAGACCTCCTGATGTACTGCTGCCTGTGTCTGGCCTCTGTTAGGGAGGTTACCAAACACAGGAAGGGTGTGTGTACGTTCGAGGGAAGTGTTTATCTGTTTGTTTCAAGAAGGCGATCACATATGAATTGGAAATAGGGTTACACTGGCCGGCAAAACCTCGCGATGATGGCTCAGTCTTCAGCTGGGCTGATGGAGGGACAGCAGCTGCTTTTACGCAATGCTTGTGCGGCAGCTTTCACCCGGGCGGTGGTGGTGGTTGAGTCCCTAGTCCAGAAAGGTCCACAAAAAACTCCTGCTGCAACAGCTACGCGCACGGGTGTTTCTGCTGGAGGGGAGAGTGCTAGTGACCCACACTAGCGCTCTTGGGTCAGGGATGAAGCTTCGCACCGTCGTACTGGATCGGACACCCGGATCCAGCTGGTCTAACACTCTTTCTTGTACATTAGGCGACATCAGTTGCTACAGAGCACGCAAAACCCGTGCCTCGAAGCGTGGCATTTATATCCTTACAAGAACTTCTTCTCTGACATAAAGGCAAAATGTATTCTAAAAGTCTGACCTTTTTTCAGTCTTACTGTCCTCCCCCCTCTCTTTTTTAAGCCTGTGAAAGTGATCCTGTGGACTTGCTAGCATTCGGTAAAGTCACAATAATATCACGACATACTGACAGCAAAGTACTGACAGAACAAAATATATGAGAGAGGGCGAGTGTGTCCTGTGGCAAAGAGAACAAAGAGTTTCAGTTTTCAGTGCTGTATGAACAGACATGAAGAAAAAAGCCATTTTTTATTTGATCAGCTTTTTAGTGTTGTTACCTAACGGCTTTGAAAACTAAAATTCAGTCTTAGAAAAAATAGTTGGTTTTGAAATAAGGCATAAAAAGGAACAATAGTAGTGGTGGCAGTCTGGTCTGCTCAGAGAAAATAAGCAGAACTTTTTTTTAATGTTTTGCTAGTATTGACAGCTCTCTATCTTTTACAAAATTGGAAAATCATTCCATCACAAGCACAAAGCCACATGTAGGAGTAGAGGTTGCTCAGTTAAGTTTGCCTGCTTGTCAGAAGCAAATTATAAGCACTTCAAAATGCTTTCAAAAGAAAGCACAGGACAAAGGCTGTTTTTTCTTATCTTTTATACAGTTTTCCAGCTGTTCCAGGAAAACTGACCCAGGTACAGAGCAAGCTCTGAATTCAGTTGGTGTAATTGCACATGCTTTCTCAATAGTCCTTCTTTCCTGCACTGAGACTTTGGTGCTATGGTGTTAGAGGCCATAACGCGGGATTAAGTTAACACAGGTGCAGCAGTCATTACAAGTATGGGAAAAGAATTACCTTGCTTCCCTGAAGTGGTGCAAAGGTTTTTAATTACTAGGGGCACAGTAAATGATTTGTGTTTCTTTGTTGCTGCCTTTTTTTTCACTTTTTTTCTTATCTGCAGATCCAGTTTCATGAGGTATTTTGACCATCTCATAAGAAACTGTGTCTTCAGAAGACTCAGTCTATAGCAGAGGGTGCTCACATCCTTCTGTGGGTATGTATATGTGTGTGTATGTGAAGGAGTCAATGCTATTTTTTGTTCTATAAGGTCTGTCTTACAATGGATACATCTAAAGAACTGATTAAAAATGCAGGGAAGCCAGGAAAATCAATGAAGAAACAACAAAAGTACAGTTTTGAGCGTGAGGATAATAAGATCAGTTTTGTGAAATACTGTTAGTTGTTTAATTAGAGAAAATTAATTAGAAATCAGTCACAGAATTGTGGGACGGGTTGTGTGTGAGCTTACTGTATCTACCCATTGTGTAAAACTTTTGGAGTTACTAGAAAAATTCAGTAACTTCTGGGAGTTTCCCTTTAAACTAATGGTTCTGATATCTAGAGCTCCTAGTCAAGATGAAAAGCATAATCACACAGAAGTGTTAGTCTTCAGAGCAAAGAAGAGACTTAAGTGGAACTGAAAAACTGAAGAAATTCCACTTGCAACATGAGTAGTCATGCTGTCACAGCAGCAATGTCACACACTGTAGCATTGAGTAACCACCAAAGACCTTCTGTTTGTGCGGAAACCACTTAGGTGAGAAGTCAAAATATCACAAAGAAAAAGCTTTGGAGTGATAATCATATATGGAAAAAACCCCAGTTCATTTAAAAAATACGAGATAGAAAACATGGACACTGGAAATTATTAGGATAAACTGTTACTTGCCTCAGAGTTAGAAGATTAATACTGAAATACATGAGTCAAATACTATAGCTTGGTTAGTTGGGCTGTATAACTAACTGTGGTCATATTTCTAGCTTGGTGAAAGTTTTAAATTAAAATATTTGACTTTTTTTTTCTTCTTCCGTGGTGTGGTAAGAGGCTCATATTTATTCAGGATGTCTCAGCTGCCACGTGATATCCCTTATAAAGGTCCTTTAGCCAGCTGATGGTTCCAAAACCTTACCTGCGTTGCTCACAGGCAGCTGGGATACAGACAAATAAACTACACAAAGGTCTCCCTGCTGTATGTAACTGTGATTTTAGCACCAAAATGCCCATGTGGGTATGTAAATTGATGGGTCTTTTCTGGAGGTGCTTCTATGAGCTCCGCTTCCAGAGGAGCTATGTGTTCAGCGGGCAGTAAAAGTGGATATACAGCCAACTTTGGACTGCTCTTAACATGCTGCAGGTCTGAAAAACATTTTGCATGTCAAACTCCCATTAAATATCTGAAGTTCAGTAACATTCTTGACTTACTCAACAGTTTGTCAGCCTTTCTCCTTTGGTGGGAAATTCAGCTATGCAGAAACTGTCTTGTTGCTTTTTTGCTTGATTTTTGTTCAGCTTTGACACAAAGTTTTTCCGGAAAAAGACAACCATTAGACTAAACTCTGTCTGTATGCCAAAATAAAATCATTATTAATAGACAATGGAAATAGACTGAACCAAATGTTACATAATAGTCTTGCTTTAATTAATCATTAGAAAGGAAAAAATATACAAGGAGTAAGTTGAAAAAATGTTTAAAAGGAAGTGGGGAATTCTGTAATGTAATTTGAATAGAAATAGCAGTGTAAGTAGATAAAAATTTTATATTTTAAAGCATATAATATTTTCTTGCCTACGTATTTTCATATAAAATCATCACAGATAGTAACTATTAAATTTATTTTGGGAGTTCTGGTTATTACTAGTATGACTAGCAATATTACCAGTACTTCTGGCACATTTCCGTTGTACCTGATAACACGTCTTGATGAATGGGGGATTTCCCTGGGCGGGGGATTCCTCTGGGGAGCGAGAGCAGTTGTCGTCCCCCCCCCACTCCCCGCCGCCCACCCCCGCTCTTCTTGCTGCATGACTGTCTGGGAGAGAGCTGCAAACTGCCACTGCCAGGGGATCTGATGGTGCGCTGGCACACAAGGCACCTCTGCACTCCAGTAGGACATTATCATGCCAAAAAACACAGCTCTGTAATTTACTCCACAGTCATGTGTTCCATATTAGTCAATGATGCTACTGAAGTTTGGGGTTTTTTTCCTGTTTAAACAATGCTGTTAATCTTTATAGTACACTGAATGACTTTTTCCTCTGTAATAACATTTGTCACTGCAGCAGTACATAGTTCTATTTTAGCAGTTACGAAGCCTGCATTAACAGTTAAAATACTTTTAAGTTATTTTTTTCAACCCATTTCTTTGGAGCAGTGTAGATTAAATTAGCTTCTTCCTCAACTGTTGCTTATACTGGTTTTTATGCTGGTTTTTTTTTTTAAGTTTGGCAGTTCTTACTTTCGGAGGCCAACAGCATAAAAGGGAAGTTCATAGAAAAGAACATATTTTCTTATTTTAGAGCCCTTAAAATAATTTTGGCTATTTCAGGTCTTACCTGATGAATTACAAGTAGACAGCTAAGTCAGACCCTATGCAGAAAAAAATGTTACGAATTAAATTTCTCTTGGGCACAAAGTGTGGCACCTTCACTGAAGTAAACTAGTATCTTTTAAGAACACACATACGCTGGATTGGTTTTACAGGGAAATTTAGAATATGCTTTATAAATACTAGCAATTGGAAATTTTTGTATTGTTTTAGCTTTCTGCAGTTGGCTGTGTGTGGTGGTTCGTTTTGTTGTGTTGAGGTACGGTAATCAACGTCTGTGGTGGAAGCAGAAACAACCCAGCATTGCACAGGAAGTAGTTATCTGGCAGGTCCCATTCGAGCCTAGCTGTTCTGCAGATTTTCCATGAGAGATCTGAAGACTGAAGACTCTTTCCAAGGATCCTGACTGTAATTCCGTGATGGTATCTGCGTGCCAGAAAGTTCAACAAAGTGGCAGGCTTTCTTCTGTTTCTGTTTTTTTTTCTTGAGGTGTGATAATGGGACATGGGAGTGTGTTAAACAGCCATACTCTGTAGCTTTGAAGAAAGAACTGAAGCTGTGCATTTCTTTTTGAAAGTTGAAACTTTTATCAGGTGTTAAAAGCTGTGTACCAAAGGCACCTGTGACGAAATCAGTGGACCTGCGATTTTTGCAGCCAGGTTAACAGTCATGGAAGTGGCTTAACTCATGATACGGTTTTGTAGCATTCCTTTCTTTGTTGTCATACTTGGCTTTGGGTTTTTTTTCAACACCTCCTTGTAAAATAAACTGAAGTTTCTCTGGAAAATATACTACCTCTGTACAAATTGTGTTCTCTGTTTCTGTGCTGGTGAAGCACTCCAAGAAGATTGTCAGTAATTCTGAGGTGAAATTTGTTTTCTGCTGTGAAGGTACCTGGACCATCTTTGGAAAGAGGGCAGAATTCTTTATTCTATATGCTGAGGCTGTATGCTACCTCTGCAGCATGAAGGCTGGCTTGGGCATGTGATTTGAGGCTAGATGTGAGTTACGATCAGCTGAAAGTTTAATGGAAGTTTTCTTCTTGTACCATCGTGCCCACTATGGGGTTGGGCTTGAAAGCATTTCCAGCTGTCAGGATGGATTAACAATTAGTAGTGCAAAGCAGTGGCTCATTCATTGCCTGGTGGAAGAATTCTCCTAATAAATGCTGAGGCTGGGCTCTTTGGGAAAGTTTTTTCCTTTTTAGAAATGCTTGGCACTGCAATTATTCAGAAAGTTTTTGTATGCTATGTAACTACTGTATGTAATCAAATCTTGCATGGGGTGAATTATATCACATTAAGCTTTGAATTCTGAAAGATTCCAGGACCAAGAAAAATAATACAAACCAACGTACTACTGGATAGTATCTGTAAATCAGCAGCTTGATTCTTAGAAAAATCTACTTAAGCTCATTGAAAAAAAGCTAATTTTGTGGGAATGATTCATGTATTAGGTGAGTGAGTTATCTTCCACTAAGAGGACACTGGCTGCAAAATCATTGGAATAAACCCCAGCTTTACTAAGCCTGCAGCAAATGGCAGACTGTATTTGCAGCTGAATGCTTTTAAGAAGGTCTGCAAGAAGTTTTTAAGGAAATGTTTTCTTGCCTGTAAATTCTCTGTTATTCCAGCAGAGGGTAGTTTATCCTCTGGGAAGCTAGGTGTGTGGAAGGAATGATCAGGAAAGGTAACTTAATGATTCCCATTTCCTTTTATTTGAGATAGGGCGATGAAAATTAACTTCAACAGACTGACCTCATCAGATTAACAGATGCTGAAACATACTGTTAGGCTATGGTATGTTCTTAGGCTGGAATTGGAAAAGGCAGCCAAATTCAATGGTAGTCTCATTTCTGTCCTTCTACTAGGAGCTTCATTTGCCCTTTAAGAATTACTGCCATTTAGTTATGCTGAGAACAGTTGCATTATCAGCCTGATGCTTAAGAGCTACTTGACTTTCATTTGTCAGCTAGTAAAGCAAATATAACATGAAACATTTCTTTATGCTGAATGCATAGAATCACTCTGGTCGAAGAATATTCAGCTTGTTTATAATTGCTTAAAAACTCTTTTGAGATCTGAACTGATGCAATTGTGCCTGGTTTTAGCTCTTTACTCTAGGGCAAGGGTATCTTATCTGTGGTAGTGAGACACATGCCATTTAAAGCCTGGTACAAAGTTGGGAGTGGTTCTGCTAGGGGTCTATCACCCTTCTTTCTGACACTGTACCCACTGCTACAGCAGCTGATGTTAAGGAGAATATATGTTTGTGAATTGTCATGATAGTACCAGCCCGCATCTGCTCTCTGCTATACTGATAGTACTGGTGATTAGGGGGATATTAGGACTCTTTCTGAGTTCTTGTCTTCTCTGATATTTTATTTTAAATCAGTCATCAGGTAGCAGTCCTGCTAGTAAGCTTCTGTGGCTGTCAGTCCTGAAGTGCAGCAGGAACTTTTCCGATGTGAGAGCATGAGGGAGTGCAGTGACCACCAGATCTTTGAAGGGGTAACAGAAGGGATGTGTGGATCCACAGCTGTTCTGTTGCCATGGTTCCGTGAAGCCCTATTACTCAGAATTTGTTTCCGTTCAAAGCAGCGGTTCAGCTCCTCATGGATATCAGCCTTCTTACCTGATTTCTAGAACAAGTAGTTTGGTCCACTGGTTGTGGAAGAAAAGGCAGGGTGTGCTCTGAGAGCCCCACAAGGAAGACTAAGTATGGGCCTGTACTTCAGGCTGATTTGGGCCTCTCCAGATCTTGCATTTGGCATTTTCAAACCAGTCATTGATAAACCACCTCACTGAATAGTAAGTAACAGCAACTAAGATTTATCATTTTATTCATCTTAGTCAGAAACCTAATATAATCAGTACTATGGTGCATATTTTTATTTTGAACATCTGTATCATTTGCTCTGGGGGAAAAAAAAAAGCAGTACTCCTTTAAGAAATCTGTAAATATGGTTAGTATCAATCATGTCCATGGAAATGCCTCTGTGGCTAGTTTGATCTTGGTGTTACTATCAGAGTTTTCCTTGTGGTGTATGGGACTTCTTTTTTTCTTTCTTTTTTTTTTTAAATACATGTCCGAGTCAAGTAGGCCTGTGAATCAAATCTACCTGTATCCCTCTGTGTTATAGCCTTTTCCCCCCCCTCTTCTAGCTTTGAATGTGCTTTCACAAATGACACATTATTGTTTTCTATTTATTGGAAAAAAGCCCAGACTGTATCAGGGATGAATAATGTATCTAAATTCTTTATTTTGGAGCAATACAGTTGTAACTAATTACCTTGATTCCATTTTTAAACCCGTATTCTACATCAGCAAAGGAATACAGAAAAGCTTTTATATGGATCAGTAGAAGATTTATGTCACGCTCTCCACTGATTATAGAAGCCTAGGCAATTAGTCTCTTAAGGCAAGGGCTTTGGTTAGGTATCTTACTAACGTGGGATGATTCCAGGCCTAAGCACGGATCCAAGATTGCGGTTGTCTAAACACCAGACAGACAAAACAAGGTGGAGGAACCCCGGACAGCTTTTCCAAAGTCACACAAAGGGTTAGTGCCAGAATTGTTACTTGCTGGTCCCTTGCAATTGCAGTTGACTCTGTTCCCTTCTGAAGTGGAAATGGCTTTGCAGGAGACAGACCCATTTATAGCTGATTTGATGTACTTAGTATACTGTTTTGCTGGTAAGCAGTTTGCAAAGGGCTAATGTCTGATTAATTGAGACTGTAAGCTTGTCACAGATGGAGAGTGTATGTGTTAGCAATTAATATACTTTAAATAGGCATAAGTAAACTTTGGACCACTTGTTTCTATAATAAACAGTTCACCATTTATTAAAGGTATGTATTAGCTTAGTAATATTTTTGAGCAGTTTATAAGTGGATCTTCATATATACATCTGGTATTTATATATCCTATCCATTATTACAGCATCTGGCTGTGGTAGAGTAGCAGACTGGAACAAAACTCAATTCTCTTTAGAAATGTAGATAGATAATAGTTTTAAATAATATACAAATTGAATTCCTGATGCTGTTTTCTTCACCAGCTGGAAAGCCTCTCACTGTCGGAAAGGCATTCAGTGTGTTTGACATTAAGGGTGGGGGAATGTTTGTGTAATTATAAATGTTAGACTTGCAAACACGCCTCTTGATTGCAACAGCCTGAACTTCCACATGTCAACAGGAATCGTAACTTTTCACAAGATAAACCTTGGTTTATGTACCTTGGCATTGTTGCTGCTCTTTTCTATATAATTTCAGTATGTATCTCGCTAAATTGTAGCTGAATTTTACATGTGTGCACGTTTCAGATGAGACATTTAGATAGTGTAAGTATTCTTGACTAAACATTCAGTTGCTACAGCTACTGTATGCAGCTGTAACAGTTTTGGTATTGTGATGAAAGCTCAAATCGCACTGAGTATGAGTAATTTACCTGTGATCACACAGGCTTGTGATATCTTGTGCAGTGCTGCTGAGCCTAGTAGTAATTTTAGAAAGGTTGTTGGTTGCTGAGGTCTGAACATTTTCAAGGAACTCTACATGATTCTTTCCTAGTTACATAGCATGGAAAAACTTGAGTGCTCTACAGTGTCTCTACAGTGTTTCACGTGTGGTTTTTTTGTTGTTGTGTTTTTTTAATTTGGTTTTAGTTAGAATTATTTAAGAACTTGAGGGTGGATTTAGGAAGTGGTCTGGCTGCAGTCCTTATCTAATCTGAGGAGGAAGAAAAGAAGATTGAGTTGCCACCATGTCAAGTGAAGGATTGCACTTTAAGACTGTTTTAGTACAGTAAATGAAGTGTCCATGTGCTTCTCATCCATTCTTAGATAAACTGACTTTCACGTGCATGACATGTTGTCTAATCTTGGAAACGATTGGTCAGTTCTCGAAAAATGCTGGCTCAAGGGTGTATTAAGTTTTGCACCAAGTATTTCTGTGCTATGGGAAACTCCTTGAGACATGCTAACAAGAAAGAAAAAGGAAAACAATGCAAAGGAGCAGTGTTTCTTGTTGGATGATAATGGCCCATGGAAATGTCAAAGGTTTATGCCATCTCGTTTGTAATTTCTTCCAGCATGTATATCTGTAATATGCTTATTGCAGTAATGCTTCAACCACACCTACCTTAACAGGTGCAAGTACAGCAGTGTTGTGGGACACGCTTTGTGACATCTCAGATCTGGAAGGAATGTGTGTGATGTATCGTTCAGTTCATGGACATGTATGCCATGTGGAAAGCATTCCTGCATAATGCCCTGATGCATATTAATTAGACAAGCGAGATATTAATGTGATGTAAATCAAATAGTTTCTCGGAAATGTACTGATTCATATCACAACTGAGAATCTAACCCAGTATCCCTAATTAGGGGAAATTAGAATCTGTGTGTCCTGGTTTCAGCTGGGATAGAGTTAATTGTCTTCCTAGTAGCTGGTACAGTGCTATGTTTTGAGTTCAGTATGCGAAGAATGTTGATAACACTGATGTTTTCAGTTGTTGCTAAGTAGTTTTTAGTCTAAAGTCAAGGATTTTTCGGCTTCTCATGCCCAGCCAGTGAGAAAGCTGGAGGGGCACAAGAAGTTGTCACAGGACACAGCCAGGGCAGCTGACCCAAAGTGGCCAGCGGGGTATTCCATACCGTGTGACGTCCCATCTAGTTTAGGAACTGGGAAGTGGGGGCGGGGAAATCGCCGCTTGGGGGACTGGCTGGGTGTCGGTCAGCGGGTGGTGAGCAATTGCACTGCGCATCATTTGTACATTCCAATCCTTTCATTATTACTGTTGTCATTTTATTAGTGTTATCATTATCATTATTAGTTTCTTCTTTTCTGTTCTATTAAACCATTCTTATCTCAACCCCCGAGTTTTACTTCTTTTCCCGATTTTCTCCCCCATCCCACTGGGTGGGAGGAGAAGTAAGTGAGCAGCTGCGTGTTGCTTAGTTGCTGGCTGGGGTTAAACCATGACACTGTGTTACAAATAACCTAAAATAATTTTATATATGTTCAGGGAGAGAGATACACACAGAATGTTTTACTTTAATGATTAATGGTTAATCATGTTAATTTTATTAGTGTGATGAGAGAAGGGGTGTTATCTGTAAGGCTGTGGAAAGATGGTAGCTTTCAAGAAGACAGCTGGTGTGGCGTAGAGATTGTGGGAGGTTTGGTGATAAGACTGGAAATGATGGAAGAGAGGAACACAATGGGAGCATGTGGAGAAGTAGAGTTGGAGAAGACTTGTTTGTGGGTGCGCTTCTTTTCTGCTGAACTTCACTGTTTGTATATCCAAAAAGTTTTCTTCACTCCATTTCCTTGTGACTTTCTGTTGAATTACAGTAAGTGCTCTCATTCTGGGCCACTTGCTTTTGAACTCTGTTGCCTAGTGTCCACCCAGAGTTGTGCTGCTGCCCAAGTCATCAACATATTTCCCCACTCTGGCAGTGACACCTTGCTTCTTGATCTCTTCTCTAGGCACTCACAAAGAAAAGCGCAAGTTGCTGCAGCTTTGAGCTTTGCAGTACCTAGGTGCTCGGTGTTAGCGAATTAACATCATTAAGGTTAGCTGTTTAGGCGGCCCCTATGAAAAGGAGAGTTATATGGCAAATGCCAACAAGCTGAATGGAGAGCTGCTTGGGAGACATCTTGAAAAGAACTTCAGATGAGGGAGTGCCTTAAGCAGTGTCATCGTCCAGGACTGGGATACCATAGTCTCCTTCAGCGCAGGATCCCTTTCCTGAAATTAGCCATATAGCCTTTTTTGTTCAAAAAATCTTACTGTTCTGTTCCTTGCCTGCCACTCCCAATGTGTGCTATGCACTAGCTCAGCAGTTAAAAGGCAGCAGGCTTGCATTTGGTTCCTTCCTCTGCCTGAGGGAGCTCTAATCAGCGTCTCCTATCTTCCAGGAAAGTATCCTGGCTATAAAATACTCTGAGGTGGTATGGTTGCAGTGTCTCCTTTTGAAGGTGTTTTGCTTTGCGTGGAATAATTAAATATTAATTGGAAGTGCAAAAGAAGATCAGTTTACGGATTAGCTCGCACATCTGGGAGTAGAGAGACATGGGTTTTAAGCCCTAGCTCCAGGGAATGCTTGTCATTAGTCTTGCTGTCTGTCTTCAGCCTGGTTTTCTGAGGATGTCCTTGATTAGGGTGTCAGAGCTGAGGGAAGCAGAGGAATGTGGAACTATCCATAGATACGAGCAGAAGTGAAACTGATTAAAATTAAGATGGTACTAGAGATGTCAGCTATCTTGAGCAATAGCAGCTGAATGTGCTGGTATTCAGGGTTAAGAAGGAGTGATGATGCTGAGTATCTAATTTTGGAACTTAGGCACCAAATCAAGCATCTAAATCCTACCTATAGTATACTTACACAGATCTAACCATGCATGTCAATGCTGCAAATGTAAGGTATTTTTAAAGTCCCGTGTAATCACTTGTGCCGCTATCACTGCTTTGATCCTTTTTGGGTTGTATGCAAAACCTCTTCTTTGTGTCTCCTATTTTCATGGCTTCCCATTTCCATATACATTGCCACTTATTCTTGCAAGAATCTCCCAGTTCCTTTTTGCTAGATTCCATGTCTAAAATTGCTCCTTCAAATATGCTATGTTATGTATCTGTTCAAAGCTGATTATCTTACCAATAGTTTCTGTAGGTTGTTTTTAGCTTTCATCACTTCCTTATTGGAGTGCTTTCTGACACCATATTAACCAACTTGACTAATGTATGACAATGATAAGATCTAAGTTCTTTCTACTCACTTTTTGTTTCCTACAGGAACTCATCAACCTATTTTATCTGAATTATTATCCTAGGTTTTGTTGATTGTTTTACAGGATAGTCATTGCTAGTCACCTTTTGAGAGATTAATGGCTCATCCAGTATCTTATACAAATGTATAAGGATTTAAATAGTAGAAATGATCTGTACCAGTCACATTTTTATCAGTGATCTGAACTCTTCCAATGTTTGGGAACTATGCAGATTATAGGACTTTGTTCTATTTCTTTATTTTCTTGACAGACATAATTATTATTAATGCTTTTTTATTTTGGTTTTACTGCTGGTTCAGAAGCAACTGTGATGATAACTGAATTGTATTTTCAAGCTGTAATCTGATAGGATTTTAGTTGTAATGTACTAAGCATATAGTAGTGACTTCAATCTTAAAAATTGTGGTGGGTAGTAAAGATAGCACTTTACTTCAAACCACATTTTTCTAGCAGAATCCAGAAATAGTCAGGAAGGCTAAACTGATTATGGTAGTTTGCTGTCACTGTCACAAGGCTTTGCTAATAAATAGTGTGCTTGGTAAGACTCTCCCAGTAGCTAAGAAAACTCTACAAAACCCAGAAATTTCTGTAATAAAATATGTGACTTCTGTAAATGTCTCGTATTTAGAAATTGTTAATACAAAAGCTGATGTTGTAGACATCAATTTTTGGAGTAGTTGCTATTCAGGAAACTTAAATTCCAGAGGCATCTGTAGTGAACAGTATTTTGAAAAAGTGTGTCTGTTATTGTAGGACCTTACTGTTAGTTCATGAAAGTGGTGGTGTCACCGTCCCTGGAGGTATTAAAAAAATGTGTAGACAAGGCAGTTCAGGACATGGTTTAGTGCGCATGGGTGATGTTTGGACTCAGTGATCTTAAAGGTCTTTTCCAACCTAAACGATTCTATGATTCTAACCATTGTGTTTTGTCTGGGAATAAGAAGAGAAAGTGTTAGAGCAATACCTAATCTTTTATAAACCATAAAACCTGGTCTAAAGTGCATTATAATAGTAACCAGAAACCTGTTGAGATGTCTGAAGTATCACAGCATGGCAGATTAATGGGTATTTTAGTGATATGGAGAACTGCAGTATCTATTTTAGTAGACCAACATGAACTTTTCAAAATACTAACTGTTTTATCTGAAGTACACACAGATATTAATATCAGTTAATTTTAAAGAAAATGGATCATCACGACATTCAAGAGTGCCAGTAGAGGTAGTTTTGACTATATGCTTTCCCACTGATTTAAGGGTGTAACACGTTTTCATTCAGCCCCAACATACATTATCTAGCCCTTTTATCTGTGCAGAGACAGAGTAAGAAGCACTTACTCTTTTAATACTTTTGTTAAATGTTTGCTGCGTTATTTAATTTTTTTCTCTGTGCTGCATTAAGCCAATAATGGTAAGGATAATGCATGGTTTTCATTCAGACTGATGTACTCAGTTACTGTACTCAAGGTGTTGAGCATTGCAGTGATTTCTGATGTCATAATTCAAAACTCAATTAACTGCATCTACATTGTTTTGCTCGCCAGCTCCCAAATTATTTAGTATGAATGAGAAAATCTGATTCCCTTTGTGAACTTGCTGATACAACGTAGAGTAGTTGTGATGCTGATCTTAGGGGAAAAACTATGCAGATATGCTTGGGATTGCCAGTTACTAACTCCTCTCTAATTTCCCCCTAACAGGGAAGAGGTCAGAGAGTTTTTCATAGCCAGCCAAGTTGCATCATAAATGTTTTAAAATGACAAATAAAATTCCATTAATTGTGACCTGTTTCTATGAAACTGTAGTGATGCACCTAAGTCAAAACAGATTGAAATCATGCTGTGCTGTTCCTGGCTGGTGTTTTCAGGATATTTGTGTTATCAGAATATTTTCTAACTGTGGTTGAATTGAAGGTACTTGGAAAATTTCATCAGCCATTGTCATGATGAGATGTGCAGATGGGCTAAAAGTTTCATTATTTCTTTGTCAGTTATTCCTTCACTGACAAGCTGTATGTTAGGGATTGAATTTTTTTCTTTTTTTAATCTTAAAACTTTTTGTGTGTTCTTCATTTCATTCTTCACTTCTGTTTTTTTCAAGCAGCCTCAAATTCGGTTTGAACTGTCTGATTCATTCAGTTGTGTTCATGTCTCAGAGAGACACGAACAATGAGTAAACCTAATATAAAGTAATATTGGATAACAACTAGTATAAAGTAATATTGGGTAAGAACTAGAAGCCCTGAGTGAGAGTTTCTTGTTTCATTTTAAAGGTTAACTTTTTTTTCCACCCTTTCTCTTATGCTGGGTGTGTGTTTATAACCCCTGAAACTGCCATTTTAGGTTATTCCTGGAAATGTTGATGCAATTTGTATAGTGAACAGGGGAGTTAAAACTAATCCGGATCATGTCTCGTGTCTTCAGATCACCAGCCTTAATGCCATTTCTGGACTCCAGTGGGGCATGTGGTTTTGAGGAAGGTTGCAGAGGGGCATAAAAGAAGAACTGCATCCTAAATTTATGCTTCATTTCCTCCGTGTGCTTTAATTTGGCCTCCAGAAGTTTGTTTAGCAGCATGCTTAGTAGAGGCAACAGAACCCTTGAGCACTAATGAGGTACAGAAAGATAAATACACTTCATAATAAATTCATGTTACTATCCACTCAGAACAAATTTTAAGGAGGCAAATGAAAATTAAATATTTATAAATAAAATGAACTGCATTGCAAAACAAATTTCAGTCTTTAAGAGGAAGGGGAAGACTTCTGAATGCTAAAATTGCTGTTACAGTAACTGGAAGGCTCAAATATTGCACAAGAGATTTAGACTGACAGCAGATGAACGCTTTAGGGAAATGAACGACCGAACAGCTCTATTTCCAGTAGACGTAATAGACACAGCAGATTACTGGTGGAGATTATTTCCTCAGGATTGCAGTGCTACTACGGTGTGTAATTTTTTTCTAGTTTTAAGCCTTAATGAACTACGTTTAAAAAGCACACTGAAAGGTGCTGCTGCTAGTTTTTAAGAAGGGAGCTCAGTCCTTAGTAGAATTTGTCTTCTCGGTAGGAGTAGATACTCTTACCCTTGTTCTTTGCTTTTCAACTTCCTTTTGCTCTTTGATCTTCAACTTGTTCCTGAGCCTTTGCCTTGATGGCTGGATGCTTTCTTTTTGCTAAAAATAACTCACCGTTTAAGAAAAGTTTAACAAAGAATTTACTTGATGTCCTGCTGAAATCTGCATTTCAGAAACTTTTGTCTAGTTGATTTACACTGGTAACTTAAGCCTTTCAACTTTAGATTGTCGAAAGGCAGACCTTTGACTTCATAGAGATTGGATCGCAAAAACCCAACCAATATGGAGATTTTCACCCAAATAATGACTCTAATCAGGTATTTACAGCTCTATACTTGTTCATGTATACTGTAGGGATCGATAGCAATGATAATCTTCTTTGTATGATATTTAGCTCAGGATGACACACTGAAGAAGTATCTGAGAGGAAATTAATTGCTTCTTTTCAGTATGGACTTTCAATGATGCAATGAAAGAAAGAGACACATTTAGAAGTATCATCTCCTCTGTTAGGTAGCCTCAGTTTTGCTTTCCAAGAATGTTTCCCTGGTAAGTCCAGCGTTTCCCTCTTTCTGTCTTTAGTCAGCAGACTACCCATGTCACCATTGCCTTGGTAATTATGAGGTCCTCCCACAAGTTTCTCTATCCTTTTGCTTCTGAGTAATGCCTTGTCTCGCTCTTTTTAATTTCCCCCTTTTTTTTTTTTTTTGGTGTCAACATATCTTCATTTGTCAGAGATTTCTGTGAACACTGACTCCTCTTGGGTTTGTCTCATATCTCTGGCATCCCTGATGGTCTGGATCTCCATTCTCCTGGACACCGTAAACCAGGCAAAATACTTCGTGCTTTTTGTTTGTTTTTCCGTTTCCAGGTTTGCAAATACAGATCTGCTCCATTGCCACACTACTTGGTAATGTAAACATTTTCTGTGCATACATTGCTTATAGTAAGTTTTGTCTGAAAAACGGTACTGCTGTTTTTTCACAAAGTTAAACCTTCCTGAATGAGACTTGAACAGATGGAAAATATGGATTGCTAAGATTTTTTTGTGTCATGAGTTGATTTCTGACATTAAAATTGTGAGATGGGTACTCCCAACAGAACTGGAGAACATACAGTTCTAAACACTCAGTAATCATGTTTCTTGGATAAAGTATTTCTTTTAAAGTACAGCATAGTTAGCAGATTAGGTATGCCACTTGTCAGTAATCATGGCAATGGACAACATCCTGGAATAGAAGTGAAAGCAAACAAAATTGTCTAAGGTGGGATTGTCATTTTGATTGCATAATATTGAACGTATGTCAGCAGGAGAGACAAAAAGAAGAAGCGGAAGATCAGAGGCTCACCGATGGGTGTTACCATGTAAGCGTGCCAGCTGTTTCAGGGGCTATATTGTTTTGAGCCTGTGAATTGGGACTAATTCAACTGGGAAAGAGCACAGCTATCTAAAACAGCAATACTGAGAACCAGGAATAAAATATGTTTCAGATATATGTTTTAAGAGATAATACCAATACCTTAGATGTTTGCTGGCAGCTAGAGACTTCTTGGGCTGGAGAATGGACAGTGAGGGTAGAGGGCAAGGGCCGAAGTCTGCCTATAAAAGGTTTCAAGAACCTTTTGCCAGCGTCAGACTTGATGCAATGTGGTCTCATGGTTGTCTAGTATGCTTGAAGGCCTAAATTTTGTACTTTGTCCTCTGGCAAAGCTACCTGTACGTCCTTGGCATTAACAAGGCCTTGTATAGTATGTTTTCTGTATTTTCTCAGCCACCGTCATACTGATTTACTCAAATATACTGTGGTTTTATGGTTCTTGGGGATTTCTTGATCTTTGCCTCTCTTCAAAGAGCGAGGAGACCAGGGAGCATATTGTGAGTCTGTTTGGTAGCAGCAGGAGTTACCATGGCACAAGCCTAGGAAGACACACTCTGTAAGCTCTAGGACACAGAAGTAATTTGGTGTTTCTGTTGCTAGAGTGGCTGGTGCGAATAGGTTTCAAAATGTGAGATATGTGCTGGAGAGACATGAAAATAGCTCGGAATGCAGCTATAACCATGTGAACAATGGGTTGAGCCACATACCAGTTTATCAGATACATTCATGTAAGGAACCGTGTCCTGTGTATAACTTGATTTGCACCAAGGCACACTGACCATTTATAGGAAATCTGGAAAGTCTGATGCTGACTTCTCAAGCTTTATAAACAGCCTGGGAAGTCTTACAAAAATCATAAATGATACAGAAATGATGGAAATTAAAAATTCTAAAATAAAGTTTTATTCTATGTATATTTATGTATCCTCAGTCTTAAAAAAGAAAAGTATACTCTTTCACCTGAAATATGACAAGTTTAGTCTGTTTAGAAAGAAGATTTTTTTTTTTTTTCCTGGGGAAAATGTGTTATTAGGTAGTATTAAGTAGAAAAAGAAGCTATGCTTCAATGTTTTTTTTTTAGAGGGAAGAGTTTAACTTTTAAGAAGTCTTACATTACCTGGAATATTAACTCTCAAGAGATGTGGCATAGGAATTGCAATAATGTATGTACCAGATTATTTTCAGTACTTTGTGATGTATAATATTTTTGTTTGTTCCAAAGGTGTGGAGTTATTTGCTAAAAATAATCCATGGAGATTGCCTCATTGTGCTTAGAAACCCTGCAGGATCAGCTTTCAGGGTTTTCAAATTTATGAACTAATAATAATAAAAATAATTAAAGTTCTAACAAAAAAAAAATCATGGAACAACTCAGCAGGGATTTAGAAATTCTATACAGTAGTCATTAAGTACTTTTTTTCCTGCAGCTCTCAGGTTCCATAACTATCAATTCTGCAGAAGCAATCTAAAGTCTTCTTAAATTATTACCCAGAAACTTTCTGAGGCAGAACTCAATTGCACATGAAGAAGTTTATGATTTTAGTTTCTGAAATTTTCAAGATGGACCTAGCTGGCTGCACTAATGCAATAAAGGCATGGGGAAAATCATCTTACATTGAGGCTTGCTTTGTTGTGTGCATTTCACTGGAAAGAAGTTTTGCACGAACAATTGAATGGTATGTAAGAAAAAAGCTTGCTCCACAAGCACTGTGGGAAAAATCTCATAGCCACGCTTTATAGACTATAGGGAAATTAGAGACATTTAAGCAGGTTTCATACATTTTCACTAGTCTTACAATGTTGTCTAGGTTTCCTCTGTAATGAAGGGGCAGTCTGAAACTGCCTCCTATTTTAAGCTACAGTTCTATTACCATTTTAAATGAAACTGGGCACAGGCTGCTTTTCTGTACATACAGATTTTTTTCTGTAGGTGTTTGTTGACTCGTATTGGGGTTTATGTTTCTGAAAGATTGTTGCCTGGAGTGCTTTCACCTGAATTTGGAGGTTAATTTTCACCTTAATCTGTTTCCAGATCTCATTGAATATGAACATACAAAGGCCTGCAGGAATGTGCAGCTGAGGGAGGATGGGGTTGTTCCTTTCAGCAGCAACCCCAGTTTATGAGTGTTGCAGGTGCCATGGAGACCTCCTCTGAAAGCATGTAGAATTGTCCTCTGAGAGTGCCTGTCTGTCCCCTCTGACCAGAGTGGGAATCTCAATAACTTACTGAAACAATATGCTTTATTCTGAAATGGTGAAATCAAGCATGATCAATCCTGCTCTCAAATTCTGTGTTTTAATGCATGGTATTATGTAAGAGAGGACTTGTGGTAGGATATGGGCAGATACCTGTAATAAAGTACATTAATTCAAAAATGAATTTCCATGACCTCTTCTAAACTTGATGTTGTTATATGAAGCACAAGATGTTAAAAAAAAACTGTATAGAAAAGATGTTTTTATTCTCTGTTTGGTTTGGGGGTTTCTTCTTTTATATTTAGATTTATTTGTGAAGGGTCAGTTGCAATGTTTCTGTTTTATAGTCTGTTATACAGTAATTCTGCCAGTGTCTCTTTGGTGTAAAATACTATTCACAATACAAAGTAGCCATAAGGAATATAGCAAGACTTGAGCAAAATAAGAATCTGCTTTTACTGTCCCATCTACTGATGAGTATCACTTGTTGCTTGAACTTTATTGTATAAACTAAACCTACTGATTTCACTTAGTTGCAACAATAAACTCAAATGAATCAACTGAAAGCAATATATTTATGGAAATCTGTTTAATTAGTTTCATTGTTATCTTATGTAATTTGATTTATCTTTTAAAAATTCATGTTGCGCAAACAAAATTATGATGTTATTGTAATTTAGGATTCCTTCTAATGAAACTGTGGAGAATGGGTTAGATTCCGCAAACTGCTACCCATGTGAATAACACCATGAAATGAACAGCTAGAAAATTTGTGTCAAATTTCATAGTGAGCCCCTAGTCTATGTCTTTAAAGTATTAATATTGAATCCAGTGCCTTCAGTATTACTGTCTTTGGGTTTAATGGGGAAAACACTACACTAAGTTAGTTTAGATATCTGTAGCTCCTGTTTTTCCTTTAGTCTCTTTGTGTTCCTTATTGTTATTCCCAGCTGGGTATTTGGTTTAATTTCCCAGCTGGGTATTTTTTCTTTTAACTTTTCCTTAGCAGCTTTCAGAAATCTGCAAGATATGTGAAGAAAATAGAAGGAAAAGCTGTGGGTTTGTTTTCTGCAATGTGTTTTTCCAAGAAAAGTTTGCGAACATCAGTCTTTTTTTCAATGGAAAAAAAAAAAACTTTCTTGATCATCGTAGGAGGGTGACAGTGCCTCAGTCACTGTGAATAAAACAGCATTATACAGTATTCTTTTACAAGAAAACCTTGCTTTTTTTTATACTGTAAGCACTATAAAGATATTACTCATTAATCAGTGTCTGGGACTGAGTTTCAGCTTTAGCTTGCAAGCCTGTTCCAAGGAACAGAAAGGGAATAGACTGGGGAACTTTTCGTATGGACATGTCTTCTGGCCAGATGTTTTCTTACCACGGAGGTAAACTCTCTGTGCTTTGGCTCATGTTTTCAACTGCTCATTCTGGAGAAACAAAATAAAGGAAAAAAGAGGCTTAAAGAAGCATGCTTTTAATCTGAAGACAGCTACTATAGAGCTTCCACTTTTCACTATGCTAAAGAACAAAGAGACTTCATTGAAGCACTGGGTAATAAAATGAAATAATGGAAAATGAATCTGTGAGGTTAAAATAATTGTAGTGATACAATACTGTGAGGACTATGCCAAGGCACAAAGGGATGATTTGTTCTTAGTTTTTGTTTCCAGTGTCCTCTGTTGTTAAACACATCTCACCAAAACTTTATCTCAATATCAAAAGACAACATTCTTAATGTCTGTCCTGCGTGTGGTAATGCTGATTAAAATCTTTCTTGTGCAAAGTTTCTCTTCACAAACTTATACTGGCCCTGCAAAAATCACATGTTCAGCAACTTATCTACAAGAGCTGAATTCTTGTTGGTCTTGTACAATATCAGCTGGTGTAAATTCTTTGGGCCAATTTACCATTGCCGTTTAGGCTGAATTGCTTCATGCATGTGAAGTGGCATTGATTCAAATGGGACTAAAATGTATGACTGTTCTGCAGAAGAAAGAAGGAATTTTCTTAGCTGTTTCTTTGATAGCAGAATATCTGTCTGCTTTATTCTGTGCCTTTTAAGAAGGTAAGTTCATTAAATCCCAGAGCGTATTATTGTTTTGTGCCTTACGACATTTGTATGTGTGGTCATTGAAAGGTAAGATAGTTGTTCCAGCAACTGATATTTTCATCTCCAGATGCAAAAACATTTGTAGTTAAGGGGATGTTATTTGGCTGCATTACATCTATGAAGCTACAACTACATTTTCAAAGTCTTAGTTTTTGAAACTTTTATCTTCTTGTTTATCTGTGGTGTGTTAGCAGCCATTGTCTGTGTTACTTTCTATTTCTGATGACAGGTAGAAATACCTTTACAAAAAAATTGTTTGAAAGCCTGGTTTTACTCAAGTCAACATCAGCTACAGCTGTTAACTGTAGTGGGACCAAGATTTCAACATCAGCATCCTCTTGGAAGAGAATTCCAACTTAGAACAAAACCATCTTAAAATTCTTCTTCAGAATGAATTTTACTAGGGATCAGCACAAAGGCTTAAATGAAACATAAAGATAACAGTTTAGTCTGGCTCTGGACCTGAACATTCCAGAGATATATTTCATCCTCTTTAAGCTGTATGGCAACATTCTTGATACATAATTCTCTGATTTATAAACCATTCTAGCTCATGATAAATATGGAAAATGCTGCATAGAAGGAAGTATTTTTGTTGTTGTTTTAGAAATAAACTATTGACATTCACCTCTAGCTTAAATTATATGATTGATTTCTTTGATTGCCTTTGATGAGCTCAGTTATGATTAGGGTATTGGTCATCAATCTCCTATACTGGGTAAATGTCTTTTTGTGGCTGGTAACATTATTAGTGATCTCAGAGGTACAATAGTGTAAAAATCCTTGAACATGTTTATATGTAGGAGGGCTGATTTTTTAATTTTTTTTTTTCATTATTAATGTGCTATTTTGAGACAAAGTGGTATTACTAGATTATTGTTTCACTTGACAGCTGTGTTACTTTAATTTTTTCTCTTGTCTTGGACTGAGGATGAGTGTCCTTATACTAAAATAGTTAGATGAATGCAATAAAGAAGGAGTTAGTTTAACTTAAGTAGTATGAATGTATTTTGGTGGTCCCACTTATTTGGACAACTGCTTTTCATTAGCATTGTTTTATTGGTGTTTCATTTAGGAGAACTACTATGGAAAGAAAGTTGCCAAGTAAAGCCTGTACAAGCATCAGGTATACAACTTCACACGTGACTCAGACAAGTTTGCTGTTTGTTCCATTTTCATTTTATAGCAAATATTTCTTGTGAACAAAACAAATGACAGTCTGCATTTGTAGGCTTTAATTCAACAAACACAGCTGGTGTTTGCATCCTTGAAGTCACTTGACTTGCTTATTATCTTGAAGTTAGCACATATGCGTTCTGCTAGGTTGAAGCCCTAGAAATACGTCTGAATTTCCCCTGCATCCCTTCCCCACCTTCATTTATACACTAGAGTATTAGATCACACAATTTCTGTAATTCTACATTTCAGGAAGTGCACTATAGCCTTGGGTCTTCCCGCTGGTGTCCTCACCCTCAGAAAGATGTCTTTGCATCAGTCTTCCTGCAAATGTAGTTGAATTTGTTCATGCACTGAGGGAAATGTGGTCATGGAAATGGAAAACAATGTATAGAGGCACCCGACTAATTAATTCATAGAATAAGATTTTTTTCATCCTTAGGAGTTGGAAAGAACAAAATAACATCAGAAGGTTTTTTGGTTTTGTTTTTTTAATTAATGACTGGCAGAAAGGTGGACTAAGAATTTTTTATGTCTCTACAAATCTGTATTATGATGTAAGAAGAAAATTCCTTCCTGCTTAGAGAAAGTACGTAAGATCTATGGATTGTTAAAGAAAGATTTTTCACTCAGAAAGTAGATTGCTTTTGAATAGCAGCATTTAACTTAATGTTCCCAAAATAGCAGAATCTCACACAGAAAATTAATTAAAAATATCTCTTGCAATATGAAGATGTGTAGAGTCATCTTGGAGTGGGTAGATTTCCTATGGCCTTTTACATACTATCTGCAAAAAAATAAGCACTTTTATTTTCTGTTTATGAAATTAAAGCTCCTGCAGTTGTATTTCTATGAGTAAGGTTTATGGTTAAATGTAATAAAAAGTGCAGACCAAACTGAGTCATAGTATTCCGTATAGTGAACAGTACCATAATGTGTGGATAGTACTGTTGTCATCAATGGGACTATTCAGTCTCAGGAAGTGTTGTACAGTCAGGCTTTGCAATAGTTGGGTTGGAATTTGTTCAAAGGGAGTACTGTAGCATTAATTTCTGGCAAAATTAAACTGTCCCACACTGAGGGGTATATTATGTAAGTTAAAGTTTTTTCTGTGCAGCTTGATGCTGTGCTCACCTGTTCATGTCAGGAATTCTGTGTGTACGTATTGGCAATTTTGTCAGAGTTCACTTGGTAGCTGTGTGTTCACCCAGAGCCTTTACGTGCGTAACATAATATTCATTCAAACAGCCTCAAAACTGAAACAGGTTTCTGCATGATCTTTCTCCCTTTTTCCTGGGTGAGCTCAGATCTGCTTTCTTGTCTAATGGATCGAAGTGATCTGTTTTTGCATTGGAATACTTTAAATGGTACGTGTAGCTGTGAATATCAATATTAATCAGTCACCAACATGAATCCTTACAATCTCTGTATGGAAGAGCAAACTCTACAGTCCCTCTGGAATGGGATATTGTTATTTTCATATAGTTTTAGAACTGATTTGTTCAAATCCTTTAGGTTACCAATGTTGTGACATATGAATTAACAGTACTTGCTGTTTTCTTTTCAAGAAAGCAGTGAGATGTCACTTCTAATCCAGGGTCAAATATTGTTACAACAGAAGTTGATGGTGAGGTTTGCACTGACGTTTGTGGAGCAGGATTAGGCCCCGAACCATCAGCATGTGGTTGTCATTGCACTGAGGAAATCTTTCACCTGTGGTGTCAACTTTGAATTTGTGCCACACAGACCTCCAGTAACTGAGTTGGGTGATGTTGCTTATGCCTCACTTTGGTCAGTTTACATGGGACCCACTCATACAAAGCTCAAAGGAGGATTGGAACTAGAAATGAGATGTTCTCCTAGGCAGGAGCTCTGCCTTCTAAACAGCTACCCAGCTTTTTTGAATCTGTTAGTAATCTGGGTGGTTGAATATTTTCCAGCCTTTGCTATTCCAAAATAATACAAAAAATTGAGGACAGTAACATGGAGGGATGATGCAAGTGGCATATATTAAAATATGTAATAAGTATACATACCTGAGTTAGGGGAATATAAACACTTGCAGAATCCTGAACAAATAAATATTGTTTCTACTAACTTTTATGGCAAATTTCCTGTTGATTCATTAGGGCCAGGAATTTACCTTGAAACAAGTTGAGGTTGAAGCGGAGAGAGAGTTTAATTGGCAGTAGCTGTACTTGTCAGCAGTGAAAGTGTAAATTGATTTTCTAATGCACATTATTATCTGGAATATATGGTATGCTGTGGTAGCACACTGTGTGCCATATGCCTCACCCTTTCATGTTACTCCCCCTCATTTTTAATGACTCGTTCTGTATATTAGTGTGGAAACTATTCCAACAGTGAGACTGGCACATTCTTTACACAGCTGAATTGACATGTCTGAAGCTGCCTCTGGCTACTGCTTATAGACTGCCTTGCCTTTCTTCCATGGAGAATATTTTTTGCCTAATTTTAGTCATGCATATCCTACAGTATGATGTTGTCATATAAGTCCTTGCGCAGTAGAAGGCGGCAGTCTGCCTCCTTGTCCATATATGGCTTTTATGTTGTTGCCATGTACCGGCTCTGATGTCACCTGAATATCACATGCATTGCATTTTGTGTGAATTAAGTGCATCAGAGGAGAAGAAAAAGTTTACCACAAGAGTGCAAAATATCTACCCACTTGGGACTTCTGTAATGACAGTAACGAAAAATAATAGTAATTAATTGTATTTTATTTGATGTTCCCCCTGTTGTAAAGAAAAACACCACCAAAAATTAAAAAACCCCCACAGCTCAAATGCTGGTAACCGGGGGCAGGGGTCCAGGAGCTGGTTTGTGCTAGCAAGCAGTACTAGGGCATCCGCCTGGTACTAGAACTGGGTCTTCTCTGCTGCTGCGTTGCCAGAACAGCTGCTGCTGTGCCCTGGCCAAGGCCAGCTGCCCCTCTTCCAGGCAATTCCTGGGCAGGATTTGGGAGCTGGCACTTCCCAACATCCATTTCTAGGTTGTGCCTTCTGTGTTTTGCAGTCTAAGGCACTTTGGTATTAGAGACCCCATCAGTTTGTTGCCAGTCAGTCTCAGAAAGAGGTCATGGCCACATTTACTTTGCCTATATGTACATATATATGCATGTAGAAACAAGCAAACACACACACATATATATAGCCAAGAAATCTTAATTCTATCAAGAGGAGATTTGCAAAGCTACATATGCAATTAGGAATTTATTTTGAGTATCAGTGGGACCAAAAAGCGTATCTCCTGTTAGAGTCCCTGAAAGTTGTGCCTAAAACTCTTCTAGTCCCTCAGATGCACACTTTGAAATATAAATTTGTTTTTTAAGTGCCTTTGTGGAGCCTCAAAGTACAGTCACTCTTAGAGTCGCTTTCTGGACTGAGTTCCTGTTTTCCTACATATTTAGAACACTTTAACTCAGTTTTAAAGCTTGTAAGTGTGCCTTTTCTGAGGCCTGTGCCAGCACACCTTTGCTGTCATGCAGATATACTCCATTTTAAACAAAGCATAATTTATTACATTTTCACATTTAAATAGGTTAGTTAGTGCTATGAGAGGCCTAGAATGAGCTGCCTTATCGAAGCTTGACCTCTGCCAGTTGTGTATTCACTTCTCTGCCTTAGAAAAGCTACTTTTTCCCCCTGTTTATCTAGATTCTGTAGGTGTGTTCAGGGCATCCTTGTTCCTTCCATGGTCAGCAACTTTAGTTTAGCATTCCTGTCATTCTTAAATTCAACTTTGATGAATGGATTTTGATAATCTCTTACAAACTGCTTTTTACTGTTTCTTTCCAGTGGTGATGTGCCATTTCCCCTAACAGCTTATGTCTTGGCTGTCTCCATCGCTGATGTACAATGCACGTCCCTCCTTCATCTCACAGATGCAGGGAAGGGACTGGAGTAAGATCAGTTTTGTGGTTGGTTTAGTTTAGCAGGCTGCAGTCAACTCTGACCAATGCCAGGTAGCTGAGGAAGTATAAGAAATTGCTTGTAAAACAGGGAGTAATCTGCCTCCTAGGTTTGGCTTACTCCTTATCCCTAATTGGTTTACGGTTCCATCCAAATTTCGTTAGCTCTCTCTAGTTCTTTTTTTTTTAATTGCCTTGTAACATATGGAAAGAAAATGACTGACTATAAATACTTGGCTTTAATCATGTTTGTGCTTTATACAGATTAATTATGTGTTAGATGTGAAATATCTCCTTTTTTGTTTTTAAATTTGTAATGTTTTCATGTCAATTAATGACCTTGTTCTTGTGTCATGAGGCAGGGAGAAGGAAAACCTTTATTTGCTTTCTCCATACTTCATCACAATGCACATTTGTCATTGACTGTCTGTTACTTTCAGAAGCTAAGTGATTTTTTTTCATCCTTTCTGATTATTGTATATGAGGTTTCCAGCCCCTTGATCATTTGCATTGCTTTTCTCTGAATCCTGCCTAGTTCTGCAGTATCCTTTTTGAGGCTGGGCAATCAGAAGCACATACAGCATTCCAGATGAGACTCCACCACTGATTTATATCATGGCATTACAATACTTTCTGTATTATTCACCATCCTATTTCTTATCCTTCAAAACATCATGTCTGCTTTTTTACCACAGCTCAGCACTGAGCTGAGGTCTTTAATGAGTTTTCTACAGTGATACCAGACTATTTTCTCAAGTTCACACAGTTAATTTAGGATGATGAAAGTATGCTCTTCCTTTTTTCTTCTGTCCAATGTGGGTTATTTTGTATGTACTAACATTGAGTTTCATTTGCCATTTTGGCGATTACTTTGGTTTCTCTTGTAAACTTCTCACAGTCCTGTCTGGGCTTGACCACCCTAAATAACTTTGAAGCACTTGCAGTTTTTTCTTGCTTACTACTCAGCCTTTGTTCCAGTTTTGTTTCAGTTATACTTAAACAGAAACAAACAGCTTGGTCTTACACTGATCAACTTAACTTTTTCTGTAAAGAAAATTGACCACTTATTACTGCTCCTTTATTTTTATGTCTTGGTCAATTTTTATTTATGGCAATACTTTGCAGCTCATATATTGAATACACTGTTTCTTTGCTGACATTTTGAAAAGGACCTCACTGAAGTCTGATTTTTATTTATTTATTTATTTTATTTTATTAAGGTGCCAACCAGCTCATGCATTCTGCACTCTTTTGATTTGTAACACATGAACTCCTGGCTTCTCAGACTGTTGCTGAATAAATGTACTTCTCTAATTGTCACCCCTTTCTCATATTTTTCAATGGTGAAAAGAATTCTTGAGTTCTTGCAGTTTAGCAGCACAGTAAGTGACAGTCATAGGAGACAGGGCAAAGCATGGATAATAATGTGTCATTCACATTGTTTAACCTATTTTTAAAGACCTCTGATGATGCCTCTCAAGCCATTCATCTCAGATCTTAACCTGTCCTTGCTGTTACAGAGTTTTCCTGAACATTTGAAGGTTTTCTTGTTACTTAAACCTAATCACTGCTCCAGAAACAAACCAGTGGCTCCTTTGCCTGTCCATCCGAGACATGGAAGACATATTATTCCCTCTTTTTTGCATTATCAGAGTATCTCTACTTTGTTTTTAGATTTCACCTTCACTTTTTTCTTCCTTAGGGTAAACATTCTCAATCTCTTTTCACAGATCATGCTATCTAGGTTTTTAATTATTGTTCCATGCTGTACCATTTCCAGTCCATAGACAACTCTGTAAAATCCAGTTCCACAGACTGGACACAGCTTACACTTTTCCAATGCTGAGCAGAGACAAAAGAGGTAGCCACATAAAGCTTATTTCAGGAAGGCAGTTTCAAGCATCAGAAACCAAAACTATTGCGTCAAAGAGCAGGAAAGCCCCAAATCTGCTGTTTGTCCACTGACACTTTCAGTACTGATGTTCCCAAATACCTGTCATCAGCTGACATCTTTGAAACTCAGTTTGTCTTCTGGGACTTTGCTGACCAGGAATTAAAAGTGTGCTTTCTGGGTAGAGGTGGCATGAATAGCCTCAGCAAGTTTGGCTTTTTTAACTTTTATTTGGCATTTTATATTACAATTTTGTTAAACATCCCAGCTGCTGTTTTCAGTGTGGAAATGTTGCTGAAGTATAGTTCTACACAGTGTGAAAGACTGTGTGAGAAGCCTTTGTGGACTATGTTGGTTTTTTGACAGCTCTCAAGGATGAGATTATGAAAAAGTAAGAATCTGTTTTTATTTTCTCAGTGGAAAGATTGTTTGTCGTCTTTGTTTTGGAGGCAATGAGGGTAGAGAAGAAAAAATGTTAGGCCCATACCTTCACTTGTGTAAATTATCTGCTTAAGCTTTTTTCAACTTTTTCATAAATAACTACACTACAGTTACTGACACACCTGCTCTATTTTTGTATAGTAATGCAGGAAATATGTGAAAAATATAGCACTTACTTTACAGATCCCACATAATTAAGTTTGCCTTTGAAGAGAAGTAAGCAAATTGTAGCACAGAAAGCTGGTTTTATGTGGTACAGATTGGAAAGAAGGGGATTAGATTGTGGTGTACTTTGGGCTTTGTAATTTTAAATAAATGTCAGAATTTGCAGAACCCTTGGAAATTCACTGTATTTATTTGAATCAAACAAGCTAAAGCAGTCCTGTAGTTCAAGTGGGAGGTCTGCAAGTATCAATAGTATGCTGTCTGTGGAGTACATTGTGTTTTGAAAAAGGAGGACTGGCACAGTGTAGAGGCATAGTTGTAGAGTGGTGTCAGAGGAGCAGAGACCACAGGTAAAAGTTAAATGAATGAAGCAAAGAAAGAACACTACTGTGATCCTGAATGATGGGCCACTGTGTGCATTATTTAGCTGTCCAAAGGTGTTCTGAGTTCTGCAGATGAGTACCAGCCCTCGCCCAGCCAAAGCTGTCTGTTGGCCCACACAAGAATGAAACTAAAAGAGTGAGGCTTTGCTGAACTTTCTCTCTTTCTCCTACAGCTCTTATTTTTTTAGATTTTTGAAACAAGATAAATAGAACCGAACAGTGTCTTGCAGGTGAGAGTGCAGTGCTGCTTTCTGCAAGGGTTTTATAATATTTCTTCAAACATCCTTCCTTTTTGTTTGCCTTTTGGGACATTATTACACACTGACCAGCATTCTTAACTAAGTGTTCATCAGTGGATGACAGTTAACTGAGAAACAAAAAATGTTCAGATTAGGCCACCTTTGCTTTGAATAGCACAGTTCTGCATTGTATTTGTTGCTCCCCATTTGCGTAGCTTTGTAAAGATCCTCTGATACTTCTCACAGCATTTAATCTTGATTATCTGCAACACTGTTGTATCCTCTGCAGATTTTGCTATAGCACTGCTTGTTGTTTTCTTGAATGACTCATTTTAGTTTGGAAGATTGGATGTCCCACCTTCAATTTACCAGTGTATTGTTCTTTTCTATGTACTTTTCTTTCAGATTCTGTCTGTACCATGCCAGTGTTTTATCAGCTGCTCAGCCTGTATGAAAGCTGCTTCTGATGACTTGAATAAAGTTTTTCTTGAATGTTTACTTACAGAATTAGTATTTTGCTGCCATTCAGATCTTGACAAGGATTTAGGATTGCCAGAGGTTAGTTAGCCTAGGCTCTAAAGTTTCACCAATTGTTTTTCAGGCTTTCTTGTGGGGAGGGGGAGGAGGAAGTATCTGTGTTGAAGTCTTAGGTATGACAGCAATTCACACCAACATGCCCAACCTGAATTAAGTAGTTCTGATGGTGATAACCACATAACTGTGGTAGTATGGAGCTGAGCATGCAATGCAATGTATGTCTGGAAAATTATATAAACCTCAAATGACCAGCCAGCATGATTGGTTCCCTGCCCCAGTTAGTGTTCTGTTTCCAAGCCAGCTAGTTTCTGTACATAAACTGTAATCAGGCTTTTAAATGCAGTCTAAATACTGTGAAGTTTTTCATTACACCATTAGAGGATTTCCATTAGGACAATATGATCAAATTTATCTTTTTTTTTTTTTTTTTTAAACTATGTAGTTATTTTGGGGAAGTTAATGCTGTGGTTCTGACATCTGTTCCATGGGCTTGTGGAGTATGCATAAACTTGGCTAGGTAGCTACTCATTTCCTGTGTTTCAACTGCAACTGACATGCACATATCTCTGCTCACACCACTTGGATATGAAAAGTCTAAGAACCGTATTGCACTCAAAGTATTCCTATTGTAGCATTGATAATATAGGTTAGATGTCCTTTGCACATGCTACACAGTACATATTTGTTCATTATGGTATGCAGTTTATGTAAGCCCGTTTGTATTAACGTTTACCATCTGTTTTGCTTCTTGCATAGTCAGGTGATGTGGCTGTCCAAGAATCAGCGAATTATTTTACCTGGCACCTTCATTGTCCTTGGTTTTCTGTGCCTAAGTCTCCACTCCCTTTTCTAAACATATCCTGCTAGTCTTGTTAACTGAAGAACTGATTTTTATCACCTACCAGCTCCTGCTAAATATGCATAGATGCCTTTTCAAAGATAAAATTCTCCCACTTTTCACCAGTCTGAACATCTGTGAATTTTCTCTGTCCATATTTATTTCTCACCCTTAGGACAATGTTTTCTGAAAGGGGACATTAATGCCTAAGGAACATACTTATACAACACAGCTTGGCAGGTACACAGGTGATTACTATAATTAAGAAAGGAGGGTCCAGTGCATAATGCACAAGCAAACACATTCAGAACTAACTGCTCAGCACTGGATTTAATTTTGTGACCATGTCCCAACCACCAGTGTTTTGCATAACTCTGAGATTTCAGTGGCTCTATGCCAGCTTACAGTTGCTGAAGACGTAACCCAAGGTATTCAACACTTATTTTTCAGCAGATTACTCTGACTGACTTACAGAGTCTGCTGGTCTGCCTGTTTTTTCCTTTCCTAAAACTAGGTTTCAGCAACTGGCCTTGTCAGACTGTGGTCTCAAAACTCACCCCTGTGTACTAAGAGCCCTCCGTAATTATGGTACAAGACAGTGCTGGGCAAAGGTACTTTAAGCTACATCTAAGGATGTTAGCTAGGAAGTTATTAGCTAGGATGATTACCAGCTTGGTATGAAGTAGAACATTGCCTTGAAGAGCACCGCGCTAGTGCAGTACACTGCTTCCAGTACTGGAGTTAGCTCATGTGAAGGTATTTCATTTCTCTCTGGATGGCAGTGCTTTGACTGTATAAGCACGCTTTTTGTATCTCTCTGCTAACCTTGCTTTTAATCCCTGGCTCAGTCTGTGTTTTCCAACCTTCGTTACTCTGTTTCTCTGCCTCTCCTGGGAAAGATCACCCTTTCAAATCCTGCGGATATGTGGAAGGGGGTTCATGCTGTCATCTATAACAGCAATTTCATTCTGTTTGGGCAAAATCCATTCAGCTGCTACTATTTTTTAAGCAACTTATTCCAAGACAGATCTTACTGCAAATACTTAAGGTGAGGATGCTGTAAAGTTCAGATGTAAGGTGCAGGAGCAAACTCAAATACAAAATCCATGTAATTACAAAAGTACTCAGAGATAAGAAATGTCCATTCAAAAAATTGTGTGTTTGAGCAATTACTCTTTCAGCTCCATGCCTTTTGCCATGATGTGTTCCATGATGATGCCAAATGAAAATACGCTTGCTTTTTTAGGTTTTTGGTAAGTACAGCTCACACAACACTAATTCAGCTCTTGGGCCTATTCTTTTTCTATTGCACTATTATGCTCATGTGTCATCAGTCTGAGTGGATGCTTTTTTTTTGTTTTATTCTCATTAAGCCAGATGTCCATATTTGTAAGACTAATTTGGAAATGTGAGGCAGAATTTCTCTCTTAAACAAATGGGGCCATCTGTTCAGAAAGTGGAATGACAAGGTCTGGGGCTGAGGATGAGCCAACAGTTCAGAAAAAATAGTTTGTTTTCAGGCAGGAAGATTCATGCTTCTTCTTAGGGGAAAAAAACCCTGATCTGCTCATTGGTATCTGTGCTGACATCTGTTGTGATGCTAGACTACTGGTCATGACATGGTGACCAACAAATCCAAGTAACAGATAAGTCAGATTATGTACTAATACCTACAGTAGTAACTGGAGACAATGTGGAAAGAGGGTAGAGAACATATCTGAAGATGGACTTGCCAAACTGGGAGAAGCGGCCCTTGTGGATGCTGTTCAGGTTTGTGAAGAACCAGAAAGGGCAATTCCTGAAATACTGCAGCAATGCTGCAATCTTCTACAAGTAGAAGTGGCACCAGTGGTGAATGCAGAAGGGCATGAATGAGGGGAGTTTGTTGAACATTATTGATATGTGCATGACCTTACATTTTTTAAGACACTAAGCCCTTCAAGAGGGCTGGGGTATAGTAGTTTTACAGAGTGGCAAAGGGGATGGTAGTCCCGTTTTCTGGCCCCTGAGTCATCTTGTTTTAACTTACATTACTGCCAGGTCTGTATTTCCTCCTTGTTCCTGAGATGTAAGCTAGATATATTGCTAGTATAAGCTGAATATTCAGTAGTAATATATGCTTCTGTAAAACTGATTTAAAATTAGTGGGAGAAAAATGACTGGAGCTTGCTGTCACATGCTTTATGCAAATAGTCTTTCTTACAGAATGCTTCTGATATATCCATTAGTTCTTCCTGAGCTCTAGAGTGATTTTCTTATGCACGGCAAATAACAAGCCTATAAAGGAATTTAACTTCTCAGCTCATTCCTTAAGTAGGCATCACTCATATTTAAATACATACATAATGAGTATCTGTTTGGATTCTGTAGTTAGGTTTTATCTTGCCAGTGTCATTCATGTTTGATTCTAGCTGTACTGAAACAAGGAAAACCAGTGTGCTGATGCCATTTAAGCGGGTCGAGCCTAGTGTACAGTTTAGCTATGTAAGTATGTCTGTTTTCCTGTACATTTAATTGAAGGAAGTATAAGTATTTTGAACACATGCCAAAAATATGAGATGAAGTTGCTTAATTAAATTAATAAAAAGATTAAAAGAGGAATAATGAGGTATAAAGCTCATGAGTATGTACACCCACATAGCTCCAGCATCCACCTACATTAGAGTGTGTAGGAGGCCTCACAGATACATTATTCTCTTTATCAGAATCAGATGGTTGTTTTCCATACTGAAGGCAAACTGAGATCTGAAGAGAGTGTAGATGGCCAAAGTCTAAAGAAATAGAGTGAATCTCCTTTTATATCTACCAACCGTTACATGAATTTAATTCAAATTATTTCAGTAGCTCTGCTTCTACCCAGGCAAGAGGAATATAAGTCTTTAAAATTTTTACAATGGTGTGAAGTCCCACTTGAGCCGACCAATGAGGGTAACAGGTTTGAACAGCAGTTGGCAATAACTGATTTCTGGACAAAGCATAAAAAGAAATAAATTTGGAATCATTTATCTTGCAGGTTTTTAACATCATGATTGTATTGCACAGTAGTGTGAACTTACTGTTGTTTCCCTCATATTCATTTCTCTCAATTTTTTAAAAACTCGCTACTTCTGTCATATTTAAAATTGGCTGTATTTATTTTGAGAAGGAAGTGCAACTTCTGTGCTTGTACTGTGCTAGTTAGGGCTATGGGTGCTCTAAAATTGATGTCATAACATTAGTTGTCCGTAGAGATAAGCATAGAAAAATATTCTAAATTTTTTATTAAAATACGATGCATTGGTCCATTCACACGCTTTAACTTGCTGGGAGTAAAAACTGGTTTTACCATTTTTTCCCACAAAGAATTATGTACATAGAAGAACTGGTTTTCTTCTAGTGAGCAGGGTTACTCATGTGTCTTACTGTGACATTTATAACAGTGCATATTGGAAGGTCTCATCATTCAGTCTAAGCCCACTTGTTAAACAAGTGGAAGATTGAACACATACATAAACATTGTTCTGTTTCTGCAGACATGTATCACTAGATTACAACTTACACTGAGTGTTGATTACTAAGGCCAATATAATAGGATGTGGATTCATGAATTAAGTATGAGAGATTTCCAGTTTTGCATTAGGAAGCACACAGGCCAGGTTGTCTGCTGTTGTGAAATGCTACTGAAATCAAAGGGTTTAGCAAAATATGTACATTGACTCCCACAGATGATCAATACAAGAACTCTTTATTTAGGAATCTGTTTTCCCAGAGGTTTATAATACCACTGTTGCTGTTTTGGGATAAGTTCTGGACAAGCGGGATCATTTAAAATAGGATCATTATTTAGGACTGATGACAGATTAGGCAAAAAAGTTAATTATTTTTTTGGCAAATACATAGTCTCATTTTTAAGAATGCAGTTTGGTGTTGTGCCAGTGAAGTCAGCAGAAGACCTCCCTCTGACTTTAGCAGAGGAAAAGTTGCATCTTTATTAGATGTATTTTATGTAAAATACTTGAAAAGTCAAAGAAAGCCATCTCCGTTTTCCTTTGCAGTATTTGAGAACAGGCCAGAGTCAAAATATAACTGGAACATGCATTTGTTAACAACTCCAGCAACTGAGATACTTCTTGTAGCATAAATTCATGGCTATCCTAGTTTTTGTCATCAGTTTGCAGAGGTATTAACCTGACAGTAAAAAGTCTTACAGTGGTGTTTGCAAACGCTGCTTCTTGGATGGGAGGAAGATCGGCAGGAAAATCAGAAGGAAGTATTTCCATTAATAGTGCCAAACTATATTTAACTAGCTAAGAAAAGGTGTGGAGTTTTACAAATAGTTTTTTGTGACTTTTAAGAATGTTTTGTGTTAGTATTTCTGGTCAGAAATTTTTGTGGTGAGCCACAACAGGCCATTGTAATTATGGCTGCTCTTATATTAATGTGTTACAATATGCAGTTCCTAGGTAGTGTTACTGCAGAAATCTAACTGGCTGAGGGAATACTTTGTTCATCTGCATGTGCGATCAACTTATTGTATATTTGCTGGTGGACCAGGCTTTAACAGTGATTAGAGCTCAGTCTTACTAGACATACTTGGTTATTAACCTATGGAAGGTAGGGAGGACTGCAGTGGAATGTATAGTAAAATGAAACACAAATCTGGAGGAAGTGGGATACGTTGATTCCGCTGCTCAAGGGACTACAAGTTCATTCGTATTTCAGTGTTTGCGAGCTTCTTAATTTCTACTGCAGTCTTTTAGTTGGACAGGACTGATTTTTTGTTAACAGGCAGTTTTTACTATAGTTCTTAAAATTACCAGGGAATCATACGAACTGTTACCTAATCAGGAACTGTTGTGTTGGGTTTTTTTGTGAAAATAACAACTGGTTCTGTTGGTTTTTGCTGCTGCTGCAAACACTCTGCTTCTACTGCAATTAAAATTTGTTTCTTACATACACTGTCACTTTATAACAGATTTTACCACAAATTTCAGTATATATTCTGCTGCTTAGCAATTTATGTGCATAACAATGTAAATCCACTTAGTCAAAATGAGAGTAATGATACACTTACTAACTTGGAGCTGCTGGGAGTTGGTATTGTCTTAATAAACTGGTTTGTATGATTTATTCTTTAAAAGGTGATATAAGTATTCTAAACTTAAAGAAGATAGAAAATAATATCAGCTGAAATAATATCAGCTCCTGTAATGTGGCAGCTCTTTTTTCCCAACAGTGGATACTGATAAGAAAATCACTGTTTTGAAACTTTGAAGCATATTAATCTAGTGTTTGTGAAGAACTGTTCTAAATCTTTTTGACAGGGCTCTGCAAAATGTACTGTGTCATTTTTCTGCTCATGACATTAACGAATTGTACACTGGATATATCCAGGTACTAGTTTTTTATGATAGAAGAACCAGTGCATTTGGAGGCTAAAAAAATTTAAGGTGAATTTCTGTTCATGACCTGTGCAGCAACAGGGTATAAGTGGTAGAGAGGTGTATAATTTAATATTTGTTAAGCAAATGCACAGGTAAACACCTTGCTTTAACCAAATGGAGTGTCAGTAAACTTGCCTAGTGTACTGTCAAAAAAATAGCACGAATAGAAAATGCTCAGAATAATCTTTGTCAGATATTTATTCAACAAAGCTTTTAAAAGATGTGGTGTAGTGATATTTTGAAAACTGTTAAAGAGCACTGTTAAGGGAAGGCTCTTATTTCAATACTTGCTTAGAGTTTCAGTCTTTAGCTCTTGTGTGAGTCAGTGCTAGCATACGTCTAAGTGACTACTTGCATGGACTTCACTGGGACTGCTCAGATGCTTTAAGTTATTCCTATGTTAATAAAAAGATCTAGATGGAAATCTAAGCCCTAAGCTCTAAGCTGTTAGCTGGACCCTTAGGGCTCTAAGGCTAAGATGAGGCTTAGAAGCTCATGGTTGTTAATGAACATCATTCCATTGGCCTTAATAAATAATGCATTATAGCCTTGCCACCTGGGCAAAGCTAGTGCATTGGCCAAACAATTAAATACCGTAGTTTCTAGATACTTGCACAGGACTCCATACAGCCTGGGAAGGAGAATCCTTCAGGAAATCTTTGGGACATTCAGAACACTTCAATAACTCTCACTTTCCTATGTCATGGCCATAATCTTCACTTGTATTTTAAATTAGAAATAATCTAGTACTTCCTCAGTTACAGAGTGAAAAGAGATCCACTACAGTGGCATATTCTCTAAGTTATAGTAACATCTTACAGCAGGTCTGCCTTTATGCATCCTGTTCTATCTGTGACCCATTCTTTTTGCTTTCTTCGTGTATTCCCCTTACTTCCCAGCACATGGTCTGAGGTCCTTCTGGAGTTAGACTGCATCCTGCATATCCATGTACCAAGTGTTCCTTATGCATCTGGGTCATCATTTCCCCACTGAAGTTGTATTCTGCCAGGCCTCTTGCAATGATGTGTTCAGTGTCATTTTTCCCAAGAACACTTTTAGGGCTGGGCTCCCACAAGGAGGAAGCTATCTGATTATTAGGTTTTTGGGGAATAGGTAAAAGTAGGTTAGTTAGAGTGTGAGGCCAAATAGGATGCCAATTTTCTGCCCTCCAGCCCTTCAAGTATTAGGAAAGGGCAATGCAATTTGAAATAGTCTCAATTGTATGCTTCCCTTCATAAAGGACTTTCCCTTTTGCTATCTATGGAGTGCTTTGAAAACCTGCGTTGACAGGATAGAGTGGATTTCAGAGGTAAAAGCCAAGACTGTCAGTCTACACTGACAGTGAGAGACAATCCTATATGTATTTGTTTTGATTAACTGAGTACTTACCAGCTTTATTTCAGTACCTCAGATCACAGGTCATGGACCTCTGAAGGTTTCTCGTCAAACGTTGTGCTCCAGGGAAGACTATAATTAACTTTAGGTCAGCCATGACTTTGGCCAAGTCCGAAAAACCTGCAGGAATGGAGATTCCACCTCTTCTTTGGTTGCCTGCTGTGGCAGTACATTCCCCCCTGCCATCCCGCCAGCAGGAAACAAAACTTCTCCAGGAAGGCAGAAGGGGAAGGAAACCCTGGAGGCTGCAGGTTGAAATTTGAACTGGCCAGTCAAGGTGTGCCAGGTACACCGAGATGACCCTCCTGGCCAATAGAATTAAATGACCACAGGTCAGATTCGACAGGGGTATAGACGGGGTCCCACCGGAGGACATGTTGGAATCAGTCCTCCTCGGAGCAGCCGGTCTGCAGTCGGGGACTCCCCCTCAAGTTCGGGGCACTGCCCGAGGTAACTCCTCGAGGGAGAGAGCCCTCAGCTTTTACGTGAGTGATACGCGCATTTTGAGCCATCACTTTAAATCTTGGGGATTCTTAAGTCGGCCGTGTAGTATTAATTCTCTTTACATCATTGAGCCTGTGGTTTTATAAAATGTTACTGGACTTCTAACTAACTTTTACTGAAGAATAAATCTGAGTTTTAACACCTGTTGGATTTGGTTAGTCGTGCATCCGTAACACCTGCTCCAGTGCTGCTCTGCTGTCGTACATAAAGGGCCTTTTTGGAGCAAGTAAAATTCACAGCTGTAGTTTAACTAGTACCTAGTCCAAAAATATTTCTCAGAATAGAAAATGGGTACTATAAACTCATGAACATTTTAGTCTGGCGTAAGCCAGTGGTGCTAGTTAAGGACGTCCCATCCTCTGCCAATTCTCCTGTGTTCATTCTTGCTCAGCAAAAATTAAAGGTGACTTTTCATCTGAATCAATTCTCTAATCTGTGGTTATGCTGATGTGCAAACACTGGTGCTGTAATGAAGCTGAATATGTGGCATGCAGCTTGAAAGGAGTAGGGAGCAGAAGAGCCAGGTGAGTTTATTTTGGAAGCAGTACCAAATTATGCCACTATAAAGGGCTTGTGGAGGACAGTCTGATAAAACAGTGAGAGCATGTTGTACAATGTGGCAATGGGAAAGCTTGCTGAGTGATGATTAATGCAGTCCCATTATCCATTTCAGTTCTAAATTTTGACAAATTGTTATGAAACTTTTAAATCCCATGAAATAATCTTTGATTTACAACTGGCAATATCAAACTGCTATTTCTTAAATATGTTGAGTGGGGGTAGAAAACATGCATTTCAGAGGTATAAAAGATTTTGGGTGCTGGAAAGAAAGGTGTTTTATTCCCCTGTTCCAACACCAGCATGTATTGCAAGTATGGGAAAGTCAAAATAGTAACACAAAATACCTGGTTTGTCCTGCCTTTTAAAAACAGCAATGCCACAACAGAAATAATTGATTCTGAAACTTCTTTACAGTTTTTGTGCATCTAATACAATTCTTTGAAAAGGCCACATGCAGCTTAGTATGTAGGTCTCTGGAAGATTTTCATATCCTGTAGGAGAGAATATCTTCCTCTGACCTCGACAAATTGATTTATAAACAAGGTATACAAATTGTAATATGAAAACCACTGTTCCTTTATGCATATTCCCTTATAATGGGTAGCTGTGTTCTTATCTTTTGTTCTTAAATTTATTATAATTCATAGCCTATCTGAATTCAGGAAATATCTTCAGACTGAAAAAATTGTCAACCCTTTTCTAGGCATCATTTGATGACTCTAGAGAGAAAATGGAGTAAAGCATTTTAAAGAGGATTTTAAGGAGTGTAAGCATTACAAGCCAAAAACTAGAAGCTTTGGTGATGAGATAATCACTATTTTCATATTTACTTGTGGTGTAGCAGTCACTGTGCCCTCTGCATTTTGTTCCTGGAAGAAATGACAACAGTGTCACATAATTCATCAAGGAGATGCACATGTGTTTTTCCTCTGTGTGAAGGAACAGAATCTTTCTTACTGGCTGAGAAGCTGGATCTGTAGTGCTACCTCTGCTGTCCTCTTTCTTCCTATTATTATTCAAGATTATAGACTCCAGTTTCTGTAATTGATTATCTTTAAGGATGTGATCCAACCCTCATTGAAGCCAAGGGAGAAATGTGACTGGTTGAAAGGGGTTTATTGCTGTAAATGAACTACATGAGTGCATGTGTTTCCAAGGATAAAGCCTGGTCGAGAGTCCACTTCGAGGGTGGCATTCTAAAGGCCTTAATTTATATCCTTACTTGTGCAACTAAGCGGACTGCATACTTCAGAAAAATGTGGAGAACATTTGTCTTTTTAAAACAAGATTTTAATCCACCATAAGATACACAGCTTTTAATATTTAAAATAGAGTAACAAACTGCATGTATCCTTCACCATCAAGTAGTGTGGCTGTGCTAGCACAGAAGACTGTGTTAATCATTGAGGAAAATAAAATAACATCAGGATGCTAGAAGAACTCTTGGTGGTTTACAGTAATAGGTTGGCAATATTTAGGCTTTCAAGCTGTATAAAAGTAATTCCACACTTGGTTATTTGTCATTAGATTGAAAACTGTTTGACATCTGCTCTGTATTACAGAAGTTAGTGTTTGCATTTGCTTTCCATGGGCTCGATGTTCACCTAATGCTGTTCTACCATGAGTATTTCTAATCAGACTGAAATGCTGCCAAAACAGCTGAGGCTGTATTAGTTCTAGACAGTATTATCTCTAGGAGTTGTGTGAAGCTAGGTATGTCTTCTTTTTAGCAAGTCAAAACTAGACTTTTCAGAAACATTATAGGTAGTTTTTTAGTAAAGGGGTATCACTACATTTTAAAGTTAACTCTTTATTAAGGAACAGGCATGCATAAAACTTGCACTATCTTCATTATCTTTATGGAACGTTTTCTGTCATAATTTATGAACTCAAGATTTATACTAAAACCAGTATAGCTGGGGATTTTCCTGACATAGGGATTGCCTCTGCATTAGTAGTTGGTGAAGAATGTTTTTAAATAGGTTCTTGTGAAAATACTGGTGTAAAAATGTAATCCATAAGTAATAACAATCGTATGTAAAGATTAATACGTTTTTAAAAACTTAAGTGCTTAAATTTATCTCCCTACTACCTTCTTACATAAGGAGTGTCCTATACAGATGATGCAGTTGACAAAAGTCCAAATTCAGTCCCAGCATAGGAGATAAACTTGGCTTCAGTGAGTAGAACAAATGTCACTGACAAAAGCTTAATACATTAGCAGCCTTAATGCCTAAACTGTACTTAGGCAGAAAGGGCCATGACCCTTTGAATGTTTTTGTGCTTACAGATAACAAAAGTAATTAGTATATAGTTGCATCTCTTTAACTGCCAGATGCAACAATGGCACTTCACTTACAATAGCTTTAAATGAGAACAGAAAGTGGTAGAAAGAAAATCTTTTTCTCTCTTTTTTTCTTGGCTTCATAACTTGAGAGAACTACCTTAGAAGTTTGAACTGGTGGGAGACCAGCATTGTAAGATGAGAGAAATAGAGAGAGAAAGCCAAGCCACAAATAACTGCAATATTGTGATCCCTTAAGCCCCGCAGTTAAGAAAGGAAAAAAAATCTCCTTGCTGAGAATTCAGAGAGGGCAGAGGAAATAAAATGGGTGAACCGCAAGATGGAAAACTGGTTCCAGACTATGATGTTCTAGTGACGCAAGCTGAAAAAGGTGCTGCGGCACAACTGCGCTCTCCTGAGACCTGGCAATAGTCATTTCTATAGGAGAAAAACCACATGAAGACAGTGAGTAAGGGAAATTTTAATACTGAAGTAGACTGGAAGAGACTGCAAATGCAAACAGTTTTCGGAAAGCAATTCTATGTCTGAGTGGAAAACAATGAGGCCTTATCCACCACTGAAATGATGATGGAGCACATACTGGGCATTTTGCTAAAGAGCTGAGAAAGTAAAGGGAAAAGAAATGGAGGGGAAAAGATAAATAATCCTGTAGAAGGTAAAAAAAGCAGAGTGCTTGGGTGAAAGCAGAATGGTAGTAGGGGAAGTTTAAGGAAAATGTTCACAATGGACATGGGTACATGGAAGGTAGGGGCTGTTTTTCATAATGAAGAATGGATCAGTTCCTGGATCAAGTCCTGGATCATTTAGCTATAGATCTGTCAAAATTGGTGTAAAAACAGAGATCCCAGGTCCCCTGTCAGCCTTTGTGAAGGATTCACCTCTACTAAGTGATTTGTAATTAATCCAAAGAAGTGAAATTTTTGCTTTTCTTGTTCAAGAGACATGCCTTGTTTAAGTTAGTCTGAATCAGAGAGACTGATAAGAGATGTGGGAGCTATCTTTTTTCCATTTGTCTTTCTAGAAGATGTTTTCCATAAATGTTGAATACAATTCTTGAATAGGATTATTGTAGGAGAAGGCTGGATGATAAGTCATCCCTGTCTGTAGATGCCACTAAGGAATTTACCATTTACCAATATACTTTGAATATTTTTTACCATGATAACAGTGAGAGATGGGGAATTGAAGAGTCTCTGACCAGATTCCCAAGCTGTCTAATCTCAAATCCATATAAACAAAGTATTTATTAAAACCTATATGGCTCCTCATTTGAAAGGCACTGCCCTGTAACTTCTTTTCTCTCTTTCTGTTCCTTCCTTGATTACCTGAGATTTTCTTTTTGGTTCTGAAGGCTAGAACTCACAACAAAAAGTTAAGTGTTAAATTCTTTGTGCAGAATTACCTCCTTCCCTGAGATGGCAAACTTACACAGAACTAGGTATCACTTAATTGAAAATTTTCATACTTAAATCCTATAATGCTTGAGGACTAATGGGAAGTCTGTGTGTGGCACTATGGAATACTTCTGTGCTTAATACTTAACATTTGCATAAGTTCTTGGAATCAAGTTAGGATGCACACGAGGAACAAATTGTATTTGAAGTGAAACAAAGTGTTAAGAAGACTCAGTTCTAAAATGAGAAATAAATTCATTTGCCACAGTGCTACAGAAATGTAAATTTTAATGAACGTTGTTGACATTGATGATATATTGTTCAAAACTAAGTAAAAACTTCCTGTAAAAAAGCCTTTAATGCCAGAAACCTTTCTATGTTTGAACAACAGGCAGGTACCATTGCCTAAACCAATAGAGAGTTTTTCACTGACAGTTTTCTTTACAAGTGCATGAAGGACATAATACTTCCAGCTTCAGATTGGTTCTAATGCAGTGATATATTCCAAAATTTTTTGCCATTACAATTCTTCCATGTGAGCAAACACTTTCCTCTTATTCTCCCAAATAACCTTGGGATGTCATAACAAACTCCGGGTAGGTCTCTCCCTGATTCTGCAATTTTCTATACCCTTCAGCTGTTCCTGCTGTTGCTGCAGCGGAGAGGTAGTGTGCTCTCTGTCTGCTAATCAGGAAAAAACCATGAAGATTGCACACACTGGAGACTGGAGATTGGCATCTGAGAATCACTGGCAACTTGGTCTTAAAAAAACCCAACCCTATGATTCCTTCTTGATTGATGCACTAACCTCAAGCAGGACGAACAGAACAGCTGCGGCCTTTTTTACGTTTGAGTATGGAAATAAAACAACTATTTATGCTGTAATCTTCAGATTAAGGGAAGCTTTAGAAGACCGTGGCTACATCACCATATGTCTAGGTTTCAGTTTAGCCCTTTCCTTGGTACCAGACAGACCTAGGTCCAAATCTTGGGCCATGCTTCTGTGAAAGCTGGGGAGTTATATTTACCATCTATGGAAAAACCATGGAAATGTCCCTGTATCTCTGCAGAGCAACTCTCCTAAACTTCTTTTTCCCTTCCTGGTAATTCATAACTTTTGGCATTTCTGCATGTAATCCCAGTCTCCCTATGGAGGAGATTGGAATCTTCTATTGGGAAGCCTACACATATCAAGAAAAGACAAGCTGCTCGTGCAAGGTGGAAGAGGAACACTGGTATCTTACCTAGAGGACTTCACATAGCAATATGTGGTAAACAAATTGGAATGATCAAAAACTGTATCACGAACTGGTGTCCATTTCCACATCATTTATGCACTTTTAAAGTAGATACACTGCTTACAGGTTTGATCCTCAGATGAGTGGAGACACTTGATTCAGCAGTGAGCCTAAGTGCGTGCTCAACTGGAAGACTGAAACTTTAACTCAACTTGTTTTGTGTGATGTCGCAATAAGTGATACTGGGACTAATCAGAGGCTTAAAGTTATTTATGCGTGTAACTGCTTTGCTGGTTTTGAGCACTCTAGACTTTCAGGAGTTAAACTTCAAAATGTTTAACTAATGATACTGAAACCTGAAGTCTAGGTTGCAAGTACAGAAGGATCAAGTCAATATATCTCAGTAAACAGGAAGAAAGAGAGAAATTCTTTACAAGGGATTATTGCGAAGTTTATGTATATAATTTGTTCTTTGTTTGGTTACCAGTTAGATTTCATAGTTAGTAAGTTATTGCTAGCTTTATCAACAGTGGGTTTTGTGTTATGAACACCTGTTCTTAGGAATTAGACAGAGTATTTATTAGAGGTTATTGATGTAATACCAGGCGAAATAAACATTTTCCCTGTAAAATATATGTATTATTCAGTATACAATTAAAGTGCTTAAAGCTAAACAAAAGTCATCTCATGTTTGTTCAGTATGTGATAGGAAAATGTTTTGTTTTATTCAACTCCTAGTAAACTAATTTAGTTAAATCAATAATTAACACGCTATACAAAGAAACAATCAATAATCTTTTCATCATTTTAATTGTAATTTTTTATGTCAGTGTTTTTACTCTGACATTTAATCTTGGTAAAGATAAAAGGAGCCCATTTTTGAACCATTAATTTGCGTTTTTCTCAGCTGAAATGGACAGAAAAGCAAATATTTGACTGAAATCAATATCAGGGAGAATTGTGGGAAGTTTAAATCACTTGACATTGTATCTGTTTATCATTCTGTACCCTGGCAGCCAAAGACACTTTAAATATGAGAAACACAAAAAGGAGAAGATATGTGCTAGAACAGAATCTTAACTGAGATTCATTCCCATTGTAGCACAGGGCACAGAGAGTGAGAAAAAAAGTTATCAGTAATTAATTTAAAAACCTAACAGACCAAATAGGTCTACACAGTAAATATTAGGAGTAGCTATTAAAACTGTTCTTGGAGGAGTATAGGAAGGAAATCCTTTCATGCCTAGTGCACAAGGAATCCAGATTCTCTGGGGTTTACAAAGGAGGGCAGCCAAAGAGTTTCTGTGGAAAGCAAGCAAGGCCCATATTAAATAAGTGCTCTCCTATGAAACTTGTAGAACTGCATAGAATGAACAGTATGTAATTTTCATTTGCATAAAGATGCTGCATAAGTAGAAAAGCACTTAAGAGCAATTTAATTGAATGCAACAGAAAGACTCCTGCTGACCTCTGTATGCTTTGGATTAAATATAACACTCCTGAAGAAAAGTTTCCATTAGCTGGTGTTCACTTACTTTTTCATAGCTTTAGATAGCATGACTCAGTATTAGCATAATATAAATAATAATTGGGGAGCAGGGATTTCTAACTTGTTTAACCATAAAATTAGTTTAATAAATATTATAGTTAACCAACAAAGTTTTATTTTAATAGTTAAGAACCTAAAAAGTATTTAATTACGAGTAGTCATTTGCAATCATGTTAAATGTTTTAATGACATGTAAAACTTGTCAGCACATGTTAAATAGCAGGCAGTTTATTTTAAATCCTCTTGCCTCATGGCTTTCAGGATGAGGTCACATATACAGGTATTGTTATATTGTAGAGATGGTCTATGAATCTCTTCTGATTGCTAGTATTTTCAGTTCTAAAGGTCTCTTGCAACAACTCCTGTAAGAAACTTCACACACATGTCTATTGTATACAACAGCCTGTTGGTATTTAGCAAACATATCCCTTTATGTTACAGAGTGCAGGGGCAATATGAAGGTAGGAGGCTCTCGTATAAGATGGAATTCAACAAGGTACAGTAAGTGCTGGTGAGGTGAATTGACTGAAAATAGCCCTCTGATTACATAGTACGCTTATTGCTTGAGTCCCAGTCCTATGGATGTTGCTTTATGTTACTCCCATAAAATTCCATCCAAATATGTACATGCATAGCTGTTCATGTAAGTAGTTTTGAAAAATTTCAAAAACATAAAAATGAAATACTACCAGAGATGCTAACAATTATAGTAATTTAAATTCATCAGTCAGTTCCTGATGTAGTTTGAAAAGAGTATGTGGAATTTAAGAAGCTGTTCAATCTCGCACAACTCAGGCAAGCTTCAGGCACTGTACATGATTTTTATGGCATCTTTCTTTTGTTAATAAGTGAACTTATTACACAAGGTAAGAGGAACTTTGATGAGAAGAGCAAACTCCTCATTCTTCCAGAAATCTATGCTTATCATGCATGCTTCTCTTTCATTCTTCCCCTTTCACTACACCTAGAGAAAATTTACCATGATCTTGAACTTTTCTTTCCAGCAGTGAAATCTCCTCAGAAATGAACCTTGCCGCCTGTGTTATTTAGGCTTGAATTTTATTTTGCATCGTCTCACTTTTTTTCATGAAATTGTTGTCAAAAATAAGTCAACTGAGAAGTGCCTTGGGTGAAGTTTGATTCCATATGTTCTGACTGTCATCTTCCAGGTTCTTGGTATCAGTTCACAAAAATTATTCCTCAAGAATTATTAAGTAATTCCTTCACAAGTCTGGTTTGTAGTAGTTCAGTTAATGTTTTAAATCACATTATAACTGCAGCTGCATAAAATAGCTTTAAATAACCATTCTTAATTTAATGCATGTTTCCCAGGCCTGTGAGATTAAATGTTATGCTTTGTGTATTCTTATTTCTCAGATCCCTATAGTAATTCAAAAGAAGAAAAAAGCATTTTTCCTTTCAATATTTTAATACTCTATTGCCAGAAACCAGTTTTTAAAGTCAAGTGCTCTCATTTCTATATCCCAGGTCCGTAGGCATTGTCTGTCTTTATTTCAGCATGGCCGTCTTGCTGTGTTACAGCCCCACTTACGATGTTTCATTGGCTGAGAATGTAGTACATGTGGTTTTGGCTCCAATCATTCCTGAACTAGCTGAGACACTGTTGCATAAAGCTCCAGGGGTATTATTCTGCTGTATCATCCACTGACCTCAGTGACAGGAGTACTGACCCAGTTCTCCTCTACAAGTGGTAATGCATGTGCTATGGTTTTGCTTGGCTGGAAAACAATTTGGGCACATCGAGATTTTGTCCTGGCAGAACAAAGCATGAAATGTAACAAGAGACTTGGATAACTTCTAGCCTCTGTGTGTGTGTGCCTTTTTTTCCCTAAAGAAACAAATGGAAGGCAAGAAAATGCTTTACACATCATTGCAACTGTTCCTTAACTGGAGCTGATTCAAATCCACTGAAGTCAGTTTTAGGACTCTGTTTTACTGATGGGTCAAGTGCTAGAACATCCTCAGTGTAAATTGTTAGAGCTAATAGTGCTTTAGTTCCTGAGCTTCAGTAGGTACAAGAGAGGGCAGAATTTAAATCTGGCTGCTATGCCTTTTTGTACTGCCCATTCCATTTGTCCTCTTCTAACTACTTCATTTTACCTTCATTTTCCTAATACAGGAAAAGAAGAACTGGAATAAATATTATTAAATACTATTTTTCATATAATTTCTTACAATGGGTTGTTTCCATCTACATCTGCTTGCTTTATTTGTTATGTTATTAATTTATGAGTTGAAAATTCAATCACAATATTTTTCAATAACTGTTGAAATTCTTTTATAGTCTCCAGTGGCACTCTGAAATACTTCTGAATGCTGCATAACTCCTTGTCAGTTATTTTGTGGTAAAATAGCATTTAGTAATTCTGCTGTCTGCTTGAGACATTTAAAGAAACACTTAATCTTATTTGCTACTTAATAAATCATGGTGATGTAGATCTTGCACAGGTAATAATAATGAGATAGCTTATTAATTCATTTATACCCATCATGGTCTGTCCTATCAGCAAACAAAATTGTAGATAATATATCTGCATACCCTATAATGTTTATACTGTCGAAATTTATGTGAACTTTACTTACAAGTTTATGCTTGCTTTTAGCCTAAAAACTGTAATGGAGTGTAGCATGAATATGTGGTTGATATGAGTAAGTTTGTGGTTGCACAAATGTGTATGAGTACATTAAAGTGCTAGGACTGTTCTCTAGCACTAGCTTACATGAAACAGCCCAGACAGTAACAGTATAGGCAAGTGAATCCTTCATGGGATTGTTCACTGGAGCTGTTTAATTTATGAGCATGCATGTTGACTGTATGACCAAGCTCTTGTTTAACACCTGAATTCCACTCCAAGCTATTTAAAAATTGTTCCATTAGCAATGGATTCTGGCATTTGACCTAGTCCTATCAGCACTGGAGACTTACCAGAAAAGTAATTATTAACTTATGTCAAACAGAATTACAGGCAAGCAAAATCTCCCTCAGCAACACAGAAAAGAAAGCAGTTTAAACTACACAAGGTAGCTTTGGGTAAGCTCAAAAAGGCAAGAAATAGGGAATCTGTCCCTGTTAGGAAAGAGTTAGAAGAAGAAAATATTTGAAGCAGTAATGATTTTCCCAGCCAAAGTCTGGGTCACACAGTCAGCCAAAGAACAATGAATCAATACAATATATCAAGTTCTGGACAATGTAAGTAAAGGAACTCTCACAAATGACGTCAGTCAGGATTTTGACATTACAGTGATTTTAATCCCTATTCGGCACATGCTTAACTTCAAGTCTGTGAGTCAGGCAAGTGAATGAGATTAAAATTAGGCAGATTCCGCAGGAAATGGGTCAAAAGCACCGTTTCTTTTCCTATTAATTAATTAAATATTAATTTCCTTCCCTCCCCTTGTTTAAAATGCAAAAACTTTCCTGTTGATTGTGGCGAAGAGATGTGCATTTTTTCAGTATAAAGTTTGAGTCTTCCTACACCCTTAAACACCACATATACACCCTTATGCCTATATAACATATATAGAAGATATATAACATACATATGTCAAGGGTATATGTGCATGTTGCATTTTTTTTCTGATAATGAAATATAAAGCCCTTGTGCTTTCAAGCTGTGTTAAACAAGAATTTCTCTGTCTTGCCAGCTCTGTTCTCCGTAAGGCTGGGAGGGTTGAGATTTAGAAGGGAAGCACTACTAAGAAGCAGTTGCTGATCTGGAACCAGGTGGCTTCAAACACAAGTCTCCTACAGTGCATCCAGCACAATGTGTGCTAAATTTATGCAGTCTTTGGCTAGTCTCTTTAATCAGAGCTGGGATTTACTTCAGAGCAGGAAGGGCAGAAAGTCTGGCAAAAATGAAGTGCTGCTTGTGCCTCAGACTTTCCTGTGGACTCCCATAGCCTGCAGAGACTTGACTTGGGTCTGGTTCAGAAGCCGTACCTTCTTCATCACTCTAGCAAATCAACCATAAGGAAGAGTGACCTTGTGAAACTTATTTCTAACCAGAGCCATACTACTAGTGTGGAGCAGTAGTTCTCATAATACATTTGGATTTTTTTTTATTATTTTTTTTTTAATTTATTTTTACTTTTGTTATTGATCCTGTTGAAGCTACAGTATCAGACTGAGATCTTCTGCTTTGTGTAGCAGGTACTCCTGCTGCGCGGTGTGTTTGAGTCATTTCTTCTTTGCTTGTCTCAGCTGGATGATGTTCTTTATGTATCTCATAATGACCTGTCCTGCTGACTCATTTGATTCAATCTTTTGAAAAGGACAACGTTGCTCTCTCCAGTTAGTAAATCAAATGTGTTGGGCTGAGGGATATACCCACTAGCTTTGTAAACAAATGCTGCTGGGCTTGGATTTTTATCTGCTTTTATAACCAGTTCTATATCTTTAAATATGGGATGCACTGATTTATGTCCAATTATTGCCTGTTAGGTGTTGTGTGCAAATAACCTTGTGTGGCTGTGGCTAAAGCTGATCTTTCTGGTCATTGCTGGAGCAATGCCCAAGAAGCAGGACAGAGGACAAGTAAAATGTCTTTGCTCCTAGAAAAATGCTGTGAAACACAGCAAGATGCAGGAAGGGAATTCTCAGCTGCAGCAGGTGCCTCAAAACTCATGACTAGTCACCACTGGAGATCCAGCTCCTGTGGGGAGTGTACAATTGACTGAATTCTCTCGGAAAGAGCCCAACAGCTATGTTTCCTATGCACAGACAATTCCCAACACTATATAGCTATGTAGCTGTACGCAGTAGTACAGAAAGATCATTTGGATGGGCTTGTGATGGAGTGCAGTCTAAGCAGCAGCAAAGTTCTCTGCAGACAAGTCATTTTTGTGTAGTTGATCCATGCATCTCCAGTTTTGAAAATAATACGTTCTTATGGAAGCTGTTAAAATAAAGCTAAAACTCGAGGGGATTCCAGCTTCATTTATTATCCCTGAAATTATCACTGATTCAAAGAGAAACCCAAAGCATTCTGGAATGTCTTTTCCCCGTGGTTTTGGCAGTGTTATGCAGTTGCTGAAGCTTTCAGTCTGTTAAATGTCTGGAAGACCATGTAGATATTACACATAATTAGGGCAGCCACTTCACTTTGTGTCTGGTCTAGCAACCCAGTATGATTTGTGCAATCTAGTATGGCAAGAATTAACATGACACATCTGAGGAAACGTGAGACCAACATCACAGCTAATAAAACAGAAGATTGTTGATCAAATAAAAACATCTGCAAATGTTATTTTTCTTGTCTTTGATTAAGCATGACACAGATTAAGGCTGAGAGGCTTGTAAGGTCTAGACAGTGCCAGCTCTTAAAAAGGTGTACAGTGTGGGTAGGAGGACATAATTAGCTCCTTTCACCTGCTCATTTTTGCCTGCAGAAGGACCAGGCCAACTGCAGCGCGTGCTGCCTCCTTCCTTTCAGCCCACAGTTCTTCAGAGCAGAAGTGGATAGGAGGGGGCTCTGCGGGTGAAGACCATCCACCAGAGCACCAAAGCTGCACCTTTTCCACCTAGAGAAGCATTAAAGGTAAAGCCTTTAGGCTCAAGGAGGCACTTTGCAGAATGCTTCATGCCCCACACTTAGTCCTGGGGACCTTCTAACTCCAGGCTGTAACTATTAAGACTCCAACTTTGGCACATATAAGGCAACAGAAAATCAGACTCAGAGGTATCGGAGTAAAAGGGATCTCTTTTTCACTAAGTATCATTTTTTTCCTTTATAGGAAAAGGAAGTAACTGATGTCTGCTCTGTGCACAACAGAGATGATCTCTGCTGCACACCTGCTATTAAGTGGATGTTGGAGGAAGGAGGTAGAAGGCAGCATGCTGGGCTTCAGGAAGTGTGCTACAGTCTGGTTTCACACTGGTGCTTTAGGATAATGACTTTCTAAAAAGCTGTTAGAGCTGTTTTCAACAGGCTAGAATCATGCTTCTACAGAGTGTTGGAGATGCTATAACTTTTTCTTCTGCTGAGAAAGACTTAAACCCACAGTTCTTACCCCTCGGCAGGGTGTAATAATCTACCAGCTCACCTGGAGCTGCTTTACAACCCATCAAAAAACTCAAGATTCAGTGACCAAAAGTGACCACGTGGTCACTTGGCTACAAAGGAAGAGAAATAACTTGGATTTTGAGCCCTTTCCCCAGGAATTCTTATGTATTTTGCATAGAGTTATGGAAAATAAGTTGATAGGGACCTCAAGGAGAGAGATTATCTAGTGTTCCTGACAGAAATGTGTTTATTCTATGTTTAGAGGCTGTCAGCAGCAAAAACTTCAATATCTCCTTCTGCAGCTTATTCCAATACTTCATTGCCCACGCTGTTAGAATGGCTGTCCCAGTATTTAACCTGAATCTTTCTTCCAACAAATTATTTCTTGTTTTATCTGTTGTGACCATGGAAACATACTATGCCCTTTGTTTTTCAGCAAATTGGTATGCATTTAAAGATTGTTCTCACCTGCAGCGTGGTATGTTACAGGTTAAACTGTAATTCTGTCCTTTCTCATGCTTACTGTTTCTATAGCTCTAATAATATTAATCCTTTCTTGTGGGTCCTGTGCAGTTAGTCCACAGTTTTTTTGAAGGGCCGTTCTGAGGACTGAATGCACTATTCCATCAAAGGCCTGACTAGTGATCATTAAAGCAGAAAGTAATTGTGGAAAAACGTCTGAGTATGGCGTTTGTCTGGTTTTTTGCAGGAGCACTACTTTGTTGACTCATATTCAGCTAGTGATTCACTGTAATCTGTTCTTGGACAAAATACATAAACAAGGTTTATCCCTAAGGATAACCTTATATGACACAGTCCTATATATTGAGTTTTTCAGTTCAAGGCTTAGAAAGCTTCTGATTTCATGGGAAGTCTTGACAGTATTTGGACTGAATGAAAAAAATGTTCTCTCAGTTCAGGTACAGGAGTCAAATGTCTGTAGGATTGCTTAGTCCTTGTATGCTACATCACCACAAGCATTATTTTTTTCTTTACGTAGGAGTAGTAATTTATCAAACTGGATGCCACCCTGCCTGCTGAAAGCACTGTGCTTGTGAGGGGGCTGAGGTTGAAAGCTGATCAGCTTTTTTCAGCCTTTCTTTTTCCTGAAAGTCTGGGAAGGCAATGGGCTATGGAAAACATACACATGTTTGTAGTCTAAACTTTATATGTAGAGTTTCTGCAGAGCTCACTCTTCCCTTATATTAAGCAAGAAAAATGCAGCCCTGGGACCTTCTGCTTGCCACAATGGCACAGACTGAGGTTCCTAGCAATACAGGCTCAAGATCTGACAACAGCAAACTGTACCGTGGCAAGGCTGAGCTTGGAGAGCCCAGATGGTGGTGGAGTGATGGGAGGCTGTGTACAGCTGTCGTTCCTCGGTAAGGCTGCTGTTGGTGCTCCGGCTCAGTAGTCGCCCAGAGCTAGCAGACTTAGATGTTGCAATGCTGGATGTTGCAGCACCTTGCTTTCTAGGGGAATCCACGGCTGTAGTTACAGTGCACAAGAGGATTTTAATGACTAACGGAAGAGGGAAAATAAGAGATCCTGTAAATCCTAGCATCTCAGTTCCCTTCTTCAGTAAAGGCTTATTAAATACTCATTGCAACAGGAAGTGGAACTAAATTTTACTGGACCAATGAACATTTAATACAACCTTAGAAGACAGAAAAAATTCAAATGGGGTTAAGGGAACTATACATGAGAACACCTTTACATCATCAGGCTTAGAGCATTTATCTTGGTGGGGAAAATTGATTCCCCTTAGACACAAAAGGAAATTGAACCTGGTTTGACTGTGCACGAGATGAGTGCTTGATAAAGGAGGAAATGCTGTCTTTACTTCCAGCTGCACTTACTAAGTGTATGGATCCCCCCCAAATGTTTATTAAATGCTTCTCAGAATCAAGACAGACAAGTTTCAGTTGTGAAGGAGGTACCTACTCACTTAGTGTATGCTGTGTCCCAGTAGTGGCCACAAGTTGAGTATAGGACAGAAAAGTATAAGAACGAGGTGGGTAGATTTGATAATATTTCTTACCATTCTGTTGTCCACCAAACATTTTCAGCTCAGGGACTTCATAAGCTACATGTGTTTCTATGTAGTAATCTTTGTTAGATTTCTATAAACCTTCCTGGTGACTCTCAAATCCATTTAAACTTTCAGCATCCTAAACATCCTTTGGCGAGCAATTCGATGGCTCCGTTACTTGTTTTGTGAGGAATCACAGCCTTTGTTTATTTTGAACGTGGTTCTTACTAGAGTCATTTTATACTAGTATTAGTCTGAACTTAGGCGGGTCTGTGTATGTGCAACAGCAGTCACCTATGGGACTGTTCTGGTAGAGGACCCAGGATTGGAGCTCAGAGTCCGAAAATTCTCAGTTTGGGATTGAGGCAGCTCTTGTAACAATCAGGTGGTTTAGCTGGCTAAACCTACAACCTTCTGTGTATCTAGGCCTTGGCCCTCAAATGAATGTGTTGAAGTTAACAGGGCAATTTGCAGGTTTGCTATTTGCATTACTCACAGTGAGACTTGCACAATTTCACCCTATGTAATTTAAATTGGGTTTTTTTCCTTCTTATGTCAACAAGTTGGGAAGCCTGTAACATCTAGTAAATGCACAAAGGTGAATGTATATCAAATACAACAGGTTTCTAACAGTACTTGGCATTCAGGACAGATTTTCAAGGGTTCACCAGTAAATTAACAACTGTCCTTTCACGAGAAGTTGTCCTGAGTGATTCCAAGAACATTGTACGATTTAGCAAGCTGAGCAAGTTTTGAAAATGTGCCCTTTTTAATTTTTACATTTTTTCCATGTTTCCCATCAGAGAATCTAGACTTAAGTATACCATCTGAGTATTTGGAAATGTTAGCAATGATCTCTGCAAAAGTGTGTCCAAATGACCTGATTCCTCATGTAGAACACTGAAGACAATCAGAGCAGTTAAAAGGCACCCAGCTGTTTCTTTCTCTCTTTCTTTTCTCCCATTCTTAGAGATAATACTAAATCTCATTACAGCATTAGCTCCAGGTTTGAAGCTTAAAAAACCTAGGTGTTTAGAACTTTAATCTCCAGAGTTGGTGAGAGTTTGGAGCTGTATTGATCCTGTGAGGAATGCTAGGAGAGCTCTGTGCTCATGGTGTCTATGCGCTTCAGTTCTTAAGTTCTATGAAGTGTCTCAGAATTTAGATTTCCCTTTTCAATCTTTCCAGAATTATGTGAGCTAAGGAAGTTTTAAAATACATTTCTTATACACATACAGATTTTTCCAGATTCATGCTCACTTAACATTGAATGTTAGCAAGAACAGGAAAAAACAATGAAAATGTTTTATTTTATCATCTCCAGGTGCTGTTATCTTCAGTTCATATAGACAGGGTGGCTGGGGACAGCTCCGGGACTGTTAACAGGAAGATCCTTTTTATGTGTTTACTTGCTCATAAATTACCAGATACTTGTGGCATTGTAAAACAAGTACAGACTCAACTTACCATGGAGACATAGTTTTCTGATATGAAACTTTAATCTTGAATAACAATCCTAACACTGGGGGCATTCTTCTGAAATGTTTGAATCCTCTATGTATTATTAGTTTTGCTTTATTAAGTTCGCCTCGTCAGCTAGTTCAATGTCAGTTCAGACTGATAATTGGCTATGAAAAATAAATTCTTTAAATCTGGATACTAACATCCTGCTTTTTTCAAGAATCAACAGGTAGGTTCATAGGTCATAATGATTTACTCAGCCATCCAAAACAACACAGTAGATTTGAGTGGTTAGTGGACTTAACTGTAGGCACTACAGATATAAAATTGTTGATCCAAAAAATGATAGTAAACCTGGGAAAAAGTCCAGAATTTCTGCTTGAACATACTAATTTTATTGGCAATAATTGCAAATACATAGAAAGTACAGAAATACCAATACATAGAAAGTACAGAAACAATCATTTGTGACTCTTTAATCTAGCAAAATGTTTTTTGTTCAGCTAACTTCCCAGGCTTTCCTGACTCGAAGGTGGCATAAGCTTTAAGTACTGTATTGATTATTTGTATTTATATAAAGTTAAAGGGATATCTGGAAAATGGAGAACGATCTGAGATAATATGAGATTGATAATGCTATTATCAAAGTAATAGTAAGATGAATTTTTAATTAAGAGAGTAAAATTACATCTTCATATCTCACATGGTGAAAGCAGGTTTCTTAAGTAACTTGTGATGGGTAGAGAATTTATCTGTGATTATATTTGTCCCAAGAGATTGTGGTTTTCTCATGACTTAGGAGAGGAATTTTGTCTAGTCAAACTCTTGTTTGGCAAATACGTAATCAAAGTGAGCTTTGCAGAAAAAGTGTACTGAATCCTTCAAATGCAATCGTACTTTAATTCAAAAAGAGTTTTCTTCTGTTTTAAATTGAAAATGCCAGAAAAAGTCATAGCTTGGTGAATCTGAGACAAAAGGAATTCCTGGTAGACAAAACTACATCTTTTCAGTTCACCCTATCATCTAAGCTGCTTAGTCTGTTTCTTCTTATTGTGCTTATTTTCCTGGCAAACCACAACTAGGAAACAGTATACTATTTGGCAATTCAAATATAAAGACAGAATCCAGGAAGCAATAGTGGGGATAGGAGGATGTTGTGTGACAAGCTGTACTGTTAGTTATGGATTCTAATTAATCTTTTTATAGGAGATACAAAACTAGTATTTTCCATTTATTAGTCTTGCATGCTTTCTTCTCACTTGTTGAAAATGTGCCTTATATTTTCTTCCTGGTGTAGAGATATCTGTAATTGTATGTGCTGTTTATATTAAAATAGTATGCAAGGATAAATTCTGCATTTAATTGCTATGGTGTTAACCTAGACAAACTTTACATTCCATAGAATACTCCTCTCTTTATAGAGGCAATAGAATTTTGCACCCAGATTAACATTTTAATTGAATGTGTGAGACAGGAATCATTGGTAAATCACAGGAAAATTACCAGACATCATGACAATATTTTTATGAGCTATTGCATGCAGACTTCACTGCTGGGAAATAGCTGGGAAGATTTCCTGCACACAGCACATTTGGTGTAGCAGATAGGTCAGGGGAGCTAGGTGAATATGAGGTAATTATAAAGGAAGTATTAGACAAAGTAGGTAAACTGGGTGTCAGGACCAGATGTCATCCTCCCGACAACATTGAAGGAACTCTGATATAAAATTGCAGAATGGCTAGCCAAGGCCGTTGCAAACAGCTGCAGCTCCAGAGCAGGGTGCAGTGTAACCCCGTCCCCAAAAGGGGCTATGGAGGAGTCCGGGGAACTACAGACCAGTGAGTTCTATTTCCATACCTGATTAAATGCTGAAGTCTATAATAAAGAATAAGATCAGTGTGTACATGAATGAGCATGGCCTGTTGGGAAGGAGTCAGCATGGCTTCTGCAAAAAGAAGTCTTGTCTCACTGGCCTGCTGGGGCTCTCTGCGGGCATCTGTAAGCGCAAAGATAAAAGGGAGCCAGGGATGCACTTTGTTTGGATTTATGCCATAGATTATTAAAGAAGTCAAGTTGCCAGAAGGTTGGGTGATAGGTTCTTTCACAGACTGAAAGTTGGTTAAAGGCTAGAAAGCAAAGAGTAGGTTAAACTTAATCTGTGCTTAAATCCTTCAGCATTTGTTGTTTCATGTATTTTATACTTTATGGACAATTAGTTCTTTATGTATTTGGAGACTTTCCAGAAGTGACTATGACTTTGGATGCTAATTGTTTTTCTGTCTTATTAACCTGGGCCGTTTGAAAATGTCCTGAGATATCTCTGCAGATATCACAAGATGCCCATGATCGGTAACAACCTGTGAAGAACTTGGTTGCAAATGTTCGTAGAAGTGTTTATCTAGAAGTAGCTTGGTAAAGTTATTAAAACATATAAATGCTCCAACCCTTAATAGAGGAGTTCAGCTCTCCATTGTATACCTAAATAGGAGTAGTTGTGTAAAAAAATTTTTTAATAAAATATCCTGAGTTGAACCTAGAGTGTAAAATGTTTTCTACGTCTTACTGCTTTTCTAGTAGGTCTCCCATACTGCAAAATATGGAGGATGATGATGTGAGTTCATGATTTTATGAAGTCCAGCTCAGTTTTCCCAGGGTTATCAATAGCTGCATCCTTCAATTTCAGTGTAAACCCGATGAGTTCACATAAGGGTAGCAGAGAACAAATAATATTCTATATTGTCTGTAACAACATGTGTGTCATGTACACAGGTTAGAAAGCAACATGTACAGAAACACTGTTTAGAAAAGCCATAAAAAATTCTTCCAGTACTGGGCTAGTTTTCTGTGATAATTAATAACTTATTAATATTCAAATATTAATAATTGTAATTTATGCATGCCCTTTTCCTATACCAAGTCGCTTGGAGCTCTTGGGCAGTGGCAATGAGGCCTTTTCCTATATCCTCACAATAAAACTAATTTACTTGACAATTTTCAAGGCAAGTATATTAAGGCAGTGTTGTAGCAGTTAAAAGCTTGTATGTGATACACAGACTTGAAGTTACCAGCTGACATGACATAGTTTCATGCCACCACAACCATTTTTTTTCCACCCAGTGACATTTTTCAGTAAAAACAATAACAGGAGCTTGTGCCTGTCAAGAACTGAAGGCATTCAGCTGTGTCTTGTACTTCCTGGCGCTGCCTGCGCAAGGCTTTCAAAAGGGTTGGGGTCATTTGGCTTCCAGTTTATTTTGGTTTCTGGTGCAGCAGCTGACTCTAATGATCAAGCTGTGTCTGGGAGAAACAGTAGGATTTTGAGGAAAAGTATTTTATGCTGTTAAAAATGTCATACATTTAGTAAGAAATTTAAAGTTTTTTCTTTTTTTTTTTTACTGCAATTTATTGCAATTTAAGAAGTCCTCTGAGGCACTCATTATTAACATCCAGGCACTGGGTTTTACCCACTCCAGGAACAGTATAAGTGTTTTGAATGCATTTAAATTTGAGGTTAATGGAGTCAAGAGTTGGGAGATTCTTTTGTCAAGTAAAGGAGTAGGAAAGTAATGAATCGTGTATCTCCTGGTTCTAGTCTTTCCTCCTGTTTGTGAACTGGCTGGACCCTGTACCCATTAAACTGTTTATGGCAGAAAAGTTCAAATGTGCTCTCATTGAAATGCAAGGTTCTGGTGAGAGCAGGAACACGTCCAAAGCCACAGATAAGACTCTGTTTTTGCTTATACTAGAGCCCTTTTTCAGTACTTTACCCCAGTAATATGATTTATAAATATTTTAAGTCTCATTGACCTTGTCAACAGGAGAATAAAGGAATCCAGTGAAGAATCCCGTCCACTTTGTTTCTTAGAAATATTGCTTCAGAGATATGTTTTGTGGATTTTACATATGAAAGAATAAGTTTGTAACAAAATCTGAACGAGTAATTTACTGGACCCAATTTATTCTTCATTTTTCCCTGTTATTCTCAATGGTATTTCACTAGAGGTTAGTTTGTTTCATTATCAGCTAAACCATGGTACATTTATAGGTATATAAACTCTGCCTTTATGTTGTTAAAATATCACTTCTCCTAGCATTGAGTTGGAATCACTTACATAAATATTGGCCAGAACAAAGAGGGCATTCAAAGCCAGTCTGAAGAAACAAGGAGAGGTTACATCTATTGTCACTAATTAAACGTTCCCTTGATTGCTTTCTGGCATTAGGGTTCAGCCAAGACACAGAGCCCATGTTCATGGCATTAAACTCTTTTCAAAATGTATTGCCCATATGCAACAAGTCTCTTGTGAATGGCCAGTACTAACTCTTGATCTGTGCTTGGGAATTATTTGGGAGCGATGGATCGTATTGAGCAACTGATATCAGGGTTTCCCTCATGATAGGTGGTCGAGTCCTATTGCCCAGGACATCCACAGATAACTGTAACACTAAACAATGGCAACTGAGGCCAGGTTGCATTTTTGTGTCAGCTGAAATATCCCAAAGCCTGGGATCTAACTAAATCAGAAACTTTAAACTAATAAACTTTAAACTAAAGTTAAGAATAAAACTGCAGAGAGCAGTGAAGGTTTTGGATTCAGTATGAATCTTCATAGCTTCAAAATTACCCATTAATTTAAAAAGCGTTCACATGACTTCAAGTAAGAGTATCTCATTCAGGTACTCCACATAAATATACCGGTAAGAAGGTACTCCACTCATTTCCTCTTTTAATTTTCTTCTCTGTTTCACAGAATTTCTGTGTGACTTCTCCTAGTTATCTGGCATAACTTCCCCCATTTATCTGGCAAACCATGTAGTTAAACTCATTTGAAGATACTGATGGACACTAACTGGCACTTAATTTGAGCATTGCAAACAGTGCAGCTGTAGCTCATAATTGCCATGCTAATTGCAAACATTGAAGTATTTTGCTGTTCAGGATAGTAAGAACTCACAGACAGTAGTGGTCCTCTGTACATGAACCTCCTCTTCTGATAGAAAGTAGGTCCATAACCATCCATAAGTGTCTGTGGGAAATCTACTGTTGTATGCACAAAAGATCACATGAACTGGAATCTGTAAACTTTAAAATTTCTGGGATAGAAGTTACTGACATATGCTAGGGGATGACCAAACCTTTGAAATTTCTGGAACAGAAGTTACTGATGTATGCTAGGGGATGACCAAGTCCTCTTTTCAATGCATGTATGTCTACTAGAATTCTCCAATAATTTTTTTTTCCATATCCCAATGCAATAATACTTCTGCAGAATATATTTAGAGCTGCAGAACAGGTTATTTCACACATTAATAATTAACATCAATAAATATTGTTCAAGAACAAATCACAACAGATTCAGACTCTCATATCCCATGAATAAGTATGTAATTCCTTTATTTTGTACATAGAAATAAGGCACAGATTGTATAAAATGCACAAACAGAACCAAAACAATAATTGACAGCAAATAAACAAACCCCCAAGAAAAAACATAATTTTCTAACACATGTGGCAGTAATTAACTGTATATTTTGGCAGTAGCTCTCCTTGCTTAGCAACTCTAAAATGAGACATTCTGGATATTTTCTCAAGTGATCTGAGTGCATTTCAGTTATTTGGAAGTTGATAACTGTATCAAAACATCACTGTGTTTACTCCAGCTTGCTTTAATGCAATTTCTTTAATCTTTTTGTTTTAGCTTTTAAGGCCTGACTTTGTTCCCACTGAAATCAGACAAAAAAACCAAAGCAAAATATGTGATTTCGTTTGGGGTATACTAAATGTTGCACAACAGTATTTATTTTATATTTGGGGTTACAGAGAGGATAACCAATTGTATTGTTGGACCCTGATCCTGTAAATCCTTACACATGTCCATGGGGCTACTGACATCAATGGCTTTACTCAAGTAAGGGTTGCTCATAATCACAGAAGTTTGCAGGATAAATTTCTAAATGGCTGTAAGCTGAATATTACAGAATCTATAGCTCTAGAGAGTTTTCAAGCAACTTCTAGTGTTACTTATTTAAACTCTCTGCAGCTACTTTTCCTATTGATTTTATACCACTCATAAAATTAAGAAATGCATTTAGAAAAATTAACACTTTTATTTCTTTTAAATAATGAGTCCTGTCTGGCTTTTGTTGAAATCAAAAGAACATGCATTGACCTAAACCCCTGAACAGTGTCTTCTGGTGTAGAGAAGCACAGAAAAGAATACTGCGCTTTAAGCCATTGGTGACTTGCTCCAGAGTATCCTCCCTTAATAAAAACAAAAGTAACAAACCCCAAAACTAAACCGCTAAGTTTAGTGATCTAAAAACATTACTTAGCTGGGAGCTGAGCACTTCCTGCAAGATCTGGGGTTTCCAAAGCCTTGCTACAGTTTATAATCTCACAAGATGCTCAGATTCATCAGGGTGCTAAGTGACCCAGCTCAAATGAGCATTTACTAATTAACTTTGAGATGGGTTGAGCACTTTTAGCAGGGGATTGCTTCTGAAGGAAGTTTGATTTTTGATTATGTACTTGTTTTATATAAATCATCTGCATTTACAGAAATTATTGATTTTTGTCCAGTAAAACTTCTGATCCTTATTTTAGTTGAGGATTCTTAAGCTTGAAAAGAAAAAAAAAGTCAAAATTGCCTTTGAAAGTATTTTATAAAAACTTTTGTACTGGGTTTTGGAGAGGAAAATGGCAAGAACTGTTTTACATTACGGCACAATACAGTTTTGAATAAAAAATGTATTTTGGAATTACTGTTGAATCTTAAAACTGGTGTTAAGTAGAAAATAAAAAATCTTGAACCATAAGAACATAATTTAAAACAAAGAGAGGACTAGTATGAAGTGATTCTATATTTTGCAATAATATTAATTTAAAGGTGCTGTGGAAATCATGGTTTCTGGTAAGTAAAGCTCTTACAAAATTTCTCCATTCTGAGTTTACATGGTTGAGAGGCACTATTTATGCACGTTGGTTATGGTTAATGCCAATTTGTCTTGTTCTCATCAAAGTGTATGTCCATTTCTTCCATGTCTTCTGAATCTGGTATAATGCAACTCGCATTATTGTAGATCTTTTCCAGAAAGTTATGTGATACTGCCTAGTTCTGGAAGTTAGTCAGTTAGCCTGTCTGTCTTTGTTTCCATCTTCAACTCCCATGTTTACTTTTTTTTGGAACCATAGTCAGTTAAATTATAGCTTTAAAATACAGTTTGTAAGTATTTTACAAATAGAGATAATGGCGTTCATGTTAAGAATTCTGTAACTCTGACAAAGAAAACGTCTCACATGTAGGTATCCTTGCAATGCTGGTAGTTGAAAGAAAACTTTCATCACTACAGCCTTTGACTCTGTTGTTAGAGTTGCTTGCCAGTCTTTGTAGCATGACAGAACAAAATCAAATCCATGTTGTATCTGTTGATTTAAACCTTTTATGAATTTTCACACACACACAAAAAAAGTAATTTTTTCTCAAGGAAAGAATGCTGTTAATCAGAAACATCAGGCGTGACCAATCCTTACCAGGAAAGGGTTTAGGTGGAACCACAGTGCGGTATTTTTTCATGTCAAGAAAAAGTTTTAAAAAAATAAAAAAGCAAGGAAAAAAAAGAGTTCTGATTTTATTTTTCTATTGTTGATATCATTTTGAAAGTGGGGGAAATGCCATGGAAAATGTAAACATTTCAAGAATCCAGAAACTGGAGTACAGTTTACATGAAGCTGGTATGACATTGCTTTGTAACTCTGAATCTAACTGTCTGTTTAGAGCTTAGTTCAAACCTTCTAATGCAGGTGATCAATAAACTTGAAAGCTGAGTTGAAGGAAATGTGATAGCGAGAGAAGTAAGTGCCTTCAGGAAGGCAGGCAGAGAGATTTCCTTGTTTGGAGAGCAGTTCACCTTCTACAGAGTTCCTGCTCAGCTGGCTTTGCTGTAAAACACTTTCTCTGTTTCTTGGAAGTACTGAACTAAATGGCAAACAATAAATTATGATGTTTAATGTACTTTGTGTACTTTAGGTACACATAATATACAAATGTAGTTTATAATCTCCTATGAGCAATATGTCATTTACTATTTGTTGACAGATCAAGAAATTAAATATAGCATTTATGAAAAGTAAGTGTTAAACTGGAAGTGGTATTCTTTCCTAGTTAATGCACCAGGCTGGTATTCTGGAGATGTGGCTCTACTTGTAGTTCTTCCAGTAACTTTTATAAGTTTGGACAAGTCTTTTCATGCCTTCCCATTTCTTCTTTGCCTTATCTTTTGACACAGTCTTGAGAGCCTATGTACAAGCAAAAATGCTTTTACCTCATAGGTGCTTCTGGATGCTGCTTTAACAGACATGAACAGCGGTTGTACTTCATTCCTGTCTGCAATCACTTCATCTTCTCTCAAAAGCATGTGTCCAGGTTCCAAATAGAAAAACTAAATGTGGTGCTAGTTTCTTTACTTGTATTAATTAATTAAAGAATGAAATTAAATTTAAAAATAAATAGGAGACTGTTGATATACCTTTATTCTAGCATCCCAAACAAGCTACTTAGTTAACTGTCTGCCTGAAGAGAGCTTCAGATCTGCCTGTTTCTCACCCTCAGAGAGCTATGATTTAGGATCAGCTCCTACTGAACATAGCTGGGAGCAAATGTGCCTAGTTCCTGTGGCAGCATTTATAACAGGTACATATGTGGCAGAGCACATGGAGAAACACTAGCATGAGCACTGAAGTTTTTGCACCTGATCTTCAGAGCTTTGCAGTTAACATCAAGGATTGCTGCTTAGCCTCAGACTACGTTAAATGTGGTTAGTGCACTCAGCTTTAATATTGCTTCCCAAGGAAAAGGAGGTGGGTATTAGGTCCTTCTGAAAGAGGAAAAGAACTTGTGTATCCTTTGCTGCATGAGAAGGCAGTGCAAACTTTTGTTCCTGCAGACTACTGGACAGACAGATCACCTGTCACTCTTGGCCAGGAATTTGGGCAGAGAGGGCACGGATTTTACACTAGCCGAGATTCTGCTGTGATGATTTACTTCCATGGAGATGCCACCTCCTTGCAGCAGCATTTCAGGGAAGGACATCGAGCTAGCAGCATTTTACTCTGCCTGTCCAAAGAATGTCATGTAATGAGGCCCACTGGGAGAGGGGAGAAAATTTCCCTTTTCCATTTTCAGGCTATCTCTCAGTACAAATGATGCCATTTGACAGATAAAAGACATCACTGATGACTCAGTTTGGAAAAACAAGATTACCAATTCAAAATGTACTATGTAGTAGAAGGTGGGAAGAAATGATTACATCATTCAGGATCTCAGGGCACTTCTGTCTTGGATTGCATTTCGTTTGTCATGACAGCTTCTCAATGAGAGCTTAATCTTGCAGCCCTGCTGTGGGAGCTGATATCCTGTAAACTTTGAATGACTTAATGGAACAGGAGGCACAATGTGAGGTCTTTAATTTAAAACAACATGTAGTTTTCTTTCCAGTTAAAGATCTGTTTCACAGATGTTTTGCCAATATTTGAATAAGAGTTTGCTACCAGCCTTCTTTCTTCTCTTCCCAGCAAGTTTCCTTTAAAAAGTAGTGTACAAGATGAAAAATGCATGTATTTCTGCAAAAGGAGGAGCGGGCCTGGAGGATGCATTCAGTTTAGATGCAAAAGAAGACAAAGAGGGGGAGCATGCTCAATAAGGAAAGTGTTGTTAAGTGGACTCACTAGAAAAGTTTGTTTCAGAATATGCAGTTTGCACACTCTAAGTTCTGAAGTAAGGCTAGAGGATGAAAGCCTTGCTGATGATTCAAAGCATCTGGAAGTAGAAAGAAGCTTTGCAGCTCCTTGACATTTGTGCAATAAAGTCCATTCCACAACTGTCCTTCAGCTCTGAGTCTGCATTCTCTCCACAGTGCCTTCCTATGGATAGGTGGGTTCCTGCACATTTTGGTGACTTCAGGTGGCTCTCTGCTCCCTCTCTAGTTTGAATTGATTCAGCAGCGTTCAAGCAGGAGAGGCATGTTCGTCTCTCTTTTGGCTGTTCAGCCTGCCTGAGGTAGTTATTTTTCTGAGTTAGAATGTATTTAGGAAAGGTTTAGAGTCGGGTGTCTCAAAATCAAACACATCAGTAATAAGTTCTTAAGTAAATGTAGTTCTCAACAACCTACATCTTCAGGTTTCCAAATCTGACCAAACATTGAGTTAGAGTTTGGAAGAGAGCTGGTGTCTGATAGCTGCTTTCCAGTGTTTGCTGAGAATCTGGTTATCTAAATGTTGTGTGCTGCTTTCCCACTTGTTTTTCCGGTACCTCTATTAAGCTTGGTCAGTACACACATACAAAGGATGTAAGCCAACCTATACAGTTACATTACCAGTCTCATTATTCAGTACTCATAAATTTGTTACATATTTTTAATTTCTTACAGTGCAGTGGTGTGTTCACTGCAAAGCCTTATACTGCCTTTTCAACTGAAACAGAGGAATCATGCTAATAATCATAGTAAAATCTTTTATGTTGTGTAGTTGGCACAGATTGTCTTATTATATTGACACTCATGTATTTTTCAGCAGGACTTGGTTTTGAATCATGACATTTTAGAATCTCAGATTTCATTTCATAAAGGGCATTTTTAGCTCTTGAGATTGTGAAAGCAGAAAGAGGGGAGGAAAAACTGTTAATATCTCATTATCTGGGGGTGATCAGCATAAGCTTGGAACTATCAGCTTCTGGCAACACTTACTGAAAGTAACTTGTCACCAGACAAGGACAGGAAAGTATGATGTTTTGTATGGTATCATGAGATCCTCCTCTGATCTCAGTGTTAGCGTGAATAAGGCATGATAAAGCTTTCAGATTTGTTATGCATAGCTGAAGTGCAATGAACTAAGACTTTTGCAGAGCAGCAGTGTAATAAGATTGATAACTGTGTGATTTGCACTTAAGGCAACATGTTAGCTTTTCTCAGAGTATTCTGGTTTGCTAGATTGTGAAGCATACTATTTGTCTCATCCTGAGTTTTAGTAATTCCAGGTGCTTCTGTTTCTCTGGATATTGTTAGAGTCATGACAACCGGATAGCTTCTAGCAGGGCACTGAATGGTGGGAGGATAACATGCAGTTATATTTTTCTGGAACTGTCAAAACTTTTTTAACTTTGCTTTCATGGAGGTTCACAAGTTGTTCATGAGGGGAAAAAGAAAGTATAGTGGGCTTGTAGGTCTACTGTCAGAAGAGAATTCCATTTGAATGAACTCTGTATATCTTCCTGTGAACTGCTGTAGGTCCTGACTTTCAAATCTGAATAAGAAATTTGTTGTTTTTTCAATATGCAAAACTAAACATTATCAATTGCACCATGGGCACTTGCCACATCAGACCTTGATGAAAAGAGATACAGCAACTTTGTTTCACCACAGCTGTGAGGCTGCTGGACTTCAGCTGACTCTTCTTGCAGACTCCACAGTCTGATCCTGCTACTGGCCCTCACTCTATCCCATTTCTCCTAATCCATGCTTCCACCACCACTTCTTTCTCCTCTTCCATTGCATTTGCCAAACAGCTACTTAGGAAATCTCAGCAGAATTCAGGATCTGGCCCAGCATTTCAGCTGGTTGATGTATTTCAGCTGTAGGGAAAATGGTAAGTCAGAGCCTGAGAAACAAGGAAGTTGGGAACTGAGCTCAGTCTTTATGAGCAAACCTTGTCAACATAACTGACTTGCCAGATGGTGTTACTTAGAGGGTTGAATTTGCTCGGAGAGCAGGATAGCAAGGCTGCTTAATATTTAAAGATACAGAGTATTTCCTTACAGTTTCATACTTTGGTGTGCATATCACACTGTTTGCAGGTTTGCATGGTTTTCTTAGCTGCTGAGACTGAAAGCCAGCTGAGGTTTAAATAACGATACAAAGCTTGCACTTAGAACTCAGGGAACCAATGACCTCTTTTAGTAAGATGACAAAATTGGACCTTTCCCAATATCTGCAGTCATTTAGGAAAGTTTAAATAAATAAATAAATCTCAGCTGGGTGAACTGAAAAGTCAAATGAAAACTGCTTCTACTGAGTTATACATCTTTCCTTCCTGAACAGTGAGGAAATGAGGAGAAAATTGATTTGTCCCATGTAACTCACACAGGTGAGCTGGGATTGTATAGAAAGTACATCTTGAATAGCAACACCTTCAGTTGGTAAGATATCATACAAGAAAACCAGGAAAATCAGAAAAAAAAATCTGAAAACAGTATGTTAATATGTGGAAAATGTGTTTCCATGGATAGAGATCAAAATGGAACCGGAGCTGATGATGGTTAATACTGGTAGGTCAGTTACTTTGCATACCTCATGATTACTGAAGTCATTAATAGTCTGCTCATAAAAATAACATTATATTGATAACCTAGTAGTCACTTGTTCTTGTATTTATACATTTAAAATAAGGTTATGTGGTTTGATTTATTGTTATTCTTACATCAGTAGTTTTTGCACGTTGTTATTTTTATACTTTAATGTTGGCTGTGTGAATGAACTGCAAGAGATTAATGCTTATTTGCATAAACCTATAATTTTTTAACCTATAAAATTATAATTTCACTTAAAAAAAGACTAAAACTTTTCAAACATGTTCTAGAACTAACCAGCAAATCAAAATTGGATAATATATTCCACTCTCTTGCTTTTGATCCTGATCAAAACCATGAAGAATAAAAGAATTTTCATTCTTTATAATAATAACCAACGAGGCTGGTGAATTTGGATAAATTTGATCTGCTGACATACAGTCTCTAAAGGAATTGTTCATTGAAAAAACAACAACAACAACAAACCAACACCCCCCTCCCCAACTTCTTAGCCTGTATTTTATCATCAGAAACTGGAGTACAACTGAGCTTTTAATTAGATTTGGTGTGCTTTTTTTTTAATATTACTCTCTTCTTTTGTAATTTATTTTCCATTAGTGTGTTGACTTCTCCTATTGATAAAGAGTGTCAGAGGGCTAATTAACTAAGAAAATAGTTTCATAATGAAAATGTTTTTGTGAGAACAAAATGCAGTAAAATAAAAAAAACCCCTCTCCACATTAAAGAAAATTAAGTGGTCTACAATAAGATTGGAAAGTCCCTCTCTGAAACCACATTATCTCAGCTGTGATAGTCATCTTTGTTGAATAGTGGGTTCCCCCTGCCTCAAATATTTTAGCCTCCTGTGAAACCGTTTGGATGCATATAAGGACACTGCATGGTTCATATGTGTCTAATCTAACTGGCAATTTAGGCATTTTTTCTGAGAAGCAAGTATTTAATCTCTTTCCATAAAGGAGAAAGTCAAGACCCCCAAATTTTATTGACTCAAAATATCTATTTCAAAAAGGGCCTTAAGTTATACTGTCTTTGTTCAAATGATTTAATTACATCTTTCATCTTGCAGGCTATTACCTATGTGGGTTCCTGCCTAGGAGTAACAGATAAACTGTAAAGATTAATCCTTCGCTATCTGAAGTTACGATGGTGCTAAGAAATACAGCACTTTCATTGAAAAACAATATTTGTCTTTTGCTCACACCAAAGAACATAAATCATGCCACAATCCTCTGGCAAATATGCTCCTTAAGATTTTAGCCTAAAAGCAACCATATTTGTAAGCTAATTTATTGTATTAAACTACCAGTTGAATACTAACCACAACAGAAGTATTAATTCAAATAAAATTGCTTATATAACATTTTAAAACCCAAACAAATTAAGTGGAATAAGTTAAAAGCATCGAGAAATATTTCCATTTGTCTTTCTCATAAATTGATACACTAATTTGTAGTTCCTATGTAGTGATCATGTTGAGAATCATGGCAGTTTTGTGTAAGATGACTATGACATAGATGAGTATCTGTATTTATTATAAGAAATACCTTGGTGGCTGCCAAATTTAAGGCCATCGAGGAGCTAATTTTATTTCATCATTCAAGAAAATTGCATATGTTAAATTACTTCTGCTGTATAATATATACAGTAAAAGGCTCTGGACTTCCTTAAACACAAAATATCTCTGGAACTCTGGCTTGAAGCAGGACTGTACAAATGTAATTTATTGTAGAGATGACAAAGGCTGACAATGATTTGAAGAAGACTTTACTTCTGTATATTAGGTATCTTGTCACAGATGCTTACTAGAAGAGGAGGACTATGGCCAAGGATGGGATTTTAAAAGAGAGTGCAGATGGCTAAAATGGGATACAGACAGACTGTAAGTCATGTATCCAAAAGCGGAAAAACCCTTCAAAAGCCTTGTCTAGCAGACTGGCTATCATGGCATAACCCTTGCCATACTGGGTCATTCACAGAAATTTTAAAACAAATAGAGAATCCTTGAAGCAGGGTCATTGTCATAGGTGACTCCCTTCTGAGGGGGACAGAGGGCCCAATATGCAGACCTGACCCATCCCACAGGGAAGTCTGCTGCCTCCCTGGGGACCGGGTAAAAGACATTACTAGGCTCTGGTTCAGACCTCTGATTATTACCCATTGCTGGTTGTGCAGGTTGGCAGTGATGAGATTACAGAGAGAAATCCGAAGGCAATCAAAAAGGACTTCAGGGCACTGGGATGATTAGTGGAAGGATCAGAAGTGCAGGTAGTGTTTTCCTCAATCCCTTCAGTGGCAGGGAAATATACTGAAAGGAACAGGAAAACACACCTGGTTAATACGTGGCTCAGAGGCTGGTGCCATTGGTGGAATTTGGGTTTTTTTTGATCACGGGGAGGTTTACATGGCACTGGGTTTGCTGGCGACAGATGGAGTCCAGCTATCTCAAAGGGAGAAAAGGATTCTGTCTCATGAGTTGGCGGGGCTCATAGAGAGGGCTTTAAACTAGGTTTGAAGGGGGAAGGGGATAAAACTAGGCTCACCAGAGATGAGCCTGGGGGTGGCATGCCAATGCTGGGGGTGGAATAGATAGGCCAGCTCAAGTGCATCTGTGCCAATGCATGCAGCATGGGCAATAAACAGGAGGAGCTGGAAACCGTTGTGCAGCAGGATAGCTATGACTTAGTCGCCATCACAGAAACCTGGTGGGATGACTCCCATGACTGGAGTGCTGCAACGGATGACTATAAGCTCTTCAGAAGGGATAGGCAAGGTAGAAGAGGTGGTGGGGTGGCTCTCTATGTTAGGGAGTGTTTTGATCGTACAGAGCTCCACGATTGTGATGACAAGGTGGAGTGCTTATGGGTAAGGATGAGAGGGAAGGTCAACAAGGCAGATATTGTGCTGGGAGTCTGTTATAGACCACCCAACCAGGTTGAAGAGACAGATGAAACATTCTACAAGCAGCTGGCAGTAGTCTCACAATTGTGTGCCCTTGTTCTCGTGGGGGACTTCAACTTTCTGGACGTCTGCTGGAAATACAACACAGCAGAGAGCAAACAGTCTAGGAGGTTCCTGGAGTGTGTGAAAGACAGCTTCCTGACACAGCTGGTAGGTGAGCCAACCAGGGGAGGAGCCTTGCTAGATCTACTGTTTACAGACAGGGAGGGACTGGTGGGGGATGTGGTGGTCGGAGGCTGTCTCAGGCTTAGTGACCATGAAATGATAGAATTCTCAATTCTTGATGAGGTAAGGAAGGGGGTCAGCAAAACCACCACTATGGACTTCCAGAGGGCAAACTTTGGCCTGTTCAGGACACTGGTTGAGAGTCCCTTGGGAGACAGTCCTGAAGGGCAAAGGGGTCCAGGAAGGCTGGACATTCTTCGAGAAGGAAGTCTTAATGGCTCAGGACCGAGCTATTCCCATGTGCCGCAAGATGAACTGCCGAGGAAGATGACTGGCCTGGCTGAACAGGGAGATTTGCTGGGACTCAGGAAAAAAAGGAGGGGTTACCATCTTTGGAAGAAAGGGCAGGCAACTCAGGAAGAGTACAGAGATCTTGTTACGTCATGCAGAGAGGAAATTAGAAAGGCAAAAGCTCAGCTAGAACTCAATCTGGCCACTGTCGTAAGACACAACAAAAAAAGTTTTTACAAATATGTTAACAATAAAAAGTTAGCCAAAGAGAATATCTATCCTTTATTGGATGCAGAGGGGAACATTGCCACCAAAGATGAGGAAAAGGCTGAGGTACTTAATGCCTTCTTTGCCTCAGTCTTTAATAGTGAGAGCAGTTACCCTCAGGGTACTCTGCCCCCTGAACTGGAGACAGGGACGGAGAGCAGAATAAACCCCCCATAATCCAGGAGGAAGCAGTTAATGACCTGCTGTGCTGTCTGGACACTCACAAGTCTATGGGACCAGATGGGATCTGTCCAAGAGTACTGAGGGAGCTGGCGGAGGTCCTTGCCAAGCCACTCTCCATCATCTATCAGCAATCCTGGTCAACAGGGGAGGTCCCAGAGGACTGGAGGCTTGCCAATGTGATGCCCATTTACAAGAAGGGTCGCAGGCAGGACCCAGGGAACTACGGGCCTGTCAGCTTGACCTCGGTACCAGGGAAGATTATGGAACGGTTTGTCTTGAGAGCACTCACATGGCAAGTCCAGGACAAGCAGGGGATCGGGCCCAGTCAGCATGGGTTTACGAAAGGCAGGTCCTGCTTGACCAACCTGATGTCCTTCTACGACCAGGTGACCCGCCTAGTGGATGAGGGGAAGGCTGTGGATGTTATCTACCTTGACTTCAGCAAGGCCTTTGACACCGTCTCTCGTGGCATACTCCTTGAGAAGCTGGCATCTCATGGCTTGGATAAGTGTACTCTTCGCTGGGTGAAAAACTGGCTGGATGGACGAGCCCAGAGGGTTGTGGTGAGTGGGGTGAAATCCAGTTGGCAGCGGGTCACAAGTGGTGTTTCTCAGGGCTCGGTGTTGGGCCCTGTTCTGTTTAATATCTTCATCAATGATTTGGACGAGGGGATCGAGTGCACCCTCAGTAAGATTGCAGATGACACCAAGTTGGGAGGGAGGGTTGATCTGCTCAAGGGTAGGGAGGCTCTACAGAGGGATCTGGACAGGCTGGATCGATGGACCAAGACCAATTGTACAAGATTCAACAAGGCCAAGTGCCGGGTCCTGCCCTTGGGTCACAGCAACCCCATGCAGCGCTACAGGCTTGGGGAAGAGTGGCTGGAAAGATGCCCGGCAGAAAAGGACCGGGGGGGTGTTGGTTGACAGCCGGCTGAAGACGAGCTGGCAATGTGCCCAGGTGACCAAGAAGGCCAACAGAGTCCTGGCCTGCATCAGCAGGAGCAGGGAGGTGACTGTTCCCCTGTACTCGGCACTGGTGAGGCCGCACCTCGAGTCCTGTGTTCAGTTTTGGGCCCCTCGCTACAGGAAAGACATGGAGGTGCTGGAGCGTGTCCAGAGAAGGGCAACCAAGCTGGTGAGGGGCCTGGAGCACAAGTCTTATGAGGGGAGGCTGAGGGAACTGGGGTTGTTTAGTCTGGAGAAAAGGAGGCTGAGGGGAGACCTTATCGCTCTCTACAACTACCTGAAAGGGGGTTGTAGTGAGGTGGGTGCTGGTCTCTTCCGTCAGGTGGCTGGAGATAGGACAAGAGGAAATGGCCTCAAGTTGTGGCAGGGGAGGTTTAGATCGGATATTAGAAAAAATTTCTTTACTGAAAGGGTTGTCAGACATTGGACCAGGCTGCCCAGGGAAGTGGTGGTGTCACCATCCCTGGAGGTGTCCAAAAAATGTGTAGACGTGGCACTTCAGGATATGGTTCAGTGGGCATGGTGGTGTTGGGTTGACAGTTGGACTTAACGATCTTAGAGGTCTTTTCCAAACCTAAATGATTCTATGATGCTAAGATTTGCCTTGTATAAAACTGAGCCTACCTTAATCTGGTTCCTCTCTATGGCCTTCTGAAATAAACACTGAAGAGCACCACAAAATGGAAAAGAGAGTCTGTTAATGGTACTCTGACCCTGCTCAACATACTCAAGCAGTAGAGCCAAAAGGGCAGCAGTGAATTCAAAACAAGCTAGAGAAATTCCAGTCACCTTCCTTTAAAAAAATCTGACTGTAATGGGATAAACACTATTATTGATACTGGGTCATATTGTGGAGCTTTTGGTGAGGAGCTCCTGTATTACTATACAAATGCATTTTGTACTGGACATTAGGTTATCATGGCATCTGCAACTTTCCTTTATTTTTCATAGAATCTTTGTCACCAAGGTGCAAAGTGGTGGTTGTGGCATCTTCAGACCTTGTTAAAATTCACGTTTCCAACATTAGCCTTTACTACAGAGAAAGTTTAAAATTAATTTTGTATAAATAAGCTACAAGCAGACACAAACAGGAGGATGTTTTCAGCCCTAAGTTGAACGTTTCAGAGCATGAACCAGGGGCTATAGTGGGAGTTGTTTCATTACAGCTTTGACAGCAAGTTCAGCATCCACTGCATTAAATTAAGAATCAACGGATTAGTCACACTAATATGTTACGAAATTAACTTGTTCTGCTGTAAAGACAGTATTGTACAAAGCTGGAGAGACCAGGTTGTTCATCAGCGTTTGCATTACCTTTGAGTTAGTTGAAGAGAAATGAACAGTATTAAATACAATTGTAAAAACACATTTTCAAAACAGTCCGGCTTACATCCCTACTTTCACTAAAATGCATGGAAATATTTATCTGGGTATGGGTTACTCACAAGAGCAAGGACTTTGCTAGAAATTTTCTTGAAAGTATTGGAACAAGAGAATTGATAGTTATTGTCAAACGAGAAGAAAAAAGTCATTGGAAGAAGTTATAGTCAGAGAAGGTAAAATATCCTGAGATTTCAAATTGATCAGAAAAGCGATAAAAATGTAGATAAAGATGTTTATCAAGCTGATATCAGCTGCAGAGAAGCAGAATTTTGGTCTAAATGTAGAGAGATTATGGAGAAACAGACAGGAAGATAATACAAAGTGCTTGAAAAGGAGTAGCATGAGAGAATAGTTCCCTGATGGATTCTAGAGAAAGACTAGAGACAGTTTCTAAAACATTAAAGACTTTTTAAAATTGGCATATCATAAATCAAATAATATCTCTATGTTTCTTCTACTCTTTTGGATTTCTAAATAGCAGTTTTGTTGGGTTTTTTAAATGATCACATCAAAACTATGGCCTCTTGTTCTACCAGCTGCATACATAGACTGGGATTCATCTTGGTCACCAGCAAGTTAGTCATTTAGTCCAAAATTGGTTGTTTAGGTTATCTCCATAGTCTGTGGCAGAAGAGGGCAATTCATACCTTTGTAAGATAGGTATCTAGGGTAGGCCGGATGTGTTGTTCTTGGGAAAACACTCCCCTGTTAACTATGATAGTAGTTTATCCTGGATGTGTACTTTTCATATGGCTAATATTTGGTGAGATGAGTCTGACCCACAGGTGGAAAGACAGCCCTTTTGACATGCTACTTAGGACCTAAGTTATTATAAGTAAATAAAGAAAAGATGAGGGATAGCTATGGTTAACTGTAATAAAGGTACGTTTATTTAGTTCATATGCATGTAAAACTTGAAATCTGGTCATTAAAATGAAGATGTATTTGCCTATGCAACATTTATGTGTGTGTTTCATTCCATAATCATAAAAAATGTTGGTACAAAAATAGTTATCTCTGCATGCAACCCTTTTCTAGAAAGGCTGACCCTTTTCTTGTACAAAAGCCAGTAATCTTTGGCTAGATTTTCCCAGGCAACACTGTTTTCCAAAACCCTGTATGTTATGACATGCTGATGAAAGCCAATGTGATTCAGCAGAAGAACTTGTTCACAGAAACAGTCTCCTAATCCAGTTAGGTATTTAATTGCAGGTCTGGGAACAGCTTGCTTCTGCATATATTCAAATTTTAATTGTCTGCTGAGTACAGATCTTTGTATTATTTCTGAAATTCAGAAGCTGTATTGTAATTGTACTTAGTTAGGCAGCCAGAACCGGAGTTCTAAGGCGAGTGCACCTGCATGGATGTAGATGATAATAGCATTTAGACTAATTCTATGCAATTGAAGTAGTGAGCAAGATAAATTCTCCAAATGTTTTGGAGAAACACAAGTCCATAGAAGCGGAAGTCTATTTAACACCATGTTTTTCCCAAAGGACTTCCACGTATTTTTGTCTCCAGCTCCTGGATCAGGATTTTTAATCCTCACATTTGATAATCCCTACTTCTGCCTTAGCCTAGGAGTTTCTGCAATCAGATGTTTCCTTGCTCACGTCTCTGAAATGCCAGTGTTCTGAGTTCCTTCTGGGTAGGCAGTCCTCTCCCTCGCCAGCACCTCTTCTGGCTCTTAGTCACCTTTTGCTGTAGGGACTCTTCCCTTTTGTTTGTTGCATCTAGCTCTGGACTCTGATTTTAATCTTAAAACTTCATTTCTCCCTGCATGTTTACACGAATGTACTTCTTCTAGGCAGAGTTGCCTTGAGACCTCTCAGCCTTGTGGGCACAACTGAACTTTGCCAGATGAAGGATGACAAGCCATGGCCAGGTTTCTCCTAGCATTATCCGGGAGGGAATAAAGCCAAGACAGGGAGCGAGTGAAATCAGCTTTGGTTTTGCTTTGCCTGCAGGTGCAGGCAAGAGAGAAAGGGGATCTTGTTTTCAGAAAAGGTCTCTGTGTTTCTCATCAAATCTTGATTCTGAGTTGATGGTGGTAGCAGGACCACTAAACTTACCTTTCCAGTGCACTGTGAGTCTGTGGCTGCTTTGCCACCCCCTGCAGAAAGCTGCTCTGGGTGACTGCCCTCGCCTTTGTCTAGAGCTGGTCATGATCCTTCACGTGAGAAATGCACTGTGCATATGATGCCTGAATTCCCTTTCTTTGTGTCTAGATACATAACTACTTTATCCTGGGAGATTTAGCTCACATAGCTCACAAAAGGGAGGTCAGTGTGTCTTTCTCCAACACAGTCAGTACAGAGCCTTGCCAAATTAACTTTCTTCATGGAAGTCCCTCAGAAATGCTTGTTTATATTGAGCAAACAACTTTCAGGAGAGGAAAAAGAGAACAATCAGTTATTCATGCAATAGCATTGGTTTGGCTAGAGGAAATGTTCCTAAACCCTTACAATTGCTTTTGAAAGCTAGCCAGTGTGAAACACAGAAATAATGTTAACTTAAATGCAATTTCAAGCATCTAGCAAAGAAGGAGCTTACCAAGGACAAATGTCCCCAAGTGCTTGGGGTACCAGACAGACAAAAGGAAGAAGGTGACTTTTCGCAGACAAGAAGCTACAAACTAAAACTTTGTCATCATATTACAGGCACAATAAAAATGAAACCCACAATATTTAGCCTACTTAGCAATTTTCAGAGTATTTTAACCTGAGGCATATTTAAGATTATTCCTTCTGTCTGATTTCTTTTATCTGACATGTCTTTACCTGTCCTTATCTAACATGATTCCTTTTAACTAAGGCAATCTGGATGTGGGCTTGGCAGCTATTGCAGTGGGGTAAATCACAATCAAGTTCTTGAGTGCAGAGCTGCAGAGTGGAAGGAGACGTCAGGGTGCCAATTTACCAACGATGCATAACATTCTGCATTTCCATGTTTGAGCTGGGCGTGTTGTCAGCTTCTCCTGATATAGCACATGGGCCTAGATTCATCCCATCTAAACTGCGGCACTTATCTGAGGCATCTAAACTAGGAGCTTATTTAATGTTGCCTTCATGTCTAATTGGAGAGAAGCAAGCACCTCCAGAAGCTAATTCAGCCCACTTGGGATCTGGCTGATCCCCTGCAGGTGCCCTTAGCTGACTCCTTTGGCTGTGAGGAGGGTGGAGAGTGACTAGTGTGCCGGTTTGTGTGCCTTAGGTAGGTGTCTACAGTTAGATGGTGGAATTTAGGCCACCATACTCTGCTGCCTGGTTGTATTGTAACCCTCAGTTAGGCTCTAAGGCTTTGCATATATTGAATGGAGAGACGTAGATACATAAAGATGAAATCCATCACAGCCAGCATGCTCTGCAGAGAATTGCCTCAGCCAAGGAGAGCAGTGTGCATCAAGGTCACAGTGCTGTTAATATCTTAATGTAGTGTAACACCTACAGCTCTAAATCAAGGCATGTTTCTTTGCCTAGGCCTTGTCCAGATAAACATGGACATTGCATACAGTTTCATACTACTAACAGTAGGACAGACAACTTCTTCAGGTCCACTTCTTCAAGTCCAGGAGAAAAATCTGTGTATGATTGAATCCCAAACAGTGAAAATGTGCCAGGGTTTCTTCTGTATGTGAAAGTTCAGACTGTTCTCCCAGAGAGAGGTTTTTTTATGTATTTGTCAGACATAGCAATTTGGTCAGTGTTTCTGAATGCATTACCAAAATACTACTCTAGGCTTGAGGACTTGTACAGCAAATTAGGGCCACATCCAAATGGAAATTTAAGTGTTGCAATGCTGAGGCTTGCAGTGCTAGGTGTTTAGGCACATAATCTCCGCAGTGGAGTCCAAAGCTGAAAGTGGCTCTTGGTTCCCTCTACAATCCATAAGGAGAAACAGGTTCTTTAAAGTCAGATTCATAACACAGCAGCACATTGAGCTGGGACATAAGCATCATAAGTGGGAAAGTCTGAGGACTGCAGTGTGGCTACAGTCATTTGCTGTTGAATGTTAAAGCAACAATAACATATATCTTAATAGTTCAGAGTCCAGTGAAGCATTAATTTTATTTCTGAAATGGAAGGAGACAGAGTGCTCCTCCTATTTCCCCTGAGTTATTCTGTGTACCCATGGTGCTAATGAGGCTGCTGGTCGAATGCATTGCCACCTTATTAACAGAGGCTTTAATTCTTATGTACTACTTAAGTACTTTAGGGGCAGGGGAAAACCAAGGGGGTTCTTCCCAGAAAAATAACAAGCAAATGGGGTGATGTTGGAAATAAGGCATGAGGGAACAGAAGCTGTGTTTTGTTTGTGTGTGAAGGTGCCATTTCAACGGCTGTACAATTCCCACAGCAGTCTTTCAGTGCCAGGAAGAGTGAGTGGGCAGCAATTTGGATGGGGGTGCTCACACAAAGATCACAGGAGAAATGCTGGCAGCAGTTCCCCTCCTTTTGTTTGGGGCTGTGACACAAAGTGGATGTGGTAGGATCAGTATTCAGGAGGGAGTATACAAATAATCCCTTGACTGAAAATAGTTCCACCAAGATGTTAGTCATCTGGGGTAGGACCCAAACCACAGCATACTGATCGAAGAAAGCTTGGGGCCTTGCCTAATCTAAAAAATGTGAAGCAGGAATAAGAACAAGGTCTGTCTGCTCTGCTGCTGTGCACTGTGTGTGCTGTAGCATTATGTCTAGATTTGCAGTGGTTTATGTCTGCATAGACAATGTCACTGACGTTTGGAAGAAAATTTTCTGTATTTATTGCACAGCTCCAGAATATGGCCTACTGTGTTTCATCATGGCAAACAGAAGTGTTTTTTCTAAGTATTTCTGTTATTTTAGTCAACAGTTTAGATTTAAAAGTGAATACACCAAGATCCAGGAGAAATTGTCTTTGCTTAGAAGTAGCAAAACGAAGCCTGAACCTTCAGTTGGAGGTAAAATCACCTTCTACAATGATAATGGGGAAAAAATCCCAAACCCACAGTAAAACAAATAATTAATTAAAGCCCAAGCTTAAGTGTTTTTAAGAGTCTACTTGACTCACAAGGATAACACAACAGTGGGTTGCTTTTCACATGGACTTTTTACCATGCTGCTGTCAGAGACCCAAACCTAGACTTGAGTCCATATATGATACTTCTTGGGCAGGTGATTTAACTACAAGCATCTGTGCAAAGACTGTGCAGCAATTTCCCTTCTTCCTCAAAGGAAATGTGACCTTGTTTTCATGCATGAATTCATACCCTCCATGACCAAGTACAGAAACTGCTTTTGCTATTAGTTAAGTTTGGAATTTAAGTCTGGAAGAAGAACCTCACTGTATCCCTGTGATAGATACCAAACCTGTATGTCCAAGAACATGCAACAGAAAGCAACTAATCTGTATTGTGAAGCAGAAATCAGGTTCAAAGTCTCCCTTTTCTGTCTTTAACTGGTCTAATAGACAAAGGATAAACAGGGCATGCTATGTAGTCTGATTTTGATGTTATCCATATTTGTTTTCCCTTGAGCAAACTGGGGAAATGCAATCTAGATGAAATCAGCATATGCATGTGCTCAGCTGTTACTCATTTTGACAGTATTTATCAATGTGTTGCTGTCAAACTGGGAGACCATTTCAAATCAGTCCCAAGATGTCTCTTCTGGTCTGAAATAAATCCATCATTTCTATTCTGAAGTGGAAATGTCCATTCTGCACAGACAAGTAAACAAGCAGGAAAAAAGATGTAATGTTAACCTCTTGAAGCCATCATTATCTGTGTTGTCTCTTTCAGACAGTGTCAGTGCTGTTACGCATAGTTGCAAACTTCTCTTAAAAACTTGACATCCTGAGTGTCTGCAGCATGTGACAAAAATCTACGAATCAAACCCAGAGTTCAATTACAAAAACAGGAACACAAATTATAAGACCAATGCAAATATGAATAGTTTTGCTGTAGTAAATTTGCCTGACGTTTTGTTATAAAGCTCTTGTTAGGGACTTGAAGGGTAGTGCCCTGTCCTAATAATATAGGAAATAATTCATTTAATAATGGAGGGAGGTTGAATATTTGAAAGTAATTACTTATTTAATTATTGTTAGAAAAAACCATTTTTTTTTATAAGACAAAAAAAAAGGTGTTCATTAAATGATTTTTTTTTTCCCAATCATTTCAGAAATCTGCACCAGTCCCAGGTTTTGGAAACACACTTGCATTTTTAACAGGAATTAGCAAGCATCAAGAGTGGGATTCTTGACTTGGCTTTCGCTTTTATTTCAGTCTCAGGAAAGGTGATCTCAATTGCTTCTTTGTCTTTCAAATATTTTCTAACTTTTATTGTTGTAAATAAGAAGAGATTTTAATCTTTTATAAGCAGCCCATATGGTTTTCAGTTCTGAAGGGAATGACATAGAAAATGTGGCATTTTGCAATGGTTTTCACTGAATTCTCCCTTTTTGTAAATAGTGATTTCCATGAGAATTAACCAGAATGACTAGTTTTAAAACTTAAGGTACATGTTATTGTTTCAGAAAGAGGTAATAGTCAACATTTCATAAAAAAAAAAAAAATCCCAAATCAGTGAAGATATTTTATATGCACCTTGATGGTTCCTTCAGCTGTACCAGTAAGTTGGACCTGTTAAGCTGGTGGCTGACATTGAGTTTAAATTTGTCTAAAAATGTTCTGTACATCATTATTATGCTGTCAGACACTGGGGCTATGACACACTTTTTAAAAAACATTTGAATAAATCAGTATACTTCTTAAAAAAAAGTTTAAAAGTCAGTCAGTATAAAACATGGTTTAATCAGATTGGTGCAGCTTTCTTTTCTGGAAATGTTTGCGTTAATTTAGCTTGCACCCATCAAAGCAGTACTTCCAGTGCTCCAGGAAGATTGTTTTTATGATGAGGCAGCTCCATCAGGGTTATCTCAGTGTGAATCATATTTTCTTGCTGTTCAGCTGAAGGATATGTTTCAGTCATGTGGACGTTGGAAAAAATTGCTGGTGTCAGAAGGGACTTCGTATATTTGCAGCACCGACACGAAAGGGATACTGTTAAGTTTTGCACCAACCATCTGTGATTTAACCAAGCCTAGATTGTTGTATTGCCAAAGCCAACTTAAAGTGCCTATTCAACATTATAATAGAATTGAAATGCTTATTTTATTAAAAATTATATACCATAAAGAATTACGTAGTTCAGGAATTCAGTACAGGGTTTTAGAGACTCTAAGTGGATATATTTGACTGCACATCGCTTATATCTACTGTCTACTCTGGTCTGTGTGAAATGAGGCAGGTGTTCTACAGTTTTTGCTGCTGTTAAATTCAGTGAGTGTTATTGAGCAGAGAAATGGATTGATAGTGGGTGAAAAATCTTTTTCTTCTAAAGCAAGATGGATTTAAATTAAAAAAAAGGAGAAACTATTTATTACAAATATTTAAGCATAGCTAAGAGAAGTGTTATATTTGAACACTCCAAATAAATGTGGGTAATTCTTCCACCCTCAACTCCCATCTCTTGTGGGTAATTAACATATAAACTAGAATATTTTCCAAATATCTTTTCCATAAATATCTTAACTCTGTCATGTAGGTCATCTCACAAATATTAGCTCTGTCTTACAGTCCATTCTTTGAAAAATACTAATTTTTGTCTTTCTCAAATCAGGATTTCTTTATACTGTTTGAAAAAATCTATGAAGTATATTCAATCATTATGCTACATTGGTTTACAATAAGTTTGATTTAGCAGACTGATTAAAGTATTGTGAAAAAGATGCTTACATTAATAAGGCTGTAACAGCAGCTAATAGATGTGGAGCTGTGCTTATGAAATGGATAGATAAATTAGATACATCATTTGTATAAAGTAACTTCTACATAGCTCCATAAGGTACAGATTTAGTGGTAAAATCTACTTGCCCGATTCTGTCCTTATGCTTGGAATTTTATCATTGTCAAACATACGCATATCATCCAAGACTGTTAAAATACATGTCAATTCATATTACTGAAGTAGAACAAGCCTGACCACAGCTGTTATCATTCCATTAGTCCTAAATTTATAATATATAGTTTCAAAGTTAATATATCTGAAAGCAGAATCAGGCCTTGTGAGTGCATTTATAGTATTATAAAATTCCTTGATTAAATTAAGGGTCATGCTGTCCCAGCCTTTTGTTTTGATTCACAAGAGAGAGTTATTTGATCTCAAGACATTTACCTTACCACTTTCCAAAACACAATACCATATGAAAACAAGGGTTCACAAGTACGAGCCTGAAGGGACTCCTGTCTGTTTTGACTGTAAACACTCTGAGGATTGTATCTTAATACATGTTTTTATGTTGATATTGCATATTTATATTTATATTAATAGGTGTTGTGCTTTGGCCATCAGAGTCGTGAGTCAGTCCTTCCTGACCTCTATTTGTTTCAAGTACCCTGATCCTCAGTGACCATAGTCTGCGTGATTCTGCACTCTGTATTGATTAGGTCTAGATTGGAGGCAAAAGTAGCCCAGGGCATTTGATTATGGAAAATATTATAAAAAAATTATTTGATTATTCTGGAAAAAGAAACACTTTTAGAGAATGTCCCATTTCTGGAAAGTTTGAAAACATATGTTTTTAACTTAAATTGGAATAAAACCTGCCTCAAGATATTTTCATTTTGAAGTTTTATGCAGTTCTGCTGCTGCTACACTGTGATTTTGCAAAGACTCAAATGCTGAAAATAGGACTGGACTGGACCAGTGTAATCAGAAAACAAAATGCATGTCTAAGTTCAACTTTGCTGGGCACGTAAAAAAAAAATCCACTGTTGTAACTTATTTAGGCTTTCAAATACCACATGGTAATGACACTTACGAAAGAATATTTAGAACAATAACCGCATCATCATTTTTTCCTGAAAGTGGTTTTGTTTGTGGGAGGCACAAGCAAGGCAGATCACAACAGATAAAATGAATAACAAAGGCAGGTATGACATTTTTTGAATGCTGGGAGAAGAGATAAGAGCAAGACTGAAACCTGCAAAATAAGCAATTTAGACAACAGAAAAGGGTTGTAGTGAAGGACAGGCCTGTTCCTTCTTACAAGTTCTGAAAGACTTTCAGTTCTAAGAGATTAATAATCTTGCAAATGTTTCTGTATAGATACATTATTTACAGATAGATGGAATTGCAGTCTGACACTTCATAGATTTAAAAAAAAATGCCCTGGGAAACTTGCTTGAAGAGAATCATAGTCCCTGTGTATTGCATACACAGTGGTGTAACTGAAGCTTTTTTCAGGTCTCAAACAGAAAAATGAATATTTTAAAAAATCAGGAAACATCACAGGGTGGCCACCAAAAACTCAAGTATTATTCTGTCAAGGGTCATGTAATACCTGGATAAATTGCTGGGTATGGAATACAGTAAGAGTATTGTATTTTCAGAGGTTGGAACTACCTGTGATTTTTAATCCACTCTGCTGATAGTGACCAGAATCATGTGGACTTTTTATGAGGAAAATCTGGTTGAACATGACTTTCCTTGGTGAAGAAAAACAACAGCATGCTCAGTTTTCTGGGAGTTTCTCTTAGTCTGTTCCTTACTTTGGGGGAGAGGCTGATGTGTGCTCTGCTCTATGTGTCCCAGACTGAGAACAGCACTTGAAAGCATGGGGCAACCTTGAGGAGATGCCATGGCTCTTTCTGTGTGCTTGGGTCAGAGTGTGGGTGTGTTTGTGTCTGTCTGTGTAGTGTAACACAACTGTAATGAGTTTGTGACATGTATTTCTGTGGGAAAGAACTTTATAAACCAGATACCAGCATGCTTCAAGTGAAATGCTGGTATTTGCTTCTCCAAATAAAAGGAGTCCTTTGTAGGCATATAGAAGCAAGTCACTCTCCAGCCAGGCTGTCAAATACTGAATGCTGTTTTAATTGTATTCATATATTTAGAATTTCATTCTCCTGTTTCACAAAGCTGTGAGATTACTTGTTTTTGAAGTACTTGCTCATAAAATGATAATTTTAAAGCTCTTTTCGTTTTCCTTAAACTCTCTTTAGAGTCAGAAGGTGCCTTAGTAGGAGCAATGACAGCAACTTCAGATGAGATTAATAAATAGCACCTGGTAATACAATGATTCTCATCAGGGCAAACAGAAGTAGCTCACAATCTCTGTTAGTGACAGAGAAAATGTGTTTCTGGGTGAAAGACAATGAATCTATGCAGTACAACATGTCCAGTACAGCTCAGTACAATATAGGATGTTCCATGATTATCTAAATGACAGTGGTGTTAACACTGTCCAGTTTGCCTTCTAAGTTACCCATTCTGCCAGGGACACACCGGGGCTGCTACATAAACTGATTCATAGCACCGTGTGTCAACTTGTGACACAGAGAGAACCACCAAAATAGAAAGCAGACACTGCTCACACCCTGTTTCCTGGAGTGTTTGTGATGGGCTGTGCTTAGTTTCTGTCTATCCTGGGGTAACTCACCTAAGCATTGCTGACCAACATCTATTTTGAGCTGTGCTGATTCCTGCCATGCTCAGTAAGAGATGAATCTATAGAAAAGACACAGTTTGTAAAGTCTAAAATCTTTTGCCGGAATGGAAAGGTGTGTTGGAAGTTCAGGATGGAAATGGTGTTATGAATTCTGTAAAAACCATCTCAACTGCCTGAAGTTCCTACTGCACTATACAAGATGTAGTAAAGTTAGCTTTAATCAAGTGATACATATAAAGACATTATGACATAAGTCCTATTGCCTTAACACAACTCCCTTTGTACCCTTCCTGTGTTCTAGGGGTAGCTTGGACATGGCGACTCCTTTTGCTTTGCTAGGCTCAGCACTATGACATGTCATGTTGAGCAGAGCCTTCAAAGTACATTTCAATAATAGGTATGTACATCAAGTCCTGTTTTCTGCTGGGTCTCTGAAAGGAAACTTGAGAAGATGGCACTGAGCCTGATGACGGAAACCTTGTAGGAACCTCTAGAACCAGTCAACAGAAGAATGTGCTCTGCTGAGGTTTCCCCCTGAGTGTGGAGGTGTGGATTTGGCAGATCTATCAGCCATTTACATTGGCTTGAGCACATAACAAGACCACCATCCTCTGCTTTGGCTACAGCTACCTTTGATTGCTTCTGTTTTGCCCCCAATGTGTTCCTTAGGTTATGCACTTTAAGTGAGGAGGCAGAGAAGCTGTGTTTAGGGAAGCAACACAGAGCTCAGAAACTCCCTTTAAACACTGCACGTTATGCAGAAGCCAGATTACAGCCATCTGTGTGTTTTACGCACTCTGCTTCAAGTGGGCTGGTCACTTTCCTAAGTAGGACAAAGGCAAATGTAAAAATAGGATCTGAATTTATGACCTAGAAAACCAAGATGGTTAATAATGCAATCGTTGAAGCAATTGTGTACGTGTTAACTGGGTCATATAAATTTGTGGTATGACAGCTCATACAAGGAAGTTCTAAATAGATGGCAGGAGGAAGTAACATAAGAAGTGACAAATAGGAGGCAATGCAGACAGAAAGGTGACCTTTTGATTCTATTCTTCCCTTTTTTTAACATTTTGTAGCAAAAGCCTTCCAAATCCCAGACCTCGATTTCATTAAAGGAGAAAATGCAGTGACCTTGTGATGTTCACATCTATGCTTACAGCAGATTCAGTTCAGACATATGAAGCTTAGTAGGGATATGGAGATTCCAGTCTATTGGTAGGAAGGTGGTTCAGGGAGTTTAATGAGATCAGCCTTTCCCCATTAAGTAAGAATGTAACCTTCAGCATGTGGGTGCCAGTTCTGTGCTGGCAATACATTTGCTGGGCTAGAGACAGGGAAAGTGAGATGTGCTAAGATCCTGGATGTTCCTGATTCCTCTAAGTGGTTGGCAAAGAAGACAATTGAGGGTATGACCCTGTATCTTCTCTAATCTTCAGAGACGGTTAAATCCATAGCAATGTTTATTCATATACACATAAGGACAAAAATTGGGCTTTTGAGGTGTATTTATGCTGTTTGTGATACTATGGAAGGGGCTGATTTTAAAATAGGATAAAAACACCAAAGCCTCTAGCTGTTAAGTTATAAGATTTATGCCTTAACTAATGGTGTTAACTCTTTACAGCCAACAAATTGTTATTTGATTTTCAGCCCCAATTGTGAAGGGATTTTACTTCTCCTTTTGTATGGAACTACCAACTTGTATTCCTGACAGTTTTGTCCCAGAGGTGGCTGCATGTTAGCAGTGATTACCAAGACTTTTTTGACAAAGCATTCCAACATTCATTGGGTGCATTTGCATTCGAGTAAAGGATGCTCCATAATCTAAATATGGTTTTAATCATCTTGTAAAACCACACCAACCAGCGACATTATCTTCTGCCACAGCACTTTACAGTAGGTTTATGTAAGAGAACTTAGGTTTCATAAAACCAAGATGCTCAGCATTAGGCAGGAAAGAATTAGGAGTTCCAAGTTCCCTAAACTTCTGAAATGTTATTTAAAAATTTAGAACTTCCATGAGACATTTTTTAAACTTTTTTTAGAGGTAGCATTGCAAATACTTTATTTCAGCATGAGCAATAGAGAAGGGAATAAAGCCCAGGTTTCTCGTACTGGTTGAGTTTAAATGTGATATCTTAAAATATGCTGAGTTATTGATGCTTTCACTTAATTTTTCTTTGGGGATGAAGCTCACCTTGGTGCGCTGAGCCAGCACAAGGCCAGATATTACTTAGCTGCTGTTTATGTGCATGCGTTTTACACTGGCCTGTTGCAGAGTTGACTTATGTCCCCATCCTAAGACTTTTATTAACATTCTATCACTGGCTTGCTTTGTTCAAAGTCATCTCTAATCCTCTTCATCTTGTCCTTCCAATACTCAGGGGTGTTGCTCTTCTTGACTCTCTTGAAGGCTTCATTTTGCACTTGGTCCAAAGCTCCATGTAACTTGGAACCTATCCCTACTGTGCAATGCAGCACGTTGCATGCATACCTGAGCTAATGGAGCCCTGGAATCTGGAAGAGGATGGCCATGTCAGCACAGTGATGCCAAGCTCATTACTTGGGTGCGGTGTCACACTGATGCTGCTATCCTGCTTCCAAGACAGGAGCTGGTAACCTGGCATTCTGCTATGCCATGTAGACAGACCAGTTTGGGTATGTGCTAGCTCAGGATCTCTGCTTTGCACACCCTTGCACAATGCAGACATGCTTTCTGATTCTGTTCAAAGGGCTGTGCCCATCCCTAGCTCTTCACAGCCTTTATTGTTAAAATCACGCTGATGTTAACTTTTGCTAATTATACCATTGTTTGAGTGCAAATAAGTCTTTGCTGGAATACAAAGTGTTGTTTTTACTTTCACGAGTTCTCAGTGGAGCATGCTGAGGTGGCCAGGACATTCAGCCCTCACAGTGTTCCTGGCTTAGCCGCTCCTCATAAAAGCATTTATATAACACAACTGCAAAAAGAGAGAACGTTACTAGATTACGCACTGAAGTGATTCATCTCAGGTGCAGAACTTTGTGCAAAAGCCAAGCCAATTGTGTTATGACATAATTTCTTATATGCAGAAATATTTACATGTTATTACACATCTTCTTATTACAGCACTAACAATTATCCTGGCCAGTCTGTCTAGGCTGTTTGGTACAATGCAGTGCTGAGTGGAGAGCTTTAACAACAACTTCTGTTTCATATGAGATGTGTTGCCCTTAGATAGAGAATCTGTGTTATTTTTTCCTGTATTAACACAAAGCAAGAAAGATGGGAACGTCCATTTCCAGAAACAGCAAAAAGTCATCTTGACAGCACCCACAGCCTGAATCCTGTGAGCTGAAGCTGCTCAGCATCTCTGGGCACCCACCCCTTGCCCTTGCTTACTTCAAATACAATGAACAATGTCTGATGGGACAGACTGGGTCATATAGTTGTGGAAATAAATCCACAGATTGCAGAAGTTTGCTCCTTGAGACTGCTCGATCATGTGCCTGAGTGATGTACTCTCTGATACATGAAGCAGGATGACCCTGGCCTTGTCTCTCTCCTTGCCTAGATCAGCTGGAATCACAGAGAGAGGAGGGAAAGACTGCAGTGGTACATGGAGGGTGTGCAGTGGTACAAGGGAGGGGAAATCACTTGAAACTGAAGAACCTAATGATCACCTGGGACAACAATGAAGAGTGAAGAGCAGTTTGATGTCGGAGTTGTAGGGAACCCCTGCTTTCTCAGTGTGACTCAGTGATCTAAATCTACATGGTTTACTGACATTTTTAACCCCAAGTAGTTCAGCTTTCTCCTCTGACTCTCTATCCTGCAATCCTTTTGATATTTTCCCTTCTCTCTTCTCCACCATCCACTCCCCACAGCTAAATCAGCCCCGAAGAGCCCTGTGCTATAGACTGGAGTATAGTTTAGAATTTACTTTAAAGATGCTCACTTGAACATTCTTTGATACAACATAAATCTGTTTACAGGAGCACAAGCTTAGATAAAGGCTAGTTTCCCTGCAAAGAAGGGGAAAAGCAGTGAATGAGCTTATGGTGTGCTCTGCCAGTTTTCTTTAGGTATGACAGTCAAGTCTTTTAAACCTAGCACACCTAGCCCTAAGGCAAAACTCTTGAGCATAATGATTACAACTGATGAAGTGGATGGCAGTCACTCCTTATGCATAGTAAAAGATACTGCTAGGCATACCATGTGTCTCCAAAGGTCATTTGTGACCTATTCCTATGATGTAAGTCTAAAGGAGGAATAAAAAAAGTCTTTAAGTGAGCCCCACGGTGTCCCAGAAAGCCAGTGGTCAGAGAGCAGAGTCATCAGCACAAGTCTGGGACTTCCCTACCCAGAAGGCAAATGTTGCGGCAGAAATAATGACTTTCACTTCTTAAAGCAGCACATACATAAGGACAAGCACGTGACTAGATGTCGTCTGATCATTTTACACTGACAGAGGAAAAATTGGACCTCTCACTAAAGTGGCCATTATTCTACAGAGTGTTTTATTTTTCTGATTATTTCTTCCCAAATACTTTTTTATGCTGTTAGATTGCTTCCACATTTTGAAAATGGGAGCAGGTTTTGATTGTTTTCTGTTTCTGGCCATGTAGGGAAGGTGAAATTAGCCCTTAGTTGAGCCCTCGTGCCAGCCATGACTTGAGAGACGTTACAGAAAAGCCAGAATTGATTTGGCAAGTGCGGACTCTACTTTTCACTGCATAAAACTGATAAAAACACAGTCATTGTTCAGATTTTGATGATGGTGTTAAATAATAGAGAGGAAAAGTCTTGCTATAAATACAACTGGCAATGTTCTTTTTCACAGAATTTGCAATTCAAGGTCTATTGAATTCAATGAAAAGGCTCCATCTGACGTCCAAAAACTCTAGATGATATATTGTACTATTTGGACCAGTTCTATAGCCAGTGTTAATCAGCTTAGCTCTTCTGGTTCTAAGTTCTTTTACTGCATCTGAGAATTTTGGGTTAGATCCAGCTGAAATTGAGATACCCACAGGTCTGGTGCCAAAGTAGCAAACTTCTTCAGCATCTGGCTCCCACAGTGATATTCTAGATGGAGGTGTACTTACGTACTTAAGCTTCCTGCACAGTGTGTGTGAACAGCCAGGTGCCTGACAATAGTATCCCCAACTCCCATAAGCTGCTAAGACATAGCCAAAAGAAAGTGTTAAGCATGAAAGCATGCTCTGTGTGTGTGTATGGATGGGAGTGTTGTTGGATTGTAAAACTGGAGTTAATGCTTCAGTTCTTCCCCAGTTTTACTTTTGGCATTGAAGCCTTTCACTGTGCATTGTGCTTGGCTTGTTGTTTATTATGCATTTACCATATTGAGCTTAAACGAATTGTAAATGTTTGGAGGCCATCTTTTATTTAAAAGAAAAACCCTGTTGATAGTACAACAATAATTAAGAATAAAGTATTGTCAAGAATTGCGTCCAGGCATTTTTTTAAAGGTAAATACTCTCTTTTTACTTGAGAATCTCAGGAGGGAAAACATATTAGCAAGAAGATGTCAGCTGGTGACAGGGCTTTTTGGTTTTTTGTTTGTTTCATTTTTGTAAGTACTTGGTCTTCCATTGTGACACCATCTTCAGCATTAGCCCACACCCTAGAACAGCATGCCCTGTTGCAGACATGCATATGTATACTGGCAGAAGTATGTCCATTGGGCATAATAGGTACTGACACTGTGCCTGGCTCAGGCCATTATTAACATTTAATTGGTGATAAAATTTTTTTTTCATTTCCTGACAGCAGTGTGGGATGGATGTAGCATGTAGGAGGAGCACCTAGCAGCATGGCAAACAAGGATACTAGGAGTGTGTGTCAGAACTGGATTCATGGAGTGACAGGGTTCCTGTCCTTAATCCTCTTGCTTTATAAGGTGATCATGGGAAGGTTCACCCATGAATCATGTAATGGTCTCATCCTTACTTATCTGTTTGCAGCCTGTCTGAGGGCATCAAGGTTATTGTAGCAGAGGCCTTGCCTGAGAGAGAAGAGGATTCTTTGGCTATGTGAACCTTGCAAGACAACCCAGTGCATGGACTTGTAAGACAACAGGAAAAGGAGCCAGTCCAACAGCTGGAAAGTATAGCCAAGTCTGCATCATGCTGGATTCAAACTAATTAACTTTACTGGAAACAGGGCTATTTGGCAATATGGCAAAACAGCTTTCAGGGCCTGTGGTGGCTTTTCTGTATGGAACTCCAGAAATGCAGGCTGCATTGCAATGCCCTTGAGTTCTCCTGTGTGCTCTAGTCTTATCTACATGGCAAAATATTTTCTGATTGCTTCTTGAATTTTGGAGGTCTAAGCTGTCTCAATGTCTCTTGCTTCAGACCTCCTGGAGTGGCCTTATGCAAAAGTGTCATTTTCCAGTGAATCTGTGCTCCCTGAAATGTGGCTGTAGTCTCTTACCTCTCTTGCAGAGTCCTGTTATGTGATAGTAGTGACATGTTCCCCCAGAGATTCCTGGGAATGGCACATTTCAGAATTTACAAAGCAATTGGTGTGGCTGGGGCATGTCATATCAAACCATTTGCAGTGAGTCCATTGTAACGCTGCACAGCTATCAGGGCAACAGATGATGTAGGGATCAAGACTTCAGAGACAATGAACAAGATGTTAGAAGACCATCTCCTTCTGATGCTCAGTGTAAGTGCTGCAAGACTGAAAGAGTAGACGATGTTTATAAGGGAGACTATGCAGACTACCACTTTCCTCGGATGCTTTTGAAGGGTGATCCATAGACACCGACCACTGACAGTTGCCCATTAAAACCTAAGTTCAGGAGTAATTCTACACTTCATCTTCTCTTTGGAGCTATAGTATTGAAACCAGAACTGGTTTCGAGGCCGTTGCATCTACTCAGGATCTTGAGCATGGAGGGTGTTTTGTTTGGGTTTTTTTTGAAGGTTGGTAATATATGACTTTTGCTCCAGTCACAAGGCTCTATAAAAAAGAACTTTTTGGCACTTCCCTGTCCGGATGGTTGGTCATGACAGAGTTTAGGAGAGTGTTAGACACCCAGCCCCAAGAAAGAGTGCTTCTCACCAGGCAGTGGTACTTCATTTTGCTGCTTAGTGAGCTAGAAATGCTTCAGTCGGTGCTGGGAAGGACGCTGCCCAGACGCTTTCTTGGAAGTGCATGTACAAACGCTGCCTAAAGGAATACTTGGGCAGTTGTAGGTAGGTCTGATCTTGTCCATTCAGTGTGTAAGGCTTGATCCTAGGTGAAATTGCAGTGATCAAAATGCATAAGCTGCAAGGTCTGGCTTCTAGTTTTCTGTGCCTGAGTGGGAAACCCTGAGTTCGAGGGAGGGCATTCAGTCTCCCTTTGGCACAGGCAAGGAAAGGTAGTTGCGAAAGGTAGCAAACTGCTGGTGGTTCATCCTGCTTCATCACTGGACAGAAAAGTCAGGCAGAAGGGCAGCTGCAGACTGCATGTCGCTAGGAATATTGCCAGACTGTTACCACCTGCCTCCCCCACCGCGGGATCACTGCATGCCTGTGCAGTCCTTACCTACCCTGTTTGGCAACGGACAGTTCCACCAGGGGTTTTCTGCAGGGAAAATGGTGCACTGCTGCATACGCTATGACTGCAATAGCGTGTAGGTACCTAAATTCCACCTCTGTTACACTAACATTTTATTACTTGTTGGTTATGTATATAGCACCTCTGTTTTTTCTGCCTGGAGCATGCACATAAATCTCATTAGCATTATTTTCCATCACTAGCTCTTCCCAAGGCGTAGAAGGTTTGCTGGAAGACCTCTGAGCATCATTCCCTAAATGCCTGAGTTGGAAGGCCCATATTAAAGCAAATACACAAAATCCTTCAGTTTGACCTTTGAAAACCAGAGTAGCAGGCTTCATTGCTTGAGGCTACATGAGATACTACCATATGCAGGTTAGGAGGGAGCTTGAGTTAATGTTATGAGATAAATAAAACTGCAAAACAAACCAGTTCAGATAGATAGTTTTCCTTCCTTCACAGGCTCATTCGTAAGTTCAGAGAATGTCTTGAAAAGCAATTAATTAGAAATACAATAGGAAAATACCCACCCAAACTATCACTTTGAGCTTTTGTCATTTTTCTTATTACACAGGTATAAAATATCCTGTAAAAATACAAATTACTTTAGATTAAGAAAATATTATCCCAGTTATGCTTATGAAATAGAAGCATCTTTAATTCCTGCCTTGGAAAATGCAGATTTCAAATAGAATTTTAGTTTTCAAAATATTTCAAAACCCAAGGTGCTGGCTTTCTTGCCCATTCTCTGGCTTTCAGCCTTGAATTAGTTTATCCTCATGCCTATAACCAGAGCAAAGTACAAATGAAATGCCCATGAACTGTTGTATTCCTGGTTTGCCTCCTGCACCACTCCTCTTTTGTCCCCACAACTTTCTTCCTAGTCACCCTGTGAACATAGACATCTCCTAAATTCCCTCATTTGATAGAGCAGTTGTCTTAGGTGTGAAAGACTAGATTTTCAGTATTTCTCACTGTCATAACCAGACCCAAATTTTCGGTAGATCAAAGCACCCAGATTTTCTTCAAACTTTTTGTGAAAAAGGAACTGAATTGTTAGGGTGCTGTGACTCTCACTGGGGCTGGGGGGACAGGGGAAGATGCAAGCTCCTCTGAAGATATGGTCTAGATGGGACTTACCACATTACTGTGATACAAATATGCAATTTGTGGTTGCTGGATAACAATGTCAAAAACCAGTAAGGCAATGAAATAATTCAGGCTGACTGAGACTGTAAAAATCAAGGTGCCACAACTGGTTCTGCTATAGACACTCTCCGTAACTTTGGCCAAGACACCTATGGTCATGCTATTGTGGACAGATAGGAGTTATACACATTTATGCATTTACAAATCCAAGAAAGATATTTATCATTAAGTTTTAGGGCCTAAAAATATTTATAGATAGTCTTTCCCCTTAACCTGCCAATAATAATATCTCCCTTCTCCCTAGCTTTTGTCTGTGTTGTCTGCTTAGATTGACAGGTCCTCAAGGTGGGAACTGTCCCTCATTCTCTGTTTGAATTGCCAGTGAATGCCAAGGGATTTAATCTGATGCCTCTAGGCATTTTGATAATATAAAATATTACAAACAGTAGTAGAGAGATACAAACAGCCGAGGAAAAGGTATAGGTCTTTCTTGCTGCAGGCGTCTGTTTATAGTATTTGTCATTCCTATCTTTGAAGAAATGACTGTTCAGCTTTTCAGAGATAGGCAAATAGTACATTGTCAATAGTAATATCAATGATATTTTATTGCTTGACATTTTGACTGGTATTATATTGCTCTACCTTTTAAACAAAAGCAGCAGTTCCTATCAGAAGCTGATGATAAGGCAGATCTATTTTCGGCACATACATTACTTTCATATATGTCCCTTTCTTCAAAAAACTTTTAAACTTTTATGGAAGCTTTCAGGTATTAATCCTTACTTGATTCCCTGGGGTTTTCTGTTTGATTTACCTTTAGGATAGCTTCAATGTTGGCAACGTGTACTCCCCAAAATGATAAAACTGCTCACTGTCAGACTGTGAAGGCTGTCCTGGCAGAACAGGGTAGTAGCAGAAAGACTCTTGGTGTGGCACCTCAGTAACCCTTAAGGAATTTCATGATATTCAAGATGGACGAGATAACTTACCAGTGAAGTGTTGACAACCCTGAAATATTTAGGGTTATTAAGTCAAGTCTAGAAAGCATAGGCCTTGGAAAACTTTTGTAAGCTGAGGGAGCCAGGCAAGACAAAGAATTACATGCAATGTTGTTCTTTTGTTGTATTCTAGCATTTTGAAATGTCTCTGTGCAGTAATTTTTGTAAACTGTGAAATCTGACTAAAAGATAGCTGCAAGGCTTAACAAAAGAAATTAAGATTTTTAAATTTTGGGTTTTTTTTTTTTTTTATTTTTTTTACTTGATTGTAGTTGTCATGAAACAAAGAAAAAGAGCAGGTTTTGCATGTAAATACTAGCAAGGTGAAATTACTGGCCTGTATGTCACAATTCTATAAAAGTTTTCAAAATACTTTTGCTGTTCGTCTATTTTAGGACTGTGGGGTGAGGTTAGGGAAAGATTAACTTTCTAAACCTCAAATTAAGCCTAATATAGACACAGTTTATTGCTATTTACCTTGACTTAGTAACAGGCAGGGTTTGCTGTCGATTATGACTGACCTCACAGTGACTTCATATTGTAATCAGACTTGTTTTTAGCAACTTGTAGGATTTCAGTAAAACTGCTTTTACAGCAGATGAATATCCTGGCTTCTGCCAACTGCTGTGAAAACTGACATACTGCACTGCTGTCTCCTGCAGATTCCTCTGAAGTTTGCCAAATGGGTTCTTAAAATTGCCGAGGGTAAAACACTAAACAAAATTTTCTGTACTGTTTTCATCACAAGTTGATCCTGAAGTAAGCTGATAGAAGATGATCTGTGGAAGTTTGTGACACTGATTCTGAGCTGCAAATTATGAATAAATAAGTTAAATTAATTTTGAGGCGATCTCTAAATATGCATATAGATAAATGTGTCCACATTTAAATCAGAAAAGATCTATAATTTAGACACAGTTTACTTTTGCTGATTTCTTTTCTAGACTTTGATATAAGGGAGCCCTCAGAACAGTTGCCAGTTTAGGTATCCTAACAGAAATGTTTTGTATCAGAGTTAAGTGTAGTGGGGGCAGGAAAGTGCTATTCACTTTGATATTATCTTCATGAGGATCTCACAAGAAGCATGCGCAAAGTGGTAGCTCTGACTCAAAATTTTGAGAAGGCAACTCTTTTGAAATGCTTTGCATGTGACCTTGTTTAAAAAGGATGATTTTAAACATACCGTTCAGTATTTAATTCTGGATGTCTGGCTGTTCATGTACTTCTCACATGGGTGCTGCTGCCTCAAGCCATCTACCAGAAACGCTGTGTGTAATCCAAGCAATGGAGAAAAATTCTCTTTGCATTGACCCACCCTTTGAAACAACATTTTTCCATTAAAATAACAACTGTCCACTGGGAAGAGTTAGTTTTAACCTGGCTTTCCCTTCTCTCCCAATAATTTGTGTGAAGTTGCTCTTCTAGTTGTTCAGAACTGCTGTAACCCGTGAATTTCATTTAAAAGACCCTATTAATCTTTTGAGGGGCAAAAAGGGATTTTTGATGTTCTTATGTGGAGAACTCTTCACAGAGTTATTATTTCTAATCCAATTTTTCACTTTTGTAGTGTGCAGAACTAAGCTTCTAGAAAAGTAGTTAAAACCTGAGTGCCTGCATTTTTAACAACAGCTTTGAAATGTTGTAAGTGGAAAACCTTATTTCTTCTTGCTCTGTGCATACTTCTCTTTTCATGTGGCAAGAAGCTGTGAATCACCGTGGGTGTAGATTCCAATCACTTGTCTCTCCTTTGCTCATCTTAATACGTATGGCAAATAAGAGTCAATGTAGAGTAAGTGCAGGGAAATGCAACCCACATAGGAGAATCAAAATGAAAATTTACTCTTCTTCTGGCATCACTTTCTTGACCCTCAGGTTTCCCCAACTTTATGAGTATGATGATACTAACTGGCATTTGGAAAGTTCTTTAAGATTTCCAAGCCCAAAAACCTAGTTAATCGTTACTCCACTCAGAAAAAAAAAAACCCCATGCATTGCATTAATATACCATTGCTAGATATAACGGCAGTGGTAACAATTTTCTGAGACAGGTGGAAAAGTTGCTTTTTCTTGAAGTCATTCCATGACAAACATACTAATGATGTCAGCTGACATCAAAGACTATCCTGGAATTCATGGGCATGTTTATGTTTTATACCTTTAAACTTTGATATGTCTTTCTACTACATTTGTTTACATCTTAGCCTTGTAAAAATCCCACATTTCCTGGTTTACATGCTTTCATTTAAAGTGGGTTGCACTTGAGCCCTCTATTTGATGGGACTGTTGTTCTTCTGTCTTACTAATAATACAATTTTGGTGGGTAGAACATTGCATGTTGTTCTCGTGGTTGCAGGGAATGCTGTCACTAACTCCTGAACAATAGGTCTTTCTATTGACTGCATAAATTGTTCTTTGCAGAGGAAGACAATGAAGATTTCAGGTATTCATAAACAGTAAATAAAAAGGGAAGTTTGGGGTCAAAAGGAAAAAAAAAATCACTCAGATTTCTTTTCATCATGGTTGAGAAAAGATACACAAATTGCAGATCAAAATCATTGGTGTTTCCTTCAGAGCAAGTATGCCGTTTTCTGAAGTGTGCCATCTTCTAGGGATACCTCTGCCTCCTCCAGCTGCTGGGAACTTGTCTACATAGCCAAAATGCCTTGAATTGCAAAGCTAACTTGTTTCAACTAACAAGACATTAACGCTAGTCAGCATTTAGTGCAGACAAGAACAAGCCTTTGTTTAACAGTGTCCCAGTTGTAATAGTAACATTGGACTGGAAGTGGCCTCAGCAGCAAAAGACTCCAAGCCTTGCACACAGACATTGGAAAAGTTTCTTGTCACAGTCTTCTGCAGCCCATTATTCACAAAACATTTTCTGAAGCCTTTTAACAAGTCAAGACCTTTAGTACTAATCTCCAAAAGTCACAGCAAAGCAATTTACCAAAGGAGGAGGGCAGGAAAGATAACTGCCAAGCCAGCGTTCCCAGTCCTGGAAGAGCAAAGGGTTTGTTAGGTGAACAGGCCCACAGGAGCCTAGGGAATGAGCAAGTCCACTTCTCCACAATGATGCATCACTGCCTTCTCCTCTGCTGCCAGCTGGACTTGGCGGAATAATCCCTCCAGGTTTAGCACTGGGAATATGAAAAAACCCTAACTGGACATGTGAGAAAGTTTCAAAAAGCTTTGTGTTTCCTTTTCAAGGAGGAGTGGTTTTCTGGTCTAGCAAATACCTCTTTCTCTCTGTGACCAGCCTCTTGTTCTTCAGATCACAGTGGAGATACCACCTTCACATCTGCTTCATCATGATCTGAGCTATCCATCAAAAGAAAAGAAATTTGTAACGTCCTTCTGGGTGATCTACGTAAGTGCTAAAGCATAGTAAGGTATAAGTGTTCTGAAATACACATCCTTAACACAATTCTCCTGAGATTACTCAGGTTTAGGTATCTGTCCTTCATGTCCAAAGCATGAGCTTTGATCCTCACGTTATGAAAATCGCACTGGGCATCCTAATAAAAATTTTCTTAGCAGTGCTACTGTTTTCAGTGCATAATGATAATCACAGTCTTTGGAGCAACAATAATAACTGGTATCAAGACTAAAAATTCCACACGACATTTGCAAGTCTTGTTGTCTTGCATTTTACTGTAAAACAATAGTCTGCTAAAACAATAGTGAAGATTTGTCAAAAAAAATTTGCTTGGACCATGATGCTGCAAATTCCATGTGTAAGGAGTGGGAGGACAGCATAATGGAGCTCAGTTTAGGGAGGAGCATCTTTTCTAGATGCTTCTGATGCATCTTGTTTCAAGGCCAGCCTGCCTCAGAAAGCATCTATCCATGTAGAAATATCCTTTGGGAAGCCAAATTGCATTAAAAGCATTTCTATTATCTTCTTGAGAACTTTTCTGAGTGAGGTAATTGTTCAGCACATTGTGCTGTTTTTAGGATGTGATGCATGGGAAAAAGATGAAACTGTTTTGAGAAAGCTGGAGAAAGCAGTTTTTTCTTCCTATGAGAAAACATATAAAACACACAAACACATATATACAAGTAGATATAAAGTCCGCATTATTATTGCCATTTCGAAACACATTTACTCTTTGCAAGTATTTGAGATGAGTTTATAAAATGTGATGGGATGAGGTGAATTCCCTTGAGAAGAAACCTCCCAAACCTGCATTAGCCAAGGAACTCCCAAGAAGGGCTTTCTAATGCATCTCTGCCATGGAGGTTTGCGCAAATCCTAGACTATCTCTTTCCAGAGCTAACGGCAAATTAAATTTCTTCCCCCATAAACTTATTACCAAAGACTTTAAGTGAAAACTAGAAGAGAAGGAGACACTTTGGATTAGGGAAAGAGGGAGAAAAAGCCTCCAAATTTTAGGGCTCAACTGCAAAGATGATAAACTGCAAAGAAGATGATACTAAAGCTGATTTTGACTCTACTTTACTCCTTTAAAAACATTTCCTTTGGTGCTGAGATACTGATCAGCATGCTACGAATACCACAGATAGTACTGATATTGCTGACAGTGGTGGATCTAGGGAGATCCACAAGTTTGCAACATGCCATACCAGTGACAGAGCTCTATGTGGAAACTGTCATTTTTTCCTCATGCCTCCCTTTTGGCTGTGGATTTTTCCATAACAGTTAGAGATTCCAAAGGAAATAAGAGCACAAGCAAATAAATGAATGGACTGCGGTTAGAAAAGGAAATGTTTATTCAAACACAAGAATAATGCCAGTTGTAAAAGTCTGGATGCTTCTTGTATGTTTCTGTTTCTGAGAATATCCAAATAGATAATATTTACTAATGGTGAGCAGTATCCAAGAATCTTCAGTTTTATACCAGAGTAATTTATCTGTTCTCAATGTGCTATTGGCTTTTGCTGAAAATCTATTGCTCTGTAGGCTTGATCTATACATGGCTATTTGCATTCTAGTTTTTCAGATACAGAGAATATTTCAATTACCATTACTAGGAATCAATACATCACACATACTTTATGTTTTGTGTTTACTTGTACTTCTTAGTGCATAATAAATATAGCATATTACAGAACCATGTAGGAATGAAGAAGAAATTAACCTGCTTGTTTTACATACATATATGTACGGTGCATGACATTAAAAATGCAGTGTTATTATGGTAGATGACATGCATTTTGCATATGCAAAATCGATCTGCCTTGAGCTAAATGTGTTGTAAGATTCTTCTGTTTTCTACACTGGAAAGTAATTGACAGCAATTTCATTTTCAAGGAATAACTAGAGATCAGCTTGGAAGAGAGCAACAGTTAAGGATTTCTTTAAGGAAAAATTATTGTTACTTTCCCCAAACTAATACTCTTCTTGCCAATTTCTGTCACTTATATTGGCCTCAGAAGTCACGAGATTGACATACACAGTCTAGGATTAATAATAAAAATAACTATGTTGACAATAACGTATATGAGGACTTAAGAACTGCTACCACTAACAACATCAAGTTGAGAACAGGACTGCCTTTCTTTTTTGAATGTTTAGGGAGGACCACTCACCTCTTAATTTATGTACAGTTGTTTTATGTTCAAAGTTCAGCTCAGAACATGTACACAAAAATATTGTTTTTCCTGTTAACTGATTTGAGAGAATTCCACTTTCCCTTGCTTTGAGATGAGTTTACTGCAATTTTCTAAAAATTTTGTGCCTGAATGTCCCCTATATTCATTTCTCCTTTTATTTATTTTCCATTCTTTACCATGGTTGAGTTGGAAAAGTTTTGCTGTTAAAAATTTATGTGTAATTTCTGTGGTCTTATCCGATGGTAGAAAGGAGAGTGACTTCAGATCTTTGTGATCTGCAGGGCACTGCCGATGTGTAGTATGAAATCTTGCAGGTAAAACCATCTGCTCTGGATGATGCTGAAAAGAATCTCTGGTCTAGGTCTTCCAGCATTGCAGACGGTGTCTGAACCATCAGGGCACCTTCCCCTCTGACAAAGTTTTCTGAAATACTCAGTCTTATGTGGATGAAAAAAATGCTTTGAAATCTCAGCTAACCTTGCTAAGTAGTAAGGTAATGGGTTAAGTTGAAGGATGGTTGACACTGTTTCTGGCTCTCACTTCTTATACGTCACTTTTTTTCCTATTTTTTTCTTACCCATAAAGCAGATAAGGTAGCACTTTTTAAATGTAAATCTTAACTCCTTTTAGGAAATAATTAAAAGACAGCAGTCTTGACCAAAAAATTTCTGTGTCAGACCCATGGAAGATAATGAATCATAGTAGTTATTTTAGATAATTATAAACATTTACATAAGCCAGAAATAAAAAACAGCTATTTAAACCAAATCACAAATACCATTTTCAGACTTTTTTATTCTGTTGTCTTTGTGAATGTTGCAATACAGTGCAACCTACTTTCAACACATAACATGGGAAGAATCCTGTTGCAATGTTAAAATGGAGAAAAGAGATGTGATCACATATTCTACTGCATAGCCTAGTAAATCAGATTTGTGTAGCAGAGCAAGAGAAGTCAATAGTCTTGCTTCTTTAGCAATAATAATAATAAACATCTGATCTTTTGTATCTAAATCTTTGTCCAGAAGCATGTTAAGCAATGTGGCCAAAATTACATAGAAGGATGTGTCAGTTAGGTCCGTAAATCTATGTTTAGGCATCTACTTCACTTTCAGCTGCCAACAGCCAGAAATGTCTTCATGGCCCTGAAAAATCTCACTGCCAGAATGGCGTGGATTTTTATACAGAAAATCATTAAAAACTATGGGATAAGGATGTAACACATCGAATCTAGAACTGCCAATGTGTTCTTGCTGATCTTGGTGTATGTGCATCTGGGATGTTGACTCATGCTAATCTAGAAAAAGGCATCAGAAACAAAACCACCCCACCCTGCATTCTGGCCATCCCCAAACAGCAAGGATGTTAGCTCTGTGCTTCAACTTTGCTCTGTCTGTTCATGAGAATCTGTCTGTGGTTTTAAAGTAAAATGGATCATTTTGTTTTGAGATTTTGAGTTCCTCTGAGTTTGAAATTTGGGAGTGGAATGAAGAAGAGCAAGAATAGCCATATACCATGTCAGTGTCTCATAGTCTCTGAGGTTGGATTCCGAAGGACACGCTGTTGGTCAGGTTAACTCTTCCACTCCCAGATCTTCATGCCAGCACAGTGGTAGTGAGTGGCAAGATGTAGCTCTCCAGAAATCACCACCATTACTTACTGATGGCTCAAAGAGCTGCAAACTCCTTGGATCCCTCAGGGAGCAGGGAAAGTGCGGCTGAGCAAACCCAGGAAAAGCAACAAGAATTACAAGTTCCGTGAACCTGCACAGGAACCTGTCATGCTGGTTGGCCCCATTGTAATACCAGAGGGGTAGTTTTTAATACTGAAACCAAGTTATTAAAAGGATGAAAAAAGCTTTTAAGCTGTACTTAGGCCAACTCTTCATATTAGGAATAATAGCAGCTACATTTTTTCATAGTTCTGTGGAGTAGAGTCTGTCGGTAAGGAATAATATTCAGATTTATTTTATAAGCAAATTATGTATGCAGAGTAAGTCCCCCATGCTCTCTGAGTGGGGATGTACACCCTAGGCTGGCTGGTGGGGTAGAAGAGGATATTTTGGCTGACAAATGTTGATGGTGAAGAACTGAAGTTAAGGTTGAAGGTTAAAGTAAAAGATTTGAAGGCTTGTCTTGCAGCACAGCAGGGAAAAGACATAAATGTACCAGTTAGTGTAGCTGAACAGTTAGAAGAAGAAATCAGTGTTCAAACTGGTGTAAAAATGTAATTTCTCCCCAGAGAAGCCTCCCTTGGTCTGGTGAAGCACAGGGGCTGAGTGCTCTGGTGCAGCTTTCATACCCCTTAGGAGAGGGAAGGGAAGAAGGGAAGATCCTGGGGCTCCAGGATTCATTGCTGTGCTTTTGCATGATCCCTGATCAGCCTGGGAGCAGGGAGCAAGACCCAGGATTCCCCTTTCCATGGAGAAAGCACTGATTGCTGGACTGCAAGGCTGCATATCCTCCTGCATGGTCTCTTCTGCCCTATAAAATCTTTTCTTTCTTGCTTTACAGAGGCACAGCTTTGCAGCTGGGGAAGAGGATCCTCCAGGCTTACTACCTCATGCTGAACCCCTCTGAGCTCATGCCTTTCCCCCAGTGTTTCACAAGCAGGAGCCTCACAGGTGATAGTGCCTCTAACCATAAAAGGGAGTTTCTAACCAGGCATGCAGCTGTGTTGCCTCATTGGAAAAGGGCTCCACTCATTTTCCATGGCTACATTTGCATACAGACCTGACATAGTTAAGAAAGAACTGCAGTTTAGGAGAAAAAAAAATCCCTCTAATAAATAATCACCTCCATGAAACCAGATGCGTGGAGACAATAAGGTCTCGCAGTGCTGCCAGGTCCCTGCCATGCAGCTAGAGAACTGCATGCTCCCACATATATTTTTTTTCTTTTTTTCAGGATAAAAAGCCAAAGGAAAAGGTAAAGTTTCTGCAAATCCCAAGAATTTTGGTAAAATGTTTGATTCCAAATATTTCAGGTATAAATAATATCCTTACAGAAAAAGCATTGCCTCCATAGATGGACATAGTTGTAAGAACAACTACATGATCCTTCCTGAACAACACAAACATTTATATATTTTTCAGGTGTAAAATGGGACTTATGGTAGAAACAAGGGATGCTTACAAATCCAGATTTCCCAAGTCAGGACCTACAACAAAAACAGGTTTTCACACCTACATAGTATACTACAGCTAAGAGCATTTCCATCCAACTGCTCCCAGCTTTATCTATGTTAAAAAACTTTAGAAGAAAGCTTGACTTCTTTTTGATATGCTGACACTTAAGAAAGGTGTGTGATCTTCTAAAACTGTGACAGTCCCTGCAAGTTTGTAGTAAATACTGATTTAATTTTTACTATTTTTAGCTGGCATAGGGTAGAGTAACCCTTGAGATCAATATTGCGTGAAATCAGTGGGAAAGATTAAATAAAAAGATTGCTGTGCAGTCCACGTGGCCTTGCGCTGGGATTGATGTCAGTGCTATCTGTAATTTGGAAATGTACGTTCAGTGTAGGTATGAGTCGATATCTCTTTGGCTACTGTTTAAGAGAGTTGGGAGTTGGACTTTACTCTCATTTATGGTTGAGAACTTGGGTACTGTTAAGCTGAAAGGTCGATAATGCACTACAGAAATTTCTGCAGAACTGAATGAGAAATGTCTTACTTCAAATTCATATGTTACAGCATATTAAGGAAAAAATCCCTTCAACTGTCTGCTAATGTGGCATATATAAATCTTCAGGCTTGTACATTTTTGATAGGATGCTAATTGTTAATATTCCCGAGGCAACATTAACTCACCTTTCTTGTACATTGCCTATAGTCATTAAAAGACACTATTATCAATTAGTAACATAGTAAGGAATTTGTTTTAGACAAAAGAATAAGTTAATATTACCAGAGTAAAAGCAACAGTGCCTGAGAAATTAGATTTACAGCCCCTCACTGGACATCTGCATCAATACTTTCAGTTAAGCCATCAGCTGTTAATTACTAATGCCTTTATGTTCCCTTCCATGTATTGTCCTTTATGATTTATATTGTATTTTATGATTTAGGCTGTAGTCTATCCACAGGATAGAGGTACTGGATGACTGCCTTTTCCCCCTCCTCCCTGGAAAGGTGGGGATTGCAATGTCAACTTTTAGGCAGGGAGAACGATAACCACAATTACATTAGGAGAGGGTACAGCTCCCTGTGTCCTTACAGCACTCGTGCAGTCTTCATCTCTTTGGCTTTGGAGTGGGAGCAGAGAAATGAGACAGGGGTGCATGGGGGCAGGTGGAAAGGGAAAGCACCACAGAGGGACTAAGCATTTGCTGAAGGCTTTTCAGAAGCCCAATCAGAGCATTTCCAAACTGTTTCCATCTCTGGATTTTTACTTTTATTAGTGCTACAACTTACCTCTCAGTTACACTAGAATAAATCTGCAATAACTCCACTGAAGTTGTATTACTGTAAATTTTCTTTAAGGGACTGTGGTACCAAAGCCAACATCTTTGTTATAGGATTAGGCTAATTCTGTTTATTACAGATTCTGAATATGCATAATGAAGTACAAAATTTAGGTACTTTTTCTGTGTGTTAAACTTTATGCACTCAAGTTTAATTTAAACGTGCTTAAAAAGAAGCAAACACTTCACCGCTTTAATGAGAAAAAGTTTTGCAGCTGAAGTTTTTCAGCTAAAGTTCATTATCTAAATCCCTGTAAATTAAGTGGCTTTGTTTCCAGAGTTACTGAGTACCAAAATATGCTCACTGAGTTCATACAGAGATGAAGCAGCTTATTATTTAAGTGTATACTGATCTAATGCCCAAATTCAAACTATTAATCCCTTTTATAACAATTTCAAATGCATTTATTATTTTAATTTCATTGATTTCTGATGTGTTGATGTCATAAGATTGACCTTGTGATTAAAGGAAAAATATCAACACTCTGTAAACAGCAGCAGAGCAAGAATATTGAAGACTAGGATGCTCTTTTAATGATATTGGGGGGGGGGAAATGACTTTGTTAACCCTATTCTATAATATAGTTCAGGAAGTAACATGTTCTGGGGTAGCCACAAGCAGTTTCTTTATAGGTTTCTCATTGTTTGTATTATGATGGTAAAATTGCATTTTCATTTTTGATGATAAAATTCTTTACAGTAGCAATGGCTTCTTAGAAAAAGAAGCAAAGTGAGACACAGGCAGGTCTTAATGGAGACAGGCTGTAGACGTGTGCAACTTTTTGCTTTGTACCAGAAAGTTGTGTGGAAAATAACAGTGGGTTCATAAGTAAAAGACTAGTTTCAGTTGCAGCATGTTGTGTGTTGTGAAGTGAAGGCTTTCAAATTCTAACCACTTCCTGTATTTTTATAGCATTAACTTCATCACATAGGCACTTCAGGAAGCTAGACTACAAGGGAAATTTCCTATTTTTAAAAATACAGTGTTACTCCAACCTGCTGAAATGCACAGAATTGCTTTTTTTTTTTTCCCAAAGACCCCAAAAGTTTGATGTGATGCATCTCATGCAACTCTAACTTGCAAAATCATTTTCAGCCAGGCCTTATTTTGACTGGACATCTGCCAGTTTGCTTAGATGGTAAGCTTTTGGGTCTTCGACTGCTTTCTTTCACTGTTTTGTACACTGACATGCAGTGTGGATTTGACAACTGGGATTCTTTTTAATTACTGTGAAGCAGAGATCTTTGGGAAATTTCTGAAGATAACCAAATGAAGATGTTGCATATCATAGCAGTTGGGAATTATGCAAAAGTAATAGAGATGTGTTGAGATTTTTTGGTAAGATGCAAATACACGTGCTACAATGGTACAGAATCACTGGGACATTTGAATAGCACATAGTATTTGGCTATCTAGATTTCTTGTGCAACTTGCATTTTCTTGCATCTTTACACTGCTGAAATAGAAAAGCTTTTTTGTTCTTCTACTGTGAAGGTCAAGGCAAGGAAAAAACCCCTCTTAATTACTGGAAACTTAAGGTGCTGGGCTAGCACACAGAAGAAAGGTAGCTACAGGATGGTGAAAAAAGCAGGCAACTGCTGGTGTTCACTTTTACAGATAACCTGAGTTCAAATTACTTTTCAGAAATGTGGGATGGTTAGCAAATGATCAGCTAATACACTAATTGACTAAGCTCTTACTGAGTCATAAAGTCCGTGGGAGTCTCAGACATCTCCAATGAGACTAAGAGGCTTGGTTTAGTTAAACCAAATGACCTGGTGGTTGAGCGTGTTCTCTTCATCTTGAGTGCGCTCATACAGCACATGCAGGACAACCAGGGGATCAGGCGCAGCCAGCATGGGTTCATGAACGGCAGGTCCTGCTTGACTGACCTGATTTCCTTCTATGACCAGGTGACCCGCCTAGTGGATGAGGGGAATGCTGTGGATGTTGTCTACCTAGACTTCAGTAAGGCCTTTGACACTGTCTTGCACAGCATACTCCTTGAGAAGCTGGCGGCTCATGGCTTAGACAAGTTTACTCTTCGCTGGGTAAAAAACTGGCTGGATGGCTGAGCCCGGAGAGTTGTGGTGAATGGAGTTAAATCCAGTTGGCAGCTGGTCACAAGTGGTGTTCCCCAGGGCTCAGTTTTGGGGCCAGTTCTCTTTAATATCTTTATCAATGATCTGGACAAGGACATCGAGTGCACCCTCAGTAAGTTTGCAGACGACACCAAGTTGGGAGGGAGGGTTGATCTGCTCGAGGGTAGGAAGGCTCTACAGAGGGATGGGGACAGGCTGGATTGATGGGCAGAGGCCAATTGTATGAGGTTCAACAAGGCCAAGTGCCGGGTCCTGCCCTTGGGTCACAACAACCCCATGCAGCACTACAGGCTTGGGGAAGAGTGGCTGGAAAGCTGCCCGGTGGAAAAGGACCTGGGGGTGTTGGTCAACAGCCAGCTGAAGGCAAGCTGGCAATGTGCCCAGGTGGCCAAGAAGGCCAATAGCATGCTGGTTTGTATCAGAAATAGTGTGGCCAGCAGGATTTTGCCACCTGTACTTGACACTGGTGAGGCCACACCTCAAATACTGAGTTCAGTTTTGGGCCCCTCGCTACAAGAAAGATATGGAGGTCCTGGAGCATGTCCAGAGAAGGGCAACCAAGCTGGTGAGGGGCCTGGAGCACAAGTCTTATGAGGGGCGGCTGAGGGAACTGGGGTTGTTTAGTCTGGAGAAAAGGAGGCTGAGGGGAGACCTTATCGCTCTCTACAACTACCTGAAAGGAGGTTGTAGTGAGGTGGGTGTTGGTCTCTTCTGTCAGGTGGCTGGAGATAGGACGAGAGGAAATAGCCTCAAGCTGCAGCAGGGGAAGTTTAGATTGGATATTAGAAAAAATTTCTTTACTGAAAGGGTTGTCAGGCATTGGACCAGGCTGCCCAGGGAAGTGGTGGTGTCACCATCCCTGGAGGTGTCCAAAAAATGTGTAGACGCGGCACTTCAGGATATGGTTCAGTGGGCATGGTGGTGTTGGGTTGACAGTTGGACTTAATGATCTTAGAGGTCTTTTCCAAACTTAATGATTTTGTTTCTATTTCTATTTCTATTATTTCTATTATTTCTATTTCTATTTTCCATTTCTCCCAGTGGACCTTTCTCACCTTATTTATTGGATTTCCGTATATTGTTACTCTCTCCTTCCTGCTCTATTTCTCCTCTTTGCCACAGTCTCAGAAGCTAAGTTTTGCAAACCCTTCTTGTGCCTCTGGCAATTTCCAGTTTGAGTATTTTCTGCTGTGGACACAGAATAAAAGCCCTCTGAGAAAAACACCAGAGCCAGGCAATGAAGGATGTTAATTGTCCTTCTTTTCACAGTCTTACCTGCACTCATTCTTCCAGTCTGCCTCCCTCAGGACAGTTTTAGGAGTTCCAACCCCCCCCCCCCCCCAACAGCTTTAAATAGCTTCTGCAACTCATGTCAGTCTGTCTTCCCCTCCAGAATTACAATGCCTCAGGCCTAGGATGGGCAAAATTTAGCTCTGGATCAGCAGCAGTTCTTGTAGGTCTTGGCTTGTGTAGTAGAGGTATGTAAGACAGGACCTGGAAAAGTTCTTCCTTTCCAGGAAGGCACAAGATAAATTTCAACTGTGTGTGGCAGAGTACTTGGTGGTGGTCTTTTTGGTGAACATCTACCTGCTTTTATAGCTTTCTTTTTCTTCTAAAGCCTTTTCTGAAGTCCCTCTAAAGGATATGTGCTACTGTGGTATCTTAATTTACTTACTGGAGAAGTAAAAATATAATAATGTATAAAATGTTTGTAATACTGTGGTAAAAGATCCATCATGGCTGATCTCTAAGGTGTGTAAGAGAGTACAATTTTTATGCTCGTAGTTTTATTAAGCATTGCATTTGTATGTGGCTTTTCCTGTCACTGTGGTTTAATTAAACAGTACTCTCTGACAATGTGCATCAGCTTTTGCAGCATCAGTTGAAAGGAAAAAACACTGAGCAATGACGTTCGATTGACATCGTAAGCCAGACATGCATATCTCAATTAGATGCTGATTGGAGGAACGGGAGGTCGTTGACTTCAGGTCTGTAGAATATGTTCTTGTTTTCTTTCTTTTGATGTAGAATCCCAGTAAACAAAATAACAATGGTGCAAAGGAAATATGCTGTAAATATTACTACCATGCTCATAGTAGCTGTAGAACTGTGTTCTCTCTTTCTGTGTCATTTGTGGTCTCCAAAGAGCAAGGAAGTTAGCTGATCAAAAGACAGCTGAAATTGTGCTCTTTGTCATTATGCTAGCAAAATAATATATACAACATAGTTGTGGATAGCCTGTCAAATAAAACAAATGCACAAAGGCTTTGTGGCAGCACTGCGGACATGTACAGACACTTGCCCAACCAGTTAATCTTCAGATGCATCCACTCTGGGTCTGTGAGGTTGCCTGGTTTAAAAACATTTATTAGCACGGATTAGAGATCCACCCGACATGCCACGTTTCAGAAGTTCAGGTATTCATGACACTTTACTGTAATATGAGAGCTTTGGTCATTTCTTACCCAAAAGAAGTAATGGCTTACCCAAACGCCCAGTCCTAGATGTCCCCATTGTACTGGGCAATAATCTGCCTAATGCTTCTAAACACTGAATTTTAAAACAGTCGAGGCATCAGCTATGCTGTCACAGCTAGGAAATTCTTGAATGCAGAGGAGTGGAGCAAAAGTGTCGAAAACTTGAGACCAGATTTTTAGCTGCATTGCACTTCTTTTGTGCTGTTGGGCACAGCAGAGCTGGAAAGCAAGTTAGACTGGCTGCTGGGTTATTGGAGCAACCCACATGGGCAGGCCTGGCACAGTGACTCACTATCAAGCTTCCCTTTTCCTTAGGTGTAAAGTGCATAGCTGAGAGAAGTCTTAGGTGTCTGATAACCCCAGATACTGAACAGGCTCTCATGTAAAGCAAAAAGAGCTCAGGTGGGAGTAATTATTAATTAAGGTGGGGTTGTTCAGCCTGGAGAAGAGAAGAACCCAGGGAGACCTTATTGCAGCCTTCCATTGCCTAAAGGGGGCTTATAAGAAAGATGGGGACAAACTCTTTAATAGGGCCTGTTGCAATAGGACAAGGGGTAATGGTTTTAAACTAAAAGAGGGTAGATTTAGACTAGATATAAGGAGGAAACTTTTTTACGATGAGGGTGGTGAAACACTGGAACAGGTTGCCCACAGAGGTGGTGGATGCCCCATCCCTGGAAACATTCAAGGTTAGGTTGGATGGAGCTCTGAGCAACCTGATCTAGTTGAAGATGTCCCTGCTGATTGCAAGGGGGTTGGACTAGATGACCTTTAAAGGTCCCTTCCAACCCAAACTGTTCTATGATTCTATGAATTATACCTCAGGGGCTGCTGCCTAGGCCTCTGGCTTTTATACTTGCACGAGGATATGGGAGAAATACAAAGTTTGCATGAATGTATAGGAAAACAACAGGTAGACAGACGAACGTGTCTGCACTGACTTGTCTCTTTTCTCCTTGCTATCAGAGAAGAATTTGATTGCCAAGCTAATTTGTCTCTTTAACTCATTTTAAGAGGTCATAAATGAAGTCATTGCAGAGGATACAGCCATCCTAGAGGAACCAGTGCCAGGATCCTTTTATCTATCCGTTGACTGCATGCTTCTGGAAGAGCTGTCCAGGCCTTGCGCCAGGTCTGCCTGTGTGTGGGTGTGTGAATGAGCAGGTTATTGCTTCAGTGGCTGGCGCGGGAGAGTTGGCCTCTGCCTCCCGTTGAGCTTAAAGGTGTTCACCTTGAAGCCCTCAGTTACTGGAAATTGCACATACACATGCACAAGCCTGCGCAACCCCCATTTTTTTGTTAGATTTCTGTATGAAAAGGTTTATATATAAATGATTTTTTGAGTATAATAGGGATCTTCTTTTCAGAAGGTGTTAACCCTGTATGAAAAGCTCATGATCTCCCAGTGGTCTTATAGCCACTGTACAATCCATTCCCTTATGTGCTAATCTGGCTATAAGTAAATGAGTAAGGCTGAAGCTGTTCTTTTTTTAAAGAAGGATGTATTATGGATGTATAACGTAATAATGTATAATGTAATAGAGGATGTATGATGTAATCTAATCTTGAACCAAATGTCAACAAAAAGATTTGATTTGTATGATACATCTACAAACCTTAGATAAAGTCTCTAAATAGCTGTATGACTAACACCATTCTTATTTTTAGGTACTAGTAAACAAAGGATATCAGAAGTTTTTGCCTTGCTTTGTCCTTAGAGGTCTGTTTTCTGTAAATAAATTCATAGAAGGGCAAAAGGGCAAAAATCCAACGGGTGAGAACACGGCCCCAGGTGACAAAGCATCACGTGAAACAGTTAGTGTTCAGCATGAAGAATAATATTGTGAAAGTATACTGTAAAATAGTGTAGTAAATCCTATTATCTGTAGCGTACCTCAATTTCATGTTTACACGTAGAAAAACACTCTTATCCTAATACCTTATCCTTATCCTAACACCATACTCTGAACACCATTAGATTCCACTGGGATCTGAAAATTATTAATCTTGTAAAAACCACCGGAAACAAACATCTCCCATATAAATCAATTGTAGCTGCAGTCTATATGTGGTGGAAATGATTGGAATTTAGTCAGTGGTGCGTGGAAGAAACACCTTTATCTTAGCATTCCTTATCTTGTCTCTTTTATCCTATACAACATAATGTCAAGGTACTAGTTTGTAGATTACTGAAGGGAAGTGAAAAATAATCTTGATCACTATTCATCAGAACAGCTATGTAAAAGTGGATCTGTTGAGCAAGAAGCTTGCCTTTCAACATATCCTCCAATTTCAACTATCAAAATGGATTCTATAAATCTAATTTTTCAAAATGCATATTGATGGATGGAGCCTTTGTAAAAATTAACCTAATGAGGCAATCAGCTTTCCATGCCTCTCGATTCTTGCTCACAAAAAAGATTCTTTTCAAGCAGACTCCCATTTGCTTCCCACGCAAGTAGATACGTCAGTCCCTTCCATCCAGTGTGTAAACTTAATCAGGACCCAGACAGAATTATTGTCTCTGTGATTTTTGGGAGGAGGCAAGTGGAAATAAACCTACATTTTGAACAAAGATCTGAAATTTACCCTATACTTCAAAATGGCAGTAGCTATTTTCCACAAAAATAATAAAAACATTATTTCATTATAACCTACGTTTTTCTGCAAACTATTCCATGAAAATTTTCAGCTGCTATCGTACATCATGATGGGATACAGTGCTTGGTGAGTAGGAGGAATATATATTCACAGATGAAGATGTTATATATGTATGAACTATTAATACTATGAACCTGATTTAGCTGTTCTGTGTTAAAGGTTATCATAATTTCAGTCCTATACTTTCCTTTAAAGTATTAAAACACTAGAAAGCCTGTGCATAGGGATAATTCCATGGCAACCCATGCAGAGTTCATCTTACTTTTTTCTCATTGTCCAAACATGGTCTTGCAATGGGTGCAGAAGAGGTGCTGTCAGGGGAGTGATTTACTCCCAAAACTTTATAAGTCTCCAAGGACGCTCTAGAATTGTTCACAGGAGATATCCACCTCTCTCCTTCGACTGTAGTGGAAGCTTTAGCCGCTGCCCAATCCAGATGATGGGTCTTCCCACGGATGCTGAGCCAGCACCAAGTAAGGTGTGCCTCACTTTGAATGACCAGAATTGAATGAGTGGCCACCTTTTACACAAACTGATGAGTAGGAAAATACTGAGGTGAGAGAAAGAGGGACAACTCCATGTGTTCATGTGTGTAAACCAATAAGGTTTTAAACTTAATATGCATTCCACTGGTGGAAGACATTAATCAAGATAACTACAGAAGAGGAAAGGAAAAAATTAAATTGAACACTAGTCCTTTCAGACAGGAAACATAATCTCAGGACCTTTGAAAAGCAGAAGGCTCCATGTGACATGTCTGGTTTTTGTGGATCTCCTGTTGACTGCAGAGCAAGTGCCACACAGTTGGTGGCTGGCTACAGAGAAGCTGAGGCACAATTAATGTGCTAATTATAAAGGTCTGGTGTGTCTTTTCACTTTGATGCATATTCTCCTTTGCGGTGTTTCTTACTATTTTGCCTATGGAGTAAATTTTGTCATAATCATGTGGAAACAAAGTGGAAAGTTTGGGAAATCTGAGCAAGTATGCTGCATGAACCTGCAGCATTTTATGAACTGGAGGGGAAACAGTATGTGCCAAAATAATTTAGGAAAATTGAAAACAATTGCCTGCTAGGCAGCATAGACTAACAGTTAAAGACAGAAGTTTTCAGGATGGTATTCTATGGGTACAAAAGTACCTACTTTTCCCAGCTGATCTCCAGATTCTGTTCTTCGCAATAAGAAGCTGTCATGTTGTGGAGAGTCACACAGGTTCTGTGAAACTGTAATGCGATCCTATATACAAAATATTAACCACATTTTCCAGAAGAAAAGCTTCTCTAATTTCCTTGCTTTTTTACAGCTGCTACCTCTGTACTCATAAATGAAATTATTTGAAGAACAGATTTTTGAAGAACGAACTCCCACTTTGACTTTGGATTTTTTTATATAGTCACATTCAGTAACTATGGGAGTAGTTGATGTTATTACTAGAACTTGTCCATTATTTTTATTTTAAAGATGAGGAATATCACAGGAGTTAAAACCAGCATTTTCAAAGTACCAAAGTTTAGCTATTCCTGTGTGATTTGCAGCGATTCCTTTTCATAAAAAAATGTGAAACATCTTACTATATTGAGTGTTTGAGTGTCTGGGTTCAGTTGATGACCCGTCTAACTTTCAAACCAGCTAAACATCCACAATGACTTCTATATTTTCACAGCAGCTCAGTACCTCTAAAATTGTACTCAGAGTAGTTGCATGATAGAGTTCTAAATATTAAGTTTCTCCAAATCAGGATGCTTCTACAATAGATTTGAGTCACTTGAAATCAGCCATTGGAAGAAATCTGGCGTCTCTGTTGTCCAGTCTAGTACTAAACCCACTAGCATGTTTCTTTAGAAGTCCCGTACAGATTTCTGTTTGACAGTACATGGAAATGGTGATTTTTTCACTTGCCACTTAGCTAAGCAGCAACTATCGAAGTGTAAGAGCATATTTCTCTATATCAGTTTAGAAAACAGTGCCAGATTACGAACTGAGTAATCATGTCTTATTCAGCTGCCTTGTTCAACAAACATCCTGGAACAAGTGAACCAAGCTCAATTTAGAAAACATTTGTTCCACTTATAACTTCTGCCAAACACATCAGCTCTGTATCACCAAGAAGCTTGGGCATTTTTTTGGTTCATTTTCATTATAGACAATGTTGTACCTAGCTATTCAACTTGCACTTTCTGTTCTATGTGTACACCACCATTCAAATCTTGGACAAAAATAAAGCTCATGGAATTTTTAATTGCAGTGGTGGAAAATTATGTTTCCAAGACTCCCATTAAGACAGTTTTGGGGTTTTCATTCATTCTGTGTCTGCTTAAGGATTTTCTCACAAGTTCCTGAAGAGCAGTGAGAAGCAGTCAGATCACAAGATGACAGGGTTAGAATCCAAATTGAACTTGAAAAAATGGAGATATAGTCATAAATATGAGGACACAAATCTATGAGTACAAATGCAAAACTTAGGTTTAAACAATCAATTACACAAATAAAGGGTGAAGCCAGCTATTGAGATTCCATTTCTTACCTCTGGGGGTTGTGGGGGATCCCAAGCTAAATAAGAACATCAATATCACGTTGCTGTGAAAAGCTAAGTACCAGACTGGGCTGCATAAAGCAAGGCATGAGCTGTACTTGTGCCCTACCCAGCATGGTTAAGGCCTCAGCTAGATTACTAGCTGTCACAGGTAAGGAAGATTTAGACTTACTGAAAGCATTATGAAGGACAACAATGCGAATAATTGGGGATGTACATGGTACTACTGAATGAACTGAGGGGTTTAACTTGAGGAAGAGAAGATGGTGGTGGTAGGGAGAAAGAAAGAGGCAGAATGGCACTGCATACAAAAAGGTGATGGAAAGATGAGCAATATAATTTTTCCCTCTTCCCATGGCACAGATTCTTTCCATGTCTTTATTTCTGACAGTCTCTGGTTATGGGATATTTAACTGTGAAGTTGCCAGAGCATCCTTAGTGGCTGTCTGACTTGCCCGTTTACTGACCTTTCTACTTAAGAGTTGCCTCTGAGGAATATGACGTCTGGGGGGTATAAACATGGGGATTTTTCTGCCTGTATTAGAAAACAATGTGACTTAAGCATGAAGAATTAAATCCTTTCTTTAGCCATGGAACGGACATAGAAAAGCAGCAGTGTACATTTTTCTGTTATAGGAGTGAGACATTAAATTCATGTGTGTTTAACCTCTGATATTGCTCCTGATATAAACTGCATGTCAGCTGCACAGGGATAGCCTAAATCTACCAAGCTCATATTTACAGATTTTAAAAGGAAAATAATGGATCTGCTACCTCAATTTTCTTCCTAAATGGGCCCAGAAATACTGCATGACTTCACTGACTAAACAGTCATGGCTCAGCATAAACAAGCACTGAGCCTAATTTGAACCAGAGATTTAGAGTGAAGATTTCTCTTGTTCCCATAATCATCCTACCTTTCTCTGAATTATTTAATTACTGTGTTCAAGTCTAATTGGTGTGGGTAAACATTAGATTATTCTTCCTGAATGAAGCCTTGTAGAACTATCCACAATATTTTGTGTTGTGAATGGTTTCATATAAAATAATTATTTCAATGCCAATAATCAGTAAACTTCAATCTTCTGTATCAATATAGGTTAAAGCAAAGTGCATTTTCCAACAGAAAACACTGCTGTGCAAAATCATGTGACACAGCTATGGGAATTCATAAGACTCCTGTGTTAAAATCCTTAGGGACAGTTAAAACACTCACACACTGTTAATGTAACAGGGAGGTGTGCTTCAGGGGAAGATGGATTGCAACAGCTCATGAAAGTGTATCCCATTTTCTAAGGGAATTCAGTTCATTTGTGCTGTGCTGCTGCTATTTCCACTTCCAATGTCTATTTAGCCATTGGCCAGGTTCAACCATGTCTGAGAGAGGTGAGATTTAAAACCCCTGGTACCCAGTCTTGTGCAGCCCGCAGACTTGTCCTAGCTCTGCAGAGACCACACGTCCTGCTTGGCTCCAGCCTCACCACGTTACAGCCTGTGTCTTGCACCAGGAGGCAAAATGAATGTAAATACAGGCTATGGAGAATGGCTGGAGTCAGGACATTATCAAGCAACCCTGGGGCACAAAGCTGTATGGAATGAGGTTTCATCCGTGCTGCTGCTGCTCATAGAGCTGTTTGTTTTTCAGAGATGAGTCAGTGTGCCACAAAGGTCACAGGTAGCATTTCTTGTGGGCAGTCTTTATCTTTCCTTTCTAGAGGTTTTGGTTTGTATTCAAAACAAGAGAAGCAAAACAGATTTGTGTAACAAACTGGCTGATGCACATTTGCACTTCAGCTCAAAGGCTGAGCAGCTATTTATTCTAACATTGTCTACAGCCAAACAAATGGGACCAATTCTCCTTCCCATCCTGGCCAAGCCCAGATCACTGAGCTTGGTGCCAGAGAGGTCCTGACGGAGACAGTGTCAGCTTTCCCTGGGTCATAGAGGGTCCTTGACTATGGCACGATGTGGTCCTGAGGATTTCACAGCCCTTCCTGCCTCTGTGCTCCTTCTGTGGGGGGAAAATAGCAGATAGTCCATGCAGCAGCAGAGCCATGCTCTCTGGTTTCCCCCAGCTTGTCTGCTCCCCCTCTATATATAAACTCTCCAAGTCATTATTCTTCACCCACTTGCCTGGTCATGGGGCTCTCTGGGGATGTTTAGAAAAGGACTGATTTTTTTAGGACCAATTGCTGAAGTGTAAACATGCCCATCATAGTGAGAAGGCTGAGGAGAGTGCGGGAGCTGTGCTGCTGCCAGTCCTTTGTAACACTAGGGGTAAGGGTCATCCTGTGGTTATGAAGATGTGTAAATGGGAATAAGTGACTAAGATGATGGAGACTCTATTCAGGTATCATTAGTGTCTGTGTTTCAGTGTTTCTGACCATGCAGCTGGGGCAGTGGCACGCCCCTACCTCTCACATCTTTGGTGAGGAGTAATTCATTGGGCTAAGACAGCGTGGCATGCAGATGAGTTTTTCTAGATGAACCAAACATGTAGGAACATATCTCCATTTAATTTTTATCTGCATTATTAGAGGTTGGAGTGATCTAAGCATCTTGCCAAACTCACATTTGGGCCCTGATTTGGACTGCTATTGTACATACTGTGAGAAACAGAGCAACTTTTATGGCATTTCCCTTCAGCAGAGTAGAAGTCTGAATGCTGTCCCCTGATAATCAATTGATCTGGTTTTCATTTGCTGTGAGCAAATCCCACATTTTTCTGTGGTTCATTTGCAATCTGCAGGGATCGTTCCGCCCCCCCCCCCAACTGATGTTGCAACTGGAATAATGCTTAGAACATTTATAGTGCTTTTTTTCCCCATGTTTTTATAAACAGTTTGTAAACTGCTTTTCCTTTCCCAGTTTCACTGTCTGTATTTCCAGGCCACCCAAAGGGACCTTTCCTCTTAGGGCTATTTAGCTTCCTTTGAAACCTGGCAGTGAGAAAATCTTGATTATTTTTTCAAAAACATTTAATTTTTTTTTAAAGGAAATAAATCCACTGCTCTGAATACCAGTTCAAAAACAGGCCATAATGAACCAAAGCTGTAAAACATATTCAGTGGGACTGCCATCAGTGCAAAACTCAACTCACCTTCTTTTATCTAGCCCAAACTCACTAACTTCAAGATAAAAGACTTCCAAAGACTTTATGTCAGCTTTAAGTTAGGGCAGGATTTGACCCTTTATCTTTCATTTACTTTAGGTGGTTTGATATTATTGCAGGGGAACTTGGAGAGCACCTCCTCCTTCAAGCATATACTTAAGGCACAGCAAGTTACCTTAAGCTGCAGCATGTTTAGTATTTAATTACATTTAAAATATCAGTCTTCAGTGGAAGCAAATATGCTCACTTGATGTTACTTCTTTTCATTGTGCAGCTCTCACTGCTACCCTCTGTTGCTGTCATGGCTAAGAACTATACCATTATTCAATCAATAAGCTTGCAAAATACTGTGGCCAGACTCTTCATGGAGATGTTGTACAGACTGTACACTTAATGACTATATAGATATAAAGTATTTGAAATTCGTGAAATATTTTCACAATACAGCAAAAAGTCAGACAAGAAACAATACTGCTAGGATGAAGGAAATAGTTGGAAAATATTGTAAGAAGATTAACTGTAATCATGATATACCAATACATGATTTTGTAAGCCTTTAATGTTAACTTTCCATGATCTCTGTTTTTATTTTTTTTTTCCCTTGGTGTGACTATGTGAAGGAAATATATTTTAGTCCAATATAACTACTTACTAGAAGATTATTGTAAATGTTGAACCGGCTTGCCACAATCTGTTAGCTTTGTGTTGGTTGGTTAAATAAATCAGAAAGACCTTGAGAAAATTAATGTTGTATAGGTGTGTAACAGAATGAAATATAGCTGCAGCCTGACTGGCAGAGTGTGTGTGTGTATATATATATACACACACACACACATATATACACCTGCAAACCTAGTATACATATATGTAAATTCTGCCTCCTACACACAAAACCAGACACAAACAGATTTAACATCCTTGATTTTCTTCTTTCCAGCTGCATCTGTGCTAGCAACTCTCAGATATCTCACAGCCTAGTGTGGACCTGACCCTTTAGGATTTTTTATGTCATTACTCCTCATTGGAAAAGATATTTACTGAGGTAGATAACATCTCTTTCTTGAGGTAAACCCCACTTTTCCCAATTTATAGCCTGGGTTACCCTGAATGAAACTTCATGGGACAATAAAGGGACTTCTCTATCTTGTGGGCTTTTGCCTGTAGACTATTGAAATCGTTTTGCAAATAATTGAATTGCTTTTCAAAGATGGCACAAAAGAATCTTGTCTAATAAAAAACTGTCAGGCAGCTGAAACCTATGAGTTTGTACCAGCTCTCCAGTAACAAAATAATCTGAATGACAAATAGAACAATAGTAAATAACCATTCAAATGCTTACCTCGCATGATGGTGAGTCACTGCACAAATGCTTTCGACATGCATCCTTTCTCTGAAAGTGCCCAATTTATCTACACATTTTTTCCCAAGTGTCTTGGATATGCATGGCTGGGATGGATCTCAAGAGATCTGCTGAAGACATCCTCTCATTTGGAAGAGGATCGACTATATTGAGATCATCTATAACAGATGTCTGTCTTAAAATCCTCCAGTGAAGGACTTTCTCCAACAACCGTAGGTAGCTTTTTCCAGTGCTAGACTCTCTTTATTGTTGAAAACTTATTCTTGAAAGCAGCATTTTTTTTGCAGAACAAATTAAATTGAATTCTTTTCCTACCCCCAGTGGCCATGAAGAACAATTGAATGCTATCATCACAGTGTTAGGATTTCTTCTTCTTACTCTTCGCTTTCCTACCCTAAACAGTCCAAGTATTTCAAGTTATTCATCTTACCCTGAGGAAAGTCCTTGCAAAGCAAACCAGGTTTGCTTTCTTAGTCACTGTCCAGTTGCTGACATGGTTGGTGCTAAGCCTGAAGCTGTTTTTACAACACAAAGAAATTAAAAGAGCCACAACTGCAGGAGTATCTTTCAGAACTAGCTTCATCACACATTGACGTAAAACACACACATATTTTCACAGCATGTGAGTATCGCTGTCTAGCTATTTCATCACAGTGAACTTCGGGGCCTTCAAATGGACTCCTTATATCCTGTTTCTTTCCACTTTGCAGAAATTATACCAAGACTATCATGAGTGAATTTCATCAGTCCCATAAAACATTGTCCTGACTTTAAACAAGTTAGTTCAAGTAAGGAAATGGAGCTCTTCAGTTATCTCAGAGCCTCAGTAGTTTGTGGGTTCCTCCCCTTTCAACAGCTCATGGACATAAAAAGGAACCTCTATTTAGTGACTTTACCATGTGGTTTAAGACATTACCATGAATTTTCTCCCATTTCTGTGCAATGTCAATTATTAATATATTTTTTGAAAAGTATCTGAAATAAAAGATTTCAGGAGATAAATATCCTTACAGGTCTAACAACCATGATTTTCTTTCCAGCTAAAACCATCCACAGGAATAAAAATTCAGCCTGAAATAATCAGAGGCAAATAAGCCATGAGACATGGCATCTTAAAAAGGAATTAAGGTTATATTTTACTCCAGCTGATGTGGAGGACAAACTCCTATCAACCTCTATAGTATCGGTTTAGGGCTTTAGTGAATGTGTAATTGTATTAGGTAAGATGGGCCAACAGCCACATAAACCCAATATTCCTTTTAGAAACATACTTACTGCTGTATTTGAATTCAAGTCAGACTTTCCCTGTTGCACTGTGGAGTCTATGTATGTGACTAGCCCCGTGTCTTGGTGCAGGACAATGCGTGCCTGGTCCCCCTCACTGGAGAGCAGAGATTGCAGGGTCTGGGTGCCAAGGTGTAACGGGGCATGCACAGAGGCCCCACGGCTCCCAAGGGCAGTCTGAGCTCCTCCAGTCTCTATGCTGCTGCGGTCTCACCTGAGTGTGAAAGCAGTGGGAACGCTAGAGCATAAAAAAGTAACAAGATCCCCTAAATGCATTGATTTCATGTCCTTTTGCCATGTCCTTTCTTTCTCTCTAAGAAATTTGCACATGGTCAGTTCCTCTCAAGTGATACATATAAATGCCAAACAAATCTGAACAAATCGACTATATTTGAATGGAAAAAAGGTTGTATTAAAGGTATTCACTTCAGGACATCCAAACCCCATTATTGACTGTTATGAACATTAGCTTTGGGTCAGCATAATATGTTGAAATGGTTTGCATCTGTGGGAGATTAGCTGTGTACTGTCCAGTTTGCTGATCCCCAGGCATGTCTTTATCTAACAAAACATCTCATCTTCCTCCACAGAAAAGACATTGCAAATCATTATTTAAATCAGGAATTTCCAATGTTTAAAAGTGCTCTTATGAGGTATCTTCTGAGGTTGCAGTTGAAATCAGAAACTTGCACTTGGAGCCAAACAGCTACTAGAAACAGGCCAAATGTATTTAATTTGAAAGATGTAGCAAATTTCAAGTTTTAATATAAAGCTGTAACATGTGCAAGACTTAGAAAGCCCATCGTCTCCAAATCAGGACATTCAGACTGCAAGATTGACAGCTTCACATTGATTTCATTAACCTTTTAAAAATGTATCCCTTACTGAGTGTTATGTGTAGTTGTCAGCCACCTTCCTTTTAGCTCTTAATTTATCAACATAGACATAAGTATAGTGCACCTATTAGCTGATTTATGTCTGTAAATATTTTTTACTGTGTGTAAACTGCATTATTTTTTATCCTAAACATTGATTTCCATTTGTAAAGCGTGAAATAAACTATTAGTTTTATTTGTATTAACCTCCATAATAGCATCTATGCCATGCTTGCCAAAAGCCCCATTAAAGATGTGTGTGTTTTGACTCAGTAGTTCCAGTGACAGAATGTGTACCAGTTCCTAGAAGCTGGAGTTAAACTGGTTATTGAAAATTAAACTAAACAAACTGAGGGCTACTTGCAAAAGGTGTTTTTGGTAGTCTATCTAGAGTTTTGCAAAGTAAAATTTCAAGTCTGAGCTTAAAAATAACTCTCCCTAAATCCTGTTTCCAATCAGATAGCACCCACATCTTGCTAATTTGTGCATGAAGGAGGACACATTATTCAAATGCAGCTTCTATCGGTGATTGTGTGCTCACTTGATTCCCTCAGTAATATATAATAATTGCAAATGATGTTTACCTTGAAGCAACACTACTTTTGGAACAGTGCAAGATGTGATTCATGAATGGAAATGAGCAGAGAGGAGCACTTGCTCTTTTTCCCAGTAGCAGCCTCACTACTTTATTTACCCACCCCAACAGTGTGGGGTTGAGAGACTGGATTTCTGACCCTTGTATTTAACACCTGTATTTTTCATTTAGGAAGTGATTTACCAAGCAAGCTGATGGAGGCTCCGAAGTAAAAATCACTTTGGTTTACACCAAAAATTTCAGTGTGTCTAGTAAAATTCTTCAAAAGTGTAGGGGAACCTTTGGAAAGGTGAGATGAAATGAATAGAAATTTACTTCATGAACAGTCTGGATCACAGTTTACTGAGGGCAAAGAAAAGAGCACACTATAGTCACTTCAGTAAATTATAAATAAGAAACAAAACCACTGCTCTGCTCTGAGGGCAACCCTGGTAATATCACAGGGGTTAAAAACAAAATCACAAACAAAGAATACCTACTTCAGAAGACATGCCTCATTTCTTTCTGTCCTAATCACTAAAATTTACCTTCTCATTATTACTTGTGGTATATTAATCAATAAATTTGTACAAATCCTAGCATACAAATCTATGCACAGAGCATAGAGTTAGAAATGAGCATTTTTTGCTCAGTTTGTGACTAGGGTCAAGAAATTTGCAAACCAGAAGCTCATCAGGGGAAGGAAAGAAAGAAAAGCTGATGCAGCCAACTCACAAAATATCTGCTAAAATTTAATCATACATTGTAAAATGCTCACCTAATTGTCATCTTGAAAAATATTGTGATAAAGGAAATAAACCAACACAGCATATGTCTGGAAACATCAGAAGAACTTCATGAGAATTAGGAGCTTACATTCCATTGAACCAAATAACAGCGAGGTGTCTAGCTCTCTTAACCTTGAGCCCTACATTTTATTTCTAGTATTATACATACGGATTGTTTCCTTTTGATGGTAAGTAAGCAGCACTGCTTTCATCAGGGAACTGAAGCTATTCATAAACCTGAGAGGATGACTTCCTTAGCAGGGTACAATTTTGACAAACTGCACCACTAATGAAAATAAAATCAGATGTTACAGAGAATACTTCGTGATACAGGAGTGTTTGTTCCTGGTTCTGTGCTCTAGAGGATAAGTAATGGAGTTCAGGCTGGTTCTTGTTTTATCTGGACAGGTTCATCTGTATAAATACCCTATTATCATTTTACAATTTTTCAGAACACAACGACACAATTTGAATTTACAAAGTAAAGAAGAAGAGTGTACCTGTAAGCACCAAGGAAAATCTAGCTGAAATTTCCTGTTATTTGTAGTTTGATAAAAGATAAAATCTTTATTTCTCTCCTTTTTTTTTTTTTAAATCCTATGTGCCCACATCACACAAAGAGAATGTGCCGTGGAAATAAACCCTGTGGGTTAGTAAGAAAGACATGTGCATCCTGCCCCCAGCTGCTCGGTGAAGTGGAAAGGCTGAGAGAACTGTTCCCTGTCATCCTCCGTGGAAGAATGGGGTTGCAGCTATATGACCTGCATTGTGTTTTCCAAATGGCCAAAAATAAAGATGGGATGTAGTCAGTATGAACAGGGAACAAGAAAGGAGATGCCTGGTTGTTCGAGAGAATTGTCTTGGCCGGCTTTATCTGCTGCCTGAAATGTTAAGAATAAAATACTGTCTCACCAAAAATTTCTGCATTTTATTCCTAAAGGTGGAGTTGAGTAAACTAAGCTTTTGTGAAAAACAGTTATTTTCAGTTATCTTCTTCAGGAAAGTCAACTTTATTTTCCTATTTTGTTGTTTTAAGACAGTGTAATAGTGAGTCACATGACATCTGGGTACATCTTATAACCCAGGTACTGTTGTAGATGGATCATTGTAGAATGGCATCTTGATATGACATCCAATCTCCAGACAAAGTGAGATTGTTTAGCAGAATACCAGTAGGAACTATGCACTTCTAATAAAAATAATTTTCTTTAGAACATTTGTTCAGGAAAAAATACATGATAGTTGCAATTGATTGCTACTTTCTATAGATGCTCTCCACCATATTTCAATTGTTGGAACACGGAGAGATCCCTCTGAAGTGGAAAATTAGCAGGCTTTGCTCCAATTCAGACTTCTTTCTGATTCTTCCTCCAGAAACTAAATACAAAAATGATCTTTTTATGATCTATCACATATAAAAGACCAAACGTCTGACTGGATGTGCCAGCCAGGGGTCCTACTCTGAGAAGCATTTCCAGTGCAACACTTTAGAAGCATGTGACAATAAACATAAATGATTTTCCCATATCCTCTAAAGGACAGATCAACTGCATTTGCTTCTGGTCTATACCAGTGGTAAGAGCTACGGGCTGTGCTGACTGTAATTTCAGTTCCCTTTCATTGACCATGTTGGAGCCTGGTGTGATTCATGAAGAGCTCAGATATCCTCAGGTGTAGCACCATCTCTCAGAGGCTCAAGGCAAAGGGCAGGGCCATGAGCAGCTTCATCTACTTGATGTTCATTTACTTCTGTGTATCCACCTGACCCTGAAGGCCACTTGAAACAGTGTGGCCTCATTGAAGGGCTCTAGCCTGACCTAAAATCTTTTTATTTTCCTGAGATACTTAAGGGAATTTCTCAGCAGTGTCTTCTGTGAAAGCAGCACAGTGTGGAGTAATGGAAAAATGAAAAAAGTCACTTCTGACTTTTGCTGCCATCTTTGTCAGTGGCTGGCCTCAATTAAAATTTGTATCTTACACAAGCAAAGCTATGTTACAAAAGCAGCACTGCCAGGATTTTTAATATGAGCAAAACAATGTATTTTTTCTTTGTCTTATGCTTGGAAATGATGGAGTCATGCTGGCTAAATTTTCACAAAAATTTTTCACTGGAGGCAGATATGCAGATGAGAAGGCTTACTGCAGAAATTTTGTTCTTGACAGCACAATAAATGATGAAAAATAAGTTTTTTAAAGCAGGCATCAGGTGCTGTAGGCTCCCAGATACCAGGGAGGGATCTTCACCTGTAATATAATAGTAAGAAAAAAAATATTATCTAAATCTGATAATGATGCAAGGGAATTGATTTTTTTCATATGCCCATTTTACAGGAGGGATCTGGGGATCCTTGCCCTGGGAATGGCACCTGGAAGGGCCACTTGCACCTGGAAGACAGTACGATGTGGTTCATGAAAGCGCACAGAAGATGCAACCTAAATTCATAGTTTGGCTCTGAGATTTTACAAATGGATCCTTACGTGTCCATAACCTCACCTTCAGCATGATGCACCTTTGCTGCATGGTATCATTTGCCTGTTCAGTGCATGTCAGCAGGTGGATTTTAGCTGATTTCCTAGAAGAAGCCATTGACAACTGGCCACAGTGGCTCTCTGACACAGCTAAGGTGTAACTCATGTCGGAGTCAAGTCTGGAAGTGGCTTGTTCCTGAGATACGATGTTCTCTACAGCCAGGTTCCTCTGTGAACTATTAATTTGGCTTCTGAATAAAATCACTTCCCAAATTTTTCCAACTTCTACTTTCCAGTGAGCATTCTAGGAAAATAACTTTTCATCAAGGATGCTTCCAAACCCCAGTTGTCTTAAACAGGCAAAAGGACTGAATGATGGTGGTGGATAAGAAAGGTACTGAAATCACACAACTTTTTTTGCACTTACCAGGTCACTTATGGCAATAGCTATTACAGACCACTGGAAGGTAAGGAAAAAATGGACCTCAAAATGCAAATACTCTGCCATGGTATCTCTGCCAGTCCTTACAGATGTTTGCCTAATCTCTTCCTAAAGGCTCATAATGGTGATGATTCTCCAGTGTGCAGAGGCTCTGTATTTCAGTACTTAACTGTTTTTAGGATTAGACAGTGGTTTTTGTGTTTTATCTGAGTTTTCATGGCAGTGAAAGCATGGTACCTTTTTGTCCTATTTGGTGAAGAGAAGGAGGGTTACCCCTTTCCTTTCCTGAGAGTCTTTTCTGTACCTGAAGGGATGCATGTGCCAGATCTCAGGCTTCTCTTAAATAGCCCAATCAACCTCATTCCTTCAGCTTACTCCCACAGCTCACGTTTTCTGGCCCTCTGAGTGCCTGACCACTCTCCTCTGTGCTCCTTTCATTCACACAAAGCTAGTGCAGCACCCTAAATGGGAGATGGTGCTGGGGCCCTGCCACTGCCAAGCAGAAGGATTGCTTCTCATCTGGTGGGCTATATTCCTCCAGCTGGGAGTTTGTATTTTCTTTGCAGTATCATGATGGTGACCCTTGTTCTGCCTGTACTTCATAACGATCTTTAGATCCTTTTTTTCAGTGCTGCTGCCCAAACTGGTTGTTCCTGTCCCCATGCAGTTGACACTTCTTGTCTGCATATGGTACCCTGCACTTCTCTGGTTTATCACAGATGTTTTGATTTCTCATTGTCTACTCCAACATGGTGGTGATAACTGTCAGTTTGTGTCACAGCACCTGTAATAAACTAGCTGTCTGTTCTCTTGCCCAGTTGTCAGTAGGAATATGCAACAAGGCTGGACCTTGGACAACTGTCTGTTGCTCATCTTTCTGTTACTTTCTTTAGGAATATATATAACAATCCAGTAACTGAAATTAAATTGGGTGATCTGCAATGCCTTCATGCTATATTTTACATTCTTTTATAAAAGTGCCCAGTATTGCCCTTTTTCAGTGTTTTAGTCCAAGAATTTTCAGAGTTAATCACTCACCAGTTCTGAGATTGTTTTGGCCAGTTATTTTTTGTATCCTCGTTTGTTAGGCTTACGTGGTTTAAAAAAAATAATCTGTTGAAGGACATGATCTAGTCTCTAATTTGCTCTTAATGATTCTAGTCTGAAATATTACCCTTTTGTTTCTGGTATTAGACTGACATTTCTAGTGGGTCTTTTCAGTGAATATTGATACAAAGACATTAGGAGCTTTGGCTTTCTCAGCATTGTTTGGCAATAGCCTTCCCTCCTGCTCCATATCTGGCCAGTGCTCCCCTTGGTCTTCTTTCTGCTTCCAGAACAAATTTCTTCAGGTGTCTTGTTAGCTGCATCTCCTTTAGTGACTTGCCCTTTCTGGTTTTAACCGTGCATACTTATTTATACTTGTCCTCAGCAATCTGTCCTAGTTTCCCCTTCCTGCATGTTTCCTTTTTGTGTTTGATCTTGGTGGAAGGCCCCTCTGCTCCTGCATCCTTCTTGTGTAATGAAAGCTTTAATTCTGCTCCCACTTCTTCAGTGGACTAATAGCTTTTCATAACTTCTTTATCCCCTAACACTTGTTTCTCTAGCTTTAGTCCCTGGGCTTTTTAAACTCTGTTTTCTTGGAGGCCATTGCTTTTCTTTTGCTATTCCTGTTTCTTTTTCTTTTCCTAAAATTAGTATTTAATTATTTTTCACTCAGTCTTGCCCCAGTTGTCTTCTACTCCTCTGTTAGGATACAACCCTAAAAAGTCTCCCAAGCAGCTACTGGTTGTTTTGCCACCTATGACAAAATGCTCACACGTGTTCCAAGTACTCTTTGGATAGCTCATGTTTTATTGTATTTTTCTGACAAATGTTCTTTTCAGATATCTTATATTCTGTTTAACACCTGTATGACAGTGAGGCAAAGAAAGTATCAGGGTTACAAGAGGGAACATCTGTTACATTTGGCAGCCATGATATACAGTGAAAATTGGACTAATTTCTTATGAACAGTGCCACAAATTTAGGGAAATCAGCTGGAAGTATCAACCCTCTTTAAGCAGACATTGCAGAATAATGTTGGACAGAGTAAAAATATTCCAAAAAGTGGGACAGTCTGAACTGAGGGGGAATAGGGTCAAACACATTGCTTTTCACAACAATTCATGGCCAGCACCTTTTAGAATAAGCTTTCTGACCCCCTGAAATACAGGGCATAGGAAAAGGAAAACCAGGTGGTAATTATGCACATGTACACTGAGAAGTTCTGAACAGAGGGCATTAATTTGTCTGGTGTCACATGCCTGCTATTAAATCCTAGTGTATCAGAGGGCTAAAAATAGAAAAGAAAGTAATTTTGCAATGCTTCTTTTGTAGGTCATGTGTTTGTTATCATATGTTGACTGACACAATAGTCTGATGGTTAGTGGTGTGTGATGGCTGCTGGTTTCTAGTCTTACAGCTAATTGCATTGAGGTGGCACCACAGGGTTCAGTTCATATAACCTCTGCACCTCAAAAGATTTGCTTCTAAGGTTTAAACTCCTTAAAACCTAAATGTAGAGAGGAATGATTATTTTTATTAACAGTAAATTTGCTGAAAAAAGACCTAAATTGGAGGGGAGGGGTGAGTAGCAAGTAATACTCTTCAAAAATTTGTATTAAAATTGGGAACAAATTTTACTTGCATCAAAATATTGATTATTCCTTTTGAACTCAGTCACATGTAATCTGAATGTAACAAATATTGAGCAGTAACCACAACCACATGGTTTTGCTAAGCAGTCACTGCAAAGTACAAAGTTGGCTAAATTTATGCACACATCCATCCCCTAAGTTGCCTGAATATTTTTCGATTTTTAACTCTAGATTTTTTTTTTTTAATTTTATTTTGGGGAGAATAGTTTAATCTGGGGTGATAGTTATCATATCAAAATAATGCTAAAATTACTGAGATGTACTCAGCCTTCACTCTAACTTTTCAAACATTTTGGGTGAGTGGGAGGAAATAAAATGTAATTCATAAATTATGTGTGGGGTACTTTCAAGGTGCTTAAAGAGGGAGGGAGAAACTGAAGGGGAGGGCCTGCTCTCTCATATTCCAAGACCCAGCCTACAAACTTTCCACTATTCTATTTACCCTAACTCACATTGGGCAAGAAGATACTATCTACTCAGAAAATTATTTTTATGTGCTCATTCCAGAGCAGCCTGACTCACTTTTAGCATGTGTCTTTAGCTGCATTCCCAGTTTAGCAGCCTATATTTGTATTTATTTATTTCCTTTCACTTTAATATAGCAAAGGGCTATGATTGTTTTTAAAGGTGATTAGACCTTGAGTATTTAAGTGTTAACAGTTGTCTTCTTACAGGGTAAAGTATAAAAAAATAGCCATCTGATATTGCTTTTAAATTAAATTACATAAAACACAATATAAGGCACTGGAACAGTATTTGCTATTATCTCCTCAGTTACATTTAAATATATATGCACATGCATCTGTTTAAGTGGAACCTGTCAGCAGTGTCAGCAACAGTTTTCCATAGCTGGTGCAGAAATACAATATTTTTATGGGAAGTACTTCTGAAGAAAAAATAAGTTAATTTAAAGAGGATTTTCAGAAGTACTTCATAGCAACCAGTAACACAATATTCGTATGTAACTCCTAAGAAAACTTTCCTTACTACAGCTACCTGAGGCCACAGCAATGCTTAATGGTTTTTTGCCCACATTAATGTTCTCATGAGTTAGGAACAGTAATTTTAATTAAACATAGGGACCTGAGAAAAAGAGTGGTTCAGTGTTGCTTTTATTTTATTATGATGTTTTGCAATATCTGGTATTTTGCTGGAAAAGTCCCAGGTCCTGGAAACATTAAAAGTATTGTAAATAAGAACTTGATCATGCAATGTGATGCACATTAAAAAAAACCACCACCAAAAAAGCCAGAAGACAAATAACAAACAATCTTTTTTCTTCATTTCCTGATTTTTTTTTTCAGGGGAAGATGAAATCATGCTAATGAGTTTTGAATGCTTTGCTGAGGCATGTCTTGTGATTGAGAGGAAAAATCAATAAGAAGAAGTCCCGACTTCAAGTTTTTAAAGTAAAATTTGTAAAAATTGTTTTGGTTTTCCTTGTTGCAAGGTGCAACTATTGTCCTTTGCCTTTCCTGTGCACCTCTAAGAAGAATCTGTCTCAGTCATCCCTGTAACCACCCGTTCAGTAGCTGAAGACAACTGTGAGGTCCCTCCTTGGACCTCTCCTCTTTGCGCAAAGCAAGCCCAGCTCCTTTGGCCTCTCCTGGCACAGCATGGCTCCAGTGTAGTGGTCCTTCACCAGGGTCACTGTGGTTTCTCAACGTCACTTTTGCACTGGGGGCCTAAAATAGACAGTGCGGTCAGGAGGCTGCAAAGCTGAGCTGGTGGGAGTAATTGCTTCTACCTATTTACCAGGTATGCACTTGCTAATACAGTCCTGCATGCAGTTTTCCTTCAAGAGACAGCTTGTTAAGGGGGGGGATTACAATGCAAAACTCGGATCAGGTTCTTTAAAGCTTATGAATCTCTATTTGTATTTGGAACAAATAATGTTTTTTTGCAGAGCTATGTTTTCTCCACAGGCTCTAAACAAAATCTTACACTTTGCATTTCATTTGACAAAAAAAGAAAAGAAAGCCGCAAATATGTTTATATCTTCACTTCTGTGTTTACTTGCTTCCCTTGGTGCACTTTGACAAAGAGTATTCAGGCAGTTTGAATCTACATGAACTGAAACAGATGCTGGTTTTAGTACAGCTGTATTCTTACAGACAGTATCTAAAAATCAACCCACACTGAAACCACAGATTCCCCTGTTCACATAGAACAGGAGTCAATCACCCATGACACCTGAAAGATATTGAAAGTTTTTTATTGAATTGTAACCTCTCAGACACGGCAGATCTTCTTGTCAACAGGTTACTGTTCGTCTATCCTAATAGAGGTTCCATCACGAACACTGTAATCTATGGGTGGGAAAAATAGACATATATTCAAGAAAAGGAATGTAAAAGTGTCTGGACAAGGTAAGATCACCTGGTCCTCTAGATGTTCTCTGGATGTTTTAAAGGACGATGCAAGAGTTTTACATTGGAAATATGGAAATAAGGCTTATTGAAATCAGCGTAATACTTCAGATGAAATTATTGATGTTATACCATTAACCATCCATTGATCTAAATAAAACTGTCCTTCAACCTGCATGTCTTTTCAGGTCTTCATTTTCTGGTGGCACTTACTATTAGAAGTACCAAAACAGTGGCAGAAAGATATTTTCATACATTTCTGATTTAGCCAAAGCAGGAAACACTGAAAACATTGCAAGAGGTTTAAGCATCTCATGAAATTTCCAAGTTGGCTGACCCAAGAGCTGAGATGATTATGCAACTGGAACCACTGAACAGAGTGTGTTTATCACATCATTATTAACAAATCGCACTCTCATTGAACAATCATTAACTCATTTAGTTGACACAGCTAGAGATTTTAAATGGTACTTGTTATGGCAATTGCACCTCCATGGTTATGAAATTGTTTGTGACTTGCTTACCTTGACTGTTTGTTGTTCGCTACTTGAGCTGGGTCATTTGTTACCGGACCTACTCTGCTACAGTTTGCTTTTTTTAGCTGAATGACTGAAACTTCAAGATTTCTGAACAGCAACTTGATGTGCAATATATGTTACCAGGTCAACAGTAGCCTGTCCTAAAACTGAAGAAAGTTCTTGAGTATATCAATGCTTTAATTGTGATGACATAAATCACAGGCAAGTAAGCTCTATGATTAGAGACCTTCCAGCTCTGAAATTCCAGATAGTCTTTGGAGGTTTTAGTTTTCTTCGTGCTTGTATTAGGTTTACATGGCAAGGTTCTGATTGCAGGGGAGGCTGCAGGGATGGGGTGTGTGAGAAGAGACATGGGGCCGCACCCATGTCGGACAGAGCCAGTTGCAGCCAGCACCAAGATGGACCCGCTGCTGGCAAAAGCTGACCCCATCAGCAATGCTGCTTGCACCTCTGTGATAACAGAAAGGGTAAAAAAATGCTGTGCAGCAGCTGTGTAAGAGAGGAGTGAGAAAATGTGAGAGAAACAACTATGCAGACACCAAGGTCAGTGAAGAAGGAGGGGGAGGATGTGCTCCCAGCACTGAGCAGAGATTCCCCTGCAGCCCCTGGGGAAGACCATGGTGGTGCAATTTGTCCCCCTGTGGCCCAAGGAGGACCATGTCCAAGCAGATATCCACACTGTGGCCCATGGAGGACCCCACACTGGAGCAAGTGGATGTGCCATGAAGGGAGCTGCAGCCCGTGGCGAGCCCATGCAGGCACAGCCTCCTGTCAGGAGCTGTGGCACATGGAGAAGAGCCCACACAGGAGCAGGGTTTTGGCAGGTCCCATGAGGCGACCCACGCTGGAGCAGTCCATTCCTGATGGACTATACCCCATGGAAAGGACCCATGCTAGAGCAGTTTGTGAAGAACTGCAGCCCAAGGGAAGGACCCATGTTGGAGAAGTTCATGCAGGACCGTCGCCCGTGGGAGGGACCCCACGCTGGAGCAGAAGAACAGTGTGAGTAGGAAGGGACAGCAGAGACAAAGTGTTATGGACTGACTGCAACTGCCACTCCCCATCCCTCTGTGCTGCTCAGGGAGTGGAGGAGGAGGTAGAAGAGTTAGGAGTGAAGTTGAGCCTGGGAAGAAGTGGGGGAGGGTGAGGGGAAGGTGGGTTTAGTTTTGATTTATTTCTTGCTTTTTTATTAATTGACAATAAATTAAATTACTCTTCCCCAAATCAAGTCTGTTTTGCCCATGATGGTAATTGGTGAGCAATCTCCCTGTCCTTATTTTGACCCATGAGCCTTACATTGTATTTTCTCCCCCTGTCCTGTTGAGGAGGGGAGTGAGAGAGTCGCTGGGTGGGCACCTGGCATCTAGCCAAGGTCAACCCACCACAGTGCTATTTCTCTAGTCTTATCATTCACACTGACTTATTAGGAGCAGCAAAATAACAACAGGAAAAAAAAAAAGCCCTACAAGAATTTGTTCTCAAGTTTCACACAGCAACTGAGGTAAAGACAAATGTACAAATACCTAAGTATGATGATGCAAAGCAGTATACCTAAGACCCCATATTTAGTTCTATACTGGTAAAGCAAACATGTCTGAGGTGAGCTTGGTTCCTTGCTGGAGTCTCTGTTCACTTTGTTAACAGGAGGCTGTGGGTTCATTTAGCTGGTACAGCCCAGGCAATTTTCCTGACACCACCAGGACTAGAGCTTACCTCTGCTCCTCTGAGTTGCAAAGCCCATGCCATAGAAACTAACTTCCAACAGCACCTCTACAGCTTAATGGAAACAATTTGTACCCCCATTTTAGCTATCCTAGAGAGATGTATTGGACCACTTCACTCTACAGGAGTAAGCCAGCACCAGATGCGAAAGTCTGTGTGCCTGTCTGGATGGTGTGCTTTGATGTTTGCCAGATGCTTTGAAATCATCCTTAGTCCTGGCCAGGTTAGGGTAAAAGCAAGTAAAGCATTTTGTTTACAAAATCCAAACATAGCCAACATGGTTGCAGAAGTTATGAACAAGGATGACTAGAAATAAAAGTAAACTGTGTATGTATCTACTTCTCCAGGGCTTTCCTTGCTGTCTGGTAACTGCAGGCTGTTTAGCCAGTCACCGAAACTACGGCATGCATTACAGTCTTTAAATCCTAAACTTGCAGTCAGTGAAGAAAACTGCAGTTTCACAGGGGGACAAGACATTTTCTACCCAGTCCCTTTGTGGGTTAATCAAGGATTCGTTCAGACTCATATCCTTTACTCTTCCAAACCTTTTCCTTCTCAAGTAAAAACAATACTCCTTCTCCTAATTGGGAGACAAGTTTGACATACTTATGCCAGGATTTTTAACTATCCTTGTGCTCAATTAAACAGTTAGTAAATCATCCACCTTTATAATCCATCAACTTTTCTTCATGGCCAGGGGATATTCATAAGCTATTCACAGCATTTCACACATTGTTCTTCATGCAGAACATACAACTTAACAACCACACTTACATGCAACCATCCAAGTAGGAATAATATTTGTGGCTCATTGCAGGCTCTTATTTGTGATGGGAGCTGCCAATAATCAATAATAATAGGATGAAAGTTAAGGTGCCTGACCCACCAGGGTCTTCTCTGTGCCTGCTGGAGGTTGGCCTGATTTCACCATGGTTGCCAATTGTTCTGTCTCTGTTATAATCTAGGCAGTTCCTTCTTGGTGTTGAGCCTTCTTGGAGGAAATAACTACCACCCATGGTACCAGAAGCAGCTCAGCGACCTGATAGAGCTGCCCACACAGCTCAGAAAATGAGGCTCTGCTCAAGGAGACTGGTGATTAATGAAGATGAGGCAATGGTATCCAAAGGAAGGCAGTAGCTGATAAATTTGGAGTGCTCCACACCACCACCACCAGTGATGTGGCAACATCATAGGGACGCTCAGTATCACAATCCACTCAGGACTGCTGCAGCATGTAAAGTGCAAGCACAAGAAGTCTGATAAGTTTTACCTCTGTGTTCTCCCAAATTCATGATGAAAGGAATACAAATAATAAAATATGTATCCCTTGTCATTTATGGATATGTTTTTTTGTTATGGAAAGGACTGGCTAATGAAGCCAAATTATTGTGGGTTTTTTAGTGTCTTCATTACTCAATCATTTGCACTCCAGCTATCCTTGTGAAATTGTATGGAGTTTGTTTTTGCAGACTACGTACTTAAGGGACCTTAAGCAAACTAGTGCCTTTCATAATGCCCCTACTGTCAGCATTTAAAATGCAGTGATTCATCTGATGGATCATTTAAATTTACTTAAATAAACAGAGACTTCCAGTAAAAAATGGAAATGGAAATGATAAAGCTCAAGCAGCAGTCTAGAGTTTTCCAAAAAGGAAGAAGAATATATTTTTATGTGTTTTCACCTGTAGGATGGCACATCCTGGAAATATCAGGAGGTATAACAGAAGAAAAGTTACAGATCATATCTTCCTTCTAACTTTCTCACAGAGAACTGTTACATCATCGTGATTTAGAGTCAAAATATGACTGAGAAGTGAACTTGGCTGGACAGTTGGCCACTTGCTGTCTTTCCCACATGGAGGTGAAAGTTTTATTTTAAAATTCTGCTTGTTTTTTTTTTTTTCTTTTTAAAATGTACCTAACTATAAATGGCTGTGCCCTCATGCACTGAGTTCATAATTTTGAACACCAAAACAACCATTAAATTGTGATTTACATTTTGCTGTCACATGTTAAAACCTCCAGCTCACTTCAAACTTGAGTTCTGAGCTTTGGTGCTGCTCAAATGGCAGGACACATACCTGCCATTCATCACCAGCATCTTCCCCACTATGCTGCAAATGGACACAGAAAGTGCCCAGGACTCATCTCTTGAGCAAGAACATCTCCTTATCCGACCCTATCATGTGATAGTCCAAACAAGAACTCAGCCCATACTCTGCCAATCTGTCATCCAACATCAGAGATGATGAATATACCTGATTTTGGTCCCACATATTTTGCTGATTCTGCTGGTTCTTCAGTTCATCCATCTCTAGTGTTAAACCTTTGGACAACTTCTAATCTACGTATTCAAAGCATGACCTAAGAATGCAAAGATATCGACTATGAAACTTTCCTCCTCAGCTCTCTGACAGTGCACAGCAGCTCATTATTCATTTGCATTGCACTGGCATGTAAATACACAGAGGGTGACCAGGGAAACTGGGACCTTGCTGCCTTTGCAGATTTCAGCAGGGCTGCTTGCCTGTGTGTGTATGCTGCTCTGTAGCTGATGTTCGTTGCCAGTGATTTCTGAGCATGAAATGTAAATATAAGCTAACCTATATAACTGAGAGTGGAAGGTGTGTTTTATAGAAATTCAGTCAAAAAGTCCTCAGAAATAATCTGTTGATTCTTTCAGTTCTTTGTGAAGCAGTGATTGGTGAAGTCTGGGTGTAGTATCACGCTGAGTATGTCAGATGATAGATGCAAAAATGGACTGGCTCCACATACACTACCTGCATTGCTGCACATTCTGTGTGCTTGAAAATGGAAAGCATGCTCAAGAACACTACAGCATACCCATGTGGGCATGGAACAAGCCTCTCATCACATACTGGTGCATTAGTTTTGAGGTATGTTCTCAGGTACTTTTCTTTGTTCTCTGCAGTCAAGCTCATTTTCATCTCATAGGTTTAGTCTTACTTAGGTAGCTGTGGAAAAATGAGGAAAGAAACTTTTTTTTAGTCATATCAAATGAATATAGAGGACCAAATTATCAGCAAGGAAAAGACCAGCAAAGACAATTAAGCTAAGAGTTTGATCCAATACACTTAATAGAAACTTGATCCTGGGAGGAGGATAATGTTGATACTGCTTAATGGGAGGAAATTAATAATTTGAATCATATTTTCTCCCAAAATAATGTGGTTCAATAAAGAAAAAAAGCTTATTTTATTAGATCAACTGAATTATTTGGAAAGAGGTTAACTGGATAGTATATTATATTTCAGTTTCAATTGATCATATTTCAGGGTTTGTCAGGATATGTTTCCGTATGGTCTTTCACACAGCCCAGCCTGTGTTTTTTGATAAACACAATGTGCATTATTTCTGGTTAGCTGAATTTTAGCTCTTGGTGTCTATTCTCCCTCACCTATGGGAAGTGACTGTGCACCTTAGTGGGAACAGTTATCTAGACATACAGAGAAGCCATATTTTTCCAGGATAGGTCTAGGGTGGGATTGGACCTGCAGCTTCAGCATGCCACCAATGGGCTTCTCTGCCCCTGTGCCGCAGCATTTTGCAGCCTCATGGATTCATCCCACACTGTCTGCATCTCCTCAGCTGCTGCAATGTACATCCTCAGTACCAGCCCAACCAGCAGCTGGCAGAGAAATGCCCTGCCCTGCTTCCTCTGAAAGAGGAGTGAGATATGGAAGTGCGAGGCAACAGCTCCTTTTCTCTTCACGTGCTTGTTCATAGCTGTCTCACCGCAGTCTCCTTCATTTCCCATCTTAGGATATACGTACAGCTGCCATGAGACAAGGTCTAACCTTGCTTTCTTCTTTCCAGTTCTGAGAAAGATACAAGTTGAAAGGTTAAGCATGCGGAGTATTTTAAAAGGAAATGTTTCAGAAAAGTTTGAACTGCATGTGCCATCCGGCCCTTCCAGGTAAGTATTTCATGAACCAACATGACGAAATGTAAAAAGCAGATGCCTCAAAGTTTTAAAAAACTAATGTATTTGGACTTTGCGTTCTATGGGAATTAAAAATCTGGGGATATTGTCATGATTCAGGATGAAATGACTGCTTCCATTTTTCATCGACCAGTAGTTACATCTACTCAATCTGCAAAAATACCTATCATCCTCATGCCTCTCTCAAAATGGAATGAAGCTCAGCAAGAAAAACAGGATTTACATATACTTTTATGAGAACAAGCAGGAGTATCAACAGTCAGTGGACTGCAGAGAGCAAAATACTAAGCTGAAAATATTAGGGTAAGGCAAACTAGACTTCATGATATTCTTCAGTTCTACATTGTAGTAGGGAAGGAAGACAAAAAGAAAAGGTAGGACAAAAAAGAATACACAATTTAATTAGTTTAATGATATGTCTCATTTATTTCTGTAGTGCAGTTGAATGTACAAAAGAATTTGCATTTGTATTTTATCTTCAAAAGCAACATTTCAGCTATCAAAGGCACACAGGTAGCTGTTAGGATTTTCTCAGAAGAGAATTCTCATGACTGAAATGCAAGCAGTTTAAAAAACTACAGGAAAAAAAAGAATAGACACAGCTGCTTAAATGTCCATATCTAACTTTGAATCTTTCAATTTAATAAATAAATCCAGGAAAACTGAATACAGAGATTTCTTTGACTTCCAGAACTAAAATGGAAGTCATAAACAAAATGAAAAAAAAAAAAAAATTTAGGAATCACCTAGGGGAACAAACACAATCATATATTCACAGACATAAAAAATAGAACAATGGACAATTTAAGCCTTTATCATTACAGTATAAACACCTCAAAATATTTATAGAGATACTGTTCTTTCCATAGAAAATGTAAGCCATGACCTTTGGGTGGGATTTGCCATAGCATATAAATACCTTCAGAAAGGGAACACAGCCTCCCATGAAAATGGGAAATTTGCTTTTAAATGATGCTGTTGGTTTTAAAATTTTCTTCCCTTCAGGAGGAAAATCAAACTTAAATAAATTTTAGATTGAACAGGAATTTCATGTTAACTCAGTTGTCCATTTTTTCCCATGACAGGGAGGGAGAGAAATCTTTTTGAGACTCCACCAGGAGTACAGCTTTGTTTTGAAGCCATCACAAAAATGGGTGGCAACCAAGTCAAGTTACAGAAAATGAAATCATACGTACACACACACACACACACACACACACAAATCTTTTATGCCACAAATGGCCAACCTGTGGAGTTCTTTGCTGCAATAGATAAGTCTCAGTCCTCATGGCTGGCTACATAAGAAGAGAGGGTTAAGTAGTCCAGTATAGTGTGGATATTAGTACTTAATTCTTAGAGGCTTAAGTACCTGAATGTTTCAAAAGAATTTGGGGCAGACTTTGCAATGGGATACTCATGATGTTGGTGAGAAAAATGCAAGAGGTGGTATTGGTGTGGAAAAAGTGAACAAGGAATGTACACTTAAAGCACACAGCTTTATGTTTTTTCACACCCTTTCTTGGATGCTGGGTGGCTTCACATTGAACATTTATGACAATATATCTTTCTAGATTTTTTAGACCCATTGCTATCACCACCTTGTGATAATAACTTGTGATCAGACCAGAAACTGTAGTTGTGGTAGTTCTTTATAAGAAGAGTATTCAAACAGCCTATCTCCTGTAATAAAACAATAATTGAATCCAAGTTATTTTTCCAGTTTTGAAAAAAGTATAGTTTTCAGAAATGCCAACCAGCCATCCATACTATCTTCCAGAATATTAAACACTGTTTCTTAATTACGCTTAGAAACACAGTTTGAGAGGCAGTATCTGCTGCAGAGTATTTCAGAAGTGGACTTGAAGAGTGTCATTTTTTTGTCAGTTTATGAACACTGAAGAATATTCTATTTGATGCTTTACTTTGGAAATACCGGGACTGTTAGGTCTTTTCCTACCTGACATTAGTTTATTATTTTAGTGTAAACGGGTTCCTGTTCAGTTAGCTCAATTTAAACATGTTATATATTGAAGTGAAAGTCCATGGCCTTCTGAAACATTTTAACACTTAATTTTATTGTTCCTTCTATGCCCTGTGAGAAAATCTGAAGAGTTTTAGGAATTTTACTGTGACCTATCATGCCTTAGTTGAAATGGCAAAAATATCAGTCCCTGTATTGGAGTGGTTAAACAGTCAAAAACAAAGCATTGTGCACAGTCCAACCAAAAGTCATGTTTCCTGTCAAGTTGCTCAATTGTATTCTCTTTAGTCTATCATGACATCATCATTCAGCAGTTCCCCTGTCATCACACTCTCTTGGAAGAAAGACAAAACCCGAATTTATATTGCAAAAAACAAGCCAAGTAAAAGGAAGATTTGCGTTTGTTTGGGGAAAAAACAAAACCAAAACAAACATGTTCCAGAAGAGCTTTATGTGTTGCAAAGACACAAAAGGCTGCCTAGGTCCAATTCTTACTTTTTTCTACTGCTGGAGAATTCCAAATAGTATGAAGTTTTTCCTATGCAAAGTGCCCTAACTATGGAAGGAAAGAAATATATCATGCATGGGCAGAGATGTAGTGAAGTCAGAGAGCCTCTGTGTGGGTGTACAATACATCACAGCCCAGAGAACCATATTTCAGGGGCTGTTCAGGGACTATGTTGCAACAGGGCCAGAAGTCTGGGGATGAGGGTGTGCTGGATGCTTCCTGCCTTTGATCACTGCAGATCGGCAGTGGCTGCCAAGCCTGAACAAAGAGACAGAGCTGATCTAGACCAAAGCCTCAGAGGCCAGCTGCAGAGACCAGAATTACAAGAATTTGGGGAATTTTCAATCTTTTTTCATTAAGTGTTAGGAGCTAGGCAAATAAAACTAGCAGCTAAAGTGACAGCAGAAGATAGCCAGAAGAAAGAGGATGCAAATAAAAAAATTGGCTACAGAAACTGGGCTACAGAGTTTCCTGACAGAAATTATCTAGGTATGAAAGTGTCGTGGTTTAACCCCAGCCAGCAACTAAGCACCATGCAGCTGCTCACTTACTTGCCCCCCACCCAGTGGGATGGGGGAAAAAATTGGGAAAAGAAATAAAACTTGTGGGTTGAGATAAGAACGGTTTAATAGAACAGAAAAGAAGAAACTAATAATGATAATGGTAACACTGATAAAACGGCAGCAGTAATAATAAAAGGATTGGAATATACAAATGATGCGCAGTGCAATTGCTCACCATCCGCTGTTTGACACCCAGTTAATCCCTAAGTGGCGATCCCCCGCCTCCGCTCCCCCCAGTTTGTATACTAGATGTGACGTCACACAGTATGGAATACCCCGTTGGCCACTTTGGGTCAGCTGCCCTGGCTGCGTCCTGTGCCAACTTCTTGTGCCCCTCCAGCTTTCTCGCTGTCTGGGCATGAGAAGCTGAAAAATCCTTGAATTTAGACTAAACATTACTTAGCAACTACTGAAAACATCACTGTTATCAACATTCTTCTCACACCTAACTCAAAAACATAGCACTATACCAGCTACTAGGAAGACAATTAACTCTATCCCAGCTGAAACCAGTACAGAAAGGTAAGGAATATCTTCCACAGAAGAACACCCTTGAAAACTAGGAACACAGGCTGATAGCGATGGTGAGTTTTGAATGGAGATTTGAAGACATGATGGAGGTGAAAAGGAGGAAAATTCCACACAGACACTATACCAATTACAACATCTGTTGATCTAAAGGACCTAGGAGCACCCCATCAAGGGCGCTCATATTTTAGTAAGATTTAACATTTTCAGCCCACTGCTCCTGGAAGGACTTTTTTTATACACCATCACTTTTTTTTAATTCATAGTTTTCAGCCAAAATGCCTACATGACCAGTTTAAATACTTGGCTTTTGTGCCAATATGGTCCTGTAACATAAGTAGCCCTTTTCTCTCCCAGTTTCCCCTTCATTAGAAATTTATAGACAACAAGCATACACTTAGGTTTTGTTCATCCTTCATTTTCCTAGATTAGTCAAGTCTTTCTAGTGTCTTTAACTGAGAGTTGAAGTCCTCTGACCACCTTAGTAGCCAGTCTCTGTGTTTGGTCTATTTTGAATCTTTATTGAACATGGATGACTGGAGTACAAAATAAAAAAATTATCATCAATATCTTTCACAATAAAAAGAACGTTCCTTTCTAGTTAAACCCTGGGAATGTTCTTGCCTTTTATTATAAATGCATTACTTCGAAATTTCATTGTTATCCTGGTCAACTCATACCTGTGGGTTTCTCTCCTCTTAAGATATTCCCAGCTGATCACAAGCCTCTCTTCTTTGGTCATGTACTTTATTCCCAGGCCTTGCATGTCCCGGAAATAATTAATTTCCTACCATCTGTTACTCAAGTAAAGAATGTCATTTGTTCCTGTGCACTTTGCTACCTTTTGAGTTGAGTTTGTTAATGCAAATATTTAACAACCTCAGTCATGTGGCCGAGCATGAGAAACTCCACTAGCATTCAGCCTGGTATCTTCTCTTTCAGCTGTACCAGCTGTCATTTCCTCTTTAGTATTCCCAGTCCCATATGTTTGCTGAAGAATACAGTATCCAGTTCCTTTCTCATCTCCTCCATGCTCCCGTCTTCTGCTGCCAACTCAAGCCTCTTTAGCAGAACTCCTGTCTTTCTTTGATTCCCTTACCAAATATCCCTGTTCTCCTGCCCTCCTTCTATTCAGAAGTGTCAGTCAACTCTCTAGTTATTTCAGCTTCTCATGTGGCTTCATGATAGTTGATTGTGTCAGGTGGAAATCCTTTCAACTTTTTATGATCCCTATGTTATGGAGCTCCTACTATCTCCATCACCCAGCCCTCTCAGCTCTCTGCCCACACCTGAAAAACCTGAAATTTGTTTTTGAATGACTTTCAGTCATCCATCACCCACTTCTCTCATCATGTTGACAGTTTCAGAGATGACAAATTATGATATGGCCCATCAGATTGGCCATATCTACCTGTTCACAGCTGCCTGTTCACAACCTTATTCCCCCCCCCCCCCCCCCCAGCAGACTGATGTTTGTCTTCTGCTCTGTTCCTCTAGTCCATCTCCTTACCCAGTGATCTGTCCCCATCCCTTTCTCTCATCTCAGGCATGTCCTTTTCCATTTGCAGAAAAGTTAAACTCGAAGCCATTTGTTGCTGATCTGAAAGAATGCTGCTCTCTTCTTCTGAGCTTTTTTTTATGTTCACACTCCTTCTCCCTGCTCCTTTAGCCTGTTTTAGTATGGCTCTTCATTTATAAATCATGCCATACGTTCCTGTTACCTGCCAACCTGAAGCCCCTTTCAAGAACTTTGAAACACAGGACCTATGATTTTAGAAAATGCTGTGGGCTAGGAGTAAGTCTGTCCTCAGCACAGGGCAGCTCGCCTAGGATGTCTGACTCAGAGTCTAGCAGCTCTTGGAGCAAATTATTCTCTGTGACCAGGATAGCGCAAAGGCAAGATGTTTAACCAGCTCTTCCCCAGTAAGCAGGGCTGGGCACAGGAGCAGCAACACTGTGCCACAGGTTTCTGAGATCCAGGAAGAATGGGCAGGAGAATCTGGGAGCAGATAGCCCTAACACCAGCATGCGAGTGGGTATGTCACCAGCACACATGTGCCAACTCTGGCATGTCTTCCACTTGCTTGCTGCTATAAAATGGGCATAAAAATGTATTCTCACAGACAAGTTCAGGACTGAAACCACATTTTATACTTTTGTTAAAAAAAAATATTTAAAAATGTGATTTTTATGGTTGTGATTCCCTGTAGTTTTCTGAGGTTTGGTCTTAATGTTATTTGCATTATGAAGAACTAGGATAAATCCTCCGTCATGGTCACCACCCTTTTTTTGTTTTTCTCTTCTCCTCAGTAAATTGGTATTATGTGTATTTGTTATGAGTCAGGGGACTGCTTAGCAGTCCAGTGACTGCTAATAATTTATCTTTGCTTTATCCGTATAACTTCAGAAAACAACATAGCTGGCCACACTGATAACAGTTACAACAGTCTAATAAGCTCAAGGTAAGTCCTAAAGATACGCAGTAAGTGAATGCTAATAAATGTCTAATTCTGTATTTTCAAAGGTAAGATCACTTTCTTTTCACAGATTGTTATCATCTTTTTAAGAATGGCTCCACATCGGTCCAGACTGATACGAGTTTCTGTGGGGCTTCTCAGCATTGTCAGTGTTCAAAAAAAGTCACCACCTGACCAAAAGGAGTCTGAACAGTCTGAAGTCAGGCTCTCATTATCAGCATGCATGTCTTCATCATTACTTCTGTAAGTGAGAAAAATATGAATCCAAGTATTGTCTCCAGACCACTGAGACAGCAGTCTCAGTCATAACATCCCAGTGGCAAAATAAGAAACTTATGAAGCTGTAAATACAAGCTTCTAAAGAACATGTGACTCAGAGCTGATGCAAAGATTTCTAATTTCCTGGGTGAATAGGCAGTTTGGTTTCAGCAACATTCCTTCTGGATCCACTTAAAGTTTAATGCTCTCCAAATAGGAATGCTACTGGGAGACAATAGTCCAGCTGTGTGCAGTAAAATACACATATAAGTGTACCTGTGAGAGAAGGATTGACTTTTTCATGCAATAAGGCAAATTACTCCATTACCTTGAATAACGGTGCCCTATTCTTCTTCCTCTGCCATGCTGTCATGCTTTGTGTCACTCTGGAGAGTATGACTTTAAAATCCAGCATGTATTTAATGTAATTAGAACAAGGCATGATTACTTGAGGAATACCTACCTAAGGAACATCTATTTAGAAAGTGTCTTGTCTTATCTCTTTATTAATATTTCATCTCAGTGTGGAAGTCTTGATGTTGAAGCTGTGAAAAACATCCAGATAATTACAAACTGTTCAAGACAGTGACTCAGCTGGCAAAGTTTCCAAAAGACCTGGACTGTGATATCCCTCAATAAGAATAATCAATCTAAATTAAATATTAAATAAAATTATATTTTAAAAGGGACGCTCCCCCCCCCCCCCCCGACATTCATTGTTACTTAGGTAAAATTTCTGACCAATTTGCAAGTCTAAACTTCTGGTTTTGAATGTGATCAAGGCTGCTCATGCCTTAAGAAAGGAGTTATGTACCTCATTCAGATACCTCAGAAAAATCTGTTAGGTGTGTACCTATCTCTTAAGACACCCATAAATCTTTGTAAATCTGTTCCTAGATGTCTAAATTGTTTTTTAAAAAGGAAATTGTTGATTTAATAAAGTATCTAGGGGAAATTCACATAGAACTTGACTCCACTGGCTGAAAAGCTGAATAGCAATAATAGACAAACACTAAAACACATGTATTATTACCTGCATTGCTGAAGATGTTCCTTTAAAAAATTCACAGAAAAGATTTTGGGAGGAAAAGCAAGTGGTATAGTCAAGTATAAGCTGATAGGAAACCTCGTACAAGTAGTTTTATCTCAAAGACTGTTCTTCAAACAGAACAGGCAGCAGGGTCTCAGCCAATTCCTAGGGCAGCCAAATGAATTTAATTTTGAACTTACAGTTGAACAGCTGCAACAGCTTATTCTTTTCAAAATGCAACCTAAATGCCTTAAATAGTTATCATGTCTAGGTGAGACAGCCCATGCTGGACTGAGACCATGAGGAACTGAACAGACCCAGCCCAGACCAGTTGTCCCAACAGGAACAAACACATATTCCGTTTGTATCTCAGGAAAAGCTGGACTCAGTTTTTGCAAAAGGGACCAAGTTCTTATTTTCACCATGGTAGCTGAAAGTGTGGTCTGTGCAGGACATCACTAGGACACATGGTAAGGGCAGTAGGAAGAACTTTACAAAAAGACACAATGAATTAGTTCAAAATATGGGAACATTGCCATAGTGACCTGTAAACTGCACTTTTAAGAGAGTGAGTTATCCCTAGCTGCTATAAGAATTGCTCTACCAGGAAAGTTTACTATCTTCACAAAATGGACACAAGGATGGAGCCGAGAAGGAGCCTGGGCCTCTCCAGACCGTCATGTGCATGGCACAGGGATTCCCATGCCACCTCTTTTCTTCACCTAACCCACTTACTGGTATCATTCAGGCTTTCATGCCTTATTGAAATTGAAATTATTTTTGTGAATTTGACCATCATTGAAAAAAAAAGAATAAATATCTAACTTATGGAATAGCTAATACTGACCTCAATCCTATGCTAGGCAAAATCAAACTGAAGCAATTTTTACTTGTGCTGTGATATGCATCCTGAGATTATGCCATCTTTCTCTCTTTTGGAGAAAATTATTGTATTAAAAATAATCTATTTGAAAGACAAAAACATTAATTCTTTCACTGGCACTGAAATTTAATTGAAGCGGACACTTTTTGGCAGAAAGTAAGATTCTGTGAAAGATACACAAATGTGACCATTTAGTAGGTCAGCATTTGTTGGACGCTAGAAACGCACAGGACACCTCCTTTATGCCTTTCCTTACTGACACCAGGAGTCATGTGTTTGAACATACTGCTTGGAAATGGTGATTGGTGCTAAGGTCTTCAGCTCACTTTGGCTGTCACAGATGTAGGCAGCGTCCCCCCCCCCCCCCCGCCTCCTGCCACCCATGCATGTAAACAGAGGCAGAAGAAAAAAACGTAACCAGCAAGAAGTTATAAAAAGAGTCAGGGAAAAGCAAACACTCAAAACAAAAGGTGGCCTCTGCAAAATGTCCCAAAGGTCACCGTTGTTAGCACAACAGAGGAAAGACATCCCACAGTTAATTTGTTTTTTTAATCTTTGGCCCTCACTGCAAATTGATTCTAAATACATCTGTTCCTTGAACCATGAAAAAATCTATTTTGAGTGTTTTAGAAGCCATTATTAAACTATAGTCAAACACAGCATATCAAGGTATTCCTAATTTCTTACCTTTGACAGCACTACAGGGTTCCTGCTGTTCAGAAAATAAATGTCCTGTGATTTCTTTTTATTGGTTCTTGGGTTAAGGACAAGTGTTGCAGTTTTGTCTTTAACAGAACCCAAATGTTACACCGATATATAATTATTTTATTCATGTTAAATGATTCTGTTAAGCTCTGTTGAATGCTTTTAAATGCTCCAGGCATTATTTCCAGTTTGCGTGGAGGAAGCAGGTTGCCTTTTGTTTTGGTGTGATGCAGTGGCTAGTGGTTGTGGGGTAGTGGGGTTGCAGCCAGCGATGCGTACTTTGTGCGACGCAGCTAAAGCCCCGTTCTCACTTCAGTAACAGATCTCAGACACGGTGGCATTGAACTTAGGGAATCATCCAAAGGTTTTGGAGAAACGAAGCAGAACAAGTAACAGAAGTTCGGGGCAATAAAATGAATTATATGAACACAACTACCCTGCTGCTCTATCTGAGCGCAGCCTTTTAGAGCCAGTTCAGGTATTTCTGCCCAGCTCCATGTACTGCCATGTGGGTGACTCAAGCTACCTCTGAAGCAAAGCTTCAGGATATGAGCGTCACCTAACCAGGATGATGAAAACCCGAGGTTACAGGCAGGGCTGAGGTGTCTCAGGCACTGGCAGTGCCAGAAAACAACGTCCACTTCTCTTCATCAGTCAGGACAGGGATGGCTGGAGGCCTCAGCCTGCAGAGGCTGATGGACATGTAGTTTCTTTCTTTTTAATTAAAGATGTTTTAAGAGAATGTGGTAGCTGAGTTTATACTTATGCAATCACTAGATTTAATTTATACAATGAACCTCTCTGTCAGGAAAAATCTAGCAGATAAAAGGGCAACCAGAGGGCTTTTGACTGCAAGATGTGGTGGGTCTGGATTAGAGTCTATAAACCAGAAATGACCAGGAGCTTCTTTTTCTTATTTTGGAAAATATCCTTAGGAATTGCACAGGTTGACACGAAGACATGGAAATGGAGTCCATCAGAAAATGCTGAGAGTTCCAAGATCCCTACAGGTCTGTCTAGGGAAAAGGGCTTGCAAGTTCTTCTACTGAGTGCCGAAGGAGGCCAGAAAGAGGGGAAGGAGCACAGTGATGGAAACTGCACCCAAACCATGGAGATTTTTCCAAAGAGACCCCGCTTGATGAGCCATGTCTGAGCCAGGGAAGAGAGGAGACAGATTGCTGCATGCTTCAGCTGTCAGGAGCCAGCCAATATCCTGGGGATAAGACTGGGAAAGCTTCAAGCAGCCAACAGTGTCTCTCAGGGTCTAGCCAGATAAGCCAAGCAAGCAAGGACTGGCCCTGCTCCAATAATTAGGTGTTACAGAGAATAGTACCAACACTGTGCCTGTAGTTTCCCACCCTGCTCCCACCCCACATTTGTGGGGTTCGGCTCAGACCTGGTGTGAGCTCAGACAAAGTCCATCCTGGTCAGGTATCAACTCTGTCCACTGTATGAAATCAGCCCACCTTTCAAATCCCTATGCAGGCAATAAATGTGAAAGCAGTCACCTATGGTATTACGGCAATTCTCCTTTTTGAAGGAAGGAAGGAAGGAAAATAATTCAGTGATACCTATGCTTGTGTACCAGAGGGTATCAGCCAGAAAGTATCCTGTTTTCAAGTGCTGGAATGCAGCCTTCTGAAACCTAGTGTGCAGCAAACGTCATCATCACGTGAAACTCTGGCAGATAGCTCTTTGATGTGGGCTTTGAACTTTCATTTGCTGTTGTGGGCATTAAGAGAAAAATTAAATCAGTTAAAGCTATTTTCTTGGCTTTCTTCCAACTATGTTAACCTTTATGCTGAGTCACATATTGTTAATGTTTCTTTAACCAGAATGGCACCAAAGTAACCTTCTGTTCCCTGCTGCCATGGCAGAGTGCTTTCAGAGGCCAGATTTAAACCGTCTATTCCCAGGACAATTATCTGAGGATGGTTTCAGTGGCAGTGCGCTGACAGGAAGGTGATGCTGCTCTCCACAAAACTGTAAGTGAGATTCCCATTCCTCACTTCCAAGCAGAGTCAGGCTGATCCCATGTCGGATCTCGGTGCTTAGAAAGTACCATTAGCCCCACACAGCTTCTTGACATGTGTTCTTGCTGTGCAGACTGACTTCAGCTGTTTGACATTTAAGCTGTATTTTGTAGCATATATCCAAATCCAAGCACATTTGCATTTACCCATTCAGCTATTTACCCACTGAGAACACTACCTTTGAGCCTGCTGTATTTACCAAAATCCAAGATAATGCTGCTTCTAGCACAAGCTTATAAATTATCAAGGCTGATTTAAGAAAACAAACTTAAAACTACAAACCAAAGCACACAACAACATCAACAAACATAGTAAAATAAAGAAAACCCAAAGGCAAATACTGGAACAAATGGTACTGATTTCTCCAGTGTGGAGCTCTTTACTCTGATACCCAACATGATGTGTTCTGGAAAGGTGCTGTTTCATAGTAATGTAAGATATCCAGAGGGTATGAAGTCAACTTGAAAAACAATACACTTTTTCCCCCCCAAAACCTGAAAGTAAGTTTACTTTTTTGACAAAAGAATCCTTTTGTACAACCCCAATTGTTTCAGTAATTTCCATCAATATTCTTGATTGTCTTTAGTTTCCAAATAGATCTACATGTCTACACAAATACCTTTGCAATAAAATTGAAACCATAGTTATAGTATTTTTTGGAAATGGAATTTAAGTTTGTGCAAAAATATTCATATCCATATGTGAAGAAAAAAGCAAATGCATTATGGTATTAAGACAGAAACAAATGGATTTACATTGCTCAAATTAATCACAAGAGAAGCTGAAGAATTAATCTAGATCTCATGTAAAATCCGTTTGAGTCATGAGACTCCTGACTTTGGTGAGCATAACTCACACCTCAAAAAGAAGGGTTTTTCAACAATAGTCAGGTGACACCAGAGTAATGCCTTCTAGACTTGCTTTCAGCAAAGTGGAAATTTGAGCTTTGCTAGTGCAGGGGGACATACTCTACTACACCATAAATATGAATACCACTTCTTCAATACCTACGTTTCCTTCGGAGATGCATCACTTCTTTAGATGGGAGATGCTGGGCATCTCACAGGCTGGGGTAGGACAGCTGTTGGCTGGTGGTCTGGTGAGCATTTCAGCTCTCCACAAAGTCCCCTACCCAGGGCCAGCACACTGGGTTGCGGTAGCCCAATGAGAGGTGTCCCAGCCTGTGCTTGTCATGGTGCGGATCTGGATCAACTATAAATGCAGAGTCATGATCTTTTTCAATTGCAAAGAGGTATTTAGAGATTGGGGATCAATAGCACCCTGTATCCCACATTTACAAAGTGTAGAAATGTTCCTGTTGTACCAGGAGTGTGCAGGATGTGCTTCTTTTTGGTGCTCATCTGAAATGGTTGCTTTAGTGCCAGGGAATAATGACTCTCAAAATGCACAGCTCTGATTCAATCTCAGGTTAAGTGCCACATTAAGTTAATGTTGCAGCATGAGGCATAGTATCTGTGTAACTTAATATGAGCTGCTTTTAGATACTGAATATTTCTTTCTCTCTGTCTACTTTTTTTCTCTTTAAAAACAGATTTCTTACTGAGCGGTGGGGGCAAAGCCTGCAGGGCCTGACTGGCATGTTCTGAGGAGCAAACCCTGATCATTGCCATAGAAGGAAGGAGATGGGAAAAAAAAGCAAAAATAGGAGGCAGAAAAGCAGCATAAAAGAGGAGTAGGAAACAAAAAAATAAAGAAGTAATGGAAAAAGGGATTGGCCAGCACCCCACATTCCCTTATCTTTGCAACAAGCTGTTCATAAACACATGTATGCACTTTACGTGGACAAGGAGAGATCCGAAATAGAGATGCGGTAAACAGTAAAAACAACATCCCACTCATGATGCTCTGAGGGACAGATGCCGTAAGAGCAGTTTCCAGTGACTTCAGGGGCATTTGCTTGCACACACCTCATGTGGACCCAGGGCCCCTCAGGGTCTGAGAAGGAGGAATGTGGCAGGCAGAAAGGAAAGTGTCAGCTGTAGCTTCTTCAATTATGCAGCAGAAATGTCTATCTGAAACAACACCAGGCTCCCTAGAAACAGCACCCCCGCCTTCCTGTAATAGCCTGCAGCATCACCCACACGCCCTCGGGCTGCCCCGGGGCAGGAGCCCCCATAAACAGGCCTGCCTCCAAAACAGCTGCTTCTGGTACACACTGCAGCTCTTTTAAAGCAAAATGCTGTAAACTGGTTACCACAGGAAAGGAATAATCTGAGGGACCGGTACCAGCTCTTCGCCCCCTCCATTGCTGCTGGCCAAGAGCAAAGGCCACATCGTTACAGTTCTGCTCATTAAACTGCTCCTCAATTCAGTTCCTTTTTTGAAAGCTTAGCTCATCTGTTTTGCTCACTTACCAAATCAAAGAGTAAAATAAGTGCAACTGAAGGAAAAGTCAGTGCTAATGTCCCTCCCACACTGGCTACCCATGTCTTGACTGTTTTATGTTATCACCTGCAGGGGGGACGAAATCCCCCTGCTATGTCTGGTAGTTTTGTCTTCAGTGGACACCGGGGAAGAGCAATATTGCCGTAAGAATGGGATCAACTATTCCACTCCTTCATCTTACACAAAAAAATGTAAAATGTAAACAATTTTATTTATTTTTGTTTGTTTAAAATAATGATGGACAACCTTATCCTTTTTCTTTTTTCTTTTTTCTTTTTCTCTTTTTCTTTTCCTTTTTCTCTTTCTTTTGCTTTTCCTTTTCCTTTTTTCTTTTTCTTTCTCTTCTTTTTCTTTTCCTCTTTCTCTTTCTTTTCCCTTTTTCTTTTTCTCTTTCTCTTTCTTTTTCTCTTTCTTTTTCTTTTTCTTCTTTTTCTTTTTCTTTTTCTTTTTCTTTTTCTTTTTTTCTTTTTCTTTTTCTTTTTCTTTTTCTTTTTCTTTTTCTTTTTCTTTTTCTTTTTCTTTTTCTTTTTCTTTTTCTTTTTCTTTTTCTTTTTCTTTTTCTTTTTCTTTTTCTTTTTTTCCTTTTCTTTTCCTTTTTCTTTTTCATTTTTTTAAAATTAGGATAATATTCCTATCCTGGGCCTTTTCTGCAGAAGCACACTGATTAGTCTGCCCAGCTTCAAGAAGTTATGGAGGAGCCCCACAAGCAGGCTTCATTCAGAAGAAAGGTTCTGCTCAGGAGAGGAGTGAGGGTCCAGTTATTGTATATTGACTTGTGATGCTCAGCAACAAGAAGATGCTGGATCGCAATGTGTGAGAGGGCAGAGGGGAAGGTAGACTCCTTGGTAATGTATTCAGAGTGCAAAAAAACCACCTTTGCTACAGAGTCATTGCTGTAAGTGAAACCCAGCTCATTTATTCACCTTAGGCTTTGCCAGCACGTGTGCTATTTCACTGGCAAACCAATACCAAACCTGTGTTGGTTTGCCACACACGCAGGTCCAGAGTGTGTTTATATACTTACCTTTTAAGACAAGATTCAACCTTGAAAACCAGAGTTAGTACTCGAGAAGATGTCTTGGTCTTTTCAGCAGCCTCTCACAGAGGGCATGTGCTTTGATGCTTTCAATAACATTCTCAGTCCTTACAGGCTTCTGCAGGATCTTGTTTGTGTTTAGCGGGTCTTTCAGCGATAAATTACTCATATTGCTCTGAATCGAAAGTAACTGGCCTTTCCTCTGCGCAGCTCCTGAAAAAGTGCCAGAGAACCTCACTGCTCCACTTTACATAGCTTGACTATATTTAGTATGTGCTATATCACAAACTGTAAAACAGCCTGTGAATCTTGCCTTTTGCTCAAGAGATGCAGTGATTGCAGACTATGGTCTCAATCAGGGGCACGTTAACATGCTTTCACATCTCCTGGTTGTCCAGCTTCATCTCTTTCTTCCTAAATCTTCAGCATTGTGTTCCACATAAGAGCAAGGTCACTGATTCATGCACTGTGTGGGAATACAAGAGAAAAGTCTAGTAAGACTTTTTTTTAAAAAGATGTATTTCATATAGTAAGCACTTTGGCAGACTTCTTCCCCACAGTTTTCTTCCTTTATTCGGAGGAGATAAGTGAGCAGTTAAAATGGGAATTACTTTCTTCACTGAACTGGGTTAGTTTTTGAGGGCAATCACTACATGCTGGTTTACCACTTGTTGTTTTGTGGTCTTTCATATTAAAGAGATTTCGTTTTTGAAAGATGAAGCAAAAAATGTGCTTGAAAAAATGAAAATTGGGAGATTTTTCACCAGCATGCTTTTATTTTCCATTACAGTATATTTATTGGTGAAAATCGAAGGATTTTATGGGAACATGTTCAGACTCTGATGGAACTCCAATGGAAAGCAGGCAGTCTTTCTGTTTACTTAAACATCTGAACTTGACTTATTTCTTGCCATATTTTGGAAATCCTGGTGTGGTCATGCTGCTCCTAAGCACCACCAGGTTCTCTTGTCTTTAGCCAGATTGTCCCAGAGCCCAGTGATTCCAAGTTTACAATTTAGCTTTTCAGCAGTCTTGTGGACCTCATCTAGGAATTTGCAGGCTCTTGTGCTTAGTCTTTAGAAGCTTTGAACCTTTCAAAAAGATGGAAATGAAATATAACTGTGATTTCTGGAATCTGGGAATTTTCAAATGGCAGTTCAATGGACATACTGTGCATGACCTTGAGTAGGACTGTTGCTCTTGGAGTCTGAACTGTCCTTCTATGCTGGAAAGCCAAGTTCCATCTGACTCTGATTAAAACCTCATACTGCTTTATGGATTCCCAGACCAAGCAATAAAGGTCCATGGGTTACAATCCACTTTTTTCAAAACTGGTCTCTGAGTTTGTTTTCTAACTGCTCCACTTAAGAAGATCAGATTTTCAGAGAACAATTGAAGGCTTAGGAGAATCCCTTATATCTATAGCAGCTTTGAACTGGTATATTCAATTAAAATGACAAACTGAGACACCTGACTTCAGAAAGTGTGAGCTTATGTAACTTTTTAAGGTCATATATTACGTATGAGCAAGAGAAGTCCTGGAAGGGTGTACCATATAGTGCAATAATTTGTGATCTGCCCTGCTGGTTTCTGTAGAGAGGGGGAAGCTAGTAAAGTGCTTACCTCAGCACACTTTAGAGCATTTTACAGTTTTTACTGCTTGTACCTGGAATTTATGCAAGACCTTCCCAGAAATGGGTTCACAGAAGCAGATTCCCAAAGTGACATATTTGGAAAACACCTTGAAAATAAATACTGTGACAATTTTAGAAGCTCTGCTAAGAGACATGGCAGCATATTTCAGTGGCTGGCACTGCCTTCTGATATATTGGAAGTTCAAAACCTCAAAATTATGCTCACAGCATGAAGTTGATCTCTATCAGTCACTCCCAGCCTCTCTCTCTGAAGCATGACCATTAAAAGGGTTGTGGCAGTTTCAGCACATCTGCGCTTACAATTTTAACACCAAAATCTCTCTATTCTAATTTTATTTTTAGTGTCTGAACAAATGCACAAATAGAAACAGATGTCTTTTGGGAAAATATATTAGCAGAAACTTAGGAACCAGTCCAGATTCTTCAGGAATCCATATTTTCCCCGTTGAGTTTGGAGGGCCCTGCTTTATGCACAGTTCTGTTAAAGGGAAATTGTGATTGCTTTTGAACCAGAAAACATTAATGTATTCGGAGCCAATGCAAAAATGATGCTGCAGTCAGGAGACACACGTTCCTCTTTTAGAAAATGAGATCTTGTCAGTCTGTGGGAGAAGGCGTCAGCAGCTTGCTGCCTCCTGGGAGAGGGACAGCTTTGACCTGCCCAGCAGCCACCCTTCTGGGTGACTCAGGAATTTCGATAATGGGTTTGGGATCAAGCCATATTCATTCCTTGGCTGGTAGGAGAGCCCTTGTGATACGTGAAACTGCTGAAGATGGGGAAGATAAAATGGAAAAGGCAAGGCCATTTAAAAAAGGCTACAAATAAAAGTGTTCCTGTAATCATCAAATAACTGTAAAGTGTCAGAAATTCCAAAAGTTGAGAGAAAGACATTAAAGATGGCACTGCTCAATGAAGAATGACATATGCTTTCCAAAATATTGTTTGCTTTCTTGGTGTATATGGAGCTGGGCATGCATCCTTCCTCCCACTTCATCTCGCCTCTTTCTTACTTTCCTGACTGTATGTAAAAAACATTAAAACGTTATGAATTAATGGAAATTACAGGAGAATGAATTAATGGAAAAGCGCTTTCTGTGGACTTCTATTACTATACACAACCATGCCATCCTAGCAAGACATGAGTTATTCTGATTTACAATCTTCATCTTACTAATTAAAATGAGTCATCTAAATATAAGAGTTTGCAAATTAATGTTGAGCCTCTCTGTACACAGGGCAGCAACTCATGAGGAAAACTCAGATTCCAAACAACCCTGAAACCAGTGAGAAAATGGAAAGGGAGGAACTCTACAGACTAAAGATTCACTGTTAAATTGCTATTTTAGTGTACTTGTATGACTATATTTGATAGAAATATTAATTTATTTTTAACTATGCGGGTAGAGGGTTCTTTCTGTGTATGAATTACCATGCTTACATAGATTACCAGCTTTGTCTTTTATTCCTGATTTCAATTTTACATATAAACAGCTTCATGCAAAATCCTAGTGATCTTTCTAGCCTCCTTTATTCACAGTGATGGGGTGCTTTGAGAGATTAAACAAAATTCTTTTTTTGTGCCAATCATAATGAAATGCAGATGTTCGGTGTTCTCAATTTTTATCAGTGGCTGCATTTCAGAAAGTTAGATCCACCAGCAGAGCTGTTAAAAGTATAACTATATTCCCAAGGGCAGCCACTTCCAAGTGCATTTGGTCTGAGACAATGTTTGTTTCTATTATTTGCTCACAAGAAAGCACACAGTCGAAAGGCTGGTCATATTTGTGTTGTATGATCATTTGAACTTTCTCCCCCTATGCTTAACTAAAATATCATTTTTAAATTAAAAACATTTTTGCCCCATGTTACTAATTCCAGATGCTGTGAATAAAACAATAATATATCAGCCCACCATCAGATTTTCATTGGTAATGCCCTCCTAGACAACTAAATTATCAAGGGTTACTAAACCCCTCAAAAATAGCAAGCTCTCCCTTTAGGGTTCTGAGAACAGAATATTCAGCTTTAATTGACCACAATGAAAGTGGTTAAGTGCTTAGCTTAAAGTGAAGTTAAATGGCAGTCAAGTTAAATGACAGTTAGGCACCTGATGCTATTCCTATAAAGCTGATGAATATTTTGCAACTGGCAGGAAGAGGAATAGGACCAGACAGATCTGGTAAAGGACTTTCCTTTATAGTATGATGTTTAATAGCGATTTGGTTTGTAAGAGGAAGGACTTGCACTCAGACATATTCCTGCACATCTGCTGTGTCATGGCCATGTCCACATGCATGCTCCTTATCTGTGGCAATGCACAGGAATTTATATGAGCTTGGCTTTCTTTTCACTGAGGCTGAGCTAATTTGAATTACTTCACCTCAGCCTGGGGCAGGGAGCATCCAAAAGCAGAGTTACCCCAGCTCAGCCAGGAAATGGTAGCTTGCTAAAGTGTGACAGTGAAATCTGATTGCTGATGGCTGTGTTTCTATGCATAGCCACAACTGGACCAAAGCTTGCGTCCACTCTGAGATTTTACTTCTGAATCAGATAATTGGAAAGAGAAGAAAATGCCTTGCACAGGAGCCTGACCAGACCCGAATGATAAAATACCTTATAACCAGGTTACAGTGATGGCTTTGGTATGGGCTGCAGTGTCCTTATATAAAATAATTCCCTTTTACCATGTAGGATTTTACTTATGTACCAAAAAAAAAAGCACTTTTTGCTCGAAACAGCACTTATCTGACACATCAAAGCTCTGTCCAAGGCTTGATAAGCCCATGACAGCAGTTAAGGCACAGCTTAACCTATGGCTGGTGACGTACAAGAAAACAACTGAGTTAGCATCAAGATATTCCTGATCTCCCTACAGTGTTTCTGTGTGGAGACGGGTTGAGTGGGGCCATACGTGTGCCTTGTCATCCTTAGCAAGTCCCTGGAGCACTCCCCTTCCCTGGGCCTGCTGCTGGTGTGCTCAGAGCTGGGGGGTCCCCAGCTCCCCGTCTGCTGGCATGGGGTCCCTGCAGAGCCCTGGGAGCACGAAGGCACCGTGCTGCTGCTGCTGCTGCTGTTGCTTTGCCAGACACTGCACTGTCACTGGGAACAGCACCATGAGCAGCACTGCCAGAAAAGCACGGTCACTGCAGTCCCTCATAAATCTGAACCTCATGCTCCTGACTCAAAAAGTGCAATTTTCAGAGCCACAAGCAGGACATAAGTGCTACATTCATATAGGTATTTCAGAGGCCTTCAGGTCATAGGACTGATATACAGTGCCATAGAGTGTTAGTGGAGACAGCAACTGATTAATCTCATAACAAATCTGTTACAGATAAAACACAAAACAAATCGAAGTCACTCGTTACATAAACCTGGGATTTTTCATGTTTGTTGTTGGCCTGCTGTTACCCAGCTACTGCCTGGTGAGAGAAACAATCACCGGTGAGCATGATTTCATCCAGCACCTTAATTCACTATGCAAATAGTAAATATCATTCTTCATTTAGATTCTGGGAAGTTGGTATTGTAATTGAAAGTTCATGGTGTTTTCCTATCACCCACACCTAGATACATATGATCCAATCCAAACATGTATGCTGCTTTAGTGAGTTACTTGTCTTAAAAAGAATTCCTTCCTTAGCATACATCTGGTTGTGCTATCTTTCTGCTTACATCTACCAAAGAGAAGATTACGTAGCCTTGCTCTGGAAAGTGAGCCATACTTTGTTCCCTAATGTTGTTCTTTCTTGTCACAATGGCTAGGCGTAGGGAGCTACATCACATACACAGCAGGAGCTGTGGGTTCACTGATGTTTAACTCATCAATAGCTTCATTTGTATGTTGCCTAGGATTTGTTTTCTCTGTTGATTTTCCATATTTCCTTGCACTTGTGGTATCGTTAATTGTGCCAATATTAGGAATGGCTGGTACTGGAAAGGTTGGAAGTAAAGAAAGAGAAGTCTACAGAAAGATAAATATGTGTGAAGGCATGCAGAAATCTTCAGATAATTTTCAGATTTCCAAAATGCAAATCAACATAAATCCATAGGAATTTTCCAGCATGAGATGAAACAAAGAGTAGGAAGGACTCATGATGGTTTTTTTTATGGTAACAAGACATTTGTTCTGCATACTACAATAATATCTCAAACATATAGGCCAAGTTTAACATACTATATGCTATTAGATGTAGATTTTCATTAGATTACTTTTCCTCTCTCCCTTTTTTCTTCCTCATTTCACAGTCTCTTTAAATTTAAGACTCTGTTTTCTCTCAGTTCAGCCAAGTCAGAAAAATTAGTGCAGCTTTTCACCTGTCACTGGTAGACAAAACGCCCCAAAATATATATGTTACACAGCAGAGCTGTGTAAAATGATCTCACATTCATGACATTAGTGTGCTTGGATTTTTCATTAAAATTCCATTTGCTAAGAACTAGATGACTTCAATTTGCTTCCTGGACCAAACGTTAGGGAAAAAAAAAAATCCTATATTGAAAATGAATGGAATTTGTAACTGAAAAATTCCTGCTTTGAAAGGCATGCTACAAAATGTGTGGGACTTCCACAGAGAGAGAGAAACCCAAGAATACTCTCTGTGACCTGCACAAAATGTTTTCCTTTTTGTAAGACAGAAAGTGAGAGGCAGTGCACTGTCAGTCACTTGAGAAGTGTTATAATGGCTTGGTAATGCAAGCCCCAGAGTGCCTTAATACAGTTATAAAATGGATCTGTGTAGCTATAAAAAGAATAAGTAAAAAGGATAAAACCTCTTTGAATAATTTCCAAGTCTGCATCACAATGAGCTTATGTCATTCCCCATAATTACGAAGTCATAATCAAAGAATAATGATTCACCACCAGGCCATCAGACTTCTTGAGTTCACAGGGCACTTAGCAAGAGAAAAAAGCATGAAGAAACTTAGGAATTAGCCTACAAGAAAAAAATATCCTCCTTTTTATCTAGTGTTTTGGGTCATGGAGTGTGTAGTGCATGATACTTCAAAAGTCTCATAGTACACAGTTATACTTAAGGTTAAAAAAAAATTAATTCTAAGCAATTTTATTCTGACTCAGGAAGTTTTATAGCTGAGTAAAACACTAGTCATTCTCATTTTTCAAAATGAATGTTACTTGCTTCAGCAGAAAATGTCTTTGCTTCCAGAAAACATTGTACATTTCAGAGCAGCTGGCTAGTATTATGTTGCATAAAAGTTTATGACCTGTTCTGTTCAGCTTTTACTGCATCATTCGTATACCATCTCTTAATCTTCTCATACCTTTTAGAATAAATATCGTGCCTGAAAAATCTCCCTGGTGTATATTTATTGTTATCTCTCAGGCCTTTCTCAAGGCTTCCTGAGTTTTTTTTTTTTCTTGAGATGAACTCTTCTCACTTATTTCCAGTGCATGACCATTTCCACTCCACTCATGCAATCTGTTTGATGTGTTTGAGGCACACACATGTTCCTGACACTGCATTGTTCAAATCCTCTCACTGCCTGTTTAATTTAATTGCAAATAATTCCTGTAATGCACGGATACAATTTTCACTAGTTTTACAGAAGTCATACAGAGTTTGAAGTCCAGATTGAGATATATGTTGCCAAAATCCTTCTCTAAGACACCTTAATCACAACTGGTTAAAGCTTTGAACTTAATTGACACTGATACCAATGCAGTCTTTTCAAAGTAGAAAAATCATTGCAGTAATGGCTGCGGATAATTCATATGAAAACATGCATTCCCTTTTGCCAAATGTCACGTTTACTTCTGCATGGTAACATCAATGCTCTACTTCACGACATGATTATTAGTTACTTTTCTGGAATGTGACTTCTACTGTTATGAGGAAATCCTGAACTATGAGTCTTCTTTCAGGGAAATAGACATATTATCAGTCACTTATGGAGAAGTAGAGGGAAGAACTTCAAGACACTTCTTCCTCTTTAGTTAATGCTGTTGATCCACACAACTGGTTTCATGGCCCCCAGACTGAGAATCCATTATCTATTCCTGTAATGTTTCTAATTCTCCTCAAAGAGGCCAATTAAAGCCTACAAAATAGCTGAACACAATTCTTACCTTTTTCAGTCTCATTATCTATTAACAAAAATGACAGCTGACCATTGTAATTTTATTTTCCCTCTGAGAGAAGGCAGCATGCCAGGAACCAGGGCTGATGACACAGTAAACCTTTCTGGGTGGTCAGTCATCTTTTTTTCTGCTTAATGCAGTGTCTGGCATGTGGGCGTCCCTGTTGGTGGCTATGGCTTTTAAGTCATTACACCAGGTCTAAATAATGGCAGGAGATGTAAGCAAATGTAGTGCTTTTTGGTAGGAAAGGTGGGGATGCTGCTGGTGTGGAGGGGAATTAACATGATATGAGTGGCCCCCAAATGAGGACGGGACTTAAAGAAGCAGCACATCCTTATCTGCTGACTGGTCCTCACTGACTGGGGGCATTGGAAGGAAGCTGGTGTCATGCGGCAGCTGGGACTGTGGCTCCACGTGCCTCAGGAGGAAGATGTGAAATGTAAGGCACAAGGGACCAAAGTACATCTGGTGTCGCTACAGCTGTCCTGAAATTATATACTTGGGAGCACATGTAGCCACCCACATATAAGCAGATTTCTGGCATGTTTTTAGTGGAATTTGTAAATAAGAGGGGTGAAAGTAATTTACTTATTTATGCATGTGACTGTGGACATAAGAAAATATGGTGTATACATGTGATACACTGATCATTCCCCCAAATTTCCCAGTTTCCTTGAGAAAGGGAATGCTACTACCTCAGTATTTCTAGTGTTAATAGCAGCAATATCTTCTAACCAATGTGACAGCCATGAGTAGAAGATGAAAGGAAAATACATTAAGAAATCAAGAGTTGACTGCAGGAGGTAGAATAATGAGTCAACCATATGGGAAATTAAGGTCATGAAATGCTTGCCTGCATCTTACTCAGGGAGTTGCCTGGAAGGTTAGCAATGAAACCTGAAACTATATGAAACTGGCTTGGTTTTGTACTGCATTACAACTCTGAAAATCACAGCAGATTTCTCAAAACAGGCCACAAAAGGCCTGCAGGAAAGCTGTGTGGTGCCATGACTCTTTCAGCCAGCAGAGACCAGAGCTGTATGTCCAACGACTCAAGGCAAGCACAGTGTGGCTCTGCTCGCTGGGGGCTGGCCACCATACAGCTGCATTTGCAGAGCCTGAGCTGGGAGGCCCTGCTGATAGACCACAGTGCTGTGTGCTCATGTCCAAAGAAGTCATGAAACAGGAGCCTGCAACTAGACAAAAATACAGAGTAATGAAAAACTTGCATAAGTTTGGATGTGAGGCAATAGGACAACCTCAATAGTTTTTTTATTCATCGGGTCCTACACCAGCATCTTCCAGTAACCTGCATCTGCTGGCTTCCAGTTTCTGGCATGGCTTTTTGGCAGACTCAGTTTCCCTTTCAGTCATGAGGAATGTTTCTTTTCTGCTGAGACCAAAAGACTCTACCTTTGATGGGATACTGAAAATTGAAATAAAATAATCCCTTTTCTTCCATGGTCAGAACAATCCTTAAAACTTTTTCATCTTCCTGGCATGTCTCTTTGAGACCCAAGTCTATTGCCTTCATCAAAAGCCCTTATTAGAACTCTGCAAACTCTGGAAAGATGCAGAAGGTAGGGTTCATTTTTCATATGTTGGACATTTCCGGCAAAAATATCTACCTCTAAAGCTGTTGTTTAGACTGTGCTCAGAGGGAAATCAAGCACTTCTTGGGAACAAATAATTTCATCCTAAAATAGGCAATCTGAAATAGGTCAAGTGAATCATGGGCTGGAAGCATCTATCTCCCTCAGTTGACTACAGAGGGTTACTCCCTCTCCAACCCAAGAGATGAATTTCGTTTGCAAATGAAACCCACCTGCTCTTACTCTCTCTGGATGCATGTATATTGGAAGTGTAGAGAAACCTAACCTTTCTCCGTGCAAGCCACCTTTGATTTGCAATAGTCTAGATATTATCTTGGGACTCTGTGCCTGTTCTTTGAAGGCTTACTAATCTCCACCCCCCCAATTTATTACACTGGGCACAGAAGTGCACAAGTTGGCTTTGTTGCAGGTGTATATAAACTGGGCTTTTGTTATACTCTGGGAAGATTTACTAGCACAAGTTGGCAGTAGCTTGAGAAATCTCTGTCTAGCACTTCACCTGTAAGACACAGACATAAAAAACCTCTTATTCCCTTCCTCAATTGTCCCTTCTCTGACAATAAGTTAGAAGGAACATATCATAACAGCCTTTAATTCTCCTGAACCAATTTTTCTGATCAGGAACAGCAGTCCATTGCACTGAGCTCAAGAGTATGTCAAGGTCAGACTTTTAGCTTTTCACAGATGTCAGCTCTTTTTGCAACAAACAGAGGACAGTTCTGAGGTTTCCTTGGCCATTATGTTACGCTTTTTATTCTTAAGCAGACTTTTTATGTCTGAGTGTTTTCTTATTAGGAGAATAATTTCTTTGTAAATAACATGTAGAGAACCTGTTGGCAATGAATTCCCGAAGGCCCTGCTGAATGAGCCATAGTCTCCTATTATATAAAGACTTCCTGCAGATTTGGGCTTTTTCTTTGGTTGGTCGGCTTATCCACTTCCTTTTTCATCTGTGCTAATAGTGTGGGAAAATAAAATCTCAGAGCTCAGTAGCTGGTTGCATTAGGTGTCCTATTAATCTCTTGCCTGGGCTTGTCACAAGGATGGTCATGTAGGGAAAAGATTTCAACTGTCCCATTACCTCCAACCATGTGCTTTCTGCACTGCTCAATTCCATAGCCTCATGATGTGCCTGGCCCAAGCAAATGGGCGCTTCTTTCCAGGCACATCCCAGGGAGTAGCTTTAACTGTGGGGGGCTGTTGTGGCTCTCCAGCTCTTGCTGTTCTCCTGAAAGAGAGCTCTGTGAGCATGGGTAGAGCATCCAGGACACAAGCTAGACCTTCACCCATCAGACCTCCCACACTGCCTGCATGGAGGTGGGTGGGATGTGTGGTACTGCATTCAAATGGTACCTCATTTCACTTCTGAAATGTGGCCCCTAAGTGATGAGAAAATTTCTTTTTTTTCTTGAATGAGATTTTTTTTTGTTTTATATCTTACTACATTAAATACATTTTTTATACTCATTGCCTCACTGTCAGTTCACAAAAGGAAAATTTCTAATGTACTCATGTGAACACAAAAGCACATGTAAATATCTTAAAATAGTACATTCATGAGTAGATCAGTCATTTTCAGAACAGCAGCATCTGAGGCTTGAGTTTTCCGTACAGGCGCTTACAGTACTTTCTGCAGAATTTGAATGTACAAATATAGTCACTGCCAGAAGGTTCGAAACATTTAATGCCAACATTAAAGAAAGTCCTTCAAAACACCCTCTATTATTCCCTAGTTTGAGAAAGAGAGTTTAATACAACTTAAAATCTCCATCCTTTCTAAGTCTATAATGTCTTTAATGTGACTTCAAGAAAGTTTGGAACCTGATTCCCAGTACCGGCTCAGCATTTCTTGTTCTCCTGCAAACCACATAAAGGAAATAAAAGTGCCTACCAATAGCACTCATGCCTTTCAACTCTTCATCTACTAACACTACCACGAAGTAGCATTTCAGATTATGCACACAATTTCATTTCCCCTCTGTCATTAGAATAGAAGCTTTCTACAATAGCTGCTGACAGATACCTGACTACTGTTGACGCATAATGACCTTTCTTGTATGTATGAATTCCTGTAACAGCTCATATAAAGAAGAAGAAAAGGTGTAATCACACTCCCCACTAGTAATCAACTGATTAGAAATGCAAAAAACTTTTCAGTAACAATTCATCTTGACTGCTTGCAAAGTTTTGGGTCAAATATTCTGGGTTTTGGTATTTCTTCAACTGCAGAAGGACCTTATCACTATGACTCTCCACCTCTCCTTCACGTTCTGTCTTTTTCAAAGAAAAATGATTAAGGGCATTTTGAACAATTTTTTTGGCTGTAAGTTTAGCCAATCAAACTTTTCACACACAAAAATTCTGCATAGTTTTGCCCTTTGTTCACATGTACAGCTGCGAAGAGGCTTTGATGTCAGCATCAGGAAGCATGAGATCATATGATGTTTATAGATGAGAATGGCATCAAATGTAGGAAACTGCCTAGTTATTTCCTTTACTAAGTACAAAACATTATATTTATTAGTCATTTAATTACGATTTGAGAAATGAATTTGTAATGATGGAGGGAGGACAATATTAGTTAATAATTAGGGAAACGAGAAACCTGTATTTATTCAAATAAGTCCAGCCCTTCTGTTTCCTGGATGACAAACGTTAAGGAAATATGATTTCATAAGGTATGCTATCTTATTTTGGAAATATGGGAATGAATTGTCCAACTAGATGTGAAAAAAATTTGGCATTTCAGTAGGGCTACATTATTCTGTTTACAGAAATTCTGCATCCTGGAAGGCACAAGCATTTTGACCATGATTCACTACAATACATGCTTATATTTTTACCTGTAAACATATTAAGTAACACACTACAGACAATGAAACATATGGAATATAAAATGCAAGTGCATATTTCATTGAATTGGACTCTTTGAAAAGTTAGTGAATACTATACACTTTCTCATAAAACTTAACAATGCATTAGAATAATGCAATTTCAGTTCTTCAGAGTGCTTGTAGTTAATGCTTTATATGGGATATATGCTATTGTATTTTAAAATGCATTTTTAAACCATACCTTTTCAATTAAATGTTATTTACACTGTTTTGCTATATGATACTGTTATTATATTGTTAAATTATATTAGTGCAATTACTTTTAAAATTGATTTTTGTACCTAACTCTGACAAGACACATTTTATTTCAATTTAATCCCTGTTGGTCTAAAGTCCTCATTGTTTATCATCCTTGATTCTACAAAAGTCATGCTTATTACAATTCCTAAATAAAGTTAACAAGAAAAGAAATTTAAAATTTTCTTGCTGGTATTGTCACCATTCAAATAGGATGATAAAAATGATGTTACAGGTAACTAAATGTGTCACTTCAAGAAATTCTCTCTATAATACAAGTATAGAAGTGAGCTATAGTTGTCTGCAAATATACATCAGAAAAATCTACATAACCAAATCCATTCATCGGCAATTACAAGAAAGAGTTCAAGCTAAGCAGTCTCAAGAGCTTCATTATTTCTACACTGAATACAGAAACAGGAAATGAAGAGGGTGGTTATATAAATGAGTGTAATACTTTGGGCAGAATGAAATTCGCATGATTAGGCCAAACATTATACAAGTAGATCTACTGACTTCATAAATGGCATACAGACGTAATTAGGATTTCCCAATCCTTGTTTATTAAACTGTCCCCAAACTAGAGATCTGTAAACCAAAACCCCAAATGGTGAGATGCAGTTTGGTAATTTATATGTGCAGTTTGTATGCATGTTAGAAAAAGACATGTTTGAGTTTAGATTTTAAAGGGGACTTTTTTAGAGATTCTAGAGGAATTAAAAAGTTTTTAAAAGCTTACACATTATGATTTTATTTATGTATACTTATATCACCTATATACATGTTTTAATTAGGTTTTATAAACACATTGCCACCGTGCTAAAACCTTTATACACAAGTAGAATAGCACACAAAGCAAATTGTAATTAAACACTATCATTGCTGAACTATTTTCTTTTTCAGGTATTTTTTTTTCCAATTGTGGGATTTTTTTGAAAACTCCAAAACTGTACTTTGGTGGTCCAGCCCACAGAGGGATTGCTCCCATCTATGAACTCCATATGAAATGCCTATATTCAAAAGAGTAGTCAGATTTTCTGTCATCTCTGACTTGGGAACAAACAGTACAAAGTGCTTGTTAGCCGGAACACGAGGATTTAATAAAAAAGTGGAGTTGGCCAGTGGGCGGCAGTTCCAGTACATAACAAAATGTTGAAGTTTCAAAATTTGTTTTTATTCTGAGTTAGAATGAAAAAAGAAACCATGCAAGCACTTTGGAAAGGAATTCTGTCAAAACACTCCTTTTTAAATTGAAAAGGTCTGTTTTCTTAATTTCTTTTTCTTTTTTCAATGAAAATGAGCCTTGGCTGCTGTTGAAAACTGTAGTGACCTAGTGACACCTCTGCAAAATGCAGGCCTTGGCAAAACATTATAATTCAATAAAAATAAAATAAAAAGTAAGAGTATATGTCATCAAGTTTTCTAGTGACTTCTAAGACAAAGTAACCAGCAAAATCTCAGTGATTAGGCTTATAAAATGGCAATCGTTAAATGTTGCGGCATCTTGGATTAGGACTTTAAATTAATGACCTAAAAATTATAAACTTAGAATCCTTTTCTACTTTAAGGAAAGAGTGGACACATCTGGGTAGCACAAACACAATTCATAATTTCCATTCAATTAGTTGGTCAAAATTTGAATGCTTTTATCATCAACTTTTCCCACATAGGGAAGATACTGCTCAAATATAATGACAGCGTGATGAGAAGCAGCTTATTTTATTACTTTCTTTAGCACTGCTAAAGTGCTTATTCTTTCTAATAGATCAGAAGCCATTAACCACGCTAAGTTAGTCACTGAAATCTGCTCACCATCAGGTACACCTGGTCAGCACCCCCTGTAAAGAAGAAAGCTTTCCACTAATATGTTCCAAGAGTTTGAATGCTCTTCATAGTGTCAGACAACTTTAGTCAGGCACCATGTGTAATTTTTCATATTTCTGATAATTTTTAAGCAACAACCTGAGGAGGATGGTGTCTGTATGCGTGGATTCAGCTGTAAGACCCATGATCTGGTGCAGCCCTTGGTGGTGGCAGAGCCCCACGGTGTTTGCTGTGCATGACGGCACTCAGGGGTCCCACTCCAGAGTCCAGGTGTCATCATGTGAACAGGAGATCCATAGCATGGTACTGAAACTTGGGCTGAACATCCCATGGTAAGGATGTTGCTGTCCTCAGTTACAGCTTGGTACCACATGAGTGGAGGAGACCTCTGTCCACAGGGGATCCAGGAACCTGGGGAGACTCCCTTCTAACCCAGGAGTTTAAATTAGGTGCCTAAACCTAATCAGTGAGACTATCGCCCTCTGTAATTCCTAGCACTTAAAAAAAAAACCAAAAGGCTGCATACTTCCTTTCTTGTACCTTTCCCTTGGCAGCTGTTGTTGGCCTTTGAAACAGCAGAAAGCTAAGGCAGGCCGTGGCTGACCCCATGCAACCATTCCTTCATACTCTTTGCTGGTGGACATCTCCTTTGTTTTCAAACCAGGGGCACAGCATATCAATACTCGATCTGGATGGAGATCCTAGTAATTTATCACCTTGTCTCTGCATGTATCTGCTACCAAATGCTTCAGAAGTGCAAGGCTCCCTGCCACCACAGAAATTTCTTCCTAACCTTTCTAATCAGAGGTGGCCTTATTCTCTCAAGTGTGGGGGTTAACAACTTTTTAGACTATTTTTTGGAATGAATTCTTTCAACTGAGGTTGATGGTGTTCACATCTTGTATATAAATCATAGCCTTTCTTTGAATCCCTTTGTCCTTTTGACCTCAGTCACTATACTAAAGGAAGACACATGAAGAGGAATAGAAGTTTCAGTGTGATCACAGCTACAGCTCACAGCCTCAGCAGCAGCTCTACAGTGTTTTACAAGAACCAGAACTTCAGAATCGTTTCCTTTTCATCCTTTAGTTCAAAGACATTAAGGGATTCAAACCTCAGCTGTTCTTTCTAACCACATACTCTTGTGGGCTACTTTCAGCTTTAAAGTTTCCCTTTGAAATTTGTAGCTGCCTTTGTATGCATTTATGTAATTAGTAGCAATGATTAGACTTCACATTTTTTAAACCAACAATACTTTGAAATGGACCTTTATCACATATCAGACATATTTTAATGCATTTAGTGGATTGCACAGTCCTTCCCAGGGCTTAGCATGAGAATGGGGATTGTAAGGTGGGTTCTTAGCAGTTCTCTTTCAACATATATGTTGTAGCTGTTGTGCTTGTATAAACCACATGAAGTATTTGATTTTGTCCGTCCTACAGAATAGGAAGATATGATTTCAATCTGTGTAGAGCTGAGGTGAACTGCAGTCCCTTGCGAGCTTACTGCTACAAGGCAAAGAGATGTTTCTGGGTGGCACCTGGACAGTGGGAAAATGTTTGAGAGAGAGGTTGGAGTTGTTGCTGCTTGTATGAGCTACAAATCGCTTTCTGGTAAGAGAAAACCACTGAGCAGCACAGCACGAAGCTAATATACTCTTATCTGATTAAGTTATGCTTGTAGAAAGATGCTGGTACCTCATGGAGGTTGGGTCCCAGGAAATTCCATCATGAGCCTGGATTTAGACTAAATTCTGTATTTAGCTGTGACTGACAAAACCAGTTAGCCATTTTTCCATGGCTGACATTGCTAGCAGTGTTGTATGTCATCTCGCTGCATCTTTGTATACATAAAAGTACCATAAGACAGTTCTCACCTGTATTTTATAGCGCATTTCAAAAAAAGCATACACCCCATGCTCAGAGATAACACATCACTAAGCAGCAGCTCCCATATAATGAAAATGCTCAGGCCCAAGAAAGGGATTTAAGATATTAATTGACAGAGTTTAGATGGTAGTAGCCACCATGATCAAACCCAAAATCTCAGTACTGAAGAAAGTATTTTAATGTTTACAGATGTTACAGACAAGCAGTATCAACTCTGTTATAAACTCAAAAAAATTGGGAGTGCAGTGGCTGTAGTAACCCAGGCCAGGCTTGAAAGCAGGGTAGTGCCAAGATGCTCCTTGAAAAACATTTGTGGAGAAGGCTGCCTGGTGTTGAAGGAGAGCTAGGGGAGGAACACAGAGACCATGGCTCTTCCTGGAAGGAGTCGTAATTGGTCTCTCTGCCTGCCTCATGCTGGAGCATATAGCAGGGAGGGTTGGTGGACTTACCTGGAACAGGAGGAAAAGAATCCTCAGGAATACATAGGATATATTAACATATAGAAAGCTTGGATTGAAATTATACATTCTGAATTTTAACACATTACTTTAATTTCCACTGTTTAACTTTACTTCATTTCTGGTGGCTCTAAATCAGGGCAGGAAGGAGAAGGTTTCAAATCAAAAGACTGACTGTATAATTGCAAATCATTCCCTCATGTCTTTGTCTTGTGACTGTTGGGGAGGGGGGACTATGCTGAAAGATTACTAGTGGTTGAGGATGACACAGGTTGGAAGCAGGAGGTGGCAGAGATCAGCAGCTCTCTGGGTGGTGGCTGTCCTGCTGTGCCAGTTGTGCACCCTGGCTCAGAGGGGTTATGGCTTCTGAGTCACAAGGGGCTGGTGAGCAGTTTGACTATGGTGTTCAAGCCAGGGTTACACCACAAGACAAATGGTAGGTCTGGCATAGAAGCTGCTGAGGAATCAAAACTCTTGGCAGTGGCAGAAGATGATCCCACCAGATCTGCTGAGGCAAACGCGGCTGGGTTACTCTGGGTATGAGCTGTCCTACGGCCCCCACAGCATTCCCCAGCAGAGTGCAGGGCTTGCTGGGAGGTGCTGTCAGTAACACCAACAGCACCCCTCCTCCTGGGTACATGGAGGATGAAATTTGTCCTGGGTTCGTGGCCATTTAGATGTGGCTGGTATGGCCATGGCTTCCTTTTGGGTGTATGGGACTCTTAAGCAGTAATGCCAGAACAAAGGAGTAAACTGTGTTCAGGAGCTACCTAAATATGCAGACTTTTAGAAACAAGACCATTCATTTGCCAATACTCATTCAGAATTTTTGGTGGTTTAAGTCCTGCTTACTGCAGTATGTCACTAAATGATGTCATAGGCTACGACCTACATAAATTGTAAAAGATCTACCATATTATCAATGTTACAATATGTGAGGTATAGAAATTATATATATGTTCATATGTATGAATATAAACCATATAGGAAATGTATATATATGCAAGGAACAAAAAAAGAAATTTTACAAGGTCTTTGTTGCATCCACTTAAAGTTCAGGATTGTCACACAGCGTTAGGCATGAAGAAGATAGTAGCTATATAAATGATTTTCATAGCTTATTTTGGTGTAATCAGTGTACATCAGTGAACAAAGAGCTAATTATAATGATGTTCATAGACATATAAATGTCTGTTTAAGCCTGTAGTTATTGCAATCTTTTAGATAATCAGCTTAATCCATGACCATTGCAAACTGATCTTGAAATGCGGTTAGATCCTAATAAGGTTATGGATTTGGTTTCCCATCTGGAAGTGAAACCAGCATGTTGCTCTCTCAAAGGCATTTGATTGAGCAAGGCTTCTGGTTTTCTGCCTATGTGTACTGCTAAGCTTCTCCCATCCCCCTTGGTATCTATATTCTTCTTTAAATCCCCAAAGAAATTATTTAAAGTACTTCCTATGTGAATGTTAAATCTTTTTCCAAGGAATTTAAATGGCACTTTTAAAGCAATTTTTCCATTCAGTTTCCATGACCAAATTAAATTGGACATTAAAATATGCAGTGCCAAAAAACACATAGATTCCCAAAGTAGGACTAAAGCCGAATTAGATGCCTACATATGGCATCATGGTCTGGAAACTCTTCATTTAGTTGCCATCTAAAGTAAAATGTTTTTAACTCTGTGGTTACCTTAATTTTGACCTTAACATTGTCCAGATGCCCAGAATTGTAGCTCTGTTCATTCCTAACACTACAGTTGTGTCCACACCACTAAGTACTTGGTACTTAACTAATGTCCAAGCTTAACAAGCATCCCAAACTGAAGCATTTCTCCTCTTTGAGACCTTGAATGGATTTATCCAGGAGGTATTTGGACAGCAACAGAACTGGGCACCTAACAAAGATATTTGAGATTGTCACTGTAAAACCTCACTGTGTTTGAAATTCAGGTTTTCTGTTCCTGACTGAATGCTCTGTTAAGACAGTCCCTCTTGCTCTCACACACGTACAGACACACATACTTTTTTACAGTCACCAGTGGTATATCATAATTTATTTTTTTTCAGATTTGCACAGCCTCACCAGGAAGTGTCCTTCACTCCTGCTCCAGAAGAAATTCATAGCCTTTAGTTAGGGCATATTCCTGGGCAGTTGAATATGTAGAGCTGAAGAGCCCCAGGCAACCCCTAGGCATTTCAGACCCGTGTTTCATCTATTACTAGGATGTTCAGTAAAGGTGACAAAGTAGGAGAAACACTAAATGAACCTCTCTTGTAGCAGTTGCAATAGTCTTACAATAAGGCTGATTGATTGGTCAATAATATTCAATTTGTCCAGTTCCACTGTCTGCTTTTATTTGAGTAGTTTACCACTTAGGTAGTCCATGTGGCAATACTGGCACAATATGGACAACTTATTGTATTGTGAACAAAGGCATATAAGAATTTTTCTGAATGTTGCACTGGAAAACAGCAGAATAGAGTAAATACTGCTTGACTTTGGAAAAAAGTCCAGTGGTGCCTACACTGGGACGACATCTGGGCTGTGAACGTGCATGGATTGGGACACTTCCCAGAAAATCTGCTGAGGAGCATCTTGACCCCAGCAGTTTTCATCACGTGCTCAATCAAGGTGACTACTCTCTGAGAATAAAATTCAGTACATTGCCTGTTCTGAGTGCAAGTTTTAGGCATTGATTTTTCTCAGATGTCATACAAGAAAGAAAACGGTTCTGGGTTTCACTAAGAGGTTGTGTTTTAAAAACCTGTTTTTTTAAAATTTGATTTTTATATCACTTGTCCTTTCTAATGAGACAAAACCACCGAGCTTCTTTTGATTTGCAAACGTAGAGTCATAAAATAATTTAGGTTGGAAAGGACCTCTGGAGGTTGTCTGATGCAATATCCTTCTCAAAGCTATCTTCAAGTTAGATCAGGCTGCCCAGGGCCATCTCCAGTCAAGTTCTGAATATTACCAAGGACTGAGAGTCCACAGCCTCTCTGGGAAACCTACTCAACTGCTTAACCACTCTCACCATGAGGTTTTTTTTCCTTGTATTTAATTGACATTTTCCTTGATGCAACTTCTGATGAAAAGTATAGCTCTTGTCCTGTTGCTGTGCACTTTTGAGATATGTCTGGCTCCTCCTTTTTTTTAACTTCCCTTCTCCCTGTGTATGGTTAAAGACAACAATTAGCGCGTTAGTCTTCTCTTCTCTAGAGAAGAGCTAAACTGAGCAAAGCTAGCTCCCTCAGCCTCTCCCTAAAAACATTTCAGCCCCTAGTCATTTTAGTAGCCCTTTGCTGGACTTTCCCTGTTTTGTCCTTATCTGTCACTATAAACTGGGAAAATCAAAGCTGGACAGGGTATTCCAGTGTGGCCTGAAGAGTGTTACATGAAGGGGAATAATCACTTCCCTTGATCTGCTGGCTGGGTCCTTGTTAATGCAGCCCTGTATGCAGCTGGCCTTCAATCTTCCAACAGCACACTGCTGTCTCATCCTTAACTCACTGTCCATCAGGCTTCCCCAGATCCTTTTCTGCAAAGCTGCTTTCCAGCCAGATGTTCCCCAGAGTGCACTGCTGCACGGGGCAGGTCCATGCCAAGGATAGTACTTTGCATTTTTTCTTGATGAACATCATCAGCTTTTGGTCTGTCCATTTCTGCAGCCTATCAAGATCCCTCTGAAAGGTAGCCCTGCCCTCCTCTGTGTTGACCATGCTGTGCATTTTGGTGTCCTCTGCACCCTTGCCTAGGGTGCATTCTGTCCCTAGGTCCAAGTGCTTCATAAAGATCTTAAAAAGTATCGCACTCCTGTTAGCCCCTAAGCAAGACCACTCACAAGTGGTGAGTCACCACTTGGACTTCAAACCACTGATGACTACGCTTTGAGTCTGATGGTTCAGACAGTTTTCTACCCACCTGGCAGTCCACCCATCCAGTCTGTACCTCTCCAGTTTGGCTATAAGGATATTACTGAAAAACCTGTCAAAAGACTTCCTAAACTCCAGTTAACGGATGTCCACTGCTCTCCCCTTGTCCACAAAATCTTCTGGCTGAAGGTCAGGTTAATCAGGCATGATTTGTCCTTGGGAAGCCCATGATGGCTGTTCTGATCACCACCTTCTTACTCTTGCTCTGACCTCAATGCAAGCTGACTTTGTATTAATTTCATTAATGTCTAGAATTTGGGCTGTCCCTTGAAGGCTTCAGTGATTAGTTTGTTTCTCTGTCTCAGGCTCATCTAAGTAGGAATCAGGCCTGCTGTATGAGAAAACTTGCAGGGCATTGCACAGGCTGCTTTACCAAAGGGAGGTATGAGGTTCACGAGGCTGCTAGACATTTTCTGACCAGAATGGGTTTGTTACGGTATGATGTAAATAAGTATGTAAGGTGAAGGGCATTTGAAAATCTGACCCATAAAGCCATTCACCACTTCATGTAATGCTGAAAAAGTAAAAATTAATAAAGAAGCCCTGCCAGGGTCAGTATGATTACCTATTCAGATTCACACGTATGCAAATTAACAAGCTGCAAAGCAAAGCTTGAAGACCTTTCTGAAGGAAACTCATATGAGCAATAGGACCTAAGCAGACTGAGGAAGCTCAGCTTTTTTCTGATAACTGCTATACGAAGTGCTCTTCCAACAGAGGCCAGACTGTGAACACATTAAAGATACCAGTAATGTAGATTGGCTGCAGATCAAACCATTTCATTGCTCATTACCTTTAGTAAATCACTGAGATATGTGCTAAGTAAATCTGTTGCTAGCAGTAAAAGATTTATGAGGCAGAGGGAAGAAGGCTAATAGGACTAAATCCCCCTTCGTACATCTACCCAGTATAATCTGTCATCACAGAGCAGAGGAGAAGCTGTGCAACTCCTTCCCTAATCAGCACTGAAATCGTGCCCAGACCTGTCTGGCACATATCTGTGTGCATCCCTCTTGTATTTTGTCATGAAGAAAACAGATTATTTCAGATGATTTTTATTTCTTCATGTAAGTAATTTGTAGACATTGATCATTTTAGTCTCTCCCTTACCAATTAAACCTTAAAGAGTAGTACACCCTGTAATGTATGTATTTCCATTGTCTCCATCTATTTGAACCTCTCACCTGCAATACGCCTTACTCTGCAGTGGAATTCATGACAAAATAGCAATGCTTTACAACTGTAAAAGTTACAAGATTTGCTGAAGTTAACAGCTGAATGAAATAACAAAGATCTAACTGTTGACCTCCCACAACTTCACATCCTTTCATCCTTCCTCTAATTTGCTGTTCCATCTGTAGATGAAAAGAGTTAGAAAATGTTGGACGAGGAGCGACTAATCTGTTTTGACATTTTGCTATGCGATTGTATTTTGCCCCTTGGCAGGTAGAAGGCAGAGCACTAGGCTTGTTGGAAAAAAAATGCTCCAGTCTGACACAAGCTGCACCCAGAGAGCTGGCAAATACTGTTATTTTACTGCTAAGGAACATATGAATACATTTCTTTTTATTATTTCTTATTATTAGGGGAGAATTCAGTGTGATAACGACACGCAATAGTGCTGTATTTTACCTGAATGGGATTTTTTAATTTAATCTGTTTGCCATTACATATCAATATAAAACTCCATTTGATGGTATATATGGTCTAATAAGGTCAGTTTAGGAGGGCCTGGATTTATTAAAATTATTTATACTGCCAAACACTTTGGAGACATGTATTATCTTTTGATGGACTCAAGCTATGGTTTATCCATGTTTTTTAATGCCACAAAGTCTGTGAATTCAGTACTGGATCCAATTCAGGATTTACAAACCCAAGACAGGACTTTGGTGGACCTGAAGCATCTAATTGAAATACTAGCCTCAGTTCCCCTCTGCTCGGTAGACACCCAACAGTATCAGGACCTGAGTTCACACAGTGCTTCCCTGTAAAAGTTGGCCCTTCCTGAAGTGCCCCCAGTCCTGCTCTTGTGCCCGTGCAGGGCTTTCCCACACTGGGCAGGCTGTTGCCTAAGCCTAACAAGGATTTAAAAAACAGTGTAAAGGCAATTTTCAAACCTCCTGTGGGGGTTATGCCCCTGTGCAGAATGAGGGACAAAATGCATAAGCCTCTGGGTTGGTAGTTTTGAGACGCAGCAGCAGGCAAGGAGGTGAGTTTTGGTGCTTCCTAAGGTGGCTCCTGCAACATCCCATGGCTACTGAATGTGGCAGAGATGGATGGGGAGGGACAGGGGTGGCTGCGCTGATCAGCTGGAGGTGAGAGGGATGGGCTTAAATCTCCCCAGGCTGGGAAGGCTTCCCAGTTCACCAGGTGCTGTCAGGACTCAGCTATCATGCAAAGCAGAGGCTATTTCTGACTGTCTGCAAACACAATAGCACATCCCATTTAGTCCTTTGAATGAAAAATATCAGCACCAGCCTTCACAAGAGAAGTCAGGGCTGCAGCCCCTGAGCAGCTGAACGTGCAGCCTGTGCAAAGTGTCTCAGGCTGAGGGCAGGACATGGAGCAGGACGTACCCCTGTGCTCAGCGGTTTCTGCTGCCAGCCCTGGCAGAGTCCTGCTTGGTGTGCAGGACTTTGCATCATGCTTCCAAGGCTTCCAGCACTGCTTGTGCCCCGCAGCAGCTGGGCACCCCACAGAGCTGCTGGTCAATGTACTTAAAAGTTACCCCACCTATTTTTATTTTTTTTTCTTTTGCTTAACTGGACAGAGTCTTTATGACCTCCGAGAATCTAAATTGCTCCATCCAGTAAATTGCTCTCTGTGTGAGAGCGTTAAGGACTTTTAATTATAAATCAAAATTACCACAGGTTAAGAGGGAGAGATGAGGAAGCTTTGATGATTCTTGTGCCTGCTTCATACGTAGGGATAATCCTGATTCAGCAGCTGGTGGTGTTGAAGACTCGTTTACATGAACTTCAATATATTAATTATCCATTCTTGTAATTTTTCCAAAGATTATCTGAGCAACTCAAGAGGTTTGGCTGGTTGTTTTTCTTTTTTTTTTTTTTGTAAAGACGTGTTTGCTCTTTTCCCATTAAGAGGCATGTCCATTTGCTTTGGGCATGTCTGCACAGAGATACCAACAGCCTTGATTTAAGTGCTAGTTAGTCAAAACCAGGTAAAAATGTAAGTAGAGACTTCCCTTATAGAGGACCAGGTGTTGCAGTTGTTACAGCATTACCCGACTTGATGATAGGTTTTCTTCAATATTGTGACCGTGGGTACAAGTGATGAGTAATAATTATTGCAGCTGGATGGCACGGATTTTAGCATTTGTAGCATGAATTTTAAATCTGAGTATATTAAATACTTTATGCCTCTGTTAAATATTCCCTTGTAATTGTTTGGAACACACAAAGCAGAAGACTGTTGTCTAAATATACTTATCATATTTTTTCCAAACAGGCAGCACTGTTGTGTTGTAAAGAAAGAATTAGTCATTGAAGCTTTTAACTGATGTTACCCCAAAACAGAGCTATGGCACCCAAAAAACTTCAGATTATCAAAAAGAGAAAGAGAGCATTGTCAGGTGTCAAGGAACTGCTTGGTACCACTGTTACCTTCCTTACTGTATTTAGTGGTAAAATACAGTGTATATGGCTGCATATGGACCATTGAATATGCTCCTCTCCCTAAATAATGCAGCTGCAGTTGGCATCGCCATTCTGTCAGCAATAACACAGCTATAGCAACATGTCTCCCAAGTCATGAGATGACTTACAGATCACAGGATTATTTTTGAAAAATACAATTTTTCTCCCGTTACTCTCTTGTTTCTGACCCATGGCATCACAAGATTGGCTCTAGCTGCAGACAGATGTTGTGCTACTTACAGGTAAAACCTGTGCAAGTTGACAGCAATAGAGTTTTGCATGGAGACAAGGGCCAGGTTAAACAATGATGATCAAGCTACCTGTACCCGATGCTAATTTACTAATGAAGACAACCACAGGCTGTAAACACAGTGATTCTTTTCCTGACTGCACAAAACAATGTCATGATTACAATTTGGGAAAGATTTTGTTTGGTTTGATTAGTGATAAGCATGGTAGCCCTCCTCCACAGGCAGAGGTCAGGAGTGGCCCTGCTGTCCTCAGTCTCTTAGGCAGGGTAAGTGAAGGGTGGGGAATGGATGATAAGGGAGATGTGCTCCAAGTCCATGCTCCTTGTAGAAACCAGGAGAAAGGGCTGAGCATCTGACACAAATCCTGGACAGGACAGAACAATGGGAAAGGGGAACAAGGAGGGAGACAGCCAGGTTGACTGAGACACACACATATGCATGAATCTGAACCCAGGGTAAATGTTAGGATCAGTCAGTTTAAATTGGGAGCAAACTGAGGGTGAGTGAAAGGAAGAAGGCATGATGCATTGTGGATGAAGCCATGTACTGACAGAGGTGTGGATGACTCAGCCAAGTACATGACTCAGGTGCTGGGAACTCTGACACTGACTCTTCACCATGATCCTGGGCAAGTCCCAGCTTTCCTTTGGGTCATGTCCGACCTCTGAGTAAGCAGGTTGAACTCCCACCACAGTTAATGCAGTTGTATTTACATATGTTGGCCTCATATTTCACAGAATGCCTCATTTTATACATCTGTAAATGTCTGTTTTACTTGAAGAGACGCCAGAATACCAGCTTGTATAAAGAATTTCAAGATGGAAATGCCAAGTCTAGAAGGGCTTGAGAGGGAATCACCCAAATAAATGTCACTATCAGAACTAGCTACAGGACTTTTAATCCTGGTTAAAATTACTGATCCTGTTTTCAGATATACTGATCATCAGTTCGCTATTCTGAAGTGAAGTGCCTTAGGCACTCGACACATCTGTAAATCAGACCACACATTCCTCTTCTGGGATGTTAACAGGTCATTAAACCCCACTGTGTAGTCTCAGATGAGCCAGCTGTTCTTCTTTAATTAGTTAGTTCCCTCGAACACTGAAGATAATTTTATTTTCTTTTATTTTTTTTGGCTGACTTTTCTATCTTCTGATAATAAACCACAAATTTAATTTTTTTTTTTTCCAAATAACACTTTTCCTTGTGAGGATTATTCCTCACAATATTACACATATTGCTGTTGGGCCTCTGAATATGCGCGGATGTCCAAGAAAGCACTGATCCCAGCAGAAACCTAAATGGATGCATGACAGAGCTCACGAGTGGGACTGTACATTGAATTGATGAGGAAGTGGTGGTGTTGCTATCATTGCTCTCATTCCCCCAAACCAACATTTATTTGTGCCAGCCAGGGCATTTTCATGTAATGAATTCCCTTTTGTAATAGGGACCTAAGAGAGAAACAAAATTCTTGGTCTCTCCAGCTCTTTAACTATGTCATACAGTATTTGTAGGTTTTGGGTCTGAAATTTCACTGGCAAAGTTGGGCATGGTTCCTAGTGTGTGGCTATATCTGGTGTGTGCCTGTTCAGGTGGTTGTGGAGTTGCAGAGAGCTGGACTAGATGACACAAGCATCCTCCAAGCCTCCATCCTAAGATCTGTGATTAGCTCAAATTAGCCATCGGGTTTTTTTAAAGTGCATAGTGCATCCTAAATAATACAAATATGTCAATTCCTAGCTTTCCAAGCGTAACTGAACTAGATGCAAATACTTCCCAATCCAGGGCAAGATCCCACTGGCATCTGAACTAGTCTGTGTTGCATAAATAGAAGCAAACATGTTACCTTGAGGCTAAGTCAAACAACTAAACCAAAAAAAAAAAAAAATCAAATAAATTCAAACTGTAATAAGTTAGAGTACTTTTCACAGTTATCTGACCAGCAGAGCAAAATGACTGTATTCCCAGAAACTAAGTTCACATAGTTATAAGAACACCAGCACAGAGATGACTAAGTGCTATCTCAGTGTGTGAACACTAAACAACAGTGATTCCCAAATTGACCATCAGGGAAAAAGGATATCAGAAAGGAGGCAACTTGGCAAAATAGGAAAGCATATAAAGTACTGAACTGATACATTTGAGTCAATGAAACACTGAACACAGCTGACTACCATGCCCTAGGGACTAGCAGGAGTCTGGACGGTTCTGGTGACTCATTCTGCGTATGCAGAGGGTCGACTTAGGTGGAGATCCAAGAATGTTAATGTTTCCCCATCTTTTTTTAATATTAGGATTTGCTATTTTTTGTTGTCTGCTGCCTTCCGTCAGCACTGTATAAACTTTAAGTGCCAAATACTAAAGACAATAGCAGTTCAGCTTTTACCTCTGTAAATTTTTTCTCATTCCATAAACTTCCCAATTTACATGGACATCAGTATATGCAATGTTAACATGCACTAAAGTGCTGGACTTTCAAAGAATTTGAGGTATCATGAAGTAAAAGAGCTACTGAAATTTTCATAACACTGACTTTAAAAACAAATGAGGCTTGCCTTCTTTCAAGTTTGATACAAACTTGAAATTTAGTCTAGACAGTCTCAGATTTGCAATCCTTATTTGTTTACAATGAATAAGCACTACTTGGAAAGCTTCAAATAGAACAGTGTTTCTAAGATTCATAAACTAATTCATGTTTTTTCGGCAATCAGCACATGAAACTTACTGGTTTTACACAGGTTAATCTGAAATCAAGAAAGACTTGGAATTTTTGGCTGACTTGAACTGAAATTGCATTTGTTTGATCAGTTTCACATTCACATCAATCAGAAAAGCAACTGGACTACTATAGAAAAAGCACTATGTGTACTCAAGAGTTACTTGTGGTGGATAATGTGGTGCTGCATGAAATGACAATGGTAAATTTAATATTTTTTTCTTCTAAGACCACCAGTAAGGAGAGCAGACTGCTCAGATTGTACGTAAACATTTTCAGGTGACATTTATCACTGCTCGCTGCATGTTGAAAATCATTTTGTGCTGCAGAAAATATAATTTTTGTCTCACAAACCAAAACTTGCCAATTCCTCAGAGAAAGACAGAAACAGGTGGGATTTTCTAAAGTACAGAAAGTTCTGCCCTAGCTGCTGCACTGCAGCCTGCAATAGTGCACTGACATCCAGGGACAGAGAAGTAAGCCAATGCTGAGTATGTTAAAAATCTCACCCAGCTTTGCACATTTGTGATTTTGACACATTCACAGCATCCCTTGTGGTGACGGAAAGAGTGAAGAGGTCGCCAGTATGTTACAAGTTTATTTGTGTAGCTGTTTTAAGAAGGTAAGAAATCCTGCTGGCACACAGGGAAATCACTTGTTTTATTTCACCTCGTAATATTATTCCCTAAAAGTGAAATGAAAGCTGTTTTTCTCTGGTAGGACATACTTCAGGACTTGGGGTTTTTTGCTGGCAATCATTGAAGACAGTGCTTCACAAGTGTAGCTGCTCTGGGAGCAGTGCCTTTTACAAGTGTTTCTGCTCTCCAGATAATTAACTTAGTGGCTCAAGTGTAAATTGGAAAAAACAAGAACAACAAATCAGCCAACCAAATTAAACCTTCAGTGCTCCCCTAATGCAACTCTGAAGGATTTCAGGTAGTTTGGGGGAACTGTTTGAATACCACAGTTTGCAGACAGCTCAAGTAATGAAGTTCCTGGATTGAATGCATTAGTCTGAAATAGTCTATATGCACCCTTTTTCACTGTGTTTAATGAGAAAGAACTCAGAGAATTAAAAGGGTGACATATATAGTAGTGACCTGGAGGCAGGAACACCTTGAATGCACATTGCCTTGGTCCCTGTCAAAGCACTCAGGGCATTACAGAGTGGAATCAGCCTGCCAAAATTTGGGTCTGAGGAAGAAGAGAGGGAGAGGGAATGGCACTTGTTTTAGGCATAAAAGAAATCACACAGCCCTGAAAGAGGAGGTCGGTGATCACAAAGCAAACTGCAGAAAGGTCTCCAGCAGGTCTCACCTGTAAAGCCCTGTCTCCTCCCAGGACCCCTCATCTGCTCTCCCTGAAGCCCCAGCCTGGGCTGGAGTCAGCCCCTACCAAGGATCATTTTCTGGCCTTTATCCTCCGTAGAAGGGCACCACATCCAAAGTGCTTTTGGAGAGTGGTCTCCATCCTGTCTGTCTCCTTGGATTGTACCCAGGATTTCCCTGAAGACAAATTGGCTTGGGATGAAGCCACCTCAGAAGTCATGGAAGTGATTTAACAGAATGGGGAACACAGGCCAGTGTTTCAGGTCTCCTGCTGGACCTCCTTAATTCATTAGTATAGATATCCTAGCATGTCCATGTAGATGGTACAGACCTATCTCAGAAGGTGTCTGTCAGAATAGTGAAGGGTATCCACACAGCATGAGCTCCAAACTGCCAGTGCCTCCTAAGCTGGATTCATTTCTGTATTAGTATCAGTAATTGGGTTTATTACATTTGAAGTGTAAAATCTTATTGGAGGCTGTCCTACGCAATATGCTGAGTGGTCTACTGCATGCAGGGTAATTCCGAAAATTCAGGAATTTAGGAACCAGATCTGCTCTTCTTTTCTTTCTGAAAATGTTTGGTTTATCGCCAGGAGAACTGTGCTGAAAGTCAGGGAATTCTTGAACATATTGGCAACAAAAGAAGTAAATGGACAAAACACTTTTGCTTCCACTCAGCTGGCAGTGTGGCAGTGGATCTCAGCAGAAATGTGAAAAGATAAAAAAAAAGGTGAAATCCCACGTGGAAAAATAAAGGTAGAGGTTGAAAAGCAGAACCCCCCTGGATTTGCTAAATTAGCCAAATAATAACTGATCAGAGATGAAGAGTTGAAAAGATTTAACATTTCTTAGCTGAAACATTATTGTTACTAAAGTTAGAGGCAAAATCAAGTAATTAGTGAATCAAAAACTGTACCTGGAAAGCAGGGAAAAATCCTTCACACTGAAAATGGATTTAAATGCTACCCAATATTTAGAAAAAACCCTAACCCCAGTAACCAATTTACATTTACACTCCACAGATTCCAGATATGGGCAATGTCTTTTTTTCAATGACAGTGTAATCTAATTTTAAGATCATTTACTTGTTCACATCAAGCACTGCTCCCTCAGCATAATAAGAGCTGTTCCTGTGTAGCACATTGCTATAGAAATGGCTCAGAGCAGAAAAATGAAAGATACTTGTCACAAGCTCTGTGTAAAATGGTGAAGGTTATAGTAGCTCTTCGTGTACTTTGATTTTCTTCTTGTCTGGAAAAAGAAGAAAGTGAGAACTAAACTTTCACACTGTATAAATGCTGAAAATCTGTTCTTGTCTTGCTGTTCAGCTCTGTATTTCCTCTTGAGGCTGTATTGTGAAATTGCAGTCCAGCTTTTAAATGACAAAGGCCCATCATCTCCTGTGGTCAGGCTAGCTCATAGTTCATGCCCTATGGATTTTGTTATTCACCTATTCAGTGTGGTTACAGATGGAAGCTGAAGTTGTTCCAATCACACACAAAAAATTTACAACAAATGTGTCAAAGTAATTTTAATTCTAGAGGTTTTGAAAGGAAATTAATTTGGGAAGTAGAGTGGGAGGGTAGAGTGGCTGCATTTTTTTCAGGAAACTTTTTAATAAAAATGCCAAATTTTCTTTTGGCATTTGATTTTAAACTTTTCCTTCCTTCTCCTTTGCTTTTTCTCTTCTTTCCCTTCCTTTTTCCTCCCTCCTCTTCTCTCATAAAAGAATAGAAGCAATGGAGAAATAGAAGGCCAGTAGGAATTGACAGAAGGATGGAAGATGTATACCTGGAACAAACTGGACCTGTGGACTGAATATTTTCAGCAGATCGCTCCAGAGTGTGTTTCAGTTCTGGTTAATTGCACAGTGAAAATTTCAGCTTTGTAAAAGACCTGCATGGTCCTGCAAATGCCCAGAAGATATGCTGTTCTAGTGTGGTCAGCTTTGGAAAATCAGATCACTTGTAGTGTGACAGAACTTTCCCCTTGCAATGTCTGTTCCTCTTTTTTTTAATGTGGATTTTTTAAAATCTCTGTTTTCATGAGGGGAAATACATTTCAATTTTCAAAAGGACAGGCGGTAGTCAGACTCATGCAACCTTTTGTTTTGCAATGTCTCTTAAAGACCAGGCTCCTTCATGCCAGGCAACAGACTGTGAACTTCCTTGTTCTCATTCTTGATACTGAACTTTTCTTGGCTTGAGTTTATATTGGGGCTATTGATGGTCAATATTCTACCATTTATGATGCCAGCAAGAGATGTTATTTATTTGTATGATGCTTTGTATTATTCGGCTTGATAATTTATTAGTCAGCTTACTATAGGTTTCAGTATTATCTAAGTGTCATAAAGTTTAATTGGGTGCCATTTCCTCTACACTTTCTCATGCGTGTTTATGAAAGGAAGTTCCATCTTTTCATAAGTGCAGAATCATCCCTTGATGAGTTAGACATGACCTAAAGCTGCAGGTAAGCAGACTGCAGACTCAGAAATTATAATTTGCTACTGTTTTCACGCGTATGTGCTTCCATATATTACTTGGCTCTTCTCTTTTGCTTACTAGAAGATGAAAATGAACATATGGTAGATTAGCCAAACAAACAAACAACAATATTACTTTACAACCATGATTGTGACATATTATAGTTGTAGTATAAAACAAGAGCTTCTCTACTGAATTCAGTGGCAGTGGAATAAAACAGCAAAATGGAGGCACAGGAACCTTCTTTGATGGTGAAAACTGTGTAAAATCAGTGTAAAACAGTTTTGATAAAGGATTTGTTAATGGCTACATGTGCTACTGGATGTGAAGCATCAGGCTATCTTCTTTGAAAAAAGCAGCAATTATGAAGGATGCCTTGGATTCTAAATGGAGAAAAATCTGCCTGTGTTGTCACTTGAATACGTTTGGCTTTCCAAAGGTACCTGGGATAGCAATGAGAACGAGAGCCTCTCAGGTGAGCAGAGGGATTTTGTCTCACAGATGGCAATAAAGTCTGTGCAGGGGAGGCAGTGTGAGGTGGTTAGACATGGCTAGATAAGAGTAACCGAGTCAGTGTGCCCACTCTCTGCTGTAAATTAACCTCTAGAACAGGAAAAATCCTCTTCATGTATTTTACATGGCTGACAGACTTGTGAGTCTGTGCCACATCAAGCCAACCAGGCAACTTTAACAGCTTCCTCCACTCCTGCTGTCACAGCTACATGGCTGTCCATCGTGCTGCTGCCAAAAAACCCAAATCTAATTTATCTTCTTTGTGGTTAATGGAAATACCTTCTCTTGTTAGGGTTTCAGGAGGTCAGCTGTCTGGTGAGAGTGAGCAGTCCTCTCGACCCTGCCACCTCTGGTATGGCCCTGGCTGTTCTTCCACTGCCATTGTTAATCCTGATTTCTCAAAGGAGCAATAGGTCATTTGTAAAATCTATGTTGCCTTCAAGCTTCTCGGGATGAGAAAGGGTGAAGGAGCATGTTCACCAGGGCTGCAGAGGACTGCCAAGGAATTCCAGGTGTCTCACTGACAGCATAAAACTATATTCATGGGCAATAAGCCTGTGGCTTAGATAATGTATCAGCCATTTTCCTGCTAGCCATCCTCAGCGCTGCTCACTTCAGATCTGGAGGATGATCACTTTACAGTAACACCACATTCATTGACTCATTTCCATGCAATGCTCAGGGAATTCCTCAAGAAAATAGCCATTTCACAGTCAGAGTGGGAATCTGCTGTGAGTCCTTTGGTCTGGAAGTACACATGTTGCTTAAAACTGACGAAAGTAGTATTGAAAAAAAAAAGTGAATAGTAAAAATTATTAGTTGTCATATTCCATTAGGCAGCGAAGATTCATGTTTACAGTGACTCCCACTGCTCATGTCTCTTAACCTGGCATGGTGCGTGGGATGAGACGAAATTATGTGCTCAGGTTACGGGAGGTTGCTGAAAGTGCTTCTATGTGCCTCTAAGGTCGTTCAGCCAGAAAATAAATAGGAATTAACCTAGTGAAGAACAATGCTTCATAGCTTCTCTGATGTGTGGCAGCAAAACAAAGATTGATTGTTTCCACTGCATTTTTAAAACAAATACCTGTGATTTGGGGAAAAAACCCCCAGCAGTCCAAAATGATAGATTATGGATATTTTGTAACATTTTGAAGAATCTCTCCTAATCTCAGTGGTTACTTAATATTTGTAGAACCAGGAGTGAGCTGATCTTGTGCTGGAAATAGTCCTGCTTAGGTCAGGAGGTTGGACTAAATGTTCTTCAGAGCTCCCTGACAACAAACGTTTCTACAACTGTGATTTTTTGCTCTCCCAAACCGGCTCAGAGCTGTGCCTCACTGTAACACACTGGTTGTGCCAGCTTTCCTGGGTGTGAAGAGGAAATCAAACATTTACTCCCCTACCCCACAGGGGTGTGAGGAGGAGGAGCATATTTACACAGTGGTATGAGAATGTAAACTAGGTGTCATAGGACTATTGCTGAGTAACAGCCTTTGCATTTTGGAGGGGCTGTGTACGAGGAAAATAATTCGTCCCTTCCTTGCTCTGTACAGGGCCCTGAGATAATATGGTTGAATTATTTATTCATTTGGGCAAAAAGTGGTTTGCAGCCTGAGAAGATGCTTGGGCACTTCTTTCCAGCTGTCCTAAGGCCAGCTAGCAGATTACATGAAATAAAGTGGAGAGGATCCTACTGTGTGGTGTGAAATGGAGGTCTGGGGGTGAAAAGAGATCCAATTTTAAAGCAAGGTCTGCCACACACCCACTGTGGGTTTTGGGGAGCTCCTTCAGGCCTTATTTCCACACAAGTTAGGAGCAGACTGTGGAACACAAGGGATGTTTAAATAACGTTGATAGTGTGATATGTCTGCAAAGATTACTCAAGGCTACTTGGAGCAAACAGAATTCAAGTGTTTCTATATCCACAGGCCCTCTGTTAGGAGGGGGTGCCCTGGGTGATTTCAAGGAGACCATGAAAGTCGGAGCCATGCCGCCTGGCCGCGTTACCTTGCCGCACTTGGCTCACTGACCCACTGACCCACTCGTACTCTCTGACCCACGTGGCTTTTCAGGGTGGGCACAGACTAGAGCTACACTTGAAGCCCAAGAGCAAGAATATGATGCTGAAAAGTGTATTTCCAAGTTTTCTATTGCAAAACCTTGGACCTTGTTTACAGACCTCTGAGGACCTCAGAGCCTGGTTCCCCTGATAGTTTTTCAAAGTAACTAAATAGGTGTTTTGACTAACATACACTGTTGTCCCCTTTGTATTATCATTTACAGATGAGTGTTTCCCCATGTGCACAACTCCAGATGAAGGATACGAGGTTTGGGTCTGCAGGAGACTTCTAGACAAGACAGTGGGATGAGACAGGCGTTTTTTGAGAGCAATTCTCATTGTTTCCAACAAGGAAATGAAATGAACATTCACTGGAGGAAAGTTTAGTGCTAGGTATGAGGAAACATTGTTGTAATAAATTCCAACCTTTAAACCCACCTTGACTCTGCCTTTTCTCCTAATGCTTGTTTATTGCTTTTTAGACAAAAGGGCAAGCTCGTGCCATAAATATGTTCCTGGAGTGTTCTCAGCTATAAGCAAGTTTCTCAGCCTAATTCTGTTCTAATTGTCTCCTAAAGCAAGATCAAACACAAGGATGATTATTCCTCTGCACTAAGGTTTTCTGAGGAAATGGCTACATTTCTACCTGGATTGGTTTTTGCTAGAAGAGGAGAACATCAGCTTCACATACAGAATGACTATAGCAATCTCTTCTTTCATTTCACTGCCCTTATTCTCATTTACTTATATTGCAGCAGCACCCACAGGCCTTAACTGAGGAGAAGTCTCCATGGCACTAGACGGCGTACAAACACAGAGAAAGATACTGAAGAGCTTGCAATCAAATAAAGCAATATTATGGTGCCTTTTCTTTAGCTACAGGAGAAGAGACTAAGGACCCAATTAGATTAAGATCATGCTTAGCCCAGATCTACGAGATTACATTTGCAGTCTCTTCCTGACACTCTGTCTCTTGGAGAGCACTTGCATTGAATAAACCATATTATGGATTATGAGACAGTATCAACTATGTTAATTCAAGTAAAAAAAAATCAATGTAAGAACTAAACAAAACATTGTGTTTATCTCTGCCTTTTGATAAATCCAGTTATGTGCTTAATCTTTTCTGGGTGTGAAGGTTTTTTGTTCATCGCAGGTTTTCCTCATGTAGATATTCTTTCAGAAAAATTAAAATGAACTGGGGTCAGCTGAAATGAGGTAGGCTTGTTCTTGTCTCTGATGATGCAGAAATCATAGTGAACATTTTCAGAGTTATATGACTACTATTTCGTCTACATGTGCATCTGACCTGGTACCAACATCATGAAAGCAATCCTAATGATGCATTTTGAATGTCTCTCATGATCAAAACAGGTTAATGGGATGCAGGACTAGCTGCTCAGATGTCCGTGAGGAAGGCCACACTCTATACTGTAATTTATAGTAAACTTGCCCTTGAAGAAAGTATCATAAAATCAAGGATGCATGTTTTTGGCACACTTCACCTATTAAGCACGGCACTGTATAAATAATCATTATTGGATATGGAGGAAAAAGAATTAGCTATTTTATTCCAGAGGTCCCAATAACAGAGAAAAAACCTGTTCTGTGTAAGCCAAGTGAAAGATGTGCCATTTTTATTATACACATCCAGTAAAACTAAAAGACACAGAAACCTAAATACTAACAAAACAGAAAATGTCCTGAAGATACAGTTAAATATATTCCCAGTTACCAGTAAGGACTTTATAATCTGTGTTCATAAACATTCAAGGTGTGATTAGCAAAATTTTATGTCAGTTAGGAAGAAACAAGTTAAGGAACATCTAAAGACACATTCTGAACTTCATAAATGGCAATTAATAAGGCAAGAAAACTGTGTTGTGGCAAATAATTAGGAGAACCAAGAATGAACAAATTCTGCTTTTCCCTAATCCTTCCCGAATGAAACTTGAGGCTTTCAGTTTTCTGTTTCATTGCCAGAACTAGGAATAAGGGAACAGCAGTATAAAAGTTCTTTGCTTCATTTGTTGTTTAGGAGTTTAACTAAGCTTTAGCTTTTAACTTACTGCTTGCACATTTGGAGACCCACCCTGTGCATAACCAGTGATCTCCTCTAGAGGTGATGGAGAGCCAGCAGAGACACATCCTACTTGCCCCTGACTCTCCTTTGTTCCTATCTGCATCCTCAACAGCTGCCTGTCTATCTGTGTCAGATTTTCAGCTGCTCATGCCACCCTAACCACCACATGTGTGCGACAGTGGCACGAACAGAATAGCCACAGCTGTTAATCAGGAGAGGAAATACTTTGACAGCAATGTTGAAGAGAACCATCTAATGTTCCTATCCCTGTCAATGATGACACAGCCTGTGTGAACAATTGCAACCCTATGAGTAGGACCTTCAGACAATTTGTCATTGCTCCTGTGCAAGACAGATACAATCATCTACTCCAGCTGGATGAATCTAAGTCTATGGGCCCTGAAGGGGTTCATCCCAGGGTACTAAAAGACCTGGCTGATGTCATCGTGGGACCTCCCTCTATTATTTTTCAACAGTCTTAGGAGTCTGGAGAGGTGCCAGTCGACTGGAAGCTGGAAAATGTTGTCCCAATTTTCAGGAAGGGTAAGAAGGAAGACCCTGGTAATTACAGGCCTGTCAGTCTCACTTCAGTGCCTGGTAAAATTATGGAGAAGGTTATTCTGGGAGTTACCGAAAAACACTTGAGAGACAGCACTGTCTTTGGTCATAGCCAGCACAGGTTCATGAGGGGAAAGTCCTGCTTAACTAACTTAATTTCCTTTTATGACAAGGTCACCCATGTAGTTGACCAAGGGAAGCCAGTAGATGTGATGGTTCTGGATTTTAGCAAAGCTTTTGATACTGTCTGTCACAGTATCCTTCTGGATAAAATGTCCAGCATAGAGCTAGGCAAGTCCATAATATGTTGGGTGAGCAATTGGCTGATGGGTCAGGCTCAAAGAGTTATGGTAAATGGGGTTACATTAGGCTGGTGGCCAGTCACCAGTGGGGTTTCCCACGGTTCAATTTTAGGGCCAACGCTCTTTAATGTTTTTATAAATGATCTGGACAGAGGAATTGAATGTACATTAAGTAAGTTTGCTGATGATACTAAACTAGGAGGAGCTGTGGACTCCCTCAAGGGTTGAGAGGCCTTACAGAGAGATCTGGATAGACTAGAGAGCTGGGCAATCACCAACCATATGAAATTTGGGAAAAGCAAGTTCAGGATTCTCCATCTGGGGCAGGATAATCCTGGCTATACCTACAAATTGGGGGATGAGAGGCTAGAGAGCAGCCCTGTGGAAAGAGATCCAGGGGTCTGGCAAGTTGAATTGAGTCAACAGTGTGTGGAACTTCTACCTTACCCTAGGCAATAACAGCATTATCTGGTGGCTTTGAGAATATCTTCCCCTGTGTTACCTTGACCCTCACATGGTGCTCAGGGCAGATATCTGTCACACTGCCTCCTTGCAGATTTGCTGATTCCCCTTGAGTTTCCGCCAGCCTTCCATAGTGTTTGCAGCTGCTGTCACTGCTGCCTATATTCGAGAAATACAAGGGACAAAGGGAAGCACGGCTAGGGAGGCAAAGATGTGAGGGCATAATGTGTGCAGGAATTGGCTACAGGTTACACCGCTGAAGCAGGGGAACATGAGGCCCAAATATTTTTTTGTTCCTTAGCCAAAGAAAGCTCTTGGCTGTGATGAGTTGTCTGGATACGTGCTATGAGGCTGAAGGGGGAAACTAGCTCCCAAAATGTCCTGCTAGACTCGTGCATGTCCTACTCCTACTGTTCCCTCTATGTCCTATTTCCAAAGATCCTATCTCCATACCCGCAGGGAACATGCTGGACTGTAACTCACAGAGTTGTCACAGATATCTCTGCCTTTGGATGCTAAGGCTATGTTTGGAGAAGAGTAGGGTGACTTTACTTTAGGCTTCTGTGGGTAGCTATCTAACAGCTGTTTTAGATCTCATTTTCATGATGCCCCTCACTGGAATTTTTGGAGTGACATGACTCAGCAAATACAGATTTTTTCTAGTGTACACAAATAAACAAAGCAATATCAAGTTTCACCAGGGAGAGAATTTTCTGCTACAGCCAGGAACACCTCTGAATCTGTTCCAGTTTTGTTACTGGCTTCACTTCCTAGATAGCTCCTTAAAAAGGCATATGAGGAAAGACAGGATGATGCTGTCAGTCATATTGCACTGATGTCAGAAACAATACTACTTATAAAATTTTTTTTTTTTAAATAATTTTATTCTTCAGTTCAGTGTTTGCTTTTTTAATAGTAATTATTTGCACAATCAGGAGGATGTTAACATCCTACATGTCTTGGTATAATGTCAAAGTGCCTGCCTGATTTATTATTGTGGAAGAGTCAGCTCAAAGTTAATCAGTAGGTAACAAGGAATTTCATTCATTTGCAGGAAAATGTCACAGTAAGCTTTAATTAAACAGGAAGTCAACGAATAGCTGCTAATTCCCCCACTCCATTTTTTTTTCAGTGTTTGTCTGCAAACCTAATGTTTAGCTGATATAGGCATTCTAGGTCTAAAAAACACATTGTGGATTGTGACGTGAATCACAAAAGTATAGCAAACTTCATAGGTAGGATGTATATTCATGGTGTATGTATGTATATATGGTGTGACTATACAACCAACTGAATGATTAGGTGTAACGTAGTCATAACAATGCTGATCTTCTGTGTGTTGGGCATCCTGACCTAAGATCAATAGGGAAACTAGAGGCCCAATCCAAACCAGAACAGAAGTACCCCTGGTTTAGGTACAGAGTTCTTGGTGTACAGTCTAAGGTCCCAGATTCAACACCTTGTATTTACAGCAGGAATGAGCTGCTTCAGGGCAGCAATACAAAAATCTGTGCATTGAGCAAGTAGCTGCCCAGAGCTAGCTAGAAGGAAAGGCTGAGGATGGGGCTGTGCCAGATCACCCCACCTTTCTGGTGTTAAACACCAGCCTCTGGTATCTAAAGTGGCTTTAGAGTCCAAGATCTTCCTCCCTCTGGGATGCAGATCACAGGATTATCTTCTGAGGAAACGCCTACAGTTATTCTTTGAAAGCACTAAAGCAGACCAGCAGCACCTGCACCCATCTTTTCTATAGCAGGAGACTGTCTGGGAGTATCTGTCCTGTTCATGAACCCAAAGGGGGGTCAAGCCTGCTGTCCTGCACCTGAGAAGGATGTTCTGCAGCGGTCTGTGAGGCTGCCTTGGCCAGGGTATTTTCTGTACACCTGCTGGTGCTTGTTGCGCTGCCAAGCGAACAGCTCATGGGGTCTGGAAAGGAATATTCAGAAGGAACTTGGGGACCCTTTGCACGGATGTGCTGAATTCTACAGGTGCTTAAACTAACTCAGAAAATATTTTGGTTTTAAACAGAGGGCTACAAGTAGGTGCTGGTGCTGATTTTCAGCTACCCCTTATGCATTACAGCTACTGACTTTGGCATGTAAATTCTGCATGTAAAAAGCAGCATCCAGCATCCCACTTCTCAGATGAGTGCCTCAGGGGTGTGAACCACACTTCTTTTGTCTTTCTTTTTCTGTGACCTATTATCAGTAGCTCTTACGTTGTTGACTGTATTGCCCTTTGGGGACCCCATTCTCAGACACTGACTTGTCCTTGGAAATTTACCTTGGTCCCACGAACCTAGTGTACTAGTTTGGAGTCTGCTTGGGGAACAGTGGGAAACCATTTAGAACTGCTTGTGAAAGCAGAATTAAAATATCCTTTTACTTTTGGCTGATGCTGCCAAATTTGTGACAAATTCACTAATAATTCTGCTCTACCCAAACCTGCACATTTTCATAAGTAAAATGTTCTTTTGACCATGTTCCACTATTTGTTTTTCCTTTACAAGCCCATGGAAATGAATAAGATTGGTTCTGAAGTATGATGCTTACAGACTAAACCAGAACAAAACAGTCATTGCAACTCATCCTCTAGAGATTTTTGGAAGGGAGGGGAGATCAAACAGGAGGAAAGTGGTGAAGATCCTGTCAATCAGTTGACATCCGATAGAAATGGAGATTAAATGTTAAGAATCAAGGGGCAAGGTTGTGACATGTTTATTTAACATGGTGATTTATTATGTTTTTTTCGTTAAAAAAGAGACATACCATAAATTGGAGAGATGTTTCTAGTGTATAGAAAACTGTAGCGGTATAGCCATTATATAGTGTATCATCCTAATACAAAGGAATAGCTTTTAGCACAAAAGATGCAAAAGATGATAGCTTAGAAAGAGAAAAAATACACAAGACTTTGTCTCTTGTAAGGTCTGAAGTACAAAAATCTTTTAAAGAGTCTCATGAGGACAAAGGTTCAGAAGAATTTACTTAAGCTCATCCTGTGTGCAATAAAGTGTCTGGGTTCACAATGTTACATTCTTTCTGAGAGCTACAAAAACAGAATCTGTGAGGAAAGCTGGAATAGTTTGTCAGAGCTACCAGCGGACCAAAGAGCAGCTGGTGGGAGGGGAGCACCTACCAGAGCAGAGCCGTCTTGCATGCTAAGAATGGCAGCATCAGGAACTTATAAACCTGGCAAAGGATTACAGGCTAAAATAAAAACTCAGGATGATTATTGACTCTGGGTGATCAAATCAAATGCAAACAATTTTTGGTATGTTTGAGGCTTAAAAAAGAGGAAATATGTTGTTAGTTTTGATACAAAACCAAACTTACCTTTCCATATTCAGGTTTATTTAAAATTCAAAATGGGTCTGCTGAAATAGCAGTGATCTGTGAAGGCATCAGGTCTGACTTTTGCCAAGAAGCTTGTATTCATTAAAGACCTTACAGTGGAAGATTCAGCTCCATGTCTCTACCTTTTGGCATTTTTCAGTAAATAAACATTGATAGTAAAAACTAGTCCAGGTGCTAGGAAAATTTAATAAATGAATGAATAAAAAATGACTATTTGAACAGTTGTGGTCATTTTCCCAAACTGCTCTACTGTAGCAATTGTTGTAGATATGAATCATCTTGGTAGACGGGCACAAACTTAATTTAAAAATGCATTTTTAAAAGACGCAAGAGCACCCAGCTATTCAGAAAGCTCTGTGAAGCAATGAAAAAAACAAGAGTATCTGCCAGCTACCGGATTCCTCACTACCATCTTCAGCTGCTTTTACTATGAAAGTGTCAGTAACCTAAGTGGACACACAAACAGAGAAATCAACACTATAGAGTTAAGTATGATTCATGGACTATTCCCAAACAAAGATTTTTAATCCCTCTCTACTACACATAGAAATCAGGAAAAGATAACTCTATGTGATCACACAGCAGCAAAAACCAGGACCAACTGCACTGAAAAAAGGGAGCAAGTTAAGGGAGAGTGAATACCTGCCCCTTGTATTTACTAGTCTTAAATTAGTTTGTTACATGAACTCTTAAGCAACAGAGAAACAGGCAAATGCAAGAGTCTGCAAATACAACATATACACAGAGACTCGGATATAGCTCAGGGTGTATGCTTTTGTTATTTATAATAGGTCTATAGCACCGCTTTCCTGACAAAACCAGTGAGTACTTTGTAGAAGTGTTGATAAGGATAGAAATGAAGCAAATGTGGTTATCCTGCATGCAAGGTATAGGTTTCCAGAGGTTGAGTAAGTTAGTGATAACTAAGGAAGAAATGTGACTACTTTTTTTTTTTACAAATTAACTATTTTGAAAATTAGTGCTTTTAAATGACACAGGGACCTTCACCTCTACCTCAGTGGTATGGATTTGCAAAAAACAGCTGTTGAGACCCAACACGTGCATAGGTTGGGCATGTCCACCAGAGGAAGAGAGTCAGCTGGCACATCTCTTCTGCAAGGAGAAGAGATTCACCAAGGCCAAGGAGCAGTCTGGGGAAATTTGCACAAAAGCCACCACTCTTGCCACCCTTCTGGAAAAGGCAACTGAAATCCTTATGATCATCAACCTATTATCTCTTTCTGAGAAGTTCCCTCTTTCATTATAATTTATACCCTTCCCTCAGAGTAGATTACGCCACTCTGGCTTTGCAGCATTCGTTCATAGATCCTTCCAATGGAAACCCCATTATTAACCCCCAAATTATTAAGCCATTTCTTCTCCAGGAACTGAAAATCCCTTCTATTATATTTCTAAAGGCCCTCAAATCCTGTAACTAAACTGTTAACTTTGAGGTACAGCAGTTGAATTTTACTACTGCACCACAAATTTCAGGATAACAATCCCCAAGTCTTCTGAGAGGGATGCCTGTCTGGTGAAGTCACTTGAGAGCACCGCCAGAACAAGAAGTGAGAGCAGCTTGTGCAAATGCATCCTCACTTGTGAAATATCCCCTCTGTCCTTCAAACCCCAGTTCTGCTGCAGCACATGGAGCTTCAGTGCCTGGCTGGAACCACATCGGGAATCCCACCAGCTAAAAAACCTGACTTTAGTGTAAAAGTGAGGACAACCTGCACCTAGCAGGCACAGAGATCTTTAGCTAGTGTAAAGCATTCAGTGGTTCCATACTGAATTGCCTTCACTTAAAATTTGGCACACAGTCCTTTTAACTTTCAAGAAAAAATAACAGGGAAAAAGGCCCAATGAAACTAAAAAAATTGTAGAGACATTGAAGAGTAATAATAAATGGGAAGGGAGAAGTTATAAAAGAGGAAAACTAAACTCTAGGTATTTTGCCAGTGGTGACTTCCCCTCCCCTCCCTGCCCTCTGCTCCCCACATGCAGGCTCAAACACCCTCCTCTCCACTTTCCCCAGGAGGGGAACAGATTTTGCAACACTTCCCTGCTGTGGTGAGCTCTTACTGACACAAACAGTCCCACTAGCATCTCACAGATACAAAGAAACTTTACACAATCAAGGGAGCAGGACAGGCAAATCAGCTGAGCTAACAACTGTTTGGGACCATTGCATTTCTTTGCTCTGAGTGCATGTGTACTCCATTTGCCAACTGGCCCATGTTCACCTTGTCTCCGAACGATTTTCTGAACAGGGGTTTGATGGGTCTCTGGACTCTGTATCTCCATAGGTGACACCAAGTCTCCACAGGTAAAGTGCCTCCTGACACAACAGATGTGATGAGAGTCACTAGACAATCTGTAGAATATGGGTTTAAAGCTTTAGGGGTTTTGACACAGAGACCTGACAAGACTCATCATAGGCAAACAGAAAAAAAGGCCTGTTTTTTTCTTCTGCTCCACATAGTCACATGATGTAATGCAACCAAAGATGTGCAGTGACCACAAGACTACAGGACCTCCGTCACTTTGCTAACAAATTTAAGGAAGCCTTCCTGATAAAAAACAGGCCCAAACCAAACGAAATCATCAGAGGCACTTCATGAATTTCTGTTAGCTGGTAACTACTGTTCATAAACAAGGAAACAAGCAAATATCCCCTCTGGCCTTCATTGATTGAACAGCCTACTAACCTGCTAAACTCCCAGAAATTTGAAGAAGTGTATCTGTAGCTGCTGATAATAACGTTATTCACAAATATTTATTGTTTTAAAATTGAGTTTATTCAGCTAAGCATTAACTTTGTAATATAATGGTGTATGTGTTTGCTCCAGTCTCTGGGCAATACATTTTCCCAAAGGTACCCTGTTTAAGAAGGGGCTATGTAATGAATAGCCATGACTTCCCCAAACTATTTCTCAAAAATTTTAGTAGTTAAATTTACGCAAAGTTTGCTGTAAGAAAGGCAATGAAAAAAAAAAATCTTGTAGCCTAAGACATTTTGTTTCCTAATCATTTAATGAAAAGAACAATTTTTTTGTTATTGTTTTGAAGGAAGTTGGAAACTGTCACGTGTTCTTCCCAGATGTATAATAACTCTGTCCAGCCAGAGACCCCTGGCAGCTCAGCTCATGAGAACTCACAGTGGGATTTCCAGTGATTTGAAGATTCAGGTTTCCCCAATAAGCTCAACAAAATCTTTCCCAAATTCTCTGAATTCTACAAACAGATAAAACTAATGTGTTAATCTCATCATCCCCAATCCTCTAAAGATTTTTGCTATTTCCTGTATTTTACAGGCCTGGAAATATTGTCACAGCAGCTTCCACCAGAGTTTTCAACCACATCTATGTCCAGCTCTTGCTGCAACTACAAAATGTAGGATAGCAAAGTGACGTTTTCCTCATTTTGGAAATTATTCACTCTGATACTTGCATTCCTCAAAACTCAAAATAGATTTGCTTCAGACTCATGTAAAAGACTGGACTGAAGTTTTGGAATGCTCTTAGCCAAAGCTGAGCTCTGCCTTGTCCCTTTGCAGCTGAACAAAGGTAACCCAGGCCAGGGAAAGATTGGTGTACGCTGCTCAGTGACAGATGTGAGCTGCAGCTGGGGCCACTATCAGCTCACAGTGCAGGGGGATGTCCTCTCCTCCAGCCAGTATGCTTCACAGCATGGGAACTTTGCTGCTCAGGACACCGTGGAGACAACAACCTCTTCCTGAAAGGCAGTGGCTTGGAAGTGTGACATTTCTTTCAAAATCAGGACCCCACTTCTCCTTGCTTCATGGATTTATCACTATAAGACTAACATGGCTACATCCTTAGCTCTGCAGCTGGAGATGAGATACCCACAAAGTAGGTGGTTGGGATAGGAGTTCTTTCTGGGGATTAAAAACAACAACATGAAAATGCTTTACCCCAAAGTAACCCCTGCTAGACTTAATTTCTATACTCTTCAAGTCAGAGATTTCCACAAGAATTTTTTTTTTTAAATATTATTGAACTTTTTTTGTTACATCTGCACATAATTATGTTTTTAAAGCTGCAGGATTCAAACCTTCTGTATCTCTATTAGAGATACAGAAGGTCTGTTTTTAATTTCTTTGCTGCGTCTAGTACCATATAGACATGAATCACTTCTCTCACCACTTGCCATGTAATTGGAAGGGAACATGGTGCATCCCCATCCATCTTTGTCGCATGATGCTAACTTAACTTGCATTATGCAAGTGCAAAGAAAACCATGACAGTGCCCAACACTGACAAGAACTAGTCATTCTGCATCAAAGAGTTGATTCATAACTTTCAGATTCAAATAATTCCATTTCTTTTGCTCTAGTTCATTCACTCTAAAAAGATAAAAGCAGTCCTTTAGGCTGACTATAAGTATCAGAAACAACAGAAGAAACAGTTTTTCAGCCTAGTTTGTGGTCACAAAAGGATGTGGATTGTTCCATAGGAATTAAAAAAACGATAACTAGTAGTTATGATCTACAAAAAGTCTAAGCCTTAAGGGATTAGTCTTGTGGTTCTTCTACACCCAAGATGCTTCTGTATGGGGAACCTGTGATAGGTGCATAGGTTGCATTTGCACAGAAATACCTGTATCTGGCCTGGGTAATCGTGAAGGCTTCTTCAAAAAGCTTCACTTAATTCAGGTTACGTAGAGATCTCAGTTGCCCTCACAGGAAGGGTGCTGATTCTCTTTGTAAATGAAGCCATGGCCACTTCATTGTGCTGCAACGTTACTGAAAGGGTAGACGATACACATGGAAGTGCTAAAATACTGCTGCAGTCCTTCTAGGACAGTCTGCAATCCTGTATCTTCTCATGCTGACCACCCAAGTCAGGGAGCTGCAGTGTCAAAGACAGCCTCATGCTCTTCTCCTTCTGTGACATTTTGAACCATCAACGCTTTGCTCACTGTGGCACATCCTCAAGGGGAGTGAGAGGTAACAAATACTCCTTCTCGACCAGTGTCCAACACACCTCCAGGGGATGCAGGCAGTGGGGTTCAGCTCCCATAGACCAAGACCAGACCTGAAGCTCGAACTTCCTCACTGCAAAATGAAGGCTCTAAGACTTTGCTTTCTTACAAAATGTTAAAGACACTGTGACTGTTTTTTTTAAATGAGCCCTTTTTGGGTTTTAGAGCAAACATACTGCCCTGGGAGCAGATTCCTGGCTTGTGATCCCAGGTAATTGAGCTTCTGACTGGGCCTGGAGCAGGCAGGTGCTCTTAGCAGCCACAGGGCGCATATACTGATTTATTGGGTCCTGGCCTTTAGGTTTGGGGTTTAGCTTTAGAGAAAAAAGTCTTAAAGGTTCAGGCTTGCAACATCTATTTGAATCTAAGGTTTTTAGTTGCTGTAGCTGAAATTATTTACAATAATTATATTCATGCAGACTTCATGTTGAAACCAGTGTTGCATTCTAGGCCTATATCAACAGACAGTCCCTTCCCATTTCCTGTACTTTTTTCTTGTGATAAAACAGCTTTTCAAACACATTTGGACATGTAACCCTAGAATACACAAGTGTAATAGTGTTTCAGAAGACTTGCCCAAGTTATTAGTGTTGACAATCTCTGATTCTCTTAAATTTGGCCCTGTAAAATTCTGAAGAAAAGTGTGGTTTTTTTCTGTTTGGGATCGTTTCATGTGTTTTGCTTTAAACAATGCCTAAGCCAAGAAACTGCTGCAACAGGAAGATGAAACCTTCAGGGATGTGTCTCGTTATTCGTTGTGATGCCTTGCCATAAATAATTAACATAATTTAATGGCTTAAAAAGAATGCAAAAGCATCAGTTTTCATTCATCTATAATAAAAAAGGAGGAGGAGGAGGAGTGACCTGACAGGAGGATATGAGATAGTATGAATTAAAGTTAATAAATAATGCCTACAGTGTTAGTCATCAGTTTTGCCTTGCACATCCCATATGCTGCACACGGCAATGTCTTAGAACTATTTTGAAATGGGCTTGTTTTGTGTGGAAAAAAAAATGGATCATATTTAAGTAGATCTTCAGAAGAACTCACTTCAGATGGGAATAAAACAGAGGGAAATAAATCTAAACATTATTTTCTCTCACAGTTTCTTTTTCTATTTTTATTTAATGTGATATGATTCATAAATATTTGATGGGCTATGGCTCAGTAAATGTCATTTTCTTGGCTCTGGGAGAGCCAAAAATTCAACTTTGAATGTTGATCAAAATGATATATAGTCTCTCTGGAACAAGTAGGACAAGTGCTATGTATCTGAAGACCAGATTCTAGGTCTGTCAAAATAAATCTCAAAACCTCAGTTGTATTCCAAGATTAAAAGGGGCAAGCTGTTGGGGAAATCTAGGTCCAAATTTTAGCAGTGCTGCTATACTAGCAGATCTTTTCTGACTTTTCTTTAGTTCCTCACTTGCGGATAGAGCTGTAAGTTTAAGCAATAACTTCTGTAAACTATAAAGGTATGTCTTACGTTATGAAAAATACTTAAAGTGACTATGGCATTTTTCACTGATGTTTTAAAATTTCCTCCTGCCTAGGACACAAATTTTTTTCCCTCTGACCTCAGTGATGTGCTGACAATAAACTAGGGCAAGCCTCCTTCCATGGCTTTATTCCCTTCTGTTTCCAGAGTTTCATGGTGAACAACTCCACCTCTCTGTGGAGTTCGGTCAGACAACAGAGGAAGATGCAAGAAGATGCATTTGCTGTCTTTTTTGTTGCCTTCTTGTGCTAACTTGTAAACCTCAACCCCTCCCCTCCCAAGAGATGCACAAGTACTGTGGCATGGGACAAGCAGACTACTTGGGCAACAAGCAGCTGGGCAGCCTTCCCAAATAGAAATTCTTGGTTTTCAGTGGAAATGTTTTTGACCCAAAGTTTTCAGTTTCCAAAATAACAGGGCACTGATGAAGCATTTTCCCATACAACTATGGCTGCCTCATTAAGGCAAACAAGACCAGAATTCAGCAAAAGCAGAGGAAGAATAATAATGTTAGAGATATCAGCTACAATCCTACACACTTAAATATGATTTTTCTTTGATGACATTTGTTGGGATTTATTCTATAAGCAATGAGAGCAATTAGCAATGGAAAAGACCTATTTTAAGGCATCTCATCTGGCTCCTTAAGACATGAAGTTGTCCCTACAAATGGGTGATTACTACAAAAAAGTTTTGATTCATACTTCCTGGGAACTGTAGCTGATACCCTGATACTGCTATTGCTGGTGCTTGCATTTGCTTTCTACAAAAATATTGTCAAACCAATTTTCCTGACATACTTGGAGATGTGAATTTTAACACCTTCACCCTGAGCAGATGTTGAATCTAGGGCCCTCCACTCCTTCCTACATGAAGCCTTCAATTACTAGACTATTATCTTAATGAGGAGTAAAAAAGAAGGGGACACTCTAAGCACTTCTCCTTTTGCAAGTACTGTAAAAAAAAAAAAAAAAGACAATGACTGCCCTTAATACATTTTGTAGGGAGCCTGATCCCATCAGTGCATCTCAGGTGCTGCCTGGGAAAGCTGCCTGAATTTGGGCCTGTGGGGAGCTCTGCGGGCAGGAGGCCAAGTTTGGGATGTGGCTGGGATTAGGTATGATGGTGGTGCCAGCCACCTCAGCCCTGTCAAGATGCAGAGCAGTTCTGGACATGCTCAGAGGTGCTACAGATGCTGAGTGGGTTGGCTATAAAATCACAGGTTAAGGTTATGGCACTTAAATTTTGCTGAAATGCCAGTTTAGAGCCACAAAGCTTAGTGGGAGTGGTGGGTAAGGAGAAGAAAAGAAAGATTTAACCCTGGTTTTCCACAGCTTTAGGTTAGCCAAAAACTAGACTATTGAAATGTATTGGTTGTTTTGCTTGGCTTTATAAAAAAATACCAGTTGGATTGGTACATGTCTGCCAAACTCCTTATGAACAGGTGATGACACAAGTTGATTTGGAAAGCTTTGTATTAAAGGAAGGTGATTTTTCAAAATTAATTTCCTTATGATCTACTTATAGTATTTAACATAATTTTCAGTTTAAAACTGCTTATGATCACTGTAATCCTGATGCTTTTAAGCATCTATTGAGCAGTCCGGTACATATCTTTGTCTATTGTGGAGCAAGTTTTTAATGGCAGTGCTTTGCACCCAGCTGCTGGGACCAGACAAAGGCCATTTCCATCCACACTCTTGCCGTTGGCTGCAGACAAGTAAGTCAGTATTTCAGAAGAATGTGATAAGCTCTGGAAGTTGCTTTTGTTCAGTCATTAATGCATCAGGAGAAAATTTTTATCCCTGGAAGCACAGAGACAGACAGTTTTAACTAGATTAAGGAGGATGTCATTAGTATTGATTAAGTGCACAATATTTTTTGAATTGTCTGTTTAGCTTTTTTACAATGGGACCTTATATAAGAATGCACTTTGTGATACTGGATGACTGGTAAATAGAACCATCCTTTTAGCCTTCATCATCCATTTTATGCTTTATTATCCACTACTGTCCTAAGCAAGCTAAATGATACCTTCTACTCAATTTACCTGGAAGTCCCCTGTGGCTGGTTTTGTTCTTTTTGGTGAGCTGAGCTCTGAATTTTGGGTTGCATTAGCACATGATGCATAGCAATTGCAGCCCCTTTACACAACTCTGTGATGACACCAGCTAAGCATTGCCTTTACAGCCAACACCAGTAACGGAGAATGACAGCCTTTTTACCAGCCCAGCCTTGTCAAAGGACACAGAAGAATGAGAACAATAAAAGGAGCCCTAAAATCCCACCTCTTACGAGAAGGATACGTCAATGCAAGCGATATGGAAGGCTGCCATGAGCCATCCTTTCAGTGAAGACCTCTCAAACCATGCAAAGGGTGTGTGCAGCGTATCCTGGGGCGAAGGCGTGCCAGTGGCAGGACCAATTCACAGAACACTGTAGAAACCCTAGGCTGTCTTGAAGCCTATAAGGCAATGTAAGGAGACAGTCCCAGTTAGGAGGAAGAAAAGCAAAATACATACAAAACTTTTCCAAAGAAGGACATCAGTGATATAACTAAGGAAACAACTGTGGGGGGGGGCAATACAAGACCTAAATGACTGATGATAACCTCTCACCTAAGAGAGGTTTGGATCAGATCATCAGAAGGTATTACTTGGAAGGGGTCACAGAAATCAGTGGCACAGCATGGAGTAACATCAGCAGAGAGACTGATTTCATGTGTAGACTGTAGAAATGCCCTAAGTATGGCCATGAAAAATGGGTGAGTTACTCTGCAGTTGCTAAGGGGTAATAGCATAAGCAATAACTATGAAATAGAAGTTATACTGTACATTCATATCGCAGCATATTTTACACACTGGCTTTATTGCACTTGTATGTACAAGGGAGTCCTGTTATAAGTGACATCCCCTCACCTGGCTGTCAGAAGCATGTAAGATTTTTATTTCTTCCAAGACCAAAGGGCATGCTATTAAAAGAAATTAGCTGTGGAGGATGGAAGAACAGACTAGCTGAAGCTAATGCATTGCTGGCAGAGAAGCACCATGAGAGTTGTGTGAGGGTTGTCCATCTCCTCCATATCAGAGGTAGCAGTCTGAGAGAAGGGGGATTTATCCCAAACTTGCAAGTAAATCATAATGTTAAGTTATAAGACACAGATATATGAGCCTTTTGCTGTTTTGTGCTCTTCTTCTTCTTGGTGGGAATCATCAGGAGGAAAAAAATATTTCTGTTTAAAAAAGTTGTGGAGTTATTTTAAGCAGTTGTTGGTCATAGGAACACAGAGAAGAAGGGCTTACAGGAGACTTACCTGGCCGGAGACATTGTCCTGGTTAGTAATCAGGGATAGGTGAAAATAAGAGGCTTTGGGGACCCCCTCAGAAGAAGGGAAAGAGCAGCAAAACCTTTAGTGCCCCAACTCTGCAGCAGGCATGCCAGTGGAGCAAGTAGCTTGCTCAGTGGCATATGAGGACACTGTAAGTTTACTGCTTATGAAGAGATACTGGAACAAAATTTCTAGTTCAGACCTGCTCCCAGGTTGTGTATTCAAGCCTAAAGGCATTATTTAGTTTAATTATATAAATTGTTTTGTAAAACAGAACATGAAAAGTGGTATACAAATGACACAAAGAACAGAGTATGAATGACCTTGTTTTGATGGATTAAGAGAAAAGGAAAATATATTTTTGATAACACTTTGAGAAGAGGTATCTTTCAATTTCAGGCAAATAAGGAAGGATGTGACTGCATCTTATTTGGGCACTCTTTTGAAAACCAGTCTAAGGTTTACAGACTTAATCTGGATCCCAGGAAAGTTAGCGTTATGATTCCTATCCTTATCCACATGGTTAGGAGAAGTTCCCAGGTCAGCACTACGGAGTGTGGTAAAGGAATATACATTACGGTGCCAAAGATTGTTTTCAGGCTGCACATAGTAATTTTGCCTAGTGAATTGTCCTGAACTCGGGAGAAGTGCTTTATCTCAGCAGAGTTGCTAAATGTCTATTACAGAACATGGAGTCTTCTTAGAGCTGCTTTATTGTAATAAACAATTTTTAAGGGGAGATGAGAAATGTCAAGACTTTAATTCCCTGGGTGCTCATCTTCAATCATGTTATGTCAGGTTCATATCAAGCTTGGAAGGTGCACTGTTTACAGTTTCAGTTTTGGGATTATTGTGTTGAAAGCCTTTATCTCCAGCACTTTTAAAAACAGAATCTTAAGGAGTGGAGGAGTTGATAAAAATAGCTGTTTGGGCTGTCCCAAACCTCCCCTAAGAGGGGATGATTATAGGAAAGGTCTAGGTCCGTATTCAGATGAATCATAAATTATACACTGTATCTAATAGTTAGGGAGGGAGAAATGCAAAAAAATGTAACCTCTTGACCCTTCCTTCCCCAAACAGCTAAAGTTCTCAAGAAAACATGAGCTATTATAAATATTAGTAACTCCCCTTAGAGCCTAATTTGCTGCTGAAAATCCTACTACAGAACTTGCTTTTTACGCATGAAAGAGACTACATGGCAATTTGAAATCAGGACTCGAGGGAACATATTCATTAATGTGCAAAGCAATTCTTGCACACTCAGAGTTAGCAGAGATGGCTTAATTTTGAATCTGGATGCTGACCCAAGAAATAGAGTAGCAAGTTATTATCAGCAGTAAAGTGCAAAGAAAGAATATATCCCCTTCCAACCTCAGGATTTCATTCTGAGTTCATGAAAGCAGCGTGGTGGGAGAGGAGTGGATGGGAAGAATATCAGTTTTGATGTAGTACTGTTTTAAATCAAATTGAACTGTGCAGTACAGATTACATTTACAGCCAAGGTGAAGCCTCAAGTTAGAATTAATATTACTTTTAATGACTGTTCTCACATGTACATAAAAATCAAAGAGAAAATTCACAGCAGGCAGATGAGGGTACAAGTTCTGGGATGACATCCCTCATGACTTCACCGCGCTGCTGGTAGTTGACAACGTGTCTCAGGCATGCCCAGATAAATGGGGAAAAATTTCCCCTGTGCAGGTCACACTAGCACAAGGGCAGCTATTTGAACTGTTGACATTTTGGAGGACATTCCTCAGAGCACTTGAACTGGCAGCATGTAGGCTGCCTTTTTATGAACTACAGATCTTATTAATAGGGAGGGACTTGGCTTAACGCAGGACTGGTAGAGTTTCTTCAAACAAAGCTAGCCATGTAACACACACCAGATGCCAGACTATAAACATGTACATTTTTCATCCAGATCATTTTATAGCTTAAAAATATATGTTCCTCCTTAACATTCTGCATTTTTTCATTCAGACACTGCGTATGCTTCCTCCACTACATTTTCCATCTGTACATTTACCTTATTTACTTGTTTCTACATAATCTTGTATTCACTGTCAGCATTAGTGTTGCGCTAGAGAAGTTGGCTGTATCTTTGTTCTTAGCATCATGTGAAAATATTTCTTTCTAATGAATACAGAAATTAAATTAACTGCTTTTCAGATCAGTTTTGTCCTGCTTCTGTAGCAAGTTACAGCTGTAGCACAGAGAGTTGTTATCTGATTCTCGCGAACACTCAGATGCTTACTTTCGCAATCAACTGACCCCTTCAAAACACAGCAAGTCACCCCATTAACTAAAGTGTCAGATTTCCTGGAAGTAGTACAGTCATATATCTCTCGGAGAAGTAGATTCTGTCAGCGTGCAGTCAATTCACTACTTCCCATATAGTTAAAGATATTTTAAGCATTCTTGGAAAGAAACTGTTGGGTAAAAATATTTAATAAGTGGTCATTCAACACAAATAAAGTGGAAAGCTACCGTTATGCATTTATTATTGTTTAGAATAATTTAACTTGCAAAAGGAGTTGACAAAGAACTTGCACAATATTTATCTTTAGGGAGTAATGCATAACAAAACCATTCCACATTTTTCATCACTTGGCTCTTTTTTTTTTTTAATTGGAAATGCTCAAATATAAACTTCCCATAATATTTAGTGCTAACTTTATGTTGCTGAGGCTGAGATGCAGGTTGATACTCCAAAACATATAGCCAAATATGAACACCTAATAAGTGTTATTGAAATTACCTTGATTTTAAATATTTTTTAAGCTGAAAATGATGATTCATATCTTTGCCATTGAACAAAAATGATAACTATAAAGGTCTTTGGATTGAATGGTGGGAAGAAACTATCCCATTATTTTGCGTATCTTTTTCTGTAGATTCCAGTGGACAAACTTCACATTTCTTCTCACATGATGAAAAACCACTGCTTTCAAGCATTAAAATACCAGGTGCATAGATACCAGGAATTTCTGAATATAACAGGTTTACCCTAATCCTAAGAACAATCCACAGACATGTGGAAACCAGCACTTAAAGCTTTCACAGAAAATATCCCACAGACATTTTTAACTGATGAATAACAGCACATAGATTAGAAATCTCTTCAGAAAGGAATCCAGTCAAGTAGGTCTAATTTGCAGGAGCAGAGATGGACAGAAGCCACAGAGTGAAAGGAAGGAGCTAACTTCATGGCTCATGACTAACAATGAGCCACTCAAATCTGAATCCAAACACAGATTTTAAGTCCCAATTTCAGATGTTCAAAGCAGAGATTTTTGTTCACGTACATTGGTAAGGTAAATAATGTTACGGAATTATCTTAATTGATAGACTTAAACTGGGGGGAGGTTTATATTGTTCAGCCTGTTCTTACCTGGTAGGTCACTCCTTTCAGTTGGCCACAGTTGGGGACCTGCAGCTGGACAGCCAGTTCGAGGGGACCGGTGTGCTGGAGGGAATGCACAGAGGAATGTGTGATGTACACTACTGCACTGTCTGTGGGAAGACCCTGTAGGCATTTGGTATTTAGTATTCGTATTTAGGCAATTGCAGAAAATTTAAACTATCTTACAAAATTTATTTTAAAGAAATTTAATATATTTTAACAGAGGTGAGCTCCTCTTTTAACTTAAAAGCACTTTACATAAATGGAATGATTTGGCTTGCAAAATGAAGTTCAGCATATTCATTAGAACTGCAGATTAGGAAGGTAGTAAGGAAAGATTATTACATTAAAAGGCACAGGACAGATTTTTACTCACTGATTTGTTCAAAATTATCAACTAGGAGATAAACAATTAGTCATGAAGTAGTGTCACAACAGGGTTAAGAAACCTAACCAGGTACTAACAGATTAATAACAGGTTTGTAGTGTCCTCTGATCAAACCTCTACAGCGAGGTGATATACCAAGTTAGCGTGTACACTCAACTCTGCTCCTCATGTTAGAAATAGCAGTAAAAGAGAAAACACATCATGTAGCAATAACATAGAGGTTATTATAACCATAGTCTGAAAATACAGTGTGGAGCTGTACCATGCCTGAGCAGTCAGCTCACTGCATTAGACCAGCTGCTTACACTCCCACCTGCATGTGTTGACCCAGGCCACCAGCACTTGATGTTGGCCATGCCAAACGTCAGTGGAGCAGGCTATTAAAGTAAATAAAAGGGACTCTACAGAATAAAGGAAAGCAGCCAAAGTATTTTAGCTTTTCCGCTGATCAAAAGCTTAGCATTATTAAAGCATAAAAAGGCTAGCAAGCTGTTGTTTTTCACAGGTATCCATGGAAAAACAGTTTTCTCTGTCTGGTTTGATGTACAAACAATTACAAATCTGTACAAAACATACTGGTAATATTTTTTTCTATGCAGGCTTGTCTGCAGCAGCTTTCAGAGGCTATTCACAAAAAACTGACACACCTACCACCTTCTCTGATGAGGAGACAGAAGAAGGTTTTCCTCTCCCATTCCCCAGCCTGTCAAAGGAATCCCTTCACCCATCCCCAGTTCACCACAGAGCCAGACTGGAACCAGATACCTGGCATGAGATAATTTATGGTAGCTTGAATCTAATTCTCCTAATCCGCATTTCTGCTTTCTTTAGGTCCCTCAGTCTGTTTTGGAGAAGTAAAGAATGGACTAATGCATCTGTAACCTACTCCAGTCTGCTGACAAGGGTAACATTTTTCCCAGTTCTTCCAAAAGGCAACAAGTTCAAGTCCCAGAGACAGGAGTAATTACTGTCCCTAAGCATGCAGCAGAAATTTGATTTATCTAAAAACTTATTGGCCAGCTGGCCCATCCATTGCCTTTCTGACTGCCAGTCCGAAGAGAGAGAATACTTTTACTTTTTCCTCCCCAGTCCAGACAAAACCCTCTGAGGTTGCAGGGCTGCACGCTGCTGCATGGGAGGGGCTTACAGTCATAACATACGGACTATACTGGGAATAGAAATGCGCTGCAGCACTGCATATACATGCACTTGCATACCCTGCTTGAGCAGCGTCTATCTAGAAAGGAAGTGGATATAAAGGGGAAAATGCACTGGAAGTCTAAACGCATACCTATTTGTCTGGCTCCAAAAGTTTTGTGAGTTTATTAGCACGGGGCTGAAAAAGAGTTTTCCGCTACAAAATTGCCTACAAAGAAACATAAGTTTTTGAAAATGTCAAATAATTTCTCCTTAACTGACTCTTTCAGGGGCTAAATTCAAATCTTTTCCATATGGAAGGACGAAGGGAAATGGAGGTTAGGGGATGCACCAGTTTGTCACTGGCAGTGAGGCCCTGGCAGGATGTCCCCCAGGTGTCCTGGGCCCAGCCCAGCTTCTGTCCAACAGGTCATCCCTGTCCAGCCTACCAGATGCAAAATGCTTTACCTCAGTGGTGAGAGACTGAAGGCCTGAGCGCTCAAAGCACTGCTCCACCTCAGCCCATGCATTTGTCCGTATGGTGGGAGCCCTGTGATGGGCAATTCCCATGCTTACCACTCTGCTCTGGCAAGTACAACTGAAGGTGCCACCGGGGTCACCAAGTCTAGACCCCACAGTTGCAGATAACTGTGCTAAGTCGAGAAGGGTGACAGACAATCCACCTCACTCAACTCCCACAGACAGCAAGCCACAAAATACCCAACATAATTTTATAGGGAATACATGGAATATTTCAACGCCTCCTCCAGACCTCAAAATTTGTATCAGTTCACAAAAAAGTCCACAAAATCTTGGACCTCTGCAATAGTAGAGAAGAATGCCCAGATGAAATGTACCCTGATAAACCTGTGGTACAGACCATATTCTGTATGACAGACAAGGGGGAAACAAGTGGAAAAGGACCCCAAATTCAGTAATCCTTTCCTTTTGGACCTGGTGAAAACTTAGGAATTAAGAACAAACCTGATAACTGTTCTAAGCATGATAAACAAAGAAAACCAACCCAAGTTGCAAGGTATCTCAGCAGCACCATTACAAACAAAAACATATCCCTCCCACTACCTCCAGGTACAGCCCCAGTTTTCCTAAACCTCTGAATGGGGGAATCCCCTTCCTCCCTCTCTCTGGAGTAACATGTGAAGGGAATTTCTTCCAAAACCCAGATGGACAATCTTTGCCTATCTACTTGCCTGTAGTGCTCTCACACATACCTGCAAATAAGAGACGAAAAGTTACCCCCCTACAAACTATATCAGAACAGTTTTAGGTGCTACCAGCTGGAAACCAACCAACCAAACAAACTCTTTGTGCTGAGTCATTGATTTAACATCCTCCATTTGCAAGTACTTCTCTGTTTTGGGGTAGTTTACAAGTATCAGCAGATGTGTGCAAATAAACTCCACAGTCATACTATCTGTGTACATACGATGAGACCTGAAGTTAAGAGAGCAATTTATATAGTTTTTATTTGTTTTCTTTCATTCAAACAATTAAAAAAAAAGCTCAGTGAAGGTTAACCTCAATTAATTAGTTCCTTGTTCCTGTTCTACAAGTTCTATACTCAGTTATTTATTGGTTACAAAGGACAACATAAAAATGTTTTGAACATTTGCATTTTACATGCTATGCTATCTACAGTACAGCTATGGTGTTGAGATTTCTCTCCTCCTAATTGTGCATTGAAGTAGATCTTCTTGATTATAATAGAAAAGCAAGTAGCATCCAATCAGTCTATCAAAATTAATGTTCCAGAGTAAAGTAAACTTTTCATGCCTCAGGTACCATTTACAATTCCCTCCAAGAATGTACTGAAACTTCTGTCCGTTTGGATGCTTTTTCAGTTCACTCTGAAAATAACAATAAACAAATGAGACTTCACCTGGGAGACAAACAAAGCTGCCAATTAGTTCATATGAGTACATGGTTGATTCTGTACTAAAACAGCCGTTAACACAGATTTAGAAACACAATGAATTCAATGCACAGTTTAGGAATCTTACATGAGGTTCAATCTGGCCCAGGTTAGAAGAGAGCTTTCTTGACATGAACATTTTATTCTTTTTTGCAAAGTGAAGAATTCACACCTACTGTAGTGAAGCAACAGGTGAGATGGCTAATAAGCAGTCAGCTGTGAGCAGCGGAAGAAGCAAGGAAAAAAGAACAAACTTGCAAAAAGGAATACATACAGGTTTCTCTCCCTTCAGACACGACAATGGGAGAAAATGGTTGCAGCTGAGATGTAGAACGTTCTGGATATTCCTTTCTTCCAGAGGGCACAAAAAAACCCCTGGGCACAAGCAGGACCCTGAAGAGTGGCAGAACATGAGAAACACTAAGCAGTCAAGTGAACATTTGTCACTGTCTGCTTTAGTTTCAGTGAATTAAAAGCTCACTTGTTTACTGGAATGAAGGAACAAATGTGGAAAACCTGTATTATATTGTGTTAATGGTATATTTCTTGATTTATATATAGCCTCCTGGAGTAATCCTGCTTTGTGAGAATCAAAACGTTTCACTTTTTAAAATAGATTCTAGAGCAGCTTCTGCAAAGGTATTCATGTGTGAGTAACAGCATGAAAGAAAAAAAAAAGGGCCAACTATGAATTTTATTTTAATATTTGCTTATTTCCTTTAGACCCTGGATCATGTTTTTCATGATGTGAGTCTGGTCCAGCATGTTCCTGTCTCTTGATTTTCAGGTAAATAGCAGAGGTAGACAGAAAACATAGTTTTCTCTTGTGAAAGAAACCAAAACACAGCTGGGAAAATGTCTCCAGATAGTCTCCAGAAACTACAACCGAAAATGGTGGCAGGAAGATTCTGAGAGAAATTACTTTATTGGCCTGCTCCCCTACTTTTTGACTCCCTAAACAGCAAACAGTCCAGGGTGCTCATGGGTAACTGAGCAACAGAGGATCAGACAAGGAAACTGGCCCTTCTGTTAGTTGGCATAAATTGATGTGTAAACATTGATGTTCTGCAGAGTTTTTCAACAGAAAACAAGCCCACTAGAAAATATGTGACCCACTCTGCTACACAGTGAACACCTTTCTTTATGAGCCTTGAAAATAGACTCAGACAAAAATCAGTTTATTAACTGGTAATAAGCAAAATTCATGGATTCACACCAGTGTTTAGATGCAAGGCATGTTCAAATCTTCATCCCAGTTAGGGTGTCTTCCCTCCAGAATATGTTCTCAGTCTGTATGTATACGTGTAAGATGTTTGAGTATACAGCACTAGCTACATTTCATGTGATTGTTAGAACTCCCTGCACATCATATGGGTAACAGTAGTTATTTCACAGTAACATCCAGTGAAAGTAAAACAGTTCATCACCCAAGCAAACTAATAGGAAATGCTTAAAAGTGGATCATCTGACCACCCAGAGCAGACCAGGCTGCAGAGTATCCTAAACAAGCTCCAAGCAAGCTGCCAGGTCCTTGAAAAGCAGACCATGGGGAGCAAAGTATGGACATCCTAGCAGGCTTGGACACACCCTGAAGACATGATTGTCCTACTGCCCATCCCATAGGTTGTGTGTGGATCCCTATGCTGCATTACACTGTTTTGTTCTTTTTCCCTACACTGTAAGCTTCAATGTCCTGACCTCCAGCCTAGAATTAAGTAACCAAGGAAACAGTTTCTCATATAATGGAGAAGGAAGTGGGTGACAGTCCCATTCTGGGCAATAGGCAGTAGTTAGACATCTTACACAGGGTGTAGAGAGGTAGGTCCACATTCTCCCACTGCCTGGGTGGATCTGCACTAATATCCCCATGAAGACTTTGTTTTCCCCCCTACTGTGGCAGAACTGTGGCAGATTTGGGTTCCTTCCATCTCCTGTTGAACTTGCTCCCTTTTCCATCTAGAAAATATATTTGAATTGAGCCAAAATCAAAAAGAATGACTATATCACAGTTGTAAAGGCATTCATTTAAAGAAAAAAACCAGTTTTTGTGTCCATAGCAAGAGGAGAGATGAGCAGTAGCTTGCAGCCAGGTATCCCATACCCTGAAGGCCTGGCTAGATTTTCTGCAAGTAGATTGTCCCTCAGCATCAGAGCTCTTCAGTGTTTAGGTGTCTGGAAAGAAAGAGTGTTTGGAAGAGGAATAAAATATCATCTAAGTAGAAATCACTGAACAGGCCTGCTGTAAAGAATGGAGGTGAGGCATTCATAACCACCTGCCAACAGCTATGTGTAGGAGAGGTGGAATTTGTCAGCACTCCCTGTCAGCCCCAGAAAGCTTCCATGTAGTTTTGGCTGTGAGTATGGAAGACTATCCATTGCCACTGCTAAGTTTTTTTCAGAGGCAGAGCTTTCCAGGATCCTGTTCTCCATGAGATAATCAAAGCATCAACAGCTGTGAAGCCCCATACTGACTCCTGGGTGTATGATGGGTGACACGAGTTGCTGCCTAGTTGTGCATCATGCTCAACCTAGTCAAATCATCCACAATGTACACTGTATTGCATGCTCATGAAAGGGTCTAGGTAAGGCTGAGGGGGAAACTTGGAGCTTTCCCAGCCCTCACATGGTTCTTGGTGCTTCCCAAAAGCCGTAATCTTTATGCACTTTCAAGGTGTCATGGTTGCCGAATGGTATTTTCAGAATCTAGAGTTTGGCCCTAGGCACCATGCGGGCAGGGGGGATGCTAAAGCCTTTTGCACAGCATGTGCAATGTACAAATACATGTTTATAAAATGCTGCCTTGTTCAGCCTGTAAGTACTTGTATAATCTGAAATGTTCCAGGATAGGCTCCAATACAAGAACCTGGATAAAGGGAGCAGTCCTCTGTCTCTAACGAACTAACAAATGACAGCATCGGAGGTTACGGAACTGCCCTGTTGGTGCCAAACACTGTGTTGGAGGTTCATGCCCAATCTTGTACTGCATTTAATGCATTGATGAATGATTGGTCACAAGGGAAAGAAGAAACATTATGCTGTCCTTCAGTTGACTACACTAATGTAATCTTTCAGAAACAAGTGGTACATCTAGTAGGAACAATATATCCAACCAGATACACTGAAGTGTAAACCATTCTTTCTCACTGGCCCTGGGAGTTCAGCTCTTTCTTGGTACAGACTCTTCTGAATGACTGAAACACTTTCTGTCCATGCTGATACCCTGCATGGGTGCTGCAACTGGGATCAGTGAGCCATTCAGCTGGAGCAGTCCTCCTTGTAACTTTCTGTTAGATTGTTTCCTATTTTAAAGCTATTCACTCAGGAAAGCTTTTGGTTCAGATTAAGCCTAAAAGTTAATTTGCTGCTTTACATCAGCAGGCAGGTAGGTAGACATGCCCTTTACGATGCCAAAGTGGAACTCTCCTTTTCTTGATGACTCTCTACAAACACAAGTGTCAGTGCTCACAAACCTGCACGCAGCAGGGACCCAGCCATCAGGTTTCAGATGCCTGGGTAACACCTTTGGTTAGATTTGTCTAACTGCTAATACTGTGGCAAAGTCAGTACTTGTAAATTAAAACCAGAGGAGGTTCCCAGCCAGTGGGACTTGTTACCCAGACAATTAAATCATTCTGGCACAGTTCTGGGTGGGATAAAGATTACCCTCTCAGATGATCCCCAGATACTGGTCGGTAGCTAATACAGTCAGACCCAATACACACACAGTTTGGATGTAGGTACCCAGTGCTGGAGTTTAGTAATATGGACAGTGTCTATACAGTTGGTGTTGATGCTAGACAAATGTCCTGCATGTGTTTAATTTATTCATATAGATGAGAAAAATAAACTCCAAAGAATATAACACTGTGCTCTGCCTTGTAAATTATTCTGTTCTCATCAAGATCTCATGAGGCCCAGAGCTAGCTGGCCATGTATACAGCCAAGAGGGACTGCCAGTACTTTCGAGGACAGTATTAGAATGCAAAATTATCTTGGTAAATTAAAATAATATGTCTTGAGAGAAGAAAATCAGATACAACAAACTTAGCCCAAATATAAGACTTCCTTTGTCAAGGACAATCAACTGTGCCAGTTCAAGGTGCAGTACAGTAGTCTAGGGAACACTTCAGAAGAAAAGGGTCTGGACCTTACAAAAGATCATAAACAGGCATGAATCAACAGTGTCACGCCTTGTGAAAAAGGCAAACGGTGGCTTTATGAACAGGAAGACTGTAACACTCACAAAGTAATTTTACTTGGCCTTGCTAAATCTCCACCTCAAATATCTTGTCTGTATTGGGGGAATCTAGGGCATTTCCTTCTTCCTCCTCCTTCCTCCCCTTTTCAAACAACTGTGGAGCAAGTGAAGAGAATCCAGAGGGAAAAAAAAAAAAAAAAGACTAGAACACAAAAATACCTAGAAATATGACCTATGTGCAGAATCGAAAGTGTGAAGAGTATTCAATCTAGAAATGAGAACACCAGAGGACTAAGTGCTAATAGTCTTCAGATATGGAAAAGCCATAAGGAGGAGAATAATCTATTTTCCACATTGACTTTAGATAGGACCAAGCATCATGAACCTTCTGCAGCGCCGGAGCACATTGTCTATGGAGGCTGAGTATGTGCTGAGGGGAGGAGGGTCCCTGGGTTAATAGCAGGTTGGTCAGTAGCTATAGGGAGCAGCACGAGCACACTGGTTTGGGTTTGGCAGTGATGATCTCTTGAGAGATCATGACTTATTTTCTATGATTTCCATACATACTTCCACCTCATTGGTGTATGTCTGGAATAATGCTAGAACTAACACCTGACTCTCTGTAGTCCCACTTGGAGCATCCCTCTACTGAGTGATGATTTCTTAACAATTTTCAGTTAGCTAATTACTTGAATACCTAGTATTCACTTTTCTTGATATTGCATAGTGTGTGGCTCAAATCACACACATTACAAAATCTCTAGCATATAGTATCCATACAGTTACATCTCAGTTTGACGTTTGACTTCCCCAGATAGTGCTGTCAGTTCTGCAAAAAAGATTCTTATTCTTTAATCCTTCAGTAATCAAAACTCTTTCTTCCTCATGAGAATTTAGGACTTGTTCTCTGTACAGTGCTTACAAAGTTGCCTGTGGAGAGCATGGCCCTAATCTACCAGGGATTTATCAACTGCCATTTGACAGGTAAAAAAGGTTTAAAAATGGTGGGAACATCCTGAATACTGAAGTGTGAGAAAAGCAATAACATCTTGGGCTTTATTGTAACCCTGTTGCTTAAGACAGTAAGACAAGACAATGTCATTCAAATACAGAGAAGAATTCTTAACTCAGGTTTTCTATTATATTTTCTGCTAAATCACCAGAGAAGAGATAAACCTGCTGGGTTGTTCAGGCTCTTCATAGATCAGGTTTCAATTCTACTTTCATATAGGAGACAGGAAGGACTGAGAATACCTGAGAGATAGAGAAGGAGAGATAGTGAGAGATCAATCCATAGATATATAGTTATGTATATATATATCATTAGAAATGGAGAGTCATGAACTGTCAGTTACAGACTGAGCTGCACAGACTTCAGCTATTCCCCAGGAGGATGCCAGTGTCTTCCTTGCTCTGGGATTTTGTCAAGCACAGGACCTGTAATTTGTGAACTAGGGTCTTTCTGTTCTTTATGAAACAATAATATGAAGGAAACCACTGAGAAACAGGTGGACTCAAAATAACAACTTCTACTAACCATACCACATTTGGTCATATTTGTTGCTATTCTGACTGACTGCTGACAGCTTGTAAAAATAAACTGTTGGTTTACAAACTAATAAAACTGTAGCCTGCTCTTATACAGACTGGCTGGCAGATGTAGGTCTGACATGGATCAGCCTCTGGTACAGGAAACTCTTTGCATATCAGATACAGTGGCTCACTTTGCATTTCCTCACATTTCAGTGTTCACTCTATGGTTTTTATGACAAATTACCGTCTTTTTTTCAAGAGTGCTTTGTGCTATTACAGCCTATTCCAAGTAAAATTTTTGCACTGTGGAAGAGTAGAATGATTGATTTATGTCAAAGTACTCAGGACTGATAGCAAAGTTTTCAGAGCCTGCTTCCTGACTGCTTTCAGATATGCTATGTGAGTAATGCTAGCTCACATAATCTGTGATATCTGTAAAAGTGGAATAATACTAAATCTTATTGCCAAAGTGGATTTGTGGGGATAAATCTATTAGCATGATGAAGTTCTGAGACACCACAGAGCTCACAGCATTATGTGAGCTATAATACTATCATACTATAAATATCTAGACAGAAATTTTGCAACAGAAGCTGTCTAACTTGCCATGTAAATCTATTCTTGTATGAACTAAAGGGCAGAACTGTCTTTTTTGTTTGCCATAGAAACAATGGTCTTTTAAGTCAAGCAGCAACAAAGTTCAGTTTTTGCTAACTTCTGTTTCTTCCTTTATTCTCTCTAGTTTTTAAGTCAGCCAACAAGTTTATCCACCTTTCTTTGGACTTGCTTTCAGAAACTTTTTCCTTAGATTTTCTAGTGAAGAGGCAGAAAGCACTTTGTGCAAACCAGAAATGTTCCTCTGTTAACAGTGCTGCTAGTTAGGTCAAAATAACAGCCTTGGTGTTCATTCGGAAACGAACTATTCTCAACAAACCCCACAAATCTCTGAAAACAACATTTCTATTTAGCTAGTGTGACTGATTCTGATATTATCTTCATCAAAAAGAACTGACATGGCAAACCACAGAAAAGCTCTTTAAGTCTTCTCTCTTCTTTGCTTTATATGTAGGCTCAGAATAAGAATGAGAATTTATACCTGGACTCATCACCATCATATCACTGCTACTTTCTCTCATACCTTCCCCACCAGGAGTCTCACTCACCACTTCCTTACACCTCCTTCAATATGTTCGTGCAAAATGAGCAGGTATCAATATATGCCACAGGTAATGCCTTTCTCAAAAGCAGCTTGCCCACATTTGACAGTAGAGGAGGCTGGATTGATGTGAGAAATGCAACCCCATGCTGGTTCCACTAAGTGCCAAATGGAACAAAAGGAGTTTTTGACAAAGGCCTAACAGGAATGGGACGGAGATCATCACGGTCACTTCACATGAGTCATTGCACAATCCTTACATGGTAGCTACTTCAAGTATATCCTTAATGTAATAGGAGAACATCAGACATCTGAAGCTCTGATAAACAGACCTCACCACATCCTGATTTGTTTCCAAACTCTAGAGTTAAGCTCTATTCATTGCTTTTTGCTGTGGTTCCTTTATACAGTTCTTGGAGGAAAAAAATGTGTTGTTCAACTGACCTGATATTTTGCAAGTCAAGTCCCCAAATTACAAGAAGTTGAGCAACATTTTGGCAAAGTTTTTGGCATTTTATTTCCTTCTTTCCTGCATTTGTCTTTGGCCAAAGCAGATCTTCTCCATGATTCCCCTGTCTGCACAAACTACTGTTTGCTGAAGGAGTCTTCACCTTCTTTTAACCCTTCCTGAACTTTGCAGCTTGCTTTTTGTTTAGTTCTCTCTTCTAGCCAATGTCTTTTCTTTTTTTGTCCAATGATTTTCTGCTGCCTTTCTGGAACTGTTTTTCCTCTTTTTTTTCTTCCCTCAAGACCTGTCACAGCTCCTCCATCCCTCCAAACGCTTTGGCAATTTTTTTTTTAAATTCTTTTTCCTCCTTAGAGTGTCTCCTAAGACATACTTTTACAAGTAAATGCCTGTGTTAATAAGAAGACAAGTGTGGAGAAGACACTCCTAACTAAATCCAGAAACTAGATTCTAATTTTCCATGTAAATAATGCGCATTTCTGTGCAGTTCTGAGAGTGCAAGGGGTGATTTCCATATCCACCATCCTTTGAGAATTATATCAGTGAACAGCAATCTGAATTCCTCAGAAACTCTGTAGGAGTAATGCAGATAAAAACAGGAGTAGGAATATCATAATTATGCTGATCCTGGCCAGCAGAATGTGAAATGCTTTGGGGTGAATTCATGCCACAGAAAATGGAAGTCATTCAGTGACATCTGAGTATAAAGAACAGACCTACACTGAGATCTCTTTTTCAGCATGTTTGGACAATGTGAGTAATCACCACTGTTGAAAATGCAGCTTATAAGAAAAGAACACACTGGCTTTTCTGAAGCAGCTAACGAGCTCTCTTCCATTTCCAGCAGGAAAGGAGCAACATCTGACACGTTGTTTGAAACAGAAAGCAAGTTGAAAGCCTTAGTAACCAGGTTTGTAGAAACGAAACAGATATCCTTGTTTTAAGATTAATGTCTAACAATGTGCCACACTTCTACAAGAATCATTTGTGCATGCAGATATGCACATTCACACACACTTTTGAATATGCCCATCTTCAGTTAGATATCAGGAGTCTGGGCAACAGTGCTCAGAAATTTGCTGGCATTTTGATAGTCTGGCTTCATATCAAATATGCTTAGCAAAAAATTACCAGGCAGACTGGGATTGTTTTTTATTAGGCAGACACTTTAACTACTAACATTTAGTTTGGGAAGATCGTAAACCTTATATTCCTTATACATACCTTTATCAGAAGATGTATGCTGAAATACCTGCTCCATAGACAGGACACAGTTTAAATTGCCATTATTTCTGCATCACAACAACAGGTTTTGTTATAAAGTAAAAACTTTTGATTAACTATTTCTCCAGATAGCTATTTACCTGTGATGGATCACAGATGATACAACTATAATTCAGTCTATTTATTCTTCTTCCAAGCCTTTGTGGTAAGTTTTAAAAACAAGAGTATGGCATGAGTAAACAATTCCAAGTGCTCTTATGTTATTTCACTTTAAAATTCAACTGAATTTGGCTATATGTTTTTAAAATATTCTTTCATCAGAAAACATGAAATTAAGTGTTTTCATTGTTCTTTGAATTTTCCATGGAAGTGACCCAAATCAGCACTTGGAATAATCAGAAATAGCAGTCAAATCAAAATCATGTGCTTTGATTTTACTGAAACAGTAAGTTTCAGCAATTTTTCAAAAATATTTCATGGAAACATTGCTTTTTGATATCCATTTGAATCAGAAGGGAATTTCTCATTCCAAGATTTGGCTATTTGTTATCAACCAGTACCCTATTCGCACCATATAAATACTCAGAAATCCCATATTTCAAAAGCTTGTAGTATGTAGCAGCTTGGATGATATGATTTAAAGGGAGTTCCATGGCTATTTTACCCTTTATCTTCTTGAAACCCAGTGCATCCTATGCAAGGCCTTCAAAAGTGTCACTAGGGATTTACACCAAATACAAATTCCTGATGGTACATGCTGCACACCAACACCTCATGGCTCAGAGCTCCAAGATACACAGCACACAACCCAAAGAGTCAAAAAGGCAAGCACTGGTAGTGATGAAAGTTGATAACAGTCCTCCCGGATATTATACTGCTAAGACAGGGTTGGGCTAGATGGGAACCAAGGGAACCTTGTGATCTGGATTTTATCAGCCCTTATTTGCTCATTTTTTTCCACAGAAAGGGATATGGATTACATGGTAGTCCCTGAAGGAGCACTGGTTCCTGATGCTTAAGGGTTTCCTAATGCATAGAAATTGCATTCAATCTGCTCATAAGCTGTAAGTGGTGGCCCCAGTGAGTACCCTCTGACAGCGGCTATATATATTTGTATGCACACATACATATGTTCTGCCATGTATGGAGTTCTAGAGTCTGAGTTATTAGGGAACTGGACTAAACAGCTACAGAAGAGCCCAAGGAACCATGAAACGTCCTGATTTATGTCTGAAGTAGCGTTCAGCCAACAGGAGACTCTCCACAGAAAGGCTTTCTTACAAAAGCCTGTCAATACTTCTCTGCAACTGCCCAGAGCTTGCTGTGTTTGCTGAAAGACAATGACTGTGTGTTATTTGTCTCTGGGATCATCACTTGTCATTGATATTTGTATATGGTATTTTAACCTACTATCTAGTAAATTAACTGAAAATCGTAAAACACTTCACTGCAGGGCATTCTTATCCCTCAGAGGAGGGATGAGAAGGATAGTGAGTCTGAGAAGTGCCACTGAGGTTCACCCTCATGTCCTGCCAGGTGATAGTTATCATCTCTTAATACACTGTCATTCAACAGAAAACATGACTATCCTCTTAACCTAACCTTAGTTCTGACATAATGCCATGAAGTCTCCTTTCTAAAGCTCAGATTCTCCCATCTAACAAAAGCAGCCTTTATCACCAGTACGTGCTGTTCAAACATGTGTGGGGAGAAAAAAAGGAACAGTCTCATAAGGAGAGATAAATTCATAGAAGGAAAAGGTGAGTTAGCTTGCTGTTTTCCAGCACACTAGGTTCTTTTCTTACCTCTACTCTCCATATCTCACTTCTGCTAGCTCTGTTCCTTGCAAAGATTGGAAATAAGATATCCAGAGAAATTATCCAACCTGAGTAATACATTAACTGATTACAGGTCCCCCTTTTTTTTTTTTGTTTCTCCTTTGTATGCTTTTGTATGCTTTGCTGCTAAGTCTACTTGGAGTTTTGGAAACCTTCAGCTGGGAAATTGCATATCTTTGCTTTTAGAGTGAAAGGCTACTATTTTTCCTTCTGCCTCTGCATCTTCAGAGCAGTATTTGCACTAGCTAGAAGTATCACCACATCATGCCTCCTCACTTTTTACTTTTTTCCAAATTAATGGTTGGTTGAAACAACCACCAGTACTTAAGGCAATACTATCCAAAGTACAGAGTGGAAAGAAATGATCATTAACAAATCCACGCAGACCAGGCCTGGGTTCTGCATATCCTTACAGCTTCAGCACCCCTCAATACACAATAAGAGTTAATAAGGTCTCGTCTGCTGACATTTGTACAGAGAAAGGGCAAGAGGCCATGGTCACAAATGGCAGCAAGGAAAATTCCAACCAGATATAAGGAAAAAAAGTTTCACAGCAAGGCTCATCCAGAACCGGAACCAGCTGCCCACAGAAGCTGCAGAAACTCCATCTCTTGGGATTTTCAAAACTAGACAAGGCCCTAAACAGACTGATCTGACTAAGTGGGCCCTGCTCTGAACAATGGGTTGGATTAGAACCCTCCAGAGCCCTCCTTTCCCACCTGAATTACTCTTTGATACCATTACTTCAGAATCAGTCTGCGCAGGTGAACAGGATGGATTGCAGAGCTAAAGCAAGGACTGAGTGAGAACAGGTGTGCAAGAATAGGGCAGGTATGTTCAAGACATGCCAACTGCTACTGTAGGATGAGAGGTGATATTGCAAAAGAGACTCTGGACTGGAAAAAGCTTGGTGTGGGGGAAGGTGGAGGGATAGAAGAGGAAAGCAAATAGTCTTCCTACCACTTTGCCTAAATCTCTGGTGCACCAGACCCCAGCATGAAGGAAGCAAGGCAAATGCCAGTAGAGATCAACCCCACTGCAGGAACTGGCATGCATACTAATTACATGTATAAAACTAGCTCTATCTCAAGACCTCTAGAGATGAATGAGAGATTGGTGCTTTCTCAATAAAATTAAGAATGAAAGTGCAAACTACAAATCACAGAGAAAACATGGGAAGCATAGCAAAAGACCATCTTTCTACCTAAAGCTCAGGATAAAAAAATACATAAGCAAAAAGTATGTAGAAAAACCAGAGGATGTATTTCAAGAAATAGTTCAAGCATGTGGGGACAAAATCAAGCACAAGAAATTTAAAATCACATTTTTGGTAAGAAGAAAGTCAGAAGGGAAAGCTGACAACAGTGAACACAACGAAGGCCAATGTATGTTAGGTCTTTCATAAGAAGGCTGACAGGGTAAAAAAGCTGATACAATTAAGACGAGTGACACAGGGGGAAAAAGTCAGCCTGGATCAGGAAAAGAAGAGGCTGTTTATATGGACTACATGTTTGAATTGGGTTGGGTGGGAGTGAAATCCTCCCAGGGCACTCAGGGAACAATTTATGGCTCAGTGAGCTTCCAGATGATGGAAAAGAGCAAATGAATGGCCCATTTTGAAAAATGGAGTGGGAGCAGCTAGAAGACTGGTGGCTGGTCAGTCTAACATAAATTCTTTGGAAAATGCTAAAATAAAAAATCAATCCATTATAAGCATCCCAAAGATAACACAGAAATAAATAACAGCTAGTGCTGATTTGTCAAGAACAATCAAACAGATCTTATTTGTATCTATGAAAAAATAACAGCTTTTGAGAGAAGGAGAGGTGCGCACTACACTAACTTGGGGAGGACCTCTTCTGTCTGCGCCACCTACGTTAGTAAAAAGCTTAGATTCAATATTTGTTAGGCAAGGGCTGGTGTTAATTGGAAAGCCCAGAGTGTAGTTACCGTGGATTTACCGTCACACTGTGTAGTTATGTATGAGGTAGGATTACAAAAGGGTCTGTCTGGGATTTAACACCAGCCAGTGTTTCAGTTACTTTGAGAACCAGGATTCAAAGTCAACATGTTCTTGACAAATAGATTTATGTGAGTAATTTACAAAATACTATGCAATACTATACTAGAAATAAGTGAGAAGTGAATGGTAGGCTGCAGGTTTTCAGACAAGGCATTGGTTATTAAAACTAATCATAAACTGTGCACAAAGCAGAAAGAAACCCCACACTTACTAACATGTCCAAACAGAAGTTTCATATCTGAGGCAGAAGGAATAATTCTTTCACTTCATGGGCTGCAGGCAAGTTCTCAGCCGTTTCCCAAGAGAAATGCAGATCAAGTGGAGAGAGTGCGGAGGAGAGCTACAAACAGGTCAGAGGTCTAGAGAACATGACCCGTGAGGAAAGAACAGTATTTGTTTATTCTTAAAGTGAAGAAAGACTGCAGGGAGACATGATAACAGCTTTCAAATATGCAAAAGGCTGTTCCAAAAGGGGAGGTAATAATGTCTACAGTGGATAGAGCAAAAAATAATGGGCTTAATTTGCCAGCTGCTACATCTTAGTTAGACACAAAGACATATTCTGTAGCAGTGAAGATAGTTAGGAACAGGTTATCTTAGGAGTTTGTCAAACTTCTCTGTCAACAACTGTAAGAACAGAGTTAGGGATGTTTTATGACTGTATCAGGAATGGTTTAGAAACAGCTGATCCTGCCCCAGGACAGAAAGATGACCTCTTGAAATCTTCCTCAGCCCTCTTTTCACACCTTTGTTTTCTCTTACTCTATGAGAATCATACAACTACTAATAAACATCTTTAATAGACACTTTAATTTACAAAACACATAATAACAAGAGGGAACAAGGGTAACATGATTTTTTGTTTGGAACCTGAGTCTGTAAAAAAATGAAATGCAAAAGGTTTTACTTGCCTAAAATGTTGGGATATCTTTTAGGAATGATCTCTCCTTAAGTCATCCCTCGAAACTCTTGTAATTGTGAGACACCTCATAAGTCTGGGTATACCCTATGTTTATGAGTAGCTGTCAGATTTTGTATAGCCAAGGATATGATAATTTATACAGGACACAGTTGATGCCCTTTATTGTACTAAGTCAGGTATCAGAAAAGAGATAATAATCTGGCCAATTTGTCCTTGTTCAAGTTCCTTCATTTCTCTGAATGTCTTTGTACTCCATTTACCAGCACAGATAATTATGTTCAATGTCTCCAAACTTTGTGTCATCAGCTGAAAGGTAGATATATTGCTCTCACCTTTGATGGCAAGAAATAAGACAGTTCTTAGAAGCAGTGTGGTATTGTGTGAGAAAATAGTAAAACCCTAGTCACCTTCCTGCCACAGTAGCAAGTTATCCTGTAAACACTGTTATGTCACAAAAGGGTAATTTTAAAAATAAATACCTTCAGATTTACAGCCAAACACAGTGAGTAACAAACTGTGACTTTAATGAGTCCATTTAATTGGGGCTTCTCTACTATGGAAAATATCCTGCATGCCTGCGTTGAACTCTTAAAACTGTAATTTAAAATCAAATACCTGACTGCTTGCAGGGTTATCTCCAGGCACAGTATCATGGCTTTTCCTGAGCCCACTTGTGTGCATACAGATAAGCATATCTTGCAAACACTTGCAGAATCATGGCCAATATAAGGAAACATGATTGTTAGATGTAGCATAGAGATTATCATAGTTTAGATGGATGTAATTGATAATAAGTACTTGTTAACACAAAAAACCACTGTCAGCTCTGCAAGTATTTTCTGGGTCAGTAATTCATTGCTACTAACTGTGGTCTGTGGTTTTTGCTGGATTTTTTTTAACTGTGCAGAGGCCTCATTTTGCAGGCAAGAGAAATGAGGGACATCCTGTTTCTCTCTGTCAGTTTTGAAAGTGGAAGGCAGCGCAGCCGAGTTTGTAAGGCAGGAAAAAATCAATGCCATAGAAATAAAGCCTGTCATTTTAACAGTGGGACTCTGCGGTTTTGCTCTGTTGTAGTGGAGTTATTGCTGACAACAGTAAATTGGTGCCTTCAAATTTCTCGCCCAACCAGGGCTTTAGTTAGAAACTTTGAATTGCAGTTAGTTTAAACAGCAGCTGGTTAGAGACCTATGGAAGGAGCAGCTGGAGCTCTGTCCTGGCCTTCCTCCACAAAGGAAGGCACCTGCAGACAGAGAAAAACCTGTACCTGTTGGGAGAATGAGCAAAGACAAACAGGTCCAAGTAACCCTTTCTTCCTGCAACCTTGAGCACATCTTCTGCAAAACCTGAGAGGACAGGTGATTCCCCTAACGGCTACAGTCCCCATCCTGTTGAAGCCAAAAGGAAATCCTCATGGGCTTCAAAGAGATGACTGAGCCCTCTAAATAAACAGACATTACCTTTTTTTTTTTTGTATAGAATTGTTTATGCTTTAGATAAATGGGATTATTGGGGGGAAGACCATGTAGGTTCAAGGAATTACCAGGTAGCTTGGGTCCATAATTCTGAGGAAACCTCCTTAAAGTTTTCAGAAATGAACATGTTTTTTCAAGTTTTCCTTATAAGAAAATTAAATAAAGAATAGTTACATAATTTTTGACTGCTATCTGATGACTCCTTTTGAAGACCTGTTCCTAGATGAGTGGACAGGTGGATGTTTGCTGGGAGTAGAAGCGAGGGAAAGGGGAACCCAGTTCTCTTCTTACTAGGGCCATACCAAGATCGTACAGTTTTCAGTCTGGGGTTTCACTGAGCCCTAGAGCACTTATCAGCAGTCCAGCTCTCTCCCTGTGTTGCTCTACATGGAACATGGTCTATTGCTATTCCAGGAGGAGAGTTCAACTCTTCTAGTAGTTTAGGTCTAGAGGTCCTACTCCAAACCCCAGCACATTAGCCAAGGTAATGGTTGTTTCATACAAAGAAACCTTCTGATGAATTCCATGTGTAATGGCAAGATGCAAGAAGCCTACTACTCACAAGCAATGTGCTGCAAGCAGCACCCATCAGCCTTCCAAAGAAACTGCTCTGGTTACTATTGTTGTCACTTTCAAGGTGATACCCCTGCTAATCTGAACACTTTGCAACACAGCTGCAGCAAGGGGAGGTAGAGAGCTTCATTTTCTTTATCCCCTTCATTTTCAAGTCTGTCACCTGTGCTTGAAGGGGGCACCCAGCCCTTTTAACAAGCAAACATTTCAAAATGTGACATTGTTCATCTTTAAAGTAAAGCCTTGTTAAACACTGCACCAACTGTTCTGAAAAATGTTACTCTGTGTAGTTTTGGGGCTTAAATACTTTCAGGTGGGTGTTTACAGACATGCATTGTATCAAAACCAAAGCAGAAGCAGGCACAGGTTGTTTCCCAAATCATCCTCATATATAGAAATGCTTTGCTCTTCTGAAGTTTCTCCCTTCTGAATATCTCAGAGCATTTTATAAACAAGCATTAATATAACTTCAACACAGCTCTGGTGTTAGTTATGAACTCTTCTTAATTAGCCTGGGCAAGTACATGACTAGAAGAAATAAATGTTCTTCAACACTGACTGAGTATATGCATTAGAGACAGAAAATCTCTGCTAAGAGGCTGCTAACCCATCTAGTTTCTTGCCTTGTCCTGAAAGCATGTATTCCTCAAATGTCGTATAGTTTCTAACTTCAACCTAGCCTGATTTTTCACAGCTCTATGTGTAACACTTCCATTATATGACCTAGTGATACCCTAAAACAAACCCTAGATTTTTTGTTTCCTGGATTTCTACTAAAACACTTGGTAGTAGAAGTCAGTCCCTGCTCAAGTACAGCTTTTCTGTTGTCAGGAGCTAAACTTCCCATGCTTTGTCACTGAGCAATCCTTGAAGAAAATGGTTTTGCGGCCACCTGACTAGGCTATTTCTGCATTACCATATCAATCAGAACGTCATGGGTAAATAAAAGGAAGAACAAACAGTGAAAAGAAAAAGCTGGTTTAGTATAAAAAGGGGGGGTGTAGTTTTCTATTTAAGTAATGATTTATTAATTGAAAACATTATCAATGGGAGCCTTGAACTTCAGCCTGTTGCTGACGTTTTCCAGCATCTGTGTAATCATGATAGGGCAGTATGCAACTATTTTTGTAAGGTATTTTGCTCAGTAACCAGACACCTGTCACCACCTGCTGATCTGAACACCTGAGCTGTATCACACTGTACTAGTTGTTATGTCTTTCTCAACACAGCAAGTCAAATTCATCTGGAAATTATCCAGTGTTTGTAGGCAAAATATTTTAAATCAGCTTCTCGGCAGATGTTAAAGACCAGTTCTAAAAAATGAAGGTGCATGATTTATCTGAGTATTGTGTTTTGTGTGGAAAATGCAGTTTAACATACACACTAAAGAGTTTAAACCATGTAAACCACAGAAATATTAAAATTAGGCAGTCATAAACTGTATCTTTAGTTAGTTCAATGGGAACTAGACATTATCTAGTGTTGTTATTTAATTCTTTGGGAAGACAGTGGCAATTTGAAATATATTTAATGAAAGGATATTACTGTGATCTGAACAGATTACCAACATGTCATCTGATACTTCTGCTCTTACACATACAATATTCCCCTGCCTTTTCAGATCTCCTCTGTGTCTGTGAAAGAGCTGTTTGTGCATCAGGTTTCTAAGAGCTGGGCTAGGCAATCATCCTGGCTGGGTTGCATGCACATTCTGCCTATCAGCTACAACGAGACAGCAGACATAAAGACTTGACAGAAAAGCTGATACTGGTTTTACCTTTCTTTCTAAAAAGCAAGGATGTTAATAAAATGATCAGCCTGCAAAAAGGACCAGAAAAAAATTTTCTGCTGGAAAAGCATCATGGCAGGTTTTGTTGTATGAAATCATGATTTTCTGTCATCCCAGCTATCATTTTGAATTCCCTTGGTTTTGGAAACTTCCGCCTAAAGTGTACTGGAAAAAATTCTTGGCAATAACTGCTATTAAGAAAACAACACATTAGCATAACAGCAACTTCAGTTCTGCTGATTTCACAAATGACAAAGTAAAAGGCAAAATAAAAACCAAAAAGAGTTTCCATTTGAAATACATATCTCCCAACCACAGAAATAAAATCATTTGGAACTGCAACGATAAGAGCTTCCTGTTCTAGTCCTAGCAAACACAATTTTTTGTTTCATTTAAGAACATCTTGTGCTAAAGTAGCAGAAGTTGTTGTGTTGATGATAATAATTCTCCTTTTTCCAGTCCCATAGTGAAAGGCAGAAACATTCTGTTTCCTGATTTCAACCACGGGGGCACAGAGGCTACCCTGCTAAGAGTGATTTTTCCCACAAACAATCCTCATCCTAAAAACATTTTAATGGTTTATGGTAAATCAGACTGTTTTGATGATTAGCACATAGCTTTTAGACTGATTGCCTTCTACTTGGTTTTCTGGCTTGTCACTTCACAGGACTTTTTTTCTTGTGAGGTATATGTCTGGTTGGTGAAAAAGTTGACTGTCAGAATAATGCCAGATTATGCTGAAATTACCATGCTAAGGATGATAACTTGCAGCCTACCTGCTCTTTTTTCATCCATGAATCACTCTTTGTTTCAAAAACTTTGGATCCCCTTTATTTGTTTAAGAATGAGAACTTGCCCAATAACAAGGTACTTCTTCAAGTCTTTAGTAAACAAGCACCGGCATTGAAACCAAATGTGATATAAGGAAGTAAATATGTTTTAATGAGGTTTCACATAAGAACATTAAAAACTGGAGGAGCAAGAAAAATTCCCAGAGTTTGTCCCCTCTTCATGGTTTACCTTGTTCTCCTTTTCTTTGTCTTTTACTCTCTCCAGACTTCTCCAATGTCAAATTAATGTGGTTTCTAAATTACTTTTTTATTTTTCTGCTGCATTTTAAGCAGTCAGTTTATGTTATATATTAAAATACATAACCTGGGAATCTTTACTTCATGTGCTAACTGAAGCACTTGAAACTAGACCTTCTAAGTAAACCTTCAGGATATTTTGGGAGGTGATTATTTAACCCACAATAAAAATGTTGCAAGGACAAACAAAAAATAAATGAGCTAATTTCTCAAACAACAAAAAGTTTGTATCAGGGCCTGGATCAACAATATTTAATTTCAAATTTTCCAGTATGTAATTTCTTTTCTAATGTGAATAAGTACCACCTCCTATCCAGGCACGCACAACTTTGCTGCTTTTTTATAAATCCTCTAGGGGAAAACAAAATCAGCTTACCTAAGCTCTAAATCTTGTTGTTGTAGGATGCCGAGATGGGATATGCTGTGCTGAGCCCATACAGTATCTGCTGAGCAGGCAGTCCTTGCCCAGCACAGTTTGTGGTCTAAGTATACCGAGAGATTCAGTGTCAGGTAAGAAGGGGTATTGGAGTAAGGGGACTGCAAGAAAACACCATGGTTTTGTGATCATCTAGACAAAATTGTCTGGTCAAAAAAGGGGGAAGTTACTGAAATGCCCACATTTGTGTCCTAGGCTGTTTTCATAGTGGCTCCCACTTGCTGGCAACTCTGGCTGTTTCTGGCAGACTTTCTTTCAGGGATTGTCAGGCTGAGCATGTATTTGGTCTTTGCACCCATTGAATAAGAGTGACGGGATCTCCTGGACATTTATGGACTCGGGAATACCCTAGAGTGAGCAGGAATGTTTCCCAGTGTTACAGATGAACTCAAACACTATTTGCAACCACAAAATCTCAGCTAATTTAAGCTGTATCCTTCTTTGCCTGCTTGTATGGGAAGGAAAGTTTCAGATTTTTTCTTAAAATAACCTCTGCCTCCTTTTTCTGAACACTTTTTGATTGACCTCATCTCCTCTAGCTCCCAGACTATGCGGCATAATGTTTACACTTCACCCAGTCACCTAAATAATCTAGGCTCTTTTGAACTCACTTGCCTTACATTTCCTCATCTATTTCACAAGGTTAATATCTGTGAACAGGAATCTTGCCACCACCAGTCAGACCATTTATTTGTGCCATCTGGGATCGATTCAGTGCATTATTCAGAAATGGCTAAAGTCCATTATGACTAACAAAATATCCTATAATAAACCTATTCCAGAAGGACTGTAATCAAATACATTTTCTGATAAGCAAAAACTATATTGAGGTGACTCCATGGAAAGATTTAATCTCTTTATTAAATAGTTCTTCAACAGTGATATAATTTGAAATAAATGATGGATTATTTTTCATTAGCCAGTCTAACAGGAACATTTATCAAAAGCTTTACACAGACGGCCTGGTACAATGGATGAGAATTTCATGTCTGTACCTTCAAGTAGATATAAATGCTTTCAGAATGAAGTAGTATGATCCTGACATAATGTATTTTTTCACATCACCAATACACTGCCTTGCAATACCAAAGTCCCAGTGGATTTCCCCCTTACCCTGCGCAAGGAGAATCCACTCCCTGCTGCTATGGTGGACTTTATGCAAAGCCTGGAAAGAATCTCAAAATGCGCTTCATGATGGCCATTGTGGAGCTCAGTGAGCTTCTTGAGATCTGTTCAGATGGAGTGTATTCTGCCCAGGGTCTGCACAGACGAGAGGCACTGGGTGTCTCCAGGGCTTTGGCACCTCAGTCCAGGTTGCATATCCCTGTGTCCTGGACCTTTTCCCGAAAATGGATGCCTTGCTTAACTGCTACATGGAAATCACTCTCTTCATTGAATTTGTATGTGACAAAAAGGTGGTGATTAGGGTAGGTAGTCTAGTGAGGCTCTAAGAAAATTGAATTTAACTCTGTACTTTGCATTAATGTGCCTCAAGCAGCAGCTACAAAATGGACAGAGCCCCCTGCTCCTGCTGCTGAGAACTCCTTCCTCAGAGGGTTTACTCCAGTGCCAAGCAAGGAGGTCTGAGAGCTGGCCTTACATACCCATCCAGCTGTGAGAGATTGGGACTCTGGCTTCCTGTTTGCCAGGTAAGCGTTTTGACTCAGTGGTTGTTATACTGGATATGGCCAGTCACACCGCTACCGCCTCTTTAAAAAGGGTGAGCCCAGCCTGAGTCTTCCAAAAGGAACTGGCAAAGCTTACTCTCTGGGACGAGTTGAAGGCCAAAATCCTAATGGATGTCATTGCCTCCATTATAGTGATGGCTCAGACAGCTAGCTCGGAGAGGTAGGAGATACCCTAGAGGTGTTTCCTGCTATCTCACTGTAACCAGATGCCTTCACATCATTGGATTTCTTATATTACCATCTTAGGCTGCACCATCATTTTTAGGCACTTTTTATAGAGCCAAAGCTCCTGCATACTGAGTTTTGTGTTCTCTATTTGGAGTCCAGCTTTGTAAAATACATACAGTGCAGCACCTACGGCTGTGTAAGGGCATCATGCCTTGCCATGGGGTGCCTCAAGTCTGAGCCAGCTCTGGCTAGACTCACAACCAGCTATGTCTCTGTGACACTGTGTCCAGGAAATTTAGCTTTCTTTAGAGATGAGGTTTATTAACCTGGGAACAGCAGTGCTCTGGCTTTTGGCACCCAGTGAGTATCTTTGCTAACTTTGTGGTATGCTGTATAAATCAACCTTGAACTTTAATCAAAGTTGTTCAAGGGCTAAAGGCACAAAGCACATACAAAGGACAGGTCTAGTGTTGCTCCACAGCCTCTCTATGTAAGAGATTTTATTTACCTTAGGTAAGACCCCTTACCATAGTTTTACTATAGGTGACAGTGCTTTCTTGTTCCTACTGCAACGTCTTCCCAGAGAACATTGAAAGACACACTGTGCCAGCTGCATTCAATAAAAGCATCTGCCTTCTAAGCAGTCTTGCTGGTATTTAGAAATAAAAGTAGCTTCTACTTGCTTGGAAATGCCAATATGCCTTTTAGAGAAGACAGATGGGAAAAAATTTGTTTGGACTTTATGTTGAGCTGATCGTATACAAAGGAGGGAGTGATCTGGGGATCAGTGTTATGCTTCTCACAGGCTGTGTTTCTGCTGATGTTGAGCAGAGCTCTCCCTACATTGGGACTGCAAGGCAAGCAGGGGAGGCAGGGTTGGCTTTCCACACCATTCAGGGAAGGGCGACATGTGCTCCTGATGAACAGTCATGTTGCAGGAGGTAATAACCAGCTTGCAATTGTCGCCACTGCTCGTTGCCCTGGGGAAAAATTAAGGCTGGGACATGGGACAGCAGTGGCCGAGAAAGGTTGGAAGCCTTGGCTATTCTGTGCTCTAGTTCCCTCTTTTGGGAGGTGAAACCAAATATATGCATGGGAACATCTGTGTTCGATGGCAGCTGTAGTTTAAGTCATATGTAATAGACAGTGTCTTCTAAGGAATCGAGCCTACATGTATCAGTAAGATTGCTATGAAACATTCATCCCAATATACTCAACTCCAAGTATTCAGAAAATAATTTGATTTATAAAACAATAGTACATTTAAGGACTGTCTAGTACATTTAAGGACTGTCATGTTGTGAACTTTTATTTTGAACCTTTGGAGTGCACATAGTTTGAACTCTTAGTCTTGTACCAGCAAGAGCTGGAAACACTTAAGCAAACAAACCTAGATTCTCTCATGATCACCTGACTACAGATGTGTATTAAGAAAAATCCCCACTAAAATATGTCTTAAGCTCAGATCCCTCCATTAATCAAAGCTGACTACCCTGTCACAGTGTCTATATATATAGTAGATCCTCTGCCAAACTCGCACTCTAAACACTTCTTGCAAAATGCAGTGAACTATAAGCACTGCAGTAGCAGTGCTGTTTCTTCTCTCCAGTTGTTATTAGAGGAAAATATTTTTGTTTAAGTTTGAAAATAAATTAGCTTATTCTCCTGTTCCCTATTGACTCCCTTGTATGCTAGGACCCACTGGAGGGCAAAAGAGGGAAGTTTTACAACAGCTAAAAAAGTCTGAACAAAAAAACATAAAAAAGAGCAAAGAAATCTGCATCCAAAAAGCTAAGTATAACCTTCTATTTGACTTATCTGTCTTCAGAAGATATCAATCCCTCTTCATTTTTAAAGTTTAGGGAATGGGAAAAGTTTCAAACTTAATTTTCCACAGTTTGATATATGAACTTATTACAAGAACAGCCCCCAAGAAGTCACTTACCACATCTGACATCTACTGCTTTTCTCCAATTTATTTGTAGTGCTAACAGTGAAAAGAGAACGACTATCTACTCTCTTTAAATGCACAAAAAGAAATGGATGTAGCATAACAATTATTATACAAGATATCCTTTCACTCACTAATGAAACCTGAATGAAAAAACAAGCATTAACATGTATTGAACTGCTTGCCAAGTTATCAAACCAATTGGACAAACACACACTGCCTCAGAATATTAATAGAATTTTCCTGTGAAGGTTTATACTCAAAGATTTGGATAAAGTGCTGGCAGAATGCCTTTCAGAAACACCACAGACTGCACAGCAAAACCGAATAGCTAGTTTTTAACTCATTTCCAGCTTCCAGCCAGGAGGGAACCTGGAAGTGAACTGCTGTTTATAGGACAAAACCACTGGGAAGGCACTGTCGTATAAAACCTGACCCTGAGTCTGACATGATCTTGGCCCATCAAAGGCAATTAACACCAGGGAATTGTCTGTGTGATTGCTCTTTGTGATTGCTTCCTGAAAGAATTACACAGAAATAGAATTCAGACGTACACATGCCAACTGAACATTTTTAGAGCTGAACATGAAAGGCCTCACCCTACCCTCTGAATTCTCTTCCCCTCCTACTGAAATCATCTAACTGTCCACACAGTAAGTTCACGAGAGCTCAAGCATCCCAGACAGCACATGTCAACTAATCTAAAGTCTATGCACAAATAGGCAGCAGGCAGTTTGGTTTGCAAGCCACCTCAATCACTTCTGCAAACATGTCTCAATATGTCCATCCATCTAAGGCTATAGGTGAAAGACTATAGGGGACAGCACTAACCCTCCAGGGATCATCTTAAATGAAGTGACTCCAGGCCAGAGTCCACCCACTTCATACTTCCAGAGTGATATAAGTCATCAAATCTCTCTCCTACGACTTTAGAGGATAGCAGTTTTATCTGTAAACACAAACCCACTTTTTGACCCTCTAAAATGTTCCACAGTTGTCTTTGGCGTCATTCTACATATGCTCATGTAAAGCCAACCTGACTAAAGAAAAGTTTCTGTTGCTCACTGCAGACTATCAAGAAACTTCAGAGTGGTTCATTTCTACATGCGAGCTGTCCAGCCATAAGCACACTTCTGCTATCAGTAACTTCACAAAGTCTCAGAAATTCTTCAGTAATGAGTCAGATCTGGGGCTCAGATTACTCCCACCTCCCAGCCCCACCTGAATCAGCATCGGCTTCTCTAAACCAGCTTGGCTCAGCACCAATTGCTAAGTGTCTTGATTTCTGGGAGGACATTTCTACATTTCCTCACAGGTCTGCTTTTCCTTCCACAAGGAGCTGAGAGATTCAAAGGCTGGTGTTTAAGTAGGGATATAAAAACAAGCATCCTTCCAACTTCAGTGTAATTATCAGCACAAAAATATCATTGTATCTAAGTGGAAAAGATAGAGATATCTGGCATTAGTGCATAAAACAATCAAATTTGATGGCAAGTGAGTTGTTGACCTTGATCTGTAGCTCTTCACTTTCTTTGTAGCTTAGCAATTTAAGAAACAACTTTACCTTTTTTAGGCACCACAGCAGCTATGGTTAGTCAGGTTTTCTCAGGGTAGAGCCTGTGCAGTGAGCTACGTGCAGCTGGGAAGCAAAGGACTGACAGCAGCATTCCCTTAACCTGGGATTCACTGGAGCCAAAATCTGACAGAGCCAAAATTTACTGATTCTCCAGTTACAGTGCAAGGCTTGACTATTGGCTCAGGTTTCTGTCGAGGGCTGGGTAGGACTTGGTTCTCTCAATACTTGTTTTTAATCGCTGCATGGTTTTAGAGTGTATTCTGAGGGTCCAAAGCAAAAAAGCTAAATGCTCTGCCTTTCCAGAGTCTTTTCCTTCTCCTTACTCTTTCCTTAATCGATTGTAAGCTTGCCACAGCAGGGACTGCCTTTATCTCATGACTGAAAAAAAAGACTCTTCCTTAATGTATTACAGGAAAAAAGACTGAAAATAAATCAGTGAATCAATAAGGCTAAAATGTCTCAGTATCGTTCAGACCACAGCAAAATAAAAACCCTGGGATGCTGAATAAAAATCTACTTCTGAAATAGGACTTGGAGGACATATCCTAGGTCTTAGTGTGGGTATCTCTGTACTTTATGAGATTTTATGAGTTAAAAGGAATAGTTCCTTTCTGGAATCTTTGAAACTCACAGACTCAGAGACTGGCGCCTATGAAAATCCCTTTGGGATTTAAAAGTGCTTGGAGGTTGTCCTTTTTTTAAAATTATTTTTTATTTTGTCCAGGAGATTTGAAAGTTTTAGTTTTATGGTTTTGGGGGTCAGAGTGGGGTGCAGAGATAGAGTAAGGTTTGGCATGTGGGGGACATCAGCATGCCAAGAAATTTCTCCAAAGACATTTTCCCTAAAGTGAGTCCTATCAGTCACATAAGAGCAACACAGCCTTTACCTAGCAGCTTGGTGTCACATCTCTCCTCCTCTCCGCTTGGGGTTAGCATAGCTCAGCAGAGCTTTAATCTAGACTAGCAGTAAGGTGTTGACAAGAAAGCTAATCTAATCAGAGTCTTCAAGTGTTCTGGTCTTGATTCTTGGATCTGTCGTGGCCATACACAGTCAGAGAAGTCATTTAGGGACGGCTTTTCTGAAGCAGACACAGAAATTAAATATTCGAGGTTCATCGGCTATCACTGACATTTGAAGACATAGCTATTTTTTGCACCTCTGAAAATCTGATTCTACCTCTGTCTATTTCCCCGTTTTGAAGATAGAGATGGTAAGTAATTTCTGTGTCTTTTAACTTCACTTTTAAGCTCTGAAATGGCTGCTCTTCATTTTCAGCACTGAAAAGCATAATGCCTCCCCTTGCCCTCCCCAGTTTTCCCTCATATCACCTATAACATCTCAATGGTACTGCAAAATAGTTTTAAATATCTATTGGTGTCTTAGATTGGTGATTTCTCTGAAGATATAATATATGGCACCAAGCTCCCAGGTAACATTTGACAATAGGGACAGACCACAACACAAATTGAGCTTTTCACCACACAGGTACTATATAATTTTCACTTGCAATTCAAACTGCTTCAGGGACAAAGTCTATGGTGACAGTGCTATTACAGCTCATCCTTGCTCTCAACTGGAAGTAAAAAGGCAGACTGCAAAAAAGAAAGTGGTCAGACATGGTCTATCTCTGTCATTTAAACTGTGGGCCCATGCCTGATAAACCTCCCTCTGAAACTTCAGAAATTACTTCCCATTTTATATTAGTTCATTTGAAGTAGAAAACTGTTAATGGAATCTTCAGGTTAACACATTCACCTTTTGCTGCAAACTTAGGAAGTCATGCTTCATTTGAGGAGGCTGAATGAGGATAGACTTACAAACATAACTTTAATAGGCAACAGGGTAAACCAAATGCATGCTCTGTAAAACAATTTATTTATTTAAAGGGATCACTGTGCTAATCGACAGGGAGCACCATGCTGCTCAGCAGTTCTGCTCATTGCCTGAAGCTTTATTCCCACACAGTCCCACGGACATCTGCTTGTGGAGTAAGATGCTGATTGGAGTGAACAAAGCACAGAATCTGATCCTTCCTAATTAAGATACATAAGGAGGAGACAGAGAGAACCTTTACCTCCTGACATGCCAATTTTCTGTGTCTCAGGTTCTGTGCCATTGGGCACAAATCTATTAGCAGCTCAACAATGATGTAGCTGGCCAGCCCTGAGGACTGATACTCATCAGATGGTACTTCTCTGCCTAAGAGATCCTCATTCTGGGAATTCAGTTTGTCAGTCAGATGTTATAGAGAAAACATCCTAAGCCCTCATGATCTGTCAGATATACAATTTATTTCTCTATTAGTACTTGCCTGTACATTTCTAACTTTCCCTGCTGTCTTTCTCCCTCTTTTTGTGTGTCACTTTTACATAATCCACCATCAGAACTTTGAGGCTTCTGCACCAATTAGAAATTCTGCCTCTCAAATGAATTAAGCACTTCTTAGCAGAGATTTCCACATTATTCCATTTATAAAAGCCTTATTATGTTGGCAACTTTTGCCACTCATGTGTCCATAAAAAATTATACAACCATTTAAGCATGATTCCCTGCTTTTTGCAGATGTAAACATCATGTTTCATTGCTTTTTAGATAAACACCGCTAATTCAAACCAAGTTTCTGTTGGATCCACGTATCAAAGCATCATTTACAACAATAAAAAACCACAGCACTACTTTTGTTCATGGGCAGTAGCCAACACAATCTGACTTTATTGTAGTTACCTAGACTTTCTGAGGTTTTCCTTCACTCCCCCAAAATGCAGGTAAGGAAGTTCAAAGAGTGTCAATACATTGCAGTCTTCCTTCATGGGAAGGAAAGAACATGTCTATGCCTTCAACTGTACCTCCCCACTTTCACCCCCATCTTGGCCTGCTCCCCAGCCCTGTGGTTGAAAGAATTGCTAATTCTTGTCTATCATAAAGACAGGCACTTTTCAATGATTTGGGTAACAGGGAGATTTTTTACTTTGCTGCTCAATAGTATGCTACAGCAAATACGTCAAAGGAAGTGCCCAAGTATTTAGAAGTTTACTTTGACTCATCTCTTAGCTAGTCAGCTAAAAGCTAACACTAAACAAGATAGATAGTCTTTTGTTCCACCCCCCATCAGCAATCTTGATAACCTTGAGGGTTGGTTCTGGTCTGTTTTCCATACAAAGACAACCTCAGGGATTTCAAAGGAGTCAGTTCCGGTTTGTTTCTGTGTAAAGAGGATTGAATCGATGCATACATGTAATAAAACTGGACACTACTTTGATCCTTTAAAATCTTAAAATTATTCAGAAAGCTACAAAAACAAATACTATCTTGCTCACTGAGAAATAGAAGATGAAGGTAATGTTGCCTATACTAGTGGAAATCCCAAGGACAGAGAGTGTAGTGTAGGGTTTACTCTAAAAAGCTGCATCGGTGTTTCTTAAGGCAATTTTCCACTGGCTTGTCATAACTGTGTCTCTAATAGGGCTAAACTAATCTTCCTGGATAAAAATAAAAGCAGGAAGAACTGATCTAATTCTTCGGACAAAAACTAAATTAAGTAGTTTCAAAGTATGAAAATAACTATAACATCTAAAATTATTGTCAAGTTCAATGCTTACATTCCTTTAATTACAAACAGAAGCACTACTGAAACAGGTTAAAGCCAGTTTTCAGAGCAAAGTGGTCATATTACCATTAGAATTCCCTAAAATGAGACAAACCAAATTAACACTCTACTGTCAATAAAAAGCTAAGCCCCTGCTCCTGCCTTTCATCCCTGCTTTCTGGACAGGAAAACCTCCAGACCAAGTAAAATTCTGGCTTTGGGCTACATTGTACTATAGTCACTCTATATATCACAGAAATACAAGTTTGAAGCTGATTTCCCAAACTGTGCCAGCAAATTGCAACTGTGCTTAGAGCTCACTGCTCCCTTTGGCTGCAGGAGCAGAGGATATGCTCTCAGGAAGAAACCTTTTCTTCCCCAACCAGTCAATGGTTGGTCAATGCTGTGAGTAGAGAATCCGCCTGCAGTTTCAATCTGTGAGGCACACAGGCTGATGTTGTCCCATATTGCACATGTACTGCCCAGCTCGGCTTCTCATCTCCTCCTTTTTGTGAATTTTTGCTATTGAAAGAAAAAAAAAACAAGAGGGGTGGTTTTAGAGGGAATTTAATGCTCATAAAATGTCAATAGAAAGAAAAGAAAATGTTTTCTGTGTAAACTGCTTGATGAGTTGAGAGCCTGGGGTGTTTGGTGCCAAGCTTGAAAAACAGAAGCAGACACTGGCTAGGAGCTATAACATCCTTGTCTTGCGCTCCTGGCTGTTCAGCACAAATTAAGCTGTCTTGAGTAGTGTCTTAATAATTCAGAAATGAAAAATAAATTCTAATATATCTTCAAACCAGAGAAATGGTATTTTTGGATAATTTTACAGATGCTATAGTCTCAGGAAGAACACTGAATGCTCTAGTTTGCATTATTCATGATTTTGGTTGCACTCAGGAATATAAAGCCTTAAACACAAAGGCCAAATACAAAACGTAAGCTCAGAGGATACAGATTGAGTCTGGCTATTATCTGTAATTCTTGGGGACAGGCTAAGGAAGGAAAGGGTTATTTTCAGACTCGCTTGTAAATAAATTATGTTTAATAAAAAAAGCCTGTACTCTTAGGTCCATGAATTATCAGTAAACCTATGCCTTCAGCCTGGAGGACTGATCAATTCTCTGAGAGAAAAATCAGATAAATATTCATAGCATTGGTTATGAAATTCTTACAGAAGCAAATTAAGCAAGTTGGCAATTGCCTTGCTGTTCTCAGTAATGCACTCACTCCGGGCAACTGCTAGGCTAATCCAATACTCAATTGATTAACTTATTAGTAGTTACCAAATGTCTTTTCTCAAAGCACTGGGACTTTTTGTGTATGTACCAAGTCTGGAACAGACATGTGCACGATCTTAGCGTCTCAGCTTTGGTAACGAGAGGAAAACTCTGGGAAAGAAACCAGCTTTGTTCTCATCTGTTCTGAAGATTTAACACGTCCCCTTGTGATTTTGAGAATTTAGTCATGGGAATTTACCACCTGCAGTAAATACATGGTTACATTTACACATCTGGAAACGCATTGGTCTGTGCTTAGAAAATAAAGCTATTAATTTATTGACACATGGTCTGTAGCAGTCATCAAATGGACAGACATTTGATATGAAAATGCTGTTCTTTGAGGACAAACCTTAGCAAGGTTAGACTATATCTGTGAAGGTAACAAATCCAGTCACGTTTTGTACAATAGTCATTCACTTCATGTTTTCACCACAAAATGGGGCTGTTATCTGATGATCACAGACTTGAGAAGTCATAAAAAAATTAAGAAAGGAAACATTTTTACAAGACCATCTACTGCAGTCAATGTTCTACTCTACTTATATAGCTGAAAAAACTTAAAACCAAGGTTAGGTACTGTGAAAAGCATATATTTCATTGCTGTTTCCCCTCCTCCTTCCCTTTTTAAGGATGTTAAAGAATAAGGATACAGGATTTACTTTCCAAATTTAATTTTTAGTTTAGACAAATCAAAAGTGTAGATGAAAACCTTTCGTTTTACCTGGTTATGGTCCTTGGTAAACTTCCTCAAACTTTTTAGAAAGTTACTCTTTTTAAAAATATTCTAAACCAGGCAGATTTTTCCTGGCTATCATCTTTGTTAAAGAGACATTATGCAGCAGAAGGAAAATTAATAAACCTGCATTCCTACACCATTACCACCTTCCCACTGACACCAGCTTAAAAATCCCTTTGTATATTTTTAACTTCTTTTTTCCTCTTTTGGGATTTTGTTCCACCCACTGCACTAGTTAGTTTATGCATCAGAGTTTCTGTGTTATCTAAAAGATCTAAACATCTGCACTTTCTATTTTTTTTCAGCTCTATACTGGAAAGAAGTTATTTACTGAACTAAATGTTATGTTGTCAAATGCTTATACGAGACCTGAATGATTGGTCTGATTTCACTCTTCCCCTGCTTACAATGTTTGTAATTATTCCAAAATAACTGTCATTAGCCATTTGGAAAGAGCAGAGTAAATGTATACACGGCTGCTTTCCCACTCAGCACTCTTAACTGCATCTATCTGTACTGCTCTGAGTTTGCAGTCCCTAAATATGGAGGCAGCAGGAGAAAACACGATACACTGTAGTGAGACCAAGAGAAACTGTATGCCATACATCAGCCAGGATCGAACGGTTGAGTTATAAATACATCAAGAAGTGTTGACACAAGTTCAGCTCTGGTGGCGGGAAAACAAAAGCAAGGGAGAAACATAAACAACAGTCTGTCTTTTACATAACTTTCATTGTTAATATTTGATGTAAACCTCCATCTACAAAGCAACTTTCACCCATGTTTCCTTTTTCTTATCTTGAATTATGAACTCCTTAATGTATTAAATTAAAAAGTCATCTCTCAACAGAGGAAGACAGCACAAGTCACTGTCTGGAAGAAACATCTGGTTTGGGTCCATACAAGAAAAGACATTGTGTCAGGCACTTGAACACTGGGTGTACAAGTCCACCCACAGCTTTACAATCCTCACCTGCCCTCTATAGTTTGTAATGAGGTTTCACACTGCAGTAGGCTGAGTTGCGTGAGATGTGAATTTGCAAGCAGGTTTGAATGACTGTGGAGAGACTGTTTTGCCATTTAGAGCAGAAATATATCACCTGCTAGTCCTCAGTTTCTAAACAAATGCCTGTTGTTATGAAAATACAAATTAACTTTTCAGGCAAGAAAAAATTATGATAAAATTTGGCAGATTTATCTTTGATGGTGCATGGACCACTGGAATGTATATTATTTCCTATGGATAATGAAAAGGGAAAGTTTTAAGCATCTAACAGAAAAAAAAATGTTCAATTCCAAGTCTTCTTTTGGTTCACAGGAGCTGTGCTGCAAACTCCTGTGAACATCATCTGCCTCACTACAAACTCCTTCCCAGAATAATTTGTAGCCAGAAGGATCTGAATGTGTCAGGTCAATTATTCTTAATGAATATGAATAGTTCAGCTTGCTCCCATTCATTTCCACTGTTAGTGAGGCCTTTTGGCTTTCCATGTTCTTTTGGTCTAAGTATTATGTACCACTGGCATATCTGAATACATCTGTGTGCTTTCTCTAGGTCACTTCTGAGTTTTCATGTGGTTACGACATTTTTCAGCATATAAGTCACTGCAAGAAGTACAGTGTGTGCACTGGAGTCAAATCAGGAAAGGGCAGCTGCAACTGATACTAGAGGAAGATACCAATTCTCATGACACTAAGTGAACTAATATGGGGACTGTTTGGTTAATTACATCAAGATAAACAGAAAACAGCCAACATGTGCAGAGATTAAAGCATCAGGCATGCTCATCAGTCACCATTCCATCTCACTGAAAACAGGGTTACCATAGTTCTGTCTGGGATTTCCAATGCTTGCTGGAAGTCAGGGCCTATCAGGAGGGCTCTGTGTATGCAAATGCATTCACTTGTGCTGCAGAGCCAGCGTTTCCTGGAAGCATCCAACACACTCCACTTTTATGTGAGCTGAATTGCCAAACTGATGCAGATATATAGGACAATAGCAGATATTTGGCAGCTGGGAAAAGCTACTGCTCTGACACAACTACTGTGCACTGTAGTTAAGTATACGAAAACTTCAAAGTCTTCCAGGGAAAAAGGTCTTGGGAAACTCAGACATGTGACAACACTACTTGGGAAAAGATTAATCCCATGTGAGAGACACAGTGTTACAGGGAGGAGTGTACAGAGCACTTTCCCCTTTTTCAATATACGTGATTATTCTACCGCAACACAAGTCACTTTGGATATATCTATGCTGGTCAGTCAGAGGTGATATCAAACACTGGGCCTTGCTTGTCGACGCTGATTAGCTGGTTGCCCTTTTTGTTCTCTCCCATGCAAAGCCTGGAAAGGTTTCTGGTAACAGCTCACCCTAAGGACTGCTTCCAAGGCTGCATGGAGACTGTGAGATTGGCTCCCTCTACCACACTATCCACACTCCTTCAACTCTATCTAGGCAGACTTTGAACCCTCAAAGCTCCCACGTTCCCTTATGTCACAGCCCAGAGGTATGCAACACATGTGGTCACTTTTTGTGCTGTAACACCACTGCTCTGGTGGCCAGCAAAACAGTTCTCATGTTCTCTCAGACAGCTTGAACTGGAAAAGCACACACTAAATAATGCCTTGGGCTGTAAAGCTATCACACAGGGCCCAGGAGATTTCCACAGGTTATGTTGCATGGACACGGTTATCAAGTGCAGAAGGTGTTATCCCTAAACTGCATGGATACAAGCCAGTTGCACCACTTGGCCTTAGGGTCAGGGACTGCTCCCTGGCACCCTTTATTTAACGGGATCCTTTGGGCAGAGATGTACACCTTCATACACTTAGAGTTCACCTACACAGCAAGCTAATGGTGAACAAAACACTGACCAGCTTATGTCCGTATGGCTAAGCTCTCTTCCTGACCCAAACATATGGCCCCTTTTACATTCCAGGAATTGCCTGGCCCTAGGCTATCCCACAAACAGTATGCCAGCATTGTCAGGGACCACTGGTACCAGCCAGTGCCATTCAAGGCAGCACGTTAATGGCAAGAATAACATCATTGCAGTGCTTGTGCCCTGACCCTGCAGTTTGCCACATAGCCTGTGAGGGTGTTTAACAAGCCAATGCAGGTGTTCTGCTAGGGACAAGCTAGGAAATCCTGTGTGCTCCATCTTCAAAGCCAGCTGGTAGCTTCTGTTCTATCTGCAGGCAGATGTGGGTGTGCAAATTGATTAAGCTAAAAAATTTCATTGAGCCTTTATCTCTGCCAATGATGGGGTGTGTGGGATGCACTTGCCAAAGCAAATTACAGCTCTAACTCAGTCAGTCATTGTCAACACATAAAATATTTGGAGACTTTACAATTGAAAACCACCTGGAATGTGATGAGTTGTACTTGCTTGTTTTCAAATTTTACTTTGAATGGCTAATAACTAATGTGGTCCGTGCAGTGGAGTGCCACAGAAATTTCACCATGTGACTGCACCAAGCTTTATTTTGGCCTGGGATATTCGCACCAAGCATGACAGAAAATAAATATAATCTACCAATTTATCATTTAAAATGGTGTGTGCAGATTCTGAACACTGAAAAATCAACTTAAGTCACATTAACTAATCAACTTAAGTCACATTAACTGAATGCAATAGAGAAAAGGTAAGAATATAAGAAAGCCAATATCCTGTTTTGTTTTTTACAACTATCTCAGCATATTTTAAGGGCATTTGAACTGTCATACTAACAATCAATTAAGCAGTTTTAAAATTTGAGACAGAAAAATACGAAGATGTAGGGCAGGAAAGGGGACACACGAAAACATACAGGACGTATTTTTATGGTATTTTGCAAAAAAATAATGATAATTCAATAAATCAGCTAATCTTCCTATATAACATTGATAAAATCTTCGCCTGAATTATCTTTGTATTGGATAGAGAAAAACAAAATCTCTTTTCATCAATGATGTACCATATAACACTAGTAATCATAACAACCATGTGAATTTTCAATCTCCAGCAGTTATAAATATTGCTATTATGGTGATTTACTTAGATCATTTGACTTTGGGCCATCCAGCTGACAGTCACTTCCATATGATCCATAACCTAATCATTTTCAGTATTTTGCCTGTAAATGATGTTTTTATGTATTCTTCCCCATATTTTTCACAGAACAACTGCTACAAGTTTATGCCATAGTATCTCAGAATAAAATTTGTCCTGATGTTGCTATGGTTTTACAAATAAGTATTCCTCAGACAGATGTAATCACAGTGCGTCCATCTGCTTTTATGTTTTCTCATTTTGTAGTGGATTAAGCACAGGTGGTGTTTCTCTAGAATCTAATTCTAATTAATCACTCAGGTTATGGATGATGTGATAGATTTAGAAAATGTCCTGGATATTATCATTATTCACATACAGTATTTTATAAATAAATGCTCATGGATATTCCTTATAGAAAGGGGTCTGATGCCATTTATTTACCATGTGAGGTTTAGTTCTCAATTGGCTTGCTCTTTAGGATACCATTCTGCACTAAAAAGCCTTCAGAAGCAGAACTAATCTTGTCTTTTCTTCCATTCTCTTTCCCCATTCAGTCATATTAATTGACCAGTTTTCTTGGCCATATTCTGAACCAGAAATGCTCTAGTTCAAAATCACACACCTTTTTGGAGATTTTTGTTTGTTTGTTTGTTTGTTTGAAAACAAATTTGATTTGTCTGAGATGAATACACAGCAGTAGATTTAAATCATTCCTGATTTGGAGTGGAAGCGCTGTACCTGCTCTTCACTTCGCTCTAGGGGACACAGACCAATAGAAAAGATACTTCCCCCCTCTCTATACACATATTCTTGTCAGCTGGATAATGAGAGACCTGTCTTTAAAAGTTGATGTAATGTGTAAACTAGAGAAACAATTACTGAGAACCTTATTCTTCAGCACCTTGTGCAATGGGAGCTTTGCTACGGACAGGAGTGGGGATGGGACTTGGCTGGAGGGGTGACTGTTGCTGTTAGTGGGGGAGACACATTACAGAAACTCAAGTCCACTCCCTCCACGCGTGGTGACAGAAACACTGATTACATGACTGGATAAAGAAAACAGAGAATCCTTTTATTTTCTAGAATCCCTATTTTCTAAATAGCCACCACTGAGGAAGGACCAAAAAATGTTGCACCTCCTGTGTTGCTGAGGAGCAGCTGTGTTTTCCTAATTCCATACATGAATCAAGTTATTTACTTTGTACCCCCACCTCATTTGAGTTCCTCAGAATTAATCTCTGGTCTTTTAAGGTATTTTTACTGTAATATTAACATTGCGACATGCTCTCACATTTACTTGGTGGATATGGGATTCCTTAGCATGGGAGCTGCTCTAGTCCAAATCTCACCTCTGCCTGCAGAGGCTCATACCTACTTTTCAGATTTACAGATTTACAGATTTACAGTCCCTTTTGAAAAGAGAATTCTCTGTTACTTAACTTGCCTGTCACTACTTGAATTAGATCTCATCCTAACAATTAACAAAAACACTAACTGTTAAAAGAATATCCTCTTAAGCAACCTCATCAGTTGTCATGAAGGACAAGTCACTATTTTCCTATCACCATCACTAGGCCTTGTCTATTTTTAAAAAGAAAACACATAGGGTTTTGGTTTGGGGTTTTGTTTTTTGTTTGGTTTGGTTTTTTTGGTTTTTTTTCCCCCCTAAAAGTCATACTGCTGCTGAATTATTCTGTTCTAATTAGGAAATATTTCTTCAGTACGTTTGCACTAAAGACAGTGTGTTCCAGACACTGTATTCTGTGTCTTGAAATAACAACCAGCAGATAACAAAACTGCAATGAAATAAATTAAGAAACTGAAGAATATTTTAGAAGATATGTATTTTTGCAGAAGAATGAAATGCCATCGACCAATCTTTATACTCTACATAAAAGGATACTAAGTTCTACTCTAAACGAGTACAAAGGTTATAAATACACTATATAGCTCTATTTTATTAACCTTTAACTATGTGATATGTATCTATCTTTATATTTTTAGAAAAAAAGATTAAAATTCTTTTTCAGCATGCCCATTGTTTCTGAATAATATAGTTGGATGTAAATGACTGTAGATGCAGCCCTGGTGCCAGATGAGTCACACAGAGAGCATCTGTGGAGGAGGTTAAACAGAAGCTTCACCCACTTGGCATCTTCCCAGGCTGAGGAGAGCTCCAGCCAGCCTGTGTCTACTTGCACGAGTGCCACAGGGAATAACACCCCAATGGTGCCACAGAGCTATGTTTCTCCTATGGCTTCTAGAGGCCACCAGAGGCATTTGTGGAAGACAGTACCTACCAGTGGACCATTAAACATCTAGTGTTGTCCAGATTTACCATAACTTGTCACCAAAGAGGGTTATTAAAGAGAAAAAAAGACATCCATGAAACACCCCCTCCACGCCCAAAAAAACAAACAACAAAACCAAAACCCAAAAGGGAATCATAGCAAATCCTGGATTATAGAAATGCATTTTCTCCTCTAGAGCTGAAGAGAAAATTATCACAGCCACCTTCCACTGATCTGAAATAAAATCTTTCCTTAAGGAATACCATGCTTTCCTCAAGACCAGATGTAAATCCCTCTTAAAACATCTTGATTTGGGATCCATAAAAATGAGACCAACAGAAACCTGTTCTGTGTTCACCACTCCTCCTGTATGAAAATTCATCTCATATTGCCCCATCCTTTATCAAACTATTAGGAAAGTGCTGGAGGTATACCCATATGAATTACAGAACTGGAGTCCCTCCTTTACTCCTACTCTAATATAGCTTGTGGTGTACTCTGGTTTTCTCACTTGTAAGTGAGGCTATGACCGAATTGCTGTCTTGTTGTAAATCCAGTGCCATTCCACTCCTAGGGCTACGCAAAACTAAGTAAAAACATTTTCAAGCACTGTATTTGAATACACAGTGATAATGGAAACAGGGATCAGCCTGTCAATAGGAAAGGTTACAACTAGTGTTCAGATGTCAATAAGGTAAAGGTAATTTGCTAAAAGAATATTCAAAATACATGGCATAGCCAATATGGTTTGAGTATTCTTCCTTCTGAACCAGATGGAACCAGCAAAGTGCTAAAGTATTGATAGAAAGGACAGAAATGCTGAAGATGCTCATATCTGAGATGGCAATGTCTGCTTCAGACACCACAGTCCCAGGAAGGTTTTCAAAAGTGGAATGTGGCATGTCTCTGAGGCTTCCCTCGTGATTTTTCATTTTGGATCATTACACAGCTTTGGCCTACTCTTGATTCTATTTAGAATAAAGTCTGAGGTGAAACCTCACTGCAGACTCAAATAATATTGAGTTAACATTCTGCAAAGTGGGTCTGTGAGAGGAAAAAAGGAGGAGACAAGGAATAGCTAAAAATGTAGTGGGTAGGGGAAGACATAAGTGAAGAAAAGGGTAAGAAATAGAAAAGAAAGGATGACAGCAGAGATGGCAGAGACAAAGCCTTACCAATGTCTGCGCTGCAACTAGCAGAGTCCCTCGTGGACAACGCTGGCATGGCCATATGCACAGATAAGGTTCAGAGTGTTTATCTAACTTACTTTCCCATGTGCCCAACACTATCCAGGTTCTCAGTAAAGCTTACTGCCTCCGGCACTGTGCCACACTCACCTTGTGATGCTGCTTCTAGATGGAAACTGGCTTGTTTTCAATTGCATCACAGAGCGAGCAGTTGAAACTTTAGTCTATCTGAACAGGTGACAAACCCATAGCTAACATCCTATTTTTGTCCTCTATTTAGTTTAAACTGAATTAGTTTATATTCACTCAGCCCAAGATTCCTAGGACAAGATAAGGTTTTCTTTACTTACCTAAACCAAGTATAAGTGAGGAGGTTGTTCCAATGAATACATATGCCAGGGTTACAGTTCTTACCTCCCAAAGAGATATTTCCAGTCATTGTCTTCCTTCCACAAATCTGAGGTGTATTTTGAGCCATCTCTCTGAGTCCAGAGACATTTATCCCAGTAGAAATTCTTCTACATTCCTGTTAAAGCAATTTTGACTGATTAAGTTTTATCTGCTTTTTTTCTCTTCATAACCCTAGCTGCCAATACTACTCTACCAGTATGACCACTATTTCCATTTCTCCTGAAAAGCACATCCACTTCAATATCACTGTATAAGTCATTATTGGTATTTTGCCATGCTATTTTGCCAGACAGTGATGGATATGCCTAAGCTCAGCTGCATAGTTCAGAAAAAAAAAAAAAAAAAAAGATAACCAGGCATTACTTGCATCAGACATAACACATAACGATATTTATTATACAGTGCATTTCAAACCAGAGACAGCCAGTCACAGTTTTACAACCTAAAGTCCTCCAGACCACAGCGTTTTGACAAATTTCTTGAAAATACCTTCAACACTTCTCTGAATTTAATGTCATCCTGGCTTAGGATGAATTTTTCTGGCTGTGTTTCCATTGCATCAAAGAGAGTGGATATTTTTTAGTAAGTAATTGAAATTGCAATGCCTAAACATTATTTTAAGCTTCTAATCTGACTACCTGCTACACAACTGGATGCTGTTAACACGCAAATGTTGATTAATAATCCTGCAAACATAGTAATACAAGCAGTTTCTGAAAATAGGTTGGTTGGTTTCGTTTCCTCCCAATACCCTCTTGTTAATTTTCAGACATGCTTAGCAGCAGAAGACAGGCCATGAAAACTCTATTCAACAGCAGAAACGCAGTTCTGGAGGTGACTGCCCAATGTGAATAGAGCACTGCGGTGGAATATTTTAGTCAACAGAGAAATGGGAAAACAGGAAAAATGCAGTCCAGCATACCACAGAGAGGGCATTCAGTATCTCATATTGAATGACAAGATTTTAGAAATTGGCCATTGTCTGTTTTTACTTTAAACTCAGAAGATCTTTCTCAGGTCTTTCTCAGATCAAGTGGCATTATCCTGTTAACAAGGTGGTCCGCAGTGAACAGCAACAGCTGCTCCATGAGTTGATTCATAAATTCAGCTGAAAAATCACAAAATTTAGATTGAAGGAGACAAAACTGCACTGCTGTAGTTTCCTCAGTCTTAAATTAATTTACAGACCTCTGCCCGGGTGTTGATTAAAGCACTTTACCTTCATCTCTCCAGTGATTATTTATCAGTTAATTTTACACAGACACACACTTTCAAATGCATTTGAAATGAAAGAGTCCCTCAGATACAAAATCTAACAAGTGAGACATTATATTACAGTTCAAAATTTCACTGTGGTCTGGCTACAGCTCCTAGCTTGAGTATTTCAGTGAATATGATCATTAGAAAAACTCTATTTATGAAGAAATATTATGATAGTATATTTTTATTTAGTGCCATTACTCTGTTTAATTTAACAGAGAAAGCAAATTTTCTTAGTTATTTCTCTTTCAACAGCTTTCAGATCTCTGTATATTCATATAGCAGTCATCTGTACCAGAGATATTTTTCCATCTGAATCATTCTCAAATTTGAAAATACATGCAGTATTTTTCAAAGATTTATATTATACCATTGAGCCAAGTTTAATATAAGGTTCGATAATGCATCTCCTCCACACAAAATGGTGGAGAAAATGTGGCTTCACCAGCACCTCTACTACCCAAATTGAGTCGTGGCCTGTTCAAGAGAGAAGCAGCAAGTCAAATCAGTGCAGGTGTGCAGGTGCTGCTAAGTAAACCTTATGATGTGGCCTTGAAATCAGCCTCTGTATTTGGTTGCCTCCATTTTTCATTCTGTGTTTGGGAAGACCTAAGGTGACTGTACTGAGCTCAGGAGGTGATGCTAAGTTTTCAGTTTCCAAACCTCTGTTTGGCTCCATCTGGGGCTCTAAGCAATTCCATGCTCTGCTTTTTGAGAATTACATGGAATAAATATACAGGATATTTACCCCAGAATATTGTTGGTAGACATAAATGTACCAGGGCAAACTCACCCCTTACATCACCCTGAAGTGGTTAGTCAAAAGACAGCTATGGCTCAGTGTGTCCAAGACGACTGCCACTTTAGGGTTGGAGTGCTTGAGCTTCTCTGCTGTCAAAGTCCTTCTTGGATGTAGTTTCTGGAGGACAAGACTGATAATTTGCTAGCTTGGCATATTTACATTGGCAACCAAAATGCCTTGCCACTCAAGACAAAACAAGGAAAAAGGGGTAAAATTCAGTAAAGCTCCATTTGGCTTTGATGATTTTACCACAGATTCTGATTCTCTTTTTGCCACTTCGTCTCTCTGCCATTGTGTTAAGCATCTAGCGCAAATGATACATAGCTGAATAGATGCCAGCGTAGTAAATATAGTTTTTTCTCTCCACCTCTAAAGTATATGCATTTCCATAGCAGTGCTCTACAAGCAGAATAAGGAATAGGGCTTCATTATGCATAAGATAAATTCACTCTGGGATCTAAGAAGCATGTATGTTGACTGAGGTTTTAAATCATATCAGGTATTACTGTCTACAACATTGTCAGAAAGTAGAATATCTTACAAGCCCTACTTTGACACTTTTCATTACAATGTAATTATCCAATCTGTAAACTGCAGTTATAAATTAGTGATGTTCTACATAAATGGAGGTAATTTAGAAAAGTACACTGATTGCATACAGGAAAAAATACCTGTGATGAGCCTGATATTTCCTACTTCAAAAGAACAAACTGTTGTATTTTGAAGATTAATGTTTCTCTTCTTATTTAAGTATAAAGCAGTATCAATAGCTGTAATAAATTTTATTTTAAAAAAGGAAGGCTCTGATGCAAGCAACAATGTTTTATACAATGACTTTTCTCAGAAAATGGTGAATTCTCAAGAATATTAATCCATGTTCTTTTTCTTATTTAGCCTTATTTCATCAAAATAATGGACTTACTTAGAAAGAGAAGACCTATCATGACTGAATAACTCATGTTATTCTGTCTTCACTTATGCAAAGCAAAAAGGTGAGTGACAAAATCCAAACCAGGGAATTGATTGGTAAAATTGGGTTATGTATGGCTATCTGGCACCAAAATGTCATCCAGGTTTCATGCATGACTCCAGCCTCTACCATGTAATATGGGACATGAACCAAAATATCCAGTCTGTCAAACAATAGATATGGGAGGTTTAAAAACCAGATCCAAATTCATAAGGCCAATTTCTATTTGAGGCACAGTAATTTTAATATGCTAATGAAATTAATTTACTGACGGAATGTAGTTAATTTGATATATTTCCTTTGCTACTGATATCTTGTCTGTGTGCCTATTCCTTCCACAGCATAGCCAGCAGGGAATTCAAGGTAAACACTCACTGCCACAGCAAGGTGCCAAGACAAACTGAGAAAATAATTAGTATCAGGCAAAACACAGACAATCTTCAGATCCTGTACATTCAAAGAACAGCCTCCAGCTTTGTACGAATTATTTCAGGATTAAAGCAGATACTTGTTCCAATAGAAATAAAGAACACAACAAGGAATGAGGTTACGAGTCCCTACAGAGAACCAGCACCTGCTCCCAGCTGCTGGAGTGCAAAATACAGGAAAATGATGTTTATTTAAATAACTATGATGAGACTGAATTGTGGCTAAGCTTCTAAATGTTATTCTAGTGATTTAATAAGATTCTCTTCAGCAGGCTGGCTTGTACAATCAGGAACAATACATTCAGTTATTCTTCCTGCCTTCTGTGGAGGCATTTAAAAACAATGAAAAGACTGGAATGCAAAGAAACTGGCTTGGCTCAGCTGCACTGAATATCGAAATGGATGGACAGTCATCTGGGCCCGCCCTGGTCTCCCTGAAGCACAACAGCCTTTCACTGAGCCGTGCTCTGATGCAGCAGTTTGTAAAGCCCTTGGTTGCAGCGGTACCTACATGGCTGCACAAACACCTAGAACTACAGTTCTCCTGCTTTGAGAGCATAAATTCCAGCCTGCAAGCATTTTTCCTTATAGGCTAAGAGTGCTGATCAAGATTTAACTGGTTAAGTTGAGAGGGCAAGCGATTGTTTACCAGCCTAGCAAATATGTCCTGGTACATCTATTTGGCACTCTTAAAAATTTTTCTTCCCATTTGCCACCACATCATTACTTCTGGCATAATATCCTACAGAATTAATTCCTTCTGTAATTTCAAATATATTGGCATAAAGATCAGGTGCTTTAAAGCAACAAACATGTGCCTTTTTGGGTCCTAATCTTGATAGAGATATGCACTTCCACTGTGATTTCTGAACCAATAGCCAACCTTCCTGGATACAGATGACTGACTCCAGAAATTTTCTTCAGTACCTATCCAGCTCCTTTTATTAGACTGTGGATATTATAACATAATTTTTCTGATTAATAATCAAATCTGGCCTTCCTTAACACATGACTTCCTGGAATTCAAGACAGGTTCATTTTCACCATCTGAACATCTTTACATTCCCATAGTGGTTCTAATAGTTTTTAAAGAGTCTGTCTATCTAATTACCAAGTACAAACTGGAAATTTTCACCTTGTATGATCATTATGAAGTGGAACTAAAGCATTCCTTCTCTCACACTCTTCATAAAATCTTGCATTCTTGCTAAAGGGGATATATTCTGAGTAATAAAATGAAAAAAAAAAATCTTGTAAGGAACTTTTCTACACATTGTAGAATGCTTTACAAAGATGATTATATTCTATTTTACAGGGCCAGTACATAGTAGAGAAAACAGTGTGAAACTGAAGTAAAAAAATGAGTTGCCCAAAATGCCAGCCTCCTAAAGCCAAAGCTACAACCCAGCTCACAGTGAAGTACCCAAGATAACAGTAACAACATTTTACAAATTCCTTCATGCTAGGAATTTAACAGATGATGAATCTCCAAAATAGAAATCTTGCTGTCCCCCAAAATCAGGAAAAATACCCTACAACTAATGAAAATTCTGGCTTCAGCACCTGGTTTTTAACGGGATTATACAGGCAGGGCACATCAAAACCAGTGGGTAAGGTCAACCACACACTTGCTTTCCATATACCATGAGCTGGCAAGGCGCAGTAATGAAGCCCAAAGAGGAGGGGTGGCCATTTGTCCTCTGATTTGGTTCAGAGCCCAAATTGAAGTATGAGCAGCAATAGCAGCTCGTGAAGGCTGCAGAAGTACGACTGCAACTGCGCTCAACTATCAGTCCCGATGCTCCTGCTATAGCTGCTGCTGCTGAAACATGCAGGCTGACATTATCCTTTCCCAGTCTTGCATCTAGCAAGCTTGAGCTTTGATTTACTCTGCTCTCTCATATCTTCATTCTTTTTCTTACATATGCCCTTTAAAACTGATCTCTGTATCAAAATCTGTCTCTGACTGGGCCTTGTTTTGTTTTCTAGGAGACTGAAGAGCTAGACTGAGAACGGAGAAAGGCCTCAGTACATTGGTCGTTCCCAAGGTTAGAAGAAGCTACCTCTGTAGTTTGGAATCACAGAATTACAGATGGAGACAAGGAATGGAAGGGTCCTGCAGAGATAGCCTGGTCCTGTCCATAGCATCTGGCTATATATTTGTCCAACTTGTTCTTACAAACCTTCAATCATGGAATCTCTGCAGTTTCCCCACAAAAAGCTTTCCACTGCTTTGCTCTGTTCTCCAAAAGCTTTTGCCAGTGTGTAATATGAATCTCCTTTGCTGCAGTTCAGACCTATCACATCCAATCAGGTCCCCAAGGATACTTGGAACAGTATATCTCCTCTTCCCCTCCCCCACCCCCCATATTTCAGAACACTTTTTATATTTTCTCTCAGTCTTCTCTTCCCTACCTTAAACAATCCCACTTCCTTCCATTTTTTCCTCATATTTCAGTTTTTTTCAAAACTCAGATGAACTGAGTGTGGTCTCCTTAGGAGTCTCCACCTTGTTCAAATATATCTTTTTAAGAGCAAAGCCCACATGGGAATGCAGCACTCTAGCTGAGGTCCTGAAATGGCCCCCTGTTCTCACTAGCTTTGAAAGGAAAAGTAAAAAAATCTTTTTGTAAGGCTAAAAGGCACACTTCTCTGGGACTTTGGGAGATTGGCTATGCTAACACAGTCACTCCATGTTTTTTTCTCCACTGTTTTCTTCCATTCAAGATGTGTTCTAGTTCTTGATTTGCTACATTTGCGAATTTTTATGTATTCCCAGTTTTAAAATAAGATAATTATTTGAGTTTTGAAAGGCAGGTCACTAAGTTAGTGCTTTCTTAACCTTCTTGCAGAAATCCACAACCTTGACCAAACAATATAATGGTAAGAGTTTCAACCTAACACAAGTGCTAAAAGGTAACAATAAAACAGCTATTAAAAGAGCATTAAATGCCCTGCTTTGGAGCATGGCTCCTTTTGGCAGGGTCTGCAGCAGGGCACACATGTTAGTGAATGCTCCAGCTGCTTTCTATTATGTACAGATGATCAGAAATTCAGTGAAAGAGTTTCTGCCCATAGGAAAGTGCAAATTCATTGAAAATGAAACATTACACTAGAACATGCTGACCGATACTTTCAATCTAATCCTATCACAATTATGTTGCTGTTTCAGTAAAGGAAAATATATAAGCCTGACAATATAAGTATTTCAAATTGACTATTGATTATTACTTGTATTGCCTTAATACTGGAAAAAACCCACAGCCTGTAATTTAATTCATCTTAACAATGAACATGAACAGCTTTATCCTCCTGAAACTTCGTTGTTCATCGTCGTCTGATATTCTCAACATCAAATGCTCCGTAAGTCATAAATTTTAATGTTTGAAAGGTTTTGCTTCACTGGAAAGCTTTATTTTCTGTTCCAATTTAAAGTGGAACATTTTTGTAGTGTCTGTATTATCCACAGAATGGAATTTCTAGTTTCCAAGCACCTTGAGTACTGTGCTTTCATAAGAAAGTATCTCATTAGAAAATCTTTATATTGCCTCTTGAATGTCTAGTGTCAGTTATAAGGCATGATATACATTTTTTCTCAATCACTGTGCATTATTAATTCAATACATATCCAAATACTTCTCTACATTTCTAAAATCCAACTTTTTATCTCTGCAGATGATCATGATGTTATCAATATCAGTTATTTTGACCACATGTTTGTCACTGAAACTATTGCCATTACAGAACAGTGTAAGCCAAGCTAAGCTGGGGCTGCCATATGTCCTCACCCTCCCTGCATGTCAGCAACAGCATTCATGCAGTTGCAACATAAACCAAGTTAAGGTGTTGGTTTGATTCCCTTTTTATTGTTGTTGGGCTACTTTTCAGCCACTTGAACTCCGTGAACAAACTGACTGTGAAGTTGTATGACACTATACCTGGTGTTACTATCTGTGTTTTTACTATTCCTACCGTACACATCCAGTCTTGCATGTAAGCTCTTCCTCCATGAAACAACCAAACCAACACCCAGAAATCAAATGTGTCCTAAATACCAAGGAAGCTAGTCAAGTTTTGTTCTCATTAAGATTTGCAGTAAATTTATTCTATGGAAATACAACTATAAATATACTTTCCTTTTCAACATAGTCTATCTTAATGAAATGCAGATAAAAAGTGAGCTGTCAGCACTCCCTCATCTGTCACAGGAGTGGCTGTCATTCAGCTTCCTTTCCCATCAGTCTGATCATTTGTACTTTGTCATACATACAAGCATCATGTATTCAGATATAAGCAACTCCACATTTGCATTCACAATTCACGTTGTGTGGTTGTACCAATAGTTTTCCAGTCCCTTCCCCAACATTTGTCCCTTCTCAGATCAGAGCTGCATTCAGTTCTGCTCTACATCAGCCAGATCTCAGCTTATTTCCTGTCCCCTCTTCAGTTTCCTTCCTGATTGCTCCTGTCTTTTTTCATAACAGTTTTATTGAAGATCTAATTTGTCCAAATCACCTGAGCTCTCTGGGTGCTCTGTCCTGCCCATTAGGATAGTTAAGCTGAAGTCAATGAACCTACTCCTCAGCTTGATTGCAGGCACACGGCTGAAAAAAGTCCAGAGAGCTCAGCATCTCTCAGGGCAACCCCTTTAGCACTACCATTAATACCTAATAAGTCTGTTGCATATCAGTAATTGTGGGGGGGAATAAATGAGGCGATTGCTCTTGTAGCCCTCACGTACCAAACCTTGCCTAAAGCCATTGCAGGGAATCCAAGCATGCAAGACAACACAGTACTGGAAGCCCTTGCACTAGTACGGCGAACAATTCCAACATCCATTTGTGATTATCCAACTTTTTTATATAATGCAACAGAGGAACATAGATATTGGTTCTTTCCCCTATAACCAGAGGGGAAATGACGGAACATTTATTATAGTAATTTATGTCAGTAGTGTATGCATGTAAACCAATAAAATATCCTGCCAAATATTCCTCCAAAGCCAAAGTGGTATTCTTGAGGAGTGATAAAAGACTGCACTAAACACACATATAGTATATATATTTTTTAAACAAAGCCTCTGCTGAAGAATCCAGGTATTCCTTTCGATGTTATATAATTCCTGAGAGTTAAATATAATAATGCCTGGCCCTGTCAGAGTTTGTTATTAAGCCCCTTACCAAAGTCTTCTAACTTGACTGAATTTACATTGGACCAGAGCCTGACACAACATATTAGCTCAAATGTAAAGAACTTGTTTGGGTTTGGTGGGGGAAGTGTTTCTTGAAAACAGAGTTTTTGAAAGTAGGTTGTGATCAGTATAAATTCACATTTAGATTGTTTGGAACTTGTTCATTCTAAAAGAGAATAAAACAAACATTATGATGCCTATCTCAATTTTCTAACATACTACTTTTAACTCAGAGCCACTATTTAGTGTCTGCTGTTTCTCAAAACATAGCTGTCTTCATAGAAGTCTCAGCATTCAAAAGGATGCAAAATAAAATGTTAAAAGCAGGTTGATCGAGCATTTGTCCTTTAAGAAATATGTCCTACTCTGCCCTAAAAGCGTAAAATCTCTTAATCATTGAAGAGACACTTTAGAATATATTGGGCAAAATTCTAGGTGTTTACATTTTTCATTGTTTGATTTTCCTATCATTTATGGCACAAAAAGCATATTGTTAGCAGTACTAGTGTTTTCCGATAGCTTTCCTTTGTTTTGGCAGTTCTCATTGTGCAGGATCAAAAGAACATCTGTTACAGTGACTCAGTATCTAAGGGCTAAATCCATTCCAAAATGCAAAACCCAAGTAAACAAGCCCAACACAGGAATGCTTCCCTATAACCTAAGGTAAGAAACTTATTCCTTCATTGCTTGGATACAAGTGACCCATGAATTCAATTCCTATGGAAAAAAATCTCACCATTGAGTCTCTGAGGTTTTCTTATTCCCAAAGTCTCCACCATGCTTTTGAGATAGTTGTCATCATGGTCAACACCCTAGGAATTGGGTTGCAAGTCTTGAGAATTCACAGTAATAGCTGCTTGGATGGAGCCTGTGCTTCAGGAGAGTCTCACCTGCTGTTTTTTGGCATGGAGAGGGACTTCATAAAGCACTCGGAGGCAGTTTTGCTATTATAGGTAATTTATACACAGTCACTGACCTGCCACTTCTATCAACATTATTTGCTCATATTTATCCTCTTTACCTGCTTTATCAGAAAAATCCTTACTTGTGTGGACAAACTCAGTGATCACTTGTGTGTGAAAGGCAAAGAGTTGGAGTTTTATAAACTACTACCACCATAAATTATTATTTGTATTAACTTCTTGCTGCACCTAGGTAGATATTTTAGTGTATTGTGTCATGTGCCCAGGGACTCTGCCCCCTCATTATCTGTGCAGGCACCTTTCCAATGCACCCCATACATTGAGAGAAAAGGCTGGGTTTGTTCAGCTTGAGCTAACCTAATTTCTGTCTTCAAGTACCTAATCAGTCATTATAGAGAAGATTGAGTCTGACTCTTCTCAGATGTGCATGGTGAAAGGATGGGAAATGGACATATGTTGCAGCATGGGAAATTCCCATTAGATTTATTTGGAAATAAACTCTTCATTGAGGATGATTAAATGCTGCAAATTATTATTTTCCAGTAATAATTTGCTGTATGTTTATTGTTAGCACATTCATTTGTTAGGGTAGAAGATGCTGATAGACTTCATTAAACATGCCTTTGCTTGAGAAGAAGCAGTTAAGTATTTTTCTAGTAACACAGTTATAAAACAGAACCTACAATCCATACCTCTGTTTTTGAGAAGGCAAGCTACAAATTTTCTTGATTAGATGGAGCTTCCTACAGGAAGCTGGAAGATCTTACTGCAGTGCATCACAACTCCTATAAAGTAGCCGAGCTGTGATGGAAATGTGAATAGGTGAGGAGGGGTCACTGAGAGCCAGAATGGGTCATTGTCTAACCAGGGAAAGATGCCATATTGCTCTACCCATTAGTAGACTTATACAAGGGCTTTGTGTCCTGCAACAATCCCAGAGAATATGTGAACTGTGGAATGAACAGACTGAGCAGGGGCAAGCACTTCCACCAAAGGAGACAGCTATGTGGCTGTGAATTCTTCTCAGTGTTTTCCCTGTCCACTCCACCAATGTAATGCAATTTGCTTAGGCTCAGGTCTCCCAGCTTCTTTGCATTCGTGAATTGATTTTAACAAAGCAGTAAAGACAGCAGCATGATAGGATAAGCTGTATGGTGACTATAATGGCTACATAATAGATTACATACTTGCCTTTTTATTTTAAATGACAAAATAGATCCTTAAGACAGCAAAACTTTCACTGATTTGTTAGAAAACAGCATGTTTGTGTGTTTCTCTCAGTGACTAGTTTGCTTACTTAATGAAAACAGAATCTGAACCTTTGCTTTTAGTCAGGTATCTCTTTGAGTTAGTTGCAAAAATGAGCTTCAAGATTCACTTTCAAAATAATAATTTCAACCAAAGACAAGAAATTGCTGTCAAGATTCAACTTTATACAAGACCTGGCACTTGGTAACTTGTCCTCCAGTTTTCCTTTGTTCATAATAACTGGCAAGTGGAGAACTGAGAGTGCCTTTGGATAAGCGTGCTAACACACTCATGTTTTCTTCCAGATAACTTCTTTAAATTGTCCCTTAGGGGACAGCTACTTCTGCAAAAAAAAAGTTCTTAGCAGCCTCTAAATTTATAACAGTAGTTTCAAAACTAAAATAATTCTGGTTGCTGCTGTCTTGATAGGTGATATAAAATAACATCCTACACTGCAAGATGAAACACATACTATACAGAGGAATTCGAACACTAAGCAGACCATGTCTAAACTATTGTATCCAAAATTTATACATTTCCTGTTCCCATTGGGTTCAGAACTAGCCATGTGCTCTGAAAGCATGCCAGAAGCAGTAGAGCATTGCAAAAACAACAGTAACTACAACAAAAACTCCCAGACCCCAAATCCACCGAATGGATGGACACCACAGTCCCTGTGATCTACTTAGCTGTAATTCCCTTTCCTAAGTTTGAACCTGGAAGAGCTAACCACAAAAGCTGCTCTTGTTGCTCTTTTCTACAGGCAAAGGAAACATACCCCAGCTTCATCCTAGGAGATTTCTCTATGGCATTTGAAACCATTGGTCATCCACTCCTAACATCACCCACACACCTTAGCTTTGCTTTTCCTGGTTGGTGATGGGAAATAGGGAATTATAGTCTTCTATGTTCTCCCAGACCAGTAGATACTGTTTTCCGTGTTCTGCATCATACTGTCAAGTTTGACCTCACAGCTCAGATATAACCAGATATGAGTTCAGGACATGCAAATACTAAGCACAGAGAATTACACCTCAAATCAGAATGTTTGGGAATGCTATCAGTATGCATGTTTTCTCATCATAATTGCAGAAACACCCTTGAAAACTGGTATGAGGAGTATATATTTACTGTTTTATCTACTAATATCTTGGGTTCTGTTCTGGGAACAACATGGAGATATCTGCAGAGTGCCTATGCTTCTGTTAAAGGTTTATGTATGTGACATGTAGGAACATATCTAATGAGTTTTATTGCTGTCATTTTTCACTTTACTAAAGCATACCTTAATGCAGAAATCTTTCAGGACACAAGAGCAGACATAGGACATGAACATTTCTGCTGCACTGGGGACCCATTTGTGAAAAACAAAGTTTTACCATTCCCTGAAAACAAGTTGCATGGTTGGATCTTCTACAATGGATTGCATGGGAGTGAGGGAATTATGTTCTGAAAATGAAGAGCAGTTTGAGAAACTGAAGGGGCCAGACTCTACTCTGGGGAGAGAGCAGAAGGTGATCCTCTTGGAGTGTAGTTTGTTTCTATCCTGCATATTTGTAGAATGAACTCACAGTGTTTTGGACTGTATTCAGGCTGTAAACTGTAGGGTCCCTGTTGGCAACATGTCTTATATTCTGGACTATAACGGGCCCCCCTCCCCACCCAGAAGACATGAATATACTCTAGCAGCTGGGAAGAGAGCCTCCTAGCTTAGACACCTTCCAGTCTGCTGTCTGCGACCTCCTTAAAGTATTTTGTACCATACAATACACACAGAAAAGTAATATCATCTATTGCATACATTAAAGAATCTCTTATGCTTTCCCACAGCTCATTTTCTTTCCTTACTCCCCTCATACTTCTGCTGTTCTTAGAATCTGTCCCGACTCACATATACCTCAGGAACAACCCACTCAATCTCAAAACGTCCTGCTCTACTTGGCAGTACAATCTGTTACTGCTGACATGAACCAAGCAGAGATTTTCCACTATTCTCCTGTGGTTGCCTGGAATGGCTGCATTGCTATCTCCTGATCAGAGGTATAAACTTGGCACAGCAGAAGACTGGGTTTGAAAACTACTCTCAAGCCTTAATTTATGTAGAGTGGTCTGCAAGGTCATTGTTTCCAAGCCAAAATGCAAGTGCCTGATAGAGAGTAATTTATTAGGCTGTTCAAATATAATGAAAGAACTGTTTTCAAAAAGTCAAAGGTTAGTTTTAATGCCTATTTTCTCAGCATGGGCATAGCTAGTATTAAGTCTTGCATGTTATTACATTTTATTTAAAAATCTAACATTTGTATGACAGTGGTGAAATGATAGAGGACAAGGATGTTGTAAAAAGATGTACCAAAGGAAATACTTTGTCTTTTTTGTGGTTATTTGTTGCAACTGTGTTAAGCCTGCTGGATTCTACAGATTCAGCCGTGCAGAATATTGCCTGAGAGACACATACCAAATCAGTCTGTTCATATTTTCTTTGGAGGCTCTAGCTTGAAGTGAATGAATTTCTTTTGCCACCCCAAAATACCTCCTGTGCATCTTTATCAAAGTGCTTTAAAAGGATATCAAACACATAATTGGAAGATTTTAAAACCAGTAATATTCAGCACTCCCCCAACAAACCTTCAGTGGGGTAGAGAAGGGATGTGGATATCAAGGTGCTTCATATAGAGATAAAGGGAACTGTTTGAACTGTCTAGAAGGCAATTTGGGACAGTTAGGTGGTCAGATCTGCTTGAACCCCCTGATGGAGCCCATTTGGATCTGGTACATACTCAGGAAACCAAGGAATCCCCTTCTTAACTCTATCCTCTAAGTTGGGCACTGTACATTCCCCTTACTGGCTATGAATGTGTCTCTTCACTACCTCCCAGCCCCATGAACACCAGTCTCACGCTGTCTCTTTGGCACTTCTTCCCACCAAACGTGCGGAGAATGTTTATTCAGAGGGTTGAGGTAAAATGTATCTGTGATTTAGCTAGTGGTAGACCACAAAACAGGAAACCGATGACAGAAAGAGCCACTTTCTATGCCTGGGAGCTTTTATGAATATGGAAATCAGGATATTTGCATATTTATTCCCCAGAACTTTCTATAGGGTGGAAACAGAACTGCTGACTTGCTAAACTAGCAAAATGCATCTTTTTTTAAAGCTAGGATGTTATAAGGTAGGAGAAGGGTTTGATTTCTCTTTTCACTACCTGAGCCTTTATTCTGCAGAGCTTAATAGCAAACATGAAGTCCTAGGGTATTGCTGCCATTCTTTATTATACTTATTTGATAGAAATGCATTTGAACAACATTCTCAATGATTAATATAGCCACATTATGCCTCTTCCATCTTAGATGATGCTGATAAATTTTAATTAGGTCAACATATTATAAAGGGGCTAGATCTGTAATAAATCATTTCATGATCTTTGCATTAGGTAGCAGTCAGTTGGTTTTAGAGATCAGAAAAATTTTATAAAGGTTTTTACTACACTAGACATTCTCTGAGGATGAAAGGGAATATAATTTATTCTCCAAGAAAAGTATAAACTCCATTTTGTTCCAGGCCCCAATACTGTGAGAAAAAATTAGATTCAAAACATTACCTGCTGGATTCATACATACATGGCACAGGCAACAGATTACATGAGCACAGCTGAATGCTTCTGTCAGCAAAATAAGTTTATTTTCAAGTACTGTCAAAAGATCATCTACCTTAGTTTTCTATCTGCAAATAGCCAGGACAGGACAACGGCATTTTGGCATGTAAGAGTTGATATTCAGAAATGCAGCTTCCATTTATCTCAGTGAGATCAGGAGGCTCTCAGCACTTTGAATGTGAGTATGCTTACGAAAACGCCAAAACAGAGATGAGAATTTATATGTCTAACTTTAGAAACCTGCATATGCAGTTTTGGCCTTCACTTAACAGACAGCTTGCAGCAGTTTTAGATGGTATCACCATTTACATTTCAGTTCCTCCCCTTAAAATAAAAGGCCAACGCCTTTTTGAGGTTCATGCTGTGATAAAAAAACACTAATACAAGAATCTATCAAAATAACACCGCCAACGCAGAAAGATTTCCCTCCTTCACAGCAATTTGTATTTCCATATATAAAGCCAAGTTCTGCTATTTTTAATCTACTGCTAGGAAGCCATACTAGGCATTAAGCAAGCAAGCACCATGGATCCACGAGCCAGATTTTTTACATTAGTGTGGATCTGTCAAAACAACACCAAATCTATTCCTCCAGCAGAAACATCCTTCGGAAACATGGCCCAAGAAAGGCTGTAACTGAGTGCCTGTCTCTTTGGCAAACTCATCCCACCTCTTGTGAATGTCATAATATGCTACTTAATTGTGAGAAAAAAAAATTAATTTAATATTGAGCTACAGTTAATTTGCCAAAAATTATTTTGAAGATTATTTAGAGCATGTTAACATGTAGCATTATAAATAAATGTGTGTAAATTTCCACTTTTTATTTTCTGGTTTTTCTATAGTGCTTATCGGTGATAAGTGATGGATCTCTGAGGACTTGTTGGTGTTGAGCTATTTATCAACAATCAAAAGTGCAGAAACAACAGCATTCGCAGAGCACATGCTGCTCAGTTCTAGCACTGTGAATTGTGTACAAGAACACAACATCCAAGCTGCTTATGGTGACCTACCTTATTCTGGGCTTTCATGTATTTATGTGACATGAAGACCTATCAATCCTTAAAAAAATGTTTGAGATTATAGTTATGGAAATGTTTTTCTGAAAGTCTTTCTTTAGTTTCTGGTTCACACTTTGTGTTTTACAAAGTCATAAAAATCTGAAGTGTGATTCATCTAAAGGCATCTGAAGATGCAAAAAAAACATTTATCACTTTTAAAATATGCCTTTACAATGCCTCTTTATAAAACTAAATTAAATTTCACCACACTGCTCAGCTCCCATTGGTTTTTATTTTTAAATAAGAATATCAGTTTAAGAATATTTTCCTAGATATGCTTGGTTTGGAGGTGATCAGAAACTGTATCAGACTATATTATGACTGTGAGAGTTCAACTTTCATCCTATTTCACACAGTGGGAGATCATTGTCTTGAAGGCAAAATCTGGTTTCATTGGAGTCACTGCAGAGATCCGAACCCACGGACAGAGATGTCAAATGGTGGCATTCCTGTAATTCTGTAAGCCAGTATGCGCAGCCACAGGGGAAAATGGGCATGACTCTATGTCTGTCTCACTGACCAGACTACTTGCTGTGTTGTGAACCGTTGTACTAAGAGTTTCAAAGGCCAGTTTGACAATCACAGGTGCTTAAGTTACCATGGCCAGAGCTTTGCCTGAGTAGGGTGCACCCAATCACTGCTGTATAAATACAGCATTTTTGCTCATGTGACTCTTCAGGATCTTAGAGGGGTTTTCTGTAATATTCCGACAAATTTTTAACCAATGGGAAGGGGTATCATGGAAACAAATTTTTCGGATTGCTCTGTTACCTTGGAAGGTGAATTCATATAGGTTGTGTGATGCACACCAAAGGTTGATACCTCTGCTTGTTCTGCAACTGGAATTACTGCAAGTGTACACACCACAAACCCCTTGCCCCTTTCTGAGAAATATCTAACCCATTCCAGTACTCTCACTCCTTAGCCTTCTTGGGCTGTGGGATTCAGGACACTTAAATGCTGCTAGTGATTCTTCCCATTCTTGCTTATTTTTGTGACTTTGAACAAAACCTCTGTTCCTCTTCTCTCCTTTTAACTGCTTTTAAAAAAGAAAATACAGAATGAGCTTTTTTTGCTACTTGCCTTTATGAAATATGTTGGCTTCTGCAGCTAGATTCCCATGGTTGGAAAATCACAGAATCATAGAATGGTTTGGGTTGGAAGGGACCTTTAAAGGTCATCTAGTCCACCCCCCCTGCAATGAGCAGGGACATCTTCAACAAGATCAGGTTGCTTAAAGTCCCGTCCAACCTGACCTTGAATGTTTCCAGGGATGGGGCATCTACCACCTCTCTGGGCAACATGTTCCAGTGTTTCACCACCCTCATGATAAAAAATTTCTTCATTCTATCTAGTCTGAATCTACCCTCTTTTAATTTAAAACCATTATCTCTTGTCCTATAGCTACAAAATCTGTGAATGGACTTTGAAAACTCAGAAATCCTTGAAGTTCTGATACTGAAACTGTCAAATTATTTAATATGCAGCACCAGCACCCTTATTTGGCAAAGACTCAATGTTTAATAGAATTGAATGGTTTAAACGATGTAATTAAATTAAGGCTTGTCATAGAAAAGTGCTCAACTCAGTGGAAGTGGGCAATTGTTTTGAAAAATTCACTCACCAGCAAGAAAAATCTCTTCCACATTCTCCACTTAGCCTTGGCTGGTATCACATGAAACTGTGACCTTTACTGAGGTAGTTACAGATTTGTGCTAGAAAAACCTGAACTGGCAAGCAAGCTTGAAGGCCATGACTTGTAATGCCCGCATTCCTTCTATTGCATATGATCCCTTCTGCAGTGATGACAAAAATATTAAGACCCGCTGTTTGGCTCTGCAACTACTAGTTTTGATATTTTTCTCTGGCATTTGAATTCTCTGTGGGCTTTATTGTGGCTGTGCTTAGCTTCATGACGTTGAAGTAGATTTTCAATTTCTTAAAGAAAAAAACAAAACCAAAACAAATGCAAGTTTCTTGCCAGGCGGATTTTTCCCCACTGAGTTCCCACAGCTCTAATTTTAAATACTGCAATATTTCCCTGCAGAAATGTTATGGATTATTCTATTAAACCAATTCAAAATTGATGATGAATGGTTGCCCTGTGGAGCCATCCTCACCACTGTATAGAGAATTTTGCACTACCATCATCTATCTCCCTCCTGCTATAACTCTTTGGCTGCAGCATGCTGTGACAGGGTTCAAATCCCCTGGCTTCTATCCTTCATTCTGTGCTTGAAAAGTCATGCAGACTTAGCAGCTTTTCCAACACACAGTGGATGTGAACCCCTGCTTTTCACCATGTAGGCTGCCCTGGCTTTACAGCTGTCTGTCCCAAACATATGGTCCTATGCATAAACCACTAAAACTGAAATGGATGGCCTAAACAACTTGGCTTGAGCCTAATGAACATGCTAATCTCCTTCTAGTCTCCAGAACTAAAGCGTTTATTTGTCCAAGCACTATGGAGGTCGAAAGAAAAATTAACTAATCCTTGGAGAACTAACCCCTAAAAGACTTCTACTGCTTCTTCTTTAATCTTCTCCTCCCTCACTCCAGAAAAACACACAAATATCGTGTCTTCATTAGGACAGCCATATAGAATGCTTACTATCCAAGCAGGCACTGGGTGAATTCTCAAAAAACTAAGGCAGACAAATATTTATGTGCTATTGCTGCAGCCTCACAGAGCAGTGGCTTCTTCAAGCATAACAAAACAACAACTTCAATTGCAGTGAATGTAAGGCCAGGCCATGGGAAACTTTAACCGCCTGGAAAGTAGACAAACTAAACTCTTTGAAGCCAATCAAGTTCCTGTTAAAAATAATAATAAAAAAAATTTAAAAAATCTATAGTATAAAAACAACTCTTGCAAGTCTGGGAAGTACAGTAAAGGCAGTAGTCCCTCCTCCTCTCTCCTGGGGCTCTTCTGCAATGCCCTGGGTTCTCAGCCAGAGCCCCCATGTCTCCAGATATTGGCAGCCTCCAAAAGGCTGTCTCGTAGGTCTGCATGAGTCTTTCTAATACTATCTGTGTTTTGCAATGTTCAGCTGATTCGTTGGGCTTCTGTTACATTGTAGTGGTAGGCATCAGATTCGAATACTCAGTCAAGGAGATTTTACGTGCTTCTGCTTTGGCATATTCTGCCCACAATCCCCAAACAGATCCAAATGTCAGTGTTCCCTAAACACAACACTGGATAGCAAACCAGGAGTAGACATGCTCCTTTTAAACTGTAAATCCTGAAGAAAGCTCCTTCCTGCCCATCTCTCCCCACCAAGAACCCAGAGAGCACTATATCTGTTATGAGAAAGACCTGTGAGCATCATTTCAGTCACTGTTCTCCAAAGAACTGATCACTTGTCTGGCTGCCTATTAAGGGCTGGAGACTCCTATTTTCCTGTTAGAGAATCAAACGTTTCCCTGTTAGGAGAAAAACACCAGAAGGTATAACTCTAAATGGCATCATCTCAAAAGAAGATTGCAGAGTACCAGAGATATCTCAGTATACCTATACTCTCAAAAGAGTGATAAATGTTGGTATCCATGATGGCAGTTGCTTGTTGTGTCAGCAGTGAAGAATAGGATATTTCCTATATAGACAATTTACCCATGCATACTTGGGCTTTAAATTTATTCATTAATTGATTAATTATTCATTGTCTGATCTTGGAAGATTATGATAATGTGCTTTGACCCAAAATTTGGAAATAATACTAACTTTCTGAAGGACCTTCTGATACTATATACATATTATATTTGTATGAACATGCATATATTTAGAATATGGCCTCAAACGAAGTCCCACCCTTTACCATAAACCTGAAGTGGAGACAAATTGAGGCTCTCAAATTAACTGGGAGAAGCTAGAGTTACCTGAGATCTGTTAACAGAGAAAACCATAATGGAGTTTATGTAGTAAAGGCAACCTGGATTCTTATTACTAGAGAAAAAAGCTATAAAAACTATTGGACACAAAAAGCTACTGGACGCAAACCAGAGGCTTTGGGAAAAATTGTGGAGACATGTTCAGCCTACATTTTTCTTCAGCCCCTCAAGACAATGTCTAACCATTCTATTTTTAAAAGCTTAGACAAGACCCTTATACAGACACAGGACAGTCTGGCTACTTGAAGAAGCTTTGACTGTGTCAGAAGGTAGCACCTCATACTCAGAAAGCTTATGTTACCTCTACCATGTTTCCAAGACAGTTATGGGTAAGGATCATAAGAAAAACTGATCACTTTCTTCAGTCCTTTGGAGCCTTTTCACCACTCCAAAAAGAAACTCTAACCCCCTTCCATTTCTGCAAAAAGCATATCTGGTCACCAAGACAGTAGGGATCGTTTTCATCTTTATTTTGACAACAGATTGCATTTTCAACTTGAATACCTTAAACAAGCCACTAGCAAAGATGTGCACCCTTGTGTTAGATGATGCAGGCAGAGAGGGTGGAAACCTGGTATATGACTTAAATATAAGCCCAGTTTCTTGGTCGTGACAGTAGGGTGCTAAGTTCAGCAGAAACATTTATTTGTCTTAGCAACTGAGCAGGCAGTTTGACTGACTACCATATTGAAATGTTACTGATCTTGCAGGAAGGTCCATGAAGTTTGGAGTTACACTATCCATTTGTATAACTTTGATAAAATCAGCTTCCTTATCCTGAATATAAAGCAGTTTCAGAATAATAGGAGCACCTTGAAAATGTTCGAATTGTGCTATACAACAGAAAACATGGTTCTGCAGTTGGGTGTCTATGTTCCTTGTTGAATTTTTTTTTACATCACATGGATACTACATAAGGTCAAACTTTAGGACTTTGGTTGATGTTGTGGCAAAGTTAAGTGTATACTTTTGTCTACATTTTATGTCTGCTCTCTGGTTAAGTTGCGGACAGAAGGTAACACTAGACCACCATTTGAAAACCACTACTGTAGAGTGACGGGTCTGATCCTGCAATTCTAACACCCGCAGTGGTTGAAAATGGGATTTTCTATGTAAGACACTGTCATGACCCAGACTGGACAGACCAGGGAGTCATGTTTAATTAGAAATTCCCTCGGGCTAAATTAAGGTGAAACGACACCAAACGATCAGTTAAAGATTTTATTCATGACAGAAGCAAACTGAACTGGGGAGGTGTGGTAGTAGGTGGCAGGGTTTCTCACAACAGGAGTTGGCATAACTACTTCTGTAAACAGTGTAATCCAGGGTAACCATACACATCGATTCAGGGAATAAGGAGATTGCTCCCATTGAGCCACGAGGTTCAGAGCAGACCCCCTTGCTTTCCAGACTCCTCCTCAGAGAAGGTCCCAGGGGCAGCTGGATCCACTCTTAGTCTCAGACTTGGTCAACAGTTTATGTCTTGAAATGGATGAGGTGTAGGGATTGTGGAAAAGGAAAAGGAAAGAGAGAAGAAGACAGAGAGAGAAAAAGGAAGGGAGAAAGACTTCACCAGTCCTGGGTCCAGCGTTGGTCCAGTTAGCCGAGGAGTCCAGCCCCGGTGGGCTTGCGCGCCCGGGGCTTCAGTGTGTGTCCTTTTATCATCTTTGCCCCTCCTTCGGGCTGGCACCCGAACTCATCAGGTTAATGAGCAGTTTGTGAGCCTTTGGGCTTGGGGGTCCTTTGTGGAGTAACTTCTCCTTCCCTGCAGACATGGCCATTGTTTGATCTTTGTATCAGAACAGCTTATCAGAATGGGGAGCTGCGCACCCTCCAGCACGCCCTCCCCCTCCTGTTGCTGATGCCTGAGCTGATGGACTTTTCACCTTGGCTCCTTGCTGTACAAGGTTCGTCTTTAAGCAGAACTTACCCCACCACAATGTTTGAGACACTAACTCTTTCAGTCTCTCACAGACACACATAGTATTTCTAAATAGTTCTTTGTTACTACTGTTCTGTATGGTATTGGAAAGCAAGAATTCATCATAAAAATATAGAGAAGGAAATAACTCATACATTGGAGAAATCTGGTTTTAAATAGGGTAGGTCTGTAACCCATTTCCCCCACCCTAATGGAGGGTTTTTTTGCCTCCCTCCATTCTGTAGCTCCTTATCTGTCCCATTATCATTCTCATATTTCAGGACTCCTCACCCTTCACATCTCATCAGTCTCACAGGTCTATCCTTCACTAGTTTGCCACATGGAGAAGCCTGCTTACTTCTGCACACAGGTTTACGTTTTCAGACCTGTCCATCACAGTGGTTTGATTGCTGGGTGTAGAGCTCTGCAGTGATCTAGCAGCTTTCTAGAAGTTCGACAGCTCAAACGCCCACCATGTATGCACAGAGCATCCCTTTAGCGCCTATACTGTGAGGTTCAGTGAGGCCCATGTCGGTCACTCTGTCTGCAACGCAGATCTCACTTACTCACGTATCAATCAGCTGTTCTGGAATAGCGAAGAGACTTTCAGAAAGCACCTATCAACAAAATTGACTAGAAGAGCTGATAAAAAGGGACGGAAAATTCCACATGAGTTATTGTTGAAATTTCATTTTCAGCTAATCTTTCAAAACGTAGTAAAAAACTAATTGCACAGGCATAGTATGTATAAACTTTCCAGCCAATTCTAAACAGGTTCTCACAGGACTGGTATTTGCCTTATACCTGCAGGAAATATTTCTGTTCTAAGTGTGTTTCTATCCACTCACCTATGAGGTAGAACTAAAAATAGTTATCAAAGACAGTTTGTTAAGGTAAAATTAATTGCTTCAGCCTTACCCCTGAGTGCTCATATGCAGCAGAATTAACCACTTTTTTGCTCTTCTTTTCCCAATGGAACTCATTCAGTTACCTATCCACTGTTCATTCACTAGAGAATTCTATATAAAACAAAATAACTTTGTGAAGAGACCTCATCTACAAGATCTTGATCTTTGAGGTGAAGCTTTACAATGACACGATGAAACTGAAGAGGCCCATTTATACAAGAGCATGTATAACTTTCAACTAAACCTTTAAACTATCGTTCTGTCTGAAAACAGAGGGTATATCTTAACCATTGACAGTAGCATGTCTGGAGTCACCAAAGCCAATATTAAAAATGATAGTACAGATAGCAAAAGCAGTCTCATTTCAACAACAGATTCATCTGGAGCAAGGTTATGAATGAGTCAGCACTGAACTCCATATTCTTGCCATGAACTTGCTTGGTTAACAAGTGTCTGTCAAAGGACATTTTACATACAATACAGTGCAATTATTTCCTCCCATGTCAATCCTTTTTTCCTCTGCCTTGATTTTCAGCACTGACACAGAATCAAAGCAACAAGTGTTCTCACTGATGTAAATGTATAGTAAGCGGCACTTCAAACCACTGTAATTTTCTACTTTCAAGAGCCCCATGTTTCAAGACCTCTATTTTCTAGTGGAAGATCTCCAGACACTTTCCCATTCAATGAAACGTGCTTCAACAAAGAATGGAGCACAGCTCGAGCCAGCTTTCCATCATTTTTGCTTGTAATTGTTTAAGAAATTATCATGTGGTAAATATTAAGCATCCACTTCTGCTCTTAAAATCAAACCAAATCATCTTGAAGACATTTTCTTGGCTCAAGAAAGTTTAGGCCACCAAGTGTGTTCTGGGTTAGAAGCACAGACTATAAAATGGACTTTAATTTGGCAAGGATGGTAAAGGCCAATGCCATTAAACAGTACAGCCCATCAAGCATTTTTCTGATATTAATTCTCTGGCAAAAAAGCAACTGTATTACTCAGAACTGAACTAATCCTGTGTTTATTAGGTTTGGTTTCAGACTCAAGTATACATTAACAGGGAAACTTCAGTGAAGAACTTAATTTTAGAGATATACTTACGGATATATTATCTGGAATAAATGAAAAAAATATTGAGAAATCATATACTGGAAGAAAATCTGATTCTAATAGTACTGGAACTGTTTGCAATATTGCAAAGTATTTTTCATGGGAAAATGGAAACACACTCCTCCACAACGATCTCTCACAAGGTGAGAGACATAGGTTCATATGACTCAACTGAGAACAGAGCAGGGAAGGGAGTCCCAGCTTCAACTGGCCAAAATTGAATGAGCTCCTGAGTTCATTCACTTTTTCATTGGAAGTTGGATCTCTTCCTGTGATGGTTTTGGCTGGGCTAGAGTTAATTTTCTTCATAGTAGCATGTTTTGGATTTGTGCTGAAAACAGTGTTAGTAATGCCAAGATGTTTTCGCTACTGCTGAGCAGTGCTTACACGGAGTCAGGGCCTTTTCTGCTCCCCACCCCATCCCACCAGCGAGCAGGCTGGGGGGGCACAAGGAGTTGGGAGGGGACACAGCTGGGACAGCTGACCCCAACTGACCAGAGGGGTATTCCAGACCAGATGATGTCATGCTCAGCATATAGAGCTGGAGGAAGAAGAAGGAAGAGGGGGACATTTGGAGTGATGGTATTTGTCTTCCCAGGTAACTGTTATGCATGAATTCCTTGTTTGGCTTTGCTTGTGTGCATGTCTTTTGCTTTGCCTATTAAGCTGTGTTTATCTCAGCCCATGAGTTTTTTCACTTTTACCCTTCTGATTCTCTCCCCCGTCCCACTGTGAGGGAGGTGAGTGAGTGGCTGCATGATGCTTAGTTGCCCACTGCGATTAAACCACGACACTTCCTTTCAAACCAAATCTTTTTTCCTAATAAAAGTTTAAATGAGATAATGATGTGGCTTGCCAGCTTTACAATTTTTGTAGCTTTCTTGCTAATCTTTAGAATATTTGAATGATCACTGTGATAGTGAAAAGGACTTAAAAAAAGAGGGCTACTATAGTAGGCAAAGATGGATCTAAGCCAAACAGCAGGGCAACATGATTAAATACAGTATGACTGTACTCTTTTATGGAAGAATAACAACAGGAGTATTCTTCATATGGTACTTTTGAAATATTTATCTGAAATCTGAGTTTCACAAGTGGGCAAGGAGATATTGCAAATTTGCCCCAGCTGCTACATGGACAAAATTGCCAAATACCCTTCCCTCTATAATTTTATATGCGAAAAATTTTAAGAATATTAATGTTTCAAATTCTTTTGATCTTTCTCAGTTCAGGAAGTATATTCTTACAGATAACCATTTGCAAAGTATCTTATTAAGACAGGGAAACTGAGACATCAAATAAAAATGTGCACCCTCCTATAAAGTAATTGTCACAGCCTGATTTTTAAGTTCCTACCCCATACAGCCAACTACAGTCTTGGTTCAATTTCCATCATAAGAAACATGTTATTGTGTCAGATCAATGATCCATTTACATCCAATGTTCTCCCTCTGACAGCGACAATAGAAGATGCTATTTAGGCAGAACATATGATCCTAATTCCTGCCAGGGGTCCATTCCCTCATACTTCCCCAGTAGTATGATTAGGGATATTAGAGGGAACATGCCTTTTGGACCTATTGCCCAGGATTTTTTCTTATTTCTTTACAGAATTTTTTTTTAAAAATCTGTTCTAAGTCAGGGTCTATAATGCATGTGTCATTACAGTGCTGTTTTTAGACAACCTAACATACATATCTATATACGCATTTTTTTTTATATATATGCATGTTTATATGTGCAGTACATCCTAAAGAGACCTCTACTGTATCCACATATCTAGGAATGATATAATAGAAAACCAAGTCATTTGTTTTTTGGTCACTTTCCATTGTAGGTACCATACTATTTAAAGCAGAGATAGTAGGAATTGTTTAAAAGATGCATAATATTTCACAGGTACTGTTGCCTCTAGCAAGATATCAATCACTTTTAGGATAATAAAAGGGCATGTGTCACAACTGGCAGTTCTTCATTTGAATGTCTTTGAAATGAGATCTGAAATTGTGCTGCTGCTTTACTGGTTGCAATTCCCAACTTGACAGGGCAGCTGAAAATAAACCATCAAAGAGCAGTGATTAGTACATGCTCTCCTTTTATCAACGTATTTTAAAGGTCACTCAAATATTTACAAGTGTGCTTTTCTTATTTCTTGAAGTGAAAAGTCCATCTCCAAAACTATCCCCCACACTTAGAGGATTCTCTCTGAGATAAAATACAGAGAGGAAATAAAATGTTAAGTGGTGAACTGAGAGACATACAGTTTCTGTATCTGACAGAGTTTTTGCCTGGGAGCATGTAAAATCTATTGCAAATTTTCTTTTCCTTTGCATGAATAGTCTTGTTTCAAGATGAAAAGATGTCTTGGCACTGCAAGATGTTTCCTTAGACTTCCCTATTTAGTACTTACAAAACTTTTTTTTTCAGCAGAACTATGTTTTAATGGGAACAAACGCTAATAACCATACAACAAGTTTCTCTTGCAACAGTTTTACTAACTCTACAGCTACCATGAATGCTGTATATAGAAAGGACACCAGAAGAGAAAACCATCCTCACCACAAACTGGTCAGGAGATCTACAAGCAGGTTCACTGAGGGATATACATGAACAGGCAGAAAAAGTGTCAGAAGGCTTATTGAAAAAGGAGAAGATTCAGGAGGAGCCAGAAACCCCCCAGAGCCCCAAATTACCAATCTCCTTATTACCAGCAATCATCAAATGTTTATTAATCTTACTATTCTGTTCAAGTCAGATGACTTGTGCTTCTTGAGGTGAAGTTAGCTATTACAACAGAATCTGCTGGCTTTCTACCACCCAAACCAGAAAGCTCCTTTTCTTACCACTTTACCCCCTAGTTCAAAGGTTCCTACTCCTTCCCTGACACCCATTCTTGCACTGGTCAGCCCCCATGGTGAGCCAGTTCAGCTTGTTAATGTGTCAGAAAGCTAATCCAATGCAAAGAGAGTGAAGTCTTTGGTCCTATGTTAGCAAGCTAAATCAGCTCACAGTGTGGCCAGCCATGTGCCAAAATCTGTGCGAAGACAAGGACAGGGCTGCACAGCAGGAGTGAGGGGAATGGGAAACAGGGAAGGGTTTTTGCCTCTTGGCCCTGGTGAGCCATGAGGTTGACCCAGCTGTAACACCTAATCGCCTCCCCAGGGGATTTAACTCCGGGGTTGCATATTTCAGTAAGGCCAGACCAAAGCATGTAAAAGTCATATATCACTTCCTCTACCATGACCTGAAATCACAATCTAAGCTAAAAAATAAAGAGATGTTAAAATCATGCATTCTTTTATTGGCCTTCTGAGAATGTGCTTTTCATTCTACCAGTTGTTTTTTTTTTTCTCACCACCAACAGGAATGAGCTAATAAAAACACAAAACAAAACAAAGGCAAGATTTTCACAAGCCTTCAGAAACCAGAGATTTTGTTGGCTTTTTTTTTTTACGATCAAGCTAAGTATCATGAGACCTATGATAAAACACATCGTTTACAAGAATGCTCTTTCTGCTCTACATTGTTTTCCATCGGATGAAGAAAGCCACATGTTTTTTGGTCCTGTCCTTATCCAATTACATCAGGCTGAAGAAAGTTTTACCTCCTATCATCATTTGGCCAGAACAAATGCTTTTGTAGAAAACAGTTCAAAAGAGCAGGGATAAGGGCTTGGGTTTTTCTCTCTTCCTTGCTTTTCATTTTTCCTCTCTTCTGCACAGCCAGCCTAATACAAGTCACATTGGTATGCAAGCATATATTAATATACAATTATGATGAGTATACAGTAGAATTGCTCCTGATTTATAGCAAACAAATGAAAATGAAGGCCATATATTTTAGGGGAAATCAAATACCAGTATGTTTTTCTTTTTAGATTATCTTTTTTATAGCCTAGCTTCCAGATGGTGAATGATTGTTTGCTAGGCTAAACTGATGTTAAGACAACAGCACTAGTTTTTAATTACATCTTTGAAAACACAGTGTATTGAAGTGGAGGAAATGAGTTAAAGCTAAAAATTATTTATTGGATGAAGCATTTAGTATGAGACTGCAGACAATTACAAGAATGTCTGCTTCTGGACTGAAACATAGAATTGCTCCATTAGCTCAGTGGCAGAGAGATGGTCTGAGAAGAGAGCAGCAGTTGTCTCTCACAGCACGCTTTCCTCTTTAATTAGTGAGATATCAAGCACGACTGAAGTATGTCATTTCAGTGACTTTACCCTAAGTGAACCCTTGGTACTAGCAGTTAAGAAACTTTACCACTGAACACAATGCATTTTGCATTGTAATTTACTAAATGGAAAATGTATTTTGGAGGCAAGGGTTTAATAACCTTGGAGTTTCTAGATTAAGTTTCATGCAGACACTCAGGTAGTGAAACTGAAATTTCATGGTATTTTTATGGTTTTCTGCATGTGAAACCTGGTTTTTAAAGTGGTTTTTCAAATTCATAGATTTGAATTTCTGTGTTTGTAATGACCTGAGCACCTCTAGTTCTCAAAATCAGGGGGTGATTCAACAGTTAGATTAAGGAATGCAAGCTAGGAAGGGATCTGTGCAGCTGCAGACAGTAATACCATGCTATCTTGTTCATACGGTTGTTAAAACTCCACTTCAAAATTGGTAAATAAATTATCCCCAATCCTTCTGTAGAACACTATATTAGTTGTGATGTCTAAAAGCACTCTTATTTCCTGGCCACATTTATTCACAGCCAGTTCATAAGTCGCATAATTTAAGATTAGATTTGGTTTCCTAATTCCATTTCATAAGTAGTGAAGATGCACAAGCACATACACAAAGCAAATTTCAATAGCACTACAGGCAAAAGCTTAAAGAACCAGGATAAGCCCTTAAAGAACAAAATATACACTTAAAGAATCAATACAGACAACAAATACAGGTCATGAAGACAAGCAGTCAACAATTCAATCATGAATTTCATTTCTCTTGGAACCATTCATGGTAATTTCAGGGATGACTGAGTGAAACTAATCTTAATTATTAGATGAACCTCTTTAAAGTAAAGGTGAGCAAATTAACTTTCTCATAGAAAAATACAGTTTTGAAAACTTTTCCTGATGTATTTTAGATATATGGTCAGTAGATACATATGTGTAGAGGGATGTCCAAAACAGAGCTGATGCCATCTGAACCCCTTTGAATGTCAGAGGGAGCAGGCTGGGTCTGGGTTGTAGGTGTCCTCCTCCTTGAATAGCTCACACAGCATATCTGCTCCCCTGTGCAACACAGGAAAGGTGCTTTATCCAAACCAGGGAAAAGGCATTTGTACTGATGGGACTGAGACCAGGCTTCTCCCGGTTGTCTTCTATTTCAGAATAGGTTGGGAAAGAGAAGATTAAGAATTAGTTTATCATAATGAACTGGAAGCAGTATATCACTTTCTCCTCCAGGAGTGATTAATGGGCACTGCTGACCTTGCCATACACACACACAGGCACAACTGATCTCATCAGCCCCACGGCACACACTCCCAGGGCATTGCACAGGCAAGCATGACAGGGTCATTGCTCTCCTCCTTCCCCACGCATTGAGTTGTTGATCCCTCCCTTTTTTTTTTTTTTTTTTTTTTTTTTTTTTAACATCAGACATCTTTCTTTGCTGCCCAGTGGCTCAGGGAAAGAGAAATGCCCTCTTTCAACAATGCCTGACATCCTAAGCAACCTGGGCTCAAAGTCAGGGTGGGCAAGGTTTCATCACTTCATTTTTCCTCTGAGCACTAGTTTCCAGCACCCCTTCTTCAGGGAGGCTCAAGGGTTACAGCTCTCCCTGCTTTCTGCTCATTGTGTGTTTGAGAGGAGGAGACTAGCTAATAAGCCGGGATGCAGACCTTTACATGGTGCTATAAAAAAAAAGCAAGCAAAAAAATCACACTAATTAAAAAAATTGAAGGTTTTGGGTTTTTTTTCCCTCTATTTCTTATAGACTGACTCAGTTTGCCCAGCTCTGCTGATGTCCTTGCCTTTTAGAGACTATTTGTAGAGTTAGGGAAATGAAGAGGAGGTAGAGGTGGAATTCCCCTCTTTTTTAAAAGATCATAAATTAGCTAATTATAGAAGCTGCCATTTGGGCAAAGGAACTCCACCTTCCAGAGTGATTTTTCAATACATATCTATTCCAAACATCAACTTCAAGCTGCCATTAAAAAACCCAAGAAAACCCCAGAAAGAAACAACAGAACCAAACAACTTCATTACCTTTTAATTTATATGCTTTTTCTGATTAGATATGTCCACTTTCTAATACCTGAAAGCTGGTGAGAATTCTGGTGGGAAAAAAACATGCAGCAGCAGCAACAGGTCTGCTCAGCAGGGAAGTGTGTTACAGCAATATAAAGCAAAGAAAGCGCTTAACAAACATTACCCAATACTAGGGACTAACCAGGGTACCTTTTCATGTACTGCTGCTTGTAGCCCTACTCCTGCTAACTCCAGGGCAGGGAATTTGACACAAATCCTTCCCTTATTCTCTCAAAACTAGGGAGACCCCTTAAGCAGTAGCCAGCACTTCTACATGTCAGTGTAACAAACATGATTGGAGCCATCACTAGAACACTTGATAATTTTATATCCATATAATATGTCTCTAACAGATTTGAGGATTACTTTCTCAAAGCTGTCACTGTACCAGTATGTCTGTGCCAAACACTGAAAAAATCATATTTCATATCCCAAAGAATCATAAGGCCATTAAAAATGGTACAATTTGTAAACTTTTTATTTGCCACCTGTTTGTGTCATGTAAATGTGATTCCAAGTTTTATTTTAAAATCATAAAGGCTAACAACTTTCATCATTAAAAGTAAGTGCTGAGTTCCTCACATAAAAAACCCCATGACTCTGGAAATGGAGCTTTAAGAAAATCAACACTGAATGTCAATAGAATAGTGAGTGTGGGGGACACTGCTGAAGTGACTCACAGAAGAAATATTGCTGAGGTCAGTTTCGTCTCTCATCCTGGCTTCCTCCTGGCAAGATCCAATTCACTTCTGCTTTTCCTCAGTGTATCTGACTGCAATACAGAGAAGATAATCTGTGACTCCAATGAAAACTGATGCGGACAATGTAAAATATCAGCAGTGCATATGGCACATCTTGGAGAAATCAAACAAAATGAAACCTTCTGCAGTGGACTTGCAGTCTAACTGAGGTGCAGGTCAAAACTGTCTATCAATGTACAGATAACACAGTAGACTTGAATACACTAGATACAATGCAGGAACCATACGGTGGCATGGGTTTTTTGTAATGATCCATGAAAAAATTTGTTAAGGAAGCTGCATGGTACATGACCCAGGATTATTAAACATAATTTAAAATACAGCAAAAACTACTTACTCCTATTCCAGGCCTCACTACATGTCTCCTCGTCCAACTTCAGCCAGGAAGCTGTGTAATAGGTTGGAGTGTCTGCAACCAGCCCTGTCAATATGCCTGTAGATATCATGACTATAACAAGGTGAAATGGGGATAGAATGCAGTTTTTTCCATTCTACTCAGTTTTTAAATAAAACTAAAATGTAGAACATTTTTTGTCCATACAGATTAAGCTAGAATAATTCTGAGATCTTTTCATTCCCTGGTGTCATATTAAAAAAATAAAATATCCTCTTGCATTCACTTTTAAGAAGACTTTGACCTTACTTCAGTGTGTTTCTTGGTATCCGGGTAAACTTTCCTGTGACAGATATAAATGTGGTTAATGAGATTTTAAAACATGTTTCTGAGCAGTTCATTTAATTACATTATACTGGCTTAAAGTGACCTTTAAAGGCCACTCCCTACTGACTCATTCCTTTACAATTACTTCAGAGTTATCTACCATTTTAAAAAGAGAAAACCTTACACTGAATAATAATGAGGAAATAATGGTCCTTGTCCCGTTATCTAATGAAGATCACTGTGGGATTTCAGACTCTAGCATCCCTTATTGAGGGGGTAAAACAGAGGTAAGGAGAAAGAGTTTTCAACAGGTCCCCATTAAGAAAGAACAAAAACTTTCATCTCATCGATATCTGCAGCCAGACTCGGTGGGTTTTTCTCTCATTAACATGTAGAAACACCTTTCCTCTCAGCCTTAGAGTCCAAAATTTTAAAAATTACTGATCAGGCAGACCCAACTGCTTGCTTACTTAGCTTTATTTAATTTTACTATTTAATCTGTGTTCAAGAGTGGGAGTAAAGTTAAAGGCTCTCTTTCACTGGAGTGCTCAGCAGCTCCCATGCATGATGGGGGACAGTTCTGCTACACTTTCCCATCCTTTTCAAGAACCCTGGTATCCAAACTTATGTTGATTACAATGGGTCCCCTGTCACCTTGAGATATCACAGGATATAAGAGAAAGGACGTGAGAAAAAATGACAACAGCAGTAAGATATTTTTGTGATCTTTCTTTTTGCATGGTTAGAAAGGTTCATGGGGGTTGCCCCAAACACCAGGCTAGGTATATCCTACTAAACAAGAGGACCAAGGAACAAGCTGGAGTACTGTATTCATGATGGTCCATCCTGTTGGTTATCACAGCTGTTAACAGAATTTTGGCCCAAGCCAACTAGCACTCGCCAACAAAATAGGCAGGAAAGCTTTGGAGGACAGCATCCACAGGGGATAATTTCCAATAGATGGTATGGAGAGGACTGAAACAGGTTTTTCTTCCTCTAAAACAGTCCCCCAACAGTATTTGAGCCCCAGCGAGTATTGCAGTGAATCAAGGGATGTCAAGTTTCCTCACTGATCTGCCTTGCCCTGGACTGCAGTAAAGGTATATGGCAGTCTGGGCACCTTTGGCTCTGACGCAGACAAGCTGTTAATTGGATAGCGCATAACCTTTAAAAATAACCTACTTCAAGTGATGAAGTCATTCACGGGTAGTTATTTTTCTCTCCAGAGCATCTGTCATCCTAAACACAATTACTGGCAATGGTTCACCACTTCCTTCCTACCACTTTTCATCACTTCCTTCCTACCACTTTTCATCACTTCCTTCCTACCACTTTTCTCCACATCTTTCATCAGCTGTGCTTGAGACTGGTAGAGTAATGGACAGTGCATGTGTAGGAGAACAGTGAATCTGTCTGAGCAATGGAGCTACTGATTGGGTTATTTGCTTTTCTTCTCTTAAAAGCAGATGGGCAGATTCCATCTTTTTATAACAGCAGCTCCCATTAACCTTAGCCATATTTAGATCCATTTGCATCAGGACTGAATTTAATATGCAGACATATATCATCTGTGTTTGATTATCTGTTGATGATCTGTTGACTCCAGCTGAATACCCTTGCTGGGTTTATTCTTTCCATGTGTGTTTTCTGGATGTCCTTCCCTTAGCAATTGCATAAACTTGCGTTACTGAAGAATTTGTATAGATCATCATTATCCAAGTTTACTGCAAGTGGGATACTGTAAGTGGCTAATAGAGTCAAGTCTTTCATATATGTTTCATTCAGTCTCATATACTTCATTAAAAATAGCAGGGATGAGCAAACACAAAAGTTTATGTTGTCTCAAAAATACATGATAACATAAAAAAAAGAAGACTATCAGGCCAAACAAACCAATCAGAAGAGGATCCCTCATTAAGGATGTACTAAAAAATAAATATGACAATATTTACCTTGTCAGACAAAAGCTATTACCTCTCAGCCAAGCCGATGAAATAGATCTTGCAATTACTCATCTACCACAGGGAAAAGTTGGGTTTAAATAGTTTGTCTTAGTCCAGACTTTTTCTGCCCTTCTGGCCATATTTTATATTCTATATCAGAAGTCTCACAGGTTTCCTCATCTCAACATGCTCTGATTCTTTGCTTTTACTGTTTGTAATTAGTACCTATCCCTTGGTGTTCCACATGGCACCAGCAGAGAGTTACTGATTGCTCCCTTGCATTTGGTAAAAGGGAAATTTTTGGAGGAACAAGTTGTGAGGCTTCTTTTAAATATTTACTCTTTAGTAATAATTAATTTCTATACCTAATTACTGACAAGGCCTCTCATGCTTAAAATGATTTTTGTTTGTAGCCTATGATATGGTCCAACATAAAATGGCAAAATCAAGGGTCACATAATTTATGCTACTTCAGCAAAGGATGAAAACTTTTTTTTTATGGCTTATAATTAACCAATTCTAATCTAATGTCAAAAAAGAGATACTGTAAATACAGAAAGAGCTTTGCAGTAAGCCACTGTTTTATGGAAATGCCTACCCGTTTTGCAATAAATAATACTGTTTCTGGAAAACAAGATTTGTCATTTCTGTAGTGCAAAAGCCTACTTTACTTGGAGGTGGATGTAAATTAATTTTCCTGTCCTGGAAAATATTTTGAATTTCAATCATATATCTCCTGTGCCATCTTTTCTTCTGCATGGTGAAATGACGACCATTGGAAGATTTTCATGAACGTGACAGAAGGAGTGCATCCAGCCAAAGGAGGCAACAGCTCTTTTGGGCAATAACCTCATCATGAGTGCCCTCAGCTGGCACACAGAATGAAGCCAAGGCATGGCTTTGCTTGATCCCATGTGCCAAATTTCTGATGAAAATCCCGAAGTAGGCCACAGTAGGCCAGCTATGTCTACCAGAGCTGTTTTTGAACTATTCACTAAGAGAAAGAATGATTCAGTACGCCAAAGGTCAATTTTCCTGCAATACTGAGTAACCAGACCTCTGTTTTAAGAGATGCCTGATAATTTGAATGGAGAAAAGAACAAAGAAAATGCTCTTACAATCCCATAGCTTAGTGCAGTAACCTCCATCCTAGAAAGATGACGGCTGTAGTTTCTAATGCCAGATAAAAGAGCAGCTTGAACTTCTATCACTCACAGCCTAAATTAATGTTGTAAGTACTGGTCTGCCTAGCCAGGGTAACGGGCACAGCAGTTTTGACCAGAGATGTCTCTAGAGTGCTGAGAGTTTCAGAGAAGATTAACCACCATTTTAACGCTTTGTCATCTTCTGAAGAACAATGCATTTTATTACAAAATTACGAACTATCTCAGGAGGCTTAGCTAGAATTCCTGCTTCCAGCAGGTGCTCCCCTTGGAGAAGTAGGAAGGCAGCAACCCATCAGGCTTGACTATGCTGCAGAAGTGGGGCAGCCACAAACGTCATCATCTGAAAGGATCATTCACCCAGGCTGTGCAAAGGGTGGGTCTGGTGGAGCAGATGCATGTGCAGCCAGATACGACCTCTGCAGCCAGTGCCCAGTGGCTGGTACACTGCCAGCCACATCTGGCAAGCTGTCCCCAGGTAGTCCTTGGGCTGTTCACAAATGATAGGCAGAGCTCCCTCTGCTCCTGGATGCTTTGAAGACTGGTCATGGACAGAAACACAGACACAGCCCATACCTTTACTGATGCTTAAATTACAACCTTCTCCAACTCAAGAAAACAATTTCAACATGACAAGTTCTTTCAATGTGAAAACAGTTCTGTATGATGATCTGCATGGTTTCCCCAGTACAATAAGTCTCAGCTCTGATGTGCCTCCACACTAGTAGGTGCAATTTGACTTAGTTATATTTAATTAAGTGTTGAATATGAAGTGTGTCAAGTTTAGAACATCTTTTCCTATCGTGCTCATCACTGCAGGACGTGCTTCTGTGACACAAATACCAGTACATATCCTTCCTGCTAGATTAGACATCTTTGTGCAGATGTTCAAGCTGGTTATTCATTGAACAAAACTTTATTTATTTTCATATCAGTTCCCTTCCATCAGGAAATACACTCAGTATTTTTGTTTTTCTTTTCTACGCCCTCGCCCCCACTTCTCTGCATTGTAAACAATATGCTTTCACTCAGTTTATCTATTTCAATAGTGCATTTATTTCTTTGACAGTTTGAAAGCTCTGTGTGTATTATCTCTCTCACTGTTGGCCGGTCATAGGCACACTGGTTTTGCGAGAACTCTTTTTAGCATTCCAATAACCCATGACAAGAGGAGAACAGAAAATACAGCAACAGCAGATTTATCTTAAGCCTGGGAAAAAAAGTTATGCTCCTAATAGCAGCAAAGATCCTACTTTGGTCTATCACAAGTATCACTACAAAGCATTTGCCCAGCTTGGTATGGCATAAGTCTTAGCAAACCAGCACTTTCATCCTTGTTCAGCCACAAGCAAAATGGAAACTAGGATTTTTACAGTCTAAACTCTGGCCAAATACAAAAGTAGGATTGGGAGTATATTTCCAAATGCATCATATTTCTTTGGAAATGTGGAAATTTGGAATATCATAAGAACTGGTGGTGCAAGCAGGCTGCCAGGTCTGCAGGTCACTTGTGTCAGCCTGCCTGCTTGTCTGCGGGCCTGCCACTCAGCTGGACAGCCAAGGGGCAGCTCTGCCAGCCCATGGTCTCCCAGACACCCAGAGCTGCTCAGTCACTAAGTGCTGAGGCTCTGCAGCCTCCCCTTCCAAAAGAGACAAACTGAAATTTCCTTGGCGTCTATAGGGCAAACTGAATTTTACTTTCTTTTCAAGAACTGCATTGAAGACCATTCTCACCAGGAGAGTCAAACTTCTCTCTTAAACTAGATTTACTCTGATGTAACACTGTTGGCAACCAAGAGGTTGTTCTTGGTTTAGGACTGATATAATGGGAATGTCGCATAGCCAGACTGCTAGGTAAAGCTGGGAATAGATTTAAATTAAGATATGATAAATGTTACAGAGTAGAAGTGCACAATGTTTCCCCCTTCCTTTACCCATCCGTGTACACGTTTACTGCTTTCATCTGCTTGAAGGAGCTGATTTGCAGAAGAGACAGGACTTGGATGGGTTCTTAACATAAATTCTCAAAGAGAGAAAGGGACTCCCACCAAAACCATCACATTGTGCCATATTTGTTAACTATATATTTGTTAACTATATATCTGTTACCTTAGAATAAACATTCCTCAAATACTGCCCATAATACAATTTACTCTGCCAAAAATACATCTGAGCTTCTGCCAAAAACAACTTACAAGGCTATCAGTCAGGTCCTAACATCTCCCCCACATCACCCCCTAACAGGCTTTTATGCCAGGACACGGGACTAAGGTAAAACTTACTGATCTATTTCAGAGTTTCTTACCTGGGAAGGTCACAACGTGCAATAAGATCATAAAATTCATTGCTGGAGGAAAACACCTTGAAAGTTTTATTACAATTTTGTGTAAAGAAATGTGGTTCCCCAGCTTACCACATGTCTTTAAGCTTCCTCAGTGTCACATTATAAATTAAATGAGTTTTAATGTTGAAACTGCTATATTTTTTATTTTTACATTTAAAGCCAACACAAAGTGTGGAAAGTGCAAGAAATATTGCTTCAAATAAAGCATCACTACCATTGAAAGACCCAGAGAGGACTCTTTCCTGTGTGTAGAGACGGAGCCATATATAGCCTGCTTGACTTCTCCTATGATTTGATACTATTGATGATTTTTAAAATACCTCTGTTGTGCTTCAAATTTAAAAAAAAAAAAAAAAGAAAAAGAAAAAAAGAAAGAAATGGAAATACCCTGAAATGGTTTAGGCCATGTCCTTCAGATTGAAATAATCTGATTCCCTGCCAAAAACCTAAGTCTAATTATGTTTGCTCTATAGGAAGCTATCGGAGAGTGGACAAGAAGTGACTAGATACAGCAAAATTGGAGATCTGTAAGTTGTGGAGATTCAAGAGCACCTTGAAACACTCAACAGAAAGGCAGGAAAGGGAAACATGGTTTCTCCTTACTTAGTCTCTGTACTGGGGCTTTTTCTTCTGGGCAGGCATGATCTGGCATTGCACCAGTATAAGGGTCTGCTTTTAAAATGTGAAGTTCTACACCTTCAATAAAGCCTTTTACAAAATCATAAGGATGATCACTATGTCACTGGGAACTACAGATGGCACAATGAAGGTTTAAATAGAATGATGGTACATAGTGACACTGTGAACAAGCTCTGAGGCTGTGACAAGGCAATAATGTGGGCACCCAGGAGTAATACATAACCCCTGTCAGAATGGCCTTGCAACTGAGCCACTCATGTCTGTCTCTCAGCTAGGCTAATCAGCTCAGCAGTGGTGCCATACCACCTCTCCAAACTGCTTCCCATTCCCAGCTTGGGTTATTTCCACTATCTCATACATCTCTGCTGAGTTGTGGAGAGGCCCTCAGCGCTGCGTCAGTGGGGAAAGCAAGCTGAGAAGACAGGGAAATATCCCATATGCAACCAAGGGTCAAATTCTTCCTGAATTGTGTACAGTCAGCTAGCATCAGGGATACATCTGTCGCTCTTTCCATCCAAACTGTTCTTTATAATGTTGCTGACAAGCACGTCTAGCTGTTACATAATGAACAGTCTTTTCCATCATTAAAAAGCAAATTTAAAAAACACAGCAAAGTTCCTTTCTGGATATATTGTTACACAAGCACGCAATTTGTTTTTCAAAAACTGAGAGAGAAACTAGATTACTTTCTACATTTTTTTTTAAGTCACAGGTTTATCAGTATAAGACTAATCAAAAGAAAGAAAAGAAGATTCTAATATTTTGAAAAGTGCACAGTGTGCCTGTGAGGTGGGTATTTTCTTATGCACAAGTTTGCCAAAGCACAGGCTGCAGTTACCAGAGAAAACAAAACAAACTCCAAACAGAAAAGCACGTCTAGTTAGTAAAATGCGTTATGAATAGGAACAGCAAAGGAATAGCAGGCAAAACTCTATGTACAATGGAGGCTGTTGCTTGGGAAGTCACAGCAGTGCCCACCAGAGTGCTCTTCTGTATTAAAGAATTACACCAGGACAACAGTCAAATGCAGTTTTGTAAAGAATTAGGATGAGATAAGATTAGAATATTAGTTGTTTGCATTGCAGGGTATGTGTAACCAGACAAATGGAGACAGATGCAAGTTCATTTTACCATGTCCTAAATTCAATAGCTGTGGTCCAGGTCTGGTCTGTCCAGCCAGGCATGGTCCAAATGATGTACAGCCATGTTAGCAAGAATCCTTCTCCATATTAACAGAGCCTACTCCTTTACACATTGCTTATAAGCTCCTTACTTAATATAACAGGGTAGATCTTTTGAGGTAGATCTTCACTCATCTGGATTGGGAGCATTTACTTTCAAGTATTCCCCTTGCCTGGGATATAATGCTCTGGATAATTTTTGTGCCTTTGACTTAGGGAAATTAGAGTCACCTTTTGCATTCACATCTTAGAAGTCCTCTGTATAGTCGGTGCAAACTAGATCCTTCTGAAATCTAGAACTTTTGTTGCAGACTTATTTTCGTCTCTTTTCATGAATCTAGTTATGATCCAAGACAGTACTCCCTAGCTTGCTGTTCTAGCCTATCACTATTCACCTGAATCAATTTAAATGTATTGCTGCAATCATGAGACTATCAGTGAAGAGCAGGAACATGGCTGTAAGCAGACTTGCTGAGGAACAGATGTCATAATCTGTAGTGGCATTTTTTTTCTCACCAAAACTACCCCCTTCATATCAATCTATCTTTCCTTCTCAGTACTATTCAGGGCTGATTTTCCAGATATGACAACCATTTCATAGGGCTATCATGTCTTTGGTGCCTTTTCAGAGTTAATGTATTTTTTTTCAGTTAATTCAGATTCCTTCCTTTTTCCTTTCATCTCCTTGCACTAGTAAATGTTTTGTTTCTTACTGCCTACAGCCAATTTTCTATTTGAAATTGATACGCACATTTCTTTCTTAACAGCAGCATTTTCCAAGACATGGTACTAGCACTTCTTTTTCTTTACTGTGCATTCTGCTGTCCCTCAATATTCCTCTATCTCATGCCAAACCCTTCTTTACTCAGTCTTCCCTGTCCTGTATTTAATGCAGTCAGTGAAGTTTACAGAAGCAATCTGCTTGCTTCCACCATTTCTTTCACAACTCTCCTTTTCTCTTCCAGACTCAGTCCAGAACGACTGGTTTCTGGGCAGCATTCTTCACCGACTCCTTAATTTTTTACTGTATGCCAGGAGTTTTGCCTGACAGCAGGAATTTCTGGAGGAATTCTGGTTAACTGGAATAAAACTGTGGAGATACAGAACTGAATGGTAAACTACTCTGTGTGGAAGGAAAAAGGTTATAACATTCTGAAAAATCCCAGTTTAAGATTAGTATGAATCTCAATACAGTATTTTCTTAGGGCACATATATATAATTTGGTGGATTGTTATGTGCCTTTTCCTTCCATATGACTGTAGAAAGATTCCTGATTTGTACTCCACAAAAAAAAAAAAAAAAAAATCCTAGAGTGACAGGCAAAGGTGAGAAAAGTTTTTGTCCACAATCTAAATTCTGCCAAGATAATATAATGGCACTGGACAATGCGAATCTACATGATGTCACCGTTCTTCCTCTTTCTTTGATGAGAAGTAATAGTTGCATTTCAACCACCTTGATTAGCAATATCGCATCACTACATAAGCATAGAGAGAATTGTTTGCTTTTTTCCTTTCTTTTATTTTGGACAATCTACAGAGGTGAGTGTATGCTTAATTTTTAGCTCATGTTCTGAATATCCTCACAACACAGATGAAAGATGATTTCCCAGCCATTCCACATTCCTCATGAAATACTCTGTATAATGGATGTCACGGACCCTCTCTGCAGACCAACTAAATTACCCTCTGTCTGTACGATCGTGATTCACTCTTCTGCTTTCTCAGCATGCAAGTATTCTGGTCCCCACACTGAGTGCAGAGATCAGGCAGAGCTCACTCCAGCTCTTGCGTAAAAGGAGCTGCCCGAGAAGGGACAGCTCGTGAGTGATTGCGGAGGGGAGTTGCTGCTGGGAACGTGGTCTGCAAAGAAGGGGACTCACCGTGGTGTGGCTAGGGGAATGACAAGCCTTTCCGCCAAGACTGTTATTCCTGATTACTGGAACAAATCTTTGGGGCTTTGTCACTGAGGCTAAGTTTGAGTAATATTTGAGCGAATCTATTTTGAATTGGAAACTGGACCCATTCCCAGCCCGTCTTTGTGAACCAGAGGTTAAAAAGATATGCCAAAGGTACGCTTACCCATGCCAGGAGTGCCAGATAAAGATTAGGTAGAGCACAGGATGTTTTAACTTCATGGTTATATAGCAGGCTTTCAAACACGTCTGTTTAAATATTTGCCATATAGCACAATCTAATTCTTATACCCATAGACAATGAAAATGCAGCTTAGATCATTAACAGCAAAATCCATCTTGCAGATGAAAGGCAATTAGTATTTCAGAATCATTCCAACCTTTAAGTTTGCCAAGATAAACACACGGCAGTGGGGAAATCCATATGTTGTTTACACTGTATAGAGCACACCTCTTTGGCTGAGCAGGACCACTGGAAATTATCATTGTCAAGATAAACCTATTTAAAATGAACAGACTGGTATGATATTTTCGTTCTTTTCACCTTTTTCTATCTATCATATCAAGTATCCAGCATCTATGCTCTCAGAGTAAGGCAGTGTGACATTATTAAAAAAAAGAAGAGAAGTTTTCACTTTTATGGCTATGAATTTATGTACTAAAAGAAATTCAAATAAGACCATTATTGAAAACCTTTCCTTTTTTTAAGCATACTTTGTTTAATTGAACTCATTAATTCCTCTTTTGTAAAGGAATAGTATTCATATAGGCATAATACCATCACCATAAAAAGTAAATGTAGTCACACATCCCTGTTGTTTCTTTTTTCTGTTGACATGTTACCGTAAATCAAGTAGACAGAAAACATTGAAGACTTTTTCCTTCCCCCTCACAATCAGTTGACTTAATACAGCAAAGCATCAATACAGACAGACCATAAAAAATTTTAGATTGAGCAAATCCTTGTCATGTTAAAAGATGCACAGCTCTGCTACGGGCAGAATTATTCTGTGCTTTGGTGCAGGCTGCAAAGTGATGGGCTGAGTAGCAGCTCCACTCAAAACGAAATGGGGACTGAGCAAAGCCTTAAGCAGCCTGTGACTTTTCTATAGAAAGGGAAATAAAATATTTGCTGGCTGTGTCACCTCGGTGAGGTCTCTGTACTGTTTGTGCAGATGCCAGGAAGTACAATAAGTGTTTACACAAAGTTTTTTTCACAGTCTCACTTCTAACAGTAGTTATATGGAGTTTCTATGTTTTTTAGGTTCCTTCTGCTTAGGTTAATGAGGTTTTAATATCAATCTCTATGACAGAAAGACTGAACTGAGTATTTTTCCTTCATTTATTGGGACTAAAGAAAGTGACTATGGCAGAATCTGTCAGCTTTGCCAGGGCTCTCAAACTTTCTTCAATGAAATGTGTCAGTAATTCTAATTATTTCTCTGATTCATCCTTATCCTTCACACACATTTCAATATTCTAATCTGATACCATTAAAACATGACAAAGCTTAGGAAACATTTCTTTTTTGGTGAGCACTTCTGACTCAATGAAAATCTTTCTCTTAGCCAAACATCTAGTTTGACTGGAATGATAATATCTCTGTATTTGACATGTTTTTGTTATTAGTTTGAAGTATTCCTATCATGACAGAAAGTAAAGTAAAATTCCATTACTGTAAACCAAATCCTCAGGTCCTTTCTTAATTGTTATCTGACAATGAGTGTGATTAAGTGCGAATTGATAAAAAGCCTTAGGAATTTAAAAGTTGTATTTATTTAAATAATAGAGTGGAAGTTATTGCATAAGTTATTAATGTACAGCACTATATTTTATCTGTGCTTGTATTTTATCTGTGGATGATATGCACGCAACAATGTGGCAAAACTTCACATTCATGTGATTATACTATTTACTTACTACTGTTGTTACCTGGTGATAAAGAAGGTGCAAAGAATCCACTTTTACTGCTTTGCAAACCTGTAAATAATAAAATGTAAATAATAAAATGGAATTTAGTTCACATTGCTTCTATCTTACGGTATGCATGCACTTTTTTTTCCTTGTTTTTATTGTCCCAATTCAGTGGCTAATGCTTTACTTGGCTTAAAGATGGGAATATGCTGACAAGAGTACTTTCTGAATATTTCTTTAAACAAAAGGGGGTATGGATACTGAAATATAACTAATCCTTGCTATGCACTTGAGACAGTGACTGCTGAGAGAGACTTTATGATCTCCAGTTTGTAACAGAGGATTAAATGGCGTCTTATTTTTCCATTTCTTCTTTCTATCAAAGATGAACAAGTATTGCTGTACATACAAACTATGTCCAGTAAACAATAACAAATACAGTTAGACCTACAAATCTAGGAACAATACAGCAAAAACACATCAGCACTTTACATGCAAGCACAAATCTACCTTTGATCTCCAGAGCACTGCAGTAACATCTCCTGCCCTACACTGAAATACCCATTTATTACATCAGTCCTAGGCTACAGTCCAAGAGTTGTGCTAGGAGACACAGTGAATGATGCATCAGGTATGCAGAGGTAGAAGCTTCCTTAACTTTGTTTCCCCATAAAATATCTTGAAACCTATTCTACTTCACACATTGGAATTTGGCCGTTGCTCTTACACTTATTGACAATAAACAAGGGATTGAGCCCTGGCTGTATGAGTTGAGGAACATTACACATACAGCTTTTTCAGGTTTGAAGGAAATTTGTTGGCATTTCACATTTCCCTACCTTGGGTCTATCTTGAAATAAAACCCCTATATGGCATTTTAGTTGAACCCAAGTCCACACGATGTGGTTCCTTAGGGGTCCCCTATACTACAGTACCTCCAGCTACTGGTCCAAATACTGAAGTCAAAGCTGCTTTAGCAATATGGCCACTGGCTTACAAAAGATCTTCTGTTCAGTGATGGCACATTTGACATATCCATGCAAGCTATGGTATTTACCCCATTTCCAGCATCACAGCACAAACAGTAGATATAGCATCCCCAGTCAACTGATCGGGATTGGAATGCAGGCAGCAGCCTTAAAGGAAGCCATTCGTAGGAAAAAAAGAATCAGTGGTTTGCACAGTTGGTTTCCCAGCTGTGGACCAGGCCAGCTACCTGCTAGCTTCAGCTTAATAATCCTTTTCACACCGTAGAAACAATTCTGCAGTGTACAGGGCTCAGGAGTACCCAGGGAAGCACAGGGTAGCTCAGTCACAAAGCTGAGGAAATATCCTCCGGTGGGAAGGCAGCAATCAGTGTTGGAGCTGTTTGGACATGCTGCTTCATACCAGTTACTGGCGAGCACTGACGTTCAAGTTTCCCACTTTGATGTCGGTTCCGAGGAGTTTGGAGACAAGCCCAAGGGAAAAAAACAGCTGAAAACAACACACTATCCAGGCTTAGCTGAATATGGCAGCCAGTGGGTGAATTATGCTCTCTGCTGACATTGGTGAAATCTTCTTCTCCACAAAGAGTCCTCTTTGCTGAGTTAGTTTGGGTTTTATAACTGCTATGCAAGTGTAAAGTTTAAACCTTTATGTATTTTCCTGAAATTACATTTATAGCTGGGAGCAGCTGCATAAACTTTGTTTACTTGCCACTCCTACAACAATGCAGACATTCTGCAACTGCTGCTCTTCCCTTAATGCTCTTTTGTCCACCTGACAGTGAGAAGAATATCCAGAGACCTGCACCACAAGTAAGTTTACTCAGTCCAAGCACAGGCAACGAGGGAGAAAATACTACTCACCATAGTATATCAGCTTCTGAGTGCAACAAGGCAAGGCTGGCAGCAACAGCATCCCAAGAGAGGCATCTGGGAGAAGCAACAGCTCCTGAATCCCAAATACAATGGGAGTTTTAAGCTACTGTTTTGCAAATGGAAAAGTACCATTGATAGTGTGATCACCTGGATTCTTTGCCATGCTGCCTCTCCTAGGCCTATCTAACTTCTAATCATGCTTCACTTCTAAGTTATGGAAGAAAAACATAATCTAGCAGCCCTGTGAGAAGATTACCTGCATTGGTCTGGTGACCCATGAATTGCCATCATTATGCAGTACGCTGACATCTTTCAGAACCATAAACCTTATAACACTTCCAGATACATAAACTAAGCATTTTGATGGTGTTTATACTTGCTTCTTTAGGGAAAGTGGTTAAGATGATGGGGGTTTTTTGTTTTGTTTTTGTTTTTTTTAATAAGATCGTTAATACCTAATTTGTGGCAGAGACTTTCAGAAATGCTTTTTTGAAAGTCAGATACATGGTTTTGGATTTCAGGTGCCTGCAATGACTCATTTTTGTAACCTTCTAAAAAACCCAGAAACTCCCTGAAAACTCCTCTGTCTTGGTTTTTTGAATAAAGCAGCAACAGCCTAGGAAAACCACAGATTCATCATACCCATATTTAAAAACAAAAATCATTAGCCCCAAGCAAGTTTAATTAAACTTACAGAAGAGTTTACAATGCAGAAGAAATAGGTCAGGAAGGAATAGTACAAAACAAAATTACTTCTTGAAAATAATCCACGAAAAGCAAGGCAAGTCTGAACCCAGTCATTAATGATATCAGGCAGGAGATGGGACTGTGAAGGGTAACGAAGTCATGGGAAAAACAAGGACATCTATTATCCAACATAGCTGCAGAGCATTCCTGTTGGTTATTTTGTGAGGAACATTACTTCTCCACATGCGGTTTGTGGTACAAAGAAGAGGTTAGGCTCTAGTCTTGCCCTTTTTGCACGTACTACTATTTAGCCAGTAACTCTGAAAAATACAAATTATCCATGCAGTCTTTAAAAAGCTTGGCTTTCTGGCACTTGAAGCAGAAGTTCCAACATAGCTGCTTTGCAGCGTTGAACATTTGTTCTGTATAACACAGGGGTACGAGTTGCACTGATTTATCAGAGTTAGTGTCTAGAATTTTATATTGGTTATTAGTTTGGATAACATCTGTAGGGTCATTCTATAACCAAGATCCATAAAATGAAGTGAGTTCATCTTCTCCAGTTCCTCCTTGTCTTTTGATGATCTTTAAAGAATTTTAGTTACATCAGAGCAAACTTACAGTAAGGAGCAACTTTTCCTTGTCTCAGCCCCCAAATGCAAGCTTTATCATGTCTTCCTATCTCATATAACAAAACATTATTCCTACAATCAAACTACTTTTCCTAAGATGTTGGTTCTTGAGTGCAATAATCTTCAAACAAAAAATGGAGACTTCTGGGGCAATAAAATCATCCACAAACTCTGTGAAGGGAACTTGTTAAAAAAACCAAAGCATCAAGTGACTTCAGAAAAAAAACTGCTTGACCTTTAAGGAGGGTCATTCAATCATGCAGGACATATTGCTAAGGGCTTTTGTCAATTCTTTGAACTCATGTGTCAATTATTTCACTTTCTCTTGGGTTCTGCGGTACTGAATGTTTTCCACTCAAGTAATGTGGTAAACCTTTTCCCTCTTCAGCTAAACTTCCCCATTTTAGGGATGTTGAAAACCAATCTCTGTTCTTCAGTATGTGCATGAATTCTGCTTTTGGCTTCCTGATGTTTCCATCCCTGCTGGGTACTGTGAACGCTTTTCTGCTACTTCTAGCTCCTTCCCTGTGAGTTGGATATGGCTTTCTGCTGTTATTATTAAACAACTTATGACATAGCTGTCAAATTATGTATAGATATCTTGATTTCTTTTTACTCTTTGAATCTGTCCCGTACTGCCCCTTTTGCCTTCCTGAGTAATTTAAGCATGATATGGTGGTTATTTACAAAATAAACCTGCTCATATTTGCATGCACTGATTCAGAGGTCTGTTGCACATCTGGCTCTGTGTCAGCCTGAATCCAAAGTCAGAGCAGATGCTGGAAACAAGCCCTTGTGGCCATCACAGACCTGCCAAAGACAGGCACAGCTCTCCTGTGACACTTGAGCAACATGAGCAGACAGCTGCAGGAATTCAAACATTTGAAGCAATGCCCTCTAATCAGCATAGAGGCATCTTCTCCTCCACAGAGATAACTAAGAAATTTCCAGGAGAAATGTGCAATCCCAAGGTAGGACAGCATTTAAGGAGGGTGAATTGCAGGCAGATGGCTGCAGTGCAGATAGTATGAGGGCAGTCAGTAAAGACCAAATAATCCAACCTACTACCAGAAGAAGGAAGGCCAAAAAAGAGCCTATAGATAGCAGCCTGGGGAAGCCACAAAGCAGCCAGACTGGACTGAAGCATGTCTGTCAGCTCTTGGGACAGTGGAGAGTTTTCTCACACTGGAACGGCTGACCTAAAGGGTCTGGACTCTTCCCACTAACTTAGGTAAAACAGAAGTAACACTGCTGATATTTTTATTTACTGTGTATTTCATAATTATAGTTGTCACAAAATGAACTCTGTTATAGCAGCAGCATGGGCAGTTTTATGAAATCCAAGAAACAATTTAGGCTCATAACTTGAGTTAGACTGTGCTAGCCCAATACTCCCAAGAAAGCAGGTCTGTCTGGCTGTATCAAATAGGGGGCATTCATGGCTGAAACCAGTACCACTTCATACATCAGCTTCTCTTCTGATCACTGGTGTCTTTCCAGGAAAATGCCAGTTATTTCAGTTCCTCTGTGCTATTCTCACACAGGATGATATGCCTATCATTACCTGCCGTGCTGCAGCCCTGACAGACATGCTAGGGAGAAGTCCTGTCTTACTATGAATTTGAACCTCCTCTCCAGGATTCAAGAACAAGCATGAAACAGCAAGAAAAGCTTCCCTACCACTGCCCTATAGCTTGGCCTCTGTGGAGACTTTGAGGCCTCCAGTCACATTTCAAATCAAAAAAATAGGGGCTGTGCCTCCTTTCATTCACAACCATTGCTGTTATTGCTGCCAGGAAGAATCCATTGCCTTTACAGAGAATCATGGAATGGTTAAGGTTGGAAGGGACCCGTGGAGGTCATCTGGTCCAACCTCCTGCTCAATCAGGGCTACCCAGAGCAGGTTGCCCAGGACCATGTCCAGATGGCATTTGAATCTTGCATCTTGTCCTGTCACTGGGCACCACTGGAAAGAGTCTGGCTCTGTTGCCTTTGCATCCTTCCTTCAGGTCTTTATACATGTTGATAAGATCTCCCCTGAGTGCAAGGGCTGCATGCAGATAGTTGCCTCCTCTACCAAAACCTCACCAGGTATTGAAAACAGTGTGCCCTAATAGCAGACAGTTTTTCACCTCATTTATTTTTCTTTCATCTTCACTCACAGGAATTTTGGGGGAGTACATATACCAGCTTTGTTTGCTTATCCCTCTGGCCTCCTTTAATAACTTATGAATAAGAAGACAATTCTATGAGCCCTGCTTTCTTCATTGAATAAACTGGCCATGACATCATCTTGTAGGCACTAAGAATAGGACATAAATTTCTTAGTGTTTTTTCTCCTTAAGCTGCCACCTGAAACACCTCTGGCCTGCAGCAACCTCTCCCCAGGGTTACAAAGGGCTGCCCAGCCAGTGTATGACTCTACAGGTCCCTGCTCTCCAAAGTCACCTTCTCTTCCAGAGCCCCTAGGGACTGCTCCCCCTCTCAGACCCAGTAAAGAGCAATGGCAAGGAAAACCATGTAAGAAATTCCTGGAGTAGCAAAGAAATGAATTGATGTATTCTGTGATGGCAACAAGTAACAAGCCTTATTGTGGCCCAGAGACATATTTTGGAGGTGCCCATCTAAGCAGCTGCAATTCTGCCAGAACTAAACCCAGAAGCGTATGGATGGCCACATATCACATAGACATTTAGAAAAAGGATGTACAAGGTATGAAATACTTAAGCTGTGGGAACTGCATATGTGGCACATGCATTGGAGTACCAGTGCAGACAGCTTTCAAAGTGCCTCAATACAGTAGTTTTGCTTCTGACTGAGACTGGTATTTACATTCTTAATAGGGCAATATAATTGAGATGAATGTCCGCAAAATAATAGGACATCGTAAGTGCCACTAGAGATTTTTACCTCCAGCTAACTGAATCACACGTCCAGTACCCATTTCCACTCTTTCAAGACTTGTCACAGTCTGCATACCGAGTGTGATGGTGGCAGGATTTGCTGACACCAAGGCAATGCAAGCCTTGAAATTAATGGAGGAGACAATATGGACTTTAATGATAGAGGCCCTGGGATGCGATACCAACACTTGCATTCCTCTTCCGAGGTACCATGTTGAGTGTAATCGCTCCTGTTAATTCTGCCTATCTTGGGAATAAATCAGCTTTCTAGCTTCTCTGCAACTAGTGAGTGCTCACTTAGTTTTGTATCAGGTTTGAGAAGTCTGATTTATTTATTTATTTATTTTTCTTATGCTCTTCCCAGAATGCACACTGTTTCTGGGAGTGCTGAAAGATTGATGAAACAAGAAATAAGGTGTTACTGCCAGTCACAGTAAGTGCCTAGATAACTAAAACCTAAGGCTTCTGGCAAAATGAATTTTGGCAGTGTTTTGACGATCATTCTCACTTCCCAACAAGTATTTCTATCTGATGCTGCGTAGAGCAGAAGTAAAATAACAAATAACATATTTCTTGGTCAGTACTGCTCACTTTCATCACTTTCACGTATGTATTTTTTTACAGTTACTACCCCACCCCCTCCTCGCCGAGTAGCTAAAATATTTCCTAGAGTTTGCATAGGAAAGAATATATTCCTGCTGTAACCTATCGTTCAAATAGTTACATACAAACTTTGCTAGCTGACTAAGGAAATCATGTATATAGGAAACAGCTAGCAAAAGAAAAGTAGCTTTGTTAGATGTTCTTAAACTATGCCCTAAAAATTCTGTCATTTAGAATGGGCTATTTATAGTAATTGAGGAAATGAGCTCTTTCACTTCTTCCTTTGGACCCTACTTCTCTAGGTTACATCATAATAACCAACATACATAAACACATCTACTGACTTCAGGATGGCTTCCCTTGAATTTAAGGGTTCACCAGTTCTAGGTCTATGGGAAATGGTGTTTTGAGTGGAATGAACTCTTGGAAAGACAAGTCTACAGGAACACAATTTTATAGTTACATCTATAATCTACAACAGAAAGGTAACTTGAGCCTGATTTAGTGTTGTACATAGTACAAGTAATTATATAGATTATTCTTGTATGTTATACAACAATCATAGAAAAATGACACCAGAAGAGAACACTGCCTAAATCTGATCTCTTGCACGTATGCATCTTAAATTTAACTTAATTTTTAAAGCTTTTTATTCTTCCCCCCAAAAAAGGACATCTCGATTGCCAAAGATCCACCACCACTATTAGCAAGTTCTTCTAATGATTACTTAACCTTTCAGTCAAAAATATATTTTTTTTTCTCTGTAAATATCAAGATACAATTTACAGCTCTTGGATTTTGTGTCTGATAGATTGAAGAATCCTCTATTACCAAATTTACATTCCAGAACCAAATATTTATTAATATACACTAATAAATTATTCATTATTCAACCTTTTTTAAAAGATAAAGGGCAGAGCTTCCTAAGCATTTCTGTAGGAGATGTGTTTTCCAATTCCATCATTATTATGATGGCTTTTCTTTGTTGATCGATAGCCGCCTTAGACTGATGCTAAAGCAGGACACAACATTCACAAACTATGTGTTGCGACTGCCAAATACAGAACGAATATACATGACATTTGAGATTCCTGTTCACACATTTCAGGATCATATTCTTCCATCTAATCACAGCTTTTTGTTGGGAGGTCACATTCAGCTGAACACTTGCTCAAACTCTTTTCATGTGTCACAGCTTTCTAAAATCACACTCTTCATCTTATATGTATGGTCTACATCCCTTCTACTTAATTCTACAATTTAAAATCTAAGATATATAGAAAGCTAGCCCTATTCAAACTAGATTATTTACCCTGTACAGATAACTCTTTAATGGTATTAATTTCATGTTTTATTCAAGTTCAGTACTACTCCAGATCATAAAAATGGTAATTCCATGGAAAAGTGTATTGTGGTGGGTCCTTCCACCTATACTTCAACCCACTGATTTCCAGTCACTCAAACACCAGTAGAAGTCTGTATTGAACATTGAGTTTGCCCTGAACACCAGCTTTTAATAGTGTGAGTCAGCTGCAGCATTTTACAGGACAAAGAAGAAAACAACAGCTAGGTCAAACTTAGTTTGTTCTCATATGAAGTTCTTTCTGCCATGTATCTCTTGCTTGCTACATGTCACTTGATTTATGCTTCTTCCTCCCATCTAACTGTTCTAGGACCAGGGTCTATAAAGTCATCTTGGCTAGAACCCAGCAAAAAAGTGAAGATGCTGATTCAGTAACTAAGTCTTATTTGTAAGCAGAGTACCCAGGCGGATGTTATTGAATGTGTAAGTTCAAAGCAGAAATCATGGGAATGTTCATGTTGAGACACAAAGATGTCTCAATCCTGATCAGATATCAAAGAACTGCCGTATGTTAATTAAAAAACTAATAACATTGTAATGGCATAGCTATTATGTGATTTCTATAATCTCCTTTCTAGCTTTTTTCCCCCGTTTTCTCTTATCTGCCTGATCTTTGCTCTTCACCTAGTTTTACCCATGCCTCAATACCCAGTCTTGGCTATCTAGCACATAGATGAAATGTTTACTGCTGGTGTTTACAATGCTTCTAGCTGTCTGGAATAACAACGGTGTTAATTATAAGTGACGAATCAGACATCAGATGTTAGTCAGCAAATTCTCCAGCTATTTACAGAGCAATATTGGTCTAAAGTCTAACTTGCTCATTTCCTGCCTGGTGGTAATGAAGCATCTGAACCTTGGATGAACCTTAGGCTCAAATCCAAAGGGCCATTTGTAGAAGAGCCATCTTCCCCTGTATATTAGAAATTCACAGGCTGGAATATGTTAAAAATAAATCTTTTGGAACCAAGTATTCTCAAATCATACTGAAAACATATAATTTCCTCTGAATTATTTTAGTGACGAGCACAATAAATACAACTTAAATACCATTTATAAAGTGTATCTGTTCCATAAAAACAGGGGGGTTTGTTTATTTGTTGGTAATTGACAGAAATCATGCCTCTAAACCACAGCTTGAGGAGTCAATGTCATCTTTCTTTTTCTTACAGAACATAAGGCTCACAAAAAACAATTTGGTTGGTTGGGGTTGGGTAAGGCAAACATACATGCTATGAATACAGCAACCAAAAATCCAAGAAATATCAAAACTTTGCACTGCTACTACAAAAGTCATAACTACATTATAGCAAGATGGCTCCATAAAGTACAAGAGCAAAAAATAGGCTATGATTTTCATGCAACACTACATAACTTCTCTTCTGTGATATTATTTCAAAACACATTACCTCATAAGAAAGAGAAGCTGCTGCAAATATGCTCCACAAGATACCCTTAAAATATTGCTGGTAAGGCTTTTTACTAGGATTATATTGAAGGAAATACTATTTTAAATGTGTCTGAGAATTAGACATTTAACTATACTTTCTTTGAAATGAAAACTAAAAATACTCTGCAAATAAAGATATTTTGGTTTAGAAATTTCAGGCTGCCACAGAAAAAAAATCTTAAGGATTTTTGAAATCTTCATTATATATATATTATATGCAGATTTAAAAAAAAAAAAAAAAGGAAAAAAAAACCCACAAAAACCAACCTGTCAAAACGATCACAAAAGAAACCCCAAAAGAAACCCCAAATATTTTATTCTGAAAACAAGTAAAGTTTTTCTTCCCCCAACACAGGCTGAATAGCATGATAAACTTTACTCCATTTCAGCTGAAATGTATGATGATGAACTTTATAGCTAATAGAACTTCTCTGATCCACTGTAATTCCATCTTTCCTTATGGATTATCTGTTCCAAACATGTTGGAGGATTTTTCTGCTTTCTTCTGTAGCTTCTCCTTCATGTCTATATACATAACTGCGGATGATGCATAGTTATCCTTAGTTAGAAATATTTATATTTAGGGTTTGCAGAAACAATGTCTTCAGTTAGTTAGTTAACATTGCTGATTGTCACAGAAGAGCACAGACTATCTTCCTTACAGCAGTCTACAGTAAGGAAGGACAGTTGAAGAAGTGACTGTAATGCTACACTTCAAAGATTAATTTCAACCCAGGTGTTACCTAAATTATCCAATATTTTGATGAAAGGATATAGAGGAACAAGGGATCAGACAGCAAAGACTATGATGTTTTAAAGTTCAAAGGGGAAGATGAAAATAGCTTTCTGAATAACTGAGCATAAGCAGAGCAAATCAAAATGGTATGCTAGGTGGGAAGATGATCTGAGCAGGAAGACAATGTTGTTGAACTGATGGGGAAGTCTTAGGTGAGAACACAGCAGAGCTGAGTTGTTCTGGCATGCAAGGGTAAGAAGCCACTTAGTCTGACAGATCACACAGAAGCTTAGTTAGAAACCACTCACTGTCTGCTCTCACCTCTGCTATTTTAGGTAAATTTTTGTTTCGTTTGCATTTCTTTCTCAATCTGTTGTCCTCAAAAGTATTTGTTTAAAGGGAAATTAGGCAGCTAAGGATATCTTGAGATATGAGATTGACACATCAAGTTTCACACACCAGTAATGGCCATCATCAATCAAAAATATCAAACTGGTAATAAAATAGTCTTAGTGTAGGCAAATCACCAAGACACAGTGACTATTTTGGATAGAAATAGAGAAGAAATCTTATAACGTAATTGATGGTCATGTTACCCATCTTTTCATCAAATTTATGCCTGATGCTTTATTATAGAAAAATATTGCAAGGAAATTCAGGTACTGTAACTGTAAAATATTTAGCAGTTACAAAAAGCTTAATAAAGCTTCTCTTCATATACAGAATGAATAAGCATATCTTCCAGGAAACAGCCAAATACTTTATCCTGGCTGTCATGTTGTGCAGTACTATTGCTCCAGATGTCTTTTGCCAGGTTGACATGACAACAAACTATTTCCCCTTCTAGAGAAATAAAAGAACAAACGTATGCGTTTGTCATATTTGTGTCCCTTGTGTGAGGTAGTGTGAGAGGGTAGTGACCACAGCACTTCTTTGCTTAGTCTGTTCTCTGGATGCTTTAAAACACTATTTTAAAATTGCATTTATACTTTATTCTTCTCCAGAAAAGCAAACAAACAAACAAAAAACCCCATCCTTATCTCCATCCAATTTAAATACAGCACAGGAATGAAACAACCTAGTAGTCTTCAAATTTGTACATGTGGAAATCCAAGGCACATTTACCACAAACCATGAGATAGGATCAGTTAAAGAAGTACTAGGAGAAGAATGCCACAGCTCCAGACAACTGCATGAAACAGAGTATGGACGAGGCTGAAAACAGCTATAAACCAAGTTTTCACATTTTTAACTGTATTTTGGAACACCGAGAGGAGTGGCTGCTACACCAGAGGGTCATGCTGCCATCCAGAGGGACCTCAACAGGCTGGAAAACTGGGCTGATGGAAGTCTCATGAAGTTCAACAAGTTCAAGTGCAAAGTCCTGCACCAGTACTCCAGGCACAGGTAGAAAATAGGAGCCAATGTTTTGGAAAGCAAGTTTGCAGAAAAAGACCTGGGAATCCAGGTGGACACAAAGGCGAACATGAGCCAGCACTCTGCCCTGAAGGCTAATGGTATCCTGGGCTGCATTAAGAGAGGTTCTGCCAAGAGGCTGAGGAAGGTGATATTTTCCCTCTCGTCAGCACTGGTGAGGCCACATCTGGAGTACTGTGTCCAGCTCTGGGCCCTCCAGCACAACAGAGAAATGGAGATACTGGATAGATTCCAGAGAACAGAGGTTCATCCTGAACATGAGGAAACACATTTTCAGCGTGAGGGTGACATAGCCCTGGCACAGGTTGCCCAGAGAGGTGGTGGAGCCTCCATCCTTGGAGATCTTCAAAAGCTGTCTGGATGTGGTCCTGGGCAACTGGCTCTTGTTGACCTGCTTGAGCAGGGGCGGTGGCTAAGGTGACCTGCAGTGGCCCCTTCCAATACCAGCAATTCTGTGATTGCCAGGTAACAAGGTACAAGTCCTTCTCCTCTCACAGCCCTTGGAGGAACAGAGTCAGGGTGTACTGTTGGTGATGAAGAGGTCACCAGGATTCCCCCACCTGTGTTTCTTTGCTGCCCGTTGCTAGGCCTTTGTGCGCAGGGGCACCAGCTTCTCATCACAGGACCTGACAAGCCTGAGGCCTTCCCCCCCTGCAAGGTCACACAAAGATGGCCAATGTCCTGTGAAGCATCTCCCTTTGGGCCGTTTGCCATCCTTGCTGGGTGATGGTAGTGGGGGCAGCCCCAGAAACCCTTGTGATGTCACCGTGGAGCTGCAGGCTCTGTCCTGGCACGTTTTGCCCAGAGCTTCTCCAGGCACACACGCATGACCTGCAGGCTTGAGCAGAACCATGGGCTTGTGTTTGAGACTTGGCTTTAGGGAAAGCAGCCCACTGAGCCCTGAGCTAAGGCTGCTCCTTCTGTTGCTCCTCGTCACTGCCTGGCTGCGGGGTCCTGTACAGCATTTCTTCTGGAGCCGCAGGCATCACTGAAGAGTGCTGGCAAGTTCCTCTGTCTTCCCTGACCACCTCCTGCTTCAGGTACCCTCTGCTATCTCAAGCCATGCTGGCTGTCCAGGAGCTAATGTTGGGGTCTGGGAGTGGTGTGTAGAGTGCCTTGGGGGGAGACGAGGAGGCAGGTGCGGAGGGCAGTCCACGGGTCTGGCTGCCCCACAGGGCTGCTCCTGCTGCTGCTTTTCAGCCCTCAGAGAGACCTTTTGGGAGACCCTCTCCCACCACTTGCTTGGGTTTTCTTTGCTTTTCCTCTTCCTAGCATGAGGAAAGCTCAGGCACGTTGCACGTCTTTCTCTGCAGGACATGGTGTCAGCTGCTGAGGAAGCTCTGGAGGAGAGTGGCTCTGCCATGGTGGCCAGTGGGAGCCAGGTAGGGCAGTCGGAGGCATCAGAAGACAACCACCCATGCCCTAGCTGCCTTGGAGAAGTCAATAATGCAGCCTGCGTGGCCTTGTGCTTCTATCACTTCTGCTTTGGCTGCATCCAGTGGTAGGCTGCAATGAGAGCTGTGTGCCCACTCTGCTGGAGACCTTTCGATCGTGTCCTGCAGGTGCTGCCAGCAGATGATGAGGAGGAAGAGGACGGAGCTGGCTCTTCTGCCTGCCGCCAGAGGAACGTGGCCCAGGAGAGGTCCCGGAGCAAATCCCCACGGCGGTGCTACGTCCTGGACAGATCTGCCATTAACAACGAGCCCCCAGCTCGGAGGAGGAAGCCTGTGGGGAGCGACCGAGCGTTGAGGGGTGACAGAGCTTCAGGGCCCCCAAACACCACCTCCCAGCAGGTTCCTGTATCTGATGCTTCTTGGGCGCAAACCCCACCAAGCGCAGGGGAGCGCGTGGTCAGCCCTGGGGATGGAGCCTGCGTCTGCATTGGCACACTGGCACTGCCACCCCTGCACATGCAGCTCTCCTTTTGGAGAGCCCAATAAACATCCAGTTGCTTTTCACGGGGTGTTTTTTCAAAACCAAAGAACAACCCATTGCCAGGAATACTCTCCAACATTGTCTCAACAATGTAGGAAATCCAGAGGGGAGAATTTCCTGGAGCATGTAGTGAATTTATTGGACATAAATGCTGCAACAGAGCACACCTCACTTACGCTCTCCCAGCCTTCCCCTTCCAAGCACTAGAGTAGGGGTGTCCAAGCCCTGGTTGAGGCTCCTCCTGGGGCTGAACAAGCCCATGCACCAGTGCCTGCTGGATGTCACAGGATGTGACAAACTTGAGATTAAATCCCTACTGCAAGGCCACACAAAGATGGCAAATGAAAAAACAAGCATTAAAACTGAGGAGTCTCAACTAGGGCCCTAACCATTCAGTCCAACTCTCTCAGCCACCTGCGCTCTGCAAGTGAGAGTGAGCTTTTACACACACCTCCTAATTCTTAGGTTCACCTGGCTGCTGTACAACCTCATCACCTCATCCAGACCCTGGTGTCACCTACTGGGAGTTCTCCAAAGACACCATAGACAGTATGTAGCAGCTCAGGAACAAGGATGACAAAACCCCCTACAGGAGGTAAAAAAAAAAAAAAAAAAAAAAAAAGTCCGTAATTTGTTACCACACTTCTTACCCAGCTATAACTTACCTGCAAGCATACTAGTCAGTGCTCTAAAGGCGGCTGAAATCATCCCTTTCACTCACATATTAGAACCTCTCCTGAAACATCTATTTCATGGAAATGGACTTCACTCAAACTAGGAGAGAGGTATCACACCAGTGATCTTAGCATTTTAAGGATTATTCTGCACAGGGAATTCTACAACAGGCTACATAGAGTACATTCCCTTCATGGCTGTCTTTTAGTTATTTCTGGATGCACATGGTCACTGAATTAGACAAGTGCACCCCTCTATCTTTAACACTTTAAACATGAGATTCTATGTTCAGAAAGTGAATGAGCTGAGAAATGCCTTAACTCTTGTTGGATAAAAACAACATCGGTTCTGTCCATGGGCTTGCATATGTATATACATATATACATATATATCTATGCATATGCACACACATACTATTTCTTACATAAAATGTTAAGATAATGAAACTGATTATAACACAGTATAGGCTGCTTACATTTAAAAATATCTATCATGACAGATGGAGGAAACATTGCAACAGACTACTTTTAAGATGTCATCCAAATAGAAGTATTCCTGACTAGTGTGTTAGTCTGTGCCTTCTCCCTCTGCTGTGAAGGGATGTGATTGAGGTCATGAGTTTTTGCTGAACTGTTCATTTAAAAGTAAAAAAGCTTTATCAAAATTCCAAAGAGACTCTAGAGAGGAGTTCCCACTGATGTCAGTGAAAGATAAATATAGTGGTAAACTTGGCAACTGCTTTCACATGATACTCTGCGAATGTTTTAGAGCTTCCTTTCTCCCTTACCTTTCATGAGAGAAATCAAACTGAAATAGAGTGAACTGTCAGAAATGTACTGGGACAGATTCATATGTCCTGCAATTCCAGAGTTTATGACTGCACTACATTCACAATGAGCTTGACTCAGGAGATTTGATGAAATGCTGATTGTTAACGAACCAATAAGAAAAAATCGTATTCTTTACATTAGCTTGAAGATCTTTATTTTTATGCAACATAAGTGCAACTGTGCTATCACAGCCTTGATCTCTGCGTGAGAATTTCCAGTATTTTACAACTCACAACATATAAATCAGCTTCATTCTAGATTAGCTGTTCTGCCTAATACCAACAGCATGTTTATTTACCCACAGCTTTTTAACCTCGACATGACAGATATAGTTTAAAAAAAGAACACACAAGAAACCTCACTGTTCACTTGAGAACTTAGAGAAAATAGCAATCAGTAGAAAGATGACCTGAGGTAATGACTTTTGATTGCAAATGTCTTTCTGGATACAGATAAAGTAAGAATTTGAGTCATTTATCACTGTTGTGATTGCATTGACAGCACAAAATGCAGGAATCTCCCACAGGAATTCCTTGGGTTACTTCTACCTCCTCTCCCACAGTCTGCCCATGCCTCACACAAAGAAACAAGTTTTTAGGAAGCACCATGCTCTTCCTAGTATTATCACATCCTCCACAGTGGATGACTGTTTCCCAAAACTTCTGCTTTAAGACTAAGTAACTTTCTGAGGATAACTGCACCCCAGAGAAGAGTTTACAGTTTATACACTCAAACAGTTCCACTAGGAAAACCAGTGGCCACTCAATAACTTCCTTCCGAGACCTGCTGCACTTTTCGTGGTTAGACACCTAAGGAGGCAATGTGTTTACAGAGACCTCCAGGATTCCCAAAACAGTCAGCATACAACAGGTACTAGCAGCTAAAGATATTTTCACAGATTCACAGGTCATGCTTTGAGATCGCTAATCAGCACTCTTCATATCAAAAGGAGTCCACAAAAGACACAGATTCCCAGTTATATCCCATCTGTAGTTTCACAGCCTCCCTGTTGACTCCTAACTCTAGGCAACAGGTCCATGTTCCCTCCATGGGCCTTTGGGTGAATGCTCCAACCAACAGATGGGAATGTGAAAAGAAGGAACCGCTGGCAGTGGAATACAGCTCAAGATGCCACCCCACTATCATGTCAAGGTCAGTTACTGGCTTATGATGCATCCAACAGTGAGATAAAGGACAGAATACCTTCCTTATGAAATAGAGGGAGACTAGGTATGAGTTAGGTGCTTGACTTGTACAGCACTGTCAGGATTTGAATCTGCCCAGAAGCAGACCACCAAGCCCTTAGAAAACTGTTAACAGAAAATATATAAGCACCTCAGGACTCCAGATGCCTCCTGGGCTAGATTCAAGTTGCGAGTAGTTCGGAAGATCTGAAATTTTGGCTTTGGTGCCCCCAGGTCTTATGTATTAAGTGTCCAAGGCTTTTAGTCATATTAAATGTTTTTAGTATTAAGCATGTCTGGCTATCTGGTCTCACTGATGAACGCAAGCTGACCTTGAAAGAGATACTTACTGGAATTTTTTATTTTTTTGCGTGACTGAAAACTTGGAATGCAGCTCTTCACAGTACAGTACACTTGCAGCAAGTTTAGACAGTCTAAAGCTCCTACAGTTGAACTCATGATTTCCCAAGAACAACAGAAAGAGCAAGAACAACATTAAGGAAGGTATTAGCCTTATTTTGACAAACCTGTTGTAAAAGACAACCTGCTGGCTATTTACATTTAGCTGAGGAGCCTTGGTTTGGGTTTACATTATGTACCATGTGATATCTTTATTTCTTCATCCTCTGAGCTCTTGTTCCACTAAGGAACACTAAAGAAACCACTTCCTATTTCCTCTGGGAAGCAGTTTATCGTTACTTATTATATACTTGAATATTAATAATGAATTTAAAAAAATGAAATCCAAAATTACATTAACATAGTACAGAAACTTCCTGTCATTCTATTAACAAAGCAAAGGACAAAGAAGTCAAGAATATTAGAAAATTATACAAACATTTGAGTTACCTTGGACATACAAAAAAAATTTCACATCTTTCAACTAAATTGCAGCTGACCCAGACGGGTGTACTCAAAGCTTTCTGAATCCATATATTATGCTCACACCTAAATAATCTGTTGGTTTCATTGTTTTTTTGTTTGGTCAGGCATGCAATTTTGCATTGTGGTTACACTATCCTGCTTGTCTTAGCAAATTTAACAATTACATAACTTCCAAAAGCCATACACTATCTAAAAGTAAAAACTTGCACTGTTGGTTCATACAACATTTGTTGCTTTAACCTTGCCACAGAAATCTGTCATGTAGTCTTCCCAGGGCCCATGAAAAAAACCAAAAACCTTTGTACTCAGAACTTGTTTCGCAAAATTTATTGGTAGAAACTTTCTCAACTTTTACAAGAACAAAGCTAGACCCAATATGAGGCCTGAAAGTGATGTGCATTTAAAAAAAAACCAAACCAAACCAAAACCAAAAAACAGAAGGGAAAAAAGAGCAGCCTCTCCCACTGACTTTAGATTACATTTTCTCAGTTTACAGGTAATTCTCTAACTTCTGCTTTCTTATCAGCCAGTGAAGCAGAGTTATCCTGGCTTTGGAATCATTGTTCCTATCTTTGCAAAGATAAAATACACTCATATAGAACTGAGTTTATTTTGATTACCTTTAAAAGTAAAGAAAAAAAAGTTCGATATTGCCTATATTCACCGTGATAGAAAAAGCAGCAGTAAGATAAATCAAAAAACCCCAAACAATGATAGTCTGGGAAACTTTCTAATGGCAAGGAGAAGGAAACTTTGGAACAGATTGTGTGGGAGCTTATAGACTCTGTCTTTGGAGGTCTTTAAGGACATCTCTCAGTAATAATTTCAGTACAGTTGATCCTGCCTTGTGTCAGAGGGATAATTAAATGAAGTCCTGAGGTCCCCTCTAGCTCTGTTTCCTGTGATTAGCAGTTTTCCCCTACAAATTTCCATTTTAAGGGCCACATCGTATGGTTGTGTGACACTATCCAGTGAATAATTTTTGTAGCATGTCCCTTTCATACAGATTTTCCAAATGGGCCTTTGTCAATAATGCAGTTTATAATACCTGGGCAACAGAAGCTAAATTCACTCTAACATAGACATTCTTCTCTTTCACACAGGGAAATATAAGAATTCTGAAGGCTATTAACAAGTTGTTGATAACAGAAAAAAGGTGCTGGGTTTTTTGACGTAATTTACTCTCAACCCTCCTATAAGCGTAAATTTAATTCTATGAGATAGGGCTCTCAACAGTTTGGGTTTGAATTGCAATATAACCATTTTTAGTAAAACTACAGACTATCCTTGAAGCCTGACAAGATTTTTTCTTTAGGTATTATAATTTAGTCTGTTACTTATCAGACCCACAGTCTTACTAAACCTCAATTTTGAGGAAAAGTGTCACTCCAGAACACATATAGCAGGCCAACTTTCTTCTTTTCCCCTTAACCATAACCTTATTTTGGTTCCTTGAAAACATTAAAGCACAAGTAGAAATTGGTTCCTGTTAATATCATGACAGTAATTTCATAATTCAAGTAGAATGGGGACCAGTAGCAATCAAAATCATACTCTAAGTAATTTCTCAGCTCTCCCAGACAATATGCTAAGAAACAATGTAAATTTATCAAACACCATAAAAGCTATTTGTTTTCACTTTAACTGTTTTCACAGTTTCCAAAAGTTAATCACAAGAGAATTCTAAAACCTGATAACCATTAGGAAAAGAGCAGAAGAAAATAATTTTATATGAATTATAATTTATTTTTAATGAATTATAATACTAACTTTTCTCCCTGGTTTCTCAAGTGAGCATGCAGATAAGTTATCACATACAATCCCCCTGAATTCTGTATACAAGAAACTGTCTACTTTTAATTTAGCAATTTAGAGGATGTTGTTAAAGTTTTGTGCCAATTTCAGAGAGTGGGAAACCTGGCAAAACTATCCTGGGAACCAACTGCAAGTAATCTGTTCTCTAGGGATAGAGGTTCTTGGTTTGACCCCAGTTTTTGAGCAACTAGCATTGAGTATCTTCCGCCAAGAAATGAAAAATAGCCATGAACATATTGAAGTTTCTTTATTTCATCTCATCTTGTATTTTTCCTCAGAATGAACATAAGTCTGACCTTGGGATACACTTCAAATAGCATGCAGTTCCCATCCACATTTATAAAGCTTTAGTTGCAAGCCTTATTACCATTGCTTAACAACAAACCTCTTTTCCCAATATTAAAAATAGGAAAGGACTCATTGTCTGTAAAAATGAATTATAGTTTAGCAAAAGAAAATATTTTAAAATGCTTGATTTCACTTTCAGCTCTGCTGCCGTGGCCTAGAATCTCACTGCAACTTGACTAAGAATAAACTTTAGTGCCATAAGCAAATGTTTTTGAAAAGATCTACAAAGTTAATATTAATGGTGAGCAACTTGCTCTGCAGATGCTAGTTGGCCATCACTGAAGACTTCGATGAAATTTCAAGCCTGGACCTGTAATTTGATTCTACAATGATAGAGGACACTTAAAACTGAAAAGATGAGTCTTCTAAAATTGGGTCTCTAAAGAACGCCTTGCAAATCTACTAAGAGGAGGATGTGTTTGTGAAACATTGATGCGTGCGCATACACACAGAAATTCAAACAAACTTTGAGAGCCTTCATTTTCTTCATGTTAAAGGATCTTAATTTTAAAGGGTAGGAAACTTCCCAACCAAGATGACATTTTTCATTGTTTAAAGGCTGAGACTACTTTGTACAGTCCTTACATTTTTTTATCTAGATCTCTGGGTGTGTTTGGAACCTTCAGTTCCCACCCCATAATTGATTTATCAGAAGTTATCTGGCTTTGGCTGTCCAGTATTCTGCAAACCCAGTCCTCTCAAATGGACGTCCAGGGTATTGTATCAGCCTTGGCATGTTTTCTATATTCCCATTCAGAGACGTTCAACCCTGAAGAGACAAACTCCCTAGCAATATGTGGGTTTTGGGATAGACATACAAGAAAGTCAGTTTTCTTAAAGCACTCTTCATTTCACTGCTGTTGCATAATTCTCTTCTTTCCCAGGGGAAAGTAAACAGGGAAAGGTAAACAGTTATTTTCATGTTCAGAAAAATATAAAGAGCTATTCATCTCCAAATCTCACCCAATGGAAATTGCTGCAAACTGAGCTGTCACCTCAGTAATCTCTCATTATTACCATCCATTTCATTTAACCAGAAAAAGTAAAAGGGTACCAGCCATGACTAACTTCATGTGGCTACTTCATACATTTCCCACCTTACTGCCTGGCCTTCTTCCTATGACTGACTCCACAGTACTTTTTTACGACCATTTCCTGCTGAGGGACAACACCAGGTTCTCGCCTTCCTCACTAGTTGGATCCTGAGCATTCAGTATATGGAATTTAGTTTAACTGAAGTAAGATGAAGAAAAGAACATCTTGCAAATTGCAAATTTTTTCTTCTACGTCCTCTTCCACATTCAAGACTACATACCACCCATTGAGTTCAACAGAAGTTAAGCATCTAAATAACTTCAACATTCTGGCCTTACACATGTCAAAAATTTAGACGATGTAAAGCAGAAGCTCACAGATGTCCACACAGAATCATAGAAACATTGGCTGGAAGGGACCCCTGGAAGCCATCCAGGCCAAGCTGCTTGAAGTCAGTCTATGAAAAACACTAGATTGGAGGTATTTGAGACTTGGCTACACAAAGCCACACCAGACCCAAGAATGGAATTTCCATGGCCTTGTGCACAACTGGTTCCAGAGCTACACGACCTCCCCTTTTCCTAACAGCCAACCTCCCAAAAAGCAAGGTGTGGTCATTGTCCCTTTTTACTCTGCCTGCCCCTTCTCAGAAGAGTGCAGCTCCATTGTCTTTATAACACTTCCTCGAGTTGCTGTTGGCTGCTGTAAGATTGCCCCTTAGCCTCCTACTTGCCAAATTAACACCAAGGCCAGCTCCTACAAACTGTCCTTATAGGTGATGTTCTCTAGGCCACTCAAGAAAAGACTTCAAACTTTGTTCCAAAGTTTCCCATCCAAATCAGAATCTGTATAAAACAGAGTCATTTCTGCAATCAAGAACTTCAGAATTCCATTTCTTATTTGTATTTTCAGACATTTTGTGTAAGCATAATGAACAGTTGCACCTGAATATTCATTATCAGTGTTCAGATGGTATTTACCTCAAGTGACTGTCTAGGTAGGTATGGGTTGATATTGGAAAAAGTCAAGCTATACCTGTAGTGTGACAATAAAAGGTAACTGAAAAAAAAGATATTGACAGCTGACCAGGTTATCAGTGTCAGCAAGGGTGAAGGGCAGAGGGAATTTCAAAGCCTGTCTTGGGCCCAGGACAACTTTCAGAAGTCCTACTCCCTGCACCCTGTAGAAACACTTCAGAATCACCATAACAATGAGACACCACTATATCTGAGCAAAACAGTCACTTTCCTGAGGATCTCCCAAAAAACATAAACAGAGTGAGCTTTAAGAATGTAATAGGAAGTTTTGGGCAACAGACCCCGAAACATATTAACGTAAGTCTGCTACACAAACAGAACTGCAGTGTCAAGTCTTTTCTCTCTTCCTGGCACTCTGGCTTCCATGTAAACAAACATTAACGCTTCTTTCTTTTTACTTAATTGTGTACAGAACCTTCCATTTTTAAGTGTTTTGTAAATTAATTTCATATAGCGAGCAAAAACCATTAAGATTGCAGAGCTCAGCACTCAAAATTTAAACCAACAGAAGTAAATGCCCTTGTAAGTGATGAAGATATTTCTTTTACTGAGCTGGTAAGAAGTGCTTTAAACTAGAAATGACATGGAGGGAACTACCAGCAGTCCTGGGAGGCAGTGATGGACAGGGTTTACAAGTAAAAATCCAGGGATGATGTAAGCGAAAGGGGATGTATAATCAAAACAAGGCTTAAGTGGAGTCACCTCAAACATTTGCATGTAAGCAAGGAAGTGCCTGCAAGGCACCTTTATGGGGAAACCCCCAGACCCTTTTCGGGAAATCAGCATGCTTAGGTGTCTCTCTGAAGTACCTGTACACTAATGCATGCAGCCTGGAGAATAAACACAAGGAATTAGAGATCTGTGTGCTTTTGCAGACATGGTGGCATCACTCACATGACCAGGGTGCTGCAATGGTGACACACAGGGTCTAGGATGGACAGGCTGGGAAGGTGAAGCAGGGGTGCTACCCTTTATGTGAGAGAGCAGCAGGAGTGCATGGAGCTCTGGGTGGGGGTGGGTAACCCAACTGAGACCTTATGGGTATGGATTAAAGAGCAGACAAATATGTGTGATATTGCACTGGGTGTCTGCTATAGGCTATCTGATCAGGAAGAAGAAGTGGATGAGGCCTTCTACAGACAACTAGAAGTAGGCTCACATTCACAGGCCCTGGTCCTCATGGGGGACTTCAACCACACCAATATCTGCTGGAGGAACAACACAGCAAGGCATAAGCAGTCCAGGAGGTTCAACTGGCCAGTTCCAAGAAGCCAAACTTCTGCACATGTAGATTCAGAGTTTCCAAAACATTATGTCAAAATTTTTCATGGGGACAGGAAGGAGCGCTTTCCTGACAGAAAGGCCACAGTGCTCTGACCAAATTTCAGCTCCTTGCTCCAAAGCATGGACAGTACACAGTTAGTCAAAGAAAAGTTTGCCAGGGTTGTTTTAACATTGCAACACAATGTATTTTCTCCAGCGTTTTCTTGGAAATGGCAGAACTGCTTTGGCTGAAACTGTCTGGAAAAAAAATTAAGTGAACCCAATATCATCTAATGGTAAATTTTAGCCTAAAAGGTTAATATTTGGCCAAGTTGCAAGTAAGCTAAGATGAAGGTATTGTAACAAGGGGGTTTGATAAATCTCAATAATAGTCAATGCTGCCAACACCAGCAAAACACAGTTCCATATGAAGGCCAGGGAGCTGATGATCACCAATAACACTGAGGAACTCCAGCCAAGATGCCAAGTTGAGCAGTAATGGAAACAGACAGGAACCCTTAAATTTGAAACAGTCCAGAGAGCTGGTCAGTTTTAAGCAACTTTCCTGTCCTTCCACTAGTCTATAATATGCTTTATCTGCACTACTATATATATATATAGGTACACATATTAAGTTCTCAGCTGACACTTATTTCCAACAGATGCAGGTGTTTCAGTCCTGATGCACTGATCACTAAACTTAGCTCAATTAAGAAAAAATCCAGATTCAGCAATCATGAGACATGAGTTAACAAAGCAGAAATGTTGCTGGTGTTTGCGTTTATAAATTTAGAGGATTATTCAATACCAATACATTAAAAACTTTGCCCAAAGTCATATGGCACTAGGCCAACAAATAATGCCTAACTTACTTTATGAACTATTTGAAAAGACACAAATAAACAAAAAAGCACCATGCAAGTGTAAGGTTTGGTGCATCGGGTCATTGACTCCGTATAGTTAAGAGTGAAATTACAATGAAGAAAAACATGTGTTTTATTTTAAAAAGAAAACCACAAAATAGCTTTTGGGGAATACTAAACTGTGAAAACCTGGACTAAAGAATTTTATGGGTTGCCGTGGTATATGCTTCTCAGGCAATCATACCTCATCTAAATTCCTCAACTCATGATGAATAAGATTATTAATACAAACTTAATCAGAACCAATGTAATATCATAAATCAAGAATTAATCATTAGTTCTTAGTAATTTTTTTAATGGAAGTCATAGGTAAGTTAATGTATAATTTAGAGTCTGAGCCATCAACATCTGATTCTTTCCCCCTGCCCCCCCTCAAAATCTGAACTTAAATTTCACAGCTTAGGGTCTGAGAGAATGGCTGGATGGAAGTATATGCCTCTGTTATGCAAGAGGCCAGATTACTAGACCTAATGGTCCTTTCTAGCCACTGGATCTATTCCATTACAGATTTAACAGGGAGAGAGCACAATTTATGAGGCTATATCCCAGGTGTGGAGTTCAAAGAGTGACCCACAGATGGCACAGAATGTGAATGCCAGGAATACTGTGCCTGCTGCATACAAGCAATCCCTGTTCAGGCACTACTCCAGATTTATGTAACTACAAGGCTTTTAGTCTTCAGCTGTCTCCCTTTGGACAATCAGCAGAGAAGTCCATCTTCAGGGATCACTGTGCCATAAGCAGTGTTCCTGCACATGCACAGCACTCTTGGACAGCCAACTATTTAGTGCATAGCATTATTCTGCACTGGGTACAGCACCCACCACCCATGTGCAACAAGACAGACTATGCATCATCATGCAGTAAGAGTGGAGATGCTGTGCAGATTCTCCTGTGTTTAAGCAGTAAGTCTTTTGTAGGACCTCAGCGCAGCTGGGTGCTGTTGCCACGACCTCTTAATCAAAAGCAGACCTGATGGCACTGGAAGGCATAAAGTATAGTCCACAACTGGCCTTCATTTTTAAATGCTAAATAGTCAAAAAAACTAGTCTGGAAAGGCTAGATATACTGAACTTTGGTGTCCAAATACCTGTTTGAATGCCTATGACAAGCATTTATTTAGGAATGGCAGGCTCAAACCCCACCTAACTTCATAGACACAAGTTCCTTGGTAAAAATCCTGGAATAATTCAGGTAAAAAGGGAGGCTTAGGGTGATCTCATCCAAACCCCTTCTCAAACTAGGCCCAGCTTCAAAGTTAAATGAGGTTGCTCTAAGTCCTGTTGCGTTTTAAAAATCTCCAAAGGTGAACATCCCACAGCCTCTGTGGGAACCTGTCCAGGGCTTAGCCACCCTCAAGCAAAGATTTTTTCCTATATCCCTATGGGATGCCCTTGCTTCAATTTGTGACTGTTAACCTTTTGTCCTATAGCTGTGCACCTCTGGGCATATTTTGGCTCCATCTTCTCTATAAACTCCATCAGATAGTTGGAGCAGTTTGCTCCAGTTTCCCTGACCAAGCCCTCTCTCTTCCAGGCTAAGCAAACCTTGTTCCCTGAACTTCTCCTTGTACATCATGCTCCAAATCCTGGTGACCATCTGCTAGACTTTCTCCAGATTGTCAATGACTTTCTTGTCCTGGTGGCCCAAAACTTGGCACAGTACTCCAAATGTGGCCTCAGGACTGCTGAATAAAGGCGAATAATCATCTCCTAACCTGCAGGCTACACTCTTTCTAACACACAGTGTTATGTGCTTTCACAGCTGAAAAGGCACATTGGCGAGCCACGTTCCCCCACTTTCTGCTGCCATCTGGCACACACATTATGAAGCGTGACAAGTCCTGAGCAGATAGGTATCTAGCTTAGACCCAAATTTTGACACAACTAGGGAAAATAAGAATTCATCTGCTTATCTTGCTCTGGGAGAGTTGATCTAGCAGACTTGTTTGATGCAACACAACATAAAACAGCTGGATAAGGAGGAATTCCCCTCCTTGCGTATACAATACCCGAGAGGTTAGGTGACTCACACACTTAAGTTTTGGAGACTTAGGTTCATCTCTCCCATGTATATCAGGGGTTTTGAACTTAGGCACTTTGAAAGGAAAGCACCTCACCTTTTGCCTATCCCAGGCTAGGACCTTAACAGTGGGACAAATATTAAATAATTTGCCTTAAATGAGGTCTTTGATGAAATACGAAATGAAATGAAGGACTCATGCTAGGTAATCTCTGATCCCTAGTCTCTATAGTTGCTTCCATTTTCTCACTCAAACGAAAATATAATTGAGCAGTGAGAAATCTCCACCAGAACTTGCTGGGAGGTAAAAGAGTTTACAAATCCCCCAACTCTCCATGCTCTGGTTTGAAAGTTTAGAACATAAGTCTGCCATGTTTAAAGTGATTACAGTTGTCATCAATTTAAGGATGCCATACCCAACCCTGACTTGGAGCAGGGGTAGGGGGGAGGTGGCAAGTAAATAAAGTCCTAAAAACCCAACATTGTTTTAGTTTATAGGGAAGTGTGTGGAAGGGAGAGCTCCTGGAGCTAGTTCAGGTTATGAGACTTTAGAAGATACAGGTAATTCAATCTGAATTTAAAAAAAAAATTAAATATCTACTTTGAAAAGAAAGTTATTATTTGAGAAAAGCAAAAAAGCAAAGTAAATTTTAGTTCTTTAAAAATTTTCACTCATCAAATGTGTAAGAAAAGCTGATCAACTAAGTGAGAAAACAGTTGCAAAATATTCCTGAATCTCCTCATTTCATTTACTTTTCTTTTTAAATTCTGACCAGAGTCCTAACAATAGCTTTGACTACAATGTGATCAATACAAGTGGGATTTGAGTAAAAGGCTCTGCTCAAAGAAATAGTGAAAAAGTCTTTCATATATTCTGCTAATGCTTCAGTTCATCTCAGTGGAAAATTACCAAGAAAAGTTTAAAGTATGCAAACAAAGAGGAACTAAGGGAAAGAATTGAAGTATGGATTAGAATACAGGAAGGGAAGGGCAGCATAGTAGAAGAAAGCTTTTATCTCAAGTGTTTAACTTTGTGTAGATTACTTAGAAAATGTCCTGAAAGTTCAGCTACGCACCAGTTCCTCCTATGGAATCTAATCCAAACTAATGAGGACAACAGATATTTATCTTGGCAGCGCATGCCCCTTGACATTAGGTCCAAGTCCAGTGATAATTATTTGATAGTGGTAGAGGAGGGCTCCCACACTTACTGAGCACTTGCAACCTCAGCTGAAGTCAGCAGGTGCTTTCAGAGGTGTTCTTATTCTAACCCAGTCGTCTCACCTACCTGTAGGCAGAGGAGGGGACTCCGTCCAAACTATTTGCACCACCATTCTTAGCCTGCAAAATGTATGATAGACAAGACAACAGCAACGCTTACATTTGGATATCACTTTCCAGTCATGTGCTGTGCGTATTAGTATAAAGGCTTCTGAAAACCATAGCTATAAAGCTGGTCTCTACAGTGTATGCTGAATAACTAGTAAGATTAGTACTAGTACTAAAAATATCTCTGCAATTGATGTGAAAAAATTATTACTTATGTATGGTAATCCTAACTGAGGAGGAATTAAAAGCTTCCAGAAGCCACCAGTAAGATTCCCCAGGCATTTCTGGAACTCCCTATATCTCATTCTGGGATTTTCAGTTTAGTGAGGTGCTCTGCTGGGCTTGCATTGCATAAAAATTGTCTTCGCATTTCCCCCACCTTCCCAATGTTTCCTACCAGTGCCATGTTTAGAGAACTCACTGAGCTTTCAGGAGATTTAAGTCTAAAAAACTCTTCCAGCCCTGTCTTATAATTGTCAGGAGATTGTCTAAATACTAGGCCCTCTAAATACTGCCCACTCGCAGCAATACCCTAGACATTAGGCTGTAGCCTAATGGGCTCAGTCATTTGGGCTAATGGCAATTCCTTTATGCAAAAAGGATAGTGCTTCAGCAAGAGGATCTAAGAAAATGCCAGAATATCCAAAACGCCAATGCTCAGATCTCCTCAGTAGGAAGCTCAGACAAAAGGGCAGCTGCCACCTCCAGGGAGACATTCCAGCTCCTTGGCTATCCCACAAAGGGGGTTGCTGGCTGCGAAGGGGTTAACATGTTTCCTGCACACCAGAGTAAAAGTACAAGTTCCCCTGAAGCTAAGCACAAAGCTAGTTCAGCACCTTGTACCTACCTCATTTAGGTAGCTCCCTACTCAACAAATGGATCCTAAAGAGTTAAGCCCTTTCTATGTGCTGAAGATGAACAGAACAAAGTTCACCCTGTGGGCTCCTTAGGTAGCAGGAAGTATGAGAGCTGAACCAAGTCCTTTTTTTGTGTGTCCTCTCCAGCTCTCTTCTTGGGACAAGAAGCTGCCAATGGCAACTCTGCTCATCGTGAACAATAAAACTGTCAAGGACAATAGTGGTCTCATGAGAGAGGATCATCCCTGCATTTGGCCTGGTCAACAGAAAATCTCCCACTAAGAGGCTATTAACAGAGAATTTGGCAGCCACTGTGACATGATGAAAGACATGGAAAAAGAACTATCTACGCTAACAGAATATGGTGAAAGACTGCGGGGCGGTGGGGGAGAAAAACGAAAAGTCACCATGGTCCAAAGGAGCAAGAAACAATTGGTAAATTGCACTAGCCTTATGCATTTATTACACGCTCCATTCCTACAGTAATTAGGATAACATAAATATATTGGATATATTAATCTCCAAATAGGGGGCGTATGGTACAGGTCTGATCTAAATGTGCAAGGGGTACTATGCCACAACTTCATAGCTGTAAGTGCCAATGCGTCCCACTGTGCATTGCAATGGCTACTGCTATGGAGAGGCAGGCAGCTAAAGCCCTGGATAAATCCATAGCTGTCCATATCTGGGAACTCAAAATAAGTTGCCAAGACGATCTTGTAGGCTTTTGGGTCTGGGCCTTAATACATCATGATTTATGGTTTGACTTGAAGGCAGATGCATTTCCATTTCTGGACTATGTCTGACATGCTGAATGTGCTCATCTAGAAACAGTATTTTTAGGAAGAAATTGTTCCAGACATTTGGAAGAAGGCCTTTCTGCCTGAGTTTTCAATAGCTCAGTAGTGGATGTCCAAGCTTTTGCAATGGAACAGACAGTCACATCAGTAAAGCATGTCTCAGAATTTGCCCTGCTTCAGGATTTTTTATTTACTAGAATCCCATTTTTACCCTGGGCAACCGACGTTTTCTAGAGTGCCAGACGCTATTGACTAAATTAATCTGAGGCAAATAAATTGAGCCTGCAGATGTACTTGGCTGCTGTAGTCAAACACAGCTGATGGACTTGGGGGTTTTGGAGGAATTTTTTAGGGTTTCTGTGTGAGCAGTCAGTGTGGGGATCATCTGCATTAGTTTGCCAGGCCAAGGTGCCAACATCTGCTAACATACTAACTTAGCTGGTCTGGAGAGACCATTTATAAGAACAAGTGATCAGTTCAGATTCCTGATCTTTCTGTTTAAAGAATAGAACTAGTTGTCATCTGCAATTCTGCAGAAAACAGAAGGGAGGAAAAACAAGGGACAACAGGAATGATCTGGCAGAAAACAAAGCAAACTGTGTCCAAACTGAAAAATATAAAGATCTGAGAAAGAGGATACAGGGGAAGAAGTAAAATACTAGAAGGTACAAAGCAAGGAGGCTATAAGCATATTAAAAACAATGATCCATGAAAAAACTGAGAGACTGGCTTAGTTGTATACAATTTTTAGGTTGCTAGCAACACTTTCCTGAGACTTCATGCTTAACTTTACGCATTAGCAGGATTTCTGACTTTACAGTTTTAAGTTTTCTTCAGTCACCTCTATGTGCTAATGTTCAGCAGAGATGTTTGCAATTCTTTAGTTGGGATAGCATTTTGAAGTTGACCAGGAACCTTTTGCTATTCAAGGTCCTACAGTATTCTTCTTCCTGGACCAGTTTCCAGGTGTATGTGTGCTTTTGAACAAAAAGGGAGGGAGGGCAGGGAGGGGAGGAAATCTAGAGTAATTACTGCATTTAAGTTTTTTTTGACTCATTACTACCACTATATCTGGAAACAAATTACAATTTTGAAATCATTCTGACTTTCATAACAAAATACAAGTTTTTGTGACTACAGAAAAAAACAGCAGTAATATAACAGGCTAATATCAATTTACAAGAAGAAACTACCCTATCTTAAGACTTCCCAAGCTGTGGCTCCTGCATGGGAAGTCACTGAGTTTCTTACCTCTGTGAACTATTCACCAAAAGACTTTTCACACACAAACAATTCAAGTTTTCTAAATTTAGCTTTTAAAAAGCTATTTTTGTTCCCACAGCTATGTCTCCATGAAAAATCAGTCTTGTATTATAAGCAAAGGAATGCAATTCATGCAAATAAGCCATGTTAGAAATGAAGTTTGTAAAGCAAAAAATAAGACAAGATTTCTAAAATAATTCCTGGGAAGACTGAAAGTCTCAAGTATCTGTACGTCATATCAGCCTTCAATTGTACCCTGCTCTTGTAACTTGCCCAATTTGTTGGGCAAGAGCAGATACCTATTGCTCCCATCAGAAAACTGCATACAGCGCCAGTTAAGCAAGACAGTAATTGCATTATTTGGATTTTAAAGGAAAAAAAGACATCTTTCTGCTTTTTCTATCAGTTAGAGACCACTACTAATTGTTAGAAACTACTAGTAATTGATTTAAGTCTCTCAAATATGATGAGACAGTTTTAGCCACCAGCACACCTACATCAAATGCAGGATCTATGCCAGGGATTGTAGTGATTCACTTTGTGACACCAGGTATTTATCCAGATCTCCCTGTTCAGCCTGCTGAATTCAACCCTTCAGCTGCATGTGAATATCTCCCTTGTCCCTGGAGGCCAGCAGAACCTACCACCCCTGCGCTGAGATGGGGGAAGGAAGGGGAAGGCTTGTTTTGTTGTTGTTGTTCTATGAAAGCAAATAATCTGTGGGAACAGTGTGGTATGAAGTTATCAGCTCAGATCGCCTTCACAGAAATCTAACATGGCTAAAGGTTCCCCACTCCCTCATAAACCATTTACATAAGAGCTGTTTATGACTTCTCAGCATTGGACATAACCACTTCAAGCCACAGTTCAGCCATTAGACTTTACCTCAGCTCAGCAGGTCTGGCCGAAACAGCACTTGGCAATGGTTCTCTGGGGAAAATGGGGCCTCTGTAAGACACGGTGCCAATCTGGTGGCTTCCTTGCTCAGATTTAGTGCTGGCTTCCTTTCACAGGACAGCACAAAAGGGTGCTATGCTAATTCAGGTGCTCACATAGGAAATAAAACCCACACCTTCATCACCAGTGAACAAGAAAAACCCTGCGAGTCTCCCCGCTCCCTGTAGCCTTCAGACAGCAGCAGTGCACTTCCATCCAGCACAGCGAAGGGGCTGCTTCCAAAAATCAAGCAGCATTTCCTACCTAAAACTTCTGTTTTCCTGGAGTGTATATGTGTGTGTGCACGCACACGTCTCTCTAGTCACGGCAGCCTATGTCCCATAGCACAGCAGCAAACCACTAATCTTCAATAAATTTTGTCAGACCAGAGAGACTGGTACCTGGGGACAGGAAATACCACCACCGACTCCATGATGAGCAGCTCTGCAACATTAATCAGACAGAGATGATGTTATCATTTCGGCTCATGCATACAACCCAGGAGGGGAAGCAGAAAGCAAGGGCCAGGAAGGAAGGGTCAGATCCAGCAGGATGATCGCGTCCCCCATGCTGAGCATAAGATTCAGAATAAGCTTTCTCTGTGGGATGCTGAAGGCAGGCCTGCATCCCTTGCACTCTGCAGCACTGTGTCACAGCCTCTCTACTTTTCTCTGCACTAGATGTACACAGTCAGGAGACTGCTGTCACCTCCCAGCTCCTGGGGCCACAGGGCAAGCAAGGCCCTGCTGGTCAGTGCCGTAGGCAGCTGGTGCATCACTACAGCCTGTTAACAAGGAGGCATGTTTTCTATTCTCCCATCTAGCACTTCACACAGCAAGTTCCAGTTGACACGGCCATCATAGTGCTGTAGGAGAACTAACTTACAAGGTCTTGCAGAGAGCTTGTCACTAGTAAGGGGAAGGAGAGAGATGGCCCAAGGGGGTCCCTCCACACCTGGCTGAGTGAGAAGATGTGCAGCAGTTGCTCCAATATCTCCATCTGGGATGGCACCCTGTGGCAGACCATTCCAAGTCCAGCCATGATCTAGCATCCAGTGTCACTGCCTTTGGAAACCGTTGCAGAAGGCCACTCTAAAACACCATGTTGTGCAGTCATTAACCTAGGCCCCTTCAGGATTTATCAGCAACCCCATACCTTTCCTCCAGAAACTTTTCCAGCAGATTCGACTAACCAGGTTCTTAAGTTTGCTGGGGTCTTCCTCTGCCTTTGGAGGGCAGAGTAGTCAAATATGTTCACAGCAGGGCTCCCAAAGTGCAAGTTCAAGTCTTGCTTTGGATTTGACCAAAGTGTATACTGGGTCAGGGCTGGCATGACTCTTCAAGAGGCTGTTGACCTCAGAGACTGCCAAACCTTACACTCATTGGCCTTAACGCATGGGTTTACCCTTATAAACTAAACCTGGCCAGGTTTTAAGGCTCAAGCTCAGACATGCAACTACAGTGTAACTGTTAGCACAGCTCTTGACATAGTTTTGGCCTATGCCAGCCAGTATTGCCCCAGCACTCCAGGGAATGGGAGCAGTCCTCTTGTGCTGACAGGCAGTACCGACAAGACCACTGAGGTTTTCTGGTGCAATGTGGGTGGAAAGGGTCTGCATGTATTCATATTCTTATACCCAAGATGGAGTCCTAGCCCATTTTAATTTACTGGTGAGGATATAACTGATGGGAGGAGGCAGAGTGACTTGCCCTTGCTTTACCTCCCCTGCTTTCTCCTCTCCTCAGCTCCCATAACTCCATCTTTTTCTCTTCCTCCTCCTAAAATTTTATTCTACTTTCAAATTTTCTTTCCTAGTAAGATCAAATACAACATCATACAGTCCAACAATTTTCTCCACATTCATAAAAAGCAAAACAAAAAACTCAGTTTCTTTCTGGGTTTTGTCCTTAGCACTGCTTTCCAGGCAGTCACCCAGTATCGGCTGATCCTTTCTGTTCTACCATTAGTTACTAACACCATTAATGTCACCACCCTATTATGCTAGTTTGGTAGGGGTAAATTTAATGGCAACTAACTTGTAACTGTTTTCTTTCCTGTGAGTCAGTCAACATTCCTCTCGTATTTCTTCCTGGGCTTCAGAGCAAATACAAACTTACCTGGGATGTAGTACAAGGCATTCTTTCCTCCCCTGCCAATCCTAAACCTGTCTTACATTTTACATCAAGCTGCAACAATTGTATGCAATCAACACTTGGATAATAGTAAAAGAGCTTTCCTGAGGAAACAGCACAAATTTCCTGGTGGATGAGGCAGGCTCTTCTAAGCCATATCTTAAACTACCTCCTTGTCTCTACCTGCAGAATGTCCTACCTGCAGCTTCTGTTCCGCTTTGGTTTAGTTTAGCATAGATGCCTTTTTCAGTACTAGCAGATAGGTACCGTATCTGACATGCAATGGAACAACAGTGACATCCATTGGCTGAAGTAAACCCAAGCTAGAACTGTTCATTACACAAGAATTATTTTTAATGGAAAAAGTGTGCTTTACATAAATTTTTCTACTACATTTTTATGTGATCTATAATTATCAATGTTTTAGGACTGTCATAGAAGTTAAGCTAAGTTTCACATTCTTCCCTCAGGTCTTTCCTGAGAAGTGATCAGTAAGCTTGTCTTACCTAGGAGAGAAGTACACGCTGACTGCTAGATATCTACAACTTGAGAGAGATCTCATTTTCTGGATATTGCAACACTAAAACCTCAAAAGTACAAGCAAATACTAAAGACATCTGAAAATATCTGAGGTGCAAATAAAATTATTTGTGGTCTTTCTAGCTTGGTAGGTACCGTCCAAAGGCTGGACCCTAAGTCCATTCTGAACTGAGAAAACCAAGCCCCTGCCTCTTTTTTTTTTTTTACCCGCTCTTTTTTTCTTTTTTTTCCTCTTCCCCTCATCAGAAGACATTTTCTTTAACAGCTTCAGTAGCCTTTCTAGGAAATGGGTCTAAGCTGTCTGCAGTTAAAACCAGTCACAGAATTCCAGTCACACTTGAAGCAAGTTCTGAGGACAGAGGTAGTATAAATTTCCCCAGTTCTTCTGGTAAACTCAAAGACAGCATGAATCATTTGGGATGCAGAGCTGTGCTGTGAACTCATGACTAGGAGGTTGCCCACCATGGTACTCAACTATTTTTTTCATGCTGCCATTCCACAAGAGAGAGTCCTTATTTTTAAAGATATGATTTTTGTCTTCAGAGATATGGTTCTTTTTACTCAGAGGAAAGATTTTAAAGTTGGTTGTATTAAAACACATGGTATTTCTTTGCAATCAGTTATAAATCCATCCATAGCACCCTCCATCATCCTCCTTCTTCTTCGCCATGCCCCAGTCTTCATGTCATCAGCCACTTTTATCAGTAGCAATATTATTTTTTTCTTCCTGGTAGTATATTAATATACTGCAGGGTTAAAATACAAAATGCAATTGTGACTCCTCACTGAGTTATAGCCAAGTGTTAAGGTCAATTATAATCCAATTCTTAATCCACCTCTACTAAGAAACTAGGAAACTGCAAACATAAATAAATGTTGCAGGCTACTACATCAGATACTCTTCAGAAGCTCAGTGCTACACCATTGTTATTGACCAAAGCTTTCATTAAAGCAGAAGAAATTACATTTGCTTTGCAATATCCATTCTTCACAAACCTGTGTTGATTGGTGGAATTACGTTATTCTTCTTTGTTGTTGGAGGCTTCATTAATCTACTTGTTATAGTGTAGGCTCTATTATCCTGGCTAGCCTGTTAACCTTTCCTAGAGTTTGGTGCAACACTAACTTTCTTCATTTCTCTTCTTTGGAAATTCCATGCTGTTGTAAGATTTACTAAAAGTCAGCAATAACATCCCAGAGAGTTTTGGGGTCAGCCATACAATTGGATTCCCCACGCAAATACTACTTTGAAAGAGAGAGAGAGAGAGAGGCAGAGAGGGAGAGAGGAAGGGAAGGAGGGAGGGAGGGAGGAAGAGAGGGAGAGAAAGAGGGAGAAATCCCTGCAGTAGCTGTACTTATATTCCATATAATTCTCAGTTTAAATAAAAAGTATATCCTCAATCATGATGTAAATAAATATTCTTTTCTCTGTCTTCCTCCAAATACGGAATAGCCCTCTGGTTAGAATCCATCTTGCTTGCGATAATTCTAATTTCTGAACACATTGGACTAGCATAGAGCACCATATTCTGTCTGCTGTTTATTCTCTGGTTATTCATCACAGTTCTTGAGCACAGTTTAACATACAGTTTTAAGTGGGCCATTCATGGCTGAATACTGCTATAGTGCACATTGGAGGAGAAGCTGTGCTGTCCGAGTCCTTTATCAGATGACACTGTGCTTGATTTATTTCAGAACTATCTTGTATGGAAATCTACAATGACTACTGCATAATGGAGGTGATAAATCACCTGAAAATATTACTCTTAGAATTTTTAGGGACAATATATTGTATATGATGAACTCTCTTTGCAAGTTTCCCTTTCGTTAATTTTTCAAGCCTCTTAGGGGCTTAAAATAATTTCACTATTTATCCTTGGTAATCCTTCGACTGACAAGCTTCCCTACTCACACCTCGTAGTAGTGGAGGTAAAGAAGTGACAAAAGTGACTCCCACAGCTATTCCAACTTCTGTTCCAGTGTTAGTCTTACTTCCCAGTGGAACAGAGGAATCGAGTAGTTGACTTCTTAAAAAAAATCATTATAATTCCTATTTTTTACTAAGCATTTCGTACTTTCTACTGCTTTAGCTTTTAATTTTATAAGAACTTTTATTGCTTCTTTCCTGGTGGTGTGTCTGAGGAGCTGATGTCTGCATTGGCTTGCAATCATTGCTTTCTCATTCTTCCTCAATACACAAAATTACACGCTACCTCATTTACCCAAGTGTAATATTGGTTTGCCTTGAAACTGGTAATAGCAACTGAGGTTTGTATAGGACACTGTTACTCAATAAAGAGTACAACAGATCTATCTGCAATATGACCGTCAATGTAAGACTAGCCAACAAATACAACCTTGTTAAAAAAAATTGGCTATGGTTTATACAAGCATCCAGAACACTCTTATTCTTAACACAGGATTTAAAAATTTTTGATCTTGTGTTGGATTCTAACAATATGCTACCAGTTTCAAGCAAGCAATTAATCAAAGATTTCCTACTAAAATCCTGTCAGCTGCTCACATGGGGTCAGGAAGTTCAGCCGAGTGCAGAGAAGTGGAAAGCATGCTGTGTGAAATGCTCTGTTATGCCAAACAAACCTTCCAGAGGAAATAAATGTCCTATTTACTCACTTCAGACAGATGAGACAGAAGGTTTACAGTATTCAATAGGAGGCTTGAGGAAAGCAGAAAAGTAGGAGAATCACAGAAATAAAGAAAAGTTTAGAGACTTACTGCTCCATAAACGTAACCTTTCTTTTTGGAAATATTTTTTTTCTGGAGAGTTGAATTATAGTAAGTGTCTCATTTAAAAGAAATCAGCAAATTTAAAACAAAATACTTAGATGTCTGTAGAGACAGGCTAAAGCTTGTTGAAAGCTGGGTTAGGCGTACAAAACCCAGAGGAGCAGTTTTGTGAATTGTGCCTTTTCCTTTAGTAAAAAAATGACAGTTATCCAAACCAAAATGTTATAGCCTGTTCTACCCAAACCTGTTTGTTTAGATCCACAAGTATCCCAGCTAGTATCAGTTAGGAGTGTAACAGAAACACAGACATCTTTCCAGTTTATATTTTAGCTCAGCAGCCACATCAAAGAAATCAATGATTTGCACAGCACTATTTGTATGACTGGTCTGTTACATGGGAGGAAAAGTCTGTTTGTGAGTTCCTTATTAAGTGGACTGCTGTGAATGTTGATTTAAGCCTGTCAGTGAGAGCATTACTTGGAGAGGGACAGTTGATGAGCAATGTCCTCCAGCCAACCACATTCAAGCTACACTGATGACACTTTAACCTGGTGTAAACCTGGATGTGACTGAGGATCTTTACAAAGTACAAGTGTATTGGAAAGGAAATCACTGTCATAGCACCTCCTCTCTGGAATTATTTATTTGGCACCAAAAATCAACAGGCTGCTTGAATAAGGAAACAATATTCCTAACAAAGATCATCCTTCAGATAAATCTTCAGGCTGGATCATTCCAGCTTTGCATCTTCACTTGAGAATGCAATTTAGTAACACACTTACAGGCATGTTGTGGGGACAGATATGTAGTGCAGGCAATAAGTGTTCTCTAGGTCTACTTGGACTAAGTTTCTTTTCCACATTCAATGAAACATGCAGAGATTCAGCACCCAGCATAGTCTCCTGTAGCCCTGTGCAGTACGCTCCATTGCAAGTGTTGGTGGAGACGTCCCCAGACTCCAGCACCATCAAGTTCAAGAGGAGATAAGTGTGTCCTTAAGCACTTGAGCAGGAAAACTTTTCTGAATCAGAGCCAGAGAGAGCATCCATTATCTCCAAGGAGTCTGAGGAAACTTTCCTAGTTAAGAGAAATATGCTTTTAAATGATTTTTAATTTCCCTGACGCTCTCTTTCACTCATCTATTTTCTACTTAGGAGGATATCAGGATGAGAACAAGATTTTTATTTAATGAGTTCATCTGATCCCTCTCTGACCTCTGAGCCTACATTAGTAATCCCTGGTATGAGGAAAAACAATAACTTTTCCAGCAACTGGATGCGCTAATAAAGATAAGCTCATGCAACAAAGCAAGGAAAAAACACAGATGTTCTCTAAACTACATTCAAGTGTCTAAAAGGTGGGAAAAGACTTCCTGATTGATATACAAAAATAACATTTTATGATTCTACTTTTAATTGAAACAAATGTAACAAGTGTTTAGCACTCCCTGTAGCTACATGTTTAAAAGCTTTGCTTGTATACTTGATATTGATTTCCATGTTCTACCCTTTTTACATAGGAGGATGCTAAAAGCAGGATGTTTATTTTTGCTGTACACTCTCATTTTCCCCTGTCTTTGAAATGCTCTCTAGCAACATGAGAGAGTGTCATTATGAGATCAAAGAAAGCCAATATCCTTAATCTAGTTAATAGTTACATACACTACTGAGGAGAAAATTATGGGTGAGAATCGTGAAACAATTAAAGGCACAAAACTCTGATACACACTAAATTTCCAAGATTAGAAACCAAGTAACATTACCTCATTGCTATTGTATACCAGTATTTCTATAAACACAGAAAACTTGACCTGCACCCTACAGAGCTCAGCAAAACAGTTTCTTGCAGGGGTCAGCAGATACCAAAACAGGCTTTTGGGCACCGCTAAGGTACCAGAATAGAGCATCTATCACCAACTTCGGTCCAGATCCTCAAACAGCATCTGGGAATGTAATTCCTACCAGATCCCTGTGGGAATACAGAGTCGAAAGAGGCAATATCCTAAAAACTTTTTCTGATCCAAGGCCTAAATCATTTAATCTCTCAGGGCAGAGCTGAGGATTTACTTCAGGAAAGCTAAACGCACAGAGAAGAGGAGTGCAGGACAGGCTGTCTAACGGTCAAAGCTTTCGGCTGCAGAAGCAATGAACGAAAAATCTCGCTTAGCTCAAGGCCACAGGGACTCCTTTTCATTTTCCAGTGTTTATCACTTTGCCAGTTCATCACCAGTTACTCATGTTTAGAGTGCCAGGCTTTGGGCAACTTCCACATTGGTAGACTATGGAAACGGGCACAGCTGTTTTGTTTCATCTGGCAAAAGAGAGGCTAGGAGCAAGTGCTTGAAGAACAAAGGAAAACAACAAGTGCTCCTCTCCTCCACTATGTACCCTCCAGGTTTCCAGCAATTCATGGCCATGGGAATTCTGTATCTATGCCTTAATGGAAGGAAGCTACATTAATATGACTAATTGCTTTTAAAGCCTGACTTTTTTGCCTTCACAACTTCCTGTCTTGTGAGGTCCTGCAGTTTACTCACCTGTGGTGTGTAGTAAACTGCATTTCTTTGTTCTGCACTTGCTACCATATCTGAAGACAGTTCTTGAACTGTGAAAAGTAGCAGGAAGTAGTTGCAAGAAGTAGCATGAAAAAGGCATGAAACTGGCTTCACTATCTTCTTCATTAGCTGCGATGGGCGCCCTTCTCCTGTTTGAACTAACTGAACTTTGGTCCAGGCAGATGCTCAGCAAGTGGGCCTAAACAAAGTTAATCCTATTGTGTGAGGCTATCAGTGAGAACTCAGCACCAAACAGAAAAAAGAACAGTTTGGCTGGAGTCTGGGCTGGTAAGCAGACAAAACTGCATTAACACAGCAGAAAATCTGACTACAAATCAACCACTTTATGCCATGAATATCTGCAGCCATCAGGGCCCATTGAGCTCTGCCTCCATAGCAGCTGGCTGCACGGTGGTAATCTCCCCTTGGGCAGGGATGCCTCTCAAGGTTACTCCTTGAGGCTGAGAGATCCCTTACCTGACACCAGACATCCATGGGTTGGTAAGTGACATTTTTTGCATGTATGTAACGTTTAAGATACGTATGGTAAGCTTATGCAATGATCTTTGTATCCCATAATAACTTTAAGTGTAGTAAATAGTATTGACTGGCAATCCATCTGTACTTATTAAATATTTTACATACCTAAATATACTGATTAGAACTCAATAAACTAACTACTAGATCAGATCTGTTTGAGTGATCTCTGACTCTTCTCCTGCGATATTAGCTGCCTTAAATAAGAAGCCTACGCTCCCTATTTAGTCACTACAGTCTCCATAGCATGGATGTCATCTCAGGGGTTTTGTTAACCACAGCCTCGGAGATTTATTTCTAGAAGCCTTCTGGGAGGCCCACTCTTGCGGAGCCTGAAGCAGCAAAACTCTGCTGTGTGCTGCACTACCCTCTGCTCCTGCAGCAAAGGCTGGCTGTACACTGTCAACTGGCAGCCAAAATGTACCTGCAGCTACAGCATGCTCAGTCCCAACCACCCATTAACAGGCAGGCATTGATTTGAACAAATCTTTCACCTAACTCAGCTTTTAGACAAACCCGAGCCATACGCTTGGCATGCGTCATGCACATCTCTTGTCAAATGCCACTTCCTCAACATTTCTGTCTCCACTGACAGGTTCTGCTCGTAAGCATACCAGGACAAATGCCATCCACTGTAAACAAGGACCAGCTTTATTTACACTCATGTAACTGAGATCAAAGTGCGTCCTTCCCACACACGACCAAAGCAAATATATGGTATGGTTTATTTTTATGTGTTGTCAAGTTCTGAATTCAATTAGATTAATTTCTATTTACAGATGTCAGAAAAAGAAAGGCTGAATGAGGATGTTTGACAAGGTCACGGGAAAGAGGATGATTTGCTTGCTGATATGCCTAGGGAGAAGTATGTCTTTATTCCATAATGAAAGCCCTGTCAGCAGTGTGATGGCTGATATAATGAATAGAAGTTGAGGAGGCTGATGATGACTACAGAAAGGATGTGACCACAAAGATGGAAAGAAGGAGGTCAATTAGATGAATCCAAGAGAGTTCAAAAAGGGCAAGCAATTGAAAGTGGCTCATGCATGTTCACTCATACAGAACATTTTAAAGGAAAAAGTCATTCTACAGCAGACAAACTGCAAATCCTGGCAGTGGAAACCTGTTTTTTTTCCAAGCCTGTTTCTCCTGCTGCAGTTCAGTCTGGCTATTTGAGCTACAATACAAAGGTTTTAAGACATTGGCACCAGGGCTTCATACAGTAAGTAAAAACAAGTTGTTCCATTGACATCAGAAATTAAAGATTTCATCCACAGGGTGCTGGTACTGGCCAGGCTCTTTGCCCTTGCAGTTTCACAAACAGGCCTACCTGCAGGCTGTCCCTGCTATTAGCTCCCATCCTCTGCTCACGTGAACTCTCATGCCCATGTACTGAGTGGAGAGACTAATTAACACATCCATTGAACAGCAACTATTTTTCTGACAATTTCTTAGTTTATTTATTTGACTGAAAGCAACTCAGCCTTCAGTAGCACAAGGGTTAAAGCTTATGCAAGCGTAAGGGTAACATTTCCTTCAGAGGAAGCATCTCACTTTACCTTCAACTTAACAAATTCCAGCCTCCTTGTGTGAAGTTTGGGAGGAGACTGATGAGTAAAACTTAGATTTGTGGAAAGTATAAATATCACGAAAACAAGTTCCAGTAGGGCTTTCAAGGGCTTTCACAGAGTGTTAACCAGAAAATAGTTCTTCAACTTCAAAGACAGAGACTGAAAGGGGAGGCATGATCACTCTTAAGTTGTTACCCTATTCTTACAGCATAACAGGGATGATTCCTTTAGCTCAGACTCAACAAGGTGAGGATGTTCAGTATAAAAGCACCGAGATGCACGCAGAACAGAGCCCGTTGAAGCTTCCCACTTGAAAAGCATAACTTAAGCTCAAAGTAGCAGCATATATCAATCTGGATATACTAAGGAAAAAATCTTCTTATGAATTTTGGTAGTACAATACGTAGGAAGAAGAGGGAAAAGTTGTCAGGGTACTCCGACCTTAGTAGCAGACAAGAGCAAATGTCCTCTGTAGAACAGTAATGAATTATGATGAAAGACAGAAGCAAATGCAGGAACTGGGAAATACTAGTGACGCTTCACTGAATGTTGCTTACAGGGCCAGTTGCTTGTGTTCAAGGGAGGTGACTTCAAATCTAACCAATACATTAGAAAGCTCTTCAGCTCCTCTCATCCTTCCTGGAGAAACAAAGTAAAAAACTTTGTCTTAGTCTTAAAGCTACAAGACAGAGCAGAAAACATGGGATGATCATGAATAAGCTTGGGTCAGAAATTTGATGGGGAATTTAGCCATCAAATCATTGCGCTTCAACATAGAACTTGATAACTTTGTCATGTACTCCAGTGTTTCAGGGGGCTGCAGGCACGGGTCAGGACAATCCAAAAGTATGTCTCTTTCAGACTGTCTACATTCTCCCACTAACACACTTCAAGGTAAATGGAAAACCATATAGTTGGTGGTAGTATCATATAAACTTAAAGATAACATGCATCTCAGTAAGGATCCCCCTCAAAAATCCTATGTTTCTTCACTTTTTTGTGTCTATATGTAGTCCTCAAGCTTCAGAGCAGATCTGTAATGCTACTCTTACTGAATTACATTTACAAGGCCTCCTTAAGTCTGGAAAGTGCCAGAACTCTCTTTTAAAAAAAGATACAGGATGCGAACACATACAATGGCCTAATTCAGACAAGGAGTGCCACCTAGTTCATTATACTATGTCTAGTAAGTCATGCTTAGGGAAGAGCTAAGAAACACTGTCATGGTAATTCGCTCCCCCCCCCCCCCCCCGAAAAAAAAAGGTAGGTTGGTTTTTTGTTTTGGGTTTGGGGGTTTTTTTGGGGGGGGGGGCGGGCAGGGAGGGGGCATTCCTTCCCCTTAGCCTCCAGCACTTTGTGGTTCTTGAACAGCCTGAGCTGGAAGTATTGTATTTGTGCTTAAAAAGTAAGAGTTTTTTCTGCGGTTAGGAAGATACTTTTGTACGCACTTTTTTCAAAGCTGCTCATTAGAGGAATGTTTGCAAACATCCATTGCTGCCCAGTATTAACAACAAGAGAGCAGGCTTGTTGGGTAAAAATCCTGGTCTGGGAAAGTAACTGTTCTGTTCCCAAGAACTCCTCTTCTCTTCTTTTTACAAATAATGTTCCCCTTGCATTTCCTCTGTACAGTCTGTCTTCACAGTTCTTCTAAAGTATCAAAAAAGGGTTTTAAAAGAAATTACACTTTCTGCAATGAAAATTACTCTTGGGGAAACACATAGAAAACAAGCAATACTACTCTTTTGTAGTGATTTTGCTAGAAGATTTGTTAACTTTCTTTCAAAAGTGAGGAATAACTGTGAAAGTTTTGCAAAGTGCATGAGGGCTTGGCAGTTAACATGCCTATTGGTTTATGACTTTTTTTAAATTTTTAATTATCTCATAGACCCCCAAGGAGAATGGTAGGACCCCAAAACTTTTAAGAGGAAGAAGAAAGCTGCCCTTGACAAGACCAAGAACATTGGATATTTCACACAGGAGAGATTTAAAGGGGAAAGTATCGTGGACATGTGGCACTTGAGGTCTGAAGTCAGCACAAGCCAGAGAAGCATAGTGGCATTTAGCCATTGAAACAACCAGTTTCCCCATAAGAAGTATATTTGTTATTTCTTACTGGAATTTGCTCCCCACCCTACCAGCCCAGCAGATCCCGTTATTACTTGAGCATCAGGGCATATTGCCAGGTCAACTTTCCCAGGCTTTTCTAAGAGAGGTTAGTTCCTGCTCTCTTCGAGTCCTAACAAGCAGAAGATAAAGTGTATCTGCTTAAAATAATTAACAACAGTGTGTTTTATTATTATTATTCTCATTCTAAAGCTTAAAGCTATCAAAACAAAGACAAGAATGGATTTTTTTTTTTTTTTTTTTAATTTAAGAAAGCTTTACTTAAACAGACACCGAGGAATGTTGTTCTCCATAGAGGTTACACATGAGGTCAGACTGCACAACAGCAGCCCATTTTGATTTCAGCATTTACAAACCAAATAGAGCTGAATCAAACACATACCTAACACCAGTGGTGGACAGAGTAGAAAGCCACCTGCCCAAGTGCTTGATTACAACCTCATCAGTTACCATGGAAACAGGTGTTTTGGTGCTCCCACCCTACCCCATTCCCAGTTAGATTGTACTAATCTGATTGTTAACTACATAAATTATCCCACTGTGAACTGCCACGTATGTTACCTACAACAGGGCCATGTCACCCAATAGGATGATTCTCTATCCACAGTTAACACTGCCAAGTGAAGTACGCTGTTTATTAAGCTTCTGAGGAAACAGCTGTATTTAAAAAACAAACAAAGAAAAAAAAACCAAAATAACATAAAAACAAAAAAAAACCCCCACCAAAAACACAGCCATGTTTTTTAAGTTTAGCAGCACTTAGCATGAGGATTGGATGAATGCCTATTACATTATTTTGTGCATCGAGACTGGAGAATAAGTTCTAGCAAACTTTTTGTAGGAAAAAATATATATTGCTGCCAGTCCTCAAATAAAAAACCCACCCTAACAAGATAGTGTTATCTTCAGGGCCAGTCTTTAGAACAGCAGGGCCCCTTACATATTTGTCAGTTAGTAGCCTGCTTCATTTGTAATTTAGCCATTAAGTACTAACCAAACTAAAGAGAAAATGGGCCTGAAGGAGACAACGATTCTTGGCATCTCCCATCTGTAATATGTTAGTGGTATTATGACTCAATTAGTTTATCCTCACTAGATTCAGTAAATGAACTAAAAGTATTCATATAGCATTTCAAGATGCACTGCTATCAGCTCAAACTGCTGTGAAACTTGCCATGCTGATTTAATCACCTTGCTGCCATGTGATCTGTCGAAGATATTGCATCATCCTTCACTGCCCTTTGAAGGCATGCAATGTAGCAAGACCTTTCAGGAACTCTTCCAAATATATTATAGTGACTCAGATCTGCACTCTTAACAGAGCTGACCATTAAGTAACTACCTGGTTTCAGCTGTACACCAAGCAAACAGCAATAATTGCCTTTAGAATCACATTTTTTCCACAAAATAGATTTCAGAAGCAGGAAGTGCTTGAATATTTATTGTTTTCTGGTACTTGTGTTCTCTTTTAGTAGCATCCTAGTATAGAAGTTGATAAACTAATGTTAAAGACCCTAAATAAGATAGTTTGTTATAATTAAAAGTAAGATTATTAACTGTCTTAAGTTGGGGGTTTTTTAACCTATCATCCAAATGGCCATGTTAAAGAACTGGATTTAGCAGACAGTTTTAAATTTTAAAATCCTCTGAATGCAATTACCATCTCGAGTATGACTTTGGGTGAAATGCCAGCACTACATTTTGTCACATGGAAATTTACTAGGTTTGTCTGGGACAAGCCCTTGTAGGTCATGTGAAGTATTTCCTTTCGAGCCTAGGCTGCTGGAAGCAGCCATGATTTTCCCTGTCATTTTCTACCACCACAGACAGGGAACATGGATTACACTCTGGTTGCCAACAGTACTCCCTGTGCCCCATGCTAAAATTGTTTCTCTTGGCTATTTCATATTGCTGCACAGCAAACCACAGGAACTTCAAATTACAGGAATTCTTATGGTTTATTCGCATTAAAGTCTTTTGCTCCAGTGACTTAGGTCTGCTGTTTTACACTACAAATCATTCCCAGTTCTCAAGCCTGCTGACTCACTGATTCATACTGAATCATATCCAGTGGTTCCAATTGGTTTTCATCTTTGTGTACTACTTTGCCTTTGAGCCAATTTCTCAAGCATTCTATACAAAGAAGCCAAAGACTGCTGCACATGAACATGACCAGGGTGCATGCTTACCTTACCTGCCTGCATTCAGGTCCTTTCCCCCAGGAAAACAGGTTGATTTGAATGCATGAAAAGCTCTGCATGTCAATTCTGTTACCAGAAAAATGTCCTGTCCTGTGCCCCCCGCCCCGGCTTTATGTTTTTACCCCATCCCATCAACTTTGGCACTCTCTTTCTTTTGATCTGCCCACAATAAAAGTAGCCATTGGCACAGCAACATAATGCTCTGGACTATGACTCTTCAGTTCTCATAACATCTGTGTTGAGAAAACACTGCATGAAGTCACTCCATTTTGTGAAAAGCTTGGAGGTCAAATATTTATAGGAACAGTGACTGCAGCAACAGCTTCAGCCAAATGCAGTGCTGGTTGGAACCACACAAGGCTTTCTTCAGAGCGTCATTACCTAGGCACGCAACTCCCAAATCTCTCCACTTATCCTTCCTGAGTAGGTCCTGCCAGATGTGCCAAACTGTGGAGCTAGAGTGAGGAACCTATGTTTTTTGGAAGTTCATAGTGGAGGTGGCAATGGGGTAGAAAACACATTTCCCAAACTTTCACAGCCTCAGACCTCATAGGATCATGGATAGAAAGGCCCTCCATGTTCTGTGCTTTCTTTTCTTTCTCCAAATGAGAGCAGGAAGAAAATTTTGTGACACATACAAACAGGCCTCATTGTTGACACTGGCTTTTAAGGACATCTTCCACTGGGGGACTGTTCAGTTCTCTTGTGGGACCACGTTTTGTGTCTTGCCAATGAATTTAGCTAGAAATGCTGAAGAACCTAATCTGAAGCAGGTGACAAGACCAAGTTTTTCCAGAGATCAGAATTTCCTTCTTTTCTTAGAATGAAGAGAAAAAAAAGTTGCTGTTTCTGATAATATTTGTAAGCAGCCTACTTCAGAAAAGGAAGAATTTCCCTCAGTGCACACATTTGTTCTTCCAGGATATTGCCCAGCTCTCCTCTGGCTAACGTTAGTCTGATCACACCAAACTCAGCTTAGTATTTACAACACCAGTTGACTCTCTGATGTAATGCTTTACATCATCATCATTCATTTCAATGCCCATAGTAAAGGAGCATAATTACTATACCTATTATAATTAGGAAAAGAAGAAACATGGAGTAAACCATGAAGACTGGACAGAATGCCTGCAGAGCTGAATGGCAAGATACCAGTATGGATGCACCAGCCTGAGTCATCCCTTTTCCTATCTATCTACCACTGCATGAAAATCCACAAGTTTCCAGCACAGTAGTTTTATCTGTCCAAATTCCTGACACGCATGCCTGCACAGAGAGATGGAAAACACAGAGAGGATTACAGAAATATCAGTTTGTCAGGACCTCTGGAGTTCTCTACTTCAACCTCCTGCTAAAGACAGGACTATTATGAACAACAGATCAGATGAGCCATAATCCAAAAACCTCCAACAATGGACATCCAGAACCTCTCTGGATTGGTGACATGTTCCAGAAATGCACTGCCTTTCTACTGAAAAAGTTTTTCTGAATATCCAAGCAGAACCTGCCAAGCTGTAATTTGCTGTCCCTGCCCCTTGTTGCCTCATCTGTCACTACCATGTTTAGTTTTGTCATCTTTACCTGAGAGGGGAGCTATCAGATCACCCCTTAGTATCCTCCTCACCACATTAAACAAAACACCTCCCTCAAACTCTTCACAGGAACGTGCTCTAGACCTCTGTCCAACTTATTGCTCCTCTGCCAACTTCTCTGGTTTTTTTCCCCCATTCCTCTGGAAATGGAAACCTAAAGCCAGGCAGTATTCTAGCTGGGCTGCACCAGCACCAGCAGCAAGAGCAGAGCCAGCGAATATGAATTTTCATTCCCATAGTCCCACAATGGTAGAGGGCTGCACTCACATTACAGACCCAGTGGAGGGGATGGGAAGCTTTGAACCCTCTCCCCAGCCTCAGAGGTTTATCAATAGACCTTATTTCCATAGACATTGGTTTGGCCAAAATATATCATTATAGGCAATTAGTTAACTATTTCAGACATCATTCATCCCTTTTTGTTCTCTTTCCTTCACAGAGATAACACTTCACAAATTATTTTCCCCTTCTAGCATGGAAATCCATTCCCAGGGAATTAAGGGAAACAAATTACTGCCTATTATGATGTTGCAACTCCTAACCACAGGATTCAGCATCAAGAAGTAAAGAACAATTATTGGAACATCAGGGCTTAACTAAACATTTCTGTATTTGGCAAGGCATCCTCTAAACCAACAAGGAAACAGCTAGCCATGCATATTGTACTCATACTTGGTAGCTATAAAATATAATTTGAACAGTGTTTTAGGACTTTGAATTTTAGTAAAGTTATACTGGCTTTTAGCATAGGTACTATGATACTAAAATGAAGCACTTCCAAAAAAATTTTTTTTTTTTTTTTGAGTCATTTGCTATTGTTAGAGCACATGCTAGTATAGAGTTTATGCTTTGCATGGATCTTCACAATGGTTTATGGCATTTTTTGACTGACCAGATCTTTATCAGTTGTTCTAGCAACCATGTTCAGTGAGAAACAGAAGTGCTGACCCAGAGACCAGCTGATATCTCTTCCCATTGAGCACAGCAGGAGAAAGCCCAAAGTATTGAAGATATAAATCCCATTTGCAAGATTCAGAGGTCAGCCTGCACTCTCAGTTAGCCCAGAACAGCTCAAGATTCAGAAGCCAATTCAAGCTTTCTTAAGAGAAGGGACTAGCTTTTGCTGGAATGAAGTTTGGTGCCACTGAAAAAGCTGGAATGTGATGTCCTTTTGGATACAAGACGTTAGGGCGCTCAAAAAAAGAAGGCAGTTTTGAAACCATAGACGTTAAAACCACACAAAACTTGGATCTGTCAAAATAGGAGATCAAATTAATTGACATTTACAAGCTGTGAAGTTCCCAGATTGAAAAAATATGTAAATGCAGAAACCACGTACGAAATACAACAGATAAAAATCTCATCCCCGTTACTATCCTTTCCATGTATCACCAAGTTTACCACCTTTTTAGTGTTTAACCATCCATAATGTTTGTACAGGCTAGAGAGTATTAACCAGCAGCCACTGTGTTTCAGATCTGCAGAGCAGATAGGACGTCTCAGGAGTCACTGGCCCTGCAGCACTGCCACCCTCCCAAGAGACACAGTCCTCTTTTTGCAGCCTGACTTCATGGCACGGAAGAAATTTCCAATACCCCCTGCCTTCTTATAATGAAAACACACAGCCCTTGAGGGCTGGCCAGCCCTTGCCTTCTCTGACATCGTGCCACAGACAGGCTGGCACCCAGTCACCACAGACCTAAGGAAGAGCAAACATTACAGTCACGCTCCATGCTAAAACGTTTCCTATGTTGTCTATTCAGCTATGGCAAGACAGGGCTGAAGTCTCACTCATGAGCAGGTCTCAGACCAGGCTTTCCTGTGCTGGCCACAGCTCACCTTCCTCCTGGGAGGACCTGTCCCACAGCAGCAGAGCCCCAGGGTCCTACCTGCAGCCTTAGCTCCACACCCTGACCTGGCACACCAGCTGCTCTTCTCTTCCTGCCCAGGCTCCTGCAGGGGCAAACCAACATCTTACATGCCAGAAAGCCTTTCTGGTTTTGCTCTACCACTTCCCCTTGTCCAAAAAGAATACAAAAAAAATACTACAGTCTCCCTTTTCTGATCTGCAAGGCACCATCTCCCCTTCCCACCTGAGGTAAACACAGCAGACCAACTCCACCACCTACAACATGATCCTGTCTGTCACCATTCAGGCCAAAACAGGTACTGCCTCAGAGTTTTTGCTCTTCTCTCTCTAAGGCTTTCCTTCCTCCAAGAAAGCTTTGAGATACAACAGTTACAGAGATGCAAAACAAAAAAAGGCTTCCACCCCATTGGGCTGTTCTCTACCCTTCTCCTACAGGGCAGAAATGCTCAAGGGCATTTTCTGTATCTTCCTTTTTCAGAGAAGTCAGAGGAAGACAATCACCCTTCCCTCCAAGCCATCCTATGACCCCCTCCCAGCTGGATCTAACAGGGCTAAGTGGCTTTCAGCTGATGCAGATCAGCTGAAGGGGCAGCTGCTGACTTATGGCAGACCTCACGGGGCCAAATCCTCCTGCAGAGCCGGCCAGCCTGTGAGGTCCCAGCAGCACCAGGCTTAACACAGCTTGTGTGGCTGCTGAAGCCAACAACAAATATTTTGTTTAGCGTGACAGGTACATATAATCAGCAGTGCATTATACCAACCAGCCTTAAGTAGCACAGACAGACACATCCCTCTCCACTGTATGACCAGATTTTTGGTGTCTACAGTGGCAAGTGATTAGGTGACCAGTTGAACCTCTCAAAACAGAGTGTTTCCAATTAGAATAATTAAGAAAAAAAGTATTCAACAAATAACAGCAAATCTTCTATAGAAGTCATCACTGAAACTGTTTTGCTGTCCCAGCTTTGGTGCAAGACAGAGTTTGGTATTTCTCCCACCCTGTTTCCAGCAGAGATGTGGTTTACACTGGCAAATGGTTACTTAAACCAGTTCCCAAGAGGAACAAATTGCGCAGTAAGAATGATTGTTTCCATAGGCATAGCTCTCTGCACTATTTGCCATCAGAACAATATTCACCAGAAATGAAGTTCTAAGCACAGACCACATTCCAGTTTCCACCAATTTCATCACTATCTAGGTGATGCTGGAAAAGAATCAGATTTACATGGTCTAAGGTGGCTGCAAACTCCTACTGAGTCCGCCAGGTTTTCCAAATCTAATCTGTCCTGCTTCAGTGCTCCCAAAGACCAGAGTTAGTTCATTACAGCTCTAGCATGGTCTTTTACGTATCCCCTTTGCATGCTGTCACTGGTAGTCACCAGCTGGCTCTAAGCAGTCAAAGAGCAGGTGCTAAAGGCACCCCTGAGAGCCTGAGGTTTCTGACCATGGTTTGGGGTGAGCAGAGCGTGGAGCAGTGGGTGAGATTGCTGCTATCCTGCCCTTCACAAAGCAGCAGTTGAACCATCTTAATTTACCATGAGGTCTCTTACAGTAAAACCAATCACTAATTTTGGCTTGCCTCAAAATACTGCACCACAAACTGCACATGAGAACTTGCAACTCAGCTGCCTATACATTAGGGCTGAGCTGACACTTTGAGGTTATAATCTCAGTCTCTGCAAGGCATCTCCACACATGAATCAGAGCACTAATAAAGCATTTCAGAAATCAAACACACAGAGTTTGTTTGAAGTAATAGATAAGCAAATCTTACAGCAGTCCCTGACATTTGTCACTGACCTACTTGACCAATTGTCACCCAGGACCTAGGATTTATGTTTCTTGGCATTCAGATTACTGTGCTTTCATTAACTGGTACTATTCTCTAAAGTGTTACTTTTTCCTCCTTTTTTTTTTTTTATGATAAACTTACTATATTATTTCTTGTTTTCCACACTTTTTTTCTAGTGGTGACCTTAGGGTTCTTTAAACATAATCAAATTCAGGAATTAAGGAGACCTTCTGAAGGGCATTCCAGTACATTCAATCCACTGTATCTCTATACTATCATCAGACCCATCTATATATGTCCTGGGAAGTTTTCAAGACTGGACCGAACAAAGCCTTGAGCAACCTGATCAGATCTCACAGCTGACCCTACCTTGACCTGGATGTTGGACTAAAGATCTCCTGAAATCCCCTGCAACGTCGATTATTCTGTGATTTTATGTCTTTTTTGTCATGGTCATTTCCGTGACATCTGAGTGTCTTTACTTGTGCATTAAGCAACATGACTAACATCTGTCACATATTGTTTGTTTTCTTCTCTCTCCCCAGGGAAGAAGTAGGGGAGGGTCTGGTATTGGTAAAGTGTTTTTCATTTGTTTGTTTGTTTGTTTAGCATGCATGTTGCTATGTGTTTACAACAGAAAACACAAAGTCAGAGTAATGCTTCATGGAACCAGAGTGGGAGACGTAATGAGTATAGTGGAACTCAGGAATTTCGAGAGTTCCTCAGAATCCCAGGCAAGACCTTGCCTCTTACTTTGTGCTATAGGAGCACAGCTGGATATGGTTTTCCTCCTGAATTTCTTTGTCTCAGGCTTAGGAGGGCTTTGAATGTGAACACCAAGATCTTAAACCTGATTCAGAATTCAGCAGGGAACCGGTATGCAGAGGAAGGCTTTGTCTAACATGCTTATGGTAACATGTTGCTGGGGAGAGTATCATTGCGTTCTGAAGATGCCTGAGCACTGATGGTTTCACACACATGTCCAAGGCTATCTGGGATGAGAGAAGGAAAAGGTTAAAAAATTGAACATGGGACAGTATATGGCAATTGGAAATACTCTTTCATTCAGATGAGGAAAAAAGGACTATCTATGCATTGGCTGCAAGTACTTCATGATGGCTTCTTCTGTCTACCATCCTCATCACTTACTGGCTCAAAGAGAGCTTTAGGAAGCTGTTTTTGCTAACCTCTTACAGGGTTATAACTGCCTGAAACTTCCCTTTCTAATAAAATATTGGTTTTAGCTCCTTACACACTCGCTAAACTTCGTCTAAGGGGGCTGAAATTTCCCATATCTATGATAAATATTTTGGCAAAATTTCACCCATGAAACATTGAATAAGACAAGGAAAGGTATGTTTTGCCCTTGTTAGAATTATGGGCAGCTCTTCTGGGAAAAAGCCTTGCAACCTTATTCATAGAGAGGCTGCTAAGGAAGTTGTCAGGCTTTATTCAAGACAGATTTGTTTGTTTGTTTCTGTGAAAACACACCCATATTTGAGAAAATTGTAAGCCTCTGAAGAATCTCAATTCATATACACCCAGTAGTTACTATGAAGTTTCTACCTGTGTCTTCTAATCTTGTCTCACCAGAACATGCATTCACTATCGCCAAAGGTCAGGAGTATAAAGCTCCTCCCAGCTTCTTTGGGAAAATAAAAAGCAGCCAATTACTTCTGTGCACACTCAGTCCTCCATTCTGGAAAAATGGATGAAGAAGCTGATTCAAATGACACAGGAAGATTTAAAGGTGCTAAAATGCCAACAAACTAAACTGCAGAATTCTTGTTTTTTACAAGGAGGCAGGGAGAGAGGGGATGTGAGACATGCAACTTGGGTGAAGCTCAGAAAAACATGACATGTAATCCTTGATCGCAGATGACTAATTTTGAATTTGGATGTATGAGAAAAGGCTTTTTTAAATTTGTCTTCATTATCAAGCATTGTTGTTATATACTATTTGCCTAAGCTTATAAATTATCTGCAAAGATTTTGAATGGTGTTTTTATGATTACTTTCAAATCTTTGGTGAAAGTGTTGAACCTGACTGAATTCACATCAAACTGGTCAGAGCCCTCTCAGAAAAAATTTGATCAGGTGAGGTATCCGCACTGATACCTGTTCCTGGAGATGGTCAATTTGTCAACTCTTAATCAATTTATTGTGTGCTTGATTAATACTCAACAGGATTTTTTTTATTGTAATATCATAACATATTAAATAAATCAGTATCCACACAAGGAGAAAAATAGAAGTTCCATAGGAAACCTTAATTCTGGTGTTTTCTATTATTTCATCATCGTTTCCCAGTAATTCTTCATTATTATTATTACAATTTACCATGCCTTATTAAACAACAATAGGGAAGTTATTATCTTTGGCTCATTTCCTTTCAATATAGAGAAAATCCTTTAAAATCCTGTCTTTGCCATTTTCTTCTGTTGGTCTTTCAATAAGCACAGAGGAACAAAACCAATCAGATCAGATTTTTAGCACTCTCTTAAGATTATGACTATCACAAGTACGTATTATTGCCAGTCTTGACTTTGGTAGGAAGGCTATGAAATGTTTGTTAATTTTAATTTATTGGTGACAGAAACAATGTCAGTTGTTTGCTGACCAATTAACTACTAACAAGCCAAGCTGAAACACTCTCTTGTTTTGCCATGCATATAACCAGCTGATTTGAAAGTCTCTGAAACGTGTTTTGGGAATAGCATGAGCCAAAGTACCCTTTAAACATCCCTAATCAACCTTATGAAGCCACTGGATTAAGAAAAGCAAGGAAAAACAAGCGTTTCCCATTTCATATTTAACTGAGAAATTTTCTCTTGTTTTTCTATAGAGCATCTTCAAGTAGAATACTCCTAACATTTTAAAGACTAAAGAGATGAAGAGCAAGGAACTGTCATTTAAAAAAGAAGTGTGTCTTGGGATTCAGGAAGTACCAGGCAAGTCACAGAAAAACAGACAGCAGAAGTGATGGAGCAGCTGGAACCCACGATGATCAAAGCCAGTGGAGAGGTATTAAATAAGGAGCAGGCAGCCAGGAGGTGAAAAGGAAATTCAAGAACAGCCTGTACTAGTTCTGAGGCTCAGTTTAGAGACCTCCAGGAATTCAGGACAGGGCTGATGGAATCCCATGTGCTGGACCTTCTGTACTCCTTAAACTTAACAAATATGACATTCGTAGGAATGATAGCAAATGACAGACATAGTGATTAAAGATGCAAATTCAGCAGAGGTAAAAAAAACCCTCAAAGCCAAGGACAGAGGATGTTGCTGCATAAGCAGATGTGATTAGGAATGTCCTTGTTAGGAATGTCCTTGCTAGCACCTGAGATTTGTTCTCTAAGAGACCGTCACAATTATGCTTTACTTTTTAGTTAAAGGTCTCATTTTCAGCTCTGCAACATTAATATACGACATAGTAATAGCCATACTGCATGCACCCAAGCAGTATCGCATGGTTTAGGCATATTGTGGTTCTTTCAATTGCTGGTTCCCACTGTTTACTAAATTTGATTTCTATCATTGTTCCAGAGTGATTTTCAGAACAGCCATTGAAGGGATTACTTGTAAAATAACCAGCTTCCTTTTATCTGTGTAATGAACTCTTGCAGCAGCCAATATCCAGTAATGTGAAATACTAAATGCAAATGAAGTAACAGGCATTCCAAGGCTCAATTCCACAGCCTAGGCTATGGTGTGAACTACTAGTACCCTTTAGCTAAGAATCATCCGGATCTCCATTCTAAGGTGTATCACAGGCTATCAAATCACACTGACATTTGTCTGAAAAGATACTTTTCCTGGAATTTCCTTGAGTTTTTTCTGCCCTTAAAAATTCCTAATCTCACTGACGCCACATTTAAAATTTAAATGCAATTAAAATTTTCAATTATTTAAATCACACCACATTTAAAATTGTAAAATTAATTTCTGAGGGTGTTTTCTGTGGAAATTTTGGAATATTATTGTTTATTATGTCATTTTATAGAACTGCATAACACAGAACAAACAGGTATTAGTCTTAATTACAGATTTGTCCCACACAAAATGTGAAGGTGTTTGTATAAGACTTCAGAAAAGCAAATAAGAAATTTTCTTTTCTTTCTTCTAGAGATTTAGAAAAGTGGGAATTATTATTATTGTTATTACAATCATGATAAGAAAAGATTTAAATACAATTTTCCAATTTCTCAACTTTTAAGCAAGAAAAAAAGAGATTTTTTACTTTTTAACAAACATTGTAAGTTTTCCCAAGCTTTTGGGGCAAAACATGTAATTTATTATTATCTGAAACACCAGCTCTGAAAGCAATAAGAAGCCACTGACTTAATCAGAAATAATACACGTAAATATCATTTGTACAACTGGAAAAAGGAAATACAGAAGTAATGCTTCCTTGGAAGGAAGATAGAAACAATAGGAAACTTTCCACTGTGGTGTTATTATTATGGCTGCTTGCTGTGATGCTGTAAACTGTGTTAGAGTGAGTAACAGACAAATGCATATACAAGGCGAATATCAGCTCCATATTTCAGGCTGTGTTGTGCATTTCTACACTAATTTCATACTTTGCAAAGGCCATTTTAAACAAGGCTTTTCTAATACTGTGAATAGAAGTGAAACATGAATGGAACTGAAATCAGTGGTGTTATTAAGGTTACTTGCATCAGAAAAAGATAGAGTTTTGAAAGAGTAGCCATAATAGGAGAGATTTTGTTAAACTTGACTCTATGGGAAATGTCAAGTCACACAGTCCTATATCCCATCTTGCTTTAACTGTAGGTCAAGCTTCTGAAAAGACACAAACAGTCCACAAACTAAAGTGTTCTTCTTACTGGTACACTTAATAGTCACGTTTTATTTTTAGTTCAGTAACTACATAACAAAGAGTATAGAGAAATAGGGCATCTGGACCAAATATTCTTTTAAAATATCTATGATTTGCTCATTCAGAACTCAGAGTGATATTTTAGTTGCAGTCAAAGGCAAGGGAAGATTTTAGTATTATTACTACACCAGTATGTTAGCATAGTCATATTTGTGTTGCTTCTAACTCCAAAGCAACATCAAGATTGCCTTTGTTTCAGCATCTGCTTAGACAGTACAGGCTAAAAATACATTGGACAGTTTGTTTCTCCTCTGATCATCTTATAAATTGTTCCTATACAAACACTCACACCTACACCCATGCTTCTTATCTGTACAGTTATCACACCTTGATCAAATGTCACAGTAGTGTAAAACACATCTTGTGGTGAACATTGAAATATTGTTGGTTTCTTTGGCTTATACTCACGCAATCTGCCTATACTCTTGAATCTGCTTATTTCTGAATGGGATTAGTCCCATTCATTCCAAAGTTGGACCTCAGTGTGTAACTCTTGAGGACCCATGATAATTAAAAATGGTAAGAAATACTGATAACAAAATTGTAAATAAACGTGTATATTCTGCATTGTTCCTATCACCATCATCTCAAATTAATTACGCTGCAGTCAGAATGCCTGTCTCTTCAACTGAGAAGCTAAAATATTTGTTCACACAAAGGAAAAAAACTCGGCTTTCCCCTTCTTATACTGAATAGAACCAAAAGATGCCAAAATACATTAAAATAGTAACCCTTACTTTCAAGATAGATATTCAGTTATGTATCTGACTGCAGAAACAGTTCTATCTGAAACAGAGCAGAAATTTCTTTTTAACTCTAGCAATAGCACAAGACTGTGGACAATGCAATAGAATGAAACACCTACATGCATAAAACCAGAACAATCCTTTCTCAGCCAACAAGTGTGGGGCATTACACAGAATTAAATGACAGGTATCGGTTTGACTAAATTACAATTTATTTGTATTCTAGTGATAATCACAACCTTTTTCAAATTCCTTCAGTGTTACTGTTAACCTGTGAAATAATTTTGATATTTTAAGAGTCAGTATGCTCATGAGTTCTGGCTGAATGAGACTAAGTAAGAGTTACTATCACAATATGGCATTTTGTGGAAAAGAAAAATAAAGTGATTGTACAAGTTATCATGGAAAATCTCGACCTTACAGAGAAGATCCAAGACTTTTCCTAAAACTAAAAATACTTAGTTTGGTCTGCTGATAACTTTATTAAAATTTGTAGTGCAATTACATTAGCCAAAGAACATTTCAGTTACCAGCATTAGTTTACATGTAAAATACAGTGTTGGATGAAATTCTTCTTTCTAACTGTGTCACCCATTGCAAATATCCCAAAATCCCAAGCCAGACATTCTAAAATCATGATCCATATATTATTTTTAACATGGAAGTTTATCCCTTTTTAACATTTGTGGTGTCATGTGTTAGATAATGTTTTCAAACTTTTACTTCGCAAACATAACAGCTTAAAATCTGTTTCTTTTTTTAACAAAGACCTCTTCTGTAAGACGAAGATTCAGGCATATGATCTTTCGCTTTAAAATGCAGGAGTCTAAGACTGACAATAGCAAATACAGGTTGAAAGCTTAAAGTGACAATTTAAATTCCATTGGAAATGTATACAGGAATATTATACTTATTTTGACAGAGATTTCTGTCCCAAAATATGTGATTTCAAGAATATATCTTCTTCTGAGTTACTAACTCTATGGATACTCACTTCTGAATATCAGTGAAACCCTGATAACTATGCCAAAGAAATGAGCCTGACTGATGTTCTGGCTTCTCTCATGGGATTATTCCACTATTATTATTATTCACCAGACTCATAGAAATCGCAGTCAAACTTGAGGTGTGATCATCCTGGCCTCTTAGCACCACCAATTAAAAGAAAAGAGGACTGTCAAAGAGTTTGAAATTTTCTGGAAACACAAAACACTACTGACTTGGGGTGTTGGTGAGACCATGCTGTGGCTATGCATAGTGAGCAGAAGGGATTTCTTTTTAATCCTTTCCAACCTGAATCCTGGACACAAAATGGGACTGAGTATGTGTATGTACGTATCTGAATAAAGCATCAGTATGACCTGAACTGATGAAGATAGAGGACACCATGTTGATAGTGTTCATCCATTTAGATGGATGTAACTGAAAGTTACAGTAATGAAGTGACACTTTTCTATTAGGTCAAGGCCAGGCTCAGGCTGCTTCTCCTGCATGGAAAAATGTGGCCCATTTAAAATGGAGCACCCTTGCCCTAGGTGCTGCTTCATGCACATTTCAGTGTGCCTGTTCAAAGAACTGAAATGACTATCCTGAACCCTTTTACAAGGGAATTTATGTTGCCAGTTAATGACAAATAATCCCCTCTGACACCAGCAGATTACCAGTTTGGCTATTAGACTAACAAAACTAACCTTATGTTATGTGCCTAATGAGCTGGAAATACATTCTCTTTGCATTCCACTTGAAAAAGGATGAGAAAATGTGAAATACTGCTCTGGGGCAGTTATGACACCTCTGTTGAAGCAAAAAAGAGTTGGCACATCAGGGAATAAACAGAGCTGATTCAGTGACTTGTCATGTCACCCTGAATATGCTGATTAAAACCCCTGAAGTTATCAGAGGAAGTTTTCCAGGTGTGATGCTCATCAGCTATTGCTCAAGCTGGGGATTAGTAGCACAGTGTGCTGAAATACTCTTTTCCATCTCATCAAATATTCACCTTCCTGAAGTTCACTTGCCCCCACCATCTGTGCTTATGTAAGCAGACAATGCTTGCTCAGTCATCCCATTGCAAGGGTTTCCACTGAGTACTTCTGTTTCCTAGTTTAGATAAACAGATTTGTCATCCCCACGGTCACACATTCAACAGCACTAATTCCACATGGATTATGCCAACTTTATGCTTTAAGAGACTTAACTGCCTGATGTCCTTTAGCCATATTCCTTAAAATAGTGCTTTCTGTATTAATATTATTAATAGGTTCACTTCAGTGGCATGTCATGCAATATGTGACAACAATTTGGGGATTGAATCTGGTATCATAGCTGCATGCATCTAGCAATACCAGGTTGGTTTACTGCTGTAGAGAATTTTGAGAGTTCAGACATTTGCTTTAGACCATTTTGGCTTCTTTAGTTGTTTGTTTTGTTTAGTTTAGTTTAGTTTAGTTTAGTTTAGTTTAGTAAGTTGGCATCACTACATTACACCTGGATTCAGAGAGCTTTCCATCTTCAAATCATAATAATTGCATATCCTTGCATAGTTTGGACTTGGGGAGTTTGAAGCAGAAGTTTCTACACTAAAAAGTCTGTACCTGCTCAAGAAATTTGGCAACACTCCTATCCCATCACCAAGTCTCAGCCCTGAAACTGCTACTGCAGTGGCAGTACTGGACCCAAGTACCTGCATCAGGACCTACTCGAATGTCCCAGAATCATGACCTGTCATGGAGCTAATGAAATGCCAGCAGAACTTATAAATAGGAATCCATATCTCATCATTTATAAAGTCCCCAAAATTTGCTTAGTCCATCACTAACACTCTAACTTTACCCTGTTGTGAGCACCAGTAATGCTGAAGCTTGCTTTTTGTAGTCCAAGTAAGGCCACTGTATATTCACTTACACTCTGTTCACATTGTAGAGCTTCCCAGCACACTCAGTTTTGCAGGGCATTTTATGTCTCAAGCTGCTTGTTTCATGTTCTGCCAAATCAGATGAACAACTGAAACTGCCCAGGCAGATAGCTGTTTGTGCAAGACACTGAGCTGGAACTGAGACCTTAAGGCTGGGATTCATCTCACTGATTTGAGATGTCTGCAACATAGATTATGATTTCTGAGATAGCTGTCCTCAGCTCCCAGGTAGAGTGATTCAGCTGACCTATTTCTAGATGTCTGCTTTAGGGTAAGATGACTTAAGCTCCAGAAGTGTTATCTGTCCCTATGCTGAGTATAAAGGAAGCACAAGGTGACTAACCCAGTGGGGGATGTTGACATTATCAGATGTTTTCTCCAGCAAGCCTTCAGAACTCAGCTGTTCCACTCGCTCCCATTTAATAAAACACATTATGACAGGTTTTCCTTCTTTCTAGAACAGGTCACATTTACAGTCAGTTACTGCTGCACTGAGCACAGTCATTTCTCCCAGACTAAACCAGATCTTCAGAAAAGCAGCTACTATCTTCTATTTGTCTACAGTATTCTGAGTTGTTTTTATTGAGTAGTATCTTCCACCACTACCATAGGTTTGTTGCTCTTGCTCATCTTCATCTCCTTTTCCAAGTCGTTCACATAGTGACAGGTAAAGAAAATGCGAGCACCATCTTCCTCCAGTAAGGTAAACTACTCAGCCACACTGACTTTCAGGAAGACTACCTCAGTCCTAAAAAAGCTACCTGTCATATTTACATCCTATGTTTTAACCAGTGGCCCCTCCATTGACAGAATAACAGCCTGGCATAACTGATCTCCAATATTCTGCTCTTTAGATATGCATCCATCTATAAGACACAGGAGGAATCTAGTTAATATGCTGCTACTGATCTCATTAAAGTTCCTTGTGATGTTAAAGATGGTGGAACATTCTGGTTGAAAAAGGATGTAAGATTTTTAGACTGAACACAAGTAGCCACGACAGCCTAACATCTATGCTAATGCAATTCTAGCTGTTCTTGCATTCATTCCCTTCTCTGGAACTTGTCCGTCAATACTAACTATACATTATTCAACTCAGTTATGGATACTATGAAGGGCAAATGTACAAAGACTAGGAAGAGAGCAGGCTGTTCTGCTTAGACTAGGAACATACAGGCCTGGACAGGCCATGCTGGGACATCAGGTTCATTTTCTTGTAACTGAAGGTAATCATGACATATAATCCCCCTACTACACTGAAATATACTTGTCAGTCTTTCTAGACTGAAAAGAAAACAAAGCTAAAGCTAAAAGCCCCGAGAATTCCTCAATTTCTGAAATAAGCTCCATCTGCACTGAACACATGAGCCTAAAGAAAAGAAGTGGCTCTTCGTTTCCCTAAGTTTATTGCTCAAATTAATTATTTTAGTACTTACACTACCCAGCTGTCACTCTCTGTCCTAATCTTGACATGATTTATTCTGTTCTTAGAGATACTGGTATAAGCAGACACACAAAAGACAATGCCAAATCCCAAGACAAAATGACTGGATCATATACTTATGTTGGTAACATGAAATTTACTGCAGGGCATAATTTTTAATGGTGGCAATTAATCACATGGGGGGATGTATGTTTCAGCTTCAATGGCCATTACACAGCCTGGTTTTTATTATTTTAAAGAAGCACTTAACATCAGGTGAAGGCCAACAGCTTATAAACCTAGAAAGAAATAAAAGGTATGTTTCCTTTGTTCAAAAGTAACAGTCTGGGTTTTTTCAAATACTGTTTCATGTTTGTTTTATGTTATTGCTATTTTCCAAGAGCTTGTAAGCAAAATCCATTGTAAAAGACTTTTTTTTAAACTAATATACATAATGGAAAATGGCAGATAAGGAAAAGGGGACAGATATATCAGCTAGGCTATTGAAATTCATGTGCATTTTAAGGGAATTAAATGCATATGAAAATTATTTATACTGATAAAGATGAAAATGCAAAACATGTCAGCTACAGCTAAGAGAGACCACTCATGGTTTCAGGACATGGTTTAGTGGGCATGGTGGTGTTGGGTTGACAGTTGGACTTGATGATCTTCAAGGTCTTTTCCAACCTAAACGATTCTATGATTCTATGATTCTACACTGAGGGCATGATCCTTCTAACTGCTACTCATGCAAAAATTACTCTAAATCTCTCTCAAGACTGTATTTTTCATACAAGTGAAAGGTGGCAAAACACAAGATGGAGTATTCAACACTTTTGGAGTTGAAATCATAATCCAGATCTCACCACAATGAAACCTAAAAATCGGAGATTTGTATGAGAAATAACAAGAATGCAAGTATAGCTCTATTGTATTTCAGAGCTATATGGTATTGTCTGAGTAGAAGTCTGGGAATAGCTATATTTCTCACAATGCTACATAGCCCTCTCATCCATTTCTGTGAGATGTCTGTCCTTTTTTACATTCATTAATTAAGAACCTGAAAGTGCAGTTCTTTCTGTTTGAGATGCTAATACTCTCCTGAAATGTACCTGGGGAATATACCCGGAAAAGCGTGCTTAAATATTATCTTGTGAACACATTCATGTCCGAGACTTCCAATCCTAAGACCCCTGAAGCCATCTTTAGTACTTTGGAGGAGACCTGTTACCAGAACATCTGTACTATACCAGCATGGTTGGAAGAAGTAGAAAAGTCACCACAATACAAGAATTACAATGTAAGAAGGAAGTTTTATAATTGGTTCTAACTTGTGGGTTAGATTTTAGATGTTATGTTATCTTCAGTTTATAAATCAACAGCTAATTTTGTAGTGAAAGAGAACATGCCAGAATACTAATGCGTCTGACTGAAAACAGATACACTATTCTGGGCCACTCCTGGTACAAAATTAATCCTGTTTATACCGATTACAGGTCATCGATTAGACTGGCTTTGGTCCGGATCTTTAGCTGGGTAATAGTCCCCAAAAACCTGAGATCTTCTAGAATGCGTAAGTGAGGATGGATTATTTTTTATTTAATCTAATTATTTAATTTGAAGATTTAATTCCAGTCCCATATTGAGGAAAAATTGTTGTTTTACAGACTTGATATTATGTAAATTCAATCTCAGTTTCATTTAATATCAAATAATTTTTTTTTTATTTCATTTTAGCTGCTGTCAGTTTCCTTAATTCACAATACTGATGTGGAATATCAGAGGACCTAACAGGGTACCACCTCCTACACACCCAGCCAGCTCTACATAATTTACCCTTGGTTCAATTCTGGGAGTGGGAAAAAGCATCCAACAAAGATGACCGTTAAAAGGAGAAGACAAGAAATAACATGAAAGACGGAAGAAAACAAAAAGGAAATATCTAAAATCAACAGAAAAGATCTGATAATTGTGCAACAAAAATCATGGATCTGAGGAAGAAGAGGTATTGGTTAATCATTAGCAGCACAGTCTGAAGTAAAGCAAACTTTGTAGATACCAATATTTCAGGCACAACCCAGCTTCTCTTTTGTGCCACTCCTCATTCCTAGTGCAATCTCATCAAATATCATTCCAGATAAAAAGCAGCTTCAGAGTCAAGCATGAGCACATGATGGAAACTCAAGCAATGGTAAATACAGACTCATCTACTTTGCCAATATGACACGCTTCATTAATATCTCACTGAACTCACAGGCATCATATATTTTATTTTCAGTTGGTAAACTAACACAGATAAAAAAGCCACTTGGTAAATTTTTGGTAAATTTTGACCTGGTAAATTTTCCTAAATGTTTTCAAACTTGGGATCATTTTCTCATGGTCTTGCATGCCCATGATTCTTCATAATCAGGACAGCAGAGTCCCAACCTGTTCTCAAACTCACAGCTACTGTAGGAAGTTACTAGAAGTCACACTTCACATTTACTTAGAACCATCAGACCTGAAGAACCAATGGCGTATTTCCAAACTGAAACAGATGCATTGTTACTCTCATTGTCGTACATCAAAATCATACAAACAGCTGTAGCGGGTCAAATCAGCCAGCCTCCAGAAGTGGATGTCTAGAGAACACATAATAACAGAGCAAGCATACAGTGATCCTTCCCATGAATACTTTCCCAGGCAACAAACTTGAAAATTTCCCATGCATTTATAAATACTGCTTTTAGCATCCCTGACAACATGACAGTTTCTTATTTGAACACTCTATTAAGAGCACTGACAGTTGGAAAAGTGTGTGTCAGCTTCAGATTAACGGAATTTGCTTATTCGCAACTTTCAGCTTGTTATCTTTAGAGCACACGCGAACTTTCTGTTTTCTAAGCATCTCCCTATCAGTTAAGGGACTGATTTATTTACATACATGACCAACTTTGCTCATATGAGGAAGAGCACTTAATGGATGATAGGTAATACTACTTATTGTATATTATTATGCCTTATGTGTGCTGTCAAGTAAAGATAATATTGTCATTGTTGTCCTGTACATTCTTATTGCAATTGCATTCAGCAGTAAACTTAATCTTATTGTTGCATATAAATTGGAGTAGATACCACGTGCTCACATTTACTCTACTAACAGTGGCCTATTGAATGCAACAGAACTAATATTAAGTAAAAATATTCAGTATCATCAGATTCTGGAAGGGCAGTCACCTAAAACTGATAAGAAAACAACTTGTTTTCTCAGTGGGAAAAACAATGGGATTTCTACACTTTACCCTTTTCACCTTATTATTAGTTTCTATTCAACCCCCTGAACTCCTTTTCCAAGCTGCCCCTCGTAACACACCTGTCCTGTTTAGCACAGGTGACAACGGGGTCTTTCTTGTTGAGCTGTCCTTTTTCCCACCATCTATAAGTCCGAATCCCTCAGTACCTCTTCTGACGATGCACTGATTTTCAATGGTGTGTTTGTAGGTGCGTAACAGAATAGGATCCTTGTGGAAGAATGGAAATCCACACCCACTGCTGAACAACTGGTCAAATCCATACTTAAGACTAGCTGAAGCACTAAGTAAAAACCAGTTACCTCTTAGGACCATATTCTCAAAGCACGTCTTTGAAGAGTTCAGAAAACAGGACAAGATGTAGCCGTAATTGGACAATGAAGAAATATGAATGGCAGTGTATTCTCCTTCTGCCCATGTGATCCAAAAAGATTCCAAAAGGGTCAATGCTGGAGCAGAGAAGGGAAGGAAACTCTACACTCACTTTCTCTGCCCTAATAATTCCTTGAATGGGGAAGCTAGCACTCATAATGATTAAAATATTTGCCCAAAATATCCCAGAAAACCTGTTGCAGTCAAAAATTCACCTTGATCTCTTAGTCTGAATCCAGTCGTCTATCCACTAGGCCATACTACCCCTTCTTAGTCCAGAGGGACAGTTTTGGATCTGATCCAAAACACATGGAAGACAACAGGAGTCTTTCTTGACATCAGTGGCCAGCAGATGCTCAGCACTATGATCACAGAATTACGTAGATCTCAGTAGCAGAAGAAAGGTGTTTTCACAATGAAATAAAAGCAAATATTACCTTCACTGGAGGCAAGTTTGAGCAATTCAATCAACGAGTCAATATGAAAGTTCTCTTTCATATCTACCAAGTACATAGATCTCCCCATTTAAACAAGCACAATGAAAAGAAGAGGCTCCACTGATCCAATCTCTCGGCACAGGTTACTGGACAAATCAAACTTGTCTCAGACTGTTTGAAAGATAAAGGCTCTTCTGCAGTCACCAAGCGTAGGTCAGATCAAAACAGTATTTGACAACAATCACCACAAATGCTGTGAATGTTTCCTGGGGTTGTAAGTGCTCCATTCTTCAAAAACAGGCATTGCTGCTGTTATCTATTTTCAGCAGCTCCTGTTTTCTTCTTTAGTCAACTGTAAACTGTTTTGCCCTCCAGTCCGTGTTTGACACATTGCCTCTGGCTGTGCAGTAGGACTGGCAACTTGTCCTTAATGGGCATGTTATTTAGGAAATTAGTGGATGCTTTTAAGCTGAAAGAAAAAATATACCTCATTCTTGTAATATTTTCATAGACAAATGCATCTTTGAGGCTTGGAGCTGAGCTAATTTTCTTTTAATAAACAGAGGATGGATATTGTATATATACCTGGTAAAATGCAAAGAAGTTGGAACCAGAAAGTGCTGGAGGGTCTTGCAAGGAAAGGGGCTACATCACCGGTGTGTGTACACAGCCAGCTCCTCCTCCCATGCCTACGTGCTCCCACTCCGTGGGGGGAGAAGCTGCAGGAGGACTACAGGATAGAGTACGCATGTTAATGCAGGTGTGGGCTCTGATGTCACTGAAGAACTATCAGCCGTATGATTTCTTTGGCTGTTCTTTGCAGCACTGTAAAAGTTAGCATGAATATCATAACAAAGGCAAAATGGCCCAGTTCAGATCAAAGCTGAAACCATGTAACACTGAAATAAACCTGTACCAGATGATTTCCAGCTACTGTAAGTAGATAGCGGTGTATTTAGTCCATTAGTTGTGATGAATTTACTCTGCATTTAAACTGATGAAAGCGAAATCATGATCTACCCTTAATGTAAACACTTCAGAAGTCTCCCTCTCTCAAATTTTCTTCTATTATTTTTTTCACAGTTTTGCTTGTGTTCATCAGCTGAAACAAGCAAAGCTAATGAAGATGACGGGAATATAACTAAAAATTTATAAATGTTTAATAACATTCATTTGGAATATTCTAAAAGTAGTATTTTTTCCTTTACTTCCAAATTTGTGTGTGCACTCCCTGCTGGAATTACTACTCTGTACATACAGCCATAATAGCTGCATAGAAAAACATTTTCACAGCAAAATCTCTTTAGAAAAATGGTGCTGATAAATACTATTACTACATGTATATCAGGAATTGAGATGAGTACTAGGACTGCAGTTTAAACAATAAATGGGGTCACAGGTGACCTGATGTGATCCAATCCTTTACAGGCAATGCTGTTCCCCTTATGGGAACAGAACTGGATGTGTTTTATGCAGTCCAATCTGAGGAGCTTCCTACCTGTGGAGTAAATCCTTGATATTGATGCTAGTGTCAGTTTATGACAGCTGAGAATATGATCACATGATTCTATAGCAAGCAGTAATTTTAATTGTATTAATTCTTAAAAGCTGAAGGAGGGTGTGATACAAACAGCATGACAGAAAGAGCTGCTACCAAAGACACTAACTTTTTCTAACTTACGATGACATTAGTATGGAATATACACACTCTGTAAATATAGTAGCAGGGGTGTTTTAATTTTCTTGGGTTTGGTAATGAGTTAAAATTATGCATTAGGAGCTTTTCTTGGAGTAACAGGAAAACTTCTTGCACCATGAAATGATTTCCCTGGAGGACAGACTGCATTCACATTAATGTGGCTACAGTAGTACTGGTGCAGTATTTGTTTCTAGCCATATGTAACTAACAGTGGCATTGCTGGCTGTCCAAGTAGTCTGAAGTACTACTAGAAAGTGGATTTCTGATTCACGATGTCAAGTCCATGAAGAAATATCAGTTTAAAAAATTTTAAATGGCATTCGCATTTTTTGGTGGTGGAATGAAATTGTAATGGAGCCTTGTTTAAGCTCCAAACTTGGAAAATGTAAGTCTAAATGGAGGCATGTGACTTGGTTGAAAGCCTTTCATTAGGAGACTAAGCTCTTTATTTCCATGACGAAGACTGCTTTGGTGTGTACAATGAAGGCACTACCTCATTTTTGACTATGTAAAAAGCTGGGTAACTCAAGAGTGATTCAGTGCTCTTACAGGGAGCAGCCCAGAGATGCCGACTAGGAAATACTAGATACGATATGCATCACTGACTCAGGACCGCACCAGAGCACCTCGATGCACTTGGGATTCAGTACGCTGAGTTCCCAGGAGGAAGAGAACAACTCCTCTGCAGAGTACTCTTGAGGTTAGACATCTTGGATAGAGAGAGGCAGATGTAGGTTTAGATCTTTCCCACTCAAATAGGTTTGGATCCAGCGCTCCTGTATCAACACCATTTTTGTAAATCCAGCCTATAGTTTCATTATACATGTGTCAAAACCCAACAAAATGACTATCAAGAGAATATAGAGGAAAATAGCTCAGCAGCAGGCCCTAATAGATTTAAGAAAAAAAAAGTAGGTCCATGATAAAGTGAGTTTATGGCATCCTGTATTTTAAACATTAAAAAAAAGTATGGAATATGTAATAAGCACTTTATTAGTTCAATTAACATTCTTGGTATTCAGCTAAGGAATGTGTTGAAACTTGTAGGTAATCTAGCTATAAGATGAGCTCTAAAAACCACTGACCCAGAATAACAATAAAAATACAAAGATATCTTAACTAGGTGTTCTGTTTGAAATAGTTCATTGCCTGGGGATATTTCATTAACATAATTATGTCTGGCTATAACCAAAAAAAGTCAAAAAAAGTCATACTAAAAGGAGGTGAAAACATTATCCTGCCAACTTAAAGAAGAGTGTGTGCACCATGAAAATACGGAAGATCTGATATTTATGTTTGTATACAATATAATGAGCTTTGGAGCCACATAGTCTGATTTTGTTCAGGGTGCTGGGCTTCTGGGAGGTATGCATATAGATTTAACAAAAGCCAGAAGAAAAAAGAAATCTACTTCAGCAACATGTTTTCTACCAAGTGGAAGCTGAACTAGGAGATAAAGGAGCCTTTAGGTTTAGGGGGCATGGTTAATGGTTGGACTCGATGATCTTGAAGGTCTTTTCCAACCAAAATGATTCTATGATTCTATGATTCTATTAAATGGAGAATTTGTTTGTGTGAGGAATTTCTGCCTTTTGGAACTAGACTAAGTGAAATCTCTCTTAACAAGCAGATTCTCATGAATTATAAGCATATGCAGAGGTAGAAGTAATCAATTAAGGGTATGGCTTTAAAGATGAGGAGATGAGGAAGGAGAAGTTTCAATTCTAAAAGGTACCCCATTTTCCTCCTCCATAGCCCAGCCTTTTTCATCTGTTGATACACTACAGATCCATCTGTGTCACCTGACTGACAGTATATTTTCTCATGTAACAGCAACTATCAAAACTAAATTGTCAAAGAAAAAAAATTATCCCAGAATAACAACCCAAATGACAGGGAGAAAGAGAAGAAGTAGTGTTGTTGAAAAATAAAAAACTAGACTTTTAATGCTTTTCCAACCTAAGCATACACAATTCCTAGACAAACAGCATTTCCAAAACCCTTTACATGAGGTTTATTTCAATGTTCTAATCACATCTGTAAAAAATATATATTTGTGATCCAAATTGTAAATTGTTTAAAATATCAAACTTTGACTTGTCCTTTAGACTCACACATTCTTGAGAAGCCAGAACAAGGGATTTTGTTCTTGGATTAAGAAACAACTCTTAACCTGCTAGGACAACAATGTACTATATTTTCCATGCCCTTTAGTTTTTTGTGCCCAATTAAATCCATTTCTGGAGTGTTGCTTCCCACAGGGATGGGCCCACTTTGATTGTAAAGAAATTGCAAAGCTATGGAAAATCACATGATTCAGTATTCAGGTTATTTGGTTTCAACTAATTCCTTTTTTATTTTATTACATGTTTCTTTACCATGGCAATATGAAATACTTTACCAACATGGGAGGTTGTTTTCAAGGGACTTCATTTTCTTGTGAGTTTTAGCATTTGTTGGAACAGAATATACAACATTGTTGTAACATGCTGTCATCATTTCAATATTTCAAGGATGTATATGTGGGTACAGTGTCTCTGGAGGATGACTTCCAAGACCCTTTTTAGTCATAATAAACTGAAGAAGTGTAGGATTAAAGATGACCATCTCAGACAGTCTGTACACAAGACCATAATCCTGCCTTTGTAAAACTTCCCTTCCTTGTATGAAGCACATTGAAGGTACCCAGCAGAAGCCACTGTTTTGCGCATTTTCATGTGAAAGCTGATTTCAGAAGATGTGTGAGACTTGGTGCTGCACTGTACTTCACTCGCACAAGTGGTCTGATTTTGTGGTTTGTTTAGGCAGAGTTCAACACTCCAAACTTACTATTGACTCTTTCATCTTATTCCAGGTCTTATCCCAGCAGTGCATGCCTCATTAACTTCTGGAAGAAGCAGAAAGGATGTTTCTAGTCCTTCCATTGGATCTGCAGAAGGGGAAGACTCCTTGTGAAGCTCTTCATTAATGACACCATGTTTCAATGAGACTTTCAGATAAGTATAAACTCGAGTTTTTACCTTGAAAGGTAACTAGCAATTAATTTTTTAAAAAATAAAAGGGTAACATAACTTTCCAGAGATATTTTGATGTGCTGTGCTAGGACTTCCAGAGACCATGGTCTGTGATAATATGACATTAGTCTAAATCGAATGATGTTTCAGAATTATTATTAAGATTGTCCGTATTTTGGCTATAGGCATAAAATTTCAATTTTGTCTCTACTAAAGTTGACTTTTTATTTTTCCCATTTTCCAAGATGGTAAAAACAAACAAACAAAAAACCACCAAAACCCAAACAAGTTAATTTTATAACTGTGCTGAACAACTCTAATGTAGAGATGTTATGGAATTCCTACTCATTTTAGAGTCAGCAGACAAGTTCCACTTCCTTCGGTATCTAAACAACTAAATTTGAGGCCAGTATTTATTACCTCTTTCACTGGTGGCTAGGGAAGAAGAGTTGGAAGGGTTGTTAATTCCAAAGGGATAAAGATGTCATGAAATTGGCTTTCCTGTGGAAACTAAAGTACTGCCTTAGATATGGAGTAACTGTTATAAGCCTACAATTTTCAAAGATTTTTATATGTGCAATTTATACACAATATTTCAGGCTTGGCCAAAATGGGTTGCCCATGTGATTCATAGTTGTCCATGGCCCTGAAATTCATCTTTAGTGCTGCCTTTACACATATGGATGATAAGAAAGTGAGTTTACCTCAGAGATCTTTTAGTACTTTGCTGCCTTGTTTTCTCATAAACAGCATACATCAAATGATCCCTCACTTTCAGTTCTACTATTCCTCTGGTTATTTAAAGATCTATTATTAAAAAAAAAAGTATTTTGAAAGGGAAGAGATGGGAATCATACTTAAGAAGAATTGAACACTTACCTTCAGAGTAGAGTTTGCATAAGCCAGAAGAGAGGTAGACGAAGCTTGAGGCCTCATTCACAGACGAAAGAAGAAAATACATTAATACCTGCAGGTGAATTAATAAATACAGATTTTATTTGCTTGCACTAAAACTGAAAAGGCTGAAGTCATGGAGTTCAAGACTATCATACAGCAGTTAAAACCACACTGCCATTTTCTGGTGTTAGCAATATTATCAATGTTCTTTTTAAGCATGTGCTAAGGGTTCACACAATATATAGGCAAATGAGCTTTTCATCCCATTTCTCACAGTAAGAGAACAGTAAATTTTCATCTAAAATAGAAAAAAATTACAGTAAAACTACAAAAATGTTAAAGGAGTCTGAACTTTCTAGTCAACTGGTTGAGTCAGCACTTACTAATTGTGAGAGACACAAAAACATTAATCTACATCACTGGAGACTGTTTATGGTTAATGGGATATAAAACTTCTGTTCATGTTGTTGCCAAAAAGTGAGTGATCAGGTCTAATTGCAAGAGAAGGCCTCAGGAAGATGCACAGGAGCTTCTAAAGCCATGGAAATTTTGAGTAAATGTTAAGATAACACGAACCAGGTTTAATAAGAATATTTGGCTTGTGCTGAGAGCTGTTTCAGACCCTTAACACTATTGCTGATGTGGGAAAATAGTATCTATGCCTACAGATAGACACATCTTTTAGTCTGTGCAATTCTTTTTAATATGATGGTCTCCCTGACTTAGGCTAAGATGTCAATACCCTAGAAAGACTTCACAATGACAGGAGGAAGCTAAATGGAAACAGAGAAAAGAGAAATCAAGGCTACACAGATAGCCAGCAATTTGTCATGTTTCCTAGATAGTCAGGAGTGTACAAACACATCAATGTATAGTTGATATAGAAAGTGTCTAGCTTACTTCTAAATAAACTTGTCAGTTTTGCCTTTTTTCGGTAAATCCTGGGAGCCTCATTCTGAGTCCTGATCTGCAATAAAGAGAACGCAGGTATCAGCAAAATTCCCAGTAACTGATATTTTGAAGGATTTTTGAGCAGGTGATTAGATAATCTCAGGTGCTGTTTTTTAAGGATAAATTTCCAACCTGCATGAGTTTAGGAAAAATCTTGAACATATGATTCAAGAGTACCTTCAAGTTAAAAAAATGAACCAAACCAAAACAAAACCAAACACAAACCCACCACACCAAACTTAGATACACAAATTACTATTTTTAAGCATTGTAGAGGATTCCTGAGATTGGTTTTGGGACCTGGAGGGCTTTAACAGTAAAATATTTGGGGTGAGCCATTACTAGGCACTGGCTACAAGCTAGGAGATGAAATGAAAGCAGGAAAGTCTGACACAGAAGCAGACCTTAATGCTGGATGTAACTTTGGCAACTGGAATACTTGGAAGTGAATCTCAGCTGTGGATCTGAATTACATTTTACTGCCCCATTTGGAAACACTTCCATAAAGAAGTAAGGACAAGGGTCTATTTCCCTCTCCTTCCGTCAGTCTGATCTCATCTGGCCAGAGCTGTGAAATCAGGGAACAGGCAGGGATTTCTTAACTAGAAACTAGATCTTGAGCACTACTAAGAGAAAGGAAGAGAGCCTGTAGACCGATGATTTGTTCTGTACTTTACAGACTGTGAAGCTGCTAGAAGGGAAAGTGCAGGAGGTAGACTCTTCTTGTTTGTTTTTGTTTTGGCTGAAGCTGAATAAAAAGTCTGTATGAATAAATCCAAAATTCTGCAAAGACAATGTTCTCTGTTGAACATGTGGCTCCCGCTGAGTTTATGTCTAGCTGAGTGGCTCTGACTCAGACAGAAGGACTTTAAGACCTCCCCATCTACATGAAAAAGTCCCAGTACCTGCTAAGGCAAGAAAATCCAAACATCTATCATTGGCAGTTTACCAAGAGCCAGAGGGCTACATCTAATAGCAAAACAGAAAGGATAATCCAGCTCTCCTTTTCCATTCAAAGAGTGTCTGCTCTGAAAAGAGCAGTGCTGTAATGCTGGGAGAAGGATCGTGAGTCACCAAGGAGAAACTTGCTGCATTGTATGGCTCCCCAGGAGGCCGCTGTTAGAAACTGGCTCTATAAGGCGGCACAACTTTCAGCTGACAAGATTTGCACTAAAGAAGGAAACAGAACATCAGGAGAGTTAAGTTGCTATCCTGCTAGGAAATTTGACCAGTGAAAGGATCTAGATCAGAAAAATGACTCATTTTAACTTTCATTTGTTAAGGAATACTCCTAAATCTGATCAACCAGACCAAACAAATCACTATGCTGTTCGTAGCTGAGAAATTCTTCCAGGAAAATCACTGCTTTGAGTCACCCCCAAAGTTTTGAAAGGTTTTGTAATGTGATAAGGCAATTACCAGAACACTTCTGTTAACTTAATCTAGGACCTAAATCTCACCATTTATCCTTATTTTGCTTCAATTGAAATTTGGTCAATAAAATTCTATTGTTTATGTCTATGTCTTATCCTGATAGCTCCAATTTTAAACTGGAAACCACCAGCAAAGGAAAAAGAAATAATAAGACATGTAAATACATTATCTGGACATGCATTACCATATACCAGAAAGCCCACAGACCTGGAGACGACACAAGATAACTTTTATCAATTAAAAAGATAAAGAAATGTAAATAGTAAAGCAGAAACTTTAAAATAAAGTTCATTTCAAGGACAAGAAATACCTGAAAACATCTAATGAAGAATTTCCAATGCCTCTTTTACTGTTTTCCTTTCAGTACAAATGAAGAGATAGGACAGCTAACATTCAGGTTATGGAATGCACCAAAGGTGCTACGGTAATGACAATGGGAGATAAACACAATCAGTTACTACATGGTCATGTTTGTTCAAAATTATTTCTCTCTAGGGTGTGTCTACTCTATAATGGCAAATAGACTACAACATATGACACAGACCCATACAAACATTGGTGACCTTCACACCCAAATCTTGATCGCAGCTCTTCCTCTGTCTTCAAAATAAAGAGTTAAACCACAAAATCTAGATTGAAACTTGATCATTTGGATTTCTGTCTAAACCTAATAGATTATTAAGATTAATGAAAAACTCAGAAGTCAGAAATCAAGTGCCTAACACTGAGGAAAAACAATAAAACTGAGGGGAAAAGTGGAGGCATACCTGTGCCAAAATGATATATGAAGATTTTAGAATTATGACTTGATTAGACGGCTTGACTACAGTCAGGAAAGCAAAAAATGCTGGCATCTCATGGCAAAGTAAATCAGGAAAGTAAGAGCAGAAATTAGAACAAAAAAAGCAATGCCTAGCAAAAAAAGGCAATTCAGGAGGAGTGAAAATGCAGGAGTAATGTTAAGAAGTCAGGTGCAAATCCCTGACACGGATGAAGAGCAGGTAAAGTATTTAGGAAAAAAAAATATTGTAGAATTGGTATCAGTACACTGAGCAGGATTTATGCAGAAAAGGAGAACAGCTTATATTTGTTGTGTGTATTTTGTGTGTCTGTGTATTTAGAAAACAGCAGGGTACAGGAAAGGAGATAAAGTCCTGTCTAGCTCATGTGTTATTAAGGAGGATGTTGTGTTCAGCATCATTTTTGGAGATAAATTTCTTAAAATTACTAGGACTTGCATTCACGAATCCTGAACGAGCTAGCCAAGAACATCACACTAATATTAGTTTTCAATAGTTCTTACAAAACCAGGGACAGTTGACAGCTAATGTGCAATTATTCACAACAGCAGGGAAATGACCTAAATACTTATCACCTGATTAATCCAGGTGAAGTAGGAGATGAGTTAATATGGAATGCAAGAGATAAAAGATGAAAGGATGGGAATATAATTATTGCTTGTTAACATTGTGTTATAGAAAATAGATCTTGTCAAACGAAACTGCTTTCGCCAATCACACTGCAGGTTTGGTTGAGGTACAACACAGAAGCAACATGCTTGGAGTTACGATAAGCTGTTTGACTTGGTACTGCACAACATTCTGGTTAAAAATAACACTATGCAATATCCTTAACATGCCAAATAAGCAGTTTAAGAAAGCTGACTGATAGACATCAAAGTAGATGTCACTGAGAAATAAACATGGAATGGGGATGTTTTTAGTTGATTACAAGGACTGTGGTTCTCCAATGATAATCAGACTTTTTATTAATAATCTGGATGTAAATACAAATGTTTCTACCAATAAAAGCACATTCTCATAAAGATGGGTGCACCGGTAATAATGTTGAGCTACAACCCAGTAATGTTTTACTCTACTCACCAAAGTGCAAACCACTGTGTCACCCTGAGACCACAAGCATAAGGAGTCTCGGAAATGAGATTAACAGGGTATCGGTCAGAAGGCTTTGTGCTGCGGTTCTGCGAGTTTGCTCTGACACCAAGATGTCACCCTGCCAACTATTCCCCACAGCAACTGGGAGATCTGTCAAGACATGTCTCTCCATTGCTGTAACTTGATTTTTTAATGACAGGAGGAGCTATTGTAAGTAAGGTTGCTTTTCAGACTGTCATATGTGGGAAAAATACCCAAAGGTCCACTATCCTTCTTCAGATCAGTCTAAAGAATTACATATATCACTTCCATTAAGCTTCCAGACTGTTTTGAAAATCCAGGGGTTCCACACAGGAACAAATTATCTCAAAGAATAACGTTACTGCACATTAGCTGTCTATCTCCTCTGAGCTACAGTCTGAACTTTAAGATTTGCATCTGTAACTATCCTATAATCAGGACAATCTTAAAGTCTGTAATTAAGAAGTTTCAGACTTTAAGGGCACAGTATTTTTACCCCAAGACAACTAACATTTATTATAGATGCCCTCCTGAGATGGGGGATTGTACTTTTTATTTCTAGAATGAAAAAGGCATTATGGGAAGAAGAAAACAAGCCACATGTCTTGTTCCTTAGAGGTCGATAAAAGGAAAGGCAAACATACTTTTCCAGACTTTGCTATTAGACACCTTTTCTGATTGTCTGCCTGACGCTGACAAGCCAGACTACATCCTCTCCCACAGGCCATGTCTCCTCAGTGCAAAGAAGGGGTTTGGCATTTGCTTTATGAACACAAGACTTTGGCACGTGTCTTGGCTAACTATTTGTAAAACCAACATTTCTAACTGCCAACTCTTTTAAAAATGCAATGGCTCAAATGAGCTAATGAGAATGATAGCTTTGTTTTATCAAGCATATTTTAGAAAAAGCTGTAATTGCTGTCTGTGTCGTCCTATAGTTTGCAGAAAACAGGCCTGTGCATGGATCTCTTATTACCTTACTTGTTATTTACAAACTGAAAGGTAATTTCAGTAGGTGAAATCTCATATTTCTTTATTTCCTTCAGGTTAATCTCCCTGTCTCAGTCTGAATCTAGATTAATTGTATTTTACAATACAAAGTATTTATCCATTTGTTCTACCTTCTGTTCTGTGTCATTCAGACTAATGGGTATTATGGCAGGACTGGACAGCTACATCTGAAAATACTGCCCCAGGAGTCTGCCTGTTTCTTTTAAATGAAATAAAGGCAGCAAGGGATAAAACTGAAAATGGAGGCAAAGTAAATCACTGGCCTCATGATAGGAAATGCCTGCCAGAACTCTTATTCAGTGGCTAATTGGTTTCCTTTATATACAATGCCCTAATACTCCAACAATCTTTAAAAATGCATTTCTGCTAATCCTCATAGCATTAAATAATAGCTCTTTTAAAACTATTTTTAAAAAGCAAATACCATGGTACATTTCAATCAGCAAATAGTCATATAAACTATAACAAAGAAATTTCAAGGATTACAGATTTTATATAATCTGCCTCCTCTCTGGGAAGAAGCTTGGATATAAAAATTAACAACTGCCTTTCAAAAAGAAGAGAGAGCGAGCAGTACTAGCAAGTGAGTGAAAAGCCCTTTTCTGTGCTTCACCCATCCTGTCTGTCACACTGTAGTCTTAAGATTTACTAACTGGAGACATTCACAAGTTTTGAAATAAAAATTTAGCTTTCAATTCATGGGGGAGCAAAAGGAAAGAAACAGAATTTTTCCTGCTCCAGGTTATGTATCACTTTTGTTGACTTTTCAAACTTTCCAAGATCATTTCTATATAAGGCATTATTTTGTTTGGGCAATATATTTTACTATCATGCTGCAGAGCAAGTCCTAATCATAGGGGAGAAATTCACTTGGCAGCCACCTTGTTGCTATCACTTTTCATGGAGGATATTAATATGATCAGTCTGCCTTATTCTGCGTGGAAGCAACTACTGTTGATAGTGTGACTCATCTATGATACAACTCCCCAAATTACATTGTCTTTATGATAATCATACTACCTTATGGTAATATACGTGTTCATTGAATTAAATAGCAAAGTTTGATCACAACAGTTTACCTACAGAACTAAGTTATCACCTCCTGGTTGGCAGCTTTTTGCACCATGTATATGATTTTTCTAACCCCCCCCAAAGAAGATAGGCAAAGATGCTAGAGAAGTGTGAGTAATGGGTATTAGAACGTAAGATTCAAATTACTCATTACAACAGGATCTATGTGGTTTTGTGCTCACGGACTGTGTGTGGGCTAGTTGGCAGGAAAAATAGTTTTGAATTTTGGACAAGATCTTGTAGACACAGCAAGGAGCTTACAGTCAATACAGTCCAGGATGAAATCCATACAGAATGTAAGAGACCATTCTCCCAGGGATAAGGAACACTCTATTATGACTTGCATGGATTTGCACCATGGAGCACTAAACCACACTGTTACTGGCAAGAAAACAGCCTCCAGGCTGAAGAAAGTTTTCTCTCCCTTCTACTGTTGTTCTCATTCTCTTTTCTTCACAAGTACTTGGTATTAATCATGTAACACTAGTGCTTGCAACGATCACTAAGTTACAGAAGAGAAGGAAGGCACTGATGAAGAGAAACACATTAGATCCATGCATGTGAGATGAAGAAGATCAAATAAGGGTGAAAAAGGACTGATTTTAAACACTTTTAAATAAAATTTGCTATGTGTTTTAATTTCAAATGATTACTGTACTGTAGATGAGACTAAGTACACTATGGAGAAGAAAATAGTATTGATGTTTGATATTAAAGTTCTTTTTCTGAAAGAAAATATTAGTTAGTAAACACACAGTGTTACACTTGAATAGACTATAATGAATGAGTCATTAACCTTGTATGAGATGTTTAGACAGGGAAACTTGCTAATGAAGACAAAACTCAGAGACTGGAACTGAGGTTGGGTAAGTTGGACTCTGAAATGAAATGCAGTCTGCTAATTGTCAGAGTAATTAAAGATTCTAATAGCTTCCCAAGGAGGTTATAGATTCCACTTCATTGGAAGTTTCAAAGCAAAATTAAGTAACTTCAGTTTCACAATCATAAGGTTTTGTTCATCATTAAATCAAAAGGGGAAAAAAAAAGACATTTGTATTTCAGTCTCTGAGAATATACACCTGCAGATATGGAAAAAATATTTAGCAGATTGGCATGGAAAGACAAAGTCAGAAACATTTTAGAGTAATTAGATCTTCCCCAAAAATATTCTCAAAAGTCTTTCTAACTTTGTATCTTCAGAAGAATAAAAAGGAGGCTCATGAAAAGACAGACCAACAGCTGCAAAAACTATATTTTTTATGTAGGGATGTAAAAATAATTCTAAAAAGTGCTTATTGTTGGGGATTTTCAAAGTACCTGCAACTAATACAAATATTCAGGTGACTCTATTAGCATACAATGAGTCCACGTGTGTGCATTCCAGATCTATTTGCCACAAGCGGAGTCCCTGAGGGATCAATACTGGACCCCACACTGTCCAGTATCTTCATAAATGATCTGGATGATGGGATTGAAAGCAATCTCACCAAGTTTGCTGATAACACCCAACTGGTTGGTGAGATGAACATGTCAGAAGGGAAAGCCATCTTACAGAGAGACCTGGACAGGCTGGAAGAGTGGGCTAGTGAGAACTGTATAAAGTTTAACAAAGATGAGTGCAAAGTCCTGCACCTGGGATGACATAATCAAAGAGCCCAGTACAGGCTAGGATCTGTGTGTCTGGGGAGCAGCCTTGCTGAAAGGGAGCTGGGGGTCCTGGTGGACAAAAAGCTGAACGCAAGTCAGAGCGCTCCTGCAGCAACAAAGTTGGATCCTGGGCTGCATCTGCAGGGGCATTACTAGCAGAGATAGTTATGTGATCTTCCCACTTTACTAGGCACTTGTCAGACCGCACCCACAGTACTGTGCCCGGTTCTGGTCCCTGCATTTCAAGAAAAACGCAGACTGGAGAGGGTCCAAAGAAGGTCTATGAAGACGATGAAGGGGCTAGAGAAACTGCCCTGTAATGAAAGACTGAAAGAGTTAGGTTTTTTCTCCCTGGAGAAGAGAAGGCTCAGGGGGGGAATCTCATCACAATATTCCACTACATAAAGAGTGGCTACAAAGAAGATGGAGGCTCTCTCTTCACAGGCAGCGACATGGAGAAGACAAAGGACAACAGGTACAAGTTGTACCAGGAGAGGTTTCATCTTGACATAAGAAAGAAATTTTTCACAGTAAGATTATTCACTGGATCAACCTCCTCAGCACATAGCAGAGTTCCCATTGCTGGTATTTTTCAAAATGTGATTGGACAGGGTGCTAGATAATCTCACCTAGACTCTCCTTCCTACAAAAGGTTGGATCAGATGATCTTTTGAGGTCACTTCCAACCCAGGCTATTCTATGATTCTGTTTGTCAAGAGGTACTGTACAAGAATAAAGACATAATTTTGTCTCTATTTCTGCCATGAGACTAATGCTAGAGTATGACACTCAGCCCTGTGTCCACATTTCAGGGACCATGCTGAAGACCTGAAAAACTTGTGGAAGAGATCTATAAAAACTAACAGAACTGAAAAAGTTGCCTTATAATGGAGAAAAAAAAATTAATTAAAAATCCTCTTCCATTTCACAAAAAATTTGTCCTGAGTACAGAACACAAACAGCTTCACTAGTACCAGGTTACAGTATTATCAACCAAACAGCTAAAGGTAGAGCAAAAACAATGCAGTTATAGCTGCAAACAAAAAATTGTAACCTGCAAACATTTTTGCTGCTGCAAACAATCAGTCACTGGCACAATTGTTCTACAGTTTTGGCAGAGTCATAATCAGGACTGAATATACTTCCAGTGAACATGCTTTGGTGAACATGTATTATTAGGAGCAATACAGTGGATGGGTGGAATATATTAGCACCTTCTATGTAGAACAGATAACCTTCTGGCATAACACTACAACAGGTGTATCACACCTCTTCAGACAAGACCAGTTCTAGTTCCCAGCATTCCCTTCATTTGACCATACATCTATTATGTCTGGCCACATGAAATATCAAAAAGCAATTCCTTACTTAAGGAAGTAGCTAACAGATATAACCAGGAAAATCATGTAAAATGTAATCTTCACACTCAACCCTCAACCTTTCTGAAAACTTCTTCAGTGAGAAAACTCTAGCTAGAAAGGCAAATTATTGGAGACCTACAAAATGGTTATTTAGATAGTTGTGCACAGAACAGCTTCTGACTGACTTGGTGGACAAAATGACCAGGGGAACTTGATTAACATTTTTGGCCATCTTAAATGAAAATACTTTTGAAATTGCATATCAGCTCCCTGCCTTGTCCATTAAATAAAAGTCTTTTCATCTGTCCACTAGCAGATGTTAATTAAAAAATATGCTATCTCCCCTGGTTTTGAACTGAAGAATTATGTGGATACATATGGTAAGTAGGAAGCTGAATTATAGTCAAGTCTCTGATTTTATAAACTAGTCATCCTGAGTTATAAAGGAACAACTTGCCATTAAGGGACAACAAAATTAAGAGATACATCTTTATTAAGAGTATTGACATGTGACATTGCCTCTCCTCCATACTCCTGGATCATTTAGTACTAAATTCACTCACTTTTGAAATCTTCCATCTTTGCAGGTAAAACCCAGCTGATACAAAAGTGCCTGGAAATTCCAAGTTATGGAGAAATAAAATCATTCACTTTCTGGCAAACGGAAATACATACATTTTAAATCATATTCTTCCAGATGCAATGCTGCTAGGAAGCTGTAAACTACCTGTGCTGCTTGTTCTTTTCCTATGAAAAACATAGCAAGTGGGGTGAATTCAGCACAGTGTTAACACTCTATTTGTTGATGACCATCTGGTCATGCTATGTATCTCTTCTTCAAGCAATGACTGTTTCTTGTTGAGTTAAATTGTTGTGTCAGCAGGGTTTCTAGTGCTCTAGAAACCTTTTATTAAAGGCATGAAGATAGTGTGAAAATATATTGCAACATCTAAATTACTGTACTATTTCGTCTTCTTTCATTGTGGTCTTACATCAATGTTTTCTTTAATAGATTGGCTTCTTGAGTGAAACATACTAAAATGTTCCCAAAACATTTCTATTGCTTATTCTGTTTAGATAGAGAATCATTTAGTTCTCTCAGTTTATAAATTTTTGCTAAGTTGGTCTCTCTACTACTATATGTAAGAAAATACCAGTGCTGTCACTTGAAAAGGTGCAAGATATTATGTAAAATAAATCTCATTAATAGGCTTTATCCTTTACAACTGGAGAGTCTTTCATGCCTACCCTACCACCAGCGTTTCCATTTGATAAGGATGGGGTACCTGGTGATTCCCAGCTGTTGAGATGTACCCTTTTAGATAATCAATAAATGCCACAGCCAGAAAAGTTTGAGTCGAGGTGTAAGCATCCTTCAAAAGAAATCTACTTGAAATTAAGCACTTAGGAGGCCAGTGTGGCCTTTCAGTTTACATGAGATGGCAGATTTCTCTTCTGCCACAGAATTATCCTATCATTCTGTGCATTTCTCATAAGGCTTCCTTGCCTTTTGGTACTCAGGCTACAGTCATAGCATTCTCACAGCCTATTCTGTCTTGAGCTTGAAAATGTATTGCTTATAATTTTATAAAAGGACTCACTGTCTTGAAATATGTATTTAGCCAGTTTAATTATCCTGACTTTCTGAAGTACTCGCAGACAGAAACTCACACATGCTCTGATATTTTACAGAACTTTGCAATGAATCACTCCACTCTTTGCCTCCAGAAGCAGTTCCATCAGACAAAATATAGGCAAAGTATAAATCCATTTTGAAATATTAAGCACTATCTAAGCACCTGAAAGCACAGAATTATACCAAGGCCCTGGAACTTACAGACATAATTCTTCTTTCTCTTATTTTTTTGGTTTGGTTTGGGGTTTTTTTAGCAACATAATATTGATTGTGCTTACAAATTGACCATATGCTGCTTATTACGGTTCTACACCATTTCTCTCATGAAGCCTTGTTTGTTAAGGGCAGATGTTGGGGGATGTATTGGGAAACACAGCCAGACTATTACCATCTCTTACACTCCTATTGCCACTCCCTACCACAGAATAAAGCACCAGAGAACATGTGGGGTTTTGTGTTTAGGAAACCCTACATAGGTCTTTGAGGAACAGAATAAAATATTGAGGCACATTCAGGAATGTTGTGACTTCCAGGCTGCATTTATGACAATAATACAATCTGCTGAAAGCATCAAGTTCTGTTGACTGCTGAAGACATCGCTGCGGAGCTCAGTCGGTGAGTTAACACAGAAGAAAGGGAGCAGGAAATATAGGCAAGATTTGTCAGGATTTCTACAAGGCTCATCTGAGGTCTTATTTTCCTGGAAGTATAAATACTATTAGCATATGAAACAACCCAGGAGTGAAATCCTGATCCCACTATCAACTGCACGGGTTTTGCCACTAAATTCAATGTCCTGGGGCAGGTTTTTCATTCTAGAATAGATGGGAAAATGTGTGAGGACACAAGGGAAGAAGTAAGGAAAGAAGGAAATGTTTAATCACTTTTCAAACACCTTCTTTTTCAAGCTCGTCTACAGCTCCACCTTTGCTCTTTAGCCTCAATTCAGTAAAGCAGATATGCGTCAATACAAAACACATTTATGGGCTTTCTTAAACACCCACAGATTCCCAAGGACTTCATTTTCATCAGCAGTTATCCCCTACCTGACCTAATTTACTGTGCCCCCCATGTCCCTTACCTGTGTGCTGTCTTTCACAATAGCTGTGCTACCCAGCTATGCAGTCCCATCCACCCCATTTGCTGTTGAAAGCACACAGGAAAGCTGGCCAGAAATACTTTGCTCACTTAGTTCCACAACACTGGCCTGGATGAGGCTATAATGCAGCAGACCTTTGGCACTGGTGGAATAAGGCAGTTTAACTGTCCATCATCTTATGCTCATTTATAAATTCCCATAGAATTTAAAGATCTTCCATCAGGCATTGCACACTTGGCAGTTCTCTATCCTCAGGACTGCTCTTTAGAATTTTTTTCCTTCCCTTAGGAAGAATAATAAAACCCGCTGTTTCCTGATGAGTAGGATTTCTGTGAATATCTGTCACACTTCAACCAATCATTGTTTCTAGTAACTTGATCACAGTGATTATAAATTTATCTGCACATACAACCTCATTTAAGAAGGTGGCCCATCTCTTGTCCTTTAATTCTATCAGAGCATGCTATAAGAATTGTAGTTGGGGAATAATTTTTCTAATGAAAATTTTATTAAGATGTGTATAAAATCATGTCCAGACAATTTGCCTGTCCACAGCAGTGCTGAGTTTTCATGGGTTGGCTTAAGTCCTCTGCAAAACTATAAGCTAAAGTTATAAATGGCATAAGGCACACACAAAAAAGACATAGCTAGATGTGATACAGGAAGAATGCCAGCTCAGATAAAAAAGGCAGGCCACTTGTTTGTAGCAAGAACATCCGCAAAGGCTAATGTTACTATCTCCACCTTCACAGGTACATAGACATAACAGCAAATGCTGAAAAAAAGAAAGTTTAAAAGCAAGGTACTAGCAAGCTGAAACTGTACTTTCTGGAATTCTCCATACTGGCTTTGTGTTGTGCCAATGACACCTCTGACTTCAAGAAAGCAGAATTGGACCACTGAACCCTGAATGTTCCTAAAAATTCCGAATTAACTTATACCTGTTTAGTAGTAAAATAAAAAACAGAAGTCAGGTTAACAACGCTGTATCCTATTTGCTAAAAGCTATTTCTAAAAATTTGCCAAATAAATCCAGAACATGGAGGAGTTTTGATGCACTAAAAAGCAGTCAGTCAATTATGCATTTACCCAGGATAGTTTGCTGTGAGTGTACAAAGACAAAAGAGTCATTTTCCACAGGATAACTGCAATCATTAGAATTTTACAAAGCTAAGAGTTAATTATGTATATCAGAATGATCATGTTTTCAGATGGGCTAAATATTTAAAATTCCCCAGTGCCTGACCACACTTGTGCACTGGGGAAAATCTAAACAAGTTAATTTGAAGCACTAGAAAGAAGCCAAAGAATTATTATTAGTTCCCTCAGCAATCCAACTAAATGTTATGGAGCATGAACGTCTTAAAGAGCATTTTATGACATTCTTTTTATTCATCTTTGGGGCGAAATATCATCAGTCTAAATGTGCTTCTTAACACATTTGGTGAAGAGCTCTCAAGGTGTACAGGTGCTGGATGATGTGTTCCAGAATACACTGCAGCAGAAACTCATCACATTCACCCTTAATTTTTCATGTTGCAGTACTGAGGAAATTAAATCCTGGTTTTGATATAATTAAAATTAGTATTCTGATTATACCTTCCAGTTTTCCAATGTTTACACATTTTAAACATGCTTTGAGTTACTTAATATATTATTAAAGATATTTTAGTTATTTACATTTTTGTTGTTGTTGTTATTATTAGGCAGTGTAGCTTTCACTGGACATGTTACTTTCGAAAGACATAAATGATGTCACTCTTACGGTATCTTGGTTTCTGAAATTCACTCTTTACCTTAGTCCACCAGAAGTGGAATTCATAAACCTTGTGGGTATGCTACAGATTCTCTTTCTAGAAGACGCAAAGGGCAGAGGTCTTTGAATCAAGCAGCCAAGTCAGATGGTTTGAATGCTAAATATGTACAGCATCCATTATTGTTAATTTAGAGCTATTATCTTTAAGCAGATGGTTCTGGTAGAGCAACTATTTGGTGGTTTTGAACTTTTCTATATCTGTATTTCAATCTACCTGGGGCAACTGGTAAATATTTAAAAAAAAACAGAGGAACTGGCCAGGCCAAGAGATTAGGAATATTCTAAATGGGGAAAATGGATTGGTAGTGACCCAAATGTTTCATCATCTGTGAGCTCTTTCATGGGCTGTATAAAGTCAGTTGGCTCTGTCTTCTTCTGCACATCTCAGAACCACAGCTGGCACCAAATCATACTGTTTTTGTTGGAGAAGAACAGGTCTGAACACTCAGCAATCAGAATTGCAGCATGTGGAGCAATCCTGGGAAGGCTGTGCTAAGCATGTCTCTGCAAGGCTCTTCCTTTCAGCTCCATGTTGTACTGCTTCTTCTTTTTTAATTGCCCATATCACATCTGTCTGACTTAAGATAAGTTCCTTGAAGCAGGAACGTGTTCTAATTATAAAGCACAAAGTACTCTATAAATTCAAGGGTGTACTATGAAAAGTAACTGCATTCATCACTAGTTATGCTCTCTGGTTTAGCTCAAAGCAGGGAAATAAAAAGATAGGAGACTTCCAAAAGATCAGCTGAAATAAATATGTTCAGTCCTTACTCCTGGGTTGCTCCATGTCAGCTTAAGGAGAATAACCACAATTCTTTTGCCAGTGGGCTAGAAGGAAAGAAAAGGGACATGTTGCTCACAGTCATCTGCATCCCGGGGTCTGGAAGCTCTGTGTATGTAGCAGAAAGTGAAGATTAGGGACAGGTTAGCCATTACAACACAGTTGCTAAGAAGTATGCATGAGCCAGCCCAGCTGCTGCCTTGAGGTTCCTTGCTAACCATGAAATAAGTCTGCTACCACCCTACATCCTCTAGGAAAATGTCCTCTAATCCCCATGAAATTGCACTTCACCAGGTCTGTGGATTAAGAGTGAAAGGGAACTAGCCTACAATGCAGTAGCAGGCATGCTGGTTTAAGTGCACCATGTGGGAAACTGCATCAGTTAAAATGAAAGGAAGCTCCAATCGTTCTGCTTTATTGTAATGAACATACTTTAAATGCTGTGCAACACCTGGTGTAAGATTACATAAATGAACAATGTAGTTGAAGCATGAGCTAGAGATTTTGACATTAGAGAAAAATAATCAAAGAAAATAGGAATGTCCAAGTTCCCATATTAAACACTGTGTTCAAGTAAAACAGCATACTTAGTGTTGAAACAAATCCCTGCTGCTATCTCCATCTGTCTGAAAGAGAACGCGGGCAGTGTTGTGCATGGAATTTACCTTAGTGGGAGACAAGACAATTACGAGAAATTGAAGCACTAGGAAATCACTTTATAGGAAAAATAGTATTTTTACTACAAGGCTTTACAACTATCTTTAGTTAATAATAGATAGACTATACTTAGCTATCCCAACACCTTCATGCCACACAGACATGTCTACATCAGAAACCAAACTACCCACAGCTGATCCCTTAGAATGCAGCTCAGACTGTCTGTGCTCTAATATCCCTTCTCCTGTTCATTCTCCCAAGTTGTACTTGGCCTCAGACTTTGTGTTCTTTTCATTGTCTTCTGTCTGATGGCATCACAGTTACACCTTTGTAGTCCTGCTTTTTCGTTACAACTTATTTATTATGATAGCTGCCTGCAGAATTCTGTGTCTTTGCAATTGCGTCTAGGAGGCACTTACAGTCATAGAGAGGCTCAGCATGCTGTCTTCTGTGCAGAGAAAAAAGACATTCCTGGTGCTTGAACAATCTAAACAGTAGTTTGAAAGACACTGTGCGCCAAAGGATGGCAGTGGCAGGGAAAAGTCGTGTAAACAGGGAGTTTACCTGTTAATGGCAGAGGCAGAGTTGGCCCTTAATGCGTGTACTCCACAGTTAGTTCAGTCTGACAAGGCTACAGGTGGGAAAAGTTTAGCTGAGAGTGGCAGGGAAGCATTAGTAGGTGTCAATAGCATCTAACAGTAACCAAGGTGAGGAGACCAGCTAGACAGCAGTGTGGAGTTAAAGCTGGATATTACACTACACAACATATGCCTACCAGCAATGAAAATGAGAAGTAGATGGGAAAACTGATTTTCCTGTCAAGAACTGGGAAAGCTGTAGCAAAAAATCACACAGCAGTTTTGAATTCTCAAAGACTATCTTATTTAACAAAGAATGGTTCCAGTAAAAATTGTGGAAGGAAGCTTTTGAAAACAAAAGCCTGTAGGGATGACCACTTGGATTTGTCCAGGTTTTTTATATTTATTTCACCAGAACAAATAGGTTAGCATAAAGGATTCCTTTAACATAGCGTAAAGATTCAGGACTAGTCCTAATCTTCAGGGGCAGGAAAGAATTCTTACAAGCCTCAGGAAGTCAAGTGCACAGTACCAGTGTCATAGCTTCTAAGGTTTTCAGAAGGGCTAGGAATGGCCTGTAGTCTTAATCTGAATCTTAGGCAAGAGTTTTAGGAATAAATAAAAGTGTTCGCTGTCCACCTCCCCTGATACATGGTGCCATTGCTTTACCATGAGCCATGGGTAGCAAGCCAAAGGCTTGGAATGCACCCTGCAAGCAAAGACTTGTAAGAGCTGGTGTGCTTCTTAGAAATTGAGTGCTAAATATCAACTGGAACATCCAAAATCTCCAAATACTAAAAGTCATTATGAATATGGTAAATGCTACACTCCAAATCCCTTCTTTAACTTAAAGCTACTTTTCTCCCTTCATAGATGAGAAAGAAAGGCCTGTAGTTAAGATCTCTAGTTCACTGAAAGGGGACAGGATGAGGGTTGGACGTGGCTACTTATTAAACATGAGATAATAACATTTTGCTGCAGATCTGATTAGGACTCTAAGGATACTGGCAATATGAGTGGCTTAATGTGATTTCCCAGTACGAAAACATAAGGTACTCCTAGGATTTAGGGCCAGCATTTCTGGTGTCTTATTTGCTTTTTTTGTTTTCTTTTTCTTCCTGCCTTGTAAATAGTTGGATAAGAAGAAAACCACAAACACTAATACTCAGTTAAATTCCATGTCTTTTGTATCATGGAACTTTAATTAAGAAATAAGAGCAAAGTACAGAAAACTTTCTTAAGGGTAAAAGTTTATCCTCTTAAATGCTCTCCATGGAGAAACTGCGTTGAGTCATCTTCATTATGGCACAACAGAATATTATTTCAGACCTAAAATGATTAGTGTTATGAGTCACTTCATCAATTGTTTTAGATCTAAAGTCATGTTCCAGCATTGTGATGTAGTTCAGTAGGCTTAACTAGCTGAGGATCCAGGCAGAACAGTTATACAGGGAGAGAAATGTAGCTCTCATTGATATTCTTCTGAAAAAGAACAAATACCAGAGCCATGTGATTCCCAGCTTCGTGTCATACCTAAGTATCACAGCTCAGTTAAACACCTCTTTCTCTCCCCCCTGTGAAACAGGGTCTCCTGCCTACAAGCAGGACCAGGGTCAAAAAGAAAAGTACTTTTCCTAGCAAAATCGATGTGCATATTTCCACTAGCTGTCTCAGATACACCCTGTGGCAAACTTCAAAAACTGATCTTGGGAAATAACGGATACTAAGCAAAAAAGCAGTACACAGCACCTTGTCACTGATGTGTAGCTGCACCCAACAAACTTCAGCAGGTAAAGTAATTGAGGGTTACAACCCCATGATTAACGACAGCTAATTTTGAAGTACAGATTAGACTCTTTTCAGGTATTAAACCCTGAACAAAGCCTAATTTGCAGGAGTGCTCCAAGGCAGGGAAAGAGCTCCTGATCGCAGTGCCCTTGAAAATGTGGCCTTTTTATTTTAAAAACACACATGGAATTCAGACAGTAGTTTTGCTGCACTTGAGGAAAAGTGCTATCAAATTACTAAGTTTCATATACCTATTTCTAACTTTTCAGAATATTTTAGCAAATCCCTGCTTGAAGAAGGGAGCAAAGAAATGGGCCTCTCCTAAAGAGCTTGCTACCCCAAATCTGAGGCAACAACCACAAATAATAAAAGCATGTGAGAAAGAAGACTGCATGAACGAGTATAACATAACAAATATATTAAAAGGTTATGAGTACCCAAATACTAAACATATAACTCTTGATGGAATAAAGACAAGTAAACTTCTGATTAAGTATTTCAATTTCTACCTTTAAAATAATGCATTTCTTCAAGGTGGACTACACAGATCTCTGAATTGTCCCCATTTGTGATTTCCATTGTAGATGGCTAAATTAAGGCAATTTTATACATAACAGTTTTCACTTGCCAAACATCTCAAGGTAATATTCAGCAAAAGCAGGAACAACTCTGCTCATTCATAACTATACTCCCACTCTTACTAAACCAGTAAGAGTATCTTTGCAACTTCATTTCAGTCATCTGATTTTTAGCTTTGATAGTAAGGCAGACCCCATTCTCTTTGGCCTCTTTTGCATTCACTTTAAAATAGGACGTTTCAAGTTGTTTCCTCATGAGTAAATTCCACTCCTGGCCTGCAAAACTCAACATACTGGGGTGTGTCTCCAGGTGAGGCTGAAGATTAAGACCGGAATTTGCCAGAGCCCCAAGGTAACAGGGTTGATGAAACAGGAGTGTGTTGTTTTAGCTGAGATCAGAGCACCACTCTCTGGACAAATATTTGCAGCATTTTCTTACCACCACATGGTAGTTATTCCTGTGCAATTGTTCTTTAATATACTGCAACATTTCCAGAATTACTGAAGAGTGGATGTCATATCTTCAGCATTGGCTACTTTTCTGCCAAACCTGCTTCCTTTGTGCAGCAATAATCTCAAGGCAGAGATTGGCAGGACTGGTAGAAACCACTGTCTTGAATTAGCCAAACTTTTTCCTGGATTTTTAGTGCTATGAGAACAATTGTATCATCTGAAAGGCTTGGCAGAGTAGAAATTTAAAAGGGAAAAGAATGCTTTTCCCTCTCACCCCTGGAGAATGAAAAATTGTCCTTAGTGGAATCAAAATATTTTTCTTCCTCAGGCTGATCCTACAATGTACTAAAACCAAATCAGTCTGCAGCCATAGGTTTTGAATGGTATACTTCAGATGTTTTCCTACATATATACATTTACTGCTGAAATGTCTGGGGGAAAAAAAAAAAAAAAGATTTCTCCAACAGTACTGCTAGTGGCAATTTTTATGACCTACCATGAGAAAAATTAGAAGACCAACAATGAGGGAACAGCACAAAGTAGAGCAGAAATCAGCTCAAAACTCAGGCTTTCTGTGGAATGAGATTTCTGCTGGATGGAGTACAGCTACTGAACAGCCTGTGCATGAAGGACAGTGGTACAGCAAGCATTCCCATGAGTACCACAGCAGTGTTTTGGAACAGAAACAGTCTTTTCAAGGATGAAAAATATGGAGGTGGGATGATGTGTTATGGGTAGCAATGCATTACAGCATTGTGAAGAACAGGCAATATGATGCACGTAAAAGAAGACATGAAAATAGAAGAGTCAATGAGTGCACCATGGTTGAATTCATAGGTAATATGGGATGGTTTGGGAACAAAAGAACATAACAGGCCAGTTCTTTAGTCACTGAAAACTCATATAATCTCATCACAGTCAAGGCAAGTATAACAGTACTCCTCCTCCTTTAATGACCTCACCCAGGATGTAAAACAGATTGTATGAGACAAAGCCTTGAACACAAAACAAAGAGCTCAACTTTGAGCTCAATGGATGGACAGCCAACAGGCCTGCTGGAAGTGGGGAGATGGCACATGCAAGCAACAGAGAAAACTTGTCTCTCTCTCAAGGGACAGCAGTCATATAGCTCCATTCTAGTGCATTCCTTTGCCACACCAGCAGTAGAAAAACAGTGCTGTTAAGTGCTGTGCATCAATGGCAGCCGAGTGACGTGAAGGATGTTTTTCATCAAGCATGGCAGGCAGCAATACTGAACATATGTAATTTCATTTTCTCTTTTCTTGAGAACAAGAAGGATGAAAAAATATCGTATAACCCAAGCAACATTAGCACATGTTCAATAGGACAACTAACATGTTCCAGCTGTTTATGACTACCACCTCTAAACCCTGCCCCACCCTCACCACATAGGGTTTTACTCAAGTACTTGAAAATTTATAGACTGGTTTCATGGGGAGGCTTTTGAAGTCTGACTCTGAAAAAAGCAAACATATGTTGGCTAGTGCCAAACTGTGAATGAGCACATAAATAAACGATGAAGGAAAAGCCATTTACCTCTGGAGATTATAAAAGAGGATATGAACAAGGGACTTAAAAATATCAAAATGGTATTAAAATAGTGGGGCATTTTGTTGGGGTTTTTGGTGTTGTTTGGTGTTTAATTTCAATAAAATTAAAGCTTATTCAAATCTATTTTGGCAGTTTTTACTTTTGTACAACACAGAAGTAATGAAAAAAATATTTATTCATATGTGTACCAACTGGTATGTTTGTTTTCTTTTAAACAGAAATTTGATTCAATCCTTCTGCCTCTATAATGAGTTTAGAAGTGCTAGCTCTGTAATTTTTTTGTGTGTTCAGAAATCTACATGTTCCATTGTTCCCTTACAGCTATTTTAATATTCTGGAGCTGTATGTGGGAGGTGACCAAACCTCTTGTGATTAAGTACTCTTAAGTACCCTTCTCCTCCAGCTGAATTCACCTATATGACAGAGGATCTATCATCACACTCTTCTCTGCCTCTTAGCTGAATCTGAGCTATTCTCAAGGCTTAGACCAGAACTGCTGAATACACTACCTCTCCTTCCCTGTATATCTAGCCATGTTTCAGACTCCTGCACTTCCTTATAAGCAGTGACAGAGCAACTAAAAAGCCTTCTTGGAAAAAAAGGTAACTTCAGTAACAACTTAAACCTGAAGTCTGGGAAGCAAGAAGCAAAAAGTAAAGAAAACACACAAACAGGAACAGAATGCAGCTGAAGCAAAATTATCTAACTTCATGCAGCAGTACCAGCTAGGTTGGATGAGATTTCTTGTAATGATAAAAGGAACAAAACATACTGATTTACCAAGAAAAGAGAGGTTCTTTCATGTGTGGAAACCCATGCTGCTGTGCTGTTGCCTTAGCTGTACTGCAGACTCAAGACATGTCAACGTGCTGCTGCTGCAGGACAGAAAGCGACTGCTCTTTCCCTCTCAGCAAGTGCCAAATGTCTGTGAAGGCTTATGGGCTCCATTTCTGTATATGACATCCCATGCATGAAGTCTTGCTGATGCTGGAGTTTAGATGTCAGTTCCTCCTCTGTCTTCTGGAAGCTCCAAAAATGGGGCTCCCCATACTGTTTGACTCTTGGTATTTGCATCCACTGTATATGTTAAAACAACATGATTTTGGCCTGTGCCAGTTTGCTCTTCCCCATATAATTTCCATGTAGTCTTCAGGAGAGAGCAGGGGCCAGAAATCGTGGTCCAATATGCAATTTGGCTACAGTCCACATGCAGCATGGATAAAAAATACTGATGCAAACCATTTTAGGCTCGTGTTATAAATACCCTTACAGAGCACACAGTCTCTTGAAGCACACATTGCCCCATGAAAATCTGCATTTTGATCATCAGAGAAACACAGTTTTTTGTCTCTTAGAAGACATTGATATTGTAAGCAGAACAAAATAAATATAGTCAAGATGAGCTATTGTTTTTGTGTTCTGTAATAAATGTCACCTTTTTTCTATCCAGTAGCTAAATATTCTTATTATTGACTTAGAAACTGAGCAAAATCTGTAAGCAAATACAATTTAATTAACTGCAGTAGAACTCTTGTCCACCCATACTATTGCTATTTTTGGACCATTGAGTCATGGCCTTTAAAAAAGAGATTTCATCTAACATTTTAAATCAATAAACTTAATTTAACCACCTTTATACAGTGCAATACAATTCCTTAAAGCAGAGAGAAATTAGGTAAGATATAATTTTGGACACTGGCTCACTGCGGAGCAACTTCCAAAATTCTTTACATTAGGAAAAACTACCTGCCAGGAAAGCTAGCAAATTAACTGCAACATTAAACCCCAGGAGCTGTTAAGCTTCTCCCAGGATCCAGAGTATCACTGTGAGTCCACACCAGCTATGGATGCTTATGAAGTATCCCATATCTCGCAAACTGAATTCATAGATGGCTGGCACTGGCAATGCCCTATACCAGCATCTCACTCAGCCATCTGTCTACTTCTGTCAAAAACTCAGCTCATTTAAATGCAAGTTTCTGGCTACTTTGATTGCAAGGAAAATTCATGAAATATGATAATGTGCATAAGCCTAATTCACATAATCTGCAAACGTAATTCACATAGACTTTGGGGTTTTTATTCAGCAACATATAGCATTGATGTGTCAGTACTGTCTGTTTCTGTTTTCCACAGATAAGGCAGGAAAAATGGGAATGTACGGCAGATTACACACTTGACCATGAATATCCCACTTTGTTACATGGGAGGAGAAAGTGTGAAAGTGGCAGCACCTTCCACAAGAAGAAACCAAATCTAAGGAGGCTTATAGAACCATAGGACTATTCAATTCCCAAAGAGAGTCTTGACAGTGTGGGACACCAGACTAACCAGAGTACACTCAGTCTTACCTGAAATACCTGCTGAAAAAATGTGAGCAGAAACTTAGTTCATGTGTATGAACTGTATTTGGGGGAAGTATTTGGGGATAAGTACTTCTTGAATATTTTACCATATTTTACCTCCTGACATGCCTCTAAGCCAACAGGTGTTTGATATAAACTTAAAGCACCTACTGCATTTTACGAAATATTTCCTGCATGGCTGTACTTCTTCCTGAGTAGCTTCAGCAGGAAGCATGACTCTCCAGCCCATATCTTGGAAATAGGCTGTAAAATTAAAAGCATAAACAAAGACAAGACGCAATAATATCAGGGCAGATCCTGAAAGTGCTTCTTCAGGGGAACAGTCTGAATTAATAACAGAACAGCACTCCATTCAGTGATTTACTGATCATTAGGGCTTTGCTCTTGCCAGTGGTTAGAAATCATGCCTGCACCAGCCTTCAGATGGTATCTTCCCAGCCAAGAAATTTTCTCTGTGCCACTGAGTTCCTTTGACACTATATACAACTCTAGAACCTGCCATATTTGTTACCTCTGGTTTTAACTAATTTTCAGCTTACAAGACAGGTGAGAGTAGACAAAAGTTTTGGTTGTGACCTTGGAGAAACATTCAAATGCATCCTATTAAGATCTCAGAATTTGTAAGCACAATATTATTGGGCACTGTAACCTGTGAACAGAGTACATCTAAGCACCGGACATACCCAAACCAGTCACCATCTACAAGAAAAAAAAAAAAAATTTGTAACAAAAGCAGGTTGTGCAGTTATTCCCTGCCACAAGAGTATCTGACTACTTCCAGATTGCTCTTAGGAGGTGCCTTTGCAATATATGCAGGCATACACAAAGCAGCATCTCTCTTAGCTAGAGAAAGCTGGTATCAGCTAAGCTTCACCAACACTTGTCAGAGAGCTTGAGTTTCAAGCCTAACCAGAAGCAAGTAAAGATTTTCTCATTGAGGCAACTTAGCTTCATGGTACTGCTAAGTTAAACTTAGCCCAGATATGTCTAATTCTGCTCCTCTGTGTTTGCAGTGTAGCTCACCTGTCTTCAAGGGGCTAAGCTAGCATTTAGGAATGAAATAAATAAATAAATAAAAATCATAATACCAGACCTCTGATATGAAAGATGTTGTAAAGAATAATAATTTTCTTCTTTCTTTAAACAATTTTTTAATACTTTTCCTCCTAAAGGCAGCATGTGAATGGATATAAAGATGCAAAAGGAATTAAAGGTTTTTGTTTCTTCTTGAAAAGCACAAATAATTTTTAGGCAACCATCACCCACCCCACACTTGTATGCATGTGAAAACTCTGGCTGCAGTTCAGGCAGTGCTGCACTTGTTCCCAGAAATATCATGTTGGTGTAATATGAAGACCCCAGCAAGCTTCCAAAACCCTGCCAGATCCCATAAGGGTTTTGTAGCAAGTAGCATGAATCTTTTAACGTGTTTAAAAGTATCCTAGGATGTTTGGTCTTCATATTCTAATTGTAGATGTTTTTATAGCATGGCCAGGAATGTTTCAGTGTTTGTTCAACTTGTAACACTATACACTGAGCCTGACTGGGCTTCTACAAGACTAAGAGGAAAAAGCCAAGCCTGGCACCAGCCCTCCTCCCCATGCAAGGGAAGCCCAGCATGCGCCATGGAGCTTGCTGCACTGTTCTAGGAAATACTCTATCAAAGGATTCCTTGACACAGGACTGCTCATTTCCAGAGTTTTCCTCAGGGAGCTGAGAGGTATTTGTTACATCTAGGGTATATTTCCAGTAAACACAGAAAGAGAGGTAGTGTTCTAACCATGTTTTCAAAGCCAGCAAATGACACTGAGACTTTCAAAGAATGACTTATCAGTTCTTCTCAAGAAAAACAAACCAAAACAAAACCAACACCCAAACAAACAAACATTAAGACCTCTTGTACTGGCACTCCAACTCACTAGCTCCTTTTCATATTTAATTCATTTACGTATGATGCTACAGCTAAATTAATCTCAACTATATTTAAAGTCCCTCCAAAAATACTAAGCCCTATTATTCCAGACAATACTTTGTGAGCCTCTCAGTCTACACCAGTCAGCCCACTTGGTTTACTCTTTTGGGACACGTGGTTTGCAATCCTGTTGTGGTATGCATATCATGTCAGAGGCAGCAGGAGAGCCAGAGAGGTGTGAAGAGATGAAATGAAGCTGCCAGAATCATAAAGCTCAGACTCGAGGAAACAGAGCAGGTTACTCAAATACATTAGCAGAAATCTGTGACTGATCAAATTAAACAAAAGGAGAGGAGATAAAAAATATTTTTAAAGCATAAATCAGTAGGGTGCTAATAAGCAGCAAGTAGAGGCAACCAGTCATCTCTTAGGAGGTTGCAGAATATGCAGAAGTGCTCCTTCTTCCTTTTGGAGAAAGGCAGGCCATGGTAAGGTATCCATTAATCATTTTTATTGAGTGTTAAGCTGACATTAAGCCTCACTTTTAAACACATTGCCTTCAGAGCAAAACAAGCAACAGGAAGGGTATAATGCCATGTACTAGAAGAAGGAAGCAGTGCTAAAGTAGCAAGTCCTGTCTCATTCTTCTTTCATTGGGACCAGGTACCAAATAAAGACTACCTTGTGCAAGTGCCACAGAGCAAAACATTGACTCCCACACTAAAACTTTCCTACTTTACATACAGCATGCTTGGAGATATTAAAAACCTGACTGGACAAAGACCTGAGCAACACGGTCTAGTTGACCCTGCTTTGAGCATGGGGGGCTGGACCAGACAATCTTTTAAAGACCCCTTCCAACAAAATGATTTTTGTCATTCTGTGAAAATAATGTTTTAACTGACAGTTTTCTTAAAACCTTACTACCTGGTGACATGTGGTCATACAAAATTCAGTTTTCATGTTCAGTAAAGTTCTCATGCCCCTAATAATACAGACCAGTTTGAGAAAGAGATTAAGAATCATTTTCATGAGTCAAGGACCTGAAAAAATTAAAATTAATACAAAAGTAAAATTTGGGTAAATTTTATGATCCAAGATCACAAAGTTTCCTACTCAAGATCTCTAAAATCTTGTGTTTCACAACATTAGTAGTGAGGCAAATTTCTCTGTAACTAGTATAGTTAGACAGAAATCAGAAATTTTACTTAAGACTGAATAGGGGAAATAATTACACATAAAAAGTCTGTAAAACAGATGTAGGATACTCCAAAGCTTAAATGGGAGCAGATGTTTTAAACAATGCCTGATTATATGAGATCTGTTGTCCCTTATTTTAGACTGTTGTCTGTTCTCAGACAATCTGTAAACACTAGCCTTCTTTCAGTATTAACTTTTAAGAAGAAAGGGGAATAAATATACCAATTATTAGGACCCGTACAATGGGAACACTTTCTTGTTATTTAAGGATGGAAGTTCCACATCTGTTTGACAGCTGTCCTGTTCTTCTGTTTACTTGAAAAGCATGTACATTTGACAGTCATTTACAGACTGTTGTCTAAAGAAGAGCAGTCTGGGGGATTTCAAACTGCATCTTTATTCTGACACGGGGCTTTATAGTTCTTTACAATCACGATACTTCAGCTTAGAAGCAGCTTGTAGAATTTGTTGTAAAGCACATCATTCTCTTACCCTGGTACCACACTACATAAATTAATGAGTTAGAAAGGCTTTCTGAGAAAAATTAACACCTAGGTATTAAAAGCAGTGAACTCAAACCCTTAAGTGCTGAAGCAGCTCTTTATCTCCCCCCCCCCCCCCCCCGAATTGAGTAACATAGAAACTACAAAAAGCATGAGAAATAGCTAATAGACAGTGTCTATCTTCTCTGTGTTTGGAAGAGCAGCATTTTATCTTTAGCAGTCAGATAGAAAGCAGGGAAGTGCTGGATACCATCGGCTAATCTCAGGTGTTCAAACATCATATGACCCCAGAACAAGTGCCTGTCTTCCAGATTTAAGCTTCTAGGAATTATGTCTTCTAGTTTTCTTTTACAAGCCTTGCGATTTAGAAGGCTCTGCCTTTTGCTTTTGTTTTTTGATTTCAATGACTGCATTACTCATACCTTCCACTTTTCTTCAGTCTTAGCCACTGAAGCCGACTGCCCATGGAACAAAACCCCTACAGAATTCTGCAAGGTTGAAGATAAGACTGTAGTGGGATAGAGTCCAGTTAGTTCCACCTTCTCAAATCCTCAGCCTCTTTTTCAGCCAGAAACAACAAAATATGTGGTAGCCATTCAGCCCAAAGCAGGCCAATATCTTTTCTGCTAAAGGCCACAAATTATGTTGAGTACAGTAGGACTCAATAACTGCTCTATTTACAAATATGTTAATAATGACATTATAAAATTTCTCTTATTCTTTTCTCCCTAAACATCACTGCTTCCCACAGTTACTCTTCCAGCAGTACTTCAGCTGCTTAGATTTCTCCATTTTCCGTTTCCTTTCTAGAAAGCCAGATGGCTTATTAATCTAAGAGATGCAACACAGACTTAGCTAGCAGCATCACATGCATGGCATATAGCATGGACTAAATGATGTTCAAGGACAGCCATCAGGGGTATCAATCATATTAGGAATCTAAAAAGAATTGTACTGTTCAGGTGTCATTTGGATCACAACTACAAAAGCTAGTGGTTATCACAGTTTCTCATTTCTCTGTGCATGAAACATTTCTTCTTTCTTCCGGGAGTCCCTGCTCCTGGATCCAAAAAGACAACCTCTGCTCATACAAGAGATTGTGCAGATATCTCCCACTATAGCATCACTTCTCTCTTTGAGAAATGAGATCTTCCAAATCAATGTGGAGACTTGTGAGTAAGTGGGAATGAGCTGCGGTCCAGAGACTTACCTTAATACCTTCTGCTTCTACTAATTTTGGGGAGAATGAATCCATCAGAACTTACATAACATTTTTCAGAGCTCACTATGATCAAGCTATGTCTTTGAAGACAGAAATACCAGATGAGCCACCTAGGTCATCAGTATACTAATGAGATGACACCATGTGGAAGATGAAGTTTATCCAGTGATCCAGGCAGTTCATCTGACATCCCACTGATCATTCTGATGAATCAGATTAGTTTTAGGAAGTCTGTTGTGTTCATTCATCTAATTTTAGTTTCTGTGAATTTTTAATAAAGTAAAAAACTTGAGATAAAATGCAGGCATACAATACATATCACACAAGTTTGTATAATGACTTGTTTATAAAGTAAATAAAGTAATCATTTAAGCTCCCAATAACTACTGCTCTGATGTCATCTCATTACTTAAAACAGTTGCAAAACATTTCTTGTAACATCAATCAATTAATAATAAATAGTTATAATCTTTTCCAAATTACAATGCTAGGAAGTGAAAGACAAAGTTAAAATTAGCTTCCTCATTCATGCCTAGAGACATATGAATAAAGGGCTTTTAAGAGTTAATAAAGAAATCACAAGAGGGACGCTGTAGCTCTGCAAGTTATTTCATCATTTCCCCTCCCCTCCCTTCATCTGGATTGGATCGTGTTAGTGTATGAGTCAGCTAATTATGAAAGATTTCTCTGAAACAAATTAGATGAACCCAGCATCTTTAACAGAAACAGATCTTGTGACCTGACAGAGTTCCCATCATGGTCCAAATAAAGCCCACCCAGCTGTGACCACTTCCTTTACTGTAACTCAAAGAACAGAGTGAAACATCACTATTAACTTCCTCAGCTAAGCATCTTTCCAGTGTTCCTGATGGGTAGGAAAGTAACCTTTACAGTTTACCATTTGCTACTCTGATGAATCAAATAATACGTGGCCTTAGACCCAGAGATAAATTAGTTTAATGTTATTGAGATCAGAGTTATGGGTTTGCATTAAAATATGCCTGTTTACTGTTGTCTTAAAAAAATTACCAGGACCTATGGACAAAGTAGGTATTTTAAAGTGGTGAGTCTAATGAAGTTAAGGGTTATAAGTTTGTCTGAAGGCACTGTTATCCCAAACCTGCTTTCCAGCTTTAGTATTTTTGAAACTAAATGTACCTGGTGCGCTTCAATACCTGGTGAAATGATTGAGCACTTTGGTTACTGGTCTGATGTCAGATTCTTTCATCTTAGTTTCTAGATTCTACTGACTTCAATCACCACTGAACTGAAATTGTGCTATAGTTCACTGCTTTGAAAGAACGACTGGAAAAATATGAAGGTTTAGCTGGCGCTGCCTCTGTGAGTCAAGACAGTAGCCTAAGAGATTATCTTCACAATTAACCCAAGCTGTGCTATAACTCAATCACAGATTTGCAAACCTACCTCCCTGCAGCTAAGAAGAGACTGAGGTAATATAAGTTGTAATCTGCACCCTAAATGAACATTTAATTCATTTAACAAGTCAAATGTGTCAGTAGAGCTGGCCAGTTTAGACAAGTGATATCACTCTCACCTGGTTAACATCACGTAAAAGAGCTGGGGGAAGAAGCAAAGTCAGAAGTGGAGGCAGAAACAAACTCCAAGCATCAACAGCTAAGCCAAAGCACCTTTTTGCTAACCACTCCAAAGCTATCAGAGCAAAAGAAGATACACCTCTCTATCCTATATAGCTACTTATGCTAAATTAACTATATAGCTTAATGTATTATTAGTGGACCTTTGGTCTACTAAAATTCAAAGTAGGCAAGGCTAAGTTGGTCACATGAATCTCTGGAAACCTTGCTGGGAAGTTTATTTTTTCATTTCCTCTTCCATTTAAAGGAAATAAGTGGGTTTAATGCACTGTTTTTTTCAGTGGGACACAACAGTGTGAGAATACCAAATCAAATAAATCTCTTTTAGTAATTTAGATTACAAACTGATTTTTGAAGGCTGAAGGTTTAGCTTTACTTCTAGTACCAAACATATGGTCAAATTGTCTTCTTTCTTATGCTAGTTAAAATCAACAAATACTATAAAGGAAGGCAAAATTTGACTTCTTATAGGACTCAAAAAATAAGAGCCATTTAAAAAGATTCTGTCTCTGCTTACTAGTCTGTAATTATGTTCACCCCTATTAGTATTGCTAATCAGGATTTTTTTTGTTTGTTTGTTTTAAACATGACTGTTTAATAGTTTCCCTTATCTTTTTAAACTTTTACCCACTTAGCAACTTGGTCTACTCTATTTCAATTTTCCAGCAGATTTCACACATGTTTATTGAGCTCTTTAGTTACATTAAACCTAATGTATATATATTTTCTTTCTGTTCTTTCAAGTGATACCCGTGAGATTTACTGATGTGATAAAAGTCTGTTTCCTTGGCCTTGAAGTTATCCAGGAGAATGACGCACTTTCATTGTCAGGTCATGACATCTAGTGAAGACATTGAAAAAAATTCATCTCCTATTTATTTCATTAATTTTCTGCAACTAAGTCTAAATTAATGCCTGTTAGTGCTCTCCAAAGGGTAGTTAGAATCAGGCAATGTTTTCTGATTAAATGTTTACTTTTCAATATGTGCAATGAATTTATTGCTGCAAAATTTTTTTAATATGGAAAATCCTATTTATCCTCTATGTCCATATTACAGCAAGTTCCTGTGAAGGAACAAACCCTGGTAAACCAGAACAAAGACCAAGTTGGAACTGAAACTGTTTCAAAGCTGATTATATCTGTCACTTTTACTATTAAGTGTCATGAGGCTTTTAAACAATTTATTGCTTTTCATTTTCGTTTGTTATTAAGATGTTCTTATTTAACTTAAAATGACTTTCTGCTAAAAATTATGAGAGAAAAAAGAGTTTTAAGAAGTTTATTTTGGATAGAAACTAATATTTGAAATGAGTAGTCCCACTTCAGGATCTTTCTGTGTGAAAATTCAGTTTCCCAGTGGGGCCCTGAAGAACGTATTGGCTGTACCTAGTTCATGCCACATAGCCTAGGTGTTACCACAATTTCTGAGCAATGGGATATATCATTTTCAAGCCCTCCCTGATTCAGAGGATTTCAGTAAAGTCTCTTGGAGACAAATTTCAGGATGCTGCTGACTGCAAGCGTTCTAGAGCACAAGGATGGGTACCAGAGCCATCTTCTCTTTGCCAGTTTTGACACCAGTAATTAACCCACTTTATTAGCCAAGTATCAAGAATTTAAACGAACAGAAGAAAATTATTTTGGGAATGCTGAAACTTCAGGGTGGTTGGCTGGGCAAAATTACTACACAAGACCAACTGAAGCACGTGAATACTTTCAGTGAAGTAAAACTGCATTTTTCTATAAATAAACAGTTCTCACAAAAATCCTGCTGATCCTGACAAACATCTCTGTGTCCCTGCACCATGCCATCCATCCAGATAAACACCATTCTGCATTTCAGTATCTTTCTTACCTGAATTATCTGGGTTTTGTACAGACTGGAGATGGTACAAAAACCAGTGCATGAAGATATTCAGAAAAAGAAAGGTTTTCCTTTCCAAATAAAGTTATTATAGAAATTAAATTACTCTGTACTAGCAATAAAAAAGCAAAATCCTTTTAGTATTTTGGCAATGGATTAATTTGTTTAATCTGGTTCCTATTAGTTCCACACAGCATTTTCTCCTCTTACATGATTTATTATTCATTTCAACCCCCTTTTCTTGTTTAAGATCCACCTTCCCATGTCCTCTGTAATTCTGCTATTTAAATTATATCATAGAGTGGTGGGATTTTTTCTAAAAAAAAAACAAAACAAAATCCTCTTACGCAGCCCGAGCAGTTTTAAAAATTAAAATTAGTCAAAAGCTAACTGTTTTGGCTAAATCACACTGTCAAGCAATCACCACCAAGACAATCATGATTTCAATCTGATCACATTTTTGCTTGTATCCAACTTTATCCCAGTATCCCACTACAATTTTATTATCGGAGCACACAGAGCTGAGACTGTCTTGCATGGCAGACCGCAAGGTACAACACATTGACAACTCTGTATGCATGTGGCTAGGTGTCTAGCCTGAACAGCTGCCAGCCTGCACAGCCCTGGTTCTTGCACTTCTTGCCAGAGAGTTAGAGTTTGCAGCATTTTTCAGCTCCCAGAAGAGACAGTAGCTATCTTCTGCAAGGCAAGGGGAGGGTTAGTAAATTTGGTTCTCTGGGACTTCCCTCCAGCTGTGTCCAAGACCAGCCCTCTCTCCTATTCTCCTAAAACAGGAGGAGGACCTGCTGGTAGAAGAAAAGGTGACTATAGGCAGCTATGAGGTGCTTGTGAATGCCAAATACAAGGTGAATCAGAAGGTGGATAGGGAAGCAGCAGAAGAAATAGATTCATGGAAAAGAGAGAGAATATACACCCATATCCTTCCTCTTAGGGATCTCTGAAATGGCCATTCCAAATCTCTAATGACTGCCCTTACAGTCCCTTCTCCCAGGCTCACCTGTCTCTCCAACAAACCCCACCATGTCACTCGCACAGGATTGATTTTGCCTGCTGAAAAGTTTTGAGCCAGCACTGAGCTTGAAAAAGAGACCATATCACTTTACCCTGTCTCGGTACAAGCCACAGCCAGTCCTGGATCAAGAGCCCTCATTTGTAAAGGAGAATCATCCAGTCTTCAGAAGCCTCCACAATGGCATGTGTCCCCAACAAAAGTGACAGCAGGAATCTGTTCTAAAGAAAAAAATACGGTACAAGAAAAAACTCCAATACTTCTATTCACAGTCTAGCGCACTCCCACCAAGTATGTCTTATCTGTAGGAGAAGACTTGCAGAAGTCATTTCACACTGTGACTTTGGATATTAATAAACCTCTGAGATGAAAAAGCACTGAGCTTCTGCAGAGCTATCTACAGACTCAGGCAGGTAGCATTTGCTTACACTAGGCTTGTTTGTTCTAACAAAACCATAATGATTAGAAATTTACATTTTCTTAAGTGCAAACCAGGGTTCTGATGCAATTCAGGTACAGAGCTCTAAACATGTAGCTAACATTTACGTATGAATCCAAAGTCGATTCTGTGCTTGCTTCTGGAAACGGATTTTGCCACCTTTTTCTCCTCTAGCTTACCCGATTTGAAAAAAAGTTAAGGCTCCAACTGTTTTTTGGCACAAAAACATTTAACTATGCACCTAATACCTGTTCCGTACTAGTCATTTCTTGTCTGTTTTTTCATGGAAGAGACATTAAAAAAAAAAAATACACCACTATTCTTTTGGTGATTATAGCTTGGTGTCATGGCCACCTTCAAAACAAATAGTTATGCCAGCCAAAAGCACATATATCATTATTATTATATTGAGGTTTGCCATAATAGAACATTCTCCAGCAGTTTATTAACCTGTGGCATCCAGGCTCCTTTCTTGTAAACAGTGAATGCTTGTGCTGTGAAGTGGAGATCAAATTCGGGCATGTGCATAAAGGCATGCTCAACCTCGTTTTTAGAGCCCAAGTCTAAAATTACAATCCTCAGACTTACCATTTAGTTGACATCCAATCTGGAAAGAACCTAAATTACCTGAGTATCTATTCACTTACCACGAAAACACTCATTTGTAAATGTAAGGGTTCAGGCAGTGATATCAAATCCTGAGGTCACCAAACTACTCAATGTCTAATTATACACTGTTCTATGTTGCTTGCAAATACTGATTTGTTAGTGAGAAGAAAATGGGTTTAATCCACATATTACTCGACAGCACAGTAGCTCCAGGGATCATCTATATAGGAAAGACACAGACTCAAATTCTCCTTTTCTAAATAGAACAGGCATTTGAACTTAGTTTTCCTCACAGACAGGAAAGGTGAGCTAACCTTGAGTACACCAAGTGTTCAGATGTGGTCAGCCCCTCCCAGTCATGTTGTTCCATTTTACATAAAGCTTATAGGTATCTGCAGAAGAAACAATGACTCTATAGCACGTTGATTAGGGCATACAGCTACTGTTATCTGGAAGACAGCATGAAGCAAAGAGATTTTGCCTTGGACTTTTATCCACAACACATGGACATAAAGGGATGAGACCAGTGGAGGACCACTAAGATGGTCAAGGCCTGAAGCACACACAATATGAGGAGAAGCAGAGAGAACTGGGTTTATTCAGCCTTCAGAAGGGAAGGCTAAGGGGACACTGTATGGCTGTCTATAAATGCCTGATCAGAAGACATAAAGACAGCCAGATTCTTCTTCTCAGAGGTGCACAGTGATAGAACAAGAGACCACAGCCTCAGGCTGGAGCATGGGAAATTCCAACTAGATGTTATTTTTTGTTTAAACTATGTGGGTAGTCGAACACTGCCACACAGCCCAGAGAAGCTGTTGAATCTCCATCCCTGAAGGTGTTCAGGACAGAACTGGGCACAGCCCTGATCTCATCAGACCTGCTTTGAGCAAGGGGCTGGGCTGGCTGAACTCCCGAGATCCCTACCAACCTAACTCACTCTACGGTTCAGATCCCAGTCTGACAGAAATGGGGTAGAGCTGGAAAACTTTCCCCTAGGCAGGCTCTCCTTCCACCCTGAGCTCCCTTCCCTCCCCTCTTAAGACTAAGCACTCTCCATTTTAACCTCTTTTGCTAGGCTGACACTCCCCATTCCACCCCAGGTCTATAGGCCCTTCCAGCTTTATGGGGTTTGTCCTTGTCACAGGCCTTTCAAAACTTAAAGCTCAGAAGTTCCTCTTCTCGTCTTCAGCTGTAGTGGGAGACACTTCTATCAATTGTTTGATGGCCCTGAGGGCACTTCTAGCCCTTCCTCACTGTCCTGACCAGCTGCCCCCAGGGCCTCCTCCAGGGGCCCAGGAGCCCACCCTAGCTCCCCCAGGGCCATCAGTCCCTGCCCCAGCAACGCTGCAGCGGGGCTGGTCTCCAGCTCTTCACAGCCCGGCCTTGGGCCCCACCAAGGCGGGCCCACCCACAGGCTGATGTCCCATCATGGCCTCAGCCTGGCCCTGTCCCCAGGGAGGTGGCTGATGCCCAGGGCTGTGGCTGCCCCCCATCTGCCCAACTCCCTGGCTGGGGGGTGGGACAGGCCCAGGCTTCCAGGCTCTGGCTTGCCACCTCGATGGGGGTCCCTGCAGTCCCCAGGGAGCCCCCAGCCCCTGGAGTGCCCCGGCAAATTGCAGAGAACCATGCCCAGAAGCAAATTAGTAGATAATGAAAATAAAGACAAATATTAGAAAGCCTATATAATATATAAACCATGAACATACATATACATAAAACCCAAGAGCATATCAGCCCCATGCCTTGACTGCCACTGCAGACTAGGTCCACACTGAAACATGTGCCTCAATATTTTAAATATTAATACTGCTTTAAGGTTTTAATATTGCTCCACTGAAGTAGCTCCAACTGCTTCTCTCCCTTGTTGACCATGACATGATCCGGGACGTTCCTTCCTACAGCCACCAGCAAGTGTCACAGGATGTAAATTACAGAATTTGCTCCCCTATAAAGTTTTGCTCCCTCAAAATTGCTCTCTGAAAAGAATTTGCTCCCTGTTGAGACTCACAGAGGCAGGATTGATTTGAAACTTATTTCTTGACCAGGTTTCACAAAAATATAAAATTAACCAGATTACTTATAACTGTTTAAAGAGGAGTGACAGCGAAGGTTTATGTTCTGGGGGAAAAAAAAAAAAAAATTTGCTAAAATAGAAAGCTAGAGAGCAGGGTACACTGGGCGGTTGGGAATGCCTGATTGATTATTAATGGTTATCATAGCATTTTTCCACAGTTTATAATATCCTGGCCATTTTGCCTACTACACTCAGTTGTACTTCAAGAAGACATTCTTCACTTTGCATCTTCACCTGTCTCTTACCATATTAAAAGCAAACGACATCAAGCCTGAAGCTTAAACAGACATTTACAAAGTCAGACACAAAGAATAGAGTTGTTCCCATCAAGCTAAGAATCACTGTAAAGCTCAACTTCAACACAGAGTAAAGGGCAAACATCTTTGACCAGCCTTCCCTAAGACAAAGAAATACTTACATTACAATGTTCCAAAATAAAACTGCCATAATAAACCTTGTCCCCAGAGGATGACAGAAAAAATAGGCCATGCATAACAGACTTTTCCTAGTTCAATTAAGGCACAACAGGTTGGTGATCAACAAACCAAAGAGGACTCCTGAAAAGTGACAGGAGAAAGGACCCTGTTGTCCATGTTCACAGCCTGAGGTTTCAGTGTGACTCTTCAGTTGCTATCTTCTGCTTTCCTTGCTGTTGACCCCTTCAATTCTTACAGCAGAGAGACTGAAATCCAAAACTGCAGTTTCAACATACTACAGCACCTTGATTAACTCCCATTTCACACACCAAGAGATAATTCTTGTGGAAAACATATTCTGTCATTAAAGAAGCTGAGAGAAAGAAGGCCAGCAGCCTGAGCTTCCCACTAACAGTATTTCTAAACTCTCATTTTGCTTTGCAGCCTTCATCTTTTACATGTGCTTATGTCCATGCTTTTCATTGTAATGGAAATTACAGATTTTTTTCATATGCAACAATAGTATTTTCGAACATGCACCTTAACTGAAGTTGAGTGAATGGTTCAGACCAAACCACTATCACCTAAGACAAACTATTACTTCATTGAATAGTATCCAAACTGTGGACAATGAGGCAGAATTCTAGTAAGAAATAATAGACTAGTAACCATCTGCCAGTCAAATAAATCTTCCTTCGCATTACTTCTAGCTAATCCACGCAATCCAATATTGGATGACCAAACTGTTTTGTCAAAAACTTCAACTAGAAACAAATTGACATGGGACAGGGGGAGGCAAAAATAAATATTTGTCCTTATTTCACTCAAGCAAAATAAGGGTTCAGGGCAGGAACCAATGGAGAGCTTTCTGTCAGCTGTCAAAATAAAGCCAGGCTAGAACAGAGATCAGATGTGGAAAAAGTTTCTGTCAACATAGTTAAATTTTGGCAACATGAAGGCAAGGAGTGCAGTAACCCTAAAATAAAGGCTTCCTACTGACTCTAACTATAACTCTAATAGTTTGTATTACGTACAAACATCCACTACAAGCAACCTGACAACATTATCTCACGATTATGCACATATAAGCTAACAATTTTCCCTTTGTCATGATCATAAAAAAGTCAGTTCTGGATGGGAAATGATGAGACAAAAGAGACTTGACGTTGAAGAGGAAAATTGACTAAATTTAAATATTTTTCCTTATTCACAATGGAAAAAACATGAACTAGTAGGGAAAGTATTTCATTCTCAGAGCCCATTTGAAGGTCAGGAAAGCTGAAGCACTAACTACCAAGAAATAAATCACTGGGACTCATTATAATTTCTCTCAAGCCATATCTTTTGGGAAGACTACAGGAAAAAAAAATGCTTGAGCTAAATGATAGCAAAAGACATCTATAAATGTCAGAGAAATCCAGACAAGTTAAAGTGATTAAACATAAGGTAGCACAGTGAATTACAACACTATCATTCAAACCAATCAAGGAAGTGAGCAGAGGATAGTTAGTGTTATCTTTGACAAATTAGTTAATGTTAGAACAATCTAAACCTCCCAACCATAATCCCTCCTCTCTGATTAAATTTAAGTGATTTCAGCCTTCAGTGGTAAGCACCTTCTCTCTAATTTCATGAGCATGTAGTTAGCCTCTCTGAAGAGGCTATAAAGAGCTAGCTGCCATAATAAAAATGTAAGTAATCTGAAAGCTTTGTAACAGTGTAGGTAGGTTGCAAAACAAGAGTTTAATTTGTTAATTTGTTCTTGCCACAGGAGCAAGAGTGGGGCAGGAGAAGAAAGGGTAAATAGAGTGAGTAAAGTCAGCACAGAGTACTCTTAGAAGCGTACAGTACTTCCTGAAGGCAACCATGGAGCCACTGAATACCATCTGACAGCTTTGCACAGAGATGTATCAGCACAAGCATCCCCCCCCATCAAAACTCTCATCTCCTGTTGGGGTGAATGGCCAGGTTAGCCAAGGTGAGGAAAAGGTCCCATGGTTTGGTAGGGCATGAGGTAGGGAGGGTGTAAATTACAAGGTGTGAGAAAAAGCTTAGCAAGAATCTCAATACAAAGTTCTGCAATTTGGCACATTTGTTGTACCTGTGTTATGTCAATGGAGTGTATTGAGAGGACATATTTTACGTAACATTTGTTAGTGTTGTTAGCTTCCAAAAGTGATTTTTTTACTCGCCTTATGCATAAATAAAGAATATATTCAGGGACTTCATCATTCATTATCAATGTTTCAGGATTCCAGTACAGACTGAAGGGTTCAGTGGTCACAGAACTGCAACTGTTTTGATACATCACAGTAATCACAGGTAGTGGTAAGAATCCAAATTCAAATCCCTGAAATTTTCAGGGTTCAGATTATTTTTGAAGGAAATGGTGACACAAACTACTGTTAACAAATTCTCCTGCACCGTAAGTTCTACTTCATCTCTATGTAAGAATGACAGATGCTTTTCCAAAAGTCAAGCAAATTCAGATTCTAATGTATTTGCACATCTATCTATTCTAATGCCATTTCTTTTAAGAAAATTAAATAGCAAGGCACATGTCTAACAAAACTGCTTTTCTACAAGAAAGGGGCTGCTTTCATGTATTTGCAGAATAAAGCTATCATTGCAAATTACCCATCAAAACAACATGCACAGCCCCAGGAACTCGGGGTGCGTCTATACTCCAAAGAAGAAAGCTGCTTTATACTTTTTTCTTTTTTGGCTTGGTGATTGTGGTTGTTATCCTCCCTGGACTAAAACCAGGGAAGATAAGAAAATATAAGGTTTAATATCAGCTAGTGGCTCAAGTTCAAGCTAATAGAGGACATTTGCGTGAAGCTGAACTTCATTGTTTCCTGCTCTATGCAAGTTTTTGCCAGCCTGAGATAAGAACTCCTCCCTCCACTTTGCAAATCAGACATACCCAAATATATCAACACCCCCAAACTGTTCCCACTCCCAAACTCAGCAGCTAGCTCCTGGGGCCTTTTAGATAGCAGAGGGATAAAGAGCAGGGCACCCAGCCCTGGAAGCCTACTGTGTAACTGCGTATTGCCCTGCTGTTTCAAGAAGCTCTCCACCCCCACAGATAACCAGAGCTCCCAGCCTGATCAAAGCTCTATTGCCATAAGCACTTTCTAACGATAATGTACTACAGCCTCATCCAGTCTTTTAACTCAAGACCCCATAGAGAGGACAATCATAGAAACATATCTTCCCTCCCTTGCCGCCGAATGCGTATTATGGCCAATATAAATTTTCAAAACTCCACATAAACCCAGAAAAGAAAGCCAGTCTTGGGACTGGTGCCAGCACTGTATGCTGTTCATAAAAGTTCTCCATGTAGAAAAGGTCCTGTTTCCAGTCAAGACAATGGGGAAATCTTAATGATAATTTCCCTTGCATATTTGAATTCTTAGGGCAGAAGACTTAGTATTTATGTGCAAAATTTTCCAAAATCTAAAACTTATTTTGTGCAGGTGAAATCAAGAACTACTTTGCTCAGCAGTTGATACAAACCACAAAATGCAGTGTACAGTACTGGTGATGAAACACTCATTACATTACACTTAAAAATAAATGTTATTTATTTATGCCACATCTGTGAAGTCCACACAGTAAGGAGAATGAACAGATTGCCCAAAGTAAGGAAAAAAGTATAAACAAATCATTATCAACGAGGTCCGCCTCATAATTCCACTGGCGGGGGGGGGGGGGGGAGGGTAGGGGTGGGGGGCGGGAAGTACTTTTGAACTCAAGTTTCTCCTGTTTAAATGAAGCAATGGGCAATGGGGAATGCTTGCTTTTTTCAATTATTTGCTCCTTTGACTTTTTTCCTTTTTTTTTTTCTTTTTTTTTTTTTTAAACAGGACCAGGAAAAGTCATATGAGCAAATTTTAAATCATGCAAACATTTATTTAAAACTTTATTAGCATTTTATTTTTAAATAAATGTGCATTTATACCTATTTATTCTATTCCCATTTTTTACACATTGGGCACAAAGCAGTCCTAATTTTACAACAATCTCATTAAAACTTCAGCTCCCAATAAGGCAAAAGCAAAGTTTAGAGTTCATTTGGAAACAAATTCAGAAATATCTAAAGCTTTTCTTAATACAATGCCAATTATTTGGAAGGCAATATATTTTATTAACCAATTCTGTTAGCGCTGGTATGCACATTACAGTTTTCTCGTATTTCTTACTGACCCATCACTCTGAAATTACAGCAAGTCAAAACGTAAGCCTTGATTTCTCTTATCACTCTTACCTTTCCAAATGGCTGCAAGCATCTAATTTGTGATGATTCCCCAATAAGAACAAAATGTGTTTAAAAACTTGGAGGAGAGGGGAAAATCACTTTATTTCTCCTTTTGTAGCTTAAAAAAACCCTAAAACACCTTTCTCTTTTTATGTTTTTTAAGGTAAAAAAAAAATCACTCAGAAACAGCTAACATAAATAAGAGCCAATATGCAAGGTATGTTAACACCCCTGACAACAAGGATTGGTGGAAAAAACATACCTCTCTGCTTTAAGAACAAGCACGTGCACTTTTAACTGGTAAAGGCTGGTTTTTTACTATTTTGTTGGGTTTAACTATTTCAGTAGGTGCTGGAGATGCCGAATTTGCAGAGGTTGCACATGTGTTCAATTACTTTAATTAGCCAAGATTTTGCCCTCTGAAAAATTCCACTGACATGAGTGAAACTAAGCAGTAAGAATAAAAGGGCAAAAAGAATTCTCAAAGAACAATGATTTTATTAATATAAATATCTGCCAGTCTCCATAGCATTTGGGTCTACACCCTCAGTTCTTTCCCAGCAGGTCTTACTCTGTAGGACTAAAAGGAAAATATTAAAATTATGAGAACAGTGAGCTATTCTCAAATTATAGTACAAGAATGCAGATCCCAGTGTCTGCAATGATTTTGGTACCATCTAGTGGAATAACAATAGTAATAGAAGCAGTAACTGCAATCTGTAGGTCAAAGGGTAGAAGGAGAGTTTGAATCTATAACTGTGCTATTTTTATCCCTCCAGCAAAGGAAAGTTCACAGCACAATAATATTTTGGAAGCTCCATGGAATTTCTGACAGCAGTCATGTTACAGCACTAAACTGGTGGCACCTAAGAGAAGGATGGTTTCCATACCAAAGTGGTGTTAAGTAATAATGCAGTTTCAAGAAATGGAGTGGGGAAACAATCACCCCCACTCACCTGCAAAAGATTTGTTTAAACATGCTGCTTAAAACATCAAGCAGCTGATGAATGCCAGTCAATGTATTATGAAATTATAAACTGCCCTGTTAGTTTTAAGAGTTTTATATCAAAGTCTGAAAGGAAAGCTTGAATTCTATTCCAGTTTTCAGTTATCTACAATGTGGACTGCTTGGAAAAGGATTGTGCCAGAATGATCTGGTAACTGGATTTCCAGACAAAAAAAAGAAAAAGCAAAGATTTAGTTTATCAAGGCTTTGGTAAAACGTGTCATAAATACTGCATAGGAAATTACCATTGCTGGAGAAAATGGGCATTGACATAAAAATTGTAAAATGGATTCAGACCTGGAAATAATATATGACAATTTCCATTGAAAGAAAAAGTTTGGGGTTTAGTGTCTGTCTTCAAACTTTTTCACAAAACCGGTGATTATGCTAATGAAACTTGGTAATAGCACAAGTGTATGCAGATCTTCAAGTTTTCACAGAACTGGTGCCCTGCAGACAGCACTATCACTGTAGAGGAATACTAGAATATGAGAAAGGAAGTTGCATGATCTCAAAATTTGAACTAGTAGAAATGGGCTAGAGTTAAACAAGATTTGCAGTGAAGACTCACAGGAAAAAAATAAAATAAAAAAAAAAAAAGCGCCAACCTGCAAAAAGCAGGAGAATCATCAACTAGAATTGTCCAAGAAAGAAAATAAAGGAAATACACTGAAATATATTAAATCAAAGGATGATTAAAGCATGCCTGTGGGTGCAGCACAGAAAATGGCAAATTTGTTTTCACAGAAGGTAGGGTGTACAATATTCAAAACAGTGACAGGCATTGATAGAAGCTGCATACAATTCTGACCACTGTTAAAGAAAACACTGATTTGAACTGGAGCAGGTGCTACTAGGATGATGTCAGAAGTAGAAATAAATAGTAGTATTAAAAAATGACAGTATTATAGGGTATAGTAGCTCTTTAAGGACACATCAGAGGCATAAAAACCTGGAAGGAATGAAAGCTGTTAAGAGTGAAGAACATGATGGCAAGTAACCAAATAGGTATAGACCCCTCACAAGTGCATTATGAGCTGCAAATGGATCGAACCCTCTGAGGACTGGGATTGAGGACAGACTTCATGTACAGTGGAATGCGAAACAATCTAACTAGCTCTATTTTTACTGAGAGGGTTGTCAGACATTGGAATAGGCTGCCCAGGGAAGTGGTTGAGTCACCATCCCTGGAGGTATTCAAAAAGCGAGTAGACGGGGTACTTCAGGACATGGTTTAGTGGGCATGGTTGATGGTTGGACTCGATGGTCTTGAAGGTCTTTTCCAACCTAAATGATTCTATGATTCTATGAAAATGGAGCTGGAAATGCTCATATAATATCGCTGTCCATGACAGATGGAGGTTGGAACTGCTGACCCAGGAAGTCTCTTCTCTTTATGTGTTATATTTCCAGATTCTTCATTTTCATTCTAGATTTGCAATCCATCTCTAAGCAACACCTTGGAAGGAGTAATTCTAATTGCAGAGCCTGGATCTGCACTGGTCCTACAGCAAGCATACAAATTCCTGCTTCTGCTTATTAACTTTCAGGCAGCCATTGATTTTTATAATGGATTTGATTTTCTCTCTGCTGAAATTGTTTTTTAACAAGGTGATGTAGTATCTCTTCACATGTTCAATTTCCAGACGGACTGAGTTTCATCACTTACATACTTAAATGGGCCTTTAATCAACTGACTTGATCTTTCTTATTTGGAACTTCATGCATTGTGCTCATACAGTACAGAAATGAATTGTACTAAAATTACAGGTCACCATGAAACTGTCTATGTGATTTTCTTGTCTATGCTAGCAATAACATTCTTCTTATGGACTGTGATCAGAATGGAGAGGCAGTAATCTCAGACTACACAGGTTTCGCCATTAAAGAATGCTTTAAAGGACAGCAACTTAATAGCCTCTGGAGCTCTAAGAAGTTACGTTTGTACAAAAGGAGACAGAAAAAAGTTAATAAAAAGATCAGTTATGCAGCCTGGATACAGAAATGAAATATTTGCATTTTTCATTACAACAGGTTGTTTTAATAAATGTTTGAATAAAGGCGTACAGATTTGAACACTAATGAATTCTTCTTTTGTATACATTCATTTACTGCAATAAAAGGGATTGGAATTAAGTTTTCTACTGCATCTGGAAAATTTAGCTACAAATTTATGCTCATAATTAGATGGCTATTTATTGGAAGAACTTTTATTTATTAGGATATTTAAAGAGTATTAGCTAGGTTTTCTCTAATTATAAGAGTGCTTTACCAGATGGAAACTAGCTTTCACTATCTGTAACACCTTTCTTTCACTGAACTGAAGTGAATATTCATTTCTACAAAATAGATTTAATCTTCTATAAATACAGAGAAAAAACCTAAATAGCATCTCAGTATTTTGATTTCTGAATCATGAAACAACTCATTTGTCATGTGCTTTTCCTTCCCCTTTATCCTTTTCTTGTGCAAAGAGTCTTTTGGTAGGGTCTTTTCCAGGTATCATGTGGCACACTCTGCCACATTTATGTATATCCTGGGAGACAAACTGAAGAAATGTGTTGCAAAAAGATTAGGGTTTGTTCCTCTAGGTTTTTTTGCTCCTGCAAAATACCCCTGCTTTCCCCAATGGAAAAAGAGTTCAGGTGACCTGGTTTTGTATTTCTAACAAACCAAAAGCAGAAGCAATAGAATAAATCACAGAAGAAGGTGTTTCACTTAGGGTTGGCGTTTTTGTCCCCAGCTTGAGAGATCATGTGACACAAAAAGATCAGCACTTCAGTTTTTTTGGCTTCTGCTATAGAAATATCAGGCCCAGAGTTTACTTGGGTTTTAACAGAGCAGTCGAGCTCCCTGCAGTAGCACACTGACAGCAAGCGGGACTCGACAGCCTCTCTTGAAGGTGTAAAAAGTCAAAGTGTGGCTCCCTGCCCTTCGCTGGGGACCATCATTTGAATCTATGCGATACGGCATATACAATCAGTTCTGTGACAGCTGCAATGGTGGACTCATTTGTAACTCATTTTCACGTGTGCTGTTCGCTGTTGCTCTTTTTGCAGTTACCTAGTGATACCCGTAGAGGGTACTCACGCATAACCCAGAAGTTAACAATGCCAGGACTGGAGTGCTGCTTCTTGGCTACCTGTAGCACCCGCAGTAACTTTATTGCGGTTTACAGTCTGTAAGGTTGCTTTGAGGCAGATCAAACAGACATAGCACTGCTAGTCAAGAGCTTTAATTCTAGTCTTATAATAGTTTCCCCCAATTCAAAAATATTTATACTTGAAGTGTTGCTGGTGTACATTACCTACACAGAACTGAATGGATGGAGCCTTGTTCATACTCTTTCTATCCCCTCCGTCTCCTTCCACCCCCTTCTCCAAATGAGTCAGGTGCTGAATCTTTCAAATTCAGATCCTGAGCCACATCCATCTCAGAGTATTAAACAGACACCCCTTAGAAATGACACCTTTGTTTAACCTTCCACTTCCCCCAGAATTTCCCCAGTACAACCCTTTTTTTGAATCTTCAAACCTCCTAGTAACCATTACAGCATAACCAGGTGGGCATATGTGTTTCAGAGGCTCTGCCAGGTACTTTTTGAACACACATCCTTGTATTTATTTAATTCTCTGAAGAGCAACAAAACCTCCTTACCCTCAGCCCTTTGGCTCTTAGTTGATTTATCCAGGATACCAGAATTTCTTCTCTACTTTTTTTTGCACAGTCTGTAGGTTCTCTTTCTCTGTTTCTGCAAGGAAAGTTTTCTACAGCTTGCTACAAACAGCTTCCAAAGCAATTTCTGCTACTCTAAAGTCATTTAATGGAGATGATATGAAAGAGTAAGTTCTTTTAGCTCAAACATTCTGTTTAGAATAGACAGCCATTTGGCCAGAATCATTCCTTATTTCTTCTAGGAAACTATAAAATGGTATGTGACATAGTCCACATCAAAAAAAATTGCTGACTTAATTCACACTGAGCATTAAAGAGTTCATAGTTGCAGACCTGAACCTCACTACATCAACAAATTTGTTCACATTGGCTACTATTATACACAGCTTAAACAGTGTCACTGCCCTGTCCAATCCCACCAAGTCTACTGAGGCAAAGCTTCCAAACTGCCGACAGCTTTACAGGCATAGGGAAAGAGTGGATCAAACATACTTGCCAATTCATACCAGCACACTGCCTTTCCTTAGGCATGCCCTCTGTATGGCACAGCTGGGGCTCCAGCATTCGGGTGACACATCCCACTAGAAAAAGCACTCATTCCAGAGAGGAAGCATTTATCTGTATGCCAGCTTGAGTATACCTTCAGTCTGAAAACGTGCTAGCTCCAGTTCAAGAAGCACCACAAATCACTGACTGCTAAGAAAACATCGCTGTATGCTGCCTTACCTGTTTACACTTTCTCTGGTGGCTCTTGTTGGCTATTAATACCCACTGGTAGATATACAAGTATCCTTATACAGGGTGGCTGTCACAGAGAGGACAACAAAATTACCTGCTCTCCTTATCAGGAAAGTAGCTAGTTACCACTTGGACCCACCTTTTCACCTTATGAGAGCAACATTAGTTTCTATAAAGTATGATGGTATACAGGATATGTGTTGGTCGGGGTATCCCTCCATCTAATAGGACTCAGGGCTGGGACAGGGGACACTGCAAATGGGTACACAGCAGACAGTGAGTAAAAGCAGTCTATTATCTTTCCGCAAGTGCATAGCTGAATTTTGCCATCTTTAGTTTTCATACAGACTCATTGAAGGGCTTTATATTGACTGCAAATATTTAGTAACAATAACACTAATAAAATGCTAATGCCTCTCTGCACATTATGTACAGTACTGTATATTGATTTATTCATCCAACAAAAAAACCCCAAACCACCAAAACTTGCCTAGATCTTGTTTTCTCACCTTCCAACCCCTTTTTTTACTTTCCTTCTGCTGCAAATAAATGAGTGTCAAAATGAAATATAAATAAGATAATTACATAATTATTTAAAAGAAATCCAACTTCTCGAATTAGTAACATCCTACCTTCGGCATAGCATAATCAGGTTTTTTCTCAGACACCAACAACACTAACCACAAACTTTTCCATCCTTAAAAAATCAGGGTCTTAATAGGGATATAAATCATGCTTTTGAATTGAATCACCTGGGAAAGCAGCAAGCTTAGTGGAGCCTTTGCATTTTTACCACAGGAAAAAAAAAAATGGAATCTGCAGCAGATGGAATCTGTAAATTAATCATTCCACATGTGCCACAGTAGGCCAGACCTGTAAGAATATTTAGGTACTGCGAGAGAAGTACTCTTCAAAATCATAGCAATTACTGTAATTGCCTAAAGGTATACACAGAGAGATGTACCAGAATTCTCAAAAACCTTCAAATATCTGAGCACCCCTTTATGCCACTCTCACAGGCAATTTGAAGGCTGTGAAAGTGAGGGAGTAAGTAGAGAGATAGTATAATTCAGCCTCCCCCAGCAAGCAGGTGGGAAAGAGGATTGTAGACTATCTCTGGCCTTCAAACGCTCTTGTTTGGGCTGGGAAGGACTGATACGTGTACCAAGCATATGACTTCTCCCACTCGCTGCTTCAGGCAGGGCTGGAGGAAAGAGACGTGCTGGGTCACCGTGTGGTGCTTGCTGGTTTGAAGGAATCACAGAAAGAAGTACAGAGGTTAATGTGGACATTCAGGCTTCCAGCTACACCATGCAAGACAAATTATCTGCTACAGTCAGCTACAGAATTATGCAGCTGTCGGTTGTTACAGGGTTTCTTGTCCCATCTCCTCAGGCATGTCTGTGGTCAGCATCTCTCCACTGCAAAAAGGGCAAGGAGTGATGCCTAAACTCTCAGCCTGAGCATAAGCATCCAGACAGTTCAGGCTTACCCTGTCATTAGTACAACAGAGACAGAGCTGAAATGTCCCATTTGGTGACAAGTGCCTGCAGCTAAGAAACTGGCTATTCCCTAATGCAGTGGTTTGAAGTGTTTACTAAATATGCAGAGGAGACAGCTGGAGCTTGTAGACAGGGTAATGAGTGTGTACCAACAGGTGCATGCCTTCAAAGGTCACCTGCAAGTAGATAAGCTCAGTAAGCCACACTCTTAGCTGAAAATAAAACAGTAGAACAAACAAAGCTACTTTTGTAATTTCAGCACTGATTTCTAGTGGAATAGTCAAATACTTAGGTTTTATAACCAGATTCCTTGACTTCTGAAATCTCTCAGGAGATGCCACATCTTGCAGCTGGCTCTGTCTAGGTAAATGCATTATGGAGCTCTTGGTAAAGGCCTCAAGTAAGTCCTGTATCCACAGGCATACAGTCAATAGGTTGAGAAAGTGATTATTTTCCTCATTCAAGCTACACCTGCAGTACCAAGGAGCCCAAAATTGGAGGCAGTACAAGACAGACACTGACATCTTGGAGCAAGCCTAAAGAACAGCTATCAAGATGGTTGGGGCCTAGAACAGATACCATACAAAGAGAGGTTGAGGGAGATGTGTTTGTCCAGCCTTGAGAAGGCTCAGTCTGGCTCTTCATGCTGGCTACAGCTCCCTAATGGGAAGGTGTAGAGAAGGTGGAGTTTGACTCTTCTCAGGGGTAGAACAAGAAGCAAAGGACACGAGTTAATACGAATTCTGTATTTATATTCCATGTAAGGTACTAGTGCTTTTGGTCTAAGTGGGACCAAATTTTCTACTTGTATTCAATATTAGCAACAAAATTTGTATTATGAAGATGCCACTCAGCAAGAGTAAGGCAAGCAGAACCTGATCCTTGATTGAAGAATGCTATTTATTGTAATTACAGTTAGCTTTTTTTTATGAAGCATAAAATCAAAGAAGTTTCATGCAAGCTCCTGATAACTTTCACATAGGAAGGAGAACTCAGTCCAGTTGGATTTATGAAGTTATCACAGTTTAATTCAGCTCTGGTCAAATGTAGCTGTTACTCAACTAAATTAAAGGGTAGATCTAAAATCAATTTCTTCCTAAAAATGATGCATTCCATCTGCAAGGAAGAGGCCTTGTTAAAGCAGTAGTGGGCTCATGTACAGCAATCACATCTGTATTGCAAGGATACTATTACTTTGGGAAACAAAGCAGAAAAGCCTGCTTTTAAATCCACATCATGTATGCACACAGAACAAAGAAGGGATGACCTTCAACATATCTCTATTCAAAAATAACCTCCAAGACCAAGGAAACACTGTTGAACTGTCTTACTAAGGGCTCCCATGAACTCCTCTTTCAAGCAATAAGCTTTATCATTGACAAAAGGAAGCACATCTACAAATGCTTTGGCTCTCCTGATAACTATGCAGACATCTGAGGTCTGCCTGGCACAAAATGAAATGATGTCTTGATCCTCAGCATTAGCTCTGATCATGGGTTTGCTCTAACATCCTGTGTATATGATCCATTAGAGTGCCACTTCCTCACAGCTAATACATGCCCGAAGAGCTTCCTCTTGAAGAACAGATCTTTCCATATGATGACGTGTACACAGAGAAGGGTGTTGTATTTTTGTATTGCATAAATATCTTCCTTAAATGCTGTTATGTGCACAAGGTGTTCTTCATTTTTGCTACAGAATGGATGTTTCACATCCAGTTCCTTCCCCTTTCCATTTATGCAGGAACAGCAAACAAGATACCACCCATGTGGTTTGTGTTGCTGACCGGAAAGACATTTTTGTTTTGCTGCTGCTGGCTACTTCAGCTGTAGTGCTTGGAGAGCTCCTGCATGGCGTTCCATAAAAGACAAAACACAGGTGATTGTCATCCCCACCATGCACATACACACATTCTTCCTCACTGGGCCTGCAGAGAGTCCGTGCAACATTACCACAGGAGCACCTCTTTCCTCTGTTCACTACCAGCTTCAGAATCCCTACTGTGGGGTAGTCTGAGTTTCACCTTTGCATGTATCTTCATTTTTAACATATACATGATTGTCATGCATCAAATCAAAGATGATTGCCTTGATGAGTATGTTTGCATGAGGAATTTAAGTTTTGTTGCAGCATTGCTTATATCTACATTCATAACATATCTAGAAAGAGTTCAGAGTTCAACACCAGCCCCTATGGAATGAGCCTGTGGAGGGAACCGAGGAGCCCAAGAGTTTTCACTGACTGCACCTACAAGCAGGTAGAGAGAAAGTCCTCCTCCCCAGAGTGTTTAACCTCCTCAGTACATAGCATATCCCATATGCAATGCTTTTTGCTCAGTAAAGGAATGATATGGCTCTGTAAAGCACAGCCTTTTTATTAAATCAGTAAGAAGTGTAAAACATAGCTAAACTTTCTGATTACAGCAAAAGTGTAAAAGTTATTACTTTTAAGAAACTTACTCTGCTGGTCTTTCAAAGAAAATGAGGCAATTGACACCCTCCACCAGCTCGCTATGACAAAGTCAGCTTCTCCCCCTCCGGTTTATTAAAAAATGGTAATTTCTGAGTTCTCATTTGGAACAACATTTTAAAATATCAGTTTAACAGCCAAGAGAAATATGGCTGAGCAGGCCAAATAGATACATTTGAACTGCATCGCTCTGAAAATCAGGTGGGAAAAGACCGTTATTAATCCCCACTCATCAGTCTGGCTATTTTAAGACATGTTTGTCTCCTTGTTACTATAACAACATTTTGGTTTTGCAAGGGGTCCCTGCTTCATCTATTCCAGGCATAATTTGGAATTCTTATTTGCCACCTGCCTATATCCAGGAACGAAGCTGCTTCTTTGCACCAGGCGAATACTACCTACCATAAATGAAAATATACATACTTGGAGGGTAGGCATAGGCATACGTAGCTTCCCTACCTATGTTTAATCCCTTGCTGTAGTTACCCATGCAACAGGGTAATTTCCACCTGTAATATAAATGAGGAGAACTATCTTTATTTCAGGGAATCTACTCCAGCAAAAATCCATAGATATCAGGGACACTTCTTCTAGGAAGGTAGAATGGATGGCTTTTGGACTGCTTCCACCTCTGTAAAAAGGAGAGTAGAGTACATCCTAGGTAACATCCAGTCTGTGCAGAAGAACTTGGAAGTACATATGGACAAATGTAAAAGGACTGAAACATCAACAACTGGGATGTGAAAAACAATCTTTGTTCCTATAACCATTCTGAGAGTCAGGGGAGTTGAAAATACAAATTTAGGAAAAGAACTTTAAGCTAGCTGGTATTACTTAACTGCAGCGGTATGACTCACATGACTGGATATTAAACTCATTGGTTACAGACTACTTAAGAAAGACAGCGGGGATATTATATGGTTTAGAGTTACAAACAATTCAGAAAGACAGGACCTTGATTGTATACTAATTAATTCATGTACTAAATTATAAATCACAAAATGGGATAAGGCTGAGGCAATGTAATAAGCTATTGAATAGGCTGAAGAAATAGAAATAGAAATCCCCCTACTTGCTAAAACATTCAGGAAAAAATGTGTCCATCTACAGAATGTCAATTTAGGAGGTTTGGGTGCTGTGTAAGTACAAGTAGATCAAGGACATGTAATTATACTGATGCTTTCCCTATGTGGAAATAGAATACAGTTCTGATTAATATGCATACTGGGTGTTTTAAAAGATCCAGTCTCTCAAAGCTGAAAACAAAAATTAAATGGAAAGACATATTTAAGTACAAAGAACTGGAAGGAATTACCTCTACTGCTGTGTGGTCTTTCTAGTGTCACAAAAACCATGTTCTTGAATAAGTTGAGGATGCTTCACCGAAATGTCTACTCCACCTACTTCATATGTTACAGGCTTCAAAAAAATACAGTGGTTTCTGCCAATCTGATATGGGTAGAAATTCTTTTTTAACTCATCATCTGGAGATTTAATTTTGAGTACTTGGGAATGTATTAAGCATCTATAAGGCCTTTAATATTAATAGCACCTTACCAAATATCCCTCCTGCAGTTGTAGTCAGTTACTAAGTATTTATAGGAAGTCGCTCTTTGCCTTTTTCTGCAGCTCATAAACAATGAAGAAAGAAAAAATTAACTCCTGCACCACAAGGTGATCAGTAGAAGTCCTGTAGAAATCCTAGGACTGATACAGTTTGGTATCAGAACAAACAAATTTGAAAAGTAATTGGAAACTGGTGAAGAAGGCTTTCCTAGATGCTCCAAGCTGACAATTGTTACTGAAGGTGGCTGTAATTATAAAATACAACATCAGGAGGAATGAAGATATTTGTAACAGCTGAGTATGTATGTGGCTATGGAAAACACTGGGCCATCAGAAAGAATAACATTGGATAAAACCACAGATAAACAAAAGGAAAGTTAGAGAAATCACTGAAACTCCATGGCCATTAAAATTAAAGATGAAACGGACGGAATTGGTTGAACTTACCAGACAAAAAATCTTAGCCAATATTTATAAATATGGTAAAACTATTGTGCATGTTAACTGCTGATAGCCACCAACAGAATAATTTATACATCAATGTTTTTGTATTGAGCTTGGAGTGAAGTTGAATTTGGAATTAGTTCAACTTCCAGTGAAAATCACATAATTTTTATTCCAAAAAGGATTGAGAGGATCTTAAATACTCTGTAAACTGCATTTTTGTAAACTTGCAAAATGGCAAGCTAACATCAACCACAGGCAATATCATGGAAAGACTCTTCCATTGGAAAAGTATTACAATGTTATATCATAATGAGTGCAAAAAGTCTTGGCTTATGGAAACCCTGGGTAGCTGATATATCAGAAAAACTATCTGTGAAGGGGAAATGGGTGTTTCTAATGGGATCAGTTCAAATTCAAATTTGATGAAAACTTATAAACTCCTAGCAATATCTGCATTTATCAGTATAATTCATTGGAGAGGTGAATAAGATGTGAACTGATCAGTTATATAGGCTGGCCTGGGTGACTTCTTAAGATATATTCATTTCAGCAGCATCACTTTAACACAGCTAAATGCTATACCATATACCTAGAAACACAAGCTGCAAGGCACACTGTTAGGGTAGAAGGTTGCATCCTGGAAAGCAGCAACCCTAAAAAGCATATTCAAACATATGCTGCCTGTGCAAGAAGCTAAACGTGATTCTCAGATGCATTAGCAGGAAACCTGAAGGTGGGAGTAGGGAAGTAATTTCATACAGAAATTACAGAGCCTCTCATTGGAATAATCTTACCAGATCTGGTATCAACACTTTCTTTTAATAAGGAAGATGACAACTTGGAAATTTTTCAGATAGACCTGCAATAGTGATTCAAGGAATTATGGTGAAAGACTGAGGAAGCTCAATCTATTCTGCCTGTTCAAAAGATGTTGTAAAATAGGTAGGGCAGAAAATTTCCAGTAAGATCAGAGACTTGTGTGTGAGCACACCATACATCATGAAAGACGCAGTCTGGCCAGGTTTATGGTACATGTAAAAATTAGTTGAACTCTAGGCTTGTGAAAACAGGAGTTTTGAACTGTCATTGTTTTCTAAATTTCTGTTGGAAAAATAAAATAATCTATGGAGTTTGGGCTGGAAGAAGTCAAGAGGCAAATTCTTCATACTCCATAAAAGTATCAAAGGAAGACCCTTCTGACAGACGCTGTATCTGTAGTTTAGAAAAAAGGGTATAGTTTGATTAAAAAAATGAAGAATATTTTTTGCCTTTTGTCCTAGTTTGGAAAACAAGGGAAAGTTCACCAATCCTTTATCTTTTGAAAAGTTTGTTGTTACACATCTTGAGAAATGGAAGAGAATTTTAGTGAACAGTTTGTGTATAACAAATAAATTTTATACCCTGCTAGCATATTGTATTTATATCATATTCAGAACCTTCACTTCTAAAAACAAAGCTCTGTATTACGTAAGTAAAAGGAGAAGTAGTTACTAGTGCTCATCTTCGGATCATTCAGGACAGGTCATTATTAGGTGAAAAAAGCACATTTGCTTAAAAAAAATATTACGTTACCAAGTGAGTCCTGTTACGTTTCCAGTAATGGCAAAAGCATCCCGCCCCACCTGTATCATTACTTCACTAAGATTTGGTGAGGTAAATTTACTACCATTCTTAAAAACATACTAATTTTCCCTGGAGCTGAATTATAGAGTGACTATAGCAAAAGAATGGCAAAGGCATGCAAGAAGAATACGAAGTCACTCTGTTTAGGACTTGTAAAAGAGCCCTAGGATCTTGGATTTGCAGTCCGATGCCTGGAAACATAAGTAATTATAATCCACAGAGGAAAAACATAAGAGAAAGCAGTCTTTTGTGGATTTCACAAAGGAAAATCTTGTAAGGAACACTTTCTTTCATGAATTTCCCACTCTCAGGATCTGAAAGCTAAGTCAGGAATGAATGGTTTGAATTTGCTTATGTATGTCAGCAGCTACTCATTTAATAATCACTTTTGCAAGCAATGAAAGAGTAGTAAATATTTATTCTCAAAACTACAAATTAGCTTAAACTAGAATTTTGATTTATTGGAGGCCTTTGTTGTTCATATACAGAAATATTTGACTCGTACAGATGATTTTTTTTCAGCACAGGGAAGATGCACTTCTTTACAAACACATGCAATGTCATTTAAAAGTACACTATATGTATATGATGAATGGACCGTGTCCCTGCATACAAAAAAATCCATGGGTTTTTTTAGACAGAATCTGAATTGTCATCGCCACTGATTTACCTTCAACAGTCAGGCAGCCTGTTTCCTGTAGCACAGCAACTGTGAGTGATGTTGAGTCAGATTCTTTTATCAGATACAGTGGCACGAATTCAGGGTTACTTCAGTTACAAATCAAAGTAACTGAGAGCAGTATTCAGCTTATCATGTTTTTGTTTTTAAGAACTTCACATACCTCATGAGCCCTTGAAAGCCTACTTGAATTGTTTTCTTAAGAAAATACAACTGCAGAAACATAAAGATATAAGCCTATGAAGGTACATTAGTTGTGTCCTGGTAAGGGACTGCACAAACAGAACACAAATTCTTCCTGAAAATTGTCTCCTGTTGGAATTCACAGTCTGAGACTATGGAACATTTTCTGTGGTGATTTTAAACTGTGACTTATTTTTGTTTTGGTGGAAAACGCCAAATTTGGTCTTTAACTATTTTCATTTGTATATTATAGTGAAATTTCTTGATTAACAGCTGCATTACTGTATTTACCAGTGCCTATTTTCTGTCCTGTGTGGAAAAAACATGTCTATGATCCTTTCTTACTTCTTTTAAAGCATGTGTTTTTAGATAAGCAATGAAAGGGAAGAAGACACATACCTTTTTTTAAAAACATGAAAATGCTCATTAGTAATCTTTTAGAGTGAGATAACAGGACTTTTTTCCTGTGTAGGAAATACCGTAAAAGAATCCAGGAAAAATTATCCGCTGAGAGTGCAATCACATGGTTCCCATGGGGAAGGAAAAAGGCTGGTTGTTTAAGGTCACAGTTCAAGGGACAGAGCAGTTGATGTCTGTATCCCATCAAAGCTGAGAGCTTGAATTGAGCTTGTAAGACATTCTAAAATTACACCACAGTGACAAGATGTGACTGCATGGATGGGCCACAAGGCTAAGAAAAAAACCCATTTTGTATGTCAGATTGTTCCTAGGGAAAACAAATTATTAATAATATAGTAATGATTTTCATAATCCAGGTGTTCAAATTTTAGCTGAAATATATTATTGTAAGGAGTAACATTTGTGCAACTGGCTGTGATATCACTCTCAATGTAGAGACATGCACCTCCACTTTTCCAAAAGGAGCATGTTAAGAAAGTAGTTTAAAGGGCAGCCATACGAAAACTTGAAGAACTTCTCTTTTTAAATAGCAGCAGTCGGTAAAAGAAATTGATTGGGAAAAAATAGGGGGTTTATTTCACATGGTTTCCTCGATATGGATTTTAAATGGCACTGAAGCTTCATTTAACAATATATTATAAAAATGTAATTGAGGACAATGTGATGGTATCATCAGTTGTTTAATAGTATAGAACTTCCACTTGAATAACAAAGTAAAATTATGACACTGCTCTATATGAATTTTAGTAAATGAGAATTGATATTTCGACTGAAAATATACAAAGTGATCATGTTCAGCGAGATCTGTAGCTGGTGGGCAGAAGCACATTTCTATTGAGATCACTGGCACACATTTTCCTGGATCATGGACACATGATCACTGTTTTTGGAACTCTGCAAAGAAAAGGAAAAGGCCTGGGGAGACCTCTCTTTGCTGCATACCTCTTTTCTAGTCTCACAGCACTGATCATTTCAAAGCATTGCTCTGTGAAAGCTGAAGTTCAGTTTGTGCTTATTCTCTTAACCTGATACCAATTCCTCCTAGTTCAGAGGCAAACCTGAGGTATTTGATTCCAGTTCATTTCTTGGCCCTGTAAAATATTTATCAAGGACTCTCGGAACAAAGAAGGAAACTCAGAGTAACCAGTGAAGCGAGATGGTCCATGCAGGAATAGTTTGAGCCCAGCCAACATCTCTCAGCCACTAAGTGCCTGTCTCCACAGACTCAAGTCTACTGACAGCAGTGTCCTTTGCCATGCTCCTTCATCCTGCCTCCATTTCCTTTGAGTGGGCATAAGGGATTGATGAAGAGGTGAAAGGAAAAAACCACAACTGCAATGTCAACACCTGGAATGAAGGACAGTGAAGCGTCAGTCTGTGATTTTAGCCAAAAGAATATAGTGAAAAAGGTGGAGATCTTGCCTGCATAACTAATGGGTCTGTTCTAATAGATACATCGGTTTGCTGGTTTCAGTTTTGATTTTTGCATAATTGCTATAACATTTTCTTTCAGAACCTCCTGCCAGCTGGCCATGTCTTCCTCTCCCTCTTCCACACTGTATAAAAGTCCAGTGTCTAAAGCAGCACCCAGGGTGTAAAATACCAGGTTCACACCTCATCTGATCAGCTTGGAGGAAGGTTTTGATTTCTTACTTGTCAGGCGAGCATCCTAAATTTTAAACAGTGCAGTATGAAGTGGAGGGCCTACCCCAGCCTCTCCCATTAAAGGAACAGCAAAATAAGAGACTGAAGCAGCAAGGGAGAAATTCAGAAGAGGTATGAGAGGAGGAAAATGGAAATGCCAGCCTGAAAATCTCAGATTCCTCAGCTCTGTTGGAAGGGTCCATTGTCACCAGTGCGTGGTGACTATTGATGCCATGGTGACAAAGACACACCCATGCACTCAAACACATAACTGGGGAGCTTGCCTAATGGGCATAAGGAGGAAGAGATGCTAATGTAGGGAAAGAACAGTGTATAGACCTCAGATCAACCATCTTCATACCTTCTTTTCAGCTGCTGGATCTGGTCTTCAAGCTCAGTGGTACCTCTGCCTTTGCCTCTGACCTTTGAGACTCAAATCACAATTGTTTAAGTGCAGGAAAGAGAAAATCATTAAGACAAAATATTTTTAACAGTGAACTGAGGAACACAGCACCGCCAATGAGGAAGGATTTATCTAAAAATAAAATAATCAAGCATCCTAGAATAACTTCCAGACTGTTTCATTTTATAAATGAGGACTACCGGCACAACGTCTGTATCTCAACACATATTGTCTAAAACACACAACTAAATAAACATTGATAACATCTAGCCTGACAGAACAAGAATAGGAAAGCCTATGTTGCAACACTAATTTGATATATTGTTCTACTTTATTTTGTTTTCTGCAGGTGCTGTCAGCAGCTTTGCCTATTCCGAGAGGAAAATTTCCAAAAGTCACTCTTTCCCTGCCAGCATAATGTTTATATTCATGCTACAACTTGTTGGCATATAATACTGAGTACTATGAATGATTATGGACTGGTGCATTTTTTCTTAATGAAAGACATATTCACAGAGGATTAATACTGGCCTTTAATTCTTGTCCCAAAGTTATTTTTGATTTTATTTGTGCAAAATATAGGAAATTCAGTACTTACAGCAAGATTCTACATACTCAACATTAGCCATCTAAAAATTAAAAATTTAGTATAAACCATTTATATAGCTTCCCTTTATAATCAGTGATCTATCCATCTAAGAAGGCATGTAAAGTGAATTTTCTTCTAACAGTTCCTGTGCCTCTGCAGTGTTGGTAGAGGAAACAACTAGCTCTGAGTACCTGTTCTAAACTGCTAATGCTAGGTGAGATAGATCCCAGCTAGCTAATGGTGGGGTAATATATACCAAGAGAAAATTGTAACATAGAAATTATATTCATTACCATGGGATAAGACTGATTTTCTCTCTTGAGGATCAGTCTTAGTCTGGTAAATTCCCATTGAGTATGACTAGAAATTAAATGAGAAAGAACCTTATTTCAGTTCATGGAGCAGATCCTCCCAAATTCAGCTGCTTTTTCAGCAGACCAAAGAAGCAATGGCCAGCAGAATCACTTTTCCTGAAGAACAACTACCTCTGCAGTGTTTTGGCACTTAGCAACAAAGATAGTATTTCCTTCATTCAGTTTGCAGAATACTAATACATTATCTTAGAAAACACATTGCTAGTTTGGATTCTTTAGCTGCATAAATTACATGAGAGCAATGGGCAACACTGATTGTCTAACTCTTTAGTGACAGTTCCCCACAAGAAGTGATACTACATGGGGAATCAGAGTATTTGTGTAATAATTCACGTCTACATGCACACAGGCAAAGAAAGTAGTCAGTGGTGTCCACGCTGTGCACTCCCCATTTAACCATCAGAATGGCAATAGAGTTGAAAAGGGCATTTGGGTATGAAAATATAAATATATAGATCCAATTGTTGCTTTTCATGTTCACAGATAGTTGCACTAAGCCACAGAGTATTTTCCTGATAGCTCAGAGACCATTCCACTGTTGCACACCATTCCTTTACAACCTGACAGCAGTTGATTACATAAACATATCCTTTTCTCAAATGCTTGGGTTGCGTGTGATTTAACCTTTAACTCCTGCTTGTTGTTATAGGTGAGATGTCAAATATTTCTTGTGAGCCTTTGGCAAGGGTTTGGATATGTTTTCATCACTCTCCCCCTAAGTAACGTAGGCTGCAGTCAGAGAAGCATCGCGGGGAGCTCTCCCTCCCCCCATCCCTCTGGCCACTTCCTCTAAGCTCAAACAGGAAAGTAAGGACAATGCAGAGGGACCAGCCACGGGCTCACAGTAAATCTGCAATTACTTGAAATGTCACTGCCTGTTTTTGAAGCTTACAGAAGAATAAATACCCTTCTGGGCCACACTGCGAAGACAAGGGATCCCAGCATGTGCAGTCCCAGAGCTGCTGGAGCTGGGAGCGGCATGAACACAGAGCCACGCTGCTCGGCCAAACACCCTGACACTTCTGGGGTGAAAATCAATTTTCCCCTAGGGGCATATAAATCCTATTTGAAATGTGTAAATGGGATTTTATCCCAACTAAGGCTGCTACTTTTGCCTTAGAAAAATGGGCTTTGACAGGGGAGTAGTTTATACACATATTAGTGGCCAATTTTCACTGCCAATCCATATGGAGTTTACTTTGTCAGAAGTCTTGGGCTACGGCAGTCCCGGTCACTTTGTCCTTTACAAACACCTGTATAAGTGTTTTCAGTAGATCCTGCTGAAAACACACACAGAGTATTCCTCCTAATGTTTGGGGTGAATTTTTTCCAGCTGTATGCGGTCTTCAATCTGGGTTATCACAATGACATTCCAAAGTGTGCTTGAGCATAGGCTGCAGAAGAGGCAAGAATGGGTTAAGTCAACACTAGCTTAATAGAAAGCTACTTATAGAACTGTGGCATTAGTGTAAAGGATATTTCAACTCTGTAAGCATTGTCCAAGCTGTTGAATAAGAATTTACAGTAAGTTTTGGCATTACATGCATGCTTTCCCAATCCCATGTGTTTGTAGACCAAGTTCTGTGTTTTGGAGAATGCAGAAGAAAGCTCTGTGAAATTCTTCTTCATACCTCTAAGAAATACAGGTGCAGTTCCACGCCTAGGTGATCATGCCTTGCCAGGTTCAAATATATTTAATTCATAAAGCAATATACATGCATGTTTCATTCCAACCCATGATCTGAGAACATCAGATCAGGCATAAGGGGGAAGCCTGTGCTGCTGCTTTTGAAAGGCTGACAGTGGAAAACATGTTGCCAAAGTGAGCAGATATTCAGTAAAGTCAGGAACTGTTCTGTAGAGTAAGCATGTGTCACTTACTGCCTAAACTGTTTTCAGAGAAACCCTACTTCAAGAAAATTGCTTAAAGTTCTCCAAAAGTATTTAAAAATACTTTCTGGATGTTGTTCCTGGAGGACGCTAATGAACCCAGAAATTCAGCAGAATTTTTCATGTGTTGCTGTTTTCCTTATTTATATTTACCACTTGTTCTTGCTGCTTTTATCTAAATAATCATTAAAGAAGGAAAACAAATGCAGCGAAGATATGAAAAATCTTACTGATTTTTTTTTTTCTTTTTTGGACTCGATTGTTTTTCTGATATCAAAACAGCATGTACAGGAACACCAGGTGATCAGGCCCAGTCGGCATGGGTTTATGAAAGGCAGGTCCTGCTTGACCAACCTGATCTCCTTCTATGACAAGGTGACCTGCTCAGTGGATGAAGGAAAGGCTGTGGATGTTGTTTATCCGGACTTTGGTAAAGCCCTTGACACCATCTCCCACAGCATTCTCCTGGAGAAACTGGCTGTTCATGGCTCGGATGAGCATATCCTTCACTGGGTAAAAAAACTGGCTGAGTGGCTGGGCTCAAAGAGTTGTGGTGAATGGAGTTAAATCCAGTTGGCGGCTAGTCACAAGTGGTGTTCCCCAGGGCTCAGTTTTGGGGCTAGTTCTCTTTAATATCTTTATCAGTGATCTGGACGAGGGGATCGAGTGCACCCTCAGTAAGTTTGCAGACAATGCCAAGCTGGGAGGGAGGGCTGACCCGCTTGAGGGTAGGAAGGCTCTACAGAAAGATCTGGACAGGCTGGATTGATGGGCTGAGGCCAATTAATTGTACGTGATTTAACAAGGCCAAGTGCCGGGTCCTGCACTTGGGTCACGGCAACCCCATGCAGCGCTACAGGCTTGGGGAAGAGTGTCTGGAAAACTGCCAGGCAGAAAAGGACCTGGGGGTGCTGGTTGACAGCCGGCTGAATATGAGCCAGCAGTGTGCCCAGGTGGCCAAGAAGGCCAACGGCATCCTGGCCTGTATCAGAAACAGTGTGGCCAGCAGGAGCAGGGAGGTGGTTGTTCCCCTGTACTCGGCACTGGTGAGGCCGCACCTCGAGTCGGGTGTTCAGTTTTGGGCCCCTCACTACAGGAGAGACATGGAGGTGCTGGAGCGTGTCCAGAGAAGGGCAACCAAGCTGGTGAGGGGCCTGGAGCACAAGTCTTGTGAGGAGCGGCTGAGGGATCTGGGGCTGTTTAGTCTGGAGGAAAGGAGGCTGAGGGGAGACCTTATCGCTCTCTACAACTACCTGAAGGGGGGTTGTAGTGAGGTGGGTGTCGTTCTCTTTTCCCGAGTAACAAGTGATAGGACGAGAGGAAATGGCCTCAAGTTGCGCCAGGGGAGGTTTAGATTGGATATCTGGAAATATTTCCTCACTGAAAGGGTTGTCAAGCGTTGGAACAGGCTGACCAGGGAAGTGGGAGTTACCATCCTTGGAGGTTTTAAAAGACATGTAGAATGTGGCACTTAGGGACATGGTTTAGAGGTAGACTTGGTAATGTTAGGTTAACGGTGGGAATTGATGATTTTAAGGGTCTTTTCCAACCTAAATGATTCTATAAAACATGCCACAAAACCAGTTTGGTTCCTGTTCCAAGGGAACCCAAACAGGAATCTCTTCAATTCCTTCCCATGGGGCAGACAATAAAGTATGTCCCGACTCCTTCCAGCTCACCTGCCTGCTCTGCAAACACCCAGTGAGGCACTTGCTGGGGTGTCAGACCTGCCAAATTCCCAAAAAAGTTTCCTGCCTCTCTGGGAGCAGCCTGAAAAGGCTGCTCAGCAAGGGAGGGCAAGCTGGGAGCTGGGGGGATGGTGAGGCTGGCAGAACCATGGCCTTGCAACAGCAGCCTTGTCTCACAGCAACCAAACAAGATGAGCAGGGAAGGTATCTGTGTGTTTAGAAAACTGAGGTCTTCAAACACAAATCTCCTTCCATAACACTCTTTTCCCCAGCCAGCCTATTTTGCAGATCACCAAAGCAAGCGATTGAGGCTTCCAGTGTCCTCACCACTGGTACAGCCAGGTGGGACTGGCACAGAAGTCTAGGGCCCTTTCTCCTTCACTGACAGTTTCAGCATTTTGGGGTTCCATCCCATGCTTAAATGAAACCAAATTTCAAAATACTAAATCCTCCATTCCACAAATATCATTACAGAAAACTGTAAATTATATAACCACTGCAGAAATGCAGCTGAGACTGCTTCGAAATGGAGTCACACACCATGTTTTGCATTCACATTTTTACTTCATATTTTCTACCCTAACAATCATGTTTTATTCCACTTTTTTAGACAGAGAGTTCTACCAGTATTCCTCTGATACTATTAGGACTAAGGCTTCTTCCTGTGGGATAGATTTTCATGTCTCAAATATATCCATGCTGAGGATTTAGGGTGAATAAAGCCCTATTTATATCCTTGCTTAGCTTGTGACCACAGCCATAATAATGAGAGCAGAGGTGACTCCATCCAAAAATCCTCGATATTGCATGCTTTTGCAATTCAAAGCAGTCATTTAGGAGTAGAAATGGAAGTCTTGGAGACATACTCATGGCTCTTTTTTCAAAAATGGCATGAACCTCTATCCCTGCCAAAAATATTAGAAGGGTTTTTTTGGAACTGTGCATTGTTTCCTGCCAGCTCACCTGCTGGCTCTGGAGGCTCTGTCCTTTGAGACAAACTTATCACCAAGATCACATTAAAGTTAGCAATGCCAAGGTTTCCATATTCCCCAAGAGGGAGCTGGAGCCACAGTTCTACTGAGGGCTCTCAGGGTCCACTCAGCTGCAGAACTCCTGTGAAATACTTTGAAATAAGGATCCTAGCATTCTGAGACTTTCCAAACCTTAGCTGGTAAACTAGAAAACTATAAGATTCCCAAATTAAATTTGAACCCTCACCATATTAGAAACTTCTGCTTCCCATTGCAGGATGCTTCAGCTGTGGCTTACTCAGCCAGGACTCCAAAGAGGTGGAAGGTCTGAAAGACACCAATTGTTCCTGGTTTCTTTAGCAAAATAATTAAAAAAAAAAAAAAATATTTTTCCATAACTATAAACCTAAGAAATTTCCTTTCTGAAGAGAACATCACCATTTCCAATAAATTTGGGGTTTTTGATTACTGTAATTTTCTAAGGACAAGAAATGCTAATTGACCTCTTCATGGTTTATATGCTTTAGACTTCAGGGAAGTCTGCAGGGTATTTTTTGTTGCTGCTATTGAATAAAAATGAAAAAAAGCGCCAAAATGTACAGAAACAGATGCATTGATATTTAGGTATGAATAGATATTTAGATATGGATCTCCCAAGACCCAGTGGGTTCCACCATTTCAAGTTGGAATCGTGCATGTTGTTCCACAACAATAACAGTTACATAGAGCACTTGAAAATCAGAGAAACAACTAAAATTAATGACTGCAGAATTCATAGGAGATATCCTTTGGCTAAGCACAAATTATTTGGTTCAAAGAAAGACATAGATTTTTTAAGAAAAATTGATTGGCTGAAAACATGTGTACATTAGGTAGAAAAGCAAGGCAGTATATTTTCCCTCTAATTCTCACTACATTTAACACAGGTATATAAATACCTGAGACTTTATGGAGTTCATCCTTACCTACAGGGATAACAGAGAGGGGATAGTCCCAACCATGGGGCCTAATAGCCTGCAAGCTTCTATTCCCATCGATGTGGAGCACAAGAATAATAGTTATGAACTACGAGTGCTCTGTGTATGTGCACAAATAGGGGCTGGCAGAATCCTGCCTTGATGTTACTTCAGTGCTTGCACAGTTACAATAACAACACTTTTTTGTTTTTCTAGGTGCATTTCTTTGTTGATGCTTTGATTGTAAAAAATACATTAAGGAAGAAGGGGGACATATAAGGCTAACTTTGAAGTTCGAAGTGTCCTACACTGTAACAAATACGCCTGTCAGCATGTCACAGCAACACATAGCACAGGCAGGTATCAGAACCATTTATATAGGTTTTAACACAGCTCTATGTGCTCTGTGCTGCTCACATCTTTTTTTCTTTCCTGTACATAAGAAAACAGCACTTTTTTTTCTTGAAAATCCATATTCTGTTTTGACCAGGTACAAAACTTCTTGATCTGAAAAAACCCAATGTGAAATTGTCATCCTTTGCCGTCACATTTCCTCACTGTTTTTTTTAGCTGGCTGTCACAGCTTGATCCAGTCTCCATGTAAGCAGTGGTAAAACTGGTGCTCTGCGTTGCACAGCAACAGCAATATTACGTGATTGATATAAAAGCACCCAGTGCACCTGTAGGGACTAAAGAAAAGATCTGAATTCTTCATATACGTCCCCCTAAGAAAGAATCCCATACCTGACCTCTATACTGAACATACAGTGAGCTTTTGAAGAATCTGAAAGTAAGAATTAAAGTGTACCTGTCTGATAAAGATTATAATCCTTTGAACAAGTGTCTTTGAAAGACTTTTTATTTCTTATTTCATTGTTCATATCTGGCTTTTTCAGACTCATTAGGCTACCCCACAGGTATTTATAACTGGGAGAAAATGCAGAGAATTATATTTAGCCAGACATTTATTTCTGGGGATTTGGTCAAACTGGAGTTCATACTTTCAGACATTCCCTTAAGACTATAATATGATCACCCTTCAAAATCAGAGGATTTAGGAGACTTGGTGATTCAAGAGGCTTACTGCTAGGAATACAATTAGCATCTGCAAGGAATGCTAATTTTACTGCAGTACTCCCATGCTAACAATCTGTAAGAGCAAATTCACTGTAATAATCACTGTATTTTTCATATTAGTTCTAACTAATAAATAGATTTAAAACTCTTCCTTTCTAATACACTGGTTTAAGTGCTGTCTAAATCATCAGTGAGTTTCAGTATTGTCTCATAGCAATTCCATGGTTTAGTAATGTTCAGTTAGGCTTTAATTTAGACAAATATCTACATTCAGGAAGTCATTGACATAATTAATTTTATTTTTGAGTACTCTCCTAGACAAAGGTCTCAACTGCTGCTCTGAGCTGATCCACACCAAAAAAAGCCATAATTAAATTTGGCATTTAATCATCAGCTTTTATTGATTCAGCCTGGAAAGTCTGTACATATAATCAGATGGAAATAAACTCCTTTGTTTTTCACTTCTGTGACTACATTAGAGTTTCCTATTTTTATTATCATATAAGACCATAGTTTGTTAGCCAGTATCTCCCAGTTAGCAGGTATCCCTACCTTGATATTAAGTAGATATAATTTCTTTATGGAGGCACAAATGTTAGCAATATTTTTGGTACTGTTTTGAACTGTTTTCAAATGGATGGGGATGGCTTCTCAGATTTCAACATATTCTGGAGAGTATCCAAGACCAGTCATAAACGTAAACTAGCAGATTATATAAATTCCATAAATTATTAAGGGTCATCATTAGCCAACCTTTCGCCTCATTTCCATTTCTTTTTGACAGGAATAATGACTTTGTTATGAAAATCTTTCAGAAGTATAGGAATGTGAAAAATAGGCAGCCCAAATCTGTTTAATAAACTAGTCATGGATTAAAGTCCAGCTACACTGTAGTTTATGGGGCAGACTGAGTAGTATCTAATAAGCACTTTTATAAATAATAGTCAAGCATAGGAAATAACATAACTTCTGGAAATTGTAATTTGTTACATGAAGCAGTATGACCAAACTTCTGCCAAAGTTGGCTTGTCTATTTTGCATTACCTTTCACACAAAGAAAATCAAATGCAAGCTTCCACCAAAACTCTCTGTAAGAAGTAAATGACCTTCCTATTTTATCTGGGCTGCTAGCTAGGTGATCCAGTAGTCCTTAATTCACTTGACAACTTACTTCTCTAGATAAAGCAGGCAGTAAAACAGGAATTATCAGCCAAGACAAAAGTTTGAAAAGTTTCTGGCAGGACAGAGTAAGAGGAAGCCCTAGTGTGATGTAACTCAACATGGCTCCGTTGAAATCACCAGCTGAGAACCTTTTTAGCTTGGTGAAGATTTAAAACAAATGTCTCAGAACATACACAGCTTTTATGCAGACTCTAATAACATAAACTTTCTTTTCAATTTAGACCCTAATATGGTTTTGTATTAAATTGCTTAGCTTATACTAATGGAGTTGCATGGTTTTTTTCCAGGCTTGACAAATAGCTGCTGCTCTTTCATGGTCACTTGAAAGAGCTGAAGCTTCACCTAGTCTAATTATGAAGTTGCTGTTGTTAGTTTATACCTATATCTTTCAACAGAGGCATGTTACAGGCTTTGCCATTGTACTAGTTCAGTCTTTGCATTCCACTGCTAGCAGTGTGTGTGAAAATGCATGTGAAATGAGAGGTGTTTCCTGGGCTTGCCATTGCTTTGAAAGGATGGTTAGACCAGTATGGAGAGGTGGCCTACTCTAAAAGGGAAAAAGGTTTAAAAATACATATTCTATTTATTGTAGATTTTATTTCCTCAGTTCTGGCATTGGTAATATTCTTCAGGAAACTAAATGATGTCATTTCCTTTCTACAGGCAAGTTACATAAATGCTGGAATACAGCCACTTCAAACAACCTTCAAACAGATGGCTGTGTGTATACATGCCAGAAAGTGAGAGCAGCCACTTGCAGTAAAAAATGTTACCCCACACATGGTATAATGTTTATTTTATAACCTCTCTCATGGACTTACATGGCTCATTCTTCTAATTTTTCCAGGCACAAATCCCTTAGGAAGTAGCTGTAGAATACTGAAGCAAAATAAATTAAAATTCTATAAATGAAATAACTTGAGCAGAACAAAGCTCAATGTCTCAATAGATATCAGCCACAATAGGTATCAGAGAGCAGAATACAGACAGACCTCAATATCAAACGTTTTGTTTGTTTAGTTACTCCAGGACTGAACTTTGAGTAGTAAACCAGTGAGACTTACGGAAACCCAATTCAGTTTAAAGGTTTCATAAAGCTTGGTAAAGAACTTTAACTGGAGGTGTGATAGCTGGAGCCCTTGAACACAAACCCATACTTACTGTAACAAAAGAAAGCCCGTCCATAAGGCAATGACCTAAGGCTAGATGCTGTACTCTGCCACATAGTGAGGAGGAGCAAACAGAGAAATTTGGTCCTTAGAAACACAGCCATGAGGACAGAATCCAGTATTGCAGGACTAACCTTCCTCGAAAAGCTCATGCACAGGACCGTGAGCAGCTGGAAACTAGTGGTACACATCAGAAAAGAGAAGGAAGACAGCACAAAGGAAGGGACCATCCTACAGGATGCACTGTCACCAATCCCAGTAGACCTACAGCCAGCACAGCTCTGGAGGTAATGCTGCTCCTGACTTTCTTTCATGTCGCTCCTCACATTTTGCCATGCTAGGATGAGAAGCAGGCAATACCAGGGGGTCAGCTGCAGCACTACTCTTACAGTGTGAGGAAGACTCAAGGACACCCTGAAGGGATAGACCTAACATGAAGGAAACAGGGAGTCCACCTCTGGGTGTAACAAAACCCCATGATGCCTTCTAGCAAAATCTTCTGGCTTGATAAAACCATGCACTGAAAATAGTGGGTGGGATTTTTTTAGAGGAGTTTGACATTCTTCTGACTCTGTTAAAATCTAACACAATAAAAGAAGTTCCTAACTTGAAAAGGAGTGGCAGAAGGCCAAAGCACAGCACTTCTGAAGTTTCTATCCAGGCAGTTTTGAGGCTATTTTCTTTCTTGCCTTCATTACAGGCAAAAGTATTGCTCTGGCTCCAGAACTGTGGCCCCAGTGTCATGCCTCTGCCATGTGAAAATTCCACTCTTGAATGCGGCAGACTGGTTTCCCTCAGGTGGGAAAAATCAGTGACAAAGGGGTCTGGGAATATACCTGTAGTTTAACTTGATTTACTCATTCACTGCAGCCCGGTAATGGAGGCAACCACAAAACATTACAGGCAATTTCCTTTTTCAAACGTTTCCACTCATACAGCAGTGTCCAGTTCCCAGGAAGCTTCTCTGTCCCAGGAGTCCTTTCCAAATACAGGGAATAAAGTAAAAAGGAAAGTTTCTGCTGGATGCCGCAGCTTATTTCAAGGACCTTTGCATAACAAAACAATACAGCATTTCTTCAGAGTAGATAGGGGCACTGCCATTTGAATTCCTGGTAGTAATGATAACAAATAAAGTCTCATGATATTGCCAAGTATCATATTAAGCTTGTTGGACAAGGGTCAGTGAGGTTTCCAGGGGGCTCTAATTGAAGGCAGAGGTGTTTCACTCTCCCTCCTTGTTTTCGGCTCCCCAGCCATTACAACATCTCAGGGCTGAGACCTATTTTCTGGGATGCTTTACTCAATTGTAGAGGTTGAAAAAAAGCAGCATTGACAATGCCAGGATCCTTCCCCACAGATCCTTGCAGGCACCACATGGGCAGCAGCCTGGCCTGGCTGCAAGAGAATGAAAGGCGTGTTGCCTGCTGGAACATAGCAAGTAAGAGAGCAGCCTATCTCCAGCCCCTTCCCTCTCCACACTCTCCAAGAAAAAAGGCCATGCACACAGCAGCATCCTGCCCTGGAGGAAGTAATGCAGGAGACTGAAAACAGGGACACAGCAGGGACAGGCAGTGTAAGTCAGAACCGGATGAAGACAAGTGCAAGATGAGGCATATGACTGATATTGCAGATATCTCAACACTATCAATGGCAAATAACTTCAGCATCACTTGATAGCACAGTACTCCTATGCGATGGGGTTATTGTCCATCACTCCTGCAACAGTTACAAACTTGCTTGCCTGCTAAGAACAGTAATTGTGAGATTCTGTGTAACAGTGCCACAGCTGTCAAAGCCTGCTATGCAATTCAGTTCTTGGTTCAAACACTACGATAACAAAGACCACTCTACACTATAGCAGCAAATGGCACCAACCTTACTTTAAAAGGTAACAATCCATTTTTAATACCTCAGCATCACATTTTGCCTCCTTGCGCTACAGCCACACAGGAAGAGAACTACCCTTAAGTACAGATACATCAACAAAATGAAGTCCCAAACCTTAGATTTCAGCCTTTTTACTGGACAGAAAAAGTTGGTCAGAAGTCCATAAATATTACGTTGGCCTTTAACACCCAATTGTATGAAGAAGGCTACACAAGAACAGGGTGTCCTTTTAATTCTTTACAATAGTGATCAAAGCTAGCAGTGTGGCATAAAGACCCTGCGCAGGCCAGTTTCAGGTTCCTCCACCCTCCTCTAAGTCTGTCCCCAGAGAAGGACTCCATGCAATAGTCTGCTCTAGGGCTACCCCTGGAGCAGCAAAACCCAGTGCTATCTCTTGCCAAGGTTGCCAAAGCAAAAATTTAATCTGAGTCATTTGTGCAGTTTGCCTTATTGTCCAACACTGCAAGGGGAAGGTATGCTCGCTCTGGGTTTGTTCTGTGTTCGCTGTGCGACAGGGACGAGGAGTCACTTGGAAGAAGGTACAAGCAGGTGCTGGGAAATGGCAGCTCGTTTGTTTCTCTCATCAGCAGCACTGTCTTTTTTCATCTCCAAGGAGACTGATTGATCCCCACTGCCAATGCACCAGAGACACAGAAATCCACTGCAGTGAAACCATGAGTCAGAAGAACTCCTCGATACAACTTGAACTGTTAAAGAGCCAAGAATCAATACACTCCACCGAGGAAACAGAACAAAACATACCAGCCATTGCTGCAATTAAACCACTACTTTTTTACTACTATTACAAGTTCTTTACTTAAGGTCTTGTGACTGTTTGGAATGTCAAATGTCTCCATTCAGGATGTTTCTCGCCTGTATTTTGTATGTATTTGATTGCAAAAGAACAGTTTAGAGATCCTATTACTTTAAGGTAAAATTGTGTCCTCAAATGTTTTTATGCTTCTCTTGGGCTCTGCTGCCTGAACTCCACCAAATAGTCTAATAAGTTCCATATGCACATTTTTTTGAAGAACACATTTTCAAAGCAGCAAATGTTTTGACGGATTGGCTCACGGAGAGCCTGAATGCTGTTATGCACATCGTTTAGCATTCCACAAGGCCCCCACTGTTAAATTCTGGGAATGTGGCCAGAGTGACCTACCTAATACTGCACCAACTAGCTTTAAAAAAAAAAAAAAAAAAATTCTTAACCATTGTGCTGCACTAAAGCATATTTGGAATTTGAATATGTATGTGCTACCTTGGTAATTTGTGTTTGAGGTGTGTGGGAATTAGGCTGACACATAACCAGACTCACAGAAAGAATGTTTTGCATAAAACTAAAAATATATTTTAAAAGTAGCTCACACACTTCATCTAAAGCAGAAACTGGGGCCCCTATCCTGCAAGAAGTTAAACACCACCTGAGAAGCTGAGCCTCCCACACACACTGAGCTCAGGCGAACACGAGCATGTCCAACACTATCGAAGAACAAACCAATTCGTTATAAAGCTTGACACTTCATTCAGAGCATAATGGAAATATTTAAGAGAATGCAGCAAACACATATGCCGGTAATTTAACTATATATTATGAGTGCATCCAGGACTGGAAAAAAAAAATGCTCACACATTTATTTTGGTTAGCAAAATGTTCTAATATTTTTTTCAGTCTTCAACCCCAGCTTTGATTTTTCCATCTGCTTTTTCTAGTGGCAATTTGTTATTTCTCTCTTCATACACTACTCTCAGGTCAAAACATTCTGGAAAGCAGGTGTAGTTCTGTTAATTTCTTTACATGTTGAACACAAGAGACTTGAGCAAACTGAGAAACAAATTATCATTTTAGTACCGCAGCCTCTGTTCCCCCATGCTGAAACCAAATGACACTTACTTTTCCTTCTGACAGAAAGAAATGAAGGAATTCTAATGCATTTGTTTATTTGGAAAGGGAAACTTCCTGACCTAGCATACTCGTTCTGTGTATATAACCCACATAAAATTCAATATCTAACATTAGGCCAAAGAGAGAAAAGCAGTAAGGAGGATATGTGGGTGCTAGGATATTCCAAGTCCCTGCAAATATGATGAAAGGCAAGGCAGGGTTAATGACCCCGGAGGGTTCAGCAAGATCCACGTTTGGGGGTGGCAGTTATTAGACATGTTCAGTAGCTGATGTGGAAATCACTTCTGTAGTTACCATAAGCCATATATAGCATAGTTTCTTTCCCCCAAGCCAATTAGACTGCAAATACAAAAAGAATGAAGTGTGTGCATACGTTTGTGTGAGTGCATGTGTGTGTAAAAGCAGCTGTTTAATGCAGGAATACATGCACCTGCAACAGTAAACTGGATTTTGAAATCTGTAACACTGTCGCACCACTGTATTAGTGTCACACCTGTAAACTTACTTATTGGAGACAGTTTTCGTTGAAGTAATGCTTGGTCCAACAAGATGTGTTTTAAGGAGGAAATAATACCTTGTAGACTGAATGGCTTACACAAAATCTGGGGATATTTTATGGGATGATCCTAATACATGTTCCACTTCAAATGCAGGCTACAGATTTCTCTTGTCACCAGCAAGTATGCTGACCTGTTACCCCAGAGGCTGGAATGCTGCTGGCTCTGCCTGTCGCCAAGATGCTGGAGGACTGGAAAAACATGAGACCTTTGCAAGCTCTTAGTGGTCTATAATGACAAATACAACATGTCTGGGACATGCTGTCAAGAATAAGACACCAGCTCTGGACAAAGATCAGCTGTGGATGCAAGTATTTGTGCTAAAGTACAAAGGTATAAATGTGATGTTGAAACCATGTATTTGAATGCACACAACAGCAACAAACTGGAGGTGGCAGAATGAGGAAAACCAGTAAATTGACTGTCCAATAGCTTTTGTTTGTTAGAACTTCTTTACATTCTGCATGCTACCTTGCAGTGCCTTATACAATTTACTATGTGGCTATAAAGGACAAAGTCAAAGTTTTATCTGTTAAAAGACAAAGTCTTTTGGAGTCTAATGGTCTCCCACCCATTACTTATTCCCACTCTGTGCCACTCTCCTCAGTTGCACTGGCACTGCTGTTCGTGCAGCAACGCCGTAAGGCACTGTGAACCAGCTTATAAACAGATCCCATTTTTAGAAATACTCCCCAAAACTGTGTTTTCGGAAGCTTATGACCTCCTCAGTCTGATTCATCAACAGCTGCACAAACTGTTGTGTTGGAACATCTGAAGGGGTGATGCATTAACTGGTATAATTTAACTAGTAGAATGGCCAAAGTCTTCATCTTCTGAAATCACAGCCTGCTTTCTACATGTATTAGATGTCTGTTCTCCTAAGAACCTGATTAGTATAACTCCTTTGAGAACTGTCTGGGAATTACTAAACCAATATATAGAAATTCTACATGTATACAACACCCTCAGGTTTTACTGTCACCTGGTGCTTTCTAAAAAGTCTTGAGAAGACACAATTACAACTCCTGTTGCAGCAGAAATCTAGGGTTTAGAAAGAATACCTCTTCTGTACTAGTGATCCCAAGGGCTACAATGTAGAACAAGTTTTGCAAAATCAAGAGAAATAAATGCAGGGACTGTTGCTCCTGCTGTCATCACCGCTTCGAAACTATTTTGCCTAGAAAAGTTTAAGGAATAACTTTGAAATTATTGTTTTATCTGTTCTGTATTTTTTCAGAATACTTGTTTTCAGAAGAAAAAGAAAACCTCAATATTATATTTGAATAATCCACATTCCACTAGCAAGCATTGCCACAAGATTGTCACTTATCCAAATGATGATGTAGTCCCAAATTGTTTGGATTTATGATGTCCTAGTGATAGGCATAGGGGAGAGAAGCTTAATCATACGGGTTTTTAGCTCAGCTGTCTACTCACCCATGTCAGCAATAACCATTTTTCAGATCATCCTTTAACAGGCAGTTTTCTGTGGAGAGATCAAAATAAAGTTATTCTCATGTAATTACAGAAAAGACTTATAACATTTCTTTCATGCACACAGACTGCATACACAAAGCTCTGTATTTCAGATTTCTGGATGTGGTTTTAGCTGGGGCTTCACGTTAAAATACTTGTTTATTTGAAGTCCTGCATGCCATTCTTTGAAGGAATGTGTTAGGGTTTTTTTCATTGTATTTTGGATGATAAGAAAGTCAGTAAGCAGAGATCTCCCTAACCACTGGGAAATCATGAAAAGTCACAGGTTATGGCCTGTGACAGCTCTGGGATTCAGGGACAGCCTCAGCATGAAAACCCCCAGGATATCATGCTGTCCCAGCTCTTAATGGGGTTTGGGATTTTTACTGTGGCCTCTTCTAAAGCCATGGCCAAAGCCAAAGGCTTTCCCAGTACCACGACAAGGCAAGAAAAAACAGAGTTCCCCATCACTGCTCCAGTGTGAATGTTACAACATAATTTATGGAGCAGTGTGTCACCACCCACCATGGGGTCCTACATCCTGTGGCAAAACCTTCAACATCGAAGTTATTTTCCCTAAGTCCAGTTCTGATTTTTTCAGCCTGGTCATCAAGTTAGCCCTCTCCAACAGTCCCTCCTAAGAGGTGGGAGAGAGCGTATGTGTACTAAATACATTATTCTGTAGTTCCTGTCCATCAGGTGTCTGTTAGTAAATGGCCAAGTGAGACCTACAGGTAGTTCAGGTCTGTTCTAATTTGCTGCTGGGTTTGGGACTTCAAGCAGCTCCACAGTTATGTGGTTGGCACTGGCTCTTTTATGGTCTGTGCTCTCAGTTTTGCTCAACAGAGGTGAAAATGTGGGCCTGTGCTGCAAATTTAGTAACAATCCTTGAAGGAGTGAAAGATGAAATATTCTTTTTTTAAAACTATATATACATATGATGCAAAAATGTAATTAAGATACATTTGAGTATTAGCACAGGACATGTATGGAGCAATTATCTGCATAGAGAGAAGAGCTCGACAAGGCCTTTAACTGCAAAATGTACAAGGCTTAATTTTGTCACAACAATGCCCGTTATTCTTTCAGCAAACGCTGTTGCCTTTCTAGGAAGCCCACATCACCTTTGCTGTTGCTGTTTACAGTTATTTGGAATAAGTCATAGCAGTTACTAATAGCCAATGGCCCGCTGAGAAGTAGCACTTAAATCTTCACCATCTGCTCTGTCTGGTATTAAATATTTCCTCTTAAAAGAACTGTGGACATTTATTTGAACTTCTCTGTGTGTTTAAAAAGTCATATACGTGTAGAAATAATGGTACATTTGTAAATGTCCTTTACAAAAATCAGAGAACCCACAAGAAAAACCAAGCAGGATCTGTGTCCTCTGTGACCTAGTTTATCAGGGCGTTCACTTGGTCAAAATTTAATGTAAATAATGGTGGCTTCCTCTCGCTGACAGTCTGAGTGGTTTTGCTTGATCAGCACTAACAGGAGAAGGGTACAAGAAAGATTAAATTGTCAGGCTGCAAAGGAAAACTCTATGTGTAATACTGCAGAGCAGCAAGGACCTATCAGGGATGAAATTTGCTTATTCCTTGAGCCTGCTTAGCACTGCTGTGATCTTGGAAACCACAGCACATTGAGTTACATACACCTCATTCAGCTACCAGTATGTTAAATTGCCACATGATTATTTGAAGTGGGAGATCATTTTGAAGTGTAGGCAACAAGGAGGAGGTGAGGACCACACTAACAAGCCTTGCTGGAGGGCCTCAGGGCAGGGGGACCTGTGGCTGAAGGGGCCAAGATAGCAGGACAAGCTGGCTGACCCAGGACGGGAGGCTGATGGCTGGTTTTACATCCACCCAGAGACCCAGAACTTCACAGGGCAACAGCAAGGAGAGCCATGTCCCTCTGGGCACCAGGCTGGAATCGCACCTGCATTTTAGAAAGGTCCTTCCACATGCACTCATGCAAACTCCACCCTGGAGGCTTTGATTTCCATAGGATGTAGTCACCGGTCTCAAACCAGTTTCAAGCATGGCATCATACTTCCTCGGCCCACTTAAGGGTGACAGCCAATCACAGTACCCAAATCTGTGTGAGCCTTATTACTCACAATTTGTCTTATACCAGTGGTGACAGTGTTTAATTTTGCTGCAGCAGCAAGACACATCCAGGTGGCAAGGGAGAGGGGGCATGGGGGGACAGAAGGTATGTGGGGAGTTCAGATGAGAAAAAGGGTGTAGAAGGGAACAATATTATTGCAGAGGCTTTCAAAACCTGAAGCCCCTTCCTCTGTCCATGACATCCTTCTGCCTGCACACTAGTGCTTTTAAATAATAAAGTATACGAAGATAATAATAGGAAACTAGGACATGGAGGAAAATATTTTCCCAGCCATAAGAAAAGTACTACATTTATCCAAAAAGATCTGCTCCGATCTACCTAAACAAATCTGAATGTGTTGTGTTTCAGCTGTTAAATACATCTCCATCAGGACTTTGCAGACCAAGGCAAGAAGTGTGTCAGGACACAAGGGTCAAGATAAAATTACCTTGTGACAGGGGCCAAGAAAAGTCTATGCACCAGAAACCCATCACAGCGCCCAGGTGGCCTGAGAGCACTAACCACGCAGGAGCATATCCAGCCAAGAAAAGCTTTGCACACAGGAGCCTGGGACAGAGGAGAAAGGAGCAGGCTGCTGCCTGTTATGCAGGGAATGTGGTGAGAGAGGACAAGAATCTGATGCTGCTTTCAGAGCCAAACTCCTTCACAGCTCCTTTCCCCGGTGCAGCCCACAGTCCTGCTAGGCACCTCTGTCCCCTGGCTCCTTCCAGCCCCTGTACGCTCTCCTACTGCCAGACTCCTGCCAGTTGCCTGGCACTTACTTCTTCCAGCCACCATCACCATGGGCCTGCCAACACTTCACCTTGGATGGTGGCAGCGGAAACAGGCAGAGGTCAGATATACTTTCTGATATTTATCACCTCCCTCCCTTACAGCATGGCTATTTTTGCTGAACCTGAACACTAAGCATCAAATGATAGGGCCACCACTTTCCCATTCTTGTCTCCTTCTTTGTCTTTCTCTTACTGAGGACACCACAGCCTGTGCTGATTCCAGCCCACAATACATGCCCTACCTGTCAGAGAGTCCCATGGTGAGAAAAATATACTAATTGATATATTTTCAATATTTTACTTACATTTCTCAGCTGGTCATCCAGCAACCATATGCCGTGGTGCTAACAATTAAACTGCTGTACTCTATTACAGCCCACCAGCAAATGCCATGGGACCTGAATAACAGAGAAAGCCACGCAGCTTTAGCAAAGCTTAGCAGGAATATTCAGCCGGTTCTCTTGCTTGTCTTTTCCTCCTCCACTTCCCTGGCCTGACTCCTCTTTTGTTAGTTTTGGAGACACACATTGACATATGTGAACACGCTATAGAAATTGATACTGATATTCCACAGGGTTCTGGAGGAGCTGGAAAGAAGTCGTAATGGTGCTAAGATGGGCAATGTTGTCCAATTCCGCCCCCCCAGTGCTAATTACAGCAAAATAAAAATTCAGCTCCATCCCAGGGATGGTGCTTGAGCCACAGCCACCATTCTCACGCCTCACCACTTCCACTGTCCAACCACCCCCAACTCTGAGTCATCAAAATCGCCTTTAGCCTTCTTCACTACTGGCAAATGGGCCAGATTTAGGCAGGCAGAAAGGCAGCAACACCAGGATGTTGCAACACTTCCAGGTCTTGGCACTTCAGTCATCTAATCAGCAGAAAATGAGAGGAAAAAAGAGGCAACCAGGTTTCACTTTTGGCACTATGACATTCTCATTTAAAATAACAGCAGATACTGGTACTACCCAGTGTTGAAAAGGTTTTGAGGTTACTACAGTGACCTGGAACATTTGTCAGTAGGAAGAAAAGCAACTGGCCAAGATAACAAAACAGAAGTGCAGGAAGGAAACCACTGGCCCAAGCCTCCTCTCAGTTAAGTCAACAGAAAGGTTTCCACTGGTTTCAGCAAGAGGAATGTTATTACAGCAGGTCTGAAATGTCTAAAAAATCCACAGATCTCATAAAGCAAAGAAGGAGACTTAACCATTACTAAAGAGCCAGAGTAAATCCTGAATAGTGGCACACTGAGAGCAGAAAGGGTAAGGCATTTCCTTTTTGTGCCTGCAAAGCAAAGACTGAAAGCAGCCTGGGAGCTAGCAGAGTTCCCTGCCATGAGGTAGATGGGGTGAGGGAGAGCTGTTCAGCCTGGCAGCACCTGGCCATCCTTTCAGCACACCACACTCTCCCAGTGCCCTGCAAGACACAGCAGGAAGGCAAGTGCTCTGCTCCTCTTCCTTCCGGGCAAGGGCAGGACACAGGCATTACCCCAGAGATGTCTCTCACAGGCAGTGTGAGAATTCATCACTAAGAATTAATAAACTGCTACCATAAGAAGTAAGTACCAGAAAAAATAGTCACCTGCTTCACACATTATTTTAAAAGAGGAAAAAGAATTTTACAAAATGCTTTTACTGTCACGAAAAAGATCCTGTGACTCAGCCAAAGGCGTGCAGGACAGTGATATATATCTTACTTCATTTAATGTTATTCAACAACATCATTATGCTGGCTGCTGAAAAATAACAAGGAATGTCTTAGGAGAGCTGGCACAACATGCCCTGTAGGCAGTGTTCTTCCTCCTGTCTTCTGGAAAGAATCCCTGTTTAAATATTTAGAAAAACAAATCTTGTATTATTTTTAACAGCTGTACTTACACTAGCCTCAAGAGAGAAGGGGGAAGAGAGAGAGAAAGAGGGAGAGAGACAGACAAAGATAGAAAAGAGACAATTTTTAAAATATAATTAAGAAAAAGGGAATAAAAAAGAGACAAAAGTGAAAAGAAGCTCAAGCTTGTTTTTCGAATTACTCAGGCGTATGATATTTATTTCACATTTTACAGTGCTTCTCACTGACTTGATGGTGAAACAGACACCTTGGATCGCCTTTATGACACAAATCATTCACATGTGACTAGAAATTATTTAAAAATAGGAGAGAAGCTGGTTGAAGACCTGAGAAAAACAAGGCTGCTGTCTCAAACAGCAAGATGATTACACTAATATTCTGTGACTATGCCAGGCTTTGGGTCTATATCTGGAAGGCAGGAAATGCTCTCAGTGATGTGCTGTGAGACTTTGGGTAATCTAATTGATCTCCTTCTCTTTTCCCATCTGTAAAATGGAAATAATTATATTTGTCTCCTTTCAAATATCACTTGGGATTTGATACACAAAGGCTTTGTGCCTCATTCCAAGGGGACCATGACTTCTTCTATTCAGCCTGAATAAAAATACCATTTTCAGAAGGGCAGAACTTACAGCAAATTTGATTGAAATCAGTGGCTGAATCAATCGGTGCTGATTCACTACTGCAAGAGTGGCCCCAAAAGTTTCCAACTCTACTGTCAGGAAATAAACCAATTTCAGTCTTATCTGTGGTTGAACACATATTCGTTATACCTATGGGTACAATACATTGCATTAAAATACATTTTATGTTGACAGCTTTTTATTCCTATCCATACAATACCAGATGGTGGTTGCCTATATAAAATGTGAAATGATACAGCATTGAGTTAGCCTTTCTGGTCTGTTCTTAAGAGAATGATAAACATATCCCAAAGGAGATAAAGTGTTAAAGCAGAATGGACTTTAACGGGTAGTGTATGTTTACATTTCTATGCAACCCTCCAACCAGTTTTCTTTCATATTTACATTCCTATATATGCCCCATTTCCTGTTGCATTTATCTGTTATGCCCTGCTATTAACCTAAATTGTGACTGTTCTGGCTAGGAGCTGCTGCCTTAATTCTTTTTTTTTTTAAACTTCTTTTTTTTACTGCACATAGTAAAGGGCAACCTGGCTGATGGCTGAATACTGCTGCTTACACAAGTGATGCAAGTACGTGAATGTTTTGCAGGCTTGGGCCCTAGTTTAGTTGGTAGTGGTGCTAGAACTGATATCCATGATGGACTGGGGTGTTTGCAAGTAGGGAGTGTTTGCAAAGGCTAAGGATAGCCTGCTACACTGAGCTACCATAGTGCCCTCCATACCAACAAGCGAGAGCAAAGCTGACATGGTTACATCTGAGTTGCTCAGTGAGGGTCCAGCTCTCCATTTAAAGGAGCATCTACCTCCACAGACTCTAGAGAAAGCTTATGGAGGCTACAGATGCTAAGCTGAGGTTAGCCTTAGCAAATGCCACTCAGGCAGCCACCTGGTGCTGTCAAACCTGGCCATACCTATACCACAGCCAGAGTCCTCCATATGTATCTTTACATCATGTTCCATCAATTCTAGAAAAATAAAGCTGGCAGAGTAATAATAATATTACTAATGAAGCCTACTTGTAAAGCTGTAGCATGCACTTGGAAAGCAATTGTAAATAAGCTCTCTAAGTATTTGTTAACATCACAGAAAGACACCTCAGCATAGCATTTCAATAAAAAGGAGATTTTAAATTTACTCTTGGCAGTAACGGTATGTAGTATGAGATACTAAACAGACATTGACTTTAACAGGAGTGATTAAACATCAAGGTTCAGTGATTTACAAAGTAAACATTGGTGCAGGATGAAGGCAAGGTTAGTATTTGCCTCAAGGGACAACAAATTTTCACGGCTGACAAAACTTCAAATTAGCCAAGGCCTCTAACACCCTCCAGTTTAGAGTGGTGTTAATCCAGAACAAGTCTATTGAAGTAAATGGAGTTGTAGCAGTTTGAAAAGAACACTGAGGTTAGGCTTAATGTATTTTCTCTTTTTCCTCAGAACAGTAGCCTGATATCACAGGTATAATTTTGAAAGAATCTTTTAAAAACCTTAGTCCTGTAGTAGTTACCATTATATAGAAAGAGAAAATGTGGAATTAGATCTATTACAGTGTGACATGGCTGAGAATCAATGCAATGTAAATTATTTTTAAATTCTGAGGTGGCAGCCAAAATGAAATAAATTATTTTGTAACACAAATGAAATAAGCAGCTAAATAGTTTGAATGGGCATTAGTTGCAATGGTCACAGTTTTAGAAATCAATAGCTAGCTTCTGAAGAGATTAAAACCAAGAAAATTTGCATTGAGTTTTGAATCCCTGAATCTGCCTTGAGAATAATCCCACCAAACTCACATAAAACAGTACTGAATTCTAATTTTAAAGAGTTTCCCATCTGGCCTTTTCCATCTCATCACTAGTGATAATTTTACTTGCATATAATATAAATCTAAATCTCTTCTATTTACCCAATCTGATTAGCTATTTTGTTACTTGGATATCATATGGGTGCTTTTAACAGAATTAAACCAGCAAAACAATGGGAAAATGCCATGGCAAATGAGGCAAGCTCATCTCTTTTCTGAAGCCTGCCTTTTCTGCCAGAGATATTCCACAGGCCATATGACCTAAACTCTAATTTCACAAAAAAAACCAACCCAAACACTTTAAATGTCCTTTCAAGACTTTCTCAGAAGCAGGGATTTCCTATCATCAATATACATCAGGTTCTTGTGCAAAGGGCAGCCACGGAGGATTCTTGCAACATCAAAAACAAATCCATCCTTGAGGGATCTTTAAAGCATATTTCAAAATACGTTCTAACAAAAACAAGCAGCTCACATATGGCAGAAACATTTTATTGTCACTTCTCAGCTATTAGTCACTTCTGTGTGTAAATGATTTCTCAGTTATTCTACTACCCGAATGTTATGATGTTCTCCTCAGTTCCTGAAAAGATGAAAAAGAGGGTTTATTATGTCCCTTTCTTTACATGTAAGACTGATAACTTGATAAAGGTTTTGCAATTGCTTTTCCAAGGACAAACAAGGAAGAAAAAACATCCAAATTCATATCACCAACGTGTATGGAGGACTTTGATACCAAGCTGGTTTGCTCGATGTAACCTCAAAAGGCACAAAATAAGAGTAAGAAAAACATAGCTCTGAAAGTGTATGATGTTAGTGTTGGCAATGAGGACTGCTGAACTGCGGAGAAACACAGGATGCTTCTACTGTTTCCTTTCTGCAGAATACATTTGCTTTTGGCAGGGTTCTTTTAAGGCATTTTCTGCAAATACGAACTGTCTGATGTAAATGGGTTGTTTGCTAGTCTGATCACTTGTTACAAATAATTTATTTTGGTGAATCAGGAATAATTGTGTCTGACAAGGGCACATATAAAATTGCAAGCAACAGTGAAAGAAATTGTTTTTTTTTTTAAATCGCAAAAGGCGAAGTAGTTTGTAGTGTACATAAAGATTCAGGCAGTTTGGGACATGCATCCATGTAACCTTAAATTAATGATTATTTATCGTAACAGACAATAGAGCTGAAATATTCCAAATTGAGTTCAGAATTCATGCTTTTATTTTCAGGGGGAATTTGCTCAGTCTAAAACCACAGAATTGATCCCAAAGTCATAAATTATATTCTTCTAATGACAATCCTAACGGGAAGGAATGAGCTAGATCATACTACGTTCTAATTGTTGGGGTTTTTTAGTAGTTAAAGTCTAGCAGCCAGTCTTAAAATATCTCAGTAGTGTATTTCTCCCTGGAATAACTTGAATGGGAAATGGCACAGAACTGTGCACTGAAGTGAACTCAAGCCTTGCCAAAGACAAGATTGTTAGTTCATGACAACTGCAAACATTTGTAGCTTTGTAGCACCTTTGTTTCAAAGTGAACTCCAACTGCCTTAATTATCTCTGCACCTGGCATATTGACTGGCAGAATCTGCAGATTATTTATACTTGCCTTGGTTGTCTGATGTGTAAGACCTGAATACATGCACACAGCTTGTGTAGATCAGCTAGCCTGAAAACAAGCAGCATATCTGACAACTGAGTTACTTCTCACATGCAAGCAATTGCCCTGCACGCAAGCCTGTCTTCCAGGAGGTACAAGACATTCTGTATACTCACCAGACCACTGACACGAGCCCGATCTTGCAAGACAAGGGCAGTAATAAGAGAAGTTTGGCAGGAATCAATCATATTTACCAACAAGTCTAAAAAGCCCCACTTCCCCTTCCCTTTTCTATGGCTTTGCAAGTGTCTTCACAAAAGCTGGGACTCACAGTGTACACTCTCCTGTGCCCATGGACAGTGACCTATTTGGGAAACCCCAGAAAGACTGTGGCTGGCCCGTATAAGTTTGAGGCAGCTTACAATGTGTCAGCTCAATTCTTCTTGGAAGTCAGAGCAGAGCTATTAGCTAGTGTGTGAGAAATCTGCTTTGCACTATCTTCTCTGCAGAGAGAAGCTCCAGTGCCAAAACTGGTTTCTTCAAAATCCAAATTCAAAAAATTAGTTGCTGTTGCTGCCAAATGAAGAACCACCTAAAATCTGTAATTGATCTAGTTTTTCATGCTGATGCACTCCAGGCAAAGTTCTGCTTTTCAGCATGCCTAGAAACATTTATGTCACCAGTCTGAGCCATTCAGGACTTATCTTCCCCTTGAGCATAGATTTCTTTCATGCACCAACCCTAACCTAGGCATGATCTGAACACAGCAGAAAATCAGAGTCTGCATAAAACATGGCCAGAAAGAGATGGGACAGACATTCACTTTCAGTCAAAGAAAGTGAATGTGGTTAGAGCACTCAGGCAGGAGCCTGGCCCCAGATTCTCTCTCTGAACTGGGAAATCGAAATATCAAACCCACATTTTCCACAGCGGATAGATACGCTTTTTGCCAACCCAGAGACTCAAATGCCCCCACTGCTCCCTGGAATTTCATTTTTCCATGGCAAGTGGAAGAGCTTCTTTGGAAGAGATTAAACCTGATCTCTCCCTTTTTCTCTACTAAACGGTCCATCGTCCTCTACTCAAAACACATTCATGCAACAAGAGAGGTGTCTCTGATGCCTGTCAGTCAGAGGAGATAGTACCTGGATGTCTAGCACCAGGGTGAAAGCCCTGCCTAGTTACAGGGGGAATGGCTGATGTTATGACCTCTTCTGGAGGTGGTTTTGGGTTTTTTGGGGGGGGGGGGGGGCAGGAAGAACTGTGTTCCTTTTCTGTAGTCGTCTAATTTGGGGGCTGGGAATCCCAAGGCAGTTCCAAGTGAAAGGAGGCTCTTTGTTGCAACCCAGCACAAGTTAACTATGCCCTGAAGAAAAGTGGCGTTCAGTTCTCCTAGAGGATTTTAGTCTCAAGTCACTTACTGAAAAGTCACTTCACATGTTCCAACTGTTAGAGAGATTCAGGCCACTTCCAGAGGAAGAAGTTTACACAGAAGAGCACTGGGGAGACAAATTCATCAGGAGCCCTGAAGGAGCCCAGAAGCACCAGGGCTTTCACAGCAATTCACCTTGTCTGAATGTCACCCTGGGACCGCTATTCTGTCCCTGGTTGAGGACAGCTTTTTCTCAGGAACCTCTGCACTGTCCTGTACTGTGTGTGGATGTGCCCCAATTCAGACAACAGATCTTTTGCAAAACATGAATTGCAACCCCAAGTTTGACTTTTTTATACCCACCTTACCTGCCAAAGGAAATATGACACCAATTTCATTTGGTCTTTTATTTTCTAAGTTTGAATCATCTCTAGACAGAGGGGTAGGCTACATACAGAAATTGAATGTTTCAAAGAGCTTCAGTTTAGTGAAATGAGAACTACAGGACAAACACATAGGAGTAAATTATTTCAGACTAATTAATTGCTCTTCTGTTTAGCAGCCCAGTGGTATATCTCCACACAAAGGAGTTGCCAGCAGGAGCAGGGAGGTGACTGTTCCCCTGTATTCGGCACTGGTGAGGCCGCACCTCGAGTACTGTGTTCAGTTTTGGGCCCCTCACTACAGGAAAGACATGGAGGTGCTGGAGCGTGTCCAGAGAAGGGCAACCAAGCTGGTGAGGGGCCTGGAGCACAAGTCTTGTGAGGAGCGGCTGAGGGATCTGGGGCTGTTCAGGCTAGAAAAGAGGAGGCTGAGGGGAGACCTTATCGCTCTCTACAACTACCTGAAAGGGGGTTGTAGTGAGGTGGGTGCTGGTCTCTTCTGTCAGGTGGCTGGAGATAGGACAAGAGGAAATGGCCTCAAGTTGAGGCAAGGGAGATTTAGGTTGGATATTAGGAAAAATTTCTTTACTGAGAGGGCTGTCAAACATTGGAATGGGCTGCCCAGGGAAGTGGTTGAGTCACCAGCCCTGGAGATATTCAAAAAGTGAGTGGACAGGGTACTTCAGAACATGGTTTAGCGGGCATGGTTAATGGTTGGACTCGATGATCTTGAAGGTCTTTTCCAACCGAAATGATTCTATGTTTCTATGAAATATTGTAATAAACTGATGTAGAAATTATTTTAGAAAGTATTTTATGCAACACCTGCATGCAGACTTTATGTAAGACCTTTTTGCATCGTGCAGTCTGTAAGCCGAAAATAAGCAGTTGCTCATTTTCATAATATAAATTTCAATTTAAAAGGTGTAAATCTGCTTTGCTGTAAATAAGTCTGGCCAGAATCTATTTTCTCTTTTTTATATTAAATAAAAAGGAAAGTATACGTAATTTTTGACAAATATTCATAATTTAGAATACTTCTTATGCCTGAGCATAGTCAAAGTGAAAAAATAAAAGGCTTTGTCTTTTCTTTGTTCTTTGTTAAAGAGTTTTCTCACAAAATTTGTTATAAATAATACCCCCACTCTGTGAGCCTGATGAATGAAAATTAAGAGACAATGTCCATGGGATTCACCATTATTTACTATGAGATAATAGACTCCTGCTGCTGTATGAATGGGATTGGGCAAATCTGAGGCATTTATGGAGAATAAATATTGAGACAAAGATAACGATTTCATTTCTGAAACTGCAGATGCTTTCCTTTTCTATATATTACGTTATTTGCTATATTATACATGATATAGCTTCTTATAATTTTATCTTGTCAAAGTTGTAGAATTCCTGTAGAATAAGAACTTACTATTTCCACACCCCTAAAGCCCTTTATAAGTCAGTCTTGTACGCATAAGCAGTTCTATTAGAAATAATTAAAAGATGTCTCCAAATACAGACTAGCCCAGTGAGTAACAGTCTAACATGAAGTTCTAGGAGGCAAATTGTGCCTTTAAGACACAGTTTTGCATTGCTGCAGTATGGACATGCCTGATCCATCCCAGAGATTTCTGAAAGTGATTGTGTATCAAAGAAACCACAAACATATCCAGACTGATAGATTTATGCCATATATTCTGACTGAAAGGAAACTGCTATGCCGCAGCCAATCAGGGACAATGGTGTCCATAAATAAACAATTATCTTAAGTAAGCTTTTTAGCTTTTGTAATTAAGTTATATTCTTTTCTATGACCATATTCTTGAACTCTAATTGGATACCGGAACTAAATGCAGGGGCATAGATTTTCAGAACAATAGAAGTTCAGGATGATAGTTACCACAAGCTGGTCATTTACCCATGCAAACAGACAATTAACTAACGACAAGATGGCACAAACTGCTGGAGAGACACCTGTATCTTCCTTGATCTTAACAAGAGAGTTTTTTTGGTATCTCAGGTAACTCTGGATGATGGTCATTATTTTCCACCAGCTGAAAACAAAGGGACTGTGACATAATTCAGATGTAGGAAGTGGATTTTCTATTAAAATAGTCATGTATGTTGTGTATATGACCTGTTTTGTCACAAAAGAGCATGTGATGAAACCCCAAACCTCGCCCCTTCTTATCTTACCATACTCAGATATTTTTGCTTATCATTACATTAATTTTTGTAAGAGGATACAGAGGCCTTCATTATTTACTTATCACCATTTAATGGTGAACCCACATCAGCTGAAGCCCAAAATCCTCACTGTCTAAGGATTCCTGGTGCTTTATGTGATCATGTGTTTGGTGGCTTTTAGTCCTGAACTTCAGTATTCATGTGATATACTGGCCAATAGTTTTGTGTTGTGTGACTAGCCATACTGCAAAGATCTAAGCTTCATGAAAAAGATGAGGTTTCGATATATGTTTGAAGGTTTTTGCTTCCGCAGTAAAATAGAACCTAGAAGTTTTGAAAAATGTCTATGGGAGAGCTAGGAAAAAAAAGCCTACAAGCGATCAGCACCTAGAAGAAGTTGGAAAGTTTTCTAGCTCAGCTGTAGGGGGAGATTTAGGGGGAGAAAAAGGAATCACCAAGAGACTGCCATATTTCTTCTATTTCCCATTCCCTCCTCTGTCTGCATTTTGCAATCTGCTGTCCCTAGCGGTGCGGTCATTTCTGGTCTATCAGATCCTTGTGCCTAATGTGGCTTAATCAGTAGTCCAAGTTACTCTTTTACTGTAGCAATGAAAGAAAAGCAAATAGTTAACAAGTGACTAGGAGTCTTTATAATTGCTGACCTTCAACAGTCTATATAACGTGACTTTAGGCCACTCAGTAATAAATAGACTAGTGTAATATTTACAGACATGTCTGGAATGCAGTGAGTTCCTCTCTTCTCTTTCACGAAGTCATTAATGGCTCTGTGAGGAATCAGACTACCGCTGTTCATGTTCCCCCAAAACACTTTTATCTCCTGACAGTTTATGCTGACCTTTCTATTTTGTTTTGATTTGTTGTTCCCTGATCCATTTCCCAAATCCTGGGTTTTACAAACTTTTGTAGGGGGTTAAAAGTTTTGAGCAAATTGTTCTGTGAACTCAGTCCTAACCATGATTCCCCAGCCCAGTGATCAGCAGACCTCTTAGAGACAGTGTTTCTCAATAAGTTCCTTTCAGGTGTAAAAGACCATGTTGTTCGTTGGAATAGAAATTCTCCTACTGAAAGTACACAACTCTCCCTCCTTCCCACTCCAGCAGCCAGTTTCCACTGCTTTGAAGTTCTGAACACTGAAGCAAACAGGGAAAAATAGGAAATGTGTTTTGGAAAGCAGAAATGAAAACATATGGGGTAACATTTTCTTGCTTTCCTTCTTTCTTTGCCTCCAAGACAAAATCTGAATGTTACAGTGGCTTCTGAAAACCCCAGCCCTGCAGAAAGAAACAGTGGTCTTTGAGCTGTATTGGGTACACAGGATTTACTTATAAGAAGAGAGAAAGGATTCTTTCCAAAGAATAAAAATCAGCACTTTTGAAGAAGCAGAGAAGATTCATAACATTGTAGAGTTCCATTAAAAATTTTAGTAATTGTTTGCAGCTGCCCATTAAAGCTATTTCCTTTAAATCCCATGGCACTGAAGGCAGAAAGAGTGACTCTTTATGCCAACTTTTATGCATTGTAGTGTTGGACTACACGCCTCTACTATGGTCCCCAAACCATTTTTGGTTTGTTTCTGCTGTGTTCCAAACACAAACATTACACACAGTCACTCAATGTTCCAAACCAAAAATAATATAATGAAGGATTAAAGGAATTCATAGAAAATTGATTAAAATCCTTACAAAACAAAAGAGAAGTACTGTTAGAAATGCTGAGTACCGGGCAGTCTATTAAATACTCAATCTGTATCTGCATCAGGTCATGCCTACTTTACAAAGGTAGAATTAAGCTTGAGTAGACTCCTTGTCATATAATACCACAGCCTGAGTCAAATCTGAGAGTTAGTATCCACGGAGATTTTCATTCCGTCTTGTAATTTGCTTTGATTTTAAATGTATGGTATGTTGCACTGTGACTCAGCAAAGAATTTTTCCCATGGGTATGTTAAAGAAACATTGCCTTCAGCTAAACTCGTTTACTTTGTAATATTTACATTGTGGAGCTGAATTTGACTTTCAATAGAATGTTTTTACCTTTCACATAACTATTCCATGGCCTAATTACCCACACAGACCTCACTTCCTTGGAAAACAGCAGCATTAATTAAGTAAAAGCCTAAGGCATTTTGAACACAGCCCAGAGATGCTGGGTCTAAACAATATCTATTTTCCAAGCACTATGTGGAATGGAGAGTGAATAGAAATTTTTTTTGAAGGAATTTCTCTGTGAGGTCAGTACAAATGCAATTATCACACTTGGTTATTTTTGCACAATAGCAAATAAGGAAATGTGAGAAATCTCTCTCATGTTATCATCTTCCTCTGATATTGGACAAGCTATTCTTGGATTAGTTCAGCAATTTCTTTCCCTTCCATTCCCACCCCCTCCATTTCTGCATATGTGCAATAAACATCTGTGTTAAGGCAATGACATGTTTCTCACTTTGGACCCATATCTTTTCCTTTTTAGGGAGAGCTGCTCTCTAGAGGACTCAACAAGTGGCAGCATGTTAGTATTTATTTGCACTTATTATAGAGAAGACAATTTTTCAGCACTATAACATCACTATTTGGATGAGTGTGAGATACAGAGAGGACACAGACTGCAATTAAAGGTCATTTTAATCCTGCCTAAATTCAATCCACTTTGCCAAGTGTTTCTATCCAACAGAACCAATGCAGATGATACACAGTAGAGAGGAAAAGAGCAAACAGATATATCTTATGCAAAGACGTCTTCAGCAAAGGAAGGGAAAGAGCTGGAGTCTTCTCAAATCTACTGTGTTGTTTGCTAAGCTAGTCAATGCACTTTGAGAAGATTTCTCTGGTGCAGCGATTGGGATGACACAAAAGGTCAACAGTGGAGACTCAGTTACATAAATTTTTCACAGGAAGAATTTATCATTATGTCCCACAGAATGTGCAATGCATCTTGTTTGGTAACTGCTCCAATACCGGTCATGCCCGGCAAGTAGTAATTCTTCTATTTCAGGTTATCCTAACAGTGCTCTCATTTGCCTGTTACTTCATATTGCAATATCCCAATAACAAATTTATCAGCACAGGCATTTGTAAAAGAGAAGCACGTACAATCCAGCTTCCGTCTCCCATAGATGTGAAAGATGACTTTTGCTACACAGCTTTGTGTTTCTCCATGACATATTTTTACTTCCTTTACAACAAATACCACTATAAAAATAAAAATTACTCTTTTTAAATATACAAGAAAGGAAATGAGTAGTGCACAAAGTAAGTGCTTGCGCAACCTGAAGAGACATAGCACGAGACAGAAAAGCTGTGTAAACAATAAAAGTAGAGGAGTAAGAGAATGATGGGAAACTGTGACAAAAGGAGAAGCAAAATGTAAGCCAAGGCTTACGTGGTTTCCAATGTATTTCTACTTTGCAAAATGTATTTGCTTCTCCCTTTATCTCCTTCATTTCTCACCAGGCTTTTCTCAGCTATTTTCTTCCTCTTTAGCAAGAAAGACAAACAGCTCTGCTGCAGCCTGTGTCTTTTCTTTGTGGTACGTATCTGCCCACATGCTGAAAGTATCCTTGTCATGTGCACAGATGGTTAGAGCTGCACCTCAATTACTCTGTGATAATCTCACAACAGCTGATTTCTCCCTTGCAACTCAGAAGGCTTTTTGTTGGTTTGCTCTGTTTTGCATATCTTCCTTTTAGCTGCATCATCTACAGCAGTGCAAAGGCTTCCTTCCGGAGCTGAGTTCACCTTCAACTCTATCATTTTTGCACCATGACATGGCTTTGAGTATTTTTCTTGATTAAGCCCTGGCTGCCTTTTAGTCTTTCTCTTTGAACTACAGCAATTTAACACTTGATGTTTTCTAGGAAACACACAAGTACACCCAAAAATCAACAGATGACTGTCTTTATTCAAGTCCAGACCTTTCATACCCTAGCAATTCAGTTTTCAAATGACAAACTGGGATAATTTGACATGAATTTAAGAAGCTTGGCTTGCAGAGTTTGTACTATTTTACTGTTCACAGTGATGGCCTGGGAATGTCTGTGTTTCTTATTTTGCTCTCCTCATTTCTTCCTAATTTTTTTTAAAAACTTGAAATGAGAAATCGTGGCTTCAGTTGGTTCTCCTAAATTTTCTGCCAACTCTGGTTTTGGAAAGGGTTTTTGAACACTCTTACTAAAATTCCCTCCTCCTTCACTTGTTTGACTTAGGAGACACTAAAGCTGCACCAGTTCTGCAGTCTGTTATCAGCCACTTCTAGAGACAGCACTGCATTTTTCATATGCAAAAATCAAATAGTTTTCAAAACAAAACAAATACCCTAAAGTTTCAGACCATCTTCATAAATCATGCAAAGATGCACTCTCCAACTTCCTCCTCAGAAAAAAAAAAAAAAAGAAAGAAAACCCTTCTTTCCTTCCAATGGTTTAAAAAAAAAAAAAATCACAGACTGTTTTACATTTATCTACATTTTACAAGTAGAAGAAAAATTATGATTTATTATATTTTTATTTCTATTGCACAGTGCTCTAAAAGACTTATCAGACTCCCAGGATTCTTTTTAACACTATATTGGGCACTCCACAAACCACTTACCCCATCATAGTCATCATCATCATAATTGCAGTTCTGAACGAGCCCAAAGCTCTCGCTAGTCTATCTCCAACAACAACCATACGTGGATGGTTGAGGAAGAGTATAAAAGAAAGGCAAGTGTATAGTATTTCCCATTACTACTCTCCTAGCTTCCCGTACTTTTCACCTCAGGACCTTCCTGAGCTGGATGTAGTTTCCACATACTTGGTAACTCTTACTGGATTCTTCCACCCTGAACTTGTACAGTCATCACTTGAGCCCAGGTGAGCTCCCACCTACCATACCATTCTTTGGTAAGGAGTTCTGTGGTGTAAAGAATCACATTCTCTTGTCTGAACCTACTTCCTACCAACCTCACTTGAAATTCCTTTCCACCCTTCCCCTTTCATGATTTTATAGACCACTAGCATATCTCCCCAGCCATCTCTTTTCTACACCAGAGAATGCTGGATTACTAAGAAATTCCCATATTTTTCTGACAAGAGATGCACACTTTTAAATATTGGGTAGCCTACATGCCTGGGAATGGAGTTTGTCCCAGAGTGTAAATGCTCCTCAGCTGCCTGTGGAAGTTCATCACTTTTGCCCTCTGACTCCACTATGTTTATATTCAACTTCCTTGTCACGGTGTACATACTTACAGTTGGTCTATAACTATCTGTGTTTGCTTTTAAAGCCTTACTGAATAATAAATATACTTACAATTTTCTAGCAGGCAGACAGAAGGTCTGTTCTATGGTTTCAGTGTGAATTAACTTCATTTACAATAAAGAGTTTAAGGACTAAAGGGGAACAAACCCACCAACGATTTCCAGGATGACAGAGTACGGTACCTTTCATGACCCACACGAATTCACAATGAGCAGTTTCTCATATGCACAGGCAGATTAATTTGATGCAATATAGAAAACCAATACCCAAACAATTACATCACTACAGCCTCACAAATAACATTTTGATAAGGATGAAATTTCTGCCCTGGACACATGGTGTGTGTTCTGGTTGAAGTCAAGGAGAGCTACACTCAAATATAGAAGGGCTGAATCCGACTCTCTCTGCCTGCAAAGAGCAAACTGGACTCCACTCTACTCCTTCAGCTGCCCTTGCCAACACCTCCTCAGGCAAAAAGCTTTTTAGCCTCAGTACATACTGAGCAGCAAAATTGAGTCTTATCATATTGTCTTTTAGTAAGGTAAGTAATTGCATGTAGTACTCTAATTAACCCAGATTCATGGCAAGCACAGAATTATCTGTTACATTTGTAGACTACACCCTAGATGACAGGTTTTACCTAGCTGTAGAGACACATAACTGAAAGCTTTGGAATAATCTGAAGTATTATCTGATCCACCCAGTTGCATTCATCAGGATTTATTTCTACACTTACCTCACAAAGACTTTCTCTCACCTACTTTTGAACACCACTCAGCTTATGACTGGCACCATCCTGGCTGCATAGCACTTGCAGATAAATCTTTGATAGTGCTTCAGAGATGCCTGCAAGGAGAATGCATGCCATCTGCGCCATGTGATACCTGCCTCCTCATACAGTGAAACAATGACAATCTTAAAAACACTAATCACTGTCTTTTTTAACATCGCACTGACATCAATAGAGACATGTAGGATGGGGTGCAGCTGCATATACCCACTGTGTTGCTGTTACCTGAGACATTTTCCTACTTGTCATTGCCCACAGAGGAGTGCGGCATGGGCACTAACACTTAAAACTGCAAACCAGCCAGAGTTCCCTGCGCAAGGCAATTAAGCCTAAATTTTGCAAACTGAAGACCACGAGGCAGCAATATCCCTACCGCTCTGCTACCCAAGACAGACGCCCTTTATATTGTATCCACAGAGCCCCATCTGCAAAAGCAGGTGGATTTCCTGCAATATCTAGTCTAAGCAGCTGCATTTATCATCCTATACAGAGAGAAATGAGGAAATCTCCAAAAGATCTCCAATTTTCCAAGAAAACTCAAAGATTTTCAGCCTTCCTTTGATAGCAACGTCTATTGTAAAGGCCCCACAAGCTGTGCAGAAGGCTCCAGCAGCTCCCACAGGCACGCAGAGACCAGAACTAGCCACAGGTAAGTAGGTATGCTAATGCTGCTTTACTGTGCTCAGATGGATAAACTGGTCCACCCTTACTCTAGGGAATACAGCTCATTTAGGCACACCCTCCAGCTGAGTCAGACCTGCCACTAATGCAATAGGTCCCTCTCTTCTTCCCAGGCTGCAGATGGCTTTAACCCTTCCTTTACCCATATATGTGCCAATTTATCTTTGATCTTTAATTGCAAAGTTTTTGTAGGGAGACACTTAAACAGTTAAACCCTGCCTCTGAACAACAAAAGCTGTAGACACAGGACTCTGTAAGTATAACTTGTGCTTAAACATTGAGGGTAACCAGTGTGCTGGCAGAGAAGTGGAGATTTTTTTTGCCCTGACAACCACCATAGTTAGACACAAATGGATAACCACATGTGTCCAAACCCCACTGACTTTGAATCTGGAGGGTTTTTTTTTTTCCTTCAGTACCATAGTATATACTGATTCATTTTTGAGGTCCATGTATGCAACTTCTGCATCGTTTTCCAATCACATCAAATTATAGCAGGATTTCCTTGCACTATGTCAATTACTTCTCTGTATGTATTATTAACTGAGTGCAGATTAGATCTTCATTGCCATAAAATAAAAAGATCGCCCTGATAGATGATGCGTAGGATTAATAACACAGTTAACAAATTAGTATGAAATACTAAAGTAAAAGTCGTAAGTGCAGCTACTGATGCAATTAAATGAAACACTCTAATTATAATTCACCTTGGTTTATTACAAAACCAGTTAATCTACTTCATCTGATTAGCTATTGAATTTCAGTCACTAATTGTATACGTTAGAAGAATTGCTTTCCTATTATATGAATACAAGTCTCCATTTGAGATCACTTAGTTAAAAACTACTGACTATCAAATACATCTTCCTTGTATATCTATATAAATTTGTCTTTGTTATCTGTGTAGGTGCACTATAGTTCTCTACATACACATGAACACATGCATACTTGCATTTAATCACATCACTTCAAGTAATACGAGTTTCAAAGCATATAGTTACATTCTTTGGGCCCTTTTTCTTGTTAGGAATGCACCTTTTAACAAACAGAAAAGCAGCAGAAACAGGAGTTGCAACACACTGAAAACAGACAATACTGATTGTAGACTGGCTAAGTCAATTGTTCTCGAAAGAAAATAAAAATATTCACAAGCTAGATGATTCAGAAATTCAGAACACTCAGTTCCCCATACTGCCACAGTTGTAAAGCTGAACTGTTAATGAACAAATATCCCCGTGTCATAGTTATCTTACTCAATTTTCACTTCTTCATGAACCAACTTAATCTCAGTCCTGGAAGTGGTGAGTGAGTCACTCTGCACTTCCCAAAGCTATTCACATTCATAAAGCTGCACATGCAAGAGTGGGATCTAACTAGCTTGGACCAAATTCAGAGGTCTATCCTCACTGGGGCAGGAAAACGTTCAAGAGGGACCTTGAATGTGGTTCCTCCACTCTAGCAACGTGGTGAGAAAGGTCTAGAAGGAGGTAATGCAACTCCATTACCTTATCTGGTAGAGGTCCTCCAGCTCCCCAACATAGAAATTCTGCCACTCACATACCATCCATGGCCCCCAGAAGAAGGGGTAGGACAAGGAGGGAGGTGTGCTGAGGATGTCTGGGGGGAGGGGCACAGCAACCAGAGAAACGGATAGTGGAGGCCCAGAGAGCAAATTCTGGTCCCACAACAAAATCAGATTATTTGAGAACATGGAAATAATGTGGAACAAGTGAAATAATGGAAAAAAACCCTCCTTGGCCCTACCCACAGCCTTCCCTCCCCCCAATTATAGCTAGTTTAATGGTTTCACAATACTTCATGGTATTGCAATTTTTTTTGGTGTTGGTTTTGAAAAGAATTCCAAGTATATCACTCATCACAGCTATGTACTGATTTAGCAGAAAATCAACGTACAGAGTCTTACTTAACTTTCACTTCTCCATGCAGGCAAGCCATGGGCCCCCAGAGTTTGTCTTGTACACTTGGTGGAATTTATTATTAGAGACTTGGATAGCAGTGGAGGAGTGGAAATGCTTCTCTCAAGTCAGTAGACTGGACAGAAACAAGTAAGGGTAGCAAATGGAAGGCCACTTTACTCCCCATTCCTCTTTTCCTTTTACTTCTGACATGAGCTAGAGCAGCTGCAAAATCACCTACCCCATGTAGACCTTGCTCTTACACTCTGACACCCAAGTAGAAGTAGGCAGGTGTGCAAGAGATGGGCTGCTCCTCAGGCAGTTCCACTGTGTAAAATTGCAATCTAAATAGATAACACACTTCCCCCTCTTACTCTTTATACTTCTGGACTTTGTGCTATATATATAAAACAGAGGAGCCCCTGTCAACTTCTGTCCCCAGTTCCCCATTTCATTTAAAAACTCCTGCTTTCAGAGATTGGTAATTGGGTTCCAGGATATTTTTACTGCATTGAACTTGGATGTTCTTTTCAGAAAGATGGAAGGGAACTGGTGTGGTTTTGTTACCTCAGGCAAGAAGGCAACAAATAAAATGAAGTCTTCCAATACTCTTTGAAACACCATTTTTTGCTTAGACTTCATGCTTCTGTAAGACTTCATGCTTCATGTCAAGATAACAGCAAACACCATAGAGTGCATTATCTACAGAGCAGATACATTCAGCTGCTTTAGCTCAACCTGCAAGCATACATCACCCCTCGCCAGGGAGAGCTATGCTGTTATCATGGTCCTCCTGTGGTGTCATCTCTTATAGACTCATAGAATACAATCATAGAATCGTTTAGGTTGGAAAAGACCTTCAAGATCATCGAGTCCAACCATCATCCATGCCCACTAAACCCTGTTCTGGAGTACCATGTCTAGGTGCTTTTTTAATACCTCCAGGGATGGTGACTCAACCACTTCCCTGGGCAGCCTATTCCAATGTCTGACAACCCTCTCAGTAAAGAAATTTTTTCTAATATCCAACCTAAACCTCCCCTGCCGCAGCTTGAGGCCATTTCCTCTTGTCCTATCTCCAGCCACCTGACAGAAGAGACCAGCACCCACCTCACTACAACCTCCTTTCAGGTAGTTGTAGAGAGCGATAAGGTCTCCCCTCAGCCTCCTTTTCTCCAGACTAAACAGCCCCAGCTCCCTCAGCCGCTCCTCGTAAAACTTGTGCTCCAGGCCCCTCACCAACTTGGTTGCCCTTCTCTGGACACGCTCCAGCACCTCCATGTCTTTCCTGTAGTGAGGGGCCCAAAACTGAACACAGTACTCGAGGTGCGGCCTCACCAGTGCCGAGTACAGGGGAACGATCACCTCCCTGCTCCTGCTGGCCACACTATTTCTGATGCAGGCCAGGATGCCGTTGGCCTTCTTGGCCACCTGGGCACACTGCTGGCTCATATTCAGCCGGCTGTCAACCAGCACCCCCAGGTCCTTTTCCATCGGGCAGCTTTCCAGCCACTCTTCCCCAAGCCTGTAGCGCTGCATGGGGTGGTTGTGACTCAAGTGCAGGACCTGGCACTTAGCCTTGTTAAATCACGTACAATTAATTGGCCTCTGCCCATCGATCCAGCCTGTCCAGATCCTTCTGTAGAGCCTTCCTACCCTCAAGCGGGTCAACCCTCCCGCCCAGCCTGGCGTCATCTGCAAACTTACTGAGGGTGCACTCAATACCCTCGTCCAAATCATTGCTAAAATATTAAACAGAATAGAGCCCAACACCAAGCCCTGGGGAACATCACTTGTGACCCGCCGCCAACTGGATTTCACCCCATTCACCACAACTCTCTGGGCTCGTCCATCCAGCCAGTTTTTCACCCAGCGAGGAGTACACTTGTCCAAGCCATGAGATGTCAGCTTCTCAAGGAGTATGCCATGAGAGACAGTGTCAAAGGCCTTGCTGAAGTCAAGGTAGATAACATCCACAGCCTTTCCTTCATCCACTGAGCAGGTCACCTTGTCATAGAAGGAGATCAGGTTGGTCAAGCAGGACCTGCCTTTCATAAATCCATGCTGACCGGGCCTGATCCCCTGCTTGTCCTGGACTTGCCATGTGAGTGCTCTCAAGACAAACCGTTTCATAACCTTCCCCAGTACTGAGGTCAGGCTGACAGGCCCGTAGTTCCCCAGATCCTCCCTCCGACCCTTCTTGTAAATGGGAGTCACATTGGCAAGCCTCCAGTCCTCCAGGACCTCCCCTGTTGACCAGGATCGCCGATAGATGATGGAGAGTGGCTTGGCAAGGACCTCTGCCAGTTCCCTCAATACTCTTGGATGGATCCCATCAGGTCCCATAGATCTGTGAGTGTCCAGGTGGTGTAGTAGGTCACTAACTATTTCCTCCTGAATTATGGGAGCTATATTCTGCTCTTCATCCTTGCCTTCCAGCTCAGGGGGCAGAGTACCCTGAGGATAACTGGTCTCACTATTAAAGACTGAGGCAAAGAAGGCATTAAGTACCTCAGCCTTTTCCTCATCTCTGGTGGCAACATTCCCTTCTGTATCCATTAAAGGATAGATATTGTCCTTGACTCTCTTCTTATTGTTAACATATTTGTAAAAACATTTTTTGTTGTCCCTTACAATAGTGGCCAGATTTAGCTCTAGCTGAGCTTTTGCCTTTCTAATTTCCTCTCTGCATGACCTTACAAGATCCCTGTACTCCTCCCAAGTTGCCCGCCCTTTCCTCCAGAGATGATAAACTCTTCTTTTCTTCTTGACTCCTAGCAAAAGCTCCCTGTTCAGCCAGGCTGGTCGTTTTCCTCGGCGGTTCGACTTGCGGTACATGGGAATAGCCTGGTCCTGAGCCATTAAGATTTCCTTCTTAAAGGATGTCCACCCCTCCTGGACCCCTTTGCCCTTCAGGAGTGTCTCCCAAGGGACTCTCTCAACCAGTGCCTTGAAGAGGCCAAAGTTTGTCCTCCAGAAGTCCATAGTGGTGGTTTTGCTGACCCCCTTCCTTGCCTCACCAAGAATTGAGAATTCTATCATTTCATGGTCATTAAGCCCAAGACGGCCTCTGACCATCACACCTCCCACCAGTCCCTCCCTGTTTGTAAACAGTAGGTCTAGCAAGGCTCCTCCCCTGGTTGGCTCACCTACCAGCTGTGTCAGGAAGTTATCTTCCACACACTCCAGGAACCTCCTAGCTTGTTTACTCACTGCTGTGTTGTTTTTCCAGCAGACATCTGGAAAGTTGAAGTCCCCCACGAGAACAAGGGCACACGATTCTGAGACTACTGCCAGCTGCTTGTAGAATGTTTCATCTGTCTCTTCAACCTGGTTGGGTGGTCTATAACAGACTCCCAGCACAATATCTGCCTTGTTGACCTTCCCTCTCATCCTCACCCATAAGCACTCCACCTTGTCATCACAATCGTGTAGCTCTGTACAATCAAAACACTCCCTAACATAGAGGGCCACCCCACCACCTCTTCTACCTTGCCTATCCCTTCTGAAGAGCTTATAGTCATCCGTCGCAGCACTCCAGTCATGGGAGTCATCCCACCAGGTTTCCGTGATGGCGACTAAGTCATATCTGTCCTGCAGCACGATGACTTCCAGCTCCTCCTGTTTATTGCCAGTGCTGCATGCATTGGCATAGATGTATTTGAGCTGGCCTATGGAATCCACACCTAACATTGGCATGCTGCCCCCAGGCTCATCTCTGGTGAGCCTAGTTTAAAGCCCTCTCTATGAGCCCCGCCATGTCATGAGCGAGGATTCTTTTCCCCCTTTGAGATAGCTGGATACCATCTGTCACCAGCAAGCCCGGTGCCATGTAAACCTCCCTGTGATCAAAAAACCCAAAATTCCACTGATGGCACCAGCCTCTGAGCCATGTATTAACCAGGTGTGTTTTCCTGTTCCTTTCAGTATATTTCCCTGCCACTGAAGGGATTGAGGAAAACACTACCTGTGCTCCTGATCCTTCCACTTATCATCCCAGTGCCCTGAAGTCCTTTTTGATTGCCTTTGGATTTCTCTCTGCAGTCTCATCACTGCCAACCTGCACAACCAGCAATGGGTAATAACCAGAGGTCTGAACCAGACCCTAGTAATGTCTTTTACCCGGTCCCCAGGGAGGCAGCAGACTTCCCTGTGGGATGGGTCAGGTCTGCATATTGGGCCCTCTGTCCCCCTCAGAAGGGAGTCGCCTACGACAATTACCCTCCTTTTTCAGAGGATGTGAGAATGTGTGGGGCTGCCTGACTGAGCCTAGGCACCTCCCTAGATAGGGCTTCATCTACACCCTGATCTTCATTGACCCGGTCCTCAAGTTCCAGAGCCCCATACCTGTTGTGTAGGGGCAACTGGGAATGTGAGGGAGACCGGGAGGGGATTTGCCTGCCTCCCCGAGCAGGGACCTGTACCCATTCCCCTCCATCTCTTAGGTCCCCTCCTGCCTGGTGGCAGGAGGGCAGGGGAACCTCAACTTCTTGTGGAGCCTCCATCTGCTGCCTCTGCCTCAGGGATGGTAGGGTGTGGGTCCACCAATCTATCTCCCTCCCTAACCTTTCCACTGCCTCATTCAGCTCTGCCACCAGGCTGAGCGGATCATCCATGTGGTCACACCTCACACAAGAGGTGTCCCCGCTGCCCTCCGTCATCAGTGATAGACTCAGGCACTCCCCGCAGCCAGAGACCTGGACAGCTGCACCTTCACATGGGAGCTCTGTCTGCGTGGCCACATTTTTCCTAACAGTGGCTTTCACCTGAGCGGCAACGTACCTGGGTCTCCCTCTGGGACGACGCCCACCGCTTGAGTAGCCTTCTCCACCTGGGAAGAGGAAGAGGCTGCGCCCTACCCGCGCCAACTGCCGCACCACGCCCTGCTCGCCAGCGCCCCTCAGGGCCGTTCAAATCTCCCGCGGTTGCCCCCGGCCGCGTCCGCCTCTCTCGCGAGAGCCGCCGGCTGTGGCCGGGTCCCTCCGCTCTTCCCCGGGGCTCCTGGGCCTCGGAAACCTCCCAGTCCGCCTCAGTCCGCCATTTAGGCGCCCAGTTACCGTTGGAGCTGCTGGCCTCGCCGCTGACTGCTCTTCTGGAGCTACAGCTCACTAATTCTGATAGAAATTTGGGGAGTATCAACTGGGAATTAGACTGAGACCAGTCACAGAATTTGACATATGGACTCCACAGCCAACAGCAGTAATGGCAGCTTTCAGGAAGGACCTTTCATCAGCTGAGTCAGAGTGCTGGCCCAGCACACCTGCAGTGTAGCTCATGTTCAGTTTCCAGCTTGCCCCGGCATCCTTGGCCACCACAGATGTGCCAGATGGAAATGTGCATGCAAGCTGCAGCTTTTGCTGAATTTGAATGTCAGGTGAATTCAATTGCAGGTCTGTTTTGAGATCATGTAGCTGTACTATGACATGGATGCAGTTTATAACTCTCTCATTTGCAGGGGTACAGTTAGGTTATTGTACCACTTAACAGCAGCTGTGACAACTCCTGCCTTGTATTGTCCTCTCTCATCACATTCCTACAGCTTTTCAAATCTCATCATAAGTACTGTGGATTTTAGCCTCCTGTGTGCACCTTAATTCTTCTAATTTTCCCTCTGCTGTTGGCCTTATACAAGCTGAAAGTTTTCTTTCCTATCTGAACAACATTTGTATACCATTTTTGTTGTCCATAATTTGTACCACGTATTCTGCCTGGTCATGTGTTACTCAGTTTTGCATACTGAGATGTTGGTAGTCCTACTCTTGGATTTGCTCACGCTTCGCTATACTGTTAAGGACCTGTTGAAGGATACTGAGGTACTTTGCTGGTGATGAATGGCAGCAAATGACAGGGCTTTTTGAAATATTTTATCCTACCTACAACAAGGGGTCCCAATCTTTGCTCAACTCTCTAGTCCCTACCAAAATAAAATAGTAAGTAGGTAGCTAGGCAGATGCAATGGGAGCTGTATTTTGAGATGTTAGTGGAACTAATGCCAAAAAAAATTGTGATCCACATATGCAAATCCAAATATCGTTAACACTTTTACACATCCCTACAGTTTTGTCAGGGAGACACAACAGTGGGGCTGCTCTGCAAGGGAGGGCGAGCAGGGAGCTGAGATGATAGCAAGGCAGGCAGAAGCGTGGCCTTGTGACAGGGGCCCATTCCCACAGCACCCAAACAAGATAAACAGAGCAGGTCCAGTGGCAGCAGCCAGGGTCAGCCACAGCTCACTGACTGCTGGACACATCTGTAGGGATGAGGCAGGTCTGAGGTCAAGCCAAAAAATCAGACTGGAGAGGCAAGGTGAGGCTCAGGAGAGCATGAGGGCCAGCCCAGCACACCTGCAGTGTAGCTCAGGAGAGGACCAAGAGCAAGGGCCTCATCCTGAACACAGCTCCCAAGCAGAGAGCCGCCCCGGAGGAGACTTCTAACTGTCAACTGTTTTCACAGCAGCTCAATCCAAGGTTACACAGCTGTGCCCATCAAAGCTGACCTTGAACACAGCTTCCTAGGATGGGAGAAAACATTTACAGCACCGGTTGATGCACTCAGCACCCTGGCAGGTTTCTTGGCAGCTGTCGCTGAGGGCTTTCTTTTTTTCATTTTTTGCCCCTGCACTCTGTAGCTGGCCTGGTCCAATTTTTTAGCCCATAACCAAGGCTAAACAGTTTGTACCTTCCAGATTTGGGGATTCTTGAAGGCACAGCCTCTATGTGGAGTCTTGTGAAAGGTGCAACACCAGAAAAAGTCAGAAAATTAATGGCTGTTGTATTTACAGGAGTCTACTAGCAACCTCAGCAGGGGAACACAATCCAGCCTTGAGATCAACTCTGTTGCAAATGAAAACAAAGTTTCCAGAATCACAGCACTGGAAAAAAATGTAAGTCCAGGCTCCTACAGTCACAGACAACAATGTAAAAGAGTTCTTTAGTCCAGAAGGGTCCCCACAAACCACAAAATACTTCCCAACACCCTGTAACAAGCCTATGACCTATGGCGCGAATGACCAAAACCCACAAAGACTCCAGTGTGCCACAGGAAGAGGGCAGGAAAGATACAGCTTACCACCAACATCTTTGGCCTCTGCAGAAGCAGTGATCCAGGGAGATTAATATTTTGTGAATTTGTCTTGGGTTGTGCCTTTTTGATTTGACAATTGTTAGTTAAATAAATTTCCGCTTGTGCTAGATACCTAAAATATGCTGTAAAATAAGACCAAATATTATATTTCATTAGGAAGAGAAAATTAAATAGCCATGAGTCCCTAAAACTATTTGCTTTTTGTCTCAGCTTTGTTAACTACTACTCAGTTGCTCACCAAAGCAGCTGTGCATTAGCAAACATTAAATACAGTTGCAGGTATTGGTATCATACTGAAGAGTCATTCCCTGTAAACAGCAACTGAAGACAGCGTTCTTCAGCCCACATTACAAACTGTATTTGTGAAAACCAATCAGAAAATGTGTTTGAGACACAAACCTGTGATCTTCCTTTTCTATTTTAAAGCTCCCAAATTTGCAGTGAAGCCCAAATTTGGATTTTGCCCTCTCAAAATACCATATAAGCATCTGGTTGGGTTGGTGGTTGGTTTGTTTCTGTGCTTCCTACATGATAAATGATATCCATGGCCACATGTAACCTAGCACGTATTTTTATTGCATTTGCAAAAGAAAGGCAACAACAATAGCAACAAAAGTTTGATTCCAGAGAGATGAAGGGCCAATTTGGACTTGGCAGGCAAATGTTGCTTTAAAAGTGGCCTGACAGACCTCCCAAAATATAATGAATACAGCATCAGAATATGCTGAAAGGGGACTTTTGGTTTGTTGCAAAATTAGAGTATATTATTTTCCCTTCATTGCAGTTTTGCTGTCTAGTATATAGACTATTTTCTTAAAAAACTCTGAATCCTGCTGTTCTCAGTAGGAGTTGCATATTATGGCAGTGCTGTTGGAAGTCTTACTTAGAATGACTGAAATGTTTTTGCAGGGTGTCAACTTCCAAGTCATCATTAATGTTTACAGTCTCAATAGCAGCTTGCATTGCTATAGTAACCCTTAAAGGAACATTCCTAACAGAAAACTAAAATAAAAGGAAGCCACATTCTTACCAAACACTCATAACACAGGGAATGTTCCTGGGCTATTTCAGTAATTTATATTTTAAACAAAGGCGACCTAAAGAAAAAGAGGGCCTCTCATACTAGCAAATCAGTTTTATATACTGCTGCATGATGGGATGTGACAGAACTTGGATAGATGCCCCCACTTAAAAAATACAATTTCGGTCAGCTCCGACTGAAGCAAGTATGGGAAGGGAGTTAAGAAAAGTGAGGCTTCTTGCCAGCAAACTTTTTTGTGAGAAATTCTGTGGCTATTAGTACAGAAAATAGGTCTGTCATGATCTTTCTTATTACCTCTAGGCCAAGTTACAGAAAACAAAGCTGACTTCTAAGTATTTAGTGCCATGCACTGTTGAGAGATCATTGATATAGTAGTTTATGGTCTATAGCATCACTTCCTCAGCATGAGCTACAGTATATGTGGTAATCATTTCCCCAGGCAGAAGCAAATTGTGTTAAACCTCATACATTTTTATAGTCAGATTTATGTAGATGAATTTGTTCCACTTTTCTCTAATATTTTACATGGTTTATCAAAAATCCAAATTTATTTCATAAAGCAGTCATCTAGTAATTTGCATTACTAGGACAATCCTGAATCCTTTTTACAAACCATTTGTCTCCTAATAACAACAGTGTGTTCTTATCTTCCAGGCTGCTTGGAATGCTACAGCTGGGGAGAAGCAATCAAATTTGAATGTTCTCATGTTTGTCAAATTGTAATCATTTTATGACATTGCAAATGTCTTTTAACAGTGTTTTACATCAGTTATGACAAAGAGAAGCACACAGTCTAATTTGACTTGTAAAAATATCAAACTGAAAAGCAGCAAGAGGAAGCTTTTTATGTAAAAACCTTTAGCAAACAGGAAGTTTAGAGGAATAAGCAAAGTCCAAGAAGTAAGAGTCATATCCTGATGCTGATCTTACAAGTACCCTACAAATTTTATTTAGTTTGATCTCAGAAAATGGCTTTGCCCCAACTTTGCTACCAGACTGAGTAAAGCAAAGGCAAACTGACATGGTCAAAGCCACAAAGTGAGTGTCAAAGCTCCAAGACCTCAGGTGTCTGAGATGAAAACATTTCAGATGAAACAGGAATCATCTTATGGTGTTAAAGCTCAGCACCCTGAAGCCAATTCATAAAAGGTCTGTTCTTTTCAGACTTTCAACCTACAAAAAGGGGAGAATGAGGTGACCAAGTGAAATGAGGCTGTGGAGCCTGCATATTTGACAGAGATCATATTGAACTATTTGGTTTCTAGTTTTCTGTACTCAGTGTTGTCAAGCCTGGATCTTCAGGGTCTAGATGGGCTCCCATAAAATTACTATCAGTTAAAAGAACAACAAAGATCACTGTTTTTCCCTCACAGGCAAAACATCACAAAGCTGAGCCTCCATTTTCTGGTATAGGCCAGGAACATGTAATAGGAGTTTGCATAATGATCCTCTATCTCCCTTTCTGTAAACTAAAACAAAATACATTAACTCCAGGTGAAATATAAAAATTTTTAGATGGCAGTAAGGGTGCCTGAATAAAATATTATTAGCCAAATTTTGTAAATTTTAGAATAAATGAAATGAAACATACATGGAAGGAGAGGGGTCAGTGCAAATGATCTCTGAATAAGCACCTGTGATTGATACGGATATGTGTCTGCTCATGAAGGCTGGTACAAAGCTCTCATTTGATGAGGTGATACCAGAGACTGACAAACTAAAGAAGAACAAAATGGAAGAGGCAACAATTTCACTGCATTCTTCATGACGTGCTATTTACAAGGTAGAAAGGAAGATGCAAAAATAGGAGTTGCCAATGAGGCAGCAAGGCTACCAAGAAGGCAAGGAACTCTTGCAAGACGCAGCTATTATAGGAAACCTGGATGAAGGACAACCTTCCGGAATGAAGACAATCCTACCTGGAGAGGTAGTTCCAGAGAATTAGGGAAAAGAGAACCAGACAACAAGCAAAGGTAGTATATGCTGTCTTATGTGAAAAGAATAAGCATGGTTCTAAGAAATGCTGAGAAATAACCAAAGTGAGAAGAAAAGCTTAATGAAAGGTAAAGGGCACAAAGAGGATTGATTCTTCTCTGTAGAGCACTTATCACGCGACCAACATCTAAATACCATAAAGGTATTATTAATTTTCTACAAGTTGTTACATTGAGGGTGTTAATGGGATTAAGAGTATGGAAGAATGCAAGTTACCCAGTGCATTGTTAGCAAACAAGTGAAAGCCTTTGCTCAGTCAGATTAATTCCAGTATTTGCATAGGAGACCTGAGCTCTAAGCCGACTTTGAATGTGAAGTTACTCTGCAGCATAAACTACACCTCTGAACCCCATTCTATCTAAGTTCAGGCAATAAAAGCAATTTACTTATGAAGGGCCTGTGAATACAAAATACAAATATTATGTTCTTTGTTCAGATGGAATTGGAGCTCCACAGAAAACACCCAAAAAGTATTCCCCTATGTTATATGTTTCTAACTTAGAGGAACAAGATACATGGGCTAAGAGAAAGAAGATGAGCAGATAAACAAAACTGTTTAAATCAAAACTCTCCACAGGACAGCAGCATTGCATATTTTCATCTAAAAATGTTTTTGAAAGTATTTATACCACTTTTTGAGTATTGTTACATAAATATGCCAGAGCTGGCGTTTCAGAGCAGTATACTACTCTAGGATGCGCTAACTGAATCAGGATGACTCAACCTACATAGTAAACACCATTTGAGGAAGATTTCTGAAAGTACAGGAACACAGAAAGGCTGTAACCAGACTAGTTTCTTTACAGACAATAGAAGAAAGAATCGTGTGTGGTTCTTCTTCTGGATGACTGATCCCAACAGTGTTGTTTCCTGCCTTTACTATTTCTGAGCTGAACACAAAGCTAATGTCACAATCTCACACAGATGTAGCTGACACCTTTCAGGCACTGGTTTATACTTGTTTGAGCTTCTTAGTTATGTACTCATTTACTTGGCCAAATTCAAAGGTGAGGCTTAATTCTTAGAATTTCAGATGAAGGTCTATTATCTCAGATTCCCTTCTGCTCAGTCTATCTACTTTATAACTACAGGGAGAATCTTTGAAAATGTAATAGAACCCATACTGGCAAGGATGTCTACACCTGATTACATTACATCAAATAAGATTCTGTGGGTTTTAATACATTCTTCTGGATTCCTTTAGATCTAAATTGTGTACAATTTCACTTTACATGTCACAAGGGTTAAGGACAAGCTTCCATGTTGACACATATAGACAGGGAATTGTGCAGCACACCAAAGACAGGTTTCAATTAACTGAAAGGCGTAAGAATAGGTTTATAAAACTATTTAGACACCTAAAAATCACAGCATTTTTAGCAGAATTTGCAAACACAGCTAAGCAGATCAACTGTCAAACTCCAATTAACAATCTGTACAGGTTAGGAATGATGGGCCAGACCCCAGAAGAGGCTCACATGTTTGGATGCTAAATATTATGAAGCCAAAAAGTCAGGCGCCAGCTGTGGACTCAAAAAACAGACTCAGAATATATAATGCTCACAAACAGAAGGAGCTACAGCCAGCCAACGTGAAACAGTGCCAAGAGGGATGCATGTGAACTTTCGCTCTCTTCTGGACATAGCACCTCTCCAGGGAAGAAGCACACTGTGGCCAAAATCCCTTCCTGTATGCAGGAATATATATGCACATGCATTGTCATCCAGGCCACAGATACTGGCCACTCTTCCTTCAAAACAGAAAGTGGTCGCTTCCCACTATTCACAGAGTAGCATCACAGTCAGAGAACGTGGCTTGGGTATTGGCCTTTCTTCATCTTGATGGCTGCCAAACAAAATACTGTGTTTATTTATATAATGTGTGTGGCGGCAGTGCGCTCTTTCAAGTGAGATGATATTGCCTACCAGCATACTTTTTGCTCAGACAAATTCATGGTCCTGGTTGACCATACCAGTTGCCAAGCACCAGGTTTCAGCAATGGAAATGTCACTTCTGCTTCAACTAAAATCTGCTGGCCATTGAGGCAAACACAGCCATGCTAGGAACAGAAGCACTATATAAGCTGCACGCCATGACCATGTTGTGTGACATAAAATCATGCCTACCCTCCATGCCAGCACACATCCACAGACAGGCCTGAGGCAAACTATAGCTACAGATGAGATATGGAAAACTGCTGAAGAACTCCACAATGTGTCTCTGGTTTTGGAAGCCTGTGCTGCGCTGGTGACCATGTCAGATGGCTAGGACCTCAGGGCTGGAGAGCCGCAGTGCTATAATGGCAAGACATGAGCTTCCAGTCCTAAAATTCACCACCTCCTCCTGAAGTATCCCTGCCTGAAGCATGGCAGAGGGCAAGGTACTATGGGAAGTCATCCTTTCTCAGCATGTATTAGCAGTCATTAGCTGAGAGAGAGGTTAGCTTTAATTGTTAGTAAACACCACTGAAGGCAATCTAAAGTAATTGGGTTTACCTCACGTTGCAGCTGGTTAAGGCACAGACCAAGAGCTGTTGTACCTCAGCTGAGGGGCAATAGGTCTTACACTTCTTCTACTCAATCACATCTAAATGGCTGAACATATTACCAATTTAAATCCCTGTGGCGGTCTAAGCCTGAGATGCCCAGACTTGGGCCTCAACAAACCAACCTTCAATTAAATAATTATTCAAGTCTATTCTTGATTCCAGGAGAAACTATTTCCAAGACAAGTTTGAGGTCTGTTGATGATCCAGCATCTGGGTACCGAGGCTGTTAACGTGTGGACTGCATCTCCCAGAGATATGCCTAGAGCTATACTAAAATGAGCTACAGATTGTAATTTAATATTTTAAAATAGCAAGGATGCTTTTTGTTTCAGATATTCTGTGGAATTTATTCTTAACTGAATTTATAAAAAGAAGTGGTCAGCAAGTCCAAGTCACATGAGAAACTTGGCTGAGAAGTCCAAAGGCTGAAGTACAAATTCTTCCTTCATGTTTCCTTTGACATACTTCGCCTTCTCCAGTTGACAGCAGTGAAGTTTCCCTGAAAATGTACTTTCTAGGCCAGTTTTCCATTAATTTTTATTCCCATATATTCCAAAGTGAGAATTTTCTAGGGACAACCTGAGCATCTGAACAATGACTTTGTTCCTGTCAGCCTTTTTTTAACACTAAGACACAAGCTCTTTTACATTCAGTCACTTATTGTGTGTCTGCAACATCTGTAGCAGTGCAGGGAAGTGTACAAGAGCAGACAGTTTACCTTATGGCAAATTCCAAGACGGTATTTAAAGTTCAGATGAAATTCCAGCATTCAAAGTGGGAGGTTTAAGGAAAAAAAAGTCCCAGGTCTGTCAGTGAAAAGTTTAATTATGGACAAGATGACACACACATAGTAAAGCCCACAAAGGTAGGAACACCACTGTGAAAACACATTCCAATAAAATCTTAAAAGATTACTTTAATAATAAACCAGGCATTCCTGAGCAAGCCATCGCAAGATTAGCTACCACGTTGCTTTGCTGCAAGCAGATTTTTCACAAACTGTTACTGAAACCACTTTCAAGGTATTCACATAAGTTGATGTCTTCCGAAGCTCTCTGCACTTTGGTGTTTTTATTTCACGCTGCTACCCCAGTTTCTACCCGGACTGGAATCCCAGTGATCCTAATGACAGACTGTGGTTTGGGCAGAGTTAACATCCAGAAAATTGATAGAAAAACTCACTGAGGTGAAGGTTTCCAGCTGCAGCTTCAAGATAATTTTAGACCTGCTGAAAAAAGGCTTGTGTATGGGAAGTGCTGAGGTTGATACTGTTCAGCGCAACAAGCGGTTAACTTAAAACAAAAAAAGCCTTTGGTAGGGACTCAACCTATGCCAGCAATAGTAAGATCTGACACAACAAATATGAGAAAAAAAGTCATCATCCTGGAAAACAGCACTCTGTCTCTACTATAATCTTTTAATAGTCAGGCTTAAAGTCATAACAGCCATTTTCAATTTGATTCTGTTTTTACTGCAGAGAAATAAAAATCCTTTTTACTTTTCATGAAGTGTAAAGCATGCCCTTTAAGTCCTGCAGCACAGTATAGACGAAATAACTGAATTCCTGTGGGGTTTTCTGCCTGGATTCCTCCTACGTTTAGAAGGCAATCCTATTACATATGTTTAATGTAACAGTTCTGAAATTTAACATCTAGCTCAACAGTGTGGGACATCAGGGGAGCTGTTCTGAGTTGAATTACAAAATAGAAAGTGCAGTCCTTCAAGGCTTGAGGTATTTTTTATTCTCTAAGAAAACTGTAATTTTTTCCAGTTAGTTATTAACCATTGATCAGTAAAAAAGTTTTTCCGTGAGATTATTAGTGATGTCCCAAGTGCTGGTAGATAGTGAAGGACCTCTTGCCATTTCTGTAGTGGATGTAATTTCATTGCACCTCAAAAGGGCTCTTAAACTGCTCTCTATTGGCAAATGAAAAGCATTCTCATCTCTTCCAAATTCAACAACAAATAGTATAAATCATATTTGTAACCATTAGTACAACTAATCAAGGTATTTCAGTGAAATGTGCCTGGGTTTTGTGTTGGCCAAAGCACAAATGGTAATCCTGCTTATGCCAGCACCTGGCTGGGCTGCTTTATACAAGTTGCTTTGTTACTGCACCATGTTTAAACTAGGCACAGTGTCAACCTTCATCTTAGGCGGTCTGTGCAGCTCCCACAAAGCACACTGAGCAAAGTATTATTCTTTAAAATACATACCACCCCAGGGCCAAGAAGCTCCAGTCCTGCTGGTAGGCGTCTAGCACAAGGTGTTCAAAACAATGTACAGTACAGTGCAAGCTGTACAAAACCAACACTGTCAAACATGAATACAACAGTGTACCAAGGAATTCAGCTCTAATCCTGCAAATACTGACATGGCGTAGCCAGCAACCTGTTAACTGTAGCAAATGCCCTCTTACTTATGTGGCATGCACTTCCTTCCATGAACACTAGGCTAGTGCATAAAAATGTGTCCTTCTTGTCCTTTTTGGTTAAAATTGGCACTTCTGAAGCAACAGATACAGGCAAGTGAGAGGCAACTATCAGCTTTTGGTCACCTCAGGTACAGGGCTCCTACCACTTTCGCTATTCCTAAAAAGAGAGTACCACACCACATCAAGGCAAGTATTGTATCAAGGCAAGTATTTGGTAGCTTTGGATGTGGGTGGTGACCAAATGCATCCACCAGTTTTGAACCCTGAACTCCCCGGTGGTAAAATAATTTTGTATTAAATATTTCCCTTTCCAAAACATTTAGAAATATCTATCAAATGTATTAAAACTGCAGGAAAAGCGTTGCTCTTTTTTTCTCTTTTTAAATTGGGTATTGCTGTGGAGGGCAATGTCACAGTTTTGAACAGAAATTTTTACACTGTTTTGAGAAAATAAATGTTAGGCTAAGTTCACAGCCTTGAGGAAAATAAAAAAAGTTCTGCTACAAGGACAAGAATGCGATATTTCTTATCAGAGGCTCTTTCACACAAGTTGGATAACAGCTGTACTACGCTGGGAAGTAAAACATGATAGATGTTTAAATAAAGATGAGTGGGAAGTACAAAGATCAGGTCTGGATGTGACCTAGAAAGTGAACTGCACTGCCCCAATGCTTTGGTTCAGCTAGCCACACTTTTTCTTTTTTTTTTTTTTTTTGGGGGGGGGGGGGGTGGTATTCTGGGTTTGGTGATTTTGGAAAAACAACCAAAAAACCAAAGAAAACAACCAACCAGCCAAAAAAAAAGCTGCTGGTTTGGACTTGGATTTTTTAACACCATCACCGCACCCACGTTTAAGCAGACGCATGAAGGGACCCCTTTTCTAGACGGGCGTTTCGGGGCCGTTGCTGCCTAAGAAGCATAGATACCTGTGGCCCTGCGAACAGCGGGCGCCACACATTGCCGTGTCCCTGCAGGGTCCCCGCAGTCTCCCACCCCGCTCCCCTCCCGGCGTGTCCTCCGGGGGGCTCCGACCCGCTCCTGGCAAGGGTCCGTCCCGGGCCCCAGCTCCCTCCCACCCCCGCAGCGGGGGCCGGAGCTGCGGCTCCCAAGGGGTTAAGCTTGTGAGCACCGACACGTTGAGGGGGTGTAGCTAAGCCCAAGCAGCAAAAACATCATAGCACATTCCTGGATAGTCGTCAGCTGCCAGTATCTGATTAAAACCGTGTCCCTCGCTGTGAGTGGCTAACTAATCCGAAGGCGAGAGTACAACTGGATATTTAACCGGGCCTCCGGTCCCGGCCCGAGTACTGGCTGCCGTCGTCGGACCATGCGCGGAGCGGAACAGATCTAGCCCGTAAGTAGCTTAGCGAGCGGGGCCCGGCTCCTGTAGAGCCTGTGGCGGGCAAGAGGCTGTCACCGGGGAGAAGCGGCGGCGGGCGGGGGCGGCTTTCCCCCTAGGACGCGACGGTGCCTGTGGTGGGGCAGCGGAGGGTGCCGGGGTGCCCGAACGGCCGGAGGTGGGGTGCCGGGGTGCGAACGGCCGGAGGTGGGGTGCCGGGCGGAGGGTGCTCTGGCGGCGGCCGGGCCGCGGCTCAGCCCGACTCGGCTGCTCGCATCTCCCCGCAGCCGCGGGCAGAAGGCGCCGGTGGGGCTGCTCTCCGCCGCCGACAGCCGGCGTGGTTCGCGGCGCTGGCCGGGCGCCGGCAGCGCTCGGGGCGGCCCCGGCCCTGCAGAGGGGTCTCGGCCGCTGAAAGCCGGCGGGGGGAGCTGGGCTCTGCCCGGGCCGGGCTGCCGGGAGCGCGTCCCGGCTGAGGCGGGGTGGAAGCCGCCTGGGTCCCGCTCCGGGCGCTGGCGGGACCGGCGCCCTGAGGCGGCTTGAGCGCGAAGGGAAATCAATGTGCGTTTTAATTTTTGTGCGTGGAGAGGGTGGGCTTAAGGGAAAAAAAAAGCTATATGAAACCTAAATTTCATATGGATAACCGATATGAAATAATCTCTCTAGTAGCAGAGAGGAGGAACGGGTTAGGATGCTGTGAAGCAGGTGTAGGGGTTTGTTTTGGTTTTGGATGGAGCACCCTTGCTGGGCACCCCTCTGTTGGCTGTTGAATCTCAGGATACTACTTCTATCTGTGGTAAATGGGTATAGTTAAAGATGTCCAGTATTAACTGGAATGAGTCTTCTAACTTGTGAGAGAAACTGACTTCTCAGCTGGTGAAACTTAAAGTCTAATGATCATCATATGATGACACTTATGTTGGGGTAATGCTGGTGCTTACTGCTGGAACAGTAAGATAAATGCAGCTGTTGCTAATACAACTGGACTTCTCTGTAGCAGAGTTTCTGCCCCTCAGATAAGCTGAGGCTGGTTACTTGAACCCTTACCAGACAAGCATGCAAATCCACTGGTCAGGTAGGATTTTTTGGAGGGGGGGCAGGGGGGGTTCAATGTTCTCTTAACAAAGGTAGTTTACCTTAAAATGCTGTGTCTTTTGCCTCAGAAGTCTTCTGTAACTTCCATAAAAAAGGCTGCCCAAAATGGACCAAATCTGAGAGCACGCAGGCTTAGATTTGACCATTGCATGCTAAGGAATGGGCATATGTATGCTTAAGGATGGGAACACCTGTGTAGATAGGTGAGACAGAGAGGCTGATTTGATTAGAGAAAAGTAATTATGAAGCTATATATTGTAGCTGGCTGTGAGGACTTACCAGGCCCTGGTAAATTGAAAATATGTCCTTGTGTCTGATAGTGACCTGTTAGGCAGTTATAATGCTAGCAGGCCTTCTGATCAGCTTCCATTAGGACCTTCCAGGAGGTGGGTGAGGCAGTAGGTGGCTAATTGGAGAGGCAAATCAGAATCCAAAGAAAATCTTTTCAGCTGAGAAGGGGATTGTGTGAGGGAGTCATCCACCATATCTGTTCAAAGAATCACTGCGGTTGCATCCAACACAATGGTTCCTGAGGCATAATCAGGTTTACAAAATTCTCAGAAGGTTCTGAGGATGTGGTCAAGTCTAAAGCAGAAATTTCTATTAATAGTAATGCACTAGAGTTTGCAACTGGAGGAGGAGAACCAAGTGATAGAAGTGGTAATGTGGTGGGTTAACCCTGGCTGGATGCTAGGTTCCTGCCAAAGCTGTTCTATCACTCCCCCCCCTCAGCTGGACAGGAGAGAGAAAATATAACAAAGGGCTTGTGGGTTGAGATAAGGACAGGGAGAGATCACTCAACCAATTACCATCATGGGCAAAACAGACTCAACTTGGGGAAAATTAACTTAATTTATTGCCAATCAACCAGAGTAGGGTAATGAGAAATAAAACCAAATCTCAAAACACCTTCCCTCCACTCCTCCCTTCTTCCTGGGCACAGCTTCACTCCCAGATTCTCTACCTACCCCCCCCAGCCTAGTGGCGCAGGGAGATGGGGAATGGGGGTTGGGGTCAGTTCATTACACCTTGTCTCTGCTGCTTCATCCACTTCAGGGGCAGGACTCCTCGCACTCTCCCCTACTCCAGTGTGGGGTCCCTCCCATGGGAGACAGTCCTCCATGAACTTCTCCAGCATGGGTCCTTCCCACAGGCTGCAGTTCAGGCACAGACTTCTCCAGTGTGGGTCCCCCGCAGGGTCACAAGTCCTGCCAGCAAACCTGCTCCAGCATGGGCTTCCCATGGGGTCACAGCCTCCTTCAGGCACCCACCTGCTCAGCATTGGGGTCCTCTCTCCCCGGGCTGCAGGTGGATATCTGCTCCACTGTGGACCTCCCTGGGCTGCAGGGGGACAGCCTGCCTCACCATGGTCTTCCCCACGGGCTGCAGGGGAATCTCTGCTCTGGTGCCTGGAGCACCTCCTCCCCCTCCTTCTTCACTGACCTTGGTGTCTGCAGGGTTGTTTCTCTCACACGTTCTTACTCCTCTCTCTGGCTGCTGTTTCTGTGCCTGCTGCAACTTTTTTCCCTTAAATCTGTTATCACAGAGGTGCTATTGCTGGTGGGCTTGGCCTTGGCTTGTGGTGGGTCTCTCTTAGAGCTGGCTGGCATTGGCTCTGTCAGACATAGGGGAAGCTTCTAGCAGCTTCTCACAGAAGCCATGCCTGTAATCCCCCACTGCCAAAACCTTGCTGCACAAACCCAATACAGGTAAGGAGGATGTGAGTGCTAAATGAATGTCAGGTGAACCATCAGAACAGCAGCTTAACTAGCAAACTTCATGACTTGGGGTATAGGAAGGCTCAGTGTAAAGTGGAGTGAATGCCAGGTGCTCCCAGTCTTAAATGAAGAGGTGGTTCTGCTGAGGGGAATCTAACAGGGTCTTGTGTGCTTTTCACTGCAGACAGGAGACTGGGAGAATGATAAGCACTACTATGATAGTCCTGTGACTTAGGATACTTCTCATCTCTTGTGCTCTTACTTGAAACAAAGCTATTGGCTGAGCACCAGAGGTTGTGCTCAGCACTGTCAGTTGGAAGGATGGGCCAAATGCCAAAAATCTGGCATCAGCTTCCTTTTCTGAAGGTAGAGATGGTTATCCATTCTAATGTGTGCCTTCTGCTATGTTTCTAAGTATCTCTATGCATCTGCAGTACACAACCCACTTTATCATTGAGAAGAGCATTACTTGCCAAAGTGCCTGCATAACCCTATTATTGGAGACTGCAGACCAGTAGCTGCTATGGATATACTTCTTGCTTAAGGCCTTTACATCACAAGCAGATATGGAAAGAAGCACTATAAACAGCTGAATGTAATATATGCAAAGGGTGGCAAGAGGAGCTCTTAGATTTTTGTCTCTGTGGTAAAGCAAATAAATGCACTTGGTGTCAAGGAAGGGGGAATCAAGGGCTGGTGTCTGGACACGATGTTTAGGATAAAACCCATAGCTTAAAATAGGAAGTAAATGAAAGTGCATAATGTGCTGTAGTCATTGAGTATTGTTGCCAAACCTACAGATTTTTTTCTCCTATTGATGCTCTTCTATCCTGGTGAATTTTACAGTGCTAGGACATTTGTGTGACCTGCTGGGTTAATCCAGTTCTTGGTAATGTTTGTGGACTTTATTCAGCAAGGCTAGCAATATGTGAGCACTAGAGAAGCACGAATTTGCTTGGATAATGAAGCAATAAATTCCACATCCAGAGAAAGCCAGGTTGTTCTGGAAACAGTACTGATGGTGCAAATCCTGCTTGCTGGCTAGTTTCTATCAAAAGAAATGATGAAGGGATGGCATGAAGGTAACTTGTAATCTGCAAGGACTTTTGAGGAAAAACCTAGATCTTGCATGTAGACTAAGGGATTATTAGTAGAATCAAGACCCTACCTCTGGGGGAGGGGAGGAGGAATGCTAAGAGGTCTTAATGAGCTACTGCTGTGAAACACAACCAAGCATAAGCCACTCCTCCTCTAACTCAACATGGACTCCACAGAAATACAACTGGGGGTTGTGTTAGAAGAATCAGATAGAACAATGTGTCTAAGTACCATAACTGACAAAACAAACTGACTTTAGACACCTGATTTTGAGGCTGTGTGTGGGTTCAAGGGTCTCAGGGTTATAAAGAAGCTGGGTGAAGCATAGTGGCAGGCCTAGTCAATAAACAAGAGGTACCAGTTTCAACAGGATTAGCTTGTTTATAGGAGCTGGACAGCTAAGTGCTGAACAAAGCATCTTCTCCCATCTATCTCTTAGCCCTGGTTGATGGGAGCATAGACCATTCCAGTTTCCCCTCTTCTGAAAGGATGTGCCTTGCATATGCTGTGGAGTGCCTGAAGATGAAGTGTCTCAGCTGAAATACCCTGCAGACCTTCACTCGAAACTGGGGGATTTTTGGTTGGTTGGGTATTTTGGTTGGTTGGTTATCTTTTAAAAGCTTCTAATAAAGCTTCATAGCTGGTGCATGTCACCTTAAATCTCAAAGCTCAGACATTATGGGGCCAGTTAAGGACAGACTATTGGCCTTAGAGCTGAATTTCCTGCTGCTCTGTCAGTTCATATGGCATCCTTAAGCAATAAGATGAGAGGTGAAATACTTGATTATCTCTTGAACAGAACAAGTAGGTCTGAGAGACAGGATAATAGACCTTTACCTACCTACCATGAAGTCAGGAGGCTTCATGAAAGTGTTAACTAAGACCTAGCTTCTCCAACAGTGTACTCAACCCTTAATGCTGATGTGTCACACAAGACCAAGTCTTCTCCTGTGAGAAGTCTCATACACCTGTCCTATGGCTAATATGCCTATGGATGAGACTTTCTTCCTAGGAAGGGACAAGACAAATTGGAATACTAAGGATGTAGTGTTAATATTGCAGCCTGTGTTTCTACCTCACAGGCATCTTCTGTGTTCTCTCCGAACAGGGTTGGTTGTGCTTTAAGGGAGGGCACAAAGGTCACCATATGAGTAAGAACTAGTTTTCTAGTAGCTTGAATAGCAGATCATTTTGCAAACAGCTGCTAGCCTGGCTGATGAAAGGTAAACTCCAGAGCAGGATAGAAGGCTGGCACTTGTCCTTGCATGCTTCTGGTGGATGGGGCATCCCCATAATATGGTATCAAGACCATCTTAGAGGTGGAAAATGAAAGCCTGGCCAGGATTACTTTAGAGTCTGGATTTAGGAGCAATAATGTAAACTTCCTCTATTGTAAATCACAAATATGTGTAACTACATTTACCAATAGGTAAACTTACTGCAGAATAGTAATCTGTGAAACTTGACTAGCTGTTTAGTAGGACAGCTACTGAATGAGCTGCAGTGGACCTCTGAAAATCCTGGTTAATCCTTTTTTAGGTCTGGTATAGATCTTTTTGTACCACCTTTTTTAGATTTGTCTTGTTTAGTTATTCATTGCCTTTCTTGCTGCATATACAAGGGAGAGCTGGGGTTCTTGGTAATGACTAATCTTGAAGGCAAGAGTAAGCCTTGTATTAGGCATTATGAAGCTTACTGCTGAAGTGAGGGCTGAAATTGCTGTAGAAGAGCCTGGCCTCATAAGGTGCAAACAGAATTATCTTCAGTCTTCTAATGACAAATGAATGTAACTTGCATCTGCTACAAGAGACAGTATGGAGTGACTCCTGTGACAACTACTGCTAACAACAGTTTGTTATGAGAGGTATGGCAGCTGGGGGCTAGGTGGATGGTTCTTCAAATACTGCTGAAATGAATGTTTAAAAGACAGGTTTTTGGCTCATGGGATCATCAGGCTGCTTAAGCAAACTGCAGTACTTGACACTGTGGCCATGACTACATGGTTTTAGCTTGGGTGAACACAAGAATAATACAGCAAAATCCTGTTGCTCATACAGATGCATTTGTGAACCAGTAGAGAACACTTACAGTTTAGCATAGGCTATACAGAACATACACAATCTCTCTCACTACAGCTTGCACACACCCAAACTGTAAAGGATAATTCTGCCAGCACTGGACACTTAACAGCATGATAACAGCTTCAATATGTGTCAAGTTCCTGCTCTGAAGAAGGGAGTGAAAAACATGGTTACTGGCAAGAGTCCTTTGCTATACTAACTAGCAAGAAGATCAGAAACAGTCCTTTTAGGCAGGAGGGAGTTAGGAGTACAGTTGGAAATGAAGTGTTTGAGCTGTTGTCTAGTTCAAACTAGTTTGCATCTGAGTAAACACTAGCTGCCTTGACTAACAACTGCTTTGCTTCCAGGTTGTTTGGTATATCCAGTGAGTCTCAACAAGTAGTATTGACAGAAGTTCAAGTGGTATGTACTGCAGGCACATGGCCTGCGATTCCTCATTCTGTGAGTAGGCAGGTGATGATTTCCTGAGCAATAGCTAGAACATTGCTAGGGAATGTTGCTTAACAAAATTGTTTGGCATGTGCTTCAGGTCTTGCTAAGAAACAGGTATTTCAAGGACAACTTGTCACTAACAACAGTTCTCCTTGCAGGGAGTTCAGAGAAGACACCAAGAGCACAGTATGCCCAAAGTCTTAAGACTGACTTTCCCAGGGTAGATGTGTGGAAAATTAAGTACAATGCTTGAATGGAGAATTGCCTGACTTGAAACAGTAGGTAACAGCTCATGTCAAGGCCTATAAGTTGAGGGCCTGAAATGGCCTTTCCCTAAGGAGTGGTCAGTACTTGCTCTTCACAGGATAGTCCCTATAGCAAAAAAGGAAGATACTATTAGTGGTATTTTAACAAGCCCTTTCTGGAGTAAATTGAAAAGTGGGTGGGCAAAATGTGGTGTGTATCTACTGATACAGGCAAGGGTTTGGGACACATCTCCCAAGGTAGCAACATCCATAAATCTGCAGTCTAAGACTTTTGGAATACTGCATTTAGAATAGTAGTTAAAATGGGCCATACAATTGCATAGAGAGTAATTAAGCTGTAGTGATAGCAATGGACTTATCTACATGGAGAAGGTTCAAAAGGCATCATTTAACAGTCTGGTGACATAGCTGCTGTGGGAATGATCTTGTTCTTCACTATGCCATTATAACTGAAGACATGACTGTCCTTGCATAAAAGCACATGCATCTCTAACCCTGCCATACTGCTAGCTGGCTCTTTTCAGGTGGACTCAGAATTCAAATGTAATGGAACAGTTCTAGACTCTTGTTGCCTTACTCCTGCAGTCCGAGTAAGGAAATACTAAGGGACTGAGTACTGTGAAAGGAAGCTTCCAAGCAAGAACTACAAACAGAAGACTTTAACTTCATTTTAGTTATTTGCATGTAGAGCACACCAGCACTTTCCATTAAGATAAGCCAAACTTTAGCGTGACAAAGACCTTGCACAGCTTTAACTTGGGTCTAAAGCGCAGAATCCAAATTTAGTTGTGGCTGAGACTCTCGTACTGCAAGCAGGCTAGATTACTGCTAGCTCAAGCTACATAATGTTGCTCCCCACTCTGGTGAAATTTTAAGGTAAAGCCTGAGGCAGTTTTGTGCTAGTCTTGTGGCTTAACTAAGATGTCAAGAAGTAGTTAATTAAAATATGAACATGTATTAGGCAGCCTTTGTCTATTCTTGCATTCTTAGTTTTGCCAGTTCTCTTGCTCCAGAGATATGATTCCCAAAGACATTGGGTTCTCCAAAGGTACGATAAATAGCTGTCATGTACTGTGAACTCTCAGCAGGTGAGATGAGCTGTGCCAGACCTCAGATAGGAGAGTATGTCCTGTAAGCTGTCCAGAAAGCCCTCACTAACCTTCTCAAATTGCATTGTTATCATTGAGAATGAGCTTCTCCACAGTAAGATGGGGTATTTGCAAGGGTTCAGCCAGACTTGTGTGTACCCCTGCCCATCTTCCTCCACCTTGGGGCTCTATGCAAATAAGTGGTCTGGCTTCCATAGGATGGAGACAGCCTAGAGTCTAAAGATGGCAACTACCCATCTGGATTTCTACCACTTTACAGTTGCTGAAGTGAGGTCTTGCTTGTGCATATTTGCTCCTCCCTAGGTTATTTGCTTGTTATTGCCTCTTAACTTTACTTCAGACTGAGATACTTACTGTGGTTGTATAACACCAGAGCTGAGTGTAGCTCTACCAATTAAATTGGGGAAGTAGAATCACCGACAGGTGGGACTCAGTGTCTTGAGGTTGTTGTTTCTTCTTTCCAGCATCGAGCTGGGCAGTGTCCTAAAGGTATGACGTGACTCCTAGAGAGCATGCCTTAGCTCTGTTCTTCTCCAGGCCTTTTCCTTCTGTTCTCTAAACAGTAACCTTCCAGATGCGGGGGGGTGTTTAACTAATGATTCAACCTTAACTTTGTCTTTCCTTCCTCCCTATTTCTGAAGGACTTGATAAATCCGGGGAGAAGCTCATTATGCTGAAGTCTAAAGACTATCTCTACCCAAAAAAACCTATACCATCAGGCAAGCTAGTCTAGTTTTAGAGTAGAATTCAGCTGGCTTCATTTTACCTGCCTAATGAGTCTTTTTCAGTGGGCACACTCCTTTTTAGCACTGGTACAAGTATCCTGCAAAATCCCTCTTGGCTGTAATAGTTTCCCCATTGCTCCTTTGTCAGAATGGGCACGCAAGCCACTCTTCTAGTGATAACATTACCTAAATAACCATGGGTTGCTATATCAACTCTTCCTCTAACACCTAGTTCTACTCAGAACCACTTGAAATTTTCATAGCAACACCTTTGTTCCCTTGCATCAAATGTTCCCTAGCTGTGGCCAGGTAAGTTGCTTACAGAGGAGAACAGGTATAGCTGCCAGAGATCTTTCCCATGAGCACTTTTATCTCTGATTTACTTAAGCAATGCTAAATGCAATTCACAAACTATCTGGTAAGCAGCTAGATCTAACTTTACTTACATTAACAGCTAGTTCCCTAAAGGTCTCCCTCCTAGCTAAAAGGAAATGGAGGTCTTCAGGGTGAAATTCTCTCTTAAAGACCTAGGAATTTGTGTTCTTCCTAGGTTAAGAATCAGTTAAGCATTGACATCCATTACTCTGTTAGTAGCAAGCTGGATGAGTCAGTCTATAGCTATTGACTTAGCAATGAATTGAGGGAAGAGGGGAAGGCAGGAGTGAGAGCAAAACCCTGAAAGTAACTTTCAAGTAATGGATAAATCATTAGCTGTGACTAAGGCAAATGAGGAATAGGCTATTGAGAATTACAAGTCTCTAATGTTAGAGGATACGGAACGCTTCAGCACTTATGTCTCAAATAGTATGCTGGATAATAGGGGTGGCTTGTCTGGCTGCTTGTCTGGATATAGGGGAAATTACTAGTAAAGGGTAGCCCAGCTACTTAATCATCTAAACAAACTCTTGGCTTCATTTGTCACCCTAAAATTCAAAGCACTAACTGAAGCCACTCCAGTACCCCAGACAGAAGATTCACAGAATGTTTTCTGTAGCAGATATGAATGTCCAGTTCTTTCTGGCCAGGTATAGATGATGTTCAGAACTCTATAAAGACAATATGAGTCCCTCTATTTGGTAAGTGTGAATCAATGCTTCAGCTGTGTAGGAACAAAACATGGTGATTGCAGATTATTTTTTTTAATGTATCTTGCATCTCAGAGGCAAAAGGGTCTCATAGCATAGAGTTACAAGTCAAGTCATACTAGTCCATAATTTCTATTAACTTGCAGGTTGTTTTTTTTTTATTTTAAAAAAACCTCAGGTTACTTGATTACTGAAGGGTGTAGGGTTTGGTTTGGGGTTTTGTGTTTATTTTTCCTGGAATGGTCTGTCTGCAGCCCAAGGAATTTATTTGCTTTTACCTGTTGGGTGGTATAACCTCAGACTTCCGCTAGTTATAGAAACATGAATAAGATCTACTGGTTTCTTTGAGGTGTTCTGGTGCCATCTTCATGGGTGTTTGGAAGAGATCCTAGCAAATGTTTCTTGCATTCCCTCCTATCCTCTACAGAGATGCAGCTGGCAGTGCTGAAGAAGAGAGCAAAATGTCTGAGGTTCTATAAATAGCTTTAAAGGGTAAAAAGCTAAAGATTGACAGATTAAAACAGGGTGATGCAAGTACAGCCTGTGGAATTAGGTCAATGTGGTCTACTGATTAGGTATTACTGAGGTGACTGTTCATCACCTAGTGGCCATAACTTCATGCTCTCTGTAGCCTGAGATGAATAGTCAGTGAGTCAGACTTCCTACATGGTCACTACTAAAACTTTCAGGCATTAGTGGGCTTCAGTGTTCAGCAGAACAAAACTGGACTAACAGGTTTAATAAGAATATTTCTTCTTCACGGTAAAATACTGTGTCTGCTTACTGATTGTTACTTGGATTTTTAAAAACTACAGCAAGCATAGCTGACGACCATCCCATCATGTCCACTGAAGCTGAAGCTACAGCCAGCCAGCCTGAGCAACAGGCTCCACCAAAAGCACAACATTCAAAGAAGGAAAAAAAGAAAGGTAAGAAATGCTTACCTCTTGAACACCTCTAGTCAGTGTCGCTAATCTTTTGCACTTGCCTAAAACTAAGATTGCTCTCACAGCATAGTTAACTCTGAGATTTCAAGCTGACTGGAAGACTGAGTAAATAAGCTAGTAAAATAAATCTAACCAGAAGGTAAGCTTTTACCTTGAAAAGTTTTATTTTTGTTTTTGTTTTTTTAGCTTTAAGTTATAAAGCTCTCAGTTGCACTTGTTAAATGACTTATTTCTTGAGCCTGACAAGTCACCAAAAGCCCAGAGCAGTGAAAGCCTCCCTGAGGAGGTGACCAGATCCAGGATCATCCAGGTAGCTGTCAGTCTGAACCTGAACTTGCTTCCTCCCCTACTTCCAGAGAGGGAGTGATATGCTAGACACAGATACAGCTTCTAGTCCAGAGAAGCTAGAAAGCTCATTTTGTGAGAATTACTGTAGATCAGATAATAAATTTTTTGATAGATTAGGTCATGTAAATAGAGTTACCTCATACAGAAATACCTACCTGGTACACAATCAGAGTATGTTGAGCATGCAGGGAAGAAAAACAAGCAGTTCTGAGAAGTAGCAGGAACAGCAGAAAAAGTAAATCAGCTAAAATCCCAAGTGATTACAGGGATGGGTGTACCAGGACTTGTAGAAATGGTGGTGCTGATAGAAAGTTCTAGCACAGGAACCAGGAGATTCTTGCACAACAAGAAGAGATCTGACTACACCAGAATGAGGGGCTAGCATCTGAAAGGCTTATTGAACATCCTGTATGGCCATGGGAAGTACCACCTCTGCTTGGTGTTTTTGCTTAGCACTTCATATCTAATTGGCTGTTGCCTATAAATATTTCAGTCTTTTATATGGCAAACAATTGTTCTGAAGTTCCCAAACATTAAGCACTGGGCTCCACTCTTTGAACAGAGGCCAGATTCTCCAAGAGCACTGTGACCTTAAAGGAGTAACTTTCTTGCAGTGCACACAGTACTAGGACTATGGGTTGTTAGTCAGCTATACTCAAGGGACAGTTTTAATATGTACTTATATAGTATAATTTTTCAAAGATCTCAAAGCCACAACATAGACATTTCTCTCTTAAAAAAAAAAACAAAACAAACCCCCAAACTAAAACAAACAAACAAAAAACCTCACAAAACCCAAACACCAACAAACAACTTTTCTCTGCTTCCAGGGCCAGAAAAGACAGATGAATCTCTCTTGGCCAGATTCAAAGGTGATGGTGTAAGATACAAAGCTAAACTGATTGGCATTGATGATGTCCCAGAGGCAAGAGGAGACAAAATGAGTCAGGATTCAATGATGAAGCTGAAGGTAAGGGCTTGAGCTGGCATGTAAGGAGCAACTTCTGGGTAGCCTTCAGAAAGCAGATCAAATGGTATTTGAAGTTGTGCAAAAGTAACAGCTTAATGGTAACACACACTAATAACAGCACCATCCTAGATGGATGTTACTTCTAAAGCTGTAAGCCTTTGCTCAAAGAACATTGTTCCTCTAATAGCTTGGGACTGCTCCTTTAAGTCTCTTATAGGCATCCAGTATGGATGCTAATAGTATGAACTTGATCACAAATAGTGAGCTTGGGTTTTGGATGGGGAGGGGGGAACTCTGCACAATTTAACAGACCTCAAAGCACAAGTTGGCATCCTGCAGCAGTAGTGACACCAAGAGATACAGATAAACCAAAGAATAAATGAGACCCTGCAGCAGCAAAGATGATTACTTCTGGGGTGCAGAACACTTGCATAGCTTCAGTCAGGCCATGAAGGCTGGTAAAGGTGCTGCTACTGCAGCAGTTTTGTGAGCTAAGATAAGTTTTTTAAAGCTCTAAAATATGTACAGAGGAAACACAATCTAGTTCTGAGGTATCACTTCAAACCTAGTAAGGCATATGTTGCAAGAGGAATCCTGCTCTAACTGTACAGCTATATAGGAATAACTAGATTAGCGCTAGTACATTCATAGCCATGGGCTCATGAGGAATATAAGGAAACAAGTTAAAGCTCAATCTGACACAAGTCTCATCAATACTTTGATATTCAACCTCTTTAGGGAATGGCAGTGGCCTTGCGTTCCCAGGGTCAACACAAACAGAAGATCTGGGTGAACATATCCCTCTCTGGTATCAAGATAATAGATGAGAGAACTGGGGTAAGATATGACTTATCCTCTTACTGTGATTCTTAAAGCAAGTGAGGTGCTTGGAAGGTAGACCAATCTGAACTAGATTTCTTAATGGCATCATGCCCCCCTTCCACATACTAAAAATTGGTTTGTGAAATGAGTTGTAATGCTGAAGCCTCCTGCCAGAAAGAGAGATACATCCTATTGTGGTTAGTCAAAGGCTGATAAATCTGAGTCTTGAACTGAAGCCTTCTAACAGTCTCAGTCATTATAACTACAGAGAAGAGCAACTATTATATCTCCAACAATTTAAACCGATACGTGTTTTTTTTTCTAATTCTAGGTCATAGAATATGACCATCCAGTAAATAAAATCTCCTTTATTGCTCGGGATGTAACAGACAATCGTGCTTTTGGCTACATATGTGGAGGAGAAGGCCAGCACCAATTTTTTGCCATAAAAACAGCACAACAGGTATGGATTAGAAACCCTTTTCCACTTGCTATGAGTAATGCTATTGTGTAAACACTTAACATGTGACAAGGGTGTAGTGTTTTACTGGTAGCCCTATGAGGTAGGTATAGGGGAGTACCAGCACAGGTGGATGGACTCCCCTCCTGGAGGAGGGCAGTAGGAATTGACTGTATCACCAGTGGCTTTTACTTTGTTCAGCTTCTCTGTAGTCTGTGGAATAAAAACACTGAAGTAGCCTTGCTTACTGTGATTAACCTTGTTTGAAATGTCCACGCACCATGGAAGTCATTAGTGAGATGAACAGCCATTATCATGGGCTTTCCAGTACAGTGGCCTGTTGCTGTCAGTGGGAATGCTAATTCTTGAGTCAAACAGGCAGATCTTCACTTGGAATTAACAGGAATGATGTTAGAACTCCACTAGTCTAGTTGTCATGATGCTTTGTCTTGTGCAGCAGTGAAAACAGACTTACTCAATTGCAATAGTGTTTCTGGGGTGAGTGAATGGCAGGTCTGGTCTTCCTAGAGTTACTTCTTGGAGGGATTCCAATTCTTCTGTGCTAGGTTTCCCCCATGCAGAAATCCTGTATTCACGGTTTGTCTCTCTGAAGAGAATCTGTACATAAGCAGCACTGGAAACAAGCTACTTAGAATTACTGCTGAGTATTATGCAGTTTCCTAAATGACCTGAACTTAAGTTAGATATTTATCATTTATTAGCTTTTCATTATAATGTCTTTAATAGTCATTATAATGACTTGATGAGCCAAGACTTCAAAGCTAGTAATTTCTTCATACACATCCCTGCCTGCCCTCCTGGAGAAGCTGTTGGCAACTTCAGACCCACTACAGATGGGACTGAGGGGCTCCTTGTTGGAGCATGTTACTACTCTAGTAACAACTGTAACACCCCCTCCTAAGCCTGTTCTATTAGTTTATCAGAGTCCTGTGTTGTATTGGTTTCACTGGAATTGTAGATTAAGTACAAAAGCCTTCTGTGTGCGCTCTGGAGTGGAGTCTTCTCTCAGAGCTTTTCACCATGGGGTGCTTCTTGCCAGCCTACAAGCTCAGCCAAGCTGTAGACAGCTCTTGACTTGCTGCTAGTTGTTTTTGACACAGACTTGTCTAGCTGAGAAGTAAGAACTTGTGCAGCTCTAGACTGCTGTAGCTGTACTGTTTGTCAAAGTTGATAACTCTTGAAATGGCTTTTCCTGCAGTTGCATGTTTAAATACCTTGATTAGGAGAGGATGATGCTCAGATATAAACAGTGAGATCTGTTCAACAGATTCTCTGCTTGAGCCAAAGGCAGTGGCTGAACAAGGGGACTTGTCCTATCGTAGGCACTGACACAACTGCTGTATGCCTCAAGCAAAAGTTCCAAATCAGTATAGCTGAACATGCCACCATCTCAGCAACCACTCAAAACATTCTTGTTAATGGGTGTCCAGGGAATGCAGTGCCTTTCTAATTCACACTAAATTTTCATCCTGATGCAGATACCATTTAATGCAGGTGTCTATGCATTTGAGGTCATGATAATCTTACCTTATGCTTGCCTTGCTGATTTACTATTTGCATCCTGTTTAAAATAGATGTAGTATTGGGTGTAGAAGCTTTCTCCAGGTTCAGTGTTGGAGTTCATAGAAAACAGATGGATTCATAATGTTTTTCCTCTCATGAGAGTACCAGAGAGCTTGGATAAACTTTACACTTTTGAGGAAATCTGATTAGGATTTGCCATGCACTTAGGAAGTCTTGTGCTACAAGCTTTTTAGCAAAAACATAGCAGGTTTAGCACATATACAGCCACTTTGCCTGTGGAGTTAACAACAGTTCTAAGCTGGTTGTGCCCCATTACCCTTGGATTCTGCATCAGCTCTCTTCTATGGAGGCTAGACAGTCCTTTTAAAATCTTGCTTTTCCTGTTGTCTCAACCTTACTGTTGCACCACTTAGGAAAGTTTGGCTTGCTGCACAGCTTGCTTCAGTAGAAGTTCAGGGAGAAGTAGTACATGGCCTAAAAGCTACATTCTTTTCCAGGCTGAGCCTCTAGTTGTTGATCTTAAGGACCTCTTCCAACTAATATATAACATGAAACAGAAGGAAGACGACGAGAAGAAAAAGGTGAGTAAAGTTAAAGAAACTGCATTAGATTCTGCATAGAAATAAAGCTTGCTTCAGCTTTGGCTTGGCTTTTGGGCTCTTGTAAGACTTAACACTGAGGTCTAAGTCCAGGATCACTTGAAGTTATTGGCTGGTAGTTGTACTAGCAGTTTGATTACCTCCTAGATCTAGTAAGCTCTCCAAAGCAAGAGGCTTTGGATAATCTACATCATGTCTAAGTACTAAAAGCTGCCTTTTCTTCTTTAGGGTGAAGAAGCAAGTAAGACTGAGGTAAGCCACTCCAACTCAGCCTCACTTGATTAGGTATGCTGCTGCAGCACAACTAGCTTTGACTTTCTTTACACTGCCAGCATTATGGACGCAATGTCAGATGCCCAATTACATTGAAATGGGAGTAAAAGGGGCCTGCAGAACTAATAATGAGTAGTGATCTCCCTCGTACTTCCTCTTTCCATCGCTTGCTCTTTGAAGCCTGCAAGTCCCTTGCTTAAGGCAAGTTTTGATATTCCAATTATTGCTGACACTGTTATCCATCTATTACAGAATGGTAGCGTAGCACTACCTGCTGATCAAGCTGACAAAATGAAACCGGTAGGTTAAATTTTTTAACTTTATGCTGATGCCATTAAGGAGTTCATAACTGTCTGTCTCCACATTGTGTGGAAAATGCAGTATTTATACATGTGTTTACGGTAGATATGCATAATGCTTGATTTTTTGCTCATGCAAGAACTCTAACAGATATAAATTCTTTCAATATTTCTGGCTTCAAGGGAGTTGACCAGATGGACTTGTTTGGGAATATGTCAACACCTCCTGATATAAGCAGTCCCACAGTAAGTAGAATCTAGCTTAGCTGTATTGACTCTTGCTTTGAGAGCAAACTAGTCCTAGTAATAAGATCTGGTTTTACTTTGTTAGTCCTGGTTTCTGGTTTCACTGAGACACCTGTCTAGCTATCATCAGTGTACTAGTGTCTTAGGGCTATAATAGTATCTACTTACTAACTAGAGTAGCTAATGTCATTCTTAGCCAGCAGAGCTTGCTTGAGACTGTGTGACAGATAATTCTATATTATTAGTCATAGAATGGGTTTGAGTTGGAAACCCAAAAGGTCATCTAGTTCCAACCCCCCTGCCATGGGCAGGGACACCTTCCACTAGACCAGGTTGCTCAAAGCCCATCCAGCCTGGCCTTGAACGCTTCCAGGGTCAGGTCATCTACAACTTCTCTGGGCAACCTGTTCCAGTGTCTCACTGCTCACAGTAAAGAATTTCTTCCTAATATCTAATCCAAATCTACTGTCTTTCAGTTTAAAACCATTACCCCTTGTCCTGTCACTATAGTTGCTAATAAAGAGTCTTTTCCCATCTTTCCTGTAGGCCTCCTTTAGGTACTGGAAGGCTCCCTGGAGCCTTCTTTTGTCTTATGCTAAACAACCCCAACTCTCTCAGCCTGTCTGCATAGGGGAGGTGCTCCAGCCCCTTGATCATCTTCATGGCCCTCCTCTGAACCTGCTCAAGCAGGTCCAGGTCTTTATTATGCTGTGGGCCCCAGAGTTGAACACAGTACTTGGGTAGGGTCTCACGAGAGCAGAGTAGAAGGGGAGGATCACATCCCTCAACCTGCTGGCCACATTTCTTTTAGTGCAGCCCAGAATGTGATTGGCTTTTCTGGGCTGTGAGCACACATTGCTGGGTCATATTCAGTTTTCCATCCACCAATACCCCCAAGTGCTTATCCACAGGGCTGCTCTCAGCCCACTCATTGCCTAGCCTGTATCAATGTTTGGGATTGCCCTGACTCAGGTGCAGGACCTTGTACTTGGTCTTGTTGAACTTTATGAATTCCACAGGGGCCCACCTCTCTAGTCAGATGTCTTAGAAATATGTGCTAGCAGTACATGCCTCTGCTACTATGAGAGCTATTACAGAAACTTTGCTAAAGACCTTTAAAGCTGAAGCTCATTTTAAGGACAGGTGAATCCTTAAGTCCCTCAGAGTGGACTTGTGGCCATTCTAGATGAGTAGCCCTAGCTCAAGATGTGGCCTAACTGCACAGAAGTGTGCATAAACCTTGTCATAGCTCAGTATGACCCCCAAAATCCTACTGGTTTATTGTGGCACTGTAAGCCACCATCAGCCATGATCCAATTGGTGCTGTCAATCCAGCTAGTGACCAGGTCTTAGCCTTCTACTGCCTGCTTGGTGGAAGAGATGGCATGTTAACATCTTCCACTGTCAAATAGTTCTCCAGTCTTACTCTGAAGCTGAGACTGCAATTTGAAGTCGCACTAAGGCAGTGTGATTTCACAACTCATCAAAACAAACGACTAGAATTCAAACAGGGGTTCTTGACTCCAGTGAAAGCCTAGGTGTAAGTAGTGCTTGATGACTCTACAGTCTCTAGACTGTAGAACAAGCATCTGATATTTAACTAAAGGATCTTAAAAGAGGTGCTTTTAACATTGAGTTTCTGTAACTAGGTAGCTGTGATTTGACCACAGCCAGCAGTGCTTGCCCCAGTGACTTTATAAGAGGAAGCTTTAGTGCAACTTCATTGTGACGTTGAATACGTATTAGTATAATGTGTTGGATACTAGGATCAAGCTTGTGTACTATGCAGCAAGTCCTTCATAAAACTAATTTTATTTTTCTTTCTGAACAAATAGGAAGCTAAAGAGATTCTGTTAGTGGATCTAAATTCTGAAATTGAGACCAAACAGACTTTTACAAAAGAGGATCTCTTCTTGAATGACATCACAACCTCTCTTCCACAACCAAAGCCACAGCCACCCTTCTTGCCTGAGAGTTCTTTCTCTACCAGTCTCAGCTTCTTTCCCACACCTAACCCAGACCCTTTCAGTGATGATCCTTTTGCACAGCCAGACCAATCTGCACTGCCTTCATTTGGTTGTCTAAAATCTCCTGACCAGAAGAAGGAAAGTCTGAGTACCTTGACACCCATGGCTAATGGTGCTTCAAATGGTGATACTGACTACTTTGGTAAACAGTTTGACCAGATTTCTAATAGAACTGGCAAACAAGAAGCACTAACAAGCCAGTGGCCACTTGAGAGTAAGTCGCCTGCAGCCAGAATTCCAAATGGGGTACCAGAGAGAGAACAAAGTGGCTTTCTTAAAGCCCCATCAAACCTGTTTGTGGAAGGTCCTTCCAAAGAAGTATCTCTGCAGAATGGAGTAAAGCTGGATTCTGAAAACAATATCCAGCTTGTGTCACATGAGTCTATAACAATTAGCCCACCACCACAAAGTACCAAGCCAGGAAGAGGAAGGAGGTCTGTCAAGGTGAACAACATTCAAAAAGTGATATGCATGCTCTTACTGGGAGAATCTGGGTGAAAGAAGCTTTTCTTTCATCATACTGTGTAACTAGCTAAATAGCTTCACAACACATCTACTTCTCTTTTACCTGCCCTGCTTACCCTAACCTCTCTGCAGCCATGATACATTCTAATATTAATGAATATTTCATAGTAGCTATGGTCACTAAATTATATACTCTCTTCCTTAATGCTTTCATACTTCTGTAAAGGTCTGGTAAGTATGCTGCTATGTATATTGACACTTGATAAAATGCCAGAAACTGTTATGATAGCTGTATGCCCATCAACCTGTGGTTTCATAACAATGAGGTACTAGTACTAGCTTACAGAAACCTGTGTAGTTTCTCAGTACCTGCCTACTGAGGGCAACCTCAATGACTTGCCTTATTAGACACAGGGTGGGTCTGGGTCAACTGCATTTGTCTTGCACTCAAATGATGCAAAACTGTTGCTGACCTTGCCAGAACTGCAGGGGTCACTGCAGACTGAGCAGGAATGTTCAGAGGGGGTAGGGGGCAGAGGGGAGCTCATTATGATGACAAATAATTCAGTCACTTTAAGTCTTATTCTTTGCTGTTGACTTGTGACTACTGTATATTATACCTACTTAATGCCATGCATCTCAGTAGGCATGAACATAATGAAGTTTGAAACTTTTATACTTGGTCTCTAAAGGATACATCAAAGCTCCGTGCTCTGCTCTAGCTGAAATAAAAGCTTGTAGCTCTGGACTAGGGAGTCTTGATCATGCTAGCATGTGTTCTGCCATGCCATCTCACAAAGCTTTTTTTTCTTTCTAGACTGCATCGAGTGACTTATTTAGCTCAGACTTCTTTGTGCCAACTACAGAAAGTGTGAGCTTGACCTCAGTTGCACAAACAGGACCTGTGCCAACTAGTTCACTGGACCTCTTCAAAACAAGTCTTACCATACCATCTCCATTGGCTTGTCTAGGTTAGTTCACAAAGTGAAGGTCTTGCTCCAGTCTAAAATACCTGCTAACACTAAAATAGGGGTTCTAGTTTTCTTTTACTTCATGTGTAGTGCCTTGTCCTTTGATCCATGTGCCCTAAAACTATTAAGTTCCTATGTCTGCCCTGAACTATTAAGTTCTGTGAATAGAGGCCTAAGCTCTGCATCCTTAACTGGAACAGGGTTTTTGCTTAAACTTTGACAGCAGATTGCTGCTTCAGGTACACAAGGTTCAAGTGAGCCAAGCACAACTTGAGAGGCTAGGGTTACACTGCTGCAGAGTCTTTATAATAATTTACACAGAAGTAACTATATGGCAAATGCATCTGTCACTTCTGTGCTAGAACTAAGTATGTTCCTCTGTTACATCAACCTCAATTCTGTTCTTTCAGGACTGAAATGCAGCAAAGTAAAAAATGTTAACCTCCTTCTCCCCTCCCCCACCCCCAAGAACTTGACTTTTAAGTATAAATCAACACATTTTTGCAAACAGTACATGAAAAATGTTTTGTGGGTACCCTCAGAGTTGATACACTCTTGCTTGAGGTCTTCAGGTCACTGGAGTGCTGTGTAACACCAATCTCTCCCCCAGGTGGCTTGCCAGTAACTCCATCGCCATGGAGTGCACAGACACCTACCTTCACTCAGGCTGCATCAGTCTTTCCTGGGTCTATGATATCTGCTCAGCCTACAGGATTTAGTCAACCACTTGCCTTTAGTACTCCAACACTGCCAAGCTGGAAGAAGCCTGCAATCCCTCGGTCGTCTGTTCTCTGGGCACATCAAGCACAAATTCCATCTTGTTCATGGGCGCAGCCATCCAGTGCTGTAAGATCCTTCCAGAGTAGTGCGCTCCCGTCGTCAACGCTACCTGCTCAGACACCATCTGTACTATCTTCCATGCCAACAACAACTAGCCCACCTCAGCCACCACCTAGAACTCCTCTGAAGGAGCTCAAGAAAGAAAGTGATGTTTTTGTTGATCTGGATCCACTTGGTGATAAAGAGATGAAGGAAGTCAAGGAAATGTTTAAAGAATTCCAGCTGATAAAGCCACCTGCTGTACCAGCAAGGAGAGGAGAGCAGCAAAGCCTTTCAGGTGCTTCTGGAGCTTTCAGTGATTATTTTAGTAGTAAAGTAAACATTCCTCAAGATAGTACAGGCCATGATGACATGGAAGCTAGCAAGTTGTCTGCCAAAATGACTGTTAAATTTTTTTTTCTTCTGCTTCAATAGCTGCTCAGGGATTGGGATGGTTGTTCACTAGTCCTTTCTGATAGAACTAAAAATCTGATTTAGTGGTTACTGAAACAGAGGGTTGAAGGACTGTGTCCCCTAATAATGTTAGAGAATTGATCAATGTTAGTGGCCAAGCACTGACATCTAGTGTCTAAGCTACTTGACTAGAATGAGGTAAACTAGGTCTGTATACAATGTTAGAAGTCCCATCTAGCTGAAGTGTAGTGAGGGACAAGCAAGAGATAAAATTGTGAGGTCACTCAAAACGACTTCTGTGTGGGATTTTTTGTGTATCTAATTAGATGAGCTTTGGTGTTGCTACACAGGCAGTGCTAAGTACTTGTTAAAGCTGTTAAGTGATTATAGCAGTATATCTCTTTTCCTTAGAACCACCAAAGCCTGTTCTCCAACAAAATATGGTGCCAGCTGATGACCTATTTGAAAGTCAAGCTAAAATGGACCTTCTTGGTGACTCACCTGTAAGTAGTAAAAAAAAAAAAAAAACAACACTGAAAAATACAACCCTTCTTTCTCCTTAACAGGAGAAACACAGTGCCTGTGTTTGAGCACTGACTTGGTTCTGGCTTTAGAGGCCATGGAACAAAACTTATTGCATGTCTGAGGCTAATATTTAATCTAACAGAGGGCATTTGTTGCAAGAAGGCTAACGAAGTATGATTCTATTTGGCTTGGGCCCATAACCAGTTCCCCAATCTGCAAGCCCTAGCAGGAAGTTCTTCAGTATTGGGAGCTTCTACAAAAGACTGTAAAATAATATAGCTGCAGAAGTCTTCCACTTCAGTTATACTTAAATTTCTGTGGAGTAGACTGAGCAGCGCAGACTGTGCAGCTCTCTTGCTGAGCAAATGGGAGGCTCCCATGTTCAGTACCTCCTGGGGGAAGAAGTGGCTTAACCACATCACTCCATTTGGGACACAGTACTTGAAGCCCTTGGTGTAAACTCTGGATCAATGCCAGAATGCTGACCTAACACATGTAGCGTTTGGCTAAAACAGACCTCATCATGACTATACTGGCTCCGCTCCAAAGACTGTTCAGTAAGGACACATGGCTTTTCTGAAAGATACCTTGCCTCAGACTAGGATAACTGCTAACACTGCTTTAGAGCCCTTTTCTCTTGTTAAAGCAGTACAGGTAATGTGTATTTAGCAGGAACTCTACAGTATTCTTTCCAGAAGGTGTTTGGAACAGGAACTGGCAGTTAGAGCTACACAGGGTAAACCTGGAAACCCACTAACAGCCTGTGATCTCTCTTTCCTTAGGAATCTCAGAAACCACCTTCTGGCCCTTTTGGTGATCCTTTTGGCAACCCATTTGCATAGATCAGGTAAGTCTTCCACCAGTAAGGAAACCTATTTCATTCTCTGAAATTGATTTGGAAAACCTTTGGTAAAGAGCTGGCTAAAAACTACACTGGCTTAGCTCTAATGCTCCTCTAAAGTATGGCAAACAGTCCCTAGCAGAACACTTCTGCTGGAATGTGAGTACATCTACTCAGACTTGTACATAGCTGCATTCTGGCTAAGCCTAGCCAGCTTCACTTTAGAAATGGAGATTTTATTCTTCCACAGACTTAAGTCTCAAGACCACAATAGATCTAGATTTCCTTTCCTTGATGAAAGTTAATAAGTAAATATATGCTGCAAATTTCAGAGGGGCTCACTAAATACCTTCAGATATCTCTTTAGGAGAGTGTTAGCACACAGTGCCCCATACAACTTTCTGAAGTTTAATCCCCTAAATAATTGTGGGTTTGTACTCTGGGTGAATTGGTGTAAAAACAGAATAACAACTATTATGAGAGCTTTTGTTACTAGAAACTAATGTAACTCAAACTTTTGTACCCTTGACTAGAGAATGTGAACTGTCGAACTAGCAAATATATTCCTCTGCCACACCTCTTAAGTCTTCCCCTGAAATATGGTCTGGCTTCTAACAGAAGACAAGTCTTGCTATTTATTGCTTTAGTTTTTGTTCTCAGTGGCTCTAAGCTAGTTTAAGCAATAAAACTGTAACTTACAGCCATCCTAACCCTAAGTCCTTTTCATCATACTAGGCATAACCAGGAAAGGACAAATGGAGTAGTAACTGGACCCCTTCTCAACATGATTTTTCTACACGTTTCACTTTGCTGTCTGCCACTCTTGCTGCTGTTCCATGATGTCTGTAATCGAAAACATGTCCAGGTGGATTGAAACACGAGCCCTCAAAGAACATGCTGTGAAGATGATAATTCAGGGCAAAGCAAATGTAGAGCTGGACTCATGCTGGAGACCCAAATTCAAACTGGTGGATGGTAACTTTAGTTCTTTGCAATCTTCCAGAGAGGAGCTTAGCAACACTAAGTCATGTGTCTTGTAAACATGGTCACTACAATTCCTTTTTCTGTAGCACTTACTGTCCCAAAATACAGGAACTGAATGTACCTGGGGAAGAAGTGTTGCCTGCACATTAGGGAACTGAATTAGTAGCTAAAAGTCCACACCTTAAACAACTAGGTCAGTTGCCTGTTATCATGACAGCAGCCAGTTGTAAAGTTAAGTGGACTCTATGCGGTTCTAATTGGTGACTGGACATATGACTTGGTCTCTGAGCCACAAAGGTGTAAACTGTACGGTAGGGGAAAAAAAAATCCAATACTTGTCTATTGAACTCATAGTAAAAATACCATTCTGCCATAGATGTGTAATAACTAACTGTGGGGTCTATAACAGAACTGCTGGAGTCCTGAGTACTAGAGGTCTACACTGTAGGGTCAGATAAGCTGAAACACTTCTTGCAGAACATTAAGGTAGTCCTGGACACTAACTGTTGTCTTGGTGCTAATATGGCACTTTTTGGGGAGGGAAATCTACTAGGATGGCTTGGCAGACAAATGGAACAAGCAGATAGGCTTCTTGCGTGTATCTCACAATGTCCCTGATGTTGCTCAGTTTGACTTGTCATATGGTGTGGTGTGGCATGTTTCCAGTACGTTAGAAAGCAAAAAGACAATCATGGCTTCACTCTGTGCCTAGATTCCTTGTGAACAGATGCTGTTAATGTGTGGTAGTCATCCATCTCTTGAAAACCATGCCTTTTCCAAGGAACCTCTTACTAACAAATCTTTCAATCAGTTGGTTACAACTGACTGTAACAACTACATTCTTGGCCAGTGGTGATAGCTGATGTGTCAGAGGTTTTACTGTTAATACAAAGTATAAACTTGAAATGGTATTGTTAAATCAAATGCCTAAGCAATTGCTGAACTGGAGAGCTAATAAAGTCAACTTGAATACAGCCTTAGTACCAAATTCAGCCAGTCATGCAATTAGTCTTGTATATAAACCTCTCTTGCACTTCCTGTAATGCAAAAAAAGCTATGAATTGAAGTATTTGTCTCAAACTGGAAATGTGGAAAATTATGAATGTTAAAATGTTACATAAAACTATAGTATCTCAAGTGATGTTACCTAATGACATTAAACAAAAGCAACTTTTCATACCAAACATTAGTGTGGCTGTTGATTCTGTCCTCCATAACTCAGTTTTGTGGTCTAGTTGACACTAGGTATTCAAAGCCTGCTAAGAATTGTTTCTCACAGATTCTTACTCTAGCTGTCTGATAGCAAACTCTTAAGTCTTTCTGTAGCTTCTTGCGTCAGGCCTGTTCAACAAATGCAGTTCCACAGTAAAAAATAAAATTCCCAGCTGACTTAGTAAACTGTCACTAGAAGCTTGTCCCATTAGCTGCTCAGCCTGAGTTTGCTGCTACTAAAGATGCTTTCTTGCTCCCATCTGCAGGACCATGGAAGCTGGGTACTTAAATTGCATTGCATTCAGAAGTTTCATTAATTTGACTTGTCTATTCCAACTTTGCAGAAGGTCTAAACTGATGCTGGGAAAACTAATTAGAACATTTAGCTCATGTTCAGAACAAATTTTACAACTCCTTTAATGCAGATAGCTAAAAAGAATAAATCCCTTAGAAAGTTACTGGTTTAGACTAGTGGTTAGTACTGGAGACAGACCTGTAACTGTCAGCCTGCTTTATCACTGAATAAATAGAACAGGTGCTTGTTTGCTTACTTTTAATACTGTTAACCAACTGTTAATGGTTGAAGGACTGAAAACAACTCCTTGAAAGGGAGTTGGTACCTAGCTTGAAAGATAGGTCTTGTGGTGCTTCATAGAGAATCACTGGGGTTTTTTTGGTTGGCTGGGTTTTTTGGCTTTTTGGTTTTTGGGGGGGGGTGTTTCTTTTTTGGCTGCATGGCAACATGTGATTTAGTACTCAAAGATACTATTATAACTAAAAAAGCAATTGACTGTCTTGGTGCTTGAGTGAAGGAACATGTTTGCCAGCATTTGAGTTAAGCATCTAAATGACCATTTGCTGGTCAAGCTAAAATTAACATTCTTACTATGCTGGAGTTTTGAAACAGCTGTTGGAATGATCACTAAGAGCTGGTTAGCAGGACCTCTTGCAGGCTGGCCAAAGATGCTTGCTGGTCTGCTAGCTTAGTTTGAATAGCTGTTTACTCTGATTTAGTCTGTTTTAAAGAACCATGAAATGTGGTGGTATATATACCATCAGTTGAAGCAGATATGATGAAACAATACAGTATTACAAGTGTTTGTCTTGCATTCTTGCTCAACAAATGAGTTGAGTGCAACTGGACTCATCAAGCTGGACTAAGGCTGCATCAGATTTAAGTTCCTCTAAATGAAATTATCCCAAATTAAGGACTGAATAGGGGAAAAAATTGCCTGCCCTATTCTGCACCCTCCCCTTTCCCTGCCACAAAAAGGGGGGAACAGAAAAAATTTTTTTTTTTACTTATCCATGGTAATTTGCAATACACTTATACTAGATGATTATTTTAAGCTTGCATCCAGATACTTAATTCTTACCTGCTAAACAGCAGGTTATGTATGAGTTACTTCTGTCTTGTGACTGTGTATAGTACATGATGCCTTAAATCAGGATTTCAGCAAACCACTGAATAGGAATGCCCTTCTAAAGAGCTAGCTTGTGGTTTGGGTTTTGGTGACAGTGAAAGCTAGGAGTTTTAGGTTCCTTCAAAACAACAAAAAATTGTGTGGTGTTCTTTTATATTGGCTGGGGGAAGAAGAAAAAAGAATCTTGGGACTTTATTCCTCCAATACTCCAAATGAGGATTCCAAAGATGTTAGATGCTGAAATTGCTCTTGTAAACAGCTCTGCTTTAGGAACTACTTGTTCCTCACATGAGTCACTGCTATGACTGCTTTTTACTAGGCAGTTAACTGTTCCCTAATTAAATAGAAAATGTTTTTCCAATATTTAAAAGGTACTAGTAAACAAAAATGGTTTGTTTTTAATCTTGAAACTACTTTACACTATTTCCCAGTCTCCATGCAGGAAAAAGTGGAATTTTCTGCAAAGTGGACTTTAGAGCATTTACCGTAAGGCAGTTTTGGCCAGTAATTGGCACCATTCAGTAAGCACTGCTTTTTGTTTGTTCTCTTGGTAATAAATAACAAAAGGAACAAATAAAGAAATTACAAATTCAGTCATGGCAATTCTTGTCTATTCAGCTACAAAATGAGAAGCATTCATGTTATCCTGCAGCTTATACCCATACTATGCAATTTAGAGGTGGCTGCCTCACTTTGGGGGGAAAGCGGAAGGTAAGTGTTCTTGGTCTTCAGAAGTCTATACTGTTTTGTTTCTCCATCACAGAGCATAAACCCCCAATGCAGATATTTCTAGTGATAGCTTGCTCAGATACCCAATGAAAAAGGAAACTACTTTTTGCTGTATTTCAAGGAGTCAAATAGAAATGGTTTATTGATTTATTTTGGATGTACGTGGCACAATAAAAATGACTGATGGCAACTGAAGCTGTGTTCTTGCAGGGAGGTAGAGCTCAGGCAATTGTTTTCTACTGCACACTGAGTGAGAAAATATAATCTAATCTCAATCTGTTTCTTTCTGAAGATGCACAATCATGTTGACAGTGCTTCTGTTCCTATTTCATGTCTCCTAGACTGCCTATTTCTAATTCTTTGGAAATATAGCCTTTGTTTTTTCACTGTAGGTATCACAAGAAGAACTAAAGGCTTAGTCCCTACAAAAGTGAAAACAACTGAAGAGCTACACTAGCAGAAATAGAGCTGCCTAGTCTGTGTGTCACTTATGAGAATGGTCAGTGCAAAGTGGTGAAAGAATGTGAGTCTTATAATAGATATATGTACCTAAGAATAAATTGGGATCAGTGTGCTTCAAGACTTAAATTGCAGTATGTGAAGCATTTTGTGATGACATGTGAATACTATCCAATCAACAAAGTATTGCCTCTTGCACATGTGTCTAGGCCTGAGGGTGGCTGCTCCTGTTATTGCTTGAAATACCTGCACAGACTTTGAAGAGCAGCCTTCAAAGCTAGAAAGATTGCTGCTTCCCTCTCTTCTTGTGTTTTGATGGTTATTATTATTTTGGCATTCAGATCCTATTAAAGCACAGGTTTGGTATATTCAGTTAGAAACAGTTGAGCCAGAAGATTTGATTATTACATATAGTTCATAGCAGGCAATGTGGGCCAGCAGCTTGACTTCACGTCATACCAAAGACTATTGAGCTCCATGATGGTGCTTGCAGCTACAGTTGGCAGAATTATGCCCTCATGTGAAGCTATCATGTCTCTAAATTCAAGAGAGCCATGCCTTCTCTCTTGGTCAGGGTTAACTGTCAAACCAAGACTTTTTCTTGAGTCATCAGTTTTATAACTGATGAACCAAACGGCTCGGTGTTTTGAAGTATGGATCAACAACAAATCACCTAAGCTGTGTGGCTTGAGGGTGTACAGAGTGTATTGTGCAATCCAAGACAAGGTGCAAGAAATTTTGTGTACTGATAGTGAAATGGTTTTTCCTTTCCAAAGACCACTCTTCTGTCCCTCAAACCTCCCCAATAATGGATAGCAGAGAAGGTATTTCGATTGTTCTTGCCCCAACTGCCACCTTCAGTGACATGCTTCATGAACTGCTTTTATCTCCTCTCCTATTTAAATTGTGTGACTTAATATCTCCTGTTTCAGCATGGTTTTTCAGTAACCCTTTCTCCCTGGGTTTAATGTGGAGGTTACAGGCTTGCCAATTTTCCTAATATCTTTGTTTTTTCTAAACAGTGATGTTGAATAAAATGCTCTTTCCATATGTGTTCCTTTGAATTTCCACATCAATCTGGATAGTGGATGCATTGTTGGTGTTTCAGCGTCCATGAGACTTGTTTGCAATGAGCTTTTTCTGATTTTTTTTTTTCCTTCTCTAACTTCAAATAAATCCAAAACCCTAAAGTTAGATCTGCAGCAAATCATGTGAACCTTGTACACTAACCTGGAGGGGGATCATTCATCACTGAATGAATATTCTTGCAGAAGTTGCTCGGTTGGGATTATGTGAAAACCTGTGCTACTTGAAAGGCAGCTCAAAGACTACCATCAACTCTGGTTTGCAGACAGTTGATGGCAAGATTTCCGTTTGCATTGAAACATTCATCTCGGCCTCTTCTGCCTGGGATTTTTATTTTAGACTCAAAATAATTACTTATAGGAACCTTTGGGAGACTCTTTAGGATCTGTACTAGCTTGAGTCTGTTCCTTTAGGCATTCCTCCTAGACACTGCTTTTCATGGTTCATTCTTACTTCGTGCAAGGGATTTTGGCTGCATTTTTAAGGTAATTTAAAAGTTCAGAAATGCATTTCAATGTAAACTTCTACAGTACCTAAATACCTGATAGTTGCTAGGAATAACATATCCATCCGCCTTTAGAAATCCTATTAGGTGCCTCCATATATCTAAGGTCTGTTGTCTAAGGGTTCCCACTCCTATTATCTTTAAGGACAACCTGTCAGTCTTTAACCCAAGATGCCAGAATAGATGTTGTTACTCAGAGGTTTACAGTCCTACATCAGTAAGCAGATGGAAAGGTCATATTTCCAGATACAGGAAGGAACAAACTGATCCTCATCCATTTGCAAGACCAGTAGATTTTGATTTCTTCCCTCTGTTCATGTTACTGTTATGCTGAGTAGTGGAAAAATATTTAATAGAATACTGTACAGCAACTTTTCAAAGCATTGCCTGCTTATTATGAAGTTACAGTAAATTGTGGTATTGATGAAGTATTTGTAAGATGAGCTAATTACAGGTGAAGGAATTGTCTTTGAAGAGGCTGGAGGGCTACATCAAACTTCAAATACATTACAACTTTGCAGAATTTCATAGAACTGTAGAATACATTGAAAAATCGAGGTTGGAAGGGACCTCTGGAGATCTTGTACAATGTTCTGTTCAAAGCAGGGCCTTAGACTAGGTTATCCAGGGCTCCTGTCAGTCAGTCTTGAATGTTTCCAGTGAGGTACATTTTACCATTTCCCTGGGTAACCTATTACAATGTTTAATTGTTCTCATGGTAGAGTTTGGGGGGTTTTGGTGTTTTGGTTTGGTTTGGTTTTTTTTTTTTTATATTCAGATTGCATTTCCCCTGAAGCAATTTCTGCTTGGTGCCTCCATCTTCTATATAACTACCTTCTAGGACTTAGCATTTTCTGTAGAAGTTTGTAAGAGATGCTGTATACTTCTTTTTCTTTCTTATTTTTGAGTTATAAACCTTAATATAGCACAGGGCAAGTATGACTGCAGTGCAACTTAAGCTGGATTTGTAATTTCAAAAAACTGTATTAGTTCCCAGGCTGAAGTATAATTCTGATGTATGTAAGCACACATGCTTAGCCAATAGTTGAAATATACCTTGAAGAGTGTTTCGGGATCTGTAAACATCAGCAGCACTGGAGAAAGCAAGCTGGCCCCTAAGTGGGCATATGAAAGTAGAAGAAAAGGCTCAGATTAAAAGTAACATTATTAATATAATCACAGTCTTTCTGGGTGAAAGCAAAGAGACAGCTGATCCATTACCCTATTCCTGATAGTGATCATTAAAGGTGGCTCAGGGAAAGGTGTGAGAACAAGGCAGGTATTCAATGCCATCTCCCAACTTCCCAGTGCTTTCAGCTGCCAACCCGTGGGTTATTGATTTAGGTGCTCAGAATGCACCAGAGAATTAGTGAAAGGGAATTCTGTGTAAAATGGACTTTTCACAAGGTTGGATCTGCATCCTCTATGAGGTATCCAAATTCCTGGTGCCAGGCACACAATAAGACTTCACACTTCCCTACCAGCTAAGATTTTGGGAGGTCCCCATTGTATGGAAAGAATTCTTGATTCCCTATCTTATTTCTGCTGTCCGTAGATATTGGGCATATTTGTGGTTTTTGCTGGTTCCTTTTTTTCAGAATCCCACCTGTTAAAAGCAAGATCCTCAGCCAAGGATCCATTAACTGCAGGCCCTACCTTGAAGTCAGGAGACTTCTGGGAAGAGAGTTGTTTAGGAGTAGCAGGCAAGACAGTAGGAGTGCATGATGCAGATACTTCCAGCAGCAGTGGTGCGTGTTTACTGCTGGTGTGTGTGACAGGGGAAAGTCTGAGGCATCAGAGCCAGTCAGGGTCAGACGAGAGTATAAAAGGTTGCACAACAACCCTGTGATCCCTGAGCTGTTTAAGATTCAATAACTGAAAAGAGACATAGGTCAATTTAGGGTCTCTCGTAACAACTTACTATGTATGTAACCTGAACATACAACAAATAGCACCAGAAAGCTGAACCAACTGGTATATCTTTCTTGTCCAAACTGCAGATTTCTCAATCTTGTGGAATCAGGTTACATCTGTTTGGACTCCTGAAATATTTGTACAAGGGAATGGGGTCAAAGAGTGGAGGGCAAGGCCCTGCCTCCAATGAAAGCCCATACATCACGCTGCAGATCTGCTGTTGTGACCCGGGCTGGACAGACCAGGTAGGGATCCTGGTGAATTCAGAACTCCCTCAGGCTAAATTAAGGTGAAACGACACCAAATGATCAGTTAAAACATTTTATTCACAGCAGAAGCAAACTGAACTTGGAAGGTGTTAACAGCAGGTGGTGGGGATTCTCTTAACAGGAATTGGCATGGAGCAACCTCAGTGACCCGTGTAACCCGTGGTAGCCACATACATCAATTCAGGGAAGAAGGAGATCCCTCCCGTTGGGTCACGAGGTTCAGAGCAGACCCCCTTGCTTTCCAGATTCCTTCTTAGAGAAAAGCACAGGAGCAGCTGGATCCACTCCTAGTCCCAGACTTGGTGAATGGTTTATGTCTTAAAGGGATGAGGTGTAGGGATTGTGGAAAAGGAGAGAGAAAGAGAGAGTGAGACTGAGAGGAAAAGAAAAGAGAAAGATTTCACCAGTCCTGTGTCCAGCGCTGGTCCTACAAGCCTGGAGTGGGGGCACGCATGGGGCTTCAGTTTGTGTCCTTTTATCATCTCCTTGCCATCGCCTCCTTCGAGCGAGCACTCTAACTCATTAGGCTAATTAGGTATAACCTTCGGGAAATGGTTCGGTGGGCTTGGGGGTAGTTTGGGGAGTAACTTCTCCTTCCCTGCAGACATGACCACTGTTTGATCTTTGGCCATGCATGGTGAGCTGCCTGCTCAGCACCTCAGAACAGGGAGCTGCGCACCCTCCAGCCTGCCCTCCCCATGCTGTTGCTGATGTCCTGTACTGATCTGCGCTGATCTGCTTATTTTCACCTGTGGTTCCTTGCTAGGCAGGGTTTGTTGTTATGCAGAGTTTGTCGTTAAGCAGAACTTGCCCCACCACAATGTTTGAGACATTAAGTCTTTCAGTCTCTTACATGTGCCAACTAGCTGGGCTCAGCAAAGAAGGTCCCATTGTAGAGCAGAGGCAATAGCATTAACCTGGAGAGGTGCAGAGAGAGAATTGCTTCGTGGTGGATGAATACTCAGCATGTAAGGCCAAATTCTAATAAATTACAGAGAGCAAACCAGGCAAGTCAGACTTCAATGCTCCTCCATTCCTTTGCTTTCCAGCATTGTTACCTGTGAAGACAAGGTCACCAGTAAACTATTGGCCTTGGTTTTTAAAATTAACAAGTCATCCTACGGTGCATCAGTTTTTAATGTTGAACTGTGGGTGCTTTAAAGAAACTCGATTTCTATGAAGTGATGGCATTTCAGTTACTGAGAACCAGGAGTTTCATGGTATTTAAAACTGGGCACCAAAATGAAGAGTCACTTTAGAAAATATAGACCTAACTGGCAAAGTATTCAACTTGGCAAGCTGAAGAATACTTAGATAGCTAAACACTTGCCTGTTTTTTCCAACTATATAAGTTAGCCTATTGGCAAATAACACCTTTATTTATAAGCCTTCTTTCAACTCAGGAAAGCATTTAAACTTTTATCTAGAATTAAGGGCAACCCCATTAAAGTTAATAAGCTAAAAAATCACAAAGATGTACTGAAGTGCTATGTCTACTTGAGATGTGCTGCTGTGCCTTTGTCTTCAGCTTTAAATATGGAGAACACAGCCACTGTCTGAATAGGGGAACGGCAGATGTTTTCTGTGTATTATTGTTTGATCCTCCAATAACATGACCCACCAAGAAAGCAGGACTACACACAAAGATTGAAAAAAGGGAAAAAGAGCTGGCTTATTAAGTCTTGAAAGTTTTTTTTAATGTAATTTTAAACCACCAAAGAATTTAAGATTAGGGAGCTCTTTATACATCCAACTACCAAGTACTGCTATGAAAATGAAGCAGAAAGTGGTTTGAAGATGCTTCCAAAATCCAAAATTGGTCTATGCTTAAACACAAACTGACATGTGATTTTAGTGTACTGCCCAGGACTGTACTGGAATGTTTTGTTTCACAGCTCTTCAGAAAAAGCTTTCCACAGGGGAACAAGAGAACTGAATGCTCCATCTCCAATAGATTGTAAGCTGAGCAGCTGGAATGCATGGGGGCCCTGTGACCCCTGCACCTATCAAAGGGTAAGCTACAGTGGAAGTCTTTGCTCCAAAGCCGCAACCAAAAGGACATCATCTGTCTGCTTTTTGGTTATGGGACAATATCAGATTGCAACTCTTAATATTGTATGTTCATGATTTGATCATTTCAGATCTGATGCCCTAAGAGTAAAAGAAGACTACACCCAGATGACCAAAACTGGTCAAGTGTTCTCATTCAAAATGTTTTGTTGATAGAAATTATATATTTTGGCCATGTGGATGTTTCTATTAAGAACATTATTTTTCAACACATTTTCCCTTCTTAAATAAAAAGCAATTTTTTTTCAAAAGCAGATTTTTATTTTCTTAGGGGAGTTCTTCTTATGACACTTCAAAAAAATGAAAGATTTGAAAGCATACAAAATATATATGATGCATTTCCTCTCTGGATTGAAAATAGTGAAATAAACTACATAGTGAAAAATAAGCATCTCTACATACTTGCTAAGACATTATTATTAATTCAGTGTTCCTGTACACTTTTATACCATGAGCTGTGCCTATGCATTTTTAGCAAAAAATTTCACCAAAGATGCTTCATCTTGAAAAGTTCTAAGTTAAGCTGGAAATCCTTCAGTTCTGGTAGTTCTCTTTTCTCTCTAAACAATGTTAATAGTGTTATTTATCCTTCAAGTTTCGCTCTAGACGTATTGAAAGATTCGGACAGTTTGATGGAAGACCATGCCTGGAGACCTTAGGAGATACACAAAGCTGTAAAACCAGCCAAGTCTGTCCTGAAGAACCAGAACAAAACTGTGGTACTGACTTTGAATGCAATTCTGGTAGGTTTTGTTTTTGTGCCATAGCGAGTTATGCAGTAACTCAGGAAACCACATTTACTTAGTTCTGTGAAGTTAAATCAGTTTCCATTGAAGACAAAATACATACACAAAAAGAGAGATATGCTTCAGTGCTTTTCTAGTTGGGGATCATTTCCTGAAGCAGCGCCTTATTGCTAGGGTTTAAAGAGAGTCCCCAGTGTGTAGACAGGTGGGTTGCAAAGCCACAACGCCAAAACCACAGCATGAGCAATGCTTGAGAATGGGTACATTCTTCTCATCTCCCATTACAATTTACATCTAGTTTAAATTCTTCTCCTGTAATTTCTACTCCACGGTTAAAAGTTGACCACACTATGCATGTCCTTTCTCCTAGCATAACTGCTCCACCTGCTACAGAATCACTGTGTTATGAAAAATCATTGGATAAAACTAGGACAGAAGGAATTTTAACAAAAAGCATAGGGAGTTTTACTGACCAAAGTGGTATGTATGATAGATGCTAGCTGGAGACCAGAATGCCTCTAGATCCAAAGTAAGATGTAAATTTGTAAAGTGATACATGCATGGCATATGAATGTACGTAATGTTCAAGATTCATCGTAAATCAAAATAAAATAGGAAAATTTCATGGTAATAAAACTAGTCAAAACAGAAAAGGAAAGACGGTAAGTGAATTTTGAGTCCCAAGCCATTGTCAGTATTGTCTTTATCTCTGATACTGTGATGTGCAAGTAGAGAAAGAAAAATTAGAAAGTATGTGTTTAACTACTAGTTCACAGCCATTGTGTGGCACTTACAGGTGAGGCAGTTGATACCAACAAGCGTTGTTTTATTATGCTAGGGCTAAATTTACCCAAAATCTTTAACTCCTGTAGAAAAAATATCAGTCTTTGTAAAACCTGTAATACGCAACCTCAGGAGAATTACTACTTCACTGTTGCTTTAGAACACAAATAGCTATAGTTTTGGACACTAGAGTCTCCAAATAATATAGTCCAATGGCAACAATTTAAACAATTTAGAAATAATTCTTTGTTGATATTGAATTAATATTTTCCTGTATTCTCTTAATACAAGTTTAAAAAACCCCAACACTAACAATCAAAGGTTAATATAGAAAAAATCATAGGGAGTAACAAATTTCTGCAAATGACAGTAGTTCTCCTGTCACTTACTTTCCTTAGCCATCCTAGTAAACTCATAAATAAATATAGTAGTATTGGGTTTTTTCATTTGAAAGAGGCAGAGTGTAGGACTTGAATTGCTCCTGGCAATAATAGAACTATACGAAGAGGAAGATCTCATTAAAGAATAGCTGGGGGTGTCATTTAAAGTCCATCTTGGAAAAAAAAGCATTCATTCAATGTTTTATTCTTTGATTAGGTCGATGTATAAAGCGACGACTTGTGTGTAATGCAGATAATGACTGTGGAGACTTTTCTGATGAAGATAACTGTGAATCCAACCCACGATCACCATGCCATAACCATGATATTGATGTGTCTGAAATTGGCAGGACCGCAGGGCAAGGGTATGTAATGAATGAAAAAGTACTACTGGGCCTTGTGAAGAGTCTGTCTCCAAAGCCAGCTGAAAGCACTGGGGCAAACTGACATTCCCAAAAGTGGAATCTGAATTGTGTTCACATTTGTATTCCTAAATGTTATGTAGCTTTTGGAAGAACACCTAACTACTGTTTTATTTTGTATACTTGCAGAGGATAAAATATTTCTACAGACAGTATAAATCAATTATTATGTTAATACACAGAATCATGAATGAATTACATGAATATACTTACAATATTTATTATTTAAATCTAAAGCTTATAGATATGTTTCAAGTGATATTTCATAACGAATCAGTCATTCCCAATTACTTTACTAACATGCCTGTCTAAAAGGGAGAAAACATATCTTGATTATTTGTACAATGGGATGACTTACTGCAACACTCTGCCTGCAGCTTTTTTCCAGTATTGCATTCTCCACTTCCCAGATCTTCGTTGTTCACAGGAGTTTTCCTCATTAATCTAAGTCAAAAATTAATCTTTCTGTTCTCATACCCTGCTGGATTTCTTTGTTTTCAAACAAGAAGAAAGTATGACACATTGTTTATCTACAAATCGAGTTAGAAGGCAGCTATCCAAACTGGACAAATGAAAATAAAAGTATACTAGAGCACCACCTTGTGTTTAAATGAAAAGGATGCATCCTTTTCATTTAATTTTGATAATAGTATTACTGCACAAGAGCAAAAACGCTGCTCTTGTAGCATGGGGAAGTAAGCCAGGTACTTAGGCATTTTTAGAAGTAGCTTCTTTATTATTTCTATTATAATCCATTACTAAAATCTTGCATGAGAAAATGTACAGATGTGCAGTAGTGATGCTGGCAACTTTGATGAATTGATAACCACTTTCTGCACTGAGATAGGTATATGGACATGTATCAGACACGAATATTGGAAATGCTGAAAAAATTCAAATCTTTGAAACAGACACAGGAAGGCAAAAAAGGGATTTAGAATCCTCCAAGGAGCAGTTATTTTTCAAAGTATCTCTTGTACATTTGTACATAAATGCATAGAGCTATGCAGCTGATATGCTAGCTTTTCTGGATTTGTAGTGGTTCAGATTTCCTCTCCTCTGCTCCAGGGAATTCTACTACTCCACCAGGTCACACCTTGGTAGAAAAGACAATGCTAGGAGTAGCTGTATATTCCTTCTACAGATTTGAGGGATCTTGTATACACTTGATACCAAAGTTCCTACCAGCAAACAAACTAATATAAGATATGAAAAAAAAACAGGTTAAAAGTAGCTGTTGAGATGTCCCCTTCAAACCTATAAGGAATGCTTCCTCACAGATACATTGGTCAAGAAGAAATGGTTTTTACACCCTTTTATTCCTGAAGTTCTCACTGTGTTTGAAGTTTAATATCTACTTTTATTTATTTCTCATATGTGGCCCTTAGAGTGCTTTACAAAAGAGGTATGGTTATCTCCATTACACAAATAAGAAGACTACAAGAGATGAGGCATGCTCATGCTGCTGTGGATGAAGCGAGATTCAGTTCCACAGTTATAATCTCCATCTCTTACAGAATCTGTCTTTTCCAGTCATAACATCATTGTCTACAGGCTATGGATGCTGACACCTCCTTTCCTGAAGTGTAACATCTCCTGTATTTCTCTTGTAGAATCAATATTCTAGGGATGCAGCCAATAGCCAGCCCATTTGACAATGACTTTTTCAATGGTCTTTGTGAAAGGGTGCGTGATGGAAACACGCGGACATACTACCGCAAGCCATGGAACGTGGGTGTTCTCAATTACGATGTAAGTCTAAGTCCTTCTGTATGAACTAGGATGTGTTTAACTGAATGATGAATCCTGACATCCTCTTGGAAGACTCTGCATATCTCTTGAGTCAGGCAGCAACAGTTTTTTAGCATCAAGGTTTTGATAAAGTCCAGAGGGAAACAGGCTATATTATCATTTGCTTTAGCAGATAAGCTCAGTTGTGCCAGATAAATTCCCACATGTTCATTGCTGCACCCATGCCCAGTAAGTGAAACTATCTTTCTGGAATGTTTACAATGTGAGTGGATGAGATCAACAGGAGAAGTACAGAAAGGAATATGATACCTAACTTTTACTGGGTAGAGCAGCAATCAAACTACTTTTTCAAGGACACACAAAAGACACTGATAAAAAGGCAGGAATAATGTTATGGTACTCTGGTCCTGCTTGGGCTTTCTAATGAGTGATGACCTTCTCTGTCCCACTGAAAAAAAAAATCTTATAGGCTTTTGAGATTCAGTCTATGACTTCCAGTGAGGTAGGAACACCAAAAATGTTGGTGATCTTAGAAACATCAATGTCAGATGCCTTTCAGAAATCAAAGCAGTATTTTGCTTACCAAATGCTTTGCCTATCACTGTAAGTAGGAACTCCGTAGAATAATGACAATTTAAACCAGATCCTGCCCAAAATGAATATATCTGACCCAGACATCATTGTTCATTTTTTATTTTAATGCATAATCATTTTCAGTTACTAGAACTCTTATGTTCTGTTAAAGTATACAAAAATAAACAACACTGAAATAGGTATTCTGAATTAGCTATTGCCTGCTATAAGAAAAGAAAGCAAAATCATAATTTTGATTCATTTCAGATGTCAGAACCTATTAGCAAATCTTGTTTGCATTCTAGGAAGGATATGGAGACTACTGCTCCTTACATGTAAAGGAACTGTTGACACACATAAATTACTTTGAAAATGTTACATGCTGAGATTTAACACTCACTGAAGTATTGACTCTGAAGTTTTCTATTTAGTTTTGAATGACTGAGCTGATCCAGATGAGGCGATTTGGGGACGGGGTGGTATTTCCACTTATTTTCTTTTAAAAGAAAAAAGAGCTGTAAGAAAATGTATTGCTACGCTATGTAAAACATACCACTTTAAAGTGCTGTGTAGATTTTTCTATTACTGCCTGTTTTGTTTTCTCATACAACCTTTTCATTATCTTTTCTAAGACAAAAGCAGACAAAACCTTCACATCTGTGTTCTACCATGACCGTGTAAAAATGTTACGGGAAGTTTATATAGAAAAACAAAACCACTTTAATGCTGACCTGTCTCTGAAATACACACCTACTGAAGGAAGTAACAAAAATGGTTTAGAACAAAAGTTCAAGTATCACTATAGCAAGAATTCAAGTTTAAGCTCTATCCTGAAAAGCTCCACAGAAAGGGTAAGTGTAATCAAGCTAAAAAGTTTAATGTAACTGTTTTACAAACAGTAAAATTTACACAGTGTTAGAATAACACAATATTAATCTTTCTAAGTATTTGAGTTGCCTGCTGCTTTTCTGCCATTTATTCACAAAAAAAGAAATACTGGTAATACTAGGGTTAAGATGTCAGACGTGGCCAAAGAGTAACCAAATGTAGATTCATTTTCCCACTGTTTACCCTTTACTAGCAACCACCCTCATCTTCAACATGGGCTTGATTGTGAGAAAGGGCCAAATATCTCTGATCTTATCTTGATTAGAGAGCCGCTCTGATCTAGTGCAGTGTGGGCAAATTAGGTCAAGTCCTGGGATAGAAATCGCCACTGAGCAGGCCCATGCTAGGTAAACACAAAATAGACATGTAGAATAATAACTGAAAGGTCAGATCTCAGCCATTCAGGTATATCTGTAGTAATAAACTACCCTGGGCTAAGAGGCACGGGCATTAGCACTGGCACATGGTAATCCATAGTTTTACTAGCACACTGCCATGATTTTTGTACGTGCCAGCTCTCACATTCTCATAAGCAATGCCCATCCTATGGTCCCCTGCAGCATGTTTGAAGGGAATGTTCCCAGTAGGTAGTCTGGAGGAAGCAAGCCTATTTTGGAATTGCACACAAGCCATACCTCTCTACCTGTCCTTTGAGACAGAGGAAAGGCCCTATCCCATTTTATTTACTAGTAAAGAAGTAGCTTTAGCATCTAATGAGGTCAAAGAGAGACCACAAAAAGTGATACTAGACGTGCTAGACACTGTGGCCTAATCTAGCAGCTGGGTGCTAGTGGAATTAACCACCCAGGTCATATACCCTTTCCCACCGTATACACCGAAGTCTGTGATCGCAACATGCTGTCATGTACAAGGTACATCAACTCCATATTGCTGAAATGCACCACATGCAAAGAAGAATATATCTGCCTCAACTAATTAAATCTTCCAAGTTTCTTGTCAGCCTTGTTGTCCAGGACCTCTTCAGAGCTCTGGAGATCAAATGGATATAAAGGAAAACTAAGATAACTTTTATAACTGATTAATTAAAATAATGCTGAAGAGAAAGGTCTGTACTATGAAGAGAAGCTGACATACAGCACTGACTTTGTATTGGTATGAGTTTTCTTGGGATGGAAACGGACTATTTAAATCTCAAAGCATTCATCTCCACAGACCTAAAAGATCAAGTTCTGTAGCTCAGGGTGTCTTACAGGCTGCTCATAGTCTAGTGGCTTGTGATAGCAGTTTTGGCCTCAAATTCTTGCTTGGAAATCAGTTCAGAAAATGAGTTGTGATCTGTCACTGGTAGAGGTCTATCACTGTAAACTCACATTGCTGCAGTGGCAGTCCCTGATTGAGAACCCTCCAGGGCTCACCTGCAAGTTAAAGCCAGGAGAAGCCCAGAGGGTAAGGGATTTTGTACATGCTGGATGGTGGGAATATTTCCACCTACAAAAATTTCTTCACAGAGATTTAGATGCCTGAAGATTTCTGCCAGTCCTAAGCAGCATCCTAGTCAGCAGTTTAAGATTCTTTAAATAGTGCCAACTAACGTGATGGTCAGTTGCAAAATCCCTTTTACGTACCTCCTATTAGGCACTACTGTTAAGGGAGTCACATAACTACTGCAGATAATAATGGGGTTTGGAAGGCATGTGTTTGCTGAGAGTCTTAAGTGCAACTATTTCACAAGATGTCATGAGTTATGGGCAGCAGCTAGGTCCTAGATTAGATTATGATATAAAACCATCTGCAGTGTAATTTATGAAAATATCAGTCACTAAATCTAGAGTTAGTATGTCTGTATGGGTCAAAGGCCTCAAAGGAATTTTTTCCTAATTAATTTTCATTTTACAATGTTATTTTGGGGTTTTTGTTTTTAATTGGAGCTGTGCTGTTCCTTCTGACAGTCTAATAACAGAGAAGTGATCCAATAAAAGAGAGAACTTAGTTCTGCTCTGACTATAAACAAAGACAAAACTCCAGCTGACCTCAGTGGGCAGCTTCTGTTATCTAGCAAACCATATGGAATTACATTTCAATGTTAGGAAAGTCACAGAGACACTTTCGGTAGATATTGTACTTAAAGAGAAGACCTTGTTGTCAAATAGATCACAAAGGGCTTGCTGAAATTAGTAAGGGGAGACTTCTGCAAAACTGAAAGAACTGAAATGATCTAAATCTCTTGCAGCTTCCTCAGTTTAAATTGGAGAACTTTCAATTTGAACAAGTTTGTCCCTGTTCCAAAACGCTATATTGAATGCCATGTTTAATGGTGCTGTGTTTCCCTGTAAGCAAAATAGAACAGATTTTCCTGCTGTGCTTCATACCAGAATGGCACTTTCATCTGCTTTCTTCCCCCTGCATTTAGAACCAAACCTTTCTGCATGTAAAAGGAAAGATTCAGCTGGGAAGATTCCAAATGAGGAGTCGTGATGTCCGTCTCACAGATAGTTTCCTTAATGATCTAAACTTGCTGCCTGCTGAATATGATAAGGGGGAATATTTCAAATTCCTAGAAGATTATGGAACTCACTATGCAGTCTCTGGAACTGTAGGAGGAAAATATGAACTTGTGTACGTGCTGGATAATTACGCTATGTCTCGAATAGGTATGCATTCTGTTGGCCTTGCTGTGTTATGCAGATTATCACCAAGTCTCCAGTCACGCAAAGAGAAGTATGAGGATAGATTTGTGTATATGGAGCACTACTGAGAACAGCACATTTCAGTGTGTGCCGCCTGTGGCACACCAGTGACATTACAGAATTGCATGAGTCCAACAGAGAAGAGAGTCAGTCTTTGTAACTTCCAGAATTATTTGAAGTCTGTATTTTAAGTCTGTAACTAAGAAAAAAAATCTTAAATGAACCTCTTCAGAATGTTAGCAATACTAATTGGTGTGACATGATTTACAAGAGATCCCCAATGCCTAGAAAATCTGCCTAAACCTTAAATCAAATTTGCTAGTTGGTACCTTCTTGGGGTACAATCGCTCTAAGAGTATGGTGGTGGCAAAAAATAAGGAATAAATTGAAGAACTTCCTAGAAATCACACAGTGCACTTGAGTGTGTTGAAACTGTTTTTATAGATTTTAACATTCACCCTGGAACTTTCCTTGCCCTGGTTAAAATAGGAAAGTAGCAATTTAATCCTCCCTCATGTGCAGTTCAGATATATGTGGGTTTGTGATGGATTAAAAGTATCATTCTAGAATAAAGTTAGAAAAGGTAATTCTTATGCTGATTTTGGAGATCAGAAAATAAGTACCTGATGCATGCAGCACCACCAACAATATTACTATCAGATATTCAGACTGTGCAAAGGGATATGGGGCAAAGCTGTCACTTACGTATCCCACTATTACTCTGTTCAGCACCTGGATAATGTGGTGCTGGATTTTTTTTAAGTACCAATCTTAAGCAAAATTCTTTCTGAACACAAAAGTGAAGTTCCAGATTATATGTTTGAGTTTAATAAATAAAAAGTAGTGTTGGAGGCAGTAGCGGATAGAGGAGGATTAGAAATTATGTGAATAGAGCACTTGTAAGAGATTAGTGGCCTTAATTAACTTTATGGGGAAAAGGAGTGGAGAAACATGTTTGAGGCTGGGGGAGAGAGACTGGGAGGATTGAACAATTTAACACATAAAAAGACCAAATGATAAGCAGCTGAGAAAGACAGAATTCCAATAGAATATACGGAAAGAGTGGTCCCTAGAGGGACATCTGCTTTTAGCTAGATCAAGGAAAATAGAAATCAGTTTTTGGAAGGTTTTGGTATTTTCCTAATCACTGTAGATCTCACCTGCGTCTGTGCAGGGGCTTCAGATACAATCATCCTCACATTCATTTTGTGGAAGAGGAAAACGCAGGAGATAAATGGGAAGAAGAAAGACATAAACATGTCAAATAGCCCTGAAATGTATTCTCCAAGAATAATAGTATCACATTATTTGTGGTCATACAATCCCTCTAATCACCTAATTATTTCCACTTCTAGGTATCACTGTAGAAGATGTGAAAAGATGCCTCGGCTACCACTTAGATGTCAATATTGCATATAAAGACTTACATGCCAATGTTAATATTGACGGTGGTAAATGTGAAAAGATTCATGTGAAGGACAAGTGTAAGTATATCTGTATTTTACATTACATCTTTTCCTTAAGGAAAAATGATACCAATTTCTTCCCTTTTTATAATCAATATAGTTATTGCTGTTAGGGGAAGGACAAAACTGGTAGATTAGTAGAGGTGAGGCTGCCATACTTCCATGCTCCCAGACCAAGCCAGGCTGAGCATGTGTTCCCAGTAGGTGCACGCACACACAAACACACTTACATAACACATACATACATACACACACACATTGCTAGCCACAGAAATTGATACAGAAAAAAGCACAGCACTCAGGCAAACACAAACAGCACCAGTGGCTTCATCCTGTTCTCCTCTCCATCTGATCAGGGTGAAAGTTGGTTAGTGTGAAATAGCACGGAATCACAGAATGGTTGAGGTCGGAAGCGTCCTCTGGAGGCCATCTTGTCCAAATCCCCTGCTCAAGTAGGGTCATCTAGAGCTGATAGTCTCTGCAGGCAACACAACTGTCAGATATTTCAGACCCTCCTCAATATACATACATAGCCAACACAGATCCCTCCAGCAGCTAACCTTAGACATTCAATTGAACAAGCAACTGGATCCTTAGTCTCCCTTGTTACTGGCACCCAGATATACAACACCCCAAGGACCACAGCTCCAGTCCCATCGCTGGTACAGACCACCTGATGCACACCAACACACACACCCCCACACACACTATGGATGCCTCCAGTGACTGGCCCTAGGTGGGCAGTCTACCCAGCAATTGGTCCTTGGATCCTCTTATCTCCAGTTGCCCTGCACAGACACACACTCACATGCAAACAGGTGTCAGTCAACCTCAAGACCTTGCGGTTTCTCCAGTATTTGGCCTAAATACCCTGGTCACTCCAGCAGCCAGCTCCTCCAGTTGTCTCACTCTAGACTCTAGAGATGTAGATATCTAGGCCAGACTAACAGCCACTTTGATACTTAGCTCCCAAGCTACTTACCCTATTCACCTCCTAGTCTGGCTTGATATTTGCTAGTGATCACACACTGACACATGTATACTCACTCGTTCCAGTTACTGGCACCACAAACACCAGGTCCCTATCAGCCATTGTCCAGTTCTAGTTGCTGGCATACAGATCTCCATACACACACATGCACAAGGAATAGAGTCCCCTCACCCAGGAAAATAGTCAGAAATGGAATTTAATGGTAGGCCAGGACAGACTGCACTGATCAAGGACAGTATGCGGCAGACAAGCTCACTGCTCAGCCACGTTTCTATATGCAATCAGTCCCCTTTTTTGCCTTTATCCCTCTACCTTCACATGCTTGTTCCTCCCAAAGCCACCTTGATCCCCCCCTTACCTCTTCAATGGTACTCCCCTAAACACACTCTAAGTATTTTAAGCTTGTGCAATCCCCAAATGCCCTTCTTTGAATCCAGAGAGCCTTTCCATTGACTCATCTTGCTGTTCATTCATCCTCAGCCCCATCCTGTGGGGCTAATAGCTCTGCTGGGACAGGCCTGGGAGGAATCAAGGCAGGGGCTTCCTTTCTCTTGTTAAGCTACTTGTGTTCCCCTGCCTGTCATTGTTCCTCTCTGCTCCTTTGTATGTCTGGAAATTACTTTTCTATCACATCACCTAAAAATTGCAAAAGGCAAGGAGATTTACTACTGAGCACAGAAGAGGCAATTCTTTTCAGTGCTCTCTTCTTGTGTTTTAGTTATGAAGCAAAACCTCTTACTATTCTAATTTCTGCCCTTTCTGGTTCAGCTCATGTGAGACAGTAGCATTACTCATATTATCTTTGGCTTGTTATCAAACAGCTATGATCTCCATGATATCTGTCATTTTGCCCTACCCCTTCTTTCCTTTCAGATATAGGGTTTTCTAATTTAAATGCAAAATAGAAGATTTCCTCCCACATAAGAGGTATGAGCAAAGAAAGATTGAATTCCACCACAATCAGTGAGTGAAGGGTTCTTCCCTCTACAGTCACTTTATAGAGACGGACTTGTGCTAAAAAGACAACTGTTCTTCAAGATGCATGCACATCCAACTTTCTTCATCCTCTCTTCTTTCTTTCTGCAGCAGAACTTAAGGATGACGCTGTCATTGATGATGTTATCTCCTTAGTTGATGGAGGGACGATTGATTTTTCAGTTAAAATAAAAGAAATGTTACTACGAGGATCCAAAATGGTTGATGTAGAGGATTACATACAGTGGGCTAAGTCTTTGGTTGATGCTCCAGTAGTGATACAGCAACGGGTAAGTACAACTTCTTCAGAGCTGTGGCTCTTACAGTTTGAAAGCTTTTGTTCTAAGATGGAGGTGAGACTGCAAGTTTGAAGTCTCAAGTAATGAACTTGCAGGTATTTTCTTCATCTTTGTCACGAATTGAGTCATGCACTTCACTCATAAGAGAGAAGCAACAGTGTACTTTATTGATGTAAAACAGTAGAGTTAACGAAGTTCAATGGTAAATGTGTCAGTGGTTTAACAAGATTTGATGGCAAGGTATGTTTGAGTATTTACTGCATAGAGGACAGGGTCAGACAAAACTATCAGGGAGACCGTCCCATTGAGTCATGAGGTTCGAAAGGACCCCCTTGCTTTCTGAACTCCTTCTCAAAGAGAGGAGTCCAGGTGCAGCTGGATCCACTCCTAGTCACAGACTTGGTCAACAGTTTATGTCTAAAGGATTATATATGCGCAATCAATCGTTTATATCACTTAGCTAAGATTTCAAAGTTTAGCATGCTATTAATCACTTACCAAGAATATGTTGCGGCAAGAAATCTCTCAACCTCAAGGAGTAACCTTGTGAGGTGTCCGTACTCAAGGGGAGCTCCTGCCATGCAGCCTGCTGCTGCGCGGGAGAGCTCAACGGGCCCCAGGCTGGCTGTCCACTATTTATAAAGTAAGATGATTGACTTACAGTCATATTTGCATACTGGCAAGACGTCTGGGTCACTCTTCCAAGCAGCCCTCTGCTACCATGCTGCCACCTGTCCCCCGAAATCCAGGGTAAGCTGGATGCAGTCATCACAACCCCCACTGCTGGTTATGGCTTAAGCAGGGGCAACGGGGGGAGCACACTGCCACAACCTTGACAGTTTATTCAGATGCTTACTTGAGTGATGGGTGTATCAAAAGGATTCAGAACTTCAGGAAAGTCTGTTATGCATGGGCTTTTTTCTTCTACAGCCTTCTCCAATACATACACTTGTTCCAGTTAAGATGAGAAACGCGTATTTAAAGAAACAAAATTTGGAAAGAGCAATTGAAGACTACGTTACTGAATACAGTGTGTGCAAATGTGAACCCTGCAAGAATGGAGGCACCCTTGTGCTGGTAGATGGGGCCTGTACATGCATGTGCTCAAGCTACTTTAAGGGAATTGCTTGTCAGATTCCCAAATCTACATTAGTTAAAGGTTAGTAAATACCCCAGACAGACTAAAATGAGCATATTTGTTATTGTAAACAATATCCTGACAAAATGAGCCTTCATAAGGGCAGAAGGATATCATAGTACTCCCTTATACCTACTGCTGTCAAACCTCATGGTTATATGGTGTGGAAGTTAGCGTAAGTTACTGGGTTCTTTCCATAAAGAGGGCATTCTAATTTAGAGTTCATTGTCCCACATACGTTGTTGTGTCTTGGAATGATACCCCAAGTTCATGTAAGTAAATAGGAGCATATTGAAGCATGGTCCAGTGATGGTAAACTGGTTTCAGGCAAAAGCAATCTCACCACATCATAAGCTGTTTTGTCTTCAGTTTGCTGCAAAAGCACTGTGTTTGCTAACACATGATCACATTTCGTAATTACTGTGCTAGTTTAATATCTGATTGGTCCACAAAGGGGAGGAAGGAGATGAATGCAGTTCCACAACATGTAAAAAATTTAGTGTGCAGTAAATTCATTCTCTGTGGCCAAGTTTTTAAAACACAGGTGCCCAAAATGGGCCTTAGAACTTGATACTCGGGCAGCTTCCAAGGGTGACAAAAATGTTGAAACCTCTGGGCTCTTAAGCAGTGCTGGTGACGAGAGCAGTTTTAAAAGCCAAATCTGTGTGATGGGTTGTATGCTGGCAGAGTCACCACAACTGAGAACGTAAGAATTGAATCATGGTCTACCTTGTCCACCCTCAAAAGTGCCAAGTAAAAAGCTCTAATTTATCTCTCCGTCACTGCACAGAAGACAGAGAGGTGCTGGACTAATCCTAGTATGGTGTCTTAATACCAGTTGTCACTGATGGAGGCTGGAGCTGTTGGAGTGCCTGGTCCACCTGCGTCAATGGAGAAAGCACTCGAACTCGCCAGTGTAATAATCCTACACCAGAACCTGATGGCAGACCATGCCAGGGAGAAAGCATTGAAAAACGGCCCTGTGGAGAAGCAAAATAGTTAAGCTGCTGAAAAACAGGTAAGCAGCGTCTCTAAGTACTAATACATTACTGCTGTTTAGAATAAATGCTCAGCCAATATTTGGAGCATTTCAGTGACACAGTTGAAGAAGTGATGGGTAAGTCCACTTGCATGTTTCATTTAAATCTGTGACTTGATACTGCTTTTAAAAACAGCTACCTTGTCACTTGAATTTGTGAATGGTGAGATTTATATTTGAATGTCTTGACAAGTAATGTTATATCACAGAACTCAAGAGTAAAATGGAATTCTGGATAAGAACAGACTGAAAATCCACCTCTTAAAATCCAGATTTCATCTCCAGTCAGACTCTCCATCAAAAAAATTATGTCTTAGGGAGAGGGAAAGAGACGTATTTTGCAGAAACAAAATATAAAGTCAGTTTGGGAGTCTGAATTCTCTTACTTGATAAACAGAATGCTTAAATCCAACAAAGCTACTGTTACAGCAGTTTTGAAACTTTTAGCTTGGGAAAAAAATAGTTTAAGAAAATGTCTAGCTACATGGGTTTGTAATTTTTTAAAATTTTCAGTATAATACTGCAAAATAAAACAAAAAAATAAGCAGGATTTTGAGGATGGATGCTTTGGTCCATAAAATGGCAAGGTGGTCTCAACTTTCTTCATGTGCTGAGAACAAGAAGCTTGCATGCCACTTGGATGTGACAGTAAGAGTTTTCAGGCCCAAGAGGAAGTGTTTGGGTTTTATGCTTAACATGTTACTGTAAGTTCCTTCTCTTCTGGGAGGCCACAAGAAGAAAAGAGGTGGCAAGATAGGGGAAGGATTTTGAATGTTTCCTCAGTGAAACACCCTGATGGTAAGTCTTGCAACATGACTTCTACCTGCACCAAAAATATGTATCAGACTTCTATTATGCCTGCTCTCTCACAGCTTCTGTAGAGTTCAGCTACACCTAATACTCTACTTCTAAAGCACCCTGCAGAAAGCATGGCCAGCAAGACATAACAGCACTCATGGGCCTTCTAGCCCTGCATCAGGGAATTACAAACTGCTTCGTATAGCACTGCATCTCGAGGCCATCAAAGTTACTTATTCCCTAAGTTATTCCAAATGTGGAAGAGAGAAAATTGAGAGAAGAATATGATACAGAGCTGGAAAGTAGAGAGTAATATGAGGAAGACAAGTATAAGAAATAGGGGAAATTAAATAAAACTAGCAAGTGGCAGATTCAAAACAGACTGAAGACTGGTCCTTCACACAGTGGCCATACCAAAAGTAAATATGCATTTTAAAAACCTCAACACAAACTGATGGAAGGTTATCAAACATGTAGATAATCATGCTTGCTCAGGAAACCTCTGAAGCATCAATTTTGGCAGGAAAGGGAAAGTATTCTGGGCAAGTATTTCTATGTGTTTCCCTACTCCTGGACATTCTTTAGGTTGGTGTTATTGTCCTCTTGTTAAAAACAGAGTATCAAGTTAGCCTTTGCTTGATCCAGTGAAGTTGGTCTTATTTTATAAAAAATCTCATAAGCAGCTTAATTTTATTCGTGCACTGTGTCATTGACATGTTTCTATTCAGCCATGACAGCAAATACCATGATGATGATTCATGATACATACATATTCAGATATGTTTCCTCTGGTAAGGCATAGTAAAAGCTCTGTTAAAAAAATTAACCTAACTTTGGCTCCTGATACCTCAGACATGTTGAGTCTCAGTTTTCCAGCAGAAGTCAGATATTTAAGTCTTCTGAAAATCACAGTATGTGTTTCGATTTATTCTCCATTAGAATTATTTTACATTACAGTCATATTTGAGACACATTGAAATCATGTTCTTGGTGAGCCATGAGAGTACTATTTCACTTAAATTTTGAAAAATATATAAGTTGTAGCTACTACCTTCTATCAATTTTTTACTGTTTTTTCTCCTTTTTTAGAAAACAATAATGGATTCCAAACCAATTCTACAAATCACAGTTTCTGCTGGCCAGCTGGCTATCCAAGAGCAATGGAATGCCATGACTTAAAAGCAGCTGCAGCTTAAATGATCGCTAATCAAAACAAAGTAATACACCAATAAACATCTTAACAGAGATGAGCTGATGCAGTGGGTGTGGTCCATCTTTTATTTGTCTTTGGCCTTCATTATAGCATGCATTATCTATCTTTGTTAGTCAATGGTATAATGGTGTCCCCTTGACAATGTTTTTTTCATAATTCTTTGTAGTATGTTTTCAAACTGATTTTCAAGAATTCAAATCCAGCATGATTATCAGAATAATGTATACAACTTCAGCTGATTGATGGTATATTATTAGTAAAGAACCTGGGAGAGTCATTATCTTCAGCAAAAAGCCCTTGTGGATGTATTTCCAACCCCACATCTTACATCTAATTCATGCCCTGAATCACCACTATGTTTATGAAGACATGCAGCTTTACTAGAGTTACTGCTCTTGCTCGTCCCAACATTTGCTGAATAGCCTGATGTTATATATTGTCTATGTCAGTGTGTTAAGATTTTTATATGAAATCAGAGGCACATTACAAAGGGATAGAAGAGTTGTTACATTACCATCCATATTTTTAGCAAAACTTCCAAAGGAAACAAGGCTGAGGCAATTGTACTGTCATTGCACCTACCTGTCAGTCCTCCTCAGTGACTTTTGAAACTAGTGGACAACTACTGGAAAATTTGTTTGGGGTGGGGAGAAGGATAGTTCTCAAAGAATTTTCATAGAAAAAGGCAGCTAAGTTGAGAAAATGAAAAGAAATTAGTGTCCCTGTTGAGGAAAAAGTATTAATGTCATCTTAGCTATTCTACTAGACACCAGAAGATCCACATGGAAGCAAGATACAAGAAAACAGATTTCTTTTAAAAAGTTAAGAACAAGGGTATATGAGGGCTGAGTGGTTTGGAAACACAGGAATGGTAAAAGCCATCAGATCAATGAGATCAGTCCCTCGCATACTTGCAGTCCAGGTCTGGAAGAGTCCCCTGGAAGCTTCTTTACCTGCCTCCTGCCCACCACAAGTGACCCTGAAGACTTGAAGTACCAAAGACCAAACATCACAAAAGAAAGCAGGAGAGAGAACTGTTTCCCAGGCACCTGTGGTAGGAGAGTATTCAAAAAGTGAAAGTGCACTGATGACCAAAGAAATTGAATCATACCCTGTGCTACAAAGGCAGGCCTAAAAAGGCCTTTCACTGGTTCCTGCCACCATGAACAGTTCCCTTCACATCACAGAAGTGGAAATAGGCTTCCACTAATTAATGCTCCCAAGTGCAAACACAGGATTTTCTCAATGGACGGAACACATATGCACCTGGCATCCCTGAAGTCTTCCTGGGACATTTCAGAAAGCCTCAGACCTGACACTTACGTACTTTGCTGTACTGTGCACCTGAAATAAAGCTGCTCTTGGTGGAAGATCTGATGTTACTGCCTCACTGTGAGAACAGCAGGAACCTTCAAGAGCAGAGCTACAAGGTATCAGGAAATCCCTAGCAGACAGAGCAATTCAAGAGCTGCATATGCAAACCCTCCTGGTTAAAAAAAAGTAAAAAAAGAGAATAGGCCTAGGGAAACCTACCATAGTCTGAGATTTAACCCTCAATGTGACCAGACATGCTGACCAAGCATCTTTCCAGTACAGTTAGTATTCTCCATCTGACAAACAGATTTTTTTCCTAACATCAGAATCCTTCCCGTCCTGTCATTAAGTCTCTTTCATAATTTGTTCATGTAGCATATGGAAGCCTTACTGATCTCCTTCCTCCTCTACCTACTTTGGAAGATCATTATTGAATGTGAATGAATATAAATTAATATAAAATTTTGTCTAATTCCCATTTTAAATGTACTCACAACCTGTTTATACCCATTTGATTTCAATCTTTTGTTTTTTAGTATAAATAATCATTATTTCCTTGATACTTACAGACCTTGTCATAGCCTCTTTCATCTCTACTTTCTTAAGTTAAGCAAGGCAAGCTTTTTTAGTGTGCTTTCAGAAGCCAGGAAGTCCTTCTACTCATACAAGAAGACTTCATCTCTACCTGTGTCAGTTTAAATTCATGGTCACTCAACATAGTTGACTAGAACTGCACACAATACTCTAAATGAGCTCTCATCAGTGCTCTGCACAAATTCTTTTGCTGCATCTCCTAAAAATCGTTTGTCTACTGTGCACTCGAATCACATGCTCTTTTCACATGTGCATGTCATGCTAGGGACTCATACTTACTGTCTCCCTGGCTCAGAGCAAAAATTCATGTTCTCAGCGCTACATATATGACTTTATCATTAAACTTTGGTTGACTTCTATCACTCCAATACACAAAGTCTTCTCATTCTTCCTGTGTAATGACCTGATTCTCCCCAGTATTAGGAGAACCATTCAGCTTAGTACATCTTCACATAACATCGGTATAGGCCCAGCTTTCGAACCAGGCTCCTGACCCAAGTAATGAGCAGAGTCAGTCCCATGACCTATGCCTGCAGAACACTGCTAGTAATCCCAGTAAAACTCAGGAATTCCCCTTTCACTTCTAAACTGATGTTGCTTTAGCCAGCTCCTTGTCTACCTTGCAGTCTTCTGACAGGTCACATTCTCTCCCAATTCTATCACTTAAAATTCAAAAAAAGACATTATATGAAATACTGCTTAAATCTAGATAGATCAAGTTAATTATATTGCCTTTGCCTAAAATGCCAGTTAAACTTTGTAAAACAGATACTAAATCATTCAGATGTAATCCATCTTTAATGAAACCTACCTTTAATGTAGCTACATACACCTAATATTTTCTCTTTCAAATTGTTTTTTCAAATCTATTCTTAGAGTTGCATAATATTGTGCTCAGGCAAATAAGCCTGTAGCTGCCCTAGTAATTTTCTACTTTTTAGAAAATAGGTAATATGTTTGTTAATTGCCACTATAGGTATCTATAGTGGTAGTTGCTATTATCTATGTAATAGGTAATATTGGTATATTGCATTGAAAGTTTAATTGAAAACCAGTGGTTTGGGACTTAGAGCAATGCAGCAACCATTTCAGTGCTCTAGTAGTGAGATTATAGGGAAATGCTGATTTCACCAGAGAACGCAGTTTAAATCTTGCTTGTGACACAGATACGGTATTTTCTGTTACTTTACTATCATTTTTATTTGTCCCCCACTGATTCGTACAGAGAAGCTTGCTTATTGCAGACTCAACTGATTTTTTATTACATAGTTGGACATCACCCAAAATACATCAGTGGTGCCCCTCCCCTGCATTTAGCATGTAGTTCACTCCTCTTCTTCCTTCCTTCATCTCTTTTCATTAAGCCCTCTGTCTTAGCTTTTTTTGCTAAACCAGCTCAGTGAGGTTTATGGCCATATGCCGTTTCTTCCTTCAATTTTTGTGCATAGGAAGTCTGCAGCAGTGCAGAACTTTAATATCCTGTCAGACCAGGACAACCCTATTTTTTGATAATATCAGCTATGAAGAGCTGAATAGTCAAAGGTTAATTGACAGAAATATAGTTCAGCTTATTAGAGGAAGAAAATTACTTCAGATTTTAAACATCCATGAAAATCTGAGCCAGAAGGAGACATGCATGGGGTTAGTAGTGAAGCCTCAATACATGAAAATTCAGGAACCCTGAGTATGAAAGACAAAAATAAAATACATTTGCCTTTTTAATTCAGTCAAAGATTAGTGAAAACATAACTATATAATTTTCTTATCAGCATAGACTTGTTTTTCATTATAATCTTGGAGGTCATAACATGAATGAATGCTCATACACTGTAATTTGTCCTTCACAGTGGCACAGTGTATCCCAAACAAATGTTAGGTCTCTGATAATATGCAAAACGAGGATTTTGCTGGTATCTTTTCCTATGAAGGCTGGATAGACCACATACACTTTCAAAAAAGGAAGTGCACAGTGAAGGACAAAGAACATTTTTTCTCTCTCTAGTACAGTACATACTCTTTAGCAGTCTTGTGGAGACAGAAAGCGTGAAACTATGGTAAGTACAGAGCTCTATTCATTTACTTTTTATTACACGGATGCATAAGATTTAGTACTAAAACTGCAGTGGATGTGACTGTAAAACTTTAAATGTATTTCTAGTAGTTTTCAATTCAGTTCCTTGCAGCTGACTTCCTGCTTTTGAGGGCACGAAGAAACTTTTTAGTTTTTTTAGCTCCTTCATCATGTGAACTGGTTTGTGCCTAACTGATTCTGGCATTCAAAATTAAGGAAGAGAAAACAGCTTCTTTCAAGGCTAAGCTGACAAATTAGATTGTGTATCTAGAGCAATTCTGCAGTCAAGTGTCAATGCGACACCAAGCAAGAAATGGGAATAGGTCAAGCATTTTAATTAGATTTCCAGAAAGGAATTGCAGTATCTTATTTTGATTCAGAAGTACTTTGTAACTAAAAAAAAAAGGGGAAAAAAAACACTCAAGATTTATGCATTTATATGTAAAACTTCAGTGTAGTTGGGGCTTTTTTTTACTAATCTGTAGAATTTGTTTCCTTAAAAAGACAGTTCCTTTAAAATTCCAAACTCTATATGCATCTGGTTTGATAAGTATTTTATTAATAAACCAAATCAATAATTTCAAGAGAAGTGATTTCACAGACAAATGTTGAGAAGCATGAAATCTGAACAGCTTTTCAGGCCATCTTTGCTCTGCAAAACAGTTTAGAACTCCTGGAGTAGCTTGTATACTTTCATCATGGTATATGTGCCCAAATAAAGCAATCTTTCCCTGAAGGTAGTATTACTAAAGAGGTATTCTTTATCTGAAGCTGTCAATCTTATATCAAGAGAATAAAGGTATCTCATGAAACTTATAGAGGGACCTAAGCTATAGAATTCAGTATGCTTACAGGGAAAAAGGTCTGACTTTGCCCATTGCACGTAGCACTTGAAAAATGGCAATGTGAAATATGATTGAATGCAGAATACAGTTCACATTTAACAATGTTTCACAAAGTTCGGAGGGTTTTGGTTGAGTTTGTCTCTGTTTTACACAATGATCAAATTCTTCCTAAATCTGAAGCAATGGCCTCAAAGTGTTTACAAAAGTAACATTTTTCATATTTAAAATATAAAACAGATATTTCTTTCTCTATTTATTTCTATTGTAATGAATCCCACTCTGTAGAATCAAGTACTAAAGGGCAAAATACTATGTTTGTTTATGCCAATAATTCAACTCAAGTCATTTGACTTACTCTGGATTTACATATGGATAAATGGGATCTGAATAGGGCCAATGGTTCTACCAAGCTAGCATCTCGCTGTGCTGTTGCCTGCTGGTTTCTGTTTGCTGTAGAGATGCTTTAACTTGAGCTAGTTACTCAAGAGCCCAAATATACATAGAGCCTTTGTATTTGCAGAACCCTACATTAAAATTTGCAAGGCAAACACACAGTTACTCTTCTGGCATGATTCAAATGTCTAGCTGCTTTCACAAAAGGGTTTGTTTAGAAACAGTATGTAAATATGCAAATATGTTGAACACAGGACTTCGGCTGTTGCCAAATGCAGTTTGAAAATAAGCAACAATTAACAGTTTCACTTTTTTGTTTAAATCTTTTCAAAACTCCAGGTTGTTTTCTCTGAATCCAAATATGAATGACAATTCAAAGTAATGCAAACCATGAATTCATATGCTTACTATATTTCTTTGACAATGTTATATAGCACTATGGGGAAAAAAGTGCTTTCATCTTTACATCACAGGCAACCCAGAAGCCTCACCAAGGAAGCAGGTCACATTCTTTGGTCTTTGCTTTAATGCTGTATGGGGCAAAATTAATATTATAGCAATATGAGAAGACAGGAAAAAAAATTAGGAGGAGAGCAAAACAAGTAACTGAAGAAGGTGGAGTGAGGTGTAATGTAGGAAAGTTTGTTTTCTGGCAGTTTTACAGTAGACAGAGGTTGGAGTGGTTGGGAAGACAAACTTATTCCTACAAAAAAAGCCAATGAACCTTTTGAACATAAGATTGGACATAATCTGGCTGAGGCTGGCTCTAGTTTTAGTGCATACAGGAAGAGATGAAAGGACCAGAGCTAGGTCTGTAGAATCCAGAGATGCAAAGGAGGACTAAAACATAGAATTCACTATTTCATTTCTGACCATCATAATGGAGCCAAGTTTAAAACAAAACACTTAAACATAATACCAGATGAAAAAACTACTAGATCTACAATAATAGCTGTTGGCAGGTGTAGCTTCATGTGAGATTGAAGCTGATGAACACAAAGGAAAATGGTTGCATTTTCCTTTGACTTCAAGCCAAGCCAAGCTGTGTTGATTTCTGACCTAGAGAAACAGCCCTTAACATGCCTGTCTTCTTGCAGTGATACTGGTGATTCTCAGGTATACTATAAGAAGCAAAAGAACTTTTGAGACAAGAATTCAGACAAATCTTCTGAGGCAGATATGCAACCAAGGAATTTGGTTGATCTATTTGGATCTACTATTTGTTTAAAAAAAGGGGGGGGGGGGGGGGGGGGGGAGAAGAAGAAAGGAAAGGAAAAGAAAAGGACTTAAAGAAAATCCGGAAAAGCAGAGGGGACTGCTGGGATCTATTTAGTCATAACATCCTGTCCTGGTTTCAGCTGGGATGGAGTTAATTTTCTTTCTAGTAGCTGGTATAGTGTTATGTTTTGGATTTAGTATGAGAATAATGTTGATAACACACTGACTTTTCGGTTATTGCTAAGTAGTGTTTGTACTAAGTCAAGGATTTTTCAGCTTCTTATGCCCAGCCAGCAAGAAGGCTGGAGGGGCACAAGAAGTTGGGACGGGACACAGCCAGGACACCTGACCCAAACTGGCCAAAGGGATATTCCATACCATGTGATGTCATGCCCAGTATATAAACTGGGAGGATTTCACCGGGGGGAACAGATTGTTGCTCAGGAACTAACTGGGCATCAATTGGCAAGTGGTAAGCAATTGCATTGTGCATCACTTGTTTTGTGCATTCCAATTCTTTTATTATTATTATTGTTGTAATTTTATTATTGTTATCATTATTATTTTCTTCATTTCTGTCCTATTAAACTATTCTTATCTCCACCCACAAGTTTTACTTTTTTTTCCTCAATTCTCTCCCCCACCCCACGGGGTGGGGGGGAGTGAGCAAGTGGCTGCATAGTGCTTACTTGCTGACTGGGGTTGAATCATGTCACATCCAGATGGAGCTAGAACAGCAGTTAAAAAGTGAGGTGCAGCACATTTTCCAGGTGTCTCAGTTTGGAAGGCATTCACGTTGCCTCATCAGTGTTACTATCTTTGCATCTGAGTTGTGACAAACTCTGTCACTCACCTCATATGACTATAAACAAAAAGTCTCCACACAGGCACTTCCTGGAGAACAGCTATTGTACCATAACTTGCCATGAAATAACTCAGTCAGGGCTCAGTGCTGTAGTTCTGTAGCATTCATCTTGGAAAGGGTTTTGTCTTCTTCCAGGATAGTGAAAATACATTAATCCTTTGGAACCAAATTTTTCTCACACAAAAAATACGGCTACTTAGTGAAGGGGTCTACTTTAATGGATAGTCAGAAAAAGCTTCTTCCTATTCACAAGTAGTTACATTGTACATTATGTAGCAATTCTGGGAACTGACACTGAAGCCCATACTCTTAACTGCTAGGAAGGGACCCACAGCCCTCTCCATCTGTTCTTTAACGGAAGAAGTGCTTCCTTGGGTTATTCTTTTGAAAGAGGGGGCCTAAGTATGCACAGCCAAAAGTGGAATAAGGCACTTATCCTTAGACAGGATTCAGGTATATGAAGTGACAGAGAGGAATGAGAAATGTATTAAGGGTTAATCTCAGAGCTAGGATGTTGGTTTCTTGATATGCTTGCTAAGATTGTCTGCTGTGATATTTTTGTGCACTATGTAACTATTAGCATTTTGAATGTTTCCCTTGTCAACCAAGTCTGTTATTCTAATCCTGAAAGGTGCCTCCTTCAGCACCTATGTCCATCATTTAGGCACCTAGGCTCACCATTTGGGAAGAATTTTCAAAGTTGATATTCATCTGCCACCTAATTCTGCATGCCTTAAGGGAATGTCCATACTGCACAATGCAAATCTATTCAGAGGTACCCAAGGAGTTATACCAGATCAAAATCTCCATAAACTGGAAATATAACATTAACCAGGACTTGGGCCAACAGGTTCATGAAACATGAGGAATGGAGAAATTCCTCTAAAGAGGAGAGGTTTCTACATCTAGCACAGTGTGGACAAGCATATCAGCCTTCAGTGAGAACATGCTTTTTCTTAAAAACTTTCCCAGTACTAACTCACTTGCCCAAGTTAAGTGGCCCAGCTGAGATGCTGGTTTCTAAGAATCATTCTTTGTCTTTCTGCTTGTATTGTAGGCAAGGCCTAGAGTGAAAAAAAATCCATTATAAGATAGGGAGCAAAGGGTTTGGATACCTCCATGAGGAGCAGCATAAAGCTTTGTATGTTTAAGAATGCAGTGTCTAGTGCAGCCCATGTTCTGCAATGAACCTAATTAGATTTTAAAATCGTAGCATTTCATCAGTATGCCATTCCCCATTTAAGAGGGCTTCTGCCTCATTCCATCAGGTTCACAAATAAGGCAGCCTTCCTTCCCTGTCTCATCAGATTTAGCAGGCCCATTTGGAAAGGACTGCTGCATTACCTTCATACCAATGGTTCAATGGTTCAGTGACGAAAGCAGACATGTTGGAAAGGCGTATCTCTGGTCCAGTCATAAAAAAACCTAAGCAGTGTTTGCAGCAGTGCATTGAAACTAAGTCTACCCACTTCTGAGTGAGTGCTGTAATTACTAAGCTAGAGAGATGCTTAACCTTTCTCTGAACTGAAGAATCCTCACATCTTTCACGCAAAGCAAATCACCATCAAAACAGAAATGGGAAGTTCTACCATCAACCATTAATCAGCTTTGGTCTGGTGTTTAGGGAACTCTCAGGAGAGCTGTGGGTTTCACACACCTTGGGCCCTGTTTTCTGAAAACTACATACAAATAAATGAAAGTAAAAGGCAGCTGACAATTTTTGAAAAGAAAGGACTCCATTTCTCCGTGCACAGGGATGCCTCTAATTCTGCTCTGGCATGGGCAAAAGCAGGCATATGAGGGATATAAGGCCATCGAAATACATTTTAAGATCATTATTTCACCAGACCAAAAAAAAAAAAAAAAATTCCTTGTCTTTCAGTGTAATATTTTACAGCCAACTTTTGTCTCTCAATGGAGTCCTACTGATTCTGCACAAGAACACATGATAGTTGATTACATGACAGGCTGAAGGTCTAACCACACTCAGAAGGACCAGTCTCACAAGGAACCCTGTCTGAAGAGACCTCTAACTTCCTGCAAAGATCACTGAGGTCACTGGACCTCAGATAGCCACAGAAGACCAGCAGGTCCGGGTGTCTTGCATAACTGGGAACACAGCAGATTTTGAAATTAATTTGTGCAAAACACTACTCGCAGGGCTAAGAATAACAAAATGTTCAGAATACTATTGTCTTTGTGAGCCAGACACAATTTTCTGTTTGTCAGGCCCAAGTGGAGCATGAGAAGTAGAGAAACACTGAGGGAGAGAAAATTTTTCCTGATATTTAGGCTACTTTCAAAAACATTGTAAATGGACAACTGTCCCAATGAAATAAAAAATTGCTTTTCTGCTCACTGTATAAGACACCGGGGAAAATATTGTAATGGTAAAACTAGTCAAGCAGTGCAACAGTAGTGGATTGTCTACAGTACTAAATGACAGTTATGCTCTATGCATACATAATGCCCAGTGATGTTTCTATATTGGCACAGAGGACAAAACTGCACTCAGAACATCCCAAACTCTAGCATCCTAGTTATCCTACAGTGTCTTGCTGCCAACTTGAGAGCCCCATGATATTATTGCAATGCATTAACAAGAGCCCCATGACATTACTAAGGAAAACTATTGGCAAATCAGGACTTGCTACATCCAGCCATGTCTGAGCTCAGCCCATTGACACTGAAATCAGGCAAAATCCTGGTCTATTTAAGAGGAGTGGAATGAACTCCAACCTTCCCCACCACTGTACTTTGCAACTTGGACAAAACACATTCTTGCAGAGACCTCTAAAATTCAGAACAACAATACCTTTGCTGAACCTTCATACAACCTTCATCCCTTAGGGCTTTTCCTATTCTTGGGGGGGGGAGTAAAGGCTAAGATAGGAAAATGTATTAGGTATATAAATTAGACAAAGATAAATCACATTCATAAATAAATGTAAATGTGAAGCTGATATAGAACATACCATGCTTGTTTATTTCACTCTAAGATACAAAAGTACCCCAATCTTTCTTTTGCCACCTGAACTATAACATGAAAAATGTTGGATTTTATGTGTCAGCTTCTCCTACTCTAACAAAGAGGATTTGCACAGGTTAATGCAGGGGTCCCAGCTCCCTTTCTCCAGTGCTGCCAAGCTGTCTGCTTTTTTAAAAGCACCAAAGGTGTTTGAAGGAATTGGGGAAAAAAAAAAAAAAAAAAAACACTTTGCTTTCAAGAAAAAGCTTCCACACCTTGGTTCCTTTCCTTGAAACTCAGTTTGGTCACCATCTGTTAAAGCTACTGCTGCTCTCTACAGTCACACTCTAAGGCGGGAATTAGCAACATTTGCCCTAATATCCTTTTTCTTCTGATAAGAGACTCTCATTTGAATATTTATATTGATATGACAGCTTTTTGTAGTCATTTATTCCAGACCTGTCTCATGTAAGTGTATTGTGAATGTCTTCTGATAGCTTAAGACAGATAACACAAGGATATCTACAGGTGTACTTTTTTTTTTTTGTAAGTTGTAAGAAGTGCAATGTTTTAATATTTATCAGTAAGTCATCCATGCTTGAATCAACAGTCTGGGATTAAGAACCTGATGGGATTTGTGGGTTCATTTCAATGAAAAGTCATATTTTTTAGCTATTTTTTCTTACAAAGAGAACATTCATACTGGTTTGTATTCTCATTACGAGAATCAAACAAACTAAAAAAAAAAAAAAAGTAATTGTCCATCAGAGTTCAGGACTCTTAACATGAAAAATCTGAAATGAACAGAAACAGCAGCTGCCTTCAGTAGCATTCCTCAATGCAAAAGTTGGAGTATATAGAAAATTAAGAATAGAAAAAATACACAGAAATGTACAAAAAGAAAGCTTCACCCATGTTCTTGCACTGAAGTTGTGAAGAATGGCCCCTAATTTGTAATGTCATCACTGAAAGGTGTGGAAAATTCATGAGAACAACTTATTACCCGTTTGAAATTGGGGCATGTAAGGAATTTGCCAAATCCAATCCATAAATATTGACAAAAATTTTTTTTGACCATTTGGGGGGGCTTACATTTTCACAGAATGAAATGGGGATCAGAGGTTCTTGTGTAACTTGGATTTACAGCTATGGCTGGGTGTTCCTTTTACTTCTGCTGACACATCTCTAACAGCTTGTCTTCCCCTTAGTCACTTGTGTAACAAAGTTTTGGAGAAGTGTCACAACCTCTACAGTACCATGACCCTTCTCTAAACCTCTGAGGGCATCTGCATTTTGATCCTGAAGATGTCACAGGGAGATTGGTTTTCTTATTCTCCCTAGAGAAGAAAAATGTTTGGAAATCATGTCCCCAGGCTCACACTTATTTCCCTTGTACAAAGCCTCTCAAAACAACAGTTTAGCCACAACCATTGATCTGCTCCATCTCTTAGTAATTTTTAAAACTATTTTCCAAATCCTTTTGACAATCTCTTTTATCCCTTAAAGTGTTTACAGGCCCTGCAGTTTATCCTGCAATGGTCCAGTCTCTACAACTGGTCCTACCTTATCCTTTTTTGGACCTCAGAGTCTTATTCATTCATTATTCCACAACTAGGTTCCCATTGATCTGAATGTTTTCTTTGCATGACACGAGTTTTCCACCAAATCTCTTTTCCTCAGCCTCCAAGAGCAGCTGCTAGGGCTCAAATTTATGCAGTAGCCCACAAGAATGAACAGTCAATATATAGACCTTCTTTAGCCAACCACTGGTGCCTTTCTGCTTCCTGCTGCTCTCCTCCCCACCATAGTCTGTAGCTGTCCTATCCTCCACAATAGAAGTATCCTGTGCAACTGATGATCTACCCAATGGCCCATCCTCTAATGGATGCCTAGCAGACTGGCCTTACCTTTCAATCTAGCCAGTGCTCAGCAACAAATTTGGCAGTGTAGTCCTGCACAACAACAAAATGGAAAGTTTTATTTTCCCCATACACTTTAGCCCTTAGAGCAGAAAGGCTGGTACATGCTGCCTCCTTATCTTTATGGCCTGTAGCCTCTGTGAGGAGACAGCAAAACTGAAAGAGACCCAGTTGAATTTCCCCCTCTCATTCCCACATACCCTGTAGACAGCAGATTCAAGTGTCTGCAAATAACAGACTTGATAAGCAACTAAATTTGCCTGATTAAAGTTAAGAAAGCAGCCATAACATCTGTGCTTCTAAGGCAGCAGGCAGGCACTGAGCAGACATAACAGCAACAACCCAATTCATTGTGCTCACAGTAGGTAATCAGGGAACTAGGACACATGATAGACAAGAAGCTGAGAGAACTGGGCCTGTTCAGCCTGGAGATAAGAATGCAAAGCAGAAACTTTTTTGCTGTTTTCAAATATCTAATGGGAGGGTGTCAGACTCATCTCGGAGATGCACAGGGATAGAATGAGAGGCAATGGAAACAAGAAGCATTTGGAAGCAAGATGCAAAAAAGGAAAATGCCAATTAGTTTCTCCCCCCACCCCCTTTTTTTTTTCTTCTTCATTCAAGTGAGGAAAACCAAATGCTGGGACAGCTGGAGGGGCTGCAGATTCTTCATCCTTGCATTTAGCCAAAACCCAACTGAAGAATGCTCTGATCAATCTGGGGACTTTGTCCCTGCTCTGAGCAAACAGTTGGACCGGATGACTTCCAGAGCTTCCTCCTCCCTACCTAAATTAATGTGTGGCTATGATTTGTGACGGGAGTGGCTCCTCCATTAGAGGTCACTGTTGTGCAAGCACCTGGGAACGACACCACAGGAAAAATATGAACACAGTAATTTTACAGGGAAAGTGCTGCATGAATTAGGACTCCCTTCTGCTCAATAGCTGAAAGGTGAGATCCATCTGGCTGCCGGGACGGTGTATGATGGAAGAGGGGACACATGGCCCATTAATCTCTCGTTTCCCAAGTAGCACATTGCAAGTATGGGATAAAAAGGGGAAAAGTGAGGTTAGCAGAAGAGAGGGGCATCTTGGAAAAAGACAGGAGAGTAGGGCAGGAAGGAGGAAGTATTCTTTTTGAAAGAAGAAACTCTGAGTGTACCAGCAAGACTTCAGAATATGGGGTTTGTGTACACTCTCTGCATAAGCTGACTTTACCAGAAGGACTCTCAGCAGATGGAAAACTGATCCTGGTTTTCTGCTGTCATTGTCAGAGGCACAGATGAATGCATTCTTATTTTATGTAACTTTCACTTTGTTTTGTTTATGGGTTTATATCACAGGTTAACCAGTCACTTTAAAGTCAGCAGGTTTAGTGACCAACCTGCTATCACTTGCTAAGGATCAGGGATCAGAATTCTTTGATAGTCAAAATAAACTTTTTTCAAAGTCCAAAGGATCAGACCATGGAAAGGATGTCAGGCATTATGCAAATCCTAGGCAGAAGTGCTCAGGAAAATTTTCGTTGAAAAATTCTTTTTAAAGATGTTTCAATTAAACTGGGTTTTCTTTTTTAAAGTTTATTGACTTCCATTAAAACTCCCATGGGAACATTTCTGAAGTTATTTTGTGTTTTGAAAGGTTTATGCTGTGGGAGCATGCTCTTTGTTGTTATTTAGGCCACATCGTTGTCTTTGATACTGATGTCAGCAATTGTACTAAATTAAGAAATCAATATAAAGGGCTGCATTTATTTTTAATTAAACTTTAATATTCTGGATTGAACATTTTCCCAGATGCCTGATTTCATGTTTGACAATCCTTGAAAATGTGCTGCTGACACGAGGAAATTCACACTAGAGAATGTGAGATTCCTTACATGAGAGCAATTCTGAGGTTTGACCACTTCTGTGATTTGTCAGATAATCCAGGAAGAAAAGTATACAAAATAACAAAAGGTTTATATGGGACACCTAGCAGTACGGCACTGGGTGGGAGATGGGAACAATAAGGATTCTGCTTATGTGTAGCACACAAACTTCACTATGTTTTTATTTTGCTTGTTCCTGTCTAACCAACAAAGCTGTCCTGAACTTACATTTGAAGAATGTGTTCCTACCTTCCTTCTCCTCCACTGCAACAGTAGTTTAGGGACTTCTCACCCAAGCAGTTACTCTAATCCTGTGTTTCTTTGTATTGCTGGTATGAATGCTGTGTCCTGTAACCTCAGCCAGTGAAATGATCTGGATTGAAAAACACCTCTCCTCCCATGCCCCAGTCCCTTTCCTTTTCTCTCATTTTCTTTCCTTTCCTTGAATATTTTCAATCTGTATTTTTTCAGTCACATGTGACACAGAACAATCTTCAACTTCCATAGCAGCAAACCTGAGGGGACGTGGGTGAGGCACCTTTACAAACTGCAGTGAAAAATAGTAGAGGTCATTACGCAGGCTTCTAGCCTTCTGGGGAAACAGTTTAAAAGTGCAATTGTTAGGTATCCCATGCCCCACATCAACACTGAGAATGTATTACTTCCTCAGAAGGTACATCTGAACAGCATGGTGACTGAACACCATGACAGCATAGGCTTATTTTTTTTGTTGTGAATTTTCCACTGATGTGGTTAAACTGTTGACTTACAGGAGGAGTTGCAGAAACGGTGCATAGGATGTGTGGCAAACGGATGAACGATCATTTATAAATAAGTAGAATGAGTCTGCAGCAAGAAAGAATGCATGCCAGGCCTACACAGGGGATTCCTAAAGTCTGTTTGCACAGTGGCAGTAGCTGGACACGAAATGTGTTCTTGTCTTCCTTTCCCCACACTTCTGTCATATATCTTCCCTTCCACAACCCAGACCATTATTCTACATCCTTATCCTCCTACCTGATACTACACACAAACTGGGATCCCAGTCTGTTCCCTACCTCCTTACAACACAGCTTTAGGTCTACAAAAAAGAACCCTAACTGTATCCTGTCACAGAGACATGTTTCACTCTGCTTTGGCCACTGCTCAGAGTCTGCAGTGACTGAACTCATGGAACAGACTGTGGAACAGGGAGGTGGTAGTCCAGCTGCAAAGTCCAGCAAGCTATAGCTGATCGGCTGATGGGTAGTAACTGCCTGTGTGAAGGGTCTCTTCAGCCATGTGCTAAGAACAATAATTGCTTGCATGGAGACACTTTATCCCACAGTTCAGGTAGGGAGGAGGTAGCGTTTCAACAAAACCAACTGCAAGCAAAGCTGAGAGTCACTGCTATCACAGAATCACAGAACAGTCCAGGCTGGAAGGAGCCTTGAAAGATCATTTGGTCCAACCCTTAGTGCTACATCTAACATCTTCGAGCAACACTGAGCGACAGGCAAGGTGTCCCTGCCCATGGCAGGAGGGTTGGAACTAGATGATCTTTAAGGTCCCTTCCAACCCAAACCATTCTATTATTCTATGATCTCATTCTGAAGTAGTTTACAAACTGCTAATAGTACACATCACTTTCCATCAACTGCTCTGTATGGGTTTGCACTGCTTATAAACACTGAGAAGCTGCCTGGCAGAGAAAGACCTGGGGGTGCTGGTTGACAGCCGGCTGAATATGAGCCAGCAGTGTGCCCAGGTGGCCAAGAAGGCCAACGGCATCCTGGCCTGTGTCAGAAATAGTGTGGCCAGCGGGAGCAGGGAGGTGATTGTCCCCTGTACTTGGCACTGGTGAGGCCACACCTCGAGTACTGTGTTCAGTTTTGGGCCCCTCACTACAGGAAAGACATGGAGGTGCTGGAGCGTGTCCAGAGGAGAGCAGCAAAGCTGGTGAAGGGTCTAGAGCACAAGTCTTATGAGGAGCAGCTGAGGGAACTGAGGCTGTTTAGTCTGGAGAAAAGGAGGCTGAGGGGAGACCTTATTGCTCTCTACAACTACCTGAAAGGAGGTTGTAGTGAGGTGGCTACTGGTCTCTTCTATCAAGTAACTAGTAATAGGATGAGAGGGAATGGCCTCAAGTTGTGCCAGGGGAGGTTTAGATTGGATATGATGAAAAATTTCTTTACTGAAAGGGTTGTCAAGCATTGGACCGGGCCGCCCAGGGAAGTGGTGGAGTCACAATCTGTGGAGGTATTCAAAAAACACATAGACAAGGCATTTCAGGGCATGGTTTAGTGGGCATGGTTGATGTTTGGACTCGATGATCTTAAAGGTCTTTCCCAACCTAAATGATTCTATGATTCTATGAATAGAGAATCTATAGAGAGGTCATTAAATGCTACTAAAGGACAAAATCCATGAAAGTGCTTAGCACCTTTACTTTTCTGACCTTTGCAAATCAGCTGGATCTACTAGAGTAAGCAGTATTTTTCAAGAAATTTCCCAATGCAAAGGACGAGAAACTGAAAAACCTTCATAAGAGATAGACAAAAATATCTGATGCTGGATTAACTGTAATTGAAATTGTGAAGCCTTGCTAAAATTAGTTCCTGTTGTGTGCATTTCTCATCTGTTGAAGTTTGCCGTTAAAAGATTCAGGATGTAATAGAGATTTTTTGTAAATATTCCCAAGTGCCAAGTACTACATTAGTTACAAAAAAAAAAAAAAAGACATTACAGAATGTTATCAGAGATCAGTGTTACATTGTGACTTACTGAGGTGAACATGGTGTTTCGTGAGCTCTACAGAGTAGCACCTTTTTGGACACTTCTTGTGTTATTCCTGGCACAAGAGCAGAAGAAGAGGAGCTTGAGCCTGGAAAGAAGAGTTTTCCTTCCTTATCCAGCTCTTCTGCGAGTCAACAGCACTTGCATGAGAAAGTAATCATCTATTTGCTGAAACCTGTTGATGATACACAGACAAAAATATACACTCTTTAGCTGTGTAACTGTCTGAGAAAATTGATTTGACAAAATAAGCCAAGAAGGTTTCATTGCACATAAATAAAATTTCTACCACATAAATAAGGCTAAACTGTAAAGCACTAATTTTTTTTTTTTTTTAACTTGGCCTTTCCCCCTTCATGTTTTAGAATATAAAAATACTTGTAATACAGCATATATGGTAACTAAAAAGTTAAAATTGAGACCACAAGAAGGGACTCTAGAATTATTAGCTGCAGTTATACTAAATAATACTAATCATCGCAGAAGCACCATGAAAGGGTGCAGAGGCCAAATGGTGAAAGATTCATGGCAACTGAGAATTGAACTTGAGCCTTCATATTCTCTGCTTCAGATGTTTTCAAATTTGGCCCTACCTGTGACAGATACTTTCTTGAGAGTACATAAAGTACAGAAAGATGTCAACTGCATGTCATTAAAACTCTTTTTTGTCTTAACATTATCAGGGATTGCTTGACTTACCAAAATTGACCATGAGAATCCATTTTTTAATTTTTTTCTTTTTTTTTTTAAGCAAACATCTTTTTAAAGCAAAAGCAGCCTGACAACCTCTGGTATGATTTGAGCAATAGCTGCCAAACGTAGGTCTGATCTTCCACTTTTTAAAAGGAAAACACTGAAGAGCTGTTAGTAAGAAATCAGATGAAATTAACAGAGCCTAAATTGCTCTCATTGAAACCTTTTCTTCAGAGGTTTAAGGATGAGATTTTGAAGGGTAAAGTCCCTTTGCTACCCACTTCCCAGAGAAAGCTCTTGATAACTGAGCTAGGTGAGAGTTGAAAAGGCTCAGACATCAGCTGTGAGAACTCTGTGCCCCCATAAGCTAGTGCAGAAGGGCAAACAGTGAGAGCATGGCCTTGCCTGGAGCTGGGATGCTTTTTAGGAAACATGGGTTTCTGTCTTGCTTCTCTGCACTAAAAGTAGATGAGACTTGAAGAGCTGACGGGTGTTTAACACACGAGGGGCCAGGAGAGGAAGTTGTTAAGTTTGAGTGCGAAAGCATGGAGTGTCCAGAGAGTTCCCTCTCTCCCTCCCACAGGGTTTGCACAACTCCTGGTGAAGTATTTGCACATTATTGCACATTTGTTTGCCTCCCAGGCAGTGGCAGGGAAGGACATGTTGAGGAGAAAGGGAAGTCAGGGGTGTTTTGCTAAAGCTGTCTCTTCCTCTTGCTTTTCCACTTCCTCTTCTTCCTGGTATCAGCAGCTGGGGGGCATGCTGAGGGGGAAGCCAGGCCAGTGGATAATCCCCTGCCCAACCATTTACATGAGGGTATACAGGGAGGAAACTGAAGCGACTTCTTCCTTGAGAAAGTTGTTTCCTCCCTCTCTTCCCACACAATCTCCCCTTCCCCCAATGCAGGGTCTCTCTCTTCTCCCTCTCCCTGGGTGCCACAACGCTGCTGACAGCAGCTGCCAACATGGCCACCCCCACGCTCTCAGGCTGAGCCCTAGCAGGGAGGCACAGAGCTAGTCATGGCCCCACGAGCTGATGGCGGGGGAAGGCATGGCACAGGCATGGCCAATACTGAGGGGAAAGAGGGAGGGGGGCTGAGGAAGCACAGCATTATGAGGGCAGGCAAAAGGCTGCCCACCCTCCACAGCTGCCAGCGCTCCTTTCCCCACACAAACTGCCTATGCCCAGCTCCCATTAGCCCTGCCATACTCCTCCATCTTCTCTCTCACCCCAGTCTCTACTGATTTTCCCTCATACACAGCTTCTAGCAACTTCCCAGGCAGCCTGCTTGCTTGCTTGCTTGCTTGCTTGCTTGCCTGCCTGCCTGCCTGCCTTACCAAGATGGCCACCAGGTCCCCTCCACATCCCCCTTGCCTCAGGCCAGGAGTTGGTTGCTACAAACTCAGCCATCATAGCTACACGCACATCACCTGCAACTTAGCTCATTAAATCATTTCATCGAGCTACCACTAGTAATCACCTTTGGCCCTCATTGAGGGCTAAGCTGTGGGATGTGAGGGGTGATGGTGCTGTGGCAAGCTCTGTGAGTCCTCCCAGCTGATGCTTCATGGGTCTGCGTCTGTATGCATGTGGGCTTTTGACCACCATGGTGAACTCTGCATTTTCAAGAGGGTTTTCTGGTGCCTGTGGAGGGTTTAGTGAAGGCCTGGTGTTCCTGTTTAGCCTGTCTGAAGTGTTTTCTGCTGTCACACTGCTTTCAATTCCCCCTGAACTCCTCCTGCTGAACCCAGGCAGACAGAACACAGGAGCACCAACATTGGCAAGAACCACACAGCTTGCAGGGCAAAAAAAGCCTAATTCAAAAGCTGCTTAATCTGAGTCCCCTGCATGAGTGAGCTTTGCAGAAAAAGTGGCAGGGAAGAGCCTGTGACATGGCAGGGGGCACTGAGGGAGAGCCCAGGGGCAGAGCACAGAGGGGGGAGTGCAGGGCAGTGAAGATGAGCAATTTGGTGGAACATGACAGCTAATACCTGAATACAAGCTTTGTGTTCAAAGAAGAATTGCTTAAAATCTGGTCCAACAGAGTGGTTCTAAGGTCAAATCACAAAAAAAAGAAAGACTTCTGGCTTTTCGCGTGTGAGATGATTGTTTTACAGCAGGTGCTTTGCATCGGCTTTAGATGTCCACAGGAAGGACTGTGCTCTGGAAGGACTTGATTTATTATCACAGGGCGTACACCCAAGCAGAAACCCAGCAGCTTAACATGCACCTGACTGTGGTGCACTGGAGCACACTGGGCTTTCCTTCATGACAGAAATACATCCTTTGCAAAGCATAGTCGGGGTAAGGAGACTGTCAGCATCATTTGACTTCTTTCTTGAATTTGCCAATTCTGCCTTTCTCTAGTATAGAAAAATATAAATAGTGGAAACAGATTTCTGCACTCCTTGTTCAAATAAATACAAATATAGTAACAATAGTCAATGGTTGTAAGATTATAGAGATTGAATTATGACAATTTAAAAGAGCCACAGCATTGACTTGAGGAGCTTTCAGGGAATCCTGCGTGCCAGCTGTCCACAAATAGTATCTGGAAAGCCCAGTTGTTCCCATAAGCATGACAGTGCATGTGGACACCAGAGAATGCTGCTAATTTGCTCATGACAACATCAAACTTCTGTCAGAAATACTAAAACCACCTTCAAATGGCAACCCGATGGAAATGCAACAGCACATTTTTCAGGAAGTCTCACCCCATCTGCAGACACAAAGATAACATAGACTGACACTACAAGAAACGTTTGTTCCCATAGTGTGCTGTAGCAATTGCAGGCAGAAGCTCCTGCCAGTGTTCAGGAATATCAAGTTTTTACTGAAAATCAGGTACTTTCCAAAGTGATCCTGTAACAGGATTGCCACTGCAGCAGGGTGGCACTTTTCCCCAGACCTCCTGACTCTGGGAAGTGGCACAGCATTGCCAAGCAGGACTGCTAACTCTTTGCCTTGCCCTCAGACTAAGTTCGCATACTTGAAATGTTAACCCCCAGGAGCAGCATGAAACCAGATAGACTGTAACTCTCTCAGTACAACTATGTACAGAGAGATTATCAATGGAGAAACACGTCATTGCTGCTGCTGCTCCTAGTCTGCCACTAGGAGGCAAGAGCCCCATGAGAGTGAGGAGGAGGCAAGAAGAGAGGTTTCAGTGAAAAACTGTGCTAACATTGACTTTCTCTAGCTGAGCACTCTGCTTATTTGCATGTGTCATACACTACAGATATACAGAGCAACACTATTTTGACTTAGGAAAGAGATTGTCAAACTTGCTTTAGTGATATTAATGCACCTGTCCAAAGGTGATCTCCCACGTACTTTTTTTTCCCTATATATACATGGTTTAAGGATTACCTGCCCCAGCCAATCATTTCTGTCTTTTTCTTCTCCCACCTTCACTCACCACTAATTCTGTTATCCTGTCTCACCTGTTTTGGGATCATGTAATAGACTAAGATCAGTGAAATGAAGCAGGTTAAAAACACCATGGAAAGAAAAAAAGATATTTTTATTTTGTTTCATGTCACTTCAGTTTACACCACCTCCAACAATGCTACTGACACAGCTGTGGGGGTTACAAGATCCCAACTATGATATTCTTTGTGAGCATTGAATTGGGAAGCCAGAGGTGTTCAGACGGGAGTGCCCAAACTTTCAAACCATTTCAGAGCACAGGACAACATCAGTAGATGAAAGATACCTTAAAAAGATGGCAGAGAAACTTGCTGAGGCTCTTTTTCTCCCTTTTTTCCTTTCTTCTACTTCTGACAATTTTAATTCTCAAGCAGCTACTTTTCCTGGAGTTGCATGGAAACAGAAATTTGAATAAATGCTCTGATAAAAAAAAATACTTAAGGCTGCAGCCATAAAAGTTGCACATGGGAACAGTAACACATCATTGCTATGCTGGGGTTTAGATGCTTAGTTTGGTCTACACAGAGTCTAGAATGGCATGCTTATACAGGAGAAGATATTATCGTTATTGATATTCTTGTATTGCTTGAATATAATCTTGTGATTTTGTTGCTGCTGCTGCTGTTGTTTTTATGAAAAATAAAAAAGGCAAAATATATATATGCTGCTTTTAGGCTTGTGGGTCCTGTTCCTTAAAATATTAATTCCTTCAGACTCTTTCTTCACCTAAAAATAACTAATTCCCCCAAATCACTCAAAAACATCCTTCACAGAAATAAGTGGAAAAAAACAGAGAAGGTCCAGGAAGGTGTTGCACCTGCAAGTGTAAAATGAAGCATATGGTAGACATTGCAGATGGGCAACTTTCAGAGCAGTTTCACTCCATAAATGGTTATTTTCATTGTGTTTGTTGCAATCTATATTCTCAGCAGCATTCTATCCTTTAGGGATATATTTATTTCTGTGTATTGGATGAAAGAGAAGATGACAGGAACTGCCTAGTGTTCAGAGTTGCAAAGATGACCTCGCTCTTTGATCATTGCATGATTTGTCTAGCACTGATACTGTGTGCAAACCCTTGCAGCGGTGTTTACCCATGCAAAATGACTATATTGCTACAGTTAGCACCTTAAAACAGTCATGAAGACTGCCAGCTAGAATAGCAACAGTCACAAAGTCTAATCTGCCTTAATCTTAATAATAAATGCTTCATTATCTGTGATGATTGTTTATTTTCACAAATAAATGTGTTTCTTAAAATAAAATATAGTGTTTATGAGAATTAATAGAATAAAGAAATGTATTTCTCCCACTAAGAAAAAATAACATTGTGTTATGTAACAAAAAAAATAGTTATCATTGGCAAGTGGCAAAAAAAAAAGCATGTGGCAGTGTTTTTAACTCAAATAAGCTCCATCCAGCATTCTAATAAGCTTCTGAACTAGCTGAGATAGGAATTCTTGTAAAATTAAGCTGGAAATATCAAGCACTTCCAATGCTTTATTTTGAGAGCCAAAAATATTTTGAAAAATACTAAGAAAGTTGTGTGGAGGAGAAGTGACAGACAGTGAGGAAGAGTCAAACAACCTTTTTTGAAGCTCAAAGACAATTTTTCTCCTGCAATCTCATCCCTGTGCAGAGCTCCAGCAACTTCACTGAGCTCTATTTAGTAGAGGGTTCCAGCTTCATGGTTTGGGTTTACCTTCAGCACAAACATAATTTTAGAATTTCTTGTGAAGCTTACTTTCTCAATACCGTTTTTCCTATCAATAATGAATTCACAGGCAGAAGGGCAGAAGAAATGTATGATCATAGTTTTTTAAAAAATACCTCCATACAGCAAAAGCTTTAAAAAAGTGGCCAGCAGAGTCTCTTGAGATCCTACTGGCAAAGGTGGGAGCAAGAAAACACGTTAGCTGATACCTGATGAGTGGGAATGTATACAGTGGTTCTCAATGGTAGCAGGGGACTAGACTTGATGGCCCAAGAGGTTGGGCCACTCTTGTGTTTATGCTTGTCATTACCACACACATTTCATTAGCCATTATTCTGTAGCAACTCCAGCTTGTATGCACAAACACAGCTTCACAGGACCCTGCAATATGGGGTAAATGCAATACTTTTAGGTATCACGTGGTGAATACTGCTGATGGCAGCAGCCAGTCTGAACACATTTTAGTTCCCTTTCCCCCCACCATTTCTTGCCTAATATCCTGAGGAGAGCAGTTTTCTCTACTGATCATGATACTGAAACCCACAAGCAGCATTCTTATGCAAACCCTCGTTGAGAAGCAGAAGTCAGCAAATAGACCAGGCTGTTAAGGTGATAGACCCGTGGATTGTCTCATTGAGGGACCCAGTTTTTCTGCCTGTATCAAAATATTGGAGAGCTTTGGGAATCCAGGTAAATTGTTGTACATGTTTGTCTTATAAATAAACCTGCAAAGTTCCAGGAGAAATACGATCAGTACAAGGTATTACATATAACCTCATATAACTGGAAATTTTAATTGTAGATTTTACTTACTATTAGTTGTGGAGCTGAAAAGATGCCAAGCTGATGAAAAGGACTTTTCTCTCTCAAAGTTTTGTGTTTAGTTCCCTGAAATTTTACTAAGAGCAGTCCTAATTTAAGTGATTTTTGCATTTTGCATAATAACAGAAATGGTATCACTTAAAGGCAATTATTTCCTAGTAATTCCTTTTGCATTATTTGTGGCTGGTTGGTTTATGGGTAGGATATTTTTTAATATACCATACTCTGGATTGAGATATCAGTGTATGTATTTTGTTTGTAGTGGGTCATGGAAAATATTTTTCTTTCCAGTGGTGAGTCAGAATGGTACTCAATGTCTTAAAACTGCACAAAATTTCCTTCAAATCTTGAAATTCTAGAAATAATGGTAGGAACTTTTCAGTGGCAGGAACTCAAGTTTTTCTTCCTTGAGACTTGGAGACGTTACATTAGCTTTAGTGGAATAACCAGAGTCAAATCCAAGACATTCATATGGCAGTCACTGTATACACTGTATATAAATAGGTTTCTGAGTGAAGAGGGATCTGTCTGCTTCATTTCAGGGCAGACTTACTAGAAAATTTACATTATTCTGAAAGCTGTTGATTAGCATATGAGAAAAATAATTTAAAACCCCCAAATTATGAAGTATCATGAAACTCTGTGCTTATATAAAGCCATGTTTAAAAAAATCATAATCCTTTTCCAGGAAGGGATATTACTTAGTCTGTTTTTATTGGATAGAAGTTCTTGGTGGAAAACTGAAGCTGCCAGGCTTCTGTTGTTGAAGACTGAATTGCCAATGGTTGACAGTTTTTCTGATTTTGACTTAGACAGGTACCAAAAAGAAGCAAGAAAATAAACATGAAACTTTGTGTTGAACTTATCAGGACATGGGATGAAGAGATGACCATGCCTGGATAGATGCTTTAGCCTCATGCATAGGCTGTGACAGCAATAGCCTGGGACCAAGCTGGGATATCATCTGGCTGTTCTGGTCAAGCCCTATGCCTTCACTAGTCCTGGTCTCAAACTGACCAGAAGTGGATGAACTGTATTGTCCTGTCATGTTCCTGCAATATGATATAGTTGGTCTTATGATTAGGTAAAAGATGAGAAAAAGTGACAAGAGAATGCACGATGGAAAAGATACAGAATACAGCATGATCAGGCTGCAACACTGTCTTGTCTAATTTTCACAACCTCATGTCCTCATGAATGTGCTGGTTTTGTCTTGTTGGTCTTAGAGGGATGTTTGAAATTATGCTCTCAGGCTAACATACAGGCTGTCAGCCCCTTACTGGGGAATCCCTTAGATTTCTGTTTATCCTCTCCATCCTAGATGTCTGCCTTTCAAAAAAAACCCAGACAGTAGAATAGCCTGCCTCTTCATTATTTAGTATCTGATGAGGGCTCATTTTTCTTGTACACCAACCACTGTATTAGCAAGTCTTTTTGTTTGGGCAGATGCTGTCCTTCCGCCTTCTTTTCATATTTCTGCCACCTGCATTCATAGTATTGCAACTTCTTAACTCCAGTTTCCAAATACTGCACTCACTATTAGAGGGAGTCGTCTTTAACTAGTAATTATAACTAGACTCAGGGGGAAGAAAAGCAACTCGAAAATGATTTATCTCTTCTGGAAACAACAAAGTTGCATAATGATAATTCTGAAGTCTCTCTGTCTGGAAAAGGAAATAGTTATGCAATAATTTATCACAAATTCAGAATGGCACTAGCATCTTGTGCAAGGAGCTAAACTCCCTTAAATCCATTAACTTCAGTAGAAGTTCAATCAGGCCTTTATAAAGTTGCCAAATAATTTTCAGATCTGCATTTCTCTATAACTTTCTTATGTCATTTTCCTTGCCTTTTCTGTCCAGTTCCTTTTTCTTTATATCCTGTCCATGGGTTGGAGCTCAATTCCCTTAGTAGTTATGAGCTTCTCTGGTTATTTCACTGTCACAGAATTCATGAGTATACACACTTTTCTTCTTAATGGAATAGCTTTATAATCTTTATTTCATTACTTTCTAGCAAACTCATCAAGATCTGATTCTGTTAAAAGATTATGAGTTTTTTAAAGGCCTGGTTAGACCCTATCACTTCGGAACAGAAAGGAAAAAGTTATAGGTGAGAAATGAAAAGATGGGGTTTTTCCATTTATAAATCAGATCTGCATCTATTTTGAAGAATTGCATAATTTCTTGTACAGTCAACAGTTACATATATATTTCATTTGTTTAGTTAAGGATCATATGCATGCACATCTGCTGTTCCTTTCATTGATCTAGTGTTGCTGTTTGAAGAAAGAGCAACCACAAGGGGAAGTTAAAGTGAAATGATCTTTTGGCTTCACCAAGACTGGAAAGTAAATAATGAGAGCATATTTATGCCAAAGCAAAACAAATGTTTTTTGATCAGGCTGCTAGTTGAGTAAATTCAGGAAGAATACAGTTGGAACCTTTGTATTTCTTGTGTTCTCATTACACTGTACTTCTGTACAGAAATGTGCAGTTATATTGTAAGCAATGGAGAATTGCACTTGTTTACACTGAGGTGTAATTAAGATCTAGTTGTGGAAGAATTCTGTACCAGTGTATCTTGGTATCTGTATGAGTCTGCTGAAGGCAGTGGGAGGGTGGGAAAGCACTGCATATACAAATCTTGATGAATCTATGGCATGGGAACTAAAACCTGGGTATTGTTCTAGATTTGAGCAAACACATTTGAATAATGCAACCATCTCATATCAAAGCAAATGTTACAGTGCATGTTGTGTGCTGCTTCCAGTTCAGATCAGAAGCTGAAAAGCCAAAATATTTTGCATTGAGCTTCCCAACAGAGTGCAAAGAGAAAGTTCAGAAAATAACCAAAGTACTTCTTGCATGAGACTCTTCTGTCCCACATGCACTTTGCACTTGAGAGGGGAAGGTTAGGGTGAACTTAATCTCACTTCAGAATCTTTTCAAGTTCCCATTTCATGATTTACAACCCATTGTATGTGCTAATGGAATAGGTAACTGCTGTTGTTTCTGGGAAGGGAAACAGAAACTGCAGGGATTACTCTATAAGCAGGGCCACAGATAAAAGATTCTGTCTTTTTCCCAGTTCCCCATCTGTCTACCTGGCCAGTCAGGTTGTGCATTAGAATCCACAATATGGCTTCTAGTATAACGTAGCTTATGAAAGCAGGAACTGGTGACGTAGATTACAGAGAAGCAGAAAAATTTCATGGAGTTTCTTACTCTCTTCTGATTCTTAGCGTTACCTTTACAACTTACTACTCACTGTAAGTAAATGAGAGAGGCTACATTGTTGATTGTAAGCCTTTCCACATGTCCAGGAGTTTTTTACTCTTGAAGAGCTTGTAAATCTGCATGACTGAAAAATTTGTTCACAGTACTGGGAAGAAATCTATTAAAAGAAATCCATTGACAGTCCTAACATGGCAGTAGTGAATGGTTCAGTGCTTTTGAAAGTATGTATGAATGTAATTGATCTTGCTATTGCAAAGATGTAGAAAACTTCTCAGAAACCATATATCATAACAAGAAAAGTTTCTTCAAAGCCACATTTCCAGCTTCCAAAAGGTCTACATGCTGAATGTCTCTTGTCCAGAACGTTCACGTTACTGTAGTTTGACACAGTACTTTTTCTTAAATTTCAAATGGAAGAGGTAGCAGAAGAATCAATTTATTGCTATAACTTTCAAAAGAAATGAACAGCTGAGATGGCCAAGCAGTTGATTAGATTGTAATTTATAAGTTCTGAAGACTTCAGACACTGAGTTAAAGTTACAGTATCTCTGATGGTTTAGATTTTGTTACAGAAGTTAAAAAAAAAGTACGCGTTAGTACAAAGTCAAAAGAGATCAGAGACAAAAGGCTTTGTTATACTCTCTGGCATTGTGATTAGCTTAACTTTCTGTTTAAGTGGGTAAAATCAGTGCCTTGTGAGGCATTGTGGGAGAAATCTTGAATGATTAGTGATATATAAATGTATCTCCACAGTGTAATTTTGTACGTATGTGAGTGCATATGCTTCAACCCGCAGTAGATGACTTAAACCTGATAATCTCCATAGTAAATGTGTACTTCCTCCCTTCCTTATATGTGCAAAAAAGATAACAATATGGTGCTCTGGGGATAAGTTTCATATACATCTATCTTGTTTTGACTGCATTTATTGTAAGTAACTTTGTAGTATAATACAAACAGTTTGGAAAGACTGAATATCTTGGTAATACTGAAAGACTGGGAAAGTTACTGGAAGTTGCAGAAGTCACAGGTAAAACTATTCCAACATAACAGGCAATTCATGTAATCTGATAAAATCAAACAGAAGGCAAAAGGAGCAAAACCCCTATTTAGAAGCTCTTGTTAATGAAGCAGAAAAAATTACTGAACACCCACTGAACTGTACTGAGTGAAGACACAGTTCATTCTTCAACCTCTTTCTAAAATTTTTTTCAGACATCTATTTATTTGCTTTGTAGTGATATTCTTTTTTTTCCAAATGATTCAGAGCCCTTCCTAGTTATAACATCCCTGCTTTATACCATTAGTCTTACATTTTAACTTCCACACACAAAACAGATCCCTCTTAAACAAGTTGTGAACCAGATACACCAGCATATCTGCCATAGCTGCACCCCTGCTGCCACTGTTATCTGGGAAAGGGTTCCCTGTGGCAGAGGGCTCCTGGAGCCCAAAAGTGGCCCCAGCCTAGTGCAGTGGGACCAGCTCACTTTGCCCCCATCCTTCACTGCACTGTGTTTTAGTTGTACTGAATTCAAATGTATTGAGCTTTTGCACTCAGTTCATATTAAAGATGGGTCCTGAAAGGTATTGAATAGGTCTGACCAATTAAAACATTTTTGAATGAAGTTGGGTTTTATCCACTTGGAATTGTTCCTTTTTTTTTTTTCCCCCAAAGAAGTTAAGTATCTTTGACAGTATCTGGATGTATTGGTTGTCATTTCTTCCTATTTTGCTCCACATATTTTCATTTTCCATCCACACATGCACAGTTTTGTTCAGATATAAAATGGAGAAGAGAAACAAGGACAAAGCAAGGGCGGGGGGAGCAGCAGGGAAGAAAACTGCTGAGAAGGGAAAGAAAAACTGACACACACCCCCCAAACCAGAAGAATTTCTGTTTTCACAAAGGAACTTGCATTTGTCCAAAGAGTTGGCAGGAATAAAGCTAGTCTAGTACATAATCCAGGTTCTAGTACAGTCTATGCTTCTCACTGCAAGATACTTGTGGGTTTAGGGTTACATTAATTTTAAAGTAGTATGTATTTTCTTATATTTATTATGTGTTCTGTTCCCAGTTACAGAAATGAACAGAAACTATAGCATGCCCAAAAGCAGCTGCATAACCACTACCTGCACTGAAAAATTTAAAAGATTGTATAACCACAGCAAGGATATAACAATATGCTCAGCTTCTTTAACCCTACAGGAAGATGTGCTACAATATCTCCACAGCCAATCAGCAGTACTACAAGCCTCAGACCAGGAAACTCTTTAAAGTACAGTATGTGTGAACATTGCAACAGGGACTTTCTCATTGCTGCTCTTTCTTTTTCTCTTCTTTATGCTTATAGGATGTCAAGGCAGATGTGAAGGCACTCATGGCGAAATTTAACACAGGTAACAGCCCCACAGAGGATGTTTCTGGTAACAGTCGACCCTTCAAAGTCCCAGGACAACCTATTGGTACGGGATTACAGACAAGGAAAGCAGCACTTGAGAAATTTGCAAGTCAAGGGAATACATCTTCTCCTTCAGGACCCAGTACCTTTCAAAAACCTGTTCATCCTAAGCCTCCTCTGGGGGTCAAGCCTTCACCTGATGATAAAACAGAGAAGGATCCAAAGCCCCCGTATTTGAAACCAGTGGCACAAAGGTTTGGGGTTCAGCTTCAGGCAACTAACAGAGAAAATGATGGAAAAGCTGGATGCACTAAACCCCTTACAAAAACCAGTGACTTGGCAAAAGAAGAGCCAAAGCCTCTGTACCCAAAACCTGCAGGGAACAAATTCCTTAACTCTGCTCCTCATGAGAAAGAAAAAAATCCTCTGGGAACAAAACCAAATTCAAATTTTGCACCACAGGAGAGTGAGGCAAAACCAGCATTTTCAAAAGTAATTGGAGTTAAGGAAAAGTTCATGTCTGCAACACAAGAAAATGAGCCCAAGCCTCCTTTCTCTAAACCACCTCTGGCACAGAAACCTTCTCTAAACCATGACATCTCCCACAACGAAGACACTTCTAATAAAAATGTTTTTCTGCAAAAAGGACTATCGGGCCCTAGACCAAATATACACTCATTTAAAGCAACAAAGGAAATGGATGAAAATAGTAACTGTGCTGCAGAAGGTGCAGGCAGTCATTTTTCTAACATAGCTCTGAAGCCTACGGGCCACTGGTCCAGCTCTTCTCAAGGCACCCCCAAAAACATGGAGGAAAAGACTGAAGAAAAGGGGATTAGTGCTGCCAAGAACATCTTCCTCAACAAAATCATCCAGGAAGAATCAGGTTCTTCTTCTCCTAAGTTCTATAAGATGAACACAGCGCTTGCTGCAGGAAGGCCATCAAGTGGATCACAAGAGAAAGAGGATGGGGACAGGAGGTCAGGAACCCCCAAGCGGAAAGCCTTGCCCTCGCTGTTCAAGCTAGGCCAGCCCCCGCAGAAGCCCAGCAGACCCCCCAGCGTGGACCTGGAAAGGTTCCGGAAGAGCAGCCCAAAAGACAGTGAGTCCTCTCTCTTCTTGCTTTCCTGGGTATTGGCTTTTTAGTGCATTTAGTATGCAATTCATTTCAGGTGGAATCCCCTTTTCTGTTCCAAAATGAGACTTGTGCATCAGACAGCCCGTTAAAGCTTTAACCTATGCTTCCGTACAGGACAGAAATATAAATTATATTCTCCCTCCCTGAGCAATAAAGTGTAGGATGAATGCTTTCTGTACTGGCTTTATTTGTTTTTCAAAAATACTTAGGTGTAGCTATAACTTGTGTCAGGGAGTTTAAGTATTTTTCTCGACAGACACTGAAGTTCTGACTTCCTATAAATGAGATCTTGATGTTGTGTGTCCTGTTCTCAACAGTAACTTCTTGAGCACAGCTTGAGGGCCACCAAAATGATATACTACAACCTCTAGTAACCACACTTTTTTTTTTTTTTTGCCTTTCACAATGACTAATCAGCATGACCCTATAAGTTGCTGTATTTTAAAGTTTGTTTAGAAAGTTGAACACTATGCAAAATTACAGAATCAATTGCTCCCACATGGAGCTGCGTCAGTTTTATATCCAAATCTGAATCCAGACTCCAAAAGTGTCTCCTGGACTTAGTGTTTTCTGTTAGGTTTACGTGACTTCAGTAGTGTGGCAGTTAGAAACACCTGAGGCTCTGCCTCACTATTTTGCTGAAGAACCAAGCCTCCAAACTTTCTGATGGTCATAATCCAGGCATGAATATCAAGGCTTGTGAGTAGGTTTTTGTAAAATTTAGGATGGTTTTGTGTGTGATGAGAGCTTCTGTAAATACATTTGAAATATCTGGGAGGACAAAAATCCCTGTGAAAAAAAGAAATTGCTGTGACTCCACAGCAGAGTTCTGCTTCAACAGCCTCTTTTCACCACATAAGACAAGTTGCAACAATGATATAAGCGGTTTCTGAGGCACCCAAAATATGCCCTTGAAAATCTCATGCAAAAGTGTAGTTTAGACCCACATATCCACTGTCACCTCCTTGAAAGAGAGATCAGTTTTGCAGAGGTTCTGCATGTCCTTAATTCTCCCTTAACTCACCTGTATTTCAAACTTTTGGATTCAGTTTTTCCTCCAAAGCTTTTAGGCACTCTTTGAGAATTCTAAAAAGTTCAAATCAGCCACTTCAGTTGGAATGGGTGTTGCCAACTGACACATTTCTATTAAAAGTTTTATAGTAACCGAAGGAGGCTTTCTCTTTTATCTTATAGCACCAGGTGCTAGGAACTGTGTTTGCATGAGAAATTCTGATCACATTTTAAAATCAAAGTTTTAAGTTGTATGGGTCCAGAGGAAAGCTGCTCTTGATCTTGGTGCATGAGAGAAACAAGGGCAGAAATAAAAACTTATTATTGTGTTAGATTTCTATGTTGGCTTTGTTTCTTTTTTTTTTTTTTTCTTTCTTAACATACTGCTGTCTGCATTGAGCTCAGAAAGCAAAGAATATATTTAATCCTCACACACATTATTTTAGCTCAAATAATTTTAACCAGTTATGTCCTGCAACTGTGTCAGGTGATACATACAGCTAAGTAATTTCTGATAATGAGGGGCATTTCACCTACATTAGTCTGCCTTAACCGTCTCTCTTAGATTTAATTAAACAGATCAAACTTAGACTCTTAAATTTTCAGTGTAGTTAGTGGAAAGGGAGATGCCCAATGGTGTGATTCAAAGCGCTAAAGTTAGATGCTTAATGTAGCTGACAGTAGATACTCTGAATAACTCCACACTGTGCATGTGCAGTACATCAGGTACATTCATGCAATTTAATTGATACAAAATCTGTTCTTGTGCCTTCCATATTTAGGATACAGTATAGCTTGTGCTTCAGCAGTTTTGAATGCACATAAGACTGGTCTTCCTGAGACAGAAGACATTCAAAGGGATTACTAACCAGATGAAAAAGCTCAGAGCTGACTTTCTCTAAAGCCAAAAAGCCACACTAAAAACACAGAGTGTGCATGCAACTATACATTCTGTTATTAATTCCACTCAAAAATTAGGAGCATATCAGTAACATAAAATGTACATTCTTGTCAGCTACTACATTCTTATTTTCCTGTGTTACCCTACAGTTATGGAAATGTTCTCACAAATCCATCATCAGGGCCAGATTCTCAAATGGTGTAAATTTGTGTACCTCTTTAAAAGAAATATGCCAATATACAACAGTCTGAGCAGCTGCCCCTTCTCCATAGAGGACTGTTCAGCACGTCTGGCTTTACTCAAGTGCCCAGAACAGTCTCAAAATGGAAAGGCAGCATTTTCAGCAAATGACACCAGCAAATGTTTTGATTAAACAAAACCAAGACATTTACTAGCTAGAATTTTGAGAAGTCCTGATGAAGGCTGGAAACACCCAAACCTGAAATTAATTTTTTAAAATACATTTTTTAGTTTATTTTTAAGTAATTAATGGAGGAATGCTTTTAGTTGTTCATTTGTTGTTTATTCAGTTATTTAAATTTTTTTTTCTGGTTGTCATGCAGTTACAGACACAAAGCATTTTTTCATCCTCTTTTTAAAACTGGGGGTTAGAAATATTTATCGAATGCATTTAAAATGAATACTGTGAACAGGGCTGAAAGAATAATACCAGAACTTTTGCTAGAAGGAGGATCTCCAGTTGTCACTAGCCAGCACTAGTGCAGCCACCAGCCTGGATGAGTCACACTGGGAACATGAGGTAAGGATGGAGCTGCCCAGTGTGGTGGCACAGATTGTTCTCCAAACCTGTTGCAAAATACACACCCAACTAAGTAGAACTGCAGGGTCAGACATGGTCTTCTCTACTTCACAGTCTTTGGGTCAGGGCAAGACTGAAAGATATAGAAACCACATCAATATGAAGCTGTTCATAGTGGCCCTGAACTTCAGCCTTCCCCTGTAGAGCTGGCATGTGGACCTTGATGTTCTGTTTGGCTTTAATTAATACAGCTCATTTCTTTGTGGCCAGAATTCTCTGTAGAACAGTTCTGGTGGAGAGAACGGATGTTCTAGAGTAAATCCTGAACAAACTCATTTTCAGCTCAACAAAGTTATTCATCGCTGCTGGGTTTCTTGGAACATTAGACTAGAATGACAAAACCTACCTGCTTTGGAAAGGCAATTAAGTGGAATTGTTTTCTTTTTTTTCTTTTTTTTTTTTTGTCATTTCAAGAATCAAAGTCATGCCAGGAAGATGCCACCCCCACAGCACAAATTCTTCCTGCTCATTAGTTTGTCCTGATAAACAGCAGCTTGCCATACTTGCTTAATTTGCTGCTGTGATTCAGGTGATGAGTAAAAAGAAGAACAAGCAAATGGAAGCGGTTTTCCCATCCAACAAAGCTTTCTGAGATCTAACCTTTGGGGGTTTTGATCTGTGCTAGGGCAAAAGTTAGGCTTTATGTTGTCCTTTGAGAAGAGAAAAGCTCCACACATGGTGGTTGTTATACTTGTGTTAGGGACATGTGCCTGGGGTGCAGAAAACCTTGTATTGCCTGATTTACAGCAAGGGCTTGAACTCGGCTTTCTCAGAAGTATCAATTCACTCCTTTTTCTCCGGTTGTTATCCTTTCCCATGGAAGCTGCTTTACTGTTTTTTCGTAATCAAGTATTTACTGGGCATGAAATGACTTTTAACATTAGAGGCTGAAGGATTTACCTTCAATGCAGCAGTCTTAGTCACGTGTGGGAGAAGGATTTAAACTGTCCACAATGCTTGCATGAATACTAAGGGATGCTGGTTTGGTGTTGGCCTTGCTTTGGATTAGAAATTTTCACCTGGTCTTGAAAAGCTTTTAATGATAAAACTTCTGTAGATACAAGTGTCTTGCGGAGGAAAGTTTGACTATTGATGCATTACTATTTTCCAGTGAAAGCAGGCATTAAGAAATTCCTGTCTGGGCCTGTGAATACATGGCACTCTGGTAAATTCCTGTGCTATGTCCCATTTCAGCAATTTTCCCTGAGAGTAGATCATATCTACATCAGCTCAGAATCAATGAGATGCATGTGCTTTCTAGATTCAGAAAATAATACTAATGATAGTGTTTTCTAATAAACACCCAAAGTGCAAACAGGGATTTGTTAGAAAAAAGAAGAGACACAAAGTCGTTTTGCTGACAGTTTTCCATGTGAGGCCACAGCCATACCGTTACTTTCAGAGAAGAACTGCACCTGGGCTGACCTCAGTGGGATCGTGCGCATACAGATGGCCACCCACATAAAGTCAGTTGAAGGCTCAGAGTCCCTAGCGCTCTAAACACCTCTGAACACCTCGTGAATGATCAGCACTGGGGCTTCAGCTAGGGAGAATATTTTGAACTGTACTGGGAGAAACGAAAGGAAACTGTACTGAATCTAGGAGAAAAGAATACCTGTAAGAAAATTCTCACGATTTATAATTTGGGTTATGGTTGTGTCTGCAGTACATATTGAGGTTCTGTTCTGTGATGGATTGCATAACCACACAGTGACATGGCTATTTGAGTTGAGAGAGACAGGAGGAATTAGAATTCAAGGTGCATTGTCAAAGTTAACACAACACTCTGTTGGCAGTGATTAACAATCAAGCACCACTCCCGAGGACAGTAAATGTCTTAACTGTCTTTGCAAAGCCCCTTAGGACCAGTCAGTTGTTGCTCTTACTTGATGTCAAGATGAAAGAGCAGCTTCCAAAGTTACAAAGAAGAGGGGATTTTTTTATCACAGGATGTCACAGCTGTTTACTGCAGAATCTGGACTTAAAAGGTCAATGTTGATTTTCTTTTTTTACCTCAGTGCTAGATTGGATAAAGTTATGCAACAGCTCAGTATTAAGGTGTAAGTGGATAAAAAGAATTTTAACTTGAGCCAAATCACCTGTTTCTAAGATAGATGAAACTAAAAGTAGGTGATGATATCAAACAACACTGTTCAGGGTGGGGTGAGGGTAGCTGCATGTAATGATGTCATGCCTCTGCACAGGTGAACTATAGCACACCATAAAACCCTGTAAAGCTCAAAAAAATGTCAAAATGGTAATTTCAGAATAGCATGACAATTATGTACAACATAATGCCTTGACTTTGCTATACATAGCTAAAATGTTGAATTTTAAGTGACACCAAAAATGTACTGAAGTGAGACTATTTGCGGGAATTTGAAGACCTTCAAGGCTTTTTACCTACAGTTTTACTAGATTTCATGATGTTGATGTCTATTATTATTGGTGCCTCAGACATTTGCCTGAAAACTGTGGAAGTTAAGTTCAAATTATGATTACACAGATCTGCCAAGAACTTAACTTTGCTGGATCTGCTTGAAAGCAACTACAAAATCTGGACGAGTAGTTGTATGTTGTTTTTAGTGGAAACAAATGTAAAAGCTCTTCAGCTTTCCTCATTCCTCTCCCTCCTTCTCCTAAAGTGAGAGAACCCAAATGATTCTTGTTTCAGCAGCATTGTACTGAAATATTTTACATCTCTAAGAAAAAGGAGAATCCATTTTTGAAGTTCTAGAACTGAAGAACAATGCTCAGCTGAAATATAGTCAAAGTTGTGCATTTATCATGAAAATCAGACTGCAGCATATGAAATCCCACACAATGTACATGGTTTGGTACAAGTGCAACGACATCACCTATGTGGGTCTGACCCCAAAGGAGTTGTCTCACTCATGGGATTGGTATAAGGTCAGTTTCAAAAAAGAAGTTTTAATTCCTTTCTAATTTCAGTATTATTTCTTTGGCCAACTTTCAATAGTTCAACCCGTAAGTTCCAACAGCCCAGTTGAATTAAATTTCCCTCACTCTTTTTGCTTACATCTTCATTCTCCAGCTATAATTACATGCACCATAATTATAGAATATGCATGTAAGACTAAATTTTTCAATAAGCAAAGAGTGGATACATGCTTTCAGTCTGCTTCAGTCAGAGAGAAAATTTTTCAGATTTTTTTAAGAGCCTCCACAGCAAAGAATATTAATGCTATGAAGGAAACCCTGCCACACTGAAGTTTTTGAAGCATTACCTTTAATTGGTCAAGGGTTCGCAATATAATTCTGCTAAAATATGTGGACAAAACTACAAATTAAACTGCTAATATGGCACTGAAAAAGATAAATCCCTGCAATTAAAAATGAATGTAACCATCCTGATAGAAATATGAATGAGACGAGTTATTTATCTGCCTAAGGAAATAGATAAATCTAATCTAAGTTATAGATAAAATGAGTCTTGAGGGAAACCAACATTTAGTATTTTCCTGGAGAAGATTGAGGGAAACCAACATTCAGTATTTTCCTGGAGAAGATTGTTCTGGGTACAACTTGCTGTTGTGCATTAGGAAGCAAAAGTACACAAAACCCACTGCAAATAAGTATTTAAACTCATTGCCCTTGATTATTTCCTTAGCTACAACAGTCTGCAATATCTTTCAAATAATATAATGTACACTTTTAATTAAAAAAGAATAAAATGTATCCATCAATAAACCGCCAGAGGACAGTCCTCATTTGAGAATTGTCATAGGTTCTGCAATTGGCACATTCATAGATTTTCCCCTAAATATCTCTGCATTTGTTTGTTAGGCCTTATGTGGCACACTTGCTCCCTTCAAGTTGATCTGATTCTAGTAAAATTAACAGTAAGATATGGGTTGTTTATATCATATTATGGAGGCATATAAATTTATTTTTCTAATGTATACACTTGTTATAGTCTGCATATGAATTCTAGAGTCACTCCTGTAGTTGACTATGCTAAATCCCCTTGAGTCATCTATAATCATTCCTGAGCAGAGACTTCAGAATCTAAGATGCAGAATTTAGGACTCAGAAGATAAACCATGTGAATGCACCTGTTAATTCTGTTGAGTAAGCCTAAATGATCACTTACTAGCAATTCCAAATACACATTGACATGCAGTTTGAATTGGTTTTAGGCCAATTCTGTTTTGAGTCAAAGTATATGCCTAACATATTCTCTCAATAGGTCTGGACTTCCGCAAAGGACTGAATGAAACACATGACGTGTTATGCTGTATTAGAAGCCAGTGTCCACCCTCCAGCAGGGTCAGTGCTGGGTGGGTTTAACACAATGTCTTTGGGATTACATCACATATGAAAGTAGTCTTTGTGAAGGAGTGTTGAGAACACTAGTTAGAAAGGAGAATTTATAAGGATGAAAAAAAAAGACAGCTATGACTTTATCATGGAAGGTGACGAAAAGGAAACTACTAGAAAGAAAACCAGTAAAACTGATGGAACTGAGTAATTCTCTCTGCTTAATTATGTTTCCTTGTTTTAGTTTTTGAAACATTATTTCTTACATCTAATTTGATTCACATGAAGAAAGACTTTTGATGAACCTTCATCATTTGGTTGCATTACATGTGTCACAGTACGCAAGTAGTTCTGCTGTACCAGAGCTGCAAGTATTCTGAAACCTGTCTGTATCCCAGAAAATAATGTGAATACAAATCATATTAATAATTTTAATTTACAACTCGATAAGAATGATATGAACTGGCTGAAAGTTTCCCATTCTTTAAGGTGATGCATATTTTGCTGAAAATGTACTTTGCTACTAATTGTAGCAATGAAGTGTATCCGGCACATCAAATTACTTTATAGACAGCTTTATGGTAAAGCTGGAAAAAAAAATTTTTTTTCCAGATATGCAAAAATATTGTGGTGATGAAATTCTGGACATGTTGCTGGTACTGTTTTGGAAAATGCATCTTGAACCCTAAAGGTCTCATGTTTAGCTAGCTCCAAAAAAAATGCTCTGTCGTCTGTTTACTCATAATTACAAGAATGTTTGGCATATATTTCCCATAAATTTGAAGTTTGATATGTACCGTGGTTTCCGTTTGAGCTTGGAAGTCTTAATTTCTCTGTACGGTTTAAATAATATTTCCTTAGTGGCTCACAGATGTAAAACCCGTGCAGCATGCATAATGTTTGAATTTGAGACAATGCGCACAACAATGGAACAAGTATTTCGAAGACCTATCTTGGTTCACAGTAAGAAATACTTTTAATGAATCTTCATCATTTGGTTGCATTGCATGGGTAACAACACACAAGTTAGTAAATTGACTAATTAAGTTAGCATCCAAATAGTTCATTATAGCAAACACACAGTCATTCCTGACAGCTTTGATCTTAATTATTAAATACTAAAGTAAATAAGCAATACTAATAGAGACAAACAAAACATTAAGCATTTCATAGTAAATATATTAGGAAGCTTTTGAAGCAGTATACTAACAATTAATTTTATCCTGAAAATTTCATTTTGTTAATGAACATATCTGAGGTCATTGGTTTCCACTTGAAACTGAACCCTCCTAAAATGTGTGCATTTGGAACAATGATGTTCCTTGTTAGCAGATCCTGAAGAGAAAATGTGCAAAACCCCACTATTTGAATGCAAGACTTTGTTGCATGAGAATTTTTTATGGAACTGATGTTTTTTATATCAGTGTTTATACTCCTATGATTAATTTTTAACTAGAATTGCATGCTATGCATGATGTAATTGTTTTTCAGATTGAACAATAGGTTTATGAAATGATTAACCCCTTCATCAGTTTGTTGGTTTGGGAAATAAATAGTCACATTTTAAGTAAATTTCTTCCAGTACATTCTCTTTTGCTTGCCTTTGCATCATTGTACAGATTTTTATTGCCTTCTCTTTCAAATATAAATTATTTACCAAAGATTTATTTTAAACTATTGCTATCTTACATGTCTTCCATCTGTGAATACTTCCAATTGCTGTTCTTTTTTCTTGCATATGAAATGATACCATGCAATATAAAATTAACTGGCTTAGGTTTATAAATATTTCTTATAAAAAAAAAGAAGTAATCATTAAGGCTTTTTATCAGACAATTAAAAGTTTCGCCTGTAGTTCAACTGGGAATTAATTTTGGGTTCCCCTTTAGATAAGGATAGGCTTCTGGGTATGATTACACATCTGTAGTTTAAATCACTTTCCTCATGCCAGTCAGCACTGCCCAGATGAAGCTTTCTGAGTATCTAACCTCATATTTAGTCACCATAAGGCTCAGTTCTGTAAGCTTTTACATACCGAATGACTTTGAATGAAAACTGTGGGGTTTCTTTTGGGAGTAAGGTTACGTGCATGCTTAATATTTTTCAGCTGTCAACCTTAAATGTAGATTTAGATGCTCACTTTCAGGTGTTGTTTATCCTTCATCTGTTTGTCTCTACATTCTCAAATAGAATGGGAAAAACCCTCTACCATGTATGTGGTCTGGGACTTAACATGTCACCTGTGTGTCATTTTGAGAAAATAGGGCATTGAATAGGTGTTAAGTGTTATGTGAAATGCCCTCGAGGTAGTCTGTGCATCTGCTCTGGAAACAAGATTTCCCAGTTGAGATCAATGAGAAGTTCTGCTTAAAAAAGGACAAATTCTCCCTCTGCTCTGGTCATGTTTTTCATGATGTATGAGCAATGATCAGCAAAGTACTCTTAAACTGGATGGGGACCTGTACTAGGTCTCCATTTTACCCTTTTCCCTTCCTCCAAAATTCCCCCTTTTTTTGGAGGTGATTTCCTTTGTACAAAGCTGAAAAGGCAGCTTTACCATCTAACTGGAAGCAGAATCAGGAGAGGTGAGGAGAATAAATGAAAATGAAGAAAAGATTGTATGCAGGCATTTCTTAAAGTGGGGTCTGGACTCAAGGAAGGCAAAAATCAAAAACTTTCTATGGTCTTTGTTTTCAAGGTGTGAGCAGTGTCTCAAATAATCTTTGTGTCTCTGTTACAGTATGTCTGACAACAGCATAATCAAAAGCACTGAGCTTCAGTAATGTTGTAAGTTTACGTGCTTTGTTTGAGCAGCTCCAAAGCAGCATAATTGTGAAACATGAAACCATGGCTTGTATCTAAATGAATATACAGGTTAGGGAAGCGAAGCAGAAAACAGCTCTCTGCACATGATGAATAAAGTAGGAAGTGGGTGATCAGCTGCTGCAGATGTTGTTGCAGGTTCTTAGCAAAACCTTTGTAAAACCCAGAAAGCTTCCCAGATCTTGCATGTAGAATGTTTTGCAGTAAAACTGAAAACCTATATTGCATTTGCAGAGTAGCTCAAAAGCATTTTGTTTTACAAAAGGATGCTTCCTTCAAAATGCAAAACTTTTGACCGTGTAACTGCTTGAAAAATCCTGATGATTTTTTTTATGGTCCTTTTTTATGAAAACTGAAGAAATCCATCAAGAAATTTAAAATTCCCGGCATTTTTTCCTGCAGAATGTTTGAAGTCTCCTTGCAGTAGCTGATTATTGTCAGGTTTTCTTTACATTAAAAAAAGCAGAAGGGGTCAACACCTTATCAGTAAATCACTCCATCAGGGGTCAAAGGGAATAAGGTCTTGCCAAAGGCCATACTCTAGGTGAAAGAAAGAGGGGGGTGGCCTGCTTTTTAGGATATGAAGTGAAGAAACAGTTTTTCCCCTGTATGTGCAAGAGACTGCCCTGTTATGGAAGGGATTTTTTTACATGTGTCTGTTGCTATGTATTTATGGTGAAGTAGGTGCAATGACAGTGAACTTGAAATGGAAAGTAGTGTGATATATACATTGCTCTTCGGTTCCAGTTTTGTTTAGTATGCAATCTTGGACTAGAAATTTCTGGGTCGAGGCAATGGATGGCTTAGATGCTACAGTCTGATACCTTAAACATATTTAAGAGTTAAGTCTTTGCAGTTAAGTCTGGACTGTGTAGAGACTGGAGCCCAGGCTAATGCATTTGCAAGTGAGTGTGTTGCTGATAAGATGCAATACAGCTGTTCTGAGTTAACTGGAATTTTTTAAGCACTCTTGACTTTGAGAGCAGGTATACATTATTGCTGCAGTCCAGTCAAAGTATGAGAAACACATCAATAGCTGAAGCCAGACCACCCTCTGCCAGGATGGGGTAGTTTCCTACTTCAAGGGAGATTATAAAAATCATTATTTATCATTGTTGTCAGTTAAAAGCTTTGTGCCAAGTAATCACATTCTATTCCAGTACAGGTTGAATTGATCATCAGGGTTTGTATCTTCAGCCAATGGATATTGAACTGCAGGTGTGAGTGCTAAAAATGTTTTTCCTTTGACTGCTTCTGTTCTGCTCCAGTTGATAATTAGATACTGTTCTTCATCTATGTGCCAGTCTCTCATCCAAGCAGTAAGATACCCTGGTATTTAGGGAGGGATAAATAGAGACATGTCATTTCAGCTTTGTCAGTACTGGAGCACATATCACCCTTGCACATGAGTACAATTTATTTTACAATTTTGAAAAGGGCTGGGGAGAACTGGCCCTAGCCAAAGTACTGGTTCCCATAACATTTCACTTCAGTTTGCCACGTATTTCTGGTATTAGCATCTCAGGACAGAGTAATACAGCATCTCAGGATAGCACTGAAGATTTTAGCAAGATAAGAATGGGTATCTTTTTCTCATCCTGCCCTGAAACTTGCTTTTGACTACATAGAGTACATGGGTTCCAGAAAGATGGACTTATTTGGGGTTTTTTACTAGTTTCTCTTTGAGTTCACACAGGAGAGGCATGGAAATTACAGAGTACTGTTATATGGACTTCTATTTCTCCTGAGGTTGTTGAACACAGAATATCTGGACATGAAAGGAAGATGGGATCTTCCTCTTAGATGTTATGTTAGCTACCAAAGAGGTATCAGTATTTCCCTTTCACAAGTTAGGAAAGGCAAGGGTCAAAGTCACAAGTTTTACATCAAGACAACTTCAGTGTCCTGAACTTCCTGATAAATAAACATTCTCAAAGAATGTAGGTGACCTTTTTGTTGCTTCATGTATGGAAGTTGTTTGAGAAGGTTCCCCAAGAACACAAGAGAAGTGTTTGCAGTGTTCTATGGACAGTTCTGCTCTAAGTGCTGAAGCTCTGGGCGTGATTAAAGAAGGTTAATACCACAAGCAGCAGTTTGTGTTTAATGGGATGTTTCATACTTTCTATGGACAGTTTCTATGGCAAGTTTCTCTTAGCTGCTATACAGCTGCACAGGTTTTGAGGAACTCATTCCTTCTCATATGTTCTTTCCTTTCTTTGTGAAGAGCTTCAATTTCTGCATCTGTTTCTTCAGTGCAGCACAGTGTGTGAAAAAGCTGGGAGTCCCAAGAAGAGAGAAGAGGCTATTTGGAAACTGAGATGTTAGTGGTCAAAGCTACCACACAGTGATGGTCCTTAACACTGTTTCCTGTGATGAGAGTGTTTTGGGTGCATGTGAAGCCAGGATGTAGTTTCAGTTTGATTTCTTGTTCTGAGTGTCCGAAGCTGACTTCAGTTCGACTACCCGCACATAGCCTTTCTGTGTCCTCAGAGTATGAAGTGTCTCAGAGACATAAAAAGATGGAACTGGATTCAAAGTGAAATGCTGCATTAAAATAGGAAATGAAACATTATGGAAACATTATGATAGCTTTGGCTCTGTGGGCCTGATTATAACAGGTTTTTCATACTGAGTGTCACATTCCTACCTAACTCATCCCCTTATTTTCAGTATTAGAATTAAAGAATTTTACACCCACATCAGTCTCAGTCATAAGTGTTGGTAATTACAGCTCTAAAGGCAGGGAAGAGTCAGTTCTAATTGTTAGAAAACAAAAAACAAACAAACAAAAAAGCAGTGATTCCATTAATATGGTGATCATTTAGTTATTGCTAGATTCCAGCAATGTACATAAATTAAAAGGGACAGGTTGTTCAGCCTTTATACTTAAAAATAAACACTTAATCTAAAATGCATGTGGTGTCCTTTCCTGGCTCAGTTTCATATTGCCTGGATTTGGCTCTCAAGAGACATCAGAAGAAAGAAGTATTATGCACAGAGACTTGGGCAGAATTTTTACCTTAGTCCTACAAACTAATCATAATGAAGTAACACTGTATGATTACATATTCAAGTGTCTGCACTTCCGAAACAGGAGGAGGGATGACAACTGGAGAAAGTACTGAAACCCCCTGGATGCAATCAGTAGAAATATGGCCAGATGAAGAATGACTCGTAATTTTCATCACTGCATGTGGCAGACAAGTGCATGCTGTGTAGAATTCCAGTGCCAGATTTTTCACAATGCTGGAAAAGTTGGAGAGATTACAGAAATAGCTACAAATTAATTGTTAGATGAGAAAAAAAAAAAAGGCCTTGAGATAAGATTTAAAAGGTTGGGTCTTTAAAGTTATCAAAAAGAAAACTGAGCTATTGGTTAAATTCAGTGGTATCAATACCTTATGGGTAGAAAAGAGTGGTTATAAAAAGGCTTTTGATCTAGTAAGCAAAGGTAGAAATAAAAGTAATAGAACCTGAAGCGTGGTGAACTTTGAAAACAATAAGATGCAGATTTTAACAGTGAGCAAACCTAACCAAACTCTGTAGTGGTACATTCTTCCTCTCATCTTCCAACAAGTGGGACATCTTTCTGGAAGACAAGTTTTAGCCAAAATGATATTTTAGTAGATCTCTAGCTGTTGGGCTCAATATAGGGGCAAGTATTTTAAATGTAGTGTCTTATAAAATATAGCACAACAAACAGAGGATGTCATCATTGAATTGGAAGAGACGTAAAGGAGTTGTTTGGTCCATCCTTATGTGTAGGGTAAGAACAGCTGTGCCATAAGTTTATCCTACTTCTTCAGCATGGACTTCAAGCCACGGAAATTCCACCTTCACTATTAGAAAGTGCCTCCTAACAAACCTTGCTGGCCTTTAAACACTTCTTGCCTTCTCCACCAGGGAAATGAAAGAAAAAAAAAAAAAATTATCCCTTTCTTCTTTGCCAGAGAATTAGGTATTCATTTTGTTCTCCCTCAGTCTTATCATATTTCCCTAAACAACCACAATTTGTTCAATATCTCCAGGAATTCATGTTTTCTAGACCTCTAATCATTCTCAGTCTTCTCCTTTGAGCTCTCTCCAGCTGGCACACATTAACCTTGCTGTAGCCTCCTCAATACTAAGGATTATTTCACTTAACTTTTGGGCTATACTTTTGAATAAAATGATAAAAAGGTATGTCAATAAAAAAATATGTGATACCATACAACTTTAATCTTGGCATATCTTAAATTGTAAGTGTCTGCTTTTGCCAGATGAATGTTCCTTAACAAAACAACAAAGAATTCACCTTTGTAATCAGCAGTGTTGGGACCATTAGTACTTTGCTATCTCAGTAATGGAGGAACTTAACAGGTTTCAAATGCACTGTTGTGATCACATATGTTGACAAGTTGCTCCAAGCAGCCATGACGTCAAATTTATCCAGAAATTTTTGAGTTCTTTGTTAGTAAGCAGAAAAACTGTCAAGCCTTGGTAATTTCACTTTGATTTCCATGTGACACAAGAGGTCATTCTAATAGTTATAGAATCGCCTTCTCTTGTCTATCCCAAGGACAGAATTTCAGACTCCCAAGCAGCTAAAGAAAGCGCTTTCAGTAGTTTTTGTAAGGTTCAGTCTTGTTATTAAGCATTACTAAATATTTGTTGTTGTTCTGTGTTTAAGCCACTTTTTTCCAACATGGTGAAAGTTTCTTTTTCTTGACAAGATTTTAATCTCCACTATACAGGTATAAATTTGAAGAAAATCTCAGGAGGACAAAGGGGTTCTTTTCGATTGTAATTGGTTTTAACTGAACTGTGAATTTGCTTCTTCCTTCTGCTCTCCTCCTCCTTACATTTTGTTGGACTTCCCTCCATACAGCTGGGGACAATTGTTTCTGCGTAGCTTTTAATCCACTTATGGTACTTGAAAAAAAATTTCTAGGTTTAAAATCATGGTATCCAATCACTGATTTTGTTTGGTTGGGTTTGGTTGTGGCTTGTACATGGAGCATTAATTCAGTGCAGCACACATGCACACCAGCCCACTCCTGTAATGATGGCTTCTATGCCCAGTGTACTGCATCATCTTGTTTTGAAGGCTGCACCTGTTTTTTGAGGGTGTAGCTTCTGTGCAGCTTTGCAGACTTCCACTTTTCTAGTATGGGCTTGCTAGAAAATTAAGTCCAGCCTTTTACAACTTACATTACAAATGTATTTGAAGATATACAGAGACCTGTACACCTTTTAATGCCAAAATATCTTTTCATCTCTCATCCCATCCCTTGAAACTCTGTCTCTGAGCAAGGAACAGTCCAGCAAGATTGCATCAGTGCTCATGTGAAACTCTGCAGCTGGGCTTTTCAGTCAAATTGTAGAATTAAATGATAATTTAGTTTCAAAGCACAACAGCTTATATACTGGGTGAACTGGTGGTTTTGTGTCTTGTTCATGTCTTGGCAAAGACATTTCAAGGCCTTCCACATGCAGCACATTCTTCTAGGCAGACCCTCTCTACTCTGGTAAGATAAGGTACCAAATATATCTAAGAAGCAGGTTCAACAAAATATATTTGCTCTGGGGTGTGTGCAGTGCTGATATTTTGTCCCAGTACTTCATGTAAACAGTGAGGTTCCTTCCTCAGCTGTTTGCTTGATAAATTCAGTCTGTTCTGCTTTTTTACAGGCCCTAAAAATGAAGGTTTGAAACAGACAGCACCTTCCTCAGCAGCACTCTCCCCACCTGTACCTCCGCCACATTCTGCTATGCAGTTGCCGCCTACGCCACCAGCCTCTCACCCATCTCTGCAGTCCCCAGCAGCTCCCAGCCTGCCTCCCAGAAACACCAAGCCCAGCTCTGAAACAATGTAAGTGAACACAAATCCCAGGGTCTTTATTTTCTCACCTTTTTCTGCCTGTTCCGTTGCTCATGCAGCAGCAGATTAAGGCTGCAGGTGTCCCACATTTCACATGGGAGTGAGGTCCCACACCACTTTCCTTGTCCTACCCTGTCCCTGGCCTGGTTGGAATTAGTCTTTATTAGCTTGAACCCCCCCATCTGTTCAGTTGTTTCCCTAAATTGTCTTATCTATAACAACTCGTTTTTCTGCCCTGTTGGTATGGGGAGGGGGGGAAGGAACAGACAGCCTGCTGGGTTTTTTTTACTCCTGAACGGTTCAAAGACTTCATACGCTGGCAGAAAATCAGTTGTATCAATAACTGCAGCTTTCCCCTGCATTTTTCTGGGGGAAGAGGGCCAGGAGAGTCAGGTCTGTCTGTCGATACCCCAGGAAGCAGCTTTGCAAGCCGGAGGTACTGAGCTCAGTGCCGGTTGTGAAACTGCACCAGGAGCCATGTCGCGGCCTGTTGTGATAACACTGAGAAGCATCTGTCGCATGTGGGGCTCTTTTCTCTACCCTTCTTCCACAAGCTGTGTACAAAAGGGGAACCTCCCAGCGACGAAGAGTTAAAAGCACTTCGGTCTCGTGTCAAAGCTGACCGGGAACAAGCTGAGCCTGAATGATGAGCCGCTCTCCAGCCGGCAGTTACTGCAAACAGCAGCGAACGGCAGACTGGGAGAATATACGAGGCATTAGAGAGGTTGTGTGTTAGCACGCATACTGTATTTTGGTGCGGAGAGTGTGACAACATCAGTCTAGCGCTGCTGCTGCTGGTGCCGGTGGTGGTGGTGCTGCTGCTGCTGTTGCTGCTGCTTTGGTGGTGCTGCTGGCGGTGGTGCTGCCTGGTGCCGGGGCCGCTGCCGCTGCCGTGCTCGGGGCCGCGGGACACGCCGGCCCAGCCCCGCCGGCGGCGGCCCCGGGGAGCTGCCATCACCGCCCCATCTAGTGGCCGGAGCGCCGGGAGCCGGCAGCCGCTCCGCGGCCCCTGCAGAAGCTCTCCTGGAGACCCTCCTTGCCAAATGCTGGAGCGCCGAGGGTGTCCTCTTTGCCTTGAGGGACCTGCGAAATCGACGTCCAGATTGCCCTTCTGCTCTCCCGCTCCTGCGTGCCCTCTGGACTCTTCCCTCTGCTGAAAATTTGTGCCTGGGTGCTGACGCACCTTTTCTTTCACCCCGTCTCAGTGCTTTCGCCATCAAGCCAGTTTTAAAACATCACATTCTGCTTTCAAGTCCTTTCTTTGATTACACTTCTTTGATGATGACTGTCAGCCCTAGTTTTCTTTCAACTGTTAGAAGGTATTATAAAGTTAAGGGTCCCTGATGTTATTACTAGTTATAGTCTCAATTTCTTGCTTCTCTTAGTTTGACGGCACTTTTAAATCTAACATCAGAGGCTGTTTACCTGGCCTAACCTTATACCACTGTTTCTCTTGTCTCTTGTTTAGACATTAAGCCCTACAAGTCGAGGAGCAAGTCTTCGAGCTATCTTTAATATTGAGCAAAAGTCTGGCATACTGCTTGTGCATTGTGTATGAAGGCTGCACCTGCAAAGATGGTTAAAAATCCCAACAGATTCTTTCCATTCAGTCAGCCCATCTGCCTATTATATTTTTCATACCACACTCATCTCCATGGTATCTGAGTGCCTTTGGCTCATTTTCTCCTTTTATACTTAGGATCAAGGTGTCCCCATGTGAAAAAATGAGTTGCAGTCACGAAGAACAATTTAGGGAATCTCATGGGTACTTAAGTAGCATATAGGGCTCAACAGACTGTCCAGCCATTGTACAAAATAGCTGAAAAAAGCACCAGAACAATGGTGAATAAAAATGGCGTCATAAAACCATCTTCATAGGTTTCACATGTCCACTTTTTCCTATTTACAGAAGTCCAGACAATGAAGAAAATTATGATGATGTTGAATTTGTTTCACAGGGTAAGATGCATACATTTTAATTAGTGGCAGCTATAAGAAGCTGTAAGCATATTGTATTTATAAGATAAGCAAAACCATATTGTATTCATGAATGACTTATGTAACTAATTATGCTGCTTCTGCAGTTTTATGGGTGAAGACGGTTGTCTCATAACAAAAACTGTTCTATAATCAATATGACAGACTCTCAGGACCTGCTTTAAATATCTCCCCTCTCTTCCCGCTTTTTTTGGTTACAAATATGCTGGGACTATAAACTACCAGATTTTCAAATCTGAACCAAAATGAATGCTTCTCTTTCAGAGTTGAAGTTGTGTGCACTGGTGAAGCAGGCATTGTTTTATACTTGATAAAAAAAAATAAAATTGTTGACTGTGCTTCTAGTGTCGCTTTGTGGTCTGCCTTCAATAAGAGGCAGTGAGTCGCTGTGTTGTACCAGGAGCAGCCAGAGAAGCAGATTGTGACGCAAAGAATTTCAATCTGCCTTCTGATCTCTCCTCGGGAGGAGCTGGTCTGTGCCAGGCACAGTATGTAACTTTTAGTGTGCTAGCCATCCCTGTCATACAGCAATGTGGGCTGTAGAGGTGAAACTGAGCCCAAGCTCCTTTCTTATCTAGCTATCTGCAGAGTAAGGAGGAAGCAGGAGATTCACAGAGTTTCTTCTCCTACAGCCCAGGGTAGAAGCTGGCTTAGCAAAAGAGCCTTTGGCCTCTTTATTCAGCTGTTGGGCTGGTGCAAGCAAGTCCTTTGAGGTCTGTTTGGATTTATTAGGTTTTTAACAATTACTTTCTTATATAAACAGGCATTTTTGTAAACAAATAGCATAGGTAATTCATCAATGTCATAAAGAATCTTTAAAACAAATCTTCCACTTTTAATAATACGCAGTGAAATATGCTATTTTGTAGATATTTCTAGTTTACAGTGTACTACAAAAGTAACCTGGAAAAACTCTGATGTTTGCTTTCATACCCTCATTAAAAGCCAGGAGCCCGCACATATTTCTAGTTCTTATCACTGGTATTATTAGCAGTTTGTAAATAGTTAATGCTAGAATGAATTGTTTTCTGTACAGCAAAAAGTAAATACCCTGTTTTTATTTTTTGTCATACAGGTCATGGAAATACAGAGGGGGTAAGTGTTATCCTCCATGATAAACCTATCCTCCTCAGCACGAACTTACAAATTTAGTAAAATCCCTTCAATGCCTTAGAAAATTAATTGCAGAATGAATCCAGTATATTGACAGTAAATTGTAGAAGCACTTACTTATTGTGAAGGACAGAACTAAAACCGGGTAGGCAGAACAAACTGGAACTAATTATCAAAGCTGGCTAGACAACAAAAATTGATTTAAAAAAAAGCAAACCCACCCTTTCTATTTCCACTGACATTTCATTCTACTGAAATTTTCCAGAAACAAAGGCCCTGTTCTATTCTAGTAATAAACCACTTGTTTCAGTTAAGCACAGGTTTGTATCTGTGTCTTAAAGCACCTGGCTGTATTAGGACTAAAACAGTCTCTGGGACCCTAACCTGAGTCCCATTTAGATCCCTAGCTTTCCAGTTTATCTACTGCTAAACCTGGCACCTTCATCATGGCAGTGCAATCATCAACACACATAAAGGCTTTCCAGGACTAACATTGCGATTAAAACATCCACTTTGGACTAAGAAATGTGCTAGTGTGATAGTAACAATCCAGAACTTTATAGTTGTGGTATCATAAAAACAAAGTCAGAAAAAAAGAATAGTGGGTTTGAATAATGTAGTAACTTGATGTGGGAAGATTAAATTAATTTATATTTACATTTTGCTGTAAATGTTTTTATATAGTATGTATGAAGCTCACATAGCAGGTCCAGCTTCTTCATGTCTTTCCAAATGTATCTAGGCCATTGAAAACTGAATTTTTCTTACAGGGCCAAGAAAGTGATGGAGAAACATATGAAGACATAAATGACATCAGGTAGTAATTTTATACTCTATAACCTGTTGTATCTTTATTACTAAAAGCTTGCTAACAAAGATACTTCTTCTGCCACAAGAGTGTGATTCCACTGCAGTCCCTGTCAGGCATTATTGTGTTCATTCATTTCACCCAGAGAAAGTCAGGTTGTTCACAGGTTCTTTCCTACTTAGATCTGCTATGCCCTGGGCTGGAAAAACTCCTGCAATAAAATTATGTGGTTACTGTGATTGAGATAACAGAAGTCTGATTTCTGATCTAAGGAACATGTCTGAATCACTGTTTGGAATTACAGCCTAGGAGGAAAAATAAGCTCAGCCCCTAGGTACTATGGTCCCAGATAGATCTTTCATTGTGGTTATTTTTCTTGCTTTCTAGATAAATGTAGTTAGAACTCCTATGAGAGGCTGGATTTGCAGTTCTCATGGTCTGAGTCCCCTAGCATAGCTACAGAGCCAGAATTTGAGCTCTACTCATTCTTCTGCCATTTAGCCTTTTACTTTAAGGAGTCTTTTGCCCTGCTATGTCTAAATGTATGGAATTCACTGTATGACAATAGCCAAAGAAAAGCTCTAATTCCCTTGGAATATGCAACAGTCTAAACTTCCTACACAAAAATACCTTGTTTCAGATGTGGAATGACTTTCAGCAAAAATTTATTGTTGAATTCACTTTGAAAACAGATAATTTTAAAACTATATAACCAAAACAAGGGCTCCTCATTCAGTCTTTTTTTTAATATGATTTGAGCATATAAAATTAATTACTTTAGCAAAAGTACCAAAAAAGGAAGAGGAGGGAGCCTTACTCAGTCAGTTCCATAAGGTTTGTAAAGCACAGCTCGTCCAGCTGAACTGTTGACAGCAAGTGGCAGAGCTGTAGCTATCATCCTAATTACATCCCAGGGCCCAGATCTCAATACCATCCAGTACATGAGGCACAGCAGGCAAAGTATCCTGGTGTGATAGGCACATTTATGATGCAGTGCCAAAGACTGACTGTCATTTGTGTTGACTGCTGGAATAGGTTACAATTCGGTTTAAAACCGCAGTCCAGTGGTAGCTCAGGCTTCAGTTCAGGCTGCATCAACCACTGGTGCCCTGGGTAAATATTTAACAGCCGCAGCCAGTGCCACAACACCTAGACTGCTACTAGTTTCCGAGCTTGCTTGCCGAAATTAGCTCAGAGATGTTTGGACATGCCCATGTAGAGCCAATCTCTTACCTTCAGACAATGTTTTCTGGCATACTGTCCTCTTGAGGACAGCTACTTTAAATTATATATGTAATATAAAAGAAAGGGCTGCTTACTCTATCTGTTGCAGCCACACTAGGGTTTAGAATCTGTGGCTTTGATTTCACTGGCAGAAGTCTTCTTCCATCACATGTAGTTCTTTGTTAACCTTGAGTAAGAAAGCTCTAGTGAGATCTGTGTCACTGCTACATTCAGTCCTGGCAATGCACTTTCAGATCACCAAGGGGAAAAGAGAAGAAGCGAGACAAGGAAGAAAAGAGAAGAATGGACCAAGAGAAGAAAGAACAAAAGGAAAAAGAAAAGAAAGAGCAGGAAATAAGGAAGAGGTTCAAAGTAAGCTTTTTGCTTTGTAATCTGGCCAAAGACATGTAAGAAGCTTTATTTAGCATTGTTGAGTTCAAAACACATTTTTCAGCTGGCTACAAAACTATTTGTTATGGTAAGTAGATCAAGCACCTGGATAAATTCTGAACAAAGGTTTAAACTACCCTTTTATGTTTGGCATATGCTTGACTTCAGACTCTGTACTGAGGGCAAAGACATTTTTTCAGTGCTTACATAGTTTTCGTTAAATTCCTTTCTCACATTCTTTCTATGTGAAAAATCCTTGAAAACATTTCCTTTCACTTTTCTATTTAAAAAGCACTTACATTACTAGAATAGCATCAGAAGACCTTAATAAAACTGGGAATTGGATCCCATATATTTAGTGGGTTTTGCTTCACTGGAGTCAAATAGAACAGTATCCAGCCCTTAAGAGATTTCGACATCATATTGCAAGAGATTGCCCTTGCCTTGGTCTAAAGGGTCCTAAAGGGACTTCCAGCCTAAATGGGGAGGAAGGGAATAGGGCACGTGTAGGGGAGCTACAGTCACTGTCAAAGTCTAGGGGCTAAATAATGAGACAGTTCTTTCTTTTTATATCATTTTTATATAGCTGGTGATCAGCATGCTACCACAGTTTACAAATCTGCCAGTCATTTTTCGTTAACTAATGCCTGTTCACAATGCTCCGCTGTGCTTCCTTCAGTGTCATTGAACATAATGGGAAGCTTTGTTTTTCTTCCTATTATGCTCTGTATACGGTAAAGCCATGGTGATTCTCTCACATCTTGTTCTGCTGTGGAGAGACTAACATGAGTTGAGGAGCAAATATTAAAGGAAAATACTAATAGTTAATAATAGTGGGCATTTGTCGGGCCCCAAGTCTGTTTTTCAGACTACTCCTGTGAAGTGTAGGCATTAGTCCACAGAGTGCTTTCAGACTGCAGACTGCTCTCTTGCGGCCATTAAAGTATGTTATTATTCTTAAATGCAAACAAATATATTTTAGTGCACATTTTCTTTCCCATTTCTTCACCACATATACAGGATAGATATTCCTGAGCTAGTCTGTAATTGTCAACAGCCACATGCCTCTGCAAGATCACATATATCTTAAAGGCACAGATACTAAAATCCAAAGTGGTTTCTTCATAACATATACTAAAGAACTCCCAAAGAGAATCCAGAATTCCAGTGAACAGTGTGATCATCTCTTGTGAGTACTTTGGCATCATTTATAGAGTAGAAATGCAAACACAGAACATTATGTGGTAGACTTATTTATGTTAATGAACATTTACTCATCTGTTTTGTATCAAAAACAGTGTGGCCAGCAGGAGCAGGGAAGTGATCATCCCCCTGTACTCAGCAGTGGTGAGGCCGCACGTCAAATACCATGTTCAGTTTGGGGTCTTTCGCTACAAGAAAGACATTGAGGTGCTGGAGCGTGTCCAGAGAAGGGCAACAGAGCTGGTGAAGGGCCTGGAGCACAGGTCTTATGAGAAACAGCTGAGGGAGCTGGGGCTGTTTAGTCTGGAGAAAAGGAGGCTGAGGGGAGACCTTATCGCTCTCTACAACTACCTGAAAGGAGGTTGTAGTGAGGTGGCTACCAGTCTCTTCTATCAAGTAACTAGTAATAGGATGAGAGGAAATGGCCTCAAATTGCACCAGGGGAGGTTTAGATTGGATATGATGAAAAATTTCTTCACTGAAAGGGTTATCAAGCATTGGACCAGGCTGCCCAGGGAAGTGGTCGTCACTGTCCCTGGAGGTATTCAAAAGACGTGTAGATGTGGCACTTAGGGACATGGTTTAGAGGTGGACTTGGCAGTGCTAGGTTAATGGTTGGACCTGATGATCTTAACGGTCTTTTCCAACCTAAACGATTCTATTATTCTATCATTCTATGATTCTATGAGTAGTTCAGCTGGAACTACATGGAGGTACCCACAGGAATTAAATACGTGTTTGTTTTGTGAAACTGTGAAAGGCTCCATAGGTTAGCCTGTTGGTTTTAGTCTTTGTATTTCTGTGATTTTGCCAGTCACTTCTTCAGCTGCTCTACTGCTATGCTGTTGCCCTCTCTTTTCATTCCTGGTTATTAATTTAAACTGGGTAGTTGGGAACAGGAGTGATGCCTTTCTGTTTATTTGCCTAGGCTATTTTAAATGTCAATGAAACAAATAATCATCATTAAAGTTATTTTCCATTTTGTCTGAATGTATGGGAAAGAACTTCCATCTGTGATTTCTTTTGTTGCTTCTTCTCTGCAGTTAACAGGACCCATCCAAGTCCTTCATCACGCACGAGCTTGTGTTGACCACAAGGGAGGGAAGAATGAGCTGACTGTCAAACAAGGGGAGGAGATTGAAATCATTCGCCTGACAGACAACCCAGAAGGAAAGTGGCTGGGCAGGATAAAAGGATGTTGTGAGTTCTGTTTCTTCACTATGCTCCTGAATGTTTTCACTGTATGACAGCAAATATGTTCACTACACCAAGCAGTTGCCTTACCAAGGCTGAGTCACTGGCCATCAAAGTAAATAATTACCACAACTCACCCTCGTGTCCTTAGCTGGCATGCAAGGCTTAGTTCATAGTAGGAAGTTATTGTACAACATAATGTAACATCTACAGGCACTAGAATAAGTTAGGAACAACATGTTGGGATCTTCATGGGCCTATTGAGAGGTAATTCCATGTCAGCCTTCAAATAACATCAGAACTTGGCTCTGCGCAAGTAACAAGGATCACATTTTTTCATGTTTTTGTATTAAAAATAACATGGGTGTTCTTAAAAGAGAAGCAGAGAATATAAGGTCCTGATTTAAGTGTTTGCCTTGTTCCTATTCCTATGGAAAGTTTCTAACTGATCTCTAGATTTTATGTTGTCTGAAATCCAAGATGTTTCTCTAATTGTATAAATATAATCAGTGGATCTATGAGTATGATAAGGGGTTGATGATCTGGCTCCTGGCTTATAGCAAAGACCTTAAAAGACTGATCTACAAAATCAATGGAAACTATTAAAAGCACTTGCTTGATTTTTCAGGAGACTAAAATGGCAGTAAGTTCACTAAGAGAGTTCACACATGTAGAACTGGACAATACCAGCTAAGCACTTTGTAGTGCTGGATGTAAAAAGACATTAAGGAACTGTAACATGTCTCATATGAAGAGAGGCTAAGAAAGCTGGGGCTGTTCAGCCTGGTGAATGGAAGGCTTGGGGGGATGGATCTTATAATTGTTCATAAATATCTAATGAGAGGGTGTAAAGAAGATGGAGCCAGGCTCTTTCCAGTAGTGCCCAGTGACAGTGCAAGAGGCAACAGGCACAGACTGAAACATATGAAGTTCTGTCTGAACATCAGGAAACACTTACTTACTGTGAGGGTGACCAAGCAAGGGAACAGGTTGCCCAAAGAGGTTGTGGAGTCTCCAGCCATGGAGATCTTCAAAACCTGATGGGACACAGTCCTGAGCAACATGCTCTATCAGATCCTGCTTGGGCAGGGGAATTGGCCAAGATGATCTCAAGAGATAGGTTCCAATATCAGCTTTTCTGTGATACTTTGAAGTTTTGTACACAGGAAAACAAATCTTGGTGAAGGCTGGGAGAAGGGTATTTTCTTGAGTATGTGCAGTCAATTAATTAATTTACCTTTAATTAATTTACTTTTCATAAACCAGTTCTTGCCTCAGCAAAACTGCAAGCTGTACAAGTCTTCTCACTGAGAAGTATCAATGGTACAGCCCAGTTTGTTTCACCAGTGCTTCAGCCTTCAGTGTTCATAGGCCAGTAATGGTCTGTGAAGAAGACCAAACAACAGAGGAAAATCAGTTCTTATCACTTAAATAAAAGAAAAAAATCAATGTGTTACAGATTTGAGGGGAAGCACACTAAAAACTGTGTTCACTCAGAAGCAGTGGAGCGGGGGATTTTCCATTTTCAAGAAATGCATGAGCATTTTTCACCTTTGAGAAAATCCATTCCTGCTTTCTTCTGTACAGGGAGTACGCCTGTCTAAAATTCCCCTCAGCAGAGAGACAGAGTTCCCAATCTCAGGCCAACTGCTCTGCTGCAGGTTTCTTCTGAGCCATTGCACCCAAGGATATAACCAGATCTTTTTAGCAAAGATCTAGGGACAAGAGGATAGCAATGCAGCTGCAGCATGTCTACCAACCTGAAGCAAAATCAATGCCAATAGAGCGTCTCTACCTCCTAATGACCTGTCAGAATTTTTAGCTTGTGGACTGCCCTGAAATATGCCATGAGACTGCAGTGGTCCCAAGGTTAGCTGAGAAAGGGAGCTTGCCCCATGATTCCTGAAGTCTGCACAGAAAATTCTTCTGCTGTAGCTGAGAAGCAAATAAAGGTGAAGTTAACACCAGCTGAGGAGGGCTTGGGGGGCGATCTGAGACAGATCTGAGATTTGTATTTGTGTAGACAGAGACTCAAGCTAAGGCTGCTTGGAATGAGACATTTCTTTGAAAGTTTTCAAAGATCATAAAAACCAATTCAATCACTGATTCTGAACCTTCTGTTAAACTCACCTCATTACCATGAGCTTTAAAACTATCTCTGCCTAATTATATGGTTTCATTCATTTAGATGGATACATTAAAACAACCATGGTGGAGATTGATTATGATTCTTTAAGAAGAAAGCAACAACCACCTACCAGAGCTGCTGTGACACATCCAGAGAGTGACCAAGAAGTGTATGATGATGTTGGAGAGCAGGACAGTATTAGCAGGTACGTATAAGGAATGCATGAAAAGGAGCCAGTGATTCACCCCAGTCAGCCTAGACAGGGGAAGTTTTACAAAAACAAAGCAGACTCTTGTCACAATAGAACAGCCATTTGTATCAGAAACATGTAACTGAGCTATTCAAACTGGAGTAGTCAGAGGAAGAAGAATTGATTCTGGAATCCAGCATCTATAAGCACTCATACTCAGGAGGAATCCATACTATTGGAAGAGAACCTGCAGCATTACAGTCCAAAAGAGAACAAAATGCACACCATGCAGGATTACAAATCACCTGCAGGAAGTTTATTTCTCTTCCCTCACTCTCTTTTCTTGTTCTGTCTTTTGAAGTCACATACTGCCTTTTCTAATATGCAAGAACAAAAGACTCTAAAAGCAATGGAAAGACTCACTGCAGTGGGGAACTGACCACCCTTATTGCTCTTGAGTATTACTACGAGTCTAACTATGAGCCTTACTACCTCTTTCCTTTTGAAGAGAAGGGACTTCTGGAAGCATGACTAGGATGGCCCTTCAGAAGAGCATGTGGCTAATGTGTATAATCCTGAAAATAAGCCCTCTGAAATCCCATGAGATGGATATGAGCTATACTTTTCTGACTTCATCAGAAGCTTCTCCTCTATGGCACAGTCTCACATTTATTTGCAATGCAGTGCTACACTGCAGACTCTCTACTTCAATGTCCTGTATTTTTCACATCAGATAGATCTGCAGCTAAAGTGCTGTCTTCAGCAGTGTACCAAACTTGCTGGAAGGGAAATATCCCGGTGATCTTGTGACGAGAGTCAAGGCTATCATGTGACCCAACATGATGGTGGTACCTCTGTTACCTGACCTCACATAAAAGTCTGCTTCTGTCATGTGGTACAACAAACCAGTGCTCATTCTCCATTACATGTCCTGATGTGCAGAAACACATACCCCAGCATGCAGATAAGAGATCTGCATATGGGTATAGAGGATTTCAATATGTAGGACAACCATCTTGAAACATTCAGCCATTACACCTGCTTTTACTGCTTCCCAGCACCTTAACTTAGAGGCCTGGCTGGAATAAAGGGAGTGCAGCTGGCTGCAGTGGATCCTCAGCTGCTAGAACATCCCCATGAGCTCCAGAAACAGTGCTTGGAAAGATCTACCTTCAGGCTGGCGTTCTTTAAGCAACCAATATAGTTTCGTATCTGATATATTTCCAGGTTGCTCAGTATCAGTTTTGCTCCCTGCACATTGGTCTCATATCTCGTAACCTAGCCAGAAGATTTGCTTTAGTAGTTCTAGGTTTTAGCTAATCTGAGCATTAGGTACTTCATTGCAGGAGTATCTTTGGCCAATCCTTTTCAGTATGGCAAGCATTACAATTAACCACCTCAATGCAAGGAATTTAGAAAATTTATTGAATTCAAAAGCAAACAAGAATACTTACCCGGTTGCATACTAAAATAACAGTGTAAGAAACTTGGAAGGATGAATGAATGGCTCAGATTTGTTAAATCCTTTAAGCTGTATTTTGACATTTTTATCTTCTCTAGTGATTAATAGCATTCTGTTCAGTTCATGACCATGAATTGTTGGAAGGTCTGACATACATCAACATGTTTTGAAACCACTGTAAGAATGCCATAGTAAAAAAAAGCCTCTTGACCAAATAGTATTATCTCATTATTGGTAGTATTGTTAATATTCCAAAATTAATAAGTGACTAGGGCTGTTGTGTTTCAGGATTTCTTGGCACAAGAGTTTAACAAATATCTTATTTTGATGTGTAAATTTAAGTAAGGCTCTGATCTGGAAATAATCTCAGCTACTGTGAACCTATCAGGTTTTTTTCAGTTATTGTTAGAACACTGGGCTACTATGGAATCCTTGAAATGTTAGAAACATGCAGTTAGAGTTTTAAAGCATCACCCAATGAAAGCTAGTTGAGCAATAAATTCATTGGTTTACCATTCCATCTCAAGAAAATCTCCTCATAAGGGATGAATCTAAAGGGTGTGGAGGCACTCTGTAGTGTTCAGTCAGATTATATTTTTATTCCAATCAAGTTTGACTACATTACCTCCTGAGATCCCTTCCAACATGAATTATCCTATGATCCTAAGTCATATTTTGTACTTTAGTTTAAAGTTATCAACAGGAATATTAAATATATTCTCAATATATTAAAACATTACTCTAGATATCAATTTGCATTTCCTTGAAAATTACACTTTATTGGAAATTGCTGACAGTTGCTAACAATTACTAAAAATTAAGACTGAATGTTCTGCTCATATGAAAATGTGCACCTACATGGGCATGAAATATCTGCATTGATTTATGCAAACAGAGAATTTGCTTCACAGCTTTACTTGCAAAATACTGTCCTTTTTTTTTTTTAACGTTAACTAAAGATGGTATTGATAATGTTCGCTCTTATTCCCCTTTGAATCACTGTGAATGGTATCTTAAAATCCTCTTTTCTGAATTGTTATGAATTCTTTCCAAGGAAAAAAAAAAACAGAGTATTTTTTTCTGCTTTACCTGAATCTCTCCTCATCTAAGTGCTAGTTCATGTATGAATTAGATGACACATTTTCTTTAGCATTAGTGAGAATGAACTAGTATTTGACTGTAAGAAATTGGCATGAGTGTGGTAAAAACAGAGAAAAAAAGAACTGGCACATTTAGGTTTTGCCCATATAGAACACACAAGCACGTACCTGAGCTTTCAGTGCAGAATTTGTAGTGCTCAGCTGGCAATGCAGATGAGTGCCAAAGCCAAAAAGTTTAGAATTAATAACTACAAAAGTGATGGGTGATCATGGTGTTTTCTTTTTCCAAATGATGACTGTTTTTCTCTAAAATGTCTCATTTGCTTTTCCAGTCAGAGTGGTGGTCGCAGTGGAGCTGGAAGTAAGTTCTACATATACTTTGGGGGGGCAATTGTTTTTGTGTACTTCTTCCCTTCAAATCCAGACCTCTGCAGCTTCCAGATAATGCAGTAATTATCCATAAGCATGCTAGATGTTAGCTAACAGACAACAAATAAGGAAGTATAGTGGCCAAATTAACTTTCTTTCCACCTATGGGAACTTGGGTGAGACAGAAGTTTTGTCTTCAGATACTGTGAATCAGAAGCATGCCAGAAGATGACAAAACTTTAATTTTTTTGCGTGTGAAGGTAAATCTTCCCACAAAACAGCACAGATATAATTGGCAAAATATTAACATGACCAATAGGTTTTGTTCAGGATAAATCCAGTTCTGAAATAGCCAGTAATACTACCAATTAAAGCTGCATTTTGCTGACAGAGCTAAGGAGAACTTCAGTTTCAGCGATACTCTGGAGTCCTAACCAGTATCACTGCAGCAGTTTCACACTGTCAAGAACACACATTCAAACCCATTTTCGCCTTTGGCAGCACATATATTTATGTAGCATTCTCTGTTGATGACAAGAGCACAGCTCATCTTCTCAGCTTAGAGTTTAGATACTAGTCATGGCAGAAGCATTCCCTGGCAGTGCTGAATGAAGCTGCTGCCAGCTAAGTACAGATTTCAGTGATTACTCTGACCAGTGGCTAGAATTGGACATGGAAACTGAGCTAACCCTGCACTGAAGGAGGTGGGGCTCAAAGGTCAGAACTGAGACCAAAATGGGGAGCTTAAATTGCGCTTGCCTCTGGCTTCTGTGGATGAACACAAGACATCACTTGCTGAGAATGTTGGTCTGCCATCTCCAAACATCACTCCAGTTGCACACAAAAATTTAAGTCATCAGTCATCATAATGACTGGGCCAAAATCAGTGATTTAGAATTTCATCAAATACAGTGTCAATGCATTTGTTTTCAGTATTCATGTTCTTGTGATTGGCAGTGCTACATTTAAATGCTGTGGATGGCATTCCCAACTGGAATAAGTCTAAATCACTGTTTTAATAAATGGGCCATGCTCGTTTACAGAAAGATTCCATTTGCAAGGATATTGCACAAACTGCACACACATCTGACAGACTTAAGAGGCCAGTAATGAATACCCTCTTCAGAAGCATTAAATGTAAATGCATTAATTCACTGTTTGATCTGTTAAAGAGATGTTCCCACCTCCTCCTTCTGATCAAGAAATTTATGATGGGATTGATGATGAAGATGCTGTAACTAGGTATGTTTTTATATAATTTAAATAGTTTGCTTCTTTAACAGAGTGTTGTCATTTCAGTTTTTAGTATTTTTGAATTAGGCATAATAATTAGCAAGTATTAGGATGATCAGCAAGTGGGTATACCTCAGGTTGGACTTGTGAAGCTAAAAAAAAGGGGATTCTTTGTTTTTTTGGAGAAGTTTTGTTCTGTAATTAATTTTGGTATGTCAGCAAAAGCAGCTGCAATCATGAAAATCCCCAAATCCCCAACTAGACAGAATAGCTCTGAAATGAAAACAACAAACTGAAATGCTAGCTTGCTAAGTAACAACATGGAAACAGTAAGCTACTAGATTAATATCTATACCTACAAATATGTCTCAATATCTACAAATGACCTAACAAACATATTTCTAGTTTAGCATTTTAGTGTTTAGCATTTAGGTAAGTGTACTCACCTTGTGGTATATACATTGCTGGCATTAATGAGAATTATGTGCATCAATGGAGAATTTAAACTGGACCTTTTAAAAAGAATGTTACACTTTACATTGTGATAATTGCATGCATACTCCAAAGGTCTGTATCACAGGATGAAGATAAGAATGATATCTGGTCCTGGGGAATCTTGAAGAGGCTAAAGGTCAAAGATGGCAAAAAGAAAAGTGTACGAGAAAAAACAACCAAAGTCAATGGGGCAGAAGATAATGGAGATTTGTTGTAAGAGTCTGCCAGGAAATCACAGTACACATTAACTAATTCTAATAAAGCATTGATCACATGCTACTAACATGTTCTCACAGCAGCCTAATGAATCATGCATCAAATTGCAGCTCAGGATGATACTTTTCTGCAAAAACACTGACCTCCTTTCTTTTCACCTGCATAATATAATTATTCTTTTAACAAGCTGTATTTGTTGCATAAGTCTGGTAACTAAAATATACCAAAATTTTTTTTTTGGTGAAGAACACCAAAATAATCCATTATCTTTGTGCTACTGTGGTAAGTTTGCTGTATCCTCAGTTAAAATGTACTTTGCTCAGCATTACAACGTGGCTGAAATAAACTGGTAAATCTAGTCCCATTAATCCAAATTTTAGGAATAATATGCCAAATAGAAAAATGCAAAGATTGTTTTCTACCCACTTTGCCTAGAGGTTAGATCAGCAACTGGTGTTTTTACTTCTCTCATTCAGTTCTGAACCACTTTGATTCAGTAGTAAAAATACATGTAGTACATGAGTATTGCTGGTGTCAGCAGAGCTTCAAAATGTCTGGAGATTACTCGGAGTCCTTGTGTTGAAAGTTTTTAAAATTATTTAAATGATGCAAAAGCCTATTAATGTGATATAAATACTTAATGAGCATCTTGTTTTTCATCTTGTTTTTCCAGCATGTCTCCTTCAACAAAGCAGTTTGGAAAAGGTAATTAATAGCCTATTGTTCAGTCTCCATATTGATTCCTGATCCTTTTTTCTGTATATATTACTCTGTATCATACTAGTCACAAAAATACACCCAAGGAAGGAAACAGGATTTCCCATTGCTTAACCAGTTCCAGCAAACAAATTTCAAATATTGTGACTGATTTGGCTACAGACAAGGAGATACATATATATTGCAAGCTCTCTAGAAAACAATGTAATGTATTTTTTAAGAAGTAATGATTTTTCTATGTGAGATTTCCACTAGTTCATTTTATTTGACATTAAGTGTGAACAGATATACGTGGAAAGAAGCATTTAATGCAAGACTTCAAAAGTAAAAAGAGATGCTTGTTGTTTTTATTTATCACTTGCAGTGTCTTCGTAAGATAACATATACTCATAAATATCAGCTCAGCCATGGAATAAAAAGCAAGTTCTTACAATTTTTTGAGGCTGTTGCCTGAACTGAGTTTTAAACCTTTTATCTCCTGCTTTGATTTTTCTAGCCATTGATTTGATGAGTTGAACAATTGCTTCCTCTCTACAAATATGCTGAATGTGATTCAAAGTATATTCTTGGGGTAAGAATTCTTTCCACTGCTTTGGCATTGCAAGATGGCCTAAAACCTAACATACATGTGATTCATATCCACGTATGAACGTTCTAAGCAATGTTGCATTGACCAGCGTGCTATAGAAGTGCCTGAGTGTACATTAAAATCAGACTCCAAAAATATACTTTGATGCAACACAGTGGGAAATGAACTAATTAAAATTAAGATTAAAGGCTATTGCATTAGCCAACATGTGCTAAAACCTGCTTCAGCCTAAGAAGATTAAAATATCAGTGAATACCTATTAATAAAGAGTCTTATACTGAAAAGGTTGGCTGGTGGTTTTTTTGCACAGTAGATTGTGCGAAACAGAGAACTCACAGTTACTATAGATGGTAAATGGCTACAGTACTTGCCATAATTTCTTGTCAACTTAGCTACACTACCATAGATTGTAACATAACGTATTTGCTACTCAAGGATCACATAATAATTTTCCATTCTTTTAAACACTATTGTTTCAGATTGTGGAGACAATGATGTTTATGATGATGTAGATTCTTCAGACTTCCCTCCTCCACCGCCTGAACTCAAGCAAGTGGAAATGGGAATTATTCCCCTGATTAGAAATCTGTAATACACTGTAAAACATTTTCAAAGTATTTACTAGAGGCAGTTTGCTGCTAATGTGTGCTTTATTTGGTGTTGTCAGGTTTTCTAGTTCTCATAATGCTACTATTGACAATGGCCATTGAATGCTCCCTGCCTCCATTTTAGATTGAAATAATAATTAGACTACAGAATAAATAAGCATGCTTTGAGTTTCAACAAATTCAGTCCCTGATGGACAAGAGGTAGAAATGAATGCATGGCCTGAAGGTACTTCATTGTAGATTCTCTGCATACAGTCCTCTTCCTATCAAAATTTGGGGACTGTTAGGATAAGTACTTGATCTCAGCTGCTGCAGTATTTTAAGAGAAAAGGAGATGAAGGTGTTATAAGTATGAAACACATCTGGAGGTGTAAAGTTCAACTTGGAAAACTTTTATCCCTAGACCAGGAAGTTATGACCATTTCTGGAGCACAGATGTGTTATGAGCACAGATGCATCTGTGAAGATGACTGCAACATGTCACATTCTGTTGTCACTAACTCCACTCAGGTGGAGCTATAGAGTGCACTACAATAATCTAGACTGGAGGCATTAAAACAGAGAGAACTCTTTGAACTGTGTATCCAAAGGAAAAGACATGGCCCTCCTAACCTAAATCTAGATTTGTTCACACACACACGTACACTCATCACCAGTGAAACTGTCATCCACAACTCCTACAGAGATCAGGAAGGATCAAAAAGTAGAGTCAGACTTTAAATTCCCAGGTACAGCATCAGGAAGGGCGGTTAGGGCGTGAAACCCTTCCATAGTTATTGGTACAAGTCAACAGCATCAGGGATGTGGAAAAAACAACAGAACTTGAAATGGGATATGTACTGCAGATTCCCTGGTATAGCAAGGTCTTCTATGGGCACATAGGACTAACACAGCTACTGTATGAAAGGCAAAGATGTTCCAGCTGCCTCCACAGTGGGACATGTTATTCAGCCTATTGCCCAAACTTATGTAGACTTCACAAAAATTGGTCCTTGCCTAGAGATTGTACAGTAATGGGTATCATCCACCTAAACTATTTTTGGTAGATGCAAAGTGCTCATTGCTGTAGCAACTAGATACTTTGAATAATTTTCCATATTCACTTATGTGATGATAGATATATTAACATCAGAACTCATTAAAAGAGAAAAGCAGGAAAGACAACCCAACTTTTAATTTCTTTTGAAATCAAATCTGTATTGTATTATCCATATTAGTTTTGTACAGCAAAAAAAACATACTAAAGACACATGAAGGCAAATGCATTTTCACTAAAATTATCAGAAAGGTTGCCAATACCTCAGATGTGTTGCTAATTTTGTTTTTATCTGTAACCTCTTGCTTTAGTTCATCAAAATCACTAAGCCTTGCAAAAAGTAAATCAGATGAAAAAGATGCACAAAAGCTTAAAAAGATGGAAAGAGAAGAGAAGGAGTTCAGAAAAAAGTTCAAAGTAAGTTTTTTTCACATAAAACATAAAGACTAAAATATCTGTATGCTGTCCTCTAATTTGTAACCCCTAATCTGTAAATAATCCATTATTTTGCCTTTGAAAGCTAAAGTATTACTACTTGTAAAATAGTGGTCTGAGCATTTGTAAGTCCAAATGGCAAGCATGGGCATATACTACATATCACAAACAAGTATTTGCCTAATTTTCAAAAATTTAGGAATAAATGGGAATATATTGGTCTAAAAAATACATGATCATAAGCTTTACATTGATGTTTTCAAACCACCATCTCTTTATTTTATTTTTGCAGTTTGAAGGTGAAATTAAAGTTCTGTACTCTACCACCACAGTCCAGGACTTGGCCCACCGAAGATGGGGATCTAAAGACTTACAAGTTAAACCAGGGGAGTCTCTTGAAATTATAGAAAGTACAGATGATACCAAGGTCCTGTGCAGGAATGAAGAAGGAAAATGTAAGTTTTATTAAAAAGCTGCAGTACAAATCAAATTGTTAGAGAATGATTGAGTGAGGACATGTAAAAAACCCTCTTCCCTGTCACATTAAAGCAGAGCCCAGTACTTGTCTTTTTCCTTGCCTGGTGGTTGACAAGAGGTAGACTGTTGTTGTTTTATTATTGTGTTTTAAGAGCGGAGTGCCTTGAAAAAAAATAAGAACTCTAATAGACAAGAGATACCAAATGTGAGAAAAAGGACAACTTAGTTACTTGCATCAGCTAAGATTAGCAGATGTTTTTGTTGCTTCTGTCTCCCTCTATTTGCCAAAAAGAGTATAGTTATGATAACACACAGAAGCTAGTAAAAGTAAAATCCTTGCTGCATCTCTGGGAAGCACTTGCCCATTGAGTGCAGCCAAGGGAAAATCAGTTACAATATTCTCATTTTGGATTGCCAGAGATGGAGTTTAATCTTTTCAACAGGCTGGGGGGGAAACTGCTTAGGATTTTTCCCCCAGCCCCTAGCTGATCCAAGGCATATGTCGTCATTGGCATGCCTGCTTGTTTTGGGAGCTGTATGATGCCTTACAGTGTTTCTTGAAACCCTTGGCCATGGTGTGCATTGGCAGAAGTTTTTGCATTTTTGGAGAAGTCTGGACCATCTGTTGCTGGTTTCAGTATCTTAACGTGCTTCTGCTACAACACTTTTCAAATCTCCTAATGAAAATTCACTTTGTGTAGGAACAGGCTACATTCAAAGTAGCAGCATCCTTCCGTTCACCTTTTCTTTTTACCTCTGACCCATGTAGAAAACAGCCCAATGCCATAAACCTCTGAAGGGGATTCAGTCACCTTCCTTCTATTTTTTACCCCTCTGTACTCTGCTGTTACAGTCTGGAGTATAGCCTTCTTCCTGGCAGGCCTGCAAGGTGAGGAAGAATATCTTGCATAATGACATGTATGTTTTTCAAAATATGGATTGCACTAGTGTAGCCACTTCCCAAAGAGCAGCTTTCAATGCTGCATTTTTTGAACCAAGCTAATAACAAAGTAGAAAGTAGTTCATGTTGGCTGTTTTCCTCACATAGTCTTCAAAGCCTTTCAAATAGTGACAGGAGCTACTGTTTTGCTATGCATAAAAGAACAAATAAAAGTATTCTCCCTGAAAACCTCTGAATAGATCTCTGTCAATTTTCACATTAATTAGTGAAGTTTGAATCCTACTTTTGTTAAGTGCATGACAGTTTTGGTTATTTGCTCTAGTTGCTCTAGTTCCTCATATCTTAAAGGTATGATTTTACCTTTTGAAGGCCAGATAGACTGAAAATCAACAATTAAAGACGTTTTAGTTACTTCCTTGCACATGAATTCTTCCATTTGCTTGTTAACTTATGAAGCACTTCCACAGTTTCATGCCTCTACTGGCAGTTAAACAAAATTACATTATAATGTTCTCCCACCTTTTTAAGCAAGGGCTGATGATCTTAGGAATGTATTCTGCTATTACTTATTTTATTTGTCATGAAATGATTTGAAATTTCAAAAGTGAAACAGGGAACTGAGTCTCATTTACCTTCTCAAATTCCTTCTGTTGCCTTGGTCTGACCCACATACCTTTTGAAATACATGAAAACTTTCAATTCACTTTCATAGATTTTGCTTAAACAATAGGATATAAATGGACTTCAGTGCCTGAAAATTTAAGTTGTGTCCTCTCTAAGCTGCCGTAACACTGTCAGAGAGCAGCTGGCCCTATGTGTCACAGCTTTCAGTGGTGCTAAGTAATCAAGATGGACTGTGCTGACCTGCTGCCTTTTTCCCTATGATGGAAGCCACATAAATATGAATAAATTAGAAACTGAAATTTTTGACATGTAATTTTGGATTAGTAAATTTGAAAGAGTGTGAGATCAGCAGGGGCTGTATCTTCCACATCTTTAGGGGCTAGGGACTGTCAGAAGAACCTAGATTATGCTTTGCAGCAGGAGGAGGACTGTCACATGTACATCTTGCTTGCAAGCACACTGCGTGTGTACACAATCACTGTAAGCAAAGAAATTTTGCTTTCATGGATGTGACATGAGCAAATGAAAAGAAGAAACAGAGAAGATTAGATTAGCCAAATGTTTTAAAATGATTCCCAGAAGACTTCAGGAGTTCTGGAAATTATTGGACTCTGCTTAAAGAGAATTTTAAAAAGATGATATCTTTTAAAAAAAATCAATTTCCATGCCTTTATCCCAGATAATCTGAGGAAAGACAACAAAGCTAAGAATATCCTGAACAGACAGAGCTTTCCCTATGTGTACTGACTTGCAATCAGCCTGAGGGAATACACAGGTGACTGACAATCCACAGCACCGGGTTCTTTGACTATTGAAGATTACCTGCAGTCTAACATTTTTAGTAGGCAAAAGTTATAATAGAGTTTATGTAATTATCAAATCTTCATGACCCTGAAGATATAAAACCAGGCAAATTAAGCAAATTTTATCTTATGTTGCTGCAATCAAATATTAAATGCATAGAACTTTTTTTATTTATGTAACTGTTAAGTCTTAAACAAAAGCTAAAGCAATTAGTGTCAAATAAAATATTATCACATGAAAAGAATGCGTTTTTAGGCAACCTTCAGCTCTAGAACAAGTCAGATGTTTTCTTTAAAAATGCAGTGTTTTTAATGTATTATGGCCTTCACAGAGCAAATCGCTAATCTACTTTAACATATTCTGGAAAAAAACTTATTTGCATTTGAAATTTGTAGCAATATCTGATATGTACCTATTTTAAGATGGAAATACACCAAATTAAAATGAATTATGCGAATGTTTCATTATGAAGAAAAGCTGTATATAAGAATTAGTTACTTATTACTATTTGCAGGACTATTTGGGATATTAGTCTTGTCAGACAACTTTTCCAATATTCCATATAGGAATCACAGGAAACTTTTATATATCAAAACATTGGCCAGTTGAAGACTGTGATAATTCAGCAGCTTTTGGGAACATTACTAGCTCATTGTGTCTGATGCCAATTTACAAGGGAAGGTTTCCCCTGCTAGTAAGGTTATAGACCTTGAAAAGGGCAATTTCAGTTAGAATAAAATTAGTGCTTGCATGTAAAAAATGCTTAACACAAAATATGAGATTCTTTAGCTGGCTATTACTGTGCATTTGAAAAAAGAAAATATACTTTCATGTGTTTTGTATCAGAAAAGAAAAATTCATGTGAAGGAGGAAATAATTCCTTAAGGTGAAACAGTAAGACCTGGGGATTCAGCTAGACTGACCTGAAAGATCGCCACCAGAAACACTAGCAGAAAATGATACTTTGTGTGCTATATAATGGTTCCTCTAAGTACACGGAGCAGTAACAGCTCCAAGAATTCAAGGAACTTAGCAAGTCAAGCTAATAAATTTATTCTAAGACCTACGAATTGTGTATGAATTACTAAACCCTGTCATTTTAGCATGACCATTTAAGCCTCCTAATGAATAAAAGAAGGAAACTTACCTAGTAATTTCAATATAACAGAAGATCATATTTCTTCCTTAGAACTGTCCTAATTTTGTACCAACATACTAATGTTTATCTACAAATATGTAATTATTGTTATGGCTTTCTCTTTGCTTGTGTATGTTATACCAATTGACAAGTATTTCAGTCGGTATCTTTTACCAAAGACAGCAAGTAATTTTTTCAAGAGATTAAATATATTGAAGAAGAGTATGTGTAGTTTATCTGATTTCATTAGTAATGCAACAGAGTAATAGAATAATTCACCAGTGAGTAGCTTTTCTAGGGTATTTCCCTTATCTATATAAACAGTTCTTATCAATATGATACGGTTAAAATTTTTTAAACAATTACAGTTAATGATAAATAATTGGTGTATACATCTTGAAAGACATTTTTGTCCCTGTAGGAAACTATACATATTTCTGTTATTTATTATTATAAATATTATTATGCGGTTATTATTATACCACATTTTTGTGCTATAGTTTGTGAACTGTACTATAACTTGTTAACTAAATAGCTATTGTTTCACACTCCTCTCATGCAACCAGGAAACTAAAATGTAAGATGAAAACCTAATCTTGCATAACATGTTTTACTATTTTTTCCTTTCAGCACTAGTTTTGTACACAATGGAAACTATTGCAATGAAACGAGAAATAACATTTTATGAATATGTAAAGTACCTGGCACAGTAGACATCTAACTGCTCTTGGAGCTACTGTAATATTCTGATTCCCTATCTAAGGCACTATGTTATACTAAACAAGAAATAAGAATAATTAAAACTAAAACTGGACATACCAAAATTTTCCTTGAGCATATATCCATTGTATATTTTTATCTATCTTTTATGTCGTTCCTTCTGAAATACCTAAAAGAGAAAAACTGCATTTCACTAGTGCTAGCAACAGAAGAAATAAGATGAATATTTTAATTTAACTTAAATACATATAATTTCAATTTTACAGATGGCTATGTTCTGAGAAGCAATTTAGTTGAGAAGTAAGTACAAAGTGATCTTTTTGAAAAATTTGTTGTAACACTCAATTTTGTTCTAAACTATTTGTTAAATAAAAGTGAAATGTAATTATTTTAGTTTGTCATTCTAGTCCTGCAAATTAAGTTATTTTTATGGAGTTCAGAATTCTGAAGAATTAGTCACATACATCCATGCTGGAAATTTTCCAGGGTGCCATTCCTCTTTGCTTAACCATAAACTTTGGTTTAAACCATGAAAAATTACATAAATTAAGCATTATTGGTACTAGAATCTATTACTGAACTGCACATTAATGTGATTAAGTGTATTGATGTCATTTTCAAATGTTTAAATAAAATGGACCAATTTTTCTTTAGGTTTATTTTTATTTCGGTCTTATTGGGATTGAGCAGATTTGGCTCAGTGTTGCTCCGAATAATTGCATGGAGTTCAGCATTTAGATTCTAATCCAAAACTCTCATCAGAAAGCTTTTCCATTTTCTTCAGTGGGCTTTATGTTAGACCCTTAAATATCAAATCAGATGTCGCTTTTAGAATTGAGGCCTGCAAACCCTTATACAGACATTTAACTTTTAATGTTAATGTATCTGCATGCAAATAGTAACATATATGTGATGTCTCAATTTTTAAATACATTATTTTTCTTTCTTTAACTTACAGTGATGGGGAGATTTACGATGATATTGGTGATGGTATGTTGAACATTTCAAACAATACAATAACTATATTCAATTACACCAAATAACAGTATCCTTGAGTTGAAATACTACACAATATTTTATTTCCATTTCAGATTGCATCTATGATAATGACTGATGCAGAATTCTATGCAAGTTAGAGCTTCACTGAAGATCAAAGTCTACTTCGGACTTCCTAATGGTGAAAGCAAGAGAAGTCACTAAAGCTGATTACAAGTTAATTGGTTACACTCTTATAAATGTACCATTAATCTTTTTTAGGATTTCAGGTTTTTCTCCTCCCTTGCTTTGTATGACATTCATATTGCCATTTATCTGAGCAATTAAAATTCAGGGAACATGAGCTAAAGTTAAGGTTATAATTTTCCACTTCCTTTCCACATTTGTGATAGTCCATGTAAAAACAGTTCTTCAATTAGCTATACACAAAGAGACCAATTCACATCTATTAAGGGTACAGAGGACAACAAGCCCTGGGAACAGGTTTTACACTGGCTCTGGTCTATTAAACACCAGAGACTGCCACCTGAGGAGGACAGTATCCTGAAAAGAAATGCTTCCTTTGGTGATAACATCCTGTTGTGAAAACAGGAAATCAAAAGTGGGCATCAAAGACAATACATTGCTGACCTGCCATTCCAATTGCAACAGCGTTAGCTACACTGACATGTACAGCCATGTACCATGATTGCTGAAATTTCTTTTTCTACATTGTACTAGTGATAGAAAAACATTTTCTAAAATTTATTTGACCATTTTGTAGGTACTTTTTGACTAATATTAATAGTAAAATTGTAACAATGTTATATGAGTTACATACAGCACTCTGAGATATAAACTGTAGAAGAGTCTACTTCATAGTATAGTGTTGCTCAAAATATATTCAGAACGTTTAGGTTAAGATTTAGTTTCTGCTTAGTTTGAAGATATGTTGTCACTATAGTAATTTAGGCATTAAAATGGACCTATAAACTGATGATAAACTGGTTGGGAAAAACATCTAGACTAAATATATTTATCACACCATTTTGATAATATCTTTTTCTTTTAAGTACTATATTTTACACTAGACTTGGCTAAATAAGAGTATAGAAATGAAACATTTCCATGCTTACCCATTGTAGAAACAACATTTATTCCTAAAGATCATTGGTGATGCTGTTCTGTGAATGAGCAAGTAGCAAATCAAAGTAAAATGAACGGATGAATCATAATAACGATCACTTTGCACTTATATATCAGAACTCACTGAAAATCAAAAGACATTTACAGTGAACTCCCAATAAAGAGGATGAGCATGTGCAGAAAATGGAACATGTATTTGTAATGTGTGATGCTTTTGCTGTAGTGCAAGATAATCAAAAACCCGTGACGACCAATGTGGCTGGATCAGTGTAAGAAACTCCTCTTGATAATCAAGTCTCCTATAACCCTCAAGGGAAGTAAGGTACTCTGTGCAAACCAGTGCAATGTAGCAAGCTAGTGAATTCAGCTTGTAAAATATTTTGGCTCTGTTGAAGCTAGTGAGTTTTGGTCTTACCTTCAGTGGCGCTGAGATTTTATCTCACACAAGTGCCTTTTATTGATGATTCAAAATACAGTAAATCTCTAAGGAGGTATAATGCTATGGGGATATCAAACATAAAATTAGCTGTAGAGATAATAGCCTATAAGCTATTTTATACTGTATTTAAAATCACTGATAATACACTGAAAAGCTATATGCAAACTTGAGTTTCCTGTTCTATGTTTGCTATTCAACCAGCATCCAGGCACACAATACCGATTTTATGTGTAAATATCAGTACCAGCACCCAAATTTAAAACATGACCTTGTATATTAAGTACAATGAATGCGGCTGGCTATTTGGCGATGTCACTGCTGGAGGTTTACTTCTTTTTCAGGGGCATTCAAGAGGGTATCTGCATCATATTAGTGATATGCCAAAGAACTGAGAGGGAACACAGATATTTAGAAATACACAACCACTTGTCACTTAACAACAGGATAAACAGTTTCATGCTTTATACAGTTAATTATCTCAAAAAGAGTTTGTGTTAATTTCTAACATATATAACCAGTCTTGGTTTAGTTTTAACTGATAGTAGAACTTCACGCATTGCAGTAAGTCCAACAAAGGAACTTTCCTTTTGAATATAGTTTATCCTGTATTAAAGGACTTCAGTAGAACACAAATCTCTTTTGTCCCCCTGAAAAAGAAGTGAGTTTTATTATTTGTGAGATTTTTTGGTCATATATTTTGAATAGTTTTTCCATGTTCTTAGCCTTGGTGTATTGTAGGTACTGTGCTTCCTTGCTGATTATACTGACTGAATTGGTAATATGATACATTAAGTCATCATAAATAACCATAAGATAATTTAAGCTAAAAATCCGTGCATCGTTTTCACAGATCCAATATGATGTGATTGTAACAGGGTGTTGAAATGTATTTATAGGTACTACACACTGAAAAATTACTGGTATTGTACATGTTTTCTTTTCATTATTTTACCAATGCCATTCACTGGATGCATTTTTTTCTTTCTTCTGAATAAAAGCGTGCTTTCTGACAAGAAATGTGGGTGCACCATCTTCTGCCAAAGTAGAACAAGAGTAGCTGAACAATAAGTTCTGAAAATCATCATTGAACTGCGGAAATGGTGAAAATAATTTTATTATTGCTGCAAAGGCAGCACAACTAGCATGTGGCATTTGTTTGTCAGTAATTACTACCCAGAAAGTGAAATGTAAGCAGAAAATCTTCCAGACAGGAAAATCTATACTTAGGCAGTTTAATAAATCTGTATTTAAGGCTTTCTCACCTGTAATTTATTCTATTATCTTTTACAAGTCAGAAAGAAAGAAAAGGAAAGCTGTTCTCTCTCTTGATATTTTTCTCTCTCCAAACTCAGTCTATAATCCTGGAGTATTTGGCTGTGCCTGCTAAAACATTCAGCAGTGAAAACATCAAAATATTGACATAAAAATTAGACTTCAGCATGAACACCCCAGATTAGGTAAACAGAGTTAGTTTCCATCTGTGTTGTACCTCTACACTGTCCCAGGAAACAGGCTAAGCAAAACCAAAACTAGGAGGGCAAAAAAGACTTCTCTAATTCAAGAGCTTTAGAGCATTTCTCTGCTGCTACCGCAGGCTCTGGACTGCAGGAATGCAGCTGATCTCTTGTGCATTCCTGTGTAAGAGGTTTATATTCTCGATCCACATAATTGCAGATCCCTTGGCTACTTCTCCCATGGCAGTAACAAAACCCTCTATGTGTGATCTTGTTGCATAATCCACCTCAACTGTGAAGATCAGTGCTTTAGTATGGGGAAGGAAATTCAGTGGAGGAACCTAGATTCACTGTGCGAATTAGATTACCCCTTACCACTACATTACTTCATGACAGATTCAGGTGTACGCATGTGTGCATCTGTGTGTGTGTATGTCAAATAAGACAACTTCTGAGGAAACTAATGGACCCATAAAAGGATACCCTTATGACTTCTGTACAGCATCACCAGACCACCCTACATGGAAAGGCTTTTGCATGTAGCTTCGCTAGAGACTGCTAGGAGGTGCAAGAAATGAGTTTGGTTTTGCACAGCCTCAGTTCTGCCTCCTTGTGTCTTTAACGATGTGCGCAGTCTATAATTACTTGATGGCTCAGTACTTTTTTCCACAGGATCCCCACCTCATTTAGTGCATGGGCTGGATGAGAGTTAACAGAAAAGGCAGTTGTTCAGCCTTGCTCATTCAGTTTCTGGCCACTCCTTTATTTAGTGCAAATCTCCCCAAGCCAATGCTGCACCCAGAATTATTAGTTTCTCATGGCATTCATCACAATGGTATCCCAGATTCCCATGAATAGTAATAGATTTATCTTGTGAGACAGGAAAATATTTTATCCCCATTTTTAATGTATGAAAGGAAGGCACGCACAGAGAACAATTTGTGGCACATATCCATTAATCCTGGATATAGAACCAAATTGCTAAAGCTAAATTGATTATATTTTTAGTACTTTCCTAGATTAGGACTCTCACTATTTTCTCCTCCTCTTCTTTGCCTCTATTTGTGGTTAAACACAAAGAGAAGAGAAAAAACACCTTATGTTTAAAAACTGTTAGCATCCAAAATGTATATTTTAAATATACCATGTTTACAGTAATAAAAAAGGGGGCAGATAGGGGATACTGATTAAAAGTTAATTTAAATAATAGTTTAGATTATATTGTGCAACTTAATAAAAACTGGGGAAAAATTCTAAAATTGAATGGTCTATCTTATTACCTCCCCTTACATCGTTTGCTGTCTCCCAACTCTCATGTCAACAGCAAGTTTGTTTGCATGGTTTTGAGTCAGGTCTATGGCTTTTGCCAGATTTAAATCCTTACGTGTATATGGTCTGGCGATATGCCAGGCTGAGACACCCTAACCAGTTCTGAAACAATTAACTTATTTATCAGAAGCCATTCACCCAGGGTAGCAGTGTAGCCCTCTAAGCCCTCTACCTTGACTACTTAGCCCAGCTAATAAATAAGGTAGTAGTGCAGCTGAAGGGTCATCCTAAGCAGTTTCCAGCATCCTAGTCAGCTGGAAGACATCTCTGTGCTGCTCAGTTAGCCATGGTACTGCAGAATGCCACTGCAACATGTCGTAGCCTTGTGTAGAGCAGCAGTGTGGTAGCCCCAGGTTCCCTTCTTTGCCTGGGTGGAGCAAAATTACAATGATCTCACAAAGCCTTTCTTCTCTGTTTCATTCTAGCTAGATGGCTCCTGAACACATGTAGAATTTGCTAAATTATCTCTATTTGCCTCCTTCTAAAGCAATTTGAGAGAGAGGATTAAGCTGCTATTAAATGTATAGAGTTTTTTGCTCCAGGGTTTTTATATTGTGGGCCTTGTTGAAAAGAACATGGGAAACTGTTTATTTTCTTTCTTAACACACAGACAAATACTGCTTAAACTTAAAACGTTCACTGTTAGGCAGCAAAGAAGTATGCAAAATGTCAACACAAACATGAATGAAATGTGAATTAGATGGATACCAAGGGTTTTAAGAAACATTATACGATTTGCATTACTTCAGTAATATTGCCAAATCCTACAGCTCAAGCATCATGAGACAGACAAAGAAAAGGAAAAACAGCACTGGCTTTTTTTCCCGCCTTTTAATTCTTTTTTTGGCCTGATTCCTGATTTTCAAGTTCTTAGCAGGAAAAGCTGCCTGATCCTTCATTTGTGTGTGGGTGCACTTCAGGTGGAAAATGCACACAAAACACAGACACAGAATCCAGGGCTCCCATCCCCTTTTCTTGCTGACAGAAGAAACATTCTGCCAAGCTCCCTTCCCTTCTGCATCTCAGCTTCCTTCACATTTTCCTGCCCTGGACAATGCCGTCACACACCTTCCAGCTCACACAGGTAAGCCCAGTTTCCTCTGTATTGATCCAAAGACGTCCTTTTTTTCATGTTGTCACTGCCTCCGTTCACCACCTGAGATTTCTCTGTACTCTTCTACTTGCTTTCTTGATTACTTCCTGTTCCCTATAATTATTCCTCTTTTCCTTGATCCTCTGACAATGGCATTCTGTCCTTTGCTTTTCTGCTCCCTTGTTCCTTTCTCTTTTCATCCTTTTAAACTGTTCCCCTACTTCTGCATCCCTGCCCCTGGCACTTTCATTTTTATCCCATTTTTAAAAGCTGCTCTGTTTAAATGCTCATTTTTTGTGCAAGATTCCTAACTCTGTGGGTGACACCAGCAGAGGTTTTATGACTCACCAACCATTGAGAAGACTTAAAATTCTTGTATTTTGCATTCTACACTGTTTATCCATAGCATTTAAAATCAGGCCAAACATACCTTCCTTCTGCCCTCAGTATTTGGGGGAGTTTTTTCAGTACTTAAGTTGTGATGCTATATATAACTAAATCTTACTACTGCCAGTTTAAATTAAAAAAAAAAAAAATCTTTTCTATCCTATCCCTTTCTCTGCTTCTATATTCATAGCAAGCTACTTGCTACTGCCCGTGTAAGAGACCGAAGCCTGTTCTAATGATATCCACTGACTGCCGAGCATCTCAGATATCCAAATATTTCAGTATGGATACCATGATGTATAACAGCGTTGCTATTAAAATGTTAGCCAGCCTTCGTCAGCCAGTGCCCAAAGAAAATGTTAATGGGCTTCTTCAGTTTTTAAAAAAAGGCCATGAAGGCTTACAAAAAATAGCTTCTGCTGCCATATGGATTTTGAATTGGATGATAGATTATCTTTACATAGAGCTTCAGCACTATTACTGGAGTTTATTTGGACTGAAACACTTAACAGCTGTGTTTTTTTAAAGTTTTTTTTCCTCAGGTCTAATTAATATGCCAACTATACCCAAACTCAACACCTGCTGCTTTTCACAGCTTCAATAGGATTATGCAGTGCAGAATGCTGTGAAAAATCTTACATGAATGGGTGCCTAAATGTGAGTTTGCACTAATTAACAATCTAGTTAGCAACCTGCCCGGTTAATCAGGAAGACTTGTTGCATCACTTGACACTCTGTTATTTTGCAGTTGGTTGTTGTTGCTTTAGTCTGATACTTATTGCTACTCCTGCATAATTTTCTGCTACGCAATGTATGTTCATTTTTTAATTTCTTCCATTACTGGATACTGAAGAAATATTAGCATTTTACCTGGTTGCAATCAATTCAGATTTTTATTAATAGTTTTTATTTCTACCTGGATTTAAGGGTGCTATATTAATGAACTAACTTAGATTATGATGTTTGCCAAAATTAGAGCAATTCCAGAAAAAAATACTTACCGAGCTAGAAATTTTTTTAGGAATTGTTTTTTCTTTAGCCAAATCATGTTACTTTTTAAAACTGTATTACTGATACTTAAAATATTATCTATAGAACTCCTTTTCCACAACAATGTATGTAGAAATACACCTATTGGCTTGTATTTGAAAAGGCTATCATAGGAATATATTAGGAATATACCATATCAGCCAGGAGAGCAATCACACCCCAAAAAGCAAATCCAGTGAAAACAGTCTCCCTGGGGAGAAAACTGCAAATTGCCCCTTGCTTTTTCTCCAAGCTGCTTGGTGAATGTGAGACCAAAAGGAACAAATCAGAAAACTAACACATGGCTCAGAAGTTCAACAAAAAATATTCAGCATCCACCTAAACCTAGTGGTTACAGACTAGGGTCCTCTTTGCTTGACTTATTCTCTGCACTGTCCCAGTCTGAGCAGTTTGGCAATCCAGCCCTTGCCTATAACCAAATGCAGCCTAGGCACTACAGCTGCATCCATACTAGTCACTTAAAACAGTGCCAGGGAACATTCCTGGGCACTGGACCTCGATGGTCTTTGCTGTCATGTTGGCTGAACCAGACAGTTTTGGCTCAGGACCAGTGCAAGGCTGTCCAAAGATGGCCCAACATGTTTTTACAGGATCTCCATGTCACCAGTGCCCTCCCCAAGCAAGCCCATCAGCCAGCTGGATTCCCAAAGGAGCAGATGTGCCTAAGATGCAATATCCATGCTTTCACATTGCACTTGTGTTTCAAGAGCTCTGTCCTTCCTGATACCCCAAATTCTGCTAGGTTTTCAACCAAGCTCTGGCCACATTCACATTTTCTCAGATCTTCTGGCAGGGTCCAGGGCAAAGAGGCACTGCTCCCAGGAGGCAGCTGACTTCATACACAGGAGGAAGGACCTTTCCTATTTCTGCTCGTTACTGTGTTACAGAGACACAGAACACAAATCTCAAGAATGGCTCATGAAAGGACTTTGATTTACGTAGATTAAGCTGCAGCTAGTAGGGTCACCTTTTTCCCCTCATTTCCTTTCCCACATCCTCTGAAGATTCAGCCTTTTTAGTCTTGCAGCACAAACCTCTCTCTCCCTAGCAGATCCTAGCACCTTCTGTTGCACAACAGGCACGCAAGCCCTGAGCTGCAGCAGCATGCTCCCACAGACTGCTCTGTACCACTGGATGGAGATGCGGTGTGCAGGCTCTTGCTGCTTTACAGCTGCTGTGTAGCACTCGGAATTCTGAGAATATCACGGTGTGGCTGCCCACGGGCCAGGCATTGTGCAGGTCTGCTCTAGTGTCTGTGTGTTACTTCAGAGTGACTGTTGGTAGTGCAGAGCTGCTGATAACTTAATTTGATATTACGCATTTTTCCAGCTGCTAAAAACACGCTGATGAGCTGGATTTGATTGTCTCAAACTGCAGAACTTCTAAACCAAACACCTACTAGCACCTGTTCTTGACCTGACTCTGAGCTGCTGCTGACCCAAACATTTTTACAGCCTGAGATTTTTTTACATAAGGAAAAACAGGTCGAGTGATTCTTGCAATATCAAACGGACAAACCAATGTCTGGTCAGTTTTGGTGCAGACCTGTTCATCTATTGTATTTGGCCACTGATCACCTTCTGAGATACTTCATCCAATCAGTAATGGTTTCTTTATACCTTCCTTTTTTATCCCTTCATTGCCAATATTTCTTGGCTGCAGAAAATAGAGCTCATGTCTTATCCTTTCCTAAGCAGTCTGATGGGCTTCACATGAAGAAAAAGGTTAAACAAATAGAGTGATTACAAAAATTCTTGCTAACAATATAGATATAGCAAAAGAAGCAATGATTTTTTTTTAACCTTTTGATCTCATTCACTAGATTTTCTCCTTTTCCTGTTTGTCCCACTGTCATTCAGGATTTATCATCTATTTAAAACCAATTTTATGATACTGCAAATTAAAGAAGAGTGTAACAAATACATTTGGGTAAGATAAAATGCTCAACAACTACAAATCACTGTAGCTCAGCTGAATTCAACAGCTTAACTTGTTATCTGCATAGCTTGATTCAAGTTTATGTTTTTTCTCCTTCTACCTTTATATAAAGGGCGGGCTGCAGCTGGTGTAAATTGCACAACCTTATTCATTTCCATGGAGTTTAAACAAATTAAGCTAGATAACGCTCTGCCCCTGGCTTGTCCCTCATATCCATATTTCTTCATTTGACCCCAAACAAGTGGAAAGCTGTTCTCTTTGATCTTCATACTAGATTTTAAATCTTTAAGATTTATAATTCACGTAGTGGTATCCTCTACAGCATATTGCAAAACCCTATTTGGCGTATAAAAAGGCTGTCACTGGCAAAATCCCACATGTGAGGGGGCAAAAGGGGATAATCTTCTGATTGCAAAAGGATGGAACAAAGCAGCTTCTTCATGAGTCCTTTGCATTTATGTGCAAAAATGTAGCTCTAGCTTTAGAAGCCCCTATCCACCACTGACCATGTAGAAATATTTTAAAATGGTTTCAAGATTAACCTGCCTCTGCAAATCTCCAGATTTGTTGTTATGTTCTCTTATGTGGTGCTTTGCAGGTGGGAAAGGAAGTACGCCAGCAGCTCACAGGAAACTCTACTTTCACACTGTGTCCCCAGCTTTAGGAGATTTACTTATCTATATAGAGAAGTTATATTCACATAAGATTATAAACTAGGAAGTAAAATTGAACTAGTCTGATTCCCCATTTGGCCATTAAAACATCTTTGATTTGATTTATAGTGATTTGATTTATTGTGATTTAGACACTGAAAGACAAAAATAATAAATCAAGGAGGCTGCCTTACACTGGATCAACTGTAATTTGTGACACAGACAAGCCATCAGACCAGTGGAGAAGTTCATTTTCTCTTTGAAATTAATCTCCCCCCTCCACACGGACAAAACAGCTTTTTTTTTTTTTTTTCCCCCTCCACATTTCTCCCCTCCTGCATACTCACAAGCAACAGTGGCTGAGGAAAATGTGTAGGAAATTCAATAGGTAAGGAACTTTTATCATTTTTTAGTTAAACTTTTGTGAGTCTTGCCCCACATTTAATGGGAGAACAGAACATGGGAAAAACTCCAAAAATAGATCCCAAAATGTCCTCTACTCTCACAGGATGAGGATGTCTCATACCAGCAATGACCATGCCATTTTAACGGCCAGACCCACTCTGCAGCATGTTGGGTTTTTTGGTTGTTTTTTTGTGGGTTTTCTTTTGGTGGGGAGCAGGGCGGGGAGCTCCCACATATGTAAGTGATAGTTAAGGGTAATGCATACTTGCTATTTTCCTTTTCACCATAATAAAAAGTTAAAAATCTAATGGTTTTTTTTTTCCCCAGTTGTGGCAAATATTAATTATACCTCAAACTATCTTCAGCGTACCTTGTGGGTTACCACTTGTAACTGACATTATGGCATTATTTTGTGTGTCTATCACAGACAACCTCAATTTTGTTGGCATAATTCAAATATAACTAGAGTTAAAAAAAAAAAAAAGGAAAGAGAAAACTGGAGCCCAGTGAGTTAAGTGAAATATTTTGATTATTAAAGGGTGTCTGCAGAAAAAAAGCTGCAAAAGAGTACTCTGGAGTTTAAACATTACTCCTTTCTTACTTTCCCCTGTTGGAAGAAGACGTTCTGGTTCTTTTAAAATACATGGTGTCTCTCTGTATCTATAAGAGAAGAAATAAGTGCTGTATGGAACTAGCATTTAGCATGAGGGTCCAAAGCATTTTTCACACAGATTACAGGTTCAAACCCAACCCAGAAGTTTAACAGTGGGCCAACGCTTAGTGGTACTTTGAAGTTTATGTGAAATTAACCAGTCCCAGCAGAATTTGAAGTAAACAGGATACAACATTACTACCAAAAGCAGCAGTTAATATGGCATTTTCAGGAAGTCAAGGGTTCCCTGGACATGAAATTTCAAAGGACAGCCCTGAGGTACATTAATGAAACTATTTAAGGAACTTCGATATGCTTTGGTCCTGTGTTACGGATGGGTGAGATTTTATTGTTTAGACCTTTTGAGAACCTGGGGTTCCTCAAGAACATTAACTTCGTATTTAACAAGCAAAAATCAAAATAGGAAAGTTGTTGAAAATGGTGTTTTAAATTAAATATACTTGACGTAATCCTATTAAAACAAGATTCTTGTATGTGTGTCATGAACCGATATGCCAGAAAGTTCTTCTACTCTGGCTTTACAAGTAATTATTTTTAATCTTCTAAATCAGTATTAATGTTTTAGAAGTGCACCAATCAGTGTAAAAACTAATTTACGATTTTTGAGATGAAACTTAGTGTCCTTGAATACTTAATGAAACCAGATTTTTATAAGTAATGAAGGATCTGAATTGAAAGACCTCAAGAAAGAGGAGGGAAAACTCAAGACTGGAAAATAATTGACTACAGAACAGGAAAACAATTACCTGAGCTTGTGAAGCTATTTTTGAACGGTTTGCTACTTCTACACTTCAATTTGATTATTATTTGCTGGTTTTGTTTCTGAGAATTTGGGAAGTCTGGATGCAAAAACTTGCCTTGTCTATGGCTGCCTGAAGTGTCAGGACATGATGTGTTATGTGCTTATTTAAACTTTTGCCTAAAGAGGACAAGAGCAACTACATATAAGTATACTGTTTATAATAGAGGGACTTCGGGTTTGGGTTGTTTTTTTTTATATATACACACTTATTTTATTAGTTAAGCTCAACAACTACCAAGGTAAGAAATAGATCAACACTTGAGACTGCAGAGACCCGCTGCATGTAAATCAAGAAAGCAATGTAAAGGTATTTTTTCCTGTTTTTAATTACTTCACATACTAACAACCAGAGTGCAGAAAACATCCGGTGTACAAAGCCAATGGTCATGCCGTTATCCACGTGAACTACCATCTCATCACAAGGCAAGTGCAGCTCAAAAAAGGAAAACTAAGCGGGCAAACCTCATAAAAACAAAACCAAAAGAAGTAATTTCACTGGACAGACCAAAACCTTCAGATGTGGTGACAGACCAGTTATGTAGGAAGCCAGTTCCCAGCAGGGGAAGCTCTTCAGCAAAAGGAGGCATTTCGCCACGTTTTCTGGCACAGCGGGGAAGCCCCCTCAGACACCCCTTCGCCCCCGCCACCCTCCCTTCCCCTCAGCTTTTGCCTCTCGGGGCTGAGCTGCCTGAGGGGAAGCCCCGCAGCGAACCCCGGCAGCGGACGCGGCCCTCGGGACCGCCCGGCTCTCAGGAGACCGGTGTTTCTCCCTCAGCCACGCTTCCAGCGGCGCGGGGCGGCGGGGTGGGCCGGTCTTCGACACCCGGGCAAGCGTGACTTAGGTGTGCGCCCAGGCAGGCGGAACCCTCCGCCACCGCCCCGGGGAGGCTGAGGAGTGGCGGCCCTCGCCCGCCCTCTAGTACTTAAGACCTCTCCTCAGAGCCACCAGACGCTGCTCCCGCACGGCAGAGAGGCCACGGCCGAGCAATGGCCGCTTAGCCTCCTGCCGCGCCGCCTCAGCCGCCCCCGCGCTCCTCCCGCCGCCGGCGGCGCAGTGACTGGGCGCAGGAAGGAGGGAGGGGAGGGGGTGCCGGCCGTGGCGGCGGCTCCGCGGTCTTCTCCTCGCGAGAGCGGGCGAGGTTTCCGGTGTTGTGACTGCGGGGCCGTAAACATGGCGGTGAGTCTACGCGCCCGGTCGTTGAGGCACCTCCGCATCCGAGGTAAGGGGCCCCGGCCAGGCCGCGGCGGCAGGCTGTCCCCGCGCCGGCTGTCGCGCCACGCCGGTGCCCAGCCGCCCCCTGCCTTCCTTTCCTCCCTTTCTGCTCCTCCGGCTCCTTCCTCCCCGCCAGCCTAACGCGCTTCTCTTTCCCCGTCCCCGCAGGTCGCAATGACAGCGGCGAGGAGAACGTCCCCCTCGATCTCAGCCGAGGTACGGCCGGTGGCCGGCGGGGCGGGGGTCGCCGCCTGCCCCTCGCTGCGCGCCCGCGGCGGAGCGGGGGGAAGTCGCCGGCGGCGAACGGCCTGGTGCTCCGGGGCGGCCGCGGGAGCTCGGTGGGCGGGGGGGGTGGGGGGAGAGGCGAGGAGGCAGCGGGGTGCCAGTGCCCGCCGCCGGTGGGCTGACCGGCGTCCTGTAGTGAGCGGAGCTGCCCGTAGGTGGAAGCCTCCCCTCAGCCCCCCGCCGGCTGCGGGGCAGCTCGGGCACCGCCGTGCTGGGGCCGCAGGGCTGGCCTGCCACGGCCACAGGCGAGGGGAGCCCCTGCGTCTGGGCAGAGGCTCCTCGGCCGCTTCTGGGGTTGTTTTCGGAGGAGGTCGTTGCTCGTGGACGGGGCCGCTTACAGCGTCCGTTCCGCAGCGGGGCTGCCCGCGCCGCGCCCCTCGGCCTCGCCGCTGGGGCTCCCTCCGGCCGTCGCTCCGCTCGGCGGGGCGGGCCGCGCGCCTCAGGGGAGCACCTCGGCAGTGGTGACTGGTCCTGCCTCCATCCCTTGTCGTACATCCCTGCCAGCCCTCGGCAGGCTGGCCACGGTGCTTCCCGTGAGCCTCTTGCTGTACGACCAGAACGCACTCATCTCCCGTTTACTTGTTAAATTGCTCCAAACATCCTCCACTGCTCTGGGATGTATGGGGGCGGAGGAGGGGATAAGAGGAAGGAAGTAAAGGTAACGTCCAATACACACTAACTAATTTTGTCTTGGACGAATAGGAACTCGTTCCCTACCCAAAAGTGTAGCTCATCTTGCCTTGCTGAGGGCTAAGGTAAGGGGTAGACTCTCCCAAAGGGCCGAATAAAATGCAGGAAACAAACTGACCCACTAGAAGCAATGATCTTCCCTGGGGCAGAAGGTCTTGGTCTGGTGGAGGGAATAAAGTTGATGCTTGTAGTATAACTGCTCTGCTTCAGGAGATCCAGGACTGCTTCTATCCTGAATAGATCCGCTTTATGAGGAAGTAGGCAAGGAGATGACAGAATCAATGAGATAAAAGTGGGCTGTGAAATGTAAAGGAAGTACAAATATTAGCAGCATCCATAAGGTTTTCAGCTTAGTGAGAGGCTGTATCAGCAATTCCACCTCTAATTGTTTTTTCCCCCAGTATGATCTGTGTTTAGAATTTTTCTATTAAGCAGTTTTACTGTGGGCTGAAAGTTAGCTCTATGTATACATGTCATATTTACAAGTGTATTTTAGTTCCTGGGAAAAGCACTGAGGTTTTTTTTAGTTTAAAGAAACAGGCTCTTATGTCTCTTCCCACCTTATCACCAAATGGACATGATTGCTTTAGTGTAACACTGTTTAAAATTATAACAAGTGAAACTTTTGCCAACAAAATGTGGGACAGAGGCCTTAACAGTTCAAGCATGTGACACAATTACTACTGTAAGCAGTGTTACCTGTTCATGAAACTTACAGAATCAGGATTTTAATGAATGGGTTTAGTAACTTTTTTTATGTTGTGTAGCATACTGCAGTGTTTTGATGTGAAAGAGCAATACACAAATCTTAAATGCTGGAGTGGTAATTTTTAGATGTGGTCTGTTTGAAATCTTTTACTCAGAATTTGATAGGCAGCTATCATTATGATACTGTTTTTTGCCATGAGGTGTTTTCAGCCACCTACTGATTCCATGCAACCTGTAGTAGTAGCAGTATAGCTACTTCACATGTATCATATTGTAAAAGAGGCTCTCGGGTAAGATGCAAAAACAATTTTTCATACAACAAAAAAAGATGTTTTGCACTGTGACTGTATATAGCCCCTGTTTAAAAAAAAAAAAAAAAAAAGAGCGGCTTTAAATTTAGTTGTGAACCCTGTATCAAAAAAGTGAGGGTTTTGGTTTTTTTGTCAGAGAAACTACAGCTGACTGATCAGTAATCATATAGTTATCCATGGTAGGTATTAACTTCATTTTAAAGAGAAAACAAAAGTAAAAAGCTAAAAAGTCTCAGCAAGACATTAGCTAAGCTAGATGATAACTTCATTTCCACACTGAACACAATGAATGTTTGTTTTTACAGCTGTTACAATAGTTATATAAGCAATTAGTTTAAATATTTTAAATTGTTACCCTAATTCTGTACTAATATACACTGTTTTGATTCACTTTGAGCGGATCATACAGTTTTCCACAGGGCTCACATTTTCAGTAACTTAAAAGAATATTCTCATATTTTTTTATTTCCCCAGACAACTGAACTTTATGTTGATTAATGTGAAATAACTGATTTGGGCAAAGTAAAGAATCACCATAAACAGTGCCTCAGCCATATGCTTCTAGTTACAGTGGCCTCTTTATTACAAACATGTGAAATTATATTGGTATTGCCTTGTTTTAAACAGGTTCCTGTTAGCATTGGCTTGATGAACATGACTTGGCATACATGTCAGACCTTCACTAGTCCATACCTGTGGACTATATACTATGCTCTTTCCATGCAAGAGGCCAGTGCAGTTACTAAGTATTTCAGAAGTAATAATAGATGTGGGGAGGGTGCTAGCCCTGTTTCTGCTACTTTGGGTCCTACTTCTTCCTGGCTTTTTGTGCAGTAAGGCTCGGGGAGTGTTTTGCTGCTTGTGGAGCTGATCTACCTTTCTCTGCTGCTTTTTGTTTGCTCTTTTCTCCGTTGCTGTAGTTTGAGGGTTGCTGGTGTCTTCCCAGAATACACCATGTTGTTCTTATGTATTTTTACCATGGCTGGTGTAGTAGGGTTTTACTCTTTGGAGCTTCTTGGTGCTCTGCCTTTTTAAAAATGATATATAGTAATGTTTATGAAAGGCATTTTATATGATGGTGCATTGTGTGTGTTTGTGTATGTGAACTCTTTATGTACAAGATTAGCCTGGTTAAAAATGATACTGTAAAGTCTGTGGTTTGCTGTTTCTGGCTGGCTTGGTTTTTTGTTGTTTTGGGTGTGTTTGTTTTTTTTTTTCCTTTTAAACTTCTGGGCCGCGCAGCCCTGGCTGTACCCCATCTTTTAAGAGGATTCTGGTAAATCTTTTTTGGGGACAATAATTTTCTTAAAATTAGGATGATCAACTCTGGAAAAATTGTCCCCAGACCAAATACTGTTGGGCATAATGTTGGTACAGTAAGAAAAAACTGCAGATACAGGTGAAGTCTCATTGCTTTTGTCTACTTAAGGTCATATGTTGTATCTTTTGTTGGTTACAAAATTGCAATTAATAATTGGGATTCAGAGTACCCAGCTTTTGGCCTTCTGTTGATATTACCTGCTCAGAATAGAACAGAAAAGGAAAAGGAGGGCAGACTTGCCACCAGTGCAACTCCCATTGCAGTCATCTGGAAGGAATTAGCAATGGGATGAGGCACATTGGTTTAATTAGACTACTGAAATCAAGCTTGTAACTTCTTAAGGCCAGAAAGGACAGTTGGAGTTCTTGACCAGGTTAGTGCATTTTGTAGGAATTCTTGCATTGAGTCTGGTCATGGTTTTGTATGTAACCATGCTACAAGTATTATATGCTTTTAGCATAATTGATCTTAATTTCTGACTGTTTTACAGGTATTCCAAGCTGAATTACAGAAGCTTATATATCTCCCAAAGCTCTGGGTACTGTAAAAGGCTTGTGTAATCCATGCTTTGTTTGCTGCTAAGTTCTTTGCTCACCTCTATAACTGAATCGCCTCGTCCTGTTGGGTGGCCAACAGCTCTTCCTTTGTTGGAGTTGCATATGTTGCCTTCGCGTTGTGAAGGCCTAAGTAGTTTAGAACTTGCCTAGTTGAGAGCTGTGTCTCACAGTGCCTTATCTGTAGTCAGGCTCCTTTAAATGTCCTTCCTTCAAGGGATCCCTCTTTTCTTGGATTCCTGTAGCTCTGAGCCTGCAATGGATATTAGGAACTTTTCAGAGCTTGTTTGCTTACTGAAGCTTTGGAGAGATACAAAAGTGTCAACTGCTGATGGTCAAGTGCAGTTCATGCCTGTATGTCTTTATTTCCTCCTTTTTGAGGGTATCAGTCTTTGCTTTCTGATACTGTACTCTTTAATTAACTGAAATGTACCTATCTCCAACATCAATACTTTTATTTATTATTCACAAATGTGCATTATGAGATCCTACTTTGATTTAGCAGCTTTTCTTGTACAGGCAATTCTATTTTGTAAATGTTGAGTCCTCTAGCTACACCACGAGGCAGATATGAATAAAGTAGCTGAGAAAACTGGTGCTTTTTTCTCCCTGAGAGTGAGTTTCACAGAACTGGCTAGTGTTACCTGAAAAAATTTCCTTTTTTCCTTTTCCTTTGCCTCCATTGTCTGTCATTTCCTTCTGTCACGTAGGCAGAAATAAAAGATGCAGAAGTTCCATTTAACTTCACGAGATCTGAACTGTATTACTTTTTTTACTGTGCTTGCATCACTTTAAACCCTGTTGTATTTGATTCCATGTGCCCATATGGCAAACCGTAATGCATTGCATGCAGGGCAAACATCTCAGGATGCTATTTGCAGTTTACAGCCCACAAAAATGTCGGGCATTTTAAAGGGTTATTTGCGGGATAGTTGAAGAAGGCTGGATGAATTTTGTTTCCAAATTCAGCTTGAGATTTGATGACCGTGCTGTTTCTAGCTTCCTTCATCAATATGAAAGAAGCAGGGAGGGATGCTGTGCACCTGTCTGATACTGAGAGCTTAAGTAATGGGGAAGGGGGAAAAAAAAACCCTCTGGGAGTGCTTCCAGCAAGGCAGTAGGGAACCAGTGCAGAGATGGTAGCTGGTGTGTACTTTCTTGGTGGCTCAAAGGTAGTTCTTCCACACTATTGGCAAGGCTGTTACAGAAAGCCTCTAAGTTCTTCTTTGCGTACTCCTGCAATACATGGTCTGGCTTGAAAATATGGAGTGGAGCTCCACCACACTGTAGAAACAGTATTTTAAAAATACCAAAATAAACAAAATGTGTGGGCGCCTTTTGCCCTCGCTTTGCAGTATGCTATCATTGTGATGGGTAACTATAGCAGGATGCTTGTGTTAGATCAGATCACACAGAGCAATAGCTGGGTTTTTTGCCCCCTTGTTTGTCAATCTATAACAGAAGCCACAGCAGGAGCAAGAAGGTAATAAGTAACTTTTTTTTTCAGTTCTTCTGAGATATAAAGGGGCAACTTGAAAAATGGCTTGAGAGAGATCTTACTTGTCTTGCTGTCTGAGGAATTTTCTGCTGCGTTATTCTTGTATATTGGTTTTTTTTATGTAGGGAGACCAAAGGGCAGGTTATCAATGATGGTGGCCTGTTAACTTTTTGGGCAACATGTAACATTTTAAGTAGGTTTTAAAAGTGAGCGAGTTAGAGGTGCTGAGTGTATGCACTGCAGAATTAAGGCATACGCTTAGCTTTCTTGCCTGCACTTGTGCTTTAGTTGGCCGTTGTTTTGGAATTGTATAGTGCACTGGCCTGGTTAGATTAATAACACTTGTGTACCTTTGGCTTTGCTTCCTAAGGTATTACTGCTTTTACAATCTTAAGACTTCTCAGAGCTACTAAAATGGTGTGTGCTTACAATATTTTCACTTTTTATTTCTTGAAAACAGGAACAACATTTTTAATGAAGGAAAAATCTTAACAAAAGGCAACTTTAAAACCTTATGACTTGCTTACCTAGCATTAAGGTATCTGTAGGAGCTGGGCACTACCATGTCTTTCAAGATCTGCATTCGTATCTGTCTTTAAAGTTTCTGTGTACAGCATCTCTAAATTTGTTTTTGTGGGTGGGTTCTTTGTTTTTACTGCTGTGGTTCAGATTGGTCAACAAATGTCAGCACTTTTCTTCTGAAGGGCAGAGAATAAAATGACTGTTCTAATATCTTGTGGTTTCTATTTATATTTGACAAAAGAGATTGTTCTGCAATTTGGATCGGTATAAATAGCTTCTTAGGTGTTTAAGCAATGCTGTGTTTCCACAACATTATAGTGTTCTGCTTCCCCTCCCCCTGGTCATTTGAATCTTGCAAACTGTTGAAGTACGAAAATCTCTAGTCTTTGCCTTGGTATGAATGTTTTAGTCTTTGTCATAAATGTTCTTCAGGTTTCCTCCCCCCTGCCTTTGAGATTAATGCAATGCTTAGTTTCAGGTTGTTTTTTTTTTTTTTGTCAGAGCCTATCCAGTGTAGATGCTGTGTAAAGAAACGCAGCCCTTATCATAATTACAGTAAATAAGGAAGCTGTGTCAACGACAGCTTTCCCAGAATGAAATACATCACTTACTTGCCCAGTCATGCATACTTTACTAATTACCTAGCAATCTTGGAAGTTTTGCCCTAATAACATAGAAGAGATGCTCAACATCAGATAGAGTTTTTCTCTTTAAAGTGGGAAGAAGTGAAACAGTTATGATGAAAACCTGTTGTTTTCCAACTGTTTATTACCATACAAACACTGCAGAAAAGAACAGTGTTCAGGAAGTGTTACCGGATGGCTTGAGAGTTGATGTTGAAGTGATGGCTGACTAGTTTGGGGGAATGCACTGAAAAGTCAGGTAAGCTTTTTATCTTTCATAGTAATTGAGACTCCTGCCTGAGACTTTTTAAATAATAAATGACACAAATCATCTACCTGAAAACCAGCTACCTTCTTACAACTAAGACATACGCATGTGACTTGAGGCTTTGATAACTACACAAAAGGTTAGATAAAATAAGAGGTTTGCTTTTTATTGTAAGTGTTTTTAACTGTGTGCAGGTAGGCAGATGCTTATGCTGTAGTGCAGGTGAATTTGCACACTGAGCAACACTCCTGTGATGAGTTCTGATACAGAAGGGAGGGTGCTAATAACACTGCTACAGAAGTGCTGGCTGATACTGGACAAATTGTTTTAACTGGAGCACTCGTAACTTTCAATCTCACAATAAAATATATCTTGCTTTATCTTGTTTAAAAATCTGTAGTATTAGTGTATTCATGTATACTGCAGAAAATATTTTTTTCATTTGCCAACCATCTGTTGTGGTGATGGAAAATTTAGGTAGAATGCATCAGGAAAAAAGCGGGACTTAGCAAAAATTCAGAGCATGATTAGTGAAGAGTGTATTCACCAAATTCTTGCATCTGGTGAAGAGGAGGAACGTTGGTAAAGCTGTGTAAGTGAGAAAATGGAGTAAAAAAACCAGCACAAAACCCAATAAAAAAACCTCAACCCCAAAGAACAAAAAACCCTACTTACAGTTGTGTTTTCTTAGTTACATGATGAATTTTACTATTATCACATACTTGAAAGCTCTGTAGGACTCATGTTCATACGCTTCTGTTACATTTATCAGAGTGTAGCAAGCTGCATCGCAATAGGGGCCTGAATAGGTTTGGGTAACTAAATATTATGAGGAAGTCTCTTCTCCCAATTCTACCTGAACAGCAATATCCTTGGAATCAATATTGTTCATTAATAAATTAGTCTGAGTGACAGAGCCTTTAGGAAAGTGTTCCTAAAAGGGGAGATTTTGTTTCTAAATTTACTGGGTTTGTTCTTCACTATGTAGACTTCTCTAAACTCATTTTAGTCCAAGTGCTACTTTTTGCTGTGATGTTTGGCTACATCTGACCATTTTTTCACGTAGGTAGTCCTGAAACATTTCAGAAGGCTACTTTTAAAATTATTTATTTAGTATAAATTAAATACGCTTAATTGTCTCAGATGTAAAGTGAAAAGCACAAAGATTTTGAATTCCTTTTCAGTTGGAGAAATGCATAGTTAACAATATTTCATGCTGTTTATCAGTGATACTTTGAGTAACCTTGTGAGTCTATGACCAAAGGGATGGCAAAATGGTTAAGATGAGCTAGGGCAGTTACCCGTATTTGAAATGGCTACTGTTAGCTGGCACTTATTTGGTTAAAATGAAAGATGTACATCTGTACCCCATTTGCATAAATTTTATTCATTGTGAAATGAACTACAGCTACTGATTTAAGACTACAGAATGATTAGTAGAAGATACTTGTGCATAGAGGTAAAGTATTTAAAGCAAAACAATATGAACTTGATTTATGGAAAAATAATAATTATAAAAGAGTAACAAAGAATGATTTCATTAATCTCTTCATGTGAACATGTGTGGTGATCAATACAGGGATTTTGTTTGTTTTTTTAGCTGCGTAAAAGATTGGTTTCCTGCTTCAAGTGTACACTACAAATAAAACTATATATATTTTTAAAAATAATTATTTCGTAAAAATAGAGGACTATCAAGAACAGCTGTTGCCTGAAAATTACTGTTTTTAAAAAAAAACTGATTAAATCTGTAAGTAATCTTTTTCCTTTGTTACCTTCTGAGCATCACTGAAGTCAGAATTCACCTTTAGCAACCTCATATCTAGATAATTTAGAATGTGTTCATCTCCTTCTTTATGCAAACCATGTGTGATTCTCATGGGTAGACTTACAGGTGTTTTTTTTTTTTTTTCATGAAATAAAAAAAAAAAACCAACCAACTTACTGTTCCTATAAATGTGGTGTTTCCAGCTCAGTTTTTTAGGTCAGCCTGTTACTTCAGTGGGATAGATTTTTCTAAGTTGAAATTGACCAAGGAATTGGGTGTCTTCAAAGAATTGTACTTAGATCATATTGTGAAATTTTTAAATATGATGCTTCCTGTCTCTTCTCTGAGAATGATGTTTTTCAGGGGAAAGAGTAAATGTCTTGAACAGTCACAGCTACGGATGGATGAGATTTGCCCTGTCCCTAGTATAAGGGACTGGAGTTCCCAAGCATCTTTAATCTGTGCACTATTCTGAAATCTTCTGGTTATAGCATTTTAAGGGGTATAGTTATCACATTGTAGATTTGCCACATTTTAAAGGTTTCCTGCTTCCGTTAGTGCTGTTTGTGAATTACATGTAGTTTCTAGTTGTGTACCTCTATTAATGTTTGAATTTGAGGTTGTTAACTACTTTGCTCTTTCCATGTCTTGCCAAATTGCCCTTCATGTCTTCATTGGCAAACCAGGGGATCCTACATCTGCTATGTTGCTAGGCTTTTTCTTACATGACGCCCTGTGTAACAGGGTATTTCTGGGGACAGTGGCTAGCTCCTGACAGCTTGGAGTTTATCATGAAGGGCCATTTAACTGGACAATACATTTTTGGGTTCTTGAACAAATTAAAATGATGCAGAGAAGAATTAGAATGTTCATTGGGAAAATATTCTTGGATACGATCATATTTCTCCCTTTCACAAATTTTCTTCTGATGTCAGTGATATTATTATTAACTTGCTTGTCAGTTTGATAATATTCAGAGAAATACATGATCAGAATTCTTTTGAGTAGTTTTGAAAGGAGACTTGCCTGATGTGAAGCAGTCACAGTATATCTTTTGTTAAAGCAACTAAAAATTGTGACTGCCCTGAATTTCCTGTTTCTAGAATTGGTGGCAGAAAAGAAGAAAAAGGGTTGGAGGAATTGAAGATAATTTTCTAACCGTTACAATAAACTCATATTACTATTCAAATTCATAGTTGATGTTCTGGAAAGTATTAATTTGATTTGTATACCAACATAACCAATGTTGTGAATCTGGGAATGGCTTATCCTCCAGCCTTTTATTGGCTTTTGGGCATAAGAACTGTACTGGGGTCACTCCAGCCTTGTGTCCTGTCTTTGACAGTAGCTGATAATTGATGCAGAGGAGCATAGAACAACAGGGCAAAGAAATGTGTAGTCACGCCACAATGGAGTGTTCCCCAGCCTCCAGTGTTTTGTGCCTTTGTGTTCTTTTTGTCGTCTTTTTTCCCTCCTTTTTCTTTTAAACATCTAAACCTTTGAAAGTTTTAGAGCAAGTTCTTCTAGAGTTTAACTATGTATACTGGAATAATTTATATTTCTGTTTTGCTTTGAAGTGGTAATGAGAGAAATTTTGTTAGGAGACTATAATCTGGGCTTGGTTTTAGTTGTCATAGTGTGCAGTAGTTACAGTTGTGTACCTAATATTTTAGAAAGATGGCATTATGTTTTTCGGGGGAGGGGGGCAGAATAAGTATGTAATACACAAAGATGGTATATATCAAGAATGATTGCTAAGATTGTTGGCATTAACATCACGTCTTCCTGAGAGTTGAGGACCTAACTGTATATTTTAATGGAGGACTAAATCAAATGTTTGTTCTCTCTGAATAGACAAGTTACTTAAAGAACAACAGGGTGGTTTTTGTTTTTTTTTTTTTTTTGAAACTTACCTTGGTACCTTATGTAGTCCTAACTTTAATATTATTTTCATAATTGGTCTTTGAGGAAACTCATGCAGGACAGTAGTTTGTTTTTAAGTAAGCATTTAAAGAATAGTTTGTTTATCAAAAGCTATAGGTAATTAATTTTCAAATCAACATTGTAGCTATCCTTTGGAATGGTCCTTCAGATTTGTCTTTCTGTGTTCAAAGCTTAAAGGTATTTTAAGTTTGTCACTAGCAATCCAAAATAATTTGTGGCCAATCTTCAGCTTTGTTCTGTGCTTCTGTTTAAGTAGTAATACTGTAGCTGTAGGTGCTAGAAAAGCTGTTAATGTTTCAACTATAAAACCTGTTTTGCAGAAGGTTTAACAGTAAAGCAAAGCTGTCTACAAATTTGGCATACAAGATAACATAATTATTGGGAATAATTAACGTAATTCCAAGGGTGAGGATGTTAGGATGTTTTTTTTACAGATAGAATCTGTGTCTTGGTTAGAAGTAATATTATAAGACAGTAGTTTAGAAACTGGTCCATTTTTGAACTGCTGTCACTGCTTCAAGCTGACTGCAACACCAGAATGTATATTTCCTGCCACCTTTATCCATACTTAGTAATATTAAAAAAATTATCCTTTAATTTACAGTATTTTATGCACACTTGCAAAAGAGAAATCTATACAGTCACAGTAGGCATTTAAACTTTACTTTCCTGTTTACTTACAGAAGGATGTAGTGCAAGTCTAGATGTACAGAGCTAAATATGAAGGATTAGACTCGTTAGTGTAGTCCCAATACAAGACTTTCTTCTTATCTGAGGTTCTAGTGATTTCTGCATCCTACCTTGGAAATGCTGTCTTTTGCACTGCTTTCTACTTAATAGGTATTTTTATAAATGTGAAGGTTAATTTCTACCTGATTGATGTAGGAAGAACAGTTGTTTTACTTTCTTTGCTGACTGTCATGAAAGAGAGGAGGTGTGCTTTTTTTCATATTACTGAGCCGCTTCCATCTATTCATAGCTTTCTTAAGCAGCAAGAGTGAAAATAATCATGCGTTCTTAGCTTTTATTTTCTTCTGTTTTCATGAACAGGAGTTACTGGAACTTCTCTGTATTCAAAATAAAGTGCTTTATGTATGGTTCACCTATGGAAGCTATAGGAATCAAACTAAATAAATCTTTAGGTACATTCTGCAGAAATCACTGGTTTTGGTCACCTCTACTTTTCAGAGTGATGCTCTCAATTGTTAAGATTTGTTATACATTGTGGGGTTTTTAATCTAAAATTTATGAGAATTATTTGGAAAAACTTAATACAGCACAGTATACCAGTGCGAAATACTTTGCACCTTACTGAATCAAGGGTGATAACAGAATTTTAACAGTGATTGTAGAGGATCTCTATCTGGCTTAGTATTCAGTACATTTTTCAACATAACAGTAACTACCTAAAATTGATACTACAAGCAAACAAGTATTTCTATGTTTTTACCTTATAAATTGAGACATACCTTCAGTCTAAACATATATTACTGTGTTTATGAAAATCATAGGCTGAATGTAAACTGTTCATGTGCTAATTTTTTTCAATCTGGCAAAGTGGAGTTGATGTGTCAATATAAATAATTCAGGAGTGATCTCTGTGTCATGCAGTTTGCTTTTTTTATGTAGCTTTCTCTTCTTCTGTTGTTCTCAGAACCTGGTTGTTTTTCTTCTGTGCAGTTTCCACATTTTGAATTAGATGTAAATTAAGAATACTTCATGTTATGAGAGATTACGTAATTGTCCTGATTTTTTTCCCCAGCAAGCTGTTAATGGCAGGATATGCCTTCTCATTGGTGTTTCATTTAATTATTAAAGGTGTTGATAAAAAGTATTTTAGCAGGCTGTCATCTAAGCTTACAAAGACGCCTTCAAGTAACTGATTTCTAATGTTTTGTTGCTTTTGATAACTGATATTTGATAACTATGTCAGTGGAAATGGAGAACAGTGCATTAATGTTTCTGGTTGAGGTGTGTTTCACTCAACTTCCTTTGTTTTGTCAGCATGTAGTTTTAACAGGCCACTAAGAGCAGCTTTGCATTATACAGTTGCATAGCACTTAAACTTTAAAAATCTCTGATAAATGTGGAGGTGTATAGTGAATTCACCAGAATCATCCATTTATATTGTGATTCTTTCCTTTAGTAAGAGGAAGATATTTCCTGTGTTCTTAGTCAAGGATGAAATGCTTAACTGTATTGAAGTACAGCTTCATTCTTTAGGAGAAGTCTTTAGGCATATTTAGTCTCTTATTTCACTTTTTGGCACTATGATTCTAGTAGGCATGATAGGAGCTGCTAGTGCAGTGTCTCACTTGAGAGTTTACTACTGTGCGTACATTGATTGCTGTGTACATGTACTGTCCTAGCATCTACTAAGTGAAGCATATAAAATACATGCTCCTCAGTTTAACTCGTTATGCCTGACTTCAGAGTTACTGAATTATTTGTGTGCTAAAGCCTACCATTCTTTTTGTTTGCTTTTTATTCACATGTGCATAACAGAATAGCAAACTGGCATGCTCCTAGCGTACTGAATGTGGTCAAACAATGCTGCTAAATCTGTCAGGGGAAAGGAGTTGTCAGTTGTGCTAATATAGCTATTGCTGGTCCTGTTTCATCCCAGCATTAGATGGAGCACTAGCGGGTTTGTGTAGCTGGAGCTCTGTGGTGTTCTTTCTCTCTAGAGAATGGGATCTGTCAGAATGCATCATGGTTCTCACTGGGGAAAAACAATGTCACAGTCCTGAAGGGGTGAAAAAGTGAGTCAAGCCTGAAAAGGCCATGAGAGTCTAAAAACAAACACCACCACAACTTAGAAGATTTTTAATATACATGCATCTATGAATTACTTTAAGGTGTAGAGAATTACAGCATTCTTGAGGCTAGGGTTTTAAAAACACCAGTTTTGCTCTGTGCTAAAGATTATCGTTATATGTACTGGGTGTTATTCAGTGCAGACAGTTGTGGGTGAGAAACTGTTTGGTGTAACAGAAGTACACAGAACAAAGGTATCTGCTACTTCAAAATGCTTGCTATCCAAAAAAAGAAGGCAGATACACAGAAAATCAGATGGTAATGATAATCAACCGAAGCTATTGTTGCAGAACACAAGTGTGCTGGCTTGAAATTTTTTTATATGTCAGCAAGTTTTTAGATGAGATTTGAGGCAAAGTGGCTTTGTGTACATTAATCGGGACAATTTGCCAAGTGTAAAAGTGCAGGTAAAAAAAAAAAAAGTCTGACTTTTTTCTAATGAGTCCCTTCTGGAAGGGGTATATCCTGCTTCCACCACTCTACCTGTGAATGGCTCAGTGGCACAGCCATTTCTGCGTGGATTTTTGTAAGACTTCAGTATTTAGTTTGACTTGGTAACCCAGCAGAAAAGTAACATAGCCAAAAGAATGAAAAGTATTCTGCTGAGTTAGTTAGCAGAATTGTTTTAATGTGAACTTGATGGGTGCCAGAGTAGTGTTAAGGATAGGGTGTATCATAGAGTGGGATAGAGTAGAGGGGAGGAAAGTAAGGGAAGGGGTTATACATCTTTTGGCAGAGGAAAGCTGTAAGATCAGCTCAGTCATTTTGCACAACTCCACCCTCAGAATCACCATGAGAAAGAATGTGAAGATACTTGGTTGTCACTATGGGCCAGCTCGAGATGGTAGAATCATTTATGTTGGAAAAGGCCCTTAAGATCATCGAGTCCAACCGTAAACCTAACACTACCAAGTCCACCACTAAACCATGTCCTGAAGTGCCACGTCTACATATCTTTTAAATACCTCCAGGGATGGTGACTCAACCGCTTCCCTGAGCAGCCTGTTCCAATGCTTGACAACCCTTTCGGTGAAGAAATTTTTCCTAATATGAGTCAGCATCTCAGTAATAAATGAGTTAAGTCAGGAAAGAATAGACTTTTGAGGGGTCTTGAAGTTATACCAAGTAGCTTCTCATCCTTGTCTTTTTTTTGGATAGAAAAGCAAGAACTTCTGAAGAGCTAGAGTAAGGGTTAATCAGAGCTAAGAAATCCCTGCAGCAGTGGTCTGAACTGGGGTCCTTAAAAGAGACAAAAAACCAAAAAAACCACCCCCCAAAAAAACCCCAAACCAAAACTCCTTGTCAACACCAACATGAGCTGTTAAGCTTGACAATGAAATGTTATGGCCATGATATTTCTTCTTTTGGGAGCTCAGTCTCTGATTTTGTGCCATGTTTTTTCCATTGCTGCATTAATCCATGTTCTTCAATGCTGTTGCATGAGTTTGTGACAGGAAGATAACGCAGTGCTGTATCTGATCTTTGATTACAGGAAAGCCACATGGCTTAGGTGGTGAATCCAGAATGTATTTAGTCTATTTTCAAGCCCATTTTAATGTAAGGGACAGACTAGCAAGAGACTATCTCTCCATTTGTGAAGTGATGTTATTTTGTTTAAGTTCTTTTACATCTGCCACATGTGAGGTTCTGTTAGGCCTGCCTACTTTCCCTATTGGCTTTATTTTTAATAAAAATGACTCACAGTTGAGTAACTAAGTAAATTTTCTACTTCTTTCTAATATGTGATGCATTTCCAGAAGGGGAAAAACAGGACAGCCAGTCTTTCCTTGAAGTTAGTATGTCACAATTCTTTTGGTCACTTTTTTGGAAGAGATTTTTTGCAAGAAGGTTCCTCTGAAGTTTAAAAGAAGACTTGAACTGACAAGGCTTGACCAAAAAGGCTTCTGTAATCTTAGTTCTTTCTAAGGGTATTTATTTCTTTACTGCTGTAGAAAAAACAAGATAGTAGTGTTGATATAACCAAAATGTGAGCTAGTTTACTTGCGGTATTCATATTACCAATTTGATAGTGGAAATATCTGTCATGTTCTCAATTTTCTTTCAGTGTTTTAGACCTCATACTGGAGTCCCCAGTTTGCTTCAAATTACTTGTCTGCTAGTGAAGCTTCTGGGAAATACCTGGCTGCTCAACTAGGCAGTACAAAGATGGTTTTCCTCAAACTTTTCTGTCTCTCTATAAATGAGAGTTTTTCTCAGCATAAAGAGGACAATGTGAGGAAAAGTTGCTGTAAGTGCAGTTTTTCATACATGAGTAAAATGGTTTTAGTGCACATTTTAATTAGCAAGCCTCATTATAAAGGTCTGCCATTGCTACAGAGTTGTTAACACGGGAATTGGTAGCATCATTATGTCCTGGTTTCTTCACATCCAAATTGTCTGCTTTTCTGCACAGCACACCTTGCTCACTTCTGAGTTAGTGCCCACTCTGTCAGGTAGCTGAATAGAAATGTTCATTGGCAATGGTGTACAAGAGGCTTCCTGGGCTAGTCTCGTGGTCTTTCCTGTCCATGTAGTGAGCTTAGTTTTGGTAGAGGTTTACCTTGAGTATGTAGCCATCTGCACTTTCAAAATTAAAACTTACAAGCATATTTCCAGTCATTTTGGAAAGTTATTGTTGCTGCTTGTTTTCCAGGGAATTGAAGTATAACATTTTGAAGAGCTCTAAGGCTGCTCACCTGGGCTCTTTCTTGTGGTGTAATGGGGTGTGTTACAGCTCCAAAAGAGGTGTGAGCTGGGGAAATTCCCACCCAAGGCAGGCCAAAGTATAGAAATCGGCCAAACTGTATTTTCAGAGAAACCAAATTACGAGGAAGTTTTTTTCCTCTCCTATTATGTTCCCTTGAAATTAGGGGCTATGATGTAAACTATTTGTAGTGCTGTAACTATCCCAGCCTACTTGTCTTCAGTGTTTCTCTTGTTTCTATAGCTTGTGCTATTGCAAACCTCTCAAACTGAGTTAAGCCCTGGAAAAGTAAACTGTGCAGAGGAATCCTAAACTTGGGATGGATCTACTAAGGTTTTCACTGTCTCTAATTTCTGTGATTGTGTCAAAGATTTTTTTTTTTGCTTGGTTGGGGGTGGGTTCAAAGAGATGCATGCACATGTTCCAGTTTAAATTCACAGTTATTGGATGTTTGGTTTTGCTATGCATACAGTTCTGTAATGCACGGTAGCTCTGTCTGTACTTGTGGCTGTGTATTCGAAGCTGACTTTGCTTATTGCTGTGACTTAGGTTTGTGGAAAAGGTTATTTCACACCAAGCTGGTGATGACTGAGATCGATGCCCACATTTAGGAGCCTGTCTTTGCTTCCCAACATCTCACTGATCCTTTGTCTGAAAAAAATCACTATTATGTGGTATGGCAGTAGCATGTCTGTACATGTGCTATAGTTTCATTATAAGCAGCATAGTTGGTACAATTGATTCACCTTACCCTTGAGTAGGCATCTTGCAGCTGGTCAGGTTAACTGTTTTTGACTTCATTGGCTGACAGATGAAATCTCCATTGACTACAGTGGGTTTACAGGTTTACACACCTTAATTGAGGTGTCTACCTGTAGGTGTCTTAATCTTTAAATACTGTCTTGTATTCCTGATGGTAGTGCAAGTACAGGGTCTTGTCTTTCCAAATATGCTCTGGATATATCCTGATGAGCTTGCTAGTTATGTCTGCTTTTTCAAATTTGTTGCTTTTAAAGTTTTTAAACTATAGAAGGTGATAAACTCAGCTTGGTTTGTAGAGAGGTGGTGAAGAAGGTGCATCTTTACATCTCTGACACTTTTGATTTCCTTTGTATAATGAAAAATATACAAATATCCTTTCTGGATGAACAGGGAAGTAAAAGACTCCATATGCCACAAATTCAGCTGTAGATGTTCGTACTGCAGTGGGAAGCAGGTTTCTTTTACTGAAGTGAGTGTGGGGCATCACACACAAAAGCCTTCTTTTTGCTGCTTTCCATATGTCTGGGGTTTGGACTCCTCAGGCATTTCTAAAGACTTCATTTTATGTAATGCAATTTTTTCTTTTGGTAATGTAATACTTTCTAACAGTCGACATCTCCAGTATAGCCTTGCTATTTCATTTATTTCAAACTACAGTGCTGTTGATAGTATTGTTGTAGTACCTATTACATAGTGTCCAATCAGACTGCATGAGAGTCCTGCAGTCAAGCATCTCCCTTTGAAAACTGTCCTGCCGCAATGCCACCATGTACAGAGCTTACTGCAGTTTCTGTTACAGTAGCTCTGCGTGCAGCTCTCTGTGCCCAGCCCCACGCTGTGCTGCTTGTCCCACTCTGCCTCAACTCCCAACCTTATTCTGAAAGGTGGGGCAATATTGTCTCTTCTCATCATGTTTGGTAGTCCTCTTCCATCTCCCAGAAGAAAGTAGGGTCATCAATTGGTGTCTGAATCCTGGTTTGTGAGGTTTGGGGTTTTTTGGCTGGGATGGTGGACCCTTAGGAAGAAAGGAGAAGACATACCTAGTCTCCCTGTTTACCTTGTAGTTAACTTCCTTTGTGACTGAAAGTCCTAGCCCTCAAGTATGTTTAGGGTGATTGTGGACAGAGATCGATATGGAGAGCAGAAAAGAGTCCCATCTTCCCAAAATCCCACCAACCCTTTGTCTGGAGGGAACAAAGAAGTCGTGGTATGACAGTAACATGCTATCTTTTTACTTCTGTCTTTAAGTTTACTTCTTGTCTTTAAATTACAAGGGGATTAAAGGTAAAGCTGTTCAGTTACAAGGTGTTAGGATTGGAGTTTTAGACACTAAATGGTTTTCTTTGTCAATTGTGAATTTAAGATGTGGATTAAAATCTGCTTTAAAATAGGAGTCTCGCTCCTCCATGGGCTTTAGCATTTATTCTAGAGAACTTGAGTGTGCCTGGTTTTGGTTCTAAGCATAAATCATATTGATGCTTCTTGAGGTAAAAATTATCTGCATCCTTAATTAAGACCAGGAGAGTACCTGTGATACTTGGGAAACTGCATGTTGAATGCACGTTTAGATTTTTTACTTTATTTTTCAACTGTATCCACTAATAACCTGTTTTCTTTTGCAGAACCCTGTGATAATATGAGAGAGATTCTGCAAAATGTGGCGAAACTACAAGGTGTTTCAAATATGAGAAAACTAGGTCACTTGAATAATTTTACTAAGGTAAGAGTTCAAATGGTATCATAGAACAAGTGATTACCCAGGCAAAATATTTTGCATGTACTCTATCAGACATTGGCTGAGAGATTCATGAAACAGCTTAGTATCATGGACCAGTACTTGAAATCTATATACTATGGGAGAGGAAAGGAGCAGATAAGGACAAGCAAATATGTGAATGCAGGGTTATGCTGAAGTTTGTCTGAATGTCCTACTAGCTGAATTTTTGTGTTGTTTTAGTGCTTAGAAGCCTGAAGTACCTCCCAATTAATGGGTTAAGTTGCACAAATAGAGCTAAAGATTGGTTAGTGCTCCACTGAATTGAATCAAAAATGTGAAATGCCAGACACTCTGGGTGTAAGCTGTCAAAAGTATGGTGAGGGCAAGTACTATATCAATGAGCATCATATGCGGTGGTTTGGACACTAATAGAACAGCAACCATCAACTTTCACTGCAGTTTTCATAGTGAAAAAGATTTAAAGGGGTGATTTCTAGAAATGGTCTGTATTGCTGATTTTTGGGGTGCTTTTTATCAAATATCCAAACCATGGGAATGTGACAGGTACTTGCCTGAAAGTATGGTATGTTGGAAGCTGTCATTGTGAGCTGACAGGAGGCAAGAATTAAAAACTTATGTCAGGATGAGAGTGTAGGCTGAAGAAGGAGGCCATCAAAGGCCTTCAGAAGGAGAGCAAGTACCCTTTTTTGGGGTAGATGAGGAACCTGTGGAGAGGAGCAGAGAGGACTGATGGAAGGTGGGCAGGAAGTTAGGAAACTGTTGTTGTAGCATATTGAATGGTTGTGGTTCGACCAGTGTTCCATTTGTGAAAGCAAGGGAAAAGTGCATTGCAGTCAGTGAGCTAGGAGAGATGAAGCTTCAGTGTGAGTGTTACCCAAATGGATGGGCTGATACTCAGAAGGAGCTGGTAAGTTGTATACCTTTCTGATAGAGCACCACAGAGAGGGCAACATGCCTGAAGATGAAACAGAAGTTTTGGTGACAGAGGATGGATCCTGCAATCAGCAGTAGCCAAGAAACAAGGTAGTAGTGGAGGATTTTGTGGGTAAAGTAAGGTTTAAATTATTGTTGTTGTAGATGAGCTGGTAACAGGTCATTGAGTGAGATAACCAGGAGGCTTTGACAGTTTTGAGACTTATCTCAAGTGAAAGAACAAATGCTCAAGGGCAGGTTTAGGGGACCAGTTTATATGAGAAAGACAAACATGCATGCTAATCTTTGAAGTAGGCATGCTCCTTGGGTGTTAAAAGCACTCCTTGCAAGATTGAACAGCACTTCAGTAGTAGTGTATGAGATTTGGTTAGCAGGAGGGCGAGTCCCGAGAACAAAATCACAATAGCAAATACATTGGTCTTCTAGTGCATTAATAATAAATCTGTAAATGCCCCATTTTCTGAGTTGGTTCAGAGCACATGTAGGTGCATAACATTCACTGAGGAAATGAACTTACTTATATGGAAATCTTTCATTTGGGTCATTGTCTTGTGTTTGTTAGACATCCACCATTGACAAAATGCTACTGTTTTTACTGAGATTCCAGATTGTGTTCCAAGAAAGCCATTATTCTGCTAGAAAAGGCCGATACATAGATACGTTTCCTTTTTGCGCTAATCTGGAAACTTTCAAATGCAAGTGCTTCCAAATTCTCTAGTTGCCTTAAAATTAAAAGAGCTGGATTAGGTTTGCAGATGCATGATTCCTAGTGAAAAGTCAATATGTGAAACTATGGATCTTAAAACAGTGTTGATTTTACTACTGAAATCATATGTTAAACAGCTCTAAATGTGGTAAACTAGTAAATATGCATACTGTAATTAAAGGATGAACCAACAATTCTTTTTAAAAGATAGCTTTGAAAAATTGAATAATTCCATAATTGAATATTTGAAGAATTTGTCCTTTATACTTAACCTGGTGCTAAAAATGGAAAATACTTACAAAAACACAAGGAAGGTTTTCATAAATTGGACTTAAAACTGGCAAGAGATGATTAATTTGTGAAAAGCAACTTGGTAAAATTAAATATGACTTTTAAAGACAGAGACAGTAGTTCATAACCTGGTTTTAATCCTGAATTAGAGTGACCCTTTATAAGGGAATCATCCTACTCTATTTAATATTTAGCACTTGTTCTTATATACATCTCCCTGGACTATCTGCTTTATAAATGTATAACTTGTACATTTGGTTTTGAAAAGTCTTCCTATTTTTGTTTAAACTGTAAATGCAGCTATGAAAATAGAATAAAAGTTGCAAATTGTATTGTACTGTCTGCCTTGTGGTTGGAACAATTCTGCATTTTTCATTCCAGTGAAAAGAGTGAAAGCCTGGAGCTTGGGGGAGATGGTTTTATTTCCTTTTTGCACTCTGGTCTTCTACCATGAATTGACACAGTCCGAGTTCCCCCTTTGTGAGATAGGACTGTGGGCAAGATAGATACGCTAAGAGCTGAGGATGTTTGTATCCTGTCTTGAAATTATATTGAAGATGAACTTGATTTGTTTGTAAATTCTTGCATTTTATGGTCCATTTTTGAAAGACTACCAGTTATCTAGGATATTTGTGCTATGGACTGGGAAAGGACCTGTGAATTTTTTTATAGCATATTTCTCATAAAATAATTCAGAAAAATCTATAAAATTTAACTCTCCTGCTAGGAATATTACTATACTTAAAAGAAAATGTCAGTACCAGTCTAAGAAGTTGCTCCCCACTGCCCCAGATTTTTCCTTCAAAGATGGGGCAAATCTCGCATTTGGAAGAAATACTGTTCTTTTTTGGTCAGGGGAAGCAAAATGTTTGTATTCATGTGGAAATAAGTAATGTAAGTTAACATGGACTTTCCTGACAGAGATCATGGTAGACAGTAAGCTTTATATAAGTTTCAAGATATCTGAGGTATATTAGGTTCAGGTTTCTTTCCTTGAAAGAGGACTAGATTTTTAAGGTGGGCTTTGTTCCCCCTACCCCATTTCATTTAAGGAGGAGAGTAATCACCCTTCTAAAATTACTGAACTAGACTCCAGGATTTTATGCACAAGTTGAATACTTCAAATAAAATTTATTAGAATAATGGCAGTCAGCAGTCAACAGGATTTGTTACTTTATCTGCAGGAGTGATACCATAAGGCAGATATTTTGTATGAAGCTTGACTCCCTTTTCACTTGTTTTTGCCTTCAAGAGAAGTGTGAACTAGTGATGTTCAAGTCCCCACAGCATCCATACTTACTCTGCAAAGTATGCTGTACACATGATATTTTACAAAAACCTGCATTTAATTCATCAAATTTTAGCTAGTACTTCTGAGTAAAAACCTTTGTGTTCTTGGCTCTTTGGCTGCAGAACATGGGTTGTTCTTGCCCAACAGGTGCTGTAAGTCTTCTCCTCCAAGAAATTAGCATCCCCAGCCTGGTGATACTCAGGCTGTGGAAAGGTATGTTTAGTTCTGAACTGCAGTAGTGGCAGACTTGGAAATTTTTCTCCTCATCTGCTGCTCATCACCTAATAAATGAAGCTGCAGTTCTGTGGGCAAAAATGTTTATGAAGTACTGCCTAAACTGTATCAGACAAAAATATTCTTGTTCCTTTCAAACCACCTATATTGCTATTTAAGCTAACCTGAATTTTGACCTGAAAACTGAGGATTTGACCTCTGATAAATGGTCAGCAACACTTTCAGTCGCCACAGCAGTTCACAAGCTCGGTATGTGCCTTTGGCTTCAGTAAACTGAGTAGGATTACTCATCTTTCATTTATACGGCCAGCTACATAAGGCAAGCATCTTGAAGTTTCCCAGCTTCTGCTGATTAATACCAGAACATGATGGTTACTTCTTTGGGGTTTTCCCCACCCCCATGAGAAGCAGTAAGTGATAAATTACTGAAAACCAGAAGGAACTGTACAATTGCATTTACCTAGTGGAAAATATCTTTTGGATTTGAAGTATTTATTTAGAATCCTTTATTATAGAAGGTTTATCCCACTGTTAGCTTCTGAGGGATCCTTTATACCTTTTTAAATCTAAACGCGTATTTAAATAATGAATGGAAAAAAGATCCACAGATGTTGTTAATAGGGATTTCTATTTTTTGTTCAAGAAGAAAGGTGCTTCTTTAAGGAGAAAATGAAACTGAACTAATTTTAGCTTAAACTTAGCAGTTTAATAGTATCAGCATTATGGAAAACTGCATTTTCAATCTGCTCAAAACTAATTCCATCATTATTTAATGAGGCTCTACTAGTCTGCTTTACATATCTGTTAGCTTTTGACCATGCTGCTGAATTTCACTGGGATATGGATTGAGTTTGGGACTATAGAGGCTTTCATGGATTCCGTCTCTGTCTGATTCATAGTCCGTCATTTTAGAGTCTCAACTGTCCTTTGCAAAACCCCAGTATCTTAGAATCTGAATGTAGTATTGACTGACTGTAACATTCATCCAAGTAGCTCAACTACTATGGCCCAAACTTGAAATCTCATGATAAAATATGTAGCAGAGAGGAACAGAACATCTGCTTAGGGGCATTCAACTATGGAACAAATCTGGAGAGCTGATGGGTCTAAACCCAGAGTCTGCAATTTCAGTAGGGGCTTCTCTTAAGACTAGGATCTACTAAGTAGTCTCCTCATAAATATTACCAGTGATGGTAATATTTATGAGGGTGATGGTTCAGGCTGTATTTCCAAAATTACTGTATCATAATTACATTTTGGATGCATAGAATAATGTCATACTTTTACCTAGTAATTGCTGTAACTATCCTGTTAAATATAAATTTGAATGGTCTCAGTGTGCACTCAACTTTTGTATGCAGCTGACCTCCTGTGGTTTTGTTGTTTTGAGCTACTGTTTCTAAGACATGTTGATGTGTTACTTGTATTGCTATGACTCATCCAAGTAGCATGAAAAACTCATAGCTGACAGTAAACATGAAAAAAACCTTTTTTGTAAGTTAGTCACTGTCTGGCCTAGTGTAAGTACCATTTTGTCCTAATATTATATCATAACCTCAAAGAGTCTGTGCTATTCCCATTCATTGCCTATTATACAAAACAATTTGAATTTTAGAGGTGACTTATTGGCAATTTTAACAAGCAAAGTATACTCTGTATGTATATGTATAGAAATACATAAAATTATTATGTATATATAAAGAATATACATTTTATATATTTTATATATATATATATATATGAAAAATATAAAGTATATTTGCATAATTCCAGGCATTTACATGATATGATAATCCATTGCCATTTTAGTGAAATATAGCAATGTGTAGCCAAAAGCAGATTTTAGTATTCTGGTACTGCCTGCTTACAAACTTGTACTACAATGATATGCATGTTAATTGCTAAATGTTACAGTCAAACACATGACAGTTACTTGGCTTTGTCAGGAATTCAGCCATCTACAAAAATCACTGCATTTGGGCCAGAATCATTGACCTGCTTAATGTTGTTTGAAGGTGAAGTGAGAAGAAAGTGGCAAAGTTTTCCCTATAATATATATGAGACCAGACATTTATAACTGAGCAAATACTCAAAGCATTGAGACCAGCTGAACAGTGTCTTCTTTATACCAGCTTCCATGACTTTTCCCTGCCTGCCCCCCCCGCCCCCCTTTAAACATATATCAATCCAACCTTACTTTTGCCAGGGCTTTTTTTGCTAAACTAAATAAACTCAATGGCTAGGCCTTCATGGGTGTATTTTCTAGCTACCTCGTACAGTATTTTAGTGTTTCCAAAGGTAAAAATTCCTTTTTCTGTTTTTTGGTTGTTTTTTTTTTTTACGATATGACATCACATTAATTCATTTAGCTTATAGTTTGCTGTAACTTATAGATCTTGCTTTCCTTTTGAAATTTGCTTTTGTATTTAACATTCTGAATATTTTCTGGACATCTTGTATTTCTCTGCTGGACTCCTTTCAGTTTTTATGTGTCTATTAATGTGTGGTACTGTGAAGGATATGATATGATTCCTTTTATTTAATTGAATTTTCTTATTGATTTTAGGTACTCCTTTCAAATCACTGAAACATTTTGAATTCTGATCTTGCTGTCCATCTTTTAAATTCTTTTTTAGCTAGAAATCCTGTAAGCACACTACTGTGCATACATTGCAGAGCTAATACACAAGTAGAGATGGCCCATTGGAGTGAGAGTAAACTAACAGCTAAAGTAGCTAATCTTGTATTTACATTTTTAGCCAATTTTATCTGTTCATTCTCTGTGAGAAATAGTTTACATGTATGCACAGACATCAAACACTTTAATTATTGGCACATTCAGAAATGTCTATTGATACAGTGGTTAAACTTGATGAAAGTTACAACTATTGCCAGGTTACATGACTATGAGTTTCAAGATGCAGTCAAGTTTCTTTCTACATTAGTGAGAATGGCAGCATGTATATAGAGGAAAACAGTTGGTATTGAGGAGCTAATAACCAGACTATATGTATTTGGTAAGAGTAGTTACTGACAGCTAGACTAGAGCTGGTCCAGTGAACTGAATGTTCTTTAGCAATTGCAGCAAGTTAGGTGGGTTCCTGGAACACGTCATCTGCTTTAGTTTCATCTCAGGACCGCTCAAGATGCAAACCAATGGTAAGTGCAATGATAGAAGACTTGCTTCAGAAATGCGCTAGTGCATACAATAGCAGCTTTCTCAAAAATGTTTTTTCCTACATCAGAATTATAATTCTGTGGGTTTTTTAAAGTAGGAAAAAAGACTGTTGAGGATAATCTGCTATGTTTAAATTAGGATTTCTCATTTGTATCTGGGGTGGAATGATGGGGAGAGGTTTAGATGTATAAATGATTAGCCTAAACAACTATTAATGTACTTGTCTGAAACTGAACAATGAACTGTTTTTACTCACTATCTTCTCACACTGTTTTGCTTACACTCTGCCAGCCAATTTTTACAGTTCATAAGATGTCAATAGAAATGCTAAAGCAGCAGTGGTGGCCTTAGGCAGTCCAACAACATGGCATAAAAATAGATTGATGTTAGGAAGTGACATACTGTCATAACCAGTTAATGCACTGATTGTCTAGTTTTATTATCACTTAAATTTGAAAGGTGGGGGAAAAGAGGTTATATAATAACTTTCCTTATGCTTTATAATCATCTTTGGTTATAGCCACTGTTAAGAAAAATGCAAAACCCAAAATATTTCAATTAACTTGGGTTATTTGAGCCCAAATGTGGAGCTGATCCAGGCCAATGTAATAATCTCTTTCATTAACAACTTCAGTTTTCAGCATTATCACTATGCATTTTTCTCACAATATGAAAAATAATTTCTCAAAATGTAATGTGATCCTTGGAAGAATTTGTACTTGTTGAGCATAAACGTAAGTATTGTTTGAATTTAAACCATCTTGCTAATAAAATGGGTTTACTTAAAAGCAGAGTTTCTATGCAATATGCTGCTTTTTCAGGTGGAGGTGGACAGTAGAACGGGAGCATGGAACATGTCAAATATTTCAACTTACAGTAGCCTTAATTTCATTTATTATAAATTTCTTATTGTTAGCAATAAATATGTATAAAGAGCATAGCATGGGGTATTCACTAGTTAGCACAAACACTTCCTGAATTCCTCACTGACAAACTGTTAATACCATGCTGGCTCAGAACTGAACACATGCATGTTTCGAAAAGAGAGGACAAAATGCAAAGCTATTGCAATTAGTGTTAGTCACTTGAGTTTTCGGAAGTGCTTGGAAGAGTGCTTTGGGATTTGGATGTGGTAATGAAGTATTTTATAATTTAACTGGGGGTAGTAAGTGAGATTATTAGGAATTTCTTTGCTGCTATAGCAAAGGAGAACAGCATGAGCTTTTCTTAGAGAAGAGACTGTTTTCCTTTCCTCAAGAAGCTAAAACATTGCAACGCACTAGATTGCTCCTTTGAGATTGCTTTTGGATGTAAAAACTGCACTTGCAAATCTTCAGTCTTGTGTTTAAAATGGATAGATATGGTTGAAATGTTCAGAATTTACAACAGTTTATAGGTGTCTTCTTGTGTGCATAAGTTCAACCTTTGCACTGATTTTTGAGGTACAAGTTCTATGGAATCGATGGCAGGCCAGACATTTATGGGACACTTACCATTGGCAATGCCTGCTGATGTTTTTCTATGCCTGTGCTGCTGTGGCAAAACATGACAGTGGACCATCAGTGTCAATCTTTGCTTCAAAACTCTCACCAAAGCTGTCTTTTTGAATGCAGATGTACTTTGACTTCAGTCTTTTTCATCTCTGCTCAGGTTACCAATTGCCCAACTAGCAATCTGGAGCTGAAAAACTGACCAGTAGGTAGCTTACACAATTGTACAAGCTTTTCTCTCGTACGACAGGCCACAGATTTGTGTGTGTGTCTGGCATATATAGAAACAGAATACTGACAGCAGAAATTCTCAGGGAAGTCTGAAGTTGGTATGCTTCCCCTTGCCATGAATTAAATTCCTCAGGTTTCTTTGAAAGCATTGCCAGAAATCTACAGTTTTACATAGTAATTTTTAAAGACTTATAAGTAATAGATGTTTTCTTTTATTTTCAGCTTCTTTGTAATACTGGCCATGCTGAAGAAAAGCTAGGTTTTACATATGACAGCATCATAATATGGTAAGTAGTAAGGAGCACTAGAGCAATACTAGGGTACTTTAATTGTTCTAAGTGCAATTAAATAAAGTTTATTTGTACTTTTGAGCTAATATGTTGTATTTCTAATGTGTCTGAAATTTCATAATGCAAACATACACCTTACAAATATTTTAATGAGTAAAATTAGAAATACTTCATTTGCTTTTGGGCAAAGAAAGGGAAAAAAGCTCCAAATTGCAAGTGTGGATTTCTTTATTATATTCCTCAGATGTACAAAACCCCTCTAAATATGTCAGTACTTGCAGAAAGCACTTTTAGTGAAAATGTGCACCTACAGAACTTAGAGCATACTCTTGATGTAGAATCAGGATTTAAAGACAAACATTTCTGTTAATTGGGTGTGTAGATATGTCTTCGTAGCATTGCTTTCCCTGCTACTAAAATGACCTGTGTATGTACTTTGAAGTAGAATTTTCCTATGTTTTGTTGCCGTTTCTGACAGTCAAAAGTAACTACATGCTATTTTCCAGAACTTCTGTGTTTTTACACAGACATTGGTAAATTTGTCCTGGGGCTCAGCATTGGTGACAGAAACAAATAAGATCTAGTATTTAGTATGATTTTGTGTTCTTTCAATTTGGTTATCTGACTTAGGAAAGCAAGCTTAGAAAAACTAGTCACTCTTTAATTAAAATGTTGGGAAAACTTGTGTAATTTCTTGTGGAAATATTTTAAGTTGTTTTCTTGACTAGAACTGATTTTCCTTGCTAGAACTAAAAAAATTTAAAAAGTCAGTATATTTTTGTGAATGCATATTTTACTGTAAATTTTAATAGGTTATCTTCTGATCTTATTTATGTAATCCATTATAGTGATTTATGATAGCAGTAAACATCACTTAAGAGTATAACTTCAAAATTCAGTGTTCTTCACCAAATATTTTTAAATACAAGTCTTAAAGGGTTGTGCAAATACTAGTGTTTGTTTTTATAGGAAGAAGTTTGCAGAAAGATCTGCTAATCTAAACTCAATTATGGATATTGATAAGGAAGAGATAAAAATGGTCTCAGCAGACACATGAAGAAAAATAGCCCCCTACTTAGAAAAATGCCAAAAATGGTTTCTCAAAAAAATAAGACCTACAGCAGGAAAACGGTTTGGGTTGGTGTCATTACTTTGGTCAGTCCAGTGGTTCCTCTGTGTGTGTACGTGAGAAGCAAACTTTTTATGCATATATGTAGGTTATTCTGCTATACGGATAATTTTCAAACTCAAATACATTTTAACAACCATAATCATGCTGATTGGTGGTTCTTCAGAAATATTTATAGGGTGGATAGTTTTCATGAAATACAGGCTTTCCAGGCAAACTTAAAAATTTTGCTCTACAGAGTTAAAGCCATTCTGCAGTAGTACTCTGCAGATTATTTTGCTATACAGCATACAGCCATTCTGAGTAACTTGCAAATACTGGACTCTTTAATTTCGGTGTAGGCCTTTGGAAATAACATGCAAGTTCTGTATTTTGCTCTGCTGATGTTCCCAACTTTATCTTAGAATCCCATAGGGAAACATTTTTATTCTACAGAACAAACTTGTTTTTCTTTGAAAACATGAAAAGTTATTTGGATGCAAGAAATACTTTGAGTTTTCTGCATTTGTGAAGTATGAATGGCTAACCTTAAGGCATTAAACTATAAGGGAATCAATGATTTCAAGAATAATTACAGACTTCCTATAAAGTTCTAGGTTTGGGGGGTCAGTAACCTTGATAGAACATTTACCCAAACCAAAGACAGTTGCAGTCTGCAATAATTGTGATTATTTTCAAGTTAGACATCTGTTTTTCAGAACCTATTCTCTTCTTAGAATTGTGTTAGTCCAGGTGCCTGAATAGAATTTCTTCCTGCCAGCAGATGGAGATACTAGTGATATTTTGTTGTCATTCCCAGTGTAGATGGGTCTTCCTGGTTCCCAGAGCAGCATGCCACTGACAGATGAGAGGAAACCGTGAGCAATAAAGAAAATGGAGTGTTTGTAGGCCTCAAACTTTTGACGTCTTTTAGTAATGTGCCAAGGGGCTTTGGCTGTAAAAGCAAAATTCAGAATATTCACAATTACCTGGCTGGATCAAACAGAGTTTTGTCCAAATCATGGTTGTCTTTCTGTAGTGTGTGGATGAGATGCTTAGAAAAAGGTGTGAGAATGGCCCTGCAATAGGAATTCTTATCCATCCTTTCTTAGTTCTTCCAGATTTTGTGTTAGTCTTAATGTTTATCAGCCTTAATGCTGTCTTAGGAAGTTATTTTCATTTCTGCAGTGACACTTAAAATACTGGGGCAAGTAGTATTGCGCTTACTTTTTCTCTTACACAGTCATGATGTCTTTTTGGCACTTTCAGCCACAGATGCACTTGGAGTGTTTGTATCAAAATAATTTTCTTGATCTGATGGCTATTTTAGAATCATGCATTATGGGTTTATAACAGTTTGTCTTGATGTGCATTAAGTCATATCTAACAATCTTGAATTTTCTTCATCTTGTTAACTATGTATACAGATAATTTTTAAGTTCCCTTGAAGTTTCTCATAACCCCATCCTATTCTTATTAATATAAACTACATTGCCCTCTGTATCTCTGTCCCCCTGCTTTTTCCAAATCAAAAATTGTATACTAAATACTACCTACAAAAGGAGATTGTGAGCCTGGATAAAAAGCAGGACAGAAAATTGTCAGGATAAAAAATCTTCCATTCACCTCTGCTCTTTGAATTCATCTTTTCAGATCTTGATTTGTGAGACTACATTTCATCACTCTATAATCTCTTTATAACCCTTAATACTATCTTCAGCAACATCTTATGCCTTTTTATACACTATTGTAATAAGTCCTTTCAAGTCTTTCAAAAGGTTAGTAGAATATGCTGGGTGCTTCACATGGCTAACCAGCTTTATTTTAAGGTGATTTTATTTTAAGATAATAAACAGTCCTCTGGATGCCCCTTTAGAATCCTTTTTGTATAGACCTGTTTATCACCTTTTCTCCATCTTGGCCACTACTGTTTATAATACAGTGCTAGCAAATATATGCAGATAGTGCATGTTAATATTCTTTCCGAACACTTAAAATGTGAAGCTTGGTGGGCTGCTGACAATACTTACCAATAGATTTCCTCCAGTTCTTCCATCGTTTTCACTTCTTAGTCTAACTTGTATTTTGTATAATAAAATTAGGATAGGAATTTTCATGCAGATCTCTAAAGCAATGACTTTGTATGAAGAAAATGCTTGTTTCTGTCATACTTCTGTCAGTCTCTTATTTGTTTCATTCCTTCTTTTCCTCTTGAGTTTTTCAGTAGGTCAGGTTTAATTTTTCAAGTTTTCTCCTTGTGGTACAGTTGAGTCAGAACAGGTAGACACATACAGGTGCACGCACATAGGTTTTCCCACATATTTTGTTTCTGCCTGCTGAAGCGTATCTTCATTGTCTTTATAAAGTCATGTTTCTCAAGTTTTTGCCATTCAGTCATTGACTGGTGTTTGGGGGTTTTGGTTTTTTTTTTAATGGAGAGATTTTTGTTCAGTGTTGTACTCTTCTGTGTTGTTACTTTCAGTGGACCTCTATGGATTTTTATGGCGTTTATTTTAGGTCTATATCTTTCTAGCTAGCTATATATTTTCATTGTGTTCTTGCTATTTAAAGGTAGTGACACATCCCTTTTTGATACCTTCTGCTTTTGTATGTTGAATCTCATTACAGTGTTGTCCTTTGTAGTGGTTTCATTGTTGCCAATTCTTAAATTAACTTCTGTCTACAGATTAAGAATATCTTCCTCTTATGAGTTGTAGAACAAGCTTTCAAAGCATTGATTGTTTTTGAGAAACTTTGTCTAGAGATTGTTTTGGGCTACCATTCAAGAAGTGTTTTCCTTGCAAATATAAAAGTAATGTATTTTACTCAATGAGGAGAAAAAAAAATCCAGATTCAGTATTTGGCTGTCCTAATAAAAAATGGCATGGATAGCAACAACACTATTTGCATGAGTAAAGGGTAACTTCTGCCCTAAAAAGAAACTCTACTGAAGTGTTTTAAACTGGCATATCCAAACCAATTTAAAGTCCACATAGAAAAATACCATTGAGTAGAACTGAGTCTTAAGTGCTCATCCCTCAGAATTCCATCTCTGCAAAGCTGCAAAACTAGAAATGAAGCATGATTCATCATCTAAAGAATACCTACTGTTTACTCAGCACAGTTGAAGAGTTTCTTGTCTGCTTTTCTTGAATGACTTTGGAAATAAATCCTCCTCTAGTACAGCTTTTTTTAGAGGAAGAATTTTTCTTAACTTCACAGTATTGAGAATCTGTTTCTTATTTGCTTCTAGCTCAGCTTAAAGTAAATAAAGGCTATTAGTGGCACTCTTTATGTGAAGAATTGTATTTGATATTACAGCAAAGATGGTCTTCCTGAAGTAATTACCTACTTGGTGCTGAAAGTAATAATCAGTTCATCTTTATTTGCATATAGTGTTTTAGCCTTTCTACTTTGTCTAGATATCACCTGGAATTAGGTTCCTGTTACAGTGACTCTTACACAGGCCAGTTAATCTCCAGAAAGATTCAGAAGATTTTTGGCCTTGGAGTAGCTGATTACCATGCATGGCAATCCTAGAATAAAAAAAGAAAAAAAAGCCATTTGTGTAGGCAGAAATTCAGTCTCACTGGCTGAAGTATTTACATTCTGAGATGTCCACTGAAAGAATCCTACTAAAACATGTCACTGGGAGGTTGGGGGTTTTTCCCCTGCTGTGTAGTCAAGGAAAAGGGGCAAATCTTTTGAGGGCCTTGAAAAGGACAGTGTGTCACTTAATACTTTGAAACTGCATCTCTGGAGGCCTTCAGTATCTCTTTTCTTTTTACTTAGTGAATTTAGGAAATTAAGTTATGATGATAGTTCTGTTAGGAAAGCTCACCTCAGTGCAAGCAAAATGCTTTCAAAATCTGTCTAAAGAGAAATACGTTTTGGTTATATGTTAAAATGAAATCTGTGCTGTGTGGGGCTGCTTAAGTTATGACTCTCATATTTCATGTGAACATAACATGGTGCCATAACATCTTTAGTGAGAGGTGCATGCAATTACTTATGGTGCAAATTTGTCTCTGTTAGGTGTCAAGATATTGTGTTGAGGACTCATGCTTACAGGTTGGCATTCTAGCAGAGGAAGCAATGCTCTCTACCTGTTAATTTTCTTGGACTAATATTGTGCTCAGCTGTTTTATCAAATAGCAGGTCGTAGTATACAGGTCTTGGTCATGTATCATTTAATGGATGTACAAACTGTTCTTTGGGGGGGGGGGATGGTTTGTGGCTTTTGCAGATTAATATATTGTCTACATCTACTAGCAGGGTGGAGGTTTTGCCTTCTAGGCTATAGAGGTGAATATCTCAGAAAATTAATGTGGACCATTTCTTGTTAAAAATCAGACTTTTTATTTTAAAGGAGTAGGTAGGTAGTAGCTGCATGTCAGATGGTGAAGTCAGATTTACCTGCTGCTAAATAATTGTTTGTCTCCCTTGTTTTCTTCATTGTAGTCTGAGGTTAGCTTTACTAAATGAAGCAAAAGAGGTGCGAGCAGCAGGATTGCGAGCCCTCCGCTATCTCATTCGAGACTCCAGTATTCTCCAGAAGGTGCTAAAGTTGAAAGTGGATTACTTGATAGCCAGGTAATTTTTCTCTTCCTTCTTGTTGTAAACTGCACAATTGTAAATCACTTTTTCATGACTGAGACAGGTGAGAAAAGGCATTTTCATATCCTCTTACATTCTCCATACATAGTTTTATAGAAGCTGTTTTTCTTCAATATGAATAATGTCTTTTAAAAATAAAAGGATAATGCATCACACCAGCTAATCCAAATAAAATGCTATCCTAATATATGATGTACTATGAGTAATCTAAAAAAACTTGTTTTTCTGTCATAAATGCCATTAATCATAAATTAATGTGTGGTATTAATAGAAGGTTGAAACATCAGTAATTTTCATGTCTTAAGTTGTTTTATGGGAGTTGTTTTGATTATTTCTATTATCATAGTGCTTTGGAGCCTCTGCTACAAAGTCAGGGCTAAAAAGTAGTTCATGCCCAAGAATTTGTAGTCTAAGTATAACCCATGACATGACAGAAGAATACTAAAGGGCAAACTAACAATGAGATAATAAGATCAGCATGATGAGTAGATGTAAATATTAACATTTCTAGTGCTTCCTCTGTTAAAATCTTGTTGGATTTAATATACTGATACAGATGTGCGTGTTTCTGTTTATATATGCACATAGTCAGTTTTAGTGTGCTGTTTAATTTTGTTGGAGCAAAAGGACTTTTCTGATCTGAGAACACACACAAAACATGTTGATGTGAAACATTGCAAATACTTTGTTTAGTCTCATTTGAAATGACAAATGCAGCTAGCTCAGAAAATATTTGCTGAAGCCCTTATGCCTTGATGTTGTATATTTGAGAACGCTCCAGTGATTTAATTATAATGAACATAACTGAAAAATACAAACTGAAGCTAATTGACCATTCATAATGAGTGTGCTGAAAGGCATAATTTTTAAACAATCGGTCATAATACTTGCTTCTGTTTATTCAGTTGCATAAATATTAACATGAGATGTTACCAGTTAAGGTGAAAGTTAGTGTTGTTGTAAACAAAATGTGTTTTTTAACTTACTTTAGGTGCATTGACATACAGCAGAGTAATGAAGTAGAACGAACACAAGCACTTCGATTAGTCAGAAAGGTAAAATCTAGCTATATATGGTCTTACTAGCTATGCCAGTCAGTTGTGCTGACTCCTGGTTTTCTCCATCAGCAGTTTTTTCACGTAGTCTCTAATACCTTACCTTACTTTACTGTATGAGAAGAAATTATAGCTGATAATTCAAAAGAGAGAAGGAATGGCAGTGCTGAGACTTGTTTCAATTTTGATCTCTTAAAACTGAGAATCTTGAGTGGGCTAGAAAAACACTGCTAATTTTCCTTTAATAGAGATCATACTGGACAAGATTTGGGAAAAATTTATCAAATGATGAATGCAAGGGTATAAGAACCATATTATTAAGTTTCATCTAATGATCTAACTTTATTGTATAGTGTGTTTAAGCATCTGTGAATCAAGGATGGAAGATTTTCTGCCATTTGAGAAATGAGGCAGATCGACATCACTGGGAATAGTCAGGCGGGAATGCTTCTAGCCTTATTGCTTTATCCATAGAGGATGCTATCCATCATTCTTTTCTTAGATACACCATAAGACATAGTTAGTCTGTGGTGGTTACTGTACTGTGTACCCATGGATATGAGATGTTTGAAGCTGTGGTAGCTGCATTTTCAAGTTCATCCTGGAGAAATTGGCATACACAGCTACTGAAGGTATTTTTTTAGGCAACACAGTATTCTGCCTTTGTGCTGGACTTTACTGTTCTTCATCGTGCTTATGTTCTTCTACTGAGTATCTTAGGAAAAACTACCAAAGCCCTAAGTAAAGTTTGAAGTAGTTAGAAGAATGGTTCCCCAGGAGCACTGTGTGTGTTTAATCTGTTTTGTGTGTATGTGAATTTTTTTACGTATATGTATAGGTTGAAAATATGGAAGTTTGATGTGCAATTTATTTTTCTTATAATGAGCTCACTTGGTTTCTGTCTTACAGAAGAGACAATATGGTTGATTAACAATTGTGCCAAAAAGAGCGTTTTAAAGCTTAAACACCACCCTCAAACCCAAACAAACAAAAAACCACCTTAAAGAAATGGATCCTTGAGGAAGTTGAAATCTGCAAAATTTCTTTGTTAATCTGCTTTAAAAAAAAGAGCTTCAATGTAGAGCCAGAATAACTTAAATCAGGCAATAGAATGGAAACACATTTGTAATTGGTTTTATTTGGATCAGAAATTTGTCCTTATTATTCCTGGGGTTATTCGAGCATTTCCTAGTTGAGCAAAAACTTCTGTCCTGCTTGAAAGAAACAAGAGGAGGCAAGAGAAATAAATCCATTCGTTTGATTGGGAAAAATGATCCTGAAAGATAAGCATTAAAAAAATCATACAGCTGACCACCAGTGCTTTTTTTTCTCCATTGTTGTACAAGGATGCTGTGAATGGAATGTACATGCTGTACAGAGATGCTCATGGTTCTTTGATGCTGAGAACTATGTTGATGAAAGATGTTTCCTAACATCTTTTGCTACCTAGAGCATCCTTTTTTCTTAAAAGACAATGTCAGACAAACAAAAAGCCACCCAACCTGGCTACCAGTAAAGTTAACACCTCTTTCGTGTCCTGTCTGAGCTGCATCAGTTAAGTATGCATTGGCCTAGAGCAGTTAGTACTTGAGAAACTCTCTTATAAGGAATACAGTGACACGCATCCTGAATGGCATATTCTGGATTTTCACACTGTCTTTTTGTTACCCTGCTCTTGCCCTTTTCCCATCTCTCCATCTCCCTCAATATCTCAGACTCAGTGGTTTGATACAGGATTTGTAAAAGATTATATAAAGGTCTAGAAGAGGAAAATGAATGACAAATAAAACATAATTCATTTGTGCAGGAGGTAATTTACTGTGAACCATGGAAGAAGTGAATTGGCTTCTATCAGCGTTATAGAACTATTGTTCTCAGCTTCAAAGTGTGGATGCAATTCTTTAACCTCATCTTTGATAGCAAAAATGCCTATGTAAGAATAGTGTAGAGACAAAACTTTAAAATATTCTCTCGCTTTCTTCTCTTCCTTTTCACAGGGTAGAAGAACAAAATACAAAATACTAATCCTGTTTTATGAATTCATAAAAGGCACTAAATGATAAACTTTTTTACAAAAATGTGCAGGTTAAAGTAGTATAGGAAGAGAAAAGAAAAACAACTTTAAGCTTTTTAAACTTGGTTTCTGATTATTTTTTTTTTGAAGGCTTTGAGTGCTCACTGTCTCTTTTGACTGTAATCACCTCTACACTTCCTAGGAAGAGCTTTGCAATTTAGCAGTGTCTTCAGCCATGAAAATGATGGCATACATTTTCTTCGGAAAGCATTTTTCCATCTAATAGAAGTCAATAAAACCACTTTTTTATAATTTAATAGGCAGGATGTTTTCTTGTAAAGCAGAAGTCAGTGTTATGTACAATATGAACCACCTTCTTTCTTCCTCTTTTTTAGAGGAATCTTTAAAGACCAAATTCATAGTCTCTGTTACTTACTTCATCATAGCTGCTTGTAAGTCACCTTGCATCACCTGTCCTTGGTCTTTAGAACTGCATTTCAAAACCCAAAGCAGAATGAAAGCAAATGAAAAGTTTATATTTATTCTGATGTACTTGGAATTGAATATTAAGAGAAAGAAATCTTTCATTCTCATGACTTAAAACCAAAGAAAACAATGAAGCAGAGCAGCCTTGAGAGGCTGCTTGTGTCCTCACACTAAGTACTTGTCAATATCAGTAGGAAAAAACGTTACAACTTTGCAGAGTGGATTGGTGCTCCCTTTCTATTGCTAATTCTTGTTACTTTATGCCCTTGTAAAAGTGAGACCACATGGGTGGGGAAGAGTTTGTTTTTTCTTTAGAGTCCTATCTTAAAACTTCCTGGTTTGTGTGTGACAACACTATGTATGACAAGAAGTTTCTCAAAAACACAACTTAAAAATAAGCTTGTTAGTGTTCTAATACATTTGTTAAAATGAGATCAACCATTATGACATCCTCTGCAAAGAAGGTAAAACAACTAATAGATATTTGTTCAAATGGGATAAGACACCCAAGGGAGCTGTAAAATGAATATAGGACAAAAGAATTTTGGAAAAATAATGAAGATAAGCCTGCTTTTGTTGGATACAAAAGGGATATTTAAAAAAAACCTTGGAAAACTAGCCTTAAGTTTTTAGGTGTTTGATGGATATTGAGTGTTTTTTTTACATCTCACTTTTATTTATTAGTAGAAGAAGATGTGACATGGTTGAGTGTGCTATAACACATTATGTTGTTCCCTTTTTAAGCAGTCAGACAGATAAAAAGCTACTTCCTCCATAGTAAGACATCTCTTTAGTGATGTTCATGTTCCACAGTATAGAGGATATGTATATTTAATTTTTGCAAACTATGAAAAAATGTGAACAAACAGCTGATCGGCCTTTGTAGTCACAGCCTCATTTGGGGCAAGGTCAGGAGTGGTGGTGTTGGGTTGGTTGTTTTGGAGTGGGGTTTTTTGCCTTTAATGTCTGCACAGGGTTTTGCTCCTCAATCTGGTTTAAATTCTGATTGTCCTAAACTAGCAGCTGGGGATTTCCATGGTGTGGGACCTCTTCAGTAGTGTAAATGAGCATTGGCTATTAAACTCTGTTCTTTTATTCTGTCTGAAATTTATTGCAAACTTTTTTCTAATTGAAGAATGACTTCATTAATGGATGCATGTCTTGTTTTCATCTTTGCTTTTCAGTTTAATATGTTTAAGGTGTGTGTGTCTTTTGTGCCATAGCTATATAATTTACAATGAAGTTGAATTAGGCTGCAGTTCTAGGAAGATCAGGTACTATGCAAGAGGATATAGGGGTGTTACTGACAGTTGCCTTCTAGATACTATAGCAGCTTCTTCTGTTGACTGTCCTTTTTTGTAGTCTGCAGCAATCTAAGGATCTCTCTGCAAAAGAAGAGATTTTAGTCCTGGCTAATTAAACAGTTGAATAGGTACTGAAGAATCTGCTGCAGTATGAATGAATCTTCTAGAAGAGTTTGTAATCTACTCTGTGCTATTGGATAGCATTCTTTGTTGGTAAAGAAATCTTGGAAAAAATGTGAAAAAGGTAGCTGTAGTTCTCTCTTTAACCCTTTCCTATTGCAATAAAATAATAAAAATTATGAAAAATACCCCAAAACTAAAGTGGGAAGAGAATGGCAAAGTAAATTGACAAACAAAGAATTTCAAGAACAAAAGAAATAGTTTTGAGGGTTCACCAGATACAACCAAGTAATAGATGGAGTGGTCTGTCTGGTTGTATCTAGGAAACAGAATGCTGGTGAATCTGTGAGTATATTTAGAGAAATATTGCAAAGAAACCAGAGGGCTTTTTCTTTCATTTTTGGCAGATGATCACTGTGAATGCCTCATTGTTCCCCAGTTCTATTACTAATTCTTTGATAGCAGTTGGAAACGATGGTCTTCAAGAAAGAGACAGAATGGTTCGAGCGTGTATAGCCATTATCTGTGAACTAGGTAAGATAACTGAAAGCTAATTAAGAAAAATTTTGACATGGTTGTCATCAGTTTTCTAAGAGATTCTCTTCTGTGGGTTAGTATTAAATAGATTGTGTTCAAATAATTAAGGATATTTGTTTAATAATGAATTAGAAGTTAGATGTTCTTAATGTCAGTTTTATGGATTTTAGTCATTAGTTTGATATAAAACAAAATCACTTTAACTTAAAATCAACGTCTCTTACATGAAGTACCTGAAGATTTCAGGTGCTGTTCTTTCCTTTAAGACTTGCCAATTCTTGATTTACTTTAAAAATGTTTCTCTGCTGCAGTTGATGTTTCTAAAACTAATGGATTGGAAGTAAGGAGAATTCCATACCTGAGATGCTGACAAATGTACAAGAGTTCAGAGAACTACAAAACATCCTCCTTTAAAAATTTCTACAGTGGCTTCTGGAAGTCAGTATTTGTGTCCATGTAAAGGCTATCTGGACAGTGATTTATACTAACTCCCTATGCTTGTTAAAAATCAGCACCCACATATGGTTTTTTGAAATCAATAAGAAGTAATTTCAGCAGTGTTTTCAACATACAAACTTCTGTTTTAAAGAAATAAATGATCTGTTGCTCCTTTATATTGTATAAATATTTTATCCATGTCAGTCCAATGAAGCACAAAATCTTTTTGCAGGGAAGTGTGGAAGCTACTGTATGGAAATTTGGTTGGAAATAAATTGGGAAATTGTTGCCAATGGTGACTGACTGACTGTTCATGATAAATTAATCCAAAATCTCAATTCTGACATTGCTGATGTCAGTCAGTTCCATTAAAAGCTTTACATGTGTCTCGGCAGTGTTCAGGTAGAAAAAGTTACATGTCCTGAAGAGACAAGTTTGTTATATTGGAAGCCATGAAATGTTTTCTTTCCTATCACTGGCTGAAGTGATGTGTTTTTCTTTATTTAGCACTTCAGAATCCTGAGGTGGTGGCTCTTCGGGGTGGTTTAAGTACCATCTTGAAAAATGTGATTGATTGTCAGCTAAGCCGAATAAATGAGGCTCTGATAACTACAGTTTTGCATCTCATCAATCATCCAAAGACCCGACAGTATGTGCGAGCAGATGTAGAATTAGAGGTGGGTTCAGTTTTACTTGTTTAGTGACAGAAATTAAACATTATATTACTAATGAAAATGTTTAATTTTAATCTCAGATTTTACCCTCTGTGTTTGTGCAAAATTTTTAAAATACAACATTTTAGGCTAAGAGCATAATGATTTATAAAGCGGGAATAACATGACAGATTGGAGTGGGACTGAGGAAGGGACAAGACCTGTTTAACTGTATTCTCATGTGAAAGTAATGCATGTCTTTCTTTCATTTAGAGAATTTTAGCTCCTTACACAGATTTTCACTACAGGCATAATCCAGACACAGCAGAAGGACAACTCAAGTAAGTGTTAGTGCTGCTACTTGTGCTACCAGTTATGTTTATGGTATGGGAATTAAGTGGTTTTTCTTTCCGAAGTGAAAATAAAAGCAATGACCTAATGCTAAACTATTTGAAGTTGAATACAGTGGGTTGGAATGCAACTTCCAAAAATACTATTAAGCGTTTAAGGTTTAAAAGGGCCTGTTTAGCGTGGAGAAGAGAAGCCTGGGGGATACTCTGCCCTGAATAACAGCCTTTCTAATACCTATGAAGATGTAATCAAGAAGATGTAGCCAGCACCCTTCGTGGTGGTAGAAGGTGGGAGGACAAGAAGCAACAGAGAGAAATTGGAACAGGCTGTCCGGAGAGGTCCTGCAGCCTTCATCCTTGCAAGTTTCTAAGACCCAACTGGATAAAGCCTTGAGTATAACCTGGTCTGGTCTGATAGCTGACAACTTCTTTGTGCAGGATTTTGGACTAGAAACCTCCTGAGATTGCTTCCAACTTGAATTGTTCAGGTTTTTTAATTATCAAATGGCATTAGGTGCTTAGGTCTGTGTAACTGAATAAGGTCCAACTCTTTATGTCCCTGCTGTAGATTCACTGTCAGTGGAGGTGCAGAGTGATTCATCTGACCATATATAGGTGTTTACTTTGTGATGATATCCTCCTACCATGGAAACTCCCCTGAAAAAGGAAAAGTAACAATAGTTAAAAATTCTAATCTTTGTGTGTGTATACACATGTGTATACACACATGCATATATGCACACATAAAGGCCTTCTCTTACTCTGGGCTTTGTTCCCATCTAAAGTCTCACTTAACTACTTTTTACTTGCTATGTTAGTAACACTGTTTGTTTTATGGTAATGAACTGTATTGTGACATCTGTTGTTTTAATGACAGAGAGGACAGAGAAGCACGGTTCCTAGCTAGTAAAATGGGAATAGTGGCAGCATTTCGATCATGGGCAGGTAAGATTGTTTTTTTTCCCTGTTTGAAGCTGGATGATTGGAAGGGGAATTTTACTTTCTAGTATAAAAAAAGTGGTTTGTTTAAACACGCAATCTGTCTCATTTTGCGTCTAATTTCTATCAATACCTTCCTACGATGCTACTAAGATGTGTTTTGATATTGTAAAATTGGAGGATGCATCCATAGTTTGACTACTGACAAGATGCAGCTTTCTGCCTTCCCCCCTGAATACCTTGTAAGTTGTACCTTGATGGTACTTCTTGACATTTGATGGGTGAGAGGATGTTGAAAATAACATCATATCAGAAGAATTTGCCTTTGACATGGTTCTGCCACTGTAAATAAGAAATTTGTCTATGTGAAGAGATACCAACAGAATAGTTTCATTAGCACCTGCTTTTACCAGGTGCCATAGCTGAAGTGAAATTGCGGGTGGACATAGTTTGGGATTTTTCATGTAGAAGACACTTCTAAATCAAAAAAGCAGGTTTCCACATCTTTCTAAATCCTTTCTCTGCAATGTTACAATATCTAACATGAAGATACTGCCTCTTTCATGAGGGACTGCTCATTCTTTTAGTTAAGACGGTGTCTTGCAAATAAAGTAAATCAGTTGATACAGCCATTTACCAAAATTTTGAGTAGGATTTTTGCAGGCTATACTTAGGAAAGATTCAGACTGTATAGAAAGCCTTTTTCATTGTGAGACTGTTTGTTTTATTTTTTTTGTGGTCTGAAAATGATCACTAAGCTTAATTTAATATCCAGGTATCAGTCAAAAGTTTCTCACATGTGTTCTCACTTGTTTGGGTAGGAAGCTTGGGAAGTTTGTGACAACTTTGAAACTTCTAGGAAGCAGTTTCTGGTAGGAGTGTTGCTGCATCTTCCCTTACTCAGACACTTAGAGCTAATAGCATATGCCTGAAAGTTCAAGTGACTGAAGAAACAATTGTCCTGGAATATGTTACTTGCCATGGCACTTTCACTGTTACTCATTTATTCTTTTTTATATTGCTTGTTAAGTTGGAGACTAAAATCTTAAACGTTTTTAGTATAAAAATGTCCTTATACTGTCAGTCTTCTCAAAGGACATGTAGCTAAACCAGGCTTGAGGGTGTTCTTGGGTTTTGTTTTGGCTTTTGGGGTGGGTTTTTTGCCTGTCTGTACCATCTGCTGTGTTCTACTGTTCTCTCCTTATTTTCCAGACTGGGTTATTCTTCAGAGCTGATGGTTACTATGTCCTTTATTCTCATGTGTGATCATGTCCTTAGAGATAAAATTGGGGCATGGAGCAATGACTGCATGTACCCAAATCTATTCCTGGGTTGCAATTGGGCCACTATATGCTCTTGGAAAAGGCCTGTGAGGTGCACTGTGGAACATATTTAAATGCCCTTAGTGTGTCTGTGGCCATATGTGTGTGTGTTAAGTTTTTGTGACATGGAAGTTTTTAAATTGAGGACTTGCTTCAAGTTCATATAAAGCACATGTCATTAAAGTTAAATTTGTATTAGTGAAAATAAATAGATGAGTAGGTGATATTTTTCATCCTTTAGTAATTTTTAAAGAATAATGGTTTGGGTTTATTTATGATATGTAAGACAAAAAAGTGTGTAAACCTGGATTCTTATTACTGACTTAAAGTTGCATTTTGGAGAAACTTGTTTGTTTTCTGGACATGTTTCCATAAGTTCTAATTCTGTGAAGTATGAAGAGAAGTGGTCAAGGAAATGAGTAAGGTTATTGTCTTTGCAGCCACATTTTTAATGAAGAGAATGTATGTAAATTGAGCCTGAAAATTGGTGTAAGCTTTAGGTGGTATTCTGTAACATTGAGAAACAATTTGAAGGTTTTCCCTATTAATATTGAAATATTGAACTAATTGAGTAGAAGTACAGAGTAAAAGGACAAAATTATAAAAGAGGCTCTGAGATTTTATGCAAAGTTAAATCGAACACATTTCAGTGTGGTGAAACTTCTTCAGATGAGCACTGGTCATTTAGGAAAAGATGGTTTAAAATGGTGCACAGAGAATGTTATTCCAAGTATGTTTACACTTGCTGTTTAGAATTTGCCTGAGATTAAAAGGAACTGAATAATCTGTTAGGTTAAGATACAGCTTTCGATGGAGAAACTTCTCATAGTTCTACCAAGATGATGCAGATCTTTCAGGTTTATGACTCATTCTTTACTGACAGATTTGTCTTGTCTTTTCTGCCATTTCTTCCAAGTAAACGTTGTTTCTGCAGATAATTTAAAAATACTGTTCACAGTAGAAAGGACAAAAGTAACTATAGTTTTTAATGAAGGAACAAGAGTTTTGCGATTAGAAAGTTTTGTTAAATATTGATTGGAAAGGAGATGACATTATAAAGGTGAAAATGTTTATGATTAGTAATTTTTGTTATCTGTGCTTGTAATCAAACTGGAAATCAAACTTAACAATGTGTCTAATGCTTTTTCTGTTTGAGGGATTATTACTATGTATTTAATGTTTCTAGGTATTATCAGCCTGTGCAAACCTGGAAATTCTGGGATTCAGTCTCTTATTGGGGTACTCTGTATACCAAATATGGAAATACGGGTAGGTGGTAAATATTTAGTACTGATGTAGGAATAATAATGGATGCTTTAATTAACATATTCTTAACATTTTAACAATTCAGTGGTTTAAACACAGACTCCAGTTATGAGACCACTATCCTCGAGTTTATTTGACTCTCAAGTTCAAGTCTGTAATTCCATCATAAAATTCCTGTGAGAATGGCAGCACACCCTTTATATCTGAGAGGAGGGAATGAAGGAGAGAAAAGTACATAAAATAACTTTTACTCTGGTGACAAGTCAAAGCACGTTCACAGTAGCTGCAGTTATGAGTTTAAAGCATAATAACCAGAGCTGAATCCAAGATTAAAAAAAATGTTTATTCCCAATTACCTATTAAACAAAGAAGTTGATGGTGGTATCAGTAACTGTTCTAAAAATCTGTAATCCAAGTAGCTTGAGCTTCTGTAGAATTCATAGTGACAATAAGGCACAGTTATAAAGTAAACAGGCCCCTTCCCTTCTCTTCTCCACATTATTTCAGTTTATGAAAATAAGCATGTTATCAAAAAAAGAAACACTGAAACAAATACACCAATTTTAGCTCTCTAAAGAAATACCAACTTCAACATTAGTTGTGGGAGCAGCTCGGAACACCTGGCATTTGTTTTCAAGAGTGACCGTTAGAATTTGTTGTGCTGCATGTTTGCCAAACCTTTGAAGAACTAGTTTCACAAGGTCAGGTTGGAGGATGGCCTTGTGTAGGCCTGGGAAGATGTGGCTGAAGACAGTCACAAGTATGTCTATGGAATGTTTTTATCTTTAACTGTTCTGAGGACTGGCAAGCATCCCAGCTGGGCCAGATATGCCCTCCTGTGTTAGTAGTATTGGCTGTGTGCCGTTAGTACTTTCTGGATCTTTGTTGAAACATATATAAGTTGGATTCTTTTGTGACATAAAGGGAATCTTGCACAGAGAGTTTGAGCGCTTAATTGAGTCTCCGCAATTAATAGTGAACAAAAGGACAATTTTTGTAAATCTATAAAATTCCTTTTGTGCTTTTTTTGGTAGCGAGGTCTGCTTGAAGTTCTCTATGATATATTTCGCCTTCCTCTCCCTGTTATCGCAGAAGAATTTATTGAGGCACTTCTCAGTGTAGGTAAGTATTTAGAAGCAGTTCACATAAGAATTCTGTCTATTAAGCTCTTCTACAAATTTGAACCCTTCACTGCCTCCTCTATATTGTAAATTACGTCAGCATTAACTGTTTCATCACTGAATTAATTGGGTGCTCTGAAGTCATGTTTAAAATTCTTTATCAACCATTAAATGTTGTAAGTTTGATAAAAGATCAGCAGTGGAGCACAATGGAACATTTATGCAAAACACTGTGTAAACACATTACTACAAATTAGACTGAAGTGTCAGAAGTATTAATAATGTAAAAGTGTTATTGAATGTTACAGAAAAGTTCTTGAACAGTCTTTTCTATATATTAAGTAGCTGCTAGCAATCTCCACTGCACTTTAGCAGACTTTTATTTTTCCTAGGGCAAGTGTATTCTTTTTCATGTCTCTATGTTTAGCAGAGTTAGTCTTTTATCTTCAGAATTACTCCTTTGTGAACCCAAGAGTATCCTCTGCTTTGTATCGCAGTGCAAAAGTATGAGCCCAGAAGGAGTAAGTTTCAGCCTTTGATGTTCCAGCAATTCTCTTCTCTGAACTTCAATTATAAAAGCTTAATCCTTGTTCTGCGTTTAAGTAAATAAATCATTCTTTGTTGCAAACTTCCTGCTTTCTGACTTATGGATGTACATTTTTGAATGTTAGGTCTTATGATATTTTCTGTTAAACAAGTTTAATGTGCTTATGAATTGGAAATGTCATTATTTGGGTTGATACTTAGATACAATCTTTGTTCTAGCTTTGAAGTTAGCCTTGCTTTGTTCAGCAGCGTGGATTAGATAACTTGTTAGGGATCCCTTCTGACAAAATTTTCTGTAATTTGAAACCTGAAATAACAGTTGTTGGCAATGACTATTGTTTACCTACTGACAACTATTAAAATAACACTGTGAAATCCAATGTTATAATTACCATTGTCTATATTTTCTTGTTCTAGATCCAAGCAGGTTTCAGGACTGCTGGAGACTTTCTGATGGCTTTGTAGCTGCTGAAGCTAAAACTATATTACCCCATCGAGCCAGGTCAAGGTGAGCATTTAATGAATTTAGTCTAAACCCTTGTTTTTGTTTTGTGGTGGTGTTGACAAAATACTTGTTGCTTTCTTGCAGAGACAATAAGAAATGAATTCTCTAAATTGTTTCCGTACTTTTTTTCTCCTTAGGCCTGATCTTATGGATAATTACTTGGCTTTAGTGCTTTCAGCTTTTATTACCAATGGACTTCTAGAGGTAACTAATGACTTAAGTTTGAATAGATGCTTGCTACTTTTTTCCTATAAATATTAAAATAAGATGTTGTACATTAAACGTAATAATTTTTAAAATTTTTGAAGGGTTTGGTTGAAGTGATCACAAGTAGTGATGACCATGTATCTGTCAGAGCAACTATCCTTTTAGGAGAACTTTTGCACATGGTAAGTAAAACTTTTTGCTGAGAATAAGTAGTATTGGTAGCTAGTTGTAAATAGATATTTCCTATTATAGCTTTGAATTTATGTTATGAACTTGGAACATCTACTTTTCATCAGAATAATGGGTTAATTTACATTACATCTTTAGGCACTTCATATATTAAAAGCAGTATGAACCAATACGAAGGCTGTTCGGGAAGTATTGAAAGTGGGGTCTGCTCCAAGGATAATCCTCAGCTCTCAAACTCTCACCAATACACTTCCTTGCCTCAGTAGCCAGTTGTATTTTTAAGCTGGAGTCCTGCAAACTCACCCATCAGTTACTGTGTTTGGGAAGAGGGTCATTGCAGATTTTTGCTTTTTTTAGAATGACCGTAGCCCTCTGGCAGTGTGTTTAGCTTTCTGCCTTACAGGCTAGGCAGACAGAACTTTTTTCATGTTCAGCTTGGTGTGGCTGGGGCACTTGATTTATTCATTCAGGCAACTCGAACTTGGTGGAGTGCTCTTTTAGCCTCGTGTGGGTAGCCCCTGCTACAGAGAAGCTGAAGGGACTGTGCTTTGTTCTGCTTCCCTCTACCTAACAGCTTTTACAGCAGCTTCTCTCTCTTAATCCAAACTATTTTGGTATAGAGATGATATGACTGTTTTCATATATACTCCAGTGCTACCTTTCAGCTTCCCAAGGAGCTGTTAGTCATATGTGAAGTGACATGATTTACCTTTCTTGCAAAACAGTTCTTTTATCTTTCACATCCTGTATTGATGACAACAATAGCATATGTAGCAGAGCATTTTTTGATTAGTTTTCTTGTGCTTGTTCTTTTAATCTTTTCTCCAAATAAACTATTTTATAAGAGATGGTAAGATCATGAAGTACAGCTCTGTCTTACAAAAATTTGAAAATGAATTATCAGACATAGTCTGCACCTGAGGACTATCTACTCACTTCAGTGGTGCTTAATGCTCCAAAAAACAAGATCTCAATCTTCAGATACAAGATTGCTTATTACTTACAGTGATTTACAACATCTCAGCTCAGCAGCAGGTGTCACAACCACAACAAATCTGTTCTGTAGTCTCTTCAGTGACTTTTCTTTAAATTATTGGTGGAATTTGTTGAGTATTCCATTAGCTATGTAGTGTAAAAAGAGGAATCTGTAACAACATATGCTACTTTTATGGTTTCTGGAATACTTTTGAATGGGAGTGACTGTTAACTGACATTTGAGTATGCTGCAAAGCATAGGTATTTTTTGGTTTTCTGAAGAGATGATTCATTAGAGATGACTGTTTATCAAAATACTGAACAAATATTTGTACTTTTATTTAGTTTTAAGAGATTGAAGTATTTCTTTATCTTCATTATTCCTTAGTTTCCAAAAACGTTTGCAGAACTACCTATGTTTCCCAAAATAAAAGCAATTAAATGTCTAGTAATTTAGGAAGTTATGGTAATTAGATTTTTTTTGTGCAGAAAGTTTTTAATAGAAATCATCAGCTTAAATTGTATTTCTGATTTTAGATTTTTTTAGCACTTTTGTACACATGACATGGGTATCTGATGCTTTGCATGTTTTTGCATATTACCACTTAAAGACCACCAATGCAAACAATACAGATTAGAAGGCTCTGAGATCTAAAATTGTCTTAAGTTATTTTCAATTGTATTTCAGATTGATTAGTTAGATCAAATATTCAAAATAGTATGTGTAATTATTGCTTTTTGATGTTATGCAAAAGGTAGTTTTATTGTTATGTGTTTGTGAAAGTCTTGTGGAAAGTGGTAGATAGTTCAAATGTTGATCCTAAAGAGATGGCTGAAAATGTTGTAATAAGTTATTCTAACAGGTCTTTTGTTGGTTTTTTTAGGCAAACACAATTCTTCCTCATTCTCATAGCCATCACCTGCACTGCTTACCAACGCTAATGAATATGGCAGCATCTTTTGACATCATGAAAGAGAAAAGACTGTAAGAATTCTAAGTTACACTTAAAAATATTTATTACCACCCCCCCCACCCCCCCCCCAAGTTGAGTGAAAACCTACATTACAAGCTTTCTGGTGGCAGAAAGTACTTATGTCTTTATTTAAAAGCAAACAAATGCATGCATATAGAAATGCTGTGTCACACTTGCTAGGGAAATAGTCTCCAGTGCATCATTCCAAAAGTGTTTACATTAACAATTTAGAAATTTGGAAAGAAAGTTTTGATAGTAGATTTCAGAAGACTTTTGTGTGGATTGCAGACTTTTACACAGAATTTTTCTTAAATGAACTCTAAGGCACTGTTCAACCAAGCAACATCTGAGGCATGTTCTGTGTGTTTGACCTCTCCATTGTTTCACACTTCTTTTTTGGCATTTTGATACAATTAAGCTTTCAAAACTAAAAAAGTCTGCATGAATTTTGTTTTCTTCTGTTGTTGTTTATCTATAGCTAATTAAATCGTAAGAGACCAAATCAGTGAGTCATTATTAGTGTAAGCAAGAGAAAAAACTGTAATATTGACATGGCGCTGTTTTTTTGTTGCTTTTCTTTTAAAACCATTTTTTCTTCAGAATGGTGATTGTAACAATAGTAATTGTTAAAACTTTCTGGTGCTTTTGTTCAAATTTTGCACTGATAATTTTTCAGTTCCATTTAAATATAAGAATGTATGAACAGAAATTTTAAATTTAGTGCAGCATTCTGCAGTGGTATGTATTAGGGAACAGTTTGGCAGTCATGGTGCTAATCAAATGAGGTATATTTAGGTATCTGATGAGAAAAAAATGTTTATAGAAGCCATTTATTCCTCTTTGAACTAGAAATACCTGAATTTTGAGATATTAAACTATGGGCTTTTTAAACTTATTTTACTTATTTTTTTAGAATTTCTCTGTACATCTTGCAATCTTGCAATTTAACCTCTGAAGTGCTCTGTCATAAAATACCATCTCTTGGGTGTTTCACACAATTCAAACCTCCTGCAAACCTCCTGAGGGAAAAGAGTCAAATTAATAGATTCATGTGTCTTTTAAAATACATTTCTGTAACTCAGTGTTCTTACTTCTGTTTCTTTGTGGAGACCCATTTAAATTGTGTGTTGGGTTTTTTCTGTATTATAGGAAATGGTTTTGTGAATTGCTCTTGCCATTCCTGATCTGCCTTGTCAGATCAGTATTATGATAAATATGACTTTCTATTTTGTCTTTCATTGTGTTGTCAGTGATAAATTGCAGCATCATTCTGAACTGCTGCTGTGAAATGATAAATGTTTCTTGTAGAGTGCTTCCAAGAAATGTAGTGCTCTTCTGCTTTTTAGTTTTGAAGTTTTCTTATGTGTCAGTACAAGATTTTAATATGTGAAAACACAGTTATTTTTCAAAAAAGACATATCTGAAACTCCATCACAGGTTATTTCACTTGGTCAAAGCTGTGGGGTGAGAGGAAGGATGAAGAACAGAAGGGATACGTTTGTGTATCACGTGCAGTGTATCACGTGCAGGTTTTTTGCTTTTTGGCATTTGTGGACATACCTGAGAAAGTATTAAGAATTCCTGGTTTTGTTGAAAGAAAGTGATTTTGTAGAAGTAGGTTTTTCTTTTTTTTTATTTGGGGATGTTGGTCTTGGTCAACACTGCTTTGTTTCATACTCTGAAAAACTGTAAGCCCTGTTATGGATTAAATTTATGTAATTCAGATAAGTGACCAAATTCAAATGTATTTGTTGGTTTGAAGATAATACAAAAACACTCTCCTACCCTATGAGAATTTTTGTTAATGGGGAAGAAAGGTAGACTTACCTCCTCCTTTTTAGACTTCCTTATTTTATATGCTCAGCAGTTTTTGTCTTTTTTTCTACCACTATTTTGTAATTAACTGTTTCTGCCCTTGTCAACTGTCATTTCTGTTAACTTCCTATCTTTTCCTGGAAAACTTCTTACATGCTGTTGCTGAACTATTCAGATATAAAGAGCAGGAAGCATACTACTGATACTCCTGCCACCCTTGTGGGGGGTGGGGGGAAAGAGAATTTATAAGAAATACTTTGTTAGTCAAAGTTGAAGCTAGCCCCCTCAACTCTCAACTTTACTACAGAATGTTGATCTACTGTGACATCTCACAATACTCATCAACTTTAAACTTTACAAATCTTCTGTGAACTGTGATAGACACCAGTAATTGCAGAGTAGAAGAAAAGGTAACAATAAGGCTTATTCTTCAGTACTAGAAGTTCTGAAAGGTAATTTTCTGTATAATTTCAGTACAAGACTGAGTCCTATGTATGTATGAAAACTTGTATCGAGAAAATTATTTTCTTTTTATTTGCTTTGGAATTGTTAGTCAGTTTTTTCTTGAGCTATGTTTATTTACTCAAGATAGAGCAGTGGTGCTCTTTAGTTGGATAACAGTTGCCAAATACTGATTACAGTATTTTTTTTTTCTATTAGACGAGCAAGTGCTGCACTCAACTGCTTAAAACGTTTTCATGAGATGAAGAAAAGAGGACCTAAACCTTACAGCCTCCATTTAGATCATATTATTCAGAAAGCGATCTCAACACACCAAAAAAGGGATCAGTACCGTGTGCAGAAAGACATCTTTATTTTAAAGGTATTACCATTATTGGGTTTCCAAAACGGAATATGACTTTGTATTTTGGAGACTCATATCCTGCCTACCAAGCTTCACTCTCTCATCTAAATCAGAGCCATTTAAGTGATCTCTTTATAGTATTTTTTTCATTTAATTTGTCTCATAGGTACTTGTGGATACTATGTTGCATTTCTGGAATTTGAGGAGTGAAATTACAATAATTCCTAATGCTTTTTAGCATTGTGTGATCTCTTTAGCAGTGTGATCTCTTACTATTAGATTCTTAATGCAGTACTATAACAATGCAATTTACTTTCAAATGCAAATTACTGTGGAGCACATCTCTTTTAATGATTGTTACATGAACAGTAAGTATATCGTGTGACAAGACTGAAAAAAATGGTGCAAGGCAACTGTAGTTTTTCGTGTCTGTATTCCAGGATACAGAAGAAGCACTTGTAATGAATCTTCGAGACAGCCAAGTTCTCAATCATAAAGAGAACCTTGACTGGAATTGGAATCTAATAGGGACCATACTGAAGGTGAGCTTAAAAAGGGCATGATACTACTTTTATGAAATTGTTTGGAAAAAGTCTCCATTTCATAAGAGAGCTTTGAATTTCTAATATTAATTCCACAGTACATCCCATCATCTGTTTTGTTTCAGAAAACTAGGATCTCATGGATTAATCAGTGCTGATACAGTCTGTTTACATACAACTCTTAAACTATACACAAAAATACACTACAGTTACATTCACAAATTTCTTAATAAGCATGTATTAAATTTTATATAACTTTATTTGTATAAAAATAGACTTTAAAGAATTAGCTATATTGACTTTAAAGCTGCTAATATTTTAGACTTCAGTCCAAACTACACAGGGATACTGCCTTGTTCAGTTTCATAGCAGAATTTTTTTATATAATGTGAGCTGAAGGTTAAGGCTGCAGGTGGGTTATAGATCAAACCTCAGATGCTTAGTCTGAGCCACATATGAAAACTTCAGTAATATGCAATCTCATTGTATGTTTTGAACTAGTACAAATACTCCCATAGCATCAAGTTCATTACAAACTTAACTTGTTTTTACAAAATAAAGAAGTATCTCTGACAGGGAAGGCATTATCTTAAATATATTTAGTGCACAGTTTTTAAGAGACTGCCTCTTTTTTTTAAGGAGAAAACTTACTTTCTTTGAGTATAGAAAACTTTCTGAGTACTCAGTATAGTTTTCAAACCAAAATAGCTCCTGTCATTCTGTGCATCAAAGCCATCCTTTTGTTGTTACCCCCAAGTAGTAACATTTTCTTACTGTCTCCTTACTGTGTTGTTATAAAGATGGTGAGAAAAAGGATTAATGGTGACAATAATCAAGATTATATTTTTTAAAAAAACTAAATATTTCTGTGCATTTTTTCAGGGACTGCTAAACTTGAGATAGTAAGGATCTCTCTGGTGTAAAGACCTGAATTTGTATATGACAGTAGCTTTGCTCCACCAAATTTCACTGTTCACAGGCTTTTTACTGCAATTACTAGTTTTACTGGATTACTAGAGATCTATGATTATTAATCATAGATATTTTTACCTTTGATTCAGTATTAAAGATATCAAGAAACTGTTTTTCAGAATCTCACTGTTAATTAATCTGTGTTGTACTTTGGCAACGGAAGTTTTACTACAATTTTATGTAGTTGACCACTAAGGTTTTGGAGGGGTTTTTTACCTGAAATTCAGGTCAAACTGTCAATTTCCCTGCTATCTCAGACCTCCCCAGCAGTATATTTTCTAGTGTCCTGACAAACAGTTGATAATGTCTCAAAATCAGGGACTTCAGTCTTTCAGAATGAGAAGTTTGTGTGTTCTCTGATTTAATTCTAACCACTTCTGTTCCTGTTAAACTGCGCAACACCAGCATATAGTTAAGATAATGTTATCAGAGTGGTCCATCTTTAGTCCTCCTATGAGCAGGATCCAGATTCCAGTGTTTGGACTTCACTATCTCATGTGGCTACTCACCTCTCTCTTGTCTCTGTCACAGCCTTACGGCTTTAGAGCATCAGCTTTCTAACCACCTCACTACTTGCATTTCATGTGGTCCCTTTACTGCCTTTTTTACTTGCTCAGCTTGCTGTCTAAGCTGCTAAAAGGGCAGCGAAAGTGGCAGCAGTCAGGATGGAGGAATTGCAACTTTGTTGTTCACAGCAGAGTTTCATACTTTTTCTAGAACTGTTACTAGTGTCAGTTTTACTAATCATTAACTAGTGCACTATACATCTTAATACTAGTATACCAATTGGAAATGTAGAACTGTATTGCTTAGGTAGGAAAGAATGCTTGCTGCACTTTTTTCCATCCATTCCAAGAAGATACTAGTAGCAATAAAAATAAATCTGAAACTGTAGAGAAAACAGATAGCTATAAAACAGAGGGAGATATAATAGGAAGAAAGGATAGGTCTGGAAGAGAGTATTATGACTTCATGTGGTCCTTCTTAAAACCTCTTACGAAGTATCAACAGGAGAGTTTAAATACCATTTTAATAAGCAGTATTTAAGTGAGCTATAACAGAATAATGATTATTTTTAAATCAAATCTGATTAATAGTGAAAACAACAACAAAGATTATTTGCCTATTAAGCATATAAATTTTTTATTTTTAGAGAAGAAACTGAGAAAAATTGTTTATTTTTCATTAGCTTTTCATAGTTTGCTGTTTTCATTAGCATTGTGGCCTTGTACACATAGCATGTGACCATCATACCCTGTCCTTCTCTAGAAAGAAATCAAACAGTTCTTGGAGCAAGAATTGTGGGATTTTCAATAATATAAGGGTTTTTTTGTAGGTAACATTAGATGCAAGGAAACTTACACTTCTAATTTTTAGGTAAATATAACTATAATAGAAATGAGTAAATTATAGTGACTAATCAAGGACTGATGTGCAAGTTTCATATAATGCTATATTTGCTGTTTTTCTAGTGGCCAAATGTAAATCTAAGGAACTACAAAGATGAACAATTACACAGGTATGTAAAAAATTATGTAGACTCTCTTTGAAGAAAGAAATTTGGAAAAACTGGGTTTTAATATTGCAATAAACTATTCTTGGATATGTCACACTTCTAAAACTTAATCTTTAGATAAGCAACAAAAAATCTAGATAATTAGGTTGCAGTATTTGCTTTAAATAAACAGGTCTTTAAGCTTTAGTGGTTTCTTTTCTATGTACAGATAGTTTATGTATTTATTCCCTTAACAAGAATCATACCAGCTTTGCAAACACCTTATTTGATTTTAAACCTTAAAATTATTACTGCTTTGATATTTTGTACATTAGTATTTGATATCAGCACTTGACAAATTTTGACAGAATAGGTTTACAGTTGTACCGTTATACAGTTACATCTTTCATCAAAGACCAAGAGGAAGATATTTCTAGTTGCTGTTAATGGCAAGGGAAGCATGTGTGATTCTGGAAAAAAACAACAACAACAAAGTACAGCTCTGGTTCCTTTCATGTCTGTTGGCGTTAAGACATTTTTATTACTTTTGTGCATGTGTGGCAATAGTGTAACTAACTCGTTGTTAGATTTCCCTTTTAACATGACTTTCACAAATTCATTTGATTAAATTATTTTGAAGAGTAGTTCTGTATTTGTAGGCATGGAAAGCTACCTCTACATGAATTTGAGGAAAAAACTAAAGCTAAAACATGCTGAAAGGCTCACACTGTTCCATTTTAAATTTTTACTAAAAAGTAATCAGGCTACTTTATATAATGTTCCCAGCATAAGTGGTAGGCCTAGTGTAATCACAGCCGTAACTTAATTTTGCATTTGTATTTATTCTGGTTTTTTTTTTTTCCTTCCCTAAACTTTGATTGCCAATCTGTACTTTGTGGTAAAGGATTATTTTCTAAATCTGGTGGTTTATAACGTTGCTTCTCTAAAGTAATGTCTGCAGTGCTGGCTGACAGCCACACCCACACTTCTACCTACCTACCTGAGACAGTGTTCCTGGTCCTTGGTTTTGTGCTGCACTCAAGTGTTGTTCAGCGCCTAAATAATTTAATTCCAAATAAACTGAGAAAATCTAGGATTGAGTTAGTATAAAACTTCTACAGTTCGTTGATCCTTTCTGCAGGATTGTGTTAGATGCTTTGATGGCTCTAAAATGCTGTTGCTTTTGTTTAATAATAACTAATTATCCCTGAATCTCTCTAGTTTCACTGCTGGTTATAAAAAATTTTCAGCCACTTTGTTTTTGAAGTGTAAAGTACATTTATTTGTCCTTCCATAAGTTGATTTTTTTTTAACTGTTAGTGTTCTTGTGATTATCTTATCTGGAATTTCACTTTAACAGCCATATTTCTGATACAGATTCCTTCACGTCATAGGGATGCAGTTAATGCAATATACATACATATACACACTTAAGTATACACATATCTAAACAGACATAAATATGTGTTAATATATATAATATATTTATTGCTATTAACCCAGAATAAAATACATTTCATTTGACAAAATTTAAACAAGCCCTCAGATTTCCATTGTAATTGGTCCTGTGTTTGGAGTTGGGGATAGTGGCTTACTCTCACTTTAAAAGTGCAGTGCTTTAGTTAAGTTTTTGTAATGCTTGACATTTCTACCTTCAGACAGAACATTCTGTGTTACTTTAAAGTACAAATGTGTGTTTATTTTTTGACTAACAATTGGCGAGGGGAAGTTCTTTGCTGAAGACTTTATTCCTGCAATGAAAAACTCAAGCGATACTGGTTCACCATGATCTCAGAAAGGCTGAGCGAAGAGTCTGCGTTTGCAGTTGCTGTGTTATGCTTCAGAAATGCTTAAGTGAGGTGAATGAAAATACTGTTGCTGAATAAATAAGGCCTTTTCCTGGAAGAACACAAAAATATATTTTTCACAGTAGCGTTAACTATTATAGCTGAAGAAAACTCAAGTCACAGATTCTTCTTTAGCCCTTTGTAAGTCTAGATAGTATAGTCTTTGAAACTCACCACAGGATAAATTACAGCAGAATAAATTATAAGCATGAGCATGAATAGGAAGCTACGGCTTCTAAGAGCATAGAGATTTTCAGTTCCTTTTGCTTATTTTAAGTCATGGCATAGAAAACGCTTTATAACACACAGTACAGCTGCATCTCTGAAATCGTGTCTGGGTAGACTCATTACTGTTACCTGCTACTCTTTTAATAAATTTTGAAGATTTATTGCCAATAAGCTAATTTAATGGTAACATATCTTTTGTACCAGCATCATTTTATACTGTGAGACTGTCCTTGTCATATTGAAAAATAGCAAATTATTCATTACTTTCCATAGGTTTGTAAGGAGATTGCTATATTTCTACAAGCCTAGCAGTAAACTGTATGCCAACCTGGATCTGGACTATGCCAAGGCTAAGCAGCTCACTGTGGTGGGTTGTCAGTTTACTGAATTTCTTCTTGAATCAGAAGAGGTAAGAAATTTTCAGCTACAAGGCTGGAGGTAGAATGAGTAGTGCTGCTGTATGCCACTTAGAGGAAAAAATTTAGTAAAGACTTCCATAGTCTTTGGGTGTTAAATCTAAAGTGATCAGTGTAATTAAGAAATATAACTTAAAATCTTGAATTGTCCAGATGAGACACTAAGGAAGACGACTGTGTTTAAGTCGAAGTTTTATTAAATACAGATTTATTAAATGTGGCTTAGGGTTTGGAGGGTTTTTTTTTTAATTTTTGCTATGAATATCCTTCCTTTCTCTACCTCCTTTCTTCTTGTGTACTAAAGACTTCTATGCCTCAGGCCAGAGGAAAATGTCATTGAACAATTCTTTTCCTGGAAAGAATAGAATTAGTCCCAAGATGTCTCCAAGCTAAACTCTTTTTCTTTGCCTTGAATCTTTTTCTTTAGTCTGAATTGTGTTTGCCAACCAGCATTTCTATTTTGTGTCTGTATTGTGTTTGTACATTTCAAGAAATTTAAAATGATGGATTTCAGTAAAGGAGACACAGTTCTGTTACTAGTAAATGCTATTACTCTTTGTTTTGTTAGGATGGGCAAGGCTACCTGGAGGAATTGGTTAAAGATATTGTACATTGGCTCAACTCTTCATCAGGAATGAAACCTGAACGTAGCCTTCAAAATAATGGGTTACTAAATACCCTTAGCCAGCACTACTTTCTGTTTTTTGGTACTCTCTCTTGTCACCCTCATGGAGTGAAAATGCTTGAAAAATGTAACGTGTTTCAGTGGTGAGTGTTTTTATTGTGTTTGAATTGTGCTTACAGGTATAATAGTTATGAAAATTATAAACTGTGCATGAGGACTACTGTCTGTAAAGCTGAAAACTTTAAAGTTCTTTTGAGTTACTTACAAGTAATGATACTCAGTTGTGGGGGGTTTCAGTATTTTTTTTTTTTTTAATAAAGGATCTTTTAGTCTGTCATATCTGAACAGATATGGGTGATTATATCACTAAATAGCTTACTTTTTCCTGTCCACACCTATCTGACAGAGATCAGTATCAGGAAGGATGATGTTGTACTGAAAAGACAGCAGGGGAAAAAAAAAAAACCAAACAAAAAACCCCACAAACAAAAAAAACCAAAACAAAACCCACATAAACCACGAAAAACTGGCAGGTATCATACTGTTTGTGAAATGTGATGATGCATGTTATACCTAAACTTAAGTCCAATATATTTGAGTGAAGCTGTGGAGTTCAAAATTTTGTTCAGGTACAAATAAACTTGCCTGCCTTTGGGAGTAAATTGGTTAGTGGCTAATACCAGTTTATTTTAAATACAGTAAACTTTAAGTGAAAATTCAGGTGTTTTGATGGACTCTTTTTTTAATTACGTTGTTTTCATTGATTATTAGAATACAAATTTTTTACTGGCTTCAGAAAACTTGGTTTACAATAAAATCTAGACAGTAGTACTAATGTTATGGCAAGCTGTATACACAGAATGTTTTACAATGAGGAATTGTTCACAGAGTTTCATGAACGCTGATTTTTGTACTCATAATCACTAATTAAAGTATGCTGACAAAATTATTACAGAGCAATTATGAAAACTGTTGGTTTGGGGTTTTTCCCCTTGCAGTTCAGTGCATTATTTGATCCCCATTTGACTTTTAACAGCCATAACAGTTTAAAGTTACTCCATTTCATGTGAGAACTTACTTTGTATTTTGAGTTTAGAAATGAAAGTCTAATTCAAAGTACTTAAGTTTAAATTACTGATTGACTAAATAAATGGGTGGGTTCAAATACTAATTTTTATTTTCTTCTCCCTCCCCTTCCCCCCCAGTCTTCTTAATCTTTGTTCTTTGAAGAACCAGGATCATTTGTTAAAATTGACTGTTTCCAGTTTGGATTACAGCAGAGATGGGTTAGCAAGAGTCATCCTTTCTAAAATCCTGACAGCAGCTACTGATGTAAGTTCAATTCAATTTATGTACAATTGTTAATTGCCACTAGACTTTTATTTTCTTATTCAAGGTGTATGACTTTATTTTTAAGCTATTATATATCCAGAAAGGTTTTTATTTTTGTTTCAGAGAAATGAAGCTCCTACTCATGTAGTTTTTGAATTTGCTGTGAACTTCACACTGTATATTGTATTTGTGCACAAGAAATTGAGTCATTCAAATAGAGGTTTCTGTCATATATTAAGGGGGTTGAAGTCTTTAAATGCATAAACCAAGTGTTATTGTCTAGGTCAGTGGACAGCCTAAATCAATTGTGAAGGCATCATTTTCACAAACAGAAATGTGTATTTCTAGCAGTAATAAACAGGTTAACCTTCCAGTGGTAGATACTGTTTTGATAATGATTGAGGTTACCGTGGTGGAACTGAGTAGACACTATAGCTGCTGGAACGAAGGGGTGGTTCAGAAATGGGCATTGGGATTTGTACTTCTGAATCAAAGAATGTGAGTGAAAATAAAACACAGCCTTAGGTAGACTTGGGAGAGGAAGCTCCTGAACTTTTAAGAAAAGAGAAATCAATCAGGTGTAACGTAGACAAGGAAGCATTGATGTCAGAAATGACAATTAGTAAGTTGAAATCTAAGTAGGAAAGAACTTACATTACTTCAGGGAGAGCTATTCCTCTGTTGTCTGGACAAGGCAGAATATATTCTAGAGTGGATAAAAGAGGGAATAAGGTAGATGCTAGCTTTAAATATCTCACTGTATTTTGGAAGAGGAGAGGGAAGGAAAGAAATTCAGGGTATTTCTCCCAAGACCATCAAAGATACAATGATTCTTACAGGTAAAGAGTGGAGTCTGAAAGTAGGGGTTTGAAGGAATGACTCATTGAAAGTGAAGCTCCCTACTGAATAATTTTGAAGTAATCTTTCAGTGAAGTGATGACTTTGATATCCTCTCTTCAAAGTTGTTTTATGCCTAGTCTGAGCAAGAGATCAGAAATTAATATGTTGTGAGGATGCATGCCTATGTCTTTATTAGACTTCTAAGATCCTGTTAGATGACTGTCACTTAAGAGCAATTTAGGCTGTGGAACTTTATTTAGCTGTTTCTACTGAGATTTCATGTCAATAGGTACTGCCCCCTGCCCCCCTCCACCAACTCTCAGTTATTTTTACCTCATAAAAAGAGGCTGTACATGGAGTAAAGAGCGCTCCAGCATTTCAGTTTCTTCCAAATTAAGCTGGTTAACAATTAGAAAAAAGTCCAGGCATGCTGTCACAATCTCCTCAATGAAGTATACAGTTACACTAATAATTTGAGACATTTTATTATGAATTAATGTTTGGGGTTTATATTTTGGGAAAGATTTCTTGATTCTGATATCTGAGGGATGAAGACTTAAATTCTGTTTTGAGAGAGGTACTTCCAAATGTTTTCAAGTATCCAGTACACTACACCAGAAGCTTTATGTAGGTAGGAATGGGTTGATCTCCATCCAAATGTTCTATAAAGACCTACTTTTGGACTTATTTTTATCTGACGGGGGGCGGGGAGTGGCACATGACCAAAACAGAATGCATTCAACTCTGATACAGGTATCACTAGCTGTAAGCAGACTGGCTTGAAGTGGGGTGCAGATACTGTCTTAACGTACTGTCCCAAGCATATACAAAGCCAGAAAACAGTTGATGGCTACTGCTGCTCTTAGCGATGATAACTAAAAATACAATTTCCACCTATTTGTAATTCAACTTAATGAACAATAGGTAGTAAACACTTCTTATACTTCAGATGTGAATAGAATAGACATCACTCTCTGGCACCTTAGAAATTAAGAAAGCTTGTAGAGCCCTCAGGCTTACCTGTTTCAGTTCTGGTCTGTTTGGGATTGTGAAAAGGATTAGGGATAATGATCTGATGGTTGGCATTACCTTGACTATTTAATGTCAGACCTTGACAGATGTCAAAGTAGAACACTCTGGAGAAAGCTAAGAAACTTTCTACAGGCTCAGAAACTTAAGAATGCACATTTTGGAGGTCAAACCTAAATAATTAGTTTTGAAGTTAGAGGTCCTTCTTGCCAGATATGCTGATAACTTCTCACAACTGTGATGTTTTAAGGTCTTGGCCTATGTTAGCAGCGTATGGCTACTGAGTTCTAATGCTTCAATTTCCCAGTCTCACATTGATGTGAGGTCTAACAACCTAGGGAAAGGGTTGTCTAGGGAAACAGCAGAGATTAAGTAACTGTCTGGTTTTGGCAGTCTCCTGAAATCTAGAAGAATAGAAATTATTTGGATATATCTTCTTAACTGCCAAGCACTGACTTACTCTAAGTAAAAGTGTAACCTTTCTCATATATGCACAATATGGGTCAGTGGTCCTTAATATCAGTTAGGTGTGCGTTCAGGTGTAGCAGGTCTCTAACCATAGCTATCCCCAGGCAAGTTCATGGCTGAGCTGTGTTGTGACTTAAATTCTGCTACTTAGAGTTCAGTGTTGTAGTGGATGAGACTGTATCCTGATTTTTGTACACTACAATACCATGAGAATCCCTTCAATATTTTCTTTTTTAAAAAAGAATTTATGATAACAATTTTAAGAAATATAAAAAAATTAAATCTTGTTTGTTGACCACAAATGTAAATGAATCTTTTACTATCAGAATACTAAAAAAGAAGGAAAAGTTACTGTTTGAACCTCTTAAATAGAGATTTACTTCCTTTGTGAAACATATTGAACCATGAGGGATGTACAAAACTACTTCAGGGTGTTTTGTTTCCTGAATTAGTTGACCTGCTTGGACTACTTGAAATTCATAGGGAAATATTTTGTATATTTCATCTAAAAGAGGAGAATCACAAATAGAATGGACTGTTTCAGTCAGCAGAAGTGGGTCTATGCTTGCATCAACCACAGATGATTTCATACTTGGATAAAATTTATTCCCTTAAGAAATTCTTTCCCTGCTTTATCATGTGCTCAACCCCATAAGTTCTTATGATGAAAACTGAAGTGATGGTATTTTGAAGAGAAAATTTCACTGAGTGCTACTTGACAAAAAGGCAAAATGTTGACCTGTCAAAGAACCCTTTGGCAATGCTTGGTGTACACAGTATTGCCAGTATCATCTTGTGGATAAAATGCTTGTCTTCAGTGTTTCTGATGTTCATGCTCCCAATACAAGACAAAAGCGTAAAAAGCTAATCCAAAGGATAAAACCTTTTTTTAAGTCTAGTATTAACTCTATCCTTAGTGGTATAAGTGGTATTTTTAAACAACTGCAATGGGCAAAACTACAAGTCTTCTCCAGAAATTAAAATATTCATGTGAGGTGGAAATTGTTGTCAATTCTGAGAGGGTAAGATACCTGAAAGAATATGGAAATATTGAACTGACAGGTATTTGTGTGGGCAGTTCCACTGACTGAGTAATTTGGAAGTACCTCTGTTTAGATTTTAGGGGAAGGTATCTGCCATTTTCTGGATTTTATGGTCTGGAATTCTGAAACAGCAGCATTGTCAACAGCAAAAGAAAACTTACTCAGCTGTATTTAGCAAGCATGGTAGGAAAAAATTGAAACTTGGAGCAGTTATACCACTCACGGCTCTGTCCCATGAGGAGAACATATTTTTAATTACCAGAACTGACATTCTGTCACCTTGGACAAGTGAATCCTAAGATTAAAAATGAACATGCAGTTCAATTCAAATAAGGCACTTGCAAGCCCGTTCCACCTTACCTTTTCAAGGACTTGTGATGAGGACCTCGTACGATGAGTGGAGCCTGTAAGCCTCTGGAAAGGGTTTGTATTAATTCATAATCCAGAAGACAAACTGTGATTTTGATTCTATATGCTGCCTCTGGCATCTAAATTCTATTTAAAAGCAATAAAAATGTATGGGACTGGTCATAATTTCTGAAAAGCTGTGTTTGTAAGTGAGAGACCATCTCCAGTAGGGCTTCTTCCCTTCAGAAATTTTAATTCCATGAGATATTTGTTAATAAAATACCTTATCTGTTCATTTCAAAAGTTGAAGTTGTTCTTTTTCTTGGGTTAACTGAGATTATAGCTGCATACACCTTTTAAAGCTATACAGAGCTGTGAAGCAGGCTTGTTAGCTGTTTGCTAATGAGTGTCTCTGAACAAGGAAAACTAATTTCTGTAGCCAGCTTAGCATTAGACGGGGAGAGTAGCATTTTGGGGTGACTATATACAATGAAAACATTTACAGAGCAGTATCTATGTAGATCAGTGAAGCAGAAGCACATCTTAACCTGCTTCCAGATGTGCTTTGGTCATTTGTGCTAAAGCAAATTAATACTGCCTCAGCTGCCTTTTTGCCAGTTCATGGTAAAAACGGCAGAGTACCCAGTGTGTCTTCAAGTGCTGCAGTTCATGACCTAGAATTTCATCTTCATAGGTGGCTAAAGGGTAGATTTATCCTGTATCTACTGGCATCTATGCTATGCTGTATGTAATCAGCTGAGCATAGTGACCTGTGACTTGCTGCTTCAATTCTAAGGGTCTCAAAGCCCTTTGATAGTAAAAGTAAGAATCTTCTGACAGATTTAGTACAGGCCTTTGTTTTTTAATGTAGTTCATGCATGAGTGAAGGAGGGGAATGTCTGTTTCCTCAGATATCCTCTACACTGCTTTTCTGATCAGTTCCCATCAAAAGTAAAAACATTCTAGCATTTTGCTTCATCTGGAAAAGCAATGCTGGGCTTTGCCTCTCTCATCTGGGAAATGCATACAGGTGATCTTGCTGCACAAAGGTTGTGACCCTGCTTGAAGACTTTAGGACTGTTAGAAATGCATGCAGTGGTTTTGCAGCCCGTGTTCTGAGGTTTGAACATCTTAGTGTGTTGAGTCATTCCTTGTTGTAAAGACCCTTTTCTGTACCTTCACTTGCTTAAAACCCTGTTCTTCTGTACTTTACACCTTTTTAGTTGTTCTTTTTATTTCTGATGATGGTAGGAAAACCAGAACTGCACACAGTGTCCAAGATGTCAACGCCCAGTGGATTTACCTAGTGACAACGCTGATGTATTTTGTTCTATTTACTTTCAGTGGTTTTGGTTGCCATTGAACTTCTCTCTAACGCTTCCACAGAACCAAATAATATTAGCCTCAAGATCTTTTCCCTGGGTATAAAGAGCTGGCTCAGAGCCTGTTGTGTGTGTAAAGCTGGGATTATTTTTTCACTTCAGCTCATTGTTTCAACTTTATCTGCAGTGAATTTTATTTGCCATTTTATTGTCCCAGCAGAGTCATGAATTCCTTCTTGTCTTTTCCATCTCTAAACAGAAAATTAAAAACTGTTCTAATTCTGTACTAGTTATCTGGATAGATTAATTCATGTTCAGCAAGTATTTCAGGAAGTGAACATTGTTCTCTTTCATTCTCTGTATCACACTCAGTGTAGTTGTAGCAGTAACAACAATTATTTATAGACAAATTCTAATGCACTACATGACACTGAATTCTGGTTTCATATTATTGTGTTACTCTGTAGGCTTAACATCTAGATCAAGTGATCATTTCAGCATAATAGCTCTTGTTCTCATCTTTAATAAATATGCTGCTAGTCGTCTATTCCATGTTCAAGATATACCACTAATAGTATGCAAGCCGCTTCAAAACGGTTGTGCAGCCTAGGCCAGAGTTGTGAATCACTGTTTCGCAGTCTGTCTTCATACGTGTGTTACGTCATTCCTGCATCCACTCCAAAAAATGAGCCTCTGTGTATTGAATAAGTAGAAATGTGCACATGATATTTGAAGTTGAAATAATGAGACAAGACTTTTGAAATGAACTGTGCACATTCACATTTCCTACTCTCACTTTCTTTCAAGTATTGCTTGCCAAGTATTTCTGGAGGGAAAAAAAACAATCCAGAAGATATTGTTACCCTAGGTAGTGCTGTCCAACCTGGACCAATTCACCTATCTCTTGGAGTACAGATATTCACATGCATCCCAACATCGATTATTTATATTTTAATGTATAGAAAATTTACTTGGTTATAGCTATCACAGCTTTAAAGGTGTAGGGACTGAAGACCTGAGGAAGGATTTGGGCACCTGATTTTGTCTTTTCCAGCTATGCTTGTGTAAGTATAGATAACACCTTTGCTAGTAAGCATATATTGTAAGGGTTGTTCTGTGCTTGCTTCAGAACACTGCAAATTCTTGTAGATTAGGCCTGTTTCCTTCTATTTTGTGTGTATTTTTTCTAATAGAAAATGGTGTTAATCGCTTTATGCTGTTTATTCAGCAAGTTCTGAACAGCAGTACAGGAACTTCTTTCTGCTGTCATTTGGAGAAATTCATAGTAGTAAACTAAGTGTTGGGAAACTGTCTTATTACAGAAAAAAACATTTTTCTATTTAGAAGGTTTTCTGAGACGTTTTGAAGATCAGATATGTTTGGGAAACAATTTAAAATGTATTAAAATAAATTCCCCAGAGGTTCTAATATTTGCTTGTTAAAGTTTTTTGCAAAACATTGCGTACATGAAAGTATATGCAATAGCACTGGCCATTTACAAGGTATTTATTTTTCCTGCTAATTCTGATGACTTTGTGTAGTGCTATCACAGCGAATGACTAATTGATAACTGCTTTCCAAGGAGACTTGCAGTGACCAGATTACTAGTGATCTCACACTCAAATTTCCCATTTGATAAGATAGAAATAGCTCTGAAATAGACTGTAGTTTTAATATATAAGGTGTGTTTCACAGCTACTTGCTGTAAAATATGGTAATTAAAATGTATTTTTTAAAGTGGTAAATCATTGACTACATTAGCTATTTTTCTTCCATTCAGAAAAGCATTTTCCTTTTGCAGAGCTGCAGGCTGTATGCAACAAAACACTTAAGAGTATTACTGAGAGCAAATGTAGAGTTCTTCAGCAACTGGGGGATTGAGCTACTGGTGACCCAGTTACATGATAAAAATAAAACTATTTCTTCTGAGGCACTTGATATTCTAGATGAGGCATGTGAAGACAAGGTGAGCATCCTTTCCCTTTCTAGTCTCTTTTTTGTATGCTACTCTGTAAGCTATACCCCACTCCCTCCCCCCATTAGCAAAGTAAAAGTATGCAAGAAGTTACTGATGGTTTCCTTCTTGATTGTCATTGATGGACTTCATAATAGTTTATAGACCCCGTTGCTGAAAATACTGCAGTATTAATGACAAGATGAGGTAGACTTCTGGGTTATGCCTACTTTTAAATATGGATTCAGACTACTTCAGCTATTTCGATCATTATACTTCTTGTGAAGTAATAGATATATTTAATGACAGATGGTACCTAAAGTGGATAATATTAGGATGAGGTTAGTGCTGTTTGGTACTTTCTTTTGAGAAAAACTTGCTGCTTCATTGCTGGCAGATTATTGTAGTTGCTGTAGTTTTCAGGATTATATAGTGCTCAGATACTCCGTATGCATTTTTAATTATTTTAGGCCAATCTTCATGCCCTCATCCAAATGAAACCAGCTCTTTCTCATCTTGGAGACAAGGGTTTGCTTCTACTCCTAAGGTAAATGTTGAATATGCTGTTTGACTTTACAGTGTGAAAACAAGTAAGTTTGTTTTTATTCAAATTATGTGATTTGTTTTAAGTGGACTACTAACTGTCTGATGTTACTTTACAGATTTCTGTCCATCCCAAAGGGGTTTTCATATCTAAATGAAAGAGGTTATGTAACAAAACAAATGGAAAAATGGCAAAAGGTAATGCTAAGAATAAAAAGTGTGCTTGATACTAGGAGGAGAAAGGGTGTGAATATGCAGGTTTAGGATGTCAAAGATTCTTAAAAATACTGCATATTCATATATGTGTATTGCTAATGCCAATACATTTATTGCCTCAGTGACTTAACAATTTTGCTGGAAAAGTTTGACAGGGACTCACAGGAGCTATGGAACTGTATACATGTGTGCGTTTGATTTACCCAGGCCTTTTATATAATTTTGACATTTCAGCAAATATTTCAGGAGCGTAGTGACTTTCTAAAATAGGTTGTTGTGTGAGGTCCTATCTAGAGAAGTGTGTAAAGGAATACTACTTTTCAAGATACCCATTACCTCTGGCTGTTGCTAATTAAAGTTAAATCTAGAGATCATGAAGATAGAATTAGCTTATGCTGTTAAGAAGTAAATAGGAACACAAGACCGCTGAGAAAAATGCATCATTGTCATGACTAGGATAAAACTCGTTATACATTATTTTGTTTTCATAATTGATCATAAATGCTTGGTCTTATTCCTGTTGCCATTTTTTTTACTAACTTATAAGCTGTGACTTCTCTAGGAATACTGAAATGCGTGGTGGTCTGTTGAGATTATTCGGGTTAAAGTCAGATGTGAAGTATTGCCTTCTTTCCTTCCTTTCTTAAATTCACTGAAATAATTATGGAATCAGTTGTCGACTCTGCAGACTCATTGTATGTATGAAGTACAGTAATTCTGGTGAGCCCCACCATCAGATCACAAAGAAATTCAGCTTTCCTTAATTATTCCTTCCTTATAAAGTACCACACTATAAAAACATACTGCTAAATGTATTGTCAACCTTTGTCTGTCGTCTTCTAGGAATATAACTTAAAGTATGTTGAATTGATTGAAGAACAACTTAATGAAGCACTTACAACATACCGCAAACCTGTTGATGGTGATAATTATGTTCGTCGGAGCAACCAAAGGTAAATTTGGGAAAATGTGTCTTTGGGCGTAAGCCGGCAGGACTGGTCAAGAGAGCTTTAAACTAGAATTGATGGGGGAAGGGGATACCAACAGGATTGCAGTAGGTAAGCCAAGGGTTCGCATGGCATCACCTGAGGGTGGCAATGATAGTGGGAATATTTATACTGCTCCTGGGAGCCCAGAGGGCTCAGGAGTGTATCTGAAATGCATGTACAGCAACACATGCAGTATGAGAAACAAACAGGATGAACTGGAAGCGTTGTTCAGTTCCCAGAGCTATGATATCATTGGTATTAGTGAGACTTGGTGGAGTGAGTCCCGCAGTTGGAGTGCTGAATGGAGGGTTCCAGGCTGTTCAGGAGGGATAGGCAGGGCAGGTGAGGTGGAGGTGTCACCCTATATGTAAGGGAGAGGTTTGATTGTACGGCCCTTACAGTTTGTGATGATATGTGGTTGAGAGCCTCTGGGTGAGGATTAGGGGGATGGGAAACAAAGGACATGCTGTAGTGGGTGTCTACTACTGACTGCCCAGCCAGGATGTTAGCACTGATGAGTTATTCTATAGGCAATTAGGAGAAATCTCTGGATCAGTAGCCCTTGTCCTTACGGGAGATTTCAACTTCCCAGACATTAACTGGGAGTACTGTGACAAGCAGGTCTTGGAAATTCTTGAAGTTTGTAGGAGGTAACTTCTTGTCACAATTACTCAGTAAGCCAACTAGGAAAGATGCCTTCCTAGACTTAATATTTGTGAATAAAGAAGGACTTGTGGGAGATGTGATGGTAGGTGGTTGTCTTGGCCACAGCGATCATGAAATGGTTGAGTTTAAAATTTTCAGTGTAATGAGAAAAAAGGATAGCAGAGTTGCTACCCTGGACTTCAGAGAGCAAACTCAGGGAGCTATTTAGCTGAGTACCCTGGGAGTCTGCTTTTGATGGCTTAGGATTCCACGAGTGCTGGTCAGTTTTTAAGAACCACCTTTTAAAAGCACAGAAGCAGGCAATCCCATTGTGTCATAAGTGAAGCAAGCGGGGCAGAAGACCGGTTGGCTGAACAGGGAACTCCTTGTGGAGTTCAAGAGGAGAAAGAAATTGTGTGATCTCTGGAAGCAAGGTCAGGCTTCATAGGAAGATTATAGAGCTGTGGTTCATATATGCAGGGAGAAGACACAAAAGGCCAATGCTCAGTTAGAATTGAAACTGGCCAGTGTTGTGTCAAATAACAAGAATGGCTTTTTTAGGTACGTTAATAGCAAGAGGAGGTCTAAATAAAACGTTGGACTGATCCTTGTTGAAGATAGTCACCTGACTAATAGGGATGAAGAAAAAGTGGAGGCATTCAATGCTTTTTTTGCCTCAGTCTTTAATAATACTGATAGACCTTGGGCTGCCCAGTCCCCTGAGTTGGAGGACCACAAGTGTGGGAACAGTGACTTTCTGTTTGTGGACACTGAAATTGTAAGGGACCTGACCAGGTCATATCAGCTGAATGTTCACAAATACGTGGGCCCTGACGGCATTCATTTTGGAGTACTGAGGAAGCTAGCAGATGTTACAGCAGGACCCCTCTTGATCATCTACCAAAGGTCTTGGGAGTCTGGGGAGGTCCCTGCTGACTGGAAGCTAGCCAATGTTATTCTAATTTACAAGAAGTGTGTAAGGGAAGACCCAGGAAGCTACAGACCTGTTAGTCTACCCTCAGTTCCTGGAAAAATTATGGAGAAGATCATGCTGAGTGCTTTTGAAAGGCATTTAAAGAATAATGCAGTCATCAGGCACAGTTAACGTTGGTTCACAAAGGGAAAGCCCTGTTTAACTAATTTGATATCCTGCTATGATAAGGTCACCCACCTAGTGGATGAAGGGAAGGCAGTGGATGTAGTTTTTCTAGATTTTAATAAGGCTTTTGGTACTGTCCCTCACAACATCCTTCTGGACTAGTTGTCCAACTGTGGGATGAGCAGGTTCATGTTGCACTGGGTGAAGAACTGGCTGAACAGCAGGGCTAAAAGGGTTGTAGTGAATGGGGCTACACGTGGCTGGCAACAGGTCACCTAGCAGTGTTCCTCGGAGTTTAATTCTGGGGTCAGTGCTGTTCAATAAAATTATCAATGATCTGGATGCAGGAGTTGAATGCACCATTAGCAAGTTTGCTGATGATACCAAACTGGGAGGTGCTGTTGATTCTCTTGAGGGACAGGAGGCCTTGCAGAGGAATGTAGATAGGTTGGAACATTGGGCAATCATTAATGGTATGAAATTTAATAAGTCCAAATACCAGATTCTGCACCTAGGATGGAGTAATGCCAGGCACAAGTATAAATTGGGAGACAACTGCCTGGAGAGCAGCCCTGCAGAAAGGGATCTGGGAGTGCTGGTCGACAGCAGGCTCAATACAAGTCAGCAGTGTGCCCTCACAGCCCAGAGGGCAAACTGCATCCTGGGGTGCATCAAACACGGTATCACCAGCCGGTCAAAAGAGGTGATTATCCTGCTGTATTCAGCATTGGTGGGGGCCCATCTTGGAATACTGTGTGCAGTTCTGGGCCCCACAATTTAAGAAGGATGTGAAGGTCCTTGAATGCATTCAGAGGAGGGCAACAAAGCTGGTGAGAGGGCTGGAAGGAGTGTCTTATGAGGAGCAGCTAAGGACTTTGGGCTTGTCTAGTTTGGGGGGAAGCAGGCTGAGGGGCGACTGCATTGCTCTCTGCAGCTTCCTGAGGAGGGAAGCAGAGAGGAAAGTGCTGGTCTCTTCTCCCTGGAATCCATCGATAGGATGTGTCGGAATGGTTCAAAGCTGTGTCTAGGGATGTTTAGACTGGACATTGGGAAGCATTTCTTTACTAAGAGGATGGTCAAACACTGGAAGAGGCTTCCTAGAGAGGTGGTCGATGCTGCAAGCCTGTCAGTGTTTAAGAGGCTTTTAGACAATGCCCTTAACTACATGCTTTAGCTTTTGGTCAGCCCTGAAGTGGTCAGGCATTTAGACTAGGTGATCATTGTAGGTCCTTTCCAACTGAAATACTCTATTCTATTCTGTTCTGTTCTATTCTAAATTCTCCAAAAGAATCCCCTTTGTCTGAAAAAGCTCAAGAGTAACTTATTGCATTACACTGCAGTGTAATTTATTTTAAAAGAAAATGTCAGAATTTCCTGGAAAGCATATGATTTCTCTTTCTGCCAGATTACAGCGACCGCATGTGTACCTGCCAGTTCACCTTTATGGCCAACTGGTGCACCATAAAACGGGCTGCCATTTATTGGAGTCTCAGGTGAGGATAATAACCATTTATAACTTGAAAGATTTTAAAGAGTACTGTAATCCTTTTAAGTACGTTTTAAAAGAGATGGCATTTAAAGTCATTGCAAAACAAGTTGATCATGAAATACCAGAGAAATACATTGCAACCCTTTTCTTAAAATGGCTTGCAAAATCTTAGAATGGAAAGCAACTCACCAATAGAAATAATTTTTCAGTTTGTGTGTGCATGAATTGTATATTGACAAGTAAAACTGTGCCTATCCTTTTATACATATAAAAATGTGGAGATGAGGGAATAAAATCTTATTTCGAATATCCTGAAAAGCTAAGAAAACAAATCCTAAGCCAGTTAATAGTTGCTTAAATGAATACACTTTTAATGTGAGTTTGCAAGATGATGTAATGAATATGATAGTTGAAAAGTTCAAGAGAAAGCTTACATATTGCAGTTTGTTAGTCTGATTAATCTGTTACCTTTATAAAATCTGAATTAACTTGATGCAGTCAGTGCTTACATCAAAATTTTCTACTTGCATTACCATTGCTGTTAATTTATGCTTATTATTCCAGAACTACCACTGTTCACTTTAGAGTGCATACTTTAAATTAGTGCTTTACCTTTTATTAAAAAGGCAAGAGAACCTGTTTGACTGAGGTCTCCTTTTCATTTTCAACTGAGTGGTTTTTTTTTTCTTCTGTTTCTCTCCTTCAGAGTATTGTTACAGATCTAAGTTATACTGTTCGTTCCCCAATGCTGGATAAGTGGGAAGGAATTAAGCAGCTGAAAGCAGCCCTTTGGGCCTTGGTTAGTAATAGATTTACAAACTTTTTGCAGTTGTTTGAGTTCTGTTGTGACTCTTGATTCTGAAATAACTAAGCAAAATCCTGTAAAATCATTAATTAGGTTTTTTGTTATAAAATGTGTGGGGTTGTTTTCTCCAAGTTGGCGTTTTGTACCCTAACTGGACTTTCAGTATAAAATGGTTCACTGCACCTTTTTTGTTCTGAGTTTTTTAATAGTCACTTTGTCTTTTTTTATTTTTTCTTTTTTAACAAATAAAAAGAACAGATTGCCACATGCAGCACCAATATTAATATGGAACCAGTAGTTACAAGCTGCTGTGGTCTGATTTTAATGTATTTACTGTAGTGGTCCAAAATTCATGTTTCTGGAATAAAGTTGGCTGCCACTGTGGATGCGTGTGAATATATATGGTCATGACACCCCCTGGTACCTGGGATAGGTGAAAACCTAGTGTCTGTACTTATCCAAGCTACACTTCTAAATTTGCTTTGCCACCTCAGCTGTTTGTCTGCTTCTTTCTTGTCTTCCCCAAAGCTTATTTAGGAACATTTGTCCAAGGTGACTATTACTGGAAGATATTGTAGGTATGTAATATAATGTATGTAAAATGAGTAAACGAAGATCATACTGCTGGCTGTAGCAGAATTGGTAAAATGAGGAATACACAGTAGTTAACTGTGAGCAGTTTTAGGGATTATACGTAGTATGCCAAGTCCTTTTTTAGATCTGCATGACTAGGAAATGCCAAAAAGGGTGCTAAAATCTCTTAATTGCTTTGAGAAGATGTGACTTGAAACTGTACTACCAACAAACAAAAATGTTAAAAGCTTTACACTGATAGTGCTGCAGATCACATCAAAATCAAAACTTACTTGAAAACTTTTATTTTAGGGCAATATTGGATCTTCAAATTGGGGTCTTAACTTGCTTCAAGAGGAGAATGTAATTCCTGATATAATGGCACTTGCCCAACAGTGTGAGGTTCTCTCTGTCAGAGGGTATGTGTGTCTGCTTTATATATAAAATTTACAGATGATAGTTGCCATAGGTTTTCAAATAGCCTTACCTAATTTACATGAACATAGTTTTGTACTTACTTGGAACTCAGTTATTAAAGATCATTCATGACTGAGTATCTATCTCAGTCCTATACAATCGCAGAATTGTATAGGAAGTCTGGAAGAACATGCAGTAAGCAAATGAAACCTATGAAAAAAGATACACTACTCTTCTTTTTTAAAAAACAATTAAAATATTTGCTACTTATATATCTGTTGGAATCAATTTATTATTCCATCGCTTTTATTCAATATCTTTTTTGAATCTTTAAAAGCATTAATAGATGGGGTTTTTTTGTACTATTGCTACTGCATTAATGTCCTTTTATTATTCTTTTTTAAAAAGGTATTCTTCTACTTTATATTATCAGGCTCTTGTAATAATTAGTTTTTATTTTTGAGTAGTGTATTGTTCTCAGATATTTTAGTCCATTTCTTAAGCTTCCATTGGTTTACAAATAAAAATGAACAAAAAGCTACTTGGCAGTTTTGTGAAGTTTCTGCTGAATTGTTTTGAAACTGTTTCCTTTCAAAAAAGAAATAAGTTTAGTTAAATTAGATTCTATTATTGTTGCTTTTTTTTCATATATGCATTAAATACAGAACCTGTGTCTACGTGCTTGGTCTAATAGCCAAAACTAAACAAGGATGTGACATTTTGAAGCATCACAACTGGGATGCAGTGAGACACAGTCGTAGACAGCCTTGGCCAGTGGTCCCTGATGACATGGAGCAGCTCTGCAATGAACTTTCTTCTATACCCAGCACTCTTAGCTTGAACTCTGAGTCCACCAGTTCTAGACATAACAGTGAAAGCGAATCTGCTCCTTCAAGTAAGTAACAACAAAACAAACAAAAAAAACCCACCACAAAGCAGCATTTTGCTGTTCTTACCAACCTTTTGGCAGGATGAGGTTCAGGCAGATGGTGTTATTGCAAGGAAGAAGAGTGCAAGCAAGGGTACAGTTATATGCATTGAGACATGTAGACAAGTGAGAGGGAAGAGAACAGTGTCTTAGGTTTACATTCGATGTAGAAGTAAGAAGTTTTAACATCAGCGTAAGTTACTAGTTCTTCTGTCAAGTCATGGCAGCTTGCTGTAATACCTGGCAGAAATCTCCATGCTTAGGTATGAAGATACACTTACTTAGTTCTCCTCAAAGGAATATTCTAGAAAATAAATACATTCTGTGTGTATATATGCACACACAGAGTATTGCTGTATTTAAATTCTTGTATATTTTGAGTATTTAATACATTTTAATTTTGTTATGGATATTTGGAATTTAAATCCAGAAATATACCCTATTTAGATATTATTAGAGGAGTGCATTGTTTGTAATCCTAGTAGCTGGATGTTTGCACTGAAATAAGGTAGTGTGGCTTTTCTTTTGAAGCAAGGAGACCTTCAGCTCAGGTACTCCTCAAGATACTTAATTTACTAAGTTCTACAGAAAAAATGTTGAATTAAAATTGCAGTAAATTGCATAGCCTCCCATTTTGGCTTCTATAGAATTGCTTTGTTTTCGCACATGAAATGTCCATTTTCAGTGATGAAGTCTCATATAATTTCAGGTATGTTCATCATGGAGGATGACCGTTTTGGTAGTACTTCCACTAGTACGTTCTTCCTAGATATTACTGAAGATGCAGAACAAATATTTTATGACAGACCTGGACCTTCAAAGGACAAAGACCGCAGTCCCTTTCCTTTTTTTTCTTCTAGTAGACTTGTGAAAAATCGCATTCTAAACTCTCTTACTCTACCTAATAAAAAACACAGAAGTAGCAGTGATCTAAAAGGAGGAAAGCTGACATCATCTGACAGTAAATCAGGCCTGAGGCGAAATCGTACAGTAACAGAACCTTCCAGAAGCATAGACTTTCCTGCTGGGGAAGAATTCAACCCTGTTTGCAAAGTTCCTAAAATCCAGACTTTACGATTAGAAACTTCTTTTGTTGGAAGTAAGCACATGGAAGATACTGATAGCACCCCAAGTATTGGAGAAAATGATCTGAAGCTGCCAAAAGGTCTTGGAAATGAAATTCACCGGGAAAATGCAAGCCGAGAAAGACTAATAGGAGATGGTACTACACAAACACATTTCAAGAGTCGTAGCTTAAGTTTTAATACAGATACCACAACAAGTGGCATAAGCTCAATGAGCTCTAGCCCTTCAAGGGAGACTGTAGGTGTGGACACTACAAATATAGATACTGACTGTGGAAGTTTGAGTACTGTGGTAAGCACAAAAACAGTTAAACCAAGTCACTGTTCAACACCACAGTCTAACCACCTGCCTCTCTCAAAATCCAGCTCTGTATCCCTGGTACCGCCAGGGTCTTCTCATACACTTCCCCGAAGAGCCCAGTCTCTTAAAGCTCCTTCTCTTGCTACGATAAAAAGTCTCGCTGACTATAACTTTAGCTACACAAGTTCTCGAGATGCCTTTGGCTATGCTACACTAAAACGCTTACAACAGCAGAGGATGCATCCTTCACTGTCTCATTCAGAAGCCCTAGCATCTCCAGCAAAGGACGTGCTGTTTACTGACACTATTACCATGAAGTCTGGCAGCCTGGATTCTCGGCTAACCCCAAGCCGGTAAGAGATTATTACATGCTCATTTCTTACTTCAAAGCTGTAAGACCAATTAAGTAAAAAAAGTATCTTTCTAATACTTTATTCCAACTTCACCTAAAAGTGAAAATTGTTGGAAGATGATTCATAACTTCACTGAAAGCAGTATCAAATACTATCAATAATATAGTAGAATGAGAATGCTGAACTTCATGCATGCTGTCAAAGAAACCCAGCTTTCATAGCTGTGCTCGGCCCCTTTAATGCTGTTAGTGACAAAGGAAAACATTTCCTTTTATCACATTTGCTTCCTGTTTAACTTTTTTTAATATTTAAATGTGATTACATTGCTAACATTATTAAAGTTGCAGTCACACGAAATTGCCCATGTAGTCAGAGCTATATTTCAGAAGAGAATTTTCTCTTTGTCACTCAGTGAGGTTTTAGGACAGGGACTCCTGCCAATATGCTATATTCGTGGCATTGAGGTCAGTGATGAGATACTGGTACCACTGATAGGAATGTCAGTTTGGCTTCATAGCTACAACAGAGCAAAGATTTTACTCATAGCGTTTATTTTTAGATGGCAGTGTCACCTCTTTATTTTTGAGTAATATTAGATGTTCTGAAGACTAATTGGATGGTTACGTAAGATATCTAGCTCATGACATTGACACTGTTCCCAGCAGCTACAGTCACTGCTTAAGAACTTTCTCTTAAAAACTCTTCTACTGAATTTTGCCTTTCAAATCATCTTGTAGCTAGTGCATTGGATTTTCACATTAGTATTGAAAGGGAAAAGACATATCTCTGTTTTTACCTAAACATCCTCTCTCAGATGAGAGAAAGGGGAAAAGCTACCAATACCTCAGTCATCTGCTTACTACACAGAACAGCAAATGCCAAGTCCCTGAACTGCACTCTGCATACCCAGTTGAGCGTACATAGTGCCTGTTTATTAGTATGCATTTTTTGTCCTGATGAAGAGCAAAATTAATTTGTTGATATTTTCACATGATTCTGCAAAGATGCCATAAAAGGTAAGTTTTGTTCCCTTCGTTCAATTCAGTTAGAACTAGACTGAGTGTGCTGATAAAATTAAGGATGAGTCAGTAATTAAGCTACACTATCCTGGAAATCAGAAGTGCTGTTCCTTGCTCTGTCACTGTCTTCCTGTGATAATGCAGGAAAAAATCAGTGTGATTTCAGTGGCAGTACAGGTTCTGTTGTGGCTGTAGTAATGTTGTACTGTGCCTTGCAGTCATGCCCTTGATAGGCAAAGCAGCCTTGCTGCAGTGGACTTTCATCCTGAAGTAATGTAATACTAACAATATTCCTGGTGCTTAGCTGTTCATCATCTCTTACATTGGTGGTCAGGCTCAAGGATTGGAGCTGACCTGTTTAACATTGAACTGAAGTGGCTGTAGTGCTTGTATCTCTGAGAAAGTTAAAAAATTGCAGACGTACATATTACAAGAGATTATCAGATTGTGTTGGTTACTAATATAATTGGTTGGAAAGGCTGTGATATAACTAGTATACATTTTTTTTCTTACTGGTTACAGCTGAATGTCTACACTGAATAATTGTGGTCCTTTTAATTTCAGAGTATGTTATACTTCTAGCTAAATATTGTCCTTAACTGCTGTTTAAGTAATAAATTGAAAAGAGATATTCTGTCCTTTTTGTCTGCTGAAGCTATTTTTCTGTCAGTTTTAGAAAAATTTCTTTGATTAGTGCTTCATTGACAAACTCATTTGTTCATAGCAACTAGCAGCTGTAAATTGATTTTTGTGATGTTTCCAGTTGTTTCCATTGAAAAGGTTGAAAAGCTTATTTCTTTGCATAAATCATTTTGTGAGGCTAAATTTTCCACTTTTGTCTTTAAAGACCAACCAAAAATATTAATGTGCATGTCTCAAATAATGGTCTTGGCTCTCACCCTATCACCTGCAGACATGCTTTCATGAAAACTTACTGGTGTTTATCACCACTAATGACATATCTGTTAGCTTTTCCAGGAAAAGCAGGGACAAATGTTTAGGATTAATACTTCTATCTTTAATTTTATATTGAGAGTAATTGTAGAATGCTTTATTATGAAATAACTAATGCATTTGGTAACTTTCTGGGTTTAGAATCATAGAATCATTTAGGTTGGAAAAGACCTTTAAGGTCATCAAGTCCAGCCGTAAACCTAACGCTGCCAAGTCCACCACTAAATCTCATGGCCCTAAGTGCCACATCTCCACATCTTTTGAACACCTCCAGGGATGGTGACTCCACCACTTCCCTGGGCAGCCTGTTCCAACACTTGACAACCCTTTTAGTGAAGAAATTCCTCCTAATGTGCAATCTAAACCTCCCCTGGTGCAACTTGAGGCCGTTTTCTCTTCTCCTTTTGAAATACGGCTTGACTTTTATTGTAAGTCCACTGCTACTGTCATTAGCATTGGTCAGAATTAGTTAGTAGCAAGAAAAGTATTGAATTCCTATAATTTGTGTTCTGTGCATTTCCATCACATAATAATGTCTTGAACCTTAGATTGTCAAATCTTGATAATATAATTTTATCTCAGTATAAATCTGTTAACCTGTTAGGGGTAGGAAGGCATTTTAATTGCCCATCTAAAACAAAAAATGATAGAAAATTATTTCTAAGGCAGGAAGTCAAGAAATCAAACATTTACTGTACTTTACCTCCCAATGTATAATAATTTGCAGTAATGTAATAAAAATTTACTGTTCCTGAGGTTTGTCTCTTTTTAGTAGGAAGCTTTAAGCCACTGTATATAGACCATCTACATAGGTTGATTAGAAGAAAACATTTGTAGGTTTTTATCTTCAATGAGAAGTAAAATGGCAGATGGCCAAATGTGAAATTTCCATCGTCAGGACTCTGATCAGCACTGAGGACTTGTTCTCCAGCCTCCTCTCTCCTGTCTCATTTTCCCAACCTATTTCTTTCTTTGTTCCTTGGGCTGCTTGTCACAGTCAGCTCTGCGCACTGTGCAGGTTCGAGTTTGTTCTTTGTGCATTCATGTTGAGCAAATTCTTCCTCCATGCCTGGGTGACCTAATTGGTGGCTCCTTCAGAGTACAGGAAAAAAAATGTTCCTTGTTCACATTGCTAATACCTTAGCAGGCTCAAGCTTTGCATTTGCAAGCATGTGCCTGCTCAGCTCAGAGTTTGTAAATATCCAGGGAGGGTAGATTTCAAAATGAGGCAGTTAGTTTAAAAGCCTAAATCTTTACTGACCATGTATGGGCTATAAATCTTCTAAGCCTGCTGAGTTGGAGAGAATTGGTGGGTTTGCAGGGTTGGCAGCCCCTCAAGCAGAAGTTACATACTGCCATCTTTCAAGTCCCCATCCCAGGACTTTCAAAGAAAAAATTTTTACCCAAGGAACTGCCGAACCATGCAATACAATATGAGAGAGAAAAAAGGAGTGAACTGATAGCTGCAATTTGACAGAGTTACAAGCTCTGTGTTCTACAATGGGAAGATGAGGATAGCCTTTGAGTCAGCAGTCCTTCTTACTTTTTATGTACCAGAATAAGAGATTTACCAAGTTTGTGATGTATTATTTCAATGTTACAGGTTCATGAAAGCTTTAAGTTATGCCTCATTAGATAAAGAAGATTTATTAAGTCCTATTAACCAAAACACACTTCAGCGTTCCTCTTCTGTTCGCTCCATGGTTTCTAATGCTACCTATGGTAGCTCTGATGATTACATTGGCCTTGCTCTTCCAGTGGATATCAATGAAATATTTCAGGTATGTATGTGATAACTTACTGGGTTCATTTGCATTTTCATAGTGAAAAGTAGTCAACTGTTGCATTTTTATCAGAATAGATTAGACCTAGAGAAATGAGGAAAAACTCATGTGGTACTTTCAAGGAATGCATTTTGGAGAACAAGAGTTTGTTTTCTAACCCTGTTTACAGAAAACCAGTAGTCTGTTTTGTATTATTAGGCAAATAATGACACATGCTGGGTTAGAAGAGTGTTAAACAATGGTAGCATAAGTTGTTTTTTTTTTTTTTAGTTGACAGCTAGCTTCTATACTAAAATTAGCAGTCTGTGGACATTTGTATCATCATACCATTAAATTATATTGTCTTACTTAACCTTACAGATGTATCTATATTTAAGTTAAAACAGATCTTTTTAATATCTTATCAATTGCTTTCCTCTTTCTACTTGGTTAAAACACTTTCCCATCTAACAAACTGATGCATCACAGGGTTTAATATTCTGTTACTTCATTATCAAAACCAGGATGTGATGTATGTCAAAGGTAAATGAGCGCGCTTCCTTATCTTTAGTTCATGTAGTCTTTGCCTTTTAAACCTAAATGGCTTTCTTACTCATCTCAAAAAAATTACTAAAGGTAGAGTAAAGGCAAGATTTTTCAATCATACCTGCTTCTGTTCCCCCTTTATGAAATGACTAGTTTTTCTTTCTCCTTTACAGCCTTTGTGGCATATTTATGTTGCCTCATTTCTTCTCACTCAACTCTTTTTCTAGAGTTGATACATGTCTTGACTCTGCAACATCTTACAGGCAACTTTTTTTATGTCCTGGGTGGTTTTGCACTGCTCTCCCAAGATCTCCAGCGTAGAGTGATCATGGACAGATCATTAATAGCCACTTCTGTGTCACTGGTTTCCTTACAGCCTGTCACTACTGTTAATATTTGCTGACTGTTCATAAGCCTTGCTTAATAAATGTTCATTCACAAATGTGTGTTTTTCTCATTGGCTTTTTGTTAGTACTCAGGAGCCCATTCTTAATTTCCTCCTCTAATTAGATCTTTTTCCTGAAGTAAAAAAACGGACATTTTATTTCCTCCTAAAATCTACTTTTCCTTTGTATATGATTATTACCTGTGCTAACTTTTAATTTTCACTTCAATATTCCAGGTAAAGGAAACTCCGTATTTCCAGAAGAAAACCACACTTCCATTTGATGACCATGGAACTAGGGTCTTCGCACCTGATGCAGGAGGTACTGTTTTTGTTTGTCTCATGTACCTTTTTGGTGTGTATTTGTACATTGGGTGGGGTGTTGGTTTATTTGTTTTTTTTCTTTACAGAAAAGGTTATTTTTAGCTGTTAAGTTTTGAGAGCTGTGTTCTGGACTCAGGATGGCAGGCCATTAATTCCCTGTCTTATTTAGTTTGAGATAATGTGGTGTTGCTGCAAAGCAACATAAGCTTGGTCCTCCTCTAGTAAACAAAGGAGGAAAGTCTACATATCTTTGATTATAATATGAGCTAATGCTAATCTAAGACTGGTATTGATATTGCGTTAAAGTAAGTAGCAAAATTTAAGCTAAGATAAAATACGTATGCCACATATTGAGCTGTTACATTTTTACTTCCCTTTGATTACATGTGAATTTATAGGAACCAATGAAGGTGTTAGGTGTGTATTTCAGAAAGTAAATTTTGTCTTTTTGTGATGTTTCCATGACAGTTGATCAGCGGAGGTGATGAGACATTGTACAAGAGAATTGCAAGTGTGCTATAATGCCTGGCTTGTTCTGAAATGCACTTCCTTTTTACTTGAGAGTAGTCAGAAATCTGTACGGCGTCAATATGTGTCTTTTCAGTTTGACAACTGAAAAAGCGGTGAAGCTGGTCCTAAAGTAGTATAGGATAGCTGTTGTCTTGCCTCCTAGTTAACTGGAACTTTATTACAAGCACTTTGAACATGCAAATAGACACATCTTACTGATTTTTATTTTTATTTCGTGTTGTTAATGTAATATATAAAGCTGATTTTCCGAAAGTGTGTTTCTGTAGTTTGATAAGTTTCAGTGTAAAGTAACTCTTGTTCAAAATTGTATCTGTTGGTATTTTCCATCCAGGGAAGAGCATGTCACTAAAGTGTCTTTGGCTTGTTTCTCCATTGTTGAGTCTAGTTTCTTCTTATTACAGGCACTAAGTTAGGTCTTTAAATTGTGTTTCTGTGTTCATTGGTGCACCTGTCATTTAACCATCTGGTATATTGTTGTACTAATCTTGTTTGACACTATGAAAATTGGTAATGTGTTAGTGTTACATGAGTATTACTAATGTTGATACAATGTCAGGATTTACCACACACCTTACAGTATGTGTGTACAGTATGTGTGTTTAGAGGTTGAATTCTGTCCTTTGCAATGTTTTGTTATATATGAGAAGCTGGGACTAAAATGTGATGTCTGTTTCCCAAATGCCAACAATCTTGGGAGCTTAACCACTCAAAAAAAGAAAAAAAAAAAAAGTTTCTGGATCTTCACGCACATGTACCCTTCCTAGCCTTAAGAGATTTAAAAGGGGAAATTTAGTTGAAATAACATTATTGCTTGGTTTTCTTTTTTCTGATGTCTAATTGCTTATCTACAGGCCTTCCATCAGGTACAAGTGATGTTGTCAAAAGCCCTTTTCAGATGCTCCGACAGCAGATCAGTCTCACAGAAATAATGAATACTAGCCGTTCAGATGCCTCTCAGTTTTTAGAAAATACAGAGGATACAGGGCTGCAGGAGCACACAGATGAGAACTGCCTTTACTGTGTCTGCATTCAGATACTAGGTTATCAGCCTAACAACAAAGTGAACTCTTCATGTAGTCGTACAGGTTAGTGTTCCTTGTGGGGAAATGTGATAAAACTGAATGAAAATACTGAATTTTGTTCATCTTTAAAACTGATTAATCTGTAAGGGTTTTTTTTCTTACTACTGACCTTGACATTAATTCTCCATAATAAGCTCACTGTGCAACCAATGGTATATCTATGGTCATTTCCAGCTTTTCGATTTCTAGTGGTGTTAGTACGACTAGGTGCCTGCGTGTTTTGTGGGTTTTTTTTTTTAATATTTTTAAGAGCTTGCCAAAATACAAAATCTGAAACCTTATTTAGTACTTAAAATCCATGTCCTGAAAACTGACACTGTCAAACTCATGAAAAGTCTGACTTCAAAGCCAGCCTGTACCATAAAACAAAGCAAAGGAAACTGAGGAGCCTGAAGTCAAGCTGTAATTTCTGGGATTTAGTCGTCTTCCTTCATATTTTGAGATTCAGATAGGATTCAGAATTATTTTTTCTTAACCTTCTCTGCAGAGCTTGCAGTTACATACCTCTTTGCAATGTCTGTAATAAAAAGATAATCCAGTAATGGATGCTTAGTAGGAATCCTCACTGTTTTACAGCGGTGTTACACATTCAGGTGGTAGCACATAGAGTACTGTTGGCAAGGGAGATGATGTACAAAATGTGAGGAATGGCCCAGAGAGCTAAATTTGAGCTTGAGTTCAGTATCAAGAAGGGATAGCAAATAAAATCCCAACTGTAGTCTTCAAATAAGGGTGTTAGAGGTGCGGCAGAGCCAGGCTCTTGTCAGAGGCACACAGCCAAAGGACAGGAGGCCATGAACACGTGCTGTAGGAATAGAAATTCTGGTTGAATATAAGAGGAAACTCTTGACAGTGTAACCTAATGTGATTTTCAGGTGAACTCTTCTTTGAGCAAGGGGGTGAACTAGGTGATCTCCAGGAGTCCCTTCAGACTTATTGTTTTTCTGTGGTTCTGTTAAATGCGCTACAATTAAAAGCTTGGATTTTATATTCATTTCTTTAAATCCAAAACACTGAAGGCTGTGGATAGTGAAACATCCCAGAAGAATCTTACTTGTCACATCTTTCTGTTGATGAAGACAGAGCCCTTTCTGTAACACCTGTGATAATTGTATGAACAAAATTATGTATATGCAGGAGCATCTTTATTATGTAAATAGAGCACAGATATATCAATAAGAACTCTATGTGTGATGACGGTTTTTAGGCTTTCATCAGTGTCTAAGAGAGTTGATTATTTTCAGTCAAGTATTTTAAGATTCAAAAAAAGTGATTTTTAGACATTTTGTGTATGATTTGTCCAAAATCCAACATCTGGTTTCCAGCTGGTTTATATGCACAGTACTTAGTGTATCAGTGTTATGCATGCTTACCATTGTTGAAAAATAACAAAAGCATTTGAAGTGAGGAAAAATGTGAATAACAAAGATAAAAACATCTTGTTTATGTCAGATTTTTCAGACATTCCATATACTGACTGGTGTGGGCAGACCATACACAATCACTTAGATGTGCATTCCTCCAAATTTTCTGGAATTTCAGGCTGTAGTGATGCAGTATCCCATGGTTCAGCTAGCAGCACCAAGAGTACAGAGCTTGTACTAGGTAAGTTTGAAAGCCTTATGATTATTAGAGACTATAACTCTTACAGTATTTAAGTACTGTGGAAAAATATACATACTGCAACAAAGTATTGCTTATTATTTAAAAAAAAACAAACAAAAAAAAAACCAAACCAAGAATAAAAACAACCACTGTTTCCAGATGAGAGAATATAATTTTAAGCTCTCCTTTTGCTGTACAGCACTTCTGTGGGTTATTAAATAGCTCTGTATCCGACACGACAAGCAAATTGATTGCCTTTTTTTCCACACTGGTGTTAGTTTAAAAAAAAAAAAAAAGACTAAATTTCTGTAAAGAGAAAGACGCTTCTTTCTTAGCCTTGTGGTTTACATTTTGAATTACCATAATTTCTTATTAAGTAGCTGGTTGCTAACTTCTCCAGTATCTGATAGAAAGAGAGCAGGTAATCACTCACCCAGACAGAACTGTAATTGAATCTTACAGGTTTTTCCATTTATGAAATGGTAGTTTACCTTTTAAAAATATTTCTATGTTAAAATTCCTGAAAATAGTATTTTTTCTGTTTTAATTTCAATGGAAATATTTGTTGATAGCTCAGAATACATACATAAATACGTGTGTGTGTGCGCGCTTTTGGAATGCTAAAACAGACTTACGTGGCGTAAGATTAGCACAATCAAACACTGTTCTGTTTAAACTCCATACTGTTTAATTTGTTTTTCCAGGAGTAAAATCAATCCCAGATGATACACCAGTATGCAGAATACTTCTGCGGAAAGAAGTCTTACGTTTAGTAATCAATTTAAGTAGTTCAGTAGGAACCAAGGGCCATGAAACTGGACTCCTGACGTAAGTTCAATACATTTCAGGTGTTTTAGCAACATTTAGTTGTATGTATTCTCAAAGATCTCTGGGATAGTGATTAACCTTATTTCTGACTTGTCAAAGAACTGTCATGCAGATACAATTGAATGTATCATAAAAGCTAAGCAAAGAATTTTCCTTTAATATTTTTGCTCTGTCTTTAATTTCTTACTCTTCCCCAGTCTTTTTAAAATCAGTAATTCAACTGTAGTGATACTTCATTACATACCCAGTATATCATGCATCTTTTTTAAAGAAACGATAATTCTTTTTTGTTATTTGTGCCAAATATATATCAGATAAGCAGAATAATGAGCTGAAAGTAACTTCTTGAGAAACACAAATCTGCTTTGAGAGAGAATACAACTACTGGAATTAATTTATAGAAAAAATCATGTTAAAATATAGGAATATAAATCCAGGGGCCAAATGTTATAATAAAATCTGTAGATTTCTAGGCTAGTGACATTGGAAACTGATGTACAGCTGCTGAAAGAAAATGTAGAAATGCTCATTTTAGTTTCAAAAATGCTTGCAGGTAATTGTTAGCTATTTCGTATTTTTTTTACTGTTGTACATGTGGGTGCCAATTCTTTGATACACTGTTCTTTTTCTACATCTGTTATTTTAAGACTAGGGGATCTCAGCAATTCTGTACAACTTTCAAATTATATATTCTTTTTTACCTCATTAATATAGATTTCTTCCAGTTTGGTACAAAATAATGCTGTCCTGATTTTCTTGCTTTGTCAGATCCAGAATTTATAATGCCTGTTACTGAAGAATTCTACTTTTGTTAATGATGACAATCAATATCTAATTGAACAGTGTTTTAGAATATGATGGAAGTATGTTCAAGACTTATGAAATCTTGGTGTTTTTTCTGTTTTTCAGAATTAAGGAGAAGTATCCCCAAGCATTTGATGACATATGCCTTTACTCTGAGGTGTCCTACTTGTTAGCACATTGTACATTTCGACTTCCATCTCGAAGGTTCATTCAGGAGCTATTTCAAGATGTACAGTTCTTACAAGTAAGTGGAGGGTCCAAATGCATTGAATGCACCAAAACGTGCCACCTGGGTGCAAGTTTCATGTTCTGAATAAAAGATGCTTTCAGATATATCTTCAAGGAAACCATTTTATAGTGTTTCTCTGGTAAAATCTCTAACATTATTAATACTTCATGTCTTTTTCCTGTAGATGCATGAAGAAGCGGAGGCTATTTTAGCAACACCAACAAGACAGCCAGTAATTGATGCATCAGCTGAATCCTGACCTCTGTCTCATGCAGTGCATTGCATATAGACTTTCTGAAATCCTCAGACAACCTCCGACTGACTGGATAAAAAGCTTGGAGCATCATCTTCTAGACTGTTCCGGAAGCTACTGGTACCTGAAGACTGAACTGAAAACATTTTCTTCCTCAACCAACTACTGCCCCAGTCTTTTGAGCCCTTTGGGGAGTTACTAAACATTACCATAGTTTTAATAATAGTAATTACCAGTATATGCAAGAGCCAAGCACTGAACACCTCCACAAGTTTTCATTTCATTTTCTACCATAAATTTAAAAAAACAGGACAACATGCAGAGACATCTTTTTTGATTGACTTCTGATTCTGTTCCAGAGAAGCAGAACGATGCCTTCCTTTTTAAACCCTGGATATCAGGAATCAGAGAGATGAGGGTGCATTCCATTGCCAGCAATGGGGAGCCATGCTGTAATTGTGGACAAAGGGGGATTAATGTTAACTCTTCTCTGTTGTTTTTTGTACTGTTTATAACACTACTTGGGGGTTTGTAACTTCAGACAGAAAGAAAAGCCTCTGTGAATCTGAGGTTTCCTTTAAGTTATTTTAATATTGCTATAGTTGTAAATCATTTTATTAGCAGTCTCTCCAGTTTCAGTACACTTACATACATACATGTATTTTATCTGAACCAGTTAAGGATTTTCACTACAGTTTGATTTTAAAAATAACAAATCAGTTAAATTTAAAATGCTGAAATCAGATTGTTTTCCCTGAATGATATGCATGTGTTTGCAGTTTCTACACTCATGCTCATATAGTACGAATGTTGGTCTTACTCTAAACTAAAATCCTTTAAAAAGCATGCTTTGTATCAGTTAAATGAATATTGTATAAACTAAACTTGAAGACATTTAATCATTGCTGCTTTTGTGAGAAGACATAATACGAGTGTTTCCCAAGTTCCATGGAAACAGCCTTTTATAAAAACAAAGGTTTATTTGAATATTCAATGGATGAGTGATCAAGCATTGGATAGTACTAATAATTGTAGTGAAAAGCCTTAAGTACCAAATTTTGGAGCAGCAGTACTTATAATTTTATACTGGTATTTAAGACTTGTTTGAGAAGTTAAATGCTACAGTGACTGAAATTGTTGCCTCTATCACATTACTAGTGAGGTTTCTAAATTAATGAGTGCAAGCTTAAAAAAAATAAAGTAAGAATCCCCATCACTTTTATCATGGATCTAAAGATTCAGAAGCCTTTATATGAAGGTAATATAAATATATGCAAATGTGTATATACAGTAGCATGGCCGCCTTTGTTAGAATGCCTGTAATAGAAGGGATTACCCTTTGATTTTGATATAGGTGAATAATTCAGCTGGACTGTACTAAGTAGAACATATTTTTATCCATTCACTTTTACCATTTTTTATAATTGTCAGATTAATACTTAAGTGAAGATAAGTGAAATTTATCCTGATGCTCATAACTGTTCTTACTAGCTATGCTACTGGAGATATCAATTAGTTCTGTGAACAGGAAAACACAATTCCTAGTGAAATGTAGAATTTATTTGTTCTTACTGGAGATTTCATCTTGCCACATAAGCACTGCTTTGCAGCTATCACTTCACTGAGTTCTTATGTGCACTCCATATCATCAGGTTCTGGTAAAGCAGATTGTAAGTTGCTGCTCATAGTCAAATTTAGTTCTTAAGATTTCCTTTTCATGAGTTTTCACTGAAAGAAGGAGCAAAAAGAAACTGATTCAACTCTTCTGTGGTCAGTGACACAAATAATATCTGTGTGTCAAGGCATGTTTGAAATGCTCTGAAAACATACCACACCAGTAACTATTGGACTTCTGTGGTCATAAGAAAGAAACACTTCTGTAAAACCAAAATGTCAAATCACAGTAGACCAAATAGTGGTATAAACTCCAAAGGAAGTAATGTAGTTTTCCCAAAAAAGGGGCTAGCATATCTTATACAGTAGTTTCAAACACTACCTCAGTTCGACTAGAGTATAAGAGATTTGTTTTAACAGCTAGATGGGGTTACATCAACAACTCCATGTTATTTTTCTGCAGTTAAAGCAAAATAAGTTTTATCACCTGTATTTAAAAAACCACCTTTCTTCATTTGTTACCAGCTTAACCCATAGCACTTAATGTAGAAAGCACCATAAGAAGGCCTCTGATTATAAACAGGTAAGCAAAAGCAATGTCAATACACTTTTGAAAGAATCTCCATCCTGAAATGCTTATGTGTTCTGAAGTACTCGCTTGTGTGGGGATCCATGACAACAGAAACTTGACATACAAATTATGGCCTGAAATTCAGTTACGAAACGTGATTTTTTTTTTCTTTCTGAAAGTGTATGAGTGTCAGTAGATTTCAACAAGTATGCATCAAGGATGTAAAGTCTGTACTGTACATAACATACAACATTTCTAGAATTAATTTACCTATTTACATTAAGCTGACATTAATGTTTCATTTTAATTGGCAAATGAAGGGATTCTGTAATTGAAGGAATTTGATATTGGCCTAGTTGCAAACTGTGAATTTCTAATTCTATAGATTTCTTTTTTTAAATATCCCTTTTAAAGTTCTTATTTGGGGGGGTTTGCTTCATGATAAAACTTCAAAAGAAAACATTAGTAAATAAAAATTGTGCTTATATTAACCCTAATAAAGAATCCTTCCACTTCTCCTAGAAAGATTTGCAAGGGAAGCTGACAGGCCACCTGCTTTGTATTTTTCCAGTCCGAACAATTGGTGATACTATCAAATAAATGGTAAAACGTAGAGCATTCACTCACACTATATACAAATACACTTTGATTGCTGTGGCAAAGAAAACTCCTGACTGATTCAATGTGCTAACACAAAATACTTAGCTCTGAGGGGAAAGCCTGTGTGGGAAGGAGAGGCTGGCTGTGAAACCAGTTGCATTTAGTCTACTGCATTAGCTGGTTGATTTTCTTAGTCTCCTTTTACAGTCAGTGGAAAGGGATAGCCCTTTTCAAAGGGCAGAGAGCTAACTAAAGGGCTCCAAATTACTTCCCCGAGGGCCTGTTCCTCTCCACTGAGTGGGGAGGAGGACAAAGCTGGGTGCTGTGAGTGTCCTTTTGGAGAGAGAGACCTTTCAGCTGTCTGAAATTCAGAGATGCAGAATGCTCCCAGCTGTCCTGGATTTCACTTGAAGCTGGAGATGGTCAGACTTTGAGGTGCTTAAGTTGTATGTTGGGCCTGTGGCATGTTGTGCTTGAAACAGTCATTTTTCCTCATCTGACAGTTATTATTTGACCTGACATATGTATCCTAAATGTGCTCTCATTAGGTTTTGTTGTTTTTTCCCAATACACGATGAAGTGCTAAAGTATTTGGTAGTGTAGGGTACAGTGGCTTGGCACACTGACATATGTTGCCCTTATAAACGTTTAAAAAGGCAGCAGTGAGAATCCTGCTCATATTTTTGTCATTTTAATTTGAAACATATGTAGTGGTCTTGAATGAGATTTGTAATTTGCAGTGAGAGACTGAAAAAACCTATAACACCTTTACTAGGCACCTGAAGAGAAAAGTAGCTATTCGAGAAATAGGTAATCAAAGCCTTGTGAGAGATGGAAGAGTTGTTGCTGCTGCTTTGTCTGTGTCCTGGACTTGGTATTTGGCTGTTTGCACTGCAGGAAGCTGCTGTTACTTTGTAGGTGAACATGAGCTCAAGCCAAGCAATCGCAGTGGAAGAATTCTTGCCAGGCTTCAGAGCAGCTCCAAGGTTTCTGCTTGCCTCCCAGCAGGGCTGCACGGAAGTCCTGTTACTCAGTTTCACTGGAGCCAGCTGAAAGCAGGTCCTGTAACTTTTTAAGTTACATTTCTATTATCATGTGCTTATTAAAGGTGTACTAGGTGAGAGTAAAATCTGAGAACTGTAAAAGACCTTTGGGAACATACTAGAAACCATGTTTGTATTTTGCTAGAAGCCCCCCATCTCCTGGTTTTTGTTTAACTCCCGATTCTGGTTCCCTGGATTGTTTTGTTTTCAACAGATGTGTATGTTCAGTAAAGAATGTGGATTTTTTTGGACTATTTTTGTAACATGGATGGACAGCAATGCCACAGGATGCAGAAATTGCACATTTTGCTTGAGTTGCTTTGTAAAATACACTATTTTATTTGAGAAATGTAATTTATGCCAAAAAGTGTAACATGCCATTTTGCCACTGAATACTGTGTTTTAGCATAAGATGCAATGTCTAAGGGAGGAAAAGCCAGACATTTTGTAGATTTATTAGAAAAATTGTTCCAATACTGGGCTGTCAGCATCCCTAAAACTGCATTGCAAGAGATTATCTAAATTAACCATTCTGAGGAGGGAAGGGATCAAGGAAAATCTCAAGACTTACTCTCCCTGTCCTGTGTGGTCTTTTAATTTAGTAATACGCTGCTACATATTTGGAGGTTCTAGTGTTTGTAGGTCACTGAACAGACATTGAAATCTGATTTATATTGTATACCTGTAACATAAAAAGAAAAAGTATTTATATATTTTCCGTAAGAATATTGCATTGAGCTGTGTATAATTTAAACAGAGGCTTGTCCCAAAATGGTATTACCCACTTTGATTTTTTTTTTGGGGGGGGGGTTTCTGGTTTTTTTTTGTATAGTGTGTACAGTTCATGTCAATGGGCATTAAAAGCCTCCTGAAGCATAATCTTGTCAAAGGGATGCATTGTTAATAAAATGTACTTAAACTTCTTATAGTTGTTCTGGTCTTGTATGTACCACTCGGTACTAGAAATGGGTTGGAATTTTATTTATATTTGTAAGTTACTAATTAACTAGAACAACCTGATATTTTTGTCAAATTCATTTTACATTATTGCTTTGTAAGATGTCTTATAAAAATATAAGGGGACTCCTTGTACACCATTCTTATTTTTAAAATTTAGCATACTGATTGATACTGAGAATTAATAATTTTCCATTATGTGATGGTTTAAGTATTAGCATTTCAACAACTGCTGTGAAAGTTGAATTATAAACAAAAAAAAGTTTAGAGTTTTGAATTCATTCAACTATTAATGCAAGACAGATGTCTTAAAAATATGAAAACTATACATGCCTCCCCACTGATGCAAAAATACTTTTCTAATCTTTAGTTCTAGTGCCTGGACTGTACTCTTTGACAGGCAGGAAGGCATTATCCTCCCTGGAATCCTCTGTGTGCTTTTAAGCACAGGTGGTTTCATGAAACACCACCCATCAGGGCCAGCAAGGGGAAAGGCTTATAGATAGAGAGGAGCTAACTTCTCATCACCTTGCCAAGCAATTTGGTACTGGGTAAAGTGTTTCCTTGTTTCCAGATAATGAAGTTTCACCAGTGCAGGATCTCCTGCAGAAAGACCAAGGGAGCTGAGGTGGAAACTCTCCACAGGCCAATGTGTCTCACCCCACCATTGGGAAGGCACAACTGGCCCCACATTGCCTGCACCTGCATGCATACCTCCATTCACTCCTGGGGCTGAATTACCACAGCCAAGCCCTGGTGGCAGCTGCTTTTTCAGAGGTAGGAATTTGCGCTTTGTTACAGCTGTCCTCTGGTGTGAGGAACTGCAGCATGTTGAAATTTAAAATGTTTCATGGGATGGTCTGATCTTTTTGACCAACTTCTGTATCAGAATTCCTTAGATGTGTAACTCTTGATTTAGGATACCTTTTAAACCTTTTTAAATAAACAGGCCTTTCTTTGAAATGCACAGCTATGAAGTTGCTACTTTGGTAGTGGCAAAACAGCTCCCTTCTGTTTATTGGCCTTTTTTCCAACAATAAAGCTTTTAAACTACGCAAGTACATGCGATGTGGTGAAAACACTTCGGAGAAGTTCTAGGTCACAAAGATACTGTGGTATCAAACTTTCAAATTCACTGTAACATAGAGGGAAGAAAAGTTTCTCTGGGATGTCTCCATTGAATAGCATCAGCTTCCTCTCTTACCTCCTTATTCTCTGTCAAACTGCAGTTCAGCTAAATGGGACCAGCCATGTTTCCTTACTCCACTGTCTGAAGGCTAAAAGGAAGGACCATGCTGCATTTTTTTTTTTTCCTATGTCTCAAGTAAGTCTGTGTGACCTACACGTGGACACAGAACAGTGTGCATTGACTGGATAGTGAACTGTGGTTAGGGGTATCTGTGTGTTTGCACTCCTGTTTGTACCTCTCCTTTGCCTGCCTGAAGACTTCTCCCCCTGCAGTCAATGTGTGTCTCAGCCAATGTCTATGTAAGGTCTTAACTGGTCTTCCTGTTGCAACATTACAGCAGTGTCTATAAACAATAGTATAAAACCTAGATGTGGTTCAGTATCAAAACTTGTTTCTGCCTGCAGCTGCTTAGTTTTTAGGAAGTATGATTAGCTAGTTAATGCACTTGTCTTCCCTATGTTTGAACAAATTAGCTGAAGATCAAATTGTAAAAAACACTTCATTTTTTCCCTTTTGAGAACTGCTTATTCTGTGCTCTTGTTGCAGATGGAGTTACGCACTTCACTTGCAAGAGAGAAGCAACAATGTACTTTATTGATCAAGACAGTGAGTTAACAAAGCTCAGTGGTAAATGCGACAGTGGTTTACAGGATTCGAGGGCAAGGTATGCTTCAGTATTTACCGCATAGAGGACACTTAGCTATGACTTCAAAGTTTCAGTGCTCTTATTCCCAATTCACTTACTGAGAATCTGTTGCGGCAAGGAATCTCTCAACCTTGAGGAGTAACCTTGAGAGGTGTCCCTGCTCAAGGGGAGATCCTGCTGTGCAGTCCACTGCTGTGCAGGAGAGCTCAATGGGCCCTGGGCTAGCTGTCTGCTATTTATGGAGTAAGATAATTGACTTATAGTGATATTTGCATACCAGCCATATTTTGGTTGGCACATGCTCCATTAGCCCTTGGCTGTTGTGTTGTTACCTGTCTCCCCTGAATCCACTTTGAGCTGGATGCTGCCATTCCAACCAGACGCATCCATTATGACCGCCACTGGTGGTTATTGCTTGAGTGGAGTTATGGGCAATAGAGTTCAGGCTGGGGCAGGGGGAACACACTATCACAGCTCTTAAGTTGAATTCTTTTGTTTGTGAAAGATGCTGGACAGCATCATAATTAGGCAAAACCAAAGGGTTCCTTGTGCACCGAGGAGGTTAATCTGATGAGACTTTCAGATAGAATTACAACTATTCTGATTCATTACAAATACACAATTTTTTTAAATCAGAATGGAAGACCTAAATGTACCAGTGCCTACTGTAGGGATTCTAAGCATTACAATGAAAAATATATATGTGTGTGTGTATATATATATTTTTTTTTTACATGCAAAAGTAGTGTTGGAAGATCTAGCTGATATGCAGCCTGAATATGATGTTCTTCACAAATGGGATTTATACACCTATGCATCTGACTACTGTGTCTCCTTACCAGGTTGATTGGGGCTTGCTATGTAAGTGCAGGGGTTAATGCCAAAAGAAGTGAATTCATGTGCACAAGCAGAGAAGGAGTGCCATGGCAACAGGTCTGCAAAGAGGTGTCCCGCTGGAAAAACAGTTCTTTTCCACTCTCCACATTTCTTTGTTTAGCTAAGAGGATTTGGGGGGGGGGGGGGGCGATTTTAAAGGGTGATTCTTCCAGGCAAAGAAGGCAGATGTGTGAGGAGTCCCAGTTACCAGAAATGGGAGCAGCAGCCCACTAACAAACAGGGGCCTGTACTATAAAAATCTGTTTTCAAGTGTAGTTAGGTAAAGTAAAAGCAGGATGATCATTGGATTTTAGTGCACAGGGTTAACTTCTCTAGGAGTGTTAAGTTCCTTCTAATCTTTCAGTAATGCACCACACTGAATGCAGGTAACCCTTCCACGTTGATTCCTTACATCATTTGAGAGAGGGAAAATACAACCCACCATCCCACTGTTACTGGGCTGAGGCAGACTCTGAGCTGGGTAGTGCTCCATGCACAGCTGCACAATACACACTAGCTAGGAGTGGCCAGAACACGGAGTAAGCGCACACAGAATACTGCAAGTGGAATACCCTCCTTGAGCACAACAGCCTACCTGCTTGTTTAACTTGCTCCTCTACTTTCCAAATAAATTTTTAATCACTGCAAAATATAGTAGTTTTCTGCATCAGGCTATGAGAAACTGCTGTGATCTAACTTCATACATAATACAGGCCACAAAACAGCCTGCAAATCTTACATAATCCTATAAATTGTGATGAAACCATAGCACACATCACTCCTGTGCACAAGTCAGTATTTTTAAACTAGTCCTGAAGCAAGAGCATTGCAGTGTTAACAGAAGTTGGGCTTGTGAAAGCCTTCATCAAAAGAAGCTGTTGTGGTTTTAGAAATTCTTATTTATATTGTGTAACCAAATACTGGATTTACTCAAGGGAGGAGAGGACATCAAAGCCTCCTCCCTAGGCAGTGCACATCTGTTTGTGAAATATATCTCAGACTGGTCTTTCTGCCAGCTGTTTCTCTGGGTGTTGAGGCAGCATCTTTATTAAAAATATCAAAGTAGTAGTGTGGCTGGTACAGCACTACTGACAGTTCTGGCTTGCTTGGTTCTAGTGTCTCTGGTATATGATAGGGATCAGATTCAACTGCAAGATGAGAAGAATAAGCAAAATTTTCAAACCAAGTATGAGTCTGAGGTGTAGGTGTGGGTGTAAAGTCTCTCTCTTCATTTTCATTAGGGTAAATCCAGGAAGAATTGTGACCACCAATCTTATCTTCTGTTGGTGTTGAAGACAACTGGCTCCATGGATGTAATTTCTGGGCTTCAGCCTTATTGTCCACTGCTAGCATGTCAGGAATGCAGTCACTTATTTTCAATACTTTCTCAGAACTGATCTACAAGAGAATCATAAAACAAAAAAATTACTCAATGAAAGAAGCCCAGAGTAAAGGAAAGGGAGTGATTACTTCAAGCACTTCTAATATCATCTTACAGGTTTTTTTTAGTTTAGATTTTTCAAATAAATGAACAGAATTTGAAGGAAAACATATGTACAGAATGTTCAATGGAAGCTGCATTTTATGTGGTATTTTTCAGAGTACTTATTTAGAGATTTCTTTTTTAAGTTAGTTCCATATGACTACATTTGAAGAAGGAACCATGCCCCTCTGCTTTAAAGACTTTGGCCAGGTTTTTGATGTGTGTGGTTTTCAGTCTGAACCACCAGCAACTACAAGGCAGCAGCATGGGTTGTTAGGTTGTGCAGACTCCTCCCTCTGGTGCTATCGTTCAATGAACACCCAAAACCAGCAGCAGCCCCACGCCTGCCAGGGTAAAGACATGCTCCCTGTTTTGCGACCCCCTTGCACACAGCATGGAAGTAGCAGCTCCCAGTTTAAAGGGCCTACGGAAGAAGCTGAAGGCCTTTTGGCAATCCTTTCCTCCCAGCCAGACCTGGCAGAACCCCCTGTATCCTCCCAAGGGCCAGCAAATGCATCACTCTGCTGTGCCCTACCACAGAGGGTTGGATGTTTGGGGCAGGAGGAGTGGGCAGATACAGTTCACAAGCTGCGGGGAAGTAACAGTATCAGCTGGTCTGTTGTGTTCAGACAGTGCTGGGTTTTGAACAGCAACACTGGAAGAATCACCTACTGTATCAAAAGATTTCATTTATTCTCCAATTATGCTTTCACTTTTTGCAGTAACAGACTGCAGAATATAAACTGATCACTGCAGAGTCACACAAATATCAAAAGGAAAATTTTCCACTAAATGATGGTATTAAATTATGTTAATTTCTGTATGAGTATCACTCATTTTTAAATGTAGTCAACACAAGAAAAATATTTTTCTCAAACTTTACCAGTCAAAGAATGGAAAAATTAAAAATACTAGATTTTCAGTGATCTTACCTTAAACTCTTTGAATGACAGCACTTTGCTCTTGTTAGGACTAGGTATTACAGGACAGCAGCACTCCTTCACCCTGGAAATCAGAGAGCAAAACAAATGACATTTTTGTTCTCTCATCAAAGCACATTCTACCAGCAGAAGCCACACAGAGATGTGTACACAAAAACAGCAGCAGATGATGAGTGTCTCAGAAATGCCGCAAGCCAAATACTTAAAACATCCACACAGTTGGACAGCCAAAGGAAAAAATGAATGAGGCCTTATAACAGGCTGGAAGGAACAAGCTGCAGCTGTGGTTTGTGAATTACACTAGTTACATTCGCTATAATGAAAAATGCATTATAACTTACCACTTCATCTTCCAGCGGCATATAGCTGCTACTAGTGATGGAACTATCACTAGCAGGACTAGAAGGTACAGTATGTTTGCTGTGAAAGAAAAACACTTTAAAAATTTGTTTTCATCTTCTCACCTGTTACAGTCAATATAGCCTGAGTTTCTGGGACAAAAATAACATCAAGCCCACGTGGGACACCTGCCACTAACTCAGCGGTAAAACCATGTGGTCCATGGTTGCAAGATAGTTTGGCAAAGTTCTGGGATACAGCTGTAAGTTTTTGGACCTTGATTTCCTTTACCAAAATTGAATTATTACTAGATTGCTTTTATTTGACCTCATGTTGGCATCTTAACTATAAGGGTAAATTTCCAAAATTAAGATAATGATAACCTCACTTAACGATTTGGTTTAGGTTTTCTCTCACATCTCCAAAGACGACAGATTTTTACCATGAGACGTTGACAGAACATCTGTACCTCCAGTACGGATGGACTATAGCAAGACAGACACGACACAAGTATTCATGCTCTCTAGGATTTGTGCTGACACAAGAATCTCAGTATTTTCTTCTAGTTGGAAGACACAGCCTTGGGCTATGTTTTTCACAAACAGTTGAGGCGGAAGTAAGCAGGCCAAGAGGGAGCACTAGTTAGTGCTCACTCTCTCTCTGCCCTGGCCAGTGCCCTATTACCCTGTGCCAGCAAGTCTATGTGTCCCTACCACACACCACAGCAGGGAAGGGACAGGGGTTACATTCTCTTTTTATCTTTTCTGGGTTAATTAAGCCCCCATTTTGATTCCCTGTGTGGCTGTACAAACGTCTCTGCCTGCACAAGAGAAGGCTGGCTAATGGGAGCTGGAACACAGGTGCAAGAGGTAGAACTGCCTCTGGGAGGGTACCATGTGGGTTTAGACACTGTTCTGCTAGTTAGCCTAAAACACGAAGTCTCCTTGCATGAGCCAATGCTTCACCCTTTCCTACACCTCCCCCTTCACCTCCACCTCCAACAAATTTTTCAAAACCAGACAACTCCCATTTGGATCATAAGTTTCACAACCATGTCCGCTGAGTGGTATTTTCAAGGGAACAGAACTACAGGCATGTGATGTTCCTGTTCTGCTTTGGTGATCAAATCTGCCCAGTTAGCAAACTACAGTGCTTAAGCCAAAAGCCTTTTCTTACTGAGTTATGAAGGATTGAACTTGGCAATGGATTTAAAGACTGATGAGAATAAGAATCAACATTAGAAGTTCAAGAGTCTATACAGAAATTACTTGTTTGCACACAGGTCTGCAGTTTTTCCCATATTAGAAAACTAGTTAAATGCAATGCAATTCTTCAATGCATTCCAGCAAACAGGACTCACTAGTCATGCAAATGTGCATATATTAAGCTATTTCCCAGAAAGATATAAGGCTTAAATATGGATGTAAAATTATTTTCATTCTAAAAATAAAAAAGCCATAGCTACTTAAAAGTATCAGAATGCTGTGTTAGTATGCACATTTCATTTCTCAGTTGGATCCTTTCTCAAGTGCATGTTACATTGAATTAAGTGTTTTCCCTTGAGAAAGGAAGATTATTCTAAGCTTTTAAATCATCCCATCCTTCTGCTAGAAGACAAATTTTCCACAGACAATACTCACAGTTAAACGGTGTATCTATGTATATAAAGTTAACGATGGGAGTCTCTCCTCCACTTGTATATGCTTTAACCACTAGTTTGTATTTTGTGTTTGACAGTAGGTGTTTCACGGTGTATCTCTTTTCTTCTGGGTTTTCAATTGTGTATTTACATAGCACTGAACCATCTAAAATGAAACAGACAAGCTAGAATCACAGAATCACAGAATGGTTTGGGTTGGAAGGGACCTTTAATGATCATCTAGTCCAACCCCCCTGCCATGGGCAGGAACACCTTCCACCCAACCAGGTTGCTCAAAGCCCCATCCAACCTGGCCTTGAACACTTGCAGGGATGGGGCGTCCACGGCTTCACTGGGCAGCCTCTTCCAGTGCCTCACCACTCTCAATGTAAAGAATTTCTTCCTTGCATCTCATCTAAATCTACCCTCTTTCAGTTTAAAACCATTACCCCTTGTCCTATCGCTACAGGCCCTGGTAAAAAGTCTCTCTCCATCTTTCATATAAGCCCCCTTTAAGTAGTTAAAGGTTGGGATAAGGTCTCCCCAAAATATTACGAATCAGCTTAACTGAGACTGCTAGACCGCTGAAATAACAGAACATTTGCAACCCACTTTCTTTGTAACTTGCACACTTTCTTCTGAGAAGGATGATGCATCCTGACTCATTGCCCCTGGGCTGAACTCACATCCCTTCTAACTGGACTGTCTACAGCATTGCCCATCTTCTGGCAGACCACCTAATAACTTGCTGTCAAAAGCTGCAACTGTTTGTTTTAATTTCCTTTTACTAGAGCTTTTTAAGAGAATGATTTGGGTTTTGCCATTTCTTTTTTCAACAGAATCCTGTAGCCCTTAAGCTTACATCAAGTTCTTTGAAGATAATTGAAAGCAAGAAATCTCTGCCTGAAAAAAAAAAAAAACTTTTGCCTCTGCATTGTGCAGCTCCCAGACCCCAGGTAGAAAACGGTTAGCTTATTCCTCCTCTTCCCAGTCACACCCCTTATCTGCTAGCTCAGGCAAATTGGGAAGCAGGAAATCTTCAATTTAAACATATTAAAATCTAACTGGGATTACTTGCAGAATTATGGTACTTCTATGGTTAAGTTTAGTTCTGACAGGAACTCCTACATAAGCCTCCTCCAGTTCAGACTAAGATTTTCAGCCTGGTACTAGTCTAATCAGCAGAAGGATCTGATACAGGACATGACCCAACTAGAATAAGAGGCAAGGGGGAAAAAAAAAAAAAAAAAAAAATCCTTGAACATGTAGAAAACATCTGAAAATTATAATGGAGCAAAGCCATCTGGAGAAGTTTTGAGTGTGAAGCAGGAAGATCAGACATAAAAGTTTAAACGTGGCTTTGTGCCACCCTACAGCTCAGTTCTGCTGAAGGAACTCCACTGTAGAGCACAGCCACAAAATTCTTTTATAGTGAAAGTATTAAACACAGAATTTACACAGTGCTCCAATTCTGAAGGAAATAAATTGTATCCCATCTGTTTCTAAAATACCCCAAATTTTAGTAAAACTAACATGCTTCCTATGACTGTCATCCAAGTAGACCACAAACAGATGTTTTCAAAATTCATCCAGAAGTCAGATCACAAGAGGCAGAAACTTGACTCCTCCTACAGTACTGCAAGAATCTTTTCTGGAGCTCACACTGGAGTTAAAAGGAGCTATGGACAACAGGATGGGAGCTATAAACCTGTATAAAGCCAGGACCCACTTCTGCCCATTAGGACCTCAAGCATTACAGAGGAATCAAAAGCAGCAGGTGTTGAAATCTATATATTGCCTAATCAGCCAATTTGCCTGCCTAATGTGAACTTTCTAAGAGGCTCCAGTATCAGCTACAGCCTCAAAGTCTTTCACCCATATCAATGACACAAATTCCTAAATCCCAGAGCTCAGTTACCTGGAAGAACATGTTTTTTGGATCCTTTCAAACTGCAGTCCTCTCGTATAGGTGACACGTAAACATGGTAGCCTCTTACAAAACCAAACTGTGACTTATTTGTGGGGTAAGAATCCCAAGATAGTGTTACTGCATTGAAAGTCAGTTCAACTTTTTCCACAACAGGGTCAAGCAGAGTAGCTGGAAGAAAGGAAATTCAAGTTAAACTTGCCATTATTCTTCAAGAATGTTTATCTTCTCACTTGAAAAATGTCTAAATTCCCATGTGGTGTTTCTGTTTATATCTTACTTGCGTTTAAAAGCTGAACAAAGCCAAAGTGCTCCACACAAACTGTCAACTTCACAGAGCCTTCACATACTCCACATTATACACAAAGCAGTGACTGCTAATCACAGCTTTGTTTAGCTATTCTAATTAACATAGACTCTACCTGGTCACTGAACTAGTCAAATATCCTTGATGTAGGATCATGTACGTTGTTGTACAACTTTTAAATGCTTCACTGATGATATAGAAACAACACAACAGATAACATTTTTAGCTAGTTGCAGGAGGAAGGCTGTGGAATTCTGTTTGACAGATTAATTTAGCAAATACACAAACCCTAAATACGTTGCCAACTTACGTAGCTCCCTGAGATAACCAGTCTTCTTCTCCAGTAAGGAGGCTGTATTAGCAACAGATCCATAGACGTGGAAGTTGTATCTCACCCCCGGAACAAAAGCAGCTAGAAAATAGTGGAACTGATTACAAAAGTAGGTTATGGTTTGTCTTTTGGTTTTGCTTTTACTTAACTGCTTTCTACAGAGGTCTATAATCCATTAGAAATCACCTTTGTGTGCTGTTGTGCTATTAAAGCAACTGAAGGAGACACAGGGTAAACCAATTCTTAGTGTGCATAATGCAAATTTATGCTGTCTGAAAGAGAGAATAGAGGGGGGGTAATACATTTTTGTTGCCCTAGAGTATTCAAGATCAGTGCACAATAGACTCCAAGTGCATCAAAGAGCAAGATAATTTCATTTCTGCTTCTGGCACAGGCAAGGGTCGTGTTTTGGACTGTTTAATCTAGACATATACCCATGCATCAGGATTCCATGTTATCCTCACTAACATCCACTCCCATTCGTATTAACTAAGTGCAAGAACTGGACAACATTTTTTCCATGTGTTACCACACTCTCCTTCAGTAAGGATGCAGGCTCCCATGTGTTCGTATGAATTGAAGTGCAGTTCCTTTATTGCATACTGAAATGCATTCAGTCAAATTTTGATCAAACATGTTTCATTCCAAAGTAAACTCTCAGCTTGAGAGACTCGAGGAAGGCTATGTTCTTGTACCTGTGGAAGTGTATCAGAGCAACTTCCACACAGCCAGAAAGGATTTAGGTCTAGTGGCCACCACTGGGATAAAAACCACACAACTGGTCCTAAGCAAGGACTGGTGCTGAGACACATTATTTGTGCCACACTGACAGCACTAAGCCTCTCACTACACAGTGGGTGTTAAATTGTCCGAGTCTAATTTTCTGACCTGTATTACAGATAAGGCAGAGCTCCATTTTGCATCTCTCCTGCTAAAATATTTTTAACTCCTTCATCAACCTCACCATCCTCCTTCAAGATGTTACTACAAGCTACTCAAAAGACTTTTTTTCTAAAATACTACACTGACTTTTCTAAAATACTATGCTGACTTTCAAGGCTTAATTGTGCTGGCACATTTGTGGTGTCTAATGCATTCGCTAGGCAAAACACGATGCCACATGCCTTTGCAGAATTACACCTCCACTGCACAGACTTCCGTATTCCACAGGATTTGTTTCCTAAATTCAATTAATGCCCACAGCATGAAAGACTGCTGCACAGATATCAGAAAGAAAAATTGTTTGGCTTTCACCTGAGTTAATCAGAGCACTGGAAGTGTTGGGCCCAAATCTCTTCCACTGCAAATCACAGGGCTGCAACATTGGAAAGTTACACCAATCGATAACGTAACTGTCATATATATGTCTGGGCTCCCAGGAAATAAAAATGCCATCATCTGTACCATTAACCTGTTCTTCTTTAAGCTCTTCAGTACCTACAAATGAACAAAACAGAGTGTCTATTATTTTCCTGCATAAGACCTCAGATTCATAAATGAAGATCAATATAGTTTCCATGCTAAGCTGTTAATAATAAAATAGTTGCGTTCCTTCACTATCAGACGTATGGCATCTTTCACATGCTGAAAGCTGATCTCTTTGTATGCTGAAAGCTGACAGCTCAAAAAACATCCAGTAATTATTACTATATAATCATAAAAAGAACTGAACTGCAGAAACCTGGAGTCACAAACAGAAAGTCAGAAGTAGCTAATTGCACACAGGAGTTCCCTGCAAGGCACTGGCTGCACTTCACAGCACCTGCCACAGGTCTGAGGCCCTAGTTTAAGGCTAAATGTGTTTTGCTCTGCAGAGACTCTCTGTAAGGGATGGATCGAGGCACTTAAGCTTAACATACATACAGTTACCACCCTGTAGACAAAAATACAGTACAGTAACAATTTCCAGATAGCAGTGATGTGAGTTAACAGGCCAGGTTAATTTGTTCCCCCAAGATGATAAATTATCACTTCACTTAAAATAGGTAGAAACGAAACTCTCATAATGGAAATCTAACTGAAAATACTCCTACTGTTACCTGTAGCTCTAGGGATGATCAATACTGAAGGAAGTGAATAATTAACATTGTTCTTTGCCATGATACTGATTCTGTAGGAATCGTTATCAATAGAAATCCTTGTGCTATTGTAAACTGATGAAAAGGAGATGCTTTCAGGCTTAGAGCCATCTTCTACTTTTTCCCAGGTTACTTCATAGGAAATACTTCTTGCATTTGCTCGAAAACTTGGTGCTTGCTGGGGAAAAATTTATGGGGGGTAGACATCAATTACTCCATAAATTTTGCCAAAAAAATATGAAAGAAGCATTTAGAACTTTAAATAACTAATTGGATGTATTATTTCTGTAAGAATATAAACACTTGTTTCCATACATGCATACATATACTGGTTGAAATGGAAATGCAGAAATCTCAGTAATGGGATTTGTCATGTTATAATACTTAGAAAAAAAGAAGTGTATGTCTGAAATGCCAGGACAGCACACCATCATAGAGCTACATACGTTCTAAATTACATTATATATAATATTTGTCTTAGATTCTTAGAAGACATTTTCATACTGAATTGCTATTAAGCACACACAAACTTTTAAAGCTTATGGGAGAAGTTTCCAACTCCTTTATGAAGGCTTTTGCTGCCATTTCTGTACCAATGTCTCACCTTCCAGAACAAGGTCACATTCCGCCCCCCCAGAACTGGTGTAATTTCTCTCCAGATGTCCAGTTTCCCTGATGGACCTGCAAAAAATACAGCAAAACAAAGATGCTCTAGGTGCAGAAAGGATAAACAGTTTAATTGCTTCCTCCCATTTGAAGAAATTCCACTCCCAAAACCTCTTTTTCCCCATCACTCCCAGATCTTGCCAAAACACTACCCTGTAACTTCTTTCTTCCTTCATTTCTTTTTCTGAATGAACATCTGGTTCATTTCCCTAGATAATCTTTGCTTGCTGTTCCCAGGTGCTTGTTCCCTACCTCTGCACTGTTCCTCCAGCCCTCACAGAACACTGTAACTCAGTCTGACCATCCTCCCAGTCATCTGGATTTCCCACTGCCTTCACTGGATGAAATGGCAGAGACTGGCAGGTAGGATGAGAGTTGTTTAAGAAGCCACCTTCTTAAAGTTTGCTTAGTGTGCTTCTACTTTTATGTATGCAACAGGTCTCTGCTTTAGCTACACAGCAGAGGAGTAGAAACAAATAGCAAACAGAGATGGCAAGTGAAGAACGCCCTTCAAGGTTTTCTTCTCAAGAGGCTGGACATACTTGCTTCCTTTGTTCTGATGGTTCGGGCTTCACTCCATTCACTCCACCTCCAGAAATGCTTAGCTGCCCCACAGTGTACTCTAGCTGTGTATTCAGTGTATGGCTGCAGTCCACTCAGGGTGATGCTAGCATAATGGAGTTGCGCATCTGAACTATTATGCTGCAAGACAGAAAAACATAACAGTCAGAGCCCAGTTCAGCTTCATTAGCAAAAGTTATAGTCTGAAAAAATAGTTCTAGTTCTTCCTCTAGATCCTACGATAGCCAGTTAAGCTTGACTTGGAAAAGATAATCATGGAACAGTAGTCAACCCCTGCCCCGCCCCCCCCCCCCCCCCCCCAAAAAAAACCCCAAATCCAATATGCACAAGATCAAAAGACTGGGAGATCCAAAAAGAGGTCTGCAAACCTCTTCTCTGTGCAACTGTCTGAGTAGGAGTCACTCACAACCTGCCAAATGACTATTCTTTACATCAAGGAGGGAATCTGCTGAGATCTTATCCTCACAGAGCCTGGGTCTCTTACTCACTTCATGTAAGTAGGATGCTGTTCCAGATCTAAGCACAGCATCTACAGCTACCTTTTCTTTCCATTTTATCCCCAACCTTTTCCCCTACTCCCTCCTAAAAGACTGGGTGAGTTCTGGTTAGAGTCAAAAAGTGAGCATGCTTTTAAGCCTCGCCTCCAAACTGTCTCCTGCAATGGTCAGCTGCGGCAGCCATTTGATCTAACAGGTCTTGAGCAATACTTAAGACAGAATGCAGCTTGATCCTGATCTTCATAATGCCTTTTTAATATGCTAGAGGCAAGCTGCCTTCCTAAGAAAAGGGCTACACAGAAACCACAGTACATATGCAATAAGTCAGTCAGCCTCAGTCAGCCGTTTGTGAAAGAGATGGAACAAGACAAGGAGTCTACTCAAATAATCTTCAAGGAGATGGAAGAGGATGGGAAGAAAAACTGTTCTGGGGTTCTCTCACTAGGAACCAGACACACTACCATCAAGTACAGTCAATAGCACACAGAAAGCTCCTGGACTAACATAAAAAAAGCCTTCAACACACCTCTCCACCATTTGTGTGTAAGACGATATGAGTAATAAAAATATGACAAATCAAAATTAGCAATAACTAACAGCAATTATAAGGCCCATAAGTATTTTCATTTACTTCAACAAATCTCAGAATCCATCCAGCAGAGGACAGAGCCACATACGCAGACCAGTCACCCCATACACTTTGGCCAGCAGTACAGGAACTGTTGGGAGTGTGAATTACTGCCAGCAATGGCTGCCCACAGGGACCACATCATGACTGTAGAGCTTGGGAGCAAGTAAATCCAGAAAAAAACACATCAACATACTCACAAGATTTAGAGTATATTCATACTGCTGGGAAATTGTTTTTTAATCTCAGATCAAAGAGATATTTGCTATGTTCTTGTTTATGAAATTCAGGTTTCATACCAGTTCCACTTTCCCATCAGGTTGGATCACTTCAGTCTGACAAAAGAATTCAATTCCTTTGTTTCGATGTTTCCAATATAATGTGATTTCTGTATCTGTGCATTGTTCCCACAGCTGGAAAGGTGCAGCAGGATAAACTGCCAATGGAAAATCCAAGTTAGCTCTTGTAAAACATAAAATACATGCAAAAGTATTTGAAGGTACTTTAGCTGAGTAGTAAATGAAAAAAAGAAATACAGATTTTTCTGCCAGTTTAGGAGAAGAAGATATAAATTAGTAAAAATTCATTTCAGAATGTACATGTAAGTAAATGTTGTACAAGATTAAAAAAACCCCTTGTGCCAAGTTGGAAATATTTTAGAACATCACGAACAAAAGAAAGTCAGAGACTTTTATTGCAAATCCAGTAAAATTCTCTAATCCTGGCCCTGGTGGAGTTTCTGATGTAGCATGGTGAGTAATATTTGCCACATTTCTGCACCCCAGAATCCAGCCTCTTCACCAGAAATTTTATTCACAACTCTTACTTTGACTTCTGCCAGTAGTCACACTCTGGTAAACAGTGCCAATGCTACTCCTTCCAAAAGATTTCTGAGATCCTTTACTGCTATGTAAGCAGTATTCAGTGAGAGCAGCAGATCTCAAACTGTCCCATGTTATCAGTCCAATTGTAAGGAATAAGACATGGCAATGCAAGTGAGTAGTATGTTTACAGCTTTGGCCATTATCCTGGAACTTCAAGGACCATGAATTATAATTTGAGGATTTCCAGACTCAAAGGAACTTGTGTTTGATACAGAAGGTCCCAGCTACCACATGCAGAATTGGAAACAATGGACTTCAGTTTTCCTTTATGTGCTGACACCCTTTAAGTAAGGAAAATTCTGCTGTAAATACATCCAGGATCAGAGAAAACATAAAGGACTTTACAGCAATCACTATTTAAAAGGTTAACTCGTCATAAATATTATATATCATTTCTTTAACTAGTAACAATCACTAGAATTGGAAAAGAAAATTGTAGTAAAACATTAACATATTTAGCACATTGAATGTAACCTATTTTAGACTGATTTCCCGTGAAAACTTAGTTTATAATACTGTGTTGTTTCACTACAATCTGTCAGTTTACTCCTCCACTTTCTTCCTGCTCTATGTCTTCCACCCCCAAACAATCAAGTAATCAACTTTTAGAACTCTCATGCCTTTCTGAAACAAATTTAACAGACAGGCATTTAATGTATGTTCCTACAAGTCATATGAAAAAGCATGGCTAGCAAAACTGTAATCAGTGCCTCTGAGGAAGGAAGTGCTGCCAGAATGCAGCAGTTACACCAGCAGCCTCCCTGTCCATCAACCTGTCAGCTTCAGAACTAAGAAAAGCACATGTTGCCTCCTGCTTCTTCAAACAGGCAAGGCAGCCACAGGACCTTAGGAACACAGAGGTGGATGTGGTGAGGCTAGAGGACACAAGGAGAACTGGAAATGCTGCTGGAGACACATGAAATACCCAGGCGTTTTGAGGCAGGAGTAGGTAGGAACTTACAGGACCTGGGGCACAATGTGATAAAGGACACAACTAATAGGGAAGACAGGAAATCAGCCATCAGTTACCGCTCACAGAATAACCTGCTTTATTTCACTGATGATGAACTACTCTTCTTCCCTTACAGTAGCACAGCAGATGTTACTGTCCCACATTAGCACTAAGACAAGTTAGCACTATCACCTCTTTCCTGGCAATAGCTGCTTACACCTGTATTGCATCTCATTTGGAGAGGTGTTAGTAATTTTATTCACCCACTTTTCAAAATGTGCAACTCCATTTTATTTTGGAAAGACAGTAACATCAGCAATAATATTTTGGAGAAAGAACTGAATTCCCAAGTAACCTACACAGATATTTTTCTTCAACTCCCCATTTTATGTCCTTGTATCATATTGCTTCCTATGCTATGAACCAGCTTCAGCAAAGCAGCAGATTTTGAAGCATTAAGGGGTCATTTCAGTAACCAAATCTGACCTTTGGAGTGAAGCTGTTTTCTACCATTAACACAATTTTGCAAAGCTGAAACTGAAGAGACAGCACATAACTATAGAACAGGGACAGATAATTAATAAAAACTGTGAAGATAAAAACCAAGGACTTCCATACTTTAAACTAGAGCACTCAAATATTAAGATCAGAAGGAGGACAAGACCTGCAACAAAAAAACCCTCAACAAAGACATAGAAAAGACCTTACTTCTGTGAGTTACATCAAAAACATCCGTGGCAGTTTTCTTTCCCAGTGGGTTTTCCACAGTCACTGTGATATTACAGATCCTTTGCTGGCCTATATCCCAAGAACACGAGCACTGCTCAGAACAACTTACTGTGCACGGAACCATTTTTTGGGAAAACCTATCAAAGAAGGTGGGGCGAAGGGGGAAAAAAGAGAGAAAGACATTTTTCCATAATGTACAATCGACATAGGTATTGCAATTTTTGATGACCAACTGGAATACAGCATCATAAAAAATAAGGCTGAGTGGGACTATAAGAAGCCACCCAGTTTTTTCCGCTAGCCTGAAGTACGGTAGGTATTCTTACAATTAGGAGAATGTTTTCTTCAAAGTCTAAGTTTACTTCAGCCTTTTAAGATACAGCTAAATTGCTATCCTTTTAAAATACAGCTGAATTGCTTTAGTGATTTCCTCATGGAAATTCTGAACTAGGGACTTATTTGCCAAGAATTAAACCATTCACATGTCTACCATTATGCTTTTAAATGAAGCAGTAATTTCAAGTGCATCCTCTAACCTTCCATTTTTAAACCACCATCATAATATCTCAATGGAAGTGAATGATGCAGAAACCATGAAGGTATACGCAATGATGACCAGCCTTCTGCTGAGATCTTTTGATGAATGTTTATTGTGATGATGAGGTATCTGTCCTGCTTTATGTGTTCCCCTTTCTCTGCAGGCCCTGCTGTAAAGTCCCTCTCCTCTTCATTTAGATACCTCTCTAGCAAGGAGCCAAGGGCCAGGTCTTATATGCCACAGCTGTGTAACCTTGACTCAGACTGCTAAGAAAGAGCTGAGAAAAAGTCTGCAGAGACATTTTACAAAAAAACCCCAAACAAACAAACAAAGCCAAACACCAACCAACCCCCCCCAAACCCCCAAAACCTGCAATTATAGACAGAAGTAGGATTTTTGATATAGGATTGTCAGTAGCTCAAGGAGTCAAGAAGGAAAACACCAGCATGTAAAGTTATAAAATCCTAAAGAAAAAAAAATAGGGAGGCTAATCAGGCTAACTGAGGGTGAGCTGGGAATCATCACTTTGAGTCAGCATTAGTGTCAATGGATTGTGAACAAACTAATATTCAGCCTACCAGCTGATTAAATCCTAATTATATGTCATGTGTGTTACCCAATAATTACATTGTACTTTTAAGTTATCTGTTGTGATTGCAGGGTGTCTTCATATCTATTGAAAGATATCCAAACAAATTACCCCAAAAGAAAGGTTAGAACAAGCTTTATCAAGCAGAACCTGGTCTGATGGACCCGCAACTTTGTTATAAGCAGTCTAATTCAGAGCATTTCTGCACTGCTCAAACTTTGTTAAATAAGCTGATCAGTGAGCTGGAAAGAGGCAGACAGCTAATTGCAACAAGGATAAAAAACATTTCCACAGATCTTAAAGGAAAGAACATGACTGTTCTGTACAGCACAGGCCAGAGTTAACATAACGATAAGGAGACATACTCTTCAGACAAGGTGTGTTTTGGTGAATGACGTCCATAAAGATAGGTGTCTCCTCCTTGGCTCCAAGTACATGTTACTATTCTCACGTCTTGAGTTTGGCAGGAAAAATCATTGGGTGTATCAGGTGGTTCTTGTCAGAGGGAATAACCAAAAAAACACCAACAGCATGGCAGTCAAGGCAAAAGTCATCAACCTTTTTACTGTATTAACAAACTAGAAATAATGGATATGTACAAAGTCTGCCTTACTACAGATGTTATTATTTCAATAATACTTATTCAATGACCACTCTGCAGGGAAAATCAGGATAACACCATAAATTAATTGCAATCCAAACACTTCTGTATGTTATTATTTTTTTGTTATATTCATCCATTCATTAATTTAATCTGTACTGTTTTCTATCTGTAAAAATTGCTACTAGCCTTTGAAAGGGGCTCTGTGCTGAGTTTTTACCACATGTGCAGAGACAATGAAGCTGAACTCCTAAATGGGTAGGTATATTTAAAAATCAGTCACCTGTACTAGGATCAATTAATGAGATTAATCTGAACATATTTAATGCTATTCTTTAATGCTTTCTATATGCAAGTGTACAGATCTGAAGTCAGACAGTAAACAGAGTTCAACTGGACATGACAGGATAATGACAACTTACAGCAAGGGGGTTTTTTTTCCTCCCTCTGTTCCCCACAGCCATTCTTGACTTAATAACAACAGGAAAATATAACTGTAATAAAGGATTCACTTACTACCCACAAAGAAAACTGCATGATCATAGCATTGCTCTTCGTTGCAAGACTCCTGACAGTAGACACTGATGTGAGGCACTTCTTGATGTGCCACATTTTTCACTGTGAGAAGTCCAACTTGACTGTTTGTGTGACTGGAAACATGAACAGCTGGGACTAGAAAGAATTCCTTAATGATTTGACCTTTCCTTCCAATGCAACAAAAAGTGATGTCAGAGCCTTCCTCTACAATTTTTTCATTTGGAAAGATTTGTGGTCCACTGTTATTTGAAGTGTCCAGGCCTGCAAATTAATACATAATAAACTATTTCAAAATCTGCTGATGGCAGCAGCCTTCAACTAGAACACATAACTGAGCATTTATACAAGAATCTGTTAATGTTATATTATCCATTCATGGACTTCTACTTAGTATTCTTCCCCCTACACAGATCAACTTCACATGTAATCATACCTGTATTTCTCTTAAGCCCATAAACATACGATGTAGTCCAACAAACTACCTAAGAGACAAAAACCATCTCACTGCCTTTCACTTAGGTGAAACAAAAAGGGTACATTAAGAACTGCCTGTACAGATGAGCAGTACCTCCTGCACCTATGAAGAGGCTCTTGAAGATTATGAGCAGGGGGCTAGAAAAACATCATGTTCTGAAGCTCTTGCAGAGCTCAGCTAAGGGGAGTCAACATTCAATGAATGACATCAGTAAGGGGATACTCAACTTGGAATGAGACTCCTATGGTTTCAATGTTGGACTCCTTGCTGGATGCAAAACTTAGTGGGATTTAAGTGACTTATGGGCTTTTGCACAGGTTGGAGATAAAAATCTACTCTCAAGAATCTGATCCAAAAATCTGACGAAGTCTAGACGTGCTGTCTCTCAGAAAGCTCTAAATCAGATCTGTAATGCAGGATCAGTTTGTGACAAAAAAGTAGTATATCCAACTTCAGTTGAAAAAATAAAAACTCCAAGATGGAGGTTAGTGAGAAAGAAAAGGGAGTCTTGCATCCTATTTCCCATTATATAACGTGATGGAGATGGGCAATTTATGTGCCACCATCCAAGTACACAGACCTGTGATGCTTCTACTGCCCATGATGTTTCCCATAACTAAAAGCCCTTGCTGCTCCAAACAAGAATAGTGTTTCTTTACAAAATCACTGTAGCCATTTTTTCTCAAGCAGTTACGTATTTTGTTTAAACCAAATTCTCTGGAAACCAAACTGTTCTAGTAAGACATTGTAATCTGAAAAAAAGGGGGGTTGTGATATCATTAATTACGTTATTGGTTCTCTCCCTGTTTACTCTCATATAATTCACAGAAGTTCATTCCAAGTGACATAAGGAGCTGACTTGCTCCTCTCTCTCTGCTTCTTTAATACTAATCAATGCTTTGAACTCCAGACAACAGCAACATATGCATCAAATGATGTAGCCAGAGCTATGCACTTCCTCTTCTCTCCCCCAGTCTGGGCCAGGGCTGCATCTGACCTTCTGATAGTCAATGCTAGAGCCTATCCAAGATCCCATGCCACTCAATGTACTGCATTTTTTTAATATATGAGCAAGAAAAGTTCTAAAACTTTGTCTGCTAGCTGAGGAGGATAGCCTGTAAATTAAAACAATGGCTGAAGCATTGCTATTGTTGCCAGCAAAAGAAAAAAAAAATTGGTTAGAGCTTACAGATAAGAGTTCAAAATGGATTCCTGATTTGATGCCACCTCTCTTGAATTGGACTTCACTGTTACAGTCACCAGAGAATTACAATCTAGCTTTGTACTGGAAAAAAATAAAACCAATATTGCAAAATTTTGTTTTGCTTACCCAGGACAGTCTCCCACAAACTCCACTGACTCCAGATTTTTGATGCTTCTGCTTTGCTCCTGATTCTCACCGAGTGAGACATACACTCCAAAGGTAAATCTGAATTCCACATCCAATGAAGAGGCTTTCCTGATTTATCAAGTGTGACATTATGAAACTCCTACAAAGGCCAGTAAGGCAAAGTATTGAAAACACAGCGATGTGTAAACACTTTGGAAGTACAATCAAAAGCAGCGTGAGAGAGAGAAAGCTCAAAGGACGAAAATGCTCTTGAAAAATGAAACTCTAAAATCCCACTTGCTACACGTGATCTCACACTAAGTAACTAGTAGGTGAAGTAACTGCTTACAAATCTGTACTAGCAGTGAGGGAGTGACTGATGTGCTGGCAAGACTACTTGATTCTGAGAACAGAGTTGTGAGTCAGGCCCTGCTTCTCATGAAATTGATTCACTCTCAGAGACTTTTAGTGGGTTATTTGTGCCTGCTGTTACATGAGTAATAGCATACACAGATGCTGCTGCCTGCAAGTGCACCTTGTCTAATGCTCCACATTACATATCCCTGGCTCTGAATTACAGCAGGAATCTGCACTGGCCAGTAAAGATTTATGCAGGTGATATCTCATTGTAGTTCTAAGGCACAGCATCTGAGGTCAGTACTACCATCAGTGGCAGGCAGAGTAGGAATGTATCTGCTGATTTCCCCAAAATGATTGACTGCTGTAATATGCACATCTAAGAAACATGAAAAAATACATCCAAAACTGCTAGAGCTCCATGAAAGTAACAGAAGGACAGCCTAAAATGTAAAATGGAGTTCAAAAATCATGAGAGCTAAATGCTCTGTAATTTGGCAACCATTTTTATATTGAATTATATAAACGCAGACAAACGGCAAAAAATATAAAATGTTCTGCTGCTCTCTAAGAGAAGATATCCTACAAATTTCCCTCAGCATGTGCTACTAAGGCCCAGCTGGGCATTGAATGAGCTGCACCAGTACACAGCACAGCAACTCAAACTAACCAGGGTACCACGTAGTCATACAGACAGACAGATGAAAATGTACACCTGCTGTGAATCTCCCCTCACATGAAAGCCCATAAGAAGCAGGAAAAAATGGCTCAAAAAATTCTATTAATCACCTGTAATTATGAATACATTTTAGAACACAATATATATTTCAGTACTTCTTAAAGCAACCATACCAGATTCTCGGCATATAGATCTGTGCTGCTTGTATGAGCTGTACCAGAGCCCTGGCTCACACTGACAACTACAGAACTGCTCTCCATTACCTCTTTCCATCAGCAACACCTGCACTTTCATAATACCACCACTCTGAGAAAAACTCTGCAATCAGTTTACAATATAATTTCTCAGTTACAGCACTGAGGAATGTAGTCACTGCTTTGGAAGTTATATAGACTGTCCATGCTTTGGTATGAGCAGACTCACAGAGTTTCTTTATTGGTACAGATTCTTCAGAAAAACACAGAAGCAAATACATTGCTGTGTGGTAGTGACATCCAAAATACCCTGTTTATTTTCCTTGTCGTGTTTATTATGAGTAACAGAACAGACTACATCCTTGGATTTGAAAATCTCTTTCTCTTTTCCAGCAAGTTAGTAAGAGTTTGTTGGAAGGATACTCCCAAAAACCCCACTTAATTGTTCGTAGCTATATGTACCCAGTTTCTGATTTCAGGGTTAGATCTACTCATGGGGTGTTAAAAATCCTACCCCATGTATCAAAGTGGTCAAAATCTTCTGAACTGCATGGATCTCATCTGCAGTGAAGATGTGGTTCTTCAAACTCAGAGAAAAAATAGTACCAACTTGGCTGAGCAGAGTAAGTTGTGATTCTTAACAGTGCCCATCTTATTTTATTGACTTCTGGTTTCAGAAAAAATAAGCCCTTCTCCACTTTATGTGCTTTCTCACAAATAGCAGCTTTAAATGAGCTAGAGCAGTTTTCCAGTTTTACTGATTTTTAACATGTGCATTTCATATTTTTCCATAGTTCAATCAGCAGATGACTCATAATAGGTTATAATATCCCTAAAACATGCATTAGTTCCCAAAAGATTTT